>NC_060138.1:180917028-183417028 GCF_021461385.2 Schistocerca piceifrons | reverse complement strand
GATCGACTGCACCCGCCGAAACTCGCGCCCCGCCCGCTACCGAAGGCAAGGGAGCGGCTGGCGACGCTCGACAGCTTGGCGCGAAAGCGCAAAAGCAGCTCGAGTCGCGCCGGCTAATCACCGAACTTTTCGGGGCGGACGTCTCTCCCACCAAAACAACTACACTAAACATCACTTTACACTCACCTGTCACTGGACAGTCATGTACCATTCTCCCACCGGCGCCGCAGCCTCAAGAGACCGAGGCAGCGGCGGCGGATGTGGATACAGAAAACCACTACACAGAGCCCTGGCAGGTGGAGGGCCCAAAACGCAGACCCAAAAAAACACCAGCACAAACAAGCGAGCAACCAAACTCGCTAGGCAACCGAAAGACGCTCTTGCCTACACCCACTAGCTCATCTCAAGCTAGCAACATTAACACAAAACAAAACGCAAACACAGCTGTGGCGAACAACAACAAAGTACACAAAGCCACAGCAGTGCCCACACAACACAAGACTGGTTTCCCCCCAGTTGTTATACAAAACTACGGGAACCTTAGTGCCCTTAACACTGCATTCGCGGAGAGGCACATAAACAGCACATTACATGCAAAGTACTCGGGGGATAGGGCCTCACTGTACGTTGCCACAGACAAAGAATATAAAGATCTTCTGACCTTCCTCAAAGATCGGAAGATCGAACATTACACGTACAGAACGCTGGACGAGAGAACCCAGCAGTACGTGATCAAGGGAGTGGACCCCAGCACCCCCAACGAGACAGTACATGCGGCACTTTACTATCTGGGATTCGACTGTAAAAGCACCTCCCGGATGACAGGGTTCCGTACACACGCACCGTTACCACACTACATGGTTGAGTTAGCCGACACGGCTGATTCCCGCGCCATCCTGCAGATAAAGAGCTTTCTGCGGATGGACGTACGTGTAGAACTCTATGAACCACCAACGTCCCCCAACAATGCAACAACTGCCAGCGGTTCGGCCACTCGGCCCTCCGCTGCTGCCTGGCAACTCGCTGCCGCGGATGCGCTGGCAATCACAGATCCAACACATGCACACAAATACAACCAAACCAGCGACGCTGTGCCAACTGCGGTGGGCCCCATGCGGCAAACTTCAGACAGTGCAACTCATACAAACAGGCGCTGGAGTGAAAGCAAGACAAAAGTAGGGTACTGTACGACATACCACGTCCAAGGCCAGCGCCGAACCCAGTAAGAAACAGCGTAACGTTTGCCACGGTTGCACGCCCTGGCGGGACGGCACAGGCTGCGGAACCTCAGCGCCCTACACACACACGTGAAACAACCGCTGCAACAGCCACACAACAACCACAGGCAACACCTGAAACCCAGCAAGCATCGGTACCCCCAAACAACACGACCCCACTCCCGGAAATCACGCGCTGCGAAGAAACGCACCATATACAGGAAAACACACCCACACAAGAACCCCCAGAACCCCAAGCCCAGAGGAGGAATAGACGTACACGCAAACACAGGGCGGGGAACACGAAATCACCACAACAGGCCACACAGCAACAACGGAACAGCAACACACAGGAAAACAGTCAACAAGACACCGAGACTGTAACTCACACTACCATCCCCCTCACCACAGAAGTAACACAGGCGCCACAACCTCTGCCACAAAGCACAAATGCCGCTCCTAACAACACACCAATACCCGCACAAGCGGCCGCTAACTCCACAACAGCACCTCAGGCTGCCACACCCAACACCAGCACACCACCTGGGAGAATACTGGAAACACTATTCCCCCGACACACGGCCGTTCAAATCCTTACCAAGGTGCTGACGGCCGTCACTACACTCATCACCCAGCTCATGAGCGCCGAACCCGGGCAATACTGGGCTGTCATACACACTGCCATCACAACACTCTTTCACACTCTTACATGAATAATACACCACACCCGGCCCATAACGCAGACCCGCATACACTATCACGGATCCTGTTCTGGAATGCAGACTCGATCCACAACAAAAGGGCAGAATTTGCCGCGTTCATGGAGCGCAAGGGAATCCTTGTCGCGCTACTGAGCGAGACTAAATTTAAACCGCGCAAACAATTAAACTTTCCTGGCTATTGTGTCTATCGTACCGACCGACCGGGCGACGCCGTGGCAGGTGGAACTGCAATCGTCATACACAAAGACATTGAGCACACAAACATAGAGCTCCCTGAACTGGAAAAAATTGAGGCTACGGCCGTCAGAGTCAAGTTCAACGGAGCCTACACCACGCTGATATCGGTATACAACAGCCCTGTAGGCATCTCAACACGCGATATCAGCACATTACTCAACATTTCACCGCGAGTAATAGTCGCTGGAGATCTGAACGCAAAACACCCAGAATGGAATTCACGCATACGAAATCCCAACGGCAAAAAACTGTACGAACATTCGCTAGGTAGAAACTACATTATACTAGCGCCGACTGAACCGACGCACATTCCCTATCAGAGGGGACACAGGCCAGACGTGATAGACATGGCCCTCATCAAGGGCATTACAGCGACACTCAACGTTGCCGTTGAAAACGATCTGCCCTCAAACCACCAACCTGTAATACTATACATTGAGGAAACACTGCAGCACACAGAACAACGCAAGATGTCGGACTACGGGCGTGCGAATTGGACATTGTTCAAGCAAACGCTTGATAGCCACATCCCACCTATACACGAAGTTAACGAAACAGGACAAATTGACGAGGCAGTGGAAACCCTCACTAACGCCGTCCGGGACGCAATGGCGGGCACCATACCTGATCGCACCTCACAACAACGCAGTGCGGCCCTGCCCCAGGAAATCCTGGGCCTAATCTCAATGAGGAATCGCCTCAGGAGACAATGGCAGCGCACCAGGCGTCCGTACTTCAAACGGCACATTAACAGACTACAGGGCATCATACACGATAAAATACAAACACATAGAACACAACAGTGGAATCAAAAACTCGAAGGGCTGGACACCGCACGACCTGGCGTGTGGCAGCTAGCCCGACACTTCACCAGGGAGAAAATATACACCCCAACGCTTCAAGGGCCTGACGGACCTGCATACTCAGCGGAAGAGAAAGCAGAACTAATGGCTCGAACACTCGCAGCGTCATTCACACCGAACCTGGTACCATCAGATCCAGTGTTCACACTTGCTACTGACCAAGAGGTTACACGCATTCTAGCCCAACCATCGCGCGACGACATTCGACATGCTAGCACAGCCGAAGTCTCCTGGGCTATAATGCATTCCGCTGCTAGGAAAGCCCCTGGTCATGATGGCATTCAAAACCGTGTCCTCCAGGAGTTCACGGATAAAGCAACTGAGTACCTAACACACATAACGAATGCCATACTAAAACACCAACACTTCCCCGCCTTTTGGAAGACGGCCAAGGTCCTGATGTTCAGGAAGCCGGGGAAAGACCACAGCCTCCCACAAAATTACCGACCCATCAGCCTTCTGAGTTCGCTCAGTAAGATTGTTGAGAAGGTGATTCTCAAACGCATCACTAGGCACTGCATAACAAATGACATCCTGAGACCGGAGCAATTCGGCTTCAGGAATCACCACTCCACAACACAACAACTCCTACGGGTCGTTGAACATATAACACATGGCTTCAACATAAACAAAGCTACAGGGGCAGTGTTCCTGGACATCGAAAAGGCTTTCGACCGTCTATGGCACAACGGCCTCATCCGCAAACTCAGCGACGCGGGATTCCCTGACGGGCTGCTGCGTCTAATACACTCATACCTCACAGACAGGAGTTTCAACACTGACGTGCAAGGAAAACAATCAACACAACACGGTATACACGCGGGAGTACCCCAGGGAAGCATCCTAGGGCCCCTGCTGTTTAACCTCTACATAAACGATCTCCCAACCATACACAACACAATGATGGCAATCTACGCGGATGACACAGCCATCCTTGCGCAAGATTGGAAACCATCAAACTTTACGTCACGCCTACAGACTGCACTCAGAGTGGCCGAGCCTTGGTTGGAGAAATGGCGTGTTAGAGAAAACGTCGACAAGTGCGAAGCCGTTCAGTTCACTAGAAGACCGAAGCAACTGCGCAAACACCGCTACTGCAGACCAATAACTCTACATGCACGCCCAATACGTTTCTGTGAGAAAGTCAAATACCTCGGTGTCTGGCTGGACCGGAAATTACTCTGGGGGTACCACATACAACACATGACCAACCGAACTAGCGCGAGGCTCAAACAGCTCTATCCTATGCTCAACAGGCGTAGCACACTGAACAGAAGGGTGTCGAGGTCCATGTACATGACACTTATCCGACCCCTGATGACGTACGCAGCTCCTGTCTGGGGATACGCTGCGCCTACACATCTGCGCCGTCTGCAGCTCATACAAAACAAAGTACTCAAAATCATAAGCAATGCTCCACGATACACACGCATCGCGGACCTTCACCGGGAATACCGACTTGAGACTCTCACGGAGGTAATCCACAAACTCACCACAAGACTATACAGGAACTCCAGACATTCGCAGAACTCGTTTATTCTGAATCTGGGGAACTACGACCACAACCATAGATGGAAACATAAAAGACCAAAAGACATACTTGTAAGGACATAACATCTATGGCCAAGCATACGCAAACATAACGGCACAGGCGAGCCCCTGTTAATCAGACCCATTACTGGATATCCAGCTGGAATACACTGCCGAATAACTGGCACCAGACAGGGAAGCCGTACCGTACACTGCATGCAAACAAGCTCTACACATCCCCCACACAGTGAGATGATCTATGGCCGATCTCCCACTACTGTATAACGATCTTGATTGTTCCAGGAATGCAGCAGCAGCAACAACTGGGACACATCGCCATCGCTTGTCATGGTAATGATGCATGATACCTATACTAACAAATCCAACCTTGCATGAACTATCGCAGCTAGTAAGCCACTACTGCTCTTACTACCCATCCCACTGTCGCAGAGGTTTTTTTCCCACAGCACGAGCCATGGCACTTTTTTTCCTCTGCTCTTCAAATCGCTACCCTCACTCGCGTTTCGTCCACTATCTATCACCTGATGGACCGTGTTAATGCGTAGCCTTACCCAGACGCACGGACAACATCACAGCCCAGCATCCTGTGATCCACTCACTAGACAACTAACATCTTTACGGAGGTGACAGTAGAACTTTTGGTTTGGTCACCACGTTGGTGCGGGCGTGAAGGGGCCCCATCTCTCTTATAAAACAGCACAGCACATCGGCGGCGCACTCGAGAGGGGGACTGCGGACGGAGCGCACAGGCACGTTGCACACGGGGCAGCAGAAGACGCCGGCGCGCACGCATCTCCACACGCTGACGCATCCGACATGGCTGGACGCAAGAAGGGAAGCAAGTTTGCGGCCGCGCTGGAATTCCTGGCCGACGTGATCGGCAAGGACCGCGGACGCAGACGACGCCACAAGAAGAGACCGCGCACTGAGCAGCAATGCTTCAGGTGCCAAAGGTTGGGGCACATTGCAAAAGTGTGCAGGGGTACCTTGGCGTGTTTGAAGTGTGCCGAGGCACACGACACACGCAACTGCACCAAGCCCCGCGGTGCGGCTGCCAAGTGCGTGAATTGCGGCGGTGCCCACGCCGCAAATTCTCGCAGCTGCGCCTACGTGCGGGGCTACAGAGGCAAGATGGTCGCCCCATGCCCTGCTGAGGTACCTGCAGAGGTACCTGGCGTCGAGACGGACGTCCCACCCCCCCGCTCCCGCGGGAGGGATGGACCTTGCCGCCGCGAAGCCGCCACGGATGACGCACTGGCCGCCTTCCACGCCGCCCTTGCGGCCGAGAGGGCCGTCATGAAGGAGGAACTAGTGGCTGTTCACCGCCAGCTGCAACAGCTGCGTGAGGAGCTGCGGGTCCTCAAGAAGTCGTCCACCCCCACAGCCAGCTCCACTGCGAGTCGGCCAGCTGGGGTTGACGCCTCCACCCAGACGGAGCCACCCACGTCGCCAGATGCCGAGAGGGACGACGTGCTGGCACCCACGGACATTGAAGTGGAGCAGCCTGCTCTCCCTCCTGACGGGGAGGTCGAGCCGCGGGCACACGACGAGGAGGCGCACACCGAGACACCCCCACTTGCTGCAGCGGAGGCTGGATGGCTGCCGCTCCCTACGGAGTCCAGCGTGCAGCCTGTGCTGCAGAAGGTTGCCGTGTCTCTTCGTGACGGGACATACCCGCACCTGGACAACCCCTATCCATTCACTCCACCCGACAGGACGAAACCGGCCCTTCCTCACCAGCCCTACGGACCAGTCAGGAACAACAAGGCTCTCAGAGGACAGGTATCGAGGAAGGACCTGAACATCATCAACCAGCACCCCGTCTTCACGCCCACGGACTGGGAATACCTCTTTGAGGCCGCAGCCCTGGGCGCGGAATACCTCGTTGAGGCCCCAGCCCTGGGCGCGACGACTAGGAACGTGCGCCCGGAAATAAAACAGCACCCAGCCTACCAGGAATTCCAGAAGCTCGGACCGAGCACCAACTTGGAGGAGTACTACAAATTCTTTGGAAAACATCAAGACTTCATAGACCTATTAGGTCGCCAAGACAATCCGTAAAGTGAGGTCTCCAAAACCACCCCCAGAGGCTTATGCAGGAATAGCAGCACACTGCTTAGCCTGCTCCCTACACGGGTCAGGGCAGACCCGTATGGACAAGTGACGGTAACAGCACAGCACCGAAGAGCGGCCTGAGCTGGCGAGGCGAGCGCATCGCTGCCGTTGCGCACTTCGCTTACTCGGCCGTTGAGAGCTCGTGAAGAGGTTTTCTGTGCTGTGGGCGCCGCGGAGAGCAAATTGTCGTGCGTTGTTTTGACAACGCGTGCAAATTGTCGTGTTCCGCGCCTCGCAGCATGGGAAAGAAGGGTGCGCAGAGGAAACCTGCCGCTACGAGGGGCCCTTCGGTTGTGCAACTCACCGAGTCTGCCGACCGTGCAAGGAACTCCCGAGAAGACGAGTCGCGGCCTGTCCCCCCTTTGTACGTCAAGTGCAAAGGCGGCTGGACAGCGCTGTTCGACACCATCACGAACTGCGCTCGGAACGAGGTGGTCTACGAGTCTGTCGATACACACTCGCTGATCTGCGTTCGAGCCGCAAACGTGGCCGACCACAGGGCGATCAAGGTCGCAGTGGCCGACCACATCGTCGACGCGCTGCCGGCGCGTGAGAAGGCACCTTCCGTAGGAAGGATGAAGACGACTAAGGCACTCCTCAGAGGGTTGCCTTGGTGCTGTGATGAGGCAGCGGTCCGGGAAGGGCTGCTGCGAACCGGGTTTGGTAATGCAGCCGTAAGGCTGCACAACCGGACCAACAGGAAGAGGGCGCCGCTCTATGCCGTGACCGTGCAAACGGTCGACGGCGGGAGCGACATCTTCCACTTGCAGAAGTTGCTGGGCTTCCCGGTTACGACGAAGGCTCTCCCGACCGCCATGGACCCTCAGCCCCAGTGCTTCAGGTGCCAGGGCGAGGGCCATGTTGCGAAGTATTGCCGCAACGCGGCGCGGTGCGTCAAGTGCTCAGGGGAGCACGACAGCCGCGCCTGCGACCGCGGCAGCAACGCTCTGCCGACTTGTGTCCGGTGTGGCGGCCCGCACGTCGCCAGTTGGCGCGGTTGTGCAGCTTTCTCAAGCCGCAACCGTGCCGGGGGCGGCGAAGCGGCCGCGGCCGCACCGATGCAGCAGCAGAAGGAGGAGACGACGCCGGAAACGGCGTAGGGCGCAGAACAGCCCGGCGCAGCTGAGGGACGTCGCAGCAGCAGATCCACCTGCCAGGGGCGGGGACGGCCGCTCGGAAACGGGCAGCCAGGACGCAGCTTGCCCTCCCGTGAAGAGATGTGACCTCGAACTCGGCACCGCCGTGAAGGAGGCCACAGCAGCCCTCAAAGCCGTCATGGCGGCGGAGAGGGCTGCCTTCGCAGCCGCCGTGGCTGCAGAGAAGGAAGAGGCCTTGAGGCAACTGCGAGCAGTCTTCGCCCAAGGCCTCAGTGCAGTCGTACCTGCGAACACTCCTGCGACCTCGCAGAAAGACGTTCGCGCGCCTATCCCAGCTTTTGTTCCAGCAGCACTGCAGGTGAGAGGCGCGAAGAAGACAACCGTCGCCCCAGAGGAGCCGGTGGCGACGCCGCCCCCAAGGGACCGAGAAGACAGAAAGGCAGCCGTCATCGCGCAAGCGCGAGCGAACGGCGTGCATTCCTCCGACGCTGAAGCGGCGCGGATCACTGGACAAGCGGAGCAGCTCGCAGCTGCAATGCAGAAGGGCTGCGCCGTGCAGTAGAGGAGGACGCTGTACGGTAGCCGATCGCCGTCGTTCTGCGCCAGCCTGATGAAGCTGCACCAAGTCACTGACGACCAGGCGCAGCAGAGGGCCTAACAGCAGCGCATGCGTTGCCGCGCCGAACTTTTATGTTACAGGGAGGAAGCCACTGCGGCCGGCCCAGGAGACTACAAGCGAGCCCAGCCGCAGCACCGGACTCACCCAGCTAACGACCACGCAGTACATAGGTAACGTCGCACGATACCTCACGCTAACCACCCCTCACCTTGCATGCTCCGTCGCAGCTAGCAAGCCGCTACTGCCCTTACTACCCGTCCTACTGTCGCAGAGGTTTTTTTCCCTTGGCGCTGGCTTTGGCACTTTTTTTCCTCTGCCCTTACAACCGCTACCCTTCAATCGTTTTCGACCACTTCTATCTCCTGATGGACCATGTTAATGAGTAATCCTACCCAGACGCATGGACAACATCACAGCCTGCATCCTGTGACGCCTGATTCAAAAACTAACATGTTTACGGAGGTGACAGTAGAACTTTTGTGTTGGTCACCACGTTGGTGCGGGCGTGGAGGGGCCCCATCCTTATTTAAAAAAACAGCACAGCATTCGTCAGGAACCACCTGAAGATGGCAGCGTGTACGTCTGGCGAAATGTTGTGGAGAAATTACGACGCTACCCGGCCAGATACCCGAGAACTGTTCAAAAATGAACAAGATTGTCTGCTCTCGAGCAGGAGGTGACTGAAGTGCGACAATAAATTGTCTTTGCAGCTCAGATTGCAATGCAGTGACTTTGTCGCGTACGTGGTAAGGCCACAGCATCTGTCCAGAACGGTCCTCACCACAGAGGAAGAGAGACAAATAAAATTATTACTTTTATTTTGATCACAGATTCGAAGTCCGTACATTATTCCGATTGAACTCATACTTAACTCCGAACAGTTGAATAATAAATTACCAATACATCAGACTTGGTCATTTAATTAATACCACTAAATTAATTTTCCCAAATCCACAGACACCACCAAGGTATTGTCTATGTAGAGGACCATCGGTTACAGGGGGAACGTTAATCTTAGCATTCCCGTTTTGATTAATATAGAAAACGCCCAAGATGGCGAAATCTAGCTTGCTGTTCTGGCAGTTACTTCAAATCGTCGTTGGAACCAGGCGATGGCGGAGGCACACACGGTTATCCCGCCTTCTGTTAATTCTCGCCAGTCCGGGGCGACCAACATCAGGGGCGGGACACCACCACTCCAGGTGGCCAGAAAAGCAGCCGGTTCCACCTCTCACCACTGTTAGGTTGACTACGAGGACCTTTTGGAGTACCTGTAATGCACTGTACCTCGTCGACTGAGAGTAGTTCACCAGCCCCACTCCGTTGCAGTTTCTAGAAGAGTCAACATCGCGAAGGTCAGTGTACGCCAATTACCACCATTTAATGGCCAGTGCTTCCTACTGCACTAGGAACTGCATGCGTTTAGTCATCCGGGAATCACTCGTGATGTTTCTCAAGCATTCCGCAATTACTATGATTGCAACTGAGTTAGCGCTACGTCTGTACAGCATCTACATCTGCATCTGCATGGATACTCTGCAAATCACATTTAAGTGCGTGTCAGAGGGTTCATAGAACTACCTTCACAATTATCTATTATTCCAATCTGGTATAGATCGCGGAAAGAACGAACACCTATAACTTTCCGTACGAGCTCTGATTTCCATTATTACTAACGCTGCAAGAGGGCATGTAGCGTAGTAACCTGTTTTGGCTGACCGCTGTTGCTGTTAGCGTGACTCTCGCTTAGTTTCTTTGGCTTCTGGGGACCGGTCTTCATACTGAAGACGGGTTTGTGAGTGATCTTGTGTACTTTCAACTTGTCCTACTGCAAGTGTGCTCGCCCAGCGGCGACATAACCTCTGAATTCATGTGCTCATTTCTGAATATATGTTTCGCCAGATTACTCCTATTTCCATTGTATGTGGCTTCCCTACTGTCCCTTTTGTAAACGACTTTCTTACTAGGCTACGAAATACCTGCAGAAGAGACGAAGTCCGTCTCCTGGGACAGAAGATTCTCAGGTGAATGGTCTGCTAGAGAAAATTGTCAGTCGGAGCTCCATTGCTAATCTGCTACAGTTTCTTCCAACAACAACCTACATGCTACAAGATATCGCCAACGGTCCCGATTAAGGGAACCATCATACCACTCCATAGCGTCGGTCGAACGTGAAGCATCAACTTGAGGATGATCAGGAGAAAGCTGCTTGGTTCGGTGTTACAATTTGTACGGCAGTACCTACAACGAAATCTGCATCACATTTCTGACGACGTACTGTATTCTGGCCGCTCAGGAAAGTCACAAAATGAGCATATAACGAGATCAGTATGCGCCAATCCACGGCAACGTACGCTGCTCCCTTTGTCGTTCCGGCGAAATATGTAGACGAAAGAATGACGAATGTGGTTTGGTATAATGCAGTGCGCACGCATTACCTGCTCACCTGCACTTCCCATTCATTGGGGCTCTGTGGCACTGTTGCGAGATTAGTCGCTTGATATTTTGTTACTGGGCGACATCGAAAAGGAAGTAGGACAGAGGACGCAACACACTGACGCACAAAATATGCAAAGCGTTCGTATAGCACAATGGCAATTCAGACTGGCATAACTCCGGTGGAATGACAGATGAAAGGAATAGACGAGACTGTGGCAAACAGTGTGATCCGCGCCAGAGCGAGCAAGGTAGGAACGAAGCGACGGACCACGGGTCAGTTGCGTTCGAGTGTCGAGTAACCAGAGACGGCGCGAATATGATACGTCTGCAACACCGCTGGCCGCACCTAAAGCAGAGGCAAGACGACACTGGCCAGTATTGTGATGACAGAGAGATACCCGAGAAGGCAGATAATCAGTGGCCCCTCTTTGAACTTGAAAAGCGTCAAAGCTTTTCATGTTTATAATTGAAGGAGATAATTGCTTTTAAAATCAGTCATTAGTTTGTTGCAATATATGAAGTGTGATGGAGGTGAATTATTGTGTCATTAAGCATCGGTAAAGGGCTATTATTCTTCTCTTTGCAAATTTGGTACACTCTGTGCATGAAAGGAATTCTTCTGATGCGTTCCTAGCTGGGAAGCCCGGCGGCCAGGTGGACACAGGTACTGCGCCCACGGGCGAGCGACGGTCGCGCGCCTATGTCGGCACGCTTCACAGAGGGCAGGCCCCCAGAGGATTAGCGACAGGCGAAGACGCTGCATACATCAACACGCTGCCAAGGGAAGCCGTGGACATTCGCACGTGTGCCCGAGGCAGCGGAAACTACAAACTTAGAGCGAAAAACAGTTCTGTCACGATTCTAGGTAATGCGGACAGAGCGGCGAGTTGAATAGCAACAGCACGACTTGGGTGTCCAAGAATGTCAAGTGGCCCGGGGAATTTTGGCCGTTTCCCGCGAGTAGAACACCTGGGAACGTAGCGGCAATATTCAAAGGGAGAAGTCTTGGTTTATTTGTATACTCTGTCTCACACAGAGTATCGCTCTCTTTTCCTCGCGGAATGCGACGGCAGGGAGGGAGGAAATTTTGAAATGAACCTCTTCATTGGCAAGAATTTAATGTTCGCTTTGAAAAATAGTACGAACTACGTAACTTGCGGAAGGGCGGAGACAAGACGCTGGAGGGGAGCGGCTCTCTCTCTCTCCAGGTGCGAGGAGCGCATAGTATTGGGCATTCCGAATATTGCTTCTGAGGAGGCAGGAGTTCACTCTTGACTGCTTCCGATAAGTCGCAAGGGTTCTCTTATCGCTTGCCATGAGACAATTCACTTTGAATTCGTCGCAGACAGCGTAGAGAGCAAAGTTTGTTAGATCCAAGTAGGCGAGCTTCACTCACTGTGCGCGTTATCAAGAGGTTAACTCAGGATCACATTTTGATTTACTACATGTCCAATGACAGTAGTACCGTTAGAACAGTTTTGAGCTTTTTTTAATGCAGTTTCACGTAGGTTTGCACTTGCAGATGGACGCATACTTCCAGTAGCAGGTTTCGGTCACTATTTTTAGCGTAGGGCATGTTAGACGCTATCAACTACGACGCCAGCAGAGTCTTGATGCAGCCGCACGCAATCAGCCGACTCCACCGCCACGCCGACCACGCTATGAACATGGTAATACAGAGAACGCCCGCCTTCCTAGCTGCACATTCTTCTTTCGCTTTCCTCAATTTCTTTGTAATGTGTTAGATGCTCATAGAGATGTAAGGCACAGTATTCACCGTTTGTCCGCTAAGAGAGTCATATGTTCAGCTGTTTTTTTTTAAATTCCTCATTTAATACACCAGATCAACCCGTCTCACGTAATTTAGTTATACGTTAAATTAGAATGAAGTCATACAATGCTCATGTTAAAAGGCAAATACCAGGGCAGGCACCTTATATAATTCACTTGTTGTGAGCTCTTGGTGCCAATTCAATTCTATTTGTTGTTTCTTTTATTTTTTGATACTTTCTACGACCCAAATTTTTTATTTTTGTTTATCATTATCTGAATAATTTGTGAGTGATTGTTAAATGAATTTTATAAAATTTCAATAATTATTGCATGCGCCGTTTAATGCAGTTTCACTGAATAAACCACTTACATGTTGAACAGCACTCCTTGCATTTCATTTATAGAATTTAAATCAAAATTCGCACCTATTTCTCCCTCCCACACGAGGTATCTTGCAAACCAACCGTGGAAGCAATTAAGGCCTGTACTCTGGTTCAAAAGTGACGCCATTTTCGACGTATTTATGTTTAAAGCTGGTGGAAATGATAGTGGATTAGCTGAGACACCTATTAAAGGTATCTCACCGATTCCCGAGTTTGGGATTAAAAAGAAGCGAGTAGAAAATAGATTCTGGAGTCGCTGAGCGACTTTCAGGTGAATGCAGGGCTGTCTCTCGATTTTATAATCGTCAATGACTTACTCTCGGGCAGAGCCTTACCCTTGGACTGGGCCACAGAAACTGTGACTAATTTCTTTAAAGATCCGATCATACGGAGTGCAGAACGTACTAAGGGCGCATTTAATTTCGTAACGCGTAAGGACGTTATGGGATTTTTACGGATGACCACAGAAGCTAAAGGGTGGTTCAGTAGATGGAACAGGGGTTACAGACAAGGTCACTGCACCGTCCTCAAGACGTGTGGGTCTTTCCACTCACATAGCTGACAAAGACAAACGACACAGACATTTTGCGACTGGTCCCGGATTAGAGAGTCTTCTTACAGCGTTTAGAGCGCCAGATGCCTTTAATGAATATGCTCTAGTAGCGTCCCATGCCGCTCATACGAACACGGAAGTCATGTGCCGAGAAGAACACGCCACTATGGCAACGTGACGAAACTACTGATAAGCGCACAAAGACAACATTGAAGGGAGGCAATTAAGCCCTCCAGTAATAGAGATATTCATTATAACGATGTTACACTGAAGCGCCAAAGAAACTGATGTAGGCATGCGTATTCAAATACAGAGATATGTAAACAGTTTGGTTTGCTCTTCAGTGTATTTAGTTCCAGCGTCCGCACGTACTTTCTTTACATCTAGCGTTTCAGGATAATTGACGTAAAGTCTACTCCAAGAAGCCTATTCTTGTAAAACAAAAAGAAAAAAAAAAGTGAATCGCTCCTATCAGTATTAGCAACTGTCCGAAATGACTTTCCCCACTAAACAGAATTGACACCAAAATGCCTGACACACACATATACACAGACACACACACGCACACAAACACACACAGACACACAGGCACACACAATACACACACACACACACACACACACACACACACACACATGCTCTCTCTCAGTCATACTACACAAGAGGACATTCAAATGGCACGCCTTAGCTTTAAAGTAACTGGTAATTAACGATTATTGATCCAGACTATCGAACAAATGAAACGCAAATGTGCCGCTTGTTTGAGTAACGTGTGAGAGAGAATAGTTGCGACTAGTAATTCTGTGTGACATTCGACATTTAGCGTCTGGAGACCCCACAGCACCTGACAAATATTAACTGTGTTGTTCTCTGATTTAGCTATATGAATGAAATAATGAATGATATTGCAGTGACACTTAGTTTGAATCGTTTGTCGAAAGCTGTTGCCAAGTTGTCAATCATATACTTCACTTTCTGCAATAGTTGACTGATTACATTAAGTAAACTTTTTACTCTTTTACAATCTTTAATTCTAATTAAGTACCTGGGAAGTGCATTCTCCTACACAAACATCGACGTACAAAGTTCTGAAGCTTGCACAGTCTTTCCAAGTCACCGTTGAGTTTCGCCAAAGGTAAACGAAATGTCAGAGAAAACATACCAGGTGATGACGTAGCGTCGCTGACGCTTCAATAACGTCTGCTACCGCCACTACACCGAGATAAAATTAACGCTCTTGGCAATGACATATTTCCAATGTTTAATATCCGTTAAAAGTAGGCTGAAATTCAGCGTGGTAGAGATATGTACTGGGAGTCTACCGTTCGACAGCTACTGACTTGTTGAAAGTCTCAGTAATCATGGACGGATGCTAGGGTAATAGTTTGACATTCACTTACAGTTCGTACACACCCTTCCCAAGTTTATTTCATCAGAGGGTGCACGTCTGTTTTACTCAACACACACAACACGTAAAATGTACGAATGGCCCACTTAATCGATCAGCTTAAAATGTTAGCCTCTCTTTAATACAGTGTTGAAAAATAACAGTGCAATAAACTTCAGTATCTAGGTAACATAGTTCTCATTTCTTCCATAGATTCTTACTTATGAAACTTCCAACATCCACATAGTTCAAATTTACGAGCATAATCTTTTAACAATCATCGAGATTAACACAGCAATAACTACATTTGCATAATAATAATACGGCGTACAAAACCTATTCTATAGCTTCCGTCGCCTTAATTTAGCCAAATACATATAAAATGATCTCTCCGAAATCACTTCCGAAACTACTCACAGTCCAAGCTCAAATCCGTCACCAAAATGTTTCACAATTGGATTCAATTTATCACACATGTAGTCTGTAATACTCACGCACTTCCTCGTCCCAACACGGCAGCTTACATTCTCCTGTTTCAATAACAAAATCTCCTTAATCTTGAGTACTTTTTGCATAGATAAACTATATGCTTCACTGGGCCATCGCATTAATGTTTTCAGACCATATTGTAGTAACATCTAGGCAATATTTACACAAGTGAAAAACAGAAGATAATTCCACACCCTGTCACATAACATTCCTTAACAACATTTTTTACGCAATACATAATGCATGAATGAACAAATGATTATACATACACATCGATGTGTACATGTTAAACCATAACTACTCTAGTGAAATTCTCTTTCGTTAATACTCTAGTAGCGTCTTGGAGTACTCCAATAAATAAAACGAAACGGGAATTTAAAGAAAATTTATTTCGAATTGCACTTTTATAATTGAATGTTTGTACACATTTTTACACAGTATAGATACGATTATATACAATTGTGGCATACTAAAAACGGTGATAGAGACAAACAATTTTGAGCATTTTTCGCTCACTATTTTGGTTCTGTTACCTGAATTTCTTGCGTGCATGTAGCATTTTGCTTTCCTCGTAGGTTCCGGCTCAAAAGATGCCGGGTAAAGAGGAGTACCATCAGACTTAATAACATCTTCCAGTTCACGAGAAATGAGTCGGACGACTTGTCGTTGTACGTGCAGTTGTACTAAATCCATTCCGAGCCTCTGTAGCAATTCTCTTATTTTCAATCATCTCTTCGAGCGTTTGTTTTGGTGCACTGAAGTAAAGCAGCAGCATGGTTTAAAATACAGATATTGGCCAGTTGCATGTTCACTGTGACACCGAATGGTTGGCACAAGTTGGTTCAGTGCAACCACTCTGACTTTGTGCTATTGTAATTAATATTCATTTCAGGTTTGTTCTTTTACGTACGAAGTTTCTGATTACAGTGCATAGATGAAAGCGACAAAACAGCTCGATCCTTCCTAGAAACATCAGAACAAATTGTCTTTCCCCCATTACTCCTAAATAATACAGATTCTACTGTTTGGTTTCAATTCTTCTGGGATCTTCAGTTTATTCAGCTTCAGAGTGCCGAAGACAGCCAAGTTTTGGCTTCCATTTGATCATTCCATTTCCGCCGCCATTGCTGGCGGCATTGTTATTAAAATAGCACTTACAGCTGTTTACATGTCTTGTTATAACGCAACATTTCAAAGCAATGGAAATTTCACGAATAAAAATTACTCATGTTTAAAAAAAGGGTTTTATAAAAGGCAAAAATTTTAGCACTGCTGCAATGACTATTTGATATTTCGGTTTTTATACTCGGTCACTGGAAAAAATAGAAAATATCTATTGTAACCGAGGCCGTAATACACCGAGAAACACCGATTATTCACAGCTAAACTAGCGGTATCGTTTTAAATTGGTCGGTTTTTCCCATCCCTAGTCCACTTCGTTTGGCCCCTAACGTCGCGCTACGGTAGTGTGGTGGGGGGATTTGCTCTTACATCAGTACAGCGGACTTGTACTTGCGAACAAACAAAAAGTTACTAATGTAACAATATATTTTGGAGGCGGTAATTAAAATTGTATCACTATCCCACCACAATCGCTGTTCCCTTGTAACATTGGCAGAACCACGAGAGTAAGACGTCTGACGTCTCACACAAGGGCAACACGAATGCTTCTCCACTGCTAACTACTGTCACCAAGTGAAGCCTCTCTGGAATGCAATGAAACTGAACTTACGGCCAGTGAAATGAGAAGATAGCACGACTCACTAGGGACGGGGAAAACCGATAGATTAAATCCAAGACCAGTATTATAGTTACGAATAGCCAGTATTTTTCGGTATTTGTTTCGTCTCGGTTGTAAAAGGTGTTTTTATCTTTTACTGGTAACCAGGTGTAAAAAAGATGTATCTCTTTGCCAAATCAGTGGCGCCAAATTTTAAATTTTCAAATAAAACTTTCTTAAAAACGAGTTTGGTAGGAAGTTGTGTGGTTTCTGAAAGACTGGTACTGTCTTTTAATGATATTTATGAAAGGGTTAGCTTACAGATCAAGACATTTTAAACAAGTATTTATGAACGGTCTGGATGATAAATATTGGCTAAATGTTGCCCAATGGATTAATTCACTACTGAAATTTTAACAGTTGTCATGTAATTGTCGGTGGTAAATGCTACAGTTTGTCTACTATCTAAATTTGTCACTAGAATATTTGGAAAGAGCATTTTTTATTTTATCTACAAAAATTATTTATGTTCCAGTTAAAAATTCTAATTAAAAAATAAAGATTATACGTGTGTCTATAAACAGGTTTTACATTCCACAAAAGTAAAGCAAAAGACTGCTACAATTTTACCCAAACCCTATTATTTGTCTGTTATTCCTATTAGATAATAAAAGAGGAAGGAACAGGTGACAACAGTAATAAACTATGAACAGCTCATTCATAGACTACAATCAAAATAGAACGTAGCTGATCTGCTGTATGTACCTACATTACATGCCTTTAGTTGCTTACAATCCTCAGAAATGGATAACTTAATATAAGAAATGCTGTGCTGCACCTCAGTTCGCAGCCTTTAGGACAGAGTATTAATAATCCCCAAAACAGGGCTATGATCCTGGATTAAAACTTGACTTTTGGAAAAATTTGGAAATTTGTGGTAAGATCCTATTGGACCAAACTGCTGAGGTCATCAGTCCCTAATTACTTAATCTAACTTAAACTAACTTACGCTATGGACAACACACTCACAGTCAAGCCTGAGGGAGATCCCAAACCTCTGACGGTGGGGAGCCGCGAGAACCTTGATAAGGCGCGTAAGACCGCGCGGCTACCCCCTGCGGCCTTGATTTTTCAGCAGAGATTTAAAAAGTTACAAGCAGCAGGAAAATACAGCTGAATTTTTTGTGGTAATCATCCCCTCACTGATCTATGAGAAAAGGAACATATGCTTGATGGACTAAGTTTTCTTTTGTTTACGTATTTTATTTGATACTTGCATTCTATGAATCTTGGAATGTGCGATCAAGAGTCTGAGGAAATCTTAGAATTTTTCAATCTTTGTTGAGTGCCTACGTTTATATCTGGAAAAAACAGCAATAAAAAACCGAATATCGGTTATTTCAAAAACAGGTTATTTGGAGGGATTTTAAGATACATGTTAAACTGGATATGAATAAAAGTGGTATAACTGAAAACCAGTGGTTAAGTGATAACTGGCATCCCTATAACTTGTAGTATCTCTTGTCGATACCACCCTACCGGTGTATCAGAGTTGGCAATGGAATCGCAAGTTTGTGTCCAACACTAATAGCGGTCGTACGGGTTCCACCAAACCCAGTGGCCCACGCCTGCTGAGCCACAACCCCAACAGCACTGAGCGCCCTCTGACGCCGCAATATGGGGTAGCCGGCAGCAGTGAG
Organism: Schistocerca piceifrons; assembly: GCF_021461385.2. Classification (NCBI taxonomy): domain Eukaryota; kingdom Metazoa; phylum Arthropoda; class Insecta; order Orthoptera; family Acrididae; genus Schistocerca; species Schistocerca piceifrons. Next base: position 183,398,163 of record NC_060138.1, on the reverse strand, counting down.
ACGCCCGCTCGCACTCGGAGCCACTTGCTGAGTGAGGTGACTCAGTGGTTAGCACACTGGACTCATATTGGGATGGACGGTAGTTGAAGGCTCTGTCTGACCAACCTGATTTAGATTATCCATCATTTCCCTGTATCGTTTCAGGCAAAAGCTGGGATGGTTCCTTTGAAAGGGTTCAACTGACTTCCTTTCCCACTCTTCCTTACTCTGTGCTTGGGCCCCATCTCTAATGATATAGTGCTGTATTGCATCGTATGTTAACCAGGGGCCTAGAAACAATGGAGAGGCTCCGTCTCCGCCGCTGCCGCAGCGGTCCACAGCCCGACGACGACTACCGCAGTCCACTTCACCCCTCTGCTGGCCCACACTGAACCACTCTTTCACGGTTATTGTGTAGTTCGGTCCCCAGTGGACCCCCCAGGGAACGTCTCACACCAGTGTAACTCCTATGTTTGCATGGTAGAGTAATGGTGGTGTACGCATACATGGAGAATTTGTTTGCACAGCAATCGCCGACATAGTGTAGCTGAGACAGAATAAGGGGAACCAGCCCGGATTCACTGAAGCAGATGGAAAACCGGCTAAAAACCATCCACAGACTGGCCGGCTCACCGGACCTCGGCACAAGTCCGCCGGGCGGATTCGTGCCGAGGACCAGGCGCTCCTTCCCAGTCCGGAAAGCCGTGCATTAGACTGCACGACTAACTGGGTGGGCAATGATATCGTAGTCGACAGGATGTTAAACACTAATCTCCTCCTCCTTGGAGCCACTTCGCCACAGGAAACTCTGCAGACGCTGCCTCACCGTGGCTACACCACCATGTTGTTGTTGTTGTGGTCTTCAGTCCTGAGACTGGTTTGATGCAGCTCTCCATGCTACTCTATCCTGTGCAAGCTTCTTCATCTCCCAGTACCTACTGCAGCCTACATCCTTCTGAATCTGCTTAGTGTATTCATCCCTAGGCCTTCCTCTACGATTTTTACCCTCCACGCTTCCCTCCAATACTAAATTGGTGATTCCTTGATGCCTCAGAATGTGTCCTACCAACTTATATCTTCTTCTATCAAGTTGTGCCACAAATTTCTCTTCTCCCCAATTCTGTTCAGTACCTCCTCATTAGTTATGTGATCTACCCATCTAATCATCAGCATTCTTCTGTTGAACCACATTTCGAAAGCTTCTATTCACTTCTTATCTAAACTATTTATCGTCCACGTTTCACTTCCATACATGGCTACACTCCATACAAATACTTCTAGAAACGACTTCCTGACATTTAAATCTATATTCGATGTTAACAAATTTTTCATCTTCGGAAACGCTTTCCTTGCCATTGTCAGTCTACATTTTATATCCTCTCTACTTCGACCATTATCAGTTATTTTGCTCCCCAAATAGCAAAACTCCTTTACTACTTTAAGTGTCTCATTTCCTAATCCAATTCCCTCGGCATCACCATACTTAATTTGACTACATTCCATTATCCTCGTTTTGCTTTTGTTGATGTTCATCTTATATCCTCCATTCAAGACACTGCCCATTCCGTTCAACTGCGCTTCCAAGTCCTTTCCTGTCTCTGACAAAATTACAATGTCATTGGCGAACCTCAAAGTTTTTATTTCTTCTCCATGGATTTTAATACCTACTCCGAACTTTTCTCTTGTTTCCTTTACTGCTTGCTCAATATACAGATTGAATAACATCGGGGATAGGCTACAACCCTGTCTCACTCCCTTCCCAACCACTGCTTCCCTTTCATACCCCTCGACTCTTATAACTGCCATCTGCTTTCTGTACAAATTGTAAATAGCCTTTCGCTCCCTGTATTTTACCCCTGCCATCTTTAGAATTTGAAAGAGAGTATTCCAATCAACATTGTCAAAAGCTTTCTGTAAGTCTACAAATGCTAGAAAAGTAGGTTTGCCTTTACTTAATCTTTCTTCTAAGATAAGTCGTAGGGTCAGTATTGTCTCACGTGTTCCAACTTTTCTAACCGTAGTTATTGCTATTGTAGTAGCTGGACTCTTGTTTCTTGCTGCACTTTTTGTACTGAGTCTCCGCACATTTCGAGAAGTACAAGTTGGTAGATCTTCTGTTTGTTGTGGTACTTGTTCAAAATGGTTCAAATGGCTCTGAGCACTATGGGACTTAACTTCTAAGGTCATCAGTCCCCTAGAACTTAGAACTACTTAAACCTAACTAACCTAAGGACATCACATACATCCATGCCCGAGGCAGGATTCGAACCTGCGACCGTAGCGGTCACGCGGTTCCAGACTGTAGCGCCTTTAACCGCTTGGCCACCCCGGCCGGTACTTGTTCACCAATCATCACTTGGAACCATGCGGCAGACGAGCAGAACGCGAAGGAAACGCACGTGGAGGGTGGCGAGTAAAAACGTGTAGCTCCTCGGAAGCGCGAGCATGCTGAGCGGTGTTTTTGCGCCTCGTCTTTATTCCGCACTTGTTGCTGCGCGCCATGATGAACGGCGGCGAGGCGCGCGCGGCCCGTAAACACATTAGAGAGGCGCCCCCGACACCGCACATCCATTACGCGCTGCCTGCAGGTTCCGCAGGGAGCTGCGCTACGTCGCCACGCCCGCTATTGTTGCTGACGTGGGAGCGCAGCTACAGGACACACGGCCGCGCCGCTTCGCACCTTGATTTCCCTCGTGGCGGCCGCATAAAGCCCTGCTAGCGTCGACAAAAGCACTGCGTCCGCGCAGCGCTTCCGCACAATATTGACTCACTGTTAGCCGCTGCGTCAAATGCACTGCTAGCCATTAAAATTACTGCCTACGGAGGACATTATATCACAAAGTTGTAATTACAGTGACGGAAAAAATCATCCCAACACCAAGAGCGAGTTGTGGGAGGTAAATGAAAATTGGTAGGCGTGTTTCTGCATCTGAACGATGACATTTACTCAAATTTCACGCCACTCGCGCAAGAGTGGCGCTAATAGTGCCACTATGAGGATGCAAATTAGGTTTGCTTTACACACTCACCGTAACGGTCATAAGCGTTAGTTACCCTTGAGATTGGACGTAGAGAGCTGATGTTAAGAATGCCTGTAAGACGACGAAAATACCGTAAACGTCCGCTAAACCCGCTGGGCAGAACAGGTGATTAGGACTGTGGAAAGGGCCAAATAAGGTGTCGGTCAGTTTCGCTTCAAAATAGTAATTTATTGTAATTTAATGACGCCTCTAAACCAAAACAGTACATAACAGAACTTTTACAACTACGAGTTTCAAAATCTAATTCTTTCATGGCTGAAGGCCTGCCAACAAGAAATATTGAAAAGCAACAAGATAAATTTCAAGTTACTGAAGGCATGCAATTAAAACTGCTGCTCCCTTGGTCGTGACCAGGCCAAATATCTCACGAAATAAGCGTCAAACGAAAAAGCTACAAAAAAGAAACTTGTCTAGCTTGAAGGGGGAATCCGGATGGCGCTACGGTTGGCCCGCTAGATGGCGCTGCCATAGGTCAAACGGATATCAAATGCGTTTATTAAAATAGGAACCGCATTTTTATTACATATTCGCGTAGTACGTAAATAAATATGAATGTTTTAGTTGGACCACTTTTTTCGCTTTGTGATAGATGGTGCTGTAATAGTCACAAACATATGGATCACAATTTTAGACGAACAGTTGGTAACAGGTAGGTTTTTTAAATTAAAATACAGAACGTAAGTACGTTTGAACATTTTATTTCGGTTGTTCCAATGTGATACATGTACCTTTGTGAACTTATCATTTCTGAGAACATATGCAGTTACAGTGTGATTACCTGTAAATACTACATTAATGCAATAAATGCTCAAAATGATGTCCGTCATTGCATTTGGCAATATGTGTAACGACATTCCTCTCAACAGCGAGTAGTTCGCCTTCCGTAATGTTCGCACATGCTTTGACAATGCGCTGACGTATGTTGTCAGTGCTTGTCGGTGGATCACGATAGCAAATATCCTTCAACTTTCCCCACAGAAAGAAATCCGGGGAAGTCAGATCCGGTGATCGTGCAGACCATGGTATGGTGCTTCGACGACCAATTCACCTGTCATGAAATATGCTATTCAATACCACTTCAACCGCACGCGACCTATGTGCCGGACATTCATCATGTTGGAAGCACATCGCCATTCTGTCATGCAGTGAAACATCTTGTAGTAACATCGGTAGAACATTACGTAGCAAATCAGCATACATTGTATCATTTAGATTGCCATCGATAAAATGGGAACCAGTTATCCTTTCCCCCATAATGCCGCACCATACACTAACCCACCATGGTCGCGGATGTTCCACTTGTCACAGACATCGTGGATTTTCCGTTGCCCAATAGTGCATATTATGCTGGTTACGTTACCGCTGTTGGTGAATGACGCTTCCTCGCTAAATAGGAAGCGTACAAAAAATTTGTCATCGTCCCGTAATTTCTCTTCTGCCCAGTGGCAGAACTGTACACGACGTTCAAAGTCGTCGCCATGCAATTCCTGGTGCATAGAAATATCGTACGGGTGCAATCGATGTTGATGTAGCATTCTCGACACCGACGCTTTTGTGATTCCCGATTCTCGCGCAATTTGTCTGCTGTTGATGTGCGGATTAGCCGCGACAGCAGCTAAAACACCTACTTGGGCATCATCATTTGTTGCAGGTCGTGGTTGACGTTTCACACGTGGCTGAACACTTCCTGTCTCCTTAAATATGTAACTATCCGGCGAACGGTCCGGACACTTGTATGATGTCGTCCAGGATAGCGAGCAGCATACATAGCACAGGCCCGTTGGGAATTTTGGTCACAATAGCCATATATCAACACGATATCGACCTTTTCTGCAATTGGTAAATGGTCCATTTTAACACGGGTAATGTATCACGAAGCAAATACCGTCCGCTCTGGCGGAATGTTACGTGATACCACGTACTTATACATTTTCGACTATTATAGCGCCATCAATCACAAAGCGAAAAAAGTGGTTCAACTAAAACATTCATATTTCTTTACGTACTACACGAATATGTAATAAAAAATGGGGGTTCCTATTTGGCCCGGTCACTATCAATGGACGACCCTGTATATCACAGCTAGGCGGAAAGCCTCAAGGCAAATGTGGATAGAACAAACATATACAAGGTGGAATACAAACGGCTGAAGGCCCCAATTAAATTTCAAAATTTTAAAATATATTACCATAATCTTTTAAGGCAGAAGGCCTCAATGTTTTCGCTTAAGGGGAAATTTTGTGAATAAGGCTTTAAGCGGCTGAAGGCCCACAGTCGAGTTTTCAAAAATTCAAAAATACCTTAACCTTCAAGTTTTCAGTGGCAATACATAAATTTAAAAATAAGGTTTGACATAAATTGATGTAAATAAAACATAATAACATTTTTTTTCTTTTAAAGCATTACTTATAATAGATTACCAACGGACCATTACACACCCACCTGAACATTATCCAACAGTAACTAAGGACGCACGAAGACAAATTGGGAGTCGATGCACACACACAAAGCTGACTCGAGAACGATCGGCGAGCCAAATCGCGTCGTCCGGTAGGACGACCAACCAACGAGCCATCAAGGTCATGGCCCGGCTCAAGTGATGCGTGTCGACAACGGTCGGGCGAGGGACCTCACTGCTCCAACCCGACTGCACTATTTTTTTTTAGTGCCACATGGCAATTCCCCGACTGGCAGATGCGGACTGCACTCCAGACACACACGTTCCAACTGACTGGCAGCCCGAACTCGCAACCCAAACTGCCTTACAACAGATAACGACTGGGAAATAATAGCAGTCGAGCAAGGTTACTAGGAGAGGGGATATATTGATATGCGCTGCTAGCGCCGCTCGCGGTCAGGCAAATCAGCAACTCAGTGACACCAGTAATTTAAATTAACATAGTGAGGTGGAAGTACATCAAAAACAGGGTGTAAAATGATGGCGGGAACATGAGCCACGCATGGCTCAATACCATTACCAACAGCTCACTGAGTTTGAACAAGCTCATACATTTATGAGAACCTGGTTGTTCATTCCGCGGTATTGCAGAAGGATTTGACAGGAATAGAAACTATGTACATGATTGATAGAAGCTATGGTCACAGAAAAGTGCTGTCATAAGAAGAAGATAGGGCTCCAGACAGCCAAATGGCAGACCGTTATGTTCAGTGTAAAGGTCTGGCACATCGTACTGCATCTGTAGAAGCAGTGTGACCAGCAACTGACACCATACTGACACAAGAACTGTTACAAGCCCTGACTGCAAATTTGTACGTGAGTCTGGTGATTCGTCCTGTTGCACTGCCATTCACGTATAGCACACAAGTGGGTGTTTTCCAGCAGAATAATACTCGCCCTTATACCCCTGTTGTAACCCAACATGCTCTACAGAGTGTCGACATGTTGCCTCGATCTGGTCGATCACCAGATCTCTCTTCGATAAAGCACGTGTGAGACATCCAGCATCATCCACTACCAGCATTATCCATCCCTGTATTGACCGACAAAGTGCAACAAGCATAGAACTCCATCCCACAAACAGACATCCAACACTGTAAAACACAATCCATGCTCCTTTCCATGCTTGCATTAAAAGTTCTGGTTGTTACACCAGTTATTAGTGTACCAGCATTTCACATTTTAAATTCTTTTTCTCACACTTCCATAGACCAGTGACCTAGCTATGTTAATCACTCGTACATGTTATATAGGCAAATGTATTACCAAAATATCATTACTCTATGTTAATTATTTCTTGGTGCTGGGATTTTTTTCCCTCATGGTTGCACTCACATATCAGTAGTTTTACTAAGATGAATCTTGGTGAGTAAGCTGCTGTACGTGCAAAATCACCAGTTGTCATCACATGTCTGCATGTTTGGGTATGCACAACTCGTGATGTGCACCCCACTTCCCCCCCCCCCTCCCCTCCCAAGTTGTCCCAACGCACAGTGCATTGGTATATGCAGCATCAATGCTGAGCAGTGTGTACAGAGAGTCATCAGCAGAGAACTGGGGCAAGGGGGTTCTGGCACATTATGTTAGTGCATGTTGCCTACATCATGGGCAGGTATGCACTCAGGGGTAAACCTGTTAAGTGCTTTTCCATATCAGACTATTATTCTCCTTTGATTCACAGGTACTTAACCTAGTGTTCTGCTAGGTGGTTTTCCATGTCACTGCACTTAACCTATTGTCCCCCAGCCCTTCCCTCTCCCCTCCCCCCATAGAAAGGGGATGCCAGTGCATTTTGTTAGTGCGGGTCGCCTGTATCAGGGGCAGGTATGCACTCAGAGGCAGTCCTATTGTTCTGTTAAGTGCTTTTCCTTATCACCCCAATTTCCTTTTGATTGACAGGCACTTAACCTATTGTTCACACTGCCCCTTCTCCTCTCCCAACTCCCCCATTGCACGCTGCTACAGTTACACTTTCAGGTCTGGGTTCTTGGAATAGGCCCCCTCTTATCAACTTGATTGACTACTTAATTAAATGGATCAATTAATTAATGTCTCTGGTGGGAAAGTGCCTTGCCACCCTGCCACAACCCGCTAGTGGGAAGGTCAAATTCCATCATGAAAATGCTACCTCTACTAACCTAAGAAAATGGCGGGAAAATAGGTCACATTGACTACTTAATTAAATTGATCAACTAATTAACCACTCTGGTGGGAAAGCGCCACGCCCCCCCCCCCCGCCACGCCATGAGCGTCAACCGACCGCCATGTCCCCCTACCAAGAATACACCTATTTTCGCATCATTCACCATAATATTATACCATTTTCGCGGTACTTCTCGATATCAAGCACTAGGCAGCAACTTGCCGCTCGATCGCGCAATATAACTGTCGTCTGCTTCACGTCTGCTGTGCAGCGGGCTACGTTAATTTAAGTATTAACTGTATTTTTCTTACTTGTCACTTCTTCCGTGTGTTTTTGCTTTTAGAAAGCTTTAATTGTCGAGTGCTAGTAATAGTGTTCCATAGATTTCGTGTTTGTTTTGAATACAGTCAGAGAGATTCCCTTTAGTCAGCCATTGTGCCAGTAGTGTTATTGTTTGTTTTCAATACAGTCCAGAGACAGGTAGCGCTATTTTCATTGTTTTCTACAAGAAGTGTCTAGCAACCACAGTTTAGTCAACAATCAGCCGCCTTTAGTGAATTAGCAGTCTAGTTAAAAGTTGATTAACTCTCTACAGTAAATCTTAGGATGGATAGGATGTGTGACTGCTGTGTACGGACGCAGGAGGAGCTGGCCACTGTTCGCGAACAGCTGAACGTGTTGATGGCCGCGGTCAGTCGTCTTCAGGCTGCTGCCTCGGAGTGTAGCGGCTGTGGGGAGTCTGGTGCGTCGCATGGTACACCCCAGGTGTTACATGCTTCACCCACTGTCCCAGCTGTCAAGACATCTTCGCGGGTACCGGGCGCGGTTGGGCCAACCTCTCCCCAAGGGGAGTGGCGGGTTCAGCGGCGTTCGCGGCGCACGAGGCGGAGGGTCAATGTGGAGGCTGGCCGTGTGGCATCGCCCGCTCTGCCTGTGAGTGGACACGTGGCCGCTCCTTCAGCAAGGTCCGAGCAGGCACACGGGGGAAGGGGTTTATTAGTTATTGGGAGCTCCAACGTTAGGCGGGTGATGGAGCCCCTTAGGGAAATAGCGGAAAGGTCGGGGAAGAAGTCCAGTGTTCACTCTGCTTGCCGGGGGGTCTCATCCGAGATGTGGAGGAGGCTCTGCCGGCGGCGATAGAGAGCACTGGGTGCACCCGACTGCAAATTGTTGCTCATGTCGGCACCAATGACTCCTGCCGTCTAGGTTCAGAGGTCATCCTCAGTTCGTACAGGCGGTTCGCGGAATTGGTGAAGGCGGAAAGCCTCGCTCGCGGGGTGGAATCTGAGCAAACTATTTGTAGTATCGTTCCCAGAACCGATCGCGGTCCTCTGGTTTGGAGCCGAGTAGAAGGCTTAAACCAGAGGCTCAGACGATTCTGCGGAGACCTGGGGTGCAAATTTCTCGACCTCCGCTATCGGGTGGAGAAATGTAGGGTCCCCATGAATAGTTCAGGCGTGCACTACACGCCGGAAGCGGCTACAACGGTAGCGGAGTACGTGTGGAGTGCACATGTGGGTTTTTTAGGTTAGAGAATTCCCTCCCTAGGCCCGACAAGACGGCTCCTGAGACGCGGCAAGGTAGGAGTAGGCAAAATGCAACAGGGAATAACAATATTAATGTGCTAATAGTAAACTGCAGGAGCGTCTATAGAAAGGTCCCAGAACTGCTCTCATTATTAAGCGGTCACAATGCCCATATAGTACTAGGGACAGAAAGTTGGCTGAAACCAGACGAGTATGAAATCCTAAACTCAGATTGGAATGCATAGCACAAAGGCAGGCTGGACAGTGAAGGGGGAGGCGTGTTTATAGCGATAAGAAGTGCAATAGTACCTAAGGAAATTGACGGAGAGCCGAAATGTGAAATACTTTGGGGTGAAGGTCACGGTTAAAGCAGGCTCAGACATGGTAATTGGATGTCTCTATAGGCCCCCTGGCTCTGCAGCTGTTGTGGCTCAGCACCTGAAGGATAATTTGGAAAATATTTCGAGTAGATTTCCCCACCATGTTATAGTTCTGGGTGGAGATTTTAATTTGTCGGATATAGACTGGATACTCAAACGTTCATAACGGGTGGCAGGGACAAAGAATCCAGTGAAATGTTTTTAAGTGCTTTATCTGAAAACTACCTTGAGCAGTTAAGCAGAGAACCGACTCGTGGCGATAACATATTAGACCTTCTGGTGAGAAACAGACCCGAACTATTTGAAACACTTAACGCAAAACAGGGAATCAGCGATCATAAAGCGGCTACTGCATCGATGATTTCAGCCGTAAATAGAAATATTAAAAAAGGTACGAAGATTTTTCTGTTTAGCAAAAGCGACAAAAAGCAGATTACAGAGTACCTAACGGCTCAACACAAAAGTTTTGTCTCAACTACAGATAGTGTTGAGGATCAGGGGACAAAGTTCAAAACCATCGTACAATATGAGTTAGATGAGTATGTGCCAAGCAAGATCGTAAGAGATGGAAAAGAGCCACCGTGGTACAACAACCGAGTTAGAAAACTGCTGCGAAAGCAAAGGGAACTTCACAGCAAACATAAACATAGCCAAAGCCTTGCAGACAAACAAAAATTACGCGAAGCGAAATGTAGTGTGAGGAGGGCTACGCGAGAGGCGTTCAATGAATTCGAAAGTAAAGTTCTATGTACTGACTTGGCAGAAAATCCTAAGAAATTTTGGTCTTATGTCACAGCGGTAGGTGGATCAAAACAAAATGTCCAGACACTCTGTGACCAAAATGGTACTGAAACAGAGGATGACAGCCTAAAGGCCGAAATAGTAAATGTCTTTTTCCAAAGCTGTTTCACAGAGGAAGACTGCACTGTAGTCCCTTCTCTAGATTGTCGTACAGATGACAAAATGGTAGATATAGAAATAGACGACAGAGGGATAGAGAAACAATTAAAATCGCTCAAAAGAGGAAAGGCCGCGGGACCTGGTGAGATACCAGTTCGATTTTACACAGAGTACGCGAAGGAACTTGCCCCCCTTCTTGCAGAAATGTACCGTAGGTCTCTAGAAGAGCGTAGCGTTCCAAAGGATTGGAAAAGGGCACAGGTCATTCCCGTTTTCAAGAAGGGACGTCGAACACACGTGCAGAACTGTAGACCTATATCTCTAACGTCGATCAGTTGTAGAATTTTGAATCACGTATTATGTTCGAGTATAATGACTTTTCTGGAGACTAGAAATCTACTCTGTAGGAATCAGCATGGGTTTCGAAAAGGACGGTCGTGTGAAACCCAGCTCGCGCTATTCGTTCACGAGACTCAGAGGGCCATAGACACGGGTTCACAGGTAGATGCCGTGTTTCTTGACTTCCGCAAGGCGTTCGATACAGTTCCCCACAGTCGTTTAATGAACAAAGTAAGAGCATATGGACTATCAGACCAATTGTGTGATTGGATTGAAGAGTTCCTAGATAACAGAACGCAGCATGTCATTCTCAATGGAGAGAAGTCTTCCGAAGTAAGAGTGATTTCAGGTGTGCCGCAGGGGAGTGTCATAGGACTGTTGCTATTCACAATATACATAAATGACCTTGTGGATGACATCGGAAGTTCACTGAGGCTTTTTGCAGATGATGCTGTGGTGTATCGAGAGGTTGTAACAATGGAAAATTGTACTGAAATGCAGGAGGATCTGCAGCGAATTGACGCATGGTGCAGGGAATGGCAATTGAATCTCAATGCAGACAAGTGTAATGTGCTGCGAATACATAGAAAGATAGATCCCTTATCATTTAGCTACAAAATAGCAGGTCTGTAACTGGAAGCAGTTAATTCCATAAATTGTCTGGGAGTACGCATTAGGAGTGATTTAAAATGGAATGATCATATAAAGTTGATCGTCGGTAAAGCAGATGCCAGACTGAGATTCATTGGAAGAATCCTGAGGAAATGCAATCCGAAAACAAAGGAAGTAGGTTACATTACGCTTGTTCGCCCACTGCTTGAATACTGCTCAGCAGTGTGGGATCCGTACCAGATAGGGTTGATGGAAGAGATAGAGATGATCCAACAGAGACCAGCGCGCTTCGCTACAGGACCATTTAGTAATCGCGAAAGCGTTACGGAGATGATAGATAAACGCCAGTGGAAGACTCTGCAGGAGAGACGCTCAGTAGCTCTGTACGGGCTTTTGTTAAAGTTTCGAGAACATACCTTCACCAAAGAGTCAAGCAGTATATTGCTCCCTCCTACGTATATCTCGCGAAGAGACCATGAGGATAAAATCGGAGAGATTAGAGCCCACACAGAAGCATACCGACAATCCTTCTTTCCACGAACAATACGAGACTGGAATAGAAGGGAGAACCGATAGAGGTACTCAAGGTACTCTCCGCCACACACCGTCAGGTGGCTTGCGGAGTATGGGTGTAGATGTAGATGTAGATAATTCCGAAGATACAGACTGGGAATTATTTCTATACGAACCCACCCTCGGCACAAATACGTTAATGTTTCTGCTCTGAACCTGCTTCCGTACTTGCTCGCTTTTCTACGCACATCTCCAGACTCAGGGATTACAAGAACACACCTATTCCCACATCGTTCGACATAATATTATACCATTTTCGCGGTACTTCTCGATATCAAGCACTGGGCAGCATGCTACCGATCGCTAACGCACCACAATTCCCAAGATATACACTGGAAATTATTTCTCTACAAACCTGAAACTTTAACGTGGTGCAGCGTGCTGTAAACCACTGAGTAACTAGAAACAAATAGAGGAAACTTATTTCCACTCAGGAATGCCGATGTGCCTTATAGAACACACTCCAAATCACCCCTATGATTTACAAGCCAGCTAAGGTCTTTCATATGACTAGAGAACAGGCAAACGTGTCTTCCACAAACCACAATCGATCTTCTTTCAACTAAATAAAGGCACGAAATGTGCAGAAGCCGTCAACCAAACAATTTACATGTGAGCAAATAACAGTCCAGCACAAACACACCTCCATACACAATCTTCTCAAATTTCCACTTGATCACGAAAGCCGCTCGACATATACTTGGTTCGCTATTCGGTAGTCTAGACAAGTGAAAAGTTATCTCAGATACATTCGTACTCACCAACAGGCCTCTTCATTCGGACAGCTGCTATCGTTAACGGGAAACGTGAATCATTACCAACACAGGCCATGCATGCACGCAATCATTCTGGAAAACCGGTCGATATATCTGTGGTGTCACTGCCAGACACCACACTTGCTAGGTGGTAGTCTTTAAATCGGCCGCGGTCCGTTAGTCGCCACTATCAGTGATTGCAGACCGAGCGCCGCCACACGGCAGGTCTAGAGAGACTTCCTAGCACTCGCCCCAGTTGTACAGCCGACATTGCTAGCGATGGTTCACTGACAAATTACGCTCTCGTTTGCCGAGACGATAGTTAGCATGGCCTTCAGCTACGTCATTTGCTACGACCTAGCAAGGCGCCATTATCAATTGCTATTTATCTTGTGATGCATGTACCATCAGACCGATGTTCACCAATTATGGATTAAAGTTAAGTATTCCAGAAGCTACGTACTTTTTTTACTAGACTCAATTCCTTTAACTGTTCCAGACCTCACGCCAGCCTGAGTGAGCTTAAACGCGTGCCTTTCGGCTACCTCATAGTGGCTTGGCTGTCTTGCCAAGTCACAACAGTTTGACGACGAGGATTTTGCGTTCGTATTGATACAGACTGATTTACTTGTGTAATGGCTTCGCCAGAATCTCCAGATGTACTGTCCGAATTTTATCGCTTACAGAAACAGCAGACGCAGACCTTACTGGATGCACTTGGACAGCTCGTCCAGGGTCAACGTGCAGTGCAAAACGATGCGGCAGCCGCCGCGTCACCGCTCACGCAGCCACAACACGCCGTTGCACCACCTTTTCGTCCATTTGATGCTGCAGTGGAAAGCTGGACGGAGTGGTCACGCCAATTTGGATTCCATCTCGCCGCCTACAGAATTCAAGGTAACGAGCGACAGCCTTTTTTGTTATGATCGGTCAGCGTAAAAACGTACTGTGTGATAGTCAAATTATTTCCCCGACGTGACGTAGCAACTCTGTCCTACGACGAAATTTTGTCTGCATTAGATGCATATTTCAAAGAATCAGTCAATGTATTTGCGAAAAGGCATACCTTCTTTCGTACAAAACGTACGGCAGGTTAGACTAATCGGGAGTGGGTTGCAACTTTGCAAGGCCTTACTAGGGATTGTGCTTTTGAGTGTCCATGTGGACTCCCTTATTCAGATACTATGGTACGTGATGCTATTGCACGGAACGTTTCTGATGTTCGTATAAGGGAACAGATTTTGAAACTAGTCAATCCCTCCCTTCAACAAGTGATGGACATATTGGACCGGCAGGACACACTTGACTTTGCTCAGGAATCATTTGAAACTTCGCCACCCATGTGTCAGGTTAACCGGCCCGTCGGGAGAGCTGCACGGAACAGTATACAGTCCTCGCGCTCGGCCGCGCCACAGCCGCCTGGCTCTCAGCCACGTGTCCCGCGTCGGCAAGCAAATGCAGTGAAATCATGCCCGCGGTGTGCGACTAGAATTGCCCATCACGCCAGGCTATTTGCTTTTTCTGTAATAAAAAAGGACATATTCAGAGTGTTTGCCAGAAAAAGCTCCAATCGGACACTCAAAACCATTCCAGGCCCTTTGCTTCCCACCGAATTCGAACCAAGGATACTCAGGTTCGTGAGACTTTGCCTATGGAAATTCATGTAGTTCATTCCACTCCGCCCAGTGCCACTCTCTCTAACAGTGACTGTGTTCGTCCCACAAATAGTGTGCGTCGACATCGACGGAAATCCCGTCACGTCGCAAGTGATTCTGTACCAGTGTCAGTTCACGTTGCACGAGACAGTCGCTCTTGTCAACAGGACAATAAACTTTTTGTCGACTTGGACATTCACGGTACAGTGACACCATTCCAGCTCGATACCGGAGCTGCAGTTTCACTGATCAATCAGGACACGTACAAACAGCTGGGCACACCTCCGTTGCGTGTCACAAATGTTAAGTTAAGTAGTTATTCAGGACAAGCAATCCCTGTGTTAGGACGGTGCAACCTTCTTGCAACATACAAAGAACAAACAAAACTTGTGTCATTGTACGTCCTTCGTTCTTCTTCTGCAGTGAACTTGTTTGGTTTAAATTTATTTCAGTTGTTTAACTTGTCTATAGTCAATCAGATCCTATCAGTGAACCAGACTGTGCCTTCAGACAGTGTTTCTCGTCTATGTGAAGAGTCTGCAGACATTTTTGCACTGGGCCTTGGTTGCACTAAGAACTATAAAGCACATTTGGAACTGAAAGTAAATGTGCAACCGAAATTTTTCAGAGCGCGCAATGTTCCCCACACATTGCGTGATGAGGTCGCAAGAACATTACACGATTTGGAATCACAAGGTGTGATTGAACGTGTGCAGGCTTCTCTCTGGGCATCAACCTTAGTAATTTTGCCAAAACCTTCCGGAAAATTGAGACTTTGTGTGGACTTCAAGGCAACAGTGAATCCCCAACTAGTGACTGCAACTTTTCCTTTACCCTGCCCGGAAGATCTTTTTGACAAACTGTGCCCGGGTAACTATTTTTCGAAGTTGGACCTAGCAGATGCGTACTTGCAAATACCGGTGGACGAAGAATCCCAGCGCGTTTTGGTGATTAACACGCATCTTGGTTTGTACCGATTCAAACGACTGCCATTCGGGTGTGCATCCGCCCCTGCATTGTTTCAGCAATATCTACAAACTGTTTGTGCATCGGTCCCTACTGCAGCAAACTATCTGGACGATATTGTGATCTCCGGAAATACGCAAGAAGAACATTTAGCCAATCTCAGAACATTATTTCAGGTCTTGCGACAAAATGGTCTTCGCTTGCGGAAGGACAAATGTGTGTTTTTTGCTCGTGACTTGCCATATCTGGGACATGTACTTAATGCCCAAGGCATACATCCCAGTCCAGAGCACCTCCGTGCCATTTAAGTCTTGCCTTCGCCGCAAAATTTGAAGCAGCTACAGAGTGTGCTGGGAAAAATCAATTATTATCATAAATATGTGCGCCACGCCTCTTCCATTTCAGCTCCGCTTCATCGCTTACGCCGTAAAGGTGTTCCGTTCGTCTGGACGACGGAATGCGAACGCGCCTTTCGCCAGTTGAAATCGACGTTGCTTTCCACTACTTGCCTTACGCCATTCGATCCCCAGAAACCCCTTTTGTTGATGGTAGATGCATCGGATTTCGGGATCGGTGCTGTGCTTGCGCACAAAGATGGTTCGCACAATCGCCCTATTGCCTTTGCGTCCAAATTGCTCTCGTCTGCACAAAGACATTATTCACAGATCGAGAAAGAAGCATTGGCTCTCATATTTGGTGTTACTAAGTTTTCATGATTTCTTGTATGGTCGTCAATTTACCATCATCACAGACCACAAACCTTTGACATCGCTTTTTCATCCGAACAAGCCTGTACCTCCACGTACAGCGCAGAAATTCATTCGCTGGTCAATTTTCCTCTCGCAGTACCGCTACGATATCTTGTAACGGTCCACTGCTAAGCACGGAAACGCCGATGCGTTGTCCCGTTTGCCTGTTGCTGAGGATAGAGCATTCGATTCTTCCGAACTTACTTGCATGTTCATTGATGCGGAAACCGATGCTGTGGTCCACTCGTTTCCGATTGATTTTCGTCGTGTAGCTACAGCCACAGCTGCTGACCCTGTTCTTGTTACTGTTCTGCGTTTTGTTGCTACGCAATGGCCCTTGTCGAAGTCTCGGATCGAGGATCCGTTGGTTCGCCGATTTTTTGCTCACAAGGAGAGACTTTTTGTACGACGTGGTGTTTTGCTGTTGCGTTCTGATAATGATCAGTCCAGGGTCGTGGTCCCACGTTCGTTACAGTCCTCTGTCTTACAGCTTCTCCACCAAGGATATTGGGGTATAGTGAGAACGAAACAACTTGCTCGTCAGCACTGTACTTGGTTCGGAATCGATGCTGCGATTACGCATATGTGCTCTTCTTGCATGGCGTGTGGCGAACAACAATCCGCACCACCGCGGAAATTCTTTGCATGGCCAAAAACCACTACCCCTTGGCAACACTTACACATCGATTTTGCTGGTCTATTCTGGAATGCTCGATGGTTGGTTGTGGTAGATTCATTCAGTAATTTTCCTTTTGTTGTCCGGATGTCTTCCACGACGTCATCTGCCACCATCCAAGCGTTATCCGCTATCTTTTGCATTGAAGGTCTTCCACAGACTATTGTTTCCGACAATGGCCTGTAATTCATGTCCGCAGAATTTCAGTCATTCTGCAAGACCAATGGTATTCAACATCTGACGTCCGCGCCGTTTTCGCCACAGTCAAACGGTGCTGCTGAACGATTTGTCAGGACTTTCAAGTCACAGATGTTGAAGTTGAAAGAGTCGCATTCTCGGGAGGACGCGTTATTGCTCTTTTTGTCCTCGTATCGCTCTCAGCCTCGAGATGGTCGCTCGCCGGCTGAGTTGCTTCACGGTCGCCCTCATCGAACCTTGATGTCTTTGCTACATCCGCCGCATCAGGTTCCTGTGCAGCGGCAGACACCTGCTTTTGCCCTAGGCGACGTTGTCTACTACCGCAACTATCGAGGTTCACGGCGTTGGCTCGCAGGGCGCATTCTTCGCTGCCTCGGCCGCGCTATGTATCTGGTTTTGGGGGCCTCTGGTGAGGTGCGTCGGCATCTCAATCAGCTGCGCCTCTGTCGTCGCACGGGTTCTGCCGCTCCCCGTCTGCTTTCAGCGACGGTGCCGTCCGGTCAGCGCTCTGGGGACCCATCGACTGGCTCGCCTCATCCCCAGGTGTTACCGATGCTGCCTTCCATTTTGCCCCACGGCGACGCGCCGCCGCCGCCGCCTGTTCTCCCGCCGGCGACGCCCGAATTGGACGCGTCGCTGCAACCGCTTGGCGCCTCTCTGGGTCACGCGCCGCCGATCGCTTCCCGTGACCCGTTGACCTCCGCCATGGACTTCTTGCCTACTCCGGACCATGTGTCGTCTTCGCCCGTCGGGTGTCCCGACACGATGGAGGTCGACCCTTCGGCCCCTCCTGTCTCTTTACGGGCGCATACACCGCATGTTGGCGTGCACCCTGGACTAGGTTTTCAGGCGTTTCCTAGCTCCCCTCGGACCGAATGGCAGGGTGCGGGTGGCACAGCCTCGCCTGTTGTTAGGTTCCCCACCTCGTCGCATACGTCACCATGGGGTCCTCCCCACGGCGGGCGGAAGTCTTATAACACAACCGTACGCGGATTTGTGGGGGAGGAATGTGGTGTCGCCGCCAGACACCACACTTGCTAGGTGGTAGCCTTTAAATCGGCCGCGGTCCGTTAGTATACGGCGGACCCGCGTGTCGCCACTATCAGTGATTGCAGACCGAGCGCCGCCACACGGCAGGTCTAGAGAGACTTCCTAGCACTCGCCCCAGTTGTACAGCCGACTTTGCTAGCGATGGTTCACTGACAAATTACGCTCTCATTTGCTGAGACGATAGTTAGCATATCCTTCAGCTACGTCATTTGCTACGACCTAGCAAGGCGCCATTATCAATTGCTATTTATCTTGTGATGCATGTACCGTCAGACCGATGTTCACCAATTATGGATTAAAGTTAAGTATTCCAGAAGCTACGTACTTTTTTTACTAGACTCAACTCCTTTAACTGTTCCAGACCTCACGCCAGCCTGCGTGAGCTTAAACGCGTGCCTATCGGCTATGTCATAGTGGCTTCGCTGTCTTGCCAAGTCACAACAATATCTATTATTATTTATACTGACAACTAAATTTTACGATCGCGGGCTCAATCGAAAGGCATTCGGCAATGGGCGAAGTATTGGAAATACACCCTGCTGAAGGCTGTAGCTTTGGAAATGGAAATATCTCTTCCTTCCTTACTACTTGACATACTCTTCCCCTTGCTATCACAATACTCCACGTCAAATCCATACCCTCCTTACAATTGGACATAGTCATCTCCATTCCACAAACACATACTTTATAAACCTGATGCTCAAATCTGAACATATCACGCATTCCCCACTACTACTAAGTATAATACTTCGTCAGTAACTGATTGCCTACAATACCAAATAATACTTACCGAAGATCAACGACAGGTGTGCATCTCTCTTATGTTTTTCTTGCAAGTGCGACCACTGTGTCTTAGAAAGAGAGACGTAATCAGGCAGATGTTAAAGAAAAACCCGATTGCAGCAACTATTGCATGTTACTGTCAAAAGCGATCTTGCTTCTATAAGTGCATACAAGTATCCATGATAAAAGCTATACCTGCTTTACGAATCGTGATAGGACATTATCTCTGAATGAGGTGGTTTTTCAGGACAAATACCGTGATGGTGATGATAGGAATGTGTATTATCAGCCCATGATGCAACCTCGTATTAAAATTGTTGTGTACATAGTTCCGCGTAGTCAGCGCGTACACAACTTTCCCAATACAGCGCGCCCCGCTAAGCACAACAGCGCAGGCGCAGCGCTCGTCCGTCTCCGCACTACGAGATGGCGCTGCCATAAAGACGGACCAAATTCTGCTTCCGCCGATCCGCGTATTAATGTGTAACGCAGCCAATGAGATCGCTGCTAACGTAGAACCTTTTCTCCTCGCGGATCACACTCGGGCAGTGATACCTGAACGCGCGAGGTATTATAACGAGTGTACAGACCTCCGATTAGTCTGCATTTGTCTGTGCCAGTCTATAGTCAAGTTTCAGCCTGCGCCTAATAAGATTATCATATTCCTGTACATAGCCATGAAGAGAAATGTATAGACACTTTGTCAAGTATCAGAGATATGTGAGAATAAGATTAACGTACCAATACCAAAGGAACTTCAGATTGTCAATTGTAAATAGCATCCAGAACCAAGTTAAGTTATTTTTATGCGTTTTATTATTTTAATAAATGTGTGTGAAAATTAATCAAGTTCTGTTAAAAGTTGGTCACCGTCAATCTGCTACTCTAAGCGTGCAAGTGGCATTTCTATCGTCTGACCTAACGGCAGAAGATAAACACGCCACGATAAGACCACGAGACATATTGCTGACACTCGCCTACTTCGCTAGAGCGACAAGTCAAATAATCTGATGGTGTGTGTACCGAAAGTCTTACAGTACGCACACCAAAAAAATTACCGCACTTTGAAAGTCATTCAGCTAAGA
Source organism: Schistocerca piceifrons (assembly GCF_021461385.2). Lineage (NCBI taxonomy): Eukaryota > Metazoa > Arthropoda > Insecta > Orthoptera > Acrididae > Schistocerca > Schistocerca piceifrons. The sequence continues at coordinate 183,378,295 of NC_060138.1, read as the reverse complement.
GTGTGGTATGTAAGCGGTATTTGCGACTCCCTCACACCACCCAAGCTAGATAATTCTATAGTATTTGTATCGTTTTCTGTCTCGATACCACATCAGAGGTTCTGCGATATATCCACTGAGTTATAGGCAATGACTCATTGAGAAGGAACACAAACAGTAGTAGTAGGTGATGTGCTGATTGAGATCGTGAGAAGAAAAATGTACACTAGCTTCTCAGATCTCTTATCTTACGCTATCCGCTAGAAATGATGTCCATCATTCCGTCTTTCCATTCAAGTACATACCTGCGCTGGATCACACCCACAAGTGAATCATATTTCTGGTACTCTCACATCTCGAAATGAATCACCTTCCTCGAACCTGTCTGCTACAGTAAAATTACAACCTGGTTTTACCCACTCCCTACGCATCTTGCAGCCGCACCCATTTCTGCAGCTTCGCGCATGTGATCACTCCATTTTATGTCTGAACTGAGCAGAAGTCGGAGAAAGACACATCCACAACCTTCTGCAACCCATGTAGAAACAGAACGATCTGAGTTACTGCAACAGGATCGTGTTATGGCCATTCGGCGGAAATGCGCACAATGTCGTACGTCCCCAAACTACATACAAGTAATACAGATCTGCTCCAATTCAAATCAGTCAGCCCAACATGCTATCATCGTTATTCTCTACCCCCCAACAGAGAAAAATTACGAACTATAAAAGCTAATCCCAATTAGAAGTCAACTATGCTTCGATGCTGGCGCAATGACACATAGCTGCTGTGCGGTCCAGCGAGGAGAAATAGATTTCACAATGTTCCTTGATGCATAGCTGCAGTGGGGCTGCAGTGTGGAGAAAGAGATTTCGCAATACTCCCCAGAATAGCGCAGCGTACAGCCCTCCAAGCATTCCTAACGGTTTACCAAGTTCCTCGCCGAATTCACACCTCAAACTGCTGCTGCTGCTGTCGCCTATTAAATATACATGCACTGCATAGGCCACTTTAAAGTTTGACCAGCTATACTCTAGGCGAATGATCGTATCCTGCAGACTATATTAAATCCCTCTCATTATGTTTAGTTGTTTGAAACATTGTTTTCTAACACACTTTTGTACTATGTCAGACTAGTCGTTGTTCTGTCGCGACTTCAAAGCCTGCACCAGGTTCTAAACTGGATGATTTTAAATAAAAGACAGTTACAACATACGCAAACTGGAAGACTTTTATGGCGTTGGCGTAGGTCTCCAAACTACAGTCCGAAGGTGATTCACTCGTCTCTCACACTGACGGAATAGCTGACGACTCTGTGTTTCCTTTCGACTGATTTCTCGTATTGCACTCATGTACGCGATGACTGTTTCGGTGCTATCCACCCCAGAAGTTGCTGTTCATCCACCAAAACTTTTTCCCCAACTCAAACAAGCCATATCAGCCAATCATTATGTGGTAACCAATGCACAGATGGGATGGAAAAGACACCATCCATGTGCTGTAATGATAAACATCACATTTGATACAGCGAAGAATTTTACACTAAATTCAGCCCTGCCAATGATGTGACAGCATGTTTCCCCAGTTTCAATATCATAGCTAAACCATCCCCTCTCCACTTTGCGACTATCATTGAGAACATGGAGAGATGGCTATACAGTACGTCCATTCAGTGTTAATTCTGGAACACATAAGTCATCAAAGTATGCCAGACAGTGCTCCACATATTTCTATTGCCTCGAGCATAGTCTTTAATTTACGATCTATCTCTCTGTGTATGGAAGTCACAGAGCATTCTTTCTCTCTTGGGGTAAAATTATAGAGTGAAAGACCCTCCTCACACTGCCAATGACCAACCATCCCTGCAGCACTGTTAGCGAATTAATCTGCAGCCGACGAGAAGAAGACCACTACACTCCACGTCTCGTGAATGAATTGAGCTTTCCGAGTCCTAACCTGTTCAAGTGCATGAGATTTCTCAAGATACAACCATGTCGAAGAGCTTAGCACTCCTTACCGATGTATAGTAACAGATTCCAAAGTGCCATCATGTAATAGCAGACAATTAAGAAGAACAAGTGAATATTCATTTTTATAGGCGATGGAGCCCCAGACGAATGGAGTTCGACGCATTTTTACGTAAATCAACCAAGCTATCAACTCTAAAGTATTGTTCTAGAGTCTAGGATCGGCACCTGGAAGGTACTGATAAGAGAGAGAACACAAACACACGCACTCCTAATGATACAACGTTCTGCACTTTAAACGGGCCTATAATGTTAGATCGGACTCATTTCCGACCCATCAGATGTATGGAATTGAGCATTGTTAATATTCCACTGTGAGAAATACATTTCAAGCGCATGACATACATCGTTCTTCCCAATTTCTCTACGACAAACTAAGTTATCGAACCGTAAAACGAGAAACAAACTACTCCCGTAAAATACTTGCTCTGCTTGATATGAGCACAACATAACTTCCCTGATACTGACATCTTGGGTTGTCGGGTGTTCTGCCGGATATCAGCGTCGTACTTGCACGATATTTCGGTCACGTAGCTCGTAACCTTCATCAGGTGCGGCCTGAGACTGCTCCACGAGTGTTTTTTTTTTTTTTTTTTTTTTTTTGCACTTTTCATTCTCTGCCCAGAGGGGACAGAGCGGGCTGTTTTAGGGCTTGCTATTTGCCCTTTTCAGCCATGGGTTTGTACATTTTATTTTTAAACAATTTTTACATTTGTCTTGCTACATAGTGAAAGTTTCCTTTTGGTCTTTAACAATTACAAAGATCTTTAGATATTTTAACATTTACTGTGGGATTTTAACAATTTCAATGATATTTTAGCAGTTTTAGTGATATTTTAACAAATACACTGAGATTTGGACAACTACAATAATATTTTAGCAATTTCAGTGGTATTTTAACAATTTGGTTAATATTACATTACAGTTTCGTTTTTCATCAGTTTATTTTACAATTCATTTATTCTTAGTCGTTAATAGTTTATAATTACAGATATCTTATAATATTGGCAACTGCTTATTCTACTACACATATGCATTTGTTTTGTATTTCTTATTTAGTGTACAGAGCGAGGGAGGGGGAGTAGAGGGAGTTGGGTTAGGTGTACTTTGGTGGTTCTTTGTGGGCCATGTTCTTGTGTGTTTGGTGGTGTTTGTGTTTTATGCTTGAGTCCTTTCGTCTAGGTGTGGGGGGATGGTGGTGTTTGCTGTTAGTGGTGCTAGGATTGGGGCGAGATCGGGGTACATCTTAGCTGTGTTGTGGGCGATTGTGTGGCTGGGTGTTGTGTATTTGTATTTGGGTTTCCTTTTTGTTCTGTGGTTGACTGTGATTAGGTCCTCCATGTCCGGTCTTTTGTTTAGGATATGATTTCCGTATCTGGCTCTCATTTTGGCTAATCTGGTTTGTAGTGGTTCCATTCTGGTTGTCTCATATATTTCATTGCTTGGTGTCAGATACGGCAGCCTTGCGATACTTCGTATTAGTCTGCGTTCTGTGCTGTACAGTCTTTTTGCAATCGGTGCATGTATGCCTCCCAGGGGGGCTGCCGCATACTCTAGAACTGGACGAATGAAGGTTTTGTAGGTATGTAGTGCCGTTTGAGTGTTGCAGCCATGGAAGCGTCCTTGCACTTGTCGTATTAGGTTTTGTCTGAGTCGGGTTTTGTTAAGGAGGTACGTCAGGTGGGTTTTCCAGTTGAGATGTTTGTCTAGGTATACTCCGAGGTATCTAGCTGTGTCGTTTAGTTGTAGGGGGCTGTTCCAGAGGGTTAGTCGGATGTCATGTTCGTTCTGTTGTTTCTTTTTTGTTAAGTGTCTGTGTCTGAAGAGGACTGTCTGTGTCTTGGTTGGGTTAGGTCGTATCCTCCATTTTGCCATCCAGGTTTCTAGGCGGTGGAGGTATGTGGTCGTTTTTCGTTGCAGTGTCGTTGTGCGTAGTTCCGTACACCAGTAAGCCGTGTCGTCTGCATATAGTCCCATTTCTTCGTGGGGAGTCGTTACGGTAGGTATGTCAGCAGTGTAAAGTGTGTACAGTAGTGGGGACAAGATGCCACCTTAGGGGACGCCAGCTTGTGGGGTAAAGGCTTCTGACACCTGATTTGCGACGTGAACCCTGCAGGTCCGGTTGGTGATATAGGATTGGATAATCCTGACTACTTTGGTTGGGATGCCGATGCTGATTAGTTTGAACAGCAGGCCCTGGTGCCATAGTTTGTCGAAGGCCCGTTCTATGTCCAGGAACACTGCGAGTGTGCAGTGTCCCTGGTTGAACCCTTTGGTGATGCTGTCAGTCAGTTTAAGGAGGGGGTCATTGGTCGAGTGGTTGTGTCTGAATCCTGCTTGTGTGAGGGGGAGTAGGTTTTTCGTCTCGACATAAGTCCTTATGCGGTCCGTTATTATTCGTTCGTATGTTTTCCCTATCACGTCCAGTAGGGATATCGGTCTGTATGATTTTGGCTCTGTCCTAGGTTTGTCAGGTTTAGGTATCATGATAGTCTTGCTTGTCTTCCAGTTTGTTGGTATTGTCTCATTGTGTAGGCAGTAATTAAAGATAAAGGATAGGATGGGAATTACGACGTGGAGGGGGGCTTTTTGTAGGTGAATACGTCTAATTTCATGCTGTCCGGGGGCGGAGTTGCGTCCTGAGAAGATTGCGTTTTCTATTTCTATGTCTGTGATGTCTTTGGTGAGGGCCTGCTGTTCTTCGGTTTCAGTTGTTGGGGCGTTTATCAGGGTTCCTAGTTGTATGTCTACATGTCGTCTGAATATGTCATCAAATCTGTTGTCGTTCTGGAATGAGTATACGTCTTGTAGTGTTTGTTTAAAGGCTGTTGCTTGCTCAAGGGGGTCTGTTGAAGGTTCATTGTTTACTGTCAGGGTGTTGGCGTGTGTCTGGCGTTGCCCTGTGAGTGTTTTGAAACTCTTCCGGAACTTGCCCCCACTCCTGTAGTCCAGTTTGCTGCATGTGTCGTCCCATTGTCGTTGTCTGTGTTGAGATATTAGTCTTTTAATTCTGGCGTTTATTCTGTTCCATTGTCTTTTTAGGTCTGGATTGTCGTCTCGTCTCATCTGTCTCTGTAGTCGTTTTTCTGTCGTATTAGTTCTAGTGCTGCTTCTGGGATGGTGGGTTTCCAGTTTTCTACTACTTTTGTGGGGATTGCTTCCTGGACCACTTTGGTGATAGCCGTTTCAAGTTTGTTGGTGACCAGATGTAAGTCGTCTTCGCCAGTGATTGTTATGGGAATGGATAGCTCACGGTTGATAGTGTCCTGGTATTTTTCCCAGTCTGCTCTATTGTACTGGCTTATTGTTCTTCTGTGGGGACGGGGTGGAGGGGGGAGGTTGGCGGATGTGGAAAAGAGGATGGGTAGGTGGTCGCTGGTAATGGAGTCTCCGATTCGGGGTAGGTGGAGTGAGTTGTGTAAGTCGGGGCTGTGTAGGATGTGGTCTGGGGCTGAGATGCCTTGGTGTCCTATGAAAGTAGGCTCATCTAGTGGAAGTCGAAGGGTCGGGTCTGTGGTCAGGAGGTCAAATAGTCTGCGTCCATTTCCATTGTCTACTCTGTCGCCAAGTCTGTGGTGTCTGGCATTAAAGTCTCCTACCAAGATAGATCGAGGAAGTGAAGTAAAGTACTGGATGAACTGGACCTGTAGCGCAGTCCCTGGGGGGTTATACATGCACGCTATTTTGAGTGTTCGCCTGTTGGTGTCTTTTATCTCAACCGCGATGGCTTCCGTGTTGTCAAAAGCAGCAGGGAGGGAGACCTCTTTCGCCGCAATAGTGTTGCTGACGTAGATAGCCACCCCTCCTCTGCCGTCCTGCCTGTCTTTCCTGAATGTATTATATTTTGGGACATCGCATTTGGTCCCGTCTTTGAGCCATGTTTCGGCGAAAGCAGCGACGTGTATGTTTTCTTGGTGGAGCATGTGCATTAATATGGGGCGTATGGGTTTAATTCCTTTCGTGTTTGCGAAAAGGAGGTTCAGGTGATTTACTTCACTGGCTTCGTCCATGTTAAGGGAGGGGGGTAAGATGGGCGGGTGGGTGCGGCGTACTTTCCTACTTCCTTGTGTGTGTTTGTGTTTCGCGCTGGTTGTGGTGTCGTGGGTCTTGCGGTGGGGTGGGGGAGGGTGAGTGGGGTTGTGGTGTGTGGTCGTGTTGTGGGTGCCACTGTGTTTGCAGTTCTGGGTCCCAGCGGTCTGTTATTGTTATGTGGAGTGAGTTTCTCGCTTGTGTGGCGAACATGCCCTTCTGGAGGATTTGCTTGGAGGCTCTGTCTATGGATCTTTTAACTTCATCACGGCGGTCTTGAAATAAATCCAGCAAGACCGTTGTGAGGAGTCTGATGAGGTCGTCCTTCAGTACTACCTCTTCTGGAAAATTTTCTTCTGCTGGGAGGGGCGCTGGGCCATCGATTGTTTTGATGGGGGCCGTGGTTTCACTGCTGGAGGCCTTTTTTGGGCGCTGGGGGCACTTGTAGGACAGTGCCGAGTCTTCTCCGCCGCAGTTGGAGCACTGTTGCCTCTCCATTTGTTTGCACCGGGAGAGGCTGTGGGCGCCTGCACATCGCGCGCATTTCACTTGTTCAGTGCATTTGGCTGTTGTGTGGCTGAATATGAGGCACTTCCCGCATTGTGCCGGTTGTGGAGGGGGGTCGTGTGGGGGTTCTGCGGCTCTTCTTTTGCAGTCTATCACCGCGCCTTCCGCCAGCATTTTGTCCACTGTTTGCGGGTCGTGCGTGATGACCCTGTATTTTTCAGTTGGGGCGTTATTTGCATTTGAGGTGATTCTCCACGCAGTCTTTACTTTCAAGCGCTGATCGCGAATTTGTTGGATGACTGAGTCATCTTTGGTGTTTACCGGGATTTTTTTGAGGACGACACTTAGGGATGGTTCTGGTTTGCGTCTGACTGTACCCCTTCCGTCGCGGGGTTTTTGTGGTCGCACTTCTGCCTCTGGGTAGCCTGACTCGCGTATCTTCCTGCGTATTTCGGTCTCTATATTTTTCATTTTAATGTCTAGGAAGGCCTTGTTGCCTTGGTTCTGTGGTCCCTGGTTACGGTAAGCTGTTTAATATTGTCTTTGATCTCCTGCCTGAGAAACCTGCGAAAGAGGGAAGCTAGATCTGGTTGCGTGCATTCCGCCGGAAGCCCCGAATGACATACATGGTGACATGGAAGTTGCTGAGGGGTTCAGAGTAATTGTTGGGGCTGCTTCGTCCCGACGAGGTCGTACTGGAAGGGGAGTGTGGTCTGTAGCTTCCGTCAGGCGATTCTCGTAAGTCGCCGTTGTCAAGGGGCAGTGCTTGTGGGAGGGGGGTTTGGCCATGGTTCTTCCGGTTGTCCATAGTTGTTTGGTCAGTAGTGTGGTCGTACAAAGGAGTGCTGTTTTCGCGCTTGGTTGGCACCTTGCTTGCTTCCGGCGTATTGGCTTCCACTTCGCCTGAAGGTATCCACGTTCCCACAGCCCTATACACACGTGCGCGGGTATCCGGGCGGTGCCGCGGGCCCTGGCACGGATAAGTCCCTATTTAATGGGGGGGACAGATCTGATCTGTCGTACGACACTGGGTGTGTAAGGCACGACACTTTGCTGACTACCAGTTACGGTAGTTGACGACAAATTTTGCTTCTTTTGAGCAGTGCCGTAGGCGACACTGTCAGGACAATACTTCCGCTTGTTTTCTTTCCCAGCACCGGAAGTGGTAATGCTGGTGGTGAGACTCTGCAGGCGATGATCTCGACGCCGTGAGGTCTTCCTTCACCGCTGGCTGGCCTCCACGAGTGGACCTGGTCCAGTATTTATGCCTATGGCCTTCCCCCTCCACCAACGGCTGCAGGCGCTTCCTCTGTGGTCCGCGCCCATTCCTTGCGACCTGCTGGAGCGTTGCTGCTCCGTTTTCCGTCGGCTGCGGAGAGCTCGTGAAGAGGTTTTCTGTGCTGTGGGCGCCGCGGAGAGCAAATTGTCGTGCGTTGTTTTGACAGCGCGTGCAAATTGTCGTGTTCCGCGCCTCGCAGCATGGGAAAGAAGGGTGCGCAGAGGAAACCTGCCGCTACGAGGGGTCCTTCGGTTGTACAACTCACCGAGTCTGCCGACCGTGCAAGGAACTCCCGAGAAGACGAGTCGCGGCCTGTCCCCCCTTTGTACGTCAAGTGCAAAGGCGGCTGGACAGCGCTGTTCGACACCATCACGAACTGCGCTCGGAACGAGGTGGTCTAAGAGTCTGTCGATACACACTCGCTGATCTGCGTTCGAGCCGCAAACGTGGCCGACCACAGGGCGATCAAGGTCGCAGTGGCCGACCACATCGTCGACGCGCCGCCGGCGCGTGAGAAGGCACCTTCCGTAGGAAGGATGAAGACGACTAAGGCACTCCTCAGGGCGTTGCCTTGGTGCTGTGATGAGGCAACGGTCCGGGAAGGGCTGCTGCGAGCCGGGTTTGGTAATGCAGCCGCAAGGCTGCACAACCGGACCAACAGGAAGAGGGCGCCGCTCTATGCCGTGACCGTGCAAACGGTCGACGGCGGGAGCGACATCTTCGACTTGCGGAAGTTGCTGGGCTTCCCGGTTACGACGGAGGCTCTCCCGACCGCCATTGATCCTCAGCCCCAGTGCTCCAGGTGCCAGGGCGAGGGCCATGTTGCGAAGTACTGCCGCAACGCGGCGCGGTGCGTCAAGTGCTCAGGTGAGCACGACAGCCGCGCCTGCGACCGCGGCAGCAACGCTCTGCCGACTTGTGTCCGGTGTGGCGGCCCGCACGTCGCCAGTTGACGCGGTTGTGCGGCTTTCTCAAGCCACAACCGTGCCGGGGGCGGCGAAGCGGCCGCGGCCGCACCGACGCAGCAGCGGAAGAGAAGACGACGTCGGAAACGGCGTAGGGCGCAGAATAGCCCGGTGCAGCTGAGGGACGGCGCAGCAGCAGATCCACCTGCCAGGGGCAGGGACGGGCAGCCAGGACGCAGCTCGCCCTCCCGCGAAGATATGTGACCTCGAACTCGGCACCGCCGTGAAGGAGGCCACAGCAGCCCTCAAAGCCGTCATGGCGGCGGAGAGGGCTGCCTTCGCAGCCGCCGTGGCTGCAGAGAAGGAAGAGGCCTTGAGGCAACTGCGAGCAGTCTTCGCCCAAGGCCTTAGTGCAGTCGTACCTGCGAACACTCCTGCGACCTCGCAGAAGGACGTTCGCGCGCCTATCCCAGCTTTTGTTCCAGCAGCACCGCAGGTGAGAGGCGCGAAGAAGACAACCGCCGCCCCAGAGGAGCCGGTGGCGACGCCGCCCCCAAGGGACCGAGAAGACAGAAAGGCAGCCGTCATCGCGCAAACACGAGCGAGCGGCGTGCAGCTCTCCGACGCTGAAGCGGCGCGAATCACTGGACAAGCGGAGCAGCTCACAGCTGCAATGCAGAAGGGCTGCGCCGTGCAGTAGAGGAGGACGCTGTACGGTAGCCGATCGCCGTCGTTCTGCGCCAGCCTGATGAAGCTGCACCAAGTCACTGACGACAAGGCGCAGCAGAGGGCCTAAAGGCCGGTTCCCACTAGAGCGCGGCAGCGCGTCGTGCGGCAACGGCAGCGGCAAGCGTTTTCCGCGTTGACGCGGCGGCTCGCGGAATTGGCGTTCCCACCTGGAAGCGGCAGGCGCTAGCGGTAGCCAATGACGAACAGCCACTGAGGTACGGGGTGGGACCCACCGAAACGACCGGTGTGTTTGAATAACTATATCTTATACCTACATGAAGGAAAGACGAAGTTGGGTGAAGACATACAAATTTTTCATTTTCTGTACAATGTACTCTTTTACACATTTCATTATTATGTTTTCTCATTTCAATATAAACAGATTTCATGACTACCGTTCATGATTGTTCACTATCTCCTTACACATTGAAACAATGTACGATAAAAGAGATTATTCAGATAGTTAAGCGAGACAAAAATTTTAAGTGTGATACGGTAGCAGGTACAGGAAAACACTAAAAACACAAAAGCTTGGGGGAAGGGATGAAAGTGGAAGCCACCTGATAGAATTTAGCACAGAGCACAATGTAATCATCGCCAGCACCTTACTTAAGAATCATGAAAGAATAATACATACTTGGAACAAAGTTTTCGAACCCAGATTTTAAATTATATTTCCTGGTGCAGACGTAAACCTACAATAATTTATAGGTTACGAGCTGCGGTTTACAACTAAAGAGACAGTAAACGGTAGCAAATTAAGGAAATGGAACTTGAATAAGTCAAGACCCACAGTTTTTCGATAATCTTAAAGTTACCGTAATGCAACGACTGACTGAAACAGAGAAAGGAATCCACTAGAATACGAATGGATATCTTTGAGAGAAAAAGTGGTGAATGCAGCAGAGTATGTGAACGGGAAGAAGGTACAGTAGAAATCGTTAGATAAAACGTGATATATTAAATTTGACACGAGGGAAATATATAAAAATGCAGCAAATAAAGTACGCCGTGTTAAATAGAAATGTCTAAACATGACGTTGACAGAAAGTCCAAAATTGCAACGCGATTTTGCACTTGGAAAACAGGGGAATGAAAATGAGAAAGAACAAAGAAAACTTTGCTCAAAGGAGAAGCAACTGCCAAGGACTCATCTGGCAAGCCAGAACTAAGCAAATAAGAGAAGGCTAGAAAGTGGAAGGAATATGTAGAGAGGAGAGGGGGAGGGGTTGTACAAACTAACATAAGCACAATGTTATATTCCTGTGAAATGTCTGAACACGCAAGGCAATACTGATCCTACCACTTAGTTAAGTAGACACATTGAAGAACTGCGAAACTGTGTTTATAGCATTTGCATGTTTAGAGAAAGATTTTGACAATCTTAATTAAAACATTCTTTGAAGCTCTAAAACATAGGGCCACAGGATTATCTACAACTTGTACAGAAACCAAACTGCATTTCTAAGACTTTAATGACTTGCAAGGGAAGCAGTAATTGAGAAGGCAGAAGTAGAGAGGATATAAAATGAAGACTGTGAATAGCAACAAAAGCGTTCTGAAAAAGAAACTTTGTTCACATCGAATATAAATTCTAATGATTGGGTACAATTTTACAAAGGTATTTGTGTGGAGTGCAGCCTTGTATGTAAGTGAAACGTGGGCTATGAACAGTTCTGTCAAGAAGACAATGGACGCTTTCAAAACGTGGTGATCAATAAGAATGCTGAAGATTAGATATGAGGAGCGTGTAACTAAAGAAGAGGAACGGAATTAGAGCAAGAAGAGGAAGAGGAAATTACGGCACAACTTTGACTACAAGAGGGGTAAGTTGACAGGACATATTATGAGGCGTCAAAGAGTGAGGACAAAGGGGTTGGGTGATAGTATTCTGATAATAATCATCTGTTGAAATGCTATTCTGCTATTTTATCGATTAATGTAAGCAGTGAATTTACTATTCCATGCACTTCTCCACGAAACATTTAAACCAGAACTGAAATCAGCTGAACACCAAATCATTCAACCACTGTCTGACAACTACTGCATTCTCTTTCAACTTTCTATAACAATCACTGGCTAGCCACACACACATAAAGATATAAGGAGGACAGAAATAAACAAACATTAGTTTTCAGCGTATAATTCTTTAGATTGGCAACATGCACATAAACAAACCAAACAGGAAGGGACATGAGGTGAACACACTGTAGTTATGACTTCAAATCAGTGTTTTCGGTAATTGTCTACAGCTAGTGACAGAAGAAAAAAGAGCGAACATGAAAATGTGCTTATGTTCCATAATCTAAGTTTTAGTTCAACCTCCAGCATGTGACCAGGTGAGGGGAAACGCAGATGTCCGCCAAAAACTTGATTCACTGTAAGTAATCAGTTTTTGTTGTTGTGGTCTTCAGTCCTGAGACTGGTTTGATGCAGCTCTCCATGCTACTCTATCCTGTGCAAGCTTCTTCATCTCCCAGTACCTACTGCAGCCTACATCCTTCTGAATCTGCTTAGTGTATTTATCTCTTGGTCTCCCTCTACGAGTTTTACCATCCACGCTGCCCTGCAATGCTAAATTGGTGATCCCTCGATGTCTCAGAACATGTCCTACCAACTGATCCCTTCTTCTAGTCAAGTTGTCCCACAAACTTCTCTTCTCCCCAATTCTATTCAATATCTCCTCATTAGTTATGTGATCTACCCATCTAATCTTCAGCATTCTTCTGTAACACCACATTTCGAAAGCTTCTATTCTCTTCTTGTCTAAACTATTTATCGTCCACGTTTCACTTCCATACATGGCTACACTCCATACAAGTACTTTCAGAAACGACTTCCTGACATTTAAATCTATACTCGATGTTAACAAATTTTTCTTCTTCAGAAACGCTTTCCTTGCCATTGCCAGTCTACTTTTATATCCTCTCTACTTCGACCATCGTCAGTTATTTTGCTCCCCAAATAGCAAAACTCCTTTACTACCTTAAGTGTCTCATTTCTTAATCTAATTCCATCAGCATCACCCGACTTACTTCGACTACATTCCATTATCCTCGATTTGCTTTTGTTGATGTTCATCTGATATCCTCCTTTCAAGACACTGTCCATTCCGTTCAGAGTAATCAGTTATTCACGTAAAAAAAGATGTGAACTGTTTTATAATCAGCAAGTATCACATATCAAAACAAAACTGAATCATTCTAGATTCCACCGAAGATGCCTTAAAGTAAAAGGCGAAACGCGTCTTGAACCAATAAAGTACACTGGATAAAGAAAAAAACGTTTGTTACTTCCAAAGGAAATAATCAATAGCTGTAGATAATTAGCAAATTACGTCTTATGACATACCAGCAAATTAGTCTCGGTTTAACTTCTCATTACACATGCTATTAAATGCTGTTTAAAAAAATTCATCTATCCCTTCCGAAAAAACTGTAGTTTCTTTCATATCTTGGTAGGTAAACATATTTTGGATATTTATCATGCGACGAAATACATGAGTTTTTACAAGTTATCGTTTGCAAAAAAACACGTTTCGATTTCTTGAACCGTTTACGAAATTTGCAGTTGATACAACCACATGGTTTACGACGAGCAGGACGAAAGTATCGGTCGCGTCGCGAGCGACCCGCACGCGGTCACCGCACAGCCCGTCCGCCGACATATCATTCAATATCTCGAGAACGGTGATAGCTATCGTTCTGCTCTCAGCTTTAAAAACAATTTCGATATGTTGACTAAATTTCATACGCAATAATGTATTACCTAAAATGAACTGTACGCAAAGTCCACGCAATGCGTTTTTACCTCTGCACACTCATTCAAATTTCGTGTAAAGGTTTACGTACATGCGATACAGCAAGTAACCACGACGAATAACGAAAAGAAATTCGGTCCTTTATCGAGAGAAGATATCAGGCTGTAACATGTCCAAGAATCAAATTTTTCTACCGAATAGTTTCCTTGGAATCGGATGATAAGTATTTCATAGCTGCCGCCGCGTCCGCGCCAGCGGTTCGGCGAAAGTTCGTGTGGCCCGGGAGTCCGTACCTGACGTCACGCTCAGCGCGTTCTGTGATTGGCGACGCGCACCTGGAGCGCGGCACGCGGCAGCGGAAGCGGTTCGACATGGTCAAACCGCGACGCAGAGCCCGCCGCGCCTTGCCACTGACGCCATTTCCATGGCAACCACGCAGCGCATGCGTTGCCGCGCCGAACTTTTATGTTACAGGGAGGAAGCCACTGCGGCCGGCCTAGGAGACTACAAGCGAGCCCAGCCGCAGCACCGGACTGACCCAGCTACGACCAAGCAGTACATAGGTAACGTCGCACGATACCTCACGCTAACCACCCCTCACCTTGCATGCTCCGTCGCAGCTAGCAAGCCGCTACTGCCCATACTACCCGTCCTACTGTCGCAGAGGTTTTTTCCCTTGGCGCTGGCCTTGGCACTTTTTTTCCTCTGCCCTTACAACCGCTACCCTGCAATCGTTTTCGACCACTTCTATCTCCTGATGGACCATGTTAATGAGTAATCCTACCCAGACGCATGGACAACATCACAGCCTGCATCCTGTGACGCCTGATTCAAAAACTAACATGTTTACGGAGGTGACAGTAGAACTTTTGTGTTGGTCACCACGTTGGTGCGGGTTGTAGAGGGGCCCCATCCTTTGTTAAAAAAAAAAAGGTTCTAGGTGTTCCCTCTGCGGTCCGCGCCCACCAAACCCGCTCCTGGGGGTTTCATCTACGGTCTGGGGTACCAAGCGTTCCCCCTGCGGTCCGCGCCCGCTCACCACGACCTGTTGGAGCGTTGCCGCTCCGTTTTTCGTCCGCTGCGGCTCTGGATGTTCCCTCTGCGGTCCGCGCCCGCCAGTCCCAATTCTGGGTGTTCCATCTTCGGTCTGGTGCGCCTGGCAGTCCGTCAGGGGCTCGTTTTCCATCTCCATGTCTCTGGTTCTTCTGTTTGTGTAGTGTTGCAGCTGGCCCTGTTGCTCCTTTACCAGAGCCGAATCCCAGGCTCTGCTTAGCTGGTACCCTGTGTCACTGTTCATAAGATCGTCAGCCATTTTAATTTCTATCGATTCTCTTATAACACTGTCCCAAAATCTGGGTGTTTGTGCTAGAATCTTGGTATCCTCATACTTCACGGCATGATCTAGTTCTAGACAGTGTTCAGCAATGGCTGACTTAGTCACCTGTCTTAATCTAGTGTGCCTCTGATGTTCTTTGCACCTGATCTCCACAGTTCTTGTCGTCTGGCCAATGTAGGACATGCCACATTGACAAGGTATATTGTAAATCCCTGGTTTTCGTAACCCCAGGCCGTCTTTGACACTCCCCAGCAGTCCCCCGATCTTGTTGGATGGACAGAAAACACACTTGATATTGTGTTTACGGAGGATCCTACTGATTCTGGCAGAAACAGAGCCAGCATAGGGCAGATATGCCACCTTCTTTGATTCATCTTGGTCTTCTTCAGGAACCTGTGGTATAGTGGCTGGTTGGAGTGCCCTCTCAATTTGTCTGTCCGTGTATCCATTCTTGGAGAAAACTGTTTTGAGACATTCTATCTCTATAGGTAGATTCTCTTGGTCTGACAGGGCACGTGCTCTGTGGACCAAAGTCTTCAGAACCCCATTCATCTGTGCAGGGTGGTGACAGCTGCTGGCCTGCAGATATAAATCAGTGTGTGTTGTTTTTCGGTACACACTGTGGCCAATTGATCCATCTGCTTTCCTCTGGACTAGTACATCCAGAAATGGCAGCTGGCCATTCTTCTCCAGTTCCGGACCGCAGAGGGAACATCCAGAGCCGCAGTGGACGAAAAACGGAGCGGCAACGCTCCAACAGGTCGTGGTGAGCGGGCGCGGACCGCAGGGGGAACGCTTGGTACCCCAGACCGTAGATGAAACCCCCAGGAGCGGGTTTGGTGGGCGCGGGCCGCAGAGGGAACACCTAGAACCGCAGCGGACGGAAAACAATGGGCGCGGACCACAGAGGAAGCGCCTGCAGCCGTTGGTGGAGGAGGAAGGCCATAGGCATAAATACTGGACCAGGTCCACTCGTGGAGCAGTCTCAGGTCGCACCTGATGAAGGTTACGAGCTACGTGACCGAAATAGCGTGCAAGTACGACGCTGATATCCGGCAGAACACCTGACAACCCAAGATGTTATTAGATCGCCGGGAAAGCCTGAAGAGTTACTTCCCTGATACTGTTCACATCCGGTCACAGTTCAGAAATTATATGATCTCAGGCCTATATAAAATGATCGTTAGTAGCAGGGGATACATCCTACAAGGAATCAGATAAACATATAGCAGCGGCGTCCGACATGTGAAAATTACAAGTCATTCCGTCACTAACTATGTAAACGGCACATCTGTCGGGCAGATGTGTACACGGGGATTACAGCACCTCACAAGCTCCTATCGCTAACTTAGTTATGAAGCTGAAGTTTCAATTTTACACCCAAGGTGCGACAGTGAGGATTACATAAATCAAAGTTCGCTTAGAGGAATGTGTCAAGTTTCATTACACATAAGATGGAAGTCCTCTGATGACCGACAGGTTTACCATTAACGATCGCAAGTAGACAGTGCTTTAAACCGCATACAGAACACGTTGTTATGTACGAGCAGAACGCAGGCTATGTCATGCGACTGATGCATCCGGACAGAACACTGGAAAAAAATGGACCTCCAGCAGTTTCTCCTTCCCTAGAATCAATCAGTAAACCATTAAATCGTACCTCGTTGCAGCTCTATCTTAATCGATCACCCCATCCACTTTCTCTTTAACGCAGATGCAAGTAACTTTAGAAGTGAATGGTTCTCTGTCCTCATGAAAAGCATCAAATACAGCAGTCAACTCGTGTGTATCACTGGTACCTCAACTGACATACAGTGTAATACTGCCTCGACGGAAAAATATTCACTACCTGTTTCCATTCGATTCGATGTCAACGGATTCCTCCTGTTGCCGCACACTTGTCCCCATGTACAAACTGTTCAGCGCGAACCAGAAGATGTGCAAGTACTTCCTAGATTTCACAGCATTTCGGTGTATATTCTGTCAATTTATACCTATTCCCTCGTCATTGTCATCGAACAACGTTCTCTTGTGTGTTAATTACTCCAGGTAGCTTGTCATCTGCAGGTGACAAGCTACCTGTAGTAATTAACACACAAGTGATCCAGAAAATTCATGCACACCAAATGTAAAGGTATTTACAAAAAGAAACGCTCTATTGCTTGAACTAAAGATGCACATAATTTTGTAATAATTTAATAAAAATGTCCACATTACAGAATAAATAAAAAAGAAAACTAACTGATGATGGCACAGTGGCGCCGAAACATGTTTGGGTATTGAGAAAAAACGGTGATTTGCATAACTGGCGGATCTCACATCCAACAACTTCTCAACTCTCTCCAAATAACTAATGAATTTATGAACGTCATCCCTCAAAGCTGCAATAATTTTATTCCGCCAGTTCATGGCCAGTTTACCTTCCAGGCCCATAATAGTTTATTTTGGCTCGACTTTATTGTTTAAATATGACAAATTTGTCATCCACTTTAACGCGAACTTTCTTACACTTTCCTTTCTGGGATTAAACTTTTCCCCAGCCCAGAAGCTATTTAGCAACTCCATCTATTTTTGCTTGCCCCAATATTCTTTAAAAAAACGGGTCTTTAAATTTATCTAGAGTACCGTACTGTTCAGTAGCGATAACACTCCAGTTTCTAGCCTCTCCCAAGAATTTAGAGGTAATAAACCCTATTTTTTGTCTGTCTGACCACAGACTAGGTAGCACACCTTCAGAGTCATTCCAAAATTTTTTTGGATGTACATTTCCTGTTGGATCAAAAAGGAAAACTGCCTGTTGGTGACATATGATATTTCAGACAATTCTACTAGAAACCAAATCCACTACTGTTGGTTAGATGCCTGAGGTTAGTTTCAGCTTGGGATCATCTACTGCTATGATCATCCAACTTCTTTTCAACCTCTTCTACCGGGTTAGGTAGCTGAAGATATTTTCTTCAGACACACTCACTTCACTCATACATTTGGCACATTCAGAACTGATTTTACTGTATAACAATTTGTTATCATTTACACATATAGACTCTACTGCCGCTATTTTGACCTCTACTTTCTGCACACTCTTTTATCAAATCTACCCTTTGTTTGTTTCTAATAGCAACTTTTTCAAGGCTTCTGTTAATTCACTTTTTACAGTTTTAACGGGTTGATGGCAGTTATTCTCAACTTGAGAAATTTTGCCATCTACTTTACTTTCTAACGCATTCAAATCATTTTTCCACATTTCTTTTAAAACAGCAGTCTGCCTTTCAAGTTTTTCATCAAGTTTACTAATTTTTTTACTAATTGTTTCAGCAAAATTAGTATATCCATCTTTTATAGAACCCATTAATGCTGCAAACATTTATTGCATACTTCCAAGTTCTATTTTCTGCATTAATGTTTCCTGTTTACGTTGTTACACCGGTACTGTATCAAATTTGGTATCCACATTTGACGCATTTGATTCGCTAACACTACCAACAATGTCATCACACAATTGGCTGTTACCGATTTCAAGCTGAATGTCACTTTCAGCATTTAAACTACTGGCCATTAAAATTGCTACACCACGAAGATGACGTGCTACAGACACGAACTTTCTCCGACAGGAAGAAGATGCTGTGATAAGCAAATGATTAGATTTCCAGAGCATTCATACAAGGTTGGCGCCGGTGGCGACACCTACAACGTTCTGACATGAGGAAAGTTTCCAACCGATTTCTCATACACAAACAGCAGTTGAGAGGCGTTGCCTGGTGAAACGTTGTTGTGATGCCTCGTGTAAGGAGGAGAAATGCGAACCATCACTTTCCGACTTTGATAAAGGTCGGATTGTAGCCTATCGATATTGCGGTTTATCGTATTGCGACATTGCTGCTCGAGTTGGTCGAGATCCAATGACTGTTAGCAGAATATGGAATCGGTGGGTTCAGGAGGGTAATACAGAACGCCTTGCTGGATCCCAACGGCCTCGTATCACTAGCAGTCGAGATGACAGGCATCTTATCCGCATGGCTGTAACGGATCGTGCAGCCACGTCTCGATCCCTGAGTCAACAGATGGGGACGTTCGCAAGACAACAACCATCTTCACGAACAGGTCGACGACGTTTGCAGCAGCATAGCCTATGAGCTCGGAGACTATGGCTGCGGTTACCCTTGACGCTGTATCACAGACAGGAGCGCCTGCGATGGTGTACTCAACGACGAACCTGGGTGCACGAATGGCAAAACGTCATTTTTTCGGATGAATCCGAGTTTTGTTTACAGCATCATGATGGTCGCATCCGTGTTTGGCGACATCGCGGTGAATGCACATTGGAAGCGTGTATTCGTCATCGCCATACTGGCGTATCACACGGCGTGATGGTATGGGGTGCCATTGGTTACCCGTCTCGGTCACCTCTTGTTCGCATTGACTGCACTTTGAACAGTGGACGTTACATTTCAGATTTGTTACGACCCGTGGCTCTACCCTTCATTCGATCCCTGTGAAACCCTACATTTCAGCAGGATAATGCACGACCACATATTGCAGGTCCTGTACGGGCCTTGCTGGATACAGAAAATGTTCGACTGCTGCCCTGGACAGCACATTCTCCAGATCTCTCACCAATTGCAAACGTCTCGTCAATGGTGGCTGAGAAACTGACTCGTCACAATACAGCAGTCACTACTCTTGATTAACTGTGGTATCGTGTTGAAGGTGCATGGGCAGCTGTACCTGTACACGCCATCCAAGCTCTGTTTAACTCAATGCCCAGGCGTATCAAGGCCGTTATTACGGCCAGAGGTGGTTGTTCTGGGTACTGATTTCTCAGGATCTATGCACCGAAATTGCGTGAAAATATAATCACATGTCAGTTCTAGTAGCGGTATAATATATTTGTCCAATGAATACCCGTTTAGCATCTGCATTTATTCTTGGTGTAGCAATTTTAATGGCCAGTAGTGTACATTAGCCCCACTAGTTACATTAACTGACATCCTTGAAGCAGAGTCTACTCTACTGTCCATCAATGACACAGAAATATCGTCAAAAACCTCTTCTTTTACTTTAACATCTACTCTTTCCGTCTGTTCAGGCGTGCTAGTCGGTGCAGCACTTGCACTGAATGAGAGTTCTTTCTCTTTTTATCGTATTTATTAAATTTTTATCACTTTCCATGTTACTCAGTGTTTCAGCACACACACACACACACACACACACACACACACACACACACACACACACACACACACAAACAAATGTAACAAACTTATCTCGTCTTTCATTGAATGCTGCAGCCTCGGCGTGCTGAAACTGCGAGTCCGATCTCCGTCTGCCGTACCAGTTTCAGGGTCCCCGCTCGACGTATAACTTCGCAGCGCTGCCCTACCATACTGCTGCTCGTTGATACCGCTATGAGGCCGTCTGCTGCTTCGATGCGCCCTCGTTGTTATTGTGACTGTTTAACATCTTCTTCTTTCTTGTAAGTCTCTCGGACGACTCGAAATAGGTTCCATTCAAAATTCCGCGTGTACCGATTTACTAAATTTTTAATTATCGTTCACTATACCGTCTTTCACAAAATTTATCTCAACCACGGATTCAATGTACTTCGGCTTTTTAACTGTTTTCCCGGCACAGAAGCGCGGCGCGGCTACTTTCGTCCTTTACCTGCACCTACCTGCTAACTCGTTGCAGCAGATCGCCGGTAGGAAAGCCTAGCAGCAACCTACCGTACTGCAACTCGCACCGGGCTGCATACGGCGTAACTAATCCAAGAATCGGGAAAATGTCGTAATTTTTAATGGAGGGTGGAAATACTGACAAAACTTCGGTATATTCTGAAGCTTGATAATGTACCGGTTCATGATCTCTGCCAACCCAGTGCTAATCTTAGCACAGTCATGCACAAACTCTTTCATTCATGTTAGCAAGTTTATGGTAACGTATTTCCCGAAATCTGAACATCTACTAAGCACGGATTGTTCTTAAATAAAAATGCTCGCCATACTATTAAGTTTATCGGTGTCTAATGCACTCAAGTTTTTAGCCACCGATCTGCTCAGTATGTCACGCGAAATTTCTGTCTTTTCGCGTACACAAAATTACTTAAAACATTCCGTAGTTTCTAAAAAACACACCGGAATAATATATCCTTTCACATTAAAACACTTTTGAAACATGTATCACAACTAAAACCGTCAAATTATAACTTCCTTCGTAACTCATACTACACATGACCGTACCATTGAAAGGCTGGGCTCTCACTCCTTTAAACTGCTGTAAGCATTTTATATCTCCGCTGGTTCAAAATGGCTCTGAGCACTGTGGGACTCAACATCTGTGGTCATAAGTCCCCTAGAACTTAGAACTACTTAAACCTAACTAACCTAAGGACATCACACACATCCATGCCCGAGGCAGGATTCGAACCTGCGACCGCAGCGGTCACGCGGTTCCAGACTGAAGCGCCTTTAACCGCACGGCCACACCGGCCGGCTATCTCCGCTGGGCTCTCACTCCTTTAAACTGCTGTAAGCATTTTATATCTCCAAGAGAATAGATGCGCGAGGTATACTCCGTTCTGATTGGTCAATTTTGTTTAAGGCCAATAGAAAAATATTATTCTCCCGCGTTAGTCCGTGCTTTTCGTGACTAACCAATCAATAAATAACACGCTTTCGAACTGTACTTTTTCCCGAAATAAATATTTAACTTTCTGATATTTTGTTTATACTTTACGCTATTAACTATTTTCATTTGCACTGGAGTTAACATTCCTTTTACTATAAACTTACTTAAAGTATTCCCAGTCGTCTGCATTCACATTGTCTTAAAACTTTACCACACCAGTTCATACAGCGTTCGTCGGTAGAACAATGATCTACATATTTACTTTAGACCACATTCAAGCATCATTCGCACTACTAAAAGCATATTCAAAACTCTACAAAGATAAATAAACAAATAAGCCTCCAGGAAATAAACATAACAATTCACAAAAACATTCTCTATACTTATTTGTAGAACGTCTCTGCACACTACTGGATTCTGGTGATCAAAATTCTTAACTACATTATAGTTCCATCTGTTTAGTCCTGTCCGTTACTGTCCTCTAGCAAATGAAAATTAGAACTACGTGCTCATCTAAACCCGCTTCAGACCATGTGTCACTGTGCACGCATGAGATTCTCCCGATACACAGATTGTAGACAGGCGCGATATAAGGCGCCACGGTTCAACAGAGGTAATAGCCTTGGAAAAGTGAAGATAAATGTGAGAATCAGAAGAGAAAAGGTGAAGTAGAAAGATGGAGAAAAAGTAACGGTATGAGGTGCAAAGCAGATGTAAAAACAAAGTCAACAGCGACAAAAGTGCATGGAGAAGCAGCTAAGAAAGTGCTTTAGTGCAATATTTCGTGCAGCGTGTTACCTTATGTGGTGCTGAAATATGGACACCGTAAAAAGCGAAGAGCAGCGCTTAGCAGCCTTCAACATGTGGGTCAAGAGGAAGACAGAAGGAGTCAGTTGGAAAGATAGAATAAGGAATGTGGAGATACTTCAAAAGGTGAACGAGAGATGGTAGTTAATAAGGATTTCAAGAGTAGTTACCAAGAGCATACAAAGAAAATCAGTGAGAGCAATCTGTACAGTAAAGGATGTTTTGGAAGGGAACGTGAATGGACAAAAGTTGGAACACTGCGAAAGATACCAGCTGATAGATTCTTCACGCCATAAACCGAAAGTGACGGCGGGAAAGAGGGAAGAATGGAAGACGCTGTGCTTCAGCCAAAGGTCTGCCCATGTTCATTATAGCGTTATCCTTATTTGACTGTTACCCATTATGAAAAAGCTTTATCTGCTCAGCTCTGCTTCACTAAGGAGATGATCTGTCGTTTCTTTCTTTTTTTTATTTTCCTTTAAGAATTGGTGAAAATGTCACCTAGGAATTCATATTGCACTTAAGTCACTATGCTGTTTCTTTCTTCTTCGTTAC
Organism: Schistocerca piceifrons; assembly: GCF_021461385.2. Lineage (NCBI taxonomy): Eukaryota > Metazoa > Arthropoda > Insecta > Orthoptera > Acrididae > Schistocerca > Schistocerca piceifrons. The sequence goes on along the minus strand of NC_060138.1, from coordinate 183,355,758 downwards.
TAACAGATATTTTGTACGAGTGCACTCTTATAAAATTTTTTAATAAATAATTACGTCCATCACTGCGTTACATTTGCTGTTTCATGACCTATGTAACAAGAAGAGCATCGTTTTCCGAATATCTATTTCTCCCTTTCAATTTCATGCCTTTTCAGTTTTGTAGGAAATCCTTGTTTGTACGAGCAGAATATGGCTCTTCTTTTACTCACGGCTGGATGATATTGTTATTTGTCAGATAGCAGCCGGTGCGAAACCCGCATCGCAACGAGTGTTCCCCGTAAGCCGACAGCGTCGAAGATTCGAAGGGAGGAGTTTTTTAGCCGTTAACGAGCTTAATAGCTCCATTCCCGCGACAAATGGCGTACTGGAGAGCTATACATTCTCTTTGTGACAATATAAACAAGGTATCATTAAAGAGAAAGACATCTGGTCTTTTGTTTAAGGGCTATTTAAATGAAAACCTTTCAGACAGATAAATATCCGATGTCGACATTAGTACGCTTCTGAAACAAATTGTTTCTTTGCTGCACTAAATTGGCTTTAAAACTATGGCATTTTACAGTAATTGAAAACTAAATTTATCTCTTATTCTGTCCATTAAATTGTGTAACGTAAATGTTTAATTTGTACTGGCAGTGTCGCAAATGTCGTTTTATCTCTGAATCGAAGTCATTTATCTTTTTACTTCGGTTGTTAAGTTTCAGTGTTCAAACACAGTGATCAGTTTCATTTACATAATCAATAACCAAAAAAAAAGGTAATAGAAATGATCCGTAGATATTTCGAGGACAAAGAACGTAGCACCATCTTAAGTCTGTAGACGCCCTCTGTATACAAGAGCTTGTAAAATGTCTCAGGTCTACAAAACATGTATATCGTTGGGCAAAAATGAAATTATCTTTTACTGTTTATTATCACTGTGACATTCATCAGATAACAGGAATTTCGCGTTCAATTTTAAATTTATTAGATTGGTAAATTTAAGCAGCCTATAGCATTTACTACGTAGACGAAGTAAGCTGTGAAAATTTATCTCCTGTTTTACCAAACTATAATTTTTAGAGAATACGGCTGAAAGAAACCAAGACGTTAGCACAAAAAATGAGCTAAAAGTGTACACAATGTAATAATCTTTCCGTTTAACACGGAAAGTCGTCAGTGAAAACTAAGGGATGAATCTTCTTGAGGTTGAAGCTCCTCTGCCCATGTTTGCTTACAAATAGATTTGTTTTTGGAGAGGATTCGCCTCGAGCAAAATACAATTTTTATCCTTTCTTTTATTTCACAGACATGTTTCGCTGTAATTTCAGTATCATCAGTGGGCTATTATTATCTTACTCGATATCACATGCTATACTTTTCCGTATTTTTATGTTTTTATTGCAGTTATTTTCTTTCAAAGTTTGTCATTTTTTCTGCTTTGTAAACAGTGACAAATGAAAGATACTTGTCGCATGTCTTCACAGTGGGGATAATGGGGCAACAAGGAAAAGACAAATTGTGAAGGAAAGCGTTGCAACAAATAATAATAATATACAATAATCAAAAATTTTAAAAAAATACCTAAAAATCCAGGTAAACCACAGCATGTCGTAACAACAAAGATAATAAAAGCCCACTGACGATGCTGAAATTTCAGCAAAACATATCTAGGAAAAAAAGATAACAAAATAAGGGGTTAATCTTTTGATTAAATTATAAAAATATGAATTTAGATCAACGTGACACTGGAATAAGAACTGCCTCCATCAATTAATTTTTATCATAGGACTTTGATTCAAGTGTAAGTTTCATTGCAAGATCTGAACGGACAGAGATAGCGAACAGCCCAGCACGGATTACTGAAAAAATAATTATTCCTGTACAAGAAGAAAAATAATGTAGATAGCAACAACCTAGTTCTATACACATTTGTATTTGCAAGAATGCAAATTTGTGGAATATTTTATGTGTGGAAACAAATTGTGTGTGATACTAAGGGTCACATTTTTATTCAGAAAGTTTGTTTCAAAATTTGTCTTCGTTCTGCTGTCACTTCAGTAACAGATACTAGGAAATATTTCATTCATTGCTTGTGGATGCGTTTATATTAAACGGGGCCATATCTAATAACGTACTAAATCTTTTCTCGATTCGTTATTTAGCTTCTTTGCGATCAATAATGATGTAGTACATGTCTCTAGGCAAACGCGATGTTGGTTAACCAATGTTACCACAATATTTTAGATTTATGTAAAAATGTAGCGTTTTGAAATATGAGAAGACGCCCCACATCTTATACATTTCTTTGTCATTATTTAAAAACTGAATTTTATGATTAAAAGGTGTTTGGCTATCTGACAATCGGCTTCCCTGCCAAAGTAAACTACCATAAAGCTTCAAATTAAGTACCAAGACATGCCTGGATCTTATAGAACGTAATAACCGATGTAATCTGCAAGACGTAATAGGAGCGTAGGGGGACGATGCGGGAGACCCGCACCGCCGTACTAGGCAATGTCCTAGTGGAGGTGGTTTGCCATTGCCTTCCTCCGACCGTAATGAGGATGAATGATGCTGATGACGACACAACAACACCCAGTCATATCGAGCACTATGGACCTCTAAATATTGATTATCCTCATGATTTCCGAAATAGAAAGTTCCATGCGTCTAGCTCCGACTTCAGAGTCTGTTAACTCCTGTCGTGCGATCCTAATCACTTCAGAAAACTTTTCACATGATTCACCTAAGTAAAAATGATAGCCCCGCCATTGCGCTGGCCTTTTATATCTTGTGTACGCGAAACTACCGCCATCTGTATATGTGCATATCATTGTCAAATCACTTTTGTCACCTCAGTCCATAGCGTATCTTCCCCGCCAAAGTAAACTACCATAAAGCTTCAAATTAAGTACCAAGACATGCCTGGATCTTATAGAACGTAATAACCGATGTAATCTGCAAGACGTAATAGGATTTGCGGATTTTTCGCTATGGATTATACCCATTTCGCTTCAACATAATACATTATTGGAGAGTGCAGCTGAAGTTCAAGGAGCCGTACACACTGAGGTGACGAAACTCATGGAATACCTTCTAATATCGTGTTGGACCAAGTTTTGCCCTGCGTAGTGCAGTAACTCGGCATGGACTCTGCAAGACGTTGGAAATCCCCTGCACAAATATTGAGCCATGCTGCCTTTATGGCCTTCCATAATTGCGAAATTGTTGCCGGTGCAGTTTTCTGTGCACGAAGTAGTCCACGAACTGACTCTCCCATAAATGTTCGATGGGATTCGTGTCGAGCGATTTGGGAAGCCAAATCATTCGCTCGAATTCTACAGAATCTTTGAACCAATCACGAATTACTGTGGCCCGCTGACATAACGCAATGTCATCCATAAAAATACCACGTGGTTTGGGAACATGAAGTCGATGAATGGATACAAATAGACTCCAAGTAGCCGAACATAAGCATTTCCTGTCAATGATCGGTTCAGTTTGACCAAAGGACCCAGTCCGTTCCATGTAAATACGGACCACACTACTATACAGCCACCACCAACTTCCACAGGGCCTTGTTGACAACCTCTGGTCCATGGCTCAATGAAGTCTGCGGCACACTCTGATTCTGTCATCAGCTCTTACCGACTGAAATCGGGACTCATCTGACCAGGCCACGGTTTTCCAGTCGCCTGTGGTCCAACCGATATGGTCCCGAGCTCAGGAGAGGCGCTACAGGCGATGTCGTGCTGTTAACAAAGGCGTCGCTCGTCTGCTGCCATCGCCCAATGACGCCAAATTTGGCCGCACTGTCCTAACGGATACGTTCGTCGTACGTCCCACATTGATTTCTGCGGCTATTTCACGCAGTGCTGCTTGTCTGTTAGCACTGACAACTCTACGCAAACGCCGCTGCTCTCGGCCGTTAAGTGAAGGTGGTCGGCCACTGTGTTGTCCGTAATGAGGGGAAATGCCTGAAATTTGGTATTTTCCGCACACTCTTGACACTGATGATGATGATGATGATGATGAAAAGGTTCCATACTCCGAGGAGCGTAGGGGGACGATGCGGGAGACCCGAACCGCTATGCTAGGCAAGGTCCCAGTGGAGGTGGTTTGCCATTGCCTTCCTCCGACCGTAATGGGATGAATGATGATGATGACGACACAACAACACCCAGTCATGTCGAGCACCATGGACCTCTAAATATTGATTACCCTCATGATTTCCGAAATAGAAAGTTCCATGCGTCTATCGCCGCTGTCGTGCGATCCTAATCACTTCGGAAAACTTTTCACATGATTCACCTAAGTAAAAACGACAGCTCCGCCATTCCGCTGCCCTTTTACACCTCGTGCACGCGAAACTACCGCCATCTGTATACGTGCATATCATTGTCAAATCACTTTTGTCACCTCAGTCTATAGCGTATCTTTGTTGGAGAAATACTTCGTATCACTGGTAAACGATTTTATTGAAGTCTGAAGATAACAAATGTAACACTTCTTACTTTAAGAAATATAGTAACCTTCCACTATCTACATAACTTTATTTATGCCGAGTTACAGAATAATGCAAAAACTGGTCAAGCCCACCTCGGGGGAAATCATTTAGGATGCCGGAGAAATGTAGGAATACATGAGGCAATACTGGGCCTACGACTGCTCTTAGAACCTAGATCAAGGAAAGGCAAACCTACTTTATAACATATTCGGACTTGCAGAAACCTTTTCAAAATGTTGACTGCAATACTGTCTTTGAAATTCTGAAGATAGCATGAGTAAGATACAGGGAGCGAAAGGCTATTTACAAGTTCTTCGTACAAAAACCTGACAGCCGTTGTTAGAGATTATGGGCATAACAGAGAAGCAGTGCCCGAGAAGGGAGTGAGGGGTGTAGCCTATTCCAGATGGTATTCAGCAGCAAGCAGTAAAGGCAACCAAAGGAAAATTTGGAGTGCGAATTAATGTTCAGAAAGAAGAAATACAATATACATACAACATTTAGACTGGCAGTGGCAAGAAAAGTTTTTCTGAAGAAGAGAAATTTGTAAACATCCAATACGGATTTAAGTGTTAGGAAATATTTTCTGAAATTATTGTCTGAAATGTAGCCATGCACGGAAGTGAAACATGGGCGATAAACAGTTTAGACAAGCAAAGGACAGAAGCTCTTGAAATGTAATGCTACAGAAGTATGCTCAAGGATAGATGGGTAGATCACGTAACTAAAGAGGCGGTCCTGAATAAAACTGGCGAGACATTAAATCTGTGGCATAACTTGACTAAAAGAAGGAATCGGATGATAGGACACATTCTAAAACAACGATGGGATACTAATTTAGTACTGAAGGGAAGTGTGGGGTGTTACGATCGTAGAGGGAGATCAAGAGACGAATACAATAAGCAGATTCAGGATGATGCAAGTCGCAGTATTTATTCGGAGATGAAGAGGCTTGCATGGGATAAAGTAGCATGGAGAGTTGCATCAAACCAGTCTTCGAACTGGAGACCACAACAACTATAACAACAACGTCTCAGATTTTAACTCATCTCTAGTTGAAGGAGTATAGTCATGTCTTTATTCTTAGTACGTTAATGTCGAATGCATTTTGAATGCTGAAGCTGTCCTGTAAAAAATAAGTGTCTGTAGTTACCACAATTTCCAAGTCAAATATTTATGTGAAATTTACAGTTAGGAGCATTTGGTTTTACTCTGTATATCGAGACTCCTTATTTATCACTTCTATACGTAACACAGGCATTTATTGATTTATTGATATACGGGGTGCAGCATTCGCCATATAGCCGACTTATGCAATTTTCAGAGGATAATGATGGACAGTACCTTATACGTTACATTCAACAAACTGATTCGTCTGTAGTTACCACATTCCATTTTGCTTCCCTTCTTGTATATTCGGCATATTATAGCCAATTTCCATTTTTCTGACAGTGTCTCCTTGTCCCATATCAAATGGATCAGTTTATATATCTCTAAGTGTAAGCTCTCTCCTCCCTCTTTGATTAATTCTGATGTTACTCTGTTGTATTAATTTTAAAGAATCGATTTTTCAAAAACATGTCCATTTTGTACCGAACATCTTTCTGAAGAGATTGATATATAAAACATATATGTTCGAGGAAGTGCAAGAGATGTTATTTGGTCTTAAGTGTGCCACATGTAGTGACATGCCTCTTCACGCGGCATTCTTCTGTGGCGTCACTGTATTTCGCGCTGTGGAATTCAAACGTGTATATTTTGTAATGGAAGCCATCAAAGCTATATTCAGGACAGCGGAAATTAAAATGTCCCCTTAAAAAAACCACAATTGATAATGGGTGGGATTATTTGTGACAGGGAGAATAAGAACTCTTCAGGAAATTTGCAGTCGTTGTTGCCTATCAGCTAGTAACTTTCTCTTTTGTGTTATTTTTTTCTCTCTTATACGATGTGCTTTCCTTTCTGCGAAAGAGTCTATTAGTCATAAAACTTCATGAAACACTTTGCTATATGAATAATAAAATGTCGTTGTCTAATACAGAAAAAGCTCTTATTACGAATAGCATCCAAAACTGGTGTGGTTTCTCGATCTGATTCTGTCTATTTTGTCATAGTCTGCTAGATAAAACGAAATGGGCCTTTCTGATATTACAGCAATTGTGACACACGGCAAATAAGCGAGACTGTTTTGGCATAAATGGTCATTTGTATCTACCTCATTTACATAAATAACACGCCAGAATACAATTCACGGAGTACCAATTTCAAATGCCTCTTAGGCCTATTACAACAAAAGGTTTTATGTTAGGAAATATTTTCACATTTCATTCATATGTTCCAGTTTCTCAAGGATGAGATCGAAAAGTAGTCGTAGTACGAAATTTTTATATAAATTTGGAATCGTCATAGTCTTCCATATAATTTGTGTGATGTCCTCGTTTCTTCTCCTTCAAACAAACAATCTTGTCATCACTAATACTGTAACTTTTGTTGCCACTGTCAAAACTTATGCTCCGGTTGACTTCACTAACCTTGCGGCAATCACCGGTTCAATTATACTGCGTTTATTCTCCGGTTAGGCGTTATTACGTGTTCGTACAACGCATTTTCTATGCAATTTCGAGAACAGAACTTAAGCGGATGCTAACCGGGGACTGTACAACTGGCCCTTAGCAGTGTAGCGTTCTCGAAAAAACTTTCTGTTAAAATTTCATGTTCTTGGATACATCCAGAAAATAATACGTAAACTTTCTTATCTACTATTCCTGTTAGTCATTTATTTCTACTCTGGTAGTCTAAATCTAGGGATTTCGCTAATAATTATAACAACGCCGATCATTCGCGCACTCAGACAACCACATAAGCAAATAGCGACTGGTATTCTCCCGTTCGGATTTATTCGGCTCACGTCATGTAACCCCGTCCCCTTTAGTCTGCGGGAAAGCTTTTTATAACCAGGTGCGACAAGGATTCCCAAATGCATGCATTCGAAATCTTATGATTCGTTTAGAAATCAAGTTAGAATGTGTTCAAAAATGTTCCAAAATCAACAGGAAAGCGTTTCAAAATCATATGAATAATCGATAGACCAACGTACGCTGATACTTGGCGCATTGTGAAACGCGGTTTTTTTCTTCAAGAATGTGAATTTGGCACTCCCTGAAATTGCCGCCCGGTGCAGATACCGCGGCAAAGACCTTGTAAAAAATAACTAGACTCACTTATGGCGCTGCAGTCGCGTGATAATTTGAACCTTCGGCTGGACGCCATTATAGTGGTTGTAGTCTGATGTGTTGTGTAGTACTGTAGTTTATGAAGACCCTGATTCAACGTTGTATATTTGTTGTGGCGTACACACAGTATTTGTTCCTCGTAATTCTACTGTCTGTACGTTCCAATCAAAAGAAGTACAATGGTGAAGAGTCGTGCAGCGATTAATTGTACAAATAAATTCGAGAAAGGAACGAATATTACATTTTACAGGTATGTGGATATTTTAAGTTGTTTTGTATGTCAGTGCACTTGCTTAGTAAATGTTTTTGTAACACGGTATTAGCATAATGTTTGTGCATATATTTGCAGGTTTCCTTTCTCAAAACCACAATTGTTACAAAAATGGTTACACGCTGTCAGGAGACAATATTTCCGACCGACAGAATACCATTTTATATGTTCCGATCGTTTTGAAGAAAGTTGTTTCCTTGAAAATTACGTAAATCGCAGAAAGCTGAAAGATGATGTTGTTCCATCCATCTTTCGTTTTCCAGACCGTATACAGCAGAAGATAAATTTTTCTTTGTGAACCACATTTTATTTTAACTATAAAAGTTGAGTTGCAAGCAACACGAAATTTGAGTTAGCAGGCTTTTTATGGTTATAAAATGCAACTTAATGTGTGTAATTGTAATCTGATTTCACAACTTCTCTCGATGGAACAGTTGTTGAGTTTTATTTATTATATGAAAAAACCACACGTATAAACTGAAGTGTACATCTTCGAAAGTAAATATTGTGACTAATGCGATACTGGATACCTGCCCGAAGTCTTGTTTGTTGTAGCTGGCTGATCGGTAGTGTTTTCATGGTCTAGGTTAAGTTGAAACTTGATAATTTGGTCGTGAGTTGCCAAAGCACTACGCCATATATAACGCACGTTTCGTCATAAAATCTAAAGCAAAGTAGAGTCAGAAAATATCTATTAACATAGTGGGCAAATCTTCGAGTATTTTGATGCATTTTGCGTACATCTATCGTAAATGAACTACGAAAAATGCTAGGGGTCAAGTGCATAACTTTTAGCTACGGCAGATCCCATGTACTACGTAACATAAATTCATAAACAGTGACTAGTTGCTGTGTGTTCATAAATTAAAAACTATATTGTAGTAACGTATTTAAATGAGGCATTATGTTTGTGACCTAACTCTAGGGAAGGCATTTAATAACCAAAAGCGATGTATAAACATTCGAAATCCGCACGTCAGTTTACCACTCTAATGGCCGCCGGCCAGCTATTCAATTTGTCCGCTCTTCACAGTCGTTGTGGGGGCCTGTACCGCGGTTTGCCCCCTCGCCCTGCAGCTCCAGCAACCAGCTGGAAGGGGCCGCACCCGTTCGCCGGCATCTTCTCCTGGTCTGCAAACACTGAGCTGGCTCGACGGACGCCGGCCAGAATCCACCCCGCAGCTGAATGGAGCAACAGCTGAGGCTGGTGCGGAAGAACGGCGATTTGTAAACACTGAGAATATCCAACTGAACTCTTTAATAATGTTTAACTAGCATCGCAGGCTTTTCACAGGTTCCCAACAGCTATCCTGACTTCAGCAGAGGTATCACCGCTCGGTCCTCTGTACATATACGGCCACTGCAGCTTGTGTGATGTTTACGAGACTTATGTCGAATTATGTCTGAAGCGTGTCACAACTGATAAAAGGAACGCCACAAAACAAAGTGGGATAACATGGGAATGTCAATACAGTAATGAGCGTTATGTCTGCGTACTACATCGGTTTCTGACTAGACTCACGATCATCATCCAGTAATTATCATCCACACTTAATGTTCCAGTTTTGTGGAAGGTTGTGAGGTACATCGTATCTTCACTTACGCTATTTAACGATGAAATCATTTCGATGTATGTCAATAACTCCAAAAGAGCCTACTTCAAAGTTACTCCTGTCACGCTACTGAGCAATGATATCCATTGTACTGGCGTGGTACTTCTCCTCATCTGTACATCCTGCTCCAGACTTGACGGCAATCATTTGTTCGTTATCCATATTACATTCAATCCTGCTTCCATAATACGAAAACTGAATATCGGAAATAGATTTTCGTTAGCAAGTTTATACGAGGGTTGTAACTTCGTGGCATTCGCTTCAGAACTGTTCCAGAGATTCGACAGGCAGTACACTGCTCCATTCGCACCATCAACAGAACAGGCTCTGCTAACGGCATACTACGCCTTCCACATCGCTGGCAACGGGTTCTAGACAAGGCTGATGACTACTTTGAAGGACAGTAACAGCTGCAAACATGTAACTCTTTTGTGTCGGTCGTGAATAAATAGTTTCCGCCGCGCGGAGTGGCTGCGCGTCTTGATGCGCCATGTCACGGATTGCGCGGCCCCTCCCGCCGGAGGTTCGAGACCTCCCTCGGGCATGGGTGTGTGTGTTATTCTTAGCATAAGTTATTTTAAGCTAGTTTCAGTAGTGTGTAAGTCTAGGGATCGATGACCTAAGCAGTTTGGTCCCTTACGAATTCACACACATTTTTTAAATACACTCCTGGAAATTGAAATAAGAACACCGTGAATTTATTGTCCCAGGAAGGGGAAACTTTATTGACACATTCCTGGGGTCAGATACATCACATGATCACACTGACAGAACCACAGGCACATAGACACAGGCAACAGAGCATGCACAATGTCGGCACTAGTACAGTGTATATCCACCTTTCGCAGCAATGCAGGCTGCTATTCTCCCATGGAGACGATCGTAGAGATGCTGGATGTAGTCCTGTGGAACGGCTTGCCATGCCATTTCCACCTGGCGCCTCAGTTGGACCAGCGTTCGTGCTGGACGTGCAGACCGCGTGAGACGACGCTTCATCCAGTCCCAAACATGCTCAATGGGGGACAGATCCGGAGATCTTGCTGGCCAGGGTAGTTGACTTACACCTTCTAGAGCACGTTGGGTGGCACGGGATACATGCGGACGTGCATTGTCCTGTTGGAACAGCAAGTTCCCTTACCTGTCTAGGAATGGTAGAACGATGGGTTCGATGACGGTTTGGATGTACCGTGCACTATTCAGTGTCCCTTCGACGATCACCAGTGGTGTACGGCCAGTGTAGGAGATCGCTCCCCACACCATGATGCCGGGTGTTGGCCCTGTGTGCCTCGGTCGTATGCAGTCCTGATTGTGGCGCTCACCTGCACGGCGCCAAACACGCATACGACCATCATTGGCACCAAGGCAGAAGCGACTCTCATCGCTGAAGACGACACGTCTCCATTCGTCCCTCCATTCACGCCTGTCGCGACACCACTGGAGGCGGGCTGCACGATGTTGGGGCGTGAGCGGAAGACGGCCTAACGGTGTGCGGGACCGTAGCCCAGCTTCATGGAGACGGTTGCGAATGGTCCTCGCCGATACCCCAGGAGCAACAGTGTCCCTAATTTGCTGGGAAGTGGCGGTGCGGTCCCCTACGGCACTGCGTAGGATCCTACGGTCTTGGCGTGCATCCGTGCGTCGCTGCGGTCCGGTCCCAGGTCGACGGGCACGTGCACCTTCCGCCGACCACTGGCGACAACATCGATGTACTGTGGAGACCTCACGCCCCACGTGTTGAGCAATTCGGCGGTACGTCCACCCGGCCTCCCGCATGCCCACTATACGCCCTCGCTCAAAGTCCGTCAACTGCACAAACGGTTCACGTCCACGCTGTCGCGGCATGCTACCAGTGTTAAAGACTGCGATGGAGCTCCGCATGCCACGGCAAACTGGCTGACACTGACGGCGGCGGTGCACAAATGCTGCGCAGCTAGCGCCATTCGACGGCCAACACCGCGGTTCCTGGTGTGTCCGCTGTGCCGTGCGTGTGATCATTGCTTGTACAGCCCTCTCGCAGTGTCCGGAGCAAGTATCGTGGGTCTGACACACCGGTGTCAATGTGTTCTTTTTTCCATTTCCAGGAGTGTAGTTTCCACTATTTAAGTTCCAAACCTCGTATGTCACGTCTTGAATTCATTTTTCTAGCCCGTTCAGATTTTTGTTTCAAGATATACAATTGCTTCACATGAATCGTCTCTGGAAATCGACATTTCCCGTTTTTGATGTAGTGTCCGCGATTGCTGTTTCTCTTCAATTACATCTAGGAACTGAATAATTTCTTGGTCAGCCTAAATCTTCTTTTCCTCCTTCGCTGCACAGGAATGTGTTCTAATTAGCAGATACTTTTAAAGCAAGCAGGAACTTGACAACCCAGCCATGTTCCAAAAACCGCAGACCGTCTACATATGAGGGACTATAGAGTGTGGAATACTTAGTATCTCATTTCCAGAATCGATGTTGGATTGTTTGCGTGATCAACTGGTAACGGTTTTGGGAAACCGGTTTACGAAGACCAGATTTGGTAATTTGGGTAATGTAGAGAGAGACGCGTAAGGTATGGCAGGAGCTGTCACTCTCCAGGAACTCGTTATTTTCCAGAATAGCTTCAGAGCTCGTCCTCTAACCTGATCGCTAATTAATTATCTTTGACCCTGACCAAAGGATCATCTTTGGACAGAGCAGACTGCCGACAGTCGTCATAGACTGTGTCCTACATGCCGGAGGTTGCGGCCGAGCGATTCTAGGCGCTTCAGTCTGGAACCGCGGAACCGCTACGGTCGCAGGTTCGAATCCAGCCTGGGGCATGTATGTCTGTGATGTCCTTAGGTTAGTTAGGTTTAAGTAGTTCTAAGTTCTAGGGGACTGATGACCACAGATGTTAAGTCCCATAGTGCTCAGAGCCATTAGAAACATTTGTGTGCTTCATACCGATGGATCACGAAGCGCCGCTGTCAGCTGGAATATTTAAGCAAGAGTAAAAGAAAGAATGACAAGATTAGGAGATTATGAGAGAGAAAATTAAGATACGAGCTGCGTTCAGTAAATAATGAAACACAATTTTGTCGGCCAATTTCCGTTGAAAAAAATGCGAAATTTGCTGTCGGATATCGTGGAATGCTGATGATGCTGAGGGAATTAGATTAGGAAATGAGACACTTAAAGTAGTAAAGGAGTTTTGCTATTTAGGGAGTAAAATAACCGATGATGGTCGAAGCAGAGAGGATATAAAATGTAGACTGGCAATGGCAAGGAAAGCGTTTCTCAAGAAGAGAAACTTGTTAACATCGAGTATAGATTTGTCAGGAAGTCGTTTCTGAAAGTATTTGTATGGAGTGTAGCCATGTATGGAAGTGAAACATGGACGATAACTAGTTTGGACAAGAAGAGAATAGAAGCTTTCGAAATGTGGTGCTACAGAAGAATGCTGAAGATAAGGTGGGTAGATCACGTAACTAATGAGGAGGTATTGAGTAGGATTGGGGAGAAGAGGAGTTTGTGGCACAACTTGACTAGAAGAAGGGATCGGTTGGTAGGACATGTTTTGAGGCATCGAGGGATCACAAATTTAGCATTGGAGGGCACCGTGGAGGGTAAAAATCGTAGAGGGAGACCAAGAGATGAATACACTAAGCAGATTCAGAAGGATGTAGGTTGCAGTAGGTACTGGGAGATGAAGAAGCTTGCACAGGATAGAGTAGCATGGAGAGCTGCATCAAACCAGTCTCAGGACTGAAGACCACAACAACAACAACAACAACAACATCGTGGAATATTCCCGCTTCAGCTCAAAGTTTCATGAAGTTCCTATCGCTAGCGGCACTACAAGTAGCCTTCAAAATGGCATCTCTAACGGAGGTGGGTTCCTAGCAGAGAGCTGTCATTGAGTTCCTTTCGACGGAAAATCAGAACATCGCAGATATACATAGGCCCTTCCAGAACGTCTACGGAGACCTGAGAGTGGGTAAAACATGGTGAGTCACCGGGCGAGGCATCTGTCGCCATCGCATCATGCAAACTTGTCTGCTTTCCCGCGTGCCGGCACGCCGCACACAGCTGTGACTCCTGCAGTGTTGGACACTCTCATGTGAGGTGATCGATGGATCAGAATCAAACGCCCCGCTGCGCAACTGGACGACTCTGTTGGTAGTGCGGACACATTCGTCCTCCAGTTGGTGTATTTAAAGGTGAGTGCTCGTTGGGTTTGTTGCGCTCAAGGGGCTCCGGAAAGGCTCACAATCATGAAAGGTTCAATTTTTACTTTTTTGCGTTTTCTGAATCTGCAGACTATTACCTTTTAATAGATATATAATTTATTCAATTCCGAAGACTACAACTATTTTTAAATTTTTTTTGAAATGTGTTCTACATGGGCGTGACCCACTGTGGCGCTGTTAAACTGCTGTCAAATGGCGTTATTATTAACGTCCGTGTTCATCAGGTACATTTTAGTGATGTGAGATAAAGTATGTGTTGTGGCTAACCTGTGATGGTTCAATATATATCGCTGGTGTGATTGTCGATTGTTTCATGTTTATTTACTCTGTCGTTATCTCGAAAATATTCGTAATTAATTCTGTTTCTTGAGTCTCTGTTTTGTTGAAGTATAAAAATGAGTAAAAGTAAAGTTATTAGAAATCCTCTGAAGGCTTTTAAGAAAAGGAGAAATGTTGGAAAGCCAAAGGTATGTGTTATTACTGTAAACAATAAAGACGATAACCAAGTGAGTGAACCTAACCTCTCAAGTACACCTGCCCATAGCAGTCAAAGTGGGAAAGAAAATACTTCACAAAAGAAGCTTGGTTCAATGAGTGAAAACTATGAATGTTTTATGGGCGAATCGGATGTGAATGAAATATTTGATATGTCGGTTCTCAAAGGAATTTTTTCAAACTGTGTAAGATGTATTCATTGTAGTGAAGTTGGTCTGTATCTCTCCATAATAAAGCACGTAGGACTTGCTAGTGAAACACAACTGAAATGTGATAAGTGTTCATACATGACCACCTTTTGGAACAGTGTTGCAGTAACTGCAACTGAAGAAAATGGTAGCAAAATCTACGAACACAACAACGAGCGATGCTTGCTTTAGACAAGGAACGCCTTCGGGCTGCAGACAGGGCTGTAAAGAGTCTAGAAATACAAGTAAGAGTAAACAGGAGGAGGAACAAGAGGAAGCTGGAGGAGGAGTTTGCAGAGGATCAAGATAATCCATCCTATGGCCCTGTAATGCACTAAAAAGTTAATCCAATCTTTGTCGCTCGATTCCCAAAACTTTTATTTTCTCATACTAATTACATGTTTTCTAAGGATCTTCCAAACATATTTGTTTCAAACTTTCAGTAAATGTTACACAGTACCTTCTGCATAATTTAACACAGCCTTTTTCCAAAAAACTGTATATTTTTGAATATATAAATAAAAAATTGCAAAAAAATGTTGTGAATTTTCATTACAATTGAAAAAAAATCATCTTTAATTACTGAACTAAAATTTTGTAAAATCCCTGTGTTAAGATGTAGCCCATATTCCAATAAATAATCTGTAAAAAGTTCAACTTCCTACCTAAAATACTTTGTGAGGAAAGATGTAATTTATAAGCGTTATTTTAACATTGCAAGTATAGGGCGTTCCGGAGCCCCTTAAGCACTTTGCGACTTCCATATTTTTAGTCCAATCAAGAACTCTCACTGCGAGAAGCAGTACGTGATTGATAGAGAAGTTATTGATGCAGCAAGTCGTTGGCTCCGACGACCACCAGTAGATGATGATGATGATGATGATGTTTGGTTTGTGGGGCACTCAACTGCGCGGTTATCAGCGCCCGTACAAATTCCCAACCTTTGCTCCGTCCAAACTCGCCACTGTCATGAATGATGATAAAATTATGAGTACAACACAAACACCCAGTCCTCTCGAGGCAAGTGAAAATCCCTAACCCCGCCGGGAATCGAACCCGGGACCCTGTGCTCGGGAAGCGAGAACGCGACCGCGAGACCACGAGCTGCGGACCTCAGCAGTTGAGTAGTACTATATGGGCATAAAGGCCGTCCCAGAAAGATGGCGTAAGGCCGTCGCATTTAACGGAGATTGTGCTGAAAAATAGGCTTTTGTAGCTAAAAGAGTGGAGAATACCATCGTGTACTGGAATCCTCAATAAAACCAATCTGCTTTCAGAAAGAAATGTATTGCATTACTCACTGAACGCCTCTTGTACAACAGCACGTTACAGGTTAGTTTTATAACTTAATTCCGCTTGTCCGGCAACATAACACTGATCAGTTAACGCAGCCCTTTGGCCAACAGTAATCATAGACTCATAAAAGATTTATGCCCCCTTGTCTAGAATTCAAAATGGATTTATGTACTCTGGCGCAAAAGTGTTTAAAAAGCTCACATCTAGCATAAATGACAGAAACTGTTTATCACTAACAGTTGAAAAGAACCTTATTAGATACTCTTCTACAATTTAGATGAATAGCTGATCCAAGGATTAAACATTCCTGTTAGTTATAGCGGAAGTAGCAGCGTCTATAATAAAATTGCATAGCAAGATGCAATGTATTGTAAACAGAATTAGGTATTACGTCTACGACGGAAATATATCACATTGAAAGACGAGTCTGATATTGCCGGTCCCTGATGGCCGAGCGGTTCTAGGCGCTTCAGTCTGGAACCGCACGACCGCTACGGTCGCAGGTTCGAATCCTGCCTCGGGCATGGATGTGTGTGATGTCCTTAGATTAGTTGGGTTTAAGTAGTTCTAAGTTCTAGGGAACTGATGACCTCAGATGTTAAGTCCCATAGTGCTCAGAGCCATATGAACCATTTTAGTCTGATATTCATCAAATTTTGTACGCATGTTCATCAGATACCAGGTATTAACTGATAAACATTTAAATCCATTTGGAACTGATATTCATCATGAGGTGTGACCGCCACAGGCACGAGTACACTCTTGTACTCGTTGGTGTATGGGAACAACAAGCTTCCGATTGTTATCTACAGTTCATGAAGATTGCTGGCTCGAGGCTGGTGTGAGAGTAAACACCTTCCTAGTGCTTGCTAGACATGGTCTAATGATGGCAAAAGAAAAGTTGTGGCAGGCCAAGCAAGTAACCATAGACCCGTCAGAGTCTTCATAAAGTGCACTGCAGTGGGAGGTCTTGCATTATTCTGCCAGTATACAGGGTGTCCCATTTATCTCGACCACCCTAAATAACTGTTTGTCCAGATGCAAATTACAAAATGTTTCAAGTAGATGTTCTTTAGCCGTCAGGGGGGACATCGAACAGCATGATTGCCTTCATTGTAGCTTTGTTTTTTTACAAAAATATGGACAGCGGTATGACTTTTTTAAATGGCACCCTGTATTTTGTATTCGGTAATTCATTTCTTCTCCTATAGACCTATAACAGTATACTGAAACACAACGTAATTAATACATAACACAACATTGACGTTGACGCTCCCAGCGCTTAGCGCAGGTACTCGGGGTTCAAATGGTTCAAATGGCTCTGAGCACTATGCTACTTAACTTCTGTGGTCATCAGTCCCCTAGAACTTAGAACTACTTAAACCTAACCAACCTAAGGACTCCGCATACATCCATGCCCAAGGCAGGATTCGAACTGCAACAGTTGCAGTCACGCGGTTCCGGACTGAAGTGCCTAGAACCGCTTGGGCACCAAGGCCGGCCTTCACACTGTGGCACGCTGCCAGCCCAGCTACGGTCCAGCATTAATGGTATTTACTAGCTGCTCAAATGTGCTCATTCCCACTCTGAATTCTATGTTGGCCCCTGATAACCCATCGGCGATGTGGCATTGTCAGTAGTCATGTGGTCAGTCGGTCTCCTTCCTACCGGCCAGGTAGGTTACAGCAACTGTAGGCGCCGAAGTGCTGAATAGGAACATGGACCCCGTGAGACCCTCTTGCCAGTTTCCACACTGGAGTTTGGTGCTGTCAGCACTCCGTGATGTGGTGTTGTCAGAGGATAGTCAGCTTCTCCATCAGCAATGGCAGGGAGCGAACAGTATGAAGTTCATCAGGCAAAGATTGTCATCTCAGGTACAACATAAGCTGATCCACAGACTATTCGAAGTGTCTAGGACATAGATTCTCTGCAGTATCGTAATCATGGAATCGAGTGCTATTACTGTGAACACCGTCGATCCCAATGATCAACCCCTTGACAGCTGGAAAGCTCGAGTATTTAAAGAGAGCTAACGTTGTAAGACGTCGTGGTCTACTGACCTTAACAAGTAAGTGCACCGTGGTTGAAATTCTTGAGGCTGACGTACACACATACATTCCAGACATGACGGTCACAGAAGCTTTTATTTCAGGAAAGATACCTCACAACAGGACACCGGTTCCTTCAGAGGACGACCCAGCCTATGTCGGCCGGTGACCGCCCATGTAGCGGACAGCATCGGCCTGAGTGAAAGGGGGGAACAACCCCGTGTTCGGCTTAAAAGCAAATTCCGCTACATTGTGTGGGAACGCCAGCCCACGCATTCTTTACACATGGAACATAATTTCAGAGATTTTCACAGGGAGACAGCAAACGCCAAACGCCAATGCTACAGGTTTCCAGATTGGTCGCCTTAAACAAAACGTCATTCTCCCGTTTTAGGGGAGCAATGCTGATTGGCGGCCGATATTTATGACGCCTTGAGCTGAAGGAATAATGGAAGAGACCGAAAGATATACCCCTTCACGTCTGGAGTGGAGAGGCGCCGTTCCATTGTCGTTCTTGGAGCGAGGAACAAGTCTCTCATCAGTACTTCACTGGGAGAGCACCTCTGTCGAGAGCGAATCGAAGGGCGACTCTATATTGAGTCCTTGCGATTAAGCATTGTTCACTGTGTTGGCCGACACACTTATTGTGTGGTGCAAACGGACAGAGTTATAGTTAAACACTTGCGAGCGAATTTTGAGTGGAATCACAGTGGACTGGTTATCTGATCGGTGTACCACGCCAATAGTTAGACTAGGGGCGAATAGGAATCCTTCACTTCATCAAGGCATAGGGAGAGTTTGATTGGTGAAGGTCAATCCAGATAGAACGAGAGTTATCTTATTTGTCAGCAGCGAGCGGCGCAGACAGCAGTCATCGCAGCTTACAGCATTGTGTGCTACAGCTATTGCGAGCCCCATATATCCTCCACAACAGTACACTTTACTGCATTTCACACGCGACAACCTCGACCATACCTGGCAACATTCTAAAGGATAATTATTGAAGTTGAGTAGGCACGTCTCTCAGCCATTCTGCCAAGTCAACAACCATCTTAAACTTTGTATAGAAATTTCATTAGCGAATCCTATCCTTGAGAGGTAACTTCACATTCTGAAAAGAACCAGGATATAACTTGTTCAATTCATAACTAAAAGTGCCATTGTAATTTCTCAGAATTTTTGCAAAATAAATAATAACTTTCGTTAGTCTCATATTTTTCTTACACTAACTAGCACTACTCCAGTACCCAAGTATCCCACTAGTTACATAAGAAATTTTGTGAATTTTTGTGTCATTTCCTTACAGCGGACGACTCCAGAAGATATTTATTGCTGAAAGTTTTTCAGGCATTTCTCTTTAGAACGTTAGGAGCGTCTGTCTGACTTCTGTAGTAGTGTGAGGGTGGAAATTGCATCTTGCAGGAGCCACAGGGTAAAGGGTGCGTCTCAGATTAATCCGTTGCGCAGAATAACACATCAACCCCACAGCTCAGAACGTCATGCTATGACGTGATGCTCGGTTCTTAATGACCACATGTGTCCTTATTCTGTTGTATTCGCTTAACAGGCTCTTAACTGTCGTATAAGTTCTCTGACACAGTTTCTCATGAAATAGGTACACTTTCTTTCGACATCTCTTCGACATCTTCGACGAATATCCTTTGGTTTTCTGTCCCACGCTGTTTTGTGCTGAGCTCGTCCTCTCTCTCTCGGCACAGTGTTGTAACATGCCGAGGACAGACCCCTTGTGACACGTCGCTTATTTCCTGATTCTGTCCCTGACTCTTGCATTACTGCAAGGTGAAAAAGTTTTAATAAAATTTTCTACTTTTCATCCCCCTACTATTCTGTGCTGTAACAATATTAATAATGCAGGGACATTCTGCTCATGGCAATAGTTTCATAATACACTGCAGATTGGAGACATTCATTTTAACACTGTTACACCATACATAAGCACAACCTCATCGCAATTCTTCGCAACAACGCGCTCTGAAAGTTTCTGGTAGGTGAGATTTGTAATCACATACAATATTAGTAATGTTTTTGTGTGTGTATGTACTTCAGACTTTCACTGATTATTTTCAAGTTTGCTGTGGCCAGTCATTGAATGACATTATTGTTTTGAGATTTTATATCATTTTGTTAATACAAGTGGTAGTAATTGCTCAAAGTGTGCATTTAGCAATGTATTGTGAGTGTACATGCTAGAATTTTTCCTTGGTTATTTAAGCGTCTAACAGGGGCCGCCTTATAGTGATGCCATACACTAATAATGTAGGGATATAGTAGACTTGCTACTTAGCAAATACATATTTGTTAAATAATGCTTTGTGGAAATTGTTAATCATTCAAGTGCCTCATATTTCCATATCGCAGTGGTCACGCTTTGTAGTGCTTACAGAAAAGTAGTTATTATAATATTTCTGACAAAGGGCAATATGTCCATTTTAGCACACACACACACACACACACACACACACACACACACACACACACAAAAGTACTGTAGGGATGACGTACATTTGGTGTGCTGCAATAGTCAATTTGTTTCAATGTTGTGTTGTGGTATTTGTTTATGACTTAAAGTTTCAGTATGGGTGTATTTGTTGTTAATAATTCACTGCAGATTTTGTCTAAGGCAGAAAATCAGTGTAATTTGTTTAAAATATTGTGTTATGGTATTTCTTAAACGTCATACTTACGTAGATCTAAGGATGTGGGCATTTGAAAAATCGGTAAAATTGCAACAAAGTACAATGGAAGATGAAAGTGCTTACATAAATTGTTTTTTTGCTACTTGTGTCAATTAAGATAAAAACCATGAGTTTAACTACTTTGGACTCTTAATTGCGGTAATATTGCTACAATTTTTAAATAAGACAACACCTTGTCATACATTTTGCTTAGAGGACTAATATTTTCTACAATATTTTTGCAGAATATGCTATGATCACATTAAACTGCAGTAATTCAATCATGTATTGTAATATGAAAGTATCTTACCTTGTAAATTATGGCAATATTTGCCATCATTTTTGGAACAGATTAACTCTCCTGCTGGTGACCTTCTCACAAAATGTAAGCTCGAAATGTCATTTTGTTCGATGAGGCTGCTACCGCGTCGAGCCAGCGAGCAGTCGATGCGATCACCGCTTTTCACATTTTATGTTGCTCACTGGGAGTTATTTAATCAGGAAATATGCATTTGCATTACCATTCTCTTCTACTGCAATTAAAAGTTCCATCAATGAGCTATACAATTTTAATATCGGTTACAACTGCACTAACGACTGTCGCATCCTCGCTAACTCAATTAAAGGTGTTTAATATGCACATATTTTCTACTTCAGACACTGTGTATGCTGCGCTAGAAGGGTTGTGGATGTAGAACTTGTTACACCATCGGGAATTTCTGTCCACTCAATTATGCCCAAATGACAACAATTATCATTTTTAAGTTTTTAATTGCCTCATTCAGAGAGCAGTGATCCACGTTGTATGTACACTGATGAATTAAATGAACTAATACAACTGCCTAATATCGGATAGAGCCCCCTCGAGCACGTAGAAGTGCTGCAACACGACGTGGCATGGACTCGACTAATGTCTGAGGTAGTGCAGGAGAGAACTGACACCACGAATGCTGCAGCGCTGTCCATAAATCCGTAAGAGTACGAGGGGGTGGGGATCTCTTTCAAACAGCACTTTGCAAGGCATCCCAGATATGCTCAATAGTGTTCACGTCTGGGGAGTTTGGTGGCCAGCGGAAGTGTTTAAACTCAGTAGAGTGTTCCTGGAGCCATTCTGTTGCTATTCTGGAGAGTCGCTTTGTCCCGCTGGAATGCACAATGGACATGAATGGATGCAGATGATCAGACAGTATGCTTACGTACGTGTCACCTATCAGAGCTGTATCTAGACGTATCAGGGGTCCCATATCACTCCAACTGCACACACCCCACACCATTACAGAGCCTTCATCTTTAACAGTCCCCTGCCGACATGCAGGGTCCATGGATTCGTGAGGTTGTCTCCATACCCACACACGTTCCATCCTCTCAACACAATCTGGAACGAGACTCGCCCGACCAGACAACATGTTTCCACTCATCAACAGTCCAATGTCAGTGTTGACGGGCCCAGTGGGGCGTAAAGCTTTGTGTCGTGCAGTCATCAAGGATATACGAGGGGGCCTTCGGCTCTGAAAACCCATATCGATGATGTTTTGTTGAATGGTTCGCACGCTGACACTTGTTGATGGCTCTGAGCACTATGGGACTTAACATCTTTGGTCATCAGTCGCCTAGAACTTAGAACTACTTAAACCTAACTAACCTAAGGACGTCACACACTTGTTGATGGCCCAGATTTGAAATCTGCAGCAATTTGGGGAAGAGTTGCACTTCCGCCACGTTGAACGATCTCGTCAGTCGTGGTTGGTCCGTTCTTGCAGGGTCTTATTGCGGCCGCAGCGATGTCGGAGATTTGATGTTTTACCGGATTCCTGATATTGACGGTACACTCGTGGAATGGTCGTACGAGAAAATCCCCACTGCATCGCTACGTCGGAGTTGCTGTCTCCCATCGCTCGTGCGCCGACTATAACACCACGTTCAGACTCATTTAAATCGTGATAATCTGCTATTGCAGAGCAGTAACCTATCTAATGATGGCGCCAGACACTTGTCTTATATAGGCGTTGCCGATCGCAGTACCGTATGCTGCCTGTTTACATATCTCCGTATTTGAATATGCATGCCTGTATCAGTCTCTTTGGCGCTTCAGTAGGACAAATATAACAGAGAATTAAAACACAGACAGAAACACACACATGCACACAGACAAGATAGAAAGAGAGGTATCTTAATTCACTTCAGTGACTGAGCACGTTCTCTTAGGAGAGTCGGCAAGTACATATACTTATGTCATGAGTGTTTTATACTGTTTTTTCTAATTTTTCTTTCCTTTATGCCATTCCTTTCAAGGGGTCAGCATGCTATCCTGGATTCGTCAGTGTTGGTGATAAAGGGCTGCCAAATGTCTTTCCTATCGCCATGTCTTCCCGCCTGTCGAATATATGCAAAAAATGGTTCAAATGGCTCTGAGCACTATGGGACTTAACATCTGAGGTCATCAGTCCCCTAGAACTTAGAACTACTGAAACCTAACTAACCTAAGGACATCACACACATCCATGCCTGAGGCAGGATTCGAACCTGCGACTGTAGCAGTCGCGCGGTTCCGGACTGAAGCGCCTAGAACCGCTCGGCTTCCGCGACCGGCGAATATATGCACCCCCATACGTCTGCATTTATTATTATGCTATGTGAAAGCGTGAGAACGTTTTAGAAATGTTTGCAGATCTTGTACCTTAAATGGGGAAAGAGTACCACCCTAGTATTCATCTCGTCGGAGTTGGGAAATCGCCTAAAAATCGCATACGTGCTGCCCGGCACACCGACACTCGTCGATAGTCCATAGCGCAGGCTCAATCCAAATCCCAGAAGCGGAGTGCCAACATGGCGACTATCCGGGTGCGTTCATGAGTGTTTTAAAAGCGAAGCACCTATAAGGGACGGATCAAACGTAATGAAACTTCGCGAATTGAGAAAGTATGCGACGTCCTTTCAGCGATTATAAAATCGTGTCAACTTTAGGAAGAAGTTGGCAGTATGGGACATCTTATCAGTGTGACGTTGCAACCCATCTGCCCTGGATGTATGCCCTGTTTCGGTTGATCAGGGTGTCGTAAAGTCGTAGTATCCTCGCCTGAGTTAACGGGCTCATGATTGTAGTAACTGGTCCTTGACATCCCTGGTGGAGTTAACGTCCGAACACGTCCCACGCATCTGATACCAGGGACAGATCTGGAGTTCTTGCTGAGCATCAACTTTACGCAGAGTTCGTAAAGCGACAAGTGACACGTATAATTAATTTCGGGCATATCCCATGGGAGTGTTATAGGAGCATAACTTTTCACAATATATTTAAATGACCTAGTAGATAATGTCAGCAGTTCCGCGAGGCTTCTCACGGATGAAGCTTTTGTATACAAGGAAGTCGCAACGCTAGAAGACTGCAGCGAAATGCAAGCAGACCTGTAAAGGATCGATGCTTGGCGCAGTATAAACAAACGTAACATATTGTCCATACAGACAGAGAAACACACGTTATTGTATGATTACACGATAGCTGAACAATCACTGGAAGCAGTTATTTCCACAATATATTTAGAGGCGTACGTGCGGAGGGATTTAAAGTGGAGGGACCACGTAAAATAAATCGCTGGTAAGAAAATTGTCAGGCTGAGATTCACTGGAACAGCCCGCAAGAAATGTAGTCCATGAACAAAGAAGGTAGCTTTCGAAAACCCTCGTTCGAACAATACTTGAACAATAATCATCTTGTGACTTTGCAGTTCTTCTTATGTCCGTGCCGTCAACAGCAGTCGAGTGAGGAAATACGTCAAAAAATACGTCAGAGAAGCACTAAAACCGCCTAAATATGTAAACAACCATGCATGACCAAAGTCTATTGGACAGGGGGCGACGGGGAGGGGGAGGGGGGCGGCGACAGCCGATCAGTTCCAGTCTTTCCACCAGGAAGGAGGTACCTGGCTCGTGTTGTATGTGGTTAAACAATGCCTAGACGGTCAATACTGCGGTTCGATCGCATTCGCATTGTTACTTTGTGCCAGGAAGGGCAAATCTCCAGGCGTCTCGGAGTGAACCAAAGCGATCTGTTCGGACGGACATGAAGGAGATACAGAGAGACAGGAACTGTCGATGACATGCCTCGCTCAAGCCGCCCATGGGCTACTACTGCAGTGGATGACCGCTGCCCACGGATTATGGCTCGGAGGTACCCTGACAGCAACGGCACCATGTTGAATAATGCTTTTCGTGCAGCCACAGGTCATCGTGCTATGACTCAAACTGTGCACAATAGGCTGAATGATGCGCAACTTTACTCCAGACGTCCATGGCGAGGTTCTTCTTTGCAACCACGACACCGTGCAGCGCTGTACAGATGGGTCCACCAACATGCCCGTAGACCGCTCATGATTGGCATCACGTTCTCTTCGCCAATGAGTGTCACATATGCCTTCAACCAGACGATCGTCGGAGACGTGTCTGGAGGCGACCCAGTCATGCTCGACACCTTAGACACACTGTCCAGCGAGTGCAGCGAGGTGAAGGTTCCCTGCTGTTTTGGGGTGGCATTATGTGGGGCAAACGTACGCCGCTGGTGGTCATTGGAGGCGCAGTAACGGCTGTACGAATGTGACTGCCATCCTCCGACCAATAGTGCAAGCATATCGGCAGCATATTGGCGATGCATTCGTGTTCATGGTCGACAATTCGCGCCCCCACCATACATATCTTGTGAATGACTTCCTTCAGGACAACGACATCGCTCGACTGGAGTGGCCAGCATGTTCTCCAGACATGAACGCTATCGAACATAACTAGGATAGATTGAAAAGGGCTGATTGTGGACGACGTGACCCACCAACCACTGAGGGACCGCCCACAGCGCCTGTCCTGGGCTCTTGACCATATTGGTTGCACGCTAGAAGACTGGTCAGATGATTCCCGCTTTCATTTGTTAGGAGACGATGGTAGGGTTCGAGTGTGGTGCAGATCCCACAAAGTCATGGACCCTTTGTAAACTGGTGATGGTTCCATAATAGCGTGGGTTGTGTTTACATGGATTGGACAGGGTCCTCTGGTCCAACTGAACCGACATTGACTGGGAAAAGTTATGTTCGACTACTTGGAGACCATTGGCTGACATTCATGGACTTTATATTCCCCGGAATTGTTCGTGATTGGTTTCAAGAACGTTGACAATTGGAGTGAATGATTTGGCCACTCACATCGCACAACATCATTCCCATCGAAAATTTATGGGACATAATCGAGAGATCAGTTCGAGCATAAAATATTGCAATGACAACACTTTCGCAATTATGATGGTTATACAGACAGTTTGGCTATTTCTGCAGGGGACTTCCAACGTCTTTTTGGGTCCACACTACGTCTTGCTGCACTACACCGCGAAAAAGGAGGTCCAACACGATATGAGGAAGTATCTCATGACGCTTGTCACCTCATTGTATATATTACAGCAGCAAGCGTCCTCTGTGAACTAACAATCACGTATTGGTACTCAGCTGTTCCACATACCCACCGAGTTCGGATTCAGATGGGTCATCTCTTTTGGGTCTTGCAATTTTCACAAATAGCAGCGTACCTGCTTCTCTTAGTCACTTTTGAACGCTTTTTCTCGGTGGTCTTGTGTTTAGTGTAAGCAGAGTTTGCAAAAAGTGCCTAGTTTAACAAACATCTTGTGAACAAACGTGAATCACTAAGAACGAGACAGTGAAATACCTCGGGAACTGTGCATCCCACAAAAGAACAGAAAAGACTAAAAAGCAAATGGTTCCAAGCACTATGAGAGTTAACATCTGAGGTCATCAGCCCCCTAGACTTAGAACTACTTAAACCTAACTAACCTAAGGACATCACACACATCAATTCCCGAGGCAGGATTCGAACCTGCGACCGTAGCAGCAGGGAAAGACCAAATTCTAACGAATGACACGGGCCGATAAGATGATACCATCCAGATTCTGCTGTTTCAGGCAGAAGACAAATTTATTTTTAGTAGAACGGAAATCTTATTTTGAAGTGTATGTTCGTGTTGCACTGGCAAACATGAATAACTTCAAAACGAATTTTTTTTCACGTACGACAAGGATCCTAAGCTCTAAGTACTATATATGTAGAATTTAAGTACGTGGTCCACCCGCACTGACTGTGTTATATTTTTCACCAGCTGCGACATAGTCCCATATACGAACAGTGATCCAATACTGCCGGCCGCGGTGGTCTAGCGGTTCTAGGCGCTCAGTCTGGAACCGCGGGACTGCTACGGTCGCAGGTTCGAATCTTGCCTCTGGCATGGATGTGTGTGATGTCCTTAGGTTAGTTAGGTTTAATTAGTTCTAAGTTCTAGGCGACTGATGACCTCAGAAGTTAAGTCGCATAGTGCTCAGAACCATTTTGAACCATTTGATCCAATACTGTCAAATGTTTTTTTTTTTCAGTCTTTGATCATAATATCAATTCTTTTGACGATGACCGTTTACAGTCAGACGATGCTGTGCTGAGTATATTTATATGTTTTGACGATGCCATTACGGCCTTATCACTTTAGGGCGTGGTTTAGAAAAGATCTGAGGGCGGTAATTACAGACTGAAACCGGTCATCGTCAAACGAATTGATATTTTCATCAAAGACTGGAATAAAAAGCATTTGTGTTACATGTAAATGGTAGTCGCCGTCGTCACGGAGCTAACATGTGGTGTGGAATAAACTTGTTG
Source organism: Schistocerca piceifrons (assembly GCF_021461385.2). NCBI lineage: Eukaryota > Metazoa > Arthropoda > Insecta > Orthoptera > Acrididae > Schistocerca > Schistocerca piceifrons. Next base: position 183,328,519 of record NC_060138.1, on the reverse strand, counting down.
ATCCTTATAGTTTGGGAAGGATTTTGGATGGACAAATGTATGCGCACATTCTGGAAGACGAATTATCATTGCTATTTGAATATCTTGTTATTCGAAAGCGTGGAATATTAAGGTTCCAGCATGATGGTTGTCCAGTTCATTACTTATGAAAAGAATATAATTATATTACAGTTACAATTTTCGCTGGAACGAAAGAAGTGGTAAAATAGGCTAATTTGCTACAGTATAGCGCTCCGAAGAGAGCGGTGTCCATTTTACTATTATTTTGTTCGGTGGGCGTATGACTTTTCGTGAAGGAACGAGTCTGAAAATCATCGATTCGAAAATAAAAGGAAAAATATTCATCACAATGCTATAGACTTTTCCTCGTAGAACACGAACATGAAGTAAAAAATAGTGTGTCCGATTTAAATAAGGGAGTTCTCATTTGGTTAATCAACAACTGCGCCGTTAAGTGGCCAGCTGGTGCTTCCGTCTTGTTCTGTCAGTTGTTCATCCGCATTTGGCCTTCATTGTTTACTTCTAGGCGTCATTGTTTTGAAGATATGTTTGTGTTTCAACTTAAATGACTCATCCTGTGCAGGATCGAACATATATTTCGATTTTCTATTTATTCATTCGCAGTGTGGTACATGCTCCTTTTTCCGATGGTTTGTTCAGTGTTGTAAGACAACTGATGCATTTGCTTTTCAGTATCTTGCTTAGACCTCGTCGAAGGTATTGAGCCGGCCGGAGTGGCCGAGCGGTTATAGGCGCTACAGTCTGGAACCGCGCGACCGTTGCGGTCGCAGGTTCGAATCCTGCCTCGGGCATGGATGTGTGTGATGTCCTTAGTTAGGTTTAAGTAGTTCTAAGTTCTAGGGGACTGATGACCTCAGAAGTTGAGTCCCATAGTGCTCAGAGCCATTTGGACCATTTTGAAGGTATTGAAATTTTAATCACGTAACTCACAAAATGACAAAACGTGGTCATAAGATGCTTTTAAGTTTTAAACAACACTTGCGATACTTATCTCAGAGGTACTCGCATCAACTCATTTGTCAAGTATGCACAGAACACAACCCCACCACTCACGTAACGCACATCACATGGAACATCTTGCTGAATATGTCTACAGAAAAAATATTGTCGATAAGGGTATGGTAGTGATACGAATATAATGCGTAAGCTATGAATGCTAAACAGATCGACAGGGTTGGTTCTTCCGCAGAAATTCTCACCGCCACTCGCTTTGCTATTCTGCATACAAGAGTAGCCAGTCTGCGAACGTCTCTGTTATGGTTCTCCAGGCGACTATAAAACGTTTCCCCGCAATGTCTTACGACGCAAGAAATTCGAGTCAGCCAGCTTTCATACAAGACTTCTGGAACTGCGAATAAACAGTGCAGAAACTTCCATTTCCCAAACTATCTCCTGTGTTTTCTTTATAACTCTTTCAGTCGCCCAGTCTGTTGTTTATTTTGAAATTTAATATTTCGCTCTTCATTTCCCCATCATGTTAAAATGGCGGTGGTTTGTTTAAGTGAAAGCTGCAAGACTATGTAATAATAAGAGAAAAAAAAACTATATTCCGTTTGGAAAAGCTCGGAGTTTAGTCTGAGGAAGGTCGTTTTTGTCGGTTAGAATGTGAAGCAGGCAAGCACTGACGATAACTGTGTTTATAAATTTAAGCAAGGCAAAATTTCACTGCAGAGTATTAGGCCCATTCCTAGCCAAGTGCACCTCCCAAGGCTGACAATGTCCAGTTCATCTCCAGTATTTCACACTGTATGTGGTTTCTAAACAATTTGTGTCTCTGCTTTGGCCCTGAAACAGCTACATTAGGCAAAATCCTTGCTACTCACTTTTATGAATGTCTATGTTGTTTGCAGTGTACTCGTCCGCTTACCGACGTCTGATAGACGTCGGGCGCCTTTAAGACTGGTACCACGTTACTCAGTTGCTTGAAGATAATGGAACATTAATTATACTCATATCGACGGTGCTCTCAATTTACTGCTATGGACTTACCGGCCAATGGCTCAAGATTATAGCGGCTGTTATATCTCCTAATTATTAAAAATAGCCAATTGGATAGAACAAAGACGGAATAAATTTTGTACAAGTTGATAGGCTATGTTAACATTCATCTGTTCAGTATCGCTAAATATATCTTTTCTAAATGTCATGCTGGTACAAAGTGCTTTGGCATCTGCAGTTTGGAACCTTAGGGCAGACTATCACGTTGAGTTGTGGAGTGGAGATTACTGAAACACTATGGTTAGAAAAGCGAATACGCTGTATTGACTTGCTGCCACGCGGACCTTATCAGAGAACTGAAATGTAGGACGCCGCTACCTTGTCTAAAGACTACCCACTAACAGCACAATTCATCCTCCATGCATCTAGGTCAGGTTAACATTCTTTTCTTTACAGTATTTATATGTCTGCATGTCCAAAATGTTCTGGTTGTTGAGGTGTTCAGCATTATTTCATTCCTTTTAATGCATGTACCTTTGAAACATTTTTCAGAACCAGTTATCCAGTGAGATGATTATTAAAATACACTGCCTCGAAAAAAGTGAAGCACCCAGAAAGCATAGTCGTATGTCAACGTAAATTCGTACACACAGATACCATCGGTGGGTATGTAAACAAAAAATGGTTCAAATGGCTCTATGCACTAATGGTTCAAATGGCACTAAGCACTATGGGACTTAACATCTGAGGTCATCAGTCCCCTAGACTTAGAACTACGTAAATCTAACTAACCTAAGGACATCACACACCTCTATGCCCGAGGCAAGATTCGATTCTGCGACCGTAGCAGCCGCGTGGTTCCGGACTGAAACGCCTAGAACCGCTCGGTCACAGCGGCCGGCCTGGTGGGTATGTAAATAATTAGAGCTGCAATTCTCCATGGTATGTAGAGCAGTCACCAGGACGCATTAGTAAATGGTTCAAATGGCTCTGAGCTCTATGGGACTTAACATCTGAGGTAATCAGTCCCCTAGAATTTAAAACTACTTAAACCTAACTAACCTAAGGACATCATACACATCCATACCCGAGTCAGGATTCGAACCTGTGACCGTAGCGGCAGCGCGGTTCCGGACTGAAGCGCCTAGAACAGCTCGGCCACAGCGGCCGGCAAGCATTAGCTTTGTTCGTATTTAGTGTTGCTATAAAATCTGATAAGCTATGTATAGGGTGCGTTGTCACTGTGGAGGACAGAGTTGCCGCATACTCGTGTGAGACAGCGTTATCAACTCCTGGCACTGTGTGACAGGGGCCTCATTGTGGGTCGCCATTTGGCCAGCACCTGGTTTGAAAAGGATGAAAATTGGCCTGCAGCATAGTGGAGGCAGCATTATTTAAAAGGGATTTTGTAATAACATATTAGACGAAAAATTTTGAGGAAATGAGATGATACGAATGCAAGAACGACAAAAGACAATTTTTAAGGTAATCCAGTCTTGTCTACTACATGGACTTGTCTACTAGTTGAAACAAGTGTCAAGAAAAGCAGTGTATACAACAGGGTTATTAAGGAATATTTTTGATAATTTGTCTATGTATGAAAACTTTGTGATCCCGGCGGGGTCAGGGATTTTCTCTGCCTCGTGATGACTGGGTGTTGTGTGCTGTCCTTAGGTTAGTTAGGTTTAAGTAGTTCTAAGTTCTAGGGGACTGATGACCATAGATGTTAAGTCCCATAGTGCTCAGAGCCATTTTTTTGAAAACTTTGTGAAAAGGTGTATTGCTGTTATGGCTTAATGCAGTATAGTTATAATTGGAGTTTTTGTTCTCATTTATCAGTGGTTGAGTTTAGTTCTTCACTTTTAATGCTTTATTTACTTTCGTGACTGTGTTTGCATAGTCGCATTGCAAATAGCTAGTTGTGTACTGAGAAGCATTTTATGAAAAGCGGTAAGATAGCGTCTTGCATTACACATCGCAAGCTCGGTCAGACGAAACTTGATTTTTCACAGTCTCAGTATATTCCTAATAGTGACAGGCGGCAGAGAGGATGGGCGTTCAATGCGCACAGGTAGACCAATAACTTTAATTACTATCAAGGTTCATGTCCACTGTAAGCCACAGTGACTGTCAGAGTGTATTTGTGAAAATAATATCATATCGGTTCAGAGGCTTAATATTAGTAAAAGAAAGTGCTATCTTGTGACTTTTCAAGCAGTTTTATCAGAAAGTCAGATGCGTTAATTTATTTGTTCATTTGGTCTGTAATTACAGTAACAGATTTGGTATGACTAAGACGAAGATAAAAATATTCAGGAACAACATTTTAATAGCAGTCATTTCTTTTGGAGTCGGATGGTACATATAAATTTCGTTGAAAATGGATTGCTTTCTCGCAGGCCAATTGTTTGATTTACTAGCTAGTTGGCTTTCGCATCGTCTAGCGTGAGCTCCATATATTTACGCTCAAATTTTAATTTGCACATACTTCTGTTGCTGGGGACTAAGATTTATGTGTTTCGATAACAAAATCAATTTTATACATTTCTCAGGTGCCAACGAAACACTTACAAACACGACTTTAAATACATACATCGAAAAAGGTTTTGCATCACCCCGGTTGCCAGAACTCCTGAAGATAGACGTTGACTGTGGATATATCACAGACGCAGTTCCTTTGGCTGTTCAGAGATGTCACCAAACCCGCTCAAAGACGTAAAAAACCATGCATGAGCAGCGCCTTTTAGTAAGAGGGGGTGCGACAGCCGATCAGTTCCAGTCATCTACCAGGAAGGAGGTACACTACTCGTGTTGTCTGTAGTACAACCATGCCTAGACGGTCAATACCGCGGTTCGATAGCGTCCGCAATGTTACTTTGTGCCAGCAAGTGAAGTATACAGGCGTCTCGGAGTGAACCAAAGCGATGTTGTTGGGACATGGAGGAGATACAGAGAGACAGGAACCGTCGATGGCATGACTCACTCAGGCCGCCCAAGGCCTACTACTGCAGTGGATGACCGCTACCTACGGATTATGGCTCGGAGAAACTATGACAGCGACGCCACCATGTTGAATAATGCTTTTCGTGCAGACACAGGACGTCGTGTTACGATGCATACTGTGCGCAATAGACTGCATGTTGCGCAACTTCACTCCCGACGTCCATGGTGAGGTCCATCTTTGCAAGCACGACATCATGCAGCGCGATACAGATGGGCCCAACAACTCGCCGAATGGACCGCTCAGGATTGGCATCACGTTCTCTTCTCTGATAATAACCGTCGGAGACGTGTTTGGAGGCAACCCGGTCAGGCTGAACGCCTTAGAAACACTGTCCAGCAAGGTGGAGCTTCCCTGCAGTTTTGGTGTGGCATTATGTGGGCCCTAGGTACGCCGCTGGTGGTCATTGGAGGCGCTATAACGGCTTTTCGATACGTGAATGCCATCCTCCGACCGATAGTACAACCATATCGGCAGCATGTTGGCGAGGCATTCGTTTTTATGGACGACAATTTCCGCCCCCACCGTGCACACCTTGTGAATGACTACCTTCAAGATAACGACATCGCTCGACTGGAGCGGACAGCATGTTCTCCAGACACGAACCCTATCGAACATGACTGGGAATCATTGAAAAAGTCTGTTTATGGACGACATGACCCACCAATCACTCTGAGGGATCTACGCCGAATCGCCGTTGAGGAGTGGGACAATCTGGACCAACAGTGCCTTGAAGAACTTGTGGATAGTATGCCACGACGAATACAGGCATGCATCAATGCAAGAGGACGTGCTACTGGGTATTAGAGGTACCGGTGTGCAGCAATGTGGAACACTATCTCTGAAGGTCTCGCTGTAACATGGTACAACATGTAATGTGCGGCTTTCATGAGCAATATAAAGGGCGTAAATGTTGTTTATGTTTATCTCTATTTCAATTTTCTGTACAGGTTCCGGAACTCTCAGAACCAAGATGATGCAAAACTCTTTATGGTGTGTGTATTATACATTACTTTCAACTAAGGGGCCTTAAGCGCACAACGGTACGACAAAGACATTCTGTGCCCCAACGTATTACATCTCATGCAGTAATATCGTAGTGCGATTTTTCATCAAGACAATGCTCATCCGCAGATGAACAATATGTGTGATGTTAACCCTTTCATGGATAAAATTCATTTTTTACATATTTTTTAAAATATTAAGGTGATAATGTTTTCTTTTCAGTCCCATTATTATATTTTCACCACCAAAATATTTTTTAAGTTCTCCATTTTTTCACAACAGGAAGTGGGACACGTATGTCCCATGAACCAACGCGAGATACCTTTTCTGCTGACCGACTGATTTTGTAATTTTATTTTTTTTAGCCATAAACAGGATTTTGTGGAGAATAAAATAACTACAAATTATACATGCATGTAATCTTTTTATTTGTGTAGAGCCAGTGTAAAAAATATTCATTACATTTCAGTTTTCATGATACATGACCAATACTTACAAAACTTTACATTCCATGAAACTTGGAAAAACATGGTGTGGCAGAAAGTGGTGCACCACAAGCAGTGCAAACAACTTTTGTTCTCAGGATGAGATTTTCACTCTGCAGCGGAGTGTGCGCTGATATGAAACTTCCGGGCAGATTAAACCTGTGTGCCGGACCGAGACTCGAACTCGGGACCTTTGCCCTTCGCGCACAAGTGCTCTACCAACTGAGCTACCCAAACACGACTCACGCTCCATCCCCACTGCGTTACTTCTGCCAGTATCTCGTCTCCTACCTTCCAAACTTTACAGGAGCTCTTCTGCGAACCTTGCAGAACTAGCACTCCTGCCTTTCCAATGCAGTCCCGATTTTTTCTCAGGTTCAGTACAGTCGTCCCTAGATGGCAGCACCGTGCAGAGCTGGGTAACATATATCCCGACACTCGAACTGGCGCTCAAAGTTAGTGGGACATATATGACCCATCAACCATGAAAGGGTTAAGGTACCCCGTGACCAGCAACGTCTCTTGATCCGTTCCTGACAGAACATGTTTGAGACCAGCTCAGGCATCAGCTCCGACACGGTTCCAGTATCCAACGCGCAGTTACACCAGTTGCGGGCGATCAAGCTTCAGCAGAGGGTACAACGGCACTATGACACTTACGACACTTTTCCCAACCAAATCAGTGCATGTGTCCAGGCCAGAGGGGATTCAGTATCATACTGAAAAGTGGGCTCGTGCTGCCAAATTCTGCGTAAATTTGATTCGATTTTGTAATTTTTGTATCCCGCCTGGGAGGCGGCGCGTGGGTAAGGAACAGGAACAGGAATAGGTACTAATATCGCGGTACTGCAGATACAGTTTAAATCACCTTTACTAGTGTATAAACATATGCTAACATATTACGTAACTTGCAAGGTGGTGAAATGAAATGAAATGTCGTGTGACGAGGGCCTCCCGTCGGGTAGACCGTTCGCCTAGTGCAAGTCTTTCGATTTGACGCCACTTCGGCGACTTGCGCGTCGATGGGGATGAAATGATGATGATTAGGGCAACACAACACCCAGTCCCTAAGCGGAGAAAATCTCCGACCCAGCCGGGAATCGAACCCGGGCCCTTTGGATTGACAGTCTGTCGCGCTGACCAATTTTTTTTGTTTTTTTTCTTAAATAACAAAATGCGTGCGTAACACAGATGGGCATTTTTTTTAATAGCCAGCTATCCTAGCCACTTTTTTTAACAAAAATGAAAAAAAAAGGAAAAAGGATTTTGGAAGGTTTGTTTTTCTGCTTTTTTTATTTTTATTTTATTTTATTTCTATACAAATGGATAAAAGGAAGGCCGTTCCTCTTCGGCTACATAAACAGAATAATAGGAAGTCGTGCCGTTACGACAAAGGATGCTCCATACTATAGCCCGCTGCGAATTTTTCGATGACTGTCTTCTCGTTGCTGTGTTGTTTCCGTTGTTTGTTCAATCTCATAAAAAAAGGAACTGGGAAGAGGTGCTGTGGTTATCTTCTCATGTCATCGATAATCCAGCTGCGAGGCGGATTATGGAATGCGCTCCAAAGAAAATTAGAAAAATATTGCCTATATTTAGGGTTCTTGACGATCGCACAATGCCGTTCGTTGAGGTAATACCAAAAATCGGGTACTGTCTTTTCGCCATTACCGAAGAGGTAGTGAACAGCGTGGCCGCTGATCCACGTCACAGAGTTAGTTTTTCCTCTTGGGAAATAAATGTGATCGGGGAAAAGAAGTGATCGGGTAGTTATCCTGTCGGGAGTCGTGCGTGTGAGAAAAGCCAAAATCTGTTGTTTTTTTTTTGTTCGCTTTTGTTCGTTGGAAGGGGGCGGGGCGGACGACGTAAGGCATCCGTGAAAGTTCGTTGCTCATCCATTAACTCAGTCTTTTTATTACAGAGGGCAGCTAACCCTCTGACCAAACACGCTGAGCTACAGTGCCGGCTGGCTGCACCTGAAGAAATGGGACCGAATCTGTAGCGGAGCTCGTAGAGCTGCACAGCACCAGCTAGAGGGCGCTGCCGTCGGTGTCTCGTGGTAGTGCCAACCTTCGGAACTATGTAGCATCGCTACTATCGATACCACAGTAACCACTGAATTAACATCATATACCCTTCCAGCCCCATTTCGTTTCCTCCTCCCGTTCCAGCTGTTTTTTTCTTTTTTTTTCAGGCAGTGTACTACAAACACATATGAATTACACTGAAGCGCCAAAGAAATTAGTATACGCATGCGTATTCAAATACAGAGATATGTAAACAGCCAGAATACGGCACTGCTGGTGACAAAGCCTATATAAGACAAGGAGTGTCTGGTGCACTTGTTAGATCGATTACTGCTGCTACAATGGCAAGTTATCAAGATTTAAGTGAGTCTGAACGTGGTGTTGTAGTCGGGGCACGAGCGATGAGACACAGCATCTCCGAGGTAGCGGGATTTCCCTTTACACCCATTTCACGAGTGTATCGTGAATATAAGAAATCCGGTAAAACATCAAATCTCCGACATCACTGCAGCTGGAAAAAGATTCTGCAAGTACGGGATCAACGACAGTTGAAGAGAATCGTTCAGTATGACGGAAGACGAACTCTTCCACAAATTGGTACAGATTTCAATAATGGGCCATCAACAGGTGTCAGCGTACGAAACATTTCACGGAAATTCATCGACATGGGCCTTTGCAGCCGAAGGCTCACTCATGTAACCTCGATGACTGCAAGACACAAAGCTTTACTCCTCGCCTGGGCCTGTCAACATCGACATTGGACTGTTGATGACTGGAACCATGTTGCCTGATAGGACGAGCGGATGGACGTGTAGGGGTATGGAGACAACTTCATGAATCCATGGACCCTGCATGTCAGCACAGGACTGTTCAAGTTGACGGAGGCTCTTTAATGTCTGTAGTTGGAGTGATGTGGGACCCCTGATACTTCTAGATACGATTCACAGGTGACACATACTTAAGCATCCTTTCTCATCACCTGCATCCATTCATGTCCATTGTGCATTCCGACGGACTTGGACAATTCCACACCCCAAACGTCTAGAATGCCTTGCAATGTGCTGTTGAGATTTACGGATTTATGGACAGCCCTGCAGGATTCGTGGTGTCAATTCCCTTCCGCAGTGCTTCAGACAATAGTTGTGTTGCGCCACTTCAGCATGCTCGCGGGGGCCCTACACGGCATTAAGAAGGTGTACTAGTTTCTTTGGCTCTTCGGTGTACAGTATAATAGCCTTGAGAGACTTTAATGCTCTTCATTTGTAGAAAACAGAAGCTGTGCTGGTACAGGAATAGTTTACGAGAACCATAACATGCTCGAAGTCCAGCATAGTTGCTAAGTTTATATTTACATAGGACAAGATAGGAGCCGTACGTAGCTGATTAGAAATAGGTTATGGTAACGATAAAAATTTCTTATGTGCATTCGTACTGAAGTGTAAGTTCGTAGTGAAATTGTCTTATCTTGAAGGAGCTATCAATGTGTCCATATTGTGCTTCCATGATGTTAATTAACATTTCAGCGATGGTGGAGAAGTCGAGTATTGTAAGCGAAAATGATAAAATTTCCCATTTATTGTTAAGCTGCTGATGATAAAAATTCAGAGACATTTTTGAAATGACTGTGGTGTTTTCCGCTCGCTTATTTAGATTACCATGAATGTGAAATTGGATGCCTATTTCAATATTCACAGGTGGAAGGTCCCAGTCTCAGATACTTTTCATGAAATATTAAAACAATTGCAGCCCTCAGTCCCGAAAATGAAGTCTTTTTGACCTAGGTTTCGGCGACTTCTACGATGCCTTCATCAGAAACAAAACATTTGAAACTGGCATGTCACGCATAAAATAAATATGAAGCGATAACGCTTTAGTCACAAAATATTAAAACAGAGCATTTGTGACCAAAGAATCAATATAGCTTTTTTTGTCTTTGTTGTAGAAGTATGGAAACATTCGTTGAACCTTAAACTTTCAAAGCTGGCTCGTGGCGTGACTGAAATGAAGACAACCATTAAACTGCTCTTTTCAAAAGTTTGTCTTGCGACTGGATCTGTCACACCAACGCACGAAGTGCGGAATTTTCCAATGAATTCGTTTTCGAATTTTTGTTCCCTTAACTATTAGGCGGCTGGGCAATGGATGCTCGTATTTTTAGTATCCACTGCATTGGGAGAAGCGTATGGCCCCGCGGAATTGTTCTTTGTGATGACTGAATGGCAGCCAACCCCACTCTTGGAGACTGCACCGGAACACAGCGTTTGGGATGTATAAGAAAGTTTTTAGAACAGTACGTCGCGGTCTGACCGTGTGATGAGTAACACATGATGCTCCCGAGTGCACTTAGGATAAAACAGTTTGGTTGGGAATCCAGTTAGTCGTTTCGTTTCGTAAAGCAGGTAATTTTTCGAGTAATTACATTCAGTTAGCAAGGGAGTTACGTAATTTTGTCGCATTTCAACTTGGTTCTTGGATGGGCGACTTTGCTTTTAATTTGGCATCCTCATTAGAATTTATTCATTGTGCTTTACAGATTTTCTTGAGCAGCATGGATGGTCACAAGCTAGGTTTAACAGCAACCACACGCAGTTCGTAGGAATTATTGCTCAACTTATCTTCTAGCGTTTTCATTCCATTGCTTTAGCGAGTGCTTCAGCAGCTAATGTGTTCATAGGAGCAACAATGTCCCATCTTTCCTATGGCATGACCCTTTTCTAACGGAATAATACCCATAGAATTTGTTAAGAAATCAAGTTTCATAACCATAAATTCCTCTCTTCTCCACCTTCAGTTTACATAACATGTATCACAGCTGCGGATTCCGCGTAGTGTGAGTTCTTTCGGACAAGTTCTGAAGGTGAAATACCACGCATTCATGTAAATAATAGATTATGATGCGGCTGTTTGCTGCAGGAGCAGTTGCAGAATGCTACGTACACACAACGGTCACAGGAGACCAGAAGCCCGGGTGATCAAAAAGTCAGTATAAATTTGAAAACTGAATAAATCACAGAATAATGTAGACAGAGAGGTATAAATTGACACACATGCTTGGAATGACATGAGGTTTTATTAGAACAAAAAAAAATACAAAAGTTTAAAAAATGTCCGACAGATGGCGCTTCATCTGATCAGAATAACAATAATTAGCATAACAAAGTAAGACAAAGCAAAGATGATGTTCTTTACAGGAAATGCTCAATATGTCCACCATCATTCCTCAACAATAGCTGTAATCGAGGAATAATGTTGTGAACAGCACTGTAAAGCACGTCCGGAGTTACGGTGAGGCATTGGCGTCGGATGTTGTCTTTCAGCATCCCTAGAGATGTCAGTCGATCACGATACTCTTGCGACTTCAGGCAACCACAAAGCCAATAATAGCACGGACTGGGGTCTAGGGACCTGGGAGGCCAAGCATGACGAAAGTGGCGGCTGAGCACGCGACCATCACCAAACGACGCTCGCAAGAGATCTTTCACGCGTCCAGCAATATTGGGTGGAGCGCCATCCTGCATAAACATCGTACGTTCCAGCAGGTGTTTATCAGCCAGGCTGGGGATGATGCGATTCTGTAACATATCGGTGTACCCCTCACTCGTCACGGCAGCAGTTACAAAACCAGAATCACTCATTTCCTCGAAAAAAAAAAGGCCCGATAACGGTAGATGTGGTAAATCCAACCCATACCGTGACTTTCTCGTCGTGCAGTGGAGTTTCCAAGACAGTTCGATGATTTTCGGTGGCCCAAATTCTGCAGTTGTGGGCGTTGACAGACCCTCGGAGCGTGAAATGAGCTTCGTCGGTCCACAACACGTTACTCAACCAATCGTCATCTTTCGCCATCTTTCGAAACGCCCACACCGCAAATGCCCTCCGTTTCACTAAATCGCCAGGTAACAGTTCATGATGCCGATGGATTTTATACGGATAGCATCGGAGGGTACGCCTAAGTGCCAACCAAAGATTAGTGTATGGAATGCTGGTGCGACGTGCGACTGCACGAGCGCTGACTTCCCCGTGCATGGACGAACCCGCTACAGTCTCCATTTCTTCCTGAACTGTCTCAGCAGCATTGCGCCTTGTGCTCGGTCGGCCACTACGGGGTCTATCGTCTAAACAACCCGTGGCTTCGAACTTCGAAATCATTCCCGCCACGGCTGCATTTGTCAACAGACCTTTTCCCGTTCGAATCCCCTTGCTATGGCGATAGGATCGTACTTCACTAAAAGCGCCTTTTCAGGTAACGTCAACATGCTGCGACTGCTGGCGCATCTGATTCTCTCTCTCATTACAGCTCCTTTTATACACGAATGTCATGCGCAGTCACTGACGTTCTGCTGTCCAGCGCCATCTGTCGGACATTTTGTGAACTTGGTTTTTTTGTTCTAATAAAACCCCATGTCATTCCAAGCATGTGTGTCAATTTTTACCTCTATATCTACATTAGTCCGTGGCTTATTAAGTTTTCAAATTTATACTGACTTTTTGATCACCCGGTATGTAGGAGAAGAAATTCTTTACATTTGCTTAAAGTAGCTGAACACGATACTGAACCATTACTTGTGAAGTATGTCAATCAGCAGGAGATAGAATAACCAGTTGGAAGATTCCGTGGGAGAATGCCGTTGCTGGTAACGGAGAGGAGCGCGAAAATTGCACATTCGTAAGGTAGCAGACGTTGACAAATGTGTCTCATCTGCATATGCATAATTACTAACAAGGTGCGGTCAGTAGGATATCTCGGGTCCCAAATTACCTGGCAATCACTTTAGGTGATTAATCGCCGACTGACGTAATGTAACAGTAACAGCAGAGCACGTAATGATAGCGGAAATACCTCAAGTTAATTTCCAATAAATAACGACACTAATTAAGATCAAATCCATAACTGAGACAGATGGTTTGCTCTGTGACTTTGTATTACATTATCTACGTGTGATTTTCTGAACAAACAGTGTGTAAACATTTGATCATAGTCATAGCTAACATGCTTGAAAAAGAATCAACGGGAATTCTATATACAAAGTTTCAGACGTTGTCCACAGGTATCTGTTAAGTAATTCTTCTTGCTGTACCTCATCCATTCGAAACAAATATTCCAAGCCAATCTCACACTGCTTAACTGCAATCATACTGAATTCCTGCCTCCTGAATTCGGTCTTTTAAACCTTCCCAACATTAATCCCAGATACTGTATCAATCAGTCTCCAGTTCCATCTGCATTACCTAGAAAGTGAGACCAAAATTTGCATCGTTCTGTCACTGCTACAGGTTTCAAGATTACACATCTGGCCAACACCCCATCAATCTTAAGATCACTGCTTTTATTCCTAACAGCGAATTCAATAAATATGGAGATCAGTAACGTTCTCGACATCTGATAGTAGAAGCAGGATGAAACATATCGCCTAGCTAAAATCTGGGAGAGGTGGAAACGAAATGAAACTTCATGAGTTGAAAGGGTGTGTAATGTTATATCAGTGATCACAAAACGAAGTCAAGTTTACAAAGAACTTGGCAGTATGAACTCACTTATGGTATGACGCTGCATCCCCTAAGGCCTGGATGTGTGCACTGATTCGGTTGGGAAGGGTGTCGTGAAGCCTTTATACGAAGTGTAACAATAAAGTAATGAGACTGATGTGAAAAAAAAAGTTGCTTACCGTTTTAGTCAAGTTCCCTTCTGATTGCACACACTTTTTCCAGCGCTTCTGCCATTGATGGTAACATTTCTGGAACTCATCTTCTATAATATCCTCCAAGACCTTCGTCACAGCTCTTTGGACATCTTGTGTTGTTTCAAAATGGTCTCCCGTGACCGCCGTTTTGACTCTTGGAAATAGAAAAAAGTCGCACGGACCGATATCTGGTGAATAAGGTGGCTGTGGTAGTACTGAAATTTGTTTTGAGGTTAAAAATTGCTGTGCTGACAGAGCAGTATGGGATGGCGCATTATCGTGATGCAGAATCCAATTATCAGCAATGTTCGCAGGGACATGAACTCTTTTACGAAGTCTTTCTAAAATTTCTTTGTAGTAATATTGGTTAACTGTTTGTCCAGGAGGCACCCACTCTTTATGAACAATTCCCTTGGAATCAAAGAGGCAAACAAGCATGCATTTCACTTTTGACTGACATGCGAGCTCCTTCTGGTCTGGGTGATCTCTTTGAGCACCATTGCGAACTTTGGCGTTTTGTCTCTGGATCGTACTGGAAAAACCAACTTTCATCACCAGTGATAACACGGCTCAATAATTCTGGACTGATTTTCGTTTGCTCTAACAGATCGGTTGCCACATTTTTCCGTGTTTCTCGCTGTTGTGGTGGTGTGAGATTTTTGAGGACCATTTTTTGCACAAATCTTTCTCATACCAAGATCTTCATTTATTATTAGATGAACCGTTTCTCGATGGATGTTCAGTTCTTCTGCAATCATTTTCACCGATAATCTTCGATCAGATCCTACGAGTTCACGCACCCTGGCGAAGTTGACATCCGTAAGTGAGGTTGATGGTCGTCCACTGCGGTCTTCATCTTCAACATTCGTTTTGCCTTTACTAAACATTTTATCCCAACGAAAAACGTGAGCTCTTGACATAACCTCCTCTCCAAAAGCCTTCTGAAGCTTACCGTAAGTTGTCGCGTTTTCACCCAATTTAACGCAAAAAGAAATGTCATACCGTTGCGCAATATTATGCGGTTCCATTTCTGTGATGAGAGACACAAATATGTGTTAACTTATTACAGCACAACTCACAACTGAGCAGTTGCATCGATGTGCCGCTTGGACTAGAAGCAGCTTACAGAACAAGGTCAAAGATATTGTGCCTACGCAAGCCTGCAGGATTGCCACATCTTGCAAAGAAAATCAGTGCCATTACTTTATTGTCGCACCTCATACACCTCTCCTGAGGCAAGATGGGGCACAAGTTATTGTAAACTGGTTCCTGATATCCTGGATACTGGTAATGGGACGAGGGCTGACGTCAGAGCTGCTCCCACACATGTTCTACATCTACATCTATAGAGAGACTCCGCAAGTGTGACGGAGGGTATCTTGTACTACTATTAGTCACTTCCTTTCCTGTCGCACTCGCAGACCGAGCAAGGAAAAACGACTGTCTGTTGGGGATAGAGCTGTGGATCTTGCTGGCCACGGGGTTACCTCAACATCATGCAGGCAGCGCACAGAGACATATGCCATGTGCGGACAAGCATTATCCTTTTGACGAATGGCACCATAACACTGTTGCATGAGTGGTGACACATGAGGACGTTGCATGTCCGTGATGTACCATTATGCCGAGTTCCCTCAATCATTATCAGCCACGACCTTGAGTCATACACGATGGCTGACCACATCATGACGTCAGGACAAAAATCACTGTGCCTTTGCAAAACATTGTAAGAAGTGGAATATCTCACCAGGTCGCCGCCTTCCACGTCGACGATGATCATTCTGGATAGTGCAGAATCACGATTTATCACTGAACGCTATACGACGCCATTCACAGGTTCCAGGTCACGAAACCTATCCAAAGGCAGCAGTCTGGGCTGTGGTGTTAGCGCCAGTTTGCACTTGGGACGGTAATTCCCTACTCCAGCTGCTGCTAGCCACAGACCGATGATGCGGTAGGACACAGCATGTTACATAGTATCCATTACTTGTGCTCGCATGGCTGGCGCAAATGTGTAGGGGCTGCGATGTGCTTGGTGCACAATACAGTGAGTTTCCCTCGTGGTCACCATGTGTGGTCGACTGGAGTCCTGACGACTAGTTAGCTGGCCCACGTTCAAATGAAGGCCGACAACGGACAGATGTCACATCTGAAAGCCCACAAATCTGGATATTGCACGATTCGACCGGCCGGTGAAATGGAGGTTCACAATGGGACGTCTTTGAAACTCTGTCACTTGCAGATAACGCTTTATCAGAGGAGTACGCAACGTCTCAGTGATCACTCAACATCTGACGCCGTATGCGCCCTTTACATATCCTAACAATACCAAACACGAGCATTGCTAATGCAGTCTGGTGACCGTTCTGCCCGTAAGACAATTGCAACCGTAATCATTTACATAGTTAGTTAGCTTGTTACATGCCCTGTAGATAATTGGAAGGATTCTGTAATAGAAATTATGTGGAACGAGTGAGTTTACAGGATGAGTATACACTATTAGCTTCAATTATTAGTGATAACATTAATGAAAGTATTCCTACTCATGCAACTAGAATGTTTAGGTTTTTATGTTGGCAACGCCACATAGTGCTCTGTATGAAAATCGCTGACTGCGCTGTGTGCAGTCTGTGGGTGGTTGGACTCATTGTTGGAATATTCGCTATTCGAGTGTTTAGGCAGTTAGATGTGAACAGCGCGTAGCGTTGGGCAGTTGGAGGTGAGCCGCCAGCAGTGGTGGGTGTGGGGAGAGAGATGCCAGAGTTTTGAGAGGTTACTATGAGCGGACGATCTGGACGTGTGCCCATCAGAAAAAGGAAATACGTTGTTTGCCTATCAGTAGTTAATGCCTTCAGTAGTTAGAATCCTTAGTTGGCAGTATTGGCGCTCGCTGTATTGCAGTAGTTCGAGTAACAAGGATTTTTGTGAGGTAAGTGATTCATGAAAGGTATAAGTTATTGTTAGTCAGGGCTGTTCTTTCGCAGGGATTATTGCAAGTCAGATTGCGCTGCGCTAAAATATTGTATGTCAGTTTAGAAATGATCGGAGTAAGTAAAGAGAAAACAGTCTGAGTACATTGGGTTTTACTCAGCTATTTCAGTATCAAATAATGTAAGAGTTTTTCCAGCAGTAGAAATTCGTCAATGGAATAGAAGGAGCTGCCCAGGAGAAATAATTTTAAATTGCATTTAAAACATGCGTCGCTGCTTGTCAGACCTTTATGTTACTAGGCAAATGACGAAAAATTTCTATTGCTGCATATTGAACTCCTCTCTGATAGCTTTAACAATGGGTAACAAAAGTTAATTTTTCCCTCTAGTGTTGTGGATATGTGCATCACTGGTCTTTTCGAATTCTGATGTATTACGAGTATGTATGACGAATTTCATTAGCAAAAATAGGTATTGCCACGGTGCAGTTGAAATGCCTAACTCTTTGTAGCACGACGTCCGTGTGTGAACACTACATATTACTCCTACTACTCGCTTTTCTGCAATCAATACTTCCTTTCTAAGTGATGATTTACCCCAGAAAATCATTCCGTACGACATTATTGTGTGTAAACAAGCAAAATATGTCTCGAATGTGATACATTTGCTTCCAAGATTAGCAATCATACACAGAGCAAAAGTAGCTGAATTTCATTGTCTGAGAAGCTTAGTAATATACTTCTTCCATTTCAAGTTATAGTCAGTATGTACACCCAAAAATTTACAGTATCCTATATTCAAATGGAGCGCCCAGTAGCAAACATAGCAGCCTGACGAGCGCCACTTACGACAGTAACCGAGATAATGACGTATATGGCAACAAAACGAGCGGTCGCACACCTAAAAAAGTTTTACTGGAAACAACACTGTGTCTGTCCGATGTACGATTTATTACAGTCGCAAGGAATGCAAGAGACCCGGTGAGCGAATGTGTGTCCAAAAGATTTCATTGTTTTTCAGGGTGTTCAGTTGACGGGGAACAAGCACACAGAAGGGGAAACGAGATTGCTTTCCTATATAATACGCATAAATCGGTCGAACGCTGGCGATAAAAGGAATCAAGTCCACCAGTCTACAGCCTATCACTGGCAAGTGTGCACGTCACATAAAGAATTCTAGTGATTTTATCAGCCGACTTCAGTCACTACAGCTGCCAAGTAACGACTTATTGGTCAGTCTTGATGTGGTTTCTGTTTCCACAAAGGTGCCTCTTGTGGACTCATTACACCTCATTGGCAATATGTTTGGTGCAGACATTACAGCGTCGTTTGAGCACATTCTCTCCTCCACATATTTTACATTTAACAACGAATTTTACGAACAATCTGACGATGTCCCCTGGTGGCCAATCTTTTTATGGAAGATTTTGAGGAGAGAGCACTCTACTCTGCCACTTTTAAACCGACAGTATTTTGGTGATACGTTGACGACATTTTGATAGTGTGGTCTCATGGTCTGGACCGTCTCCAAGAATTTTTACGTCACATGAACTCCGTCCATGAAAACATAAAGTTTACCATGGAGATAGAGAAGGATAGTTGCTTGCCATTTTTAGACGTCTTGGTGCGACGTAAGAGTGATGGCACACTTGGTCACTAGGTGTACAGAAAGCCCACTCATACAGAGCTGTATCTACAAGCTACTAGTTGCCACCATTGAGCACAAACAATGAGCGGTCTCAACACCTTGATCCACCGTGCCCATACCATCTCTGACGCCGACAGTCTTCAAGCGGAACTGGAACACCTGCAAAAAGTATTTCTGAAGAATGGTGTTTCAACTAAACAAGTGAACAGAGTGACGAAGACGGAACAAGGAAGAGGAAGAGGCCTTCAGGTCGACTGCTTATCTACCATTTATTGGGAATATTTCTTCACAGATAGGCAGAATATTGAGAAAGTATCAAGTGAGAGTCATCTTTCGCCCTCCTTCCAAAATTTCATCACTGGTGGGATCCGTTAAAGATGACCTCGGCCTGCGTAAATCAGGTGTTTACAAGATTCCGTGTGAATGCGGCAAATCATATATGGGGCAAACAACACGAACTGTGCAGGAACGCATTGTGGAACACCAACGGCATACTCGCCTTCTCCAACCCACCAAGTCCGCAATCGCCGAACATTGTATTTCTGCAGACCACTCTATGAATTACAACGACACAAAAATTTTGGCCCATACATCAAACTTTTGGAGCTCGATTATCAATGAATCTGTGGAAATCAGATTGCCTGACAACGAGACTCTCATGAATCGAGATAGCAGTTATCAGCTAAACTATGCTTGGAATCCTGTTATAGAGAAACTTCGAAGTCGACGTAGTTATCTGCATAAAGATGAAAATCGATCTGATATCGATACGCCAAGCTTTCACCGTGGAGGGCGCGAGGCGCAGCGCACGGAGTTGTTATGAACGCGCACGCTGAGCGGCACATGCGCAATGTCACCTCAGTACGGCTTTAAATAGCAGAGCTCAGCGCGTACTCGCCCAAAACCCAGGCGATCATTGTAGGCAAAACCACCCCTTCCTTCCGCCTCCTTGGTTTCTATCTCACCATCTATGGCCGTCCTATCGCCCTCACTCCCACCCTTAAGTACCTTGGCGTCACCCTCGACCGTCGCCTCTCCTGGACTCCCCACCTCCGGACAATCCAAGCCAAGGCACGCTCCCGACTCAGTCTCCTCAAGCTCCTCTCCAGCCGTACGTGGGGTCTGGACCCCTCCACCATCCTCCACACCTATAAATCCCTCATCCGCCCTATCCTTTGTTATGCCCATCTGGCTTGGATCTATGCCCCCCCCTACCTTTTATAAATCCCTCCAAATCCTTGAACGTCATGCTCTCCGCCTCGCCTATCGCATCCGTCTCCCCTCCCCCACGCGGATCCTGTACAATCTCATCCCCTTCCCCCACCTCCTCCTTGTCCTTGAAAGGATACGGATCCTGTACACCTCCCGTAAACTCGATCCTCCTCACCCGCTCGTCTCCCCGATCCTCTCCCACCACCGCCCGCTGCCGCGCCTGTATTCCCACGTCCCACCCGGTCTCCATCTCTCAACCCTCCTTACCCTCTCCCAAGGTGGCTTCCACCAGCTCCCCCTCCCTGATGATGTCCTCCTCCCCTCCATCTACCCCTCCTATCAACTTTGACCCTGCCCCCCCACTTCCGGTGTCCTTTCCTTTAGGCACCCTCCCTCCCTTCTCTTCCCTTCCCTTCTCTTTCCTTTTCCCCCGTCCCGTCCCTCCACCCCTCTTCCCCTGGGCTTCCCCTCCCCCTTCCTCCCTCCCCCTATCTCCCCTGCCCGTGGCATCTCTGCTCCCCCCTCTCGCTCTCCCACTCCCCTTCCTCCTCCTCCTCTCTTGGCAGGTCCCCGGACTCGCACACGCACAGTGAACATTCGCGCGCCAGAGGTCATCGCCATTAGTGTCTCGTGTGTGTGCCTTCGTTTGTGTTTAGTGTTTGTTCGCCGAAACGCCGCCACTGTTCACGTGTACCATCGCCATCATCCCTGTTTTGTGCGCCGTGTCCACTAGTGTCAGTGATGTTTTCTCGTCAGGCGTGAACGGCTCCGTGTTTTTTTGTTTTTTGGTGTCTACATTGTTTTGCCCGCCATTTTGATTGTATTCTCTGTGTCCCCTCTATTTATTGCTTATTGTAAATCTCAAGGCTGAAGAGCAGCGTACTCAGCTGCTGACAGCCCGCCTTGTGTAAGGTGATAAAAATCACAATAAAGAAAAAAAAAGCGTACTCGCCAGTACTACTACAGTGGTACTCACCTGAAGATGGCCAGAAGTCTCTGCGCCGAAATATCGTGGAAGGACGTTTCCGGAATCCGGCAGTTCTCCCATGTTTTTATGGAACAATCAGTACGCCGGGAAAGTTTTAAACATCACAACCTTAGACAAGTCTCAAAATATTCCCAATGGCAGTAATTTATCATTTATAGATTCTAGTATATGATCTGTCTAAGAAAACATAGCCTTTCAGCTAATACCAGTCCTGTTATGAATTCACAAGAGCGACATGGTCCATTCTGCAGGATCCAAACACAAGTATGCACTCAGTCTCACACATATAGATGGACAAGAGCAAACAGAAGCTGTTGCCGCTCTAGAACAACAGCATAATTTCCCAACTACTGAATGTGTAGTATGCAGTCAGCGGTCCTCTCCTTCATAAATAATGGACTATGTCGATCATTTTCACAGACAAATTCCTTCCTGAGCTACATCTCTCTGACTTCCCCATTGTCAAAACATTTAACAGCAGCCTCCAATAATAGGGATATTTCCAGAACACTGTGCCATTAATGTTCAAAACTTTCTCAGCCCCTCCAGCAAAGAGAAATAGAGAGGTAATACCTGTCGAAACTAAACAGTTCTTCGTAAACACAGTTTTTGTCTAGAATATCTCATGAACCACCAAGCATTCTGTCTTTAAAGACATTCCTGAATGCCAAGGAAATGCTTTCTGCAAACTGACACATGCTAGCCTTGTGAACATTAGAAAAATACCTGTCTGCTGATTACCTCTTCCTAAATGTATATCCTGCTCCGTATTCATAGTGATGAGGAAACTGCAGCAATCACATGTTTTCGCATCACTTATGTATCATGAAAACCCTGTACAGTCTCATACAGTTTCGTCTCATACAGAAAATAAATCTATTCTTATCTGTTACATTCCACAAGAATAAAGGCTTCAACTGTAAAATCATATCCAAGGCCACTGCCGTCATCTGTCACGACATATAGCCGCCTCCGACTATGCCAGCACCACCAGGCAGCAACCCTCACTTATCCTCCTTAGCTGAAGTCCAAAGTGTATGCTGAGTAGTACTAACACTTATTTAAACAAATACCTTGCAGAGGGAGAGCTCCCTATCGCAAACTCCACATTCACCAGACATGTCAAGAAGTCTATGACCACCCCATCCATGGTACTTCCACTAACAGCAAGGCTAGGATAGGAAAGTGTTGCAATACTAGGGCATGACTTTCAAAAGACAGTGGAAGCCATGGCACCATCCTACAGATGAGGAAACTGCAAAAGGAAACAAAGTCATGTGACTAATAACCACAATGCATTGTCCTACTCAGGAGAAAAAAAAGACCCCCGTGGTAATAATAATCATGGGAGAAGTTTCGAATAATGTGTCCCCTGATAAAATTATATGGGTTGGGAATGTCTGACACTAAAATTGCTATTCTGATGGAGAAGCTGTCTGGAA
Organism: Schistocerca piceifrons; assembly: GCF_021461385.2. Classification (NCBI taxonomy): domain Eukaryota; kingdom Metazoa; phylum Arthropoda; class Insecta; order Orthoptera; family Acrididae; genus Schistocerca; species Schistocerca piceifrons. The sequence goes on along the minus strand of NC_060138.1, from coordinate 183,306,142 downwards.
TATCACAGTAGCTACCAGTTCTTACAATTTTTTTCCTGTAGCTTACGCCGATTTTCTTAGAATTTCATACATCTAGTCACCATTTCAACGGAAATCTACTTTCCTGTGGCGCAGACTCTTCACGCTTCTGTCGGAATGTAGTAGGAAGATCCCTCCACTAAAACGAATCTGGTTTTTATACTCTGATTGAAAACTAAGGAAATGGACTCTTCGAATTTGATCAGGTGTAAATGCTAGTGACGTGGAAGTACATTTAAAAAATCAGCATGGGTGTATATGGTGTGGAAGACTGTAATTTTAATGGAACAGTTATTAATTATGTAAGGGAGTACCTTGCACAGTGTTACTGAAATTGAACAGTCGTTTGTGATCTATGTAACTTGCAACTGCTTTTAATGTACCATAGGATTACTGCATATTTTTCTTCATAGGCAAACTACATTTAGAATTAGAATGTAGACTACATGCATGATATGACATAGAAGACTCTAGTTTTAATGGAACATTTGTTAATGGCAGTAAGGTGTACCATACATAGCATCACTGTACTTAAATAGCCCTGACAGGCCTTTGGTAACTGTGTTACAGATATCTGATGCCATTGCTTCGCTAAGTGGGCTGTATTTTCATCGTACATTTCGAAACCAGGATGGAATATACACTAATGGCAATTAAAATTGCTACACCAAGAAGAAATGCAGATGATAAACGGATATTCATTGTCGGATATATTATATTAGAACTGACATGTGATTACGTTTTCACGCAATTTGGGTGCATAGATCCTGAGAAATCAGTACCCAGAACAACCAACTCTGGCCGTAAAAACGGCCTTGATACGCCTGGGCATTAAGTCAAACAGAGCTTGGATGGCGTGTACCGGTACAGCTGCCAATGCAGTTTCAACACGATACCACAGTTCATCAAAAGTAGTCACTGGCGTATTGTGACGAGCCAGTTCCTCGACCACCAATGACCAAACGTTTTCAGTTGGTGAGAGATCTGGAGAATGTGCTGGCCATGCAGCAGCCGAACATTTTCTGTGTCCAGAAAGGCCCGTACAGGACCTGCAACATGCGGTCGGGCATTATCCTGCTGAGATGTAGGGTTTCGCAGGGATCAAATGAAGAGTAGAGCTACGGGTCGTAACACATCTGAAATGTAACGTCCACTGTTCAAAGTGCCGTCAATGCGAACGAGAAGTCACCGAGACGGGTAACCAATGGCACCCCATACAATCACGCCGGGTGATAAGCCAGTGTGGCGATGACGAATGCACGCTTCCAATGTGCGTTCACCGCGATGTCGCCAAACACGGATGCGACCATCTTGATGCTGTAAACAGAACCTGGATTCATCCGAAAACATGACGTTTTGCCATTCGTGTACCCACGTTCGTCGTTGAGTACACCGTCGCAGGCGCTCCTGTCTCTGATGTAGCGTCAAGGGTAACCGCAGCCATGGTATCCGAGCTGATAGTCCATGCTGCTGCAAACGTCGTCGAACTGTTCGTGCTGATGGTTGTGGTCTTGCAAACGTCCCCATCTGTTGACTCAGGTATCGAGACGTGGCTGCACGATCCGTTACAGCCATGGGGATAAGATGCCTGTCATCTCGACTCCTAGTGATACGAGGCCATTGGGATCGAGCACGGCGTTCCGTATTACCCCCTGAACCGACCGACTCCATATTCTGCTAGAGGTGATTGCATCTCGACCAACGCGAGCAGCAATGTCACGATACGATAAACGGCAATTGTGATAGGCTACAATCCGACCTTTATCAAAGTCGGAAACATGATGGTATGCATTTCTCCTCCTTACACGAGGCATCACAACAACGTTTCACCGCCGGCTGGGGTGGCCGAGCGGTTCTATGCGCTACGGTCTGGAACCGCGCGACCGCTACGGTAACATGTTCGAATCCTGCCTCGGGCATGGATGTGTGTGATGTCCTTAGGTTAGTTAGGTTTAAGTAGTTCTAAGTTCTAGGGGACTGATGACCTCAGCTGTTAAGTCCCATAGTGCTCAGAGCCATTTTTGAACGTTTCACCAGGCAACGCCGGTGAACTGCTGTTTGGGTATGAGAAATCGGTTGTAAACTTTCCTCATATCAGCACGTTGTGTGTGTCGCCACCGGCGCCAACCTTGTGTGAATGCTCTGAAAAGCGAATCATTTGCATATCACAGCATCTTCTTCCTGTCAGTTATATTTAGCGTCTGTAGCACGTCATCTTCGTGGTGTAGCAATTTTAATGGCCAGTAGTGTATATGCACTTATGGCACACATGTCATCCCTGTACTTAAATAGCCGACAGACATTACTGATGGAGCAGAGATATACAATCTTGGAATGAACTTTTGTTGATCTTAGTATGACTGAGTGCTCAATGCTCCCACTGTCTGAAGCAAAACAATACCACAGATGTACTCTCGCTCCACCCCAGACCGTGTGTGTTCATTGCACTCTCTTACTTTAGAAATACGTCCTGTGACGCCTCTCAATCTGCTAATAATGTAGCAACACAAATCACAGCGAGTAATTTCTGCACTAACACTGCTACTGTTGAAGACATGAATGGCAGGAGTGATTGTGTCTACATAGCCATCAGTTGCCCCTCGATATATACATCAGTTTTCCGCATGCTTCCGCCCACTCTGTTTGAATGAGCCCCACCTTTGTACCTCACTATACATTCTCAATTTCCCGTATAACTTTGAGGTAATTGTCAGCCGCTATCTCGACATTAGCATGCACAGAACTATTTATGGTCAAATGATATGTAACAATGAACAGTAACAGTGATAAGACAGCTCGGCACTACGTAGTCGCTCTCTACCAATCCTGTGAGCCCACATCTGTTCATGTTACATGACTGGTCTATGAAGCAAAAGCATCATATGAATGCTGCTAGCATCGTATAGATTGGCGTAATCCATTCGAATATGTGACAGAAATAAAAATCTCTGGCAAAGACACCCGATTTCTCCCAGATAAGGGTGGGTTAGGATATTAATGGCAGTATATAGGCAGTTTTTTACTCGATCAGCGTATGAGATTATAATAGAAGATTAATCGATAATACTAGTGTGATGTGTCCTCAAGCACGCACCGTACCGCCTCTTGCAGTGTATTTGTTTCAGATGTGGGATGTTCGTAGATAATCGAGTTGTCTGCAAGTAGGCGGAGTTGGTTGTTGACTTGAATGTAACTAAATCTATTGCCTATTAGTACGACTATAAATCATGTACACTGTCATCACAAGAATTAACTGCCTAAAATGCCTAGCAGTAAGCATATGGAGTGAACTGAAGCAGAATGCATATGTCGTCTTCGGATTCATATGCTGGAATCTTAAGGAAAGCAGCCCAAGCACTGAGAACTCACGGCATGAGCGGATAATGATTTAATATTCTAGGTTCTCTGGTGCAGAACCTAACAAATATTAAGCTGATGAGAACAGATATTTTTTTCATTTTTAACAGATGAGAGAAAGAGGAAATATGCAGTATAGCCTATGACATGCTGCTGTATGGGATTTCCACAATACTTCAGCGATGTGTGTTTGCTCAGTGACAATGAACATGTGGCAGTGATATATGTTTAGGAAAGGGTGGTCAGCAGACAGGTATTTTGCTATTGTTCAAGGTCAGCAGGTTTCGGTTTGCAGAAAGCATTTCCCCTCAGCACTCAGGAATGTCTTTGAAGACAGAATGCCTATTAACACATGTGATATTGTAGGCAGGAATTTGTTTTTTCGAAGAACTACTTGGTTCCACCGGCCACGTACCAGACACACAGGTAGAAATACGCTATTAATCTAGAGCGGTATAACCGCCAGAATGTTGAATGCGCGCATGCAGACGTGCATACATTGTGTTGTACAGGTGCCGGATGTCGGTTTGTGGGATGGAGGTCCATGCCTGCTGCACTTTGTCGGTCAGTACAGGGACGGTGAATGCTGTTTGTGGAGCTGTTGTCGTCCGATGATGTCCTATATTTGCTCGACTGGAAACAGGTCTGGTGGTCGAGCAGGCCGAGGCGACATATCGGATCCTTCAGAGGATGTTGCGTTGTAACAGCGGACCGTGGGCGCGCGTTATGCTTTGGAAAAACACACCCGAGAATGCTGTTTATGAACGGCAGCACGGCAGGTCGAACCACCAGACTGACACGCGGAATCACCACGAAACTGCTCCTGTTGTCATACACTACTGGCCATTAAAATTGCTATACCATGAAGATGACGTGCTACAGACGCGAAATTTAACCGACAGGAAGAAGATGCTGTGATATGCAAATGATTGGCTTTTCAGAGCATTCACACAAGGTTGGCGCCGGTGGCGACACCTGCAACGGGCTGACATGAGGAAAGTTTCCAACCGATTTCTCATACACAAACAGCAGTTGACCGGCGTTGCCTGGTGAAACGTTGTTGTGATGCCTCGTGTAAGGAGGAGAAATACGGACCATCACGTTTCCGACTTTGATAAAGGTCGGATTGTAGCCTATCGCGATTGCGGTTTATCGTATCACGACATTGCTGCTCGCGTTGGTCGAGATCAAATGACTGTTAGCAGAATATGGAATCGGTGGGTTCAGGAGGGTAATACGGAAAGCCGTGCTGGATCCCAACGGCCACGTATCACTAGCAGTCGAGATGACAGCCATCTTATCCCCATGGCTGTAACGGATCGTGCAGCCACGTCTCGATCCATGAGTCAACAGATGGGGACGTTTTCAAGACAACAACCATCTGCACGAACAGTTCGACGACGTTTGCAGCAGCATGGACTATCAGCTCGGAGACCATGGCTGCGGTTACCCTTGACGCTGCATCAGAGACAGGAGCGCCTGTGATGGTGTACTCAACGACGAGCCTGGGTACACGAATGGCAAAACGTCATTTTTTTCGGATGACTCCACGTTCTGTTTACAGCATCATGACGGTCGCATCCGTGTTTGGCGACATCGCGGTGAACGCAGATTGGAAGCCTGTATTCGTCATCGCCATACTGGCGTATCACCCCGCATGGTGGTTTGAGGTGCCATTGGTTACACGTCTCGGTCACCTCTTGTTCGCATTGACGGCACTTTGAACAGTGAACGTTACATTTCAGATGTGTTACGACCCGCGGATCTACCCTTCATTCGATCCCTGCGAAACCCTACATTTCAGCAGGATAATGCAAGACCGCATGTTGCAGGTCCTGTACGGGCCTTTCTGGATACAGAAAATGTTCGACTGCTGCCCTGGCCAGAATATCTTCCAGATCTCTCACCAACTGAAAACGTCAGGTCAATGGTGGCCGAGAAACTGGCTCGTCACAATACGCCAGTCACTACTCTTGATGAACTGTGGTATCGTGTTGAAGCTGCATGGGCAGCTGTACCGGTACACGCCATCCAAGCTCTGTTTGACTCAATGCCCAGGCGTATCTAGGCCGTTATTACGGCCAGAGGTGGTTTTTCTGGGTACTCATTTCTCAGGTTCTATGCACCCAAATTGCGTGAAAATGTAATCACATGTCAGTTCTAGTATAATATATTTGTCCAATGAATATCCGTTTATCACCTGCATTTCTTCTTGCTGTAGCAATTTTAATGTCCAGCATGAAATCAGACCCCTGACCACAACTCCCGGCAGTTTGCCTGCAGGCCGTTATCTAGCCTCCGTTTAACCAACCCACGGACATCACTGACACCGAGGCAGAACCAACTTTCATCAGAAAACAGAACTCCACCCTGCTGTCCAATGAGCTCTCGCTTGACACCATTGAAGTCGCAAATGGCGGTGGTTTGAGGTCAGCGGAAAGCACACTACAGGGAATGTGGTTCGAAGCTGTCTTTGATGTAACAATTTGTAACAGTTCGTTATGTCACTGTCCTACCAACTACTGCTCAAACTGCTTCCGCAGATGCAATACGATGCGCCAGAGCCATAAGCCGAACACGATGGTCTTCCCTTTCGGTAGAGCCACGTGGTCGCCCAGTACCCAGTCTTCTTGTGACCGTACATTCGCGCGCCCACCGCTGTCAGCAGCCACGTACAGTAGCTACAATGCTCCCAAGTCCTTCTGCAATATCGCAGAAGGAACATCCAGGTTCTCGTAGCCCTGTTCGAACTCCGTGAGGTATTGATAATGGCGTCTTTGTCACCTTAAATATGCTTTTGACTAACATCAACTCACCACATTCAGTCTCATAGGTAACAAATGGTCCCTACCGTTACAGTGTGTATTTGAAGGAGACCTGATTTGCAACCTGGCGCTGCTCTTACGCAGCAAGAGCGAAATTTGGAAAGACACCGTGGCTTCAGATGCAGAAATACAGTTAGCAGCTCTCGTTTATGTCGCACAACTCCATCTTGGTCTTGCGATTTCTTTTCCGTCACTGTAGATAGAACCCGTAATATTTAATAACGCTGCACAGAGCATAGCTTTATGGCTCACGGCAACATGAACAGTAGAAAAGCCGAAAACTGCTTATGGCGGTTCCTTGTAACCATTCCTTCATTTGATTCTAAAATCAGCTACTGGATTCAAAGACGACAGAAAACATTGTGTATTCCTAGGTACACTGTGCTCCCGGTACAGCACTCTCTCCTATTACATACGTTCCTCACAAGCGACTATTAATCAAATTGCGTGCATATGGAGTATCGTCTCAGTTGTGTGACTGGATTCCTGATTTCCTCTCAGAGTGATAGACGGTAAATCATCGAGTAGAACAGAAGTGATATCTGACCTTCCGCAAGGTAGTGTCATACGCCCTCTGATGTTCCTGATTTACATAAACGATCTAGGTGACAATCTGAGCAGAGAGAATTTCTGTATGGTGCGGAAAGTGGCAATTGGCATTAAACAAAGAAAAGTGCGAGGCCGTCCACATGGGTACTAAAGGAAATCCGATAAATTTTGGGTATACGATAAATCGCACAAATCTAAGGGCTGTCAATTCGACTACACACCTAGGAATTACAATTACGAGTAGTTTAAATTGGAAAGACCACATAGATAAAATTGTGGGGAAGGCGAAACAAAGACAGCGCTTTGTTGGCAGAACACTTAGAAGATGTGACAAACCCACTAAAGAGACAGCTTACATTACACTTGTCTGCTGGAATATTGCTCCGCGGTGTGGGGCCCTTACCAGGTAGGATTGATGGAGGACATCGAAAAGGTGTAAAGAAGGGCAGCTCGTTTCGTGTTATCGCACAATAGGGATGATACAGTCATTGATATGATACGCGAGTTGGGGTGGTAGTCACTGAAAGAAAGGCGGTTTTCTTTGCGGCGAGATCCATTTACGAAATTTGAATCACCAACTTTCCCTTCCGAATGCGAAAATATTTCGTTGACACCCACCTACGTAGGAAGAAATGATCATCATAATAAAATAAATTAGAGCTCGAACGGAAAGATTTAGGTGTTCCTATTTCCCGCGCCATTCGAGAGTGGAATGGTAGAGAAGTAGTATGCAAATGGCTCGATGAACCCTCTGGCATGCACTTAAGTGTGAATTGCAGAGTAACCATGTAGATGTAGATGTAGATGTAGTTGTGCTGTTCCTGTGTTTATCAATCTTATCGCTATCTCACCTCCAGAGTATCTCGAAATTACTGATGTGCCAAAATTGTACACGCTATTACAATGACGTGGATTCTCATCGAAGGAAAACATTGTTATTTCAATTCATTGTCATTTCGAAAGAGTTGTTAAAATTTTTGTAAAGGTCAGAGCTTATTTATTATTTAGTAACTACACTGTTAACAAAAGTGCATGTGTACTGGCGGCCATTTGTTAAAACTGTCACAATTTACGTGAGCGGTTCTGTACTACCGAGTTTATCCACTGTAAGCTGGTACCGTTCCGTATACATAGCAGTATTGCGTATTACATTGTTTTAAGAAGACTGACAATTAACGGAACCGCACTGGTATCTATTTATTTCAAGGTCTACTAAAAGAAGTGCTATAATTTACCCAAAATTTAGATGACGCTTCCACGGTCAAAATAGGTGCAAAATCATCGAAATCGAAAGGAATAGTTTTAATCAGAAGTCACACGATTAGTGTTATGACCATATTCCTCGCTAGCGGACGTTGCAATCGGAAAAATCCAACCAGTAGTATTCAATGTTGAATGTGCGTCACTGAGTTGGCATCCCTTCGCTCCCAGCTTCAGGCAGTGTTGGCTTCAGTCACACAGCTTGAGGCTGTTGCCAATGGGCATCACTGTGGGGATCCGGATGGGGGTTTGTCGGGGATGGCCAGCTCGTCCCACACATCCCCAGATCGGACTACGAGTGTGGTTGCCCGGGATACTGCCCGCATTGAGGCTGATCCCTCACCTGTGGTAGAGTGAGAGGTCGTCTCAAGGTGTGGCAGGGGGCGAAAGACATTCCGGTGGGCTGAACGGAAGGCCTCTCCAGTTTGTCTGACGAACCGGTTTCAGGCTCTGTCTCAGGCTGATACTGATCTTCGGCCTGACATGGCTGCTTGTCCTGTTCCAGAGGTTGCCCCTCAGTCTGCAAGATCCCGGCGGTCGCAGAGGGTGGGCTTACTGGTAGTTGGGAGCTCCAACGTCAGGCGCGTAATGGGGCCCCTTAGGGATATGGCAGCAAGAGAGGGGAAGAAAACCAATGAGCACTCCGTGTGCATACCGGGGGGAGTCATTCCAGATGTGGAAAGGGTCCTTCCGGATGCAATGGAGGGTACAGGGTGCACCCATCTGCAGGTGGTCGCTCATGTCGGCACCAATGATGTGTGTCGCTATGGATCGGAGGAAATCCTCTCTGGCTTCCGGCGGCTATCTGATTTGGTGAAGACTGCCAGTCTCGCTAGCGGGATGAAAGCAGAGCTCACCATCTGCAGCATCGGCAGCATCGTCGACAGGACTGACTGCGGACCTTTGGTACAGAGCTGAGTGGAGGGTCTGAATCAGAGGCTGAGACGGTTCTGCGACCGTGTGGGCTGCAGATTTCTCGACTTGCGCCATAGGGTGGTGGGGTTTCGGGTTCCGCTGGATAGGTCAGGAGTCCACTACACGCAACAAGCGGCTACACGGGTAGCAGGGGTTGTGTGGCGTGGGCTGGGTGGTTTTTTATGTTAGATGGCCTTGGGCAAGTACAGAAAGGGCAACAGCCTCAACGGGTGCGGGGCAAAGTCAGGACATGCGGGGACCAAGCAGCAATCGGTATTGCAATTGTAAACTGTCGAAGCTGCGTTGGTAAAGTACCGGAACTTCAAGCGCTGATAGAAAGCACCGAAGCTGAAACCGTTATAGGTACAGAAAGCTGGCTGAAGCCAGAGATAAATTCTGCCGAAATTTTTACAAAGGTACAGACGGTGTTTAGAAAGGATAGATTGCATGCAACCTGTGGTGGAGTGTTCGTCGCTGTTAGTAGTAGTTTATCCTGTAGTGAAGTAGAAGTGGATAGTTCCTGTGAATTATTATGGGTGGAGGCTACACTCAACAACCGAGCTAGGTTAATAATTGGCTCCTTTTACCGACCTCCCGACTCAGCAGCATTAGTGGCAGAACAACTGAGAGAAAATTTGGAATACATTTCACATAAATTTTCTCAGCATGTTGTAGTCTTAGGTGGAGATTTCAATTTACCAGATATAGACTGGGACACTCAGATGTTTAGGACGGGTGGTAGGGACAGAGCATCGAGTGACATTATACTGAGTGCACTATCAGAAAATTACCTCGAGCAATTAAACAGAGAACCGACTCGTGGAGCTAACATCTTGGACCTACTGATAACAAACAGACCCGAACTTTTCGACTCTGTATGTGCAGAACAGGGACTCAGTGATCATAAGGCCGTTGCAGCATCCCTGAATATGGAAGTTAATAGAAATATAAAAAAAGGGATGAAGGTTTATCTGTTCAAAAATGGTTCAAATGGCTCTGAGCACTATGGGACTCAACTGCTGTGGTCATAAGTCCCCCAGAACTTAGAACTACTTAAACCTAACTAACCTCAGGACATCACACACATCCATGCCCGAGGCAGGATTCGAACCTGCGACCGTTGCGGTCGTGCGGTTCCAGACTGTAGCGCCTTTAACCGCTCGGCCACTCTGTTTAGCAAGAGTAATAGAAGGCAGATTTCAGACTACCTAACAGATCAAAACGAAAATTTCTGTTCCGACACTGACAATGTTGAGTGTTTACGGAAATAGTTTAAGGCAATCGTAAAATGCGTTTTAGACAGGTACGTGCCGAGTAAAACTGTGAGGGACGGGAAAAACCCACCGTGGTACAACAACAAAGTTAGGAAACTACTGCGAAAGGAAAGAGAGCTTCACTCCAAGTTTAAACGCAGCCAAAACCTCTCAGACAAACAGAAGCTAAACGATGTCAAAGTTAGCGTAAGGAGGGCTATGCGTGAAGCGTTCAGTGAATTCGAAAGTAAAATTCTATATACCGACTTGACAGGAAATCCTAGGAAGTTCTGGTCTTACGTTAAATCAGTAAGTGGCTCGAAACAGCATATCCAGACACTCCGGGATGATGATGGCATTGAAACAGAGGATGACACGCGTATATCTGAAATACTAAACACCTTTTTCCAAAGCTGTTTCACAGAGGAAGACCGCACTGCAGTTCCTTCTCTAAATCCTCGCACAAACGAAAAAATGGCTGACATCGAAATAAGTGTCCAAGGAATAGAAAAGCAACTGGAATCACTCAACAGAGGAAAGTCCACTGGACCTGACGGGATACCAATTCGATTCTACACAGAGTACGCGAAAGAACTTGCCCCCCTTCTGACAGCCGTGTACCGCAAGTCTCTAGAGGAACGGAAGGTTCCAAATGATTAGAAAAGAGCACAGGTAGTCCCAGTCTTCAAGAAGGGTCGTCGAGCAGATGCGCAAAACAACCTATATCTCTGACGTCGATCTGTTGTAGAATTTTAGAACATGTTTTTTGCTCGAGTATCATGTCGTTTTTGGAAATCCAGAATCTACTATGTAGGAATCAGCATGGATTCCGGAAACAGCGATCGTGTGAGACCCAACTCGCTTTGTTTGTTCATGAGACCCAGAAAATATTAGATACAGGCTCCCAGGTAGATGCTACTTTTCTTGACTTCCGGAAGGCGTTCGATACAGTTCCGCACTGTCGCCTGATAAACAAAGTAAGACCCTACGGAATATCAGACCAGCTGTGTGGCTGAAGAGTTATTAGCAAACAGAACACAGCATGTTGTTATCAATGGAGAGACGTCTACAGACGTTAAAGTAACCTCTGGCGTGCCACAGGGTAGTGTTATGGGACCATTGCGTTTCACAATATATATGAATGACCTAGTAGATAGTGTCGGAAGTTCCATGCGGCTTTTCGCGGATGATGCTGTAGTATACAGAGAAGTTGCAGCATTAGAAAATTGTAGCGAAATGCAGGAAGATCTGCAGCGGATAGGCACTTGGTGCAGGGAGTGGCAACTGACCCTTAACATAGACAAATGTAATGTATTGCGAATACATAGCAAGAAGGATCCTTTATTGTATGATTATATGATAGCGGAACAAACACTGGTAGCAGTTACTTCTGTAAAATATCTGGGAGTATGCGTGCGGAACGATTTGAAGTGGAATGATCATATAAAATTAATTGTTGGTAAGGCGAGTACCAGGTTGAGATTCATTGGGAGAGTCCTTAGAAAATGTAGTCCATCAACAAAGGAGGTGGCTTACAAAACACTCGTTCGACCTATACTTGAGTATTGCTCATCAGCGTGGGATCCATACCAGATCGGGTTGACGGAGGAGATAGAGAAGATCCAAAGAAGAGCGGCGTGTTTCGTCACAGGGTTATTTGGTAACCGTGATAGCGTTACGGAGATGTTTAACAAACTCAAGTGGCAGACTCTGCAAGAGAGGCGCTCTGCATCGCGGTGTAGCTTGCTTGCCAGGTTTCGAGAGGGTGCGTTTCTGGATGAGGTATCGAATATATTGCTTCCCCCTGCTTATACCTCCCGAGGAGATCACGAACGTAAAATTAGAGAGATTCGAGCGCGCACGGAGGCTTTCAGACAGTCGTTCTTCCCGCGAACCATACGCGACTGGAACAGGAAAGGGAGGTAATGACAGTGGCACGTAAAGTGTCCTCCGCCACACACCGTTGGGTGGCTTGCGGAGTATAAATGTAGATGTAGATGTAGATGAACCATTTCATTTGATCAAGGCGGTCGGCATTAGTAACAATTACTCTAAAGAAACGTGTACAGCAAAAGAACACCTACTGAATAGCACTATAAGGACGGTAAAAGTGATTTACTTGAGGGTTGTCCCAAATTTCATAATCCATTTGTCAACAGCAGTTCTGCCACATTAACAAGACAGTCGTTAAGGAGTCATTTGAGACCATACGTTCCTGACATCAAAGTACTCGCCAAAAATCCGTAAATATTTGCAGGAACTTTGTCAAAAATGTTTATTACCAGCCCTTGAACATTTTATGGACAAGGTACTTATTTTTTAATTATGTGCATAAGTCACTGCTTCGAAACAGTTATAAAGTGCTGGTGGTATTTTATTTTTCTCTGTGGAAGCTTACCTGAAGATTCAATGGGTACATTATTAAAGACTACTGCATTAGTGTCCTACATATACTTATTTACACCTAATTTTTAGCCTTTTACTTCACCGAAAATTTTTATTAAACACAGCTCACTTATTAAAAACATATTATCTACTCGTTACCGAACCTCTATTACTACATCTCCGCAATTACGTAATCCGTTATCGTTCTACATGAATGGCTGCATAAGATTAATAGTATTTCGTTATTAACGTAAGTAAGATATCACATTTCGTTGTGCTTGTTTCTGTACCGTAAACTAGAACACAATCGCCGCAGCCCGCAGCTTCATTAGAGAACTGTATTTCACCTACGAACGTACGTAACGAGGGACATTTCAGTGAAGTGGGGATTCCCTGGGGTGGGCGGTCGCCATTTTGGTCGTCCTCTCGATCGACTGCGGTCTGAGTTAATTAGAGCATTTAGATGGCTGTTGGGACCACTGCAGACAAAGGGTGCTCTGGGAACGCAATGAATCTCCGTGCTACGACGAACCACAGCAGGCAGCGTTAAACAGTTAAGTACGATCTCAGTTGACGGGCGAACTTGTATAACGTGGTAAAGGTCTACCTCCGTAGTGAAACCCTTACATTGGTTTTTTTCAGCTTTGAATCACAGAAGTAGTTTCATTGACAGCGCAGACTTCTTATTAGGCCATAACCTGTTTATAAATAAAGAAAAGAAGCCAGTAGTAAAATACTAACAAAGTAAATTACAAATTATACAAACTTCTATACACGAGTTTGCGCTTTGCGTATGTTACCTAGCCAAAACCCAAAGATCATTCCAAGAGAAGCGTTTACACTGCCAACGTATCTGTGCACTTAGCTCGCTTGGTGGTTTTTTTTCTATAAATTGGTAACAAAACGATTTCTGTGAAATGCAATAAAAGAATTTCGTTACAAGATGTTCGCTGTGTTTGCCTTGGGCAGGACGACTAGTCTGTGCTATTTTCGCAGATTCGATTATACTTTGCGAGAGAAAACCTACAGATATTTAGTTTCGCTCAGTTTACACTTTAGCGGTGCTACCGCTGATGTGTTTCAAGAGTCACTGTCAACTGCAGTTGAGTCAAAAACGAAAGAAGAAATTGGCGTGTTAATTATGTTGTAACTGACCTCTGTATTAAACTCAAATGCAATTTTACATTGCTGAATTACTATCAAGGATGTCGTGGAATAAATACGAATATAACAAATCTCATTGAATAAATTAATTAGGTCAAAATTCTGTTCATACAGTGCTTCCCCATCTTCATTCACCTTATTGCGTTCGCGTCGCCACGGCGAGATTTAATCCAAAATTACAAGCTACATCTTTTGTGGATGGGCGACAGTTGGACGCTTCCCGACGGTTCTTCAAATTACTTGGCTTTCCTAAGATTAGTTTTGTATTTTCTTCTCACTATACATTGAGGTGACACAAATCGTGCTATATCTCCTAATACTGTGATGGAACTCCTTTTGTCCGGAGCAGTGCAGGAACTCACGTGGCAAGGACTCAACAAGTCGCTGAAAGTCCCGTGCAGAAATATTGAGCCATGCTGCCTCTACAGCAGTCCACAATTGCAGAAGTGTGACCGGTGCACGAACTGACCTCTCGATTATGTTCCATAAATGTTCGATGGGATTCATGTCGGGTGGTCTGAGTGGCCAAGTCGTTTGCTCGAACTGACCAGAATGTTCTTCGAACCAGTCACGAACAATTGTGGCCCGGTGACGTGGCGCATTTCATCCATAAAATTTCCATCGTTGTTTGGGAACGTTAAGTCCGTAAATGGTTGAAAATCGTCTCCAAGCAGCCGACCGTAAACATATCAAGTCAATGATCGCTTCAGTTGGGCCAGAGGATCCTGCCCACATCATTGTTGAGCCACCACCATCTCGCACAGTTTCTTGTGGAGATCTTGCGTCCGTGGTTTCGTGGGGTTTGCACCACACTCGAACCCTCATCAGCTCTTTACCAACTGCCATTTGACTCGTCTCACAAGGCCACGGTTTTCCAGTCGTGTGGGGCCCACCAGTATGGTCACAAGCCTAGAGGCGAAGCGCTGCATGCGATGTCGTCCTCTCAGCAAAGGCACTCGCGTCGGTCGTCTGCTTCCACAGCCGATTAGCTCTAAATTTCGCCGCACTGTCGTCGTACGTTCCACATTCATTTCTGCTGTTATTTGACGCAGAGTTGCTTGTCTGTTAGTGATGACAACACTACAGAAACGTCACTACTCTCGATCACCGGGTCCGCAGCTCGTGGTCTCGCGGTCGCGTTCTCGCTTCCAGAGCACGGGGCCCCGGGTTCGATTCCAGGCGGGGTCGGGGATTTTCACTTGTCTCGAGATAACTGGGTTGTCCTCATCATTTCATCCTCATTCATGAACGTGGTGAGATTGGACTACGCAGAGGTTGGGAATTTGTACGAGCGCTGATAGCCGCGCAGTTGAGCACCCCACAAGCCAAACGCCGTCTCGATCACCGGCCGGTGACCACTGCGTTGTCCGCGGTGAGAGGATATGCCTGAAATTTGGTATTTTCGGCACACTCGTGACACTGTGGATCTAGGAATAATGAATTCAGTAAATATTTCCAAAATAGAATGTGCCATGTGGCTAGCTCCAGCTGCCATTCCGCGTTCAAAATCTGTTAAGTCCCTCTGTGCTGCCACAATCTGTTCGGAACCCTTTTCACATGAATCACCCGAGTACAGATGACAGCACTGCCAGTGCACTGCCCTTTTATACATTGTGCATGCGACACTACCCCCGTCTGTATATATGCGTATCGCTATCCCATGACTTCGTTACCTAAGTGTAAATCTCTCCGTAAGCCTACTTCCAGGTATTAAATGGATACGATTGCTTCCAGTCAATGTTCGGCAGTCGTATAATAAAAGAATAATGATTTTCTCACCTAGACATGCGTAATAAGTCACATTTTTTTGATGTTGAGGGTCAACAGCCAATCCGAGCAGTAGGCGTCGACTCTCTGCGGATCTTCCTGCATTTTTCTACAATTTTCTAACGCTGCACGTTATACACTTACTTCGAACATACACATTCAGATTAATTTTCATCTATGTTTGTGGAACTTAAGTGCTTAGGGAGGTCCTACATCTACATCTACATCTACATCTACATAGAGCCTTTCCTGTTCCACTCGCAAACAGAGCGAGGGGAAATCGGCTGTCTATATGCCTCCGTATGAGCCCTCATTTCTCGCATCTTAGCTTCGTGGTCCTTAGGCGCAATGTACGTTGTATGTACAAATGCAATAAATATAATTTTGGTTTTATACAGCCTACCTTCTAAATACTATAGTCAGTATTGCCTCGCATGTTCCTATATTTCTACGGAATCTCAGTTAACCTTGCCCGAGGTAGGCGTCTACGAATTGTTTTATTTCTCTGTAGATAAGTCATATTACCATTCTGTAGCCATTAATCTGATTGCTCAGTAATACAATTGTCAGCACCTGCCCTCTTTGGTATTTCGATTCTTAGATTTTTCTAGAAGTCTAAGGTTATTTTCTACATATAGTGCTCCACAACTCTGAAATTCTTCCGAAAATACATACTAAAATTGTAAAAAGCTGTTATATTAATTTTTATTATTCTTGAGTGGTTTCGATTTTAAATCTTCATCATGTTGACAAACTTTATCAACATAACATAGGACGATGGATGCTCGACATCTAAAGTACAGGCAGAACACATGAGTCCACCGTATCAAGCATTATGGTATTCGAGAATGGTTTATACTGTCGACATTATGTGAATAAGTTATTAGTGCTAGAGTTTTGTGAATTCATTATGGTGTGGAGATAGAATATAATTTCCTTTCACGTTTAGTGTTCAGTGATGAAGCTTCGTCCAGTATAAGTGAAAAAGTGAGCCGTCACGACTCACGAATATGGGGACGCAGTAGCCACATAGCGCAGTCGAGGACGACGAACACCCTGTGAAGTTTCGTCTGTTTTGCACCGTTTCTCTAGAAAATATTTATGATACTTTCTTTTTTGCGGAAATTATATTCACAAGCGTCACGTACCTCGACCTTTTGCACGTCTGTTGTTTTCCACAACTACGGGAACAAGCAGAATTTTCATATTTTATCAGGACGGAGACCCCCATGAACCATGGACCTTGCCGTTGGTGGGGAGACTTGCGTGCCTCAGAGATACAGATAGCTGTACAGTACGTGCAACCACAACGGAGGGATATCTGTTGAGAGGTAAGAAAAATGTGTGGTTCCTGAAGAGGGGCAGCAGCCTTTTCAGTAGTTGCAGGGGCAACAGTCTGGATGATCGACTGATCTGGTCTTGTAACGCTAACCAAAACGGCCTTGCTGTACTGGTACTGCGAAAGCCTGAAACCAAGGGGAAACTACAGCCGTAATTTTTCCTGAGGGCATGCCGCCTTACTGTATGGTTAAATGATGATGGCGTCCTTTTGGGTAAAATATTCCGGAGGTAAAATAGTCTCCCATTCGGATCTTCGGGCGGGGACTACTCAGGAGGATGTCGTTATCAGGAGAAACAAAACTGGCGTTCTATAGATCGGAGCGTGGAATGTCAGATCCCTTAATAGGACAGGTACGTTAAAAAATTTTAAAAAGGAAATGGATAGGTTAAAATTAGATATAATGAGAATTAGTGAAGTTCGGTGCCAGGAGGAACAATAACAGGTGAATACAGCGTTATAAGTAAAAAATCAAATAACGGTAATGCAGGAGTGGGTTTAAAAATGAATAAAAAAAATTGGAACGCGGATAAGTTACTACGAACAGCACAGTGAACGCATTATTGTAGCCAAGATAGACACTAAGCCAACGCCTACCACAATAGTACAAGTTTATACGCCAACTAGCTCCGCAGATGATGAAGAGATCGAAGAAATGTATCATGCGATAAAAGAAATTATTCAGACAGTTAAGGAAGACGAAAATTTAATAGTCATAGGGGACTGGAACGCAATTGTAGGAGAAGGAAGTGAAAGAAAAGTAGTAGGTGAATATGGACTTGGGGTAAGGCATGAAAGGGGAAGCCGCCTGGTACAAATTTGCACAGAGCATAACTTAATCACAGTTAACACTTGGTTTAAGAATCATGAAATAAGTTTGTATACATGGAAGAGGCCTGGAGACACTGGAAGGTTTCTGATAGATTACATAATGGTAAGACAGAGATTTAGGAACCAGGTTTTAAATATTAAGACATTTCCAGGGGCAGATGTTGCTCTGACCATAATTTATTGCTTATTAACTGTAGACTAAAACTGAAGAAACTGCAGAAAGATAGAAATTTAAGCAGGTGGGACCTGGATAAACTAAAAGAACCAGGGGCTATAGAGAGTTTCAGAGAAAGTATTAGGGTACGATTGGCAAGCACAGGGAAAAGAAATACAGTAGAAGATGAATGGCTAGCTTTGAGAGATGGAATACTGAAGGCAGCAGAGGATCAAGTAGATAAAAAGACGTGGGCTATTAGAAATCCTTGGGTAACAGAAGATACACTGAATTTAATTGATGAAAGGAGAAAATATAAAAACGCAGTAAATGAAGTAGGCAAAAAGGGATACAAACGACTCAAAAATGAGATCGTCAGGAAGTGCAAAATGGCTAAGCAGGGATGGATAGAGGACAAATGTAAGGATGTAGAAGTATGTATCACTAGGGGTAAGATAGATACTGCCTACAGGAAAATTAAAGAGACCTTTCGAGAAAATAGAACCACCTGTATAAATATTAAGAGCTCAGATGGAAAACCTGTCCTAAGCAAAAATGGGAAAGCAGAAAGGTGGAAGGAGTATATAGAGGATCTATACAAGGGTGATGTACTTGACTGCAATATTATGGAAATGGAAGAGGACGTCGATGAAGATGAAATGGGAGATACGATACTGCGTGGAGAATTTGACCGAGCACTAAAAGACCTAATTTGAAGCAAGGCCCCGGGAGTAGAACTACTGATAACGTTCCAGTAGAACTACTAATAGCCTTGGGGAGACAGCACTGACAAAAGTCTTCTACCTGGTGAGCAAGATGTATGAGACAGCCGAAAACCCCTCAGACTTCAAAAAAAAAAATAATAATTCCAATCCTAAAAGATAATGTGTCGATAGGTGAGAAAATTACCGAACGATCAGGGTAATAAGTCACGGCTGCAAAATACTAACGCGAATTCTTTACAGACGAATGGAAAAACTGGTAGAAGCCGATCTCGGGGAGGATCAGTTTGGGTTCCGTAGAAATTTTGGAACACGAGGGGGAATACTGACCCTACAACTTATCTTATACGATAGATTAAGGAAAGGTAAGCCTACTTTTGTAGCATTTGTAGACTTATAGAAGGCTTTGGACACTGTTGACTGGAATACTCTTTCAAATTCTGAAGGTGGCAGGGGTCAAATACAGGGAACGAAAGGCTATTTACAATTTGTACTGAAGCCAGATGGCAGTTATAAGAGTCGACGGGCATGAAACGGAAGCAGTGGTTGGGAAGGGAGTAAGACAGGGTTGTAGCCTATTCTCGATGTTATTCAATCTGTATATTGAGCAAGCAGTAAAGGACACAAGGAAAAATTTGGAGTAGCAATTAAAATCCATGGAGAAGAAATAAAAACTTTGCAGTTTGCCGGTGACATTTTAATTTTGTCAGAGACAGCAAAGGAGCTGGAAGAGCAGTTCAACAGAATAGACAGTGTCTTGAAAGGAGGATATAAGATAAACATCAACAAAAGCTAAACGAGGATAATGAAATGCAGTCAAATTAAATCAGGTGATGCTGAGGGAATTAGATTAGGAAATGAGACACTTAAAGTAGTATATAATTTTGCTTTTTGGGGAGCAAAATGACTGATGATGCTCGAAGTAGAGAGGTTGTAAAATGTAGACTGGTGATGGCAAGGAAAGCGTTTCTGAATAACAGAAATTTGTTAACATCGAGTATAGATTTAAGTGTCAGGAAGTCTTTTCTGATAGTATTTATATATAGTGTAGCCACGTATGGAAGTGAACCATAGACGATAAACAGTTTAGAATTGTAGAGAAGAGGAATTTGTGGCACAATTTGACTAGAAGAAGAGATCGATTGATAGGGCACGTTCTGAGGTATCAAGGGATCACCAATTTACTACTGGAGGGAAGTGGGATGGGTAAAAATCGTAGAGAGAGACCAAGAGATGAATACGCTAAGCAGATTCAGAAGGATGTAGGTTGTAGTAGTTATTCGGACATGAAGAGACTTGCACAGTATAGAACAGAACTGCATCAAACCAGCCTCTGGACTGAAGATCTTAACATCAACTACGTGAGGACGGAGGGCCACCGTACTGGCACCTGCATCTAGAGCATTTCTTATCAATGAACTGCCTCAGTGATGCATCAGCCGTAAGGGGCGTACAGATCTCGTATTGATACAGTAGCCTCAGAGGTCTCCTGATCGCACGAACCTGTTAGTGTGTGTATGGAATGGCTGGGGATGAGGGGGGGGGGATAGATCGGATGCTATGTGCCTACCCTTCCAGACAGTTTGGGTGAACTGGAACGCGACGTAGTAATAGCAATGAATGCAGTAACAGCAGACAAGGCCGCAGAAGAATGGCACGAGTTTCAGTATCATCTATACGTTGAGTTGTGTTTCTGGTTGTAACCTCCTCACCGAAATTTAAATGATATTATTTTAAATGCTAATGGACATTGTGCTAAGTGTAACCTCCCAGAGAAATTTTTGAAACACAATAATTGAATGTTAACTAGAATACAACCTAATGTAAGCTCCCAGCAAATAAATTTAAGGACAATGAAAATGAGAATCGCAATCTGACTCAAGGTGTAAGCTCTCACGAAAATAATGAAAAACAATTCAATGCTAATGAGACTTCAGTGACAATGTAAACTCAATTAAACCAAAATATTGGTCTTTGACCCTGTGCAAAAAAATCATAATTAATTTCTTACCTCATTGAAACTGCATGTCAAATTTCTGCTCTTATTGTTGGCCACGGCTTGGAGGAACTGCATCGCAAGTAATTTTTTTTTTTTAATTTTTGAAATTTAACTGAAACTTTTCTTTAAAGGAAATGGAAGGAAATCGTTCGTTCAATTAAATAGTTCTTTTGTTAAAAATATTGCTTTGAAATCAAAATTATTATTGGGGCACTTGTTGAAAATTAATTACAATAAATAAACTTTACATTATCTGATGGTTACCTACATTAACAATATACCTCATTCAGCATCTTGACCAGAGACCCATGTCGACGCCTGCGACTGCGTCCCGCTCGCGACCGTGACAGGACTAGACCACTACTGCCGACAGACTACATCACACAACTGCACTGGGCTGCTACTACCGACAGACTGCACTGCTCACAGACTGCCCACTGACTACTGCTCGCAACTGTACTGCACGACGACTACTGACAGACTGCCGCTCGCAACTCTCGCGCGGTCAAGCGCAGACTAGCCACGATAAATGGCGCTCTGGTCAGAGACTCTGCAATGCCTCGCCATCGCCGCCACACAACATACGTATTTCATGGTGGAGAGTACAGTGATCATTTGTAAAAAATTTGATCGTTTTGTAAAAAAATTGTGCTAAAGAGAGATGTAAAAGGAAGACTCTGGTAACATTCGGAGTGTCCTTCTGAAAGTAAAATCTTTGTAGTGCTTCGCTAAGAATGGAAAGAATCGGAGGAGGGGACATCAGAGAATATCATTCTAGGTTCAGAAGATAAGAAGGCACACTAGAGGTAATAATAACCCAGTTATTTACTTTAGAAGATATATTGTGAAAAGTGAAACCAACGTTAGTAGCATTATTAGATTTAGAAAAGCGTTTGACAAACTGAGTTGTAAACACTCTTCGAAATCATGAAGATTTCAGGGAAAATGTATGGAGAATAAACGGTCCTCCACTCTTCGTGCAGAAACTACACTGTTGTTAAAAGAGTCTAAGAACATGAAAGAGAAGCAATAGTTGAGAAATGAGTGAGGCAGTTTTGTAGCCTGTTGCCGGTGTTGTTCAGTCTGCACGTTCGGTAAACGACGAAGGAAACCAAGAAGGGACATGGAAAGGGAATTCGTGGAGAAGATATTAAAAGACTGATGTTTCCTGATGATACTGCAATTCTGGCAGAGACGGCTGAGGACTTCAGTTGTAGGCAATGGACGGTGTTTTGAAAACAAATTGTAAGAGCTGTATCAACAGAAATAAATCAATGGTAATGAAATGATGTCGAATTAAACCACACGATGCTGAGGGACCTAGATTAGGAAATGAGACATTGAAGTTAGATGAAGAGTTTTGATAACTGGGCAGCAACATAACTGACGATGGTCGAAGTGGAGACGACGTACAATGCAGACTATCATAGCACGAAAGGAATTTCCGAAAAATAAAATGTGACTTGTGACGCTACAGAAGAGTGCTGAAGCTTACACGGGTATGTCGAATAACAAATGAGGAGCTACAAAATCGAACTGGGGAGAAAAATAAATTTATTGCGGAACTTGACTAAAGCAAAAAATTGGTTGAAGGATGGATCAATAGGCAGGCATCAAGGAATAGTCAGTTTGACATGGTAGGAAAGTTGCGGAGGTAAAAAGTATGGAGGGAAACCAATACTTGACTACAGTACACAGGATCCAATGGATGTAGGTTGCAGTATTTTTCCGTAATTGCATTTCGACCCCCCCCCCCCCCCACCTCGAGGGTGATAAAATGGTGACATTGTAAAAAACTGTAAACCGGCGGTAAGTTGTGCAATTTAAAATACAAAAACACGTCGTTGACGACGCGGATGAAGACACACTGTAAGTAGACAGGCACAATTAAAAAAAAACAATAACACAGCGACAGTCTGGTTTCTGCTCGCACTAGATAAAAAATACAACTAGCGAGAGTATGGTAGCTGTTCGCAACACTGACAGGGGACGCACAATGCTGAACATTCACTTTAAACAGCACTATAGAGGCGACACGGCGGCAGAGGGCGGGCGGGGGGAGGACCTGGACTGATAAGGGGGAAAAGGGGGGAGGTGAGGAAAAGGGGGGGGGAGCCGATGGAGGGAGAGGACATAGAAAAAAGGGGGGCAGCGTGGACACAGAAGAAGTGGGGGAGGCAGTGGAGTGGAAAGCAAAAGGACTCGGTGGAGAGAAGGAAGTCGCAGAGAAAAATGGTTCAATTGGCTCTGAGCACTATGGGACTTAACTGCTGTGGTCATCAGTCCCCTAGAACTTAGAACTACTTAAACCTAACTAACCTAAGGACATCACACACATCCATGCCCGAGGCAGGATTCGAACCTGCGACCGTAGCGGTCGCGCGGTTCCAGACTGTAGCGCCTAGAACCGCTCGGCCACTCTGGCTGGCGAAGTCGCAGAGAGGGTAGGTGGGGAAAAACAGGATGGAATGGGGGAGAGGAAGCCCAGGAAAAGGACAGAGTGAGGGAGGAGGAGGTAAGAGTTGATAGGAGGGATAAACAGAGGGAGAGAGGACATCATCTTGGAGGAGGAGGTGATGGAAGCCACCTAGGGAAAGTAGATGCAGGGTGCAGAGGTGGAGGGTAGAAGGGACACAACGGTGAAGGTGCGGCAGAGGGGGGGGGGGGGGGGTTGGAGAAGAGAGGAACAACCAGGGGATGAGGGGGATCAAGTCAGTTGGAGGTGTAGAGGACGCAGATATGTTAGAGGAAAAGGAGCAGATGGGGGAAAGGTATCAGGTCATAGAGGATCTGCATGGGGGACGGGAGGCGTATACGGAAGGCGAAGCTGAGTGCATGGTGCTCGAGGATCTGGAGGAACTTATAGAATTGGTAAGGGGGGGGGGGGATATCCAGGTGGGACTGGCATAAGAGAGGATGAGATGGATTGAGGATTTGTAGGTGTGGTGGATGGTAGACGGGTTCAACCCCCATGTCTGGCTAGAGAGGAGTTTAAGGAGACAGAGGCAGTTGTGGGCATTGGATTGGATAGAGCAGAGACGGCGGACCCAGGTGAAGTGATGGTCAGTGGTGAGTCCAAGGTAGGTGAGAGTGGGGAAGAGGTGGACAGGACGAGTGCAGATGGTAAGGGAAGAATTCAGGAGCCAGAAGGAGTGAGTGGTAAGACGTACATAGGTCTGGAGTTTAAACAGGAGACTGGGATGCCATACATGGTGTAGGCCTTTTCAAGGTCGAGCGAGACAAAAATGGTGGAGCGACGGGAGTTCAGCTGGAGGGAGAGGAGATGAGTGAGGCATAGGAGTTGGTCACTGGCAGAAAAGGAAGGTCGAAAGTCACATTGGGTGTTGGGGAGGAGGTGGTTCAGTGGAAGTGGTGATGGCTGTGCATGGGAAGGATGGATTCCAAGAGCTTGCAGAACACTGAGGTGAGACATATAGGGCAGTAGGAAGAGGCATCAGATGGAGGTTTGTTGGGTTTGGAGAACATCAGGATACGGAAGGTTTCCCACATGTTGGGGTAGAAGCCAGTGGCAAGGATTCCGTTGTAGAAGGCAGCAAGGACGGCAGGGAAGGAGGGAGGGCAGTGTTTGAGATGGCGGTAGGTAACGCGGTCGTGGCTGGGAGTGGTGTTGCGTTTAGTGTGGGGTGTGAGGCTGATGTCCTGTGTAGTGATGGGAGTGTTAAGTTCAGATGCTGGTGTGTGGCCCAAGTACTGGAAACTAGGAGCAAGGGGAGGAGCGATGATATCTGTACATTCGATGACGTCGGGGAAGAGGGAATAATCAAATTGGGGATTATCTGGAATGGGTAGGTTGCAGTTGTCAGGCAGAGACGAAGACATAATAGCGTGAATGACTGCATCAAATCAGTCTTCGAAGTGAAGATCACAGCAGACCTATACGTTGTTGAAAACTCACCCCATTTCTGTGTCCATTCGTGTAGAATGTAAGGCCTTGGGAAATCGGATGAACCTTCTGGAAAAACGATGTATTTTTCTAGCTTTTGTATTCTTTTGGAGCATACACTGTCTGATCGAAAGTATCCGAACAGCCCTCCGTAATGCGGAGTCGACCGCTAGATGTCACGAGAGGTGGACCCGCCAGTATAAAAACAGGCGTGGAGTACTGTGAAGCAGTAATAGCAGACTGAGTGAGTCGGGAGAGCTCAGTGATTCCTGCCGTAGACTAGCCACTGGACGTCACGTGACTAGCATACCCATGAGGGACATTCATCCTTGTGGCGCTGCCCTACTCTACTCATGTCAACGTCCGCTAATAGGTGTCCGGATGCTTTTGATAAGATAACGCATGTCTGCATCATTTCACACCAAGAAGTACAGGTCGTGCTGGAGACGAGAGGTCCTAGCAGAGCAAGGTGAGAAATGCACCTGGTGTGCAGGGGTAATCACAATGTGTACGCGGCTCATTACTTCCCCGGCATTACGCAGTGTGGACAGGGCCTCCACCGGCGCATCGCCTCCCGCCCACAGCCCGAGGGCCTCCCAGAGATCATTTGTCTCGGCGCGGCTCCGCCGGGCGCTCCTTATATATAAATCAGCGTCTGTCCCAGATGAAGAGAAATGCCGCGCCGGCTTCGCGCGGCCCCGCCGGCAGTCGCTCTTTCATAACGCAGCAAAATACGTCCTCGCCTTATTTATAAGCCCCTCCGTCGCCAGTAGGAACGGGACGGGACTGTTTCTCAAAAGAAATGCCCAGTTCCACAAAGCAGATGCATTACTGTGATCTGAATTGAAAAGTTAACAAGCAGCGGAGAATTCTCTATCCTTTGCAAGGAACTGCTTCATCCGAGAAAATCACGAAGCAGTACCTGCGTTCGTCCGTCGCATGGGTGCCGAAATAACAGGAATACAGAGTGAATCCCAACTCCACTGAAAAAATTTCGCCGCGCGGGATTAGCCGAGCGGTCTTGGGCGTTGCAGTCATGGACTGTGCGGCTGATCCCGGCGGAGGTTCGAATCCTCCCTCGGGCGTGGGTGTGTGTGTGTTTGTCCTTAGGATCATTTAGGTTAAGTAGTGTATATGCTTAGGGACTGATGACCTTATTAGTTAAGTCCCATAAGATTTCACACACATTTGAAAATTTTTCAAAAAAATTTCGAAGGCTATTCGCGTAAATTTTCCGAGCATTTTGGAATAAAAGATCCGTGGATTCTAGTAGCTTGTAACAGAGTAGTTGCAGTTCGTTCGATTCCTTACCACCGCTTATTAATTTGCCTGTGTTACAATGAAAATGCCTATACTATAGTGCAAATGTGGGCGGTATGTGCTTTGTGTCTTGTTTCTAAACAGTTTTGTTCTATTCAGTTACTCTTTTCCCCCAAGCTTGCATTGAGTATCGTTCAGTTCTGTCTAGAGTGTCTTTCTGGTACTATTAGATGTACATTAACTGCTGCACACGTCAGTAAGAATATGTTTGCTACGAGGATTTGGCCAATGTGCACCTCATGTACTGGTTTACTGAATATTATGGAACAAGGGCAGACAGCTGTGAGACGCCCAGCTTAACCAGCAGGACAGGACGGGTAGTTTAAATTGTAGAAAGAGGCTAAAATAAGGAGCTGTCAGTTACACTCGAACATACAACTTTATTATTTGATCAAACATTACAAGAGTCCAAAAAAAAAATTTTTTTTAAACACACAGCTTTAATCTTTGGGACTTGATTACCAGCTGAAAGCCACTTTAATTTAAAAACGGCTGAAGGCCAATAACTTAAAACGCAAGCATAATCAGAAATTTAAAAGGCAAGCCTTATCTTAAAACAGTTCTTTAGTTAGGCTGAAGGCCCAAAGAATCAGACAGCTCAAGAGCAAACAAGTTTAATTCAAATCGGCTGAAGGCTTAACACTTAAAACTCCATAACATTAATTTTTTAAAAAATACCAAAGGCCTTACATGAAACAGTTCTTTAATTTAGGCTGAAGGCCTTAAGAGCAAAACAACTCAAACTCATGAAGGCCAAACACCTACAATTCAACAACATTAAAACCTTTAAAATGCCAAAGATCTTACGTGAAACACTTCTTTAAATTAGGCTGAAGGCTTAAAGAATCTTACGCCTTAAAGGCAAAACAACCTAAATTTTTTTAAAAAATGGCCGAAAGCCATACAAGTACAAGCAACAAGAACAAGAACAGTCGGCCTGCAATTCAAACACTAACGTTCGCTTAGGTGAGACAGGCAGTCGGCCCAACTATTCACGATCCGACGACAACCCAATCGACCGACAGTCAATGGACCCACCAACAAGATAACTTCCACTCCACCCGACCGGGGCACAAAAGGGAGTTCAACGGAACAACGTAGAAGGTATTGGCGCTCATAACCAATCATACATGGAGCTGTCAAACTACACACTGTGCTGGACAGCAACAACACGATCAGGAAACTACACTGTCTGAAATTTATGTCAACTACCAGGGCAGGCAACCGGAATGTTAACGGCCACAAGGCAGAAGATTCCGCTGGTGCACTTCAATACAAATAACCAAGTACAGTGAATCTCCACCTGAGGGTGGCTAAAATTTTGCGACTTGAAAACCTCGTTGTTGCTCGCGGGAATATCCCAGCAGCCGACAACGAACTCCAAACGACACAATGTGAACAGTCTTGACTTGCTGGTAGATTAAATCGAAACTCAACTTTCGTGTCCAGGGTCGGTGAGCCACGGACCTCGTAGCAATGGGAACAGGCCCACACACTCCAGACACCGCGTAGAGACCGCCAGTGGCCCCGGCCAAACTACGTCCCGCGGAGAATTCCTCGCTGCTCCACGCCAACCGACCGACTGCTCCGGCCCGGAATTGGTGAAAGGGCCAAGTATACGCCGCCCGATGAGACGACCAACCTAACGACAAACCAACGGTCGTCCCGCTCCAATCTCGCTCCGTCTGACAGTTCATGTGTGTCGCCAGCGGTCGGCGAGCACTGGCTGTAGGCGCCTCACCGGAGCTCCGTCCCCCGACTTCACTGCTGCTGCCCCCCGACTGCACTGCTGGTCCATCCCGAACTGACTGCCAGACACACGACGACCCGGAAATACTATCGGTCGCTTATCGATACGCGCTGCTGCTGCTGCTCACGGGCAAGTAAGGCAGGAAGTCAGTGACGCCAGTAAATGGAATTTAAAAAAAAACATGGCGGCAGTACAGTACAGTACAGTACAGTACCGCCTACGAAATATCAGACCAGCTGTGTGGCTGGATTGAAGAGTTTTTAGCAAACAGAACACAGCATGTTGTTATCAATGGAGAGACGTCTACAGACGTTAAAGTAACCTCTGGCGTGCCACAGGGGAGTGTTATGGGACCATTGCTTTTCACAATATATATAAATGACTTAGTAGATAGTGTCGGAAGTTCCATGCGGCTTTTCGCGGATGATGCTGTAGTATACAGAGAAGTTGCAGTATTAGAAAATTGTAGCGAAATGCAGGAAGATCTGCAGCGGATAGGCACTTGGTGCAGGGAGTGGCAACTGACCCTTAACATAGACAAATGTAATGTATTGCGAATACATAGAAAGAAGGATCCTTTATTGTATGATTATATGATAGCGGAACAAACACTGGTAGCAGTTACTTCTGTGAAATATCTGGGAGTATGCGTGCGGAACGATTTGAAGTGGAATGATCATATAAAATTAATTGTTGGTAAGGCGGGTACCAGGTTGAGATTCATTGGGAGAGTGCTTAGAAAATGTAGTCCATCAACAAAGGAGGTGGCTTACAAAACACTCGTTCGACCTATACTTGAGTATTGCTCATCAGTGTGGGATCCGTACCAGATCGGTCTGACGGAGGAGATAGAGAAGATCCAAAGAAGAGCGGCGCGTTTCGTCACAGGGTTATTTGGTAACCGTGATAGCGTTATGGAGATGTTTAATAAACTCAAGTGGCAGACTCTGCAAGAGAGGCGCTCTGCATCGCGGTGTAGCTTGCTCGCCAGGTTTCGAGAGGGTGCGTTTCTGGATGAGGTATCGAATATATTGCTTCCCCCTACTTATACCTCCCGAGGAGATCACAAATGTAAAATTAGAGAGATTAGAGTGCGCACGGAGGCTTTCAGACAGTCGTTCTTCCCGCGAACCATACGCGACTGGAACAGGAAAGGGAGGTAATGACAGTGGCACGTAAAGTGCCCTCCGCCACACACCGTTGGGTGGCTTGCGGAGTATCAATGTAGATGTAGATTGAAAATAGGTACAACATACTTCATTATTTTTGTCAGAACAACACATTTTTTTGTAAAATAACTCAATTTCAATTAATACAGCAAAGCCGGATACCAGTGTGGGAAAGAATGACAATTTATTTATTTAACTGATCACATGTGCACTCCCACAAAATAAATCCCTACATCCAGTTTGGTGAGATCTGTGAAATGAATGAATGTATGGTTGTCTGCTAACCGCAGATAGTGAATGTGAATATATGATCATCTTTGAGACGGTACTTGGGTCACCTTTGGTGGGACCAAAGAGATGAAATTTACCTGAGCTTTGAGCGCCTGCAATGTGGCTGACCAATACGGTAGCATGGTCTTCCCCCACCTCGACAGAGGTGCGAGATGACCTGAAGAACGGCCATGTTTCAGCACTCTGCCCCTGGACCTTGTGCTGTTAAGACCTGTCTTAGGCGTGCTCCGTAAGGACAAAAGAGTGGAGACATGGTATGCATGTGGAATACTTAAGAGTAGTTTGAAATAATAATTTCTCTATTTCAGGAACTTTTGTGGGGAGAATTAAATGTCAGGCAGGTAATATTAATGGGATCATAGTAATCTTCGGAAGTGACCAACCGTCACAATGAAACCACGTGTAGCAATAAGTTGAAATACTTCCGTGTGCTTAAGTTAAGCTGAATTACTAGCGTGTGTACTATAAGTTGAAATATTTAAGAAATAGCGTGTGCAGGACTTGAAATTAGAGGCGAGTACTTCCACGTGGTGAGTACTGTGTGAGTCTCAATCTGTGGATAAGACAAAGGATAAAGAGAAGTACTCGTCCATGGTATCAGTTGAGGACTCGTGTGTGTGACGAATATGTTCTTAATATTACTTTGCGTGATATGTTTCCGTGTGACGCTGGATTCAAACTATAATACTCTGAGAGAGAAGCAAGGTGAGTCAGCCGTCTATCCAGCAACGCCACTTGTCTTGCATTGCACAGGAAGACATGCATATATCTCCAGAGTTCATAGTAGGAAAGTAGAATTACGAAGTGGGGCAGTGTCGTGTGAAACTGGGATAAATATTAATTGAAGTGGGAAAGCTGAAAGTGATAATGTTGTGGCTATTCCCTGTGTTGTATTTCATGTTGTAGTGTGGTGTATGTCACGTAATTTGAGTATGTGTGGTTTGCATGGGAGAGTAGCAAGGTAGTTTCAGAGGTAGTGAGTTATGCATGTTCCTTTCGTACCGCTCGGACTTGAGGAAAGTTTCGTGATGATGGTTGTGAGAGTTGAAGTGTGAGATATAGCAAAAGATCCACCATCCTATCCAGAAAGTGCACTGTAGCGTTAAATAATTACGAGACCATAAAATAGAGAATCACCAATGTAAAGCCATGCCCACTGGGCGGAATTTCTCATGTGTTATTGTTGTAGGCTATAGAATTTGTGTGTTTAGGTTATAGAATTTATCAGAATAAGTAAGATAGTGAAAAGAAAAAGATTGGTGGCCTTTTCCTTCAAATAGTGTGTTGTCACGGTACCCAGAATTTATAATGTGTGCGCCATTAATATTCAGTGCGATGGCCACGTGTTGTTCAAAGCCGTTAAATAAGAAAGAAAATGTGGTATTGCCAGTGCGTAGTGAACAGTCAGAGTTCTGTAAATTACTAATAGTCAGATGTGCGTTGCGTAATATCCAAGCAGGAGGATAACTTTTAACTTAATTGTGAGTACTAGAGTTCATGTTACTTGATAAATAAAAAATGAATCCACTCGCTTGGCAGGCCACTCATCTTGCAGGCCTGACTGCTTGATGCCACAGTATGAGCAAGGCATGTGGGTGCCTCTCATAATTTCGACCCTGCCAGGATTTTGCTGTTAGGGTTTGTTTTTAAGATTTTTTTTGATGGAATATATTGTGATAGCACTAAGGAGTAAAAGCTTTTTTGTTTGCAATTTCTTTCTGGATTGGTGAGGATCTTTAATTTTTTTATGTAATCGGTTGCTATGTAGTCCAAGGCTGGAAGATGGTTGTATAATATTTTTTGCGTAATGTCCGTAGTAACTAGGTCACAGTCGAAAAGTGTAGTCACCATGGAGAATAGTGATTCTGGGATGAACGTAGCAGTGCAGCAGGAAGTAGGTGTCGACCTTGGGTTAATGAGCGAGAATGGCAAACACTCGGAAGGGGCTGAATTGTTCAGCGGATCACGGCTAGGTGATCCTTTAAGCGGCGGGCTTTGTCCACAATCGGGGGCTTTTCCCGACGACGCGGGTGAGCCGGGACTAGGTCGGGTATGCAGTGAAAGTGAAGCTACCCTTGGCGAAGCTACGGTTTCTCAGGCGAACGAGGTGAGCGCACTGAAAGTAGCAAATGACAATGTGCTACTGCAGTTTTTACAGAGGATGGATAGAGATAATAAGGAAAGATTGGAAGCGATGGATAGAGATAATAAGGAAAGATTGGAAGCGATGGATAAATATAGAAAGGAAAGATTGGAAGCGATGGATAAAGATAATAAGGAAAGAGATAGGGAGACTAAGGAAAGATTGGAAGCGATGGATAAAGATAGTAAGGAAAGATTGGAGGCAATGGATAAGGGAAATAAAGAGGCAATGAGGAAGCTACACACAGTTATCGATGAGCGTCTGTCCACAGTCAATAATCGGTTAGATGAGGGGGAAAAAAATCTGGATGCATTGAAGCAAGTATGTGATGCCGTGAAAGAAAAAACCAATAATTTGGAGGTACGATTAAGTGAAATAGAGAGTGATATTACAGAATGTAGGCACGTGTTGCCGGATGAGAGAATCAAAGAGATAGTGGAGGACTTACTTGCAGATAAACAAGGGGCATTAGAAAGCGTGGAAGCTCAAGTCACCCAGCAGAAAGTGGCGCTAAATAAACACAGGGATGAAGTTGCGGAGGTAGTGGTCAGAATGAATACGATTAGCGCAGATGTAGAAAAGATCAGTATAAGAGGCGAAACAGGCTCTGACAGTACACAGCGAGAGGTTTATGCCGACCAGGAGGAGATACAATCGCTATTACAGTTTAAAGAGGCACAATTAGAAACAAATAGGAAACATAGGGAAGAACTAGCACAGTTGGGATTAGCGTGCAGAAGCGAAGGTGAAACACCACCAGGTAGACTGCAGAGGGAGAGTGAGATATATTCAAAAAACGAAAATAGGCAGAAAGAGGAAGACGAACTCAGAGAGTTAGAAGAACGGTTGTGTCGGATAACACAGGTGGCAAACCCAACTGGGTATAGTCCAAGGTCGGAAAACATAAATGCGGAAGAAGAATGTAGGAGGCACTTCGTGTCGGTACAAACGTACACTTGTTTTCCAGATCCTGATAATTACCAACATCCATGCCTGTGGCTGTCTCAATTTCAAGATTCATTACCTTCATCGTGGGGACCACTCCTCAAAATCAAGTTTGTGTGTAACCATTTGAGTGACGAGGCTAGAGCGAAAATGCAGGAAGTTATTAAAGACTGTAGTAGCTACAAGATACACTCCTGGAAATTGAAATAAGAACACCGTGAATTCATTGTCCCAGGGAGGGGAAACTTTATTGACACATTCCTGGGGTCAGATACATCACATGATCACACTGACAGAACCACAGGCACATAGACACAGGCAACAGAGCATGCACAATGTCGGCACTAGTACAGTGTATATCCACCTTTCGCAGCAATGCAGGCTGCTATTCTCCCATGGAGACGATCGTAGAGATGCTGGATGTAGTCCTGTGGAACGGCTTGCCATGCCATTTCCACCTGGCGCCTCAGTTGGACCAGCATTCGTGCTGGACGTGCAGACCGCGTGAGACGACGCTTCATCCAGTCCCAAACATGCTCAATGGGGGACAGATCCGGAGATCTTGCTGGGCAGGGTAGTTGACTTACACCTTCTAGAGCACGTTGGGTGGCACGGGATACATGCGGACGTGCATTGTCCTGTTGGAACAGCAAGTTCCCTTGCCGGTCTAGGAATGGTAGAACGATGGGTTCGATGACGGTTTGGATGTACCGTGCACTATTCAGTGTCCCCTCGACGATCACCAGTGGTGTACGGCCAGTGTAGGAGATCGCTCCCCACACCATGATGCCGGGTGTTGGCCCTGTGTGCCTCGGTCGTATGCAGTCCTGATTGTGGCGCTCACCTGCACGGCGCCAAACACGCATACGACCATCATTGGCACCAAGGCAGAAGCGACTCTCATCGCTGAAGACGACACGTCTCCATTCGTCCCTCCATTCACGCCTGTCGCGACACCACTGGAGGCGGGCTGCACGATGTTGGGGCGTGAGCGGAAGACGGCCTAACGGTGTGCGGGACCGTAGCCCAGCTTCATGGAGACGGTTGCGAATGGTCCTCGCCGATACCCCAGGAGCAACAGTGTCCCTAATTTGCTGGGAAGTGGCGGTGCGGTCCCCTACGGCACTGCGTAGGATCCTGCGGTCTTGGCGTGCATCCGTGCGTCGCTGCGGTCCGGTCCCAGGTCGACGGGCACGTGCACCTTCCGCCGACCACTGGCGACAACATCGATATACTGTGGAGACCTCACGCCCCACGTGTTGAGCAATTCGGCGGTACGTCCACCCGGCCTCCCGCATGCCCACTATACGCCCTCGCTCAAAGTCCGTCAACTGCACATACGGTTCACGTCCACGCTGTCGCGGCATGCTACCAGTGTTAAAGACTGCGATGGAGCTCCGTATGCCACGGCAAACTGGCTGACACTGACGGCGGCGGTGCACAAACGCTGCGCAGCTAGCGCCATTCGACGGCCAACACCGCGGTTCCTGGTGTGTCCGCTGTGCCATGCGTGTGATCATTGCTTGTACAGCCCTCTCGCAGTGTCCGGAGCAAGTATGGTGGGTCTGACACACCGGTGTCAATGTGTTCTTTTTTCCATTTACAGGAGTGTATTTTGTGACAAGTTTTTAAATGAATTCTGGTCGAAAAGTAAGCAGGACCAGGTTAAGCAAAGCATATTGATGATGCCAAATTGTAACGAAGGTAGTATAAGAGATCCAGTGTCATGCTATCAGGAAATGGTGAGACGAAATAGGTATTTGGATGTGCCATACGAAACTGGGGAGCTCATTAGGATCTGTATAACGAAGTTGCCAGTGAAATTGCGCAGAGATATAGCGATAGCAGGCAGAGGCGTAGACGATTCTGCGTCATTTCAGCACTTGTTACAAGAATTGGGTAATGAGAGCAATATCGTGAACAGAGACACGACTCATAGGTCAGATAGTGTCGAGGATAGGAACGGCAGAAACTATCAGAATGACAGGAGAGCATGGAATCCTGGCACTTCATTCTTGTCATAATGGATTGAAGGATAGGAGAAACTGATCCAACATATCAGCCCTTAACATCTTGCTTTAAAACACATGCTGCAGGCACTGAAAATTGTCGGTGTAGCAGACATACTCTACTGATATGTAGGAATGCAAATACCATACTTCTGATCAGAGAATAAAACACCAGTAATGGAATCTGTTAGGCTGGTCTCTCAGAGCAAAATTTGCAAATTTTTATTTCGAGCACTAAAGTAAAAGGACTGTTTCCTCAAAAAAAAAAACAGTTGCTAAAAAATTTTTAGGTTAATGCCAATGAGTCCAGTTTAATTAGTGCGATTTGACTATTGCAGGTACTTAACACGTAATGTAAAAAGTCAACATTGTGATCGAAATTTTTAGATTAGCTGCCATCTGATCGGTAGTATGTCATTGTCATAGTGACAGTTATAATGGGGTGCTACGTATGGTTGTTCGGAATCTGGTGTTAGGGAAAGAGGTCACTAGCACCAAAGTTTCTAACACTTGGGCTGTCCCATCTCTCCTAGCTTGTATACTCTCTGCACACATTTAATTTTCATGTAAGCTCAGATTCCTAACTAGCAAATTCTTTATTGTGTATAGTGGACCATTCAGAGTGAGGCGGATTGTCCAGGAAAATGCTGTACTGATTGAGACGATCAAGGGAAAACAATCACGTGGGCTTCATCACATTTCTAACATCAAATTATGGCAAAGTTAATGATAGATCAAAAGTAGGCAATTTATGGTAGATAGTGTATTTATTTGTGGTGTGTAACGTTGTGCAGGGTCAAATCGAACATAAGAATTTCCAGGCGGGATGTCAGGAAGTATGACGGAATAGACTGGTCGAATGAGTCATGAACAGGAGTCGACAGAGTGGTTTATGTACGTATTTTTTGTCATATGAATAAGGATCAAGCAGAAACGACGTGATGATTAATGACTGGATAAAGATGGTAGATAGAGAAGCGACGTGATAAATAGTAGTGAATAAAGGGGACATTTAAGGAGAGAAGCGACGTGAAGCAGTGTGATTAATAAAGAGAGATTCGACGTGATGAAACAGTGGTAAATAAAGGTGAGTAGAATTAATAATGTGAAGATGTCTTAGATGTATGTTACAGAGAGGCCTCTGTATGCTGCAATAGAGGTTGATGCCAATGGCGAAGGAAGACCAGGAAATGACGAAGCAGTGGACGGACGGAGAGCCGAAATATGAATGAAGAGATGAGGACAACTGCACAACGTGAAGGGACATAAAGGGAGTATGAGATCCAGATGGTGAACGTTGTGGAATACTGATGTAAGATGTAATATAGATGTAAATCTAATTCTTACCATAACATTTGCAATATGAAAAAAAATAACTTTTGTTGTTGTTGTTGTTGAAGCCTGGTACCAGTATAACTAATCAAAACGGTACCAGGAATGTGTACAGTTATTTTGCAGGATGAATAATTTGTGTATTTTTTGTGCTTAGATGAAATGTCGCAATTCTAAGTTGATATTTAGCAGGATGAATAATCGGTAAAGTGAATGCAGAGGTAAGCCGATGGAGAGAGGTGCCAGAGTGAAAGGACGAATTCGGAGACTGGAATGCTATCTCCGAAACAGCTTCATGTGTTATGTGGTTGAGTATAAGGGAGCAAAGGTATGGTATGTTGTCGTGAGTGTGGTGGTGTTAAGGTTAGCTGACTTCTAGACCTATTCTGTTAGTGTATTAGTGGATTGAATGAGAAGAAAAATGTGATGTCTGGTGAGTGAGAGTCGTAGAGTAGTGTGATCAATGCGCACACTCCTGTAAAGGGGATGCTACCGATCCATAACTAAAACATTGTTGTGTTTTATTGTTTGATTTGGATGAACCTCGATGGCAGGTCAGGATCTGACATCATGTGGATGGTACATACATGTCCTAGAAATGTTATATATAATAAAAAGGTAAAATATATAAAAAGATACTAATTTCAGTCTGTCACAAGCACAAAGGTGCATTGTACATTGTAGATTTGGAGTCATCAGTTTCTAAAATGTTTATTGTGTTAGGATGTTAAAGTAGTTTACTATTTAATAACATGTGGTAGGTAATTGTGCGCTGCGTAGATTATTTCTTTTTTTTTTTGTTAGAACACTTTCAAGGGGTATTAATTTCAGTCTGTCACAAGCACAAAGGTTCATTGTATATTGTAGTCTTAGAATCAACAGTTTCTAACATTTTCACTGTGATAGGATGTTAGAGTAGTCTAATATTTGATATTGTAATTATGAGCTGTATAGATTATTTCTTATTCCTTTTTTTTTGACACATTCATGTTTTGTATGAGGGACGACAGGTACAATCAGTAGTACAAGTGTGGGCTGTATATAGAATAGAGATAAATGTTGATGTTGTATGTGTAGAAAACTAGGGTGTATGATTTTATGTTTTTTAGAACAAAGATACTTTTATTACCAATGTATCTAATAGATCATACATGTAATCAATGACTAAATACTGTAAGAATATCCTTTTGTCTGTAATGTTGCGAGATGCACGGAAGGGTCTGACTGATTGGGTGTCGTAGCGCTGAGGGGCTACACAGAACACGCCCGTACCACATAAGCCAGGCTGACGTCGGCATGGGAGAGGCAACAGAGCTGGTGCGCTCCCCACTCCACTGCCGGTCGAGGTACAATCCACATGCCCGCTACAGCAGGTCAACGATCTGGGGCGACACGCACGTACCACGGGCCATTCATAAGTTCCGCCACCCTTACGACTGGGGAAAGTATCCCGCGGAGGCAACAGCGGGTGGTTTCTTCTGCTCAACGGCTCACGCGGCGGCACCACGGCAGAATGAACGATGCGCGGCAGAGTCCGGCGGGCATTTTTTACCAGCAACAATTAACTAGTACTGGACTGTGGAGCCATGAAACAAGATGACTCCTCGTATGTCTCCATAAGGTGGAAAGTAAGGGGCTGGTGTTTCCACGTTGTGAGTGGTGGAAAAGATTTTGTCATCAGCAGACAGGACGATTGTTTTGCTTTGTCTTGACCACTGAACGGTGGGATCCATAAACTTTTGGCAGTGACTTGTTAAGTGTGCTTTGTGAATTGCATGTGGGACGCTTGGTATACTTAAAGAGGACAGTTGTCGTTTGGTGGCTGATTATTGTATGAACGCAAGAAACTAGAGTGGGACATTGACATTTGCGTTTGTAGTAGGAGACATTTCTTTAATTGGTGCGGGAATAAGTGCTATTTGTTGGAACTTACGACTTTTAATTACACCATGAACTGAAAGGACAGAACTGTGGGTAATAGTAATTGTAGGGGCATTTCTGGAAGACCAGATTCGTGTGGATGGTACTCTGAGAGTGACTATGACATTTGGGTTTAATGTGAGATACAGTTTACTGTTCAGTGCGTGTTAAAAATGCCGATTTGAGTGACCTAAAGACTTTCGTTCGGGTAACCATGGGAGAGCTTTGACACCGAGACAGTGTTTCTAGGGAACCCGTCAGCAACTTTTTTGACCCCAAGAAAATCACAGAATGAAATGATTCCGTGTGACTCGCAAGATAGGGAATAATGTATTTGTACTTGTAATTGTGTAAATTTTTTTTATATGTTTCATTCCTGGAGGGACAGCAAGTGTAATTGTATTTCATTAACATTTGTGTTTAGAATTGTTAGTGTTTTTTTTTGTTTCTTCTGGGTTACCAGTTCACGTAGCATGTTTATTAGAATATTTGGTTCAATGATGCTTTACTTATTAGCCAGTGGCGTAATACTAATGTAGCGGCTCTTGTTGCATTGGTCAGTAAGGTTGTCACAGAGGACAAGGGTTTGCATTGCACAACAAATATCGGAATTAACTGATGCATTTTGATGTCGTGGACAGTAATGATCTTGTTGGTGTGTTGACTGAAGCCAATTATTTGCATTATCACAGTGGTGATATTTCACATTAAAGTGTAACGAAGGCTAGTCAAAATGCAAGTTCTTGTCGTCTAAATGTGTAACAATAGAGAAATGAGCAGTAGAGTAAGATACGAGAGCTACTGGTGGATTCAAGCACTTATTGCTAAACTATTTACTGCGTGTATTGATCAAAGTTGATGGACTGACTGGCTCAGCAACAGGTATTTGTACTGGTGGACAAGGATAAAGTTAAACTCACAGTCGAGTAGTGGTGGCAATTGCTTAAGTGATGATAGTTAATGAGTATCACATGATGTCTTAGATGAACTATCTTACGTAACCAGTATGTAACTAGTGGTATATTTCATTGTTTTTTTCTCAGTTTAATTTCTCCGTAGGTTTGATGTACATTTTAAAGTATTGGTATGGAGCCTGACATTCTACATGTAACTAGAGTACACAATTTTTTTTCTTTTGTTGATTTTGTTTTGTATTTAGACATTGCCGTGTAAAGGTTATTACAACGCAATTTATGAATGTCAGATTACTTGTTCTGTGTTTGGACGGTGAGCTATTTAAAAATTTATGAGTACAATGAGTATTTTTTTATTTGTTTTAGAATTGTTGAAGTTTGGATTACTCCTAAAAATAACGGAGATCCCGGTAACTAAGCAAATTTTTATCTCACCATTATTTTTATTTGTATGATGTAATGTTTTATTTGTCATTTGGATTGTTGTAAATTTGTCTGTGTACGTTACTCTGGATTGTGGAGAGTACAATAATGCAACAGCTGTGTCAATAATTTGGTAAAGTAACAGCATTTGGTCGTTTATTTGAGGTCACCAGGGACTAAGGTCTCCTCCTGGTTATTTTGATGACTTGCTACGTTTGTTCTAATACAGCTTTCTTAAAAAAATGTTCGGAACTACCCTCGCATTGCAAGGATAGTACCATGCCATTTTTTTCTGCATGGGTAGCCGGTGGTGAAAGGGTACAGTACCGCCCAACATTGAAAATAGGTACAACATACTTCATTATTTTTGTCAGAACAACACATTTTTTTGTAAAATAACTCAATTTCAATTAATACAGTGAAGCCGGATACCAGTGTGGGAAAGAATGACAATTTATTTATTTAATTGATCACATGTGCACTCCCACAAAATAAATCCCTACATCCAGTTTGGTGAGATCTGTGAAATGAATGAATGTATGGTTGTCTGCTAACCGCAGATAGTGAATGTGAATATATGATCATCTTTGAGACGGTACTTGGGTCACCTTTGGTGGGACCAAAGAGATGAAATTTACCTGAGCTTTGAGCGCCTGAAATGTGGCTGACCAATACGGTAGCATGGTCTTCCCCCACCTCGACAGAGGTGCGAGATGACCTGAAGAACGGCCATGTTTCAGCACTCTGACCCTGGACCTTGTGCTGTTAAGACCTGTCTTAGACGTGCTCCGTAAGGACAAAAGAGTGGAGACATGGTATGCATGTGGAATACTTAAGAGTAGTTTGAAATAATAATTTCTCTATTTCAGGAACTTTTGTGGGGAGAATTAAATGTCAGGCAGGTAATATTAATGGGATCGTAGTAATCTTCGGAAGTGACCAACCGTCACAATGAAACCACGTGTAGCAATAAGTTGAAATACTTCCGTGTGCTTAAGTTAAGCTGAATTACTAGCGTGTGTACTATAAGTTGAAATATTTAAGAAATAGCGTGTGCAGGACTTGAAATTAGAGGCGAGTACTTCCACGTGGTGAGTACTGTGTGAGTCTCAGTCTGTGGATAAGACAAAGGATAAAAAGAAGTACTCGTCCATGGTATCAGTTGAGGACTCGTGTGTGTGATGAATATGTTCTTAATATTACTTTGCGTGATATGTTTCCATGTGACGCTGGATTCAAACTATAATACTCTGAGAGAGAAGCAAGGTGAGTCAGCCATCTATCCAGCAACGCCACTTGGCTTGCATTGCACAGGAAGACATGCATATATCTCCAGAGTTCATAGTAGGAAAGTAGAATTATGAAGTGGGGCAGTGTCGTGTGAAACTGGGATAAATATTAATTGAAGTGGGAAAGCTGAAAGTGATAATGTTGTGGCTATT
This sequence comes from Schistocerca piceifrons, assembly GCF_021461385.2. Classification (NCBI taxonomy): domain Eukaryota; kingdom Metazoa; phylum Arthropoda; class Insecta; order Orthoptera; family Acrididae; genus Schistocerca; species Schistocerca piceifrons. The sequence goes on along the minus strand of NC_060138.1, from coordinate 183,266,042 downwards.
CCCTGTGTTGTATTTCATGTTGTAGTGTGTGTGTGGTTTGCATGGGAGAGTAGCAAGGTAGTTTCAGAGGTAGTGGGTTATGCATGTTCCTTTGGTACCGCTCGGTCTTGAGGAAAGTTTCGTGATGATGGTTGTGAGAGTCGAAGTATGAGATATAGCAAAAGATCCACCATCCTATCCAGAAAGTGCACTGTAGCGTTAAATAATTACGAGACCATAAAATAGAGAATCACCAATGTAAAGCCATGCCCACTGGGCGGAATTTCTCATGTGTTATTGTTGTAGGTTATAGAATTTGTGTGTTTAGGTTATAGAATTTATCGGAATAAATAAGATAGTGAAAAGAAAAAGATTGGTGGCCTTTTCCTTCGAATAGTGTGTTGTCATGGTACCCAGAATTTATAATGTGTGCGCCATTCATATTCAGTGCGATGGCCACGTGTTGTTCAAAGCCGTTAAATAAGAAAGAAAATGTGGTATTGCCAGTGCGTAGTGAACAGTCAGAGTTCTGTAAATTACTAATAGTCAGTTTGCGTTGCGTAATATCCAAGCAGGAGGATAGCTTTTAACTTAATTGTGAGTACTAGAGTTCATGTTACTTGATAAATAAAAAATGAATCCACTCGCTTGGCAGGCCACTCATCTTGCAGGCCTGACTGCTTGATGCCACAGTATGAGCAAGGCATGTGGGTGCCTCTCACAGTAATAGAAGCTGGCAAACAATTAATGGCATGAAACGAGCCGTGCACGGCTCAACCTGTTCCAGTAGCGACAGCAAACACTTTGCATCTGAACGTAGGCGCTTTTGACTGACCAAATCCTTCTACATTGAAACCTCAAAGAAACTGGTATAGGTATGCGTATTCAAATGTGAGATACGTAAATAGGCAGAATACAGAGCTGCGGTCAGCAACTCGTATATAAGATAATAAGTGTCTGGCGCAGTTGTTAGATTGGTTACTGTTACTACAATGGCAGATTATCAAAATTTAAGTGAGTTTGAACATGGTGTTAAAGTCTGCACCCGAGAGATGGGACACACTATCTCCGAGGTAGCGATGAAGTGGGGATTTTCCAGTACGACCATTTTACGAGTGTACCGTGAATTTAGGATTCCTGCAAAACATCAGATCTCGACACTGCTGCGGCCGGAGAAAGATCCTGCAAGAAAGTAAACAACGACGACTGAAGATAATCGTTCAACGTGACAGAAATACAATCCTTTCGCAAATTGCAGCAGATTTCAATGCTGGGCCATCAACAAGTGTCAGCTTGCGAACATTCAACGAAACATCATCGATATCGGCTTTCAGAGCAGAAAGCCCACTCGTGTACCGTTGACGATAGCGCGACGCAAGGCTTTACGCCTCGCCTGGGCCCGTCAACACCGACATTGGACTGTTGATGGCTCGAAACATGTTGCCTGGTCGGACGAGTCTCGTTTCAAATTGTATCGAGAGGATGAACGTGTACGGGTATGGAGATAACCTCATGAACCCATGGACCCTGCATGTCAGCAGTGGAGTACTCAAGCTGGTGGAGGCTCTGTAATGGCATGGGGCGCGTGCAGTTGGAGTGATATAGGACCCCTGATACGTCTAGATGCGATTCTGACAGGTGACAAGTACGTAAGCATCCTACCCGATCATCTGCATCCGTTCATCTCCATTGTGCATTCCGACGGACTAGGGCAATTCCAACAGGACAATGCGACAGCCCACACGTCTAGAATTGCTACAGAGTGGCTCCAGGAACACTCTTCTGAGTTTAAACACTTCCGCTGGCTACCAGACTCCCTACACACGTACATTATTGAGCATATCTGGGATGCCTTGCAACGTGCTGTTCAGAAGAGATCTCCACGTCCTCATACCCTTACGGATTTATGGACAGCCCTGCAGGTTTCATGCTGTCAGTTCCCTCCAGCAGTACTTCAGACGTTAGTCGAATCCATGCCACGTCGTGTTGCACCACTTCTGCGTGCTCGTGGAGGCCCTACACGATATTAGGCAGGTGTGCCAGTTACTTTGGCTCTTCAATGTATGTTAGAATGATTCCGTGTGATAAGCTTCCACATCGTGAATGTTTGCGGTAACTAACCGAATAGGTCACAATTACATTATTACTCTGTAGCGAGCCACCGGCGGCTTCGGGTGCCTCGAACATATAGAGACTATACCAGATTGAGCAGAGATTCCATCCTGTCTATGTCTGCGTCAGGAGGGTCCATTATGACTTATGACTTTCTCCTCTCCCCCGCCCTCTGTCCTCTCCTTGTAGGTCAACTGTCGTACGTATACAGTGTGTCTCATAAAAACACCGACGAACTTTAGGGACAAGTTCCTCACAACAAACCAAGAAGAAAAGTCCAGTCAATATGGACTCTGAAATACATACCTTGAGAGCTGAGAGCACTTGTGCGTCTTCGATACTATGAAATACTCCGAGCACTATGCTCTCCGTATTTTGGGAGGTGGTAGTAAGGACGGAAACAAGAAAAATAGTAAACATATGTTGTAAAATGCATATCTTAAGAGCTGTGAGCACTTTTTTTCAGTAAAAGAGACGTGTTTCACATTAGCGAAAATGAACAAGTCCTCATAGCCCTTAAAGTATGCATTTTAGACGCCATGTTTGCTGGATATTTTTTCTTGGTATGGTCGTTACTACCTCCTCCCAAAATACCCAAAGTAATGTCGTTGCAGTAGAACAGATCTGTTTCAAGTATCGGAGGTGAAAAAGTGCTCATAGCTGTTAAGGTATGCATTGTAGAGCCCATGTTTATCAGAAATTTTTTCCTTGCATTGGTGTAAGCTTGTGTTTTTTTTTTTTTTTTTTTTTTTTTTTTTTTTACATGGTGCGCTGATAGTCTATTGGTTGGGTTGCTGACGCTGAAAATCTAGACGCTTCCTCCTCCTCCCCCTCCTCACCTCACCCTCTATTTATTAGCATCAAATTTATCACCGCAGTTATGGCGGGCTGTGGATGTTGTTTTAGGCTTCGTATCGCTGATATTTATTACTCAATTTATTGTCCTTACTGCTATGATTTATGACCCAATTAGTGTGGTGGCTATCCTGCTGGATAGGAAGGGTGTTTACTTAGGATCCAATTTATTACCCTTACCTCTATAATTTATTATCCTGTTAGGAGGGCTGTGATTGTATATTTAGGAACTTTATCGCTGTAATTTACGAGCCAGTTTGCTCTTATCGCTATAATTTATTCGTCAGTATGGCCGTGCCATATGACCAACACTATGACGTCTCAGTGGACATAAGCCAGAGTAAAAAGGCAGGAAATTAAAAAGAAAGAAACAAGTGAGATAGCCTGTTTCACGGTTGCTTATTGTTTTGTCTGTTTATTGAAACATCTAGGAACTTTGCAACTCATCGAACGGTATCTGTGTAGCAGCATATAATTATTGGGACGCTTGTAGGTCGCAGAGTTCTCGCAATCACGTTTTTATGCGGTCGCACCTGCGTGGTCCTTATGCCCGCGTATCACTACGAGCAAGGTTAGGCCTGGCAACACAGAACGTCGTTTATAGGTACGGCGTGCGCCGTTGATTCAGAACGGCTAGATCGCATCGTTGAAATGCTATTACAAAATGGCTCTGAGCGCTATGGGACTTAACATCTGAGGTCATCAGTCCCCTAGAACTTAAAACTACTTACACCTAACTAACGTAAGGACATCATACACGTCCATGCCCAATGCAGGATTCGAACCTGCCACCGTAGGAGCAGCGTGGTTCCGGACTGAAACGCCTAGAACCGCTCGGCCACAACGGCCGGATAAATGTTATCACACTCAGGCTACACGAGAGAAGTGTTTCCGCAACGAAGTAGTACTGCGACGAGACGCATAATTCTGTAGACATGCGGCTAACTGCAGAAAGAAATGCGGAATGAAGTGCGGCGAGCCAAATATCGAGGCGTCTATCGTGCTTCTGAAGAAATTACGAGGGTAAGTCAATTATTATCCGTAATTTAGTTATATTTTTGTTTATTTTGGTAGTACTGTCCTTTTACGTTGATGACGCATCCGTTGTTTTTTTGTTGGTATGTGTTTGCGATTTTCAACCTGCTAGGTTAGTTTCGTTATCGGTGCCGTGCTGGCAATCATGGCTGCTCCGCTGTCTATTTGCACCAAAGAAGAGCAACGTTCAGTGATCCATTTTTCGTGTTCAGAAGGCGTATCAGGGGCCGAAATTCATCGAAGACTTTCGGTATAGTACGGGAACAGTGTTTTACCACAACGGAGAGTCTACGAATGAGTTAAAAAATTCCGAAATGGTCGCACAAGCGTTATGCACGATGAAGGAGCCGGACGACCGTTTACCGCCACAAATGATCATCCACAACAGACTTGGGTTTCATAAAGTTTATGCAAGATGGGTCCCAAAACAACTAACACAGTTGCATAAATAAACACGCTTGGACATCTGCAAAAACATCTGGATCACTATGGTAGCGAAGGGAGCAGCTTCTTAGACAGGATCATTACTGGTGACGAAACATGGATCCATCATTACGAGCCACAGGGTAAACGGCAGAGTATGGAACGGAAACATCCAAATTCGACGTGCAAGAAAAAGTTCAAGACCCAACCGTCCGCAGGAAAACTGATGCTTACGGTTCTTTGGGACGCACAAGGTCCAATACTGGAACACTACGAGAAAAGGGGCACAACAATGAACAGTGTACGTTACAATGAGATGCTTACAGCCAGGCTAAATCCTACAATTCGAAGCAAACGCCGAGGATTGCTTTCAAAAGGTGTTGGGTTGTTGCACGACAATGCCCGTCCGCATTCTGCTGCCCACACTGCAGAAATGCTCCAGAAACTCATATTTGAAGTACTGGTTAATCCTCCATATAGTCCCGATCTTGCGCCTTCTATCACTTGTTTGGTCCTCTCAAACAGGCTTTAAGGGGCCGTCGATTTGCCTCGGACGAAACAGTGAAAGAAGCGGTGCATTCCTGGCTCGCAGCTGAACCAAGAACCTACTTTTATGAGGGCATCAGGAAGTTTGTACAAGGATGGACCAAGTGCGTTGAAACACAGGTAGATTATGTCGAAAACTGACATTCTTGTCAGTTTCGTATTTGATTACAATAAAATTTTATAACTACTTTGCGGATAATAATTGACTTACCCCCGTATCTTGTGTGCAGATGAAGCAAAGCTACATTCATCTAGTTAGTTAGTTTCCCATTAAAACTTTTACTTTTCGCGTAAAAAATTAAAAACCAAAGTACTCAGATTCGTGTTTGTTCGTCATTAAGGTAAGGTAAGTATATAAGTGGATGAAAGACGCATGGAGAATCATTCTAGGGACGATATGGGGAAATCCAATGTCATAAGCGACTTTGACACAGGGCAGGTTATTATTACCCGGAGCCTGTGAACGAGTATCTCGAAAACTGTGAAGCTGGCCGAATGTTCACGTGCTACAGTCGTGAGCACTTACGGATAATGGTAGAACGACAATGATACTACCACTAAGTGCTAAATGGCTCCCCGCCCACTAATCATCACAGAACGTGGGGTTCGGAGGTATCTCTGTTCTGTAAGTAAGAATGTCTAGCCCCACTAGCGGAAAGTCACAATTATGGTGCACGCACATGTGTTTCGGAGCGCACATTCAGCGCACAATGTTGAACACTGGGCGTTCATAGTGGATGAAAGACGCATGGAGAATCATTCTAGGGACGATATGGGGAATTCCGCTAACATAAGCGACTTTGACACAAGGCAGGTTATTATTACCCGCAGCCTGTGAACGAGTATCTCGAAAACTGTGAAGCTGGCCGAATGTTCACGTGCTACAGTCGTGAGCATCTACGGATAGTGGTAGAACGACAATGATACTACCACTAGGTGCTAAATGGTTGCCCGCCCACGAATCATCACAGAACGTGGGGTTCGGAGGTTTCTCTGTTCTGTAAGTGAGAATGTCTAGCCCCACTAGCGGAAAGTCACAATTATGGTGCACGCACATGTGTTGCGGTGCGCACATTCAGCGCACATTGTTGAACACTGGGCTGTGCAGGAATCGACCCCTACGCGTTCATAGTGGATGAAAGACGCATGGAGAATCATTCTAGGGACGATATGGGGAAATCCAATGACATAAGCGACTTTGACACAAAGCAGGATATTGTTACCCGGAGCCTGCGAACGAGTATCTCGAAAACTGTGAAGATGGCCGAATGTTCACGTGCTACAGTCGTGAGCACTTACGGATAATGGTAGAACGACAATGATACTACCACTAGGTGCTAAATGGTTGCCCGCCCACGAATCATCACAGAACGTGGGGTTCGGAGGTTTCTCTGTTCTGTAAGTGAGGATATCTAGCCCCACTAGCGGAAAGTCACAATTATGGTGCACGCACATGTGTTTCGGAGCGCACATTCAGCGCACATTGTTGAACACTGGGCTGTGCAGGAAACGACCCCTACGCGTTCATAGTGGATGAAAGACGCATGGAGAATCATTCTAGGGACGATGTGGGGAAATCCACTAACATTAGCGACTTTGACACAAGGCAGGTTCTTATTACCCGCAGCCTGTGAACGAGTATCTCGAAAACTGTGAAGCTGGCCGAATGTTCACGTGCTACAGTCGTGAGCACTTACGGATAATGGTAGAACGACACTGAAACTACCACTAGGTGCTAAATGGTTGCACGCCCACGAATCATCACAGAACGTGGGGTTCGGAGGTTTCTCTGTTCTGTAAGTGAGAATGTCTAGCCCCACTAGCGGAAAGTCACAATTATGGTGCACGCACATGTGTTTCGGAGCGCACATTCAGCGCACATGTGCACATTGTTGATCATTGGGCTCTGCAGGAAACGACCGGTACCCGTTAATATGCTGACCCAACGTCGTCGTCATTTACGACTGCAATGGGCACGGGATCAGCGGGATTGGACTGTGGATCTAGGGAAACGTGTCACCTGGACAGATGAATCACTTTTCCTGCTAGACCAGGTCTCCACAAACTCCCTCATCCAGGTGAAAGGCGGCTCGAAACGTGCACCGCACTACGGATGCACTCTCGTGGGAGCAGTGTTATAGTATGAGTTTGCATGGGACCTGTGGTAGTAATCGAATTCATCATTTCTGCTGTGGACCTGAAATCTGTTTTCCCAGGACAGAGCGGATCAGGTTATGGTTGTGAAAGGGTGCCAAAATCAGCCACTGTCAGTTACACAAAAGGCACAAACTTTATTTTCCTAAAAACACTTAATCACACATGCCCTTAAAAGGATTCAAAACAATACGGCTAAAGCCCGAACACAAGTTATTACAATTGCTTTAAGGAATACACGCGGCTGAAAGCCTTACTTTAAGAAAAAGAAAATATTACGTAAATACTGGCTGAAGGCCACACACTGGACGCAGAAGAACTGAGGCTTAAGGCCTGGATAGCAAGAATTTCCAATAGACGTGAAAATTTAAAAAGGCTTTAAAAAAGTGATTTTCAAATTTTAATTTAAGACAGCTGAAGGCCTTATCTTAAAAATATTTGACATTAAAGCTCAGCTGAAGGCCACATACTGAAGATCAACTCACGGCTTAAGGCCTGCATATCAAGGATTTGCAATAGAGCAAAATTCACCTATTTTCTTTAAAAAAAAATTTAGTTCAAACAAGAATCTGCAGTTTTAACTTAAGACGGCTGAAGGCCTTATTTTAAAATTAAAACAAACTAAATTAATAGGCGGCTGAAGGCCTCGCACCGTACTTGAGACAAAAATCAAAATCTAAAAACAACAGAACAATGGTGCTCAGAAGTGTTCCAAGGGTCGCTCTGAAGAGGTAACTCTAACGTAAGTTTAGGTGAGATAGGCAGCCAAGAATAAGATTAAATTATCAGATGGCATCCCGACCCAGGGACGGCTGATGGACCGCCCAACAACCTAACCAATTCCGCTGCGCCGACCAACGGCACGACAACGGAAAATATCAGCCGAGGACCAACTGACGAGGCCTAAAAACGGTCAAAAGACCAAATATACGAGGTGCATTCAAGTTCTAAGGCCTCCGATTTTTTTTCTAATTAACTGCTCACCCGAAATCGATGAAACTGGCGTTACTTCTCGACGTAACCGCCCTGCAGACGTACACATTTTTCATAACGCTGACGCCATGATTCCATGGCGAAGGCTTCTTTAGGAGTCTGTTTTGACCACTGGAAAATCGCTGAGGCAATAGCAGCACGGCTGGTGAATGTGCGGCCACGGAGAGTGTCTTTCATTGTTGGAAAAAGCCAAAAGTCACTAGGAGCCAGGTCAGGTGAGTTAAACTGTTGCGTAACGTTAGCTCGATGTGCGGGTGCGTTGTCTTGGTAAAACAGCACACGCGCAGCCCTTCCCGGACGTTTTTGTTGCAGTGCAGGAAGGAATTTATTCTTCAAAACATTTTCGTAGGATGCACCTGTTACCGTAGTGCCCTCTGCAACGCAATGGGTAAGGATTACACCCTCGCTGTCCCAGAACATGGACACCATCTTTTATTCAGCACTGGCGGTTACCCGAAATTTTTTTGGTGGCGGTGAATCTGTGTGCTTCCATTGAGCTGACTGGCGCTTTGTTTCTGGATTGAAAAATGGCACCCACGTCTCATCCATTGTCACAACCGAAGAAAAGAAAGTCCCATTCATGCTGTCGTTGGGCGTCAACATTGCTTGGCAACATGCCACACGGGCAGCCATGTGGTCGTCCGTCACCATTCGTGGCACCCACCTGGATGACACTTTTCGCATTTTCAGGTCGTCATGCAGGATTGTGTGCACAGAACCCACAGAAATGCCAACTCTGAAGGCGATCTGTTCAACAGTCATTCGGCGATCCCCGAAAACAATTCTCTCCACTTTCTCGATCATGTCGTCAGACAGGCTTGTGCGAACCCGAGGTTGTTTCGGTTTGTTGTCACACGATGTTCTGCCTTCATTAAACTGTCGCACCCAGGAACGCACTTTCGACACATCCATAACTCCATCACCACATGTCTCCTTCAACTGTCGATGAATTTCAGTTGGTTTCACACCACGCAAATTCAGAAAACGAATGATTGCACGCTGTTCAAGTAAGGAAAATGTCGTTATTTTAAGTATTTAAAACAGTTCTCATTCTCGCCGCTGGCGGCAAAATTCCATCTGCCGTACGGTGCTGCCACCTGTGGGACGTATTGACAATGAACGCGGCCTCATTTTAAAACAATACGCATGTTTCTATCTCTTTCCAGTGCGGATAAAAAAAATCGGAGGCCTTAGAACTTGAATACACCTCGTACATCGCCCGATGAGACGACCGACCGAACGACCAACCAACGGTCGTTCCCACTCCAGTCTCTTTCCGTCGCACAGTGCGTGTGTGTCGCAAGCGGTCGGCGAGTACTGGCTGTCCGCACGTCACTGCCGCTACGTTCCGACTGAACCCCCGACACATGACCAACCGGAAATACGAGCGGTCGCTTCAAAGATAATACGACAGTGCTCTTATCGATATGCGCTGCTGCTGCCACTCACGGGTAGGCAAGCCAGTAACTTAGAGACGCCAGTAAAGCAATTAAGAAACGGGCGACAGTTCCGTAAAGAGAAGCTGTCAAGCAAGAAACGGCACGAACACGAGCCGCGCGCGGCTCAGGAGCACTTATATTCCTTTATGCTCGATGTCTTTCCTGACGGCGACGTTATCTCTCACCAGCACAATTGTCCGTGTCTCTAAGCCACAATCGTGCTACAGCGGTTTGAAGAGCATGACAGAGATATTACGTCGATGCCTTGGCCACCAAGTTCGACTGATGTTAATCCGATGGAACCCATCTGAATCGTTATCGGGCGTCGTCACATCGTACGCAAATCAGCGGCCAATTATTTACGGGAATTACATGACTTGTGCGTAGACCTCTGGTGCCAAATACATTCACAAATATACCAACGACCTGTAGAGTCGATGATACGCAGAAGCGGTGCTGTATCCCGTTATAAAGATGGTCCAACAAGCTATTAAGCAGGTGGTCATAATGTTCTGGCTCATCAGTGTCTAGTCTTATATTGCAACTTGTTAATGAGCTGATTTCCTTTTCGTAATTGTTCATTGTTATCGCGATATTCCAAAATAAGAAAAATATCGCTCATCTATCGAAAAGTTTGCAATGAAAAATGTAGTTGCTGATCAATTTGTTTTGTGCTTCTTAGGTTCAAATAGTTCTAATGGCTCTAAGAACTATGGGACTTAACATCTGAGGTCATCAGTCCCCTAGAACTTAGAACTACTTAAACCTAACTAACCTAAACACATCGCACACATCCATGCCCGAGGCAGGATTCGAACCGGAGACCGTAGTGATTGCGCGGTTCCAGACTGAAACGCCTAGAACCGCTCGGCCACATCAAATGGTTCAAATGGCTCTGAGCACTATGCGACTTAACTTCTGAGGTCATCAGTCGCCTAGAACTTAGAACTAATTAAACCTGACTAACCTAAGGACATCACACACATCCATGCCCGAGGCAGGATTCGAACCTGCGACCGTAGCGGTCACGCGGTTCCAAACAGAAGCGCCTTTAACCGCACGGCCACACCGGCCGGCTCGGCCACATCGGCCGGTGCTTCTTAGGTCCCATGTTGGCGAGTACGAAATGTAGCTAACATGTCAGAATTGTTTTTAACACTGGAACGACGCGTCATATCGAGACTATAGGTCGTCAAACTGCGCTCGCGAGCCGCAAGTGGCCCGAAACAAGTATTGGAGTTGTCCGCGGTTCTCAGTCATACTTTATAATAATCGCCATCTAGCAACTAACAACCGAAGAGAAAAACGTCAACTGACGTTAGGTGCTGCTTAAAAATATAGTATCCTTACTCATTAAAGATACTTAGAGAGACAGTAATATTTTAAGATGTGTTTAATTTTAACTGACGTTGGTGAATTTGCCCTTGAACTTCGTTAACCTCAGGGCAGAGGGGTAAGTAGGGGCGCTACAGCGGGGTTACAGGATAAGAGAGGGGCAATGCTTTATGGCTTGTCTTCCAATACTGACAACTCACTTGCGGCTGCGAGTCGCACTGACCAGCTGCTAACGTATCAGTTTGGGGACGGATGTAACATGGATTCGTGAATACGCATTGTAGAGACGGTCATCTTCAAATGCGGTACTTATTTGTAGCAAAATCATATTAACTAACACTGTTGTAATACGATGTTGCGAGTAGAGGAGTACTGGCATTTAAATAATTTATCAAACTTTTTAGATGTATCTCAAATGTAATATTGCATTTAAATATAAGTACTAATACTATTATTAATCAAAGTCATTCGCGCACACAGTAAAACGATCAACGCTTCATCATACGACTATACTGTCGTATCTAATATATCGCTGAGGTTGGCAGCTATGTGAACAGACCACAGTCAATACGAACTGTTCCGAATGGAGCCGACTTTTAACGATCAGTACTAAAGGATCGACGGCAAACTTATCGTGACCTCATTATAGCTAGTCCAATGTGAGGTCATAACACACTAAATTATGTGGGTTATCAATTGATAATACACTGACGAACCAAAGAAACTAGTACACTTTCCTAATAGGGTGTAGGGCCTCAACACGACGAGGCATGGACTCGACTAATGTCTGAAGTGTGCCTGAGGGAAATGACACCATGAATCCTCCAGGACTGTCCATAAATCCGTAAGAGTACGAGAGGTGGAGATATCTTCTGAACACCACATTGCAAGACATCCGAGATATGCTCAGTGATGTTCATGTCGGGGGAGTTTCGTGGCCAGCGGAAGTATTTAAACCCAGACGAGTGTTCCTGGAACCACTCTGTAACAATTATGGACGTGAGGGGTGTCGCACTGTCCTGCTGGAATTGCCCAAGTCCGTCGGAATGCACAATAGAGATGAATGGATGCAGGTGTTCAGATAGGATGTTTACGTCAATGTCATCTGTCAGGGTCGAATCTTGAGGTATCAGGCGTCCCTTATCACTCCAACCGCCCACGCCTCACACCATTACAGAGCCTTCACCAGCTTGAACAGTCCCCTGACGACAGTCAGGGGGCCGGCCAGAGTGGCCGAGCGGTTCTAGGCGCTACAGTCTGGAACCGCGCGACCGCTACGGTCGCAGGTTCGAACCCTGCCTCGGGCATGGATGTGTGTGAAGTCCTTAGGGTAGTTAGGTTTAAGTAGTTCTAAGTTCTAGGGGACTGATGACCTCAGAAGTTAAGTCCCATAGTGCTCAGAGCCATTTGAACCATTTTTTTGACAATCAGGGTCCATCCACTCGATACATTCTGAAACGAAACTCGTCCGACCAAGCAACATGTTTCCAGTCATCAGTAGCTACATGTCGGTGTTGACGGGCCCAGGCGAGGAGTAAAGCTTTGTGTCGTGCAGTCATCAAGGGTACACGAGTGGGCCTTCGGCTCCGAAAGCCCATATCGATGATGTTTCGTTGATGGCCCAGCATTGAAATCTTCACCAGTTTGCGGAAGGGTTGTACCTCAGTCACGCTGGCCGATTCTCTTCAGTCGTCGTTGGTCCCTTTCTTGCGCGATCTTTTTTTCCGAGCGCAGCGAAGTCGGAGATTTGATGTTTTACCGGGCTCTTGATATTCAAAGCACGCACATAAAATGATCGTACGGGAAAATCCCCACTTAGTGGCTACCTCGGTGATACTGTGTCCCATCCGCCGCGCGCCGGCTACAACACCATGTTAAACTCACTTAAATCTTGATAACCTGCCACTGTAGCAGCAGTAACCGATCCAACACTGTAGCAGCAGTAATCGATCCAACAACTGCGCCTGACGTTGGTGATATATAGGCATTGCCGACCGCAGCACCATATTCTGCCTGTTTACACAACTCTGTATCTGAATATGCATGCCTATACCAGTCCCTTTGGCGCTTCAGTGTCATATCGATGCATATGCGGCCCGAGGTGCCGCTCCACGAAGTCAGTATTGGCCGTTGAACAAAAACTATTAACTATCACTACTATAGCCGTTCGCTAGGCGGGTTGTGCCGTGTTTCTCCTTCGTATGTCGTTTATAAAGTCAGTTACAGTCACAGTTTATGTTAACATTGCATTATGAGTTTTTGATTTTGGATGTAGTCATGGTCATCCGCGTTCGCAGATCCAGTGGCAAAGGAAGGTACAGACTATATGTGTCTTTTTTTCCTTGTCTGCACTAACAGTTTTACTCACTAAACATTCAGTAACGATTGTGGCTAACAATGACGTTTTAAAAATTAAGAAAGCCGACACAATAACAATTTACCTTATGATTAAATAACAACAGAAATTCAAACCACGAAAGGAAAAATACACTTCATTCTAGAACAGTAAGAAAAGTTATTAAAATGAAGACAGTTCGCATCACAGCCGCGAGGAGGCCTAGCAAGTTGCCTGATTATTTCCTCTATTTTTCAAGCTGGTAGTCGCGATGGATTCTCGACAGCAGCAGAGGCTTATATGAGGTTAAAAATTTTTGAGAATAGAAAAACACGCCGAATGTACTTGGTGCACATAGTAGTGAGTAGTCGGTTACTACAAAGAGCGTGTTGCGTTTTGTGTAACAAGCTACGAGAGGATAAACTGAAATATTTCAGCTACTTCGGAATGTCTTTTTTAACCTTCGATATATTACATCACACGCTTAAAAAAGATTTACAGAAGCAGGTCAAGAACATGAGACTAATTATGCTTTGAATGGAAACATGGGCTACAACTTTAAGGCAAGTAAATTCTAGTGTGTTAGTAGTCTGTCTGAGCCAAAAATTATCTCATTTAAAATTAAAGATTTCAGATATGTCCATTACTATTTTTTTTGAGAAGCATAATTATTAGGCCAATAAACAAACAACTTTAATTTTCTTTTCTTTACTGATATTGAATGAAAATTTACATATAAATATGTCTTTTGTCAAGATAAAAAACATCAGTTAACTTTAAACTAAATTGACAGATTGGATATGCGAAAAGAGAAGCGGAGTAACTCCTTTTAGTCCACTTTTCTATAAAAATACTTAACTCTGCGTCAGCGTCAACAAACGCTGAAGAAATCGGAGGCGATTGTTCTATAGATGTCACAGTTTTTTTCAGGTTGATACAGCTGAGATTGCATCTGCGCCCTAACTGCGGAGCTGTGCCCTGGCTGTAAACGTTTCCTGATATAACAAACGTTTGAAAATGTCCTGGGCTTCCTAAATGCATTGGTTTATATTGCATGGTTTGCTGACACGCTGCGTAACAACCATGAAATGTGCGTTTTGCGTTTCGATTGCACTGAAGTAGGCATAAAACATCCATAAGGAATTCCAGTTCTTGATCCGTATCAAACTTACGCTGAGTGGTCAACAAGGAATTGAAGAAAGATTTCTCTTCGTCCTCAGGAGGCGGAGAAGAATTGGAAGACTATCAAGAAATGTGCACAATTTAGCTTCAAAATCAGGTTTCACATTTCTCACTGTCACTTTCTTTTGTGGGCCTACTGAAGACTGCAAAGATATTGAAGCGTCATCTGATCTTACTGGACTGCCGGCGTTGTCTTCCACCAGTGAAAATTCCAGAGGATGTTCCAAATGCTGTATCTTGTCTTCCTGTAGACTTCTAACTGAATCTCTTGTTTCTAAAGCAGGTGCCAAGAACCCTTGCTGGTCAGCATATACGTATTTTAATGTTTTTACTGCCTCTGAAACAGATCTCTTCACTTTCTTTGTACATTTCCAATAATAGTCTGTAATGTTACGCCAATTTCGATGAGCCTTCTAGCTTACATGCGTGAAAAATGAAACAGAAAATTAATGTAACTCTAAAATCTTTCACGTCAACAAATAATGGCTAAATATTGACCATAAATTTTTATGGCTTTGGTTTTAAGTATTTGGATAGTAGTTGTTGCTTAGTTGAGCTGAGCTTTGTATACAGAATTGGTAAGTCAATAGGCAGTGAGATGGAGAGAACAGAGTGCTGTGCGATTTGGAATTCTGCGTGACAAGTGTCTGCCTCAGCCGACAGAGGAGCGGAAGAATATTGCAAACGAATCCCAAACCAATGCGAATTTCCCAAACCACACCGGGGCAGTCGATGTTAAGCACATTCGGTTGATGAAGCCAATGATGAGTGGGTCACTGCTTTACAATCACAAGGACCTTTTTTCATTGTTCTTCTAGCAGTGACAGACTCAGATTATAGATTGTTTTTCGTGACAAATGCTTGTTTGGAAAAGATTCAGACAGCAGAATGTTTGAAAAATAAACCTTGCAAAAACGCATGAACGAAAATACATTGAGTATACTAGAGCTCCCTGGCCAACCAATGCCAATGAGATAGTTACACCGTTAAGTACTTGTTGGTGAGGAAGCATTTGGGCTCTCAGAACACGTACAACGACCATTTCGAGGTAAAATGTTGTTGTGCGAGAAAAGAATGTTCAACTACCGTTTGGCACGGGTACGTAGGTATGTTGAATTTTCCTTGGGCATATTGTCGAACAAATGGCGCGTGTTCCATCGATCCATGAATGTGAAATTGGATTTTGTTGTTGACATAACAGAAACATGTTGTGTTGTGCATAATTATGTACGCGAGGGAGATGGACATCAAATTGAAGACACATTTATTGTTAAAGGATTTGAGTCTGCCACAAACTTGGATGAAAAAAGAAGAAGAAATGTGTGTGTGTGTGTGCGTTCAGTCACAAGAAACAGAGATGTATTGGCAAATTATTTTGTAAGTGGGACTGGTAAGGTGCCTTTACAGGGCAGCAAAATCTAAGGTGTTACACAGAGCACAATGCAACTGTCATATGCATTTTCATTTATATGTACAATTTTATTAATGTGAATGTCACATGTCGTTACTATCGGTAGTTGCACCTGTAAATTCGCCGGAGACATAATGCAACAAACTAATCTGCTCCTATCGACTATTTCCCACACTATCTAGAACCCGTTTGAGAGCAGTGCTTACAGAACCTGGTTTGTTTCATGTTGTATTCTTAGTGATGTACCACTATATCCAATACCAAAATTGTCGAAGGCGATCATGTCCTTAATCGATGTGACGCAAAAAAATCGATATCATTATTGCCGATTTTTACGTAAATTTACTGTAATTTTCTTTCGTTTCTTTTATGCATTGTTGTAACTGTTTTGGTTGGCAGGAGAGCCAACACCGTGTTACTAGAAGAAGGCCGAAAGGCACGCGTTTTAGCTCACGCAGGCTGGCGTGAGGTCTGGAACAGGACAAGTAAATTTAGAATTTAGAAAAACAGACATAGCTGGTGGAATACTTAACTTTAATCCGTTAATGAAGAACGTCGGTCTTGACGGTACATGAATCAATATCAATAGTAACTGATAATGGCGCCTTGCTAGGTCGTAGCAAATGACGTAGCTGAAGGCTATGCTAAACTATCGTCTCGGCAAATGAGAGCGTATTTTGTCAGTGAACCATAGCTAGCAAAGTCTGTTGTACAACTGGGGCGAGTGCTAGGAAGTCTCTCTAGACCTGCGGCGTGGCGGCGCTCGGTCTGCAATCACTGATAGTGACGACACGCGGGTCCGAGGTATACTAACGGACCGCGGCCGATTTAAAGGCTACAACCTAGCAAGTGTGGTGTCTGGCGGTGACACCACATTCCTCCCCCACAAATCGGCGTACGGTTGTGTTACGAGGCTTCCGCCCGCCGTGGGGAGGACCCCATGTTGACGTATGCGACGAGGTGGGGAGCCTAACAACAGGCGAGGCTGTGCCACCCGCACCCTGCCATTGGGACCGCGGGGAGCTAGGAAACGCCTGAAAACCTGCTCCAGGATGCACGCCAACATGCGGTGTATGCGCCCGCAGAGAGACAGGAGGGGCTGAAGGGTCGACCTCCATCGGGCCGGGGCACCCGACGGGCGAAGACGATATATGGTCCGGAGCGGGCAAGAGTTCCATGTCAGAGGACATCCGGTCACGGGAAGCGATCGGCAGCGCGTGACCCAGGGAGGCGCCCGGCGGTTGCAGCGACGCGTCCACTGCGGGCGTCGCCGGCGGGAGAACAGGCGGCGGCGGCGGTGGCGGCGGCGCGTCGCCATGGGGCAAAATGGAAGGCAGCGTCGGTAACACCTGGGGCTGAGGCGAGCCAGTAGATGGGTCCCCAGGGCGCTGACCGGGCGGCACCGTCGCTGAAAGCAGACGGCGAGCGGCAGATCCCGTGCGACGACAGAGGCGCAGCTGGTGGAGATGCCGGCGCACCTCACCAGAGGCCCCCAAAACCAGATACATAGCGCGTCCGAGGCAACGAAGAATGCGCCCTTCGAGCCAACGCCGTGAACCTCGGTAGTGGCGGTAGTAGACAACGTCGCCTGGGGCAAAAGCAGGTGTCTGCCGCTGCACAGGAACCTGATGCGGCGGATGTAGCAAAGACATCAAGGTTCGATGATGACGACCGTGGAGCAACTCAGCCGGCGAGCGACCATCTCGGAGCTGAGAGCGATACGAGGACAAAAAAAGCGAAAACGCGTCCTCCCGAGAATGCAACTCTTTCAACTTCAACATCTGTGACTTGAAAGTCCTGACCAATCGTTCAGCGGCACCGTTCGACTGTGGCGAAAACGGCGCGGACGTCAGATGTTGAATACCAATGGCCGTGCAGAATGACTGAAATTCTGCGGACATGAATTGTGGGCCATTATCGGAAACAATAATCTGTGGAAGACCTTCAGTGCAAAAGATAGCAGATAACCCTTGGTTGGTGGCAGATAATGTCGTGGAAGACATCTGGACAACAAAAGGAAAATTATTGAATGAATCTACCACAACCAACCATCGAGCATTCCACAATGGACCAGCAAAATCGATGTGTGAGCATTGCCAAGGGGAAGTGGCTTTTGGCCATGCAAAGAATTTCCGCGGGGGGCTGATTGTTGTTCGGCACACACCATGCAAGAAGAGCACATATTCGTAATCGCGGCATCGATTCCGAACCAAGTACAGTGCTGACGAGCAAGTTGTTTCGTTCTCACTATACCCCAATGTCCTTGGTGGAGAAGCTGTCAGACAGAGGACTGTAACGAACGTGGGACCACGACCCTGGACTGATCATTATCAGAATGCAACAGCAAAACACCACGTCGAACAAAAAGTCTCTCCTTGTGAGCAAAAAATCGGCTAACCAACGGATCCCCGATCCATGACTTTGACAAGGGCCATTGCGTAGCAACAAAACGCAGAACGGTAGCAAGGACAGGATCGGCAGCTGTGGCAGTAGCTACACGACGAAAATCAATCGGAAAGGATTCGACCACGTCATCGGTTGCCGAATCAACGAACATGCAAGCAAGTTTGGAGGAATCGAATGCTCTATCCTCAGCAACAGGCAAACAGGACAATGCATCAGCTTTTCTGTGCTTAGCAATGGAACGATACAAGATATCGTAGCAGTACTGTGAGAGGAAAATAGACCAGCAAATGAATTTCTGCGCTGTACGTGGAGGTGCAGGCTTGTTCGGATGAAAAAGCGATGTCAAACGTTTGTGGTCTGTGATGATGGTAAAGTGACGACCATACAAGAAACCATGAAACTTTGTAACACCAAATACGAGAGCCAATGCTTCTTTCTCGATCTGTGAATAATTTCTTTGTGCAGACGAGAGTAATTTGGACGCAAAGGCAATAGGGCGATCATGCGATCCATCTTTGTGCGCAAGCACAGCACCGATCCCGAAATCGATGCATGCACCATCAACAAAAGGGGCATCTGGGGATCGAATGGCGTAAGGCAAGTATTGGAAAGCAATGCCGATTTCAACTGGCGAAAGGCGCGTTCGCATTCCGTCGTCCAGACGAACGGAACACCTTTACGGCGTAAGCGATGAAGCGGACCTGAAATGGAAGAGGCATGCGGCACATATTTATGATAATAGTTGATTTTTCCCAGCACACTCTGTAGCTGCTTCAAATCTGCGGCGAAGGGAAGTCTTGTATGGCACGGAGGTGCTCGGGACTAGGATGTATGCCTTGGGCATTGAGTACATGTCCCTGGTAGGGCAAGTCACGAGCAAAAAACACGCATTTGTCCTTCCGCAAGCGAAGACCATATTGTCGCAAGACCTGAAATAATATTCTGAGATTGGCTCAATGTTCTTCTTCCGTCTTTCCGTAGATCACAATATCGTCCAGACAGTTTTCTGCAGTAGGGACCGACGCACAAACAGTTTGTAGATATTGCTGAAACAATGCAGGGGCAGATGCACACCTGAATGGCAGTCGTTTGAATCGATACAAACCAAGATGCGTGTTAACCACCAAAACGCGCTGGGATTCTTCGTCCACCGGTATTTGCAAGTACGCATCTGCTAGGTCCAACTTCGAAAAATATTTACCCAGGCACAGTTTGTCAAAAAGATGTTCCGGGCGGGGTTGCAATCTCTAGTTGTGGATTCACTGTTGCCTTGAATTCCACACAAAGTCTCAATTTTCTGGAAGGTTTTGGCAATATTACTATGGGTGATGCCCAGAGAGAAGCCTGCACATGTTCAATTACACCTTGCGATTCCAAATCGTGTAATGTTTTTGCGACCTCATCACGCAATGCGTGGGGAACATTGCGCGCTCTGAAAAATTTTGGTTGCGCTTTTACTTTCATTTCCAAATGTGCTTTATAGCTCTTAGCGCAACCAGGGCCCGGTGCAAAAATGTCTGCAAAGTCTTCACATAGAGCAGAAACACTGTCTGAAGGCACAGTCTGGTTCACTGATAGGACCTGATTTACTATAGACAAGTTAATCAACTGAAATAAATCGAAACCAAACAAGTTCACTGCAGAAGGAGAACGAAGGACATAAAATGACACATGTTTTGTGTGTCCTTTGTATGTTGCCAGAAGGCTGCACTGTCCTAACACAGGGATCTTTTGACCTGAATAGCTAGTTAGCTTAACATTTGCGGCACGCAACGGAGGTGTGCCCAGCTGTTTGTATGTGTCTTGATTGATCAGTGAAACTGCAGCTCCGGTATAGAGCTGGAATGGTATCGCTTTGCCGTTAATGTGCAAGTCTACAAAAAGTTTATTGTCCTGCTGACGACAAGAGCGACTGTCTCATGCAACGTGAACTGACACTGGTACATAATCACTTGCGACTTGACGGGATTTCCAGCGATGTCGACGCACACTATTTGTGGGACGAATACAGTCACTGTTAGAGAGAGTGGCACTGAGCGGAGTGGAATGAACTACATGAATTTCCATGGGCGAAGTTTCACGAGCCTGAGTATCCTTGGTTCGAATTCGGCGTGAAATAAAGGGCCTGGAATGGTTGTGAGTTTCTGATCTGAGCTTTTTCTGGCAAACACTCTGAACATGTCCTTTTTTATTGCAGAAAAAGCAAATAGCCTGGCGTGACGGGCAATTCTCACGCGAATGTCTAGTAGCACATCACGGGCATGATTTTAGCACTGCATTTGCTTGCCGGCGCGGCACACGTGGCTTAGAGCCTGGCGGCAGCGGCGCGGCCGGGCGCGAGGGCTATTTACTGCTCCGTGCAGCTCTCCCGGCAGGCCGCTTAACCTGACACACGGCTGGTGAAGTTTCAAATGATTCCTGAGCAAAGTCAAGTGTGTCCTGCTGATCCAATATGTCCGTCACTTGTTGAAGGGAGGGATTGACTAGTTTCAAAATCTGTTCCCTTATACGAACATCAGAAACGTTCTGTGCAATTGCATCACGTACCATAGTATCTGAATAAGGGAGTCCACACGGACACTCAAAAGCAAAATCCCTAGTAAGGCCTTGCAAAGTTCCAACCCACTCCCGATTAGTCTAACCTGCCGTACGTTTTGTATGAAAGAAGGTATATCTTTTCGCAACTACATTGACTGATTCTTTGAAATATGCATCTTATGCAGACAAAATTTCGTCGTAGGACAGAGTTGCTACGTCGCGTCGGGGAAATAATTTGACCATCACACGGTACGTTTTTACGCCGACTAATGATAACAAAAAAGGCTGCCGCTCGTTACCTTGAATTCTGTAGGCGGCGAGATGGAATCCAAATTGGCGTGACCACTCCGTCCAGCTTTCCAGTGCAGCATCAAAAGGTCGAAAAGTTGGTGCAACAGCGTGTTGTGGCGGCGTTAGTGGTGGAGAGGCGGCTGCCGCATCGTTTTGCATTGCCCGTTGACCCTGGACGAGCTGTCCAAGGGCATCCAGTAAGGCCTGCGTCTCCTGATTCTGTAAGCGATAAAATTCGGACAGTGCATCTGGAGATTGTGGCGAAGCCATTACACAAGTAAATCAGGGCAATATCGATAAGAATGCGGTTATCCCATCCTCATCGCCAATGTTTTGGTTGGCAGGAGAGCCAACACCATGTTACTAGAAGAAGGCTGAAAGGCACGCGTTTTAGCTCACGCAGGCTGGTGTGAGGTCTGGAACAGGACAAGTAAATTTAGAATTTAGAAAAACGGACATAGCTGGTGAAATACTTAACTTTAATCCGTTAATGAAGAACGTCGGTCTTGACGGTACATGAATCAATATCAATAGTAACTGATAATGGCGCCTTGCTAGGTCGTAGCAAATGACGTAGCTGAAGGCTATGCTAAACTATCGTCTCGGCAAATGAGAGCGTATTTTGTCAGTGGACCATCGCTAGCAAAGTCTGTTGTACAACTGGGGCGAGTGCTAGGAAGTCTCTCTAGACCTGCGGCGTGGCGGCGCTCGGTCTGCAATCACTGATAGTGACGACACGCGGGTCCGAGGTATACTAACGGACCGCGGCCGATTTAAAGGCTACCACCTAGCAAGTATGGTGTCTAGCGATGACACCACAGTTACATTGTCGAGATGTAGCATGTCAATAATAAGAGGAATGTAGGAGTTTCTCAGTACTTACCACTGTTGCGGAATCTCTGAATAAAATTATGTAACTGCTGTTGCAATTCCGACAGATCGTTTAATCGAAAGAATTATTATAATAATGACGAAGTGAAATGAAACACTTACTAAGCCATAACTCGTGAGGTGACTCTTCTATAACGTATACCATGAGGGAGTGTCTGGGACTCCTATGTTTAAACTGAGATTTAAGGTAAAAATCATACGAAACTTTTAATTTATGCTATATAACATTTATTTCCACAATTATTTAAGTGTTGTTTAAATGTTTCTAATTTATCCTGCAGTATTTTACTTTTTATCGTTCAAAAGCCCATCATTTAGACTGGTTATTTTAAACAGAACACCTAAAGGGGCTGTTAGAGTACTGAATTTTACATTCTGAAAAATTATACATCTCTCTAGCAAATAAATTTCCATATAGAATTAAATTCTAGGGTTTAAATTTGCGCATGAAGATTGCACCCGATAGCTACAAAAAGAAACTCTGTCAAATTCAAATGGATTGCTGAGAATTACAGTTTTTCGTCACCACTCAGAACACATTCGATTTTAACAGACACTTTAAGTATTTCATTGAAGAAACAGACACATCCCCAACACAACTTTCAAGAAGTTCCTCTGAATGTTACTCTTGTTTGATAGCAGTACTGTGCCGGCCGCTGTGGCCGAGCGGTTCTGGGCGCTTCAGTCCGGAACCGCGCGACAGCTACGGTCGCAGGTTCGAATCCTGCCTCGGACATGGCTGTGTGTGGTGTCCTTAGGTTAGTTAGGTTTAAGTAGTTCTAAGTTCTAGGGGACTGATGACCTCAGATGTCCCATAGTGCTCAGAGCCATTTGAACCATTTTTAGCAGTACTGTGATTACTGGCTAATCTAAAGTCTTCGTCTTTCTCGTTTGTTTCTTGATCTATATCACTGACACCTTCCTCCATGGACCGACTAACAATTTCATCAAACTCGGGAAAGTAAAAAATGACACATTCGTGTGAATACATTTTGAGCTATACGGAACCGTATTGAAGAAAACAGGTACGTAGTTCACGAGACGCGATCCAGGATTTTCCAACGCCTAACGGTAACAGGTGTGAACAATAAACAAAGAAAAGAAATGGCTCTGAGCACTATGGGACGTAACATCTGTGGTCATCAGTCCCCTAGAACTTAGAACTACTTAAACCTAACTAACGTAAGGACATCACACACACCCATGCCCGAGGCAGGATTCGAACCTGCGACCGTAGCAGTCGCGCGGTTCCGGACTGAGCGCCTAGAACCGCGAGACCACCGCGGCCGGCAATAAACAAAGAAGGCGATAACGCAAGCGACAACAAAACATCGTAGGCTTGGCAGTCTAACAGATTTTATCCTGTACTTGAATGACCTGCGATGCACAGCGGATTTCATTCCTTGCTGTACCTTATTTCGATCGTTATATTGCACCGTCCTTGTATCCCAAATACACGGCCTCTTCACCTCAGTTATAAAAATCTCCGTTTAAATTTTCTCATGTCTAGAAGAAACATTGTGGCAGTAGTCACTTTGTAGTCACACGGACGCAACGAAGTACGCAACACTGCCTGCCGTCAACCGCAACTCCTTTCCCAGCTCTGCCTGCCTGCAGCTGTTCCTTCTTCTCACACCAGCCGCACCGCTCGTGTGAATCGCCGAAGAGATTGTCGTGGCCCACTGCACTACGGCTGCCGCCGCGCGATTTCCATCCTCGCTATCGGCGATGCGGCTGGTAAGCGGCGAAATTCCGCAGCTGCAGACGTTACACCTCGTGTGGACTCGTGCTTCCACCCCGAGCGCTATAGCCCCGCGGCCAGTTTCCGCGCAGCTCACGTTATGGAAGTATTCCGCTCGTGTATCGTACCAGTGAGACAGACTGCTGCGCAGACGCAAAGGTAAGCAGCCTATCGCACCGGCTGGCGCCGAGTTGCCTCAGAATACAAATTCGCTGTGTCTCCGCCACTTCCATAGCGCCATAGCTGTACGCGCAGACCATCCGCTGCGGCGTAAGCCGTGCAGGCAGGCTCGCAACTGCGCTTAGCTTTTAGCACAGCTCGGCCCGAAACAAAAATAACCAATAGCATTTCACGGCATTTGGATTCCATACGGGATTTCACCGCATTTCCTTTCTTTCTGTGTCATAACATGCGCATCATGCCACAGCACTCCGAAATGCCTTCACAAAAGAAGATTAAGTAAATATTCCAGAATTCGAATCAAGAACAGCTGCCAACACGAGTAACGTAGAAGAAAGCCCGCCCGGTTGGCCGTGCGGTCTAACGCACAGTTTTTCCGGGCGGGAAGGAGCGCCTGGTCCCCGGCATGAATCCGCCCGGCGAATTTGTGTCGAGGTCCCGTGAACCGGCCAGTCTGTGGATGGTTTTTAGGCGGTTTTCCATCTACCTCGGCGAATGCGGTCTGGTTCCCCTTATTCCGCCTCAGTTACACTATGTCGGCGATTGCTGCGCAAACAAGTTGTCCATGTATGCGTATACCACCGTTACTCTACCACGCAACCCTGGGTTCGATGTGGGGCGGCGGAGAGGTGAAGTGGACTGCGGTAGTCGTCGTGGGGTTGTGGACCACTGCTGCTGCGGCGGGGACGGAGCCTCTCCGTCGTTTCTAGGTCCCAGGTTAACATACAATACGATACAATACAACGTAGAAGAAAATATCCTCGGAATAGTGACGCCACTTCACTTAATAAAAGCAAGTCTTCTGGTCCAGACTGTATACCAATGAGGTTCCTTTCAGAGTATTCTGATGCATTAGCTCCATAGTTGACAATCATATACAACCGTTCGCTCGACGAAAGATCCGTACCCAAAGACTGAAAAGTTGCACAGGTCACACCAATATTCAAGGAAGTTAGTAGGAGTAATCCACTTAATTACAGGCCCATATCATCAGCGTCGATATACAGCAGGATTCTGATATATATATTGTGTGCAGAAGTATGCTGATGCATTAGCTCCATAGTTGACAATCATATACAACCGTTTGCTCGACGAAAGACCCGTACCCAAAGACTGGAAAGTTGCACAGGTCACATCAATATTCAAGAAATGTAGCAGGAGAAATCCACTTAATTACAGGCCCACATCATCAGCGTCGATATGCAGCAGGATTCTGGAGCATATATTGTGTTCGAACATTATGAATTACCTCGAAGAAAACGGTCTATTGACACACAGTCAACATGGGTTTACAAAACATCGTTCTTGTGAAACACAACTAACTCTTTATTCGCATGAAGTGTTGTGTGCTATTGACAAGGGATTTCAGATCGATTCCGTGTTTCTGTATTTCCAGAAGGCTTTTGACACTGTACCACACAAGCGGCTTATAGTGAAATTGTGTGCTTATGGAATATCGTCCCAGTTACATGACTGGATTAGTGACTTCTTGTCAGAGAGGTCACAGTTCGTGGTAACTGACGTAAAGTCATCGCGTAAAACAGAAGTGATTTCTGGCGTTTCCCAAGATAGTCTTATAGGCCCTTTGCTGTTCCTTATCTATGTAAACCATTTGGGATACAATATGAGCAGCTGTCTTAGGTTCTTTACAGATGATGCTGTCGTTTATCGACGAAGATCAAAACAACTGTTAAGCGATTTAGAAAAGATACTGAATGGTACGAAAATTGGAAGATGACCCTAAACAACGAAAAATGTGAGGTCATTCACATGAATGCTAAAAAGAATCCTTTACACTTCGGTTACACGATAAATGAGTAAAATATAAAGGCTGTAAATTCAACTAAATACCTATGAATTACAATTACGAACAACTTAAATTGGAAGGAACACATAGAAAACGTTGTGGGGAAGGCTAACCAAAGACTGCGTTTTATTGGTTTCTTTTAGAATACTGCTGCGCGGTGTGGCATCCTTATCACATGGGACTGACGGAGTACATCAAAAAGTTCAAAGTAGGTCAGCACGTTTTTTATTATCGCGAAATATGGGAGAGAGTGTCACTGAAATGATACAGGATTTGAGCTGGACATCATTAAAAGAAAGGCGTTTTTCGTTGCGACGGAATGTGCTCACCAAATTCCAATCACCAACTTTCTCCTCCGAATGCGAAAATATTTTGTTGACACCGACCTACATATGGAGAAACGATCACCACGATAAAATAAGTGAAATCAGAGCTCGTACGGAAAGATATAGGTGTTCGGTTTTTCCGCGCGCTATACAACATTGGAATAATATAGAATTGTGAAGGTGGTTCGATGAATCCTCTGCCGGACACTTAAATGTGATTTGCAGAGTATCCGTGTAGATGTAGATGTAGATGTAGATGACTGTATGTCGTTTGAAGGCAGTGGCGCATCGTAGACTAATTAAAATGTAATTCTTGGTACTATTTGTTGCAATTAAAAGCTGTTTAACGGCGTATCAACGTACATCATGATAGACAATACGGCAAGGGGGTATACTCAGCCCTGTGAGGCAAACTGATGCTCTACTTGACTGAGAAGTAGCGGCTCCGATTTCGCAAACTGACATAGGACCGGGAGAGCGGTGTGCTGACCACATTCCCCTCCATATCCGCGTCGAGTGACGCGTGTGGGCTGAGGATGACACGGTGCCGGTCGGTACCATTGGGCCTTCCAAAGCCTGTTCGGACGGAGTTTAGTTTAGTAACATATTCTGATCGTTTTTTATTCATGTAATAGAAGTATGTTCCGCAATGTTCAATATTATTTACATATACAGCATGTTGTCTCAGGAACGAGTTTCTTCGACTTTGTCACTTCAGTCTGAATAAAAAACGAAAAGTGAAACTGCTTCAAGTGAAACAAACAGCAATTATATTTGTATTGTAGCTTGTTACAAATGCTTTGCTGTTTATTTTGAGTGCGTCGCAATTTCAAAAAATGTTCAAGTGTGTGTGAAATCTTATGGGACTTAGCTGCTAAGGTCATCAGTCCCTAAGCTTACACACTGCTTAACCTAAATTATCCTAAGGACAAACACACACACCCATGCCCGAGGGAGGACTCGAACCTCCGCCGGGACCATCCGCACAGTCCAAGACTGCAGCGGCAGCGTCGCAATTTCCAAGGGTGTTAGTAGGCAGCAACCGAAGAGAAAAGCTCAAATTGCTGCGATTGAAACAAACAGAAGTTATATTTCTGGTCTTGTTTGTCAAAAATACTTTTGCTTGTTATTCCGATTATGTCGCGATCACCGAGGGTGTGATTAGATGGCCGGCCGTGGTGGTCTAGCGGTTCTAGGCGCTCAGTCCGGACCCGCGCGACTGCTACGGTCGCAGGTTCGAATCCTGCCTCGGACATGGATGTGGGTGATGTCCTTAGGTTAGTTAGGTTTAAGTAGTTCTAAGTTCTGGGGGCTGATGACCACAGATGTTAAGGCCCGTAGTGCTCAGAGCCATTTGAACCATTTTTGTGATTAGATAGGAACCTAACAGCACAACTACAGCAGTTGCAACAGAAACGAATAGCAACATGACATTATCTCAGGAATTTTGGCCTATTAAGGGGATACGGAATCACCTATCCCCGCAATGTTAATATATGCCTACTATAGGGAACATTTTCTCACGAACTACTGGAGACAGAGAGGTAAAAATTTTACTGTTTGTGCATTCATATGTTACAACAATACTGAAACAACAGTTTATTGTCAAAGTATTTTCTTACAGAGATATTGTACATTTATTTTTAAGTAAATTTTTTCCATCGCTTTTTACTAGACTATCACCCCTAAGTCTTTTGTAAATCAAGTAATTAAAAAATCGTTGTTTCAGTATGTAATAGGGACCTATGTCACTACGTCATAAAAATTTCAGACTTCTAGGTTGACCAGTACCTGAGATAATGTTCCTAGATGAAGTAAAAAGTAAACTTACGGGAAACGGAGAAAGAAGATTAAAACATTCCTGATCCGTAGCTAATACCCCCTTCACAGTCTTCATAATCATCTTCAAGTCTTCTTTTGGCACCCCTCTGCACCTGTCTTGTTTTTTTCACTAATGTCTTGATTATATTATCAGCATGCCTTAGTCTGTGCTGATCTAAAAAGAACATAGCACGTACCGTACGGGAACCAACACACATACCCAACTTTTGAAGGACCTGGCATTTAGTTATATTTCCAAGATTGAAGGTTGCCACAGCATCATACACACCAAAATGTAGTGTATTAATTCCGACAAACACTGTTTTTGGGGGACGATGCCATATCACACTATTCAAGCACTCGTTGGGGTTCTGCGTTTTTCCGTGAAGACATTTCATCAGAAGACTTCTGTCAGCCAGATCTCTGAAAATGGGCTTTATTTCTGCCATGATGGCTGATGGTAGACTGTGGTGGTGAATGTATTTCTCTCCTGTTGTTAGTCCCCTATTGTATTTACACCAGCTGTTTTCACCTTTGGGGCACAAACCATGTTGTGGATGCTCATCCGTGGATGCGGTGTGGAAATATAAAGCCCATATAGCTCTCCTCATTTCTTCAAGATTGCCTGTATTTTGCCTGATTGCAAGGCCATAGCAGTTCTGAATGTGGTCTATTATGGAATAAGTCAATCTTCCTCTGCCATCCAAGGTTTTCCCATCATCTAGTTTTTTCCCTTTCATAACTGATTTTAACCTTCTCAGCCT
Source organism: Schistocerca piceifrons (assembly GCF_021461385.2). Taxonomy (NCBI): domain Eukaryota; kingdom Metazoa; phylum Arthropoda; class Insecta; order Orthoptera; family Acrididae; genus Schistocerca; species Schistocerca piceifrons. Next base: position 183,237,478 of record NC_060138.1, on the reverse strand, counting down.
GGCACCCATTCTCTTCTGCACATGTCCTATACATTCAAGTTTGCTTATATTTACACTGTTCCCATATGGTTTGCTTTCCAAAACTTCTTTGAATGCTTTAGAGTCACCATCTCCCAGATATTTGACATAGCGAACATTATACCACTGTGAAGAGCAATGAAAAATTTTCTTCACCCCAGCAACCTCCATGCCACCACTACTACCATAATAATTAGCAATACAGTCATCACTGTGTTCATTTTTCAGCCTGCCTGTGCACCTACAGTATTTAGACATTATTGCAACATCAATAACCTTGCCAGTATCAACACTAGTTGCTGTTACAACACCATTGTTGGAGGTGTGGCCCCTTTTCTGCCACGTGCCATCAAACGCCACTGTGAGGTCACGACTGCCGTCATTTTCTTCCACTGCTTCTTCCACAGCAACCTGCATTGACTTCTGTGCTACATCTTCAACTGCAGATCCTAGTACATAATTGTAAGCTTCAAACTTTGAAGGTGCACTTGGAAGATTTAGAACACCACATAGCATATCACCAGCTGCTTTGCCCTTACCAATTGCTCGCAATCCATAAACTAACCTAATATTTACACTATAAAGTTCAGTTTTCTTGTATCCATTATTTACAGTTACTGAAACCGAACTTGGAAACTTACAGCTGTATTTGCAAACACTGCATATTAAATTAAACTGGGCAGCCAGGCCAACATGGGATTCTACTTTCAGAGAAACGTTTCCATGACATTTTTTGCAGCACAAACTGTTTTCAAGAGCTTCACACAATATATTCGTATCAATGAGTTCAAAAACTTCATTCCCTCTATCAAGTAAATTATATTTCTCTTCCAAATCTCTTAGTTTTTTATGAGAAGCACTGTTTTCATTTGGTGTAAGTTCGTTCGGCAAATCAGTAATAAGTGCATTCACATTTTCCAACAGTGATGATGATGAACTGCTTTGCTTTGCTAATGAATCATTATTTCTTTTCTTTTGCCAGTTCACACGCTTTTTAAATACTTTTGCTTTAGCTCTAGGCATTTTCACTGCGAAAAATGAAGCACTAAATACGAAATAACTCAACAACAACTACTTTCTTATATCACACTGTTTACAAAACAGTCCCGCCACAAAGTCAAAGAGTAACTTGAGGAAACCAGAGAGAAACATTTTCGGGCAACTAGTGTATAAATAGTCGCTGGAAACCGGGATATTTGAATTCATGTCACTTTAAAGGTACTGCCAAAAAGTTCATGGTCAGCCACGAGAGACGTGTATAACTAAAGCGCAATACCCGATCTCACAAATATATAAAAATAAAATAGTTATAATTGTAGTAGAGCTATGTATGATACGTCATTTTAAAGAGGAAACATGGCAGAATATAATACGCCAATAAAAAAAAAATTCGATTTTTTAACCCAAAATCCGATTCCGTATCCCCTTAATCTGAGTCGTTATCACTGCTTACAGTCGATCCACCATCAACCGTACCTTCAAGAAAAAAGCTGGTGGCAATAATATTGAAGAATTTTTGCAACTCGAAATGGACAAAACATTTTTGACTAAGGCATAGCGAGAAATTACTGAAGATGGCTACGCTAATTACGTCCTGACGTGTCAAGTCCAATAAACTCCCCTCCCATTCAAAGGAAAAAAATTGTGAAACGTAAAACACAATTCCGGAAAAAATAATAATTACAAAAATGGTTCAAATGCCTCTGAGCACTATGGAACTCAACTTCTGAGGTCATCTGTCCCCTAGAACTTAGAACTACTTAAACCTATCTAACCTAAGGACATCACACACATCCATGCCCAAGGCAGGATTCGAACCTGCGACCGTAGCGGTCGCGCGGTTCCAGACTGTAGCGCCTAGAACCGGTCGGCCACTCCGGCCGGCAAAATAATTACACTTGGAAAGACGATGTAGATTTTGAACCGATAACAGCATATGCCACCTGGGGGACAGTAGATGTAATGATAATAGTTTCAAGGTCGTCCGCCAACAGACAGCGTAGTGGCATAGCTACCAGAGCGCCATCTGTGTCTACCGTTCAACATGGAATGCTCGCAGCAAGGAGGCTCAGCGTGATGCAAATATGAGAAGCAAGCAGGCAATTATGCCACAGAGACGCACTTGTGCTTTCTACAGCGAACAAAGCCAGTTTGAAACGGATCTCGCTGTGGCCTTCCAAGTGGCGGGATGGTCCTTTCGCAGAATTGCAGCACAAGTTGGACGTGCTGCGTCAGTTGTGCAACGACGCTGGTGTCGGTGGCCACGTGACCATTGTCCCACGAGTAGATGAGGTTCTGGAAGTACACGCAGTACAAACGCCGCGCAGGATCGTCTTATTTTATGGGCAGCAGTTATAGATTGCACAACTGCAACAGCACAGATATGAGAGCTTCTGGGGCAAGACGTTTCAACATGGACTGTTGCGAACTATTTGAGGTGGGAACACGTGCACTGACACCTCAAGCCCTTCTTCCAATCACGCCACAGTATCGACGTGCACGGCTCGACTGGTGCCGTCAGCGGACCACGTGGAAGTATGCACGTGCGACGTAGACCTACCGTGCGCTGTCTCGTGGAATGCATTCCTCCAAGACACCCCAGTCCTTATGGTCTGGGGTGCAATAAGCTACAATTCTCGTTCACGTTTGGTGCTTCTGGAAGACGCTAACCAGCACTTGGAGTGTGCAGAATATTACTAGACCTGTTCTTTTGCCGTTCTTACATGAGGAAGTTGATGTGTTGTTCCTCCTTGCAACAGGAACGTGATATGTTGTTCCAACAGGATAATGTTCTCCCATACACTGCCCGTGAAACTCAGGTGCTCTGCAAGACCTGCAGCACATTTCCCTGGCCAACATGATCTCCGGACTTGTCTCCAATCGAGCACATGTGGGATATGATGGGACGAGGAGTGACTCATGCGACTAGTCAACTAACAACTCTTAAGGAACTAAGAGAAAAGGTCGAGCAAGGGTGGCATAACGTGTCTCCGAACAGTATTCGCCTTCTGTACGAACGACTGGATGCCAGAGTTAGCGCCTGCATTGCCGCTCGTACAGGCTACAACGCGTACACTACTGGCCATTAAAATTGCTGCACCACGAAGATGACGTTCTACAGACGCGAAATGTAACCGACAGGAAGAAGATGCTGTGATATGCAAATGATTAGCTTTTCAGAGCATTCACACAAGGTTGGCGCCGGTGGCGACACCTACAACGTACTGACATGAGGAAAGTTTCCAACCGATTTCTCATACACAAACGGCAGTTGACCAGCGTTGCCTGGTGAAACGTTGTTGTGATGCCTTGTGTAAGGAGGAGAAATGCGTACCATCACGTTTCCGACTTTGATAAAGGTCGGATTGTAGCCTATCGCGATTGCGGTTTATCGTATCGCGACATCGCTACTCGCGTTGGTCGAGATACAATGACTGTTAGCAGAATATGGAATTCATGGGTTCAAGAGGGTAATACGGAACGCCGTGCTAGATCCCAACGGCCTCGTATCACTAGCAGTCGAGATGACAGCCATCTTATCCGCATGGCTGTAACTGATCGTGCAGCCACGTCTCGATCCCAGAGTCAACAAATGGGGACGTTTGCAAGACAACAAACATCTGCACGAACAGTTCGACGACGTTTGCAGCAGCATGGACTATCAGCTCGGAGATCATTGCTGCGATTACCCTTGACGCTACATCACAGACAGGAACGCCTGCGATGGTGTACTCAACGACGAACCTGGGTACACGAATGGCAAAACGTCATTTTTTCGGATGAATCCAGGTTCTGTTTACAGCATCATGATGGTCGCATCCGTGTTTGGCGACATCGCGGTGAACGCACATTGGAAGCGTGTATTCGTCATCGCCATACTGGCGTATCACCAGGCGTGATGGTATGGGGTGCCATTGGTTACACGTCTCGGTAACCTCTTGTTCGCATTGACGGCACTTTCAACAGTGGACGTTACATTTCAGATTTGTTACGACCCGTGGCTCTACCCTTCATTCGATCCCTGCGAATCCCTACATTTCAGCAGGATAAAGCACGACCGCATGTTGCAGGTTCTGTACGGGCCTTTCTGGATACAGAAAATGTTCGACTGCTGCCCTGGCCAGCAGATTCTCCAGATCTCTCACCAATTGAAAACGTCTGGTCAATAGTGGCTGAACAACTGGCTCGTCACAATACGCCAGTCACTACTCTTGATCAGCTGTATATCGTGTTGAAGCTGCATGGGCAGCTGTACCTGTACACGCCATCCAAGCTCTGTTTGACTCAATGCCCAGGCGTATCAAGGCCGTTATTATGGCCAGAGGTGGTTGTTCTGGGTATACTGATTTCTCAGGATCTATGCACCCAAATTGCGTGAAAATGTAATCACATGTCAATTCTAGTATAATATATTTGTCCAATGAATACCCATTTATCATCTGCATTTCCTCTTGGTGTAGCAATTTTAAAGGCCAGTAGTGTACTAATACGGGTGTTTCAGCATGATTCGATATCTGGTACCTCAGAACCGCTTGTCCTATTGATCTGTAAATGTAATCATTGCATGTACACCACATTCATTGTTACAAGAATAAATCTTGTTGAACTGGAAATCTCTAAAAGGGTGTACTAATTTTTTTCTGGTAGTGTATAAATAAGTATTCATCATATCTGTTAGTCCGTATTTGCCACGAGAAGTATCTTCCCGCTTTCCAGAGTAACTTAAACCGTCCGAGTCGCAAAATAAGTATGGTGTATTGTAGTTTAAACGTCTGTCGTCAACAAAGCAATTTGAGAAAAAGTGTTATTCATTCAGTATCAGGAGTATTTTGAAATAAATTACCTGTGATCTCATTTGAAAGAGCCGCATCAGTACTGCGAGTTTTGTCTTTCTATTTTTTGTGTTAATATACTCAAAACGCATCTTAAAGCGACCTACACAAAAATGGAGAAATTTCTTTTGTAAAACGTAAAAATCACTGCACCTGTGATACACCGGGTGATCAAAAAGTCAGTATAAATTTGAAAACTGAATAAATCACGGAATAATGTAGATAGAGAGGTACAAATTGACACACATGCTTGGAATGACATGGGGTTTTATTAGAACGAAAAAAATACAAACGTTCAAAAAATGTCCGACAGATGGCGCTTCATCTGAACAGAATAGCAATAATTAGCATAACAAAGTAAGACAAAGTAAAGATGATGTTCTTTACATGAAATGCTCAATATGTCCACCATAATTCGTCAACAATAGCTGTAGTCGAAGAATAATGTTGTGAACAGCACTGTAAAGCATGTCCGGTGTTATGGTGAGGCATTGGCGTCGGATGTTGTCTTTCGGCATCCCTAGAGATGTCGATGGATCACGATACACTTGCGACTTTAGGTAACCCCAAAGCCAATAATCGCACGGACTGAGGTCTGGGGACCTGGGAGGCCAAGCATGACGAAAGTGGCGGCTGAGCACACGATCATCACCAAACGACGCGCGCAAGAGATCTTTCACGCGTCTAGCAATATGGGGTGGAGCGCCGTCCTTCATAAACATCGTACGTTCCAGCAGGTGTTTATCAGCCAGGCTGGGGATGTTGCGATTCTGTAACATATCGGCGTACCTCGCACCCGTCACGGTAGCAGTTTTGCTGTCCAGCGCCATCTGTCGGTCATTTTGTGAACTCTTTTTTTTTTGTTTCTAATGAAACCCCATGTCATTCCAAGCATTTGTGTCAATTTTTACCTCTCTATCTACATTATCCCGTGGTTTATTAAGTTTTCAAATTTATACTGACTTTTTGATCACCCTGTATACTGAACTGAGAAGGGTAATATAATAGGCTGTCATATAAATTATAAATATTTCAAACAGCATGTGATTGATTGGTATGGACTGACGTGATTAATGGAAGCATAACTTTCACTTCAGTTATTTCTAGCTTTAAGTGTCTGTCTAGTTACTACATCTCGACGCAATGTAAACGTAAAGTATTCCGTAGTCATGCGAATTATCATACGACTGGACTGTTACAACAAAAATCTTTTATTTCTGTAAGGTTAGAAGAAGGAACAAAGAGAGACAAATGAAACCCACTACACGAATTTCGTTGTGTTTCTGCCAAATATTATTTTTAAATATGTTTATCAGCAGTTACTTCTACTATTAAAATAAATTTTGTTTCGTCGGAACAGTAGAAGAGATAGGAAAGAGGTATAGGGGGGGGGGGGGGGGAGAGAGAGAGAGGCAGACAGACAGGCATAGAGACAAAGGGGTGAAAGGGCTAATAATACATTTGTATGAACAATGTAACTTTTAAATGAGTGCACTTGTATTCTGCGCGGACGTGCTCATTTATACGCCATATGTTTAAATGTATCAGGATGCCCCCATATAATGCGGCATTGACCACTAGATGTCACGGGGGCCGGAAATGACCACTACACGTCACGGTAGGCGAGCCAACGCCCACGAGAAAGACAGGCTGCGGCGCGTAACTCACGAAAGTAGGCCGGACTCGCTCGGTAGCTCGCTCAACTCAGCTCATCAGACAAACTGCGGTTCTGCACCCATTAACTCGTAACTGGGTGTGTACGTACAAACGAGAATTGTATCTTCTACTGGAACCCACTATCATGGAATCTTACTGTTATTAGTCTTACGATGACAGAAAGTGCATAGACCTACTAATAGTTGCTGCTGTGTGAAATGAGGACTGTTACGCAGAAGAGACTAAACGCTACAAGCAAGCCTTTATACGATTTATGTCGAGAATTTATCTTAGATTTTGTTATACGACTAGTAATCAGTGTGACTTCATAATAGCAGATTCCAGTAGAAATTATAAGTAGGCTGTTTAGGTTTTTATGTTGGTAACGCCATGTAGCGCTCTGTATGAAAATCACTGACTGTGCTGTGTGCAGTCTGTGGCTGGTTGGACTCATTGCTGGAATATTCGCTTGTGTAGTGTTCGGCAGTTGGATGTGAACAGCGCGTAGCGTTGGGCAGCTGGAAGTGAGCCGCCAGCAGTGGTGGATGTGGGGAGGCAGAGATGCCAGAGTTTTGGCAAATTACTGTAAGCGGACGATCTGGACGTGTGTCCACCAGAAAAAGGAAATTTGTAAAGATGGATGTCATGAATTGATAACTATATATATATGATTACTTTTGAACATTATTAAGGTAAATCTATTGTTTGTTCTCTATCAAAATCTTTCCTTTGCTAACTATGCCTATCAGTAGTTGATGCCTGCAGTAGGTATAATCTTTTATTTAGATGCCAGTATTGGCGCTCGCTGTATTGCAGTAGTTCGAGTAACGAACATTTTTGTGAGGTAAGTGATTCATGAAAGGTACAGGTTATTGTTAGTCAGGGTCATTCTTTTGTAGCGATTATTGAAAGTCAGATGGCGTTGCGCTAAAAAAAACAATTGTGTGTCAGTTCAGTGATGATCAGAATAAGTAAAGAGAGAACTGTCTGAGAACGTTCAGTTTTACTCAGCTGTCTTAGTGTCAAATAACGTAGAGGTTTACCAGCACAATAATTCATAAGTTTCCAAAGGGGACGTTTCAAAGTAATTCTCTTTAGCACGTATCCACCCAGTCGCGAGTTCACAGGTGTAGAAACGCATTTTGTCCGCTGAGTTAGGCGAGCGAACGAGCTCAGGCCTGGCTTCGTGACGTACCCACCAGTATAAGACGATGCGGGAACCCATATTAGTACGTGGTGTAGCTTCCACAGGCGGCAGTGCAGCAGAATGGGTCGGTAAGGAGAGCTCAGAAACTTCGAACATCGACTAGTCACTGAATGTCAAGTGAATAACAGATCTATCAGGTACATTTCAGCCCTTCTAACCCTCCCATTTCGACGGTTGAAGGCGATTGTGAAGTAAAAACACGAAGGAATAACCATAGGTTAACCAAGACTAGGCAGACCTGATTAACTGACAGACAGGGACCATCGATTACTGTCAAAAATCGCATTTAATCGGCGGAGGCAATCATTTGTGACTTCCAAACTGGTACCAGCAGAACAGGTAGCACAATGACTTTGCGTATGGCGTTAAAAAGAATTGGTATAATGGTCGAGCTGTTCCTTATGAGTTAAACTCTTCTGTGGTCAGTGGTAAGTGACGCTTGATGTGATGTATAAAGACTGACGCCACTAAGCAGTAAATAAATGTGAATGTCCTGTGACTAGGGCCTCCCGTCGGGTAGACCATTCGCCGCGTGCAAGTCTTTCGATTTGACGCCACTTCGGCGACTTGCGCGTCGATGGGGATGAAATGATGATGATTAGGACAACACAACACCCAGTCCCTGAGCGGAGAAAATCTCCGACCCAGCCGGGAATCGAACCTGGGCCCTTACGATTGACATTCTGTCGCACTAACCACTCCGCTACTGGGGGCGGACTGAGCAATAGATGAGTGGAGAGGACTGATTTGGAGCGGTAAATCACACAATATCGTGAGGCAACGCTATCGAATGGCGTAAGAAATGCCTGGAGATGTCGCCTGTCATGTGTAGAGCCAATATTGAAATGCAGAGGATGATGATCGGGAGGATGATGATGTTTGGTTTGTGGGGCGCTCAACTGCGCGGTTATCAGCGCCCGTACAAATTCCCAGCCTCTGCTCAGTCCAATCTCGCCACTTTCATGAATGATGATGAAATGACGAGGACAACCCAAACACCTCGAGGCAGGTGAAAAATCCCTGACCACGCCGGGACTCGAACCCGGGACCCCGTGCTCGGGAAGCGAGAACGCGACCGCGAGACCATGAGCTGCGGACGAAATGCAGAGGACGTTGTGCAACGGTGTGAAGATGTTTTTAGTTCAAATGGTTCAAATGGCTCTGAGCACTATGGGACTTAACATCTGAGGTCATCAGTCCCCTAGAACTTAGAACTACTTAAGGGGCTCCGGAAAGGCTCAAAATCATGAAAAGTTCAATTTTTACTTTTTTGCGTTTTCTGAATCTGCAGACTATTACCTGATAATAGATATATAATTTATTCAATTCCGAAGACTACAACTATTTTTAATTTTTTTTTGAAATGTGTTCTACATGGGCGTGACCCACTGTGGCGCTGTTAAACTGCTGTCAAATGGTGGTATTATTAACGTCCGTGTTCATCAGGTACATTTTAGAGATGTGAGATAAAGTATGTGTTGTGGCTAACCTGTGATGGTTCAATATATATCGCTGGTGTGATTGTCGATTGTTTCATGTTTATTTACTCTGTCGTTATCTCGAAAATATTCGTAATTAATTCTGTTTCTTGAGTCTCTGTTTTGTTGAAGTATAATAATGAGTAAAAGTAAAGTTATTAGAAATCCTCTGAAGGCTTTTAAGAAAGGGAGAAATGTTGGAAAGCCAAAGGTATGTGTTATTACTGTAAACAATAAAGACTATAACCAAGTGAGTGAACCTAACCTCTCAAGTACACCTGCCCATAGCAGTCAAAGTGGGAAAGAAAATACTTCACAGAAGAAGCTTGGTTCAATGAGTGAAAACTATGAATGTTTTATGGGCGAATCGGATGTGAATGAAATATTTGATATGTCGGTTCTCAAAGGAATTTTTTCAAACTGTGTAAGATGTATTCATTGTAGTGAAGTTGGTCTGTATCTCTCCATAATAAAGCACGTAGGACTTGCTAGTGAAACACAACTGAAATGTGATAAGTGTTCATACATGACCACCTTTTGGAACAGTGCTGCAGTAACTGCAACTGAAGAAAATGGTAGCAAAATCTACGAACACAACAACGAGCGATGCTTGCTTTAGACAAGGAACGCCTTTGGGCTGCAGACAGGGCTGTAAAGAGTCTAGAAATACAAGCAAGAGTAAACAGGAGGAGGAACAAGAGGAAGCTGGAGGAGGAGTTTGCAGAGGTTGAGGATAATCCATCCTATGGACCTGGAATGCACTACAAAATTAATCCAATCTTTGTCGCTCGATTCCAAAAACTTTTATTTTCTCATACTAATTACATGTTTTCTAAGGATCTTCCAAACATATTTGTTCCAAACTTTCAGTAAATGTTACACAGTACCTTCTGCATAATTTAACACAGCCTTTTTCCAAAAAACTGTATATTTTTGAATATATAAATAAAAAATTGCAAAAAAATGTTGTGAATTTTCATTACAATTGAAAAAAAATCATCTTTAATAACTGAACTAAAATTTTGTAAAATCCCTGTGTTAAGTTGTAGCCCATATTCCAATAAATAATCTGTAAAAAGTTCAACTTCCTACCTCAAATACTTTGTGAGGAAAGATGTAATTTATAAGCGTTATTTTAACATTGCAAGTATAGGGCGTTCCGGAGCCCCTTAAACCTAACTAACCTAAGGACATCACACCCATCCATGCCCGAGGCAGGATTCGAACCTGCGACCGTAGCGGTCGCACGGTTCCAGATTGAAGCGCCTAGAACCACTCGGCCACTACGGCCGGCATGTTTTTAGTGGTTGGGGTGTGGTCCCATTTGAGCCTAAGAAAACGCTAAATGCGGAAGGACGTAAACGTATTTTACGCCATTGTGTCCTACATACAGTAGAGGAACAGTCCAGACAATGCACCCTGTCATAAAGCAGCATCTGTGAGGCAGCGGGTTGTTGACAATAACATTTCTTAAATGGACTGTCCTGCCAAGAGTCCCAACATGAACTCAATGGAACACCTTCTGGAAGAGCTAGAACCACGACTTCGCTGTAGACCCCAGCATCGAACATCACTACCTTCTCTGGTTTCGGTTCTTGAGGGAGAATTGTCTGCCATTCTTCCACAGAAATTCAGATACATCACTGAAAGTGTCCCCAGCAGAGTTCAATCTTTCATAAAGGCGAAGAGTGGAGACACCCCTTATTAATGTGCACTAATATGTGTCGGGATACTTTTCACTACACAGTGAATAACCTGCAGTTATCATCTTCTGTTTACTCTGGAATTAAAATATTTTTTTTAGCTCCCTTGTTGAATATTGTGCGGGGTCACTATTTTGTTATGTTAATTGGTTCCGACAATTTGTGTTTAGAGACACACACAGACCTATAATATGTGTGTGTGTGAATTCCTAAGGGACCAAACAGCTGAGGTCATCGGTCCCTAGGCTTACACACTACTTAAACTAACTTCTGCTAAGAACAACACACACACCCATGCCCGACGGAGGACTCGAACCTCCGGCGGGAAGGGCCGCCCAATCCGTGACATGGCGCCTCAAACCGCGCGGCCACTCCGCGCGGTGACCTATTATAATTTTGTCGTGTATTTCATCACTAGTTTCCAGTTCCCTGAAGTCCGATGTTTCGTGTTGTACTGTACCAATAGCATCATTATGGCACCTATTATTCTGTCACACTTCAATTCAGGGTAGTTATGTGGCATAATGTTCTTCCCATGTCATGATATGAATCGTTCCTCTTGTCAGAATTTAGTACTTTATTCTTTTCTGTTCGCTATCACCTGGAGGTAGCTGATCAAGACTCATGGTGCCATCTTGACGGGCAAAGAACTGCTGTGAAGTGTTCTGGTCATTTACTTCGTTATGTGCCTGTGACACATATGTATCCATTATGCAGCTAAAAATGGTTCAAATGGCTCTAAGCACAATGGGACTTAACTCATCAGCCCCCTAGACTTAGAACTACTTAAACCTAACTAACCTAAGGACACCACACACATCCATGCCCGAGGCAGGATTCGAACCTGCGACCGTAGCAGCAGCGCGGTTCCGGACTGAAGCGGCTAGAACCGCTCGGCCACAGCGGCCGACCATTATGTAGCCCCTATAAGAGTATTTCCTACATGACAGTGACAGAGGATTATCTTTAGAGTTTCTGTATGCAAAAATTTTGTGGGTCACAGCGACCCTCAGAACTATTCCTCGCTGTATTCTACACAAAATTTTAACAGGCGTAAGTTGTAATATTTATGCCCACATTCATGCACTCAAGACCTCCAGTGTATGAAATCGCTTCGTAATATGTACATGTCCTACCTCGGTGCAACCTGACGTTTTTTTATGAAACCGCGAGAGAATCACTGCATTAATATTCCAGCTTTAAATTAGAGCAGAATACATTGCTTATCAAATTATCTGCATTTCAACGATTCTCTAAACGATCTGACTCCCCTGTAGATCACGCAACGGCGGAGTGAACACGTCGCAGAATATAGGGCTGCTCTTGACCATTGTGGGCAGCATTTCGTAAAATTCGCTCAGAGGTCCTGGTATGCCTTCGCAATGAAGTACCTAAACGACAAACGGGAAGCGGAAGAGAAAAAGGCAAATCAGCATTCATACCACGAATTCTACTCATTTCAACTAACTTACAGTTCAGCTACAAAAGGCGCCAATTTCCAGTAATTTCCAGTGTGGCTATTAATAAAGTACGAGGGCAAGCATTTCATTGCTGCAGAGTGAATTAAAGAATCGTGTTTCTCCCACGGTCAAGTACCCTCAGCGTGTTCGCGTGTTGGGCAGCCAGAAAACTCATTCGTCTTTGCACCAGAAAGCACAGCATCAAATGTAGTTCGTAAGAATGTGCTTAAGTTAGAGACTGTACGGATGAAATAATTTGCTGCATATTTTTCCAATTCTGTGAACAAATGGGAAAAACACCAAGTTGAAACAACCCCTTAGAAAAATTAAGAATGACTGTGGTGGTAAACCTCTGACGTTATTTGATTTTCAGACAGCTGAGCAAAACTGAACGTACTCAGACATTTCTCTCTTTACTTATTCTGATCAACAGTATTTTTTTTAGCGGAACGCAATCTGACTTTCAATAATCCCTACAAAAGAATGGCCCTGACTAACAATAATATATATATATATATATATATATATATATATATCTCAGGGACACACGTCCAGATCGTCCGCTCTCAAAATTCTGCCATCTCTCCCCCCACATCCACCACTGCTGGCGGCTCACCTCCAACTGCACAACCCTACGCACTGGTCACATCCAACTGCCTAACACTACAATAGCGAATATTCCAACAATGCCAACCAGCCACAGACTGCACACAGCACAGTCAGTGATTTTCATACAGAGCGTTACGTGGCGTTGCCAACATAAAAACCTAAACAGCCTACTTACAAAGTGAAGCAGGTCCTTATCAGCTAGTGCAAAACACATTCTATGAAGCAGGTGTCGACATTCCAGTCATAAACAAATTAAGCTCTTGAGTTTCCCGAGAGCTGTAGAGCGCCGACTATGTAAAGCTCAAAAGGATTTGCCCAACATGACTTGGCAATACATGGAAGTAGAAATTCCTTTACATCCCAGCTGTGGGGGGATGTCCACTGGCCTGCTAGAGACTCCTCCCGAAAGACCTGTCGCTACAGGCCACGCATGTAACAGTAGTACCTCCTGAACATACGTAGCACTGCCCGTGCCTGTCACTCATATCTGCATGTGGCAGCATGACGTGTGGTAAGACTGACTCGACTTTTTATCAGTGGAGGTCAGCGTTGGCAGTAGAGCTTATAGATCTACATGCGACTGTTTTTTATATGAAGACATAAAATGGACTCGTTGGTTAACCTCAAGTGACCACGGTGTGCTTTGACAAAACCATTACTATCCAATGTTGCGCACGTGGGATGCAGGACTAGTAACTGGCTCTGAGTTAAACTTGTACGTCCGTGAGGTAACTGAAAGTAAATAGTGCCTACAGATATTGTTAAGCACCACTTCACTCAAACATCGTTCCTGGGAAAGAACAAAAATGATGACTGTCTTTGAGCTCTTCTGGCGAATACGTGTAGAGTTTGCACGCAGCGGAAGGTCGCTTGCGGCATAGAGATGTGTTTCCTGTCCGATAGCTCTACAAACAAAAACACAGCTGCGCCGCTGAACAGCTGGTGTTACGCACCTGCTTATGGTTCAACAGCTTTCCGCGAGCGCCACGCAACGTACGCAGTCGTGCTGATCGTTCCATAGTCGCGACACATTTGGGGTCTGTGTGGCGAGATATAAAAATTCGGCGTTACTTCATCATGTAGACAATTACCTACAAATTTTTTTCAGAACCTCACTCATATATACGAGGGGCGTTTGAAAATTCCGTGCAAAAATAAAAACTACTTACGTGGTTGGGATAAACCCTTTTTATTTTTCGACATAGTGTCCTTTTAGACTTATACACTTCAACCAACGCTGTTCTAATTTGTTGATCCCTTCTGAATAATAGGAATTGTCCAAGTCTGCAAAATAGCTATAAGTTGCTGCAATCACCTCCTCGTTTGAATAAAATCTTCCTCCCGCCAGCCATTTCTTCAAATTGGGAAACAAATAGTAGTCCGAGGGAGCCAAGTCTGGAAATACGGGGGGGGGATGTGAAACGGAATCCTATTTCCATTACTTTTGCGACCACAACTGCTGAGGTGTGTGCTGGTGCATTGTCGTGATGCGTAAGGACTTATTTGCGGTCCAATCGCCGGCGTTTCTCTTGCATCTCTGTTTTCAAACGGTCCAATAACGATAAATAATATGAACCTGTAATAGTTTTACCTTTTCCAGATAGTCGATGAGGATTATCCCCTGCGAATCCCAAAAGACAGGCGCCATAACCTTTCCGGCCGAAGGAATGGTCTTCGCCTTTTTTGGTGCACATTCTCCCTTGGTAACCCGTTGTTTAGATTGTTCTTTGGTCTCAGGAGTATAGTAATGTATCCATGTTTCACCCTCAGTGACGAAACGACGCTTAAAGTCCTGCAGATTCTTCTTGAACTGCTGCAAACCGTCCTTGCAACACTTCACACGATTCCGTTTTTGGTCAAGCGTGAGCAATCGCGAAACCCATCTTGTGGATAGCTTTCTCATGTCCAAATGTTTATGCAAAATATTATGTACCCGTTCATTCGAGATGCCCACAGTACAAGCAATCTCACGCACCTTAACTCTTCTGTCATCCATCACCATATCATGGATTTTATCGTTTGATTTCTGGAGTCGTAACCTCCACACGGCGTCCAGAGTGTTCAGCATCACTTGTGCCCATATGGCCACTCCGAAAATTTTTAAACTACTTATAAACTGTTCTAATGGAAGGTGCAGAGTCACCGTAATGTTTATCAATTTTGTCTTTAGTCTCCTGAGGCGTTTTTCCTTTCATAAAGTAATGTTTAATCACCACACGAAGTCCTTTTTCGTCCAGTTTTTGACAATCACTCGACTTCCTTGATTCACACGCATGCCAAACACAAAGAAATAGACCAATATGGCTGAAACTTGGTGTGCGTTCATTCCAAAGATGCTACTAACTAAACATGACCTCGATACACGCCTGTGGTGCCATCTCTCGGACTTTACACGGACTTTTCAAACGCTCCTCATACTTTGAGGAACAGTAAATCACACATATGAGATCATTTTTATTTGAAAGGGATGACGTTTTTAATCCACTGATTGCCTACATCTTTGTATACAAGTAAATGTCCGTTTTCTGGTCCTAATTGCTCAATAGACACCGACCGACAGCCGCGTCATCCCCTGTTAATGTCCGTCAGCGGAAGTGCTATGGACGAGTGTGGGTTCAGCACGTGCCTCTTCCTGCCGTTTTCGACTTTCTTGCCGGGAGCCGATACTTCTCACTCGAGTAGCTCCTCACGAGGCTCAGTCCTCACACCAACGAAAAATCTCTGGCAGTACCAGGAATCGAACCCGTATCCCCCGAAGACACGCTGACCACTAAGTTACGGAGGCGGTCATCCCTGTTTAGAATATGTTTCTTAATCCCTGTAACAGGCTTCTGGGAGTTATAGAGGGGACTTGCTAGAGGAAGTTTTAATGAGGAAGGTCCGAAAATAGACTGGTTGAATACAAAATAAGTTACAATGTGGATCATTTTCGAATCTCCTGCTTCGCAGCAGGCACACAGCGGAGACAACTAGTTCGGATCCTTGTGCTCTACAGCAACTGCTACAGGTGGCGAGCCTGCTGTATGTGTGACTCACGCTTTCCAACACATTGTTTACAAACGTTCATGCGCGTCCGTGGGGCGCAACAGTCAACACTCGCGCAGTCGTTTAGTCGGACTAAAACGGTATATTATGGGTTAATGCAATCCGGGGCAACGTTTCCGACCTGGGTGGTAGGTAGTTAAGAGATTATGTACTGTAAAAGGAAGTGGAGGGTACGGAAGTGGCACGCCCTGTAATTTCATATACAAATGAACCGTATGCGGATGGAAGCTCCTCCTCGAAAACTTTTCCTACGTAGCCCTGTCTGGAGCCCGAAGAATCCTGTAATAGGAAGTGTGAAACACTATGTTTATACCACGAATCTCTCCCTACAGTGAAAAGACGAAGATGGTTCACTGTGAAAGTTCACAAGTACCAATGTACAGAGCTACTGGAACTGTATGCAAAAGCCAAACAACAAAAAACTAAATTCTCAAAATGCTATGACAGCCAATAGTGGAAAAGGCTAATTGTATCACGCATACTTGCGAACTTCATCAAGAGACTACTCCGTTTGTATTGGCACAAAACAGTATAAACATGTGATAATAAAGTAGAAGCAATGTAAAGAATACAGGATGTAAACAAATGCAACATGCATAACGGTAGACAAAAATGTTCTTTGCTTTTCCGACTTAACAGATTTGGATGGACATTCCGACAACTGGTTAACGTGCCCAGTATGGGGTGTGACCACCTCTGGCAGCAATATAGGCCTGACAACTTCGAATGTGACATGACAGTTATGAGAGTGAATAATCACAACAAAAAGCTCCTGACATTCCAAGGAAACTTAAAGAGCCATTGCAATGGAAAAGAAGGTACTCAGTGACAAAGAGCCATTGCAATGGAAAAGAAGGTACTCAGTGACTAAATACATATAAACAATACCTCCCTGAGCATGCTAGCCACTAAAACAATAAAAAAGGATAAATAATTAATGAATCTTCTGTCTCTCTCTCTCTCTCTCTCTCTCTCTCTCTCTCTCTCTCTCCTCCCAACACACAGACAGAGACATGAACATATATTTATTATAAAAAAAATTGCACACAACAAAATACATCCACCCACCCATGCACACACATACACACACACAAACTCATATTTATATAAAAAACATGCATTTGCACACAGAAAATTATACACACACACATACTCATATTTATTTTTAAAAAAAATACATTTCCACACAGCAAATTACACACACACACACACACACACACACACACACACACACACACGTACTCATATTTATTTAAAATAATAATGTTAATAATAATAATAATAACATTTGCACACAGCAAATTACACACACACACACACACACACACACACCTACTCACATTTATTGAAAAAAAGCAATAGAATACACACACACAAGCGCGCGAGCACATGTGCAAACACACGTATAGTGCACGCAAAATGTCGTGGCCGCTAGATGCACAGTCGGCTGGGGCAGCATCTGGAGAGCGGCAGTGGTGGGGGTCGCTCAGAGCACTGTAGGGGAAATGCCGATCGCTGGAGGGGAGGTGCCGTTGTAAACTGAAGCCCACGCTCACATCTTTTGTAACTATTAAGCAGAGGAGACCCTTCACGCCCACACTTGCATGGTGACCATTCAGAAACATCTAGTGTCACTGTTGATTTCGTTAGTATCTAAAAAGGATTGCAGCACAAATACAGCTATTTACAGTTATTTGTTTTCGCCTGGCCTGTTAATCATTTGTAACTTCCAGAGAAGCGTCATGAATGGCGAATTTTGAGTAAAACCTACACATTTTTCCGTTGCCATGTCAAAATTTGCTTCTTTTGTCAAAAGACAGAAGAGTTTACACTGCTTCACCTCACTAACATGTTGTGTAGGAATAACTGCTAGAGAATTCTGAAACAGTGGTTTATTAAGTGAGAAACTGAGAAAAAGAAAGGTCAGTAGCTTATGAAAAAGCACATCCTCGGTACAAAAAAACGTGTAATGTCTTCATATATGTTGTTCCAAAACCCATAGCATTTCTCGTTTCACAAGATATTGGTTGCCCTTAAAAATTACAGTCTCCCTTGAAAAACGTCTGTTACTGGAATAACAATATGGATAATAAGTTGTTGCTGTTGTTTTTTGGGGAAGGAGACCAGACAGCGAGGTCATCGGTCTCATCGGATTAGGGAAGGAAGTCGGCCATGCCCTTTGAGAGGAACCATCCCGGCATTTGCCTGGAGTGATTTGGGGAAATCACGGAAAACCTAAATCAGGACAGCCGGATGCGCGATTGAACCGTCGTCCTCCAGAATGCGAGTCCAGTGTCTAACCACTGCGCCACCTCACTCAGTGATAGTAAGTCTTAGACGTAATATTGATATGGTAAAATACTCTCCTCTTCGCGTGGTATCATTTGCCAAAATCTCATTTCGGTATCTGAAACCGTTTATGAAATATGAGGAGTATTGTGAATATATTGCTCTGGCTTTATCACTGACGCAGCGCGATCACAAATAAGTGTGCTACACCAGATCAGTTTTCTCGAGATCAGTGACAGATAGATACCTCTGCCTATATCTAAAGAAAAATTCAAAATGCTAAAATTTCATGCACAACAACATAATATATAATATGCACAAACTCAAAATCGTAACTACCTCTATTTTCCGTTGCACACGTTTCCAAACATCGCCCAGTCTCTTATTTTCACAATAAGTATGACCATTAACGAAATGATGGACACATCATCATAAACCTGACATATAAAGGTACAAGTAAAACAAAAATGACATTTTTTTATGGAATAGTTTCTGTAAAATCGTTTACCGGCTGAAAAGTGGAAAACACTTAGCGGCCTCCCCTTTTGAACAAACGAATGAACTCGCCCAGAGCTTTGGACGAAATCTGGTCACTGCGCATCGGTCACCATACATTGCGCGAGTTATACAACAAATGAAAAACATCAAACACAACAGAAACAAAACACAGACAAGCACACAACAACAGTTGGCAACACTACACACCGAAAAGACACATATGTGGATCACCAAATGGAAGTGAAAGGTAAACATGTGATGTGACAAGTGTGTATGAAACAACGCCAGAAATCGGCAGCTGGAGTAGGAAGACCAACGAATACTGCTGTGGCCTTCTCCACCAGACATCACAGTGCCTAGAGTATCAGCAACCGAACTGACAGCCTGCAGCCGCGGGTTGCCCACATCGCAGGCACACCGAAGCACTACACAGCCGACAGGCAATATTGATGAAAGGCCACAACAACAACACAGCAAAGACACCAGCGGCCACCAGGGGCCACTACCGGCCCACATAAACATAATTAAGAGGTCGCTGCAGATCCAGGAACTATTTTCACATGTCAAACCACGTGATGGAAAATAGTTCCGAGGCACTCATCCGCCGAAGCGCTATAAAGGCCGGCGCTCGGCCGCACATCATCAACCGCCAAAAGACGTGTATAGCTGCCGCCCCGGCAGCCCTGCTTGGATCCTCTCGCTGATCTCTGGATTTGGCTTGGTATATCCGAGAAGTCTGGCGGAGACTAGTAGGAACTTATTTCAGTTGTTTTCTATATTATTCTTGTGTGTAGTTTTGATTCGAAGACGGATCACTGTTTTGTGTTGGTGTTACACTTGGAAAATTTGTTTTGGTTAATTGATCAGTCCAATAATTTGTTTTCGGACTTTGATTGTTAGTTTCTTCTGCTGACGCAGACTTAACAAATACATCTCCAGGAACACACACATGTGTTAACAGCACTGGAAATCGTAACACCGAACGATACATTCACAATACGAAACTTCTGCTACAAAAGTTGCTTCTAACGTAAAATGCACGAGAAAAACACGACAACATGTAATATATCAGCATATTATATCTATCAGACAATACGTTTATTGTAGATATAAAAAGAAACATGTATTTCAGACCACTGATGAATCGAAACGCGTATGGCAACAAACAAACTACCTTCATTTAGTTGCATAGACAGTACATACCTCCACGAATTTGGAGCAACTAAAGGAAAGTCGGAAAACAGATAAAAATGACGGTAAACATAATCCATGCCCACACCATCAGGGATCGTCCTCGATATCGGGCTCTTTCCACAATGTTCGCGTCGCGAAATCGTGTTCCACGTTCCCTACAGATGCGAATCCATTGAGAACCACTCTCCAACGAAATCGAGACTCAGCTGCGAAAACAACAATGGCCCACTGTTCGGCCGCCCAGGTGACGTGCTGATGGCTTCACATTAGACGTTCCCTTGTGTGAAGACGCGCCAGAGGTACACATACAGCAAGTCCGCGACAGTAAAGGCCACTCTGCCGAAGCCCTCTGCACACCGTTTGCCTCGATACAACACGTCCAGTGGATGCTCCGAGCACCCATGCCAGTTCCTGTGCAAGACTAAGGCGGTACTGTTGTGGCCTTACTGCCAAATAACTGTCCTCTCTTCTAAAGTCACACGAAGTCAGCTCTGCTCCGGTCTTCGGGATAAGTTTCGGTTTGTATACACTGTCGCCACATCCGAGAAACAGCACAACGATATACACTAAGCCATCGGGCTTCCGTTCCATCTCTATCCCTCCACCGCAGAGCCTGGTAGGCATCTTCTGTGTGTCATAGAGCACCGTCTGTGACTGAGTACACAACGATTGTGGATGTGGGGCAACTCCGCAGATACTGCCTCGTTTCATAGGTGCCATGACGTCATCGCTGGCATGGTTGTCCGTTGACCAGAATGCCATCTTCCGTGCAGAACATGATAGAACGGACGGACATCTGGTTGACAATTTGTGTGATTATTCGTGAATTAGACACAGGACGGGGAAACTGCGGTTTGTTGGTTTAATTTTGGACACCAGCGTATTTCATAATCTTTGCATCACATGTCTAATTGACGTATGGAGTATTCCACTTGGATACACAGAGGCAAACGTGGGGGAATATTGACGTTCATGTATGCCGGATGGTCATAATTAAACTGATGGAGTTCCGAGTGCTGCAATGTGGGCCCTATACGCCGCAGGGCGCAGAAACGTCCTAGGTGTGTTTATTAATCGGTGCGCTCACGGAGTATACCGAAAAAAATAACAGCTATGAAAATATAGCGCTGTAAGCTGTCTCAATGCGAAATTTTTACTGTTTTTACGCCAATATGCTGTTTGTTGCTTGGCGACACGTATTGTTTTCTTTTATGAAGTGACTGTTGGTTCAAATGGCTCTGAGCACTATGGGACTGAGGTCATCAGTCCCCTAGAACTTAGAACTACTTAAACCTAACTAACCTAAGGACATCACACACATCCATGCCCGAGGCAGGATTCGAACCTGCGACCGTAGCGGTCGCGCGGTTCCAGACTGTAGCGCCTAGAACCGCTCGGCCATCCCGGCCGGAGACTGTTGGTATAAAGAGTGAGAGTTACAGTTTCCGGTTCGAAGTGGATTGACTACTGAGAAGGAAGATCGTGCACTGCTGGTAAAGTTGTTATATCAGAATGGCAGCAATGGCAGCGCTGCATTGTGGGAATATCGCCGACAGAAATAGCTGCGAAGAGGCCCCATGTCAATAAATGATGATAAAGAAATTTGGATAAACAGGTGGGTTAGGTGATGCAGCAGGGATAGGGAGGCGTCGCATTCCCGTGGTAGTTATTGATGAATTTAGCTATTAGTCAACCATGCAAAACATGCCTCAGATCCTGCAGCCAGCGCTCGAGCTGTGTCACGGAAATTCTCTCTTCGCTGGTGAATAGTTCAAAAGATTTTGCGACGCATTTTAAACTGGTATCCCTACAAGATTCAAAACGTGCAGCAAATGAAGCCTCAAGATAGGTTACATAGCTGTGACTTTACCCTTAGTTTTTTGGAACGCAAGGAAATTGGTGATATGCGGCCAGGGAATATTCTTTGGACGGACGAGGCAAATTTTACTGGCCACAGAGCTGAAGCATTTGGGGCTCTACTCTGCCATTTTTTGTGTAGGAATATCCATTACACTCAGCTTACGTAATTGTGTGGTGTGCTTTCACAAGCTCCTTCACTCTCGATCCATTTTTCTTCTAGGAGATGACACCTCGCGAGCCTGTTAGCTGTACAGTGACATCATTATGAGGACCTCCTTGGGCAATACATGAGTCCAGATTTGCAAGAACGCAACTGCGTCCACACCATTATTTTCATACAAGATGCGGCGACCCCACATGTCGCTTGCCAGGTGAAAGATTTCCTTCGAGAAACCTTCGGTAACGACTGTATCATCTCTAGGCAATTTCAGGACGTGCGGCCTTCCACATCCACTCACCTAACTCAACGTGGCTTCTGATTGCAGAGATCTCTCGAAGTTCGCGTCTATTGGTGATGTATCCGGACTTTTCCTGATCTGAAGGATAGGATACGATGACAGGTCGCTCTGATTACACCGGGTATGCTGCGAGCAATGTCGACTACGTCATGTTACGATACAGTCTGTTGCTAAGTCAGGAGACAATACTGAAACCATGTTTTAACTTGTGGCCATATCCTAATAAACGCACGGTATCTCCACTTGGTGACAGAAAGTGGGACTTCTACTTTTTTTTTTTTTTCAGCACACTCCGCGAGCGCATCGATTAATGAACGTACATTCAGCGTCCTGCGATGTATACAGCCTGCACTGCAGTACTCTCAACACCGTTGTGGCCGTACGGTTCTAGGCGCTTCAGTCTGGAACCGCGTGACCGCTGCGGTCGCAGGTTCGAATCCTGCCTCGGGCATGGATGTGTGTGATGTGCTTAGGTTAGTTAGGTTTAAGTAGTTCTAAGTTCTAGGGGACTGATGACTACAGATGTTAAGTCCCATAGTGCTCAGAGCCATTTGAACCATTTTTTTAATTGTAACCATCCGGCAGTTTGCGATCCCCTTTGCTTTCTATTTCCAGTTTTCACTGCTATGCTTAACGTATATTACCATAGAAACTAGGCACGAATGTTACAAATTTTGTAATGGTAATGTAAGCAGGAAACATTAGCTTCTTTTAAAATGTTACCTAAAGGTTCTCCAACGCTTTTTTCGTCATACAATTAGTAAGTGTGTCGGGAACAATCCTATAAACGCAGAATGTGCAACGACCGTTATTTAACTGCAAAAATGTACCAGAGCAGGAACTGCAAATGAGTCCTGGGACAAGTGCAGTATTGGCTCTTCTCACGCAATCACTATCGCTCTGGCCACGTTAAAATGTAATTGACACGCCCCTCCCCCTCCCCAATCTACGTCAGCACTTGTTCCTTTGCTGTAATCCCTAATTGAAATACCCTTTTTTAAATACACTGATCAACAGCGGCGCAATTGACACGGCTCCTGTTTGGGCGTTCCACAATATTTCTTTTGTTTTTTTCATGAGGCGGGACGATGGGAGCGCTGAAAAATGTACGAGCGTTTCGGCTAACAGCCTGACGTATTGCCGCACTCAAAGATTTATCCGGCAATTACACCGGCCATCGAGGCACTCCGCCGTGAGCGGCCATTCGTTTCCGTAAGTTGCACGTGGACTGCTCCCCGGCCATCTCACTTAACGATCTCCAGCGGACCGCGCGAAGAACGCTTTCCTGATACGCTTCAGCAAATAACTGCGTCGAAATATCTGAGGTGACGAGCAGTCAAGTAATCGTATGCAGTGAGTACGCATCAGTGCTCATCTCGGGAAATGACAACATCCTCATTAAAATGTCTGCTCGAGTCACAAAAATTTTTAATAGCGCTTGTCGAATGTTAACCACAGTTTAAAATGGTATAATGGAAAACCAGCCAGTTTCGCTTCAGTCGTAGCTGTAAGAAATCTTTAGTGGTCCAAAGCTGTAACTAAACGTCTGTAATCACTGTAGGTTCGAATCTTAAAAACCAGTGTGAGTGTGTGGGTTTTATTTTGTCAAATTGCGCATTGGATTGATCCAACAAGCACCCTTTGCCTCCTGCAAAAATCAATTTCCACCTCACACTACTACAGAAGTCAGACAGACGCTCCTAATGTACCAACAAGAATTGATTGAAAAACATTCAGCAACAAATATCTTCTGGAGTCGTCTGCTGTAAGGAAAAGACACGAAAACATTCTACATATTCTTATGTAACTAGTGGGATAATTGGGTACGGGAGTATTGCTAGTTACTGTAAGAAAAACATTAAACGAACGAAAAATATTAATTATTACAAAAATTCTGAGAAATCAAGTGAAACGTTTTCTTATATAAAAAAATTAATAAATTTCTGGATTCATTTCGGAACAGTAGATTGCCTCTTATGGTTAGGAATGCTATTATTTTACTAAGTATCGAAAAGTTCTTTTCTCCTTTTTCTTTAAGAATGTTATTTACTTGGCAGAATGGTTGGTTGGCTCTGAGCACTATGGGACTTAACATCTCAGGTCATCAGTCCCCTAGAACTTAGAACTACTTAATGGGACTTAACATCTCAGGTCATCAGTCCCCTAGAACTTAGAACTACTTAAACCTAACTAAACTAAGGACATCACACACATCCATGCCCAAGGCAGGATTCGAACCTGCGACCGTAGCGGCCGCGTGGTTCCAGACTGAAGCGCCTAGAAACGCTCGGCCACCAGCAGCCGGCCTCGGCAGAATGGCTGAGAGCTGTGCCTATACAACTTGAATAACTTTTCTAGGTATGGTCAAGGCTGTTGTGTGAGAAATGCAGTGGAGTGAACTGTTATGGAGGACAGATGGGGCTCGTATACGCTGTAGCGCACAATACCGTGAGCTGCGACGACTGCTGTCTGCGCCGCTCGCTGTTGACAAATAACACAACTATCTCTTTCTGTCTGGATTGTCCTTCGCCAATCAAACTCTCCCTACGCCTTGATGAAGTCAAGGACTCCTATCCGCCCCTAGTCTAACTATTGGTGTGGTACACTGGTCAGATAACCAGCCCACAGCGATGCCACTCAATATTCGCTCGCAGGCGTTTAACTAGTACTCTGTCTGTGTTCACACCGCACAATAAGTGTGTCGGCCAACACAGTGAACAATGCTTAATCACGAGTGACTCAGTATAGAGTATCACTCCGATTCACTAACGACGGAGGTGCTCTCCCAGTGAAGTACTGAGGAGAGACTTTGTTCTTCACACTTGGCGTACCCGTATGAGCGCACTCACTCTCATTACGTGTTCCCACTCCAAGAGCGACAACAGAACGGCCCCTTTTTCTGGAAAAGTTGCAAGGGTATATCATTCGCTGCCTTCCCTCACTCCTCTGACTCTTTGCGTCAGAAATATTTCGCCACTCAGCATTGCTCTTTTAAACGGGAGAATGGCGTTTCGTTTAAGTCGACCAATGCGGAAATCTGTAGTATCTCCATTAGGCGTATACTGTCCTACTATGAGAACTCCGTAACTATGCAGTCGGTCCGTGAAAAAATGTGTCTTCTGGGCGCTCCCACACATTGTAGCGGAATTTGCATTTAAGTCGAACATGGGGGTCGTTATCCCTCCCCTCCGGCAAAAGCTGTCTTCTCTCTGGGCGGTCGCTTCGGCTGAAGTAGGCATGTTGTTGACCCAGTGGGCTGGTTTCCTCTTTAGAACGAAAATTCCTGTGGCTGTCATGTTGTGGACGCCAGCCTCGACTTTTTTCAACCTCGGTGCACACTTGCGCTTTACTTATTAGATTTGCATATCGCTTACATGAATTCATACAAAATTGACTCTACGTTATCGAGTTTGGGTTCGAATGAAGCGTCTTCATGTGCAGAGTACGACTGTGAGGACAGAATATGTAAGAAATGAACGTCAGGAGACCACGCCACCTTACACCAGTTAAAACCGCTTTTGGTAGACTGACATCTTTGCTACATGATATATGGTGAAACTGTTCTTCCACATATGTCAGTGACACGGCGTCTACATACACGGAGAAGGAATATCACATTACCACTTTGACAGAGGAGAGAAATGGCATAGAAATAAACATATCGTGTGAAGATCTCAGCTTCTGCTTGCCAAGTTTTACACAATTATACCCAACATAATACGTTCACAATTAAAATAATTTCACGGTAGCAAAAATAATGTGAAAGGAAGCTGCCTGCATACGAAGCTCTGCGAGATTTTCTTGGCTGTGCAGCGGCTAGCTCTCAAAACAACGTCGAATATCTCACAACAGTTTTCTTACACCAATTGTTATTCGATAAACAAGGATGAAAAATACAGGACTTCCTGTGCTCTATTAGGTGACGTCAGCAATGTGTGTCTAGTACGTGAAACTTGTGGCTCCCACTCAGTCTAATGAAATTATTTTAAAAGAAACGAAGTGCGTAATTGATTCAGGAAACGTAGCTTACTTCAGGTAAGCATAAAATATCTCTAGTGCATTCAAAATTATTTCAGGATTGACAGTTCGGCAGGCACACATGGAGGCACGGCCAAGAATTGCCACGTGTCTCATACAACACACGCCTAACTGTCATCTTACATTTAATTCAGTTCTGTCTCAAACTAACAAACCATTTAGTTTGGAACTTGCGTCAACGTAATCTGAAAGAGCTGCATTATATTCCCATTTTAGTTTCATATACGGGAAGTAATTATTAATCAATATACATTATAAAGGTAACTGTACAATGCCACCACCGCTAAAACTCAGAAATGAGCCCCGGTTCAATGAAGGTAGTTATATGGTGTGATCGCCCTCTATCTCCTATCCATGTAGAAGGTTCCCGTTTTTACCTGAAGGGCGTCCTTTTGAAGATGCACGGGCTGGGAAGTATTGCCCTCTACAAATTTTTAGAACATTCAAGAGTATTCGAGAACTTCCAGCACATTCGACGGTATTCGAGAGCATTCCGGTACGTTCCAGAATATTCTTGAATGTTCCATGATGATCTGAGATGTTCTGGAATGTTCGGGAAGAATCTGGAACATTCAACAAGATTCCAGAAAGTTTGGGAATCCCGGAACATACCACGTAATTGAGGAATGATTCCAGAACGCTCTCAAACGTTGTGCAATGTTCTGGAACATTATGGATCTTTCGAAGCCCTTTTGACATGTTCTGGAATTCGTCACTGGTGCGACTAGCCATTGGTACAGGTTTATAAAGCAATACCCGTTGTGGGTTCGAACGATTTTTATCAGTGACGAAGGGAGCAACAGAAAAAGTAGTGCACTTAGTGAATAAAAACAAACAGTGAAGTGTGAGTAGTCAAAGTGATACAATGACTGAATATAAATCGAAAATAAAGTGTGAGAAGTGTGTAAAGTGTACTTAGCGTATTTGTTAACAAGAGGTCGGTTTTATTTTTATTCTAGACAACGCAGGTGATCAGACAGGATGCTTATGTACGTGTCACCTGTCAGAGTCGTATCTAGACGTAGCAGGAGTCCTGTATCACTTCAGCTGCACACGCCCCACAGCGTTACAGAGTCTCCAACAGCTTGAACAGTCCCCTGCTGACATGCAGGGTCCGTAAATTCATGACATTATCTCCATACTCGTACACGTCCATCCACTCGATACAATTCGAAGCGAGACTCGTCCGAACATGGTTCCAGTCATCAACAGTCCAATGTCGGTGTTGACGGGCCCAGACGAGGCGTAAAGCTTCATGCCACGCAGTCATCAAGGGTACACGAGTGGGCCTTCCGCTCCTAAAGCCCATGTCAATGATGTTTCATTGAATGGTTCGGACACTGACACTTGTTGATGGCCCAGCATTGAAATCGGCAGCAATCTGCGGAAGGGTTGCACTTGTGTCACGTTGCTGACCGTAGCACCATATTCTGCCTCTTTACATATTTTTGTATCTGAATATGCATGCCTAGACCAGTTTCTTTGGCGCTTCAGTGTATCATAAAAATCAGTACCGATATACCATCAGTTATGAAAAGGGGTTACAAATAGTGAATCCTGCACTTGAACAGTTACTGCCAATGTCAACAACTTTCAGCTTCCCAAACAACATAGAAACACAGATGCTTTGTCATATCTATTTGTGGTGTTGTCCACAGAATGAGGTCCCATGGCAAAGCTGGTACCTCACGACGGAACCAAAGGTAAGGACAGTCATTGCCTGACAAAGCAACGAATGAGAGACGGTGGCTTAGGCACTCTCTCAAGAGTTTCCATATACCGCACTGTGTGATGGGTACTTACGTCAGAGCGCACCGCCACTCAGTGTAGTCTGCAGCCATCGCTTACGAAGACAGATTCGATTTACTTCAGCAGTCCGACTTTTGTTAGAATCCAGAACTGCCTATCAAAGTTAATAGTCAACTGTACAGTGAGAAGAGACTATTGCTCTGCAGCAGTAACAAATACATATTACATCAGCCTTGTGGACATGGGTTCTTTCTAAGTTAAGTTCATCAGATTGTTCAAGTTTTAATAAACTGATCTAATGATTTATGTGTGTTGTAGTATCTGCTCAACTTCCTTCAGAAGTAAATCTAGGCTTTTTAGAACACACTACAGTGGCAACGCGAATGTCTCAAGTATTACTTATTCGCCCTGCACTACACTCTCCATGGAACACAACACTGACATTGATAGGAAGCCGTTAGCCTCACATTGACTCAAATACTTCATGACTACTACCTTACAAAGTACCTTAGCAAAAAGGGAACACCTGATACTTCAAACAGTCCACTGAGTAAGGCCAGTATACCTACCCAAAGAAACAGACCTGATGAGCTTTTCCCACCAAATAAAAGAGAGATCCAACCCCTACGAATTTAATTTTATAAACAAACAGTATATCCTTTGCCATGTAACTGACATTGACCTGACTTTCCTGTATTGAGATCCTTCCTCTCCAGCACAGACTGAGTCTTTTCGCCCCCAATTTATAGGTAGGGGAGGAAGGGGGGCTGGGGGACTTTGAAAAGGGGGGAGGGGATAATTAATTTATCGATTTCATTAATTAGTCAGTTAATTTGATATCAAAGGTGTGCTTGTACCAGCGAGAGTGTTTCCCAGAGGGGTTGGGGAGGTGGAAGGGGAGGGGGATAGGTGAGGTCTTTCTCAGAAGGATGGATTATCCCCAGAGGGTCATAAATCAATTAACAAAGCAATAGGTTAAATGGAGGGGAAGGTGGTCATAAATCAATGAAAGTTGCCCCTGGATGTATGCTTACCCCTGAATATATGCAACCCACATTAACAAAATGTACCAGATCATAGTTTTTCCTACTACTATTGCGTATTCATAACAGTTGTTACAATTGGTATTGCAGAAAAGAGACATTGGTTGATTCAAAGAAACCACTCAACTTCACCACACGAAAGCTACAGTCGCAGGTTCGAATCCTGCCATGGGCATTGATGTGTAAGATGTCTTTAGGTTAGTTTAAGTACTAGGGAACTGACGACCTTAAAAGTTGAGTTCCATAGTGCTCAGAGCCATTTTAACCATTTGAACCACTCAATTTCAAGTGCAAGACCATTAAGAAAGAAGGCACAGTTTTGTTTAAGTCATATTTTTCAACATTTGTTTTGTTTTTATCGCCTGGTGCTTATTTGTAATTACTCTTTTTCGTTTTCAATCCATTGTTATGCCCTTGTTCCTCAGAAACAATTTCTGTGTATCATTATAGAAGAATGTTGCTGCAGATGATAATAGTTCAAGCATCGCTAGTTATATGTCATCAAAATGCAGAACAAAGAACTTCATTAGCTGTAAGAGGACATTAAATGTCACTTGGTGACAAATAAGGCCCATAGGAGAGTGTGTTCCGCTGGCTCGCCTGTTTTGTTATGTTTCGGCTGAGCACGGTAGTGCTTCCTAAACTCGACATTTCTTAAAATTTTGGACTCATTGCTGATAATTCCGTCTCTGATTACATCATCTGCTTGGCCTTACACAGCTTATGACTGATGTATGCCATTTTCATGTTCCCTGGATTTCACAGAGGATACAGGCGATATGAGGACATACATTCTCTTGAACGATGAATACAGAAATTTTCTTGAGCTGCTTGAAATTGCTACACGACGAAGATGACGTACTACAGACGCGAAATTTTATCGACAGGAAGAAGATGCTGTGATATGCAAATGATTAGCTTTTCAGAGCATTCACACAAGGTTGGCGCCGGTGGCGACACCTACAACGTGCTGACATGAGGAAAGTTTCCAACCGATTTCTCATACACAAACAGCAGTTGACCGGCGTTGCCTGGTGAAACGTTGTTGTGATGCCTTGTATAACGAGGAGAAATGCGTACCATCACGTTTCCGACTTTGATAAAGGTCGGATTGTAGCCGATCGCGATTACGGTTTATCGTATCGCGACATTGTTGCTCGCGTTGGTCGAGATCCAATGACTGTTAGCTGAATATGGAATCGGTGGGTTCAGGAGGGTAATACAGAACGTTGTGCTGGATCCCAACGGCCTCGTATCAGTAGCAGTCGAGATGACAGGCATCTTATCCGCATGGCTGTAACGGATCGTGCAGCCACATCTCGATCCCTGAGTCAACAGATGAGGACGTTTGCAAGTCAACACTATCTGCACGAACAGTTCGACGACGTTTGCAGCAGCATGAACTATCAGCTCGGAGGCCATGGCTGCGGTTACCCTTGACGCTGCATCAGAGACAGGAGCGCCTGCGATGGTGTACTCAACGATGAACCTGGGTATACGAATGGCAAAACATCATTTTTTCGGATGAATCCAGGTTCTGTTTGCAGCAACATGATGGTCGCATCCGTATTTGGCGAGATCGCAGTGAACGCACATTGGAAGCGTGTATTCGTCATCGCCATACTGTCGTATCACCCGGCGTGATGGTATGGAGTGCCATTGGTTACACGTCGCAGTCACCTCTTGTTCGCATTGACGGCGCTTTGAACAGTGGACGTTACATTTCAGAAGTGTTACGACCCGTGGCTCTATTCATCATTTGATCCCTGCGAATCCCTACATTTCAGCAGGATAATGCACGACCGCATGTTGCAGATCCTGTACGGGCCTTTCTGGATACAGAAAATGTTCGACTGCTGCCCTGGCCAGCACATTCTCCAGATCTCTCATCAATTGAAAGCGACTGGTCAATGGTGGCCGAGCAACTGGCTCGTCACAATACGCCAGTCACTACTTTTGATGAACTGTGGTATAGCGTTGAAGCTGCATGGGCAGCTGTACCTGTACACGCCATCCCAGCTCTGTTTGACTCAATGCCCAGGCGTATCAAGGCCGTTATTACGACCAGAGGTGGTTGTTCTGGGTACTGATTTCTCAGGATCTATGCACCCAAATTGCGTGAAATTGTAATCACATCTCAGTTCTGGTATAATATATTTGTCCCATGAATACAAGTTTATCATCTGCATTTCATCTTGGTGTAGCAGTTTCAATGGCCAGTAGTGTATGTGGAAGGAATATGACGCTTTTTACAATCGCAATTGCAAATATAAACAAAACCAAAACAATTTTGCAATGATGACTTTTTATTAGTAGCTAACCATTACTTGTGTCAACATGACTGCTTTTTTACAACATATCTTTTACATATATCCATTAACTACACAAACTTAATAGGATAAGGGTGATGAGATAATCGATAATGGCGTGTTCAGAGGAAGCGCATCAGCTTTAGTTTTGAGTAATTTTAACGATACCACAGAAATCCCAAATTGTGATGGCCAGATGAGGACTTGACAGTCAGCAACAGTCCTCTACAAAGCAATTTCATTCAGTTCTCGACGCATGCAGATTTGAAAGTGTCAAGTTATCATTGTAACGCTGAGGAGTGGGAGTCATATATGATCAGCTGTTGCATTTCGGCCTTTATGAAAGGAGCACCCCATGAGTGAAGATGAAATTAACCATGGTCTTATAATGGTCTTCCAATTCGTGTAATTTGCGGCTAGATTCTTGCTTCAGGTGATGAAAAGAACCACGGCACTTTCAATAATACAAAGACCAACAAGTTTAATTAATGGAAATGCATACCTCACAGATAGAATGTTTCTGTATATTTATTTATTGTCATTTTCGTACTCCAGTCGATTATGAAGATTTATTAGCACTAAACCCTAACTGAAGAAAACCTAATTTCAATGCGTATGTACCACAGCGGTCCCAACCATGTATTTCTAGACATGACCTGTTTTTTAACAGACTATGACTCTGAGCGCAACATAGATTCTAATTTTGTTGGTTTTGGTTTGGTGTATATTGTATATCGTAGAATGAAAACTGTCTTGATCAAATTAATGTTCATCAACACAGCACTTTTCATCAATTTAGGATATTCCTATGACAAAACTGAGAAGAAATAAGCTTCATACATGCTGCTTAAAAGGTGTGTTGCATTAAGACACCATACAGAGACGGATAAACGAGCGCCATCGCAAGAACTGCACGTGTCTGCAGTTCCAGTTTTCAAGAAGGATCGTCGAGCAGATGCGCAAAACTATACGCCTATATCTCTGGCATCGATCTGTTGTAGAATTTTAGAACATGTTTATTGGTCGCGTATCATGACATTTCTGGAAACCCATAATCTACTCAGTAGGAATCAACATGGATTCCGGAAACAGCGATCGTGTCAGACCCAACTCGATTTATTTGCTCATGAGACCCAGAAAATATTAGATACAGGCTCCCAGGTAGATGCCATTTTCCTTGACTTCCGGAAGGCGTTCGATACAGTTCCGCACTTTCGCCTGATAAACAAAGTAAGAGTCTACGGAATATCAGACCAGCTGTGCGGCTGGATTGAAGAGTTTTTAGCAAACAGAACACAGCATGTTGTTCTCAATGGAGAGACGTCTACAGACGTTAAAGTAACCTCTGGCGTGCCACAGGGGAGTGTTATGGGACCATTGCTTTTCACAATATACATAAATGACCTAGTAGATAGTGTTGGAAGTCCCATGCGGCTTTTCGCGGATGATGCTGTAGTATACAGAGAAGTTGCAGCATTAGAAAATTGTAGCGAAATGCAGGAAGATCTGCAGCGGATAGGCACTTGGTGCAGGGAGTGGCAACTGACCCTTAACATAGACAAATGTAATGTATTGCGAATACATAGAAAGAAGGATCCTTTATTGTACGATTATATGATAGCGGAACAAACACTGGTAGCAGTTACTTCTGTAAAATATATGGGGGTATGCGTGCGGAATGATTTGCAGTGGAATGATCATATAAAATTAATTGTTGATAAGGCGGGTGGTCCGCAGCTCGTGGACGTGCGGTAGCGTTGTCGCTTCCGACGCCCGGGTTCCCGGGTTCGATTCCCGGCGGGGTCAGGGATTTTCTCTGCCTCGTGATGACTGGGTATTGTGTGATGTCCTTAGGTTAGTTAGGTTTAAATAGTTCTAAGTTCTAGGGGACTGATGACCATAGATGTTAAGTCCCATAGTGCTCAGAGCCATTTGAACCATTTTTTTTAAGGCGGGTGCCAGGTTGAGACTCATTGGGAGAGTCCTTAGAAAAGGTAGTCCATCAACAAAGGAGGTGGCTTACAAAACACTCGTTCGACGTATACTTGAGTACTGCTCATCAGTGTGGGATCCGTACCAGGTCGGGTTGACAGAGGAGATAGAGATGATCCAAAGAAGAGCGCCGCGTTTCGTCACAGGGTTATTTGTTAAGCGTGATAGCGGTGTAGCTTGCTGTCCAGGTTTCGAGAGGGTGCGTTTCTGGATGATGAGGTATCGAATATATTGCTTCCCCCTACTTATACCTCCCGAGGAGATCACGAATGTAAAATTAGAAAGATTCGAGCGCGCACGGAGGCTTTCCGGCAGTCGTTCTTCCCGCGAACCATAGCGACTGCAACTGGAAAGGGAGGTAACGACAGTAGCACGTAAAGTGCCCTCCACCACACACCGTTGGGTGGCTTGAGGGGTATAAATGTAGATGTAAACATTATGAAGGACTGACTAATTTTAGTATGTATCAACCTGAAGAGAAAAAAATTACATGATATCTTTAGTACTTCAAGTTACAACGTCCTAAGGAAAACAACAAAAGGAAAAATAGAAGGGGAACAAATTTTTTAAAAGAGAAGTTATAAAGACTTGATATGTTTCTGCCTTCCTGTTTAGCATTATTTTTTGACTTAATCCCACATGTTTAAAACTTGTGTGCCGCATATGTTTTTCCACACTTTGCTTACGAACGGCTTGTCCTTTGTGAGTAACGCGAGTGGCCAAGTTGTGGGTCTGGGCGCAGCCCCGTTATCGGCTCCTAACGCAGGCGACGTCACGTTTCCAATTTCAGATAAAGCAGGAGAGGACGCGCGTAAGAGAGGGGGACGCAGGCCTGCCTGCCGCGGTACCGACATAAGAGCGCCCTGCCGGTGACTTAACCTATCTGGACTTTACTGACCTGCCTCGCGGCATCTATTTTAACAACACAACCAGGCTTCTCAGTGTCTACAGTTAAGGTGGTATCTTTACGTAAAATAAAAGAGTTCTACTGTATTACGAGTATACACACGGTAAATGGTTTCGCAAGTTTCCGGTTCATAATTGAAGAAAGGCATATACAGCGTGGTCCATCGGTCGTGACCGGGCCAAATATCTCACAAAATAAGCATCAAACGAAAAACCTACAAAAAAGAGCGAAACTCGTCTAGCTTGAAGGGGGAAACCAGATGGCGCTATGGTTGGCCAGCTAGATGGCGCTGCCATAGGTCAAACGGATAACAACTGCGTTTTTTTAAAATAGGAACCCCCGTTTTTTATTACATATTCATGTAGTACGTAAAGAAATATGAATGTTTTAGTTGGATCACTTTTTTCGCCCTGTGGTAGATGGCGCTGTAATAGTCACAAACGCGTAAGTACGTGGTATCACGTAACATACCGCCAGTGCGGACGGTATTTGCTTCGTGATACATTACCCGTGTTAAAATGGACTGTTTACCAATTGCGGAAAAGGTCGATATCGTGTTGATGTCTGGATATTGTGATCAAAATTCCCAACGGGCGTTTGCTATGTATGCTGCTCGGTATCCTGGACGACATCATCCAAGTGTCTGGACCATTCGCCGAATACTTACGTTATTTAAGGAGACATGAAGTGTTCAGCCAGATGTGAAACGTCAACCACGACCTGCAACAAATGATGATGCCCAAGTAGGTGTTTTAGCTGCAGTCGCGGCTAATCCGCACATCAGTAGCAGACAAATGCGCGCGAATCGGGAATCTCAAAAACGTCGGTGTTGAGAATGCTACATAAACATCGATTGCTCCCGTACCATATTTCTATGCACCAGGAATTGCATGGTGACGACTTTGAACGTCGTGTACTGTTCTGCCATTGGGCACAAGAGAAATTACGGGACGATGACAGATTTTTTGCTCGCGTTCTATTTAGCGACGAAGCGCCATTCACAAACAATGGTAACGTAAACCGGCATAGTATGCACTATTGGGCAACGGAAAATCCACGATGGCTGCGACAAGTGGAACATCAGCGACCTTGCCGGGTTAATGTATGATGCGCATTATGGGAAGAAGGGTAATTGGCCCCCATTTATCGATGGCAATCTAAATGGTGCGATGTATGCTGATTTGCTACGCAATGTTCTACCGATGTTACTACCAGATGTTTCACTGCATGACAGAATGGCGATGTACTTCCAACATGATGGATGTCCGGCACATAGCTCGCTTGCGGTTGAAGAGGTATTGAATAGCACATTTCGTGACAGGTGGATTGGTCGTCGAAGCACCATACCATGGCCCGCACGTTCACCGGATCTGACGTCCCTGGTTTTCTTTCTGTGGGGAAAGTTGAAGGATATTTGCTATCGTGATCCACCTACAATGCCTGACAACATGCGTCAGCGCATTGCCAATGCATGTGCGAACATTATGGAAGGCGAACTACTCGCTGTTGAGAGGAATGTCGTTACACGTATTGCCAAATGCATTGAGGTTGACGGATATCATCTTGAGCATTTATTGCATTAATTTGGTATTTACAGGAAATCACGCTGTAACAGCATGCGCTCTCAGAATTGATAAGTTCACAAAGGTACATGTATCACATTGGAACAACCGAAATAAAATGTTCAAACGTAGCTACGTCCTGTATTTTAATTTAAAAAGCCTACCTGTTACCAACTGTTCGTCTAAAATTGTGAGCCGTATGTTTGTGGCTATTACGGCGCCATCTATCACAAAGCGAAAAAAGTGGTCCAACTAAAACATTCAAATTTCTTTACGTACTACACGAATATGTAATAAAAAATGGGGGTTCCTACTTAAAAAAACGCAGCTGATATCCGTTTGACCTATGGCACCGCCATCTAGCGGGCCAACCATAGCGCCATCTGGTTTGCCCCTTCAAGCTAGACGAGTTTCATTCTTTGTAGTTTTTTCGTTTGATGCTTATTTCGTGAGATATTTGACCCAGTCACTATCAATGAACCACCCTGTAATTTGAATAGAAACTTGAGTCAATCGCGCATATAACTGAAACGCATTGGGTAGTGTATGACAAAAGTAGCTTCTGGAAATAGGTAGTTTTGTAGCGGTGTAGTGTAGTGTAAGAAGTGAGCTGAAACGAAGTGCAGTGTAAGGCAGTACAGTGTGAAATTACCAAGTACAGAATCGGAGATGTAGCAATGATGGATACTACAGTTGTACAATCGCCTTCTGGATTTCAGATGAAGAAGAAAGGAAGGTTAAGATTTAATGCCCCGTCGTCGGCGAGCTCATTGGAGGAGCTCAAGCTTTGGGTGGTGGAATGATGGGTAAGGACATTCGCTGTATGTGTGTAGTACGCCCGGGGGTAGATGGGTGGGGATACCTTTAACTGTTTGTCGTTTTGACCGTCCGCCCTGTCCATACCACGTACCTGATAATTCCGCGGCGGTCGTATTGTTCTGCTCCACGCTGCTGCTGGCTTGCCTAAAATTAAGTATGTAATATGCAAGCAAGTTAGGGGAGCCACTCAACGTCAAAGCACAACACGGTTCTACGTCTGGTATGAACAACTATATTGTGAGATGATAAGAAACCACAGGTTGCACTATTTACAATCTAAGTCGTAAATGTTTATCCCAATTAACAATCTTGATGATTATCTGTCCACAATATCAGTTGGACGAGCGTACGCGTAACCGACACGACGCGGGTGATTGTTGATGATGCGGAAGCCGAATGATCGCACGCAAGTTCTTACGCTCGTCACGCATACACAGATATCTGGTACCAGTCCTCCTTGACACTAGTAATAAATTTTAACGCTGTTCACAAAGTTAAATTTACAGTTCACAGTTCTCAGTTGTACGAGCGTGCGCGTAACCGTCGCGACGCGGTTGATTGTTGATAATGCGGAAACGCGATGATCGAACGCACGTCGTCACGCTCGCTGCATGATACTGGCACTTGTTTGCACTCTTTTATGCTAACTAATTTTTGCTGATTCACATTAGTTCATTCTGAGAGACCGAACACGGCGCTGTACGGTACGACACGCAACGAGAGGACACACAAATACGTTATCGGCCGCACTGCTCATTTTTAATTACATCTTGACGCACTTTCCTCTGACTCACTTCCATATTTCATCACTTTACCGTAATAGCACTTGTAGCAACACTTCAACCTCCATACTAACAATGCTTCTTACATGCAGAGCTACCCACAACACAACATAACAGTTCCGTGTCCCGTGCTCGACTCTACAGACGCGGCTAGCCGCAAAGATACTCCACAACTAAGCCAGCGATATGACAATACGCTTACATGTGTCTCTAAAGCAGTGGAAGACCCAATATTGACGTTGGAGAGCGACACCTTGACCAGCATCGGAAGGTGAATCGGTATTGGAACTACATGCATATTTCTGAAGGCTTACATGGTGACCATCTTTCCGTAGGTGAGCCGGTACTGTGGTCAGTACCAACGCAGCTGATCCCGCGTTTCTTCTTCTGATTTCCGGGCACCTTTTCTAGACGTCTTCATTCCTTACTTTCTGAAAGAATAGCAAGCGACTGCATTACACAGTTTCGAATCGGACTTTTGTATGAGGCCAAATGTAACAGAAGGGAGATGGGTTTGAATAATATAACTTTATGAATCGAAAATTGTCACTGATGTAAATGTAAGTCTGATCTGTAATACTTCGCGTGATATCTGGAACAAGGCCTATTCAGAAAGTAATGCCCGATCGGTCGCAAAATGGAAACCGTGACGTGACGTGACGCAATCGACAGGCGTGCTAGAGACACAGCCCAACACATGTCTTCATTGCTAGCGGTTCACATGAGCAGAGGTGAAACTCAGTGAGAGTCAATTACGGCCTCTATTGTGGGTGATCAAACACTTCCCATCGGAAACGCTGCACGAGAATCTTCATTGCCCCTTCAGAGTGCGGCCGAGAACTGCCATTCAAAAGGAAGCGCATGCAGATATGTTACGTGGGCTGCATGACATCAGGCGAAATCTCTTACCAGACCCTCATACTTTGTGGGAGACACTATTGTTCTAAGCATCTTTACGTGTTCATTGTGCGCTCGGAACTGAAAAGAGCGTCGTGACGCGATCGACAGGCGTACTACAGACACAGCCCAATACAACTGTGCAAAACTTCATCGGGTTTTCACTACGGATTCCATTTCGCACCCTTTCGGGCCTCAGTTTCCAAATAGCCCTCGTAACTGACTCGTATTGGTGTGAACACCTTGACTGATTTTCCCGACGAGTAGTGTAGTTACTTTACCAAATCGGACGCATAGAAGGCACTACAAAATGAAATAAATAACAAGGAACTACAATTTGTAGGCCAAAAGACGTTTTTAAACACTGATGTTGTACAAATTATTACTTATCTTACCGGTGAGGTGACAAGAATTCTATAAATGACTTTTTTTATGTAAGGCGATTCAAAAACAAAAAAATTTTACCAAAAAATACTGTAAGAAGCTTTCTCTGTTAATCTCACTCACAACAATGGTGAAGTATATTAGAACTCGTCTGACCGCTTCTTGGTAAGCAGCATCGCTGTACAGATCAAAAGATATCCAATGGCCACTTTTCCCATCCAGACCACCTTACCACACCTTCCTCTACCGATCTGACTATTAATTGGTAAAATACATAAATTAGTAGGTTATAATAATTAATAACAGTAAATGTAACGTGAGACACGATCACAAATATTTACTAATGTTTTGAACATCATTTTTTTTTACTCATTGCACTGTATTACAACAGCCTTAATTTTTTTATTTTTTTTTTATTTATGAATTTGGCCAGCTATGGACCGCATACAACTTAACACTTATGGTATTTCTTTTTCTTCCGTTCTTCCCAGTACTTCTTCATTTTCTCGCCAGTTGCTCATCTGTCCACACTCTCTTGGGTCGAGGTTTTGGCTCATCTTCTTCATAGTTTGCGTTTTCTGTCAGTAGCCTAAAGTGATTTCTGTCGCGTATTATTTCCTCTGTAACACCTATTTTGTTGGCGTCTTTCTTTACTGCTTCTATCCATCCTACAGTTTTTTTCAGCTTACTAAAGTAATGACAATTTTCTTTGCATTCCGTGTTTCTTCCATTCTTTTTAAATGTCCATAAAATTTTAGCCGTCTCTTCCTCATTGTATCTGTGATTTATTCTGTATTTTTGTATAAGTGTTCATTTCTCCTTTTAATCCACCTATTTTCCTTGTTTTTCTCAGCACCTAGAATTTTTCATAGCATTTTTTTCTCTCTCTTTCTTCTAGTTCTCTTAATTCGTCTTCCTTATTCAATGTTTTTATATTACTTGCTACAAACATGTAACACATTTGAAGATGACCGTCGGTACGACGAACATTCACGAATCCATGTTAGTTTCATTTGACATTTGTACCACAGCAGCTGATGGATGCTATTTGGGCACGCTCGTTAAGATGTCAGCATTAAAAGATAAACAATAAATTCTGCCCTCCTCATTTCTATTCACTCTCGAGTAACCGCGCTACGCACCGCTCTGCCACTGACGTAAGATCGCGGCCGAATTCGCCAACATCAATCAAAATTAAACAGTTGTTTAAGTATTACTGTTTCTGTAAGTATTTTTATTTGTTACTGAACGAGGAAAATATATTCTTAAGAAGCTCCTAACGTTAGTCGACATTTTTTAATTCGGCTGTTATTTGCTAACTGCGTTATAGAATACGGCTGTGAACCACGGGCCGCATGCGGTC
Organism: Schistocerca piceifrons; assembly: GCF_021461385.2. Classification (NCBI taxonomy): domain Eukaryota; kingdom Metazoa; phylum Arthropoda; class Insecta; order Orthoptera; family Acrididae; genus Schistocerca; species Schistocerca piceifrons. Next base: position 183,197,326 of record NC_060138.1, on the reverse strand, counting down.
CGTTGGCCGTAGCTGACGACCGCTGCTCTACGGCCAACGACAAGCACTTCGATATTACTGTGATGATTATCCGTCACGTAAAATACCGAAGTGATCACCACGTTTGTTAAAAGATCCCTGAAACGTTAGCAGTTGAGTCTGGATCACTGAAAGCTGCCCACTACGTTTGCAACTTTCACTATTCAGTTATTTCTTGCCCGCATCTCGTGGTCGTGCGGTAGCGTTCTCGCTTCCCACGCCCGGGTTCCCGGGTTCGATTCCCGGCGGGGTCAGGGATTTTCTCTGCCTCGTGATGGCTGGGTGTTGTGTGCTGTCCTTAGGTTAGTTAGGTTTAAGTAGTTCTAAGTTCTAGGGGACTTATGACCACAGCAGTTGAGTCCCATAGTGCTCAGAGCCATTTGAGCCATTTTGAGTCAGTTATTTCGCGTATTATTTACCGCATGTTTAGTGGGCCATTCAGGCCCCATCCCGCCTCGCACTGAATCCAAGGTAGCATCTTTGAAGAAACACAATAGTTCTGGCGAGCATGGCCTGAAGTCTTGGTTTGGCAGTACTGATGGCGCTGTTTTGTGTTTGCGGCGCAACTATATAGTAAGGACCAACATGGTCCCGTGTATGAGAACCACATTTGCAATCTACGTTTGTTAATCATCCACAGATACCGTGTGCGATCACGAGGGTCATTTAAAAATTCAGCACTGTGTAAGACGGAATTCGAACAAAAATTATTTTACAAAATACCTTTACAGGCCTTCAGTATATCCTCCATTCTTGCTTACGCCAGCTTCCCAACATTTTGGCAAATTCTCTATCCCGGGCTGGACACCTTCAGTGCTGAGCTGTCTGATTACTCAGGTCACTCACTGGAAGCTTCATCAATTGTATCGTTTTCCGCGGAATTGTTTCTTCTATTTTGGAAACGAGTCAAAGTCTGATGGACTCATATCAGGACTATATGATGGGTGGGGAAGTATTTCCTGTTCATAATTGTCGAACGTTTCTTTCTTTTGCAGAGCAAATGCAGTCTTGCGTTATAGTGCAAAATTGAGACCAGATGCAAGCATATCAGGCCTTCTTTGATGAATTTTCAGGCGTAAAACAATTTGCAGAAACGGACTGTAGTACGCGCATGTCACAGAAGCTCCTGGGGCTCTCTGTTTGTTGCCCTGACTTCATTCATCTCATACGGAAATATCATCACCAATTTCACCTTTGACTGTTGGCGGCGGAATTTTTTCGGGCGTGGAGAGTCGTAAATTTTCCATTGTGACGACTGAGACTTCAAATTTGCCTCAGAATTTCGTATCCAGATTTCATCAAGCGCAACAATCCTTTTCAGAAATTGTTCTGTTCGATAACTTTGAAGTAATATATTTTGACTAAAGTTCAGTCTTGATCACACCATTTATGTTTCAATGACATAGGTAACAGGTTTCGGTTATTTTTACATAACCATCATCAGACCGATGGCTCCCTTAGGATGGTAGGCGGAGCTCTCCTCAGCTGCTACGAAGTCAACTGATTGTAGTTGACTTCGTAGCAGCTGAGGAGAGCTCCGCCTACCATCCTAATGGAGCCATGGGTCTGATGATGGTTATGTAAAAATAACCGAAACCTGTTACCTATGTCAATGAAACATAAATGGTGTGATCAAGACTAAACTTTAGTCAAAATATAATAATCTATTGATCACTGTATTCCAAAAATGTTTACCAAAATTTGGAGTAATACTTCTGCGTTTCTTTTGCGACCTGCTTTCTGCTGCGGAACCGATTCGGCATCATCTTTAACTCTCCAGTTATGATTTTGCAAATTGAAGTGCCAGACGTTCTGGCTCCATATACCGTTTCCTCACATGTTTTCGATCCTCTCTCAAAATGACACTAACAATGACTGTTGCAACTGATGGCCTACCACTTGTTGGGTTGTCCTCATTGCTTACCCGACCTTCACGGAAAAGAGCACGCTACCAATATTCCCATTCACCTCTTTCAAAGCGGTGTATATTTCCGTGGAAAGTAGAGATGGGCAAATTCGTTCATCCTTGGAAACTAGATCACTGGTGATCGCTCTGTTTTGGGAACCGTTCACTTTTACTCGTTCACTGTTCATTTGTGCTTGGTATTTGGTTCTTATGAAAAATTGAAAATTAGTGGCACAGGTGACTGAAGATGGAAGGCGCCAAGAGGGGGCACTTGCCTCCCCCCTGGAGTACAGAGTTTTTATTCAAAACAGAATTCTCACACACTCGTAATTTTCGTGATTCTGCAAAATCTCTCCTTTAGCCAACTGTAGCGTTATGTCGCTGATCGCAGTGAAATAATATAAGGTGCCGCACGAAAAACCGGCTCCGAGTACAGACTGCTCGCCAGTTACGCACGATTTGTTGACCGCTACGAGCAAAATAGATAAACATGTAATAATTAGGCAGTGAAGAAATAAGAAAAAACTAATGCAAACAACAACTTCGAAACAATAGATGATGAATGGTGGGCGACAATGAGCAGTCTAGTACTTGGGGCCGATTTTTCGTGCGCCACCCTGTACCACTGCAATAATATTGTAGAAGTTATCATATTCTCTTTAGAAAATGTGACACCAGACACTCGATTACGAAGCGCGGGCTTCGTTCGGTTGTAAGTCGGTCTGCCTTCCATAACAATGAACATGCCCTTTTACCTTGAATCAAAAAAAGACGCAAAATGGCCAGTCGTGTGTGCCGTGCCGACTTCCTTTTGCATGTCTCCTAACAAAAAAAATCTTGCTTTTTTACAAATATTTCTTCTGCTATTTATCGAAATAGTGAAGTAAGCTGATACGCCGTTTTGTTCAAAATGTTCAAATGTGTGTGAAATCTTATGGGACTTAGCTGCGAAGGTCATCAGTCCCTAAGCTTACACACTACTTAACCTAAATTGTCCCAAGGACAAACACACACGCCCATGCCCGAGGGAGGACTCGAACCTCCGCCGTTTTGTTACCTGAAAAAATGTATGTATTACATTTCACGTAATTTTTATGTAGTTTACGTAATTACATTTTAATTACCGGTCATGGACGCTGAATAGAATACGAAAAGAACCAGAAGTTCAGAGTTCAAAAAAGGTTTGAAACTGATCTAGAATGTGCGTGCACAGCGAACGAAACGAACAACTCGGTACTGAACTATGAGCAGTTGGCAGTGGAACTGCGACGAGTGGCCACGCGAAGAAGGACGAGTCCGGCCGAGCGAGGCCGAGACCGAGACAGACGGGAACGGGACCGAGGCTGGAAAGAGACCGGCCGACGTGCCGTTGCGGGAACGAGACCGACCGTTTCCCATTTCTGGGAACTATAAGTAGAAATTCGTGACCGGAGTGAACTACGGAAGACCGTTCCTTAGAATTCGTTCCTCGCTCGTTCCGTTCATCTTGGTGAACCGTTCCTTTGGACCCGTTAGTTCGCGAACGACCCGTCTCTAGTGGAAAACGAATGATTTGCAGTGGTAAACCACATAATATCACGTGGCAACGCAATGGGGAGTGGGGGGGGGAAGGGGGGGGGTTGTTGGATTTAGCGAATGTCTGGAGAATGTCACCAGCCATGATGTGAAGAGCCAACAGTGAAGTGCAGAAGAAGTTGAGCTACACATGTGGCAGTGGGGGGGGGGGGGGGGGGAGATTTTCGACGTTAGGGTGTGGTCCTTTTACAGTGCTCAAGAAAACGCTAAATGTGTAAATATATGTACATATTTTACGGAACTGTGTCCTCTGTGCAGTAGAGGAACTGTTTAGAGACGTTGATTGTATTAACGTGACAACGCACCCTGTCATAAAGGAGCGTCCGTGAGGCAGTGGTTCGGTGACAATAACGTTCCTGAAATGGACTGCCCTACCCAGAATTCCGACATGAACCCAACGGGACACCTTTGGTACAGACACTCAGACAGCTCGCCGGATGCGCCCGCAGCAGATCCCAAGCTGTCATAAAGGCGAATGGCGGACACACCCAATATTAATGACCACTTACAGGTGTTCGCAGCTTTCGATCAGATATCTGCGGGTCGAAGGGCCAGAAGACAGTAGGTAGATTTATTTAAAACGTAATTACTCTGTATGTTATCTCCTAGCTTTTATTTTCCTTTTTTAGACAGTAAAATGCTCACGTACATTACTCTGTTTTAAATTTTATAGAGTATGCTATACGCTATAACACAGTTCTGTATAACGTATTGTCTCTTTTAGAAACTAGATAACAGACTAAAAGTAAACAAGAAATAACCAAATAAGTTGTCTGTCATTGTTGCAGACCGAATGACGTAACAAAAATAGAAATCAATACAGACAGTTTAGAACCATCGACAATGTATCTATGTGCGCATCCACCAAGAAGATACGTGAAGTTTTATATGGGACTAAAGGCGAACACAGTTCTTCATGAGTACAATGTTGGTTTTGCTGTCCTCGGGGCACAAAGGAGACCGATAGCAGTCGGTAAATGTTCATGAGGTACGATGACCGCGGCTGTCCAAGGCAGACTGACATACGAGGGCTATAGTACATTACGTTTTGGAATTAAAAATAAATAAAGTATTGGAAAAATTTTTTATTATGAAAGCCACACTTAAATACTACTTTTCTACATAGTTCCCATTTAAATTAAGGCACTTATCGTAGCGATGGACGAGCTTGGAAATTCCTTCGTCGTAAAATTCGGCCGCCTGCGCCTTCAACCACGTGGTTACCTCTTTTGAGACAGAAAAGGTGTGATTTTTGTGGATTTCCTGGAAAGAGGCTCTACAATAAACTCTCAAAGGTATTGCCAAACTCTGCACAACCTCAGAAGAGCAATACAAAACAAGCGCAGGGGAAAGTTGGGCTCAAAGATCTTGCTGATTCATGACAACGCCCGGGCCCACAAGGCAAATGCCACTCGTGAAGTTCTCGAATCTTTTAAGTGGGAGTTGTTTCCTCATCCGCCGTACAGTCCCGACCTGGCACCGAGCGACTTCCACTTATTCCCAGCAATGAAGAAGTGGTTGGCTATGCAGCGTTTTGATGACGACGCTCAGCTTCAAGAAGAGGTAACCACGTGGTTGAAGGCGCAGGCGGCCGAATTTTACGACGAAGGAATTTCCAAGCTCGTCCATCGCTACGATAAGTGCCTTAATTTAAATGGCAACTATGTAGAAAAGTAGTATTTAAGTGTGGCTTTCATCTGTATATAATAAAAAAAATTTCCAATACTTTATTTATTTTTAATTCCAAAACGTAATGTACTTTGTGGATAGCCCTCGTATAACGACGAAAACGGCGGCGTAACCCTTGCCCAGAAGAAACGGTAGCGATGTTCCCGGATCACTGTCGGCACACGGGGCATAATAAACGGCGAATGGGAGTTTAAATACATGAAAAGTGACTCAAAGAACCTTTGCTGGGAGGCCAATAAACTATGTAGCACAGTTAAAGCACTAGTTATGGCAACCCCATTTCATTCTACGGAAATACGGCAATTACGCATTAAGTGAAGGTTATGGCAACACGGGGCAGTGATGATGGCAAGTACACAAATGACGAAGTTAATTTATTCAACGTTTGCAACCCGCAACGAGCATACTCTCGACCACAGTTCAAGCGTGATTGATCTGTCTGTATCTTCAGATTAATATGTTCACAACATCAGTCTCCTTCTTACAGAATTTGTCGCTGTTAACCCCGATTTCCGTTTGACGGACAGGTAGAAGTCTTAAAGGAATTGGATCCCGAGAATAAGTGCACCTCAGGGCTTGATTAGGACGACGACGACCATCATCTTTTCCTATACTGACTTTCACGTGGTGGCATACACAGTTTTCAGAATACTGCAACAGAAATTATCCAAGTTAATTCTTACCTAACACGGGCTTGCATATACAAGCAATGCAACGCCCGAGAGCGAAGGCAGCAGCAAGGGCAACCGAGTCTACCAGCAGGTTACCAGCCCGTCGATTTAATTATTGGGGTCGAAGGATCATGAGAAGGGTAGCGAGACAAACGGACACGGACAGTGCTCCAGTACTGCGTCTGGAAGCTTTCAGCCGATAACGAAATAATAAATAACAGTGGCATACACGGAAAATGTTGGCAAAGCATGCAATATGAATCTTATCAGCTGTATGTTTATGTGTGATTGCCCAATTACCACGATTTTATCTGTAGTGGACTCCACTTTCCGGTTTTAGTTGCGAGTCTCCTCACTAATGTCATCGAAAAATGACTTTTGAACTTTCATCTACACCAACCTGCTCTACAGGCATGATCACGAGTGTACCATGAAGATCAGGAATCCGGTAAAACATCAAATCTGCGACATCGCTGCGGCCGGAAACAGATCCTACAAAAACGGGACCAACGACGACTGAAGAGAATCGTTCAACGTGACACAAGGGCAACCTTTCCGCAAACTGCTGCAGATATCAATGCTGGGCCACCAACGAGCGTCATCGTGCGAACCATTCAACGAAACATAATCCATATAGGCTTTAGAAGCCGAAGGCCCACTCGTGTCCCCTTGATGACTGCACGACACAAAGCTTTACGCCTCGCCTGGGACCGTCAAGAACGACATTGGACTGTTGATGACTGGAAACATGTTGCCTGATCGGACGAGTCTTGTTTCAAACTGTATACAGCAGATGGACGTGTACGGATATGGAGAAAACCTCATGAATTCATGGACCCTGCATGTCAGCGGGGGACTTTTCAAGCTGGTGGAGGCATATGTGGGATGCCTTTCAACGCGCCGTTCAAAAGAGATCTCTACGCAGTCGAACTCTTACGGATTTATGGACAGCCCTGCAGGATTCATACGTCAGTTCCCTCCAGCACTACTTCAGACATTAGTCGAGTCCATGCCACGTCGTGCAGCGACACTTCTGCATGCTCGCGAGGGCCCTGCACGATATTAGGCAAGTGTATCAGTTCCTTTGGCTCTTCAGTGTATATAAGACAGTAGTCGTTGTGGCTGATGCCCTCCACGTTCCAGAATACGTGGATAAATCACCTTCACTAAGAATTATGGTGTAAAATGTTATACAAACGTTGATGAATTTAAGTGTCACGATTGCACTTACTGCTATTTGGTTTCTGAGTCTTGGAAGCGATGCAGAGTTTCATGGACTCAAATGGAAGGAGTGCCTTTGAATCGTCATTCCTCGTGCGAAATGCGCTCACGATACTGTATTGATCGGTGTTCCTTGTTTGGGACTGTTTCACTTTTGCTAGAAGACCTAACCAAAGCTTGACCAACAAATTCTACGAAATTATGAAGTTATCACCGAGTTATACAATATTTTTGTAAAACCTGAAGTCCATGGTTTCACGTATTTCATAAACACATGCTACCTCATTGTAAAAGAAAAAGAATTTGAATCATTCCAATCAATTAGAATTGTTAATTTTATCTGGTGCCCAAAATATTTTGATTTTGTGACCAAGAAAAGCATTGATTCCCGTGGCGTCACGTTACAATTGCTATTGTGCAACGCTGACCACACCACTGTCTTGTGCCCTGTATGTTGACCTACTGTCACTCGGCTGTAAGTAAAGAGAATTTCTCTCAGAACTTCGTGGTCACAACCAACAAGTAGACGTTGTTGTTATTCATCTACATCTACATCATACTTCGCAAGCCACCTAATGGTGTGTGGCGGAGGTACTTTCGGTACCACTATCTGATCACTCCAGCTCTGTTCCACTCGCGAGTAGTGAGTGCATGGGAAGAAAGATTGTCGGTAAGCCGGCTCTAATTTCTCGAATTTTCTCCTCGTGGGCAATACGCGAGATGTATATGGGAGGAAGTAATATGTTGTCTGACTCCTCCTGAAAAGTTCTGTCCCGAAATTTCAATAGTAAATCTCTCCGTGATACACTACGTCTCTCTTGTAACGTCTGCCAGCGGAGTTTGTTTAGCATCTCCGTTACGTTCTCTCACCAGCTAAACGATGCAGTGACGAAACGCGCCGCTCTTCGTTGGATCTTCTCTATCTCCTCTATCAGCCCTACCTGATAGGGAACCCAGATACATCAACAATACTCAAGAATCGGGCGAACAAGCGCATTATAAGCTTATTCTTTCGTGGATGAGTTACATTTCCTTAAGATTCTTTCGATGAATCTGAGTCTTGAGTCCGCTTTTCCCACTATTTGTTTTTTATGGTCACTCCACTTAAGGTCGCTCTGGATGGTTGCGCCAGCTCTTTGTCATCAATAGTTGAGCTGTACAGTAGTGGATTTCTTTTCCTATGTATGCGCAATACAAGAAGAAATTACGGGTGGGAAATGCGTGCTACTTCTCACTGAACAGATTGCTTTCATCACAGATATTGTCTAGGAATTTAAAGATTAGAATATACAAAACTATTATTCTACCAGTTATGCTGTATGGGTGTGAGACTTGGTCTCTCACTGTGCAAAATGAAAAGCCGTTTCGAGTATTTGAAAAAAAAATTTTGAGGAAAATTTTCGGAGCAAAAAGGGATGACATTAGCGGAGAGTGGCGAAAACTGCACAACGAAGAGGTTCACGAACTCTATTCAAGCCCTGACATAATCAGTATTATTAAATCACGTAGCTCGAATGGATGAGGGCAGGGCAGCGCGCAGAGTACTGGTAGGGCACTTAGAGGGAAAACGTCCTATGGGGAGACCGAGGCGTAGATGGGAGGACAATGTGAAGGCTGATTTGAGGAGCCTAGGTATTGAAGGTGAATGGAAGGAAATAGCCAAAGACAGGGGACAGATGGCGAAAATACGTTGCTGCGGTAACAGACTCTCGAGTCCGGTATGACCAGTGTGTGTGTGTGTGTGTGTGTGTGTGTGTGTGTGTGTGTATGTATGCACAATATGTTACATTTATTTACGTTCAGGGTCAACTGCCAGAGTCTGCACCATTCATCAATTCTAATGAGGACATCAGCTTTTCTTGCTAATGCCAGTCTGAACTTTATATCCCCTATACTTTTGCCATCGTTATTATTTTGCTGCCCAAATAGCAACACTCATGTATTACACACTACCTTGTATGAGGGACAGAAGCAGCCATCAGTAGACATGTTGAATAAAAACCGCTCATCTACTCTTGTAAATAATTTACTTGTTTATTGACCGCTTTTGTTGTCTAGAAGCCACGTCATCGAGTTAACGTTGCAACATGGATGGTACCGAACATGACTTGTCTATGAATAAACGACGCATTAGCGAATCATCTGCAGTCAGTGTCTCATTTCCTAATCGACGTTGTTATACCATGTCATCGAAAGAATCCAGGCACCCCCAAAAACAAATGTTTTCGTATAGGTGCATTGTGCTGCCACCTACTGCCAGGTACTCCAGATCAGCGACCTCAGTAGTCATTAGACATCGTGAGAGAGCAGATTGGGGCACCACATGGAACTCATGGACTTTAAACGTGGTCAGGTGATTGGGAGTAACTTGTGTCATACATCTGTACGCGACATTGCCACACTCCTAAACTACCCTAGGTCCAGTGTTTCCTATGTCATAGTGAAGTAGAAACGTGAAGGGACACGTACAGCACAAAAGCGTACAGGCCGACCTCACCTCTTGACAGACAGAGACCACAGACAGTTGAAGAGTGTCGTAATGTGTAATAGGCAGATATCTATCCAGTCCATCAGACAGGAATTCCAAACTGCATCAGGATCCACTGAAAGTACTGTGACAGTTAGGCGGGAGGTGAGAAAACTTGGATTTCATGGTCGAGCGTCTGCTCATAAGCCATACACCACGCCGGTAAATGCCAAACGACGCCTCGCTTGGTGTAAGGACCGTAAACATTGGACGATTGAACAGTGGAAAAACGTTATGTGGAGTGACGAATCACGGTACACAAAGTGGCGATCCGATGGTAGCGTGTGGGTATGGCGAATGCCCGTCAACTGCCAACGAGTGTAGTACCAACAGTAAAATTCGGAAGCGGTGGTGTTATGGTGTAGTAGTGTTTTTCATGGATGGTGCTTGCAGCCATTGTTGATTTGCTTGGCACTATCACAGCACAGGCCTGCACTGATGTTTTAAGCACCTACTTGCTTCGCACTGTTGAAGAGCAATTCGGGGATGGCGTTTGCATTTTTCAACACGAACGAGCACCTGTTCACAATGCACGGCCTGTGGTGGAGTGGTTACACGACAGTAACATCCCTGTAATGGACTGGCCTGCACACAATCCTGACCTGAATCCTACTACTTAACACATTTGGGATGTTTTGGAACACCGACTTCGTCCCAGGCCTCACCGACCGACATCGATACCTCAGGTATATGGGAAAAATTAGTGCTATCACAATAATGTCTTTTTTAATGTCAGAATCATTAATAGCGTCCTTGCACTGGCAAACTGCCAAAGCCTCTGCAGTATCGAAGTCGTTTACTGCCCCTCTAATGTTCATTGTAAAACAACACAGCTTCGACCCACGTACCCCAACGAGTTACCACTGGTTCGGGAGGTAAAGGCACATTTGATAGTTTTTCTTTGTAGGTCTCGATGCGAGCAGGAGCCTTTAGAAACATTTTTTTTTGTGGATGAATTATTTACATTCACAAACGTGGAACGTACTTCTTCAGCATGGCGATATACTCCACGAGCAAAGCATGTCATATGAATCAAATTGGAATAAAATACTCGGAAGGCTTTTTCTGCTTTCATCATGTAGGGAGCAGCATTTGAAATTAACACAAACACTCTCTCATCTGCAGAAGATTCTGAAAATATTTTTCTAATACCCTCATTCACAAATCAGGCGGTCGGCGAATGATTTACTTTTTCAAGTCCTTTGTAGGCCGCTAAATAGGAAGAAAGCACCAACAATTAAATTTGCAATGTAACGGCCACAAGTGTCTGTGGTTAAGTCAACTGAAATCCAGATAATGCTGAACTTGAGTTCATTGCGTATTTCTTCCAGAACATTTAAGTTAATTGTCGGTATGTAATTTTTACGCAATGTTGATTTATCCGGTATATTTTGAATCACCAATATTTGCGCAGGAAGCCTTTGAGAATTACGTTTGTAAATTTGGGAAGAGGAACATTGCTTACAATGAATGCTTCACACAGATCCAGGTTACCTTTGGACAAATCGCTGCTACTGCAACTTGCTGTTGCCAGACATTGTCATGTTTCTTTTTTCTGCATTCCTACAATATGAAGACTTGTCTTGACATGCTCGTGTATCTGAAACTTCCTTTTGCACGAAACGACTTTCTCGCAAACTCGACAGTATACAACAATTCCGTCATATGTAAATGTTCCAGGATGGTCAGCTATCCACGAAACGACGTTTCTTTTTTCGGGCGGCATGGCGTACAGCACACTACACGTCGTAAATACGTTCAACTGTGTACAAGTAAATAGAAAGCTAAACTGAAACAACAGACGTGCGAGTAAAAGCTTGCGTAGTTTAATTTAATTGTTGCCGCCGACGCGAACGGTATGACAGCAGAGGGGAGTAACCGCGGACACGGGCTCAGGAGCAGTGACTGTTGTCTGCCTGTTCCTGTTCCTTACCCGTAATGATTTCGCTAGGCAGTGGCCTCTCGGTTAGCAATTGCACACAGTTCTAGGTCGCGGTCAATCTGTGTGACATCTAAACTAGATCGAGCTAGAGACTGCCAGTCTAAATTTTTAAAATATTGTAAACATAAAGTGAAAACATGCATCGTCATTAGTTTTTAGTTAAAATATCCAATGACTGGTGAAAAGGTGCCAAATATGCAAATGCATGTGCAACATGCAAATGCACATATCCGGTCTCAAGTCATCAGCAACCCTCAAATTTCTTATTCTTTCTCCCTCAACTTTAATTCTGTTTTGAAGCTTCTCCTTTGCTTCATTGTTGTTCGTGCGATGTACAGTTTGAATAGCATGGGGATTGGTAACAACCTTGTCTTACATCCTTTTCAACTAATGCTTCCTACCATGTGCACCGACTTTAATAACTGCTGGGTTGTAACCAATCCCCATGCTATTCGAACTGTACATTGCACGAACAACAATGAAGCAAAGGAGAAGCTTCAAAAAAGAATTAAAGTTGAGGGAGAAAGAATAAGAAATTTGAGGGTTGCTGATGACTAGAGACCGGATAAGTGCATTTGCATGTTGCACATGCATTTGCATATTTGGTTCCTTTTCACCAGTTCAAAAATGGTTCAGATGGTTCTGAGGACTATGAGATTTAACATCTGAAGTCATCAGTTCCCTAGATTTAGAACTACTTAAACCTAACTAACCTAAGGACATCACACACATCCATGCCCGAGGCAGGATTCGAACCTGCGACCGTAGCAGCAGCGCGGTTCCAGACTGAAGCGGCTAGAACCGCTCGGCCACAGTGGCCGGCTTTTCACCAGTCAATGGATATTTTAACTAAAAACTAATGTACAAATTATAAATAACCTTTAGCTTCCTTATTTTATTGTTTATAAATACCCTTTAGCTCCCTTATTTTATTCGTCATAACTTCAGAATTTCAAGGAGCCTATTCCAGTCCATCTTATCAATTATACAAACGCAGGTTTGCCATTCCTTAGTAAGTCGGGTCAGTACGACTTCGTGTGTGTAACTACATTTCTCCACAACCCGAACTGATCTTTCCCACGGTCGGATCCTACAGTTTTTTCAATCTTCTGTATGGTCCACTAAGTACGTAATTGCGTCCGTGAATAACCATTTCAGAAAAATTTATCTTTTGTAGTTGTCTCTGTCTCTGCAAGGATTGTGTATTTGTGTGTGTGTGTGTGTTAAATTAGGGATCTAGAAACGATGGAGAGGCTCCGTCCTGCCGTAGCTCTTAGTGGTTCACAACCCCAAAACAGGTCACAGCAGTCCACCCACCCCACCGCCGCCCCACACCGAACCCAGGGTTATTGTGCGGTTCGGCCCCCAGAGGTCCACCCCCCCCCCCCCCCCGGAACGTCTCATACCAGACGAGTGTAACCCTAAATGCATGGTAGAGTAATCATGGTGTACGTATACATGGAGACAGTGTTTATGCAGCAGTCACCGACATAGTGTAACAGGCGGAATAAGGGGAACCAGCCCGCATTCGCCGAGGCAGATGGAAAACCGCTTTAAAAACCATCCACAGGGTCGCCGGGACACCGGACCTCGACACTAATCCGCCTGGCAGATTCGTGCTGGGGACCGGCCAACACCGACTCAAGAGTCGGTGTTGGACCGGCACGCCTTCCCGCTCAGCAAGCAGCGCGTTAGACTGCGCGGCTAGCCGGGCGGGCCCTCTGAAAGGATACCGTGTAGTGCATTCAAAACATTTTGGTTTCCGTAGCTATTAGAAATAATGATGCTTCCACAGTATAGATTAGCATGGAGAACTCCATCGAACCATTTCTGTAACCACATCAACATGACATACAAGAAAATAGCTTACGATTAATTGTATTTTGTAGCACACGAGTGTTCATTACTAGTTGAATACTACGGCAGGTGTTCAATAAGTAACGCAACACATATTTCTCTCGGCCACTTTCGGCTGATAAAAATGCTTAATTATTTTGGGACGTAGTGGAATATTCCCGCTTCAGCCTCTATAGTTTCATGAAGTTCCGATAGGTGATGGCGCTTAACATAGCCTTTAAAATTGCGTCTGTCACGACGGTGCCTTACAAGCAGAGCGCTGTCACTGAATTTGCTTTGGCGAAAACCATGGCATCACAGATATTCATAGGCGTTGGCACAATGTATGTGGGGTCCTGGCAGTGAACAAAGGCATGGTTTTTAAGGTGGTTTTCCAACTGCCTCGCCCAATGCGGCCTGGTTGCTTTTTTCCGCCTCAGTTACAATATGTCGGCGATTGCTGCGCAAACCTTATGGACAACATCGAAAGTCCACTGAGGCTTTTTGGGGATGATGCTGTAGAATATCGAGGGGTTTAACAATGGAAAATTTTACTGAAATGCAAGAGGATCTGCAACGAATTGACGCATGGGGCAGGGAATGGCAATTGACTCTCAATGTAGACAAGTGTAATGTGCTGCGAATACACAGAAAGAAAGATTCTTTATGATTTAGCTACAATATAGCAGGTCACTAACTGGAAGCAGTTAATTCCAAAAATTATCTGGGAGTAGGCATTAGGAGTGATTTAAAATGGAATGATCATATAAAGTTGATCGTCGGTAAAGCAGATGCCAGACTGAGATTCATTGCAAGAATCCTAAGGAAATGCAATCCGAAAACAAAGGAAGTGGGTTACAGTACGCTTGTTCGTCCACTGCTTGAATACCGCTCAACAGTGTGGGATCCATACCAGATAGGGTTGATAAAAGAGATAGAGAAGATCCAACGGAGAGCAGCGCGCTTCGTTACAGGATCATTTAGTAATCGCGAAAGCGTTACGGGGATGATAAACTCCAGTGGAAGACTCTGTAGGAGAGACGCTCAGTAGCTCGGCACGGGCTTTTGTTGAAATTTCGAGAACATACCTTCACCGAGGAGTCAAGCAGTATATTGCTCCCTCCTACATATATATATATATATATATAAGAGATGCATGAGGATAAAATCAGAGAGATTAGAGCCAACAAAGAGGCATACCGACAATCTTTATTTCCACGAACAATACGAGATTGGAATAGAAGGGATAACCGATAGAGGTACTCAAAGTACGCTCCGCCACACACCATCAGGTGGCTTGCGGAGTATGGATGTAGATGTAGATGAGTCGATGGACGAGGCGTGTATCATCGTCGCAACAAGGTCGCGCAAATGTTTTCGATCTCCCGAGTGCCGGCTGTCTGCACACAGCTGTGACGCCTGCAGTGTTGGAAGGTGCCGACTCTCTCATTCGAGGTGATCGGTCGATCACAAACACCTCGCTGCACAATTAGCGTCACTTAAGTTGCGTACCCGAGAGGAGCTCACCAAACTTCATTGGATTGTTATTCCTCATCCTACCTACAGCTCGGATCTCGCACCTTGCGACTTCCATCTACATCTACATCTACATTGATACTCCGCAAGCCACCCAACGGTGTGTGGCGGAGGGCACTTTACGTGCCACTGTCATTACCTCCCTTTCCTGTTCCAGTCGCGTATGGTTCGCGGGAAGAACGACTGTCTGAAAGCCTCCGTGCGCGCTCTAATCTCTCTAATTTTACATTCGTGATCTCCTCGGGAAGTATAAGTAGGGGGAAGCAATATATTCGATACCTCATCCAGAAACGCACCCTCTCGAAACCTGGCGAGCAAGCTACACCGCGATGCAGAGCGCCTCTCTTGCAGAGTCTGCCACTTGAGTTTATTAAACATCTCCGTAACGCTATCACGGTTACCAAATAACCCAGTGACGAAACGCGCCGCTCTTCTTTGGATCTTCTCTATCTCCTCCGTCAACCCGACCTGGTACGGATCCCACACTGATGAGCAACACTCAAGTATAGGTCGAACGAGTGTTTTGTAAGCCACCTCCTTTGTTGATGGACTACATTTTCTAAGCACTCTCCCAATGAATCTCAACCTGGTACCCGCCTTACCAACAACGGAGGATGCACTTTGCTGCAAACAGAACGGTTGGCTCCGCGGTCGATCAAAAGGATGGTACAGTGAGGGCATGCAGGCCCTCCCAGTGAGGTGGGGTAAGGCCGTCCCATTGACCAGATATTAGTTGAAGAAATAGGGTTTTGTAGCCAAAAGAGTGGAGAATACACTCATGCTCATAAATTAAGGATAATGATGATACATGGTGAAACAGTGCTCTGGTAGGCGGTTTGCGGGTTTAAATCAGCTCGGGGTATGACCATGCGGTGCATTTGACCTGTGGTCGTTGAACGGTGACGCTGACAGCAGTCCATGTACGCAGAGGTCTGTTGGTGCATGTCAGAATGCGGTGCAGCGATCAAGTGTGCAGACGTTTTCAGACGTGCTAATGGTGACTGTGTGTTGAAAATGGCTCAAAGAACAAATATGGACGACGTTATGAGGGGTAGAATACTAGGGCGACTGGGAGCTGGTCAAACACAGTAGGTCGTAGCACGGGCCCTCCGTGTGCCACAAAGTGTGATATCAAGATTATGGCAACGATTCAAGCAGACAGGAAACGTGTCCAGGCGCTCAAGTACGGGATGTTCACAGTGTAAAACACCACAAGAAGACTGCTGTCTGACCATCAGTGCCCGCAGATGGCAACGGAGTATTGCAGGTAGCTTTGCTCGGGACCTTACTGCAGATACTGGAACAGTTGTCTCCAGACACACAGTCTACAGACGACTGAACAGACATGGTTTATTTGCCTGGAGACCTGCAAGGTGCATTCCACTCACCCCTGGTCACAGGAGAGCGCGTAAAGTCTGGTGTCAAGAACACAGTACATGGTCATTGGAACAGTGGTCCCAGGTTTTGTTCACGGACGAGTCCATGTGTAGTCTGAACAGTGATTCTCACTGGGTTTTCATTTGGCGTGAACCAGGAACCAGATTCCAACCACTTAATGTCCTTGAAAGGGATTTGTATGAGCTTTGATGGGCGCATGTACACCACTGCATGTCTTTCACAGAGGAACTGTAACAGGTCAGGTGTATCGGGACGCCATTTTGCACCAGTATGTCCGCCTTTTGAGGGGTGCAGTGGGTCCCACTTCCCTCCTGATGGATGACAACACACGGCCCCACCGAGCTGCCATCGTGGAGGAGTACCTTGAAACAGAAGATATCAGGCGAATGGAGTGCCCTACCTGTTCTTCAGACATAAACCCCATCGAGCACGTCTGGGATGCTCTCGATCGACGTATCGCTGCACGTCTTCAAACCCCTAGGACACTTCAGGAGCTCCGACAGGCACTGGTGCAAGAATGGGAGGCTATACCCCAGCAACTACTCGACCACCTGATCCACAGTATGCCAACCCGTTGAATGGTCTGTGTACGTGTGCACGGTGATCATATCCCATGCTGATGTCGGGGTACATGCGCAGGAAACTGTGGCGTTTTGTAGCACAAGTGTTTCGGGACGGTTTTCTCAACTTATCGCCAATACCGTGGACTTACAGATCTGTGTCGTGTGTGTTCCTTATGTGCCTACGCTATTAGCGCCAGTTTTGTTTAGTGCCACGTTGTGTGCCACCAACCAGCCGGGGTGGCCGAGCGGTTCTAGGCGCTACCGTCTGGAACCGCGCGACCGCTACGGTCGCAGGTTCGAATCCTGCCTCGGGCATGGATGTGTGTGATGTCCTTAGGTTAGTTAGGTTTAAGTAGTTCTAAGTTCTAGGGGAGTGATGACCTCAGAAGTTAAGTCTCATAGTGGTCAGAGCCATTTGAAACATTTTTTTGTGTGGCACCACATTCTGCAATTATCCTTAATTTATGAGCATGGGTGTGTATGGAGTATTGGAATCCTGGACAAAACTAACCTGCTTTCAGACAAAAAATATGTTGAATTGCTTATTGAAGTCCCCTCGTTATTCGTGTGACCGTCAGTACTGTACACAGTACGAGCTGCTTCATTAGAGAGAAACTCCAGATCGCCGTAACTATCGCGGCAGATAGAAGTGCGCCATTGCCGCAACACTGTCGCATCTCGCACGTTGAGCATTTTCGTATAAGGTAAGTACGTTAGAAAAATGCGGCTCAGACTTTATAGTGTGCCTTCGTTCGTGCAAAAAGCGGCCAGCTATGCGCTTTTATTTTCTGTGCAAACACTGACAAGCCTTGTTGCGCCGCTATCAGCGGGGTATTGTTCTGCCATCTGCGCCTCCATTGTCGCAACTGCCACCGCTTCAGATTAAGTTAATCTGGTCGCTCCGCAAACGAAATGATGAAAACGCAGTAATGAACTCTCTTCTCTGACTGTTATGAGGAGCTAACTTTGTTTGTTATACACTCGGGCGTTCGCCGACGATGTCTGCGTGCAGCTGCGAAAAACACGGGACCGAAATATACTCGTATTTCAGCGTTGCGATTTTGCTTTTCGTTTTTTTTGTAATTTTTTGTGAAAAAAATTTTCATTCTACTGTTGTCTTGGCTAGAAAATTACAAAAAATGTAGTGAATATAAATTCAGCTCTCTTATTTTTGTGAGTCCTCGACGTTAATCTTCATAGCAATGAACTGAAAAAACGTTTGGTTTGTGAAATCCATCGCGTATAAGCTGCAGTTCTTACGAACTTTATAAACGAGCGCAAAATTTCCGCTTTCTTACGTAAAATGGTAGAGATATGAAATTCTTTTTCTTCATGTTACAGCAGATAATATTACTTCTACATTTAGAGAACGGGTGCCAGGCCAGCCATAATTCCTTAAATGTGTAGCAGAATTGTCCAGTCAATGTTCATTGACCAAAGACTGGGAAAATCTCACACTTTCTTTCGTCGCTGCTTCCGTACACGGAAGTCGTTAGCGGCTTTCTCTTTGAAGTTCACTGTCTCGTGTCGCTAAAAATACCGCAGGCAACTGCCAAGAAACAGCATTTCCTAGCAAAGTTCTTTTATCGAATAATTCCCGTCTCTGGTTACACAAATAATATTATCTAGGCTTCAGATTTCAAGAACGTCATCATCATGTAGTTTAAGTAAGTTCAAAGTAACTCGTGAAAAGGATCCATACAGCACTTCGATTACAGTACAAAAAATGTAACTATATTATTACGCAACGCATTAAAATCATTTGCCTGGGTTTTACAAAAATATGCGTATGAAAAAGCTTGCATATGGTACTGAAGCCACGTTTCTACACCACTCGTCGGTGTGAACAGTTGTTAACAATCACAGTTATTAGCAGTCATTGCGACTCAGTTTTGAGTCAGTTTCACAAGTAAACGCTCCAAACAAAATGTCCCCCGATGTAGAAAAGAGAGCATCGGAACAGGTGTCGAAAATCAAGAAGAAAATCATTTGTCGTTGTTGTTCTCCTTTTCGATACTGCACATTCCAAATAAACCTATACTTCTATGAAAAATTAAAGAGCTTGGATTTTTTTTCTGTTTGTACAAAAGCTTTATTTTTCGCCTAATATTCAGTAGGAACCTCATTCTCGCGGGTATGTCTGCTTCATTTTCTCTGAATAACAGAAAACCATCCAACTAATGTGCTGCTGCCTCTAGCGGTGGATGCCTTTTTGCTGAAGAATTTCATACTGTCAGTTTCCATTAAATTAAACTAATCACCTCACTTGAGGACCTTAGGCTCAAGCAAAGCAACAAGTAAATTATACGGAGAGATAGCGGAGTAATGCGTCAGCTGCACATTCAAAATAAATCTGCACTTCCATGAAAATTTAAAAAGCCTAGATTTTTTCTATGATGATGTTATGCATGTTGTGTACATTTCTCACTACCCCGTTTCAACAAACATATCTTGGGAGGAGGACATAAATGAACTATCAGTTTTACCTGTATTGACTTTTGCTCATCGTTTGTAATCTAGAGACCGATCACACACCGCTTCAAAACAGTTGCTATTTTTTTAAAAGCTCTCTGCAGACTTTGTAGCTGCATGCATACATATTATAAAAACGGATGTACCTGAGTATGTATGTATGTACGTATGTGTGTATGTTCCATATTTCCTCCTAAATCACTGGACCAATTTCAGCCAAACTTGGTACATGTGTCACTTCCTGCCTGGAAATCATCGTTGTGTGGGTAAGAACCACCTACAGTGCTTCCAAAATGCCGTGGCCGCTAGATGCGCAGTCGGATGGTGTACCTCCTCCACGCTCACACTTCCTTGGTGACCATCCTGTGAGATCTACTGTCACCTCTGCTTCAGTTAGTATCTAAAAAAATTCGTCCCAGGTGGGCAACTGCGATGTGATCCTTGCATCTCGGCCCAATGGTCCCATGAAGTGTGGTAGTCGAAAAGAAGCGATCCTACAGAAACGTAGGGCAGAGGGAAAAAAATGCCACAGCTTGACCAGCTGTGGGGAAAGAAACTTCCGCGATAGCATAGGCTGAGAAATAGGGCAGCTAGGAGAAATGTCTTACTGCTGCGAAATTTCTGGCATTCTGAATAAGGACTGATTTGTTAGTACTGTGCATGAAGGAAGTATGAAGTTTCTGTTGAACCTGCAAATAGAAAATTTTTCATTAGTGGCTTAAACAAGGAATCAGTTGGAAGCAATGCTAAATCAAACAATCATAATGCAAATGAGATATTAGAAAATACGTTCTGCTGTTAAAACAATAAAAAATGCAGCGGATGACGTTACGTATTACACTTACCAAAATGTAAAATAAAGAGTTTGTGCATTATCGTCATCGCTAGTGTCCTCGTTATTACTTGCACGCAATTCGGTAACCATCTCTTCCACTTCGTCTGTCACTGTTTCCTGATCAGCAATGTTTTCTCAATACCTTCCACACGTCTGCAATACTGTCCATTCTTGTTCAGTAATGCAGGAAAATTTTCCTCATCTAGCTTCCATACATCCTCCAGCTTGAAAGTTACGTTATTAGCAGCCACCCAGTTATCTACCATTACCCATACAATTTCTATCGCGTTTAGTTCGATATAGTAAGGGGGTAAACGGAGAACGGAATGACCATAATGTGCCAGAATTTTATCTGCAGTGAAAACCTTTGCAGGTTTGTTGCTTTCTATTAAGACAAGCAACTCAATCTTTGTGTTTGATAGAAAAATTGAATATTACGAGAATGTAGCCAATATGCTGTCTCAGCTTTTTTGCTATGCATTGTAGGAGGTTTTTCATGCAGAACATTGTCAGTGCTATCATTGTCAAGGACAACAACCCAGTTTTTCGGCTAGTTCCGAATCAGCTTATGTTCCAGCCACCTGATAAAAAATGTATAAATATTCGTTCAGTCAAAGTGTGACACTGCTTTACGCAAGTACTTCAGTCAGATAGTAAAAGATAAACCAATTACCTTGAAAAATTTGCAGCATTCATTTCTTGATGGTAATCTCGCGTTTCAGTTGCGGATTCGAAAATTAAATGTGCGTTTGTCACAAAACCTAACTTTCCTCCTACGGTCAAAAAAAAAAAAAAAAAAAAAAAAAAAAAAAAAAAAAAAAAAAAAAAAAAAAAATTCATAAACGCGTTAAATTGACGGGATTTCAGTCGCTGCTTGGTAGGACATATTTAAATTTATAAGAAATTCTCACTTTCTTTTGTTCTACAATATTGTACACCAGAACAAAGTGAATCTTTGTTGTAACTTTAGGCATGTTAATACCTTGCAGTCTGCAGAACTACATGTCCTTATTAGATATACTGTTACCTACGTGTACTATAATAAGACGATGTCCTTTTGGTATTGGCGCCTTTACTTCCTCACTTGAGCCATCTGTTCTCTCATTAGGTGTAGTATGCGAGCTATGAATGTACGTTTCAACGACATATGTTGTTGTTGTTGTGGTCTTCAGTCCTGAGACTGGTTTGATGCAGCTCTCCATGCCACTCTATCCTGTGCAAGCTTTTTCATCTCCCAGTACCTGCTGCAACCTACATCCTTCTGAATCTGCTTAGTGTATTCATCTCTTGGTCTCCCTCTACGATTTTTACCCTCCACGCTGCCCTCCAATACTAAATTGGTGATCCCTTGATGCCTCAGAACATGTCCTACCAACCGATCCCTTCTTCTGGTCAAGTTGTGCCACAAACTTCTCTTCTCCCCAATCCTATTCAATACTTCCTCATTAGTTATGTGATCTACCCATCTAATCTTCAGCATTCTTCTGTAGCACCACATTTCGAAAGCTTCTATTCTCTTCTTGTCCAAACTATTTATCGTCCATGTTTCACTTCCATACATGGCTACACTCCATACGAATACTTTCAGAAATGACTTCCTGACACTTAAATCAATACTGGATGTTAACAAATTTCTCTTCTTCAGAAACGCTTTCCTTGCCATTGCCAGCCTACATTTTATATCCTCTCTACTTCGACCATCATCAGTTATTTTGCTCCCCAAATAGCAAAACTCCTTTACTACTTTAAGTGTCTCATTTCCTAATCTAATTCCCTCAGCATCACCCGACTTAATTAGACTACATTCCATTATCCTTGTTTTGCTTTTGTTGATGTTCATCTTATATCCTCCTTTCAAGACACTGTCCATTCCATTCAACTGCTCTTCCAAGTCCTTTGCTGTCTCTGACAGAATTACAATGTCATCGGCGAACCTCAAAGTTTTTATTTCTTCTCCATGAATTTTAATACCTACCCCGAATTTTTCTTTTGTTTCCTTTACTGCTTGCTCAATATACAGATTGAACACCATCGGGGAGAGGCTACAACCCTGTCTTACTCCCTTCCCAACCACTGCTTCCCTTTCATGTCCCTCGACTCTTATAACTGCCATCTGGTTTCTGTACAAATTGTAAATAGCCTTTCGCTCCCTGTGTTTTACCCCTGCCACCTTCAGAATTTGAAAGAGAGTATTCCAGTCAACATTGTCAAAAGCTTTCTCTAAGTCTACAAATGCTAGAACCGTAGGTTTGCCTTTCCTTAATCTTTCTTCTAAGATAAGTCGTAAGGTCAGTATTGCCTCACGTGTTCCAGTGTTTCTACGGAATCCAAACTGACCTTCCCCGAGGTTGGCTTCTACTAGTTTTTCCATTCGTCTGTAAAGAATTCGTGTTAGTATTTTGCAGCTGTGACTTATTAAGCTGATAGTTCGGTAATTTTCACATCTGTCAACACCTGCTTTCTTTGGGATTGGAATTATTATATTCTTCTTGAAGTCTGAGGGTATTTCGCCTGTTTCATACATCTTGCTCACCAGATATATGATCGATCTACTCTCTTCACGGTACTTTTTTATTTCATTTAAATACTTAACACGCTTATGGCGTATTTCTAAGCGTTCCACAAGCACCTTCCGGTAGTCTGTTGTTTTGCGCCACCTAGTAAATATTATACATGTCAATTACACAAAAATATGTAAATAGTACAAGGACATGTCAATCACACAAAAATATGTAAATAGTACAAGGACATAAAAAACTGACATACCTGATGTTTAGCTTGTGAAGAAG
The DNA here is from genome assembly GCF_021461385.2 of Schistocerca piceifrons. NCBI lineage: Eukaryota > Metazoa > Arthropoda > Insecta > Orthoptera > Acrididae > Schistocerca > Schistocerca piceifrons. The sequence goes on along the minus strand of NC_060138.1, from coordinate 183,174,348 downwards.
GGACCGGAAAAGTGACTGAACTGTGGGACGCTGTCTGTCTGTGACATGGAAATTGTGTGCTAGTGTCCACACAACTAGGTCGTCTGCATGTAAAATTTTTGTCTCTTTATTCCTCTTTTTTCCTGGAGTAGAGAAACCCTCACAACTACCGGGCAACTACTTTTTCTCCCTCTTTCTTTACTCTTCTTACCGTTCGAGGTGAAACACCAATAGCAGCCTGAACTCTTCCTAGATTACTTTTTAATGAGATTTTTATCCCCTCTTGTTTCCTCTCCCAATAAAAGTAATTTAGTACTTCTTTACTATTAGCTGTATTTACAACACACTTTGCAGACAGTATTCACATTAATCAATGAATATACTAGCAAAATTATATCTTTGTAAGACTCACAGTTCAGGAGCTACGACGTCACAAACGCTGAGATGCGTTAAAAATTGCTGCATCATCCATGATGTTTTAATTTTTTACATCTTTATTACTGTCTTTATTCGCAACACATTTCACAGACTGTATCTGCATATATCAAGGGATGAAAATTATACTGTAGTACGACACGTTGTTCAGATCATATGACGTCACGCCTATCGAGCTGTGTGAAAATGAAACTTCAGGATGAAATTCGCTAGAGCTACAGGTGAAACATGCAGGGTGATCAAAAAGTCAGTATAAATTTGAAAAATCGCGGAATAATGTAGATAGAGAAGTACAAATTGCCACACATGCTTGGAATGACATGGGTTTTTATTAGAATCCAAAAAGTGCAAACGTTCAAAAAATTTCCGACAGATAACGCTTCATCTGATGAGAATAACAATAATTAGCGTAACAAAGTAAGACAAAGCAAAGATGATGTTCTTTGCAGGAAATGCTCAATATGTCCACCATCATTCCTCGACAATAGCTGTAGTGGAGGAATAATGTTGTGAACAGCACTGTAAAGCATGTCCGGAGTTATGGTGAGGCATTGGCGTTGTCTTTCATCATCTCTAGAGATGTCGATCGATCACGATACATTTGCGACTTCAGGTAACCCCAAAGCCAATAATCGCACGGACTGAGGTCTGGGGACCTGGGAGGCCAAGCATGACGAAAGTGGCGGCTGAGCACACGATCATCACCAAACGACGCGCGCAAGAGATCTTTCACGCGTCTAGAATACTTTTTTTTGTTTTAATAAAATCCCATGTAATTCCAAGCATGTGTGTCAATTTTTACGTCTCTATCTACATTATTCCGTGGTTTATTAAGTTTTCAAATTTATACTGACTTTTTGATCATCCGGTATGTGCAAATATTTGTGAGATACTGGAGACTTGTGAAATACATGTGACATGTGCATATGTGGGCTAGGCCACATGAAAAAAGCTCTTCCTAAAACATCAGATCGGTTTCGCTCAAATTTCGTACACATATTATTTTACCTGGGAAGAAGAGCTTTTGGGGTAAGAGCCAGAAATCTCCCATTGGGATAGGGTGGTAACATGGAGAGAGGAGGTGGTGGAGGAGATGGACAGACAAAGAGGAGGAAGGACGAGATGGACACAAATAGAAGGAGGAGGAGATGGACAAAGAGATAGGGGGGGAGGAGGGTGAAAAAGATAGGGGAGGGGGTAATGGACTGAGAAAGGGAAGAAGAGGAGATGAACAGAAAAAGAGCAGAGAGGAAGTGATGGAGTCAGAGGAGGACTTGGACATATAGAGGAGGGGGAGAGGAAATGGACAAAGAGAGTGGGGAGGTGGAAATGGACTAAGAGGGGGAGAGGAGGAGATGGACAGAGGAGGGAAGGAGCAGATAATCAGAGGAGGGAGGAACAGATGGGCAGAGAGAGAAAGGGAACAGCAGATGGATAGAAAACGGAGCAGGAGGAGATGTACAGAGAGAGGGCAGGAGAAGTTGGCAGAGAGTGGTGAGTGAAGGAAGTGGACAGAGAGAGGGGAGTGGCAGAGATGGGCAGACTGGGGGGAGGGAGCAGGAGATGGACACAGAAAGAGGAGGACGGAGGAGATGGACCAGTAAAAGCCTGGAACATATGCCTTGCTAATGCTAACTACTGAACTGATTATAAATAAATGGCTGTAGTTGCTGTTGATCACATCAAATGAACTAGCCGACTCTATGAACATACTGGAAAATCAATTTTTTAAACTCTGCTGTTGTGGCATTAGTTATCTCAACAACTCTAGCAGGTAGTCTCATTCACAAAAAGCAAACTCATAGTGTCCCTCGCAATTCACGAATAAGTTATCGAACTGTTAATTCCTCAATGTATGTGAACACACTGCCCTATGAAAACTTTAAAGATCCTCTAATGTCTCACTCGCGGAAAAATTCGAAGTCTCAGTGTGGACTCGACTAAAAAAAAATCAGTCCTAACAACTGCAGTTTGCGGCCCCCGTGCCGCGCAGAATGCCTTTCCTTTTCTTGAAGGTGAGCGGTGAGCGACCTTAAGCGGTTCTACATCCCTTTTCCTGGTCGTGCTCCCTGCCTCCTCCTAGAAGTCTTGGCGTGCCTTGAAGAAACGCGAGCTTGCCCACAGCGGGTGGAGCCCTGGCTCCAATTCATGCCCTGAGTTAGCCAACCTTACAGCCGTAGTGTCCGCCTGCTTAGCTGGGTGGTAACGTGCTTGCCTCCCGTGCAGCAGGCCCGGGTTCTATTCCCGGCCGCATTCGAGATTTTCTCCACTCGTGGACTGGGCGTTGTGTTGTCCTCATCATCACTTCATCCTCATCACCGGCGCACAAGTCGCCCAATGTAGCGTCGACTAAAATTGGAGTTGCACTCGGCAGCAGAACTTCCCCGGATGGGGCCTCCCGGCCAACAATGTCATAAGCCCACTTCATTTCACAGCCGTAGTCACAAACACCTTGTATTTGAACATCGAAGTTGAGCGTGCCGAGTTTCTGACATCATAGCTTGAAAAAGCACGCTGCGGCGACTTTCCCAGCGTGCAGAGCGATATCAGGCATGTCAGATATTCTGAACAAGCATTTGAACGTACATCAATGAGATCGAAAGAATGTAAACTACGTCACATGCAGGCCATCTCACTCTTTTAATTGAGATAACAAAGGAATTTTACGCCCATCCTTCTAATAAAGAGTGTGTGATTGGCGATACAGATACAGCCGACAACTGCAGCTGGAGAGCGCTGCGATTGAGGCACATATACTGTAGGCACAAGCTGGACTGTTATAGCACCTTTAACAGCAAGTTGGAGATAACATCAACGCGTTGCATATTGAATACCACGGCTCGTGTCAAGACGGGCTGATGATCTGGCTAACCCAGTCCTGTGTCAGTTGTGGGGGTAAAACACGACAAATTTGTGAAAAGCGGGTATTCTTAACGCAAGCACTTTGTTTTTCAGGTGGAAGTTGTCGACAAGTAACAGCTCTCTGTGCAAGGCAAGCTGAAGGTAAACACACTCTCAGCTATCCAGAAGGTGGTTCACTTCGAGAGCTACGCGTCGTCGGGTTACGCCTGCATTCCACCGTACGTAGCTGCTAAAGTAGGCTCTGTAGAGTGCTGATAACCGCCTATCGCAGAGGTCCCGCTTATCTGGGCGTCCTGTTTAGACCACATGTAAGATAGACGGCGCACGACGCCATTATCTGCAACCAACACTCGGCAAATGACGCGTGGATACAAGCTTGCAGGCGACTTAAACTATGAATGCTAAGTTTTCTTTTTTTTTTTTTTTACTGTAGTCTTTTCAGTCAAGTATTGTTTTCATTATAATGATGAAGTTTCCTTCAGTGCCAGGTTACGCGAGAAAGCTTGTGAAAGAAAGTAATATTTCGTTCAACAACTTTTTTGTGTACAGCTATTCAGAAATTATTGATATAGGTATCAATCTCATAAAATATATGTGGAAATTTATTAAATATTCATTACACTGTCTTCCTTTTTTTGCCCACGATGCAAGCTTCGTAATGTTTTTATCTACTCATTAATTTAGGTAACTTTTTTCCCACTGTTGAGGTACGAAAGAATTTTTCAACCGATGCCTGGGGAAGTGTCATAAGACAGCACAGAGCTATGAAGTGAACATCGCTTGAATATTTTCCCACAAACATGTCGGGTATCGGCAGGAAGTTTCGTGGTTGGTCGGCTATACACACAATAAAAAGGTTTTGCATTTCATCGGTTCAGAGAGTTCCGTAACCTGTACTGAAAATTGGAATAGAGATCAACATAAACATAATTTCCGCCCTTTTTATTGCTCATGAAAACCACACATTGCATGTTGTACCACCATACAGCGAGACCTTCAGAGGTGATGGCCCAGACTGCCGTACACACCAGTACCTCTGATACCCAGTAGCACGTCATCTTACACTGATGCATGACTGTATTCGTCGTGGCATGCTATCCACAAGTTCACCAAGGCACTGCTGGTGCAAATTGTCCCACTCTTCAGCGGCGATTCGGCGTAGCTCCCTCACAGTAGTTGGTGGGGCACGTCGTCCATAAACAGTCCTTTTCAATCCATCCCAGGCATGTTCGGTGCGGTTCATGTCTGGGGAACATGCTGGCCGCTCTAGTATAGCGATGTCGTTATCCTGAAGTAACTCATTCACAAGATGTACACGATGACGGCGCAAATTGTCGTCCATGAAGACGAATGTCTCGCCAATATGCTGCCGATATGGTTGCACTATCCGTCGGAGGATGGCATTCACGTATCGTACAGCCGTTATGGCGCCTTCCACGGCCAACCGCGGCGTATGTCGGCCCCACATAATGACACCCTAAAAAGCAGGGAAACTCCACATTGCTGCACTCTCTGGACAGTGTCTCGAAGGCATTCAGCCTGACCGGCTTGGCTCCAAAAATGTCTCCGACGATTGTCTGGTTGAAGGCATATGCGACACTCATCGGTGAAGTGAACGTGATGCCAATCCTGAGCGGTCCATTGGGCATGTTGTTGGGCTCATCTGTACCGCGCTGCATGGTGTTGTGGCTGCAAAGATGGACCTCGCCATCGGGAGTGAAGTTGTGCATCATTCACCCTATTGAGCACAGTTTGAGTCGTAACCCGACGTCCTGTGGCTGCACGAAAAGCATTATTCAGTATAGTGGCGTTGCTGTCAGGATAATCCGTAGGTAGCGGTCTTGCACTGCAGTAGCAACCCTTGGGCGGCCTGAGCGAGGCATGTCATCGACAGTTCCTGTCTCTTTGTATCTCGCCCATATCCGAACAACATCGCTTTGGTTCACTCCGAGACGCCTCGACACTCTCCTTGTTGAGAGCCCTTCCTGGCTCAAAGTAACAATGCGGACGCGATAGAACCGTGGTATTGACCGTCTAGGTGTGGTTGAACTACAGACAACACGAGCCGTGTACCTACTTCCTGGTAGAATGACTGGAACTTGTCGGCTGTCGGAACCCCTCCGTGTAATAGGCGCTGCTCATCCATGGTTTTTTACATCTTTGGGCGGGTTTAGTTACATTTCTGAACAATCAAAGGGACTGTCTGTGATACGATATTCTGGAAATCGGGGTGATGTAAAACTTTTTTTATGTGTACATATGTCCCACTAAAGTTGTAAGTAGTTTTGAGCGTTGGGCCATCTATATCTCATATCTGTCTAATGCTAGCATGTAGGGAGATGGTTTCTAACTCGGATAAAAATACTATCGACCGTGGGATGCATATATATATGGTTTCTAACGCGGATAAAAATACTATCGACCGTGGGATGCATATATATATATGGTTTCTAACCATCTCCCTACATGCAAGCATTAGACAGATATGAGATATAGATGGCCCAACCCTCAAAACTACTTACAACTTTAGTATATGAACGATTAAATGGAGCTGCGTGTATTTATAGTGCGTCTGTTTCATTAAAATCAGATTAAGCCACCATCTTCCTGATTCCAAGAATGCCTGAAGTAACTAATTTTTCTGTCTTATGTATTATACAGATTGTTTTGAAACATTACTACACACCTCAGTAATGACGCTGGCTAGGTTCATGGGACACGTGTGTCCCACTTCACCGATTTTCAAAATTGGTCAGCTTAAAATTTGTTTGGTAGTGAAAGTGTACTATTTATCACAAAGGGAGGCAGTTTTTGACCTTTCCCTTTTCCAAATATATGCTAAATAAATTTTAGAAATGAAAAGGTTAAAGTAAGATGATGTCCCACAAGTCTTCCATTCTTCTCAGTAGTATACCCTTAGCGAAAAGCAGACAGGCGCCATTTTGGAGAAAGAGGCAAGAAGTGTCATTTTTATCGAAAAGTGGAATGTAAGACACATTTTATCTGTAGTTTTCTCGATCTGACTGTAAAGAAAAGTGTTGAAGACAAAGTTTCAATCGCTTAAACTTATAGTTTCATTCTATCTATGACAATTAGTCACCACTGTGGCTTAGCATCTATAAAAATCCATGAGCTGGTCGTTCACGGTGGCTGTGGTCTTCCTGCATACTCTGTTTATTGGTTTCCTGATTGGCACAGAGCCACACACCGATAACTAAAATTGTCACACACAGTAATCTCTCGTTTTATCTGTAGTTTGAAAATGACGGGGCGTTCGCTGTCGAATTACCGGGGTTGTCGAGGAGGTACTCAACCGCAACATCGACGTTATCTGAGCATTAGATACGTCCGCAGCAGCTCGAGTTTCACTTTGAACGTTTGCTCTGTCAGTCGCACTTTCTTTCGTTACACGTGAACGAAATATTACTTCTTATCATGCCACATGTTGCGCAATAACATAAATCAAGGGTGACATCATGTACAGTATTCTTTCCTTAGTATACGTAGTCGCTCTGCGTGTATTTCGTTCAACGGCATAAACGGGAATACCGTTCCGCCACAAAAATCTTCGTTATGGTGGTAACGTCTTACTGGACCAAACTGCTGAGGTTATCGATCCCTAAGCTACACACTATTTAATTAAACTCAAACAAACTTACGGTAAGGACGACACACTCACCCATGCCCGAGGGAGGAATTTTATCTGAAGTTCGTCGTGAAGACTCGTGTGGAGACTGTTTGTTAATTTTAAAAAAGTGATCAGCTGAAATTAACCATGTCGTAGGTCTTCTAATGACGATCCACGTCCAAAAAATACGTCTACAGTTGAAAATTTCGCCAAAGAGAGCTAAAATATAATCCCTTGACATGTACACTGGGGTGACAAAAGTCATGGGATAGCTATTTTGACATATAGAGATGGCGGTGGTACCGCGAGTACAAGGTATAAAATGGGCACTGCATTGGTGGAGCTGTCATTTCCACTCAGGTGATCCACGTGAAAAGGTTTCCGACGTGATTATGGACGCACGATAGGAATTAGTTGACTTTCAACGCGGAATGGTAGCTGGAACTAGACGCATGGGACATTCCATCTCGGAAATCGTTACGGAATACGATGTTCCGAGATGTGCCGAGAATACCAAATTTCAGGCATTACCTCTCACCATTTTACGACCGAGAGCAGCGGCGTTTTCGTAGAGTTACCACTGCTAATAGACAAGCAACAGTGCGTGAAATAACTGCAGAAATTGATGTGGGACGTACGACGAATGTATCCGTTAGGACAGTGCGGCGAAATTGGGAGTTAATGGGCTATGGCGGCAAGCAACCGATGCGAGTGTCTTCGCTAACACTACGGCATCGTCTGCAACTCCTCTCCTGTGCTCTTGACCATATCGGTTGGCCCGTAGACGACTGGAAAACCATTGCCTGGTCAGATGAGTCCCGATTTCAGTTGATAAGAGCTGATGGTAGAGTTAGAGTGTGGCGCAGACACGACGAAGTCATGGACCGAAGTTGTCAACAAGGCACTGTGCAAGGTGATTGTGACTCCATAATGGTGTGGGCCGTGTTTACATGGAATGGACTGGGTCCTCTGGTCAAACTGAACCGATCATTGACTGGAAAAGGTTACGTTGTGCTACTTGGAGGCCATCTGCAGCCAAACAACGATGGAATTTTTATGGATGACAATGCACCGTGACACTGAGCCACAATTGTTCGCGATTGGTTTGAAGAACATTCTGAACAATTCGAGCGAATGATTTGGCCACCCATATCGCCCGACATGAATCCCATCGAACATTTGTGATACATAATCGAGAGGTCAGCTTGTGAACAATATCCTGCACCGACAACACGACACCGACAACACGACAACATTTATGGGTGGCTATAGAGGCAGCTTGGCTCGGTTTTTCTGCGGGGGACTTCCAAAGACTTTTGACTCCATGCCACATCGGTTGCTGCAGGACGCCAGGCAAAGGGAGGTAATACATGATACTGGAGATATCTCACGGCTTTTGTCTCCTCAGTCTCTTCCTTCTTTATTTACACAGTTTCCGATATTCAGTCTTCAGGATTGCTGTTTACAGAAATGTAAATTGACAGTGACAAATGTTAGATGTACGTTTCAGGCAGTTATCGACTGATGTATATACAGGGTGTTTCAAATATGACCGGTATATTTGAAACCCCAATAAAAACTAAACGAGCAGCGATAGAAATACACCGTTTGTTGCAATATGCTTGGGACAACAGTACATTTTCAGGCAGACAAACTTTCGAAATTTCAGTAGTTACAATTTTCAACAACAGATGGCGCTGCGGTCTGGGAAACTCTATAGTACGATATTTTCCACATATCCACCATGCGTAGCAATAATATGGCGTAGTCTCTGAATGAAATTACCCGAAACCTTTGACAACGTGTCTGGCGGAATGGCTTCACATGCAGATGAGATGTACTGCTTCAGCTGTTCAATTGTTTCTGGATTCTGGCGGTACACCTGGTCTTTCAAGTGTCCCCACAGAAAGAAGTCACAGGGGTTCATGTCTGGCGAATAGGGAGGCCAATCCACGCCGCCTCCTGTATGTTTCGGATAGCCCAAAGCAATCACACGATCATCGAAATATTCATTCAGGAAATTAAAGACGTCGGCCGTGCGATGTGGCCGGGCACCATCTTGCATAAACCACGAGGTGTTAGCAGTGCCGTCTAAGGCAGTTTGTACCGCCACAAATTCACGAAGAATGTCCAGATAGCGTGATGCAGTAATCGTTTCGGATCTGAAAAATGGGCCAATGATTCCTTTGGAAGAAATGGCGGCCCAGACCAGTACTTTTTGAGGATGCAGGGACGAAGGGACTGCAACATGGGGCTTTTCGGTTCCCCATATGCGCCAGTTCTGTTTATTGACGAAGCCGTCCAGGTAAAAATAAGCTTCGTCAGTAAACCAAATGCTGCCCACATGCATATCGCCGTCATCAATCCTGTGCACTATATCGTTAGCGAATGTCTCTCGTGCAGCAATGGTAGCGGCACTGAGGGGTTGCCGCGTTTGAATTTTGTATGGATAGAGGTGTAAACTCTGGCGCATGAGACGACACGTGGACGTTGGCGTCATTTGGACCGCAGCTGCAACACGGCGAACGGAAACCCGAGGCCGCTGTTGGATCACCTGCTGCACTAGCTGCGCGTTGCCCTCTGTGGTTGCCGTACGCGGTCGCCCTACCTTTCCAGCACGTTCATCCGTCACGTTCCCAGTCTGTTGAAATTGTTCAAACAGGTCCTTTATTGTATCGCTTTTCGGTCCTTTGGTTACATTAAACCTCCGTTGAAAACTTCGTCTTGTTGCAACAACACTGTGTTCTAGGCGGTGGAATTCCAACACCAGAAAAATCCTCTGTTCTAAGGAATAAACCATGTTGTCTACAGCACACTTGCACATTGTGAACAGCACACGCTTACAGCAGAAAGACGACGTACAGAATGGCGCACCCACAGACTGCGTTGTCTTCTATATCTTTCACATCACTTGCAGCGCCATCTGTTGTTGAAAATTGTAACTACTGTAATTTCGAAAGTTTGTCCGCCTGAAAATGTACTGTTGTCCCAAGCATATTGCAACAAACGGTGTATTTCTATCGCTGCTCGTTTAGTTTTTATTGGCGTTTCAAATATACCGGTCATTTTTGAAACACCCTGTATGTAGGTATTTACAAAGGCAATCAGCCGCGCGGAGTGGCCGCGCACTTAGAGGCACCTTGTTACGAATTGCGCGGCCCCTCCTGCCGGAGGTTCGAGTCCTCCCTCGGACATGGCTCTGTGTGTTATTCTTAGTATAAGTTAGTTTAAGTAGTGTGTAAGTCTAGGGACCGATGACCTCCACAGTTTGGTCCGTTAGGCATTCACAAACATTTTTTGAACAAAGGCAAACATACACACACACAGAGTTTATTAACTATAATATTCTTACAGCTCAGTATTGAATTACAATATTCTATACATATATTCTTATAAGCCTATGCAATGTTACACATATTCTTCAGCTATTGCATGGCTGAGTCAGTTTGTGTATGTCCTAAAGTTCACTCTCACAGCCATGCAGTTCACACACAAGTAAATGGTCAATCGATTGGATTTCATGACAGTCACATTCAAGACTCTCCGATAGGCCCAGTTTATTTATAATTTGCTTATATCTACGAACATTCGTTCTGAATAGTTCAGAGTTGTCCATAGTTTCCTCGGCATGTTGAATAATTCGATCCTTTTGTTGGAGTGTACCACCAAATGTCGATTATAACGTTCGCTTACAGCCCAAAGTTTTCTCTAAGCTGTCTTTGAAACGTTCCCTTTGAAAAATTAAGCATGACAGTGCTGGGAAAAACTCTTACGTTATTTGATTTTCAAACAGCAGAGCAAAACTGAACGTACTCAGATAGCTCTCTCTTTATGAAACTTCCTGGAAGATTAAAACTGTGTGCCCGACCGAGACTCGAACTCGGGACCTTTGCCTTTCGCGTGCAAGTGCTCTACCAACTGAGCTACCGAAGCACGACTCAGGCCCGGTACTCACAGCTTTACTTCTGCCAGTACCTCGTCTCCTACCTTCCAAACTTTTACAGAAGCTCTTCTGCGAACCTTGCAGAACTAGCACTCAGTTGGTAGAGCACTTGCCCGCGAAAGGCAAAGGTCCCGAGTTCGAGTCTCGGTCGGGCACACAGTTTTAATCTGCCAGGAAGTTTCATATCAGCGCACACTCCGCTGCAGAGTGAAAATCTCATTCTGGAAACATCCCCCAGGCTGTGGCTAAGCCATGTCTCCGCAATATCCTTTCTTTCAGGAGTGCTAGTTCTGCAAGGTTCGCAGAAGAGCTTCTGTAAAGTTTGGAAGGTAGGAGACGAGGTACTGGCAGAAGTAAAGCTGTGAGTACCAGCCGTGAGTCGTGTTTCGGTAGCTCAGCTGGTAGAGCACTTGCCCGTGAAAGGCAAAGGTCCCGAGTTCGAGTCTCGGTCGGGCGCACAGTTTTAATCTGCCAGGAAGTTTCATATCAGCGCACACTCCGCTGCAGAGTGAAAATCTCATTCTGGAGCTCTCTCTTTACTTATTCTGATCATCACTAAACTGACACACACCATTTTTACCGCAACGCAATCTGACGTTCAATAATCCCTACAAAAGAATGGCCCTGACTAACAATAACCAATGCCTTTCATGAATCACTTACCTCACAAAAATCTTCGTTACTCGTACTACTGCAATACAGCGAGCGCCAATACTGCCAGCTAAATAAAAGATTCTAACTACTGAAGGCACTAACTACTGATAGGCATAGTTAGCAAATGAAAGATTTTCATAGAGAAAAAACAATGTGTTTACCTAATAGCGTTCAAAAATCATAATATATATAATTTTGTGACATCCAATTAAACAAATTTCCTTTTTCTGGCGGACACATGTCCAGATCGTCCGCTCAAAACTCTGGCATCTCTCTCTCCACATCCACCACTGCTGGCGGCCCACCTCCAACTGCATAACGCTACGCGCTGTTCACATCCAACTGCCCAACACTACACAAGCGAATATACCAACAATGAGTCCAACCCGCCACAGATTGCTCACTGCGCCGGCCGCTGTGACCGAGCGGTTCCAGGCGCTACAGTCTGGAACCGCGCGATCGCTACGGTCGCAGGTTCGAATCCTGCCTCGGGCAGTTCTAAGTTCTAATGGACTGATGACCTAAGATGTTAAGTCCCATAGTGCTCAGAGCCATTTGAGCCAACTGCTCACTCCACAGTCAATGATTTTCATACAGATCACTACGTGGCGTTACCAACATAATAAACCTAAACAGCTTACTTACATCTTTCAGTCAATCTTTTGCAGTTCTTCGTCAATTTTCCATAAAGGTGACCTAAGTCTATTTGTAGGTGCTGGATCTTGGTGAATAGGGAGTTCTGCTGGGTTGTCTAGTTTTTCTTTTTTTTTTTCTCTCTCTCTCTCTCTTGTGGCCAACTGCAACTGTAATTCACTAACTTAATGGTGCTCGATGTTTGCTAGGATGGGGAGCCAGTACGTAGGTGGCCCTGAATGTTCCAGATATTATCCACATTGTCTCCTGCAATTACACATCCACTATTGCTGTGTGTTTACTTCTTATCCATATTGGCGAACAGTATTTAGCCACGCTGCAGAAAGGGCTAGTGCTGAAGTCCTCAATGCCATTTTCGACAGGATAGTATTATAGGACTTTAGTTTCTGTTTTGTATCTTCTAGATGAGAGTTAAGCATTAGAGTGCGGTCTAATTTCACTCCCAAGTAGTTAGACTTATCCCCATGCATGACGCGTTGGCCATTCATAGAGAGCTGCTGTTTTCTATTTGTATCTCTATTGTTAATGTACATCAAGGTGCTGTTCGTTTTGTTAGGGTTTGGATGTAGATGCCACTTGGAGTAATCGGTGCTCTGTACTTACAGATCTGCAAAGGCAGCAACCAATTTTACTATGCCTCAGTATCAGATGGCAAGCGTTGTATTACTCCTTGTCCAATACAGGGTGAACGGAAAAGCCCGTTACAAACTGATAGGATTTGTAGAGCGGAGTGAGCACATAATGTTTTGAACAGGAAACCATGTCTGGAAACGTACCATATCCGTGCTACAGCCATTTTAAAACATGTTTACTTGGTAGGTATGCAACAGGTTAGTCATGGTGGAGGGTGATTACGTCGGATCGTCTGATGTCATTTGACGTCTCTCTCCTACCTCTCTGGCCTGGTTCGAGCCTCATACACATTTCTGTGAATGTTAGAGCGACATTATTGAGTACACATTTGCAGAATAAGCCGACATGATCCTTCTGAATGGTGATGCTCACGGCAATGGAAGAGCTGCTTGTCGCCTTTGTCAAGCTCTTTCTCCACAACGTCCAAATCCATCGCATGCCCTTCTCGCCACAATCACGCAACGGCTTCGAGAAAGGGTACCTTCACAGTCAGCGGACGTGACTGTGATCCCCTAAGGAGACGCCGCACGCACGAATTGTAAGAGGTGTAGTGGTCACGTTGAAGGCAGCTCGCCAACGAGTACACGGGCAATTTCTTTGGCTATTAATGAGTGGAACTGTACAACAAGTGACGTACTGGGTCACGCCTAATCAATTTTCTGTAAAAGTGGTCACGTTACCAACACGTTTTCAAACTGCTGTAGAACGGAAATGGTACGTTTCCGGACATGCGATCCAATTCAAAATATCTACTCATTCGCCTCTATAAGTCACAGAAGTCTGTAACGGAAATTTCCGGACACCCTATGTATCGTTGGATATTATTATTACATAACGTTACTTGCTCGTTGAAGCAGCAATAATATCTCTTTTTTTGTAATACGTAATGATGAACACTTGTTATGGCATCATAACGCAGCTTTACTCTTGTTTATGTTTTAGTATAATATATTCTGAACTGGTGGTATATCTGATGATTTTATCGCAGCCGTAGAAATGGCGTTTCCGCGCTTGCGTGTCAGTATCAAGTAAACTGCGATAGTGTGATTTAACATAATATATATAATCGTCTGGGTAACTTTCTTCTGTTGGGAGCTCACTTACACAGAGATAAAGCTAGAGTTGAGCACAATGGCTACCAAGACTAACTTTCGTCTAACATCAACGTCAGAATAGCGAGCGAACCAAATACCGGCAGCTGTAATTACGAACCCGGAGGCTGTTCTGTTTACATAAGCGAGATTAATCGCAGCGAAACAGAAGTTAATGAGCTCCGCCAAGGAGGCAAATATTTGTTCGTAGTTTCTGAGATTTGCAAATAATAACAGCAAAATTGCAACTAGGTTGAGAGTCGGGAAGACATGGAACTAGATGTAATTCCCGAAAAGCAGTTGACTCAGTACCGCACCTATGCTTATTGTCAAAAATAAGATGATACGGAGATGTTGTTGTTGTTGTTGTTGTTGTGGTCTTCAGTCCAGAGACTGGTTTGATGCAGCTCTCCACGCTACTTTATACTGTGCAAGCCTCTTCATCAACCCAGTACCTACTGCAACCTACATCCCTCTGAGTCTCCTTAGTGTATTCATCCCTAGGCCTTCCTCTCCGATTTTTACCCCCCACTCCACACTTCCCTCCAATACTAAATTGGTGATCCCTGATGCTTCAGAATGTCTCCTACCAACCTATCCCTTCTTCTAGTCAAGTTCTGCCACAAATTGCTCTTCTCCGCAATTCTGTTCAGTACCTCATCATTAGTTACGTGACCTACCCATCTAATCTTCAGCATTCTTCTGTATCATCACATTTCGAAAGGTTCTATTCTCTTCTTATCTAAACTATTTATCATTCATGTTTCACTTCCATACATGGCTACACTCCATACAAATACTTTCAGAAAAGACTTTCTGGCACTTAAATCTATACTCGATGTTAACAAATTTCTCTTCTTCAGTGACGCTTTCCTTGTCATTGCCAGTCTACATTTCATATCCTCTCTACTTCGGCCATCATCAGTTATTTTGCAGCCCAAATAGCAAAACTCATCTACTACTTTAAGTGCCTCATTTACTAACCTAATTCCTTCAGCATCACGGGGTATCAAGTGAAATTTGTGGCTGGATTGAGGACTTTTTGGTAGGGAGGAGGCAGCATGTTATCTTGGATGGAGATTCATCGTCATATGTAGAAGTAAGTTTGGGTGTGCCCCAGGGAAGTGTGTTGTATCCCTTGCTATTCATGTTGTCTATTAATGACCTCCCAGACAAAATTAATAGTAAAATAAGGCTTTTCGCAGATGAGGTAGTTATCTATAATGAAGTACTATCTGAAAAAAGCTGTATAAATATTCAGTAAGATCTTGATAGGATTTCAAAGTGATTCAAAGACTGGCAACTTGCCTTAAATGTTCAAATATGTAAAATTGTACTCTTAGCAAAACGAAAAAACGTAGTGTCCTATGACTATAATATCAATGAGTCGAAGATGGAATCGGCCAACTCAAACATATACCTGGGTGTAACACTTTGTAGGGATATGGAATGGAATGACCACGTAGGCCTCGTCGTGGGTAAAGCTGGTGGTTTACTGGTAGAATACTGGGGAAGGACAATCAGTCTACAGTGGTGACTGCTTACAAATCACTCGTGCGACCGGTTTTAGAATACTGATTAAGTGTGTGGGAGCCGTACCAGATAGGACTAACAGGGGATACGGAATGTATACAGAGCTGGGCGTGAGAGTGTGGTACAGATATACTGAAGACACTGAACTAGCAGACTCCTGAAGATTGGCGTAAGCTAACCCAGAAAGTCTACTAACAAAGTTTGAAGAACTGGCTTTAAATGATGACTCCATGAATATACTACAACCCCCTATGTATCGTTCACGTACGGATCTTGAGGGTAAAATTAGAGTAATTAGAGCACACACAGACGTACTCAAACAATCATTCTTTACGCGCTCCATAAGTGAATGCAACGGGAAGAAACGCTAATAACTGATACAATGGACGTACTCTCTGCCATGCACTGCATGTTAATTTTGCAGAGAATAGATGTAGATGCAGACAGATGCAACAAGCGGGGTGTGTGAGTTTACTCTCTGTCTACTGGCAGTTCACAATGCCAATAAGCAAACGCATCGAAATCTTTTGTGCCACAACAAAGTGACATTTATTTACTTTTTCGCACTAAGTATAGGATTGTCAGAGACGCCCTAAAAGTACACTCCTGGAAATTGAAATAAGAACACCGTGAATTCATTGTCCCAGGAAGGGGAAACTTTATTGACACATTCCTGGGGTCAGATACATCACATGATCACACTGACAGAACCACAGGCACATAGACACAGGCAACAGAGCATGCACAATGTCGGCACTAGTACAGTGTATATCCACCTTTCGCAGCAACGCAGGCTGCTATTCTCCCATGGAGACGATCGTAGAGATGCTGGATGTAGTCCTGTGGAACGGCTTGCCATGCCATTTCCACCTGGCGCCTCAGTTGGACCAGCGTTCGTGCTGGACGTGCAGACCGCGTGAGACGACGCTTCATCCAGTCCCAAACATGCTCAATGGGGGACAGATCCGGAGATCTTGCTGGCCAGGGTCGTTGAATTACACCTTCTAGAGCACGTTGGGTGGCACGGGATACATACGGACGTGCATTGTCCTGTTGGAACAGCAAGTTCCCTTGCCGGTCTAGGAATGGTAGAACGATGGGTTCGATGACGGTTTGGATGTACCGTGCACTATTCAGTGTCCCCTCGACGATCACCAGTGGTGTACGGCCAGTGTAGGAGATCGCTCCCCACACCATGATGCCGGGTGTTGGCCCTGTGTGCCTCGGTCGTAAGCAGTCCTGATTGTGGCGCTCACCTGCACGGCGCCAAACACGCATACGACCATCATTGGCACCAAGGCAGAAGCGACTCTCATCGCTGAAGACGACACGTCTCCATTCGTCCCTCCATTCACGCCTGTCGCGACACCACTGGAGGCGGGCTGCACGATGTTGGGGCGTGAGCGGAAGACGGCCTAACGGTGTGCGGGACCGTAGCCCAGCTTCATGGAGACGGTTGCGAATGGTCCTCGCCGATACCCCAGGAGCAACAGTGTCCCTAATTTGCTGGGAAGTGGCGGTGCGGTCCCCTACGGCACTGCGTAGGATCCTACGGTCTTGGCGTGCATCCGTGCGTCGCTGCGGTCCGGTCCCAGGTCGACGGGCACGTGCACCTTCCGCCGACCACTGGCGACAACATCGATGTACTGTGGAGACCTTACGCCCCACGTGTTGAGCAATTCGGCGGTACGTCCACCCGGCCTCCCGCATGCCCACTATACGCCCTCGCTCAAAGTCCGTCAACTGCACATACGGTTCACGTCCACGCTGTCGCGGCATGCTACCAGTGTTAAAGACTGCGATGGAGCTCCGTATGCCACGGCAAACTGGCTGACACTGACGGCGGCGGTGCACAAATGCTGCGCAGCTAGCGCCATTCGACGGCCAACACCGCGGTTCCTGGTGTGTGCGCTGTGCCGTGCGTGTGATCATTGCTTGTACAGCCCTCTCGCAGTGTCCGGAGCAAGTATGGTGGGTCTGACACACCGGTGTCAATGTGTTCTTTTTCCCATTTCCAGGAGTGTACATGTAGCGCATATGACATCGTGATGTGACTGCACAACAGCCGCTTGCGTGTGTATCGGAGAATTTTGTTTTGAGTGAAGCGCGATAAGACTTTTAATTGTAAGAGGCAGATTGCAAAACGACATTTTATTTCCTGATTAAATATGAACGGAGATAAGAGACAATCGCAGAGCTGCCAACTTACGGGATGAAATTATTTACGATGATCACTTAGAGTAACTTTGTTTATTTTTGCCAGTAAGTAATCTGTTTTCCACTTGTGAATACATCGTTATAGGTCATATTGAACGTGTGTAAATACGATCGTCCGTTATGTACTTCTTTCATGTACGAATGTACAAAGTAACGCTATTCTCGTACGTAGCTATAACGTAGCATTAGTACCTTTCGTTTCTTCCCTTTCTTAAAATTGCAGCGGTCCAAATGTTCCCATTTCAACTTTGGTGTCAGGAAAGTCGAAGTTAGCCGACGATGCAAAAACTGTTTATTGGCTTTTTTAAGTTTTTCTTTAGGTTTCATGCCTCAATTTTTACCCGAGTTGTATTCACCTTCCTATTTCAAAATTCTAGCAACGAAATTTCAAACAATATAATCTTCTAGAAAGGACAACATTTTCCGTCTGGACTGTTATTAAAGGTATTTATTCACCACGATCGTGATTTCGGCCTGTTATGCTATTTTAAAGAGATAAATCACTATGAAGTGCGTCAATCACTTGAAAATAGCGTAATAAGCCATATAAGCCAGATTAAATTATTTAAATAAGAGTCGAGACGGAAAATATTTTTTCTTCCTGAAATATTGCAGGATTGTAAGGTCAGGTTTTGCTACTCCTTCCTTAAGATTTATTTGCCCCTTCAGCACAGAGCACGCAATCGCATCTGGTAGGTCTATTCGTAGAATTATTTCCTCGACTATTGTTTAAGTACCGCTTATTTAGTACTTCGCTTGTCCAGTTACTTTTGGAAATGTTTTCGTAGCTCCACATCCCAAATACACTGCCTTACAGATAACATGAATTGCCCGTAAGGGAATGAAACTTTACGCGTTAGAAGTATGTGATGTTAATTCAATGATTACAATGTGAAGGTAAATTACGAAGAATTTACAGTATGGGCCAACTCACCAGTGTGACGTTTCACGTTCTCTGACTTGCGTACCAACACTAATTCGTTTGGGAAGGGTGTCATAAAGCCTTTGTATACCCTCCTGATGCAAGATGGGCTACATCTGATGCAAATGGTCCCTGATGTTTTGGGTTCTGGCACTGGGACAGAGTTGGTCCCACATACATTTTGTCGCCGACAGATCTGGACGTCTTGTTGGCCACAGGAGTACCTCGGCACCATATCGACAATTCAAAGATACACGTTCCATACGTAGGCGTGCATTATCCTGTTGGAAAATTGCACTACGATACTGTCGCATGAGAAGTAACTTAAGGGGAGATATACGGCAAAACTGCGAAAAAATTAGAATTTTTTCATTGAGTAATTTATTAGATTGATTCTTCAAAAATAACGTCGCAAAATTTCATAATCGAATGCTGGGATAACTTACATTGTGTGGAAACAATGCAGCAAGCCGTGTGGGCAATATTCTTTCACCAACTTCCCGGAGACGATAATCCTCAACATTCCCTTTGAGAGATACCGTGGTGCAAATATCTTCAGGCAGAAGCCAGTGGAAAGCCATACACCCAGGAACATTGTTTGCCTCTTTCTGTTTTAGATGTTATAGAACCAGCTTTCAGGTACCTAGCCAGTCCTGAACTGCTGAAAAAGTGTGTACATTTGAAGACAGAACACCAATGAGAGCTACAATCATCTTAGATGGATGTGTTGTGCGGAAACGGTATTTGTGTACTCAATTATTGTGAAGATGGCTAGCCAGCCACTGTGGCCGAGCGGTTCTAGGCGCTTCAGTACGGGATCAGACGGCTGCTACGGTAGCAGGTTCCAATCCTGCCTCGGGCATGGATGTATATGATGTCCTTAGGTAAGTTAGGTTTACGTAGTTCTAAGTCTAGGGAACTGATGACCTCAGATGTTAAGTCCCATAGTGCTTAGAGCCTTTTGAACCATTTTTTTGAAGATGGCTACCCAGCGAGGTGGCGCAGTGGTTAGCACACTGGAGTCGCATTCGGGAGGACAACGGTTCAGCCCCGCGTTCGGCCATCCTGATTTAGGTTTTCCGTGAGTTCCTTAAATCGATTCAGGCATATGCTGGGATGGTTCCTTTAAAAGGACACGGCCGACTTCCTTCCTAATCCTATGGGACCGATGACCCGCTGTTTGGTCCCCTCCCCCAAATCAGCCAACCAAGATAGTTGCTTGTGATGCCTGTATAGTGTTCAATAGTGGAAATGTAGTTAGGATTAAGTGCCCGCAGAGAGTAGGCTTCCATCCCGGTGCCTTCACACTAAAGGTACTCAGAAGCATCCAGCAAGCGCTACTGGACAAAGCTCAGGCAGCAGAAGAAAAAATGCAAAAATTGGCTAGGCATAGGAGGCAGAGAAAGAGATAACTCCAGGAAGACGAGCAAGAGAATAAATGTTATAGATATGGGCAGCCTTAGTCACTAGAGGTATTGCAATATCTTTAAAAGTTGTAGTAAAAACTTTAAATGTGAATTGCCATAAACTGACTTTTTTGAGCTATAATTTACCTTTTCTCAGGAACTATAAAAGCTAACATTCCGAAATTTGGCATAGTGCTTAAGAATTACATACTGAATCATCCTACCCACCGCTTTTCCGTTATTTTTTTCTCTGAAAAAAGTTCTCCTTTAAAAGTTGGGAAAATAGAGCTATAGGTTTGTTTAGAAAACTGTAAGTACAAATTCTTCTAAATTACGCCACTAACTTCACCAAAAGAATCGATAACCAACTAAAAAACTGCGTGTTTCTTATACGAAGGTTGGAACTTAAATAGTGGCAACTATTGATTCACAACCGAAACAAAGGAGTTACATGTTTGCACCTGTTACTGTCCTTCAAAGTAGTCACCAGTTGATGGTGCGAATGGAGCGGTCTATTGCCTGTCGAATCTCTGGAACAGTTCTGAAGCGAATTGCACGAAGCCAGAACTGAAACGCCAATCCAACAAATGGCGTCATTACGGGTCGCCGCGAAAGTCGAAAGTGCGTCGGAACCCAGTATGGTGAAAGTTACGGTGATTCGCATGTACGACTGTGATGGTGTTGTCCTAACGCATTAAGTTCCTTCACGGCAGACCGTCAATGCACAGTACTACTGTTCGTTTTTGGAGCATCACCTGCGATCAGCTTTGCGAAAGAAGCAGCGACACTTTCTGCGCAACCCACCCATCATTTTGCACGACAATCCGCGGGCACATACAGCGCAAGCTGTGGCTGCTCTATTCGGTCGATGGGACTGGGAAGTACTGTACCATCCACCATACTCCCCGGACTTAAGTCCTTGAGACTTTTATTTGATTCCCAAGTGGAAGCAACCATTTCGTGGCATGCGCTTCAGAACTGTTCAGAGATTCGACAGGCAGTAGACCGCTCCATTCGCACCATCAGGAGAACAGGCACTGCTAACGGTATACTACGCCTTCAACATCGCTGGCAACGTGTTCTACAGAACGCTGGTGACTACTTTGAAGGACAGTAACAGGTGCAAACATGTAACTCTTGTATCGGTTGTGAATTAATAGTTGCCACTATTTAAGTTCCAAGCCTCGTATATTGCAGCAAAAGTCAACGAAATGAAGCAGACGCTCACATATTGACTACTTCATTAGAAATGGCTTAATACACACAAAAAACGCATTTGAAAATGGGAATCATTTCCAGAAACGCGTGGTGCGAAAAGTAAATAAAGAAAAATCGCGACTGGTAGCAGAAGATTTATTTATAAGCAAACCTATTGTTTTCACAGTTGCAGGCTTTCAAAAACCATTTATAATGGATCAAATCAAAAAACAGAGCAGTTGCGGATGACACAAAACTGAAAAATTAATTTCAAAGCAACTATGACCTGTTCCAGACGTTTTATTAGCCTCTTGTGCAGATGTAAACTGCGAAATTCCAGTTTTATTGTTTGATTAGTTTACGAAACAATGATAATTAAAGATTCAAATTATTATAAAACTTATGCTGAAGCGCATTTTCAAACAGAATACCAAGCATTATGTTCTACATGATAGTCTCAAGTTTTACTATTTTAGCAGTAATATTTTTGAAGATATGTATGTTTAAGTACAAGAATGCTTTTAACCATACGTCTGTCCTTAAGAGGATGCAGGATGTCCGTGACGTGCCGTTGCGGCGTCAGAGTTCCCCCTCGATCACTGCCAGACCTGACCAGAAGTCACGAATCCCCACACCATAGCACGAGAAGTAACACCGCTGCGTCTCTCCAAAACATTGCAAGGACGCGACCTCTTCCTTAATAATGGCCATTCGGGGTAGTGCAGGACTTGTAACGTTCCCTGGCAAACTCGCACTATTGATAAACTAAAATTTAATTGTACCATATACGCCGCTATGAAGCAATTTGTATATACTTTAATTATTTAACAAAAAATTATTATTTAATTTTGTGTAAAGGACATTCGTTATTATTGTAATATTTTCTGTAGTAATATTCTCGATGTATTTAGAATGGTAATATTTCTATACTCATAATGTAATTGCGAAATGGGTCAATATCTGCGATAACAAAAATGTAAAATTCAGCCACAGAGGAAAATAATGTTGTAAGATTACAAAGAGATGTTAATGGTCAGCAGTAGTATAAAAACCACCACGTAGTGTGTATTCTTTGTCGTCTCCCTGTAGAGCTGAAAGTGAGAGCAAGCTGTGACGTAGCATTTTATGAATGGGTAGACTTCTTTTGTCTGTATCTAGATTTAGCCGCCATTAGAGGAGAAATTACAAACTAATGTAAGTTGAATTATTGTTGTGGTCTAAATACATTATAATTTATCAAAAGTGTGTATTATTAATGTAAATTAGCTAGCCCATGTCATCTATAATATTTCTTTAAAGAATTTTCAGCATTTTTAGCGGTGTTGCTGGGCTGTGCCGCGACCGAACGATTTACAGTGGCGGCGCATTTAAAAAATTGTTCCGCAAGGAAAAATTAACCAAACCCGTAAATCGGGAGCAGATAAAAATTAGCAGTGATTTAAGAGAATGTTTTTCTTTTACAGCGATCCTGAGACTGACGGAATTTATTACTAGTTTCACATTTGTGCATTCATAGGCGGATAGTTAACGTTGAATAACTTAAATGTATAGTGAAGTGTGTTTTATCAGTGATAATTAAACGTCGGCTTGGCAATATTTAACCATTTTCTGCTAATAGAGACAGTCTTGTGTTCCATAGCTAACGCCGGGAAAGAATTCAGTAAATATTTTTAAAAAAACCACTGCATTTAGAAAATGTGTGCCAAGGTCGAATTATATAAAGGATTTAATTCTCAACTAAATATTCTTAATCAGTTAATATGAATTCACGTAATTTTAAATGTACTTAATTCTGTGTAAATGAATTTTTATTACCACACGTAAATAAGAGGTCCTACAACAAAGTTCGTACGTACAGAAGGAAAGAAAGGTAAATTAACTAAAAAAAAACAAATATTTAAAGAAAAGGTAACTGTTGATTTTGATGATTATTTTCTTTTTCTTTTTAATGAAATTTCATTAAAGACTGCGATTCCTCGCTGAACACAATGCAACGCCATTCATCATACGTGCAGCCACTTGTGTTAACGGTGTCCTACGCATTGGACGGCAATTCCCTAATCCTGCAACTGTTAGTCTCTGAGCAATGATGCAGGACCTCGTTTGTGGCGGTCAGACGCGATCCTAGCAGCCCTGACGTCGAGTATGACTCCCCTCACGTTCTCATGTAGACCAACTTGGGGCCAGTTGGCGTATCCGAATGCACCACACATCTGTATAAGCCGACCAATTGTGCCACGTGCTGATAACGCTGTCTCAACCGAGTACTTCGCGTCTTCGTGTCCAACATATGATTACTCACACTAAATTCGAACAACACTAATGCACTGGTGTCCGTTCTACCTGTCACAGAGAATTGCAGTTCTAATGATTTATATAATCGCCGGTGGTGTGTGAATGCAGAAGTTTCATTGACATCCAATCATGTCTTCTGGGCGTTTCAATTTTTTTATCAGGAAGTATACTTGCACTGACTGGTGTGACGCTCTGGGCTCGCTTTCAGGAGAAACGGCGTTGAAATCTCTGTTCGGCCACCTGATTTTCTGTGTTTTTACTCTAAATAGCTTCACATGACTGATTCCTTCGAGTAGCTCATAACCAGTTTTCCACATTCGTCGTGTCCTAGTTTGTGCTCTGATGACCTCCATCAGCTACACGTCTAAGCTGTCCTACAATTAAAAAAATTGTGGTGGTCAATGGTTACAAAAGTATATCTACAGGTGCATCCATCAAACGCACGACCTAATAAGGTGCCGATAAGAAGGATGAGGAGTAGCTTTCCACTCAGGGCTCTGTACGACCCGAAATCACAGGAGACAACTGCAGAGCAGCTGAACTGATCGAGTGAGCAATTAAGACGTCCTGCAACGACTCAACGAGAGAAAAATGCCGAATAAATAAAAAATGAATCCAATGGACAACGTGCTTGGGCACATACTACTACATGTTTCTGAAAACCGTGGTCGACGATATGACGCAGCAGCTATGCTGAATCATCAGGGCAGTTGGCAAGAAACAGGAATAGAGACCTGCATCAAACGAGTAGTAAGGTCGATAATCTAAAGAACAACTTTAAATAATAGAGTAAAAGAATACAAATTCTCCGATCTACTTCCGATCCAAACTGTCGTCTCCACATGACAAGACTTTATAAACTGACGTGTTTTCTTAAGGCATACAAACACGCGACCAGGAAGATTATAAAGAAGCACATGAAAGAGCGCCGCGCAGGGTAGCCGCGCTGTCTCAGCCGCCTTGCCACGGTCCGTGCGGCTCCCCCCGTCGGAGGTTCGAGTCCTCCCTCGGGCATAGGTGTGTGTGTTGTCCATGGCGTAAGTTAGTTTAAGTTAGATTAAGTAGTGTGTAAGCTTAGGGACCGATGACCTCAGCAGTTTGGTCCCATAAGACATTACCACAAATTTCCAATTTACGTGAAAGAGAGGAAACTGTACACGCACACACTTAAAACAACTTTTTTCTTCCGTGGAAGCAGAAGAGATACGTGTTAATACCAGCAGGAGACGACTGCTCACTAAAGAGAGTGATATTTATAAAAGATAAGTCCAGGAGGGCGTATAAATCTTGAAAAGTCACCAGTTTCGCTGTAGAGTTCCAAATTTGTGGTTTCCAAAACCTGTGTTTCCAGAAACCGGTCGCAACAAGAGAGAAGCACAAACAACCCTAGAATGCCCAGTAGTACAACAGAAAAAAACGTATTTTAAAACATCTGCTGCGCACCAGTCATTCATAAAATTGACTCAGACAATTCACACTAATTTGAATCATCGGTCAGTGAGGCAATCGCTGCAGCAAACGGACTGATCAGCTGGCTAAATCGGGTGCGATTTCAGGTGCACCATGCTATCGCAATGTACCGCACGCTAACCTCTTACAACACTGAAAGCAACAATTTAAATAAGACGGTAAGAAGAACAGAGGAGGAGAGCTAATAACAAAGGTAATCATTTTAGAAAAGTGAGCACTGTGATTCCGACTACGCAATTCTACACCGCCGCGCGGGATTAGCCGAGTGGTCTCAGGAGCTGCAGTCATCGACTGAGCGGCTGGTCCCGGCGGAGGTTCGAGTCCTCCCTCGGGCATAGTTGTGTGTGTTTGTCCTTAGGATAATTCAGGTTAAGTAGTGTGTAAGCTTAGGGACTGATGACCTTAGCAGTTAAGTCACATAAGATTTCACACAGATTTGAACAATTCTGTAGTGACGTAACAAGACTGTTACGCCACTTGAGGTAGCCGAAAGAAAGGCACGCGTACACACACGCCGACTGGCGTCAAGTCTGGAACAGGATAACTATTGAATGGTAGCAAGAAAAGTACGTAGCTGCTTTATACTTAATTTACTGATCCTTGTGATACATCTCTCTTGACTATACAAATGCGACTCGTAAGATACATGCACTGTTACAAATGGGCGCCTTGCTAGGTCGTAGCCATGGACTTAGCAGAAGGCTATTCTAACTGTCTCTCGGCAAATGAGAGGAAGGCTTCGTCCGTATTGTCGCTAGCAATGTCGTCGTACAACTGGGGCGAGTGCTTGTTCGTATCACGAGACCTGCCTTGTGGTGGCGCTAGGTCTGCGATCACACAGTGGCGACACGCGGGTCCGACATGTACTAAATGGACCGCGGCCGATTTAATCTACCACCTAGCAAGTGTGGTGTCTGGCGGTGACACCACATTCCTCCCCCGCAAATCGGCGAACGGTCGTGAGATAAGGCTTCCGCCCGCCGTGGGGAGGACCCCATGTTGACGTATGCGATGAGGTGGGGAGCCTAACAACAGGCGAGGCTGTGCCACCCGCACCCGGCCATTCGGTCCGAGGGGAGCTAGAAACGCCTGAAAACCTAGTCCAGGGTGCACGTCAACATGCGGTGTATGCGCCCATAAAGAAACAGGAGGGGCCGAAGGGTCGACCTCCATTGCGACGCGCGATGACGTCATGTGTTCCGGAGCGGGCGGGAGTTCCATGGCGGAGGACAGCCGGTCACGGGAAGCGATCGGCGGCGCGTGACCCTGGGAGGCGCTTGGCGGCTGCAGCGAAGCGTCGAATGCGGGCGGTGCCGGCCGGAGTACCGGCGGCTGCGGCGGCGGCGGCGGCTGCTGCGGCGGCTGCGGCGGCGCGTCGCCATGGGGCAAAATGGAAGGCATCGTCGGTAACACCTGGGGATGAGGCGAGCCAGTAGATGGGTCCCCAGGGCGCTGACCGGACGGCACCGTCGCTGAAAGCAGACGGGGAGCGGCAGAACCCGTGCGACGACAGAGGCGCAGCTGATTGAGATGCCGACGCACCTCACCAGAGGCCCCCAAAACCAAATACATCGCGCGGCCGAGGCAGCGAAGAATGCGCCCTGCGAGCCAACGCCGTGAACCTCGATAGGTGCGATAAAATACAACGTCGCCTGGAGCAAAAGCAGGAGTCCGCCGCTGCACAGGAACCTGATGCGGCGGATGCAGCAAAGACATCAAGGTGCGATGAGGACGACCGTGGAGCAACTCAGCCGGCGAGCGACCATCTCGGGGCTGAGAGCGATACGAAGACAAAAAGAGCAACAATGCGTCCTCCCGAGAATGCGACTCTTTCAATTTCAACATCTGTGACTTGAAAGTCCGGACCAATCGTTCAGCGGCACCGTTTGACTGAGGCGAAAACGGCGCGGACGTCAGATGTTGAATACCATTGGCCTGGCAGAATGACCGAAATTCTGCGGACATGAATTGTGGGCCATTGTCGGAAACAATAGTCTGCGGAAGACCTTCAATGCAAAAGATAGCAGACAACGCTTGGATGGTGGCGGAGGACGTCGTGGAAGACATCCGGACAACAAAAGGAAAATTACTGAAGGCGTCGACCAGAACCAACCATCGAGCATTCAAGAATGGACCAGCAAAATCAATGTGCAAGCGTTGCCAAGGGGAAGTGGCTTTCGGCCATGCAAAGACTTTCTGCGGCGGTGCGGATTGTTGTTCGGCACACGCCATGCAAGAAGAACACATATTCGTAATCGCAGCATCGATTCCGAACCAAGTACAGTGCTGACGATCAAGTTGTTTCGTTCGCACTATACCCCAATGTCCTTGGTGAAGAAGCCGTAAAACAGAGGACTGTAACGAACGTGGGACCACGACTCTGGACTGATCATTATCAGAACGCAACAACAAAACACCACGTCGAACAAAAAGTCTCTCCCTGTGAGCAAAAAATCGGCGAACCAACGGATCCTCGATCCGAGACTTTGACAAAGGCCATTGCGTAGCAACAAAACGTAAAACAGTAGCAAGGACAGGGTCAGCAGCTGTGGCGGTAGCCACACGACGAAAATCAATCGGAAACGATTCGACCACTTCATCGGTTTCCGAATCAATGAACATGCAAGCAAGTTCGGAAGAATCGAATGCTGTATCCTCAGCAACAGGCAAACGGGACAACGCATCAGCGTTGCCGTGCTTAGCAGTGGACCGATACAAGATATCGTAGCGGTACTGCGAGAGGAAAATAGACCAGCGAATGAATTTCTGCGCTGTACGCGGAGGTACAGGCTTGGTCGGATGAAAAAGCGATGTCAAAGGTTTGTGGTCTGTGATGATGGTGAAGTGGCGACCATACAAGAATTCATGGAACTTAGTAACACCAAACACGAGAGCCAAA
The DNA here is from genome assembly GCF_021461385.2 of Schistocerca piceifrons. Taxonomy (NCBI): domain Eukaryota; kingdom Metazoa; phylum Arthropoda; class Insecta; order Orthoptera; family Acrididae; genus Schistocerca; species Schistocerca piceifrons. The sequence continues at coordinate 183,146,530 of NC_060138.1, read as the reverse complement.
GCTTCTTTCTCTATCTGGGAATAATTGCGTTGCGCAGACGAGAGCAATTTGGACGCAAAGGCAATAGGGCGATCATGCGAGCCAACTTTGTGCGCAAGCACAGCACCGATCCCGAAATCCGATGCATCTACCATCAACAAAAGGGGTTTCTGGGGCTCGAAAGGCGTGAGGCAAGTATTAGAAAGCAACGCCGATTTCAACTGGCGAAAGGCGCGTTCGCATTCCGTCGTCCAGACGAACGGAACACCTTTACGGCGTAAGCGATGAAGCGGAGCTGAAATGGAAGAGGCATTGCGCATATATTTATGATAATAGTTAATTTTACCCAACACACTCTGTAGCTGTTTCACATTGCGAGGGGAAGGTAAATCTTGTATGGCACGGAGGTGCTCTGGACTCGGATGTATGCCTTGGGCATTGATGACATGGCCCAGGTATGGTAAGTCACGAGCAAAAAACACACATTTGTCCTTCCTCAAGCGAAGACCATTTTGTCGCAAGACCTGAAATAACGTTCGTAGGTTCGCAAGATGATCTTCTTCTGTCTGTCCGGAGATCACTATATCGTCCAGATAGTTTGCTGCAGTAGGGACCGACGCACAAATAGTTTGTAAATATTGCTGAAACAAGGCAGGGGCGGATGCACACCCGAACGGCAGTCTTTTGAACCTGTACAATCCAAGATGCGTGTTAACCACCAACACGCGCTGGGATTCGTCGTCCACAGGTATTTGCAAGTACGCATCGGCTAGATCCAACTTCGAAAAATATTTTCCCGGGCACAGCTTAGCAAAAAGATCTTCCGGGCGGGGCAAAGGAAAAGTAGCAGTCACTAGTTGTGGATTCACTGTGGCCTTGAAGTCCACGCAAAGTCTCAATTTTCCGGAAGGTTTTGGCAAAATTACTAAGGGTGAGGCCCAGAGAGAAGCTTGCACACGTTCAATTACACCCTGTGATTCTAGATCGTTTAATGTTCTTGTGACCTCATCACGCAATGCGTGGGGAACATTGCGCGCTCTGAAAAATTTCGGTTGCGCGTTTACTTTCAGTTCCAAATGTGCTTCATAGTTTTTAGCGCAACCTAAGCCCGGTGCAAAAATGTCTGCAAATTCGGCACACAGACGAGAAACACTGTCTGAAGGCACAGTTTGATTCACTGATAGGACCTGATTGACAATAGACATGTTAAACAACTGAAATAAATCTAAACCAAACAAGTTCACTGCAGAAGAAGAACAAAGAACGTAAAATGACACAAGTTTTGTTTGTCCCTTGTATGTTGCAAGAAGAGTGCACTGTCCTAACACAGGGATATTCTGACCGGAATAACTATTTAACTTAACATTTGCGGCACGCAAGGGAGGTGTGCCCAGTTGTTTGTACGTGTCGTGATTGAGCAATGAAACTGCAGCTCCGGTATCGAGCGGGAATGGTGTCACTTTGCCTTCAAAGTCTAAGTCCACAAAAAGTTTATTGTCCTGCTGACGACAAGAGCGACTGTTTTGTGCAATTTGAACAGACACTGGTACAGAATCACTTGCTAATTGACGTGATTTCCGGCGACGTCGACGCACAGTTGTTGTGGGACGAACACAGTCACTGTTAGAGAAAGTGGCACTGGACGAATCGGAATTAACGACATGAATGTCCATGGGCGAAGGTCCACGATCCTGAGTGTCCGTGGCTCGATTCCGGCGCGAAGCAAAGGGCCTGGAATGAATGTGATTGTCTGATCGGAGCTTTTTCTGGCAAACACTTTGAACATGTCCTTTCCTATTACAGAAAAAGCAAATAGCGTGGCGTGACGGGCAATGTTCACGCGAATGTCTAGTAGCACACCGCGGGCATGATTTCACTGCATTTGTGGGCTGGCGCGGCACACGTGGCTTAGAGCGCGGTGGCAGCTGCGTTTGTTTGCGCGAGGGCAGTTGACCGGACCGCGCAGCTCGCCCGGCGGGCCGGGTAATGTTACACACTGCTGGCGAAGTTTCAAAAGATTCCTGAGCACAGTCAAGTGTGTCTTGTCTATCCAATATGTCTATCACTTGTTGAAGGGAGGGATTAACTAGTTTCAAAATGTGCTCCCGTATGCGAACATCAGAAACGTTCTGTGCAATTGCATCACGTACCATTGTATCTGCATAAGAAAGGCCACAGTCACAGTCAAAGGCACAGTCCCTAGTAAGTCCTTGCAATGTTGTTACCCACTCCCTATTAGTTTGACCGGCCGTACGTTTTGTACGAAAAAACGTATACCGTTTTGCAACCACATTAACTGTTTCTTTGAAATAGGCATCTAAAGCAGACAAAATTTCGTCATAGGACAGAGTTGCTACGTCGCGTCGGGGAAACAATTTCACTATCACACGGTAGGTGGACACACCAACACAAGAAAGCAAAAACGGCTGCCGCTCATTACCTTGAATTCTGTAGGCGGCGAGGTGAAACGCAAACTGGCGGGACCATTCCCGCCAAGTCTCGTGGGTCGGGTCGTAGTGCCTAAAAGGCGGTGCAACTGCGAGTTGTGGCTGCGGTACCGGTGAAGCGGCGGCGGCCGCATCGGTTTGAATGGCACGTTGACCCTGGACGAGCTGTCCAAGGGCATCCAATAACGCCTGCGTCTGCTGATTCTGCAAGCGATAAAATTCGGACAGTACATCTGGCGAATGTGGCGAAGACATGACACAAATAAATCAGAGCAAATAGAGAGAACAAAACCCTTTCCGTTGCCTCGTCGCCAATCTGTAGTGACGTAACAAGACTGTTACGCCACTTGAGGTAGCCGAAAGAAAGGCACGCGTACACACACGCCGACTGGCGTCAAGTCTGGAACAGGATAACTATTGAATGGTAACAAGAAAAGTACGTAGCTGCTTTATACTTAATTTACTGATCCTTGTGATACATCTCTCTTGACTATACAAATGCGACTCGTAAGATACATGCACTGTTACAAATGGGCGCCTTGCTAGGTCGTAGCCATGGACTTAGCAGAAGGCTATTCTAACTGTCTCTCGGCAAATGAGAGGAAGGCTTCGTCCGTATTGTCGCTAGCAATGTCGTCGTACAACTGGGGCGAGTGCTTGTTCGTATCACGAGACCTGCCTTGTGGTGGCGCTAGGTCTGCGATCACACAGTGGCGACACGCGGGTCCGACATGTACTAAATGGACCGCGGCCGATTTAATCTACCACCTAGCAAGTGTGGTGTCTGGCGGTGACACCACAAATTCTACACCAAATAAATGATACCACCGGAATTATATAGAATGGAAGCAGCGATGAAATTTTTCTATAGTCTTTTTAGAAAGGGCCAGAATCGACTATGACCCATCAATGTTTCTCTGTGCTTATGTGAAGATGAAGTAGACATGCATGTTATAATGTTAAGATGTACAGAAAAGAAACATTTGTAATGGAACCATCTTGCCCGGTAAGGACCAGTTTTAGATTAGTGTTGGTTCTTGACTACTGGCTTCTTCAGTTTGCTGTTGTATTCGTTTGTCATCCGAATCGTGAATCTGGGGCACTGGCCAGTAGCTTTACTATCAAGAGACGCATGCCACAATGTTAAAGTTCCCAAACATCTGCATAAGTGACAAGAGCCCCATTAAACTCCTACTCTCACTACTGCACTTAATTAAGTCAGCAACACAAAAAAAGTTATGAGAAAGGTCTCTTGAAATCAGACTAGTTTGTTCTAGACATTGCATTTATTATACTTTAAGTCCACAGAGAACGTCCCTATGGTGCCTACAATTCTTTCACAGTACATTAGTATTCACACAGTACCACAACTCCATTCCAGTTAGTCTTTGTTCTCACATTCAGTCCGGTCGTTATACATCTGTTCCAGAAGGAAAGATGACTCTAAGCAAAAAAACCTATTAAACAGGTGTTCTCAATTGGATACCCTAAGAGCTATGACCAGTTGCTACTCTTCGCGACTTCGAAACACATTTCGTGTATTAAACAAGTGCTCACAGCTCTTAAGGCAATCATTTTGGGAGCCCTGTTTACTTGACATTTTTGCTTAGGAATGATCATTCCTGTCAAATGTAAGAATATTACCCACTTTTCCTGGTACGCCCTGAATGTTGTCCCGATTCAGGAAAAACACTAGTTTGATGATCAGATTGAGTTACACATTATAGTGAGAGTAAAACTGATGATTATTGCCCACAAACGACCTGTGGTGTTGATACAGGTCAGCTGAACCCATTTAGTAAAATGTTAAGAGCACTTCGCCTCTTAACATGCGAGCTGTTTCTGATACTTTGTCATTCTCGCTCTCCCGCAAACACTCGAGGCTCTGGAGAAGGGAAGAGCAATTCTGTTTACTTACGTATATTTATCCGTACACAGCCCGCTTTGTACCTGTTTTCCTTGCATACGACGTGTTTCCGAAAGAGCCTGTAGAAATGTAACACGGCTTAGAGAAGGCTCCACGGAACAATCTGAGCTACGGATCCTGGGATCGGAGGAGCCAGCGTGAAGAGATATGGAAGTAAACTTGCGTACCGCTTTGTCTAGTATTACCGTTTTCCAGCTTATTTAAACTAACATGCGTTGAAAGTTTACACGTATTGGGCTGTTTATTTACATGTACATTCGTCATTTACTGCAAGGAAGCAAGGAGGACGAGCCTGATTACTAGGAAGATGTGATGCACGTTTTGTTTTCTTTACTTGTCCACAACGTGCTCTGTTGTATCGTATTTACATTGTAAAATGACATAATGTATGATGAATCAAGGACATACCCATTACTCAGTGCTATTCAGAGACGTACAGTACAATACGATAGAGCAGTACAGGTACAGTTTCGCAGAACTCACTGACATGCACCTTGTGTATGGGGAAGTACGTTGCAATGCTCTCGCTGCTGAAAGGCTGTACAGAGAACGATTTCTTGACAGGCATCATACGTCACGACGAGTGTTTATTTCTCTCGATCGACGAGTCAGTGGACTGGTTCATTGGAAAGAAGAAACAAGGGACCTGGCAACACGAGGACCACTCGCACACCAGATTTTGAAGAGGACGTGCTGGAACGTGTTGCAGCGGACCCCACTATAAGTACTCCTCGTAGTGCACGTGAAATGGGCGCTGCACATATTAGCGTGTGGCGAATATTTCAAGAGCAGCGACTACACCCATATCACCCACAACGAGTCCATGCAATGCTTGTGACTGACTTTGTATCAGATTCGCACTGTGTCAGTGGTTGCTCCAATAATGGCTTGATCGGCCATATTTCCTCAGGCCTCATTTGATCGTGATGGTATTTCGAACAGCAGGAGAGCCGCGTGTGGGATGAGGAAAACGCTCACGCTGTAATAGAGTCACTCTATTAAGTACGTTTTGCTGTGAATAGCTGGGCGGCATTGTAGGCGACAATCTGATTGTGCCATACTTCTACGAGGCCATCTGAATGGTCACCTGTCCTTGAGTTTCGTACAAAGAGCTCTACCTGAGTTGTCGGATGACATACCCTTGGCTGTCCGTGAGAGGGTGCGGAAACAACATGACGGTGCACCGCCTCACTGTAGTGTGGATGTCTGCATCTATCTCGATGCTGTATTTCAAACAATGCAGTGACGAGCAGTTCCTCTCAAAATATACCGAGGGTCTCACTGAAGCCTTCACTGACCGTAATTATCATCCCAATCTTGTACAAAAGCCAATCTCCCGTGCCTTATCATTCCAGTCGCCCACCACCTCCCAAAGTCCCACACTCCGGCCACAGAGGAGCATTCCCCTCGTAACTCAGTACCATCTGGGACTGGAGCAACTGAATTACATTCTCCGCCAAGGTTTCGATTACCTCTCGTCGTGCCCTGAAATGAGAAATGTCCTGCCCACTGTCCTTCCCACCCCTCCTACAGCGGTATTCCGCCGTCCACCGAACCTACACAATATACTCGTCCATCCTTGCACAACCCCTGCTCCCAATCCCTTACCTCATGGCTCATACCCCTGTAATAGACCTAGATGCAAGACCTGTCCCATACATCCTCCTACCACCACCTACTCCAGTCCGGTCACTAACACCAACTATCCCATCAAAGGTAGGGCTACCTGTGAAACCAGTCATGTGATTTACAAGCTAAGCTGCAACCACTGTGCTGTGTTCTGTGTAGGCATGAAAACCAACAAGCTGTCTGTCTGCATAAATGGCCACTGACAAACTGTGGCCAAAAAACAAGTGGACCACCCTGTTAATGAACACGCTGCCAAAGATGATATCCCTCATCTCAGTGACTGCTTTACAGCCTGTGACATGTGGATCCTTCCCACCAACACCAGCTTTACTGAATTGCACAGGTGGGAACTTTCCCTGCAATATCCCATAACCCTCCTGGCCTCAGCCTTCGTCAGTCACTGTCCTCACCCATCCAGCCCCCTCCCTGTTCCCATTCCAGCACTAAACAGCCGTCATTTCACACCCAGTCTTTCCACTACTTACCACCCCCCCCCCTTCCCCACCTTCTCTACTGACCTCCGTCTAAACTGCAGCACTTTACCGTCCGCACCCCCACCATACTATCCCTCCCCCTCACCGACCCAGCCTCCTCCTTACCCCCACCCAGCTGCCACTCCCATCATGCACTAGTGCTGCTGCTCACTGTGTGGTATCAGTTATCTGGGACTGCAGATGTGTGTGCAAGTTGCGTTTGCGTGAGTGCCTGTGTGCGTGTGTGTATGTGTGTCTATTGCTGACAAAGGCCTTAATGACTGAAAGCTATAATTGTGTGAATCTTTTTGTTGTGCCTATCGCAACTCAGCATCTCCGCTATATGGTGAGTAGTAACTTTCTTTCTCTAATATCAATGCTGTATTTGCTGGTCACCGGATTGGAAGGGGAGGTCTTATTCCATGGCCTGTGATGTCAGCTCACGTGAATCCCCTTGATTATTTCCTATGGGGATATCAGAAGTCACTTGAGTATGAGACCCCAGTGGATACAGAGATGGAATTAGTTACCAGAATTTTAGTAGCTGCCTGTGATGTGATTCTAAACACAGCAGGGATGTTTGTCAGGTTGCGTCAGAATCTTGTTCGCCAAAGTCATGGCAGTGAGGTTGATGGCCATCAGTTTCAGCACATTTCGCAAGATACAGTAGAAATGGTACGTTCATTGTGTCATTGATGGTATTTGCAGTTAACTGTAACAAATATAAATAAAAAGTACACAGTATTGTGATTTTATTCCTATTATCTCCTTAAGATGGTTTCTCCAACCCCAGGTTCCCTACCTCAAATCGTTCAATGGAACATCCTCTATTTCCTGTTTAAGTTTTGCATGCTCTTATGGAAACACCCTGTACGTCTGTGAGTGAATGTACTTGTGAGAGAATGTTTCGAAATTGCCTCGGCATGTTCAGAGTCTGCAGCACCGAAATCTTATACTGCCAACCTAACTGGGTAGCAGCGAGTCGGAGGATCCCGAGAGTTTGGCGAACAGTGACAGATTGGGAGCTAGGCCGATACACTCTCAAGAAGTAGCTGTACTCCACCCCTGAGCTAACGAGGATCTTCTCCGCCTCCCCCCCCCCCCACCCTGCCCCCCTGTCCTGTGCCACCAGTGATGACAAGATAGATGGTTCGAAGCTGCATGGCAAACGGCACTCTGTCGCGGGCGTTCGGACCATGGGTGGCTGGTTTCTGATTCAATTTAAGTTGATCACTAATATTTTCTTTCAGTTGTGATGTCAGAATATATACTCCACAGTCTCACTACTATTTGCCATTTTTACCAATATATTTGTTTAATTTCGCGTGTTGGCGTAAATTTGAGATGGGACCTTTTGCGTCGGCAGCACCTCCACCGAATGTGTCTGTTTCATGATAGGATGTTGTTGTACCCACAGTATTGCTGTTAATAATACATTGCCTTTACCATGAACTTCAGGTATTATTTTGAGAATCGTAATTGTCGGATATTTCTGATGAGTTGTCTTTGTGCTCCATGGCAGTGCCATGTTCACAGGTTGTTTGGAATAATATAGCTAGGTTGTTCAAAAGATAGACCACAAAGCATAGATTCAGTTGAATACCTACACTAGGTAGAAATTCCCACTAATTGCTTAATTTTGTATTTTGACGGAGTTAGTGTACATTTGGCCTGCTGCCTACCACGTGTTCTCCGATGCGCTATTAGACGTTAGCTGTTTCAGTAGTTGGCGTATACTTAAAATCTAAAAATTACTGCACACCTGAAATCCACATGTGGTTCAAGCCGGCTTTTTCCCTGCAGAATAAAAGTTGCTCGTACACAGGTCTATGATTTCAAGAAGCGGCGTAATCGGGGTTGCTAGCTTGTGAAGTCGAGGAAACATGTGCTGAGGAGAATCCCTATAGAAATCCATGAAATATATTTTTTTAAAGTGTTGACAGTAACATAAAAAGAAAAAAACCATAAATCTGTCAGACGATAAGGGCAACGCTACTGTCCCAATGTTGCGCGTGGACAATAATAACAACGTTTTCGATTCTTTTGAATATGTCTACACAAGAAAGGCATTCCTTTAAGGTTCGTAGTTAATATTTTTGGCGCATTTCGCTTGCAGAAAATCTGAAACGTGCTCTTAGCGACAGGGTCGGTTCAAGAATTTTTTTTTCAAACAAATGGAATATCACTTGGTGCCCCCTTCCCTTCCTCCCTCCCTCCCTCACATATTAGCTGTCATTCGTTGTGCTCTTGGTAAGGCCTTAAAAATGAATCTAAAGCTAATGAGCATGAGAATGGGTTGTTTTTGGTGCTATGATACGACTAGTACATAAGTTTTGCGCTTGCGCTCTCTGGCACTGCTCTCAGCTTGGCGACCCAAACGGCCAGCTACATCGCTTGGGCCTTAAATTGGACCTGCTTAGCGAATACGTGCAAAATTCACATTCACAATTTCGCTCATTTTATTCATCATCTCTGCCAACTGCGGTTCTGGGATACACAATTATGGTCAGCTTCGATATAATCCCCCTCTATTACTGTCCCACGTTTTGAATGCTTGGAATTAATTGCCAAGAGGTTCCTCATTTGCTTTACCTAACTTTTTAGGCACGTTCTAACGTCATCCTCTTTATTATTACACGAAACTGATGACATGGTGATGGTTATTCCGTTATCACCTGCTGCGGTAAATCTATACATGGGACACTCTGAAGCAAAGACACTAGAATCCACCAAGTTCAAACTAGTGTGTTTTTATCGACACGTGGATGACACGTTTATGGTGTGGTCACATCAAACGGCGGAACTTGAAGAGTTACAGGAACGTTTAAGCTCTCTCCACAGTCATATAAAACTCACGATGGAACTTGAAATACGGGGTCTCCAACATGTTAGTTAAGAGAAGAATGGACAGATCCCTGTGTCACAAGGCACACAGGTAAACCACTTGGACTGATCTCTGTCTCCTCGTCTCATGCCATCACCATCCGTCACAAGGAAATCGATGCTAGAGCTCGAACACTTTCAGGAGAGGAGAGTCTCGCCTGAAAATTACAACACCCATGAATACTGTTGCGAAGGAATGGAAACTCAGAGCGTCAAACAGAGCAGGTATATCAGTCAGAATCATAAACACCTGAGAAAGAGCTAAAGACAATAATAAAGAAAGAGAAGTCGCGGATAACTCATCTATCTTATGCTGGACCAACAGCCGAAATGATCGGTAGAGTCCTATGCAAACAGGGTATCGAATGTATTTTGCTAAGATAGAAAATCTTTGTAATGCCCCATGTGTAGATCTCGCAAAGCCGTCTGCATTCCTTGCTATTGTTGCAGGTCTGTCCGAACGGTCTAGGAAAGATGTAAGGAATACCAGCAACTGAAACAACCAAGCACATCAGCAGTTGCCGAGCACTGCCTCGAATAGCATCATAAAATGAAATATGATGAGACGAGTACTGTCGTGCAAATGCCAAGTTTCTGGGGCAGCGTCGTTAAATGGTCTAACGAAATATGGATGTCGGAAAACATAACAAACAGAGACAGGGGTCTCAATTAAACGAGGCTTGCGGTCTGCCATTCAACTAAGATCTCACCAGCTATCACATCCACCAGACGCGGGAAACGGTAAGACAACGCGCGTTTCACACAATTTCAGTGCGGGCTCTGAAAAACAAACGAGCAGCAAGGGCATAGAGGGCGTCGAACTCTCACAATCGGCTACAAATAGCGGCACGAGCCTCACAATAGTTCGCCGTATGGATGGAGTCCAGGTGACGAGTACACATAACAGCAAAATACATAAGAAGACGCCTGGATCAGTCGTCGAAATACACTTACGAGGAAAAATTCGTGGGATAGCTATACGACACATATGCTGATGGCGGTAGTATCGCGTACGCATGGTACAAATGGGCAGTGCGTTGGCGGAGCTGCATGTGTACTCAGGTGACTCATGTGGAAAGGTTGCCGACGTGATTATGGCCGCACGACGGGAATTAACAGACTTCGAGCGTGGAGTGGTAGATGGAGGTAGGTCCGTGGGACATTCCATTATGGAAATCGTTAGGGAATTCAGTACTCTGAGATCAAAAGTGTCAAGTGTGTATTGAGAATACCAATTTTCAGGCTTTACCTCTCACAATGGACAACGCAGTGGCCGACAGGCTTCGCTTGGCGACCGAGAGCAGCGGCGTTTGCGCAGAGTCGTCAGTGCTAACAGACAAGCAACACTGCGTGAAATAAACGCAGAAATCAATGTGGCATGTACGACGAACGTATCCGTCAGGACAGTGCGGTGTAATATGGTGTTCATGGGCTGCGGCAGCAGCCGACCGACGCGAGTGCTGTCTCTGCTAAAAGCATGACATCGTCCACAGCGCCTCTTCTGGGCTGTTGCATGGGCCCTAGACGACTGAAAAACCGTGGCCTTGTCAGGAGTCCCGATTTCAGTAGGCAAGAGCTGACGGTAAGGTTCGAATGTGGAGCGGACCCCACCAACCCATGGGCCCAACTTGTCAATAACGTACTGTGTACGCTGGTGCTTGCTGAGTCCTCTGATCCAACTCAACCAGCACTAATTGTAAATGGTTGTGTTCAGCTAGCTACGCCGGCCGCTGTGGCCCAGCGGTTGTAGTCGCTTCAATACGAAACCGCGCTGCTGCTACGATCGCAGGTTCGAATCCTGCCTCGGGCATGGATGTGTGTGATGTCCTTAGGATAGTTAGGTTTAAGTAGTTCCAAGTCTAGGAGACTGATGACCTCAGGTGTTAAGTCCCATAGTGCTTAGACCCAAACCCATAGTGCTTAGAGCCATTTGAACCATTTTTTTGTTTAGCTAGCTGGAGACCATTTGCAGCCATTCAGGGACTCCATGTTGCCAAACAACGTGTTTGTGACTGGTTTTAAGAACATTCTGGAAAGTTCGAGAGAGCGGTTTGCCCGCCCATGACACGAAAGCTATCGAACATTAACGAGACGTAATCGAGAGGCCAGTTCGTGCACAAAATCCTGCACCGGCATCACCTTTGCAATCGGGAACGGCTATAGAGGCAACATGGCTCAGAATTTCTGCAGGGGTCTTGGAACAATTTTTTGAATCCGGACCACGTCGAGTTGCTCCACTGCGTTGAAAGTCCGATAACATATTACGAGGTATCCCATCATTTTTGTGACCTCAGTGTACATTGTCATTCTCTGCCAGTGAAAACACTTCCGTCTGATCTGTTGAATGTATTCATTCAGACAGTAAATATTGTAAACCACATCCGATGTAGTGCAACTAACACGAGAGCGCTCAAAGAGTTATACGAAACTGTTGGACTCAAATTCGAGGTAGTTTTTCTCCCCACAGAAGTACTGCGGTTATCACGCACCAAGGTGTCGCATCGACTGATCGAACTTTGACAACAATTGCTTTGTTTTTGGAAAGGGCGAGGACGGAAAAGGACAGAGACCAAAACGCAGAAGTAACAGACAATTCATTTAAAGCAGCATACCGATATCTTGCGGATGTCCTTGTAGAAAATCCTTCGTCTTGGAAGGAACTGTGACGATTTGTAATACGAGGGATGGAACTTTAATAGTGGTAACTATTTATTTGCAGCTCGTGCAAAATAGATACGTGTTTCAAAGTTTTACTGACCTCCAAAGTAGTCACCAGCATTGTGAACAACCCGTTGCCAGTGATGTGGAAGTCTTAGGATACTCTTAGCAGTGCCAGTTGTGTTGACAGTTAGTACGGCGCGGTCTATTGCCCGCCAAATTTGTAGCAGTTCTGAAGCGATGCCATGAAGTGTTTCCTTCAGTTTATAAATCGAGTTGAGCTCACAAGGGCTTAAGTCAGGGGAGTGCAGTAGGTGTTATAGCACTTAGCACCTCCATCAGTGAAACAAATCAATAACAGCTTGCACTGTACGTGCTTGAGCATTGTCCTGCAGAATGATGGTCAGGTCCTGCAGAAAGTGCCAACATTCTTGTCTCTATGCTGTTCATTTTTGTAACACAACCTACGACCAGCTTACAGACAAAAGTGATGAGACTTTCTGCAGGACCTGACCATCATTTTGCGGGACAATGCTCAAGCACGTAAAGTGCAAGCTCTTACTGATTTGTTTGACTGATGGGGGTGCTAAGTGCTATACCACTACTGCACTCCCCTGACTTAAGCCCTCGTGAGTTCAACTCGATTTCTAAACTGAAGGAAACACTTCACGGCATTCGCTTCAGAACTGCTACAAATTCGTCGGCCAATAGACGGCGCCCCTCGAACTATCAACACAACTAGCACTGCTAAGAGTATCCTAAGACTTCCACATCACTGGCAACGGGTTGTTCACAATGCTGGTGACTACTTTGAAGGTCAGTAAAACTTTGAAACACGTATCTATTTTGTACGAGCTTTAAATAAATAGTTGCCACTATTAAAGTTCCAACTCTCGTATGATGAATATTTTGATAGCACAAGAAAACTTGTCAGTTTTCATCGCAGACTGGTGCTTTACCAATGCAGGACTGAAGTTCAAGGCGTCTAGATGTTTGAAGAACTCGACGTCACCAGTTCAAAAATGCTTATTCGCGCTTGAGATACACTGACGGAAAAATTCGCAACACCAAGAAGGAGTTGTGCGACATAAAAGAAAGTTGGTAGGCGTGTTTTTAAATTTGAAAGATGATGTCTGTTCACTTACTCGCCAGTCGCATAAAAGTGGCGCTACTAGGATGAGGATACAAATCTAGTTTGCTTAAAATAAACTCTGTAACGGTCGTGAGAGTTAGTTACCTTTGAGACTGGAAGTGGTGAGTTGATTTTAGTCAAGAATGCCTTTAGGTGACAAAGACGGAATTATCAGCATCTCACTGAGTTTGAACGAGGTCGTGCAACAGTGCTACAAGAAGATGGATGTTCCTTCTGCGATATTGCAGAAAGACTTGGCAGAGATTTAGTCACTGTACATGATTGCTGGCAACTGTGGTCACGAGAATGTACTGTCGCAAGAAGACCAGGCACCGGACGACCACGTGGCCCTACCGAGAGTGAAGACATCACATTCGGCGGATGGCTCTGGTGCATCTAACTGCATCTGCAGTAGCAGTCTGAACAGTAGTTGCCACCAAGTGCTACAACGAAAGTCTACAAATCGGTTACTTCAAGGACAGCTCCGAACCAGACACCCTGCAGTGTGCTTTCCACTGACCCCAAGCCATTTGCGAATTCAGTGGTGTCAAGCGAGAGCTCATTGGAGGGCAGGATGGAAGTCTGTTGTGTTTTCTGATGAAGGTTGATTCTGCCTCGAGGCCAGTGATGGCCATGTGTTGGGCAGAAGGAGGCCAGGTGATGGCCGGCAACCAACCTGCCTGCATGCTAGACACACTGGACCTACACCTGGAGTTATGGCCTGGGGTGTGATTACACAGCCGTCCGCTGTGCCCGAGCGGTTCTAGGCGCTTCAGTCCGGACCCGCGCTGCTGCTACGGTTGCAGGTTCGAATCCTGCCTCGACCATGGATGTGTGCGGTGTCCTTAGGTTAGTTGGGTTTAAGTAGTTCTAAGTCTAGGGGACTGATGACCTCAGATGTCAAGTCCCATAGTGCTCAGAGATATTTGAACCATTTTTGTGATTACGTACGACAGCAGGAGCAGTCTCGTGGTTATGTCATGCAGTCTGACTGCAAATTTGTACGTCAATCTGGCGATTCGACCTGTTATGCTGCCATTCATAAACAACATTCCATGGTGTGCTTTCGAACAGGATAATGCTCGACCACATACTGCTGCTATAATCTAGCATGCTCTATAGTGTGTCGACATGTTTATTGGCCTACTCTGTCACCACCTCTGTCTCCAAATGTTCAAATGTGTGTGAAATCCTATGGGACTTAACTGCTAAGGTCATCAGTCCCTAAGCTTACACACTACTTAACCTAAATTATCCAAAGGACAACACATCCACCCATGTCCGAGCGAGGACTCGAACCTCCGCCGGGACCAGCCGCACAGTCCGTGACTGCAGCGCCTAAGACCGGTCGGTTAATCCCGCGCGGCGCTCTGTCTCCAATAGAGCAAATACGGGACATCATCGAATGACAACTCCAGCATCATCCATAAACAGCTTTACTGCCTCTCTATTCACCGACTAACTGCAACAGGCATAGAATTCCATCCCACAAACTGACATCTGGTAATTGTACAACACAATGGACGCACGTTTGCATGCTTGTTACGACATGCTGGCGATTATACCGGTTATTAATGTACCAGCATTTCAAATTTGCAATGGCTTACCTCGCTCTTACATAAACTTGCGATCTTGCAATGTTAATCCCTTAAATACGTTACCTAGAAAAATGTATTTTCGAAATTTCATCATCATCTTCTTCATCTTCCTTCGTTTTGGCCATCTTAGGACCACGTTAATTCGCTTCAGCTTCGTATCTTCTGGTCTTTCTTCTTTCCCAATATTCTTTCATTCTCATTCATCATTCTATATTAATTATTTTTTGTGTTGCGATTTTTTATCCATCGACGTACATTAGCACTTATCATTAGTAATAAAGTCTCCTGAACTGGAGAATCGATAAGCAAATAACGAGCTGCTCGCCAGGCCGTGAACACCCAACGGATGTCTGCCGGCCGCCGTGTCGTCCTCTGTCTTGCGACGTCATTTGGGTGCGGTATGGAGGAACATGAGGTCAGCACACCACTCTGGCGGCCGTTTTGCAGACTTTTCAGCCGCTACAGTTCGGTCAAGTAGCTCCTCAGTTGAAATCACGACGGTGAGTGCACCCCCTACCAGTCCTGCAACCAAGGAAAAAATCTTTGGCAATACTGGAAATCGACCCCGGGTCATCAGCATAGCAGCCACCTACGCTGATCATTCAGGTGCAGAGGCTGACCGACAAGTAAATACTGAAGAGAGTTTTTAGATAGTCAAGTTCAAGCGGAAGTACAGTTTTTTGGACTATGTAAAGACACCACACGGAATATAAACTACTGGCCATTAACATTGCTACACCACGAAGATGACGTGCTACTGGCGCGAAATTCAACCGACAGGAAGAAGATGCTGTGATATGCAAATTATTAGCTTTTCAGAGCATTCACACAAAGTTGGCGACACCTACAATGTGCTGACATGAGGAAAGTTTCCAACCGATTTATCACACACAAACAGCGGTTGACCGGCGTTGCCTGGTGAAACGTTGTTGTGATGCCTCGTGTAAGAGGGAGAAATGCGTACCATCACGTTTCCGACTTTGATAAAGGTTGGATTGTAGCCTATCGCGATTCCGGTTTATCGCATCGCGACATTGCTGCTCGTGTTCGTCGAGATCCAATGACTGTTAGCAGAATATGGAATCGGTGGGTTCAGGAGGGTAATACGGAACGCTGTGCTGGATCCCAACGGCCTCTTATCACTAGCAGTCGAGATGACAGGCATCTTATCCGCATGGATGTAACGGATCGTGCAGCCACGTCTCGATCCCTGAGTCAACAGATGGGACGTTTGCAAGACAACAACCATCTGCACGAACAGTTCGACGACGTTTGCAGCAGCATGGACTATCAGCTCGGAGACCATGGCTGCGGTTACCCTTGACGCTGCATCACAGACAGGAGCGCCTGCGATGGTGTACTCAACGACGAACTTGGGTGCACGAAAGGGAAAACGTCATTTTTTCGGATGAATCCAGGTTCTGTTTACAGCATCATGATGGTCGCATCCGTGTTTAGCGACATCGCGGTGAACGCACATTGGAAGCGTGTATTCGTCATCGCCATACTGGCGTATCACCCGGCGTGATGGTATGGGGTGCCACTGGTTACACGTCTCGATCACCTCTTGTTCGCATTGACGGCGCTTTGAACAGTGGACGTTACATTTCAGATGTGTTACGACCCGTGGCTCTACCCTTCATTCGATTCCTGCGAAACCCTACATTTCAGCAGGATAATACACGACCGCATACAGAAAATGTTGGACTGCTGCCGTGGCCAGCACATTCTCCAGATCTCTCATCAATTGAAAACGTCTGGTCAATGGTGGCCGAGCAACTGGCTCGTCACAACACGCCAGTCACTACTCTTGATGAACTGTGGTATCGTGTTGAAGCTGCATGGGCTGCTGTACCTGTACTCGCCATCCAAGCTCTGTTTGACTCAATGCCCAGGCGTATCAAGCTCGTTATTACGGCCAGAGGTGGTTGTTCTGGGTACTGATTTTTCAGGATCTATGCACCCAAATTGCGTGCAAATGTAATCAAATGTCAGTTCTAGTATAATATATTTGTCCAATCAATACCCGTTTATCATCTGCATTTCTTCTTGGTGTAGCAATTATAATGGCCAGTAGTGTAAGTTTCTCTAAAACAGAACTACAGTAGAATCTCGTTAATCCGTCCCCAACGGGACCGGAAGCATGCTTGGAACGCAAGAAGGTCAGATCACCAGAGGAACACTTTTATTCCGCCGTAACGTCACAGAACAGTACAGCACAACTTAAACGTTCAACTGGAGGTCCTGCCTGAAATATTGTTCCACGTTAAAGAAATAAGAAA
This sequence comes from Schistocerca piceifrons, assembly GCF_021461385.2. NCBI lineage: Eukaryota > Metazoa > Arthropoda > Insecta > Orthoptera > Acrididae > Schistocerca > Schistocerca piceifrons. The sequence goes on along the minus strand of NC_060138.1, from coordinate 183,129,522 downwards.
ACGAAAACATTCACATACTGAAAAATCTTGCACGAAAATGTAATGAGCAGTAGCGCATTTACAGTAAATTACGTCTGTATCCTACAGTAATGTATTTTTATTGTGAGTGAAAGTTTAACTTCTGCACATACCTTGTTACAGACTGCATTGACACGCAAGTGACTTGCACTTAACTGTTTAAAACATGAGATATCACATACTGAAAAAAAGTCCTTTTTTTTAACCAGGACGAAAAAAATGTGTCTAACGTCTTTTCGCTTAGCAGACACCAACTGTGATTTTGCCCCACAAAATTTCATTTGGGGTAGTCCTAGAGCTTTGTTCGATGTATTGAAGGGCTTTATTTTTTTGTAGCGGTAAGTTCCTATGGGACCAAACTGCTGAAGTGATCGGTCCCTAGGCTTACACACTACTTAATATGACTTAAACTAGTTTATTCTAAGGACAAAACACACACACACACACACACACACACACACACACGTGCCCGAGGGAGGACTCGAACGTCCGACGGGGGAGGCCGCACGAACTGTGGCAAGGTGCCCTAGGCCGCGCGGCTATCCTAAGAGCTTTATCAAATGCATTCTGAGCACTTGTATGTTGTACTCGAGCTGTATGTCCATTGTGTTCGTCATTGTCATCATCTTTCTCGTTCTCATCGGCTGTTCGAGTTAGCCGAGCGGTTCTAGGCGCTACAGTCTGGAACCGCGCGACCGCTACAGTCGCAGGTTCGAATCCTGCCTCGGGCATGGATGTATGTGATGTCCTTAGGTTAGTTAGGTTTAATTAGTTCTAAGTTCTAGGGGACTGATTACCTTAGCAGTTAAGTCCCATAGTGCTCAGAGCCATTTGAACCATTTGTTCGAGTTAACAGTATCAGTGACTTGATCGTCAGTTAACTCTCTTTCCGTTGTGTATTCAGCATCAGCTGTACCACTCATACACGTCACTGGGCTCAACGCCCAGTGGTAAAGTCACCGTCACATGTTTGCGTGTATTGAGTGCCATAATTTAGTTTTACACACTTTAATATACAACAAGAACACTTTCACAAAATAATAAAAAAAATGTGCACAGTAGCACTTATTGATCGAGTTAGAAACAAGTTATTTCATACTGAAAGTGATCGAACTGACGCACCTAGCAAAGGTCAACTACCTACTGTCCGTGTCACAGATGACGACCCATCTACAAGTCTAGTCCCGACTGTATAACTCGCGCAGGATGCTGTGAGCAATGCGCAGTGACCAGTTTTCGTCCAAAGCACTGGGCGAGTTCATTCGATTATTCAGAAGGGGCGGCCGATAAGCGTTTTCCACCTTTTGGCCGGTTAGCGATGACAGAATCGAAGCGCGCAGCCTGCCATCTTTCTCAAACGTTTTTACAGAAACTATTCGGTAAAACAAATCATTTTTGCTTTACTTATAGCTTTATATGTCAGGTTCATTACGGCGTGCTCTTCATTTCGTTAATGGTCGTACTTATTGTGATATTTACGTGAAAGTAAAAGTGTGCAATCAAAAACAGAAGAGGCTATGATCTTGCGTTTGGTGTATATTGCATGTTGTTGCATATGAATTTTAGCTAACATGTAGAAGTTTTCTTTAGACTTGGGTGGAGGCATCTATCTGTCATCAATCTTGAGAAAACTGATCTGTTGTAGCACACTCATTTGCGATCACGCCGCGCCATTGATAAAGCCAGAGTGAAATATCCACAAGATTCCTCATATTTCATAAACGGTTTGAGATATCGAAATGAGATTTTGGCAAAAGATAGCATTGCAAGGAGTAAGTATTTTACCATATAGCTATTATGTAAAACTTCCGTATCTATCGTGTTATTACGGTAACAACAGACTTTTTCGGTGAAATAATGTAATTTATAACGGCCATCTATAGCTGGTGAAAAGAGAAATGCTATGGGCTTTTGAACAACATATGTAAAAATATTACACGTTTTTTGTACCTAGCATGTGGTTTTTCGTAAGCTACTGACTTTACTGTTCCTCCGTTAATAAACTTAATAAGCCACTGTTTCAGAATCCTCGCGAAGCGATCTGCAAAATATGTTAGTGAGGTGAGACAGTGTAAATTTCTTTGTGTTTTGGCGAAAGAAGCAAATTTTAACATGGCAACCAGAAAAAAAGTGTACGTTTTACTCAAAATTCGCCACTCATGACGCTTCTCTGAATATTACAAATGGTTAAGAAGCCAGGCGAAAGTAAATCAGTGGCGACTATAAAAGTCGGTCAAGGGGTAGGGGAGGGTTAATGGCGGGGGTGGGATGTTTGCGTGAATGGAATATCGCTTAACAAAAGGAGAGTTGGGGATCCTCCACCGACAAACTGATAAAATTTGGTGTTGCTTAAAGTAGTTTTTGGTAACTGTTTTGGAGTTCAGGGTAAAACCGTGTCTACAGAATGTGTTTGCCCGGGAAAATAATACGATTTGACCCAGATGTCTGGCGATTTCGAAGTTTTTGTCTGGGGTCAGCAATTTAAGTGTTAGTAGGCATACCCGGCATATTTTGCTTTTCTGATTATTGTAACTGGGTACTCGTACATTAATATACATCCAATGTATATTAATAAATAATAAGACGCCCATTTTAGGTTAAATGATATTTATTGGTTTAGATAGTAAGCTATTTTCCGCTCTTATTCTTTTGTTAAAATGTGTTTTTAATATATTGCAACCTAAATTACTACATTATTTAAAAAAATGATTGAATCCGTTGAAGTAATATATTCCCTGATTTCTGAAGTCATTTTATCCCGTTTTATGTGATATTCCATTGGCGGGGGGGTGGGGGGGGGGGGCTAGAGCCCCCATAGCCCCCTCCTTGCCACTGCCCCTGGAATAAATCGCTGCATTTTCGGCGGAATTCTTTTTAGATACTAACGAAAACAGAGGTGGCAGTAGATATTTTTGAATGGTCACCATGCAAGTGTGGGCGTGGAGGGGCGCCACTTAATATTTACAAATATGTGAACGTTGGCTTCAGTTTAGGACAGCACTTACCTTTCAGCGCTACCTATTTTCCCTACAGCGTTCGCTCTCACTACGCTTCCCCAGACAAGTGGGCATCTAAGGGCCAAGGCATTTTGCGCGCTCGTGTAGCAAATAAACACCGGAAATGGGATAGTCGGACTAAACTGAGAGTCGGACCACCGGAGACCGGATTAGGGAGGATCTAATGTACCAACATTCTGGAGAAAGATTGGTGACGAGTGTCTATTACCATCGCAAAAAGCCATAAGAATACTGGTTCCATTCGTCATAACTTGTAGGCGTGAAGTTGGATTTGAGACTATGATGGAACACGATTTAGAATGTGCATTGGCCGAAACCAAACTCAATATAAAAAATACTGTAAAAAATATGGAATACCAACCATCGTAATAACTTTCACTATTTTTTGTTTTCACATAAGGCCTACATAAACATGTGAGTTTTATTTACTGAATGTTAGTGAAATATTATGTATTGCCCAGTAATTTTAAAAATATCAAACAATTTTTTTCCAATCTTAATTTTAGTTAGATATTAATCTATTTGGTTTCTGTACGGCCTAGATCACGGGTAATGGTCTCAGAAATGTTGGGAACCGCAGGGATAATATTTTGGGGAAGGCGAAACAAAGACTGCGATTTGTTGGCAGAACAATGAAAAAAAAAAAACACTTAGAAGATGCGACAAACCCACTAAAGAGACAGCCTACATTGCACTTGTCCGTCCTCTGCTTGAATAATACTGCGCGGTGTGGGATCCTTACCAAGTAGGATTGACGGAGGACATCAAAAAAGTGCAAAGAAAGGCAGCTCGTTTCGTGTAATCTTGCAACAGGGGTGAGAGTGTCGCTGATACGATACGCAAGTTGGGGTGGCAGTCACTGAAACAAAGGCGGTTTTCTTTGCGGCGAGATCTATTTACGAAATTTCAGTCACCAACTTTCTCTTCCGAATGCGAAAATATTTTGTTGACACCCACCTGCGTAGGGAGAAATGATCATTATAACAAAATAAGAGAAATCAGAGCTCGAACGGAAAGATTTAGGTGTTCCTTTTTCCCACGCGCCATTCGAGAGTGGAATGGTAGAGAAGTAGCATGAAAATGGTTCGATGAAGCCTCTGCCAGGCACTTAAGTGTGAATTGCAGAGTAAACATGTAGATGTAGATGTTAGAGCCAGACGACGCTACTCTGTGTACTAAATTTCGCACTCTGCTAACCCTCAAATTTCTACAATTAATTTAATCACAATACATACGCACAATAATTAAACGCTCGTTATTTGATATCCCTTCTGGTTTTAGAAGTTTAAAGTTCAGCAGTGTAGATTTAAGGAGGCCGCTGAGAATCTAAATCCTGATAGTAGAACGTTAATTCATAATTCACCCCCACTTGTCGTCCAAAACTCCAGTCTGTGCCTCCTTGATCGGTCTTGCAGACTGGACAGTCTTCCTTATTACGAATGTTTCTCACTTTTAGACTTACTGACGCGTTCCGTCTTCTTCTTCTCAGTTAACCGCAGTTAATTTTTAAAGTTAAAAGCAAAAATTAATAAAGTTATAGTAGTTCCCGTTTTTGCGATAATCACGAATGTACTGGCATCTGCGCTGCCAGTGGTATTTCTTAGCAACTTTGGCCGCGTGCAAAAAAGTTCAAAATCCGAATAAACCATTACGCAGACGTTAAATTCTGCTCCACCCTCGAATGCGAGCTTGTGAACTTGGCGCCCCCTTTTACCACCGCTAATCCGTAGAAAGTTAAGCTTCAGTGTCTCTCTTTCCTAATGGACGTTAAATGGCTCTGTGAAACTCTGGCTGGCATCTCGTTTCATCGTTTAATACGCTTCGAGAGTGCAGGAAGCTGAAGATTGTGGAGAAGAACGGTTTCACTTCTTCCGCACATCATTCCCTTGAGATAAGATGAAACTGCTGGCTTATACTAAATCATCTTTCACGAAAACACTAAGAAAGGCGCGGATGCGCTAGCAAAAACGTGAGTGCGTGACAGAAGTTCGTAAATAACTACGTTTACCTGTGTAGTTTAATAAATAAGAGACGTCTCTGATACGCTACAGGATAAATAATGATAGACTTTAACGTCTCGTCGTACGCATTCGCCTAACACTGTTTAGGAAAACCCTCATTCTTGCCTGGATCCAAATTTGAATCCAGCTCTTTTCCTAATACTAATCGAATACCTAGACCATTATGCCATGTTGCCTGTTTCTAACACTGGACTGGGATCAGCAGCTGCGTTTTACATAAAGGTAGGTCATAGGAGGGTGGTGTACGATACAAATAGTAAACGGACACAATAAATAAGGAAGTATAATGATGTAGATCTGTGGTCGTCAAACTGTGGCCAGAAGACTTCATGCGGGTTCTCAGTCGTATTTTATCATAAATGCATCTTACAACTAACACTCTTATCCTAAAACGTCAGCTAACTTTCAGGACTTCTTAAGACGTCAATTAACTTTAAGAACTTCTTAAGAGTGTAGTTTTCCTACTCAGTAATAATCACTCCGTCTTCAGGCCACGAGTGGCCTAGCGGGACCATGCGACCGCCGTGTCATCCTCAGTGGAGGATGCGGATAGCAGGGGCGTGGGGTCAGCACACCGCTCTCCCGGTCGTTAGGATGTTATTCTTGACCGAAGCCGCTACTGTGCGGTCGAGTGGCTCCTCAATTGGCATCACGAGGCTGAGTGCACCCCGAAAAATGGCAACAGCGCATGACGGCCTGGATGGCCACCCGTCCAAGTACCGACCACGCCCGGCAGCGCTTAACTTCGGTGATCTCACGGGAACCGGTGTAGCCACTGCGGCAAGGCCGTTGCCTTTCCTACTCAGTAACAAACAAAAATTCTTACAGAGACAGAAATATTTTTAAGATGTGTTTAGTTTTAACTGACGCCGGTGAATTCAGCCATGAGCTAAATCAGGTTCACCACTCACCTCAGAGGCGGAAGGGTAACTAGCATGGACACTTCAATTTTGGAGGATGTCAGAGGATGGAATGTAAAATTGTTTGTTTTCCAGGTCTGACAACTAATGGACGTGTATATCTCGTACCGATTAGCTGCTCTGGTAAAAATTTCAAACGGAAGTAACATGGATTCGTGAATGCGCATTGTGGAGACGGTCATCCTCAAATGCGGTACATATTTGTAGCAAACAATGTGAAATAAAATTATGGCTATTGTAATACAACGCAATGACTTTCAAAACGCTTACTACACGTTTGTGATCGTATCTCATATTGCACAATGCCTTTAAATATAAATACAGTTACTGTTAAGAATCAGTTAATGGTCCGCTCACGATGATAACATACTAACACAACACTTCGTTGTGTAATTGCAGTGTCACAACTCTGAGGTTGCTGAGATTGGCAGTAATCTGAAACAAAGAACAAACGACACTAAGCGTTCCGAATCGTGCGGACTTGGATTGACGACGGATAATTTACGGCGCTCTTACTGTATCCAGTTTATTGGGAGCCCATAAGATATTTATTTATGTAGATTACCAAATAACAATAATACGATACATATGCGGTCCGACGTGCCAGTCGAAAATGTCAGTATAAGCTGTTGGGGAAGAAAGTTTGATGACTACTGATTTAGAGCTTCCATATTTTACTTATAACGGGTCTGGACTATCCACATCTCAATAATACTTAAATTCCGGAGGACTGTGGTTAACATGACCTACTCAAATTCAGGTTTTCCAAGGTCTCCCTAATTCGCGTAAGGCAAATAATAAATGCATGGTCGAATTCCTTCCCCATTCTGAACATGTGCTCCATCCCTAATGAGCTTGTCATCGACGGGACGTCAAACCCTAATCCACCTTTCTCAGAAAATACATACCGTATTTTATCGCATAAGCTTCCCCCTCGCACAATCCCTTCCCATACGATTTTTCATCATTAAAGAATTATGTTATTGATATCGCGCGTAATTCCCTCTCCTGATTCGTTCTTACTGGAGCAGCCTTCATACGACTTTGCAATGGACAACAATGGATACAGCAGTACTTGCCATAAAAATGTTCCCATTGGTACAACATACCGTAAACTTGAAAAGTGAAGTTGTAGACTTATGGCTAGGTCAGTCTGTTACAAGTCATCATAATATCGAAATATTCAAACTGCACGGCAAAATTTAAATTGAATGTGTTATCCTACGCCAACACAAATGGAGTGAAAGCTGCAGGAAGACATTTCTCCGTTGATTCTAATTCAATAAGGTACTGACGGAGACAAAAAGATCAACTCGTGGCTGCAAAGGTAGGCTCCAAATACTTCCGTAGGCCTAAAACAGGGATATATCCCGAAACTGGTAATGGTGTAATTGTTCATGCCAATGAGCTTGGGAGTGATGGTTGTGCTGTATCTTACGAAATTATTGAGAACATAGCTTGCGAGATAGCTGCCACGCTCAACACTAACAGAAAGAATTTTAAAGCAAGCACTGGTTGGGTGATGGGTTCTATAAGGCTGCAAAACCTCAGTCTACGAAGGAGAACATATTTGTGCCAGCGTTTACCTCGAGACTGGGAAAGTAACCGAGTTGCATCGTTAGGTAATACAAGCAATATGACTACCGGTATTTGCTATCCAAGGTTGGTAACGCTGACCAGACTCCAGTGTTTTTTGATATGCCACATTACACCACCGTTGCTCCAAAGGGCTCAAAAAGTGTCCTTCTGAAGGCGACTGGAGCGGGGAAACTAAGATGCACAGTGGTATTGTGCATTACAGCAGTCAGTAATTAACTTCCACCGTATGCCATCGTTAAAAGGAAGACATTACCAAAGGAGACTACCCCACATGGGATTGAGTTACGAGGTCAGGAAAACGGCTGGATGACAGCAGATTTGATAATGGATTGCTTGGAGAAAGTCTGGGGAAGACTATTAGGGGCATTATTACAAGAGAAGTCTCTTCTCGTCCTAGCTATTTTCCGGGGTTAGCTTTTGGAAGCTGTAAAGGAAGAAATGAAACGGATGAAGCCTCATCCTCTCTTGATCCCTGGAGATCTAACGTCCATTGTTCAATCTTTAGATGCCAGCGTCAACAAATATTTCAAACATCTCTGACTATGTTAAAGGATATGGGTTCCGCCTTTTTGCAAACACAGTTTTTTTTCCTTTTGCCCGAACGTGTTTTAGGACCTGTGTGCCATCATCAGTGGGTTTCTGTTTACTGAAAACTGTAAAAAATCAAAGAAGGTTATAACTGATTTAGCAAAGTGAGGCCGAAAGAAAGTTCTTGTTCGTTTTGCTATAGTGTAAAAACACGGTAAGATGCAAAACGAACAGAAAAAAAACTTTCTTTAGGCCTCGCTTTTTTTCACTTCCTACTGTTTTCACCAAACAAGAATCCACTGATGATGGCACAGACGTGCTCAAACACGTTTGGGTAAAAAGAAAAAAAAAACAATGTGTTTGCAAAAAGGCGGAACCCACATCCTATAATATATCTGCAAATGCGGAAAGAAAGGACGAGAGCTGCAGATGGAAAAGGTGAAAAAATCTTCGACGTCTGTATTCAGAATGGATGGCGGCAGGATCTCATCACCTGACTGAACGAGGCAAGATAAGGAAGCCATAAATACCGACGATGTACGAGTGGATAATCCGTGCTTGGGAGAAAATTAGTGTCGATATTGTTAAGAAGAGTTTTTAAAATAAACTGGAATTCCTTGTGTCATTGATGGCTCCGAGGGCGACATCTTGTGGCATAATCAAAATCAAGAAGATGATGTGTTACCTGAGCCTATAAATAGTGATGATAGTGACGAAAGCGACGCCGCAGACTAGTGAGAGAAAAGAAACAATGAAACAATGCATTGCTGCTCATAGTGGGCGTAATGAAACCGTGGTATGAATCCAGTTCTTTTGTGTTCATTGAAAATAAATACCGGTACATACCACTTTTTTCACAAATTACCGAAAACATAATTTTTACCTGCCTAATACATCGTTTCCCTTCCTTTCTGAATTCCGAGCAGCACTCTATTATTCGCATAATTCTATCCTTAGTTTTTCAAGAAAATTTTTTGAGTAGAAAAGAGGAAATTACGCGATAAAATACGGTATGGGCACCAGAGCATGGAAAACTTCGTTGCATATTTTTGTTGGACTTTTCCTAACCACAACATTTAGTTTTTATTTGCTCATTCTTTCCAATTCAAACCTCGTTGTCAAGATAATAACAAGGAAATTGGACGCGAAGGACATTGAAAAGAACTGTGAGATTAAACCGCACTAATACGGTTGCATACTTGCATACATTGTACATGTTGGAGATAGATTAAGGTATTTTGTTTCAAAATTTATCTTTGCAATCTAGTAAAAGACTTCACCTCCACAGATAGAAAGTTATAATGCTTATATTTCTTATTGTACATTTGGTGTCTGTATATACAACTAAATATTCTCCCATGTTGGACGATATCCGTGAAATACCAATCTGTGGCTGAGAAAATGCGTATCGTTCGATGTACCTAAGAACTGAGTTTTCTGTGCAGCATAAATGCCTCTATAAGCTCTTCCTGAATTGGCCGGTAAATTTGTTTTCTTTTATACGTGGGTATCTTCTGTTTCTATTCTGTCAGTACTCTCTCCCATACTCTTCTCCATTTTTGAGAGTTCTTCGCAGTTCTCTGTTACCTTGCCATTGTGTATTGTCAGAGTGTGCTTCACTCAGACATTTAATAGAGGAGAAATAGCGATGGTGAAACAATACCTTTTATTTCAAACTGCTGCCATTAAACCGATCACTGCTTAAAACAGCTGTGCCGATACAGAAAATTTAAATTTCCTGTTTTCTATATGTCACTGCGTTGATACAAACCAAGCAGTATATTGATTTCTTGCATAATTTGTAATTTTAGAAACATTAAAGTAAATATTTGCAATACATTTTCTAATAAGTAGTGAATTAGTGAACTAATCAAAAATTTGTGTCATTTTATTGCTGCTTCCATCATCAGCTTTGAACAAAACGTTTGTCAGATTCTTCTAGTAAACTTAGAGAAAAGATTTATTAATCATCCTTAGCCTCTTTTGAGTTGCATAGTGCTGCACAGAAAAAAAATTGGAGTTGCGACTGAAAATAGGAGCTAAACTGAAGGTAAAACAACAGAATAAACGCATACTCCACACGACCTCCCAACATGTGATCTGAAATTCCCTTCACAAACATACTGCCGCCATTAGATGTTAAATGATAGAAAACATTAATTGCACAGAATGATAAACTGACTTAAATGTTACAGTAATTTATTATTTTGTAGCTGTTTCACTAATGATCCTACCATGCAGCCACGGTATCCGCAACACGTAATCTACTAACAAAATAGCCGCACATAGAAGATACGGTTCGATGTGGGACTGTCGATATTTTTATAAGTATCGGGAATCCGATAATCGACATTTAAAAGAATATCGTTACGAGACCTTGATATATCAAGAATAATTGTCGATATATCGATGGAAAGCGCATCAACGTACCGGCCGAAAAAACAAAACAAAAATATCGGCTGAACATTGTAAATGTACTGCCAATTTTAGAGCTGTATATTTAAATATTGATTTGTTATTAGATAATCTGTACATCAACAAGCTAATAGTATACTTATCCACCTTAGAGCAAGAATTGAAAGGAAAACGACGCACGTTAACGCTTGGCGATAACCACTTTGCTCACAATGGTAACTGAAAGTAAGTGGCACAATTAAAGCAGTCCGATGGGTTGGTCGTCCGATTTCGCCACATATCGCACATGTCTGGAACAATTCATGTCGGCCTCCCTGTTTTTTTCTTTCATTTCTGTAAACGCCAGCTACCTAGCAGCTGTAGTGACAAAATTACGTGTTGAAGTTAAACGTTGCAGTTTCTTTTGGTAGTACTGGGCGCCGATTACGTCAGCAATTCCCCTCAAACCACCCCGCCCATCGCAAAGGCCGATCTTGTCATTTAGATTTTTGTTCATCTTTTCAGCTACTATATTTGAAGAATGCCCATGTGAAGGGCCGGCCGGAGTGGATGAGCGGTTCTAGGCGCTACAGTCTGGAACCGCACGACCGTTACGGTCGCAGGTTCAAATCCTGCCTCGGGCATGGATGTGTGTGATGTCTTTAGGTTAGTTAGGTTTAAGTAGTTCTAAGTTCCAGGAGACTGATGACCTCAGAAGTTAAGTCCCATAGTGCTCAGAGCCATTTGAACCATTTTGAACCGATGTGAAGAAATAGCGCACTAGTTGCGTTAAAATTGTTTTATAATGCAGCGCTTGCGTTCTTTCTTCACACCGGATATCTTGTTATTCCATTCACACCGATACTCCACTGTGCTATCGGACTTCTTTGTGCCATCTATACTAGCTTCACACAGTCAAAGAGAAGACTAGACGTGATGAAAGCTCAAAAAGTAGTAATACTCCTTCACACAGTAAAAGTAAAATTATGTTCTACTACAATTTCAAAATAACAACTTCTAATATTTACCGAAAATTGTGAAAAACATACAATATAAAATAAAAATATCTGCACTCGAAATTGCCATTTATCATATCTTGGTTAAAAAACTCGCCGACAAATGATGATGTTTGTTGCAGTATTGTCGATATATTGATGTATCGATATTTTAACGACAGTACCTGTCGGATGTCAATGTGTAAGGTGTCAGGCAAATCCAACACCTTCCATGAAAACCCTGACATGATAAGCAAATCCAGTAATATGTCACATAGCTCCGAATAAATCGTGACATTAAATTAACCAAAGTAATACGAGTAACGAGTGAGCAAATGGAATACCACAGACTAACACAAGAATGCCTAAATGCATGTCCTTCCTTCCCACCGTGAGACAGACGCAGTTCCGAGGGGAGAAACGAGAACAGAAGTCGAGAGCAGAACCGTGTTAAGTTAGAAGGTCCTATGATAAGGACGGACACCCACGTCGCCAGCTAACCATTAGGACCATGTTAAAAGCTAGAGCCTTAGCGTGAGACTTTTTCGCCTCTCTGTTACGTCAGGACCGACCCCCCAGCTCATGTTAAAAGCTAGAGCCCTCCAGAAGAACAGTATAGATCTTACGATAACACAAAAAGGGTCACCACAGCCGCAAGTTTTAGCGTGAGAGTTTTTCGCGTCTCTGTTACGTCAGGACCACCCCCCAGCCCATGTTAAAAGATAGAGCCCTCCAGAAGAACAGTATAGATCTTACGATAACGCTAAAAGGACCACACCAGCTGCAAGTTTTAGCGTGAGACTTTTTCGTGTCTCTGTTACGTTGCAAACTTTAAAGAACATTGCCCCACCACGAAAAGTATAACGTTTCTCATTGGATGGATAGAATTTTTGTAGGCGGAGCTTAAGGTTAACATTGAGACCCTGATTGATCAGATGGAAACACAGTCAGATAGTTTTCTTTTAAACCAACTTCGGTGAATTGTAGTAAGGAGAGGTTAGGGGAGGGTTGCTTCCGAGACGGCGAGGTGAGCGGAGCTGTGCTGTCCGCCGCCCCCTGACGAACACCGACAAGGTAATGAACGCACGTGATGCCGCATAACAGCGCATAAAGCTTCACTCAGAACTGCAGAAGTCTCATCTGTTACACCCCCTTTTTGCGTAATACTAGTGTCGATCGTCAATTAAAGCTCATGGTGTTCACATTTGCCACTTGAATTAAAAATCTGAAACGCGATGATTTTTCTGTTATATAGTTATTGAGAAGCCACATCAGCCACTGTAATTTACGACAAGTTAGATAAGTAATTAAAGATAATTGAGGGTCACTGTAGACCATTTTGATAGTTTTCTCTGTTGTGAAACTTAATTTAAACCTAGATTATAGATGTGATATGGCATAGGTCATCCTTTGATCCATTGTAGAACTTGGAAACCCATTCATGGAATATTCGTTCACATTTTTGTTGAACGCAGTTGGTTTTTACCATCCTGTATTAAAACATTTCCTTTTATCAATAGTGCAATTTATAAACGATGTTTTGTGAGTAGAATAAAATTTCCAATGGTAAACTTAACTGCTTTTTCGACGTTATTTTACCAGCTAACTAAAAATAGGAAAACCTTGAACCCCTTCCACTAAATTTAGTTAGTATTAAGATTCCTGTACAGGGAGTGCAGTGGAGCTGACGCTGAAATCATTAAGTATTTGGTTATATCATCGCTAGTCTCACTGAACTCTTCTGAATTCTACATGTCATGTGTGGTCTGACGTCTCCTTACCAGCAACAGGTCCCAGGTTCAAACTAGTCAATTCCCTAAAAAACACGCTCAGAGCGTCGTTGCGCGAAAGTGGTATGGAGACACAATATAGAACAAACAGACGCCACGCAGAATGTTAGAGAATGGCGACCTGCCAGGATGGGAAAATACCATGATTGAAGGGCGACCACATGCCTAATTAGGTCAGAAAAATATCCTGTTGAAAAATTTTCGTAGTAAAAAATTTTTTCTTAATGTTATACATAGTCGAAAACAGTAGCTGCAGCGATAGATAGTAATAAAGTATTCAATAGATTCATTCCAGCAGAGACAACAGCATAATTAAGTTATGAATTTTAATATTGTTAGAATTAAGTATTCTCTCCAATGCAAGCACACAGGTGGCAGATACATCGTTGACAAGTTGGCTCTGACCCAACAAGTAAGTGAATTGATTGTCAAGTTGTGTGTGCAAAAAAGTTTATGAAACGCGTGAGATCGTATGAGCGCATGTTGACTCGAAGTAGGGCGCGTGAATTGCTTTTAAAACGGAAAATAAGGGATTCGGAAAGGTTAGCAATGGCAAATCGAGACCTTGACCGAATTGAGGTAGAGACCCAGCATGAAAATGGACAGAGAATAGAGGACAGTACAACAGACGATGCAGTATCGCGAGAAATAGGACATATAACGCACCATAACGAGGATAATGTACGCCAAGGCACAGAAAACCTAGGTCAGCATACGACAGAGGAGCAGGAAAGTAGAGAGACAGTCGATGAGGATTCTAACTTGCGTCTTGAATACGTAGAACCCATAGTACAAGTAATCAGAGTTCCCTCACCACAGAGTACAAGGAATGCGACCAGAAACGTGTCACAGCACAGTTCAATGCAATCGGTTGCGAACCAACACTTGGGCGAAAACACAGAGCGTAGGACGTCGGAAGAAAACGCAATAGGACCCACCAATCTGGCAGAATTATTACAACAAATTACGGAAACCATGACAAGGCAAAATAAAGACATAGCGAACCAAATTCAAATTCAGAATGCAGAAACCACGAGACAAATGCGTGAGACTAAAGAACAAAACAAAAAAATTCAGTTACACCTAAGTCATATTGAAGACGAGGCCAAAGAATCTCGAGAAGTGATGGGAAACTTAATAACAGGTCACAATCAATTGAGAACAGACATTGACAAGGTACAAGAGGACGTACAAACATTGCGTAATGACATTCACGACGAGATCAAAACATTACGTAACAACACCCAGGGAGAAGTCAAGAAACTAGAGAAACAGATAAACGTAATTACTAGACAAGCAGCAGGTACAGCGCGTGAAATTGTTGAAAACAGTGTTTTACACAAAGGTATCACAAAAGCAGCGCTGAAGAAATATGATAACCGCATAGTCAAAATAGAAGCGCAAACGAAGTGACAATTTCAGAAATTGTGAACAGAGTTGTTGCAAACCATTGAAGAGCGTAGTGAACAGGATCGAACAAGCACAGAGTCTGCAACCACATCCGTATCTGTAACAGCACAGTAAAAACAAGCAATCAACGAAGATATCATGCATTTGCGATTCCAATCACAGGCGGAAAGTAACATACGTGACAATGGAAAGCCAGGTCGCGAAGAGTACAGTGCAATGCATTCAGCTACACGTTCACAACCGATGGAAGAAAATTATTGCGTACCACTCCAACGATACTACGCAAGGGTAGGCGAAAGTTACAGTGGACAATATCCAATGGATCTACCACAACCGGAAAGAACGACGGGAGAAATGATCAGAAACAAAAGTGGCGAAGAATCGCGAATTTCATATGGAACTATGACGAAGTACGACAACGATCATTTCCTCACAGTCAGAAAATTACAGCACTTTCGAGAAGGAAACTCATTACATCCACGAACTTTTATTGACCAATTCCGAGTAGGATTACCAGAACACTGGACGCTAGCACACAAATTAGACTTTATATGTGCACACATGTCAGGAACAGTCGCAGAAACCATGCAGAATGTTGCAGCGACATGCCGATCGTACGAAGATTTCAGAGAGAAGTTTCTCTCACGATATTGGTCCAGCGAAGCACAGAACAGAGTGAAGTACGAACTATTACAGAACCCATATTTTGAAAATTCAGGAGAGAAATGTCCCGTGAAATTTTTCGAATTAATGGCAAAGGAAAATCAATGCTTAGATGTACCATACAGTGACGGAGAATTGGTTAAATTATGCGCGATGAAGCTATCATTGAAATACCAGCAATCATTAGTAGGTCGCGGAGGCAATGACGTCGAAGCAGTTAAAGGTATTCTAAGGGAACTAGAGTTCATATTTTCGGAAGATGACGCAAGAAAAAGACGAAGCGCATGTGAAAACGAAAGCAAAAAGCAGTGGAATTCACAAGACACAGTACGAAGAAACAATAATTACGAACCATGTGATAACTTCACACCAAGAAACGACAATAGATTTCAACAAAGAACCGGTTATGGATTTAGAAGAGAATATGGCAATAACTATAATTCACCCAGGAACGGCAACAACTATTACAGAGGGAATAACGACAACCGGAACGGGTACTGGAGAACCAATAGACCGACAAATTATCAACAAAGAAACCACTATCAACAACCTGAACAAGAAAACAGAATACAGACAGAAGAGGTGGAGGTAAGACCACCAAACCCCGATAAACGTTCGAATTGACACCTAAGCGCCCATGCCAAAGACAATGACGCACCGACCCAGGACAATTGCAGCACCTTGAACAGAGAAGTAAAAATCTTATCACGAGAAGAGAAGAAGGAAGAAACAAATCCGCAGGGACCAGATGAAAACGAAGACAAGAAAATAACAATATCGTGTTGGGACGAAATTAATTGGGAGAATACTGACGAGGAAGATGAATTACCAGAGGCATGCACAACGAATGTAGGAGGAAAGGACGAAGTAATGAGTATTGCAGAGCTATTTGAGATGGAAACCAGGGAAAGCGAATTCAATGAGGATAATGCGCAGTCGACAGAAGTTGAAAATAAGTTACGAGTGGGCACACGACCCAACGTATATAATGAAGGAAGTTATGAAGCGATAATTAGAGCATTTAGATGTGATTATGTGGAAGTAGCGACGAAGAAGGAGAAGATAGACGACGATGAGGAACAAGTAGAGGGTGTTGAAGAAAGCGTAAATGAAGGAAGAAATAGAGAAGGGGAAATAAAAGAGAGAGAAGTAGCAGTCGAAGCTTATCCTACAGAAAGTTCGAATTCACAAGGGAAATTCCTGAAAAGACTCATGTATGATTCAGTGGAGGATTCGTTGATGCAAGAAGAAGAAGAGCAGAACCAACCATTTCAAATTCAACCAATTGTGAAGGCCATGGTAAAGCATATCCCAGTCAATATTGTAATTGATAGCGGAAGTGAACTGACTGCGATCTCAGAAAATTTATTCATGCAGTGTAATGCCAATGAGGAATTGCCAGTTCTGAAAACACGTAAGATTAAAGTAAGAGGTCCTATTAGAAACAATGCTGCGGAAGTTACGAGACAAACAAGGTTAACTCTTTCGTGTCAAGGTCAAAAGATCGAAGTCAACTTCGTGATTATACATAAACTAACTGTAGATTTGATTATAGGTGCAGATTTTTTAAATGAGAGACGAGCGATAATAGATATGGGGAAAGATAGCGTAACATTCGGGAATGTCACACTTCTCTTTGAGCAAAAGCTAAAATTAGAAGAAATACCAGTTATGAACAAACAATTAAGAATGTCGCGAGATAAAGAGGATGAAGAATTAGAATGGTATGCACAAAAGGGGGAATCGCCTCAACTCATGTTAGAAGTCCATAAAGAAATCGACGAAAAATTGCAAGAAGTTCAAGGTATTTCGGAACACAGTAAAAGAGAATTAGAGGGTATTTTACGAGATAAAGCAGAGATATTTTTACCTAAGACTGGCAGTATTAAGCACTTTCAGTACAAGTTTGAAGATTAATTTTATTACTGGTATATAATCAGCACAATATTTCAAGATTATGTTGCAGATAAGACCGTCAGGAGAAAGAAGAATGAAGAAAGAGGAAGGTGGGAAAAAGAAAGTAGTTTCAATAAAAACAAAAACAAAAATAACACCAATAGTACCATAGATTAAGGTGAAGGGATAAAACGTAGATAGTCTAACAGCATGAAATACTAAAATGCTATACACCACGACACTACACAAAAAATAAAAAAACGAATTTGAGCATTTTTGTAGAAGTTAAGACTCAAAATATCTTAGAATTGTAACATGAAAAGGGCGCCGAAATTTGTAAAGCTTTTTAAGAAGGCATAAAACAATGTAGGTACTAGACATATGTTAGAGGATTATAAGTAAAACACTTTGTAAGAACCATTGTAAAAAACTCCAGCAAGGACGAGATGCAACGACCCACAAGTTGCAACGCGAGAAGTATCAAGAAAGAAAAGGACGTAATTAGCAAGACATGATTCCTACAAGGCAGAATGTTAGAAATGTAACTTCCGCATACATACACACCAATGGCGGGTATGTAAATGACTGAAGTTGCAATTATCTGTGACAGATAGAACGTCCGCTAGAGTACATTAGTGTTGTTCGTGTTTAGTGCTGTAAACGATACCTATTATGGTATATAAGTGACGTGGACAGCGCGGACGCCCTCTCTCGTCGAGGCGGTGTCGGAGGCCACCTAGCAAGCATGCTTGCCGCTCCCAGATGAGGGCAGCGTGCTGCCTGTGCTACAGATGGTCGCCGCGTCGCTTCGTGATGGGCCTTACCTCTCGACAGGCCTAAACCATCTGCTCCTCATGTGCTCTACGATCCTGTCCGGCATCATATGAGTATGCGCTCTCTAATATCGAGGAAGGGTCTAATGCTAATCAACAGCCACCCAGTGTTCACGCCATCTGACTGGGGACACACTTTTGTGGCCTCAGTCAGGTGCTAGTTGACAAGGGAGCCCCGGTCAAGTCAGCAGCAGTCCCCACCGCGCGACCTGTCTCCAGACGCGCTTCGCTCCCCAGAGACCGAAGCGATATTCGCATTTCTTCGGGTTCACCATCCGCTATCAGCCACCATTGGAGCGCCTCCAATCTTAGGACACATCCAGATCACGCGTTAGAACCCCCAATCCGTCAGGTCACCAATCCCGATCCCCTCAGGTGTTGTACTTAGCCTGCTCCAGGCCGAGCTTAGGAAGTTCGTCCAGCTGCTGTGTCTGCGTCGTGTTGTAAGTTGAGAGATTGCTGTGAAGGACTCAGAGAACCCATGTAGGCTACTCATGTAAGGCAGCGTTATTAACACCTAGCAGTGTTTGAAATGGGCGTTATTGTGGGTCTCTGTTTGCCAGCTTTTCAAATCAATCAATATCCAGATCTGTGGAGCATTCTGATGTGACAGTGGTCCGATGTTGCACTAGTATGGGAACGTGAGGACAGGCACATTCGCCGTCAGGCTCCCAATCGACCACGTCTGCTCCCCACAATGGAGGCTTGTGTACCAATCACATTGTGAGCCCTACAATGCCTCGTGTGCCACCCGAGAACTAGTAATGGGCTGACTACGACTAGCAGTACCAGTAGTAGAGCAAGGTTTGTATCACGCCACTCTGCATTGTTACCAAATTTATTCAAGATGGCGGCGCTGACATCATCCAAGGTGGCAGTATCTAGACTTGGCAACAGCGCGTGCCGTCATCCAAGATGGCGGCTTTTGGTGGGAAAATATGCCAATTGTGCTATGTTCCCTAACCTAACCCCCAGAAAAAATTGGCGGGAATTTTGAATTTTGGCGGGAAAATACGTCGATTGGGCTACATCCACTAACCTAACTCTCCAGAAAAAATTGGCGCCAAATTCAAATTCCAACGAGATGATGCCTGCAAAACCTTGCTTTTCTTTATTATTATTCATCATCATTCATTATCATTTATTATCATTTATTATGATTTAGTATTATTATTATTAGTATTTATTATTATTATCGGCCTACCTCCACTAGAGAATTCGTGCCAAATTCAAATTCCAGCCAATAATGGCTGCAAAACCATACTTCTCTTTATTATTGTTGAATATTACTCATTAACATTTATCATTTATTATTATTATTGGTTTACATCCACTAGAAAATTGCGTCAAATTCAAATTCCAACACGATAATGTCTCAAAAACTGTACTTCTATTTTTTATTAGTTATTATAATTTATGACTATTTATTCAATATGTCCGATTTTCGCGGCGAGAAAGTCATTTGCGTTACATCCATAACAAAAATCTATCACAAGTTCAAATCCCAACACCATAATCGATCATACGTACGAAATAGTCCACAACCTACGAACTTTCGCGCTCACTTACCTTTTTTCACTGCTAACCTATTAAAATCGCGTCAAATAATAAAATACACTTATAGTAAACTAAGTCACGTCCTTTGATTTTGCAGGGGGAAAGGGACTGAAGTCTTTATTCCAAGCAGTACGGTCATCACTTGTTCTCCAACATAATCAGTACACATCTTCGAGATCGCAGCAACACCCAGTGAAGTCGCCACGACGTCCGTGCTCCAACTGAATTAGTTCAAATCATCGCCACCCCCTGGCCCCGCCGGCCAGCGTGCAGGCCATTGCCGATGGTGGTCACGTGAGATGGCTGCTCAAGTGCTGGACTGTTGGCGCACTGGGGCCGGCCCGCGCTAGCCGCTGGACCAGCGATTGCTCCCACTTCGTAAACATTTTTTCGCTGGACATGCTGGAACTTGCCGAGTTTGACTTCACAACGGTGTATTCGTCGCCTCCGCACGTTTCCCGCCAAAATTGTTTGCCTGGGAGAGGAATCACACAACGGTCAGCCGTTCGGCTCAGACCGCGGTGGGCAAAGAACGCTCTGCCACACTTTTGGCGCGAAAGTTGTTTTCCTGGACACGTTCAAACCTGCCGACGCCGACTGTTCGCCATCCACCACGTGTCTTTGTGCGACCGGGAACGCCGTGCTACGCTTTTGGCGCCAAAGTTTGCTCTAGAGTTGAATCCGCCATGACTGTACAAGACCACATTTGATCACCACGAGACCCGTCGCTAAGTTAATTGACTCTCTCTCGAGCGTGCATTATAATCGGACACGCGCTGCCCCTCCGCAGCGTGGACGTCCGGCCGCTTACATCACACACCCTCGATCGCCCCCTCCAGACACGCGACGGACATAGTCTTCTCTAAATACGTTAGCACCCACATCGCGCATCTAACCTATGAATTATCTAAGTACTTAATTCCATTTCAATTTTAATCATATTAAACAATTCAATTTACAATTTCATATACGTATGCAAAGGTGTTCAACTACCTACTTTCAACTACTTTTTGAGGACCAGACCCCCACCTCCTCCTAGGAACCCTCGCCGAATTTGAATTCTGTTCGTAAACAAAGGTCACTTGCGCTTTCGCTACCAACCTAAGAAAATTGCGCTCTGACATGCCCCCACAGCATACAGACCTGCTAACTACATAACTCATGTATAAGGCTCTACACACACACTTGCTAATTGTAAACCGTCAAAAAAGTCACTGTACAGCCTACAGACATGTGAAGCACCCCTAAATAATTCAAAACATTCACGCCCATAGAACCGAACAACTCTTAATTTCTCTAAATAATAATCCATTTAGAATACCCAGCTCGCTGATCGTCAACTTTTCAAAATCATACACCTGTCTTTATTTAAACAACTAGAGATAGACAGCACCACCACCCTCTGTATCCACCGTTCAGTCCACGGCCCAGCTCACTTAGTACACAGAACCATGGACACATGACACCCCCCTGACATCAGATCATTATCCAAACACAGCTATCCATGATGTTGGCAAACAGCGTGTTCTCCACTAGGTCTCAGTCCCACCACCACACTACTCTTTCATCCTTTTCTTGACATAAACCAAGATCCTCTGTTTTAAAATTGCGCAAAAACCAATCAGACGACGCTGTGCTGCTCGGGGAAGTAAGGAAGGACTGCACTCTATTTATTTCGAGCCCTTTTATTTAGGCATGGAGTATATTTGTCACACAGCCACAAAACACCAGCACTGATCTGTCTGTGGTCATGTGACACAGCCCACAAACACGTAAACAACTCCTAACTTCACCACACAAGAGCAAGGTGCTCTTAAGTAATGCAGTACACAATATCCGCAGACGAGCTCTGTACTCTTAAACTCTCGAAAAACGCACAGCACAGTGCACAGACATGCTCGCAAAATAGTGCAACAGACGTGCCCAAACACCCTCGCCCAATACCCTGCCCCAGCTGCCAAACCGATCAAAAGTCTCTGCTCGGCCTCCCCCAAACATGACCTCCTCACAGTCGCATTCGCGCCTAACACCCGAGAAATTCATATCACCTATGCGCCATAGATTACGCTCAAAGGCAGGGCGCGCGCGCGTGCGGTCGGCGGGAGGGGGGGTTCCAGAGCCTCCAGACAATTTCATCTTCCACGCACTCGTGACAGCCGATCAGAAACGGCACTCTCCTCTGACACATGTGAAAGGTGCATTGTTCTTCTCATGTATACCGCCGCCGTCTCAGGTCTGGACGTGCATTCACGTCTATTGTCAGAATAGCCCATAGCTCGTTGACACACACGATTAATGCAGCCTCGAAAACAGTTACCACTAGCCTGCTCACTAAAAAAACAGTCAACCTCTTGGAAATTGTGTAGTCTACTACAAATAGGTAAGGCTCTCTTTCTACATGTCTCATCTTCTGCGTACATGGAAATTCACCCCATAACATAGCCTCTTTATTAACTTAACGCCTCGTCCCATCGCCCCCCATAACGTTTCAGCCCTCATGCTCTCAAGATATGCGGATGACCCCTCCTATATCCCACCACACAGTCAATCAAGAATTCTTATTTTCTCTTATCTAATTTAACCGCTGAACTAGTGATCACTCCCGTATCGAAGTACTATCCAGCTTTTTCTTTTCTTTCTGGCGCTTCCTGTTGTTATTTTACAGAGATCGCTAAATTTCACCCACAGTCCCCTCAATCTATACCTCCCTCGCGATACGACACACATAGTCATCATCTCTACTCATCACATAACATAAACAATAGTAACTTTACAATGCAATATATACAAATGCTACACATTGTAAACCACATAAACTTTACGATACATTATATACTTATTTGACACAAAACAGTGCACTCATCCAGTATATCTCTACAGCATGCGAAAAAAATATCCTACTCCTACAGCGTCTATATACCGCAATGCTCTCCAATCCTAGGAAAGCACCATCAAACTGCTCTTTCTCTCTACAGACCCAACACTCAGAGCTAATCTTCCCTCTTACATCAGCGGACCTAAGTCACCCTCAGAACTCTTTTTACAAATTCGGTATCGTCGTACCCCCCCCCCCCCCCCCCTCCCCCCAGCACAAACACCTTGCTGTCTCTCCTTCCTTGTCTGTTCACTTTTCTACAAATATCCTGAGACTCATAAACTGCAAGAACACATGTACTTTCTCCATAATATTACACCATTTTAGCTGTACTTCTCAATATCATGCACTAGGCTACACCCTACCGATCACTAGTTCATTATAATTTCCAAGATATTGACTTCAAATTAAATGTCTACAAATGCCGAACTTTATCTATGTGCAGCATGCTGTAAACCACTAACTACAAACAAACATACAAAAAATGATATTTCCACTCTCGAATACCGTTCCCAGTCACGTAACATATTCGAGATCTTGGCTATAATTTACACGTCCACTAAGGTCTGTCCCAGGTCTAGAGAACAGACAAGTGTGTATCCAACACACCATAATCGATCTTCACTCAGCTAAATAAAGGAAGCAAATGTGCAGATGTAGTCAACTGAACAATCTACATCCCAACTAATAGCACTCCAACCCAAATCAATCATCTTCTCCAATTCTGACTCGATCATCAAAGGCGCCCCACACATACTATTACATCGCTATTCAGTCGTCTAGAGGACAGCAAAGTTAACTCTTACAGATCGCTATATGCCAACAGGTCTCTGCATTCAGACAGCTGCTCCAGTTATTTATTATTATCTATTATCATTTATTAACATTCATTATCATTTATGATCATTTATTATTTATTATAGCTTGCGCGTGTGTTTGCCACGAGGTCTGGAGTGCAGCTGGGTTAGTACACATCGCCACCAGCAGAGGGCGTCATTCAAGATGTCTAATTTTGGTGGCTAGTTTGAATTTTGGCGGAACGTCATACAACTCGTTTACCTAACAAAACCGCATCCAAGTTCAACTGTGTTTAGCTCCTATCACAACCGCCAGAGCGCTCTGTCATCACGTCACTTGATTACGCAATTACCGTTATTCAAGAGGGTTGCACCCAGTGTGAAACGAGTCACTTTTCCCGAACCTGCATGCTACAGTAAAATTCCAACTTGTCATTAGTCACACCCTACACATCGTTCAGCTGATCCCATTCCCAGATCTTTGCCCATCTGATCTCTGCAATTTAAGTCAGAGAAAGACATATCCATTTCCATTTAGTGCATTTTATTATTGGAAGCGATTTTAATAGGTTAGCATTGAAAAAAGATAAGTGAGCGCGAAAGTTCGTAGGATGTGGCCTATATCGTACGTGTGATGGATTATGGGGTTGGGATTTGAAATTACGATAGATTTTTGTTATGGATGTAACGTAAATCTCTTTCCAGCCGTGAAAATCGGACATACTGAATAAATAAGAATAAATAATAATAAATAGATGTAGAGTTTTCGAGACATTATCGTGTTGGAATTTGAATTTGTCACAATCTTCTAGTGGTTGTAGACCAATTATAATAATAAATAGTAATAAATGATGAATGATAATGAATAATAATCAATAATAATAAAGAGAAGTATGGTTTTGCAGCCATTACCATGCTGGAATTTGAATTATGCACGAATTTTCTAGTGAAGGTAGGCCAATAATAATAAATAATAATAATAATAATAATAAATAATAATATATGATAATAAATGATAATTAATGATAATGAATAATAATAATAAATTATAATGAATGATAATGAATAATAATAAAGAAAAGTAAGGTTTTGGAGGCATTTTCTTGTTGGAATTTGATTTTGGAGCCAATTTTTTCTGGAGGTTTAGGTTAGTGGACGTAGTCCAATTGACCTATTTTCTCGGCAAAATTCAAATTTGCATCCATTTTTTCTGGGGGTTGGGTTAGTGGACATAGCACAATTGGCCTATTTTCCCGCCAAAAGCCGCCATCTTGGATGACATCATGCGCTGTTGCCAGGTCTACATGCCGCCATCTTGGATGGTGTCAGCGCTGCCATCTTGAATAAATTTGGCAACAATGCAGAGTGGCGTGATATGAACCTTGCTCTACTACTAGTATCATCCCACATCATTGCTCCGAGACTAGTAGCAGCTGGACTAGGGAATTACAGTCCGATGCGTAGGCTGCTGTTAGTACCACAACACAAACGGCTGTGTTTGGGGCGGCTCCGTGACCAGGAAATGTGCACTGCTCAGGTTTGGTCTCAGTGTATTCAGTGATGAATCGTGGTTCTCCACTACCATGGATGTCCGCCCCGATAGTTGAGTGGTCAGCATGACGGATTGCCGTCCTACGGGCCCTGGTTCGATTCCCAGCTGGGTCGGGGATTTTATCTGCTCAGGGACTGGGTGTGGTGCTGTCCTCATCATCATTTCATCCCCATCCGGCACGCAGGTCGCCCAATGTGACGTCGAATGTAATAAGACCTGCACCAAGGCCGCCGGACCTGCCCCGCAAGGGGCCTCCCAGCCAATGACGCCAAACGCCTATTTCCATTTACTACCAGGGATGGCCATCGTCGGTGAGCATGGTGACGACCTGGGAAGATACCCCATTCCTCCAACGTTTTGATTAAGCACAGCGTTGTTACCACTGCCGTCTTGGTTTGGGGAACCATCAGGTCTGACTTCACGCTACAGGTAGTAGTGACTGAGGGAACTCTAACGGCACAACGGTAAGTCACAGATATCCTGTATCGTCATATGTTGTCTATCATCCGGCAATGGAGCCATTTTTAAAAAGGCACATTTCTCTACGAACTGTCTATGTCAGGGGTAGTCAACCTTTTTCACTTACCGCCCACATGATGCTAAAGCATATAAAAATAATTGCTTAAAAATACTTTGCCAAAATTTTAAGAAAACCTAATGAAAATGTATTTAAAACCCCTACCGCCTACCAATAAAGCTTGAACACCCACTAGTGGGCGATAGGGACCAGGTTGACTGCCACTAGTCAACATGATGTTAAGGTACACCCGTGGCCAGCAAGATCCTCTGATATGTTCCCTACAGAACATATTTGGAACCAGTGTGGACATCAACTCCGTCAGTGCCTGTTTCAAAGATATCAATGGCCAGTTATAACATTTTTGGGCCAGCTTGTTTCAGCAGAGGATCGAACGACTTTACGACACCCCTTGCAACCGAATAAGTGCTTGTATCCAGACCAGAGGAGGTGCAACGTTATTGCCGGCCGCGGTGGCCGAGCGGTTCTAGGCGCTACATCTGGAGCCGCGCGACCACTACGGTCGCAGGTTCGAATCCAGCCTCGAGCATGGATGTGTGTGATGTCCTTAGCTTAGTTAGGTTTAAGTAGTTCTAAGTTCTAGGGGACCTCAGTTCTAGGGGACCTCAGAAGTTAAGTCCCACAATGCTCAGAGCCATTTTGCAACGTCATTGTCATAAGTGGGCTTGTTGTGCCCAGTTCTTTGTAAATTTGACTCGATGTTGTAATCGCTCAATGTCACATAATCTCTCAACCTGCGAAGTTTCATTTCGTTTCCAGCTACTCTTCTGCGTGTTCTACTTGTTTTTTTTATTTCTTTTTCATGTGACGCATTTGTAAGAGACAATAACTACCCACTCAAATGAATAGCCTGGCATGTCAACTTCAACGGTACATTTGTGAATATAGTTCCCTCTACTAATTTCTTCTCCTCGTCTGATTCCTTTTACTTTACTATGTATAGGAGAAACTAATTTCGAATCTACGAAACTTCTATTTCTTTGTGGGCAATATTCTTTGTGGATGCAGACTGATGATGTACCTTAGACTTCATTTATAGCAATTTAAATTAACTAGAAACAGTTTTTGTCATCACATCACGATTTTTAAAAAAATATCATTATTACTCCTCAGACAACAGCAGGCAAAAAAACTCTTATACAAGCACAAGATGCAAAATATAGTACTGATTACAGTACGTACTAGTCCTCAGAGCCATGCTGTAACAAACTGATATTAATTAGTTAACTACAAGTGTCTCCCCCCCCACTTTCGTAACTTTACCAAAAACATTTCCGTAAAATGCTTTGCAGAAATTCACCGAACGGATACGTTCATTATATTATTCATCATCAGATGGGGCTTTCTGAGTGCTACGTATTGCGCTGGAACAGATAGAACAGCGGCAGGCAAGCGTTGACTTCGATGTGTTTTTTAATTTAATTATCAGGCGGTGTATGAGTGGTGTGCTGGCAACAAGGACTTCTGCCATGTGTGAGATAACAACATTTCCTGTCATGTGGGCGTCACTAGCGTGAAGTTGCCGGCCAAATCGAATTGGGCTGCGTATCTGCTGGCAACGACTCTGACTGATAACCACTGCCTACACACGGAGCTACTTCCAGAAGTAGTTGAAGCCCACCTCGTATGCCTAGCAACAAAGTGTTTCAGAGTAGAAGGATTTCTCGTGGCAATCTGAAAAACACGTCCCGTGCAGTTCGTTAGAGTTGATGGGCCAACTAGAATTCTGTGTCGCAACAAAATTATTTGTTAGCAACGTTCTTCACTCTTGTAGTACGCACTCTTTTTTTCACGTTAAAATAAACGCATCCTTGCCAAGGAAGGATCCATCATAAAAGCATTTCTAAGTAACTTTTATTTTGCTAATATCGACAGACACTATTGCCTAATCAGCAAATCATACTGGATTATATGTATTTTGTCCTCAGGCTCGACTCATGTGCGTAAATGTCACTGTACTACATGATAGAAAAATCATTTTTTTTCTTGCAAAGTAAGCGATATTACTTTCTCTTGTCCTATCTGGTGGTACATGGCTAATTAGGAATTTAATTCTATTTAATATAATCAGAATAAAAATTAATCTTTGGAATAAATGGATAAGGCAGCAAGTTCTTTATTCGCCATAATTAATATGACCTTTCGTTTCTTGTCTCTTGTAACTGTCTTTGCAAATAAGGTCAAATTCGATTATATGATATTCTTTCTGAGTTTATAGTGAAACTCTCATTAATGACCGTGATTTCAGGTAATTATTTATATTCTCTGAACTGTAAGGAATTAATAAGAACCCTCTACACGATACTTGTTTGAACGCTAATTCACTTTTATTACTTTGAACAATATCTCCTACGGAAGCCATGAATGAGTCGGAGTATACAATGGTCATATTTACTTTTACAATATACTTTAGTGGGCAGTGTGTCATGTCAGTATTGGCAAGGATTCATATTAAACATGTAAGATTTCTCTGTATCATTGCATTACAATACTGCCATGTTCTCCAAATCATTTTCTGTATCAGGAGCCCGATTTTGGAACGATTTTCCTCAAAATATTAAAATACTTTCCAACTCCAAAATAATGACCCAACTTCTATCACAGTAGCTCTCTCTTCTTGCAGCTGACTCTCATCAGCCCTCCCTCCCCAACCACATTTCCCTCCCCTTGCCTACAGGGTTTTCTATTGCAATTCTCTTCTTTCCTAGCAGCTATCGTCACTTTCATTTCAGTCCTCTCCTATTTCACAAGCCCTTCAGTTTCTTGTAATATCAAATAAGGCTTCAAAAGTGTTAAACTAATCAATATAATTCTTAATGCCTCCATTGTTTTATTAATATTATTATTATTAGTGTCACTATTATTATTATTATTGGAAATTATCACTTTTTGTTAACAATGCAAATCATTATTATCGAGTTTGTTATGCAATAACTAATTAATATCGTTTTTAATTTCTCCATTATTTTATCATAATGATTAGTGGCATTATTATTGCTAATTATTACTTTCATTAATATTGAAAATTATTATTATTGTGATTGCTACGTAATAGTTTTTGTATGTGTACTTCCTGGTCAGATGTAAGAGAGGGCCTTACAACTGTAATCTGCTCAGGCTACATAAGCAATAAATAAATGAATAAATAATCTCTGAGCGACATCAGAGGTATGGAAAATTTCATAGGTTCCCACAATACTGATGATTGCTGGATCCAGCCACCCCTGTAAACTCGCTAGCATTCCTGGAGAGTCTCCTGCAGCTCGTTGTCTGGCGAGAAGACTTTTTCCTGTCTTGATGCCGGTCCTATTGGTGCACCGGTACAGATGCTTCACAATTATAAGGAAAACCACTCTTTGCCTGTAGCATCATTAGAATCCAGTACTGCGAACAGCTGCTTAATCAAACTGCCATGAGAAAAGTATAGAAGCACACACTGAAGAGCAGTCGACATTTCTGGCATGCGTTCTGGGCTCAATGACTGACCCAAATGTTTTATTTATCTTTGTGAAAGAGACGGATAGAAAGTGAAAAGTCGTTAACCAGCAATGGCTAGAGGACACATGAAAAAGCATGTATAATTAGCAGAAAGATAGAAGACGACTACAGAAAAAAAAGTGAGAAATGAGAAGCAACTGTATGAATGTGTAGAGTTCTCATCATTTTGATTTGCAGCTCCTTGTGTTGACCGTGTTTGCAGTTAAAATTGTTGGATGTGAGGTCCGCCAGTTATGCAAAACACCGTTTTATCTCAGTACCCAAACATGTTTCGGCACCACTGTGCCATCATCAATGGGTTTTCGTTATTATTTATTCTGTAACGTGAACATTTTTGTTAAATGATTATGAAATTATGTGGGTGTTTAGTTCAAACAACAGGTCGTTTCTTTTTGTAAATACCTTTACATTTGGTGTGCATGAACTTTCCGGATCACTTGTGTGTTAATTACTACAGATAGCTTGTCATCTACAACCAAACGATGTTGAGGGGAAAGTTTTTTGCTGGGAGTTAACCTACCTTCTAGAATGTAATTTAGTTTGTCGGGATGTTTTCGCGCCTATATTCGTTTTTACTTACGTTTTCGTGTGGCAAGCACTTTCATTCTCCGCATCATGGTGAGATATTGTGATGCACACGTAATTATAACAAGTATTTTCCACAAAATACTTGTTATAGTTACTTGTAAAAACGAATATAGGCGCGAAAACATCGCGACATACTAAATTACATTCTAGAAGATAGGTTAACTCCCAGCAAAAAACTTTCTCATCAACATCGTTTGGTTACAGATGACAAGCTACCTGTAGTAATTAACACACAAGTGATCCGGAAAATTCATGCACACCAAAAGTAAAGGTATATACAAAAAGAAACGATCTATTGTTGGAACTAAACATCCACATAATTTTATAATCATTTAACTGAAATGTTCACATTACAGAATAAATAAAAACGAAAACCCACTGATGATGGCACAGTGGTGCCGAAACATGTTTGGGTACTGAGAAAAAAACGGTGTTTTCCATTACTGGAGGACCTCACATCGAAGAACCGAGGGTTCTGATGGCAACACAGAACTAAGTACATAAGTGGAAGCTGAAAGGTGAAAGAATATAGAGAGAGTCTGTATGACAGAAAATAGCTTGAGGACAATGTTATAGAAACAGAAAACGAAGTAGGTGAAGACGAGAACGGAAATATGGTTCTGCGAGAAGAATTTGACACAGCACTGAAAGATGTAAATTGTAACAAGGCCCCTGGAGCAAAAGACATTACCTCAGAATTATTGAGAACCTCGTGAGAGCAAGCCACGACAAAATATTTCATATGGTGCGCAAGATATATGAGACAGGAGAAATAATCTCAGACTTCTGGAAGATAGTAATAATTCCATTTTCAAAAAAGGCAGGTACTGACAGGTGTGAACGCCACCGAACCATCAGTTTAATGATTCACGGTTGCAAAATATTATCACGAATTGTTTACAGAAGAGTGTAAAATCTGGTGGGAACTGATCTCTGTGAAGATCATTTTAGGTTCCGGGGAAATGTAGGAACACATGACACAATACTGACCTTACGACTTATCGTAGAAGACAGGTCGAAAAAACGCAAATCTATGTTTATAGCTTTTGTAGATTTGGAGAAATCTTTTAACATTATTAACTTGACTGCAATTACTTAAATTTTCAAGGTAGCAGGGATTAAATACGGCGAGAGACATGTTATTTATAACTTGTACAACAACTAGACTACAGCTATCAGAGTCGAAAGATATGAAAGGGAAGCCGTTGTTGAGAAGGGGGTGAGGCACGGTTGTAGCCTGTCTCCACGTTAGTCAATCTGTACACTGAGTTAGCTGTAAAGGAACACGAGGAGAAATTTGGAAAGTAAATTAAAGCTCAGGGATAAGAAATAAAAAACTTTGAGGTTTACCGTTATTGTAATTCTATCAGAGACAGCAAATGACTTGGAATAGCAGCTCAATGGAATAGATTGTGTCTCATGAGATGAACATCACAAAAGCAAAATACGGGTAATGGTATGTAGTCGAATCAAATCAGGCTATGGTGATCGAATTACATTACGACATGAAAGATTATAGGTAACAGATGAGTTTCGCTATTTGGATAGTAAATAGCTAATGATGGTCGATATAGAGAGGATTTCTGAAAAAGAGTTTTTTTTAACATTTAATATTAATTCAAGTGTTATGAAATTTCTGAAGGTCTGGAGTGCAGCCTCGTATGGAAGAAAAAGGTGGATGATCTGCTGTTCAGACAAGAAGAGGATAGAAGCTTATGAAATATGGTGCTACAGAAGAATACCAAAGATTAGATGAGTAGTTCGTGCAACAGATGATCAGATATTGAATTGAACTGGGCAAAAAAGAAATTAATGGCACAGTCTGAATAAAAGCCAGTGTGGCCGAGCGGTTCTAAACTCTTCAGTCTGGAACCGCGTGACCTCTACAGTCGCAGGTTCGAATCCTGCCTCGGGCATGGATGTGTGTGATGTCCTTAGGTTGGTTAGGTTTAAGTAGTTCTAAATTCTAGGGGACTGATGACCTCAGATGTTAAGTCCCATAGTGGTCAGAGCCATTTTCTGAACAAAGGAAGAGATCAACTGATAAGATATATCCTTAGGCATCAGTAATTGTCCATTTGGTAATTGAGGGAAGTGGAGGGGGGAGGGTTACTTGAAGATGAAGAGGACGAAAAGATTAGTGTTTAACGTCCCTGATTGAAGACCGGAATTAATTCATAATTAATTTTAATTATGTCTATGCATATTTCAAGAATAATTCCAGATTGGTTTTTATGGGGGATGAGACAGAGGCTAACGCTTTACCCGAAAAATTCGTGGGAATTATCATGTTGATGAGTATGGCAGTTCACTTCTGTTGTAAAGTGTTTTTCTAAATATGACCTGACTTCAGTTCACTCCCAGAATATTCATTGTGAAGAGCATCCATTCACTTACAAAGACCGTATACGACTGTTGCATACAAAGGGCACCTGCCAGCCCTTATTCACTCATTACTTGTGACATATCTTAAAAAGTCAAAAGCGAATGTGAGACGCCCTCCGCCAGCTACAAGCTTTAGGCACTTCGTAGCACGTGGATCCTCGTACGAGATCATCGTTGATGACTATGTGTACTGTATCTAAATTCGGTGAAACCAGAATAAACTGCTGTGGACAAATCGCCTGAGTCAGCTGACATGGGCAAAAACGTGTTAATGCCTGGGCTCGCAGTAGACTGTCGGGAACTGTAATAGCAGATAGACGGGCCACAATGCAGGACAACAGGGGAGGGGGGGGGGGGGGCGGGGGGAGGGGGGGGACAGACTGCACTACTAGGTAAAACCTCCTCGCTTTGGTACACAGAAGTTGCCGCCCCACATTTCTACGAATCTCTGTATACTACACTCCGCAGGTCACTCAGATCAGCATGGATACAGGGACAAAATAGTTAACATCTGAGGTCATCACTCCCCTAGAACTAAGACCTACTTAAACCTAACGAACCTAAGGACATCACACACATCCATGCCCGAGGCAGGATTCGAACCTGCGACCGTAGCGGTCGCGTGGTTCCAGACTGTAGCGCCTAGAACCGCTCGACCACTCTGGCCGGCGATACAGGGACACCTACAATGAATGTTAAAAGCGTGGATAAGGGCGTCTGTACTGATGAATCACGGCTATTGCTAGATGTTGGTGTTAACGGGCATGTCTATGTACACTCCTGGAAATTGAAATAAGAACACCGTGAATTCATTGTCCCAGGAAGGGGAAACTTTATTGACACATTCCTGGGGTCAGATACATCACATGATCACACTGACAGAACCACAGGCACATAGACACAGGCAACAGAGCATGCACAATGTCGGCACTAGTACAGTGTATATCCACCTTTCGCAGCAATGCAGGCTGCTATTCTCCCATGGAGACGATCGTAGAGATGCTGGATGTAGTCCTGTGGAACGGCTTGCCATGCCATTTCCACCTGGCGCCTCAGTTGGACCAGCGTTCGTGCTGGACGCGCAGACCGCGTGAGACGACGCTTCATCCAGTCCCAAACATGCTCAATCGGGGACAGATCCGGAGATCTTGCTGGCCAGGGTAGTTGACTTACACCTTCTAGAGTACGTTGGGTGGCACGGGATACATGCGGACGTGCATTGTCCTGTTGGAACAGCAAGTTCCCCTGCCGGTCTAGGAATGGTAGAACGATGGGTTCGATGACGGTTTGGATGTACCGTGCACTATTCAGTGTCCCCTCGACGATCACCAGTGGTGTACGGCCAGTGTAGGAGATCGCTCCCCACACCATGATGCCGGGTGTTGGCTCTGTGTGCCTCGGTCGTATGCAGTCCTGATTGTGGCGCTCACCTGCACGGCGCCAAACACGCATACGACCATCATTGGCACCAAGGCAGAAGCGACTCTCATCGCTGAAGACGACACGTCTCCATTCGTCCCTCCATTCACGCCTGTTGCGACACCACTGGAGGCGGGCTGCACGATGTTGGGGCGTGAGCGGAAGACGGCCTAACGGTGTGCGGGACCGTAACCCAGCTTCATGGAGACGGTTGCGAATGGTCCTCGCCGATACCCCAGGAGCAACAGTGTCCCTAATTTGCTGGGAAGTGGCGGTGCGGTCCCCTACGGCACTGCGTAGGATCCTACGGTCTTGGCGTGCATCCGTGCGTCGCTGCGGTCCGGTCCCAGGTCGACGGGCACGTGCACCTTCCGCCGACCACTGGCGACAACATCGATGTACTGTGGAGACCTCACGCCCCACGTGTTGAGCAATTCGGCGGTACGTCCACCCGGCCTCCCGCATGCCCACTATACGCCCTCGCTCAAAGTCCGTCAACTGCACATACGGTTCACGTCCACGCTGTCGCGGCATGCTACCAGTGTTACAGACTGCGATGGAGCTCCGTATGCCACGGCAAACTGGCTGACACTGACGGCGGCGGTGCACAAATGCTGCGCAGCTAGCGCCATTCGACGGCCAACACCGCGGTTCCTGGTGTGTCCGCTGTGCCGTGCGTGTGATCATTGCTTGTACAGCCCTCTCGCAGTGTCCGGAGCAAGTATGGTGGGTCTGACACACCGGTGTCAATGTGTTCTTTTTTCCATTTCCAGGAGTGTATATTCGCAGTAATATTGACTCTCCGGATGAGAGCGTGCGTCACTGTGAATAACCGCATCACTGAATGTATCTGCAGATAACACGCAGCAATAACTTTGTGGTTAAAAGTTAATGGACAGTGTCGATACTACGATTTTCGTCTACTTTTAAATTAGAATCGATCGATAATAACTGTTATAGCTAAAATCATTACAGTTGAAACACGTATGTAACGCAGCAGCGATGGCGAGGCATTGTAGCATCTGTGACCAGAGAGTATGCGCTTGACCGCGCGAGTGTTGCGAGCGGTTCTCAGTCAGTAGTAGTCTTTGCGAGTTAGTTGTCGCTATGCAGAGTAGCAGTCAGTCAGTCGTTGCGAGTCTGTAGCTCTGTCTAGTTGAGAGCAGTACTCAGTCTGTAGTCGTCATGCAGAGCGGTCGGTCAGTAGTAGCAGCCCAGTGCGGTTGTGTGATGTAGGCGGTCGGCAACAATGGTCAAGATGAGAAATAAGGTATACTGATAATTAATATAATCATTAGATAATGAAAAATTTTATTTATTGTAATTATTCTCCAACAAGTCTCCCAATAATAATTTTTTTATTTCAAAAGCATTTTCTCAAAACTTTAATTTTTTTGAACTAAAGATCTCGTTGCACTTCCCATTTCATTCCACTTCTTTTGAAGAAAAATTTCACTAGAATTACAAAAAAAAAGGAGAATATTATTATTTGCAATGTAGTTCCTCCAAGTGGTGCGCAACAACAAGAGCAGATATGTGACATCCATTTATTCTGAGGTAAGACTTGAATTCTGATTGTTTTTACACAGGGCCAAAAACCGATATTTCGGTTTAATTGAATTTTCTTGTCACTGAATGGACTTTAATTTTTTGAAGGATTTATAATTGAGTCAGATTGCGAATTTCACATTTGTTGCCATTGTCAGTACATTTGATTGTAGGCATGTTACGCATAGAGCCATGTCCATCAGCTTTTCTAATTAGTATCGTCCTTTTCTTTTAAAATTTTTGTGGGGAGGTTACACTTGGCTCCCATTTCTATTAAGTATTGCTATTTATTTTCATAAAAAAAATACGGTGGGGAGGTTACACTTGGCGACACCCAGTCCAGGATCGTATTTCGTTGAGAGTCTTTTGAGCGACAGTCAGATATCTGCTCTTATTTGCTTAGATAATTAGGATTTGGCGCAACGCTTTTAATAATATTGTGACTTTCTTTCTACAGGTCAACGGCAATTTGCTGCTTTGTTGTATTTGTGTGTTGCTTTTGCATTGTGCATATTTATTTTGTGAAAAATTGTGACTATTGTAAAATGCCGCGAAAGACTATGAATAGTGTATCGCGAGGTATTATGAATGAAATTACCGACCCAAACAACTTTGCCGATAGGACATATGACACGCAGTGTAATGATGACAATCCTGCGTTCACTAACAATCAGTGCATTCCAACCACTAATGATGACTTTCACCTTAATGATGAACAAACGAACTCAATTGTCTCGTCTGTTAACTTGACGACAATTGATGACGCGGAGCGGTCTATAGTAATGAGCGCTGCCGAGCTTAACACACCCGATTTAGAAAATCCAAGTAATGTACAGACAAATTTGTCTAATGAAAATGAACAGGATACCGAAAGTACGTCGGATTTATTTAATTCCGAAATAATGTCTGACAGTGTATGTCTAACTGGCAAACCTTTTTCTAAAATACAGAATAACCAAATGGTTACAGTAAGCGAGAGAGTTCCAGATCCACCACTAAACAGCACAGAGAGTATAAACGCTAACTTTGGTTTTGAACAAATTATGGCAAGATTGCTCAAACAACAATTTTGTGAACAGGATAAAAAATTTAATAAAATTAATGAAAAACTTGACAATAATGACGAAAATTTTAAACAACTTAGGGAACAGAACAAACAAGATAACGAAAATCTCAAACAACAACTCAATGAACAGGTCAAACAACTTAGGGAAGATAACAAACACTTAAATGAAAAACTTGACAATAATGACGAAAATTTCAGACAGCTTAGTGAACAAATTCGAGACGTTGCCGCGCAGTGCCATGACACTAAGGAACAGTTGCGCGTGGAAATTGAGGCTTGTTCACAAAAAAATCGCGAAGAAATAAAGTCGGTTGCGCAAGAATTAAGGGAAATGCAAACAGCCGCGACAGATACACTCAGAGACGAAATTAGCGGAGTCGCCAAACAGTGCTCTGAAAAAGCTATACAATTACGGGACGAGTTTAGAGCAATGACGGTAGAACTTTCGCGCACTATGGACGCAAAGATAGACGCGAAATTCGAACAGCAGAACACTCAGATTAACGAGCGCTTTAATCAGCACATACAGAACAGTGATACGCGTTTCCGCAGATTTATTCAGGATCAAAACAAAGTAAAACGACAAGTCATGGAAACAATCACTGCACAAAGACAAGAGGACAAACGTAAAATATTCGCGAAAGCGAAGACGTATGTAGACAATAATATTACTACAGTGTCCGACAAAATTAATACCATAGAACAATTGAACGCGGAATTACGGGATGAAATTTCTGACCTTAAATCAAAAACAGATACACACACAGTAAATATTCAAACAGTGACAGATAGATTCGAACAATTAGATCTAACACAGGATTGTGATGTTATCAAAGGTGATGTTAAAAAACTGAGCGAAACTACGCGCAAGTTGCAAAAACAGATTAATGCGTCTGATTCTAAAACCGATGATCAGGTTAAGATATTGACTGAAAAATGTGATGAATTGGCCAGTCGTATTGATGTTATCGAAAATGCTAATGACAATAAATCAGACGATACTGCACCGGTTTCTTTTATCCAAACACCTGAATTTCAAAATTTACAGCAGACAATTAATGAAATCGATTCATCTAACAACACGTTACGTAGGAAGTTGTCAAATTTACAACAAGAAGTAACAGAGATAAAAAACATTTCAGTTAATAACATGCCACAACAGACGCCACTTTGCGAACATTTGTCTGACTCACGCAACGTGTATAATGTGAGCAATTTACAGAGACTACGAGACGTAAAATCCGAAAAGCCACGCGACTTAAAATCTGAAAAGCTACGTAACTTGAAGTACGAAATGACACAGACAAACAAATTCTCACACAAACCTGAACGTGTTCTCAAATTCAGTGACGAGAGCGTTGATAATAAGCAGTTTGCATTTGTAAGAAAATGTAAAGAATTTAATAATGACAGAACACAGGTACACGCTTTGCACTGTATACGACAATTTATCTTTGTACATTCACCGCTATTACCTGTAACGAAGAAACTAGCTTTGAACCAGATGCGACAATTTATTTTTGTATTTACAACAGCATTGTCTGTAATGAAGAAATTTGAATTAGCACGGATACAACAATTTGCCTTTGAAATTTTACCGCTATTGCCTGTAACACAAAAGCTAAAATTTATTTGCAGTGCGTAATTGACCTCAGGGGATTCATTACGCTTTAATGAATATGTGCCGTAGCGAGCATAGGGCCCCGAGCTGTAGTAGTGCTGTTTCATCTTTAGTTTTCTGCACTGCTGCCTTTTCTTCTACTATCCTTTATATCTATCAAAACTGCTCTTTAACTATTGCTCTTTGTAGTATTAAGAAACGAGTAATGAAAACCCGATGTGACAAACTTTTACCGAATGTGACAACTTTCATTAGGCACTCCAGAACCAGCGTAATTTTAATAACGGATAAAATCGTAATCATCAGTATGTGTAAAATTAACAGCAAACGCATTTTTTTGGTAACAATAGACCTTTTCACCACAACAGCATGAAAGTCAGCCGCTTAGCATACGTAACCAACAATGCAGTCTACAAGGTCAACTAAACTTTAATGTTTCGCCGCGTGCACGTATAGTCCCAGCCCCAGCAAATAGTAACGCATGGCAGCAAAGAAATAACTACGTACAGACAACACACTATTTCAACTCGCATAGCAATACGCCGTATAGAAATTACTATCTTGACAGACGTAAAAATGATGAGCACAATTTTCAGCGTACATTTAATAACAGTCGATCTTATGAGCAGCAACAACATCAGCAACAACGAATAATCATGAATGAAACAGACAATAGGTGTCATCCATAGCGTAACACGTCCATAAGAAATAACAGAACAGTTCATATAGTGGATATGCCACAATATTCTCCCGTAAATAACAGCACGTACGATAGATTTTGACCAGATACAGCACAGACTGCATATTCCAGTAACGTAAGCAATAATTTTGACACGCAGAATCTTCTTCACGAAAATGTTATTAATTTTGACGCTATCCGACACACGTTTGCATTAAGGACAGAATTACGACGTATGTAGGCGACATTCTTATCGCAGAAGCTAACTGGTCTGAACACAATGTGATTTTAGAACGTCTGTTACAAACTTTCCATGCACAAGGACTTACAGTTAATCTTAGTAAATCGCATTTTGGCAAAACTTCCATAAAATTTCTTGGACACGTAATTTCAGCAGAAGGCATTGCGCCTGATCCGGAAAAACTTCAAGCTCTACGTGACATTACTGTTCCTACGACAAAGAAACAACTACGCAGTTTTTTGGGCTTAATTAACTTTTTTCGTAAATTTATTCATTATTCCGCTTTAGACACGCCTAGACTATGCCAATTAACAGGTAAAAACAGTATTTGGTCTTGGGATAAGCAAGCACATTCTGAATTTGTGAACCTGAAACATGCTTTGTTGAATGCTCCACTTTTGTCGCACCCCGATCTTACTAGAAATTTTTCCATTGCCACCGACAGTTCCAACACCGCTTTAGGCGTACACATTTTCCAGGAAATTGAAGAAGATGGTTCTACAGTAATCAAAAACATCGCATTTGCAAGCCGCATTCTGTCACCTGCTGAACGAAATTACTCCGTTACAGAATTGGAAACATTATGTGTTGTATGGGCTTTTAGGAGATTTAGGCATTTTCTTTATGGCAGACATACCACCGTTTACACAGACCACAGAGCAATACAATTTTTACTTTCAGCTAAATTCACTCACGACAGGTTAAGTAGATGGAAACTTTATTTACAAGAATTTAATTTTACGATTGTCCACATTCCCGGTACACAAAATGTTATAGCAGACGCACTATCGCGTTCTCTCAGCAACAATCAGCAAGACGTAGCAACCAACTTTTGCAAAACAAATTTCAGTGTCATGTACATTCAGCAAGTTGCATTTGAAAATTTTATTTCATCGTCATTACAGGACATAGCGCAAGAACAAAATAAAGACAATGTGTGGAAAGAAATTAAACACATTTGGCAAGATAGAAAAAATGTTACGATTAGGAACCACTACACTGTACGCAATGACATTCTGTTTCGCCGCTCTCATCCTGATAGCAACAATTGGTTATTATGCATTCCTGACGAACTGGTTAACAAATTAATCTGGTACACTCATTTAAGTTACGCACATTACGGAGCAAGAAAATGTTTTCTTATACTGAGACAGAACTGTTATTTTACCAACATGGAGAAACGTATACGACGAGTTTTAGCGTCTTGTAAAATTTGCCAGAAAGCTAAATCAGACACCATTTCACATATTCCTCCATTATATCCCATTGTACCTGTTAAATTAAGACACATGGCCGCAGTAGATATTTTTGGTCCGATTCCGAGAACTAACAGAGGTTTTTGCTACATCTTTGTCGCTGTTGAACTCACTTCAACATTTGTTACTTTCACTCCGTTACGCAAAGCTACTGCTAAAACTGTTTCGAAAGCATTTGTAAAACATTTTCTATCTCATGTAGGGCATGTAATGAAAGTAATTTCTGATAATGGATCTCAATTTCGTAGTAGCGTATGGACACGCATGTTACGAGCCAGAAACATTTCTCCGATCTATATATCCAAGTACCACGCTTCTTCGAACCCTTGTGAAAGATTAATGAAAGAAATTGGTAAGCTGTGCCGAATATACTGCCACAAAAGACATATTGATTGGGATACATACATACTCTCATTCCAAGATGTAATTAATTCCATACCAAATGAATCCACTATGCTATCTCCGTCTGTTATACTGAAAAGTGCTGAACCACCTAACAAAATTAAAGAATTAATAACATTTCCTACATCTCGTCGATTACGACACCACGAAATAATTGACATTGCGCTGAACAACATCAAACGTGCCGCAGAGCGCCGGAGAAGACAGCAAAAACAGGTTTGTACACGCCGCGACTTTCACGTTGGACAGAAGATATTAGTACGTACACACTACGTATCCAGCAAATTAAAAGGTAAGTGCCGTAAATTTGAACTTCTATACGCAGGTCCGTATCGGATTCGCAGCATCCCTCACCCCAATGTTGTACACGTCGAAACTTTGAGAACCAGAAAATCGAAAGGCAATCACCATATCTCAAACATTAAACCGTTTATTGAGTGAAACCACTGTATGATTCAACACACTATGATGTCATTTACTAATGCAATTAATTCACCTGACTAATTACTGATGATTATCGTATTTTTTCTTGGCAAGTGCCCGGCAAGGTAAGGTTAGCAGGTCGCTCTTCTTGTCGTTACACATCAGACCGTGCACATTTTCCATTTTTTTTGTGTATATGACTGTACTCCAGTTTTGTTTGTATGGACTATGAAATAGTTAAGATATAACACACACCAGTCGACTTTGACATTTTTTTTGCCTTATGACATCTCAACATCGTGACTGTTTCACATTTTTTTTTTTTTTTTGCTGCTGCATTGTATTATTCTGTATATATTTTTGCATCTGAACACTGTCAACGTCTTTAACATATTACGTTTTCTGTCATGTTATGCTGTAGGGTTAATTATGTTACCATAAACCAGTCATTATCTAGAGGGTATATGATTTAAATGCAGGACATTAATCTTTGTTCATCAATTTCAGAAAGGAATGATGATTCTAAGAAATAAATTTAACATAAATGGGAATTTCACCTACGGAATAAACGAAAGGAGATGCAATAACTTCATGAGGAAGAGTAAATGGATCAGGATTAACAAACATTAACAAGAATATACTATACTCATCGAAGAATAGCAGTCTTAACTAATTTTTTCTTTCAGAATACAAGGTGATTGATGCAGGCTGTCAGAGAGAACTACACATCTTAGTTTTAGTGATGAAATATGCTAGAGATAAGGAATAGTTATGTAATGAGTAATGAAGTGATTTTTTGCAGATGATAATGAATACTGATGAATAATGATGAAGGATATGATGTTATGAATAATGAAGTTTTTCTTTACAGGTGACAGATGAGGATAATGTTGAAGTTATGTATTTATGCTACGTAGTTATTTAAGTATTTGTTGCAGTTTGCTTTGACAGCAGGTGTTACATTGCATAGTAGGATGACGGAAAGTTTTGGAAAGGACAGCTATGGAACACATTTTATACACATTTCACTACTTGTTAATTCGAAGTTCACTACTTTTCAGCATAGTGTGCGTTTCTTCTTTCAGGTCAATAATCCGTTTTTGTATTATTTTTTCCAGGATAAGTTTTTCATGATACTTGCTAAACCTGTTACTTATTATACCTGTTCTAGAACTTGCATTTCTTTTGTATTTTACCCATTTGTGTTTATCATTTATAAATGTGATCACATGTACTGCCTTGTTACATAATCTTGCTACAGCTGACTCATGACGAATGACGTTACTTATCCTCATTTGCAGCAATAGGTCAAAAGCAAAAAGTATTATGCCTCAGCAATTAATTATCGATCCCAACGCAATGCATTGCTACCAAAAAAAATGTATTACCAGTCCCACATAATGTCACTAGTTTATGATAATTCTGAATAATACTGATCAACTCTGAATAGCATGTCACTCGAGTAATGACCTCTTAATGAGACTATATTCAAAATAATGCTTTGTCACTAGCTAATAACTGCCACTGTTTATTGTAATGCCTGTGATTACTAATGATTTGACTGTAATTAACTGATTTTTAATAATGACTTTGTAATGATCTGAATAATACTGAATGATGAACTATGTTTTATTCTATTCAATACTTGATGGCCACTGAGTGCCAATAATTAATGTCAATCAACGAAATTGTTATTAATTATGCCATTAATTAACTCTTGTTTTCAATGTTGATACTTTGTTGTTGGAAATGAATGTGACTGTTTCATAATGCTTTGTAATTAGGAAAAGACTAATGATTCTTAATAGATTGGAATGACACATAATTAATTAACTATGGTACTGTTTAATAATGCTTTGTAATTAATTAAGGCTAATAATTCTTAGTATATTGAAATGACAAATGATTAATTAATTAACTGTAATTAGACAAATGATTAATTAACGACAAATGATTAATTAACTGTAATTATACAAATGATTAATTAACTGTAATTAGACAAATGATTAATTAAAGACAAATGATTAATTAACTGTAATTAGGAGAAGGTTAATGATTCTTGA
Source organism: Schistocerca piceifrons (assembly GCF_021461385.2). Lineage (NCBI taxonomy): Eukaryota > Metazoa > Arthropoda > Insecta > Orthoptera > Acrididae > Schistocerca > Schistocerca piceifrons. Next base: position 183,086,930 of record NC_060138.1, on the reverse strand, counting down.
TTATACTCTGTAACTGAAAAGAATGCGATTATTTCATAATGCTTTGTAACCAGGAAAAGAAGGCTACTGATTCTGTGTAAAACAATTAATGAACATTTTTCTGTAATACTACATACTTGGTACAGAAATGTTCAATAACTGGGCTATGAATGCCACGAACTATCAATGAAGACTGTAATTGTCAATATTATGTGACTTGATGTCCTTCACCTCATAAGCTGACTACCCTGAATTACTGCAATGTCCATTTGTCCTGTTTATCCCAGTGATCATGGAGCACTATATTTGGTTTTGCACTAATTCTACGTTGGTGTGCCTTGTAAGAGTGTGGTGTTGACACGACATGCTGTCCACCACCATGAGCGATGAAGACATTATTATGGTCCCACTGTTTGGTGTACCTAATGTACTGCCAAAATGAAAACATGGAACATTACTACGACAGTTCAGTGTCTTGGCTACACTGATAAATTCTGATGGGAAAAGAACTTCAAGTTGTGTCACTTGGTGTTGTACTACTGTGGAAAGATATGGACTTTCAGAGCAGCTGTGTGCAATCTAAAGTGCTACAACCATGATGCAATCCTTCCCTTTCCTATCCTGATTCTTGTCACATAAAGAAAAAATTTTTTTTGGTAACATCATTTATGTTCATAGGTTATACATTTTTCGATTCGCTAAACTCCAGTGTGAGTACACTTATGTCACTGGTCGACATGATGTTTGCCATTATGTTTATTTGTTGTGAAAATACTAAAGACATTTTTCAGTGCATGTGCACTTTGGACATGAATTTTTTTTGCCATTATGTTTATTTGTTGTGAAAAACATAATATTTTTTGCCAGTCTGTTTATTTGTTCTGAATATGCTAAAGAATTTTTTCAGTGCCTGTGCACTTTGTTATCTGTCAAATAATTTGTATATACTTTTCTGATTTGCTACTATGTTTTGTACTCACATTTTGTCTTTGTCTGATATATTTTGTACTTAGTGCGTGTGCACAACATTTACTTTATGTACTACATCTAATTATTCTTGCCAGTCTGTTTATTTGTTCTGCATATGCTAAAGAATTTTTTCAGTGCCTGTGCACTTTATCTGTCAAAAAGTTTGTATATACTTTTTTCTGATTTGCTACTATGTTTAGTATTCACATTTTGTCGTTGTCTGATATATTTTGTACTTAGTGCGTGTGCACAACATTTAAATATTCTGTAAGTTGTAGGATTTTGTTAATTAAAGAAAAATTTTGCCGCGCTTGGCAAGTCCAAATGACTCACCATCGCTGCCAAATTTTTGCCCCCCGAGTGGAGGGTTATGAAACACGTATGTAACGCAGCAGCGATGGCGAGGCATTGTAGCATCTGTGACCAGAGAGTATGCGCTTGACCGCGCGAGTGTTGCGAGCGGTTCTCAGTCAGTAGTAGTCTTTGCGAGTTAGTTGTCGCTATGCAGAGTAGCAGTCAGTCAGTCGTTGCGAGTCTGTAGCTCTGTCTAGTTGAGAGCAGTACTCAGTCTGTAGTCGTCATGCAGAGTGGTCGGTCAGTAGTAGCAGCCCAGTGCGGTTGTGTGATGTAGGCGGTCGGCAACAATGGTCAAGATGAGAAATAAGGTATACTGATAATTAATATAATCATTAGATAATGAAAAATTTTATTTATTGTAATTATTCTCCAACAAGTCTCCCAATAATAATTTTTTTATTTCAAAAGCATTTTCTCAAAACTTTAATTTTTTTGAACTAAAGATCTCGTTGCACTTCCCATTTCATTCCACTTCTTTTGAAGAAAAATTTCACTAGAATTACAAAAAAAAAAGGAGAATATTATTATTTGCAATGTAGTTCCTCCAAGTGGTGCGCAACAACAAGAGCAGATATGTGACATCCATTTATTCTGAGGTAAGACTTGAATTCTGATTGTTTTTACACAGGGCCAAAAACCGATATTTCGGTTTAATTGAATTTTCTTGTCACTGAATGGACTTTAATTTTTTGAAGGATTTATAATTGAGTCAGATTGCGAATTTCACATTTGTTGCCATTGTCAGTACATTTGATTGTAGGCATGTTACGCATAGAGCCATGTCCATCAGCTTTTCTAATTAGTATCGTCCTTTTCTTTTAAAATTTTTGTGGGGAGGTTACACTTGGCTCCCATTTCTATTAAGTATTGCTATTTATTTTCATAAAAAAAATACGGTGGGGAGGTTACACAGTTGTGCACAGTAGGCAGAAAGACACATTTATTCGATGATTACACGACTGCAGAACAATCACTGGAAATAAACACATTCATTCTATGCCTGGGACCATGAGTACGGAGCGATTTAAAAAAATTCAAATGGCTCTGAGCTCTATGGGACTTTACTTCTGTGGTCATCAGTCCCCTAGAACTTAGAACTACTTAAACCTAACTAACCTAAGGACATCACACACATCCATGCCCGAGGCAGGATTCGAACCTGCGACCGTAGCAGTCACGCGGTTCCAGACTGTAGCGGCTAGAACCGCTCGGCCACTCCGGCCGGCAGCGATTTAAAGTGGAATTAGTACACAAAATTATTAGCAGGAAAGGAAGAATGCAGACTGAGCTCCACTGGAAAAATCGACAGAAAGTTAATCCACACACGAAGGACGTTCCTTTCAGAACCCTCTTTCGACCAATATTTGAATTCTGCTCGTCACTCTGGGATCCGTATTAGATGGGATTGGTAGAAGAAACATAAGAGGTACAAATCAGAGTAACGCGTTCCGTCAGTTTCATTTAGCAAGTGCGAAATGGTTGCACAGATGTTCAACCAATACCAGTAGTAGACGTTACAAGTGAGGCGCTGTGCAGCGTGGTGTGATTTACTGTTAAAATTCCTACAGCATATGCCCCTAAAAGATCTGATCAATTTATTTTTCCCCTCTGCATATATCTCGCGAAGAGACCATGGAGATAGAATCAGAGAGTTTCGAGCTCACACGGAGGCCTGCCAATAATCGTTGTTCCTGTGAATCGAACAAAAAATAGGTTTAGTGATAGTGTGAAAATGCCTTTTAAACTGCACGGTTTTGGTTTTTTTCCTTTAAAGCGCAAAACGGTTTCTGCAGTATTCAGCAAAAACATCCTGTAATGAGAATGGATCAGTCGTGCGGACTCTTTCAGTTCTCTCTTTGTGGCGTTGGAGGTATGGTCGTTCTTTAGCCTGGCAAGAATGCGCGCTGTCGACTGGGCCATGTGGTCGAGAGGATTTTTTTTTTTTTTTTTTTTTTGTGGAAATTTGTGGTAAGGTCTTATGGGACCAAACCGCTAACACAGTCCTTAAGCTTACACACTATTTAATCTAACTTACGCTAAGGACGACACACACACCCATGCCCGAGGGAAGACTCGAACCTCCGACGGGGGGAGCCGCGCGGACCGTGACAAGACGCCTGAGACCGCGCGGCTACCCCGCGCAGCAGCGAGAGGATTTGAAGTTCGCTCTGTGTTCTGCGATTCCACGCGAGGCAGTTCAGAGGTGTCGTCGCTGCAGTGTTGGAGATTTTGGTAAGATGAGTTATTTCGCCATCATTGTTCACAGGGAACGTTTCGATTATTTCAGTTCTGTGACAAATATTTTCATGCTAGGTGTTTTGAAATCAATCTGGATATATAATTTGTAATGAACTTTAATGTGATTTGATACTCAGGCGTGAAACATTACAAGAACTCAGAGATCGCTCGTTTTTCTTAAGTCGGAAGCTGATTATGGAATTGGGTCGTATTTAGTTAATCCGGTGCATACTGCATTCAGTCATGTCATCTTCTCTTGCACTTTAGATAATACAGTACTTTACTGAAACACGTGTGTAGAGAACTTGCAAAATTTTGGCTTTACAACAACTTCGACTCACATCACATGTGCTGAGAACCTCGTGTAGTTTATGTAGAATATGTATTTAGTATTGCTGCTAGTTATTTCTGCTCTCCCGAGCTACTTATTAAATTTCTGTACGTGACCTGTAGCCAAGATCCTCATTTTCCCATTCGTATCGTCAATGGTTAATCAGTATACGAGTATGCATAGTCAAACAGTTACATCGTACACAGCTCGCGCACGTCATTAGTAAGAAATCCCCCCTCCCCCGCCCCCCCCCCCACCCCTCTGCTTGTACAATGTAAGACCCAGAAAGGTACATTTGGATGCTGTTTCCGGTATGCAGATTGCTGTGGCAATTCAAATAACAATGATACTATCCCTCTTTTTTTCAAGTTTCATGCAGAACTTCGTCTTTCAGTTACGTTATGATTCAATTTGATTGATGAAGTGTGAGTGATAAGTGTCCGCCCCCAGTAGCTGAATGGTCAGCGTGACTGATTGTCAATCCTAAGGGCTCGGGTTGGATTCCCGGCTGGGTCGGGGAATTTTCTCCGCCCAGGGACTGGGTGTTGTGCTGTCATCATCATCATCGATGCAGGTCGTCGAAGTGGCGTCAAATTGAAAGAACGGCACCCGGCGAACGACCTGCCCGACTGGGGGGCCCTAGCCATACGATTAAATAAATAAGTGATAGGTCATTTTCGAATACAAATTTTGCAGTTAACGATAAGAGGAACTATCTCATTGCACAGTGTTTGACTATAAGATGGACATATCCACACCACATAAATTTGGTAGGATCTTATCAGTGATTGCTGCAGTTTGATGTTCAATTACATGAGTTAAGCATGTCCATTTCCCCTGGCGCAGACTTAGGTAAAAGTGTGTTACTGTCACAGATTCTTTTCCGTACTTTTAGTCAAGACAGCGTTTACAAATTGAATATTAAGCCACGAACAGTCATACAACAGAGCACAGCTTTATAAATCAGGGCTTTGTCTAACTATTCATGATAATAGATCAGTTTCTCAACACAGTATACACGTTTTAGAAGTGGCACAATTGTACACACTTAGGAGTGAGATCAGTGTCAATTTTTATAGCTCTCGTACCCAGCAACAGATGGCAACACTTAACTCTAAGCTTTTACATTTGAGGGTTAGCCCGTTTTTCTGTGCTTGTCTTCATCTGAGAAACGAGCAACACGGCTAATATCTAAAAGTATGTGAGATTTGACGATTGCAACACGACTTCATTTGACTTCCAGTACTGAAGAAATACTCTGCAGAAAAATTACGAAACTCTGTTTCAGTAATTACAACAAAAAATTGTAACGTACCTAGAATATGACAGACTACGTGTATTAAAATATGATAATGATTGAACTTTGCGTCGTCAGTCTACAGAATGTGAATTATGAGATCCGGCTTTAATAGACGAAATTTTAGGCCAGCGGCAAGGCTACTGACAGAATGTCAGTGTACGGAATGAGTTAAACTGGTTACTAATATTTGAAGATCTGCAGTTACGTATACAATTAAAGGCTTGAGGATGTGAACTGAGGGTTTCGGATGTGGTCCTGATTCATCATCGTCATTTGTCAGTGAACTATACACTCAGCTGACAAAAGTCATGGGGTAGTGATATGCAGGTATAGAGATGGTGGTAGTACCAAGTACACAACGTATAAAAGGGCAGTACATTGGCAGAGCTATCGCTTGTATTCACTGATAAATGTGAAAAAGTTTCGGACGTGATTATGGCCGCAAGACAGGGATTAATAAGCTTTGAATGCGGAATGGTAGTTGGAGCTAGATGAATGGGATATTCCGTTTCGGAATCCAATATTCTGGGATATAAAGTGTCAAGAGTGTGGTGAGAATAACAAATATCAGGCATTATATCTCCCCACGGACAGTGGCCGACGGCCTTCACTTAACGACCGATAGCAGCGGCGTTTGCGCAACTCAATGTGGGACGTATGACGAACATATCCGTTATAACAATTCGGCGAAATTTGGCGCTAATGGGCTTGGCAGCAGACGACGGAAGCGAGTGCCTTTGCTAACATTGCCGGCCGGTGAGGCCGTGCGGTTCTAGGCGCTTCAGTGTGGAACTGCGTGACCGCTACGGTCGCAGGTTCGAATCCTGCCTCGGGCATTGATGTGTGTGATGTCCTTAGGTTAGTTAGGTTTAAGTAATTCTAAGTTCTAGGGGACTGATGACCACAGATGGTAAGTCCCATAGTGCTCAGAGCCATTTGAACTACACTCCTGGAAATGGAAAAAAGAACACATTGACACCGGTGCGTCAGACCCACCATACTTGCTCCGGACACAGCGAGAGGGCTGTACAAGCAATGATCACACGCACGGCACAGCGGACACACCAGGAACCGCGGTGTTGGCCGTCGAATGGCGCTAGCTGCGCAGCATTTGTGCACCGCCGCCGTCAGTGTCAGCCAGTTTGCCGTGGCATACGGAGCTCCATCGCAGTCTTTAACACTGGTAGCATGCCGCGACAGCGTGGACGTGAACCGTATGTGCAGTTGACGGACTTTGAGCGAGGGCGTACAGTGCGCATGCGGGAGGCCGGGTGGACGTACCGCCGAATTGCTCAACACGTGGGGCGTGAGGTCTCCACAGTACATCGATGTTGTCGCCAGTGGTCGGCGGAAGGTGCACGTGCCCGTCGACCTGGGACCGGACCGCAGCGACGCACGGATGCACGCCAAGACCGTAGGATCCTACGCAGTGCCGTAGGGGACCGCACCGCCACTTCCCAGCAAATTAGGGGACACTGTTGCTCCTGGGGTATCGGCGAGGACCACTCGCAACCGTCTCCATGAAGCTGGGCTACGGTCCCGCACACCGTTAGGCCGTCTTCCGCTCACGCCCAAACATCGTGCAGCCCGCCTCCAGTGGTGTCGCGACAGGCGTGAATGGAGGGACGAATGGAGACGTGTCGTCTTCAGCGATGAGAGTCGCTTCTGCCTTGGTGCCAATGATGGTCGTATGCGTGTTTGGCGCCGTGCAGGTGAGCGCCCCAATCAGGACTGCATACGACCGAGGCACACAGGGCCAACACCCGGCATCATGGTGTGGGGAGCGATCTCCTACACTGGCCGTACACCACTGGTGATCGTCGAGGGGACACTGAATAGTGCACGGTACATCCAAACCGTCATCGAACCCATCGTTCTACCATTCCTAGACCGGCAAGGGAACTTGCTGTTCCAACAGGACAATGCACGTCCGCATGTATCCCGTGCCACCCAACGTGCTCTAGAAGGTGTAAGTCAACTACCCTGGCCAGCAAGATCTCCGGATCTGTCCCCCATTGAGCATGTTTGGGACTGGATGAAGCGTCGTCTCACGCGGTCTGCACGTCCAGCACGAACGCTGGTCCAACTGAGGCGCCAGGTGGAAATGGCATGGCAAGCCGTTCCACAGGACTACATCCAGCAACTCTACGATCGTCTCCATGGGAGAATAGCAGCCTGCATTGCTGCGAAAGGTGGATATACACTGTACTAGTGCCGACATTGTGCATGCTCTGTTGCCTGTGTCTATGTGCCTGTGGTTCTGTCAGTGTGATCATGTGATGTATCTGACCCCAGGAATGTGTCAATAAAGTTTCCCCTTCCTGGGACAATGAATTCACGGTGTTCTTATTTCAATTTCCAGGAGTGTATTTTTGATTTGGTAACATTACGAAATCGCCTGCAGCGCCTCTTCTGGGCTCGTGACCATATCGGTTGGACCCAACACGACTGGGAAACCGCAGCCTGGTCAAATGAGTCCCGGTTTTAATGGATAATATCTGATTGCAGGGTTCCAGCTTGGAGGAGACCTCACGAAGCCGTGGACCCAAGGTACCAACTTGGCACTGTGCAAGCTGGTGGTGGCTCTGTAATGGTGTGGACTCTGTTTGCATGGTACGGGCTGGGTCCTCTGGTCGAACTGAACCGGTCGTTGACTGGAAGTGGTCATGATCGGCTACTTGAAGACCATTTGCAACCAGCCGTGGGCTTCATGTTCCCAAACAATGGTGGGCATTTTAGGGATGACAGTGCGCGATGTCATCGAGCCACAGTTGTTCGCATCTGGTTCGGAGAACTTTCTGGACAATTCGAGCGAATGATATGGCAACCTAATCGCTCGACATGTATAATTTAAAATACAGTTAAAGAAAACGCGCACTAAAAGTGTATTACGACAGCTGTCAAGCATTATTTGATAACGATTAAAAATATTGAAAAAGAAATATCTAGCCTCACCGCATGTGTGGTGGTCCCAGCTAATGGCGAACAATCAGTTGACGTAATTTCAAAGATAAGATAGGTGAGTAGTTCTTATTCTGTCGAACAGTCAGTCGCGCACTGGGAACTGAGCTACATACGTTGTAAATGTAAATCATTTTCATGTGGGGTGCACAACCACATATTTGTTGAGGGAAATAGCAAAGTTTACATTTCGGCTATTTAGTGTACAGTTATTTACTTTATTGAAGTAATATTCAGTACGTGTATATAGAAGCTGAGATGAGGCCTTTGCAATTTCGTTTTGTAAATATAGTTGATTTCAGTTGCTTGCAACAGAGGTTATATCTATTGTTGTATGCTGATTGAGTTGCACAGCGTGGCTCAGTGAAGACTTCAACAATGATGTCTTTTGCTATTCAGGACAAGCAAGAAAGTTCCTCATGAACGGAGCTGGTTTTAGCTGCTTTGCGACCACAGTAACATTGGTTTCCAGAGCGCTGCTGGGAGATGATAGTACTGCGCGGTTATAATTAGTGCAGCTACTCATGAAGATACAGCGGGGGCTGTAGTTATCGTATGCCAGCGAAACTTCGTAGATATGCTAACGCGTTAATGCGTAACCAATTAACGCTGGAAAAAGCAGTTCCAGTTTTGGCCAGCAGGTGCTAATCTGATGCTGTAAAGCATCTCGTTGACGTCTCCCGCACTCGTATTGAACAAACTGTGTAAGCGGTGGTTAATAATAAAATAAACATTATGCCTTTCTCATTGTTTGGCCTTCTCCGCACGTGTCCCGTTCCTAATCCATGACATGTAGGAACATTTCTGTACGTCTTTCTTGCAGTCACAGTGCCTGATTTGCACCTGGTGGCCAAAATTAGAACTAATTTTTCTTTTCAGCTTATATCAGTTCCGCATTAACGAATTAGAGTACCTACCAAGTTTCGTCACCAAACGATAATTACAGCCCACACTGTAACCCTGTGAGTAGCTGCACTTTAATTATAGCTGCCTGATATGTTACGTGTGGAAGAGGGCAGGAAACTAATGAGCATTAGTCTCGGAATACATCCATGTACATCATAAGAAAGTATTAGGTATTTAAGAGACATAATGACAGGTAATAAAAGTAAGAAGTACACAATAGTCAACACACATTACACACGTAGTTTTTAAAGAATGTAGGCAAACATGCAGTAAAAAGTGCTCTTACTGAACTATTCTTGCTGTTTAAGCACAATTTCGGGTTCTTTCTTGGTGATACTGTTAATATCAATCTCCGCAAGAGCTGTTCCCTTTTTTATGGATGTATTGTAAATGACAAATCAGACGAAGCTCGTTTAGTTTAAGAATTTACGTTAGTCTTTGACTGAAATATCCTTTATTATTGAATCCTTGTCAAGTTTATTCATCCACATCACTGTGGTAAAATGATTTATAATTACATCATCACTTTTATGTTAAACTTCTGTCGTTTAGGTTCTCCCTCTTGATGGGATCAGTCGAGCGCTATGAATGAGTGAATCACTGCTTCACTCCCAAGGTTACTGGTAGATAAGAAACTGCCGTAAATTTCATTTACACCTCTTTCACTTTCCTTTCGAAGTGTCTTGGAATTGAACCACGCGTTCCCTGATTGGTGTTGTTCCTTTTTTAACATCCTTAACCAATTGATAGGTTATGTTGTGGCTATGGTAATGGGCATCAGACACTTGATCGATGTTTTTCCATTGGTGGAGATGTTCAGGAACACTGATTACAATCCTAAGAAAGTTTTAAGTGCTGGAAACTTAAATTCAGGCCTCAGTATGTACAGCATATTCAGGGTGTCCCAGCAGGAATGCTCAATATTCGTTCGAAGCAAAAAGTGCGGTCAACATTGACTCTAAAATACTTACACTAACAACTATGAGCAGTTCTTCATCTTCGATACTGTGAAACAAATCTCTCCTGGTGTAGACTCATTGCTTTCCATACTTTGGGTAGTATGGACCGAAACCAGAAAAAAATTGCAGTTAATATGGGGAACTGAAGTGCGTACCTTAAGAGCTAGGAGTACGTGTTCAGTAGAAAAGGTGTGCTTCACTGTAGCGAAGAGGAAACAGTGCTAACGGCTCATACTGAGCCCTTGTTTTTTTGGAATGTTCTATAGTTTTGGTGCACGCTACCACCGTCCAAAATACGGAAAGCAAAGAGCTTGCAATGAAAGAAAGTGTGCGTAATAGCAACAGAAACAGATATCTCCCAGAGAGCCACAACAGGATGAAAAATGTAAGTACAGTAGCGTGCATAACCACTACCCACGAAAACTATTTAAAAAATCAACAAATTCCTTCATGACTACTTTGTAGATGACATGCTGTCAAAATAACAAACCTGACACAAAAACACCGGTCTGAAAAACTGCATTTTCAGTTGTATTGTAATTTTCCTGCGAGCAATGCTCATGTTGTAATTTTTAGGCCTAAAATAAATAAACAACCATGAACTTTGTATTACATTTAACAGAAATAAATTTGCCCGGCAGGAGATGAGGCATAGTTGTGGAAATTTGTCTGGGTGAATAAAGAGTAATATTGTTTTGCATAAGGCAGAGGTTGGAAAAACCGAAATTTTAAATCGCAGACACGGAGATAAGTTCATCAGGAGATTTTAACTCGAGCAACACGATTATCTCAAAACTTGTTTACGACGAAGTCAGTAAGTGTAATTAAAGTATTATACAGCGTAACCCAGTCAAAATTCACTCTATTAGTGCCTGATGTGGTTGTAATTGGTTTGAAATTCCTTCAGATGCTGAAAGATAAGCCAGCCACTCGTGCACGCACGTGCTTCCTCAGTTTCGAATATAAATAGAACACACATAATCGAAGATTCCTGAACCATCTCTCCTTTTGTGATGACTTTTACTGTTTGCCTCTAGTGCAGATAATCTTCGTATTGGAATTTCTTAAGAGAGCAGGATTTGAAAATCAGTGTGAATGTCGGTAATAATAAGAGTGAACTGTATGATCCACATACTGAAAATGATACTTAATAACAATGTAGTGGTTGATGGGAAGTAAAAGAACAAAACTAGAGTGTTTCTGGTGAACCAAATAGCGTTTTCAAAACAAAGCTACGAATGTGCGGGAAGACTAGATTGGAACTAGCTGAAAGTGGTTTGCAGTCGTTTTTCCGGCAAGCACGTGTAAAGCACGTGTAAATACTCATCTGACTCCATGGTATACATTCACTGTATAGAAACTTCTAAAGAAACAGAGATTACTGCATGATAGGTGTAAAACAAAGCGTAGGGGCTGTCAATAGGACAATGCCTTCAACGACTACCGTAGCAGAATATTGTCAAATGATAATCCACAAAATCCGAAGAAATTCTGGTCATATGTAAAAGACCGTTAGTGGCACCAAAGTTAGTGCCCAGTCAATAGCGAATGAGACAGGCACTGAAATGGAGGGTAGCAAAGCAAAAGCTGAAATACTTAACCCCATTCACAAACGTTACTTTACAAAGGAAAAACCAAGAGTATTTCTGAATTTAATCCGCATACCACTGAAAAGATGAATGAAATAAGAATAGCGCCAGTGATGTTGAGAGGAACCCCCGCAGATTCTGTATGTAATTAGCGGCTCAGTTACCCCCACTTGTGTCTGTAATCTATCGTAGATCCCTCGAACAAAAACCCGTACCCAGTTCTTGGAAAAAAGCACAGGTCACATGCGTCTAGAAGAAGGGCAGTAAAAGTGGTCCATAAAATTACTGTTCAATAACCTTGATATCGATTTGTTGTAGAATCTTAGAACATATTCTGAGCTCAAACATAATGAGGTATCTTGAACAGAATGTCCTCCTCAATGTCAACCAGCATGGATTTCGAAAACATCGACATACTGAAACCTTTAGATCAACGCAGTCAGGTAGATGCAACATTTCTTGGTTTCCATAAGCATTTGACTCAGTACCACACTTCCGTTTATTGTCAAAAGTACGATCATATGGGGTATCAAGCGAAATTTCTGACTGAATTGAGAACTTTTTGGTAGGGAGCACGCAGCATGTTATCTTGAATAGAGAGTCATCCTCAGATGTATTGTACAAGTAATTCCAGAAATCCTGCAGGGAAGTGCGTTGGGACCCTTGCTGTTCGTATTGTATATTAATAATTAATTTCGAATATGCTGCAGAGAAGTGCGTTGGGACCCTTGCTGTTCATATTGTATATTAATTTCCTTGGAGACAATATTAATAGTAACTTGAGACTTTTTGCAGATGATGCAGTTATCTACGAGGGTCATTCAATAATTATTGAATTTTCCCCAGACTAACTTGACTCTTTAATTATAATTAAAGAGTCAAGTTAGTCTGGGGAAAAAACTGTTAGTAGAGCAAGTTTGGAATTTTTTTGACTCTAAGCTGGCATCACTAGGATGAGCTCTGATCAGCTGATGTATCAACATTGTTTTGTTTATAACCTCAAAAATACATTTCAAGATGGCGAGTCCGCTTAAAACGTCCACATTAATTGAAGATCGCTCTGTTATTCGTTTTTTACTTGTTGAAGGCGATAAACCAGTGAATATATACTGTAGAATGTTTATGGTGAAGATTTATGAATCGTGCAAATTTTTACAAGTGGGTAAAATAGTTCAAAAATGGCCGCGACTCAATGACTGGCGAACACCGTTCTGCCCGATCAGTTGCAATTTAAACTCCCTCACTTGAAAGTCGAATTGATGTGGAAATGATAGTTGATAAGGTTCAAGTTCGTACTGGTACAGTTCATAACATTATCTGTAAATAGTTGAAGTACCGCAAAGCACGTGCAAGATGGGTCCCAAAGGAGTTGACGCGGCTAAACAAGGAAACAAGGTTGAGAGTGTGCACAGCGCTAAAGGAAAGATAAGAAAGAGCGCTTCCTCAACAAAATTTTAACTTGTGATGAAACTTGGGTTCGCTATTATGAGCCAGAATCAAAAATACGAAGCATGGAGCGGAAGCGTAAGAACTCACCTGCTACGAAAAAATTCAAAACCCAAGCATCAGCAGGAAAAGTCATGTTTTCGGTGTTTTGGGATGCTGAAGGTCCAGATTTTTGTGATTACCTCGAAGAGCAGCGTACAATGAAAGCCAACACTACTCGGATATGATTTTAAATAAAGTGAAGCGAGCCATGAGGAAGAGACGTCGTGGATCTCAGAGGAGAGACGTGATTCTCCAGCAGTACAAAGCATGTCCTCATATTGTTCAACTAGCCCGTGAAACCATCGACAAAATGGGTCAGGAAGTACTGCCTCATCCCCCTTACAGTCCTCATTTATCACCTAGTGATTTCCATTTGTTTCGTACACTGAAAGAGGCATTACGTTGGAAGAGGTTCCAGGACAACGAGGACGTGAAAATGTTTGCGGAAAATTGGTTCAAACATCAAGATAAAGAGTTCTTTGCAGTCGGAATAAAAAAGCTTGTAGGCCGTTGAAACAAGTGGATAAATGTTCAAGGGGATTATGTGGAAAAGTAGAAAAAGCATTGTTTTGTAAAAATAAACTCTTTTTTTCTCCAGACCAATTCATCTCTTTAACTATTGAATGACTCTCGAATAATGAAGTACTATCTGAATGAAGCTGCATAAATACTCAGTCAGATCTTGATCAGATTTCAAAGTGGTGCAAAGATTGGTAACTTGTTTTAAACGTTCAGAAATGTAAAACTGTACACCTCACAAAACGAAAAAACTTGGTGCACTATGACTATAATGTCAATAAGTCACTGTTGGAATCGGCCAACTCTCATACAAATACCTGGGTGTGACACTTTGTAGTGATATGAAACGTAATTATCACGTGGGCTCAGTTGTGTGTAAAGCAGGTGGTAGACTTTGATTTATTGGTAGGATATTGGGGAAGTGCAATCAGTCTACAAAGGACGACCTGTTCTAGAATATTGCTCAAGTGTGTGGGACACGTACCAAGCAGGACTAACATGGAATATTGAAAGTATGTAGAGAAGGGCAGCACGAACGGTCACAGGTTTCTTTGATCTGTGGGAGAGTGTCACAGACACATTGAAGGAACTGAACTGGAAGACTCTTGAAGGTAGATGTAAACCATTCCTTGGAAGTCTGTTAACACAGTTTCAAGAACAGGCTTTATATTATGATTCTACGAATATACTATAATTCCCTACGTATCGCTCACAACGGTATCGTGAAGATAAGATTAGAGGAATATCAGCGCACATTCCGCTGCAAACTGAAAATCTCTTTCTGGAAGACTAGAGTAATTTCTGCACGCACAGAGGCATTCAAATAATCATTCTTCCCGCGCTCCGTACGTGAATGGAATGGAACGGGAATAAACCCAAATAACTGATACGGTGGGATGTACCCTCTGCCATGCACCTCACGGTGGTTTGCAGAGTACAGATGTAGATGTAGACTAAAATTTATGTGACAACAACATATAACCTCCACAAGCGCAACAGAAATCGGACTAATGGTTATCAGAAGGAAATCATTTACCAAGGGATTTATTATTTACTCCGATAGAGATAAGGGACTATGGAATGCATATATTATCAAATCTTAGTGTAATAGAGATCTGCTTGCAGTCTTCGGTGTGCAATATGTAACGAGTCTGAACATTACTCAAATACACAAACAATAATCTGTGAATGGAAAACGAGCTTTTACATGAGCGTTTGGTGACAGCCAATTCATAGCGTGTGCGGGGTGTTCAGCTGCATTTACCATCGATCTTCAGGATGATCACTCAACAGTAAATGCTAAAATCGCATAATACAGAACAATAATCGTAACGTTGGGGAGTGAGAAAAATCTGTGTGGGTGGCGGTGCAGTTTTGAAGGACGTATAGTCAAACTATACCCTGGTGCATTCGTGATCTTACATAGTTATGTGATCTAGGATAAAACAAAGGCAGTTTCGGAAAAACACTAATACGGGTACAATATTTGGTATGACTTGTGCTATTAGAAAGCTTATTTTACAGACTAAAAAGATGTATCTTGAAGGTCACTAATCAACGTCAAAATCCAGACTAGCACAGAAAACAGATCATTTTAAGGAATACATAAAATAGTGGTGTCAAAGAGTCGCATCAACTTTTTACTAAGTGAGAGGGGTTTAGTATCTAGTATGAGCATGGATATCGATAGAATGCATAGATATCCTGATCCACGTGGGCACACGACTCAAATCATTCACAAAAAGTAGTTCCGTTTTGAATCAAGAAGCCAAATAAAAGTGAAAGATTTACTGTACACAACTTCCAGATGGGAAAATTAAGATGGTGGTAAATGACTGCAGCTTATTGTAAATGCAATGCGTTACTTGTCCAATGTAAGGTGTTTAGGTCTATTTTGAACCATGAGGATTTTTGATGGTCTATCATTCGGAAAATATTTGGTTTCAATAAATTGCTTTCACTGACTTTCTTTGACCCTTACTGAAGTATGTGTGTATTCTGACAGAAGAAAAGAACGTTTTGGAGCTTTAATTTGGCAGCCACGTAAATAGTATTTCTCAAGTTGTTCGGATCTTCTTAGACAAGTGTATTTTAACCTTCATTAGTACAACAGATTCTGACACTGTTCAATTTCCCAACAATGGAAAGTGTATGGGTACAGCAAGGTTTGTATAAAAAAAGTGAACTCGTTGTTGTTTTGAACAATGGAATGTCTGTTTATGTGGAAAACAAAAAATAGGGAAGGGGGAGCGCAAGTCATCGTTTTTTCCTGTAACCAAATCAGTTTGTAAAGTGATTCACTTCTACTCAGGTCGCTAGGTTTTCGTATTTACAGTTCATATATTCGGTTGCGCAACCAAGAATGTATTTTTATCTCAATTTTACACTGATTGCTGTAACAGCTGAAATGCTGGAATGAAAGAAATATATTTTGTAATTTTTTTCTCGAGATAAAGGCTTCTTCGCAAGATGATGAAATAGCAGACATACTGATGAACATGCATAGTCGTGAAATAGTTCGAGAGGATCATGTTTCAGAATACACCTCTTCATTTTCACTGGAAGGTGCAGATGATACATCGGAACAGCAAACGGTAATCACTGCAATTATAATGTCAAACAAGTACATGAGTACAAAGGTCGCCCAGTTCTCAGAGCTAAAATGTCAAGGGAAATTTTCAAACAGACATAAAGGGTTATTTGTTTGATGATCGCGAGACAAGATTACAGAGACATGAACAAGATAAGTTTGTATCTATAAGGAATTTGAGGGAGAAATGGGGAGGGTAATTACCGAAATTATGCAATCCTAAATATGTTTGTTACGCACACGAACAACTTGTAGCATTCAGGTAAACTGGCCTTTCTGTCAGAAGATGCCTAACAAAAGGCAAAGTGCGGCATCAAGTTTTGGGTACGTTGTAACAATCAAACAATTTGTGTATGGAATATTCAGCCATATACTGGAAAACGATCAGGTAGTGCCCCTGAAAAGAACTCAGGTTTAGGGGTTGTGACTGACTTGTCTTATAGCTTGGAAGGACATAACATTACCTGCGACAACTTTTTCACCGTCTGCGAACCAGAGCAAATACTGGTGGAAAGAAATATCAAAATTATTGTAACTGTAGGAAAAAGCAAGCCTTCCATCCCACAAAAACTACTGCAGACCAGTGGGATTCCTAATTACACATCATAATTTGTTTCACAAAGGACACAACATTTGTATGATACATCCCAAAGAAAAACAAATGTGTCATTTTACAAAGCACTCGTCTCCACTATACAAAAGTCAGTGCTAGCAACAAGAGAAAATCTCTAATTATTCTAGACTACAGCGCTACGAAAGAACCTGCTGACATATTAGACAAGATGCTGGTGAATTATACAGTAAAGGAGAAGACACTCAAAAAGCCTATTGACGTGTTCTTAAATATCATCGATTTATCTGCACACAACTCTTATGTGCTACACAAGGCAACTTCCCCTCAATGAAAAGCAAACGCGCTATAGCGAAGGAGACTGTTCCTAGAAACTGCTGGCGAGCACCTAATTGACGAGGATATGAAGAGACGAGAACATCTTTTAAGAGGAAATGCTGTAAGAAAAGCTGTAGAGAGAAGAACAACTTTTGAATCTGCACCCTCCACATCGGAAGAAAATGATGCTAGGAGTAAGAAGAGAGGCAGATGTCTACGTGGAGAAATAACAAAAGTTCAGTGAAATGTGTTACTTGTAAAAAATTCACTTGCAAGAAATATCTTACATAAACATGTAAAAACTGTTAGTAAAAGTTAGGCGTAGTGTAGTAAAATCAACACACACATAATTATAATATTCGATTACTGCATTGTTGTATTATTCTATTATGCAGTTTGAGTGATTAATATATTAAACGACGTAAATTATAGCTTAATTTATGTTTGCAATACAAAAATCTGTAAAAGTATAATTACAGAAAACAGAAAAAAGTCTTTTTTTATCCGAACATTTTAAGTGCATGAGCAAAATAAAAATCGTAGTAGGGTTAAGCCTCAAGCATATAGCTATCTCACCAACAGTTGCAGCAACATGGAGTGGAAAGAGCACAGCGACTGCCAAACGACGACACCTTGGTCAGCCAGAACCAAGATAGCAGCAAGATTATATTTGTAAGAAACCGTTCAAGCCCAGCTGCCGTAAAACGAAGCCTCGTGACAAAGCCTCTGATTGGTTACCACAAGTAAAGAGCCTCCTGTGAGACATTAAACTTGTCCGGCTACCTGTTACCTGCTACCTGCTACTCACAAGACACTGCAACATCGATACATATGTATATATACGTGTGTGCCTCCTTGCATTTGACAGGATAACTTCATGTTAATGTGTCAATGAAACGACGTGAAAAGCAAACTCGTTTACTGCCTGAAAGAAAAAGCTTACAATCTGTGCATTTTGACTCTTGGCCGAGAAACATGGATTTTTAACCATTCAGTAACTGACGTTACTCAATAAGGAGCAGAGAGATGCATGTTGGGACTCAGCAGGAGAGACATCAAAACAATGATGAGGGAACAGACAGGATTGGAAGACGTAATTATGAATTCTGACAATAACAAAAATGAAATATGGGTGAACAGGACATGTAACCAGGCGAATCGCTAAAAAATTCATCAGATAGGTGTAGTTTGCTGGTTTTCAAGAAAATAGAAAAGTCTATGAAGACTATCTTATGGAAGGTAGGGATAGGACATTAGTAAACATGGTTTAACAGTTCAGAGAAGTATAACTGGCAACTGCAATTCGTGGAGAAGTCTGTAAGTGGTTTGTATCCAGCAATAGATATAAGATGGTTGAAGATGATTACAGCCTGATGTTTTATAATCCTATTAGCTGCGTACTTGGCACTGTCTCGGTGAATATTTATTCCAATCTTTTATTAGTCCATCTTGTCATTCACCCCTATCTGTTCATCTCCTCCTCCCCACTCTCTGCTCATCTTCTCCTCCCCCTGCCTCTTTCCATCTCGTCCATCCCCAATCTCTGTCTCTCTCGTGCTGCCCCTGCCTCCGTCCATATCCTCCAACCCTTCTCTTTGACCAACTGTTACTCCCCCCCCTCTCTTTGTCCACTTGCTCCTCCCTCTCTATCCATCTGCTCCTTCGACCCTCTCTCCATCCTCTCCTCCCCCCATTTAATTCCATCTCGTTGTCCCCCTTCTCTCTGTCCACCTTCCCCACCATCACTCTCTGTCCATCTCCACCTATCCCTCTCTCTGTCCAATTGCTCCTCCCACCCCTCCGTCCGTCTGCTCCTTCCCCCTCTGTCTATCTCTTCCTCCCCATCTAATTCCATTTCCTTCACGCTCTCTCTCTCTGTCTGCCTTCTCCACTACACTCTGTCCAACTCCTCATACACCACCTAAGTCTGTCTACTCCTCACCCTACTCTGTGTCCCTCTCTTCCTGCCCCTCTCTCTGTCGATCTCCTCCTCTCCATCTGTCTATCTCCTCTCCATACTCTCTCTGTCCATCTCTTCCTCCCCCTGTTTGTCCGACTCCTGCTCCTCTTTCCCTTCTCAGTCCAGTTCTCCCTCTCCCTCTTCTCTGTCTGTCTCCTGCTCTTATCTTTCTCTGTCCACGTCCGCCTCCTCCTCCGTCTGCCCATCCCCTCCTCTCCCTACCAGTGTCCATTTTCTCCGCCTGTGGACTGTGTGTTGTGTTGCCGTCATCATCATTTCTTCCTCTTCATCGGCCGCAAGTCGCCCGATGTGGCGCTGAATGAAATAAAACTTGCATTTGGCGGCCGAAACCGAATGGGACATCCCAGCCAACAATGCCATACAATCATTTCATTTTTATTTCATTCTCAAACGCTGGCTGGATAAAGAACGAGTATTCGCGCCTTAGGCTACAATACTTTTCCACCCCCATCCCCCTATATTAGCAGTTAAGTAGTTCTTACCTCCGCAGCGATAATTTCCAGGCAATAACTTATAAGCGTACCAAGTTTGGTTGAAATCAGTCCAGAGGATTAGGAGGAGATGTGGAACATACATAGCTATACGCATGCATATCCATGTACACCCATTATTGTAATACGTATGGATACCTAGTCACAGATAAGTCGGAAATGTCGGTTTATGGCTCATTCATGCCAAGTGTATGCCTACAAGGATATTGCGATTTGTCTCCTTACCCCGGAAAGCTAAACAACTTTGTACCTGTATTATAAATACTGCGATTGAGATTCCACTGAGTGTGGAGAACTAGAAAAAATATCAGTGAGGCTGGGCCGACTGGTCTGAAGGCGTCAGCAGAGGATCGCTGAGTGGGAACAGAAAACACAAGAACGGGGAAACGTAAAAGTGGAGACGGCAATACAGATAAACAAAATCCAACGAGTAATTCGGAGATAGAGAACCTGAGACATGGCCAAAGTAGAGATCGGGAATCAGTGGTGTCTTACTGCAATGAGACGTAAGCACAGTGAATACACCGAGTTCCGTGTCGCTGCACGGCGGAACTTTAGGGCAGCCTCTAGATGTAATTGACCACCTGTGTGTGGCGCCGCGGCAGGGCTTCTAACAGCTTCACCTAGCGGAGAACCAATTCCATGCTCCCCGGCTGACTTTCGATGTTGCCAGGCCGGGACACAAGAATACATTTACCTGTTCTCAGTCTTCACCATTGCCGTACTAAGCATGCCAGTACTGCACACACAACAGTGTTGCTTTTTGTATTGGTTACCAGCGACCTGTTACTGAAAAAATTTAACCACAAGTACAACCTATAGGTCCAGGACCAGAGAAAATAACCATGTAACATGTGTAGAGGAACACCGACAGGCACAAGCCATATGGCCATGGAGAATCTAGAGCTAGCTCCTGACTGTAGGGGTTAAATGTGGATCCAAGACTGTGGATAACTGAATAATTCGGATAGTTCAAAATACACATGTTTTTACTGCAAAATGCTGTTTACTGTATTTATAAGACATGCTACACGTCACATCTGAAATCCCACTGCATTCCTTACACGTTACTCACCGGAAACTAACAACAAAGTTACGCTTAAGGCACAGCGCATTTCGAATCTCTTGCTTTCGCTTCACTTTAGGGGAATAATTGGCCATTTTTTCTGTTTCTGTCTTCGGTTATTTTTTTCTGATGACTGTTTACATTTTCTGAGGAGTCAATACATCGAACTAGTCAAACGAATTTTGTCATACGCACTCTAGTAACAAATCAACACATTTCAGTGCCAGCACGGGCGCAATACATAGTTTCTCGATTGGCTAGTCTTCTCTCTCTTCCCCTACCGAATAAAACTTTGTGTTCTCCTTTACGGCAGGTCTTGTCATGGGGGAAGCCTCGTCAGAGAGGTCCACCGTGTGAGCGTCTAGGGAAGTGATTCCAGTGGTGGTTTTCCGTTGCCTTCCACTGATGACGATAAAATGATAATGAGGACAACACAACACCCAGTCCCTGAGCGGAGAAATTCTCCGACTCAGCCGGGAATCGAACCCGGGCCCCTTGGCGTGACAGACGGCCGCGCTGACCACTTTCTTTTTTTATTTTTTTACGGATTTTTGTTCGAGACTGTTCGTTGCATATGTTCGGGGCGGACGTCCTATGACACCCGTTCAAGTTCATTTTGTTGATCCTTCCACTCAGTTTTTTTTATTACAGAGACCAACCAGTTCTCTGACCGAACACGCTGAGCTACCATGCCGGCTGTCACTCAGCTATCGGGGCAAACCCCCCACAGAATATTCTTTGTTAACTATATCCGCGTCATTTCTATGTTGTTACAAAAGACTGTGCAAGTCAATTACTGAGATGGAATCGTTGGTATAATTTCATTAGCCTAATGTCTTATCTCCGACCGTCTTCTGGAGGTTTCTTTCATAGTAGTAAGACCTAGTCTTAATCCTTACGTAATCTGAAAGACATAAATTTCTGGGGAAACGCATAACACACTAGGAGGCGCAGTGATAACTGTAAAATACTGAATGTAGGCAGTCAACTGAAAACGAGACAGATGGAAAAAAAGTGAGTAAAATGTTTTTTACTTCAAAAGTAACCGCCATTTCTGTTAATACATCTACCCTACAGTGAGGCAAGTGACCCAGTCGTGCACCTCCTCGTGCGAAGCAAATCGACGGCCACGAATGTACTTCATCAAGGCTCCAAAAAAGTGGAAATCAAAAAATGGTTCAAATGGCTCTGAGCACTATGCGACTTAACTTCTGAGGTCATCAGTCGCCTAGAACTCAGAATAATTAAACCTAGCTAACCTAAGGACATCACACACATCCATGCCCGAGGCAGGATTCGAACTTGCGACTGTAGCGGTCACACGGTTCCAGACTGAAGTGCCTAGAACCGCACGGCCACACCGGCCGGCAGTGGAAATCACATGGGGAACAATCGGTACTGTATGGAGGATGTGTAACGACTTTCCAGCGAAATTTCTGCAGCATAGTCGACACAACTTACACATCCCCTCTAGGAAAGTCATGACAATCTTTTTCTTTGACTGCAACGGCACGCTGCTCATTGACTTTCTGGAACACGGCGCCAGAATTAACGCACAGCGGTACGTGAATATTTTGCAAAAATTGCAGTGCACCATCACGTTCAAACGCCCAGGAATGTTGACAGACGGGATCTTTCAGTTACATGATAATATCCGCCCACTTGTTGCTAAGATTGTTTCGAGCACGCTGCATAAGTTTGGTTGGGAAGTCCCTACACATCCTCCATACAGTCCCGATCTCTTTCCATGCAATTTGCATGTTTTTGGAGCCCTGAAGGAAGATATTAATGGCCATCGATTTGCTTCGAATAGATGCACGCCTGGGTGCAATCAGAGTTCTGTAGGCAACAGCAAACATCTTTCCACAAAGACATTGACCGTTTTTTTTCACAGTGGGATAGACACTGACGGAAAAAAGTCGTAAGACCACAAATTAATTAATGTAGAATAATGAAATTTCTGGAATACATTTGTCTAGGTAACATATTTAATTGATTAACTTTGCAAGATCACAGGTTAATGTAAGCTCAGATAAGCCATTGAAAATATGAAATGCTGGTATATTAATAGCCGGAGTAACCTCCAGAATGTTGGATGCGAGTATGTGAATAAGCAGGCATTGTGTTGTGCAGGTGGCGGATGTCAGTTTGTAAAATGGAGTTCCATACCTGTTGCACCTGGTCGGTCAGTACAGGGGTGGTTAATGCTGCTTGTGGATGACGCTGGAGCTGCCGTACAATAATGTCCCACATGTGCACGATTTGAGACAGATCTGTTGACTGAGCAGACACAGGCGACATGTCGACACACTGTAGAGCATGTGGGCGAGTGTTATCCTGTTGGAAAACTTTCCTGGGCCGGCCGCGGTGGTCTCGCGGTTCTAGGCGCGCAGTCCGGAACCGTGCGACTGCTACGGTCGCAGGTTCGAATCCTGCCTCGGGCATGGATGTGTGTGATGTCCTTAGGTTAGTTGGGGTTAAGTAGTTCTAAGTTCTAGGGGACTGATGACCACAGCTGTTAAGTCCCATAGTGCTCAGAGCCATTTGAACCATTTTGAAAACTTTCCTGGTTGCTGTTCATGAATGGCAGCGCAATAGGTCGAATCGCCAGAATGACATACAAATTTGCGGTCAGGGTGCGTGGGATAACCACGAGAGCACTCCTGGCGTCATACGAACTTGCACTGCAGACCGTAACTCCAGTTGTAAGCCCAGCGGGTCTAGCACGCAGACATGTTAGTTGCAAGCCCTCACGGGACCTCCTTTAACCAACACACGGCCATTACTGCCGCCGAGGCAGAACCAGCTTTCAGCAGAAAACACAACAGTCCATCACCCCGCCCCCCCCCCCCCCCAATGTGCTCTATGTTGACACCAATGAAGTAACAAATGGCGGTGGTTTGGGGTCAGTGGAATGCATGCTACAGGACGTGTGACCCGGAGCTGTCCTTCAAGCAACCGATTTGTAACATTTCGTTGTGTCACTGTGGTGCCAACTGCTGCTCAAATGCTGCTGCATATGCAGTACTATGCGCCAGATCCATAAGCCGAACACGACGGTCTTTACTCTCGACTGGGGCACATAGCCATCCGGAGCTCGGTCTTCTCGCGACGGTATATTCTCGCAACCACCGCTGCCAGAAATGACTTTCAGTGGCTATATTCCTGCCAAGTCTTGGCGCAGTATCGCAGAAGGCACATTCAGCTTCTCGTAGCCCTATTACACGACGTCGTTCAAACTCAGTGAGGTGCTGTTAATGGCGTCTCTGTCGCCTTAAAGACATTTTTTGACTAACAAAAAAAAATAAAATAAAAGAAAATTGTGTGAAATGAAATCTTATGGAACGTAACTGCTAAGGTCATCAGTCCCTTAGCTTACACATTTCTGAACCTAAATTACCCTAAGCACAAACACAGACACCCATGCCCGAGGAAGGACTCAAACCTCGGCCGGCACCAGCTGCACAGTCCATGACTGCAGCGCCCTAGACCGCTCAGCTAAACCCGCGCGGTTTTTGACTAACATCAGCTCCTCAACTCACCATGTCCAATCTCATAGGGAACTAACGCTTTCGACCGTTACAGAGTGTATTTAAAGCAAACCTGATTTGCACCCTCATATTAGCGCTCTTTGCGCCACTTTTATGCGATTGGCCCCAAAGCTGAATAGACATAGTCTTTCAGCTGTTGAAAGACGGTACAAACTTTCGTTTATGTCGCACAAATGCTCCTTGGTATTGTGACTTCATATATGGTGACTGCCTCCACTGAGAAAATGTAAAGCGTATCTCTAGCATTGTTTATTTGTAATTAGCAGAACCTATGTCGTTATTATTATTCTACCATCTATTTCAACTTTATGGTGGCGTCCTTTGCTCTTGTCATGTGAATTACGCGCCTGCGAGAGAGATAGCAGTGTAAGGACGATCAGCGGTTTAGGGTTACTTACGCGCAGTTCAGCACTACTGATTATTTAGCCTGTAGACAAGTGTAGCGTGCTGCGAATACATAGAAAGAAAGATCCCATATCATTTAGCTGCAATATAGCAGGTCAGCAACTGGAAGCAGTTAATTCCATAAATTATCTGGGAGTACGCATTAGGAGTGATTTAAAATGGAATTATCATATAAAGTTGATCGTCGGTAAAGCAGATGCCAGACTGAGATTCATTGGAAGAATCCTAAGGAAATGCATTCCGAAAACAAAGGAAGTAGGTTACAGTTACGCTTGTTCGCCCACTGCTTTAATACTGCTCAGCAGTGTGGGATCCGTACCAGATAGGATTGATAGAAGAGATAGAGAAGATCCAACGGAGAGTAACGCGCTTCGTTACATGATCATTTAGTGGTGGTGGTGGTGGTTAGTGTTTAACGTCCCGTCGGCAACGAGGTCATTAGAGACGGAGCGCATGCTCGTGTTAGGGAAGGATTGGGAAGGAAATCGGCCGTGCCCTTTCAAAGGAACCATCCCGGTATTTGCCTGAAACGATTTAGGGAAATCACGGAAAACCTAAATCAGGATGGCTGGAGACGGGATTGAACCGTCGTCCTCCCGAATGCGAGTCCAGTGTGCTAACCACTGCGCCACCTCGTTCGGTGATCATTTAGTAATAGCGAAAGCGTTACGGAGATGATAGATAAACTCCATTGGAAGACTCTGCAGGAGAGACGCTCAGTAGCTCGGTACGGGCTTTGGTGAAGTTTCGAGAACATACCTTCACCGAGGAGTCAAGCAGTATATTGCTCCCTCCTACGTATATCTCGTGAAGAGACCATGAGGATAAAATCAGAGAGATTAGAGCCCACACAGAGGCATACCGACAATCCTTCTTTCCACGAACAATACGAGACTGGAATAGAAGGGAGAACCGATAGAGGTACTGAAGATACACTCCGGCACACACCGTCAGGTGGCTTGCAGAGTATGGATGTAGATGTAGATGGTCATAATTCGCTACTCGCAGTTTCTTAATCATCCAGCTTCCGAAGATTAAGTTTTTCATGTTGTCACATCAGCTTCAAACGGGACCAAAGGCAAACCCCGGCTCATGGACATCACTATTTTATCACTCGAGTATGCTTCCCTCACCTACGTCTTCACAACGCGAAATTTGTTTTAAAAAATCGGTCAGATAAGTAGTTGTATAACGCCTCACACCTTAAGCATTCAAAGCCATTTACAGCAGAGGGTGTCCCAGTAGTCTGTCGCGAAGAGCTGTTGTTCTTTTCACATTGTAACAACTCTTAACAAACGGCGAGGATTGCATCGGGCTCTTTTAGAAATTTACAGAAACTAAAGATGTCTGAAACTTCTTGCTCAATCTGTTTCATGAGATTAGACAAGTGGCGTTTCTTCAGCACCGATCACAGCTCAGTTCATTGACTGGATGAGTGACGTAACACAGTTTTGGAACTTACCTGACAAAATCATCGTATCATCCGAAACTAGTACACTTTCTCAAATACAGAGCGCAAGCTCTCTCTTGGCAAACAGCGCTGTCTATTCAGGCTCTTTCCCGATGCAAGTCTATGCAATTAAGTGGTAAGTTCTTTGTACCGCTGAATGAGCGTGTCGTTTTCCCTCTGCCGACAACGAGTGTCTTCAGTTTCCTTTCACTCGTTGATTTCTATCGTAAACGAACAGTTTGCCTTTCTTTACTAGGATGTCCAGAAATATGTTCCCCAGTCAGAGAGACCGAAGTTAGTATGAACATACCCTTGCAGTACAGTCAAATTTCACCAGCGTCGTAAATATGTTCCGGTCAATCTTTCTGTACGATGTATATGAAGAATTCGTCGCAAAAAGCACCAGCTGTATCTTTGTTAGCAACAACAGCTTTCCTTTTTTTTCCATACGTCTCTCACCGTTCGTTTGTCTGTCTCACAACCTTCAGAAAGTTTTATCGTATGTTCACCTTTTTCTGACTTAACGATCACTTCTAATTTCTTTTCGATCGTTAGAACAACACGTTCATCTATCATCTTCCTAGCATGCGTAAACCTTCGTACATACACAAACAACAAGAAGTACAATTTATAAGGAACATAATTAGAGTTGTCCCAGAAGAAAACCGTTCTTTTGTTATTAAGTTTGGCTTTCACTCTTAGACAAAGGAAAACATATAGGCAGAAACCGACCGCGTGCGTGTTATAATGGTAGAGTCCCCTCATTTACCTGAAGATGAAATTGGAAGCATCGGAAAAATATTTCAGGGTTGTCCGTTTGTGGTGTTGGGACCTGAATCATATATCGTCGGCGAAATGCGAATCTGAATAACTTTCTCCATCCGACTCAGGAAAAAACTACCCTGCACTCAATACACAATTCAGTGTTCTGCTGCATTTAAGATGCAGTCATGGACTGTGCGGCTGGTCCTGGCGGAGGTTCGAGTCCTCCCTCGGGCATGGGTGTGTGTGTTTGTCCTTAGGTTAATTTAGGTTAAGTAGTGTGTAAGGTTAGGGACTGATGACCTTAGCAGGTAAGTCCCTTAGGATTTCACACACATTTGAACATTTTTTTGCATTTAAGAAACAGTTGAATCACCTCATGTAAGCCAGTAATTTGCTCGCAAAACGGAACATTTATGACGCTGTCATACGGCGAAGGACATGCTGGATAAATGAGTGATCACGCCTAGCTCTCCTTAGATTTTTTTCTGTTTTCAGAAAGTCGCACGTTTTAAATTAATTCAGTAAACATCAACTGATCATACAACCTCCATATCCACAACGATGAAAAACAGTAAATCTATTTCACTAATGCGAAGTGCTATACTCGCTTGCCGTGCGTGGCTTATGAGCTACGGTCGCAGGTTCGAATCCTGTCTCGGGCATGGATGTGTGTGATGTCCTTAGGTTAGTTAGGTTTAAGTAGTTCTAAGTTCTAGGTGACTGATGACCTTAGAAGTTAAGTCCCATAGTGCTCAGAGCCATTTGAACCATTTGACTTATGAGAATAACAATGCACTCATTTGTTCACGCTTCACTTGGTATTCCGTGAACCTCAAACTGAAGGATGTCTTGAGGGAGGTGAACCAAGTGGAGTTATACATGAACAAGCAGAAGCAGTCACTGCAGAGAGGTTCTGTAAAGTATACAAACAACAAATTATGACTAGTGTTAATATAATCCTGCTGATAGTACGAGTATGTTGAGAGAACCGGAGCCACTTTGGAAAAGCCACTGGACTTCCTCGTTGCTCGTCTGCTGTTTTCATATAATACTACACACGAAGCATTTTAGTAAAATTACAATGAACCCTTATCAGGTATGTACTGGCAAATTTAAAATTAAATATTAACATTTGTGTTAAGCAGAATTTATATTCTTGAGTTCGAATACGTATTCCAATAAATAATAAGGGTGTGGTTAGTAGGTACTCTTTTAGCTAGTTTCGTAATATCAGGTGGTTATCAGTTTCCTATGTAATTTCTACCAGCCATCTATAGCATAATTTTCCCACAAAAAATGGTGCACAGTTCTGAATACATACAGTGAGATAAAGACCAAGGTATCGTCAGGAGTGCACCAGGGTAGCATGACAGAACAGCTCTCGTTCCTTATGCGTGTAAACGATGTGAAAGATGGCTAGAGAAACTATCTGCGACTTATCCCCGAAGAGGCTGTTGTGTACGGGAAAGGGTTATCGTTCGGTGACTGAAGAAGGATACAGAATGACATGGACAGTATTTCTATTTTAGGTGATGAATGACAGCTTGCTCTAAATGTAGAAAAACATAAATTCTACATCTACATCTACATGATTACTCTGCAATTCACATTTAAGTGCTTGGCATGCAGAGGGTTCATCGAACCACAATCATACCATCTCTCTACCATTCCACTCCCGAACAGAGCGCGGGAAAAACGAACACCTAAACCTTTCTGTTCCAGCTCTGATTTGTCTTATTTTACTTTGATGATCATTCCTACCTATGTAGGTTGGGTTCAAAAAAATATTTTCGCATTCGGAAGCGAAAGTAGGTGACTGAAATTTTGTAAATAGATCTCGCCGCGACGAAAAACGTCTTTGCTTTAATGACTTCCATCCCAACTCGCGTATCATATCTGCCACACTCTCTCCCCTATTACGTGATAATAGAAAACGAGCTGCCCTTTTTTGCACCCTTTCGATGTCCTCCGTTAATCCGACCTGGTAAGGATCCCACACCGCGCAGTAATATTCTAACAATATTCTAATGCGGATGAGTAGGAAAAACTATCCTGTAACATACGAATACAGTGTTAGTGATGTATGCTTGACACAGTCAGGTCGATTAATTATACAGCAATAAAGTTGCAGCCGGCCAGTGTGGCCGAGCGGTTCTAGGCGCTTCAGTCTGGAACCGCGCGTCCGCTACGGTCGCAGGTTCGAATCCTGCCTCGGGCATGGATGTGTGTGTTGTCCTTAGGTTAGTTAGGTTTAAGTAGTTCTCAGTTCTAGGGGACTGATGACCTCAGATGTTTAGTCCGTAGTGCTCAGAGCCATTTGAACCAATAAAGTTGCAAAGTGATATGGAATGGAAAGAGCACGTAAGATCAGCAGTAGGGTTTATTGAGAAAATTCTAGAAATATGGGAATCCTTGAAGGAAAGACAACCCTGTTTTCGCCAAAACACTTTTGTGAAAATTCAGAGACCCAGCATTTGTGGCTGACTCCAGAAGGATTCTACCGCACCAACTTACATATCGCGTAATGACCACGAAGAGAAGAGAAGAGAAGTTAGGATTCAGTGATTAGCAGTGGTACAAGGTGACTACCGCCATGCACAGTTTGGTGTCTCGCGGATCACGTATGTAGATGTACATGTAGAGCAAGGGTTCCCAAACAATGGTAAGCGTACCAATGGTGATACGCAAGGACAAAGTAAAATGATAGCGAGAAAATTGATTGATAAAACTAGCAAATGTATAATGTTAAATAAAAATGATTTATCGCAGAATATTTGTTTCGGACTGTACACTGAATGCAAGACACAGCAAAGTCGGACTGTAGCCTCCCCACCCCTCCCGTAACTAGTCATCGCTACCTTGGCTGGGAATGAGTCATCTTGTTGTGACGTTGGCGATATTTTGATTGGGTCTTAACGGTGGTTATTCGGAAGTTTAAGCGCCGCTCTCCAGCTGCTGCCAACTTACGCGATGTACCAGTGCCAGCAGTAGTCATTACGCATTACATGGTTTATTGCTGTTATTGTCGCTTTGTTGAGCGTTACCTTAAATGGCATAAATGGCATAGTGATGTGAAGAATGCTTGCGTTTGGAACCGGAGTGTACGTCATACAACGAGCTGTTTGTTGACTACTCTTCGTATTACTGTGATGTCAAGTTTAACTTAATTGAGTGAATCATACGCGATTGTGCCGTAAGTGAATTATGAAGCGATTTTTAAGCCAGGCAGCGCCTTCTGCCTCCAAGGATGTAGTTAAAAAACCTGACTCACGACCGAGCCGCTAGTATGATTAAAGCTTCTTACAATTTGACTTTAAAGTAAAGGCCGGTACAGGAACATGTGCTAATCCAATTCCTAAATGCGTTGTCTGCTTATAAACACGTTCATATCAACCCATGAAGCTTTCTTTATTAAAACGTCATCTAAGTCCCAAGCATCGCAACTCTCTTCTCACCATCAGTGTTAATTAAAAATGGAATAAGCTTTAACGGTACGCGCAAATTTCTAATAATGTCGAGTGGTACGTAGTGACAAGAAGTCTGAACCACTGATATAGAGACATTATTTTTACTTCTATTACTGTGGCTGTGAATTGCTCAGATCACCTTAAAATCACTCTTGTTATTGATCATATGTATCATTAGGAAGTAATGATTCATTCGTTTTCAGAGTTCTATATTTTCCAAAGAATTGCACTTTGCCGGCCGCGGTGGTCTCGCGGTTCTAGGCGCGCAGTCCGGAACCGCGCGACTGCTACGGTCGCAGGTTCGAATCCTGCCTCGGGCATGGATGTGTGTGATGCCCTTAGGTTAGTTAGGTTTAAGTAGTTCTAAGTTCTAGGTGACTGATGACCACAGCTGTTAAGTCCCATAGTGCTCAGAGCCATTTGAACCATTTGAACCATTGCACTTACAAATATGACTGGCGCATGAATTGAACCGTAAAGTCATTGAGTTTGCGTTGCGCCCGTCAGTTGGCGGTGCGAGTGCAGTACCTTGATAAAATCGCGACAAAGGAAGAGAAGAGTTTTCCTTTGTTGGAATACTGTTACAACAGTGCAGCATGCATTCAAAAGTAGTTATGGACAAAAAACCGTTATGTAAACAGAGAATTATGCGTTGATATCGACAACTTACGGACACTGATGCCCTCTGTAAACAGAAAAGTATTGGTCTGGTAAGTGTGCCATATGCGACCGTGGAGAGGGTGTGGAAGCTTTCGTGTGCAGTTCAAAAATATGATATCTTAAGGAACATGAAAACCAAATACCGAGGGCATGATCTCCCAACGAGACAACACATACCATAAGTGGAGCATCGATGTTCATCGCTACCTAAACGGACACCGGTGGACTGGGCTTATTGGTAAAGATGGTATTGCTCAGTCCCCCCCCCCCCCTTCCTGCTCCCCTGACCTAACTAGCCTTATGACATTTTCATTTAGGGGGACATTAAGGATCGTGTTTCCTGACCTAACTAGCCTTATGACATTCTCATTTAGGGGGACATTAAGGATCGTGTTTACGTACTCTCATTGCCAAGAACTCTGGAAAAGCTCAAAAACGCATCAGTGCTGCTGTAATGACGTTATGACGATTGGCAGGATGTTACTATATGAGATATTGAACGAACTTGAAGGTTTAGACGTATCTCGTGAGACCAGAGGGGCAATCATGTAAAAAAGTAGAGTGCAAAATGCAAACATGCTGAGTTCACGGGTTCTGTTCACACATCAGTCGCATTTGTACATGTGACTGCAAAATGTAGAGCTTTGAAAACGAATGAACCGTTTATAATAGTCTGTATACTGACGAGTAACTATAACAATCCCTAGATTTCACACACTTTTCTGACTACATGCTTAGTAAAATAAATTCTTTTTTGACCTCACTTCATTGCCCCATGAACCCATATCAGATACGTCCAACACGCGATATTGAAGTAGTAGTAAGAACGGTATAACGAATCGGACCAGTTTGTTTGAAACATGGAAGCGTGTCACGAAATTGAACTGGCAGACACTCGTAGGTACACCGCCACCTAACACACGAAAACATACTTACAAAACATCAACAAGCAGTACTGAGTGAAGAATCTATGAATATACAACTCCTAAGCTAGCGATCTCCAAGACGAGACCCTACTGACTGTCGCACGCGCAGATGCATTCAAGCAATCTATGTTCCGCTGTGCACAGGCGAATGGAATGGGAAAACACCTTAATACATGACTCAATAGGAAGCATCCTCTAGGGTGCACTTCACAGTGGCTTCACTTACAGATGTAAGTGTATTTTTGAGACTACTTTCCATTACAAGAGAGCGCTATTTTCCTCCAGTCGAACTGTACGAACACCGTTCGCTTTGTGCCACGTGTCGCTACTGGATACAAGCTGCAGGACAGCGTCTGCCATATGCCCCGTTGCTGGAACCAGAGACTGTTCGGTGAGCGCTACTCCGCTGGAACATACACATGAAGTTTTATGGGCGAGAAAGTTTTTCGGGCGGAGGGCGGAGCGTCGCCGTAATCGTAAAAACCGCATTCTGCAGCTCTGGAAGACCAAGGAAAGGCGTCCACAGGAAGAAGGGGTGGTAAGGCGAGCAGCCGCTGCCTGGGGGCACGACGGAGCCAACTCCCACGTCGGAATTATCTCAGGCTGCATCCGCCCCAGGGCCACTCCAGGCTGCCACATCCATCTTCCAGATGACGATCTCACGGCGAACCGTGTCTACTGATACGCTGCAGTGACGTCTGTAATTTTATTTCGCTCCATCAGCGTTTGACGACCGACTCGGTTTATAAGGAAGTTGTCTAAACCTAGGTAATTCGATTCGCATCTCTTACTGCCGGCGAAACGAAAATGCTAATGCATCTCTTTGGAGTCTCTTGATACAAAGTTCACCGACACAGACATACATGCGGACGGTTCTTTTAAGCGAAAAATGACTCGGGTGAAAGTATACGACAACATTAGCAAAAATGTTCCATTAAACATGGGCCCCAATACGAGCAGTTTGGGAGATAATCCGGAACATGTGGTTAAGAGCCGCCACTGATAGCTGTATAACACATTGATCTATTTAGAAAAAATCTATTTGAAGTTTGAATGAGGTGTACGAATTTCACGTACATTTCATATCATTTATTTCGTCGACATCGAAAACTAGGGCACACAGATGTCAAGACTTATTAAAATTGTGGTTAAATTAACACCAGAGAAGGAAAAAAAAACATAAACTACTCTCTTTCTCTCCATCACACATTTCCTTAGTTTTACAATAAAACTGTATATAGAATCACACAGACAAAAGATGTCTTAATAGTATACACTGATGGAAAAAATCCCACCACCAAAAAATAACTAATGCAGATTTATGACATTTCTGAATACATTTGTTTAGGTAACATATTTAACTGATTAATATTGCAGGTTCACAGATTTATGTTGAAACGTCCCCTTTGAAAACTTATGAATGACAGTGCTGGGAAAACTCTCACGCTGTTTGATTTTCAAACAGCTGAGCAAAACTGAACGTACTCGGACAGTTCTTTCTTTACTTATTCTGATCATCACTAAACTGACACACACCATTTTTAGCGCAACGCAATCTGATTTTCAATAATCCCTACAAAAGAATGGCCCTGGCTAACAATAACCTATACCTTTCATGAATCACTTACCTCACAAAAATCTTCGTTACTCGAACTACTGCAATACAGTGAGCGCCAATACTGCAAGCTAAATAAAAGATTCTAACTACTGAAGGCACTAGCTACTGATAGGCATAGTTAGCAAATGAAAGATTTTGATAGAGAACAAACAATGTATTTACCTTAATGGCGTTCAAAGGTCATAACATAATAATTTTGTGACATCCAATTAAACAAATTTCCTTTTTCTGACGGACACACGTCCAGATCGTCCGCTCAAAACTCTGGCATCTCTCTCCCGACATCCACCACTGATGGCGGCTCACCTCCAACTGCACAACGCTACGCGCTGTTCACATCCAACTGCCCAACAATACACAAGCGAATATTCCAACAACGAGTCCAACCAGCCACAGACTGCACACAGCGCAGTCAGCGATATTCAAACAGAGCACTACGTGGCATTACCCTTGGCGTTAACAACCTAAGAACCTGAACAGCCTACTCACAATGTAAGCACGAGAAAAGCCATTGCAAATGGGAAACGCTGGTACATTAATAACCGCTGTGACCACCAAATGTTAAAAGCAAGCATGCTAATGTCCATGAAATGTATTATACAGGTACCGGATGGCAGTTTGTGAGATGAAGTCCATTTCCTGTTGCAGCTGATCGGATAATGTTGGTTGTGGATGTCACTGGAGAGGCCGGCCGAAGTGGCCGTGCGATTCTAGGCGCTGCAGTCTGGAACCGCGAGACCGCTACGGTCGCAGGTTCGAATCCTGCCTCAGGCATGGATGTGTGTGATGTCCTTAGGTTGGTTAGGTTTAACTAGTTCTAAGTTCTAGGGGACTAATGACCTCAGAAGTTGAGTCCCATAGTGCTCAGAGCCATTTGAACCATTTTTGTCACTGGAGATGCCGTCCAGTGATGACCCAAACATGCTCCATTGGAGACAGATCCGGTGATCTCGCAGGCCAAGGCAACATGTCGATACTCTGTAGAGAATGTTGGATTGCAACAGCGGTATGTGTGCGAGCGTTATATTAGAAAAAACTCTCTCGAAGGTTGTTCATGAACAGCAAAAAGGGTCGAACCACCGGACCAACGCAAAAATTTGCAGGAGGATGGGTGGGATAACAACGATAGTGTTCCTGCTGTCATACGAATCCGCGCCCGGACTATAACTCCTGATGTAGGTCCAGTATATCTAAAGTGCGCGTCACTTATGTTGGCGGCCGAGTTTAGGTTCGTTCTGCGCATCTGACGTCACAAAACACAGGCAGCCAATGAACAGAGAACGACGTTGCCAGATCTCGACTGCAGTGCAGAGCATGGACGAGTGTCTTCAGTTTTAGAAACGTTCAGTCATAAATAAAGTAATAGAACAAAAGCAATGTCTTGATAGCAGACTTTCTTTTATAGAAAGTTTGGAAAAAGCATTCTTTATACCAATTGCTTCATATTCTATTAATTAATTAAACCAAACAAGCAATAAGACTCCTAATTCAGGCGATAGCAAGGAAAGGTGTTTGTATCAATCACACAAACCGCTTTTTCGCAATAAAGAGCAGTGGTAATTGTTTATTTCCTATTGTACTTCGACGAAGCATGAGTAATTCATAGTCATATCAACAGTGTTTGTCAGTATTTTGCGTGACGTGTTAGAGTCTTCATGGGGTTCTGCAGTCAGACGAGTTGCGATAGCGTACAGTTAAGCTGATGGACTACTACGCGAAAGGTTATGATTTCAAACCTTGTGCAGAGCATAATATTTTCATTATTTAAAAACAATATCGAAGTGCGTTACTTCACGAATTATATTCGTTTGAATGCAATTTTTTGAAATTTCTAGTGCTTTGTCTCTTTATTTAAAATAAAGCCAAATGTGCTCAGTGTAAATAAAACTTTTGTTAAAGTCGCGAAAGACGGAATATTTCTCAATATTACATACGACACCTATGTGGTACTTAAATGAGATATTGTTATAGAGTAAATTTTATATGAAATTTAGATATCTTGTCCACATTTCATTCTCAACATTGTGACAACTGAAATCGACCATACGGAAAGTATGCTCTATGGACTTTTACCTCTGCAAACTCTTCAAAATTTCGTGCAATGGTTTACTATATTTAATGCTGCATAATAACTGCGTTGAACATCGAAACAAAATTAAGTAATTTATGGGGGGAAGGTATCAGTCAAGAAGATGTGTAAAAGTCTAATTTTTGGGCCAAATAGTTTTTGTGGAATCGAATGATAAGACTGTCAAAGCAGTCGGAACACGATGTGTCTGCACAGGCGAGCAGTGCAGTGACAAAATCGCGCACAGCGCGGAATGCGGGGAGCACGTCTCTGTAGCAGCGAAAGGGTTAATGAAACCGTGGCGGCTTTACTTCATGAACTGCGCGCTCCCCCCTAAACGTAAGTTTGCGAACTATACTATACTATGGCGCTGCTTCTATTGGCGCGTGCGTCGTTTGCAACTGGCAACGCAGCAATCTCGCGCGTCTGGGCGGGCATGCGCGAGCCGCCAAGATAAAAGAATTGAACTATAGCACGCAGACAAGTTAGTTGCAGGCCCTCAACTAGCCTCCTTCTAATCAACACACGCCTATCGCTGGCACCGGGGCAGAACCAGTTTTCATAGGAAAAGAAACCAGACCTCCGCTCTGCCTGCCAATGAGCTCTCGCTTGACGCCACTGAAGTCGCAAATGGCGGTGTTTTGGAGTCAGTGGAATGAACGCTACATGGCGTCTGACTCGGGGCTGTCCTCGAAACAACCGATGTGTAATTGGTTGTATCATTGTGGTGCCAAGTGCTGCTCAAATTGCTGCTGTAGATCCAGTACGATGTGCCAGATTCGTCGACCGAACACGGTGATCTTCACTCTCGGTAGTGTCACGTGGCCGTCCAGAGCCTGCCAGCAACCATTTACAGCGGCTGATAAGTATTTCTCAAATATCGCGGAAGGAAACATCAAACGTCTCCTACCTCTATTACAAGACCATGTTGGTTGGTTTGTTTGGAATGAAAGAGACTAAATTGCCAAGTCATCGGTCCCTAAAGACCTCGTTCAGACTCAATGAGGTGTTGATAATGGCGTCTTTGTCGACTTAAAGACGTCCTTGACTACCATCAACTGACTGCGTCCAATCTCAAACGTAACTAACGCACACGACCGTTAGAGCGTCTGTTTAAAGCTAATCTGATTTACATTGTCATAGCCGCGCTACTAGCATCACTATTATACGACTGGCGCGAAATTTGAATAGACATCATTTTTCAGGTGTACAAATACGCCCATCAGCTGTCCGTTTGTGTGCACAACTCCTCCTTACAAGGGGACCCTCCATACTGTAAATCATCGATTTTGATGCCCTTCAAATATGTTCTAGAGGCACTTACCCAGAGTACCTGGCTATCCAGTATTTAGCGACGGGTCTTGGTTTTTTGAAAAAATCGATTTTGAAGTTCATTGCGCGCTATGTATACCCGTAAAATTAGATACATTCTGAGCAAGTCCGCGTAGCGCAGCGGTAAAACTTCACAGCTGTCGTGCTGGAAGTACAGTGTTCGAATCCAGATCGTGTACTTTTAGATTTGTTTCCAAAATCCACCGAATTTTTCAGTTTTATGTCAAAGAATATCAGCAAACAGTGTAACGTGTGCCAAATTATAAAGATATTCTTTTGATTCTTCGTTCGACACCACTACTTGTGGCTCTTCTTCTGGCTGCACTACTGTAGAAACACTTGTTACTTCCAGTTGACAGAATTCTTCTATCACACGGCACCAGAGACGCTTTGCGAGCAACTGACGCTGTAGTTAGATGCGAACGTAAAGGAATGCAACTCGCATCTTCATTGGCCGCAACTAGGAGCTAGGGTTCCCATAACGGCTAACAGTATTCACGGGAGAGGGGACGATAATGGGTGGAGATCGATTTCAGGTAATGCAAGAAGCGACCGTTGTACGAACATTTGTAACTCCATCTACGAACCACAAAGGAATGAATATTTGAAAAAATTAATAACTAAATATTTTATAGCCGTCCGCTGTGACCGAGCGGTTCAAGGAACTTCAGTCCTGAACTGCGCTGCTGCTACGGTCGCAGGTTCGAATCCTGCCTCGGACATGGAGGTGTGTGATGTCCTTATGTTACTTACGTGTAAGTACACTACTGGCCATTAAAATTGCTACACCAAGAAGAAATGCAGATGATAAACGGGTATTCATTGGACAAATATATTATACTAGAACTGAGATGTGATTACATTTTCACAGCAATTTGGGTGCGTAGATCCTGAGAAATCAGTACCCAGAACAACCACCTCTGACCGTAATAACGGTCTTGATACGCCTGGGCATTGAGTCAAACAGAGCTTGGATGGCGTGTACACGTACAGCTGCCCATGCACCTTCAACACGATACCACAGTTCATCAAGAGTAGTGACTAGCGTACTGTGACGAGACAGTTGCTCGGCCACCATTGACCAGACGTTTTCAATTGGTGAGAGATCTGGAGAATGTGCTGGCCAGGGCAGCAGTCGAACATTTTCTGTATCCAGAAAGGCCCGTACAGGGCCTGCAACATGCGGTCGTGCATTATCTTGCTGCTATGTATGGATTTGCAGGGATCGAATGTAGGGTAGAGCCATCGGTCATAACACATCTAATGTAACCTCCACTGTTCAAATTGACGTCAATGCGAACAAGAGGTGACCGAGACGTGTAACCAATGGAACCCCACACCATCACGCCGGGTGATATGCCAGTATGGCGATGACGAATACACGCTTCCAATGTGAGTTCACCGCGATGTCGCCAAACACGGATGCGACTATCACGATGCTGTAAACAGAACCTGGATTTATCCGAAAAAATGACGTTTTGCCATTCGTGCACCCAGTTTCGTCGTTGAGTACACCATCCCAGGCGCTCCTGTATGTGATGCAGCGTTAAGGGTAACCGCAGCCATGGTCTCCGAGCTGATAGTCCATGTTGCTGCAAACGTCATCGAACTGTTCGTGCAGATGGTTGTTGTCGTGCAAACGTCCCCATCTGTTGACTCAGGGGTCGAGACGTGGCTGCACGATCCGTTACAGCCACGCGGATAAGATGCCTGTCATCTCGACTGCTAGTGGTACGAGGCCGTTGGGATCCAGCACGGCGTTCCGTATTACCCTCCTGAACCCACCGATTCCATATTCTGCTAACAGTCATTGGATCTCGACCAACGTGAGCAGCAATGTCGCGATACGATAAACCGCAATCGCGATAGGCTACAATCCTACCTTTATCAGGGTCGGAAACTTGATGGTACGTATTTCTCCCCCTTACACGAGGCATCACAACAACGTTTCACCAGGCAACGCCGGTCAACTGTTGTTTGTGTATGAGAAATCTGTTGGGAACTTTCCTCATGTCAGCACGTTGTAGGTGTCGCCACCGGCGCCAACCTTGTGTGAATGCTCTGGAAAGCTAATCATTTGCATATCACAGCATCTTCTTCCTGTCGGTTAAATTTCGCGTTTGTAGCACGTCATCTTCGTGGTGTAGTAATTTTAATGGCCAGTAGTGTAGTTCTCAGTCTAGGGGACTGATGAACTCAGATGTTACGTCCCATAGTGCTTAGAGCCATTTGAATCATTTTTATATCTTTATAATTTCGCACACCTTACACGGTTTGTTGATATTCTTTGAAATAAAATTGAAAAATTCGGTCGATTTTGAAAAAAGAAATATACGAGCAGGATTCGAACACGGTACCTCCAGCGCGGTAGTCGCGAACCTTTACCGATGCGCTACACTGACTTGCTAGGAAGGTATGTAGTGTTACGGGTATACAAAGCCCTCAATGAACTTCAAAATCGATTTTCTCAAAAACCAAGGCCCGTCGCTAAAAACCTGGATAGCCAGTTACTCAGGGTAAGTGCCTCTACAACATATTTGAAGCGCATCAAAATCCGTGATTTAACAGTATAGAGTGTCCCCTTGTTAGTGTTGCGGTTTTTTGTCGTCAGTGTATGTGCTATGTACACGGCTCAAGAGGTACATACCAGTACCACGTGAAGCCGTCAGCACACAGTCACAACGGCACTCCAGGCACTTTCAAAGTTCCGAACAGCCGTGTACAGATGGCGCTCGATAAACGGGACTGTTTTCTGCTTCAGTCCCTTGTCCAATGGCGAGTCAAATTCATCCGCCGATAACGTTGCATGCCACCAGACAGAGAGCGCTGTCAATCAGGGACTACTTTGCTTCCGCCTACTACTGGTACGAATGGAGATCCTTCCGCCAACATCCACAAAAGACGACGTGCCCACCGACACTCGCTCTGTTCCTGCCATTCAAGCAGTTCCTGCAGTTACATAATTCCTGCAATTGAAGCAGTTTCTTGAATCCCGTTCAGAAGATTAGTTACGACTTATCAGTCGCTGTTTGCGGTGCTATAGGAACGGTTAACTACGATTGTTTGCATAATACTTTCAGTCATAGTGGCTAAATAATAGACTGCACAAGATAACAAAGTTGTTTAGATTTTATTCTATTAGATGTAGGACATTAAGTGCAACGCATCAAACTGTAATTTGGGAATGTGTGGTAAGATCCTATGGGACCAAACTGCTGAGGTCATCCGTCCCTTAGCTTAAGCACCACTTACTCTAACTTAAATTAACTTATGCTAAGGACAACACAAACACCCATGCACGAGGGAGGACTCGAACCTCCGCCGGCCTGGGTAGCCGAGCGGTTCTAGGCGCTTCAGTCTGGAACCGCGCGACCGCTACGGTCGCAGGTTCGAATCCTGCCTCGAGCATGGATGTGTGTGATCTCCTTAGGTTAGTTAGGTTCAAGTAGTTCTAACTTCTAGGGGACTGATGACCTTAGATGTTAAGTCCCATAGTGCTCAGAGCCATTTGAACCATTTTTTAACTCGAGCCGTGCGAACCGTTACAAGACAACATGGACCACGCGGCCACACCGCGCGACGCATCAAACTGTTACCAAAATTAAGTAAAACTGTGCATCATCACTATTAATAATGGTGTTGATTGTTCCTTTTGTGTTGCAACCTTTCTGTTCTAGTGCCACACTTCAAGCAAGTGTCTAATTCATCAGCTTACCTTCCATTCAGAAGGGTGTTGCACGCAGTGACTGTTACATTAACTTGTAAATAATAGATTTCAGCTATCAGTCGTCCTTTTTAAATTTTATTGGCAGATCTAGATTTCAGCCAGAAACTAGCCATTCGCAACGGATTATCATTTTTCATCAACGCATGTAATACCTGTTGGTCGGGCTTCAGCCACAGTTCATTGAATACTAAAAAAGGACGACTGATAGTGGAAATCTATTATTTACAAGTGTCTAATTACATATTGCTAGCGTGCGGAGAGTCACTGTTTACACAACCACTTGGTTAATGCCCGCTGCTTTGCTCGCTTTGACTGTGTGGAGTGCACAAATTTTTTAAAGTGTTTTCCTTTAATCGAATTTTTATGTTGTTCACAGACTGCAACATCTTCTAAACAAGACGCTGTTGGGAGTAGATCTTACTTATGTATTAGATATCTTATTACTAAGTTACGTTAAATGAAATTTTAAGATATTCAAGTGTATTAACAGCCTTCAACGTTTTTCTTAGTCACGTTTTAGCTACGTAGTTTTTATTTCAAAAATCGTGTACAGTCAAAGCCTCTGCAGCGTTGTGCTCTGATTGTCGCGCTGTTAATGCGCAGTACAAAAATGGGTGAGGCTGCTTTTGTTCCGTAGTGAATCAAGCGCGTGCAACACGGTTAAAAAGTGCCGAGAAATAGGCTGTCCTTAATGTTTTCCATAAATTTACGGAAATAATCGACTTTTATGTTTTCCCAGCGGCGTATATACTGCAGTTGAGATAATGTTCGTCATTGAACGTGTAGCGCAGTTGGTAGCGTAAAGGAATGTGAATCAAATGCGGTTATACATGCGTTGGATGAAATGGTTTTTTTTCTCTCTCTCGTTCAATTTCAAATACCTACATCTCGTAACTATAAAACTCACCATCATTTTTTATAAATAATTCACGTCTTCTTGTTTCTGATTACATATTGGATGCGAAATTCCTGTTCCCATTTCAGAAACAAATTCTTAACTATCGATGTTTTGTGAAAGACTATTCATAAAAGTTGTTTAAATTAAAAAACTTAACTTTTAATTTTAAGGCAAAAATAAAAAACCAAATCCTCTTTATTTGGACTATGTCCATCGTTTTATACCACAGAGGTAGATAAGCATCGTAGAAACATGAAAAATAATCATTTTCACAGCCTCAATGCTGCTTTTTTACATTTGCTTCTGTACCACTACAGTATGAACCCATCATAACTGATCTGGCGCCAAGCTGCGGGATTTGTCCTGAGAAATAACAAGACTGTTAAGCTCCCAGACGTACTGGAACTAACGCATGCAGCTATTTCACACGTCACTGCCGAGCGCTGGCGAGATATAGAACGGCTCGTCATAAGAGAATAGGAAATGCTGCGCCTGGTTGGCTGTACTGTAGCAGGTGACACTTCCAGAACTGAAACTTATTTACCGGATTCGGATAAGGAAGGAGCTAAGAGATTACCAGACGACTGACTGTAATACCTTCAGTAGCTTCAATATTTAACTGTACGGTGAAATCCTTTAGTACTTTCGTCCAGTCGTCTAAGGACCGTACTGTGGGAGATTTGCAGTGTATTATTTCATTCGGCTTGAAAATTAAATGACATTCGAAGCTGTATTGCTCCTCTCCTAGTCTCTTTGTACGTGTTAACTGCAGCTGGCCACATCACAGCAGGCTAGCTATACCAGCTGACCGGCCAGTACTGTCCAAGTTAAATGCGCCGGTAAAACTGTTGTCCCATATTATGGCTAAGTTATGTGCGCGTAACGCACAGCGCAGAACATACACTCATTACCATACTTCACAGTAGAGTTGGGCAACACGATTCTTTTTCACGATTCGATTCCTACGATTCAATATCACATTGCGAATCGATTCGTTCACGATTCTTTCACGATTCATTCTAGTCTGCGATGACACGATTCTTAAGGATTGCAAAAAGTTCTACATCTTACTCACAGATGGCAGGACATGTCTGAAATTGTCAATGGGGTTAAAATCGAACTGTGTCATGGTAAGATAGGCCAGAAATAGTTTATTTATGAGTAAACATGCATGTGACGTTACAAGTGCGATTCTCGATTTATACGTGCAATGCCTTAATTGATGAAAGGTCACGTTTGATTTGATTGCATCTATTGTTTCATTTCAGTATGCCAGGAAAGAGGAGTCGATTTGTGCGAAAGGTGGCGCAAAATTACGTGGTATGCCAGTTTGGTTGTGTGGCTTGAACGTATCTAACTACAGACGTCTGTTTAATAGTAACAAAATCTATCAGTGAGGCAGACGTGGTTTGTCTCATATCACCCTATGTTTTTCTGTGCTAAGATGTCTTTCCAAGTCCACATGACCCTTGTAATTCATAACGCAGCTGACAGCCCTCCCACAAGGCAAATTTAGCTTAACTTTCATTTCTTCTAAATACAAAGCATAGGTATTTTGCTTTTAATTGGTCTGAGAACTTGCCGCTGTCACTACTATGTGAAAAGACGACACCGCCAAGTGTCAGCTTGGTTTTCACGAGTAATATTACGGCCCACGAACTTCGTTTGTTCGTTCCGAGCTTCCCTTGTTCACACGCATCCTCCACTTGACTGCCATCTGGCGGTCGTAATCATTCGGCACGACTCGGCGTGATTCGGAAGTTGCCTTCGAAGCATAGCGTACTAATAATCGATGAATCGTTGGAACTTGGAATCGTCACGACTCGGAAAAGCGCAATCGTTCTTACGATTCTTTTGAACGACGATTCGTCCGTATCACGATTCGATTCCTACGATTCTTTATTTAGAGTCGTTCAAATGAACGACACATTCACGAATTGCCACAACTCTACTTGGCAGTACTCGAGACAGCTTGGCTGTAGTCCCACGTGAAACAGAAATCCAGTGAGGTTCCAGCAAACGCGAAAGAATACATAGTGCAATGTTTACCTCAAGCTTATTTTTATGATGAACGGATTATAGACGCAATGAACATTCCATTTCTGAAATCGCTAGGCAATTCAATATTCCCCAATCCACAGTGTCAGGAGTGTATCGAGAATACCAAATTTCAGGCGGTACCTCTCACTACTGACAACGCAGTGGCCGACGACCACGTAGCTACCGAAGCAGGGCGCTTGCGTAGATTAGTCAGTGCTAACAGACAAGCAACACTGCGTGAAATAACTTCAGAAATCAATGTGGTACGTACGCCAAGGGAATCCGTTAGGAAAGTGCTGTGAAACTTGGCGTTAATGTGCTACAGCAGCAGACGACCGACGCGAGTGCCTTCGCTAAACCACGAAATCACCTGCAGTGCATCTGCTGGTGTAGTGACCATATCGGTTGGACACAAGAAGACTGGAAAACCGTGGCCTGGTCGGATGGGTCCCAATTTCTGTTGGTAAGAGCTGATGACAGGTTTCGAGTGTGACGCAGAGGCACGAAGCTATGGACCCAGGTTGTTGACACAGCGCTGTACAAGTTGGCAGTGGTTCCTCAGTGGTGTAGGCTGGTTTACATGGAATTGACTGGGTCCTCTGTGTCAACTGAACCGATCATTGACTTGAGATGGTTATGTCCGGCTACTTGGAGATCATTTGCAACAAACAACAATGGAATTTTTATGGATGACAATGCCCCATATCACCGGGGTTTGAAGAACATTCCGGACAGTTCGAGCAACATGGTTTCTATCGAACGTTTATGGGACACAATCGAGATGTCAGATGAGCGCAAAATCCTGCACCGACAACACTTTCACATTTGCACACGGCTCAGTATTTCTACAGGGGACTTGCAGTGACTTGTTGAGTCAGTGCCATGTCAAGTTGTTGCACTACACCCGTTCAAATGGCTCCAAGCACTATGAGACTTAACATCTGAGGTCATCAGTCCTCTAGACTTAGAACTACTTAAGCCGAACTAACCTAAGGACATCACACAC
The DNA here is from genome assembly GCF_021461385.2 of Schistocerca piceifrons. Taxonomy (NCBI): domain Eukaryota; kingdom Metazoa; phylum Arthropoda; class Insecta; order Orthoptera; family Acrididae; genus Schistocerca; species Schistocerca piceifrons. The sequence goes on along the minus strand of NC_060138.1, from coordinate 183,042,404 downwards.
ATCCAAGCCCGAGGTCGGATTCGAACCTGCGACCGCAGCAGCAGCGCGGTTCCGGACTGAAGCGCCCAGAACCGTTTGTCCACAGCGGCCGGCCTCTGTTGATCGACCATACTGTCTTTACTTCCTTTTTTGCATGGTACTTAAAACCTGTAGCTGATATGTCGAATGTGCAACCAAAGCTGCTTGCTTGTTAACTTGTCCACGTTTTTGCTGTATGGAATGTCATAAAGACTCTTTTTCCGTTATCATGTACTAAGGGCTTAACAACTGGCCGGTTTTGAGCGCGAGTACTCGCGTCTGCTCAGGCACGTGCTCGCGAGCAGGTGCAAGGTCGCGGAGTAGGGAGGGAGGGGAGAGAGGGGAAATTCGCGCGCACGTTTGAATAGGGCCGCAGCGTGCCTATTGAATTCGCGCCGACTGTGTAACGTTTAAAGTACTACGATCAGCCAGTGTTGCCAATTTAGCGACTTTGTCGCTAGAAATGGCGACTTTTGCCTTCGTCTTAGCGACAAAAAAAAATTTTTTAGCGACAAAAATTATTTAGCGACTTATCTGGCGACTTTTGGAGTACTGACGACTTTTGAAGTACAAATCAAAACTATTTTGGGCCAGTATTTTCATTAACAAAACTAAGATTTTAACTATAGAATGGGTACTACACTGACTTTCTTTTAGATTTACTAAGTTAAATTAAGTTTTTAGCAGATCACGTAGCATTGTCCAGCATTTAGTAAACCTGAATCTGGGAATTGCCTACAGAGTAAGAAAACCTTGACTATATAACAATTCATTATTCATTACTCACTAGCCTGTTATCGTCGATAGCGTATCGATCTATAATTCTTCAACTTTTGAACTCCTTTTATTTTTCGAATTGACAACAAACATATGTAAAAGTATAATAAAATACATTTCTCTCCAGCAACCCCTAATTTTTCGAAATGTTACCTCGCAGTCAAATGATTAACACATGCACAGTGGTAACGCAAGAACAATTCGGTGGCGGTATCTCAGACAATATTACGTTTTAAACAATGAACGATAGGACTGATATCGAGTTACCGAGTGAGTAGATTGTTTCATGACCTCTAGTTCGCCTGAGTTTTAATGTATTTTCAGTGATTATAAACTGGTGAAACTTATGTTGTGGTGGCTTACATAATGGATCTACCGCAGAAGAAGAAGCAGTACGCTAAAAAAATATCAGGATGCGTGGGAAGCAGAACCTGAATTCAATGGGTGGTTGAAACCAGTCGTTGGAGACTTATCCAAGGCAAGATGTCAAGTATGTGCAACAGAGTTTTATGCTAAATTGTGTGATATTAGAAAGCATTCGAAAACTATTAAGCATAAACAAAAAATTGATTAAAAAAAAACACAAACCACCTTACCTGTGAAAATTGTTCCGAAAACTACAGTTAGAATAGCAAGCAGAGAGGAAGGCGCCCTTTCTTTATTTTCCGGTGATGAGGGCGCCAAAAACATGCAATTACATCGTACAAAGTGCACTAACATTATAACTGAAGTTTTGGCTCAATATTTTACACAATAGTTGGTTGAAGATATAGGTAACCAAAAATACAGTGTACTAATAGATGAATCCACAGATGTATCAATATCCAAAATGCTAGGTATCGTTATATGGTACTATGGTGAGAACAACCGAACCATTAGATCAGCATTTCTCAAACTCGCTGTAGTAGAAACTGCAGATGCAAGAAACCTGACTGCTGTTCTTGTGAATTCTTTGAAAGATCTCAAACTTCCAATCGCTAATATGGTAGGAATTGGCACAGATGATGCTTCTGCAATAGTTGGAATAAACATTGGGCTTTTCGAACAACTCAAGAGAGAATATGGTTTGAAGCATTTGGTAGCGATCCGTTGCATTTGTCACTCTCATCAGCTTGCAGTTTCGCACGCCTCAGTGAATACCAACTACAGTTCTGTCAAAGCATGAAACAGAAGAGTTATTCGATCTTCTGAGTGACTACGACGAATAGCTCACATTCCGGTATGTATATATTTTATAACCTAATTTGAGTTCTTGCTTTCTTTTGTTACAAATATAGTTGTATATTTTTAGTATATTTGACTACTGTGATTGAAACAACAATCTATGTGTTGCGTCAATTATGATAACATGCGATCAGCTCTAACAGTCACTTCGCTGGTTAAGAACCATGTCAAGTCGCCGTTGTGTAACCCCGACCATGCTTTCGCAGTTCAACCTCCATTGGGAGGCATTGTAACTGTTTACAGAAAAAGATGGTGTTGCAAAATGTTTAGTATGTCACAGAACGCTGAATTCTTTTAGGAAATTTAATTTGCAGCGACATTATATGTCGTACCACGCGAAAGACTACGGAAGTGGAAAATGTGATGGACCAGATCGTGCACAGGAAGTTATTAAACTTGAAAGGAAGCTATCCGAAGAAGATCTGGACGACGAAGAAAAATCAACTGAGGCAGCTCTCAGAGTGAGTTGCAAAATTGCTTTGCTTTTAGCAAAATCCCTGCGCCACTTCATTGATGGCGATTTAATAAAAGAATGTTTAGACGGTGCACCACCGATGACAGGGAAAAAATCAAGTTTCGTTGCGCTGTTGAAGGAGAAAATGCAAAAACTGACCGTGCCGATTGAAACAAGGGGCGTTCACTGTGTGATCCACCAGGAAAACTTATGTGCAAAACGTATCACTCTAAAAAATGTGATGAGTGTTGTTGTTCGTACAACCAATTATATAACGAAGCATGGGCTACAACACAGGCAATTTAAAAGCTTTCTTGAGGATTTAGAAAGCCAGTATGGTAGCCTGCCTAATTACAGGGAGGTCCGCTGGCTTAGTCGTGACGAATTAGTAAATCGATTTTTTTGCCTATTAGATGAGATAAATGTTGTTGTTCTTGTTGTCTTCAGTCCTGAGACTGGTTTGATGCAGCTCTCCATGCTACTCTATCCTGTGCAACCTTCTTCATCTCCCAGTACTTACTGCAACCTACATCCTTCTGAATCTGGTTAGTGTATTTATCTCTTGGTCTCCCTCTACGATTTTTACCCTCCACACTGCCCTCCAATGCTAAATTTGTGATCCCTTGATGCCTCAGAACATGTCCTACCAACCGGTCCCTTCTTCTTGTCAAGTTGTGCCACAAACTCCTCTTCTCCCCAATTCTATTCAATACCTCCTCATTAGTTATGTGATCTATCCATCTAATCTTCAACATTCTCCTGTAGCACCAAATTTCGAAAGCTTCTATTCTCTTCTTGTCCAAACTATTTATCGTCCATGTTTCACTTCCATACATGGCTACACTCCATACAAATATTTTCAGAAACGACTTCCTGACACTTAAATCTATACTCGATGTTAACAAATTTCTCTTCTTCAGAAACGCTTTCCTTCCCATTGCCAGTCTACATTTTATATCCTCTCTATTTCGACCATCATCAGTTATTTTGCTCCCCAAATAGCAAAACTCCTTTACTACGTTAAGTGGCTCATTTCCTAATATAATTCCCTCAGCATCACCCGACTTAATTCGAGATAAATATGTTCACCGAAATAAATAACATGTGTGTTCCTGAATCGAAAGAGCCTTCATGGAAATGTGATCTCGCGTTATTAGCAGATTTAACTAGCCCTCTGAATGCTTTGAACATTTCACTACAAGGTAAAAATCTGCTAATTACTCATTTCATAGATCGAATACGAGCTTTTAAAATGAAATTGACACTTTGGGTGAGTCAGCCGGAAACAGGAAATCTGGCTCATTTTCCTAAATTATCATCCAAGCAAGATGTTCACAAAGACTGTGAACGTTATTCACATAGTTTAGTTGCTCTTAAGAAAGAATTTGATCAACGCTTTCAAGATCTGACAGCACTAGACAGTGATTTTGATCTGTTCTCCTCTCCATATTCAGCGAATATTGAAGAGATGTATCAATATCCAAAATGCTAGGTATCGTTATACGGTACTATGGTGAGAACAACCGAACCATTAGATCAGCATATTGAAGAGATTCGTCCTGAGCTGCAACTAGAAATTATTGACCTGCAGTGTGACAGAGAATACAGAGACAAATTTCAGAACAAGAAAAATATTTTGGAATTCTACAGACACTTCCCTCAGGATAGATTTCCTCGTTTGCACAAATTGGCGGCTACAATAATACCAATGTTCGGTTCCACGTATGTTTGTGAACAACTGTTCTCTGCAATGAAATGTACCAAGACGCGCCTGAGAAACGCATTGTCTGACGAAATTTAAGCTGCACGCTGCGCCTACAATGCACAAGAACAATTACTCCGAACATAGACGCAATTGTAAAGGGCAAAAGGTACAAGATAGTGGCCGCGGATTTACATTGACTGGCGGCAGCTGTTGTGTGCCACTAGTGACTCTCCCCACTCTCCGCTCTGGTCCGGTAGTGGGGGTAGCGTGCTCGCACTGCTCCGTGCTCGCGCCTTGTCGCTCACAGGTTGCTCCGCGAGCACGATGTTGTGAAGCCCTGATTGTACTTGGAGCGTCAACGCAGAGCTCGACATCTGACACCCCTCCCTGTAGTTAAACTATTGCCTGCTTGCAAGCTAGAGAGTCTGTAACTAAAAGCTTGATCGATTTTTAAAAGTTTTTGGCGCATCTGTCTATAAGTCTACACAAGATTGCATGTTGGGCAAAGTAGTCCCAATAAATATACAGTACACATGTTTGCAAAACTTAAGACGAAAGTAACTTTCACATGATTTTTGACACTGGCAAGCAACACAGTTCAGTGAAGATTAGACTACACGTTAAAAGATCTGCCGCAGGACAGTCTGCGAGAAACACGCAGTGAGGCGAACAGAAACTACACTTTTATTCAAAAACAATCATTACACTGAAGTCATCGCGATTTATGATGATACCCTGGAGGTTACGAAAGGTATGACATGCATGTTACGTAACAGGATGTGTGATAACCACAGACAGCAGTACATGCCCTGTAACGCGCTCTCACGCTGGCTACAGCGTTGGTAAGCAGTTCCCGTGGTAGGGTGTTCTACTTCTCTAACATCGCCGTTGAAACCTGCCACATTTTTAAGATAATTCCATTTATATTAAATACACTACTGGCCATTAAAATTGCTACACCAAGAAGAAATACAGATGATAAACGGGTATTCATTGGGCAAATATATTATACTAGAACTGACATGTGATTACATTTTCACGAAATTTGGGTGCATAGATCCTGAGAAATCAGTACCCAGAACAACCACCTCTACGCCTGGGCATTGAGTCAAACAGAGCTTGGATGGCGTGTACAGGTACAGCTGCCCATGCAGCTTCAACGCGATACCACAGTTCGTCAAGATTAGTGACTGGCGTATTGTGTCAAGCCAGTTGCTCAGCCACCATCGCCCAGACGTTTTCAGTTGGTGAGAGATCTGGAGAATGTGCTGGCCAGGGCAGCAGTCGAACATTTACTGTAACCAGAAAGGCCCGTACAGGACCTGCAACATGCGGTCGTGCATTATCCTAATGAAACGCAGGGTTTCGCTGGGATCGAATGAAGGGTAGAGCCACCGGTCGTCCGCTGTTCAAAGTGCCGTCAGTTCGAACAAGAGGCGACCGAGACGTGTAACCAATGGCACCCCACACCATCACGCCGGGTGATACGCCAGTATGGCGATGACGAATACACGCTTCCAATGTGCGTTCACCGCGATGTCGCCAAACACGGATGCGACCATCATGATGCTGTAAACAGAACCTGGATTCATCCGAAAAAATGACGTTTTGCCATTCGTGCACCCAGGTTCGTCGCTGAGTACACCATCGCAGGCGCTCCTGTCTGTGATGCAGCGTCAAGGGTAACCGCAGCCATGGTCTCCGAGCTGATAGTCCATGCTGCTGCAAACGTCGTCGAACTGTTCGTGCAGATGGTTGTTGTCTTGCAAACGTCCACATCTCTTGACTCGGGGATCGAGACGTGACTGCACGATCCGTTACAGCCATGTGGATAAGATGCCTGTCATCTCGACTGCTAGTGATACGAGGCCGTTGGGATCCAGCACGGCGTTCCGTATTACCCACCTGAACCCACCGATTCCATTGGATCTCGACCAAGGCGAGCAGCAATGTCGCTATACGATAAACCGCAATCGCGATAGTCTACAATCCGACCTTTATCAAAGTCGGAAATGTGATAGTACGCATTTCTTCTCCTTACACGAGTCATCACAACAACGTTTCACGAGGCAACGCCTGTCAATTGCTGTTTGTGTATGAGAAATCGGTTGGAAACTTTCCTGACGTCAGCGCGTTGTAGGTGTCGCCACCGGCGCCAACCTTGTGTGAATGCTCTGAAAAGCTAATCATTTGCATATCACAGCATCTTCTTCCTGTCGGTTAAATTTCGCGTCTGTAGCACGTCATCTTCGTGGTGTAGCATTTTAATGGCCAGTAGTGTATCAATACAGTTGCTGATTCTCAGAAGATGAATACGTCGGCTATAGTGAAACTCCGGGGGTCAGTTGGTACATGTGGCCGGGGTGCAGCAGGTATCCTAATTCATCTCACACGAGCTGCGTGGGATTTAAGTCGAGGGAAAAGACAGGCCAGTCATTCGCTGAATGCCGGCCGCGGTGGCCGTGCGGTTCTAGGCGCTGCAGTCCGGAACCGCGGCACTGCTACGGTCGCAGGTTCGAATCCTGCCTCGGCATGGATGTGTGTGATGTCCTTAGGTTAGTTAGGTTTAACTAGTTCTAAGTTCTAGGGGACTGATGACCTAAGATGTTAAGTCCCATAGTGCTCAGAGCCATTTCAACCATTCGCTGAATGTCCTCGGATTCCAAGAGTTGCTCCATCTGGGCAATTCGATGCGGTCACGCACTGTCACACATCAATATGAATTCAGGGACGAATACATCCCTGAAAAGATGTACATTGGGAAGAAGTACAGTATTACAATAACATTGCCCGTTGAGTCTACCGAGTTGGAAGACTTGGAGGTTAGTAGACATACGCAACATTACGCCTCTCCACACCTGGACCACCAAAACGATCACGCTTGACAAGGCACGACATATCGTCATATGGCACCCAGGAACATTGTCGAGCGTTCATTGAAGATAGTCTTTGAACATAATATTGAAAACTGAGTATAATAGCGACCAAAAATAAGTACCACGTCATGACGTTCTCTGGGGTTCCATCGAAACAGCTTATTCCGTTACTCACTCTTGTGTCAAATCAGGCTTTAGACGTGCTGTAAGTAATGTACAAATAATACTTACTGTTACACATTAGTTATCACCGAAATAAAACACAGCATTAAACAGTGACAACTATAGTGTCAGACATACAGCAACCGTTGCCAGTCGATCGCCAAAGTTGGCAACGAGACGAATCAACAAATTAGCAGCTCTAATTCCAGCGACCTCTATCGGTTCAGCACTATGGAGCCAAAAAGCCAAGGAAATGTGATAGCGGCGTTCTCGCATTCGTGATACGAAATACACTGGCACAAAGACGTAAGCAGAAATAGCAATTTCAAATGGCTCTGAGCACTATGGGACTCAACTGCTGAGGTCATTAGTCCCCTAGAACTTAGAACTAGTTAAACCTAACTAACCTAAGGACATCACAAACATCCATGCCCGAGGCAGCATTCGAACCTGCGACCGTAGCGGTCTTGCGGTTCCAGACTGCAGCGCCTTTAACCGCACGGCCACTTCGGCCGGCAATAGCAATTTCAATTCGCATTTCGTTCCGATCTATGACTTAAAACGTAATTTAGCTTTCAGACGGAAATACAGTTTAATATTTGTAAAGCGTCTACAGTCGTTGGAAATTCCTGTAAAATGTCTTATTGCCTTTGACATACGAATGGAAAGCTTGTGTTTTAAAACAGTACGGTGACACACGCGACATGTCGACCAATCCGAGCGTATACAGAGATCACTTGGCACGGGAACTTCGAAGGGGGGTACACAATTTGTAGTATTCCTATTTTCTTACAATTATAAGATTTCTACAATTCGTGTTTTACCAAAAGAGAAATCCTTGACAAGTAGCCTGGATGACTGGTTTGCAAAATCAAAATACTCTGAATATAGCTGTATTGGCGAACATCTCGGGATTACTGAAGAATGGGATACAACCAGTCGGGGATGTCAAATGTTACCAGAGATGATGTATTACACAGTTGTAATAGCAAAGATGAATGTAAAGAAACAAGGGAATGCAGAACGGAGAAAACAGTTGGTAGACATGTATCACATGCATTCTTATTTCGAAAGTAATATTATGTATATTGCTTATTTCAGTCCTAGTATCCTGTTCTTCAGTTGACATATATAACTCAATTGAAGAATGGGATACTAGTGCGAAAAAAAAAGAAAAAAAGGACAGAAGTAACATTATCGTGGACTTATGCAGGTCAACCGAAGTAGGGATGCAAATTTTGCAGTTGCTGCTTTTTTCGCCTCCGCTACTACTAGCATCCTAATCTTCAATTGATACTAGTACTATCGAAGGTGAAAAGACTGACATACGTAAAACTTGTATCCCATACTTAAGTTGACGTATAATAAGATAATAATGTTCCGAAGAAGAAAAGCTGGCCGGTGTGACCGAGCGGTCAGTCTGGAACCGCGCGACCGCTATGATCGCAGGTTCGAATCTTGCCTCGGGCATGGATGTGTGTGACGTCCTTAGGTTGGTTAGGTTCAAGTAGTTCTGAGTTCTAGGGGACTGATGACCTCAGATGGTAAGTCCCATAATGCTCAGAGCCATTAGGTTAGAAGACGAAAAAAATCGACGTACATAACAATGGCATCCTGTACTTCACTGAACTACGCAAAGGCCGAAAAAAAAGCGACTACGCATAAAATTTTTATCCTATACTTCAGTTTACCTATATAGGTCGACTGAAGAATGGGATACAATTTTTTTCACCTCCGATAGTATTGACTGAAAAGTGTCATAGTAGACGGCGAAAAAGCCGACAACAGTAAAATTTGTATCCCGTAGACTGCTAGCGAAGACGAAAAAACGAAAATACGCAACATTGGCATCCCGTACCACAGTTGAACTGCGAAGGTTCCTGTTTTCAGACTGATGGCCTCAGCAGTTAAGTCCCATTTTTGAGCCTGTTATCAGTTGAGCTATGAAAGTAAACTGAAGAACAGGATGCTGGTGCTAACGAAGTCTAAAAAGATCGACATACGAAAAATTTGTATCCTATTCTTCAGTTGACCATTATACGAGGGTTGACTGAAAAGTAATGCCTCCACCCTCGTAACTCTTCAATAGCTGGCAGCATTGGTATGCTTGTCCCGTAGACTCTTCTCTACAGCTCCATTTGGCGGTAAGCCTTTAAGAGCGAATACAGACTACTATGACGTGACGTGGAAACACGTGGGCTTACGTCATAACGCGCGTGATATAAAATTCCAACATAGGGTTTTCTGCGCTTATGTTTATATTGAGCTGACGTGACGTGGGAATGCGTTGGATGATGCAATCTGACGCTACTCGCCTTATGATGCGTGGGAAGAATATCTAAAGTTGTAGATTTTCGCCAGTCGTGGGAAGGCGTCAGAAGTGTGAAGTGGTTTCTCCTCTACCGTTTGCAGTTATTATTTGAAGATGGAGGAGATGTTGATTGAATACGTTCGGTCAAATCCGGTGCTGTATGACCCTACAAACCGGGAATATCGTAACCAGCATTCAAGGAAAGAGGCTTGGGACGAAATAGGAGAAAAACTCGGCATTACAGGTTAGTGAAAACAGTTACGTTTTCCATATTTTTATTAGTTTTTCTTTTTTACAATTTATAATAATTCAATAGGCGTACTATTTTATATTGATAGGAAAAAAGTATCAATCCATAAATAGTAAAACCAGATATGAATATAACAGATGGCTATTATATAATTTGGATTATATGAATTGTAATTAAAAATAACACCCAATTGAACTGAAAACGGTCGGTTATAACGAATGCGCGCATTCAGTAAATAATACTGGACGTCTCATGGAGCAACTCTACTCTTTCTAATGGAGTGCCATTGCCAAGGACAACTTGCTGAACCATAATCAGAAACGAAGTACTTTTTGAACTTATCTCTGGTGATGGCCGCTTCTCTCACGAAATTTCTACGAATGGGTTCGAGGTTGGCTACACCATGAATGTTGTACTTTCGATTCTGATTTGTTCCTCGAAAGGGCAAATATTTGTTGATGTATTCCGAAGAATGTTGTGTAGACAGGTGGAAGCTAAAACTATTAGATCGGCAGTTTCTGGTTTAGTTTCAATAGGCTTTAGAAATATTCTTCAGCGCCCGGCTAGAATTCCGAACGCATTTTCTACAGTCCGTCGAGCTCTTGAATGACTGTAGTTGTATACCTTCTCTTCGTCACTTGTAATGGCTGCTTTGCTGTATGGACGCATCAAATAGGTTTTAAGAGGGAAGGCTTCATCCGCAGTAATTACATAATGAATCTCCATTGCTGGTAGTAGCTCTTTGTCTTTTGGAACGGCGTATTTGTTGCTTTTAAATCTTTTTCCCCATCTCAGATCGCTCAAAAGTTCCTCCATCGCTACTTTTGCCGTAAGCTCCAACGTCAACAAGCGTGAATTTGTAATTTGCATCTACCAAAGCCAATAAAACAATGGAATATATTCCTTTGTAGTTATAGTACAATGAACCAACACCAGCTCGACATCGGATTTGAACTGCTTGCCGTCCAAAGCTTCTATGCAGTGTGGATAATTCCACTTCTCTTCATAATCCTTGGCTATCTGTTCCCATTCATCTTTGTTTGGTTTTGGCATGTAAATCGGTCGTAGAGTTTTCCAAACTACCTCACAACACTCTTTTAACTATTTCTCCAATAGTTGAAAATCCAATCCGAAAACAGAAACCCAATGTACTGTAAGAATTGCCAGTTGCCAAGTACCTGTGAACAGTGAAAAAAAGGCCAGTTATTGAATTATTAATCCTCACGTTGTCCTTTGGCAACTAAGCGACCTTTGTCTTTGAGCGCCAAAGGAGAATAAATGAATAACTAATAGACAACTATGGTGCGTTTAAAATTCCTTGCGACTTTTGACAGTTCGGTACGGAGCGAGTGGAGGGGAGTGTTGTTGACAACGCGTGCCAGCAAGCGGCGATGTCACGCCTAAAAGGAGCCGGCCGCCAGGTAAACATCCTTTAGCGGTAGAGGAACGACAATAATGAACAGAGAACTTTGGCGGCAAAGAAACAATTGTGGTAGTGTTTACCTACGGCCTGGCGACAGGAATGCCTTACAGGCCGACACCGGTGGCGGCTCGGGGGGAACGCCTGGCTCGCCATTGGTGTTGCCTGGGTAACGGAGTCACGTCACCTCCGGCAAGCCAAACGTCAAAATTCGCAACTAATTTTAAACGCACTATAAAGACTAGCCTAGAATTCTAAACTAATTTCTCTGTTACAGGTAATGAATGTAAAGACAACTGGAATAAACTGCGGAATGCGTACATCCAGGCTAAACGCCGTAGAGCCACAAAATCAGGTCAGGCAGCAAAGAGTTTGAGCAAATGGAAATTTGAAGATGAAATGGCTATTTTGAATCCAACTCTCGTAACAAGGAAAACTCGAAGAAATGCAGAGGACAGCCCCAATAATGAAGATTATGATGGAACGCGAGAAGAAACTGGCTTATGTCCGATTGATGAAACAGACTCACAAGTGGCCTCGTCAGAAAGTTCCCAATCCAATCCACCAAGAAACGATCTACTGAAAAGTGCAGTCCCTACAATGGCGGAGGCCATCGACAATCCCACTGCTAATGTATCAGATTCTGCAACAACTTTTACTCAACCTTCAGCGAAGCCCGTAAGGTCTTATGTTGAAAAAAAAAAACGTTTCTACATCTACATCTACATCCATACTCCGCAAGCCACCTGACGGTGTGTGGCGGAGGGTACCTTGAGTACCTCTATCGGTTCTCCCTTCTATTCCAGTCTCGTATTGTTCGTGGAAAGAAGGATTGTCGGTATGCTTCTGTGTGGGCTCTAATCTCTCTGATTTTATCCTCATGGTCTCTTCGCGAGATATACGTAGGAGGGAGTAATATACTGCTTGACTCTTCGGTGAAGGTATGTTCTCGAAACTTTAACAAAAGCCCGTATCGAGCTACTGAGCGTCTCTCCTGCAGAGTCTTCCGCTGGAGTTTATCTATCATCTCCGTAACACTTTCGCGATTACTAAATGTTCCTGTAACGAAGCGCGCTGCTCTCCGTTGGATCTTCTCTATCTCTTCTATCAACCCTACCTGGTACGGATCCCACACTGCTGAGCAGTATTCAAGCAGTGGGCGAACAAGCGCACTGTAACCTACTTCCTTTGTTTTCGGATTACATTTCCTTAGGATTCTTCCAATGAATTTCAATCTGGCATCTGCTTTACCAACGATCAACTTTATATGATCATTCCATTTTAAATCACTCCTAATGCGTACTCCCAGATAATTTATGGAATTAACTGCTTCGAGTTGCTGACCAGCTATTTTGTAGCTAAATGATAAGGGATCTATCTTTCTATGTATTCGAAGCACATTACACTTGTCTACATTGAGATTCAATAGCTATTCCCTGCACCATGCGTCAATTCGCTGCAGATCCTCCTGCATTTCAGTACAATTTTCCATTGTTACAACCTCTCGATACACCACAGCATCATCTGCAAAAAGCCTCAGTGAACTTCCCATGTCATCCACAAGGTCATTTATGTATATTGTGAATAGCAACGGTCCTATGACACTCCCCTGCGGCACACCTGAGATCACTCTTACTTCGGAAGACTTCTCTCCGTTGAGAGAATGACATGCTGCGTTCTGTTATCTAGGAACTCTTCAATCCAATCACACAATTGGTCTGATAGTCCTATGCTCTAACTTTGTTCATTAAACGACTGTGGGGAACTGTACCGAACGCCTTGCGGAAGTAAAGAAACACGGCATCTACCTGTGAACCCGTGTCTATGGCCCTTTGAGTCTCGTGGACGAATAGCGCGAGCTGGGTTTCTTTCACACGACCGTCTTTTTCGAAACCCATGCTGATTCCTACAGAGTAGATTTCTAGTCTCCAGAAAAGTCATTATACTCGAACATCCGTCATCCGTACAAGAAATGGTTAAAATAATGAAAGACAACCAACGTTTGCGCTCCCAAGTACTTCTTCAAAGAGCACATGCTACATCAAGTGACAACGTGGACGATGAATGCGAACTTTTTTTCCTCAGCATGGCGAAAAATGTGAAAAAATTGCGTCCTGATGAGCAAAGTAGAGTGAAGATGGAAGTGAGCAACATTGTTTTGGGGGCAGCGTTGCAAGCAGCACGTGGGAGCTAATTTCAGGTGAACCCTGGTTACCACAATACTCTTAATACAAATCCATCATCATTCTATCAATCCTCCTCAACAACATCTCGTCAACGATCTGAACACAGCTTGGACTGCTCAACGGACTCAGCGTTGTCCTACACTTGGCAAGAGAAACAGCAAGAAAACTTTTCTAATTTGTAATTACCTTTCTGATGTATAATAAAACGCACTTTGTGAAAAGAAAATCAATAAAAATTCCAAAATGTCTCTGTGATAATTTTTCCCCTCCCAGATATATAATACAATAAAGTATTAGCACTTACCTCAAGCAAACTGCAAGTCGTATCTCCGCCGGAATGCTTTCCCTGAGTTGAGTGGAGCGTTTTTCTATTATCGGATCAACCAAGCTCAGGAGATGGTATAATTCAGTTTTTGTCATTCTGTAATACCACTTAAACCGCTCTTCATCTTCTATTAGTTGAGGCACTAAATTTTGGAACTCCCCGAATTCGTCTCGCCCCATATTGATAGGATACACCCATTCTCTAGACGAGCAAATGGATGCAATACACAGAGCAGTCATTTCTTCTTCTTCTTCCAGCATGTCAAAAACACACAGTACATTCATGGTTGCAAGTTCAAAACAAACTGTCGGAAAATACAATGCAGACAAAGTAGTTGTTTCATGCTGCTATACGTCTGGCCAATGTGAACACAGCTTCATGTCTGGCGTGGTCCCACGCTGCCTGACGTGACGTGGGAACACGTCACGTCAGAGTAGTCTGTGTTCACCTTAAGTTTAAAGATGTTGAGGCGGGAACATCTGACCTGCGTGACAAACAAAAAGTTGGACGTCCTGTGACAGCAACCGCCGAGTTTCACGAGCAAAATGTTGGCAGACTGCTTCAGGACGTTAGTCGTATTACTTAGAGAGAAATTGCAAGCACAATCGGCATTTCACAAGAATGTGTGGGTTACATTATTGCTTTGCTTGGCTATCGGAAGGTCTGTGCACGATGGGTACCCCGGAACTTCAGAGACTGAATCTCACCACCGTACAGCATCCTCCATACAGTCCAGATTTAGCACTGTCTGACTTTCATCTGTTCCCGATAAAGAAAGACGACCTGCGGGGACATCATTACGCTTCTGATGAAGACGTTGAGGGAACTGTGAGGCTGTGCTTGCGGAAACAGTGTGTCGCCTTCTTCCGTGATGGCTTCAGAAACGTGTTCATCGTTGGCAGAAATGTATCCAATTGGCTGGTGATTAGGTGGAAAAGAGAATATTGGTAATTAAAGATCACATTCTAAGGATTATTTCTGCGTTTGATGTACTAAAATTTTCCCATCCAAACCCAATAAACGAAGGTGGAGGCAATATTTTTCATTCAACCCTCGTAGGTCAGCTGAAGTACGGGATACAAGTGTTATGTACGTCGCTATTTTTTGCCTTCAATAGTGTTCATACCGACTGAAAGTGCAAGCGAAGACAAGAAAAGCGCAACTGTAAAATTTGTATCCCGTACTGTAGATAAGATAGATAAATCCATACCTACAAACGAAAATCAAAAAGTAGAAACTGTCCAGAATGAAAAACAATTCATCAAAATATCTCAAACCTTCTAAGAATGAAAATAAGTACCGAATGAATTGGAACGAGCAAATGATTTAATTTAATATAAGCGACAAAAATCGTGCACAATGTCCAGCCTTATCTTTTAAAAACGCATTCATTTATTTCATTTTACAACGATGACGCTTCGCCACAGAAGATAACTGATTTATTATGTATGGCTCGAAAATAAAGATATCAATATCTATGCGTAAACCATGACGTCATTGGTCAAAGCCGACGGGTTGTATCCCGTTCTTAAGTTGACCCAAAATCTCCATAATCGTTAAACATGCAAGCCTCTGAGAATTTGTGTTATGCGTCCGCAGAAAGGTGCTACCGATTTGACGCCTGTGGTTTATGTACCACAGACTGGCGGAACTTAGATGCTTTTTGGTGGCTTACCTTCTGTCTGCTATCTTTGCTCCATGTTCTTCCTGCGTTCAAGGTCTTCGTAAGATTTTGCTCGCTCGGGATGGACGCATTCATGCCGCTCGGCAGCCGTCTCGTCTCAGACTGTTGCTAAGTAACGGCGCGGGCCTCTGCAGAGATCCCTTTATTGTTGAGAACTGCGTCACTCACGTTTACTCTAAAAGAGTATAAGGAAAGTAATAACTGCGCTATTAAGGAAGTCATACAACGATAATAGCTGGGGTAACTGGGGCGAAGCTCCTAAAGATAAGGTGCTCTGGAAAGGAAACTTTAAAATGGTAAGGTAAAGTGGAAAAAAATAATAAAATTGGTAAGTCTAGAAAAGTCTTTCGCTATGTCAAAATTATGAACCATTCTGACGTACAAATGTGCGAAATATCTACGCCCTTTATCCAGATCAAGGACAAGTTCTCGTTAGATATGAACATCATTTAATGGAATGACTAGATCAAAAGAGATTGGCTATGAGTTAGTGTTCCGGCTAAGGCATTGATGGAGCGTCCGTGAGGAGTGGCGCATACAGTGGCCTTAAAAAAGTCGAGTAATAATTTGAATTTACTCTTTCAAGCTGGTGTGGAGGTTAAGAGACTAACCCAGAAAGGACTCTGTACTTCGAAAAAGTTGATATCATCTACACGTTGTTCGGTCACAGAATGTTACGGTGGTGACGTTTAAAAACTTATTCGTGGACACTTTTCAAGGCTCAGAAAACCATAATTCGTAGAAGTAAGAAATAGACGAACGAAGTGTAGCAATATGTCTTAAAACCATAACCTTCCTCTTTTCAGCCTCAGTATAAACCGCGCAAAATGATTAATACAATCCCCTGAGGCTTGTGAGTGCAAAGGTCGCAGAGCATATGACTTGTCAGAAACAAAGGTGAAATGCCAGAGGGTTCAATGCACCGTTGACGATGAGGTCATTAGAGGCGGTGAACAAACTTGGGTGAAGGAATGATGACTAGAGGAATCGGCGGTATCCTTTTCGAGGTAACTATCCCGACATTTTCCTCAGCCGATCTCGGGAAGGAAGAGGAAGGGGGGCGGAGCTGAATAACGGAAAATGTCAATCTGGATGGGCGGACGAGGATATGAAACCGCTGTCTTTCCGAAAGCAAGTCCTGTGTCTTACTGTTGCGACATATCAATCGATTGCTCTCAAAAACAGCCGTCATCGTCAAAGCATCATATGACAAACTAGTTGGCGAAACTTTATAAACATCTACAAACGATGGGTCATTACTGCAAATGGCCTAACAAAAAAAAAATAAAGCAGCACAGAATCACTTTGAGGAGCTTGGCGAGGAGAGGGGCTGACAGAACCCCTAACTTAAAGTAACATTTTTAATGTAATGACTGACGACATTTATTGGCATTTAAATATTTGGATTTAAGGAATTACATACGTTGAAGACCGACACGTATGAATACAACCCTTTTTCGTATCTATCGCTCGTGATGTAGGCATTAAAGATAAGGCACTGAAATTCTTCAGTGACATTTTCTCATGGTATTACTTTTCTGTTTCCAACACAGCTAATGTAGACGTGACCTGAACTGATGTCGAGTTACCCCGACGTATTCACAGCCAACCTGATGTATGAAACAAAAGCTAAGCCTGTTGCAAAAACTGAGCGGTCTTTTTCCAAGCTAAAAATATTTTTTTAAAAATATTTACGTTTTACAGTGAGTTAGGCATGATTTTTCGGTTTGGCAGTGCTATCCGTAGGAGACGGTTTCCGCTAAAGGTCACACGCTTGTTTGAGTCGTGAGAGAGTGAAATATATACAGTGAAAAATATTGAGGCAGAACTCGAAGCAGGAAGCCGTATATCTCTCAAGGACGTGTTCAAAAAACTGCAAGACCCATTTCCACAACAGAAACCACGAATGTTCAGCCTCCTACATAATAGTCCCGTAGAAATCATGCAGATAGAATTAGATTCGCACAGAGACGTAGAACAGGGTTGCCTTAAATCCATATTAGAAACTGAATATAGCACAGTGTCGATGAAATAAGTTATAGAGATACGTGGGGAAAGTTTTAATGTGAAATGCTTTAGAATATATTAGAGTTTATCTTTTATTAAGCCGATTCTACTTTTATGATGACTATACAAACTCAAGATAGCTCAACATTTTGTCACTGGAGAGTAATGTACAGACTTCAGATAACATTTATCATATTACATTTGATGTCAGGAATGCTCACCCCCCCCCCCCCCCCCCCCACGAGCAATCAAAAGATAGCAACTGTTAAGAAAAATGTATCTAAAATTACTGTGACTTCGGGGAAAGGAAACCCTCCCTATTATTTCACCAATTATTTGTTATATTTCTTATTTTAAAAAAATAAAAAGAACCTTACTTGCAGCGTTTACAGCCCGCTTCATGATTACTTCGACCTCGTTTCATGTTAAATACCTCACACTCGATAACACTGATCACTTGTCAGAACATCGGGTTGATCTTAATGGATTCCAGCTGATTTTTCTTGTTAAAACAAGATTCTTTCCAGTATTCCAGTTGAAAAGGAAGCGGTAACACCGGAAGTGCACAGAAAGTGGCGAGAATTCGATAGTTTACTTACTTCATCGATGAGGTAAAATGCAGTCGATAATGTCTGATTTCAAAAAAACATATTCGTACCATCAGTTGTACAATTGTATGTTTATATGAATAAATTAATAAGTTATCTAACAGCCGTAGACAGTGACCGACGAAAACATGTTTCAGTCTCGACCATTCATATTAATCAGTTTGAAGAGATTGGGCTTTGATATATATGTAGATGGATTATCTTTTAAAAATCCAGAACTTTTACTCAGTCGGACGGGACATTACACCAAACAAATACGGGACAATCCCGGTTTTCCGGGACGTATGGTAACCCTCGATGTAACTGATGAAGTTAATGCATTTCTGAAAATAATTGACTCGGGCAATATTATGAAATCGCGAACTGTACAAATACGTATATATTCGTACAACATCAGAAACTTTTGTTGGTAGCTGTCAAAATTCTTACATCCTGAGTGAATTCACCACGATAGATGAAATGCTGCACCCTTTCATACGCCGCTTTGGATGGATTCAGTACATGTCCAGTGAACCAACTAAATATGGGAATAGAATGTTTGCACTATGTGATGAAAAAACGTATTACTGCAGTAATCTGACAGTTTGCGGCATGCAATATTGAGTGTCTAATGCTTCCGAGGACATTGTTGTGGTGACTTTAGAAAATTCTAATAGGATCTAACGACCAGCAATTGTACACAAGCTACTTTCATTCTGAATATTTGCTGCAGAAGAAAATCATCGGCATTGGTACAATGAGGAAGGACAGACGTAAACTGTCCACAGAATTTGTCCCAAACAAAACAAAAGAAACTGTAAGACCTGTGTTTTAATTTCAGAAGGATAATATCTTACTTCCTTGTAAAAACTGTGCTTCCATACTTTTGTCTGTTATGCATGACGAGGCAATAGTCGATGAAACACACAAACCTGAAATAATGATAGACTTCAGCCTGGAGTTGACGTTATAGATAAAATCTGTGCCTGTTACTCCTTTTCAAGAATTACATCAAAGTTTCACTTTTTTTGAACACTGTTGGAACTGATTCAAAAATATTGTTTTCCTTTAGAAACCCAGAGATAACTTCACGAAGACGTATTTATCTCTACGGGCTAAAAGAAGCTCTTATGAAGGACCAACTCGTATCAAGAGCTCAGCTCCAATCGTTGCCAGCCTATCTTACCGTATTTCTTATACACTTTTGTACTGAAGCACCGACTTCTAAAGATCAGAACCTTGAACCTCTGGCGAAAAAATGCGGCCGTGTGTCTTTCGTGGACGTCAAAAAAATGCATTCACTTCAAATAAACGTAATAGATGAAGTAACTTCGCTTGTAAACAGCACACTAAGAAACAAACTTTCTGTGAAAGATGTAAGGAAAGTGAACTATGTCAGAATAACTGGCTAAACTTTTTTTACCTATAGAAATAATTACCTAATGTTTTGTTATAATAGCTGATGATAGTGAATGTGAACTGTTTTCTACAGTAGATTTAATAGTTTATTGAACACAGGGTTGCTCGTCATTAAAAATGTAACACTGTATATTTTACAACACGCTTGCTCATGTGACAACATAAGGCGTGTCTGACGGAAGATTAAGAAACGCTTATACATAAACATGGACCAAAAAGTAGGCTAAACGCTACTTATTGGCATCCAATAAAAAGCAAATATTGGGACGCCATTAACAGTGACTGTATGGGATAACAGTCTACAGTCAACAATAATGAATTAAGAGCGGCAATAGGATCGAATGTTTCCGCTCAGAAGTAACTGTACAGCGTCGACTGTTACATTCGGTCGCTCCCAAACAAGAGGCGCCCGTTGTAGGTAACGACAAGGAAAAATAGTTTTATTTTATGGCCGAGTTCGGCTAATAACAGGTTTTTAACGTTCAATAGGTACTAAAAGCACACTGTAGTAACTAATAAGAGAAAATGATAAGTAAACGACAATTACCTCAAAATTTGTGAATCATATGTGTGGGAAAATGATTGCCCTTACTGACACGAAGACTTTCGGGCGCCCCTGCTCCCACAGACTGATTTCATTCGAAAGATATGAATGAATGATATTCCTGGAGATATGAAAAACTACAACCGACAGAATCGACTGTTTTCACTGGGTCGCTCCCACAGACAAGTTTCACTCAAAACAACGAATGAGTAACTGAAACGATACGCAAAACTACAATCAGTGATCGACTGTTTTCCAACAACTGGCTGAATCGATTCTTTTCATTCGGTTGGCCCCGCTCCTTACTAAAACGTTATGTTGACATTCTCTGTCTCCTGCATCAACGTATGGAGACATTAATGCAAGAGTCTTGGAGAAACGGACTGCGTAGTTGGGGGAAGTGTTTCCCTGTCAAGCTCCTAACGCGCATTCCCTACCAGCATTGGAATATTTGAACGGCCGTTAGCAGGAAAGATAACGTAGACCGTCAGCATAGCGGGACCGGTGCGTTTCACCCTCAATATCCGTTCTACACTCCAAGCCTTTCGTCGCAACTGACAGTGCGTAATACTCTGTCAAACAGCAGCAACAGATCTAAGGATTTCCAGACCATTTGTGAGGTGCATTTTTATTAAACAGAGACTTGCATTTGTAGCCATATAAAATGTAAACTTCGTGGGTAACATCCGCAATGGGCTCGCTTGGAATTGCTTCATCGAACAAAAAAATGGTTCAATTGGCTCTGAGCACTATGGGACTCAACTGCTGAGGTCATAAGTCCCCTAGAACTTAGAACTACTTAAACCTAACTAACCTAAGGACATCACAAACATCCATGCCCGAGGCAGGATTCGAATCTGCGACCGTAGCGGTCGCGCGGTTCCAGACTGTAGCGCCTAGAACCGCTCGGTCACCACGGCCGGCTTCATCGAACATTTTGAAATAAAAAAGCCCTACAGCGCAACACTGCATTCACAACCTAATGATTGGAGTTAACTTGATCGTTATTGCTTTTCGGCCTCTAGAGCCATTTTCCGCGTACACATTACACAGAAAATATACATTGAGACTAAAAAGGTTTATTAAGGAACTTAAAAGGTCACGTAATAGCAATGAGCATTTAAGTCCAAGCTTTGTGATAGCAAGAGAATAGTTATTACAAATATATAACACATCATAAACAATAATAATATTTGATTAAGTTAGCTGCACTAAATGTACTCGTTGTACGAAAATAACAGCTAAAACAGACATGAGCTACAGTGACCTGTAGTAGAAACAACTTTCTAGTAAGCTCGAGTCGCCAAATGAGCCATTTGCGAGGTAATCGCTAATGTGTGGTAGTACTTTTTTGGAGCTATATGAAGCTATGTCGTCTCATTTGCTGTCTTCGTTTTTCGACCCTCTGAGGACCACGTGTCAATTTAAATTCTTCTTGTCCTCTGGTTTTCCTTTTCCCCAATATCCATCAATTCACTGCTTTTCTTTTCTCCCACCTCGGCCCACTTTGAAGCTATTTTTATTTCGTTCCTGTCTTGCAAACCATCCATCTGTTTTATTCAAAAGCTTTCCTTGTTTCCTTTTGTTTCTTGTATCTTTATGACACCATCACACAAGCATTTCACAGTGCCGTAATCGGTTTAGACCAGCCAGAGGTTATTTTCAGACTAGGCACGTGCAGCAAGCAGTTTCCGGTTTTTTTCTTGTTTTCTTTTTCTTCATTTTGGTCTGAAGGTGCCTTTGTTTCTTCGCATTCCGGGCTGGATTTAGCGATGACTCAATGCTTTCATAAATAGTGGAATTGTAGAGTTAACTCTCTTTGAACAGGCAGAAAACAGCGAGTGAGCTCCAGAAAATTTTTGGTACTAATTAATGTCCATGGTTCTTGTTAAATGGATGAGGTTTTAAAATGAGTAATTTGTATAAAACCGTGTCAGACTGGATACTTCTGGTGATGTTTATAAATTTTGACATGAAACGCCTAATGCATAATATACATTAAGATATGTCCATCCATAAAATCCTCAGGAAAACGGTTTCAAATACATTATAACCGATTCCTTGAATAGCTTTAAGGATATGCAGTCCTGTGTTGAGGCCTTCGTGAATTTGTTTTTATTTCGGTATTTCTGAATGAAAATGCTTCCCCTACAAAACCACGTGCAATTATGGAACAGTCAACGCTAATCGTTTTTATCTCCTGTAAGATAACAGACGATTTGTGTCGTTAAATCATAAATATCATTGATAATCATGGAAGTAATTCTTGGAGAAATAGTTGTCGCATCGAACTCGTGACTCGCTGGAGACAGTCCTTCAGCTAACTAGCAAACGTATTTTACCTTTCTGTAATATATTGAAATAAACCGCCCCGAACGCAACAAGTTAAAAAAATAAATAAATTAAAACGATTGAAACACCTTGCGTGGAGTGATGCCACCCAAAGCTCGCATCTCCCCATCTAAACGTCTTTATGAGGCTTATGTTAATGTTAGAGGGTTGTGAACGACTGTATAACTTCCTGGCAGTTGACTGAAACCTCTTTTTCTGTTTCCTTCAGAGGGCGTTTTGGTAAATAATGTTTCCTTCATGTATCTGTAATGTCGTTCACGTATTTTCAGTTGGGCCATCCTATTTAGCGCAATGACTTTTGTTTTGATCAGCCCGATTTCTATATACAGGGTGCTTGTTTCATCTGGAGACAACTAAATATTTCGAAAAGAAGCACTGTACGAATATATATATATTGTGGCTGAAAAGTTAATGTTACTAACGGTGACATCCATCTGTCAGTGCTACAGATGGCAATCTCCTAATAACCCCTTCTACGTAAGCGGTTTCAACTATACATTTCCGAATGGGAATCCTCCATTTCATTGCATATTCGGATTCGAAGCCAAAAAAATGTTCTGTTTACTCGAACCATTGTTTACCATTCGTGGCAGACGACGCAGTAATCGACAAATACCAAGTGTGTCTAGAATGAGATTTTAACTCTGCAGCGGAGTGTGCGCTGATATGAAACTTCCTGGCAGATTAAAACTGTGTGCCGGACCGAGTGTCGAACTCGGAGCCTTTGCCTTTCGCGGGCAAGTGCTCTACTATCTGAGCTACCGAAGTTCGACTCACGCCCCGTCCTCACAGCTTTACTTCTGCCAGTACCTCGTATCCTACCTTCCAAACTTTACGGAAGCTCTCCTGCGAACCTTGCAGAACTAGTACTCCTGAAAGAAAGGATATTACGGAGACATGGCTTAGCCACGGCCTGGGGGATGTTACCAGAATGAGATTTCCACTCTGCAGCGGAGTGTGCGCTGATATGAAACTTCCTGGCAGATTAAAACTGTGTGCCGGACCGAGACTCGAACTCAGGACCTTTGCGTTTCGCGGGCAAGAGCTCTACCATCTGAGCTACCCAAGTACGACTCACTCACTCCGCTGCAGAGTGGAAATCTCATTCTGGAAACATCCCCCAGGCTGTGGCTAAGCCATGTCTCTGCAATATCCTTTCTTTCAAGAGTGCTAGTTCTGCAAGGTTCGCAGGAGAGGTTCTGTAAAGATTGGGAAGTAGGAGACGAGGTACTGGCAGAAGTAAAGCTTTGATTACGGGGCGTGAGTCGTACTTGGGTAGCTCAAATGGCAGGGTCACAATGAAATTTTCATACCGGTGTTGACAAAAATTTGCCGGCACGGTAGCTCAGCGTGTTCGGTCAGAGGGCTGCGTGCTCTCTGTAATAAATAAAACTGAGTCAGGAATCATCGATCAACTTGAACGGATGTCTTGTGACGTCCGCCCAGACCAAACGCAACGAACTATATCGAAAAATAAAAAAGATAGTAGAGCACTTGCCCGCGAAAGACGAAGGTCCCGAGTTCGAGTATCGGTCCGACACACAGTCTTAATCTGCGAGGAAGTTTCACCAAGCGAGTCTGTTTTTGCAATTAAGAAGCGATGCATTTCATTTACGATGTAAATGTAAACCTTTGTGTTCTAATGACTGATATTGATGTTCAAAATTTACTTTAGTGTTTCACATTTGATTGTACAATACAATACGTTAGCCATTTCAGTGTCTGAATAGAAATTACGTTAAGCGTGATCTATGACAACGACGCGGTGAAATTAGTTTCCTGTTCCCATCGGGATGCGTGGTATCGGTGAGTTCCTTGACTCTCACTATTGGGGTAGTACTTGATTTCGGTGAGTATAGCAGCTGCACCTGTGATTATCATTTCATAGATATTTTACCTTGTTACAATAGTTGCGATTCGTGGTCCACCTGTAGCCACGTAGCGGCCAGCGGAGAGTCGCAGCGGATGAATGAAAACACACACCGAAATCAGTCACCCTCGTGGCGGGGTTCCATGGCAGCCACCAAAATCAGACATGCTGATTGTTTGAGGACTCATCACAATCCACCCAGTAATGAACAGAAAACTGCGTTACCATATTAATGTCAGTGTCTAGCCATATTATTTGTACTTTGCAATCACATTTCCGACACTCAAGTATCATGTCAACAACATCAGTGTCAACCATGAGAACACAAAGACTTATATTTACGTATCAAATGTGTCGGTTCTCAACTGCAAAAACGGGCGCACTTGATATTTGTCGACTTGAGCGCCATAAACCACGAATAGGAAACAATGGTTTGCGTAAACCCTACGTATTTTTTAGCATAAAATCCGAATATGCAAAAAAAAAAAAATCCCGTTTGAAAATTCAAAGTTGACACCACACACGCGTGAGGGATTGGTAAGAAGTGGCCAGCTGTAGCACAGGTGGATGTCCCTTTATTAACTTTACATCTAGAACATCTTTTTCGTACGATTAGTCGTTTTAGAGACATTTAGTTCTCTCAAGTTAAAACACACACTCTGCATGTGTTTGCTTTTGATTAACTGTGTTAGGGTCTTAGCAGTATTTCACAAATTGCGAAAATCGTTTGTGAAATGATATTAAGAAAGATAATCATCATCCATATTGAATAATAGGACAGAGTAAGCAGGTCGAATGCAGTGTGATTAAGCATGAATCACAGCAGAGTTTAAGCACTTTCTATACAGAAAATTAAAATCAGCATCTAGTTTCAGGGCATGGTAGGGGCGTGGCTGTAGTTCTGTACCTTCACTTTTAAAGGTAAAACAGTTTTTGCGAAGTAACAAGTTGTGGCAGAGAAAGGAGCTTTCTTTGTCAATACCAATATTGTGCACCTTCCTTCGTGCCAAAAACAATATGATCTTATAAGAAAACCTCTTTAAGATATTATCATCCATTCATTTCATACAGACGTATCAACAAGGTTATTAAACTGATATCACATTCGGAAAGAAGCCCATCTCTGCTAAAGTAACTGTTATGAACATCTACATGATTAAATAACCCGCATCATCAGAATAGATTTAAAGTTATTAGATACTATCATTAAAAACTGCATCACATTTTTATTCATGCTTCCAGTATAATGTTGTAATTTAATTTTCGTACTGTGGTCTTCAGATGTTCAACATCTGCAACGCATAGAAAAACCTCAAGTGGTACATTGAAAATATGAATTTTCTGGATTGACGTTTCATCTCATTCACCCCAGTATGCGATAAAAACAATCCGAATACGATAATTAAAGCTCCAAGTGAGCATAATTGGCGGCAGAAAATGTAAGATTTTTTAGTACAACGTTTGTATGTGATGAATACAATAATTATAGGTGGACTAAACAGTCTCACGCTCACGCGGAGTGTGAAGCTTAACTGTGAACTAGAAATTAATAAATCATTTTTCTTTATTTATTTTGACTGAATTACAAAAACGTGTTATACTCACATCGTACAGGCGACTTCGTAGAAGCTGTTGCGTCGTAATGGTGATAATTCCTAATAAGAATTAGGCAGTAAACGGGCAAAAGATATTAAAATATTCATCAGTATTTACAGTACGAATAAAACATCCGTTTTTGAGTTATTTCTTCGTCAAACAAAAGGACTGAAATATTTTTCTTACGTAATAATGCGTGTGCTTTTCATGGCTACCACCTTTAGGATTGAAGAATCAGTGGCTGTGCCTTCGCGTGGCACGGTACTTGCCTGCGTGCGTTTCAGCGCGACGTAGTTGGTAGCCCTGCTAGCGAGTTGACTGCTGCACGAGGAACTGCCTTATCTGCGCGGAGTGAAGTGAGCAGTAGCCTGAAATTAGTTTACGTTGCTGTGTGATTATTTCGTATCTCTGTTTCACGTTTGGACGAGTTTATTGCGATGGTTTCACTTGTGTTAATGACGTGTCCAAGAAGAAGTGTGCAGAGTTGTGTTTACGTTTAATGTTCGGACATTAGTTAGTACATCTGTTGTATATTTTGTGATTCATGACTTAACTTCGTTCCGCTGTCTGCTTTGCTTTGAGATTACGCCGTGCTGCCAAGAATTGAGACCTAAGGAAGGTAAGCTGTGGAATCTGATTTCTGTAGCTATGTTTTGTACATCGGAGCAAATGAGGTAAACATCGTAGCTGTTTGTATTTGGTTAAGAAAATGTGCCCGGGAACGAAGATATGCTGATGTGATGTTTTTATATCTACTGAATTGTTTCCAAGATGATATTTGAAGAAGATTTTACTTTGGTAACTTTATTTATGATGGAAGGACATGCTTAACTAAACCGCCTTGATATGCGGAATTTATCGAGTTTGAAGTATTATTTACGACGT
Organism: Schistocerca piceifrons; assembly: GCF_021461385.2. NCBI lineage: Eukaryota > Metazoa > Arthropoda > Insecta > Orthoptera > Acrididae > Schistocerca > Schistocerca piceifrons. The sequence continues at coordinate 183,015,752 of NC_060138.1, read as the reverse complement.
GGTATCACCAGTTTTTCACACTTTTTGTTGTGTTACGACTGTGCAGATCAAAGCACGACTGAAAACGTATTCAGTATATTACTTCAGTACTTGATTTGTGCTTCATTAAGATGTATGTAGGCCTAGTAATATTTAGGTAAATGGGCAGTTGTTTAGTCACTTTCTAGCTTTGGATGTCCGTACTGGTCTTAGCACAAATAAAACTATACAGGCATACATAACACTGTAGGGAATGTCATATTTAATGTGCAAACAGCCTTTCGGATCTTTGTCTGCAGGTTTCGTGTAGTTATTGAAATGTCGGATGGGGTCGGAGAGGCATATTTATTAACTGGTGAACTCTGTATCTAACTGCTAGGAAAGTACACTTAAAATAAAGTAGTAATTAGTTACTTCTGATTCGTTTTAAATGTTAGATCAGGATGCTGTTGATATAGTGCAACGTGTATAGCACTCAAAACAGGGCGATTTTACTTTATTTCTGTAGAATTTCTTTTTAAAGACTGTTGACGATACAGTGATGGTGGGGCGTGTTAAAAGCAATGTGACTTGCAGTAGACCTTTTAAATAACCTTGCAGTAGACTGTCATTAGCAGAATGGTAGTTTCCCTTCTGAAACTCCCCAACGATATTAACAAAACAGTCTTCAATGAAGGGAGTATTGTGAAGGCTACGTTATGTATTCTATTGAAGCATGCAGCAGTAGAAACAAAAAACTGCGATATAACTGGCGATATATTTCTACCTCGATTAAGTTAAGTTTTCCTTTTAATCATTAACTAACGTCTGGTACGCTTACGTTGTTTTGAGGCTGAAATTTAAAGAACTGTGCTACTCATCCTATTAGGACAGTTGTCTACAATTACAAATTTTCATGTTTCGCAAACCTAAGATAGATTTATAATGTTGTTTACCAGTTCCAATGCTACAGCTAAATTTTAACAACTTCAGATAGTAATAACGAGTGAACTATTGTTTGGAAAAGAAAGGGCACGCCATTATTGCAAAGCAGCTGAGTAACATATTTTACGCAATTGTTGTTACATTTTAATATTTTCAAATAAATATTTTGTGTAAATCAGTATTTTTTTAAGGTGGTTTGATTTTGCACGAAATACAGTGCAACCGAACAGTTACAGTGATAGAGTGAACGTTTCCTGTAATTTAAAAAACCGCGTTATGCTTCTTCCTGTAGTTTTCCATGTTAGTTGCATAGGCCATAGACCGTGTGTCAAGTCACAGAAATCCTCGGATGAGAAGTAGTTGTTATCTGCAGAATTTGTTAACCGCGATAATAGGAGTTAATAAGTTCGAATGAAATAAAATTAGTTCTCGACAACAGTACTGAAGAGGAGCTTTAAGAGGTAATTCGTATGGAAAGTGATACAGAAATGGACCAAAATATAGATACTTTAGCAACAACAGGATGCTTGTAATAGTGTTGCAGCTAGGTTTGACCCAACTATCAGAACTTACTACTTTCTAATTTTAGAATCTACTGTGTGTTATTTAACACTTATTTATTGGTCGTCTTGATAAGTTTTTGGTATTTTGTGATACTATCGGCGCACAAGGGCAACCGAATGAAATGCCATGTAATCAATCGCAATTAATCATAGTTGCAGTGATTGCTTAGACGAAATAACTTGCAAATCAGCGTTTTTGTCCTTGAAGTAGGATAACAGATGTTACACAAAACTAGGAGAGATTTCCTGGAGCATTCCGTTTCTGGCTGGCGCTGTTTTGGGCTGAGGCAGTGACGCCTCAGACAAGAGAAAAGCTGGGAGGGGCACTGCTTGCGAAGCCAAACTGTCTTTTGTTTGCGGTGTGGTTGGGAGGGGGAGAGGGGAAGTCTGCACTGATGACGTTGTCGCCCGCAGACGAAGTAGGACGCGTGACCTTCAATGCAGCTGCTTACGTTGAAGGTCTGCACCACAGCTTCCCGTCTCTTCTTCGTGTATTGATACTCGCTGGTACTGTGTCGCTGTAAGAGCTGGTGTCCACCACAGCTGGCAACAGTATTTAGTCAACCACAATATCATTGCACCTGGGAGAGAATGCGCTCATTTTGAGTCAGCGCGTAATCGATGTCGATAGTATGTGCATAGCTGACTTTAAAGCATTGACAGTACAATGCGTTTTCCTTGGTCTCCGCTATACTTGTTGACTGTAACATCACCGTGTGTTTTCTCTACCGGCCAAGTGCAATAATACCGTGGCAGAGCAGTATTACAGTATGAAGAACCCTCGTCTCTAGAACTGCAGAAGCTATTACTAAACGGCTAACCCGAGACGGTCTCCAGGTCCCAATTGCAGGCTGCCTATTTAATGGCTACCAGGGGTAACAGTCATTTGATTTTCAGTACTTGGTATAATTTTTGACTGAAATTATAAATCTTATGGTTAAGGTGTAACAGCAAGAGCAATATTACCGTTAGAAATTTTGTATACGGAGCGTTTCACAGTTCATGTTAACACACTTCTCGAGGTTGTAGAGGAGACTTAATAGATAAAATTTTACGAGGGAACCGATGTCCAAAAATATCATTAAAAGACGCTACAGAGCGCCAAAGTTACAGGCGCCGGCGCCTGTAAATGACTATACGGTTTGATTTCGTGGTGATGATAAAAACTTTCTAGGATGACGGAGAAGGTTAAATGTATAAATTTCAGGGAAGAATCCCTGTAAAGGAAACAGACGAGTCGAAAGTTAAAAGCGAAAACCGTTCTGACACCTTTGGCAGAAGAATAAATGCACTGATACTGTTGTTGCTAAGATTGTAGAGTAGACAGCTTTCAGGGGTGATAATATGGACCGAAACAAGGAAGAAATGTCTGGTAAACATGGGCTCTAAAATGCGTCCCTGAGGAGCTGTGAGCACGTGTACATTCTTGCTACTGTGAAACACATTTCCTCCCTTGAGTGCTCACAGCTCTGCATTTTAGTGCCACTATTTACTAGACTTTTTTGTTTTGGCCTGTGTTGTCACTTCTGAAAGTGACCTACCTAACAGTCTTAGGAACACCAGTACCAGTACATGGAATTCCACTGTGAACGGTATCAGAACGTCTGTTTACACAAATTGATACATTTATTCTTCTCCTTCATCTTAGAAAGTCTGTAGCATCACGAAGTCAACGTGTACATACAGGCATTTACATACGCCGGCGCCTGGAGCCATAACGCTCTGTAGCATCGCTGGACGTTTCCGGACATGGATTTTTGTGTGTGTGTTGTAAAACACCCTGCATATTTGAGTTAGCGTAATTCACTGTGCGCAAATACCCAGATTACAGTCATCCAGTAGTTAAACTTTACGAAGCTCTATTTCGCTCGCTATCCCCCCGCCACCCCCCCCCCCCCCCCCCCCCCCCCACACACACACACACACACACATACACATATTAAAGTTCATCGCGTAATAAATTTTCGCAGTTCTTGCAGTAAAACTTATCACGCATGACGTTTTAATTTATTACATCTTTACTACTAACTCAATTCGCATCGTATTTTGCAGGCAGTATCCACACACACTGTATCTGAAAAATTATATCATTGTACGTCAAATAATTCAGGAGATACGACGCCATTGTCATTGAGATGAGTGAAAAACAAGCTTTTGCTTAAAACCGAGCGCGAATGACTCTGACTATCCCCATCCAGTATTTGAGAAACGAGAGCACTTAGGAACTTCCAGTAAGCTGTAAAGGCAATTGCCAACCTTTTGTAAAGTTTTAAGCGCACACGCTTAACGTCAAATACTTAACACACGAACTCACGTGCAGAGTAATCAAACTTTTGAAGCTGAAGCTGTTTTCTACAGAGGAGTTACATTCTGTAAAGGATGTTATTTGACGAATGTAATCATCTGGAATTCATGCCAGTTTTGACTGACTGAATAACATTTTAAATACAGCAGCAGAACACAGTGTTACGTGTAGCTTATGCTTTGGATTAGTTTCCTGCATGTTGTCGTAAGGTGTTGGATATTCGTGAGGTGTCATTTGCTTACAGATGCCTTTGATGTGTACAGATACGGTTGTTGGTAAGGATACTAGGAGCACTTGTACACGTAACATGAATAATGCGATACGAATGTATCTACATGGACATTTTGGATGAAAATTTCTTTCTAAAGACAAATAAAAATGTATCATTTGTGCAGATTAATTTCTCTGATTTTGCTCTTGATACAGACCGATGACAAAGATTGCGTAACAGCATGATTATGTCTACAAAATGGATCTGATAGTAAAGTTGTGGCCTTAGTGCATATTTCTATGAACTGTCTAATACATATGTGGCGATTAATAGACATCACTGACTGTAGACTGTGATTGACGTATTCAAGCCGAAACTACTTCCACAAATCAATAATACAATGAGCTCATTTCAGACAGTGAAAACTGTAATTGTTGATTTGATGGAAGTGTACCGTCGTGTCGCTTCTCAGTAAGACGTTCTTTGTCAACTGACGCTGTAATTTATATTACACGAAAGTTTTAAGAGTGACAGCATCTCCCAGTTCAATTTGTAGTCAGGTAAAGCCGCTTATATCTTTGTCTGTCATACCTGGAATGTTGGGTCGTTTTTGTAGTCTACAACAAAAGTTTTCACGGCGGTATTGGCGATTCATAGTTTGAGCAGAATTCCTAAAGATCGACTGTCACTGAGGAAGATTCAGATCTCAACAGTCCTATCACTATAAGTAATGTGAATTAATGAGTGATTCCCGCAATAATGCAGAGGACTACAGGTGCATAATTAGGCTTTTATTTCATTACTGAATGTAGTACGGCTTTCAGCATAGTTATGAATATCAATGCATATGTTTAAGAAGTATCGTTGGCTAGGCTAGATTACTCTTTTAGTGTCTTCGACATTTTATTCAAGTACTTGTCACTAATGTCATGCCAGGTAATATGAAAAATTCCAGGTTGTTTAGAGACATCAACATATTTTTTACCAGCCACCCGAATTTGCACCAGAAAATCTGAACCGGTCGGGGCTCAAACATTTTGAAAAGCGTCAAAGTTTTCGGACTGTGGCACTTACCATTTCTCCGATTTGGAAATCACGTCTGATACCAATTTAAGTCCAATGTACGTCGATCAACGTATTATTTTTTATTCAAGTGACGTAGATTACGATAGTAATTGTATAGGTCAAGTCCTAGTTATTCATTCTATTTTCTATTTTTTATGGTAACTGCGAATCGATGCACGAATGTTGTATTCTCGGTTACAAACTGATGCCGATAACAGTGATCGGCACTTTAACGTACTGCACCCTCAGTCCCCTTGTGGCAGCTTAAAAGCCAGGACGCCGACCGGATGCTGCTGGGCGCCCAAAGCAGGTATTCGGACGAGCATTGTCCCTGTGGCGCTGCATTGGCGGATGCAACAGTCTTCTTCGGAGAAATTTGGAAAACCAAGAGCAACGCGTGGACCGAAGTGAATACGCTAAAAAGATAGCAGTGGGGACGCGCCTTCCGCTATAATGGAGGTTTTACAATGTGTCCAGTCCGGCGCTGCACTTTCTGCAAAAGGCGTTGTGCGTTGACCGGAAATTTCGCGGAAGAAACGAGGGGATAACTTTTCTATCCCACGGTCGTCAAAGGTACGTGTTTGTTGTTCTGCAAAGACAGCTAAGAAATGACCAGTGACTGCTGTCAAAATTTTTTATATAGATAAGACAGCGGATTGGCAGGTAAGACATAAGCCTCTGACGTAGGCCCGCTTTCTCGGAATAGCGCGAGCGGGAGAATGAATGATCAGAGGATAATTTTCACGCATTCCATAGTGGGAGAATTTGACACTGGTGGTAGCACTAGTAGATTTCAGCAAGGCAGGAGAATTCTTGAAGGCACTCTAGTTGCAGACGGCTTTCTGTAGACACCTCTAGTTGTAGATTAGGACGTGGACAGACGGCGTTCACGTGCAAGGCAGAGTGGGGTGGCACATCACTCACTTGTCAGTCTACTTGTCCAAATGCACATAATGAGAATAACACTAGTGGCATCGACTGGCTGGGGCGGAACAGTTAAGTGTTTTGTTACTAATTTAGTAAAATTCACTTTGGTTTTTCGTGACTAGGTGGACATGTAATGTCATGTTCTCTTTCCGGCACAACCACTGGTTTCATTTCGAGGGCTTGCTGTGCTTTAGTAGTATGTCAGGAAATTGATTTGCATGAAACCCTGTTAAATTATCTTCGCCAATTTCACCATTGCCTATTAAACATAGTTTCATATCTCACTTCAATGTTTTGTTGTGTGCTGCTTTAAAAATCTAGTACAGTCTTTTATCAAAATCGCGCAATAAGAATTTGTAATAAATATTGAGGGTTTACTTGGGTCAAGCTTTTGATTTGTAATTCGTAAGTCCCTTTGAAGTTACGTAACAGTAAATTATGACAATACTGGTACCTGGTATCCAATGCTAGTGCAACCCTTTCCTCATTAATCGTGTTTATTAGATTCGTTGTGGATCTTTTAATAAGCACTTGAGTTTCGAGGAGTAATGTGCCGCTCAGCGGACTCACTGTAGAGGGTACACACACAAGCATTTCGCAGTTACCTTTGTCTAGTATTGTTCGTCATAGGTCTCTTAACTGACATGTTGAAGTTGACAAGGTCTGCTTTCCATGTGAAAATAACACTCTTGTCTTTTCAGCTTCTTGACATCGAAGAGGTACAATTGAGAACAATTGCGCCATATGACTCAAAATTGTTTTTATCCCCGAATATCTAAAGGATGGACCTGTATCTCGGACAAGAAACTTTATAAGAATCAGTTACTTCACCTGCTCACATATAACCTTAAAATTATTCATTGGAAAATGTTTGGTTTGATGATTAATTGACGGTGAAAATAATGATCACAAAAGTTATTAAAGGAATTGCGGACCTCCAGTAGTGTGTTTGAAGTACACAGGTTGAAGAAAAATTCGCGCACTCTTGACTTCGCAGGTCGATTCCTCACATACGTACTAGTAATACAAAAATCAACATAAAAATCTTTTACAAAATTTCGTCCTGTGCATATTTCGGGCAGTAAATGAATGTTAAAGATGCAGTCTTTCTCAGATTTCCCCTCGATTGTACCTCAACTTCACCTTAGAAGCAATTACCGTTTTTGCGCACGTGGATGAGACTACATAATTATATCTTCAGCAAGATCTGCCAGCCTTCTATTTTATAGTGGTTATAATGCGCACATGTTGGACATCTCCACCACGTGTTCCGTCGAGTATCTGAAACCATGGCAACTACGACCTCTGAAGGCGGTGCAGGCACTTCACTACCGCTGCAGGGTAGTTCTCACAAGGAAGTTCTCCACGGTGTGTGTTCCGTTGACTCATTTGCGACGTGACAGTCACAGCGTCATGATGTACATCTATTCTCCATTTAAAGTACATGGGAAAGGAAAAGTTTTGTGACTTTATATGGAAGTTTCTTTCTGTTTGGTTCAACGAACTTATGACGTGGTGGTAGTAAAATTGATTGTAAGCGGTGCGAGCGGTTATTAATTTAGTTTTATCATTCGGTGGCCACTAGATAGATTCGTTGGAAACTTCGTTTATGCAGTCCTGCTGTTTCAATTTCCTACGCGGTTTTTTTTTTTTGCAATATAAACAGTATCCACTGTCGAGTAACCAATCTACTGCAGTGATACCCATTTTGGTGATTTGTCTTTGCAACGGACATTTTGTATTTGTAATTCTGTTGGCAGCAGTTAGTACTATATTGCGTCGTTGTCTAGACTTTTTGTCAACCTTTCTTCTTCACCTTCCACGTGTTTGTGTTGAGTATTTGCATTTGCACACTGCTGTTTCACGTAACACATTTAAACTTCTGTGCACTGACCTTTCCTCACTGGTTTGTGTGTTTTGTTCGTCTTTTGTTTGTTTTTATAGTGGCGAACGCGTCTGCTATCGCTATGTAAGTGTTTATATTTTCCGACGAGGAAGAGAGAGTGAGAATGTTTTTCCTACAAAGCATTTTCGTTTATGTAAATATTTTGAATTTTTTATTTCATTTTTATACATATATTTTTCCTTCTGTAAAATACTTCTTTTTATTTTCTTTACTTCATGTTTTATTTCCTTTTTTGTTATAATTCTAGTCTCTCTCTCTCTCTCTCTCTCTCTCTCTCTCTCTCTCTCTCTCTCTCTCTCTCTCTCTCTGTGTGTGTGTGTGTGTGTGTGTGTGTGTGTGTGTGTGTGTGAGATCCCGAATTGGGGATATTGGCTAGTTTGATATTATTTAGTGTTATCTATTGGTGTTTTCTTTTTCAACAATATGTTTTATTAGTTTAAATAGCGTCTAATTGCTGTGTGTGTATGCTCATTTAAAGTGTGTTTCTTCGCTATTATTGCTTTTTGAATTTTGAAGTTTTCTTGTAGGTGTAAGAGATACTTCTTGTTGATGAAGCTATTTTCATGTTCTTTTCTGTTTTGATAGGGTGGTAGTTTTCTCGACACAAGCATTCCGTAAATGTTGAATGGCTGATGCCAGATTTCCATGCTCTTTTGTATTCCTTATACCTGTCTGCCCTAGGTACAGAGCATCACAGCTGTTATGGTAAATGACAGATTTTTGGTACATGTCCATGTGATCTTGCTTTTTTAGTCATTTCTATGTAGAGTTGTTGCTTTGCAATGCTATTTTTATTTCTTGGTTCTTGATGATGATCACACATCTGTATGTTTGTCGATATGAGTGTGTGTACCAGTTCGCCTGTTGAGTTTCTATGGTGTTCTCTTGTTGTGTGGTGGTGGTGGTGGTGGTGGTGGTGGTGGTGGTGGTGGTGGTGGTGTGTGTGTGTGTGTGTTGGGTGATGTGGGTCTCTGGATTTGTGTGGTGGTTTGTATCTTATTTTAATGTTTTCCTGGATTTCTTGTTCAGTTTTGTTACTAGGGATTCTTGGTATCTATAATTTTTTGCAATCTTAATAATTGTAACTCAGGAACAGAGGAATTACATAAGCACCATGAACATAGGGCTATGCCCCAAAACCCCAGAGCAAACGAAAGCTTCATAAGGAAAATTCCCATGTGAGGCCCATAGTAAACAGCAGGAAAGCAGCACCACCACCACCACCACCCTCGCCAGGGATATGCTAAATATACTTGCGCAACAGCATAAAATTCAAAATTACAGAAAAGTAAAAATCAAGAAAGAAATAACAAATCAAATAAGACACAAACTCCAGACACAGCTATGTTGATCTCATTTACAATCAGTTACCACAAGAACATGTAACAGAGATAAACACAGGCCTGCACGTCATTACTGACCAAAATTACTTTGAATTCAACAAAGAATTCTACCTAAAAGGAGCAGGGTTGCCAATGGGGTCCTTAATTTCAGGAAAGTTTGCAAATATCTTCCTGGACAAAATAAAAGAATTTTTCAGAATATAGTTCCAGGAAAATACAGTATATTGTATTGGTGGAGATACATGGCTGGCATACACTGCTTGGTAGATGAACCAGAAAATTCAACTACTGCATGCAGAGATAAACACATTACACAACAACATAAAGTTCGGAATAGAGATAGAACAAGGAAGCCAAATAAATTTCCTTCATATCACAAAGAAAAATAACAAACACTCATTCGTCATTTACAGATCTTGTATTTAACACTGACTAGAAGTCAGGAATACTGTCTTCATGTTTCAGCAAATACTTGACAACTTAATCAGAGAGCAGTTGAGGTATGTCCAATGTAAGTAGTCTCTTCATAGTGGTTCATATTGCATAGTAAGGATTGCACAGATTCACCACATTCGAATGCTTATTTAATTCTCAGACACACATTTACTTTCTCCCATTACTCTACCTGTAGGTGGAATACTGAAATAGCAGTAATATCTTGATAACCTCCAACCTCTCATTTCTGATGAATTGTAAGGGAGATTGTACAGGATAATGGGCTGTAATGGTTCATACAAACCTGTGAGTCACTTTGGCTCAGTTGGTATATTACCACACTAGCCTTTGAAGCTGCAGCGGCAGCAGTAGAAGTAGTAGTAGTAGATGATGATGATTCAATAGCTTTAAAGACTAGGGTTCATGGCAAATTCAGATTGCAATAGGTTCCTAGCTAACTGAAGGTTTCTTAACCAGTTGTACCACAGCGACCCAGACATTCTTTTGATGGGTGTCAGTATAACATTTTAACAGACTATAGGCACACCTTGGTATGATGGAAAATTGATGTCGATGTAGACAAAACATTAAACTCCAACCGTCCTTCCTACAAACAGAATTTGATCAAATGTGCTAGTCAATTTCTTGTGTCTGGAGCCTGTAGGTTTCTTGTGGTGGTGGTGGTGGCGGCGGCGGCGGCGGTTGCGGTCAGTCTCTCACTACGGAGTATGGAGTACAACTGCTGGGTTCACTTCATGGGTAGTTGGCCTGCATTGAGGATGAGTTGGGGGGGGGGGGGATAATCGCAGTGCCACAATATTGGAACAAATATTTTGGATGTCAGATTATGACGATCATCGAAGATGTCATGGTTAGTACTTGTACGGCAATGGGATGTTCAACACCAACCACCTCCTTCTCAAGCACCACTACGACATTATATGAAAAGTAATACTGCCACCCATCAAGAGAATGTGTGCATTGCTATGGTACAGCTGACTGAGAATCCTACAGGTAGCTGGGAACCTATTGTAATCTGAGTTTGCCATGGGGCCTACAGTTTAAATCTACTGAATCATCATCATCTTCATCTACTGCTTCTGCTACAAATGCTAGAGTGGTACTATACCAACTGAACCAAAGTGACCAAATGTGTGTAGGGATTACTGTAGTGCATTTTCCTGCACAAACTCACTCACATCAGAAGTGAGAGATGTGTGTTGTGTGTGGTGCTAAATACTTTGATGCTGCCTTGCTCCAGTATATTCTAGATAGGCAGTAAGGCTGCATGCAAAACATTGTGGAGGTTAACTTACGTAACTGCTAGTATATCTATATTGCTATTCCACATTCAGATGGAGCAATGGGAGAAAGAATATGCATATCAGAGAAGTAACTTTAAGTGTTCGAGTTTTGTGAACCTGTGCGATCTGTGCTCTGTAATATGCATCACAGCAGAGACTACCTTTGGTGAACATATCTTAACTGCTCTTTGATTTAGTTGTGAAGTATTTGTTGGTACACAAAGGTCATGTTCCTGACTTCTGGTTGGTGTTAAATACATGGTGTGCTGTGGGCTGGTGTCTGACACTGATGACTGTTTTTCATATTGAAATGGCATTGATAGCAAGGAAACAGACAATTACTCTCATTCGCTATTCTGTCACGTTTACCATCGCTGACCTATCGCATAATACCCCTTGTAGGTAACGTGCAGTTGTATGACGGCAAATGGCAAACTTGGCTGAACATGTTTGCGATTTTGTTTTTAATGTTTCATTACAATGGAATCTAACTCATTATGCTATTTTCAGATGACTGCTTTCACAGGCCGTCCCGGTTAGCCTCTGCTGCTCTCTTGAGACATAATGCTCATATTCCTTACCAGACGGATGTAGCGATCTCTGCTGTGTCGCCAGATGATGGTACAGTCATCTGAAAAAGTATATGTTTTAGTCTGTAGTCTCAATTTATTTTTCCGACTTGCTTCGGTACCCAGTACCATCTTCAGGCCATCCTACTATCAAAAAATTCAGATACGTACTCTAAACAGTAGTGTAAGACCGATTTACAAAAATGTTATACTCAGACAGCAAACCTGTGGTATATAGTGAAGCATAAAGTATGTAGAAAGCCTCTTATTATTCCTGACACGCAATTGTTAAGCTGGCGCCTCAAGGAGGTGTCAGTTGTTAAAAGATGATGTCAGTGTAGAGCTTCAAATAAATGTAAATTGTGGCCATCAAGGATAAGTGTCCTCTATGAAAAGAGTTTTTCATTTATTTATTTTATCCCCTTTTTACCTTTTAAAAAAATCGCAGTCTAAAAGATACTGAAAAATAGCATAAAATTTGAAATTAAGAAATTACTCAAGAAGTTAGATTCCACTGTAATCAAACATTAAAAACAAAATCGCAGACATGTTCAGTCAAGAGTGCAGTTTGCTGTTATACAACTTCAGGTTACATACATGGGGTATTGCATGATGTATAAATGTGCCAGGAAATTTAATTGTTTGACAAGAAGTTCCGTGAATTTTTCATCTCGATGCGTCAGTGTTTATTTATTGCTGATGTAATGTTATGATCTGATTTGGTGTGTGCTGACCACAAAATCCGGATTGAAGTGCAGAATTATAGCAGATGTTTGATACTGAAACGTCTCTGCTGTTTGCCATAATTCTTCGACATATTTGGTAAAATGTCAAACAGAGTCCTATGCTTTCCCTTGGAGGTGTCACGCCAAGTCTGTGAAGCTTTAAAGTCACTATCTTCAGATTGCAATGAAACTGCTGCTACCATTGCTCATTGGTTTAACTTCTCAGATATAACTAGCCAGATGTGTGCTATTTCTGGGTTTTTCGAAGCGATTAAACCCACGAATTGACATGGTGAAATTATATGCATTCCCGTACCCCACCTGATGGGTTCTGGAGGCTTAGCAGCAGCTCACCCCTTCAGCCAGAAATGTCCATTCGTTTCAGCTACCCCCGCCACGCACCTGCAAGGCAGGCAGAATCATTCTAGGAAACCAGCCACATACTTATCAGTGTAATTTCAATTAAATTTTATGATCGTAATGCCAATCTGGTGACCTTCGCCAGTGAGTGAAGTATCTGAAATACCTTTTTCTGATGATGACTGTGGCTCTGGAAACATCAGTTTTCTATGTAGATCTGTATAATTCTTATGACTGCATATAATTTTCCAGATAAAATCTTTCATTCTCCTTACCAGCTATCGATATGTTGAAGTTACAGTTTCCCACGTCAGATCCATACCTCCCTTACGACTGGACATAGTCATTTTCTTTGCACATGTCGGAACTCTGTCACTTTACACTCCAACACATACACATTTCCGATTATCGTTTATATGTGTATAGTGTCCGAATTGACATTTAATTCTTCCAGCTAATCAGATTTCAGAATAGGCTGCAGGTATTTTCAAGCACTTCCAGAAGCTGCATCCCTCCAAGACTCTAACCACTGTAACTTTACATTCCAACAATGTAACATTCCCGACAAGTAGTGTGATCATCATTTATAGAAGTATAGTATCTGAAAAATTATGGTATGCCTACACTCACACCAGCTGGGTGTTGTTTGACACGACTGATCATAGCTTCCCACCAGCAAAATCCTCCCACCATTTTGTCGTTATCACATGTGTGTCAAAAAATAAAGGGCGTAATTATAATTAAAAAGCCCTTGCATCTATTATTTATGTTACGTGCGATCTTGCATGTTTGGCAACGTTTGCTAGAGTAAGAAGATGCTAGCTAAGTTCCAAGTCACAGACACCTGCTAATTACCAAGAAATACCTTCACATTGCAACAGCATTGTTCCATAGTTAGAAGACTATCTAGTTGTCCATCTGTCACTTACCAGCAAGAGATCTAAAACAAGGAAAAACAGTACAGGAACTTACATTGCACAACGAAATTCAGAAGCACAACACCTACAATGCATTGATACCGAATGACAGTTTATAAGTATCTCCTTTATCGTATTTCTGTAATTAGCAGGCTAGAAATAAGATAGTGTAATGTGGTAAGAGGCTTCGTTGACAGCAATCTCTCTCTCTCTCTCTCTCTCTCTCTCTCTCTCTCTCTCTCTCTCTCTCTCTTTCTCTTTCTCTCCCCCCCCCCCCTCATTATTTTTGTAACATCCAATGGAGTAAAACTATGACCTATAAAAACTTTTCTAATGTCACCTTGGGAAAGAATAGGGTTTGGAAACTAGGCAGTCGCGGGATCGAATCTCGGAATTCCCCGCCACAGCATATACCGGTCCTAGTATCCACCAATAGTATGCTAGGAAAAACTGTCTCAAACAGAGGGTATTGAGTTAATTACCCAGTTTGATAGAGTGGGGGACGTATTTCCAATAGGGGCTGGAGGTTTCCCAGGTATTTGCTATTGTATTCACAACAAGGGAGTTTTCAAGGTGGTTTCTGGAATGCTTTCCTTCCATCCGCTATTGGTTTCCAAAGCAACGGAAGTGTGAGAACAGAGGGATATACCTACTACCAGCACCTGGTCTGCATGATGAGTTGTGAGTGTGGGAGGAACATTGTGGTCTGTGTGATTGCACACATTAATTCAATCACAGACAGGAAGTAGCCACTTGAGAGAGAGCGGTAGTGGTTTCTTAGGTCTCAAAGATCAAATGGTTGCCACCACCTGCTGTTTTGTTCGACAGGAAGTAGCCACTTGAGAGGGGTTCATGCATGTGCAGACTTCCAGTCCTGTCCCAGCTAGAGGTGATAGCACATAGTACTGTAACAGTGAAGCAACTGTTGCATGGACGCACAAAGACGTGATCCTCATGGCCCTTGTGGCCCCCGTCACGTATACTCTGCGGTCGGTGCGGAGATGCGATCGGAAACGTTTTAGCAATGTAATTGTGTACCGTGAGTTATGTTGACGACGACTTCATGATGGTATTTCTTTCATGATCGATGTATTTCACAATATCTGCATTTTTGAAAATTAAAGAAACTGCAGAGAATGATAAGCTTTTCCCATCAGATCAAAGCCCTGCAACTTGAATTTTAGAAATAAACCGTATATCTTTTGCTATGTCATTGGCATTGATTTCAATTTCATGTTGTGAGATCCTTCCTCTCAGCACAGACTGAGTCTTTTTCCTTCCAATTTCCAAGTGGGGGAGAGGAGGGGCCTAGAGGATTTCCCAGAAGGGGAGGGGTTAGTTAATTTATTGATTTAATTAATTACTCAATTCGTCGATATTAAATATTTTCTTGTATTGGTGTGGGAGTCAGGGAGAGGTTGGTAATTTCACAGAGGGGTGGGGGAGTGGTGATGGGTTTCTCAGAGTAGTGGATTATCTCCAGGGGGGGTCGTAAATAAATCGTGTTTGCCCATTAATCTATGAAACCTGCACAAACCAAGTGGCAAAGAACACTATTTGTCATACTATTCATGGGACATGAGCCATTCACACTGATTTCTCTAATCTGAAAATGAAAATTACCTTTAATGCAATATTAACTTGGGTGTGATTGTAACCGACTTCATAAACCACATACTAAATAGAAACACCAGCTACAGTCCTGCAGAGTGCGCAGCTATAACATATAGTGTTAACGCGCCATACCTCGTCGCAGGCAAACACCAAAGTACTCACTTACTAACTGGGGACTGGAAGAGGTATTGGTCTCCTTCCACTGTTAGAAATAAGTTTGGTGTGTCAGCTATACTTTGTACACAGCAAACTATTTCTTAAAACCTATCAAATGTAAACTGGTCAACGATTATATACTTCACTGCAAGTTTTTCAGAATGTGCCTGATGGATTACTTATTTGGGAAGCATCACAATAACTGTGGGGAACAACGAAAATAAAACCAGTTTATCATAAAGCGCAAATCCCAAAACAGTGATTTTTAATTAATTCTTTACGAGAAAAATAAGTTTATATATGAAGATAGTATCTGTCCTTTCAGACATGTCCGAAAGAACAGATACCATCTTCATATATATTAAGGGTCACTGGCCATTTGACCATATTCTTCTGTGCGGATGCACAAACAGTGCCCGAACTCTTGGGAATCGCCAGTAAAGCCGAGAGTAATGAGTGTGATGGGCAGGGGCACTATGAATGTAGTGCGGGACAATAAGTTGGGAATTTGGGTCTCACGGGAGGCGTGAGGTATTCATTTCATTGTAATTTGGGTCTCACGGGAGGCGTGAGGTATTCATTTCATTGTAAATAAAAGTTTCGCTGAGAAACTGCCTACTGAGACGTAAGTAGCTTTGCTTCATCTACATAAGTTTTTTCAGGCACATCGGATGACTTCAAATTAATGAAAGCGGCAGCGCGCCACTTGGACTTCTTCGCCACGCATCCCTCTAGTGCACCACTCGTGGCAACAAAGAGACGTGACGCAGACAACAAAGTGACATGTCCCCACCACGCCATTTCTGTGTGGACTGCTCACAGAGCCACGCCCGCGACGTGTGGTGAAAGGCTGGAACAAACACTGCCTTCCTCTCGCAGGGCTGGGAGCCAACGTCTGTGTCTGTGCTCCTGTGGAAGCAGCTCTTACGGATCGCAAATTGCATCTGGTGTTCTGAAGATCGTACTGGAACCCTGTCATGAACCAAGTTTAGTCTCTTAACTCACTTGCAAATAAAAAAACAACGAGCAACGCACGAACAAAGCAAAGCACAGTATACAAAGAATTAGATGACATCTGCAGCGCAGTTGTTTCCTGAGGTTGGCAATGTAGTAAACGTGATGGGTGAGACTCGACCTCTACCGTTATCTAGGCAAGCGTGGTTCAAAACATCCCCCACCTCAAAGTGTCACATTATTTCTTTGAATATTAGCATTGGTGTCTGGAGAAATATATCCCAGAAGGGCAAGACTCTAAAATTGCCATTTTCTGTTTTAAATATGTTCGTGAGTTTTAATGTGTAGGGGACACGGAAACTAGTGAGAGAGGCAAAAAAACTCAACCTTGTGGGGTTACACGTTTCGTTCTTCGGTGACCGCGCTGCAGTAGCGCCCAACAAACAGCGGAAAACTGTTATTGTACTATGCCGTCGTACATTATTGCTCCTTTGACATACTCTTCTCAAATTGTTTACGAGTCGTAGCCCGACTGTTTTAGTAATCAAATTCCTCATACTGTACATCACCAATTCATGTTATGGAATATAATGTATGCTCCATTGTCTAAATGCTTTCCTGAAGTGTTGTTTCGTGTGCAAGTTTTATAGGCACCCAAAATGGAAACTCAGGACAAGGTGGTTGGCAGAACTGCTCGAATCTGTGGCATCGACCGATATTTGCCGATTTCTGCTTGCTGCTAACATGAACTAGTAGGCACCATCAAATAGAGCAGAAGTGGGGAGTTAACGATTACTGAAATATTATGAGAAACTTTTTTTGGAATCACTTGTAGTGTCCGCTATCTCAAGTTGGTAGCAATATTGACAACTGTGGGGTGTTTACTGCGGAATTGATGGCCATCTATCGGACTCTCTGCTGTATTAAACGGTCTTCCCTCGCCCAAATTTAGTTATGTACGTACGGACTCAGTGAGTGGCCTTCAGGCTACCACTCGGTGTTTACCCGCCACGCTTGATCTCTGCCATCCACGACTTTCTAGCTGATCTTGGCGCCGCTGCTTATGAGATAGATTTTTTTTTTGCCGATCGTTTGGATGGGAGGGGGGGGGAGCGCCCCCCCCCTTCTCAGTGACCCCCCCTGGGAGCAGATTTGCAGCTTTACATCCGATGCCTTTCTGCTTATTCGTGGGCCGACTCCATGGGGAGGCTACACTCCTTTCTAATAAACATCGTGCAATCACGGAGACTCCCACCACACACTTTCCCCTCTGCTTCTCGTGGTGTGAATCTGAGGGTCGTTCGATTAGTAATGTCCCATATTTTTTTTCTCAAAACATATTTATTCTTAGGAGTCAGAATTTGGTGACAATACAGATCAACATGTCTTGTCCATGTCCTATTTTTCTATGTAGTCTCCATTACGTTCTATAGCCGTACGCCAACGTTGTGGAAGAGCATGTATTCCCTGATAGTAAAAGAATCTATAAGCGGCCTAAAGAGACGAAAGTCCGTGGGTGCCAGATCTGGACTGTAGGGCGGATGAGGAAAAGATACCCAACCCAATTTGGCGATGCATTCCCGGGTTCTCAGACTTGGGTGTGGGCGTGTTTTATCGTGTTGGAGCAAGTTTTCCGCTGGGTTCTTGTCCGATGGAACACGTCGGAAACGGTTCTCGAGTTCATTCAGAGTCGTCACGTATGCCTCTGAGTTGATGGTTGACTCCGTTGGCATCACATCCATGAGAATGACACAATCACAATCCTAGAAGACTGTTGCTTTTGTGTTAGCAGAAGAGCCAACATCGTGTTACGAGTGGGGACCGAAATGCACGCGTTTTAGCTCACGCAGGCTGGCGTGAGGAGGGAAGAACTATACTGACGTGAGGTCTGGAACATGACAAGGAATGAGAATTCAGAAAGCGGACGTAATTAGTTTGATATTTAACTTTAATCCATTAATGATGAACGTCGCTCTTGACGGTACATGAGTCACAATATTATCTGTTCAGAATACATTCTTGAAGATATTGCTTATAGTAACTGAATATGGCGCCTTGCTAGGTCGTAGCAAATGACGTAGCTGAAGGCTATGCTAAACTGTCGTCTCTGCAAATGAGAGTGTATGTAGACAGTGAACCATCGCTAGCGAAGTCGACTGTACAACTGGGGCGACTGCTAGGGAGTCTATCTAGACAAGACCTGCCGCGTGGCGGCGCTCGGTCTGCAATCACTGATAGTGGCGACACGCGGGTCCGACGTATGCTAACGTACCGCGGCCGATTTAAAGGCTACCACCTAGCAAGTGTGGTGTCTGGCGGTGACACCACAGTTGCCATGACTATTTCGGCAGAAGGGGTTGTCTTGAATTTCTTCTTTGATGGTGGATGAGGATGACGTCACTCCATGGACAGCCGTTTTGTTTCTGGCGCAAAGCGGTGCACCCAGCTTTCGTCCCCCGTAACGATCCGTGAGAGATACGCCTACCCGTCGGTCTCACAACGCTCCAACAATTCAGGTGAAATGGCCTTTTTTTGAATCTTGTGATCCATTGTGAGCATTCTTGGAACCCATCGTCAGCATCTCTTTGAATATCCGAGAGTATCGATCATTGTAGACGTACTGAAATAACTGCTCCGACTTTTCTTTCTATTCGAGTATATTCCTCTTGGGGTAACATTTCATAAGTGTCTTGAAAATTCCTGAATTGGACAAAAGATTAATTGAGCCAGGAGCAACGCAGTACGTCTGTCAGGTCAAGCTCGAGGTAATGAGGAGGTACATCAGCAGCAAAAATCGAGAACGGTGTGACAAATGAATCGAAATCATCCTTCACCGTGCAAAGTCTTAAATATATTTGAGAAGTGTTTCAATTATTCAAACATATTCCGACATGTCTGGTCCACAAATGACTTCCTTGATTCCCGGGAAACGTTCTGTATCTTAAGCATCCAGCCCGTTTTCTCCATAGGATTAATTTTTGTGTGATAGCATCAATGTTGTCCGCCACATCTGTTAGCAAATGATTCTCCCCGTGCACTGAAAAACTTGGTGAAATGAAATAGTCTGCAGTTTTGTCTTTGCTACATTTATCCTTACCTCAGTTTGTTCCCTAATGCCATCATTATTTCAGCCACCATTCACTCTCGTTAGAAGACAATCGTGACCATTGCTGTAATTGTGTTCCAGTGAACATTTTTCGAGGTAGTAATAGTGCAGTCATGTATGACATTCAAACTATATGAAAAGGAAAGCAATTTTAATTGAGCATTGGATGATTTGGGTTCTCCACTTCTATTTATTTTGGGTCAAGTGCGTACACTGATTGGTATTCCAAATGCAGAACGTAAATCTGATTTAATACAATTAAAACTGTTAGCAATCTGTGACAAGTCGACTGCCTTGCTTTATGCGTCCGGCTGCAGTGTTTTTCTTTCCTTCCCAGCCCCTTAGCTCTACTAGTCGCTGCTCTAGGCGAGAGCAAGGCCGGAGCGCTTGCACTCGAGGAGTGCTATTTGGCCAGACCTGCATTATAGGTCCCCCCCCCCCCCCCCCTCGTCACTGTCTGGGCATATAGTATTGTTATATTCAAATACCATGTAACGAAACAGAGCTTCTTTTGTCGGAATTATTATTCGAAGCCCACTAACAGGCTACCTGTAAAGATTAACGAAGGTGCGTACCTAGAGCCTGTCCTGGCTACCACTGAAACTTAACAAGTGACGGAATAAAGCACAAAAAACTGATTACGCTACACGCGAAAAAATCGAGGTAATATTGTAGTACACTATTTATAGCAAGTTTTAGACATCGAGTTTTTCTGACAGTCTGTAAAAATTAAAGCTTTCTTTAAAAAGAGCCAAATGACCCGCATACTGTGGACTAAGAAATACACACATCAAAAAAAGTTTTGCATCGCCCCAGTTCCCAGAACTCCTGACGATAGACGTTGACTGTGGATACTGTGTTCCCTTTCTGTTCAGAGATATCACTAAACCCGCACAAAGATGTAAACAACCATGCATGAGCAGAGCCTATTAGACGGAGGGGGTCCGACAGCTGATCAGTTCGTCATTGCACCAGGAAGGAGGTACACGGCTCGTGTCTGTAGTTCACCATGCCTAGACGGTCAATACCGCGGTTCGATCGCGTCCGCATTGTTACTTTGTGAGGGAAAGGGCTCTCAACAAGGGAAGTGTCCAGGCGTGTCGGAAGTGAACGAAAGCGATGTTGTTCGGACATGGAGGAGATGACATTCCTCGCTCAGGCCGCCCAAGGGCTACTACTGCAGTGGATGACCGCTACCAACGGATTATGGCTTCGAGGAAATCTGACAGCAGCCACCATGTTGAATAATGCTTTTCGTGCAGTCACAGGACGGTGTTTCGACTCAAACTGTGCGCAACTTCACTCCCGACGTCCATGGCGAGTACAGCAATCTGGACCACCACCTCTGAAATTCTAGCTTTGTGGTGGTACAATATGCAATGTGTGTTTCCATGAGCAATAAAAAGGTCGGAAATGATGTTTATGTTGATCTCTATTCCAATTTTCTGTACAGGTTCCGGAACTCTCGGAACCGAGGTGGTACAAAACTTGTGTTGATGTGTGTAGATAAGATATGTCTTACTTTTCAGGCGGTGACGATTTTGCACGGAGGCTTTGCCGAGAGTGAAACAAGAACACCTGTTGTAAAGAGTATGTTAAACATGACTTTATACAACTTTTGAATGATACTGAAATTTATGAAGATAACTTACACAATCGGTTGTTGTGCCATTTTGTTGCGACAACCTCAAAAAAAATTTGATTCACGTAGTGCATCAGTACCGCATTTCGCCATGAACATTGCAACGGTGTTCGGCCACCAGCAAGACCTTGCACTACCTCATTTTTTCACGAAAGTTCGAGGTTTCCTCGATAATCGCTTCCGAGGTCGGTGGACTAGCCGTGAAGAGCCATGGCCACCTCGTTCTCCGGACTTGACGCATCTGAACCTCTTTCTCTGGGGTTTTATTAAAGACCGTGTGTATATACCTCCCCTACAAAACAATTTAACCGACCTGAAAAATCGAATCTACTCTGTTTTTGCAAAAGTTATGTCGAATTTGCTGTAATGAGTGTGGGAAGAAATTGATAACCTTTGGGATGTTTGTCGCTTCACGTATGGTATTTCGCACCGAACCAAAATGACGCTTGACACATGTGTAATTTTAGGTTGTTTGCTACAAAATGATACAGCTACCGATTCCGTGTTTCTTCATTAAATTTCTGTATGATTCCAAAGTTGTAAAGTCCTCTTTGACTCACCCTGTGGAACATGACCGGATTTTTCGGGTAACATACCTTTACGTCTGCCACGAGTTAAGCTGAGGGCAAAAGGCAGTTGCGCCGAAGGAAACGGTTAAGTGTGACGCTCAAAGAAAAATCGTTCATGAAGCGATTGCTGAAGACATAGTTCGAAAATCGTGGTCGTCCACACTACACTAAAATTAACTAAGATGCGGCTTAGCGGCATAATCGGCAGTAACTTCTTCACTTCTAGTTTTTTGCAGTGATTAAGGCGCCTGTTCTCGTGACTCATGGAAATGTGGGGGGTGGAGAGGGGGGGAGGGTTGCAGCAGCGAGTAGCCCTCTTGCGGGCGCCCATAGGTATATAAGATGTGTAAAGGATATCTTTCGGTCTTTTAAATTATCATCGCAATCACATCTGGAGATAATGGCGCCATAAATCATTTTAAATGCAGGATATCCTGTCTGTGCTGTTGAAATAGCAGCTTGGCAAGTTTCTTTTTAGCTAGTGATCGTGCTACCTGGAGAGCGGTGCTGAGATACTGGACTCATATCAGGGAGGACGGTGGTTCATGTGGTCATCCAGATTGAGGATGTCCATCGTATCCTTAAAACGATTAAGGCAGATGCTGGGATAGTTCATTTGGAAAGGATATACCTGCTTTCCTTCCTCTCCTCAATCCATCTGATGCTGAGCTGAATCTCCAATGACCACGTCTTCTCCGGGACGTTAAAGTCTCCTCTTCTCTCTTTCGTAAATGTAAACACCAGTCACGGACTACGCCATAAGACTGTACCGACTGACCGACTGCCGACCGGAGTGGCCGTGCGGTTCTAGGCTCTACAGTCTGGAGCCGAGCGACCGCTACGGTCGCAGGTTCGAATCGTGCCTCGGGAGTGGATGTGTGTGATGCCCTTAGGTTAGTTAGGTTTATTTAGTTCTAAGTTCTAGGAGACGGATGACCTCAGAAGTTTAATCGCATAGTGCTCAGAGCCATTTGAACCAAGCCATTTGACTGACCGACTGCTGCCCGAAAGGCAGTACGACGAGCGAACTGTTATAATGGGACATTCGATCAACATGTCGCCAGTTCCTCCAGTCTTTATTGCCACTCGATGAATCCCCTTGATGCCGTTGCTGTTTTATTCAAGCTCCTCATTTAGCCTCACAGAATCTGAGTGGACCCCGCACCAAACCTCTCTGTCTCACAAAAAGTCCGAGGACATACGGGGAATACAACCCGGGTGATTCCACACCGAAGGCAGAGACGCTAACCATTTCTTTTTAGTGTCCCGTACCTCAGGGACCACTTCGTTGTTCGTTTGTCTCCCTGCCTGCTATCCGACGATTAAAAATTCTTTTTCTCAGGATCGGATGGACGTATAAAGTTGACGTTTTTTATGTGCTAAGGTCTAAAGTCCCATGGCGGTGTAATAAATATAAGCTTTCAAGCAAATGCAAACATAACGGACATTTAAGTCTGACACAGACTGCTCGGACATTCCCGTTCCAAACTTCTAGGACTTCTTGATTTCCGGTATAGATGAACTCTCTGTATATATAATTAAATTTGTTCCGAACCCACGGTGTGCGAGTCGTACTCGCACTTGTCCTGATTTTTTTGTCATGTTTCGTTTAATGTGTTTCTTCGTCCTTTTTCGTCAGTGGCTCCATGCTTCAAATCCCATCCATGAGAACATCAGTCAGTTTTTGTTTGTTATCCTTACAAGGGGCGGTCACTCCCCTGGCAGTACGCTCTGAGATACCGTGCTGGCTACCGTTAGGGTATGGCTGCGGTCTCTTCTCTCCTTCCTTTTGTGATAACGCTACGCCAACGTTGAGCAAAATAACAGACAAGCGCTGGCCGTATCTTATACATTTTGTCGGCGCGTTCTCATCGGCTGAAAGGGAATATCGTGTAGCTATCTACGTATCACTCGCTTGGATATCTCGAAGGTAAGATTAGATTGCATGATACACACTTAAAATCTGCCAATTCCGAATGGTGCTGGAAGGAAACTTTAATGTGCCGATACTACAAGACCTGTATAATTGCAGGATTAGTATTGACCTAAGTTGTGACAAGCGTCTGCAGTGCGACGTGACCGGATTTGAACTGCAGTCTCTTCGCCGTTGTTCGGTGCTATACAGAAGTGACGTTATTTTTACACAGTGGTAAAAAACAGTTGTCACGTGTGAGACTCGCAGCGAACAATTCGTCAAACGTTACTGCAGCAGGAGTCTGTCGAAATCAGATTTGAACGATAGAGCCAATCATTGTGAAGAACCGTAGTATTGAAATCAAAGCTGATTAGTATTAAAACTATTATGTTTATATAGTTTTCGTATTACCATGATTAAATTGTTTCTTCTTGACACATTTTTGTGTGTCTTTAACATAGTTTAGTAGTTAATGTTTTATGGAAAATCATACTTCGCAAGATTCAGAACTACTTACGTAGTTGTTGCTTCTGCGAGATGCTTTCAATTAATTAACGAGAAAATTTAGGATAATAGAATACTTCGATGCAATGAAACTATTTCGCATTTCATTCCAAGTGCCCGTGATTTGAAATCTATGTAGATACGTTTGTTGTCGATTTCGGTGTTTACAGGGATCCAAATCAATTATCATGACATACCTTTCCAACTGCCCCCCAATTGTAATAATGAATGCACCAATTTCGAAATGTTATTTGAAATAAAACATACTGAACATGGCTACAGCTTTTGCTAGGTAATATTGTTTTCACTGGTAGTCCAGGAGAGAAATAAAGCAAAACAAAGAATGCTGCAAAGGAAAACGAGACTAGCGGCGGAAGATCATATAAAGAAAACGAGCAGGTAAGTTACGTGGGATGTAGAAAAGATAGTATCAAAGGACGAAGATAAAGCAGTTGGACGAAATGAATGATGATAATGACAGATCTAGAGAAGTTAAGAGAGGATTCATACGGATAAATACGGAAACCTAAATGGCGATAAAAGCAAAAGTTTTAGGAAGATAGTAAGAGTATTTTGGCGAGTTACTTGGTGGAAATTGGGGAGGGAATAGAGAGAAAACCTTCAGTGAGGAAGAGAAGGAACTGAATTTGGAACTGGAATTGGATAAAGAAGTTAACGAGCTGGAATTCGAACCATCGGACTTAGAGGAATTGAAGAGCTCAATTAAAAACATAGAGAATGATAAAGCAGTAGGAGAGGATGGCATAGAGGCCCGAATTCATGAAATTATTGAATTACTAAAATTTGGGAGAAGAAGATGCATATCACTGTTAATGAATTAACAGAGGAAATATGGATAAAGAACAAACGCCAAAGCATTGGAACATGGAATAATCTGTCCATTCCATAAGAAAGGTGATAGGGCAGAGTGCAGTAATTACTGCGCGATCGCTCTCTTAGAGGAAACATACGTGTAAGGGGTTTATTAAGTCTTAGGCTCTCAGATAGAATAGCGGCTGTAAACGATACTGTTGTATTAACAGACTAGGTTTAGGAAAAATAGATCCACAGTGGACCAGATAGTTTTATTGTGATAAGTGCTAGAGAAATTTTACGAATACGACAAGCAATTGTATCGGTTGTAAGTTGATTTTGTACAAGCATACGAATGTCGAGAGAAGACTAAGATTGTCCAAACTATGAAAGATTTTAGATTTCCGCTAAAATTAGAGCCGTTGACCGAAATGACAATGAAAGCGCCTTTTTGTCAGGTCAGAATAGAGCAAGAGTTGTTAGGCAGGATAGTATGGTATCTGCACTTCTCGTGAGGATAGAGGGGAGATCTCAAAAATAAATGAGAAAGAGTACCAAATAGTGGAAAAGCTTTAACTATCTACGTTCGATAATAACATAAGGCAACAGGACAGCAGCAGAAATTCAGGAAAGGATGGCTAGTGGAAACCGAAGCTATTATTCCTTGCAGGTGTTTGTCTATATTAAGACCTATAGTAATACATTGACCGGAAGGCCAGGTGAGGATTACAGAGGTAGATGGTTTCTTATTGAGATGGGAAAGGAAGATTTTGAGAAAGATTTTTGGGGCAATGGGAGGGGAAGAAGGCTGGAGAACAAGGACAAACGCAGAACTACAGATACTTTTTGTATAGATGAATATTGTAGTGAAAATAAAGCAAAAAAGAAAAAGTTGGACTGGTCATGTACAGAAAATACCAGAAAATCGGAAGTGTCGATAATATGTTTATAGTGTGTACTTCAATGATACTTAGCGTTTTTTCCAAAGATTTTTATTGTGCGACCAGTGATTACCAAAATAAAAGAACAGTGATATGTCTCTGTGCCACCATTATAGTCGTCTTAATGTCCTTCGGAAGCCATAGGACTAATACATTCTTTATCCAAACATGGTATTTGATCTTCTCCGACCGGCTCCAGTACAGATTTTTTTCGTTCTCTGTCACTGAAGTTTTGTAACCTCACGCTTGTGGCATGGTTAGTGGCGATCTGCATGACGGAATTTCAGATGCAGTTTGTTGTGTAAGCTACCATCTTCTTTCTTTATAACTGACATAGCTAGCCAGAGATCAGTGTTCGTTCGTGGTGCGAGAGATGGGAGGGTGTCGCACGTATGCTCTCTTCCCTCACACCTCCCTCCCCCAAGTATAATTTGTTGACACTTCCACCTTTAACGTACCCCAGTTGCCCAGGTTTTAATAATAATAATAAAAACAACGGTGATAAAATGTTTTAATATGATAACAACGGCTTATGTTAATGATTAGTAACTCTCCTGAGAATCTCACTTAGCAAGCCAGCTAACGGTGTGTGGCGGACAGTACTTCCGGTACCACTAATTGATCCCTTTAACTCTATTCCACTCGCGAATAGTGCGCGGGAAGAATGATTGTGGGTAAGCGTCTGTATTGGCTTTAATTTCTCGAACTTTCTCCTCTTAGTCAAGACGCGAGATGTATGCAGGGGAAAGTAATATGTTGTCTGACTCCGCCTGAAAAGTTCTGCCCCGAAATTCCAGTATTAAAACTCTCCGTGATGCACAACGGCTCCCTTGTAACGTCTGCCAGTGGAGTTTGTTTAGCATCTCCGTTACGCTCTCTCGCCAGCTAAACGATCCCGTGACGAAACGCGCCGCTCTTCGTTGGGTCTTCTCTATCTCCTATCAGCCCCACCTGGTAGGGATCCCAGATAGATGAACAATACTCAAGAATCGGGCGAACAAGCGCCTTATAAGCCACTTCCTTCGTGGATGATTTACATTTCCTTAAGATTCTTCCTATTAATATGAATCTGGTGTCTGCTTTTCCCACTATCTGTTTTATGTGGTCATTCCATTTAAGGTCGCTCTGGACAGTTACGCCTAGATATTTTGCAGCAGACTCTGTCTCGAGCTGTTTGTCGTCAATAGTGCAGCAGTACAGTAGTGGATTTCTTTTCCTATGTAGGCGCAGTATATTACATTTATTTACGTTCATTGTCACCTGCCAGAGTCTGCACCATTCATCAAGTCTCTGCAGGTCGTTCTGCAAATTCTCACTATCTTCTGGCGTTGATACTTGGATGTAGACAAATGCATCATCTGCGGATAGCCTTAAAGAGCATCCGGTGCATTCTACTAGACATTTTTATGTACTGTAAACAGCAACGGTCCTATCACACTTCCCTGTGTTATTCCGGATGTTACATCTGTCGATTTAGTTTCGTTAAGAGCGCCTGTTTAGTTCTATGTGCAAGAAACTCTTAAATCCAATCGCAAGTCTTCTCCGATACTCTTAAGCTCGTATCTTTTTCATTAAATGGCATTGCGGGACAGTGTCAAATACCTTACTGAAATCAAGGAACACGGCATCAAACTGAACGCGCCGTTGTCCACTGCGCTGTGGATCTCATGGAGGAACGGATCGAGCTGAGTTTCGCTGGATCTCTGTTTGCGGAATCCATGTTGATTTTTATAGAGGAGATGTTCATTTTCCAAAAACGTGATAATGCTTGAGCATAAAACATGTTCCAGAATTCTACAACAGATTGACGTCAACAATATAGGTCTATAATTATGTGGATCTTCCTTACGGACTTTCTTAAAAACGGGAATGACCTGTGCTTTTTTCCAGTTTTAGGTACCTTTCGTTGCTGAAGCGGTCTACGATAAATTACTGCTACAAGGGAAACAAGTTCATACGCATAATCTTTATAGAATCTTATTTCATCTGGCCCTGACGCCTTTCCACTACTAAGCGATTGTAGCTGTCTTTCAATTCCGCGTTCGGTTATATCAACATCTACCATTTCGACTTACGTACGACGATTGAAAGAACGGACAGTCTTACGATCTTTCGCGGTGAAACAACTTCGGAAGACCGAATTCATGAATTCAGTAATTTGACCTCTTCTGTTATCTTCCGTTTCGGTTCCGGTGTGGTGGCTGAGAGAATGAATAGATGATTTTGAGCCACTTACTGATTCTGCATATGATCAAAATCTCTTAAGGTTTTTACTCAGGTGGGTTGACAACTTCTTGCTTTCAAAATCATTGAACGCTTGTCTCATTGCTCACTATCAATATATCAATTACCAGTACGATTGTGAACACACATCTACCACGCTCTGTGCTAACGTATAAATAAGGAGGATTCTGTTTCTTTCAGTCACTCCCAACTATTCTGGTTAGGAAAATCAGTGTTCTTTATACATTTTCCTTTGTGGTGAGCGTTTCATTGTCTGTCCTGCCGTACTCAGCTTCTTGTGCTTCGCCAGTTCCACCCTGTATTCTTGGATTGCGTCCGATGTGTGGACGGCTGCAGGTGAAACCAGCCTATGAATGTCCATGTGCGCCAGCATGTATCAGAAACGGAGTAAGCGTGAGTCATGTGTTCGGATTGTATACTACACACATCGAGGCGCCGCTTTTACATCAGTGCTAACGGGCTTCCTGTAGGAGTATGACGGGTCTGAGAACCTTGGCACTGCGGTCGCTTCATACTCGTCGACGTGTACCCTCGTACTGAAGCATGAGGGAGTGAGAGACTAGTCGTGACTTATTATGTACGGAAGATGAGTACATGGTCTTGGTGTTTTTTTTCTTACTGTGGAACGTGAAAGAAGAAAATTACTTCGATGTAAAGTATAGAATTTCAAATGTATTCCTTTAGAGGGAGAATGCCATTGTCCACACTTTAGACCCAAAACACACCAATTTCGTCCTGTGCAAACAAAATGGTTGTAATCCTGTTTACCTCCACCACATCAAAACATCTGCGTCAAACGAAACCTGGGCACAGACAAACGTCACATCTATAGCATTATAACTAAAAAGTCGGGGTTTCTGTATTAATTTGGTGACGACCTATAGCATTATAACTAAAAAGTCGGGGTTTCTGTATTAATTTGGTGACGACAACTTGCGTTTGTGGACTAACAGCGAGTTGTATAGCTTATGATTCAGTTCTGTAATTTATTTGAATAAGTAACCACCATTTAGAGATCACTCTTCATCCTTGTGTAATTTTTTGGTATTGTCCTTACAGACGAGGCAACATCTCCAAAGTGTATATATGTCAGCGTAATATTTTTGGACAATCTCTGAGTAGTTATTAAAGATTAAAATAAATTTACAGCAGTCTCCGAAAAAGTTTCATGTATATAAATGTATGCATAAACAGAATGATATTCACTGCTAACCAGTCAGTCATTATATTCGTGTATAATAATAGTCATACCTAATGGCGTTTGTCATTTAGGCAGGTCGGACGTTTTGTGACATTTCAACTTGCACTTGAGAATGGCTATAAAGCCGAAATCATGATTGTATGTAATAAATTAACAGTAATTTCCGGTTTAATGACGGAAATTTCCCTTAAAACTGTTGCGAGTCAGCGGTTATATTTGCGAACTCGTGTACTCGCACACCTTTCGGAATGAGTTACCAGACTCTGGTGACGAGTAGGTTGCGGCGAAGACTCAAAAGGGTCTCAAGGAAACGGCTGCATCGGAGATACAACACAGGACTCGCTGACGAGTTTAAAGCGAGTAGACGGAATTGTTTTATGTTATCAACAGGCCAGTCGTCAAAGTGGTAACTGAAATGTGTCCGGTGTCGAACATAGTTTGTAATGTTGTATAATTTGTTGCTATATTACACCGTTTTCGCGCTGCCTTTTTTCCGAAAATTCAGAATTTTCTCACGCAGATGTTTGCGAAACACCTGTAATTTACCTTTTCTCGTCGCGTGTGTGCAGTGCGAATGAATAGTCTAGGTAACGGAATTAGATACGTGATGTTGTAGTGGCTGTTACGAGCGTTTCCTCAAATTTTTCTGTAAAGTAGTTGGCAACCACGAGGTTTTCCGGGCTTCACATTGCCAATCCATCCTTCTTTTTGTAAAATGCATCTTTCAGTTTGAAATGCCTGATCTTGGGTCAGTATTGATACAATTCTGCAATATAGGAACGGATATTTGGAATCAGCTGTTCCACAGAGGAGATAGTAGTTTGA
This sequence comes from Schistocerca piceifrons, assembly GCF_021461385.2. NCBI lineage: Eukaryota > Metazoa > Arthropoda > Insecta > Orthoptera > Acrididae > Schistocerca > Schistocerca piceifrons. Next base: position 182,985,735 of record NC_060138.1, on the reverse strand, counting down.
ACATTAGAACATTCACTAAACCAGCATGAATAATGTTTAATATTTTAGACTTAATACAACTCTCTTCCAAGTAAAACACTAGCGATAATTTCCAATGTTGGTCCCACATCCGTCTCTTACACTGAAGAGCCAAAGAAACTGGTACACATGCTTTTTTTGTTTTGGTTTGTTGGGCGCTCAACTGCGTGGTCATCAGCGGGTATACCTGTCTAATATCGTGTAGCGCCCCCGCAAGCACGCAGAAGTGCCACAACACGATGTGGCATGAACTCGACTAATATCTGAAGAAGTGCTGGAGGGAATTAACAGCATGAATCCTGCTGAGGGAATTGACACCATGAATCCTGCAGAGCTGGCCATAAATCCGTAAGAGTACGAGAGGGTGGAGATCTCTTCTGAACAGAACGTTGCAAGGCATTAATGCTCATGTCTGGGGAGTTACGTGGTCAGCGGAAGTGTTTAAACTCAAAAGTGTGTTCCTGGAGCCACTCAGTAGCGATTATGGACGTCTGGGGTGTCGCATTGTCCCATGAATGGATGCAGGTGATCATACAGGATGCTTACATACATCGCACCTGTCAGTCTTACCTAGAAGTATCAGGGGTCCCATATCACTCCAGCTGCACACACCGTACACCATTACAGAGCCTCCACCAACTTGAACAGTCACCTGCTGACATGCAGCGTCCATGGATTCATGAGGTTGTCTCCATACCAGTTCACGTCCATCAACTCGATACAATTTGAAGCGAGACTCGTCCGACCAGGCAACATGTTTTCAGTGATCAACAGTCCAATGTCGGTGTTGACGGGCCCTGGCGAGGCGTATAGTTATATGTCGTGCAGTCATCAAGGGTACACCCGAGCGGTCTAAGGCGCTGCAGTCATGTACTGTGTGGCTGGTCCTGGCGGAGGTTCGAGTCCTCCCTTGGGCATGGGTGTGTGTTTTGTCCTTAGGATAATTTAGGTTAAGTAGTGTGTAAGCTTAGGGACTGATGACCTTACCAGTTAAGTCCCATAAGATTTTACACACATTTGAACATCAAGGGTACATGAGTGGGCCTTCGGCACCGAAAGCCCATATCGATGATGTATCGTTGAATGGTCGCACGCTGAAAATTGTTGCCGGCCAGTATTGAAATCTGCAGTAATTTGCGGAAGGGTTGCACTTCTGTCACGTTGAACGATTCTCTTCACTCGTCGTTGGTTCCGTTCTTACAGGATCTTTCTCCGGCAGCAGCGATGTCGGTGATTTGATGTTTTACTGGATTCCTGGTATCCATGGCACACACATGAAATGGTCGTACGGGAAAATCCCCACTTCATCGCTACTTCGGATATGCTGTTTGTCATCGTTCGTGCCCCGGCTAAAACACCAGGATCAAACTCACTTAAATCTTGTTAACCTGCCATTGTAGCAGCAGTAACCGATTTAACAACAGTGCCAGACCGTTTCTGTCATGTGTTGCAGAGCGCAGCGCCGTATTCTGCGTGTTTAGATATTTCAATACGCATGCCTGTGTAGTTTCTTTGGCGCTTCAGTGTACATTGGCACTGCTGGGTCACGCCTGTGTTAATGAGGTCGATTATTTCGTGCTGTTGTATTCTTTTCATTTATATTTTTTATGAAAAGATGTGAATTGTAAATCTAAATTACGGCGGCAGCAGCGGTAGTTCGAAGGAGAGATGGAGGGGGATGGTATAATTGGCTGTTCGCATGAAATTGAAGCAAACCTTTCACAGTAAGTAACCCGGTAAAGTTACTGTGCTTTCGAACACCATCAATATCGCAGAAGAGATAAAAATTCTCAGAAGATGCACTTGTTCAGATATCTTACGTGAATTCACTAAATGTAGATGAGGCGTCCTTGTTGCAAAGTGACTGAAGTCTTTTGACAGATCCGCAGCAACGGTGAGCGTTAATTAATTGCTAACGAGGAATACACGGGCCACTTACAGTATTATTCTTGGCAGCCAAAAAAGGTAAGACGTGAACGGTTGCGATGTTGCCAGTCTGCGTGCGTGTCAGCGCACTCTCATGTTGCGGTGTTTGTCAGCGCCTCATCGACACGCGTCACTTGCCGAAGGCAGGAAACGCGGCGTGATGGACTCGGATTGCCGAGTCGTTCTCTGGCCGCGATTCGTTTGCAGCTGCAGGAATGTTGTGCCTACCCGACTACGGTCCTGTACACAAGTGTCGCGCAAATGTGATACACTATTGGAAAGTGAAGTACAGAAATGTCAAAAAGTAAGTGTGGACGTTCGCCGCGTATTAAGTTAAAGGCACCTCACGATGCATTTTTTGTCGAGTAATACACTTTCAGTTTTACATGTGATAGCTAAGATTACACTTCACACAATAAGTTTTAGGCCGGCCGCGGTGGCCGAGCGGTTCTAGGCGCTTCAGTCCGGAACCGCGCGATTGTTATGGCCGCAGGTTCGAATCCTGCCTCGGGCATGGAAGTGTGTGATATCCTTAGGTTAGTTAGGTTTACGTAGTTGTAAGTCTAGGGGACTAATGACCTTAGAAGTGCCATAGCGCTTAGGGCCATTTGAACCATTTTTCGTTTGCAACGTGAGTTGAAAATACACGGATGCTGACCTGGAAGAACCTCATTATTTTTCGAGATATCTGTGGAAGATTTTCGTTGTAACACTGTTGGGGCGCGCGCGTGTGTGTATGTGTGTGTGTGTGTGTGTGTGTGTGTGTGTGTGTGTGTGTGTGTGTGTGTGTGCGCGCGCGCGTGCGCGCGAATCCATATTTTAGTTTCTAGTCCTCGTCGACCGTGACGCAACGCTGATCGTGGCGGCGAGTTGGTCTAAAAATGCAAGTGTTCGTCTAAAAATGCAAGTGTTCGTCCAAAAATACAACCAGCAGCTTATTATGATGGTAAGTATGAATGTATTATAAACCGAAGAGCGAGCTGCTTTTGTGGTGGGGCATGCAGGAAGTGGTCTTTCCCGGAAGAACGGTACTAAAGCCGCACTGGATGGCTAAAAATGAATTTCCTTCATTGCACAACAGCACGCGATATTTTTAGTTTTTTTTTATCAGTTAAGTACATTAGCTACTGATTTATGTTTTCCGTACAGTGGTAACGTATTTAATGGAAAATCCACTCTCAACGTCGCGTCTGCACACTATGTCCAGACGGATTCAAAAGGCGTGCTGCTAAAGGATCAGTTTAAGTTTGTGGAATGCCCTGCAGGAGGTCCTCTGACGTCGCCGGGTAGGTAGTGGCCAGTTAACGTGCGCGCTTTATGTGCCCGATGCAATGGGTGTAGTGTGCGGCCGTTGGCAAAGTTGTGCTCGCTCAGCGTCGAAAATCTGCAAGAGCGGCTCACGATCTCTTCTGAACCACTTGGCACGAGCCACTTACTGTATGTTTTTCCCGCTCACGCGTAGGGGCACTCAGGCTAAAGATCGACACACACACGTCCGGGCCGTGTCAGGGTCGTGCGTCGGACGAGTGACGGCCGTGCTCCGGTCCGTTCCTGCAGGGGCCACACATGACCAGGGCACGTCCGTGTCTTTGTTGTTCCTTGTAGTGACTCGGACGCGGTGATCTGTGTTTCTGTTTGTGAAAGCTGTAAAACATGTTCACTAATTTTCGTAATAGTGAATCAGGACTTATAGCACTTGCTTTAGACGAAGAGGAAAAAGAACGAAGGCAAACAAGAAGAAGAAAATTATGGTTCCACAGTGCCTGGAAAACAAGACCAGTACAGGGAGAGTTTCGAACATTATTTTCTCATCTCATAGATGATGAGACTAAGTTGACCCATGTTATAATTTTATTGCAATAGACGTGGGAGCGTACGGAAAAAACTCTGTGAAGGCATTCTAGTAAATTCAAACCTTGGAAAGTCATTGGAAAACAATATGCTTTGCGTCCCAAAGAGTAAAACTTTACCCGGAACTGATGTTGAACTCCCAATGGTAATTGTAGGCGATGAAGCTTTTCCTCTCAAAACATACTTGATGCGACCATATCCTGGCAGGAACTTAACAAATGACAAGGCTATATTTAATTATCGTTTGAGTCGGGCAAGAAGAATATCCGAAAATGCATTCGGTATACTGCAACAGAAATTTCGAATATTTAGAAGAATCCTTCAGGGAGATCCAAATAACCTTACAATGATTGTGGCGGCTGCGTGTGTACTGTACAACTTTATTCGAAAAATTGAAGGTTATAGGGTGCCCGAACAGAGGATGGATCAAAAGGAAGCTGCTGAGGGATCTGGAAGATCATCAAATCTTCGAAACCTACCTCGAGTTCGTGGGAGATCAACAGATACTGCATTTGCTGTACGAGAACAACTCAAAAAATTCCTGAATTCTCCACAAGGGACTGTGGAATGGCAAGAACATGTCGCCTTGGCGATATAACGATGACATAAACCAAACATCTGTTTGTAAAATAAAAAGTAAATAAATATCTTTCGGGTATTAAAACTTGTATAGTTTTCATCTTACCTTTGGCTTGTAGATCTGTTGCAATTGTCTTCCAAACTCTGTCTTTGTACTCGATATTCCTGTAGTTTTCACTTCCCTGATCGTAAAGAACAGGAAACTTACGAACTTCTTCTATTAGTCGTTCCACATCCATGTTCTGTGCACAGAACAGTCTTGCGCAGTTGCACAGCTCACAAGACAATTCTACCGTCAGGCCGTGTCCGTCACGTGAAAAATTAAACACGGCGAATCCCGCCCGGCCCGGCGCCGGCCTGTTGACGTTCCCCGTGCACGGCCCGGTCAAGTGGGGCCCGCTACATTTGTTTTAATGATGTATTTCGTTGTCCGGGTGACGGCCGATACTCGGACGTGTCTCGGCACGGACACGGTCCGGACATGTGTGTCCCGACCTTAAAAAAGGAAACGTACAGGCAACGGGTAACGAATTTTTCACCCCTTTCACGTGGTTGTAGCAAATATTTAGACGTAACGAATGCTACACTAGTACAGTACGTTACTATAGCGTTTGCAAGAACTCGAGTTGCAAATTTTAGTAAAAATATTTTCTTCTTTTGGCCTACTCCTCGTGGCATACATTCTTAATAAACACAAACTTTTGGGGACGGCGAGCAAGGATGAAATGCACAAGTTGAAGGAACAGCCGTCGAATTAAGCTGATGCAGTCTGAAGAGTTGAATACCACACACCCCGAGCGCCGACTGCCGAGCAGTGTCGTCGGCGTAACCGGCCATGCTGACAGGTCGTACTGCGTACGAGCCACATTACTTTTTTCCTTATCTTACGCCAAAAACTTCTATTGTAGAAATCACTATTTCTCATCAGTGCGCTGGTGTGCGTTTCACATTGAACAACGTACGCTGCTTTTGCCCGAGTGTCGATAGATAAATGATCATTACTTCGCGATTCTTTGTTATACTTTGCCACATATGAGTTACAACGATTATTATTATAGTTTGACGAACTCGTGACAAAGTAAAATTGCTGCAATTAGAAGGAAGGTCAGCGTTGGCCCTAATATTGATGGTTTATTGACAGCAAAATCGATTTCCCATCACATAGTGATAATCTTCAGTGCTGTAGTGTACAATGGTCCCAGCGGAGGTTACAATGGTCCCGGCGGAAGTTCGAGTCCTCCCTCGGGCATGGGTGTGTGTGTTTATCGTTAGGATAATTTAGGTTAAGTAGTGTGTAAGCTTAGGGACTGATGACGTTAGCAGTTCAGTCCCATAAGATTTCACACACATTTTTTTGTAGTGCACGAATTAAACTCATAGGCACTGGTGCCAAGTTGTTATCAGTAATCGAAGCTATGAAACGATCACAATAACTGAAGCCCAGCTTCAGTTATTGTGATCGTTTCATAGCTTTGGTTACTGATAATAACTTGGCACCAGTGCCTATAAGTTTCATTTGTACACTACAGCACTCAAGATTATCACTATGCGATGGAAAATCGATTTTGCTGTCAATAAACCATCAATATTACGGCCAACGCTGACCTTCCTTCTAATTTCACGTATATGGTCGTTGTGCACACAGCACTCTATGGAGTAGCCAATCAATAAAGTAACTGCTTTATTACATTATATATTCCTTTTTCTAGGCTTCCCAATGCTCATTCATTCTTGTTCTGTTTTCCTTTTCTTTGTGTTGTCGGTTTCCCCTTCTCTCTTGTTTCCTTCTGGAAAATGTTTTTTTTTTGTGCACTTTGCCTTGAATAATTCGCGTCTGTTTTCTGCGTCTTTGTCTGTTATCCCAGTTCCTGTAGATCTTCCTTAATTTCTTCAAACTCTGAAATTTGTTTTTCGTGAGAAGCAGAATGTTTTTGTCCGCCTCTTGTTATCCATTATGTTGAATGGCCATAAACTTTAGACCTGCTCTTTCTTATTAGCCAAGTGAACAAAGGAAAATTAAGGGGGAAAATCATATAGCCGCTAATTTCTGTACAGTGGTGGCAGGGACTGTCATGAACACCACACAAAAAAATCCCAACAATTAATGTTTTTCCTGAATAACTGGTAAACTATGCCTTTTGACGAAAACGTTTCCTGGTATAAAATTAAACTACATTAAATTTCCTACAGAAAGGTCCTATTCATGTTTCTTTGAAACTTATACTTCCCGCGTTTTAACGTACTATAAAATGGTATTGATCGCTACCATTTTCTGAAAAATTCTTACCTTCTGTGTTGTGTCCCAGCTTGGCATTTATTAGATCAGTAGATGTTTGTAGAATCCTGCACCCCGCGGCTTAGGGGTAGCGTATTTGCTTAGTAATAACCACACCCTCAGTCTCAGGTTCGAAATCCGCCATCTCTTAAATTTTGAGTAAGAGTCAGTATTGGCAGCCGAAAATTGCCGGCATAAGTTGTCACCCTCATTCTGCCAACGGCTTTGTCAAAAAGGGCGGAGGAGCGGGCACAGGTTCAGGGCACTCTCTTGTCCTTGTGGAAAACCGCTCCTGAAGGCGGAATAAACAGGAGTGACCAATGGAATGAGGATTGAGAAAGCAATGGAAACCTCTGCATTAAAGAGACGTAACGTGGATCCGCAGGGCATGTGGCCTGTAACTGAAAAAAGTGTCATGATGATCTCTCAATTGGTAAAAGATTCCGGGATGACCCCCCCCCCCCCCCATTCGGATCTCCGTAAGGAGACTGTCAATGGGGAGGTGACGATGAGAAAAAGATTTAATAACCAAAGCAAGGACAATGTTCCAAGAGTCGAGGCTGGAATGTCTGAAGCTGCAACGTGGTAGAAAAGCGAGAAAATCTGAAAATGGAAATGCAAATTCTCAATCTAGACATAGTAGGGTTCAGTGAAATTAAATGAAAAGAAGACAAGGATTTCGGGTTAGATGAGTATAGGGTAATATCATCAGCGGCAGCAGATAATAATGGTATAACGGGAGTGGGATTCGTTACGAATAGGAAGGCAGGCGCACGGTGGCGGTGAACAGTTGAATGACAAGATTGTTCTTACCAGAATGGACGACAAACCAATACCGACAACAGTATTTCAGGTACACATGCCGACGTGGCAAGACGAAGGTAAAGAGATAGAGAAAATACGTGTGATGTTGGAAGGGTAATGCAGTACGTAAAGGGAGATGATAGGGGAGGGAGCAGAAGAAGGGGTTGCAGGAGTATATCGGTTTGGGACAATGAATGATAGAGGAGAAAGACTAATCGAGTTCTGTAATAAATTTCGGCTGGTAATAGCGAATAATCCGATCAAAAACCACCGATGGAAGAGGTATACTGGAAAAAGGCCGGGTAATACGGGAAGATTTCAGTTAGACTGCATCGCGATCATGTAGAGATTCCGAAATTAGACACCGGACTGCGAGGCCTACCCAGGAGCAGGTATAGACCCTGATCACAATTTAGTAGTGATGAAGAGTAGGCTGAAGTTTGATAGATTAGTCAGGAAGAATCAATACGCAAAGAAGTGGGATACGGAAGTACCAAGGAATGACGAGATACGCTTGAAGTTCTCTAAGGCTACAAGTCGCAGAAGAATGAAATAAATAGAAAGTGCAGGGAAACTAAGACGAAATGGATGTATGAAAAATGTGAAGAAATCGGAAAAGAAACGATTGTGGGAAGACTGAATCAGCATATGGGAAAGTCAAAACAACCTCCGGTGAAATTAAAAGCAAGGGGAATTCCACTGTTCAATGCAGAGGAAAAAGCGGATAGGTGGAAAGAGTACATTGAAGGCCTCTATGAGGGGAAGATTTGTCTGATGTGATAGAAGAAGAAACAGGAGTTAATTTAGAAAAGATGAGTGATCTTGTATTAGAATCAGAATTTAAGAGAGCTTTGGAGGACTTAAGATCAAATAGGGCAGAAGGGATAGGTAACATTCCATCAGAATTACTAAAATCGTTGGGGGAAGCGGCAGCGAAACGCTTATTCGCGTTAGTGTGTAGAATGTGTGTGTCTGGCGACGTACCACCTGACTTTCGGAAAAATATGCTCACGCAATTCTGAAGATTGCAAGAGCTGAAAAGTGCGAGAATTACCGCACAATCAGCTTAACAGCTCGTGCATTGAAGTTGCTTACAAGGATAATGTAGAAGAATGGAAAAGAAAAACGAGAATGTGTTAGATGACGATCAGTTGGGCTTTAGGAAAGGTGAAGGCACGAGAGAATTCTGACATTGCGGTTGATGAGGGAAGCAAGACTAAAGAGAAATCAAGAAATAGATTTTTCGACCTGGAAAAGCCTCTGACAATGTAAAGTGGTGCAAGATGGTCGAAATTCTGAGATAAACAGGGTAAGTTATAGGAAGACACGGGTAATAAACAATATGTATAAGTGCCAAGAGGGAATAATAAGAGAGGACGGCCAAGAACGAAGTGTTCGGATTAATAAGGGTGTAAGATAGCGATGTAATCTTTGATTTCGTACTGTTCAAGCAATGATGAAAATAAAAGAGGTTCAGGAGTGGAATCAAAATTCGATGTGAAAGGATATCAGTGATAACGATTCGCTGATGACATTGCTATCCTAAGTGAAAGTGAAGAAGAATTACGGTACATGATCTGGTGAATGGAATGAATAGTCCAGTGAGTACAGGATATGGATTGAGAGTGCATCGAAGAAAGATAAAAGTAATGAGAGTAGCATAAAAGACAACAGCGATAAACTCAACAGGATTGGTGATCACGAAGTAGATGTTCAGGAATTCTGCTACATAGTCGGCAAAATAACCAGTGACGGACGGAGCAAGGGGACATCAAAACCAGACTCTCACTGGGAAAAAGGGCATTCCTGGCCAAGAGAAGTCTACTAGTATCAAACATAGGCCGTGATTTGAGGAAGAAATTTCTGAGAATGTACGTCTGGAGTACAGCATTGCATGGTAATGAAACATGGTCTGTTGGAAAAGCAGAAGAGAATTGTAGCATTTGAGATGTGGTGCTGCAGACGAATGTTGAAAATTAGTTGGACTGATGAGGTAAGGAATGAGGTGACTCTGCAGAGAATCGGAGAGGAAAGGAATATGTCGAGAACACTGACAGGATGGTGGGACATCTGTTAAGACATGGGAATAACTTCAATGGTACTAGAGGGTGCTGCAGATGGCAAGAACGATAGACGAAGACAGAGATTGGAATACATTCAGCAAATAATTCAGGACGTATTTTGCGATTGCTGCTCTGATAGGAAGAGGTTGCCACAGGAAAAGAATACGTGGCAGGCCGCATCAAACCAGTCAGAAGACTGATGACTCAAAAAATGTTTGTGAACCAAAGCAAGAAAACAATACATCGATTGATCAGAACTTACGGTGAAATTTGAAGTTCGACCGCTAATGATTCATTGCACAGGCAGCTTTACAAAATGGTTCAAATGGCTCTGAGTACTATGGGACTTAACATCTGAGGTCATCAGCCCCCTAGAACTTAGAACTACTTAAACCTAACTAACCTAAGGACAGCACCCGCATCCATGCCCGAGGCAGGATTCGAAACTGCGGCCGTAGCAGCAGCGCGGTCCGGACTGAAGCGCCTAGAACCGCTCGGCCACAACGGCCGGCGGCAGCTTTACAGGACATCAGAATGATCATAACTCTTGACTGTCCAGAGAGTAACCGGGTTATACATTATGCGTTAATGGTAATTTGCTCTGCCTTTTAAACGCAGTACAAGAGCGATTTTGCGTGCCATGGATGTGTATATGACACCAGACGTCTACACACAAGCCAAGCAACTTTCATAAATTAGATTTGTGGGTGCAGAGCCAGTGTCCGGTAGCATCCTAGAAATGTTCACACCAGACGAATTTAGTGACACAGACACTCCGTCTTCTGGCCACGAGTGGCCTGCGGGGACCATCCGACCGCCGTGTCATCCTCGGTGGAGGATGCAGAGAGGAAGGACGTGGGGTCAGTATACCGCTCTCCCGCTAGTAAGACGGTATTCTTGACCGAAGCCGCTACTATTCGGTCGAGTAACTCCTCAGTTGGCATCACTAGACTGAGTGCACCCCGAAAAATGGCAACAGCGCATGGCGGCCTGGATGGTAACCCATCCAAGTGCCGCCCACGCCCGACAGCGCTTAAATTCGGTGAACTCACGGGAACCGGTGTAGCCACTGCGGCAAGGCCGTTGCCTAAGGACTTAGGCATCAACGTAAATTTCATTATCATGACCCAGACATCGATATGAGTTAGTTATCATGATCATCAGGAGCCGTATAATTGGTTCGCCTGCCTGCGTTATCCCCTCTAGTGGACTCTCCCAACATACCACTGTTTTGTTGATCTCAGTAAAAATGAATATTCAATAAATTAATGATTTGTGTTTCACTGAGATTCATTTTGCTATATTCACTGCGGCATACGGCACGCGCGGCTAACAATCATACGCCACTGCGGAGAGACTTTTTGAACACTCCGTATTATGAAGGATATAGAGGAAAGGATGAGTGATAGCAACATCTCGCAGGACATGTTGCATGAGTTTTGTTTCTGTCTATGGCGAGAGTGTCAATATATTAAAACCCTTGGAAAATCATGAAAAGCATTTCGACACACTTTCGATGAAGACAGCGCCTCGTTCAATCATGCCCCATTATCAGAGCAACAATAAATACTGCAGAATGCCTTGTAAGTTACATTACGAAAACTGGCCTCTGCTTATCTTTGAAATCGTCTTTGAAATAAGAAGAGAGCATACATTAGAACAGCTTGTACAGTATGCTTAAATCCTTAGCTACTTAGTATAACGAAGTTGCTGCTTTGCTGAAAGAAAAGAAGTGCTTTTACAGATACTAGTGAAGAGTGATGAGCTTGCAGGAAGAATTGTGGATTTCGTGAAATCATTTAAAAGCGGCCACAGGTGTATTAGACGACGAAAACCAACGTACAGTCCAATTCGTTAGTTCATTGGTTTCAGGAACGTGAACATATCTGTAGTTTCAGTGAAAACGATTGTGAGGCGCATTTAGTGCAGTTTTTTGTTTCTTTATGATACGAGCAAAGAATTGATTTGTAATGAAACAGTGTTACATATGTATAGTAACGTGTGTGTTTTTAAAATGAGTTACAAGGGATTAAAGATAGAGCTCTGACTCTCCTGCTTGAGAATATTGTAATTACTTCCAAGCGTAAAATTGCTACGTTCCCTTAGCCATGTATATGTGATCTGAATATGCTTAATATAAAAGACCTAAATTAAAAGAAGAAAATTCTTAACAGTGTGCGGTAAATGTGTTCAAGTTACGGAGGTAGAACATGCAATGATTAATGTAATCGTTTTTGCATAGTTGATGTACTGTATCTTATAGCGAAGCGGAAGTATTATAATTCGCATAATATTTCATCAAAGTAAAACACGAATTTTTCAGGTATGTCTTCATGAATTCCACATCAGTCATCACTTCTCTCTCTCTCTCTCTCTCACCACACACACACACACACACACACACATTAACAGAGAGCCGAGAGCCTGCAAGTGTTGTTTTTATCGCCACCTAGAAACAGAGATTATTTCAAGGACTGCACGGACAAATCCTCCGCAGCAGATGAAGTTGACGAGTGCAGTCGCAAGACGCATTTCATGCATCCCAGAAAGAGAACATAAATTGAACTATGCTTTAGTAAACCTGGCATATTATTAACAAACCTCCGCAGCCAGTTAAATCCAGAACACGTCAGTAATCTAATGCTCAAATGGTTCAAATGGCTGTGAGCACTATGGGACTTAACATCTCAGGTCATAAGTCCCCTAGAACTTAGAACACCTTAAATCTAACTAACCTAACGACATCACACACATCCATGCCCGAGGCAGGATTTGAACCTGCGACCGTAGCGGTGGCGCAGTTCCAGACTGAAGCGCCTAGAACCGCTCGGCCACCAGCGGCCGGCACCTACTGCTGATCAACAGAACTGTAAATTTTCTTGTCTTGCAAACAAGTGAAAATTATGAAGCGTTACAACTGTAAATATATATGTTCTTGGCATGTGTTCTCTACAGAGACAGTCGATGCCTAGATTTCAGGGACGGTATTTATTTAATGTGTACATACTGTTCTATTAACGACAGACAGAATAAAATCTTGTGTTTGGAAATGAGACGTATCATTTGTCTATGACCAACAGGAGGCTGGAAACCTGGGCCAAGACTGGTTTTCGGTTCTCACCAGAGAAGAATACATGTGTCCATTTTAACCGCGCTCTTCGAAGTTTTAACCAACCAGTGCTCGCAGTGGGGAACAATATTTTACGTTTTAAAGAATCTGTGCGCTTTTTGCATTCTTTATTTGACTCGAAATTAACTTGGATCCCATACCTAAATACCTATGAACAAAGGACTTCCAGTCATTGAATATTTTGAAATCCCTTAGCGGAAAAGCATGGGGTGCTGACAGATCCTGCCTCCTGCTGTTTTATAGAGCGTTTGTTCGATCACGTTTAGATTATAGGTGCGTGGCCTGTGGGTCTGTCCGGATTTCCTACTTAAAGACGCTGTCCACCATGAGGGCGGTCAGATATCGACTGCAGCCGTTCGGACCAGTCAAGTTCAGTCTCTGTCTGCAGCAGCAGGCGAACCATCACTCTGGATTCTGCAATGCATCCTTTCGGCATGACAGGCACTAAAAATCTCAGCGTCACATCACTCATTGACATTTAGTGTAGTATTGCAACCTAACTTTGAGCAACTGTTGAGGAATCCGGCCCCATGTGACCAAACCATTCGGGATACGTGCTACTGACTGTCTCAAGGATCTGGATCTATAAGAGCTTCGAATACACAGCCAGGGATGGAACGCGTTAGTACCTTCGTGTCTTCAGAGGTCCGAGGTGATTTTAAAGCTTGGCACACAAGAAAACTTGTACTCCAGATTACGATTTTACAACTTTGTTTTCTTCCATTTTAAGTACGTGCCACAGTTTTATCGCTATTTATACGGATGGGTGCCAGCAAGAGAAAGACCTCAGTTGTTCCGCTGTTTCATATAATAGGGTTTTTTCTGCGTCTTGTGGAACAATTTACAAATTACAAGTATAATGCGGTGTTATCTGTCAATATGATGGCGCTCGAGAGGATTAAGGTTACTTGTCCCGACACGTTTAGTGCACTACAGACACTTTATCAAATGTGTTCAGTAGACTAATTGATTCATTTCATCCATGACTCCTAATATCGGCTCCAACATTATGGCAAGGTGGTGATCTTTTGCTGGGTACCTGGGCACGTCGGGATAGAGGGAAACGACATGACAAAGTGGCCAAGGAAGCATGTCGGGATGGTGGTTTTTGTCAGTGACCCACGCCGTCATTTCATTTTCTGACAGAATGGTTGAAAATGACAGAGAAAAAAGACTGCAGTCAATGAAATTGACTACACAGGCATGGCGGACTTAATGTTGGCCTGACTGCTTGAAGGAGGTTCTGCTTTACAGGTTGCGCATCCGAATAGCCGTTAAACATGTGGTTTCTTTCTGTGGTGGGAAGATCCACCACTCTGTGAGGTTTGTGTGTGCCACTTACAGTTCAGCATATTTTGCCACCGCGTGTTTTGTATATTGGTATCAGGGCAGCTCTCCGTCTCGTTGTAGATCTGCCCTCCATCCTCGCTGATACTGATTGCAGTGTTAGAAAAGCGGTGAAATTTTTTGAACTTTCAGGCCTCATCCCTAAATCGATGGGGAAGGGAGGCAGACTTTAATGCATTATAAACTGCTTCACATGTGGGGTACAGCCTTTCGCCCCACTCAATAGAATGTCATGCTGACTTTTCGTCACAGCCCCTGATGACCATGATGTTGAGCGCCTCTCACCTAAAATCATGGTGGTGGTGGTGGTGGTGGTGGTGGTGGTGGTGATTACGATCATCATCATTATTATCATCAATGAGAAGTACTCAAGAACAGGTCGAACAAGCACCTTATAAGCCACTTCCTTCGGGGATGAGTTTGATTTCCTATGAATCTGTCTGTCACCTGTTTGTTTTATGTTGTCATTCGACTTACGGGCGCTGTGGGTAGTTAGTCCTAGGGATGCTTTACGGTAGATAATGTTTCCAGCAATTAGTAATTAATAGGGTAGTTGTATAGTAGTGGATTTCCTTTCCTGTGTATGGGCATCTATTAAATTCATTTACGTTTAGGGTCGACTACCAGACCCTGCACCATTCATCAGTCCTCTGCAGATCGTTCTTCAAATCGATTTTGTCTTCTTGCGTCAGTGCTTTCTTATAGACACCAAATCGTCTGCGAACAGTCTTTGGAGCTTCCGACGCTTTCTACTAGATCATTTGTAGATACTGTAAACAGTAACGTCGCTACCACACTTTTATCCAAAGGCCCCGTATTTTCCTAGTTTACTCTATTTAGCAAGTGCTTCAAATGTAGCGTTGTGGATGCGACTGCCGCGGCTTTCCCATTATTTTTCAATATTTTCACTAGTAATTTGACTTAATAGTATTTTAATATTTGACTTACTAGTGTTATGGTGTAGCGGCCCCGGGGTGAGAGGTCACTTAGATGCACAGGCCGAGATGCGGTTAGGGTTGGAGACGGTAGTTGCAAGGAAAACATAGCTTGGAAGGTAAACACTTCCATTCAACTTGTGCCACAACATTCGTAGTGCGGTGACGCCGCAGTTATGCCCCTATGGCCGTGCGGCGTGGAGGCCCCGTTGACTGCTGTGGAAGCCAGCTGCCGTCCGCGTTTCTGGCTGTGACGTCTGCACCCATTTTTGCTGACACTAGTTCAATGGTTCAAATGGCTCTGAGCACTATGGGACTTAACATCTGACGTCATCAGTGCCCTAGACTTAGAACTACTTAAACCTAACTAACCTAATGACATCACACACATCCATGCCCGAGGCAGGATTGGAACCTGCGACCGTAGCAGCCGCGTGGTTCCGGACTGAAGCGCCTAGAACCGCTCGATCACAACGGGCGGCGCTGACACTAGTTATGCCCGCTCGGCGACGTCTGTCCCAGTCTGCACAGTATGGCATGCGGCAAGTTACACTGTCTACCAGAATTCTCATGGAGAAGTCAGAACGCGGAAGAAGAGATCGCCCGCAGAGGCGACGATGGGCGGTACTGAACGCTCGGCCAGATGGCGGAGATTGAAGGGCTGCACCGCCCTGGACATGAGTCGTTGTCCCCCCAAGGCATAAGTTAGGCTGCTGCTGTGGAGAGCCTAGGAGCGGCGCATCCGTTGCATTGCAATAAATCCACAGGTGGCGGCGGACTTAGCACACGGAGTGGGTCTGGCGGAGTTGGGAAGGGGAGGGGGGTTGGTTTGGGGAAAGGAACCAAGCAGCGAGGTCATCGGTCACATCGGGTTAGGGAAGGATGGGGAAGGAAATCGGTTGGACCATTTCAAAGGGACCATCCCGGCATCTGCCTGAAGCGATTTAGAGAAATAACGAAAAACCTAAATCATTATGGCCGGACACGGGTTTGAACCGTCATCCTCCAGAATGCGAATCTAGTGGCGGAGATGGCGGCGCCGTCTGGCGTCCAGTGCTTGTTGGGCCCTAACCTGGTGGTGACTGGTGGCGTGGCATCGCGTCGTGCTGCGCGTTCTCACGCTGCACATACATCCTGCTAAACTCAACCAGTATTTACACTGATTAGTGACAGATTCGTTACACCGATGCTGGGCATGTATTCATGTATGACTCAGCACCCCTGTGGCTCAACGATGTGGAAACCACCTGGCCCATCCCGTAGTTGCGCTACACTTAAGCTACGTGGCCAGGATTGTGAGGAGCGGCTCGATCCGCTTCGTGGTGGGTAAACAGGTATGTTCATGAAACTTAACAAGGACTTTAGGACTTCACAGTGCCGTATATTGGACAGTGTTCCATATAAATGCTACTAACATCGGGTGTGCGCCAAGGAAATGTAATGGTACATCTAATGTTCTCAAAATACTGAAACGGTTTATCGGATAGAATCAGCAGCACTAGGAGAATAGGAAAATATCGATGGACGAAATGCCGAAAGATTTGGACAAGATTTCCACTAAGGTGGTAAGAATGACTGCGCGCTATAAATTTCGATACATGTCAGTCAATGCCCTTAAGAACCCATTAGGGATAATACAAATCGTATTCCAAGGAAAACAGGTGCTGACAGGTCTGAATATTTCTGAACCATCAGTTTAATGAGTCATGGTGGCAAGATACAGACACAAATTATTTACAGAAGAATGGAGAGTGTTATAGAAGCCTACCACGGGAAGATCAGTTAGGCTTCCAGAGAAATGTAGGAACACTCCGACATAACTTAGAAAAACATTCAAAAAAAGCAAAACTGCTTTATAGCATTTGAAAATACAGACAAAGCTTTCAGTAAAGTTACTTGGAATACATTGTCCGAATTCTGGAGGTATAGGGCAAGAGTCGAAGGACGTGAAAGGAAATGAGGCATGATTGTAGCCTACCAATCCATGCTATTCAGTCTGTACATTGACCAGTAAAGGAAACCAACGAGGGATTTGAAAAAAGGATTACATTTCAGGGAGAAAGTATAAGAACTTCGCGGTTTGCAGAAAATATAAGTTTCTCTGTCAGAGACATTGAAGGATTCGGAAGAGCAGTTGAACAGAAAGGACACTGTCTTGATAGGAGGATATAAGACGAACATGAACAAAACCAAAACATGAGTTGTGGCATTTGGACAACCATTTTTCCCTCGCTTAATAGGTGAATGGAATGATAATGAAAATCGACGATCTTGGTACGATGTACCCTCCAGCATCCACTGTACAGTTGCTTGTGGAGTATATATGTCGATGTTAAAGTAATGCCGATACATAACAGCATGACGCACTTCTCGGGTTACACGTAACAGAAAAAAAAAATGGCCGGCGGATATCTCGAGCTGGTAGCATCCTCCACAGTTGAGTATGTTGTTACATGTATAATATGTTGTTATATATATTATAACTGAATAGATGTAAGAGGGAATACGGTCGCTAGTGTTCTCTAAAGTCTCATAGTTGAAGGTCAGAGTTTCCACAATCTGACGACACTATAGGCCGTAGCAATTTGCCCCCAGGGGCTCAGCATTCATTTGCTGGGTACGGGCTTGGCGACCCCGGGGTCCTGAGTTGGGGACTGGTCAGCGCCGCCAGTCTCCTGCCACCGTAACCCCCGGACATACTTCAGCGACCACCGTATGGCGCGGCGGTGGAATGTTGTGTGCTGAGGGGAATGGTAATCTTGGCTTGGCCGCCTGGATTGCGAGGAAGGTCAACCTCTATAAAAACCCCTCAATCTTACGGTGTGCTGCGCGCCTACAAGATGCATGGCTGTTGGGGTGGAACAGTCGCAAGCGGGCAACCTCTGGGGCACCTGCCGCACCCCAGTTGTATAAGGCTTACTCAGGCACGCGGACCTCTGTCTGAGCGGACCTTTAGTTCCCTAGCTACCCGTGGGACCGCAATGGACCCTTCGACCTCTGTTTCCCCCCTACCAGTGGATTGGGTGGGCCACTGGTAGGAAAACACACCCCATCGAAAAAGAGACGACGTGCTGCGAGTCCTCCAGCGCCTGGTGTTACTAGAGATTTATCAGACTGTCGTAACAGAGCACATGCTGATAACCAAAATGTGTTTTTGATTGTCAAACGGAAGGAGGGTAGGTTTGAGAGGGTTTCTCCCTTTTACATCCACAAGGGTCTTGAGGGAATTGCAGGAACACTGAAATCTGTGAAGCGACTGCGCAATGAGACTGTTACTTGAGACTTCTAGTTCCCGTCAAGTCGCTTCTCTTCGGAAAGCAACCTGTCTGGGAGAGTACGCTATCGAGACCGAGCTCCACTCCACTTTGAACTATTGTAAGGGTGTTGTGACATGTAGGGACTTGGTGGATATCCCCAAAGACGAGTTGAAATCTGAGTGGGCTGACTAAGGTATTGTTGACGTGCAGCATATTATGAAACGAGTCGATGGGGACGTAGTCAAACCCGACTCTTTTATTCTCACATTCAGTTGCCCGAGACTCCCAGAGCATGTTAAAGCGGGTTTCTTACGTTTGCCAGTACGGCCATATTTCCCCAACCCAATGCGCTGTTTCAAATGTCAGCGCTTTGGGCATACTACGTTGGGATGCAATTGGATAGCCACTTGTGGTAAATGTGGTCAGCCTGCCCATGAAGGAGCCGATTGTTCATCGCCTGTGAAGTGCGTGAATTGCCCTGGGAGTCACCCTGTCTGGAGCTGGGTCTGCAACATCTATCTCAAGGAATGGAAGATACAGGAGATCAAAACACCTAAGCGCATCCCCTATGGTGAGGCCAAGAAGCTCTTTAAGACCATGCAGCCTCCTGTGTTTACAACATCTTTCGCTTCCGCTCTACAGAAACTGGTACAGTTGGCCACTGTTGCTACACAAACGGAGGTTGCTAGTGTTAGCACTGATACCTGCGTTTGCCAGTGCACTTGTGCTGCTGCGGTTGTTTTGCAACCTGCAGCTCTCCCCACAACGTCGGACAAGGCCGTGGTTGCTGACATTGGGGTACTTCCTGCCCCTCCCCATATGGCGCCTTCTGCCCAGGCGAGTAAAGCTCCAACTGTTGACAAGGTTCTGCATTCTAAGCCCGCCAAGACAAAGATGTCGAAGGTGAAGGTTTTGCCACCTGAGGAGACTCGTCAGCGTCAGTCCGATGACGAGGCCATCGTACTGTCTGACATCTCTCTTGGGTCGCCATTGGAGCTGATGGATATTGATGTCGACCAGGGGCGATCTTCTCGCCCCGAGAATAAATCTCCAGCCAGTACCGGCTCTCCTCCAAAGCACAGAGGCAGGGCGAAAATTCAGCCACCCTGATCATTGGCTCCCATATTACAGTGGAACCTGAATGGGTTCAGGACACATGTGGCCGAATTACAACTCCTTGTACGACAGCGGACCTTGTGCTTATGTCTCCAAGAGACACATTTTCGGGCCACTGATGCTCCTTCTTTACAGGGCTATACCGTGTATCGGAAAGATGATCTGATGGGGGAAAGGGCAAAGGGTGGTGTAGCGCTTTTTGTCCATGACATGCACCACTCATCTGAGCTCCCTCTCGTTACGGACTTGCAAGCAGTTGCAGTTGACCTTCTTGTGGGGCGGAGGCTCACAATCTGTTCTGTAGGCTCAATCCTTTGGATTCGCCTCCTGGATGAGGCAGTGGCCTTACCAGTGCCGCCCAGGTGGCACCTCTGCAGAGCTGACTGGGCACTTTTCAGCCATCTGGCTGTTTTGGAACACCGTGCCAGCGTCCACGAATGGGTCGACCATGTTACAGCCGCGATCTCCCATGCTGCTGAATTGTCGATCCCACGGTCCTCAGGTCATCCGAAGAGGCGTCCCGTCCCTTGGTGGACCACTGAGTGCCGCTCAGCCATCCGAGCCCGCCGTGCAGCTCTACGCCGCTTCAAGTGCTGTCCCTCAGCTGACAATCTTGCGGCCTTTCGGGTGGCAAGGGCCATCGCGCGGCGAGTGATTAAAGAGAGCAAACGATGGTCATGATAATCGTTCTTTAACTCCATCTCCCGCTTCACTAGTTCTACGAAAGTATGGGAAGCCATCAGGAGGATTTCCGGGAAACGCACC
Source organism: Schistocerca piceifrons (assembly GCF_021461385.2). Lineage (NCBI taxonomy): Eukaryota > Metazoa > Arthropoda > Insecta > Orthoptera > Acrididae > Schistocerca > Schistocerca piceifrons. The sequence goes on along the minus strand of NC_060138.1, from coordinate 182,965,669 downwards.
CAAATACCTGTCACGGCATTGCTGCAACAGGGATTTCTTCTCACGGCGCCGAGAGACATTGCCCAGACATTTTTGCGGAATCTACCGCCACTATTAACTGTGATCCAGATTTCTGCCGCTACTACACTGCCATCGAGAGGGGTCATTTGTACTTCCGGTCTCCAAATTCTGAACCCTACAACTGCCCCTTCACAATGCGGGAACTGGATTCGGCGCTGTCTGTGGCTCATGATACTGCGTCCGGTCATGATCAAATCCGGTAGAGCATGCTGCAGCACTTGTTGCTGCCATTCAAGGAAGTTCTCCTGAATTGTTTTAACATGATATGGTTATCCGGCACGTTCCCTGACTCGTGGAGGGAGGCGATTTTGATTCCCCTCCTCAAACCGGGGAAGGACCGAACGCATCCCAGTAGTTATCGAAGTATTGCTTTGTCGAGCTGTGTCGGGAAGACGTTGGAACGCATGGTCAACCGTCACCTGGTTTGGCTGCTCGAGACCAGGCAGCTCCTTAGCCACTATGTGTGGCTTTCGGAGATGTCGTTCAACTATAGACAACTTGAAAACTGCTTGAGGCGGCCATCCAGCAGGCCTTCCTATGTAACCAGCATTGTCTAGGTATATTCTTTGACATTAATAATGCGTAGCACACTACTTGGCGCCGCCTTATCTTCAATCAACTCCATCGGTGGGGCTTTCGTGGCCGTCTCCCCATCTTCATTCGGTCCTTTCTTTCCCACCGCCTCTTTCGATATCGGGTTGGTAATGTGCTATCTGATTGGTACGTGCAGGAGAATGGTGTTTCTCAGGGAAGCGTTTTAAGCGTCACCCTCTTTGTCGTCGCCATCAACAGTATCACGTCCACTACTATACGGAGTCCTGCCCAGTGCTCCTTGTTTGTGGACGATTTTGCTGTTTTCTGTTCTTCCTCCGGTCTTTTCACTGCTAGTCGGCAGTTGCTGCTTACGATAAAGCGATTAGAGGCATGGACTGCGAAGACGGGTGTTACCTTTTCTGCAGACAAATATGTGTGTGTTCATTTTAATCGTTCTCGACGTCTTTTTACCTCCCCGGAATTGCGTGTGAGGAATACCATTCTTCCTTTTAGCGACACTGTGAGGTTCCTGGGCCTCACTTTTGATTCCAAGTTGTCGGGGTTGCCGCACGTTAAAGACCTCAAGGTGCGGGCCCTGAAGGCACTGAATATTTTGAAGTGTCTGATCCATCGGTCCTGCCCCCCAGGGGATCCACAACTCTTTTGTGGATACGTACGTAGCGAGCACAGGACCCCGAGCTAATGTGGCCTTCCTTCCTTTCCGGGCTGCATACCTTCCCTTTCCGCATCCTTCCCCATCCCCAATCTTCGCCCCCCCCCCCCCCCCATCACCTCTGGCTCTTTCCTTCCCTTTCTCACCCTCTGGGAGTATGGTTTGTGCCTACGTCCGGAGACGGACGCTCGAAACTGTAACAAATTCTTTGCTTTGTCCGCTTGCAAGTCTTCATCCTTCCTCTGTCCTTCTCTTTTCCTTACCTCTTCTCTTTGCCCTTTTCTCCGCTGCGGCGTTTGAGACCTCTCTTCTTTCCTTTCCCTTTCTTTTTTTTCCTCCCTGTGCGTGTCTGAAGGCCGACCCACGCATTTCCATGCATAGCCGGTGACGGGGTAACGCGTAATTCCCCGCCCCGGGTAGACAGGTAGGACACGTACGTACCCCCTGGTAACGGCCAGGCCCAGGGAGGGGTGATTACCCTAGCCGACACCTTCCGAAAGTGCCGATTGGTCCCTCCGTCCGTTTGTCGGGAGGTGTGACCTGAGGTGTGAACAATCACCTAAGGCGTGAGTGCCCTCAGAGAGGGCCCCCACAAGGAAGGAGCGCGCCATCGGAGACGCCGGTAATCATGGCGGATACTTTCGCAATGGTTTCCTCATCTTCTACTATGTCAGTTCACAAACGTAAGTTCAACGAGTCTCAGCCACAGACAGTCCTTCCATCGTTGCCACAGTTCCTTGTTGTTTCTCGGTCTGACAAAGGTCACGAATTCTCCACGGTCAACCCTTTCATTATTCAAAAAGGTGTCGACGCAATCGCAGGTCCTGTAAAGTCTTGTTCCAGATTACGAAATGGCACCTTGTTGTTAGAAACAGTCAGTGCCCTCCAGGCACAAAAATTGATGCGTACTTAACTGCTACACACCTTCCCTGTCCGGGTGAAACCGCACCGTACTTTAAATTCATCACGTGGGGTCGTTTATACTCGCTCCCTCGACGGATTGTCCGACGAGGAAATTCAACACTACCTGTCTGACCAGGGCGTAACGGCAGTTCATAGTCATGAAAAGGGTTGACACGAACATCATTCCAACCCGTACTGTCTTCTTGACATTTGACAAAGTTCAACTCTCATCGAAATTCAAAGCAGGCTATGAGATAATTTCCGTTCGCCCTTACATCCCAAACCCTACGCGTTGCTATCGGTGTCAGCGGTTCAATCACACCAGTCAGTCCTGTTCTAATCCGGCCAAATGTGTTACGTGTGGCAAGGATGCCCATGAGGGTGCTTGTCCACCTCCATCCCCTCGTTGCATCAACTGTACGGATGACCATGCTGCTTCCTCTCGAGATTGCCCCATTTTTAAAGACGAAAAGCTCATTCAGGAAATCAGAGAGAAGGAAAAGGTGTCGACATTTGCTGCTAAAAAATTTTTCGCCGGTCGACAGCCCACCGTGCCTCAAGACAGGAAAATAACAGCACTGTCCTTGCGTCTCCTCGGCCAACAAAGGAGGCGGCCACGCAGACTTGTGACCTTACCTTTAGTGCCACGGTCGTCAGATGGGCCAGCGCGAAGATCGCCCGTTCAACCTCCCCACTTTCGCCTGCCCACTCTATGGCTCACCCTTCATCGGGTTCTGCTAAATCTCGAGCCCAAAAGTCAGACACCAAGACTTCGAAAAAAGAGCATACTCGTGAAGATTTTTTACGTACCCCAACTTCACAACCATCGGTTCCTCCTTCATCTAAACATCATGTTTCCAAGAAGGCTAGTAAGAAACCCAGTTCATCTCCTTCTCCGCCAAGGCGTGTCTCATCTACAGCACCACCTGGCGGTAATCGTCCTCGGCCGTCTTCTGTGTCGCCGAGGCGCACTGCTGGTGGCTGATCAACCGGCCGATCGTTGGTGGCAGGAGCTGCTCCTGAACAATCTATGGATCAGGATCTTCTGCCTTCGGCTGACTGCCATTCCATGCTGTCGGTCGCAAGCTCTGAGCAGTCGCTGAGTTGACAGCAACCTTGGTCACATTCCTCCATTTTCTGTTCACCCTATGTCCACTATCCACTGGAATATCCGCGGCCTTCGAGCCAATCGGGATGAATTGTCGATCCTCTTACGATCCTACTCGCTGGTCATCTTCTTTCTTCAGGAAACAAAGCTGCGTCCCCATGACCGCTTTGTTCTCCCCCATTTTCAGTCTGTCCGATTTGATCTCCCCTCTGTTGAAGGCACTCCAGCACATGGAGGACTCATGATTCTTCTCCATGATACTCTCCATTATCACCCAATCCCCGTAAACACTTCCTTCCAAGCTGTCGCTGTCCGTTTTTCCCTTTCTGTATATAACTTCTCTTTGTACTGTATACATTCCATCGTCCACACCAATGGCACGAGCTGATCTCCTTCATCTTCTTGGTCAGTTTCCACCCCCCTATTTGCTGGTTAGGGACTTCAATGCCCACCACCCGCTTTGGGGATCTCCATATCCTTGTCCACGTGGCTGACTATTGCTAGACGTCTTCCACCAAGCGAATCTAGTTTGCCTCAACACCGGGGTCCCTACATTTTTGTCTGCCTCCACGACAAATTTATCTCATTTGGACCTTTCGGTCGGTACTGTTCCTCTAGCTCGGCGCTTCGAATGGTTCGCCCTTGATGATACACACTGGAGTGACCACTTTCCATGTGTTCTTAGACTGCAGCCTCAACCGCCAAATATGCGCCCGCGACGCTGGAAGTTTGCCCAAGCCGATTGGACACTGTTTTCGTCTCTAGCGACATTCGATGACCGTCACTTTCCTAGCGTCGACGATGAGGTCACACATATTACAGACGTTATTCTTACAGCTGCGAAACGTTGAATACCACGCACCTCCGTATTGCCCCAGCGCCCCCCAGTTCCTTGGTGGAACAAGGCATGCCGTGACGCAATACGTGATCGTCGACGTGCTCTTCGCGTTTTCCGCCACCATCCTACTTTGGCCAACTGTATCCGCTATAAGCAGTTCCGTGCGCGATGCCGTCGCGTCATCCACGATAGCAAGAAGGCAAGCTGGAAATTCTTTACTAGCTCATTTAACAACTTCACTCCCTCCTCGGAAGTTTGGAGTCGGATTCGACGGTTATCAGGCGCGCCTAGTTTCTCCCCGGTCTCTGGGCTCACTGTCGCGCATGATACGTTAGTGGACCCCGTCGCAATTTCTAACTCATTGTGTCAACACTTTGCTGAGATTTCGAGCTCTTCAAATTACCCGCCAGCGTTTCTCCCGAAGAAACGTGCAGCGGAAGTGCAACCTCTTGCTTTCTCCTCTCAAAATCGTGAAAGCTATAATACTGTTTTCTCCGTGCGGGAACTCCAACATGCACTCTCTTCTTCTCGCTCCTCCGCCCCAGGACCGGATGGTATCCACATCCAAATGTTGCTGCATTTATCAACCCATAGTCTGCGTTACCTCCTTCGCCTTTATAATCGAATTTGGACCGACAGTACTTTTCCCAGACGATGGCGGGAACCTATCGTCGTTCCTGTTCCGAAACCTGGAAAGGACAAACATCTCCCCTCTAGCTATCGCCCCATTTCTCTCACGAGTAGTGTCTGTAAGGTTTTGGAGCGTATGGTGAATTGCCGTTTAGCTTGGTGGCTGGAGTCCCGCAGTCTTTTAACACCTGCCCAATGCGGTTTCCGAAAGCATCGTTCTGCAGTTGACCATCTTGTTGCTCTCTCCACTTATATCATGAACAATTTTCTCTGGAAACGGCAAACAGTAGCAATACTTTTTGATCTGGAGAGAGCATACGATACCTGTTGGAGGACAGGCATCCTCCGCACACTGTTCTCTTGGGGCTTTCGAGGTCGGCTGCCCCTTTTTCTTCGCGAATTTATGGCAGAGCGCACATTTAGAGTGCGGGTGAACACTACTCTCTCCCGTACTTTCTCACAAGAAAACGGGGTACCCCAGGGCTCCGTGCTAAGTGTAGTACTGTTTGCCATTGCCATAAATCCAATTATGGATTGTCTCCTTCCTCATGTCTCGGGCTCCCTATTTGTGGACGATTTTGCGGTCTACTACAGCTCTCAACGGACCAGCCTTCTTGAACGACGTCTTCAAGGATGTCTCGATCGCCTCCACTCTTGGAGCATCGAAACCGGATTCGGTTTTTCTCCCAGTAGGACCGTTTGTGTTAATTTTTGGCGACGTAAGGAGTTTCTTCCACCCTCCTTACATCTAGGACCTGTCAACCTTCCGTTTTCGGACGTCGCTAAATTCTTGGGTCTTATGTTTGACAGAAAACTGTGCTGGTCCTCCCACGTTTCCTATCTTTCGGCTCGCTGTCTGCGATCCCTCAACACCCTCCGTGTACTGAATGGTACCTCCTGGGGAGCGGACCGAGTGGTCCTTCTCCGCCTCTATCGCGCCTTAGTGCGCTCGAAATTGGAATATGGCAGCATAGTCTACTCCTCTGCTCGGCCGTCTATTCTTCGGCGTCTCGACTCTATCCACCACCGTGGATTACGTTTAGTGTCTGGAGCTTTTTACACCAGCCCTGTGGAAAGCCTTTATGCTGAGACTGCTGAACCTCCGCTGTCCAATCGGCGAGCTGTCCTTCTGAGTCGTTATGCTAGCCATCTGTCTTCCATGCCTGCTAATCCAGCCCATGACATTATTTTCGACGCCTCCTTGGATGTAGGGTATGCAGGCCGCCCTTCCTCCCTACTACCACCGGGAGTCCGCTTCCGTCAACTGCTCCATTCTCTTTCCTTCCGCTTTCCTAAAACCTTCTTGAAAACTTGGGGTACAGCACCGCCTTGGCTCCGTCCCCGGATCTGCGTGCTCCGTGACCTTTGTCAATTTGCCAAGGATGGTACCCCTTCACTTGTTTATCGTCGAGCATTTGCTGCTCTATGTGCACAAATGTAGGAAGCCACATTTATTTACACTGATGGCTCGAAAACATCGTTAGGTGTAGGGAGTGCCTATATTGTTGGCGACACCCCAAATCGATTTCGGCTTCCCGACCAGTGTTCGGTGTATACTGCGGAGCTTTACGCTGTTCGCCAGGCTGTCCAATACATCCGCCGCCATCAGCGGATACAGTATGTTATCTGTTCAGATTCTATCAGCTCTCTACTCAGTCTCCAAGCTCTCTACCCTGTCCACCCTCTGGTCCACCGGATTCAGGACTGTCTGCGCTTGCTGGGGGGCGTCTCGGTGGCGTTACTCTAGCTCCCAGGACACGTTGGTATCTGTGGAAATGAGGCGGCCGATATAGCGGCCAAGGCTGCACTCTCTCTTCTTCGGCCAGCTATTCGATCGATTCCCTTCGCCGATCTACGGAGCGTTTTATGTTGTCGTGTTGTTCTTTTATGGTACGCACATTGGTCGACACTTCCCCATAATAAATTGCGGGACGTGAAAGCTCTTCCCTGTGCTTGGACCTCTTCCTCCCGAACGCGTCGTCGGGAGGAGGTAATTTTAACTAGACTTCGGATAGGGCACCGTCTTTTTAGCCAGTGACATCTTTTAAGCGGCGGTCCTCCCCCACTCTGTCCCCACTGCTCTCAGCTGTGGACGGTAAGACACCTTTTAATTGAGTGCCCCTATTTTACTCCGTTACGCGCCCATCTACAGCTGTCGCCTGATATATCGTCAATTTTAGCAGATGACACGCGCTCGGCCGATCGCGTTCTCGAGTTTATTAGTGCCAGTGATATGACGTCTGTCATTTGAAGCTATTTTTTTTGGGACAACCAACCCATTTCTGTAGTGGATTTTTAAGCTTTCCTTCTGCTTTTAGTTTCTCCAATTTTTTGAGTTTCGTTCCCATTGCTGCTGGTTTCCATTTTCGTTTTTTACTGTTTCCTAAGTCACGGACCGAGCGCTAATGACCATAGCAGTTTTGCGCCCTAAAAACCACAAAAAAAAACCATCGGTCCTGGGGAGCAGATCGGGCGCGTCTGCTGCTGTTTTGTAGGGCTTTCGTCGGGTCGCGTCTTGACTATGGATGCACCGTGTATGGGTCAGCGAGGCCTTCGTATCTGAAGATTCTTGACGCAGTACACCATGAGGGTATCAGGCTGGCCACTGATGCCTTCCGTACCAGTCCCATCCCCAGCCTGTGTGCTGAGGCAGGGGAACTGCCGCTCTCCATCCGGCGGAAACTCCTCATGGTGCGACGGGTGTGTCAATTCCTTGCCTATCCTACCTCCCCTGCGTACCCTACCGTTGCCCGACCGCCTATGGAACGTCCTTTTCCAGTCGTCCCAGGGCAACGAGACCATTTGGGATTCGTGCCAAACACTTGCTTGAGTCCCTTGGTGTGGAGCGTGTGGCACCCCAACGCCAGGGTTTTACCCGCCTGCCTCCCTGGTTGCTTCAGAGGCCCAGCATCCTTTTAGACTTGTGAGAGTACCGGAGGAGCTGCACTCCTGCGTTTGTTTTTACCTCCTTATTTTACGATATTTTAAACCAGCATCCCGACCATGTACCAGTATTTACGGATGGCTCTAAACAGGGGGACTCTGTTGGTTGTGCTGTTGTTTTCCCTGATCGAGTCGTCAAGTTACGGCTTCCTGCGGCGTTTACCATCTTTGATGCCAAATTGTTTGCGATCTTGCGGGCATTGGAGCAGATGAGATGTGTTCCCAGTCGTAAGTTCCTCATCTGTTCTGACTCCCTGGGTGCCCTTCAGACCATGCAACACTTGTACCCAGCGGATACGGTCGTCCAGAACATCCATTGCAAATTTTGGTGATAAACATCTTAGTAAATTAGCTTATTACGCCTATTTTCACTCATTGCTTTCATATGGCATCATATTTTGGGGTAATTCATCACTGAGGAATAAAGTACTTATTGCACAAAAGCGTGTAATCAGAATAATAGTCCACCCAAGATCATCCTGCAGACATTTATTTAAGGATCTAGGGATATTCACAGTAGCTTCTCAGTATGTATACTCTTATGAAATTTGTTATTAACAACCAAACCCAATTCAAAAGTAATAGCAGTGTGCATAACTACAATACTAGGAAAAGGATGATCTTCACTATTCAAGATTAAATCTAACTTTGGCACAGAAAGGGGTGAATTATACTGCCACTAAAGTCTTTGGTCACTTACCAAATAGTATCAAAAGTCTGACAGATAACCAACAAGTATTTAATAAGAAATTAGAAGAATTTCTGAATGACAACTCCTTCTACTCCATAGAGGAATTTATAGATATAAATTAAGAAAAAACAAACTAACAAAAAAATTATAAAAAAGTAAGAAATAAAAAAATAAAGAAAAACACAAAAAAAATAAAAAAGTTGTTATATTAACTTAAGTATGTTGTTAAATTAACCTAATTATGTCATGTATTGGAAAATTTGACTCGTTCCACATCATTACGAAATATCGTATTCATGATCCATGGAACTTGTATTAATCTAATCTAATCCATGATGATGCCCTACTCCACCTGCAACGGCAGGGGAAGGAGCTTCCTTTTTACTGCGTGCCGGGGCACGTGGGTACTACGGGAAACCAACTGGCGGATGTGGCTGCCAAAGATGTATGTTCCCTCCCTCGCGTTGTTGAATGTGCCGTCCCCCTCCATGCTGTTACCTCCCTTTTGCGCTTTCGTGTTATGCGTCAATAGGAAGAGGAGTGGCTGGCAGTCGGTGAAAATAAGCTGCGTCTGGTCAAGGCCACCACGCGGCCATGACGTACGTCCTACCAGTCATGCAGGCGGGATGAGGTTCTCCTCACTCGCTTCCGCATCGGGCACAGTCCCTTAACGCATGGTTTTTTACTCCGGCGGGAGGACCCCCAATCTGCAGTGCTTGTGGCGTCCAGATTACTGTCCGCCACATTTTACTTGACTGTCTTTTATTCTCTGACCAGAGGGCGGTGGTTTCCTTGCCACCGGATTTGCCCTCTATTTTGCAAGACGACGCAACGACTGTGGTTAAGGTCTTACGGTTTTGTGTCCTGTCCTATTTATTGTCTCGGATTTTAGGGAGAGGATTTTAATGTGCTGCTGGGTGACTGGCTCAACCAGGTTTTAGGTAAGAGGTCCGCCAGTCAAGATTACCTACTTGTTTCACTTCGATTTCTGTTCTCTTTTCCTTGTGTTTCACTTCGACTTCTGTTCTTTTTTCCTTGTGTTTCCTTTCCCTTTTTAGTGCGTTTCTTCTCCTCTTGTTTTGCCTCTGTATGTGAGGATTTGGAACTGCGTCAGGTCTGTGTCTTTTAGCCGTTCTCCTTGTTCGCTGTCCGTCTTCGTCCCTTCACCGCATGTCTTCCTATTTCTCTATGCGTTTGGGCGCTGATGACCATGCTGTTTAGCGCCCGAAAACCTCAAACCACACACACACACGTAGCTGTTTTTAGGGGACATTTTCTACCGCTTGAGTAATGCATCAGTGGTCAAATGATCAATACGTATAGTATAAACTGGAAGCAAGTTTTGGAGGCCAGTGTAAACTCGAGTCCAATTTTGGAGGGTACTCAATCAAAAATTTTATTTATATCGCATTTAGTCAGTGTGCATATGTCAGATATACAGCTTTGCACCTGGAGTTGGAATATTGGTGCGAGATTCATAATCCATTGTGTGCACTCGCGTAAATGTCATATTATTCATTTATTCCTGTTTACTGCTACAGGGAGGATCGAAAGATACATCATTAGTACGCTAAAAGGTTAGATGGAAAAAAGAATGCAGATATAAGCGTACGTACTCATTTACAAGGTGTGGAGGTTATACAAGATATCACACATGTGTATGAGGTAACGCACATGCGAGGGTAAGTCAGTTATTATCCTCAATTTAGTTATATTTTTGTTTATTTTTGGTACTGCTGTCGTTTTACGTTGATGGCACATGCTTTGTGTATTTGTTGTTACATCTTTGCAATTTTCAAGCTGCTAGGTTAGTTTCGTTATCGCTGTCGTCCTGTTAATCATGGCTGCCCCGCTGTCTATTTGCACCAAAGAAGAGCGACATTCAGTGATCCGTTTTTTGTGGTCGGAAGGCGTATCACGTGCCGAAATTCATCGAAGGCTTTCGTTGCAGTACGGGAACAGTGTTTTGCCACAACAGAGTGTCTACGAATGGATTGAAAAATTCCGAAATGGTCGCAGAAGTGTTACCCACAGTGAAGGAGCCAGACGACCGTTTACCGCCACAACTGTAGAAACCATTGAGCGTTCACGTGAAATGATTCTCTTAGATAGACGATTAAATATTGACGTAGTGGCACATAGTCTGCAAATTAGTCACGGTTCTACCTACATAATCATCCACAACAGACTTGGGTTTCATAAAGTTTATGCAAGATGGGTCCCAAAACAACTCATACAATTGCATAAACAAACACGCTTGGACATCTGCAAAGAACATTTGGTAACGAAGGGGACAACTTCTTAGACAGGATCATTACTGGCGACGAAACGTGGATCCATCATTACGATCCGGAGAGTAAACGGCAGAGTATGGAATGGAAACATCTCAATTCGCGTTGCAAGTAGTGGTTCAAGACTCAACTGGAACATTATGGGGAAAGGGGCACAACAATAAACAGTGTACGCTACAGTGAGATGCTTACTGCCAGGCTAAAGCGTGCAACTCGGAGCAAATGCCGAGGATTGCTGTCAGAAGATGCTGAAACGCTCCAGGAACTCAAATTTGAAGTACTGGATCATCCTCCATATACGAGGGTAGCCCGATCTTTCCTTTCTGACTATCATTTGTTTGGTCCACGCAAACAGACATTAAGGAGCCATAGATTTGCCTCGGACGAAGCAGTGAAAGAAGCGATTCATTCCTGGCTCGCAGCTCAACCGAGAACCCTCTTTTATGAGGCCATCAGTAAGCGTTTACAACGATGGACCAAGTGCGCTGAAACGCAAGGAGACTGTCGAAAAATGTTTCCTATTTGATTACAATAAAATTTTATAACTACTTTTCCGGATAACAATTAATTTATTCTCGTAGTTTGTGTCAGTAGTCAGAAATATAGAGCTAACACTAAAACACGTCTACTCAAACGTGTTACGTTTTCAGTTATTAATAAATGCCACCATTACGGTTCCATAACCTGTCAGAAAATGTTGAGAAGGGAAATTCGTTCACACAAATCTAACTTTTCGTCATTCCCTTTCTCTCGTGAAACATACGTACACAACAAAGTAAGTGCTTGTCTTGTTTTTAAACTCCGTCTATCGTTGTATGTGAACAATTGAATGCTGTTCGTTAGTGCCACGACCATGCCTTCATCTGTCCAAAACAATTCTTGCCTGAATACAAGAGCACTGACCACATCATGTTTCATATTCTCTGTAAACCATCCAGTCCTAAATGAAATTACACGAAACAATCAGTACGAAATTTCAGGGGCGTATGTGAGTAAATCCCTTAAAGCTAAAATAATTTATACTTCATTTCCATCATGGAGGAAAGGATTCCTTCATGTTCCTGACTTACAAGTGCCAGTAGCAATTTCTTTGTTTCAGTCCAGCGGAAGAACGCACGTTGTTACACTGTATGGCCCAGTCTACAGATCGAAAAAAAATCGTGCCTGTTTCTTTTCTGCATCAGGGAGATACGGACACAATATCATCAGTGAATCCCGAATTCGGTGCTCCGTAGTAAACTTGTAATTTTTCGTTTCCGCTGTTATGGCTTTTCTTATCAAGAATCCATGGACCCGATAAATACTTTTTCCGTGGCCTCTGGCGAGGCTACTGACCATACCAATCTCATCTGAATAGATGGTTCTTCATCTACCGTTAGTCACACTGAACGAAAATTATGTTGAAAAACAGGGTTTTTGTTACCAAAAAAGTGGGACTTACATGGTGCATTAGAATCCTGACTAAAACTCCAACAGAAAGAGGTTCCTACTCAATGGTCTGAAGATGACCACAGTAGTGGTCGAAACCGGTCACCTTGTTAAATAAATCGTGATCAAGACTGTTTTTAATAGTAATTATTTAAAACTAAACTGCTTCATGAAAAGCAGTGTTGGATTACTAATTGTACTACATAACCTCTTCGAGAGAGGTCTAGAAAAGTCGCGCTATACATAGTACTTAGGAACAGTTCCGAGCAAAGCCGTTCCGCATATTTCTCTCGCTGTGTGCCTATCTGATGTAACTTCATGCTTCTTGGTGATAATTTGTTACCATTAATTGTAACGGTCTGAGACTTTCGAATTTAGAGTTCCTATGTACAGCGTGTACATAAAGCTTGGGAACACTTTCAATTATTTATTGCACAAGAACTAAAAATTGTACAGATGTCATAAATATTGCATTTTGAAGACAAACTCTGAAAGGGTGTTTTTTTTTTTTTCCAAACATTCGATATGCGAACCGTGAGTGATCCGGTAGACGTCAATACAGTAATCGAATTCTTGCCATACCTGACCCAGCATAGCATCGTGGACTGTGGCAGTCACCGTTTTCTCTCCCGGAGCTCTGCTACATCACGTTGTAGAGGCGGTTCATACACCAGATGTTTAATGTGTCCCCAGAGAAAAGAGGCACATGGCGTGAGATCTGGTAATCGGGGAGGCCATTTCATGAAACAGCTCGCTCCGCAGCTGAACTCGCCATGTTTGCAACTAGCACTGATTATCGGCAAATTACCAAACCACGCTGTGGCGGTATACATGAGGGGAAAAAAAATCAGGGTTTCTCTTCTAAATGATAAATGTATATTATCTGTACAATATTTGGCTCTTGTGCAATAAATAATTGAAATTGTTCCCGGACTTTATGTATACCCTGTATGTGTTTGTGTAAGCTGTATGAACTCTCTGTGAAGTCTTCCGTTCTGACCTTTCAGATGGAATTGCTGTACTCGTGTAAGTATGTAAACTTACGTGTATTCTTTCTCCCAGGACTTCTAATGCAAATCATTTCTGCAATCTTTTAAGTGTTCATCATCATCATATATCTCTCTCTCTCTCTCTCTCTCTGTGTGTGTGTGTGTGTGTGTGTGTGTGTGTGTGTGTGTGTGTGTGTGTGTGTGTGTGTGTGTTTTTAAACAAGCCAACATTTACATATGTAACCCTATGATTCTTACATTATGTCTGAACAAATCACTGAAAATAGTGTGACCATCCACTGCGATGAATATAGAACAACACAGTATTTCTTAACACGTTGCTCTGAGTACGTTAGTGCTCAACAACAGTAATTAATACGCTTACAGAATGAACAAGTACAATAGCTAGAGGTATTCAGAAAATGAGCAAAATCAATACACACTGACAATCCCTTAAATGCCTTAGGGCAATGTGTGAACCTGGCCTTAGTAATGTTAACGGCTTACCTGTTGAAACGTAGGTTTACTATGCAATGCACATATAATGATCTGCAAAAGATTAGCTAGAAAAAATCACGTTGCATTTGAAATTACTTAAACAAATTTTGTTAAATGCTGTGCGAGGAAGCCAAGCGCCAGAAATCACATGATCAAACGAACTGCAATACTTGTCGGAGGTAACCGTATTTCACAAAATTTTTGAATGGTCAAGTGGGATCTGAAGGTTTAGTAACGAATAACTTGGGAACTACTGTGGTTTAGTTTTGTATTAATTATCGGAATATGCACCACATTCTTTTTCGCCAACAATTACATATTGAACACAATGAAACGTAAACGTAAGAAAGAATGATTTTTCTTCTGCATCACGTATTTTTCCACGTAATCTCATTCCCATTCTATGGCCAACGATACGCAAGGGCGTGTTTGTTCTCCTGGTCACGAATCACGGTTGACTGCATCCACACTTCTTTGCTGACTGACTGCTTTAGCGCCAACTCCAGAGTCGTTATACATTGGTCCCCGCGAATGACATACCAGCAAGCTCCATCTCGTCAAGTGAGACAGCCGTGGATTGCTTCCCAAAACGCTGAAAATCTTGGAGATATCTCCCGAACCTCCTCCACATAACTGCTTCACCCACTTTGTCCTGCGACTAATTCTGTCGACTACAGATGCTCCATGAACTGCCCACAAACGTTTCGAGAGATTTATAAGGATGCGTGACTTAGAGACGCCATGTTGAAACATTGCTGCAGGTACGCTATCTGTCGAAGGAAACGGAAAATTTGCGCTGACACTCGGGAAAATTCAAGTAATGCGTATCTAACATTTTACGCTCATACCGTTGCTCGCGGCCCAGGAAAAAAGTGTTGCATTGCTTTCTGTGCGATCCTCGTATACATTGCTGGTCGTAGTTGCTAACAATTATTGTAATTTCGCATATAGAACAGAAAGCTCTTGAAATGAGCTCTGTAGATGTAACTTCGTCTTACCTGCTCCGTACATTGAAAAGAAAAGGGTAAAAAGTGATTTGATCCTTCCCTGTGTTCGTGCGAATTATGAAGTGCTTAAATTCAAAGCTGCAGCAACTGCATCCCGAAATCAAGCCTCCTCATCACCAAGGCCAAAGTCAAAGCATGCGATTCTACCAACGCTCAAGAAAGAAGTGGGCGCCAGTGCTTTCAGTTACTCAAAGACGATATAAACTTTGGAATCTAATGACACGCTTTCTGTACATGCATTCAGGAAATAAACTTTCTGTGCCAAATATTAAAAACAAAAGTGCCGTCTCTCGCAATATAGAAGCTTTACATTTTAAGTAAGTGCAAATAAAAGTAAAAAAAAAAACAAGAGGTTCTGTCTTTCGTCTTGCTTATTACAATGCTTGTTAGTGTTAGAGTTGAAGTTTTAACAAAAAAATTGAAACGTACATTTATTTTCATTATAATTTCAAAATAGGTGTATCCAGCGGAGCCACAGCTAAGGAAGCACTTTCGCTGTTCGCAATTGATAGTTTCTGCTGCCACCGTAATTAATGCGCTGACGTCGCTTGTACGCCAGGAATAAAATCAGTCTCGTAACTGTCTGGATGGATTATTGGACACATTTATTGTAGTGTGCGTGTATTTCCTGTGCAGCGTATTCACGAAGGTATCGAACTTTATAATTTAATGAGTTAAGGACTCCTTGGAGACTATAGGTGGTTCACAATAAATCACTCACGAAATAGTTTCGATATACTTGTAAAGGGTTGTAACCCTATAAAAATACTTAGCTTGAAAATATTCCTCGCCTTTTAATAGTGTAAACAAACTAGACGGTAATTTGCAGAACTTGACTTGCAAATTTCTTGCCCTTCAATTCATTCGAATTCCGATTTATATTGTTACAGGTTTCACCGTTTACAAATGGCACCATCGAAGGACGCAGGATATAAAGCAAAAGTGATATTAAGCTGGACGACTCTACACTTTGCCGAGGAAACAGAGTCGTGGGAAAGCGTAGAGATATTGCTCAATGGGGGATCTTCAACTCGTGACCTGTTCACAACGAAAAGGAAGCTCAAAGATCCATTGCGGGCACCTTCCGTTGTGAAAGAGATATGTCGCCGCGGGTGTTTGCAACTGCTCAGGTCAGTGCAATTTTTATTCAATTATTTCTTACAGTAAGCCAATTACTTGACACGATTTAAGCCACATGACAGTCACGTAAAGTATATATCATTGTCAGCCATTTAGCATAGAGTGCTGCCTTGAGACTTCACCATGCATTATGATTTTCAGCCACATGCACCCAATTTACTGCTGCTGCATATTTGTGTTATCTAACCACTCCCAAGTAGGTCGCCATTCTGATATCTCTGTTGTTTCTTGGAATCGCCCTGTAATTCATTTTCCTGCTTGTATGTCCCAGACATCTGAATTTTATTTTAGCTATAGTCATAACTACGTCCTTCAATCCAGTTTTGTTCCCCATCTAATTTGTTCGGTTTTCGATGTCTCATGGCAGTTCCTGGTATGTATTGTTTAACTACATGCAGAACATTATCTTTTCTTCTTCTTCTTCTTCTTCTTCTTCTTCTTCTTCTTCTTCTTCTTTTCAGCACTCACAAACCCTTGTAGACGACACGCTCCATCAACAGTCTGCTTACATCGCCTTCTATCTCTCGCAGTCTCCCTCCACCCTGCGAACATTCCTAATGCATTGATTTCTGTCTCTGTCATCTTTCCACCTTGTATGAGGTTGGCCCAGTGGTCTTGTTGCCAGGAGAGTTCCTTCAAATGCTTTCTTGGTGATTCTTTTGTTTTCCATTCTAGCCACAGGTCCAGCCCATTGCAGTCTCCTGCTTTTTAATTTCTGGATGATAGTGGGTTGCTTCATTAACTGATAAATTTCATTGTTCCTTCGAATGCTCCATACACCATTCTCCAACACAGGTCCTCAGATTTTTGTCGTACTTTCCTTTCGAAAACATTCAGTTTTTCTCTTTCATTTTTTTGTAAGTGTCCAGCTTTCTGAACTGTACAGTACTGCAGGGTAGATAGTGTTGTATATCTTCAGCCTTGTGGGTACTGACAAAGCTTTATTTTTTAATGGGTTGCTTAGTGAGTACAGACATCTTGACCCAGAGGCTATTCTTTTGTTTATATACACTGTTATGATATTTTTACTGTTGAAACATGATCCAAGGTATTAAAACTGAAGAACGTTCTTTGAATTTAGAATGTTGGTCAATTTCAAAATAAGGATTTGGGTTTATGACTTGACCTGTTTCCATATATTCTTTCTCTTGGTTAGTCAAAAGCCCCATTTTGCTGGCACTGGGCATGACAGATCTGTACATGTCTTTTAGGTGTTTTTCAGTTTCACTCAGCAACACTACATCATCTGCATATGCCAGGATTTTTACTGCACTGTGTTCGAATCTGAGACCATTGTATAGATGTACATTACTCTCCTGAACCACTTCCTCTAATGCAAGGTTGAAGGGGGCACATGAGTGTCTCCTTGTCGCAAGTCTGTTTCAATTGGAAAGGTGGCGGGTATGGATCCTCTGAACTTCACTTCTGCCTGGGAGCCATCCACACATGGTTGTGTCATCCTAATGATTTTTTGGGTATACTAAATTATTGTAATGTGTTGTGGAGAGTACTTCTGTGGATGCTGTCATACGCTCGCTGGAAGTCAATGAAGAGACAGTGGATGTTTTTGTTAAATTCCCGGTATTTCTCAAAGATCTGCCGTATAGTAACAAATCATCAGTTGTGGAACGGTTTGTTCGAAATCCAGCCTGGTAATCTTGAATAAGGTTTTCTGTGTAAGGTTTAAGTTTTTCCAGAATTATCATTGACAGAATTTTGTATGTTATGTTCAGCAAACTGATTCCTCTGTAATTTCCACATTCAATTCTGTTTCCTTTCTTGTGTATGGGACAAATTATTGCAGTTTTCCAATCTTCAGGCAGTGTTTTTGTGTTCCATAGCATTGTGATAAGATTATAAATATCATTGTGTAGTTTGCTTCCGCCCTCTTTTAACATCTCTGCTGCTATCTGGTCCTTGCCTGCTGACTTGTTGTTTTTCAGCTTTTGAATCATGTGGATTAGTTCTTGTTCTGTGATTCTGCATTCGTCATTATTAATGCTGTCACTCTCAGACTTTGCATAATGTGCGGATCAGGGCAATTTAACATTTCTGTGGAATATTTCCATCTTTCTAGGTTATCGTCCAGCTGTGTTAGCATATTTTGATTTTTATCTTTTATGAATAGGTTTTCACTTTGACAACTTCCCTTACTTTTCTTTGTATACTGAAACAACTTCTTTGAGTTTACATTCCTGCTTTCCACTTCTACAGATTCTAGGACTACCGTTAGATATTTCCTTTTCTCTGTTCATAGAACTGTTGCAGTTTCTCTTTTAACTGCCTTGAAGGCTTCTCTCCTGTCCTCAATTTCTGTTTCTTCATTTTCTTTTTCCTGCCCAGTGTTTTTTCTGCTGCATCTGTTACTACAGTCTTTATTCTTTCCCAAGCCTTCTCGACACTATTTTTCTCCTCAGCTTCTTGCAATGCTCTCAATCGGTTATTTATTTCAATCACATAGGTTTAGTTAACAGACAGGTCCTTCAGTCGTTCGATGTCTAAATTAGGTTTTGGTGTGGCTTTTGGTTGTTGATTCCAAATCACCCTGATTTTCGTCTTTCCTACCACTAGAAAATGATCTGAGCCAATTTCAGCTTGTCTGTGTGTTCTGATATCTCTTTTAAATGAAGTGCAATGTTGATCGCTCATAACATGGTCAATCTGATTCACTGTTTTGCCATCTGTAGAGTACCATATACCTTTGTGTATTTCTTTGTGAGGGAACATCTTCGAGCAAATTCTCATATTCTTTGACAGTGCAAAGTTGATCATTTTTAATCCATTTTCGTTTGTGGTCGAGTGTTAGCTATGTTTAATTCCTATTGTGGGGATGAACATTGTACCTTTTTTTCCCCATTAAAGTCTCTTAGGATAATTCTTATATTTCTTGTTAGAATACTTTCCAATACTCTCTTGTATTCTCATCTTTCTCATCCTCAGTTGAATTTTCAGTGGGTGCATGGACATTTACGAATGTTATATCGCACCACTTGTGTTTGATTGTTATGTAAGGCATTTTTTTTGTTAACACGATGGAATTCCTTAACCGGATTAACAATCCAGTTCGTAACAGCAAAACCAGTACTAAATTCATGATGTTTTTCATCTCCCCCATAAAAAATGACAGTTATCCTCAATGTGTATCCCTTCTCGAAGCCACCAAATTTCCTGTAGAGCTACAATGTCTGTCTTGTATGTTTTTAATGCAGATATCAAAGTTGCTGCCGCAGCTGGTTTATTAAGACTACAAATGTTCACTGTCCCAAATGTGAAACAGTGTTTCTTGTTTCCACCTTGCGAATTCCTGTTCCATAGCCTATGTCCACTTCCTCTGAATCCATTATACGAGGAAAATCGTTGATGTGAGCCAGTAGGTATAGAATCCTCTGGCCGTGTCGAGAGTGCTGTGCAAGTTAAGCTTGGTGATGGGGCTGCCACCTTACAGCTTCCAAGCTCGCTGAGTAATATTTTGGATTACCATTTCCTAGGCAGATTGCCTTTCCCAGGCTCTGAGCTCTGCCTGCCCCATAGAGATGCTTTCCGCCTGCAAAACACTCCACAGGTTCTAAATTGTTTTTGCATTAAAAGTCTAATCCTCACTGGTGCAAATTGTAATGCATTTCTCCCCCTTTTTAAATGGAAAGAGTGCTCGGCTAATCGTAGTAGTAGTTTAAGTTCAAGAAATAATAACTGTCTCCTAGTGATCACCTGAGTGTTATTCCTTTTGGAACTTTGGCCTTTCTTGTGATTCTTGCATTTTGAGTAAGGTTATTCTTAATTTAGAAATACGTAAGCGTTACCAGTAACAGTGGAGTTATTGAATGTATGCAACCCAATGGATATTCAAAAGTATTGGATTTGGTTGCATTACTGAGATGCATACTGACCAGTTGACACACTTATAGAAATTGTGTGTTAATTGTCAACATTGACAAAACAAGTACAGAATGCTTCTTTCAGAACAATATCTGCAAGGCATTAATATGATCAACAAACGTGCAAGTACCCATTTTTTTATACTGGCTTGTCATAGGTCATCTACATTTTGCTGGTTAACAAGCTCCAGTCAGTCATTAAAGCTGAAAATATGGTTCACAACTCTGCCTAATCCTCGGCACATGTAAATGTT
Source organism: Schistocerca piceifrons (assembly GCF_021461385.2). NCBI lineage: Eukaryota > Metazoa > Arthropoda > Insecta > Orthoptera > Acrididae > Schistocerca > Schistocerca piceifrons. The sequence continues at coordinate 182,945,807 of NC_060138.1, read as the reverse complement.
GTAGCACACTTAATGTAGCAAAACAACTGTGTTACAATCTGTAAAACGAAAATTTGTAGTGTAACTATTATTCAGCAGTACAGTCGGTAAAGTTCAAGTTAGCGAGAAGCTTTGTGTTTGAATACTGATAGGTTTGCGTCCTCATTTACTCTTAACATTCTTCATACAGTAATTCAAAATGAGTGTCACAGTACCTGTATTTGTGGTGAAGCACATTATGGTCTATTTTTATCTCGTCAGTTGCCTCAAGGCATAAATGGTAGCCATGTAACATATACAGACAAGCTGAAGATGCTTCTAGTTATTTTGTTGCAGATAAACTATTGGATTCTGGTCCTTGTTTGACAAGTAGTTACTACTTCTGAGTTTGACTAACACAAGAGAGATATCACAAATGTATAGGCATGTTAATCATAGTAAAAGAAAAACATGTTTAGCAACCTAGTGCACTATAAATTAATTTTGTTTGTATGAATTAATGTACCAAACACACCACTGTATTTTCAAAATTTACTGTGATCTTCAAGTGGTTGTTTCATGGAGTATTGGTGTGATTCTTCTTATATTAAATTATGTCTGTTGTTTCTTTTTACTAAGACATTGACTTTATCTTTTAACCACTTATTTACTTCTCACGATAACTGATAAATCCATATGATGATCTGTTTCTCTGTGTATCTTTCGTCTGTTCGTAGATTGCAAGCACATCATGGATTCTCTGTGTTCTTTCATAGATATTCATGTTACCAACATTCACTAGTAGAATCACGCACTTGTCAATTTCCCTATCCAGTTCTACAGGATGGTTAGAAACAGTCGAAAAGCTTGTAAGGGCATTGTAAGGTAACTTGTGCTGAGAAATAATTGTTAAGAAAAAATTGACATGTTGTGCTATTTCAGAGTTAATTAGTATTGAAGTTAGTCAATCAGGCCATTGTGCACCCAAATTAAAGTGCCCTGTCAGAATTAATGTCAGTTTTTCTCATAGCAGAGATGATAGCACATGAGACTGCTCATGTAGCTTGGGTTTGATTCTGACTACTGCCCCAGGGCCAATTTTTGTATCACTCTGTTTTTGGTTTTAGGAAACCGCGTGAGTAGCACATTTGGTGACACTGTCTGTTGTGGGCTGCTTGAATTTACACTCGGAATGGTCTGATTGGCTAACTTAAGTGGTAATTAACTTGGCAAAGGTAAACAGAATTAAGACATTAACAATTGTAGAGTGACGTTTACAATGTACTATCAAAATTATTTTGACACAGGGTTATATAAAAATCACCTCTGGAAGCCGATAACTTACTATTGGTAACGACTACCCCTGGTTTTGCCTGGCGGATGAAGGAGTTACTTCACTACGTGTTGCTGTAAACTAGGGTGACAAAATGATTTTCAGAGAAAACTAGGACACAACCAGCCAAGCTCCAATGGATCCCCCCCAATCGAAGTACACAGATGTTTTTTGGTTTACATTGTAAGGTCTTCATTGCAGATTTTCAGTACCTCCCACTCACGTGAGAGTTCTCATCCCTCTGTTTTATCATTCCCATTTATTTTTAAGTGTTCGTGAGGATAGATCATTAGACTGCCTCTTTTTGTGCAAATGTCCTGCATACCATGAACAAATAATGAAGAGTAAAAAGCACTGACACAAGTATTCTGCCAAACAGAAGAAAATGTCCCACTGCTGTATTCAATGAAATGTCACTTTGTACTAGTACTTCTGAGTGGGACGAAGCAAAGCCAAGTTAAAAGCTGAGTCTTTGGTCTGCCTGTGGTCCGCACATCCTGCAAAAGTGTACTTCGTCATTCTGTGGCCAGCTCTACATTAGGAAAGGGGATAGGATTGAAGTATAGAAACTATTAATTAATTTTCAGGGCATGGACCGAATGATTTGTGTAATGATTTGGTTGAATGTGGATCAAGTACAGGCAAAACAATCATATTCACAAAATAATAGATTGCTGTAATCCTGTACTTTATACAAAGGTTTTATCAAATTCAAGAGTGCACCAAATTGGAACAATGATATGATGGTTGGGATAAGCACCAGAGTAAATATCAGTAGCTGATGATGAGTTGTTTACAGTTTCTATAACTTCTGTTATGTGATCATCATTCTCTGTGTCACCAAAGATTCTAATGCCACCTCCAAAGATTAACTTGGTAGAAAAAGCAAAGAAAATTACCAGAATGGTAAAACGTTGATACTAGTTTCCTCTCCACATAAAAAATATTTGAGAACTGAAGAAAAAGCAGGAAATAGAAAGAGGAAAAGAAAGAATTAAAATGAAAAATTTTTATGCGGAAAACAAAAAATGCAAAGATCGGGAAAATGACATTTGGGAAATCTAGACCCATTTAAAAAGTTAAAGAAAATGGAGAAAAACATGAGTCTTAGACTTCATCAGGCAAAGGGGATGAAGCATGCATGTTGTGTAATAGGCTACATTCAGACCCAGTGTCTATCTTGTTGTGGCTGTGGCATGAAGAACATTCCAGTGCTCAGGAAGAAGACAAATACTTTACCTGCAATATCGATTCTTAATAACATGTTTTTGTTTTTTGTTACAACCATTTATTGAGAACTTTGCGTATATTAATGTAGTATTTTGAAAATTTAAAATGATTTGTCAAAATGGTATCCATTGGTAGTACTCTCAATAATTTCTCAATGCTTTCATATAGCTATTGCACTAGAATAAAACTACTATCTCATTTTTGAGGTTTTTTTCCATTCATTTAAATGAGTGCCCCATTTTACCCAATTTTGTAGAGATGGGGCAAAAATGGGTATTTTGCACCGTTCTCTTTGTTTTGGGTAGAGGTGGTATATTTTAAGCTGAAACTGGAATAGCTTCATCTTGCGGAATAGTTGAGGCACCTGAATAACCTTAATTTACTAATCTACTGATCGTGAAAGTAATTTATGTGAATTAAAAATTAATGTCCTACTTTTTCCCTATAATATACAGCTCTGCAGTTCATAGGCATATGGAAAATTTGTTTCTTGTTTTGCGTAAGGTGTATTTACACTGCAGCCTCACTGCTAGCACCTCGTTGCTTGCTGATGACACATAACATCTTGCCGCTTGTTGGAAGCCTGTTATATTATTTACTCTGCAGATATATCTTGATTATCTTGCTTTGTGCCAGAAACCTTCACCATGCAGCTGTTAGATAGCTATTTAAGTGCATTATTTGCAGCTGTGTGAAGCAAAAACGATATTCTCTGCATCGACAGTAATAGGAGTTCGTTCATGCCACAAATGTGGTTAAAGAAAAAGAGATATGGATACAGCCTTTGAATGTGGACTGTCTATACTCTGATAATTTCACCAGTTCTGTCAACAGCTCAGAAATTATCCAGAACATTTCCTCCGTTACCAGCGTCACACCACATTTTCCAATCAGTTGTAAGTATTATTGAGCTGGAAGTACTTCAAGAAGTGAAGTATTGTGCTACAATACTATTAACGGAAGAGAGGAGTGATTAATAGAACTACTCATTCTACTTCATGTACTACATCCGGATTGTAGTGAGCAGCTTGACATGCAGCGATGATTCAGATTAACCCTAGAACACCCATCCTATTTTATCACGGTAGACTTGTATTTTTTTCTTCATAATGTTATATTTTCACTAAGATATAAATGAAAATTTGAGTTAGCACTACTTTAGCAAGATTTTATTAACATGAATTTAAATATTTAATACAGATAAGCAAACAAATTTTTATTTATTTATTTTTCTAAAATTCACGGATTGATAAATCCTGGGAAAATACTGTATATCTGTTGTATTTTGTATTATGTTGATGGTATTCTTGAAAAAGTTTTGTTTTTGTGTGTTGTTTTCACAGACAGCCATCATTGCACTTCATTGCAGAGGTTAAATACTCACCACATATGTTTCTTCTGTTGTTGATACAAACAATTTTCTGCATTCTTTGTTTTAAAGATTGCACTTACATCAATACTACTACTTTGCTGGAATTTTTTTCTTCTACAGTTTGACTGGTGTCTTGAGATTCATGCACAACACTTTCCATACAGGTTTCTGAAGCTCTAGTTCTAGCCTTATTTTTATATGTGTTTGAACCATATCTTCAGTGATTTCATCAAGAAAGATTTGAAGCTTAGATTTAATTTCTTTTACATCATGTGTCAATTTTTTATTCAAAAATACCACATACAGTGCAACCTAACAAACAGCTGAATTTATGAACAATGAGCCATCAGATCCAGTGAATACACCCCACTTTTCATCTCACTACGGTACTTTTTTCCATCATACTTCGAAGCATCTCGATATATTGAATGTGTGATGTATTGTGAAAAGTAGCCCTACACTTTCCCCCCACTTTTTTAGTGTGTGACAGTAGAGTGTGATCATGTGTAGAAACAAATTCTGTAGTTCATTCCTCCCAGCTTTTCTTTGGCAAACATTTTCTAGGTACAAATGCTTTATTTTGTTGAGAAGCCCCTACAAGTGTCAGCCCATGTTCTAGTAGGAAATCTGAGAGACCCATGTATGTGAAGAAATACCTGTTGTCGTATTTCAGCAACTAGTGAAACAGTCTCTTGTAAGATAGGTGACAACATTGAAACCAACATTTTCACCGCATTCATTTCCTTCTTTTCCAAGGTATGCCCTTTGAGTGTGTGGAAATTTTTAGAGTCACATATACAGGGTGTTACAAAAAGGTACGACCAAACTTTCAGGAAACATTCCTCACACACAAATAAAGAAAAGATGTTATATGGACATGTGTCCGGAAATGCTTAATTTCCATGTTAGAGCTCACTTTAGTTTCTTCCCCCTACGCTCAATGGAGCATGTTGTCATGATTTCATACGGGATACTCTACCTGTGCTGCTAGAACATGTGCCTTTACAAGTACGACACAACATGTGGTTCATGCACGATGGAGCTCCTGCACATTTCAGTCTAAGTGTTCGTACGCTTTTCAACAACAGATTCGGTGACCGATGGATTGGTTGAGGCGGACCAATTCCATGGCATCCACGCTCTCCTGACCTCAACCCTCATGACTTTCATTTATGGGGGCATTTGAAAGCTCTTGTCTACGCAGCTCCAGTACCAAATGTAGAGACTCTTTGTGCTCGTATTGTGTACGGCTGTGATACAGTACGCCATTCTGCAGGGCTGCATCAGAGCATCAGGGATTCCATGCAACGGAGGGTGGATGCATGTATCCTCGTTAACGAAGGACATTTTGAACATTTCCTGTAACAAAGTGTTTGAAGTCACGCTGGTACATTCCGTTTCTGTGTGTTTCCATTCCATGATTAATGTTATTTGAAGAGAAGTAATAAAATGAGCTCTAACATGGAAAGTAAGCGTTTCCGGACACATGTCCACATAACATATTTTCTTTCTTTGTGTGTGAGGAATGTTTCCTGAAAGTTTGGCCGTACCTTTTTGTAACACCCTGTATACAAAATTTTTATTCTGTACTTACGAAGTTTTGAACTCGTATACTACCTAAATGCACACTATCCACAGAATGGAACTAACTTTTCATGTATCATAAAATTTTTGTTTGGTATGTAATATTTCCCAAGACTATGATTTATGGTTTGCCAAAAGTTCCTGATTGCAGCAAATTCATCTTGCTCTCTTTGAACACGTATTGTAGCTTTATCATCAAGCTATAAAAACAGTAAAAATGCTTCAAACCTCTGACATCCGTTGTAGCTCTAAAAATTGATGGACCATACTTCTTGCTAATGGTTCTCTTACATTGGACAAATTGCTTTTTAGATGATCAGCAATTGACAAAGGACCGAACAGAGCCATTATTTCTGTACTAGTAAATTTTCAGTTGGCAGTTTGCAGCCATGGCAGATGAATGCAATGAAGTGTGTTGATGTGAACAACAGCAGTGGTGGAGTGTTGAAGAGTTGTGTTGAATACAGTACAGTGTTCATAATTTCCAGGTTGCATCTGTGTAATACTGTTGTAATAAATATCATGCCTGTTAGAGTTTTCATTCAGTTTGTGTTCTCTGTGATTTAAAATCAATGTTAAGGGAAAATCAGTGGTGTATTTACAACTAGCATTAACTTCTGTTCACTGCGTAATCGTTAAGTGTTGGTTTTGATCCATGAAATGGCACTACGTAGTTTCCTGAGAGTGAGGATAGCTTTAGGTGATGTTTTTGAAAGAAATTAAATTTTCCCGAACAAAATTTTCGAGAACTGTTGATTTCCCTGAAACTCCCCCCCCCCCCCCCCCCCCCCCCCCCCCCTCACTAATTAGTAAAATCCGGGCAGCTATCATCCGAAACTGAGTATCACATTGCGTCTGAGATATTAAGCAACGGAAAACATGTTTTTTAACTTTGTCAGTATGGGGTAATGCTGCACCCGGCATCTGTGGTATTTTCTGTAAAGTCACACATGCCTCCCTTCTCTCCCACCCCCGTTTTGTTCTAAATGGCAAGCATTTCAGGGATCTCATGGTTTGTTTGGTTGTACAGCCCTTGCGATCCTGCATTTCCTGATCTGAGAAATGGCCTCTTTAAAGCAGTCCACAGGCTTATGGCATCAGGAATTGTGCTGCAGCCGGTGCACCATGCGTGCCCCCCATCCATACATATGACGTATACTGGTGCTGCCCACATTGAGGCAGCTGAATACCTCACAGTGCCGTTGCAGTTTCACAACAGTGCTTGTGTTCTTGATGCACACGAAAGAACTACATATTTTAGAAACGATTTTGCAGAAACTTCAATTAAAAAAATTGATAATATCACATGTTACTCTGATTCACTACACAACTGTCAACTAGCACCATTTTCATTATTGGTCATAATTATTATAATGATTCAAATTTAACTAACCCATTCGTCAAACCTGATCTGAAAAAGCCTATTCTGGTGCACTTCAGGTTATATGTTGTTGCGTAGGATACATAGCTAACATACAGAAATAACTTTTGCAGTAGAAATCAGTGACATTACTATTTCCAGTCTAAACTAAATACATTTTAAATAGTAGATTTTTGGGCGCTAATGACCATTGTAGTTGTGCGCCCTAAAACCACAAAAATAAATAAATAAATAGTAGAGGCATGATGCCCTGCACTGTAGTCGTGGTGTAGACACACACATCATGTGGCATATTTGTCTGTATGACAAGCATTTCAGTTTATTGTCTGCAATGTGAAAGCTTTATTCACAAAACAGCGTGTGGTAATGCTTACTGGCAACAAAGTATTATTAGCAGTTTAAAGTTTAATAGTATTCAGAATGTGTGCTCTCTTATTTTAAAGGGTGAAGTAACGTTACAAGATAAGAATATGTAGGGTCATTTTTTCTTCTATTGATTACATTTACAAAGGATCAATTCAAATTTCGACTAAGAGATTGAATAGAAAGTTTAGATGATGTAATGTAAATGGCTGTCTTTAGAGGCTATAGATTCACACTAATTCGTGTTCTATTTACAATTTTTCTAACAAAATTCCAAGTTGAAATAAAATAATCGCAGGTGGTTCTGAAGCTAATGTAAAACCATTTCTCACCGTGATAATGTGTTCCCCACTTCGACACTACGGAGAAAGAGCCCCAGTAACCACGGCATACCCGAGATTTCTGCCCTGCCTGACGCGTTTGTCCGCCAGGTGGTTTTGCTGTTGTACTGCACCATTCTCTGCGATGATGCCGCCCATTAGCTACAATCTGCGTTTACTGCCGCACCACCTCAATATCACACTAGGTAAAGTGCTTGTCCTGACAGCCTCATGATATTTTCCTGTTCTGGCTCATATGTCACACAGTAACTACATTGATGGAAAGAAAGTCGCAACACCAAGGAGGAATTGTGAGACATAAATGGAAGTTGCTAGGTGTGTTCCTACATTTGAACATGAAGCCTACTCAGATTTTGCGCCAATATGAGGATGCAAATCAGGTTTTCTTTAAATACGTGCCGTAACAGCTGTGAGCGTTAGTTAACTTTGAGGGACTCGCATTCGGGAGGACGACGGTGGGAGGACGATGGTTCAATCCCGCGTCCGGCCATCCTGATTTAGGTTTTCCGCGATTTCCCTAAATCGCTCCAGGTAAATGCCGGGATGGTTCCTTTGAAAGGGCACGGCCGACTTCCTTCCCCGTCCTTCCCTAATACGATGAGACCAATGACCTCGCTGTCTGGTCTCCTCCCCCAAAACAACCCCAGTTACCTTTGAGAATGGACAACATGAGTTGATGTTGGTCAAGAATGCCTTTAAGGTGACATGATTTCATCAACACTTCACTGAGTTCGAATGAGCTAGTGCAGTAGAACTACGAGAAGCTGGATGTTTCTGCTACAGTATTGCAGAAAGACTTGACAGGAATGTAGCCACTGTACGTGATCGCTGACAGCAGTGGTCACGAGAATGCAATACCCAGCATTACATTGAATTTTCCTTTTGGAGGGTCACTTTTAGGTTGACACTGTGGAAAAGGCACATAAAGTGTGTCTTAAGAGTGAAACCATCGCCATCAGTCAGCACCTGAGGATAAGGTGTATTCTGTCCTGGAATGTTTTCAGGAGCTGAAACATTCATAGAGTTTTCTTCAAGTCTCTAACCTACGCTAGATGCCTCAAAAATCCATCGATCATTATTTTTTCCATAATCAGCTATTAACACCCAAGCTCCAAAACAGCGTTGTGTGATTTGTTCACCTGAGACATTTGTGAATGACACATAAAGCTGAAATAGTGATGGACACTGTTCTGTGATGTATAATGAATTACTGTGGATAAAGGTGTAGAAGGTTCGTTCGAGAAATTGACCCCTTTCTACATCTATAAAGTTTTAGAATACTTACAGGTCAATGTAAATCTATCAAGTGGCTGTGCAGTAGTACAGTCTTGATAGTAATTGTAAACTAGCAAGTTAAGCAAGTTATTAACTGCCAGACTAATAGAAGAGTATGTTAGCAAGCCTATTACCCACAAACCTGCTATTCAATTTACTGCTTCAGTCATGAGTGTCAGTTGCTCCAGTCCAGTTTATAGGAAAAAAGTCCTGTATTCACAGAAGAGAGGAAAATTCTGGAGACTAATATCGTCGAACACATGTTGTACTCCGATGTAAAGATGACATCTGAGTTCAAACAGCCACCCACCATTATGTAGTTCGCCTCAGCATTGAAGAAGCATGTACAGAAGACTAATTTTGGCACCCAGACTCGGATAGCTAAAAAGAGCACATGAACCTACACCTGTAAATGCAACTGAAAGCCTGCAGCACTAGTCCCGCAACGAAGCATTCCTACCGCTAAAATATTGGTGGCAGCAGAACCTAATTTTGGGAAGAATAACAGATCCCCAAGACAGGACAAGAGCATCAGCATAATGTTTCTGTTAAAACAGCCTTAAAAATATCCCCAAAATACAGGTTATGGACCAAAAACGACAAGCCAAAATAATTGTGTCATAAGCTATCAGACCATACAACCTTGGTCCTCTCTGAAGAATCACATGATGTCACCACCATCAGTACTATGGAACTTCAGCAGGAGGGAGACTGGGGTTTTCTGGCATTGAGTTGGTCACCTAGGACATCATCAATGATGTCATTGACAGATTTTCCCACCCCTCTCCTCTCCATGCCTCTGACAGCGCAATTACCCTGTGTGTAAAATGGCAGACAGTTTTTTTTTTTTTTTTTAAAGTTGTTTTCGTCCACTACTATGATGTTGCTGTGGCAGTAGGGGCAGTAGGGGTGTTGTATTAAGCATCAATTAATAGGAAATTTAGAAATCCAAAATGGAGCATTGTCATGCTGGTGATAAAAGATCACTTTTGATAAATATAGAATTCAAAATGGCTGACCTGAAATACTGATACAGCTCAGTGGTGTCAGAATCCAGGGTGCTAGGACAAAGAGAAGTGAACTGTATGCTGATCAACTTAACATGTTTTTCCTCCAGCTGTTATTCAAGCTGTCGCCAACGCTTGTCATACAGCAACATGTTATTCAAATTCAAACATCATGAACCCCGCTTTTCCCCTTAGTTTGAACAACTGCCTTTTTGACACCACAGTTCAAACAGGTTGTTTTTGGATCTTACATTAAAATGTATGGTTGTAGCTATTGTGCTGTATAGTAGGAATAGTTGAGTGTTGGACACCACACCGAGGGGAAAGGATCTTCTGCAGTCTGGGGATGTGCTGCCACTGCCATCTTACGAATAATTGCCAATACTCCATAAGAACAATGAAGTCAGATGAGGGACACAAATTTCCACACAGTTTACATGCAAATAGCTAAAGCTATTGCAGATTATTTTGAAGATGTGCTTCTACCTGCCGGCTTTAGTGGTTTCTTATAACCACAGTGGACAAATGGCAGAATGATGATAGTTCTACATGTATGTTTTATACTCAAAAGCAGCCAATCCAGACTTCATAATAATCATATTTTTGACAGTATTGCGGGGAACAACATTCTGGATCGAGAAAATGTTTTTCTGTGGCTTTAATAACATGATCTGTAGAATACTTGTGCAGTCTGAGGCAGTAGACCTCTTAACGAAGCTGTTACAGTAGTCCAGGCCATCGATCCATTAGAAGATTTTTCTTTTAAAAGCAGGTCAGTTCCACTTTGTAACAAGTGTGTGCGTTTTTGTGTAGATAATTCACTGCAGGAATTAATGCTGACAGGGATTCGCTGGCTGTTAGATATTGCTGACATGGGTGAGAGACACATGATTGCTGCGGCTCTGGCAGCAGTCCTGACTCGTAGCACACCTAATGTGATAAGGTAGGCACTGTAAAGATTCATGTTCTTGACTACTGCTGAGAAACTGACGTTACAGTATGTGAGTATCTGTGATGCACTGTAAACTGTGTAAAATATCGAAACACAAACTTGTATTCTCTGTACCAAGAAATAGTATTATTTGCCAATTGAAGTTGTGAAAATGAACATAGGCAAAATGTATGCAGTTATTATTCTCTAGCCATTTTAGAGGAATGCTAAATTTTTCTTATTACTTAATTTGAATGTTTTACCATCAGTTGCAGCATTGTAATTGAGAGAATCGATGTTTTTCTCCGTAATCTACCAACTTACCAGCTGAGCTGTAACTTCTTCACATCTGTATAACCCATATTGTTGCACTGTAGTGGAACAGTTCAGTAGAGACCTAAAGGGAAAGCAGTTATAATGTAATTATCATCGTCAGCTTTCATTGTTCACTCATCATCCATATTTTCACTTTTTCCCATATATGTCGTATGTTTAATCGCAATTTTCATGTTTTCAATATTGCATGTGTAAATCAGGGCCGGCCACGGTGTGCCAAACTTCACGTGTGCTCAGTCTGCTCGCCAAGGCTCTGCCTGTTTCGGCCCTTGTCAGAAGTATCTGTTACAGCATGACATTTCGTTTAGTACTCCAGTGTGACATCTTTCGATTGGCTATATTCTTTGACAGATTCGTGGTGTTAGCACTGTTTACCCTTTGCTATTTGTTCGGGTATGGACATTCCAGGGCCAGTGGATGCTCACACAAAAAAAGGGCGTGTAGCGATCTATCATCAACAGCCTTTTAAAAAGAATGAGAACGATGGAAGCGCGTGATGAGAATTCTCATTATATATTAAGCAGTCGCATAAGCGACGGGTGGTGTATGAATTTGCAGTTAACTGACATTACTCTAGCATGCAGAAAGAATTTAAAGACTCAGTTGACGATATTAACACTGATCGACAGATGGGATTCGTTGTTCTGTACATCAAGAAGCACTTTGCGCTAAATTTTCAGGCAAAGAGACCATAAAGAAACTGGTGGTACGTATAGTAAAAGTTTTGAAGTCGCACATATTAGCCCACTGTCACTTACAACAGTTGTCAATGTAACTCAATGAAGAGCATGAGGACAAATATTTCTGCTAAGTACATTGGTTAGGTCAAGGGGAATGCCTGGAACGATTATCATTTTAAAACTCGATATTTATGAAGGAAAGAGTGCATTAACAAAAATTAGAACATCCGGAATAGATTGCGGGCCTCGTATTTTAAGTGGACTTCATGCACACTGCTCACAGTAAGACAGTGCAAAGTTAGATACAACTTCTTTCTGACTTGATGGGGATGAATTTAGAAAGAAAATTGAGCCACAGAAATGGTACATTCTGACAATAAACGTTTTCAGGACACTGCCAATCGCACATCTGCAATCGAGACCGTTCGCTGTTCCAGTTGAAAGTGCTCCTGAGCACATGCAAACGTAACCGATTAATTCGCAATGTAATTCACATTTTTACATTAAAACTAAAGGACGTGTACATCGCTTTCTGTAGGTACAGTTTCCATGTCTCCATAACGTGGTTGCAAAAGTGCATCAACATTACAGTCGACATATTTGTGTGAAGACCTTAGATGATTGATGATGATGATGTCCCATGCTTCTTGACATCGGATAGGGGAGACCCGCACCGCCGCACAAGACAAGGTCCTAATGGAGGTGGTTTGTCGTTGCCTCCGTCCGACCGTAATGGGGATGGATATGGATGATGATGATGATGATGAAGACGACACAACAACACCCAGTCATCCTGGGGCAGGTGCGTCTCCCTACGTCTCGCTACGAATTGGTGTGAAGTCAGTTTGGCCAGACGGATGTGGCAGCAAATGAAAACTCGGAAGTTTAGATACGCACGAAATGGCGTTTTGGTGTCATTGTTGAAAAATAAGAAATAAAAGAACTCATTAACAGTTAGCGAACAGACGGCTTCGAGAATTACGTTTCATTCTACACAGTTCCCGGTTTTTTCCTTACTATCGAAATTTTTTCGTGGTTACTAAACAAGACAGTGAATGCCAACAATGATTTCTTTGTTGGGTTGGTGCTCCTTCTGCATTGTTAGAATCATACACGCGTTTTGTTTTGTGATTGCGAAAGCATAATTAGCATTATATAAAAATCCAAGAAAAGCATGCGAAGGGCAGTTCAGCAGCCACCGAAGCTTGTATTTGTTGACTAGTGACGTTAGCTGGTCAGATGTAATAAGTAAGCATAACTTTTTAGCAAAACTCGGCCCTTAGAAATGTCAGTATAAATAATCGCGTGTGTTAGTAAACATTAGGTCCCAATATGCTATCGTATCCAGAATGAGATTTTCAGTCTGCAGCGGAGTGTGCGCTGATATGAAACTTCCTGGCAGATTAAAACTGTGTGCCGGACCGAGACTCGAACTCGGGACCTTTGCCTTTCGCGGGCAAGTGCTCTACCAACTGAGCTACCCAAGTTCGATTCACGCCCCACCCTCACAGCTTACTGGCAGAAGTAAAGCTGTGAGGACGGGGCGTGAGTCGTGCGTTGGTAGCTCAGTTGGTAGAGCACTTGCCCGCGAAAGGCAAAGGTCCCGAGTTCGAGTCTCGGTCCGGAACACAGTTTTAATCTGCCAGGAAGTTTCATGCTATCGTATGATTGTCATTATTTTCATAAAATGCCGATTTTTTATCAGTTAGCTGCGTTTGTAACGACTCAAATTCGATTGTCAACATACTTAGTTGTGGGTCTAATCTATGCGAATGGCAGACGAGTAATGATCTAAGATTGCCACTCTCATTTCAGAACGTAGAAAATTTGTTTCCCTATTACACGCACGGACTAGACGCGCTGTTAATACGTCTAATAAGCACAGTTACAGTGGTGTAAAATTGCAACACAAAAAAATAATTAATGTAGATTAATGACATTTCGGCAATCATTTTCATAGTTAACATATTGAAGTGATTAACATTGCAAAATCACGCGTTAATGTAAGCGTGAGATAACCCATTGCAAATGTGAAATGCTGGTATGTTAATAACCGGTGAGACCGACAAAATGTTGAATCCAAGCATACAAACGTGAATACAATTTGCTATACAGGTGCTGGATGTCAGATTGTGGGATGACGTTCCATGCCTGTTGCACATTGTCGGTAAGCACAGGGACTGTTAATATCGGTAAGCACAGGGACTGTTAATGCTGTTTGTGGATGAGGCTGTAGTTGCCCGAGGATGTCCCATAAATACTTGATTGGAGACAGAGCTGGTGATCGAGCAGACCAAAGCAGCAACATTTGGACCGTGTATAAGAGAATCTTGGCTTACGACAGCAGTATGTGGGCAAGCGTTATCCTGTTGGAAAACATTCCCTGGAATGCTGTTCATGAATGGCAGCAGAACAGGTCGAATCACGAGACTGACGACCGATTTTCAATTAGGATGCGTGGGATAACCAGGAAAGCTGTGCCTCCCCGGATATTGCCTGCACTGAGTTTGACCCCTCACCCATGGTCTAGTGGGAGATCATTCCAGAGTCTGACAGGCAGCGAAAAACTTTCGTGGGGCCGATCGTAGGGCCTCCCCGGTTCGTTTGACGAACAGGTTTCGGGCGTTATCTGTGGCTGACGGTGTCTCTGATCCGGATGCAGTCGGCCACCCCGTTCCAGAGGAAGCTTCTTGGCCCGAAAGGTCTGGGCATTCACAGAGGGTGGGTTTGCTGGTAGTTGGGAACTCCAACGTTAGGCGCGTAATGGGACCCCTTAGGAGCATTTCACATTTGCAATGGGTTATCTCACGCTTACATTAACGCGTGATTTTGCAATGTTAATCACTTCAATATGTTAACTATAAAAATGATTGCCGAAATTTCATTAATCTACATTAATTATTTTGTAGTGTTGCAATTTTGCACCACTGTAACTGTGCTTATTAGACGTATTAACAGCGCGTCTAGTCCGTGCATGTAATAGGGAAACAAATTTTCCACGTTCTGAAACGAGAGTGGCAATCTTAGATCATTACTCGTCTGCCATTCGCATAGATTAGACCCACAACTAAGTATGTTGACAATCGAATATGAGTCGTTACAAACGCAGCTAACTGATAAAAAATCGTTATTTTATGAAAATAATGACAATCATACGATAGCATGAAACTTCCTGGCAGATTAAAACTGTGTGCCGGACCGAGACTCGAACTCGGGACCTTTGCCTTTCGCGGGCAGGTGCTCTACCAACTGAGCTACCAACGCACGACTCACGCCCCGTCCTCACAGCTTTACTTCTGCCAGTTTTTTAGGTTAGAGGGTCTCAAGGAGGGGAAGGAAGCCAGTGTGCACTCTGTGTGCATTCCGGGGGGAGTCATTCTGGATGTGGAAAGGGTGCTTCCGGATGCCGTGAAGAGTACAGGGTGCAGCCAACTGCAGGTAGTGGCTCATGTCGGTACCAATTACGTGTGTGGCTTTGGATCGGAGCAGATTCTGTCTGATTTTGGGCGGCTAGCGGAAATGATAAAGACTGCCAGTCTTGCTTCCGAGATTAAGGTGGAGCTCATCATCCGCAGCATTGTCGATAGAACCGACTGTGGTCCTTTGGTGCAGAGCCGAGTGGAGGGTCTGAATCAGAGGCTCAGGCGGTTCTGTGACCGTGTAGGCTGCAGATTCCTTGACTTGCGCCATCGGGTGATGGGTTTCCGGGTTCCGCTTTATAGGTCAGGAGTCAACTACACACAGGAGGCTGCTACACGGGTAGCGGGGGCTGTGTGGAAGGGACTGGGCGGTTTTTTAGGTTAGAGGGTCTCAAGGAACCACAGAAGGGGCGTCCGTCAGAAAGTGGGCAGGTAAAAGACCGTGGGGTGGTAGTAGAAACGATTGGTATTGTAGTGGTAAATTGTCGTAGCTGTGTTGGGAAAGAACCAGAGCTCCAAGCCCTAATAGAAAGCACTGAAGCTCAAATAGAGAGCTGGCTAAAGCCGGAAATAAGTTCAGCCGAAATTTTTTCAAACGATCTAACAGTGTTCAGAAAGGATAGATTAAATACAGTTGGTGGTGGAGTATTTATTGCTGTCAGAGGTAGTTTGCTTTGTAGCGAAATTAAAGTAGATAGTTCATGTGAAATAGTATGGGTGGAGGTTATACCTGACAATCGGACTAAACTATTAATTGGATCGTTTTACGACCCCCCCCCCCCCCCCCCCCCCGACTCAGAAGACATAGTTGCTGAACAGTTCAAAGAAAACTTGAGTCTCATTTCAAATAAGTACCCCGCTCATACGATTATAGTCGGTGGTGACCTCAATCTACCCTCGATATGCTGGAAAAATTATATGTTTTAAGGCCGGCGGCAGGCATAAATCATCATCCGAAATTGTACTGAATGCTTTCTCAGAAAATTATTTTGAACAATTAGTTCATGAGACCACTCGAAGCGTAAATGGTCGCGAAAGCATACTTGACCTTTCAGCAATAAATAATCCTGGACAAATAGTGAGTGAGTGTTGTGACGAGTACAGGGATTAGAGACCACAAGGCAGTTGCTGCTAGGCTGAATACCGTAACACCTACAACCATAAAAAAGAACGCAAAATATAGCTATTTAAAAAAGCTGATAAAAATGCTCTTAACGCCTTTTTAAGAGACAGTCTTCACTCCTTCCGATCTGATCATGTAAGTGTAGAAAAGTTGTGGAATTTTTTCAAAGAGATAGTATCAACAGCAGTTGAGAGATACATACCACATAAATTAAGTGATGGTACTGATCCCCCATGGTACACAAAACAGGTCAGATCGTTGTTGCAGAAGCAACGAAAAAAAACATGTCAAATTTAAAAGAACGCAAAATCCCCAAGATTGGCAAAGTTTTACAGAAGTTCGAAATATGGCGCGTACTGCAATGCGAGATGCTTGTAATAATTTCCACAACGAAATTCTGTCTCGAAATCTGGCAGAAAACCCAAAGAGATTCTGGTCATACATTAAAGCACACCAGTGGCAAGACACAATACCCTCACTGCGCGATAACAATGGTGAAGTCACTGATGACAGTGCCACTAAAGCAGAGTTATTAAACACGGTTTTCCGAAACTCCTTCACCAAAGAAGGCGAAATAAATATTCCTGAATTCCAATCAAGACCAACTGCCAAGATGAGAAACATAGAAGTAGATATCCTCGGTGTAAGAAAGCAGCTTAAATGACTTAATAAAGTATGCTGATAAAATAGCTCAATATTTAGCAATTATATACAACCATTCGCTCACAGAAAGATACGTACCTAAAGACGGGAAAATTGCTCAAATCACAACAATACCCAAAAAGGGAAGTAGGAGTAATCCGCTGAATTACAGGTCTATATCACTAAGGTCGATTTGCAGTAGAGTTTTAGAACATATACTGTATTCGAACATTATGAAGTACCTCGAAGAAAACGATTTATTGACATATAGTCAGCATGGAATCAGAAAATATCGTTCTTGTGAAACACAACTAGCTCTTTATACTCATGAAGTAATAAGTGCTACCGATAGGGGACGTCAAATTGATTCCGTATTTTTAGATTTCCAGAAGGCTTTCGACACCGTTCCTCACAAGCAGTCTTCTAACCAAACTGTGTGCCTACGGAGTATCGCCTCAGTTGTGCGACTGGGTTCGTGATTTCCTGTCAGGAAGGTCACAGTTCGTAGTAATAGACGGAAAGTCATCGAGTAAAACAGAAGTAATATCCGGCGTTCCCCAAGGAAGTGCTATAGGCCCTCTATTGTTCCTGATCTATATTAACAACATAGGAGACAATCTGAGTAGCCGTCTTAGATTGTTTGCAGATGATGCTGTCATTTACCGTCTTGTAAAGTCATCAGATGATCAAAACGATTTGCAAAATGATTTAGATAAGATATCTGTATGGTGCGAAAAGTGGCAATTGACCCTGAATAAAGAAAAGTGCGAAGTTATTCACATGAGTACTAAAAGAAATCAGCTAAATTTCGATTACGCGGTGTCACAAATCTGAGGGCTGAAAATTCAACTAAATGTTTAGGGATTACAATTACAAATAACCTAAATTGGAACGATCACATAGATATTGTGGGTAGAGCAAACCAAAGTCTGCGACTCATTGGCACGACACTTGAAGGTGCAACAGGTCTACCAAAGAGACTGCTTACACTACGCTTGTCCGCTCTATTCTGGAGTACAGCTGTACGGTGTGGGATCCGCATCAGGTGGGCCTGACGGATGGCATCGAAGAAGTATAAAGAAGGGCAGCTCGTTTTGTATTATCGCGAAATAGGCTGGTTCAAATGGCTCTGAGCACTATGGGACTTAACTTCTAAGGTCATCAGTCCCCTAGAACTTCGAACTACTTAAACCTAACTAACCTAAGGACATCACACACATCCATGCCCGAGGCAGGATTCGAACCTGCGACCGCAGCAGTCACGCGGTTCCAGACTGTAGCGCCTAGAATCGCACGGCTACCCCGGTCGGCCGCGAAATAGGGGAGATAGTGTTACAGACATGACATGTGAATTGGAGTGGCAATCATTAAAACAAAGGCGTTTTTCGTTGCCACGGGATCTTCTCATGAAATTTCAATCACCAGTTTTCTCCTCCGATTCTGTTGGCACCCACCTACATAGGGAAAAATGATCATCACGTTAAAATAAGAGAAATCAGGGCTCGTACGGAAAAATTTGAGTGCTCGTTTTTACCGCGTGCCGTCCGAGAATGGAACGGTAGAGAGACAGCATGGAGGTGGTTCATTGAACCCTCTGCCAGGCACTTTATTGTGAATAGCAGAGTAATCACGTAGATGTAGATGAAAGCTCGTGCTTTCTTACGAAGTAGCACCTTTGGCCATAACTCCAGGTTTAGCTCAAGAGTGTCTAACTACACTGTAGCACGTAGACAGCTGGCCACATCCTAACTAACAGCCATCACTGCCACTGAGGCAGAATCAGCTTTCATTGGAAAACGCAATAGACTGCAATGAGCTCTCGCGTGCAGCATTCAAGTCGCAAATGGCAGTTGTTTCCGGTTAGTGTACTGTACGCTACAAAGCGTCTGGCTCGAAGCTGTCCTTGGAAGTGACCCATTTCTAACAGTTCATGCCCCATGGCTGTCTGGAGCCCGGTCGTCTTGTGACCGTACATTCTTGTGAACTCCGCAGCCAGCAGTCATGTACAGTGGTTACATTCCTGCCAAGTCTCTCCGCACTATCGGAGAAGGATCATCCAGCTTCTCGTTGCCCTATTACACGACCTTGTTCAAATTCAGTGAGGTGTTGATAATGGCGTGTTTGACGCTGTAAAGGTGTTCTTGACCAACACCAACTCACCACGTTCATCTCCTACATAACTAACGCTCACACCCGTTACGGTGTGTATTTAAAGCAAACAAGGTGTGCATCCTCATAGTGGCGCTACTAGTCCCACGCTTCTGTGTCTAGAAATTTGAGTAGACACCACCTTTCAGAGAAATTTTCCATTATTTTGTTGATCTTAAAACATCTAAGTAAAACAAAAGCTTTTAATACAGGTGGATCAATACTAACAGCACTTATTCGTTGGCGGGACTGACACGAGGGAGCCTACTTTACTCTTTGCTACATGTCGCTAGGGCCCACAGTGCCCCATTTTCGGACTGGCCGTGAGACAGTTTATACCTGAGCTTCGCGAGGTGCTAGGAAAGCAACAACCGCAGCATGTCGCTGTTGCTTTCATTTACAGCAGACATACCAGTTAAAACCTTAGTTAAATTTTGAGATGATTATGAGCTACGTGTGATGTGACTGATAACCACATATGTTCACTGAGGAAGCATTTGTTTTACTTAAACGATGTACGATCAAGAAAATCACGAAAAATTGCTTTGGATCTTGGTACAAGTAAGAATGACATATAGCCATACAATCAGCGTAAATCGATAAAGAAACATGCTTAAAAGTTTTGATTAACAATTCTCTGACGTCGTTATTATTGGCCCTATAGCGGCCCACCTGGAGCCCACATCCTCGATCTGGTGTGATCAAAGTGACAGAAGATGCCCATTATCTAATTCACCGAATTCCATATAATATAAGCACCTATTATTTCTAATGTGCCAGAATGTTCGACTAATATATCCAAACTCCGGCATTACTAGCCTTGTTGCTGTGTCCTGTCTCAAACTACGATGCTAGGAATGCAGGAAAACCATGTGTCGGTCGTGAAGAACTTAGAAGGCTGTGGGGAAAAATGAAAATGCAAAACAATTAGTTCCTGTAGAATGAAATTTTCGCTCTACAGCGGAGTGTGCGCTGATATGAAACTTCCTGGCAGATTAAAACTCTGGGCGGTCTATGGCGCTGCAGTCATGGACTGTGCGGCTGATCCCGGCGGAGGTTAGAGTCCTCCCTCGGGCATGTGTGTGTGTGTGTGTGTGTGTGTGTGTGTGTGTGTGTGTGTGTGTGTGTGTGTGTGTTTGTCCTTAGGATAATTTAGGTAAAGTAGTGTGTAAGCTTAGGGATTGATGACCTTAGCAGTAAAGTCCCATAAGATTTAAAAAAAAAAAAATTAAAACTGTGTTCCGGACCGAGACTCGAACTCGGGACCTTTGCCTTTCGCGGGCAAGTGCTCTACCAACTGAGCTACCCAAGCACGACTCACGCCCCGTCCTCACAACTTTAATTCCACCAGTGCCTCGTCTCCGAGTTTAATTAGCTCCTCTGTTTACAAGTTCTACAACATGTCACACAAAAAAGCGCATATCATGAAGCATATTATCATGGTCTGTGAAGCTCGTAGATGAGTGCGTTCAATGGTAGAAGAAAGTGGACGTGTTTGCTAAACCGCTTTTGTATAACATTTGTCTTTTGTTGACTCCTAATAAGAATCACAAGAGGAAGAGGTATACTTGGAAAAGGCCGGGAGATACGGGAAGATTTCAATTAGATTACATCATGGTCAGACAGAGATTCCGAAATCAGATACTGGATTGTAAGGCGTACCCAGGAGCAGATATAGACTCAGATCACAATATAGTAGTGATGAAGAGTAGGCTGAAGTTCAAGACATTAGTCAGGAAGAATCAATACGCAAAGAAGTGGGATGCGGAAGTACTAAGGAATGACGAGATACGTTTGAAGTTCTCTAACGCTATAGATACAGCAATAAGGAATAGCGCTGTAGGCAGTACAGTTGAAGAGGAATGGACATCTCTAAAAACGGCCACCACAGAAGTTGGGAAGGAAAACGTAGGTACAAATAAGGTAGCTGCGAAGAAACCATGGGTAACAGAAGAAATACTTCAGTTGATTGATGAAAGAAGGAAGTACAAACATGTTCCGGGAAAATCAGGAATACAGAAACACAAGTCGCTGAGGAATGAAATAAATAGGAAGTGCAGGGAAGCTAAGACGAAATGGCTGCAGGAAAAATGTGAAGACATCGAAAAAGATATGATTGTCGGAAGGACAGACTCAGCATACAGGAAAGTCAGAACGACCTTTGGTGACATCAAAAGCAACGGTGGTAACATTAAGAGTGCAACGAGAATTCCACTGTTAAATGCAGAGGAGAGAGCAGATAGGTGGAAAGAATACATTGAAAGCCTCTATGAGGGTGAAGATTTGTCTGATGTGATAGAAGAAGAAACAGGAGTCGATTTAGAAGAGATAAGGGATCCAGTATTAGACTCGGAATTTAAAAGAGCTTTGGAGGACTTACGGTCAAATAAGACAGAAGGGATAGATAACATTCCATCAGAATTTCTAAAATCATTGGGGGAAGTGGCAACAAAACGACTATTCACGTTGGTGTGTAGAATATATGAGTCTGGCGACATACTATCTGACTTTCGGAAAAGCATCATCCACACAATTCCAAAGACGGCAAGAGCTGACAAGTGCGAGAATTATCGCACAATCAGCTTAACAGCTCATGCATCGAAGCTGCTTACAAGAATAATATACAGAAGAATGGAAAAGAAAATTGAGAATACGCTAGATGACTATCAGTTTGGCTTTACGAAAAGTAAAGGGACGAGAGAGGCAATTCTGACGTTACGGCTAATAATGGAAGCAAGGCTAAAGAAAAATCAAGACACTTTCATAGGATTTGTCGACCTGAAAAAAGCGTTCGACAATATAAAATGGTGCAAGCTGTTCGAGATTCGGAAAAAAGTAGGGGTAAGCTGCAGGGAGAGACGGGTCATATACAATATGTACAACAACCAAGAGGGAATAATCCAAGAGTGGACGGTCAAGAACGAAGTGCTCGTATTAAGAAGGGTGTAAGACAAGGCTGTAGCCTTTCGTCCCTACTCTTCAATCTGTACATCGAGGAAGTAATGATGGAAATAAAAGAAAGGTTCAGGAGTGGAATTAAAATACAAGGTGAAAGGATATCAATGATACGATTCGCTGATGACATTGCTATCCTGAGTGAAAGGGAAGAAGAATTAAATGATCTGCTGAACGGAATGAACAGTCTAATGAGTACACAGTATGGTTTCCGAGTAAATCGGAGAAAGGCGAAGGTAATGAGAAGTAGTAGAAATGAGAACAGCGAGAAACTTAACATCAGGATTGATGGTCACGAAGTCAATGAAGTTAAGGAATTCTGCTACCTAGGCAGTAAAATAACCAATGACGGACGGAGCAAGGAGGACATCAAAAGCAGACTCGCCATGCAAAAAAGGCGTTTCTGGCCAAGAGAAGTCTACTAATATCAAATACCGGCCTTAATTTGAGGAAGAAATTTCTGAGGATGTACGTCTGGAGTACAGCATTGTATGGTAGTGAAACATGGACTGTGGGAAAACCGGAACAGAAGAGAATCGAAGCATTTAAGATGTGGTGCTATAGACGAATGTTGAAAATTAGGTGGACTGATAAGGTAAGGAATGAGGAGGTTCTACGCAGAATCTGAGAGGAAAGGAGCATGTGGAAAACACTGATAAGGAGAAGGGACAGGATGATAGGACATCTGCTAAGGCATGAGGGAATGACTTCCATGGTATTAGAGGGAGCTGTAGAGGGCAAAAACTGTAGAGGAAGACAGAGATTGGTATACGTCAAGCAAAAGTCAGTACAGTTCGTATCTCATCTTTCGTTTCCTGTACAGTACAGTAGGGGCACATGTTATTTGTCAGTCCGTTTCTTTGCCGGTTATGCTGTGTAAAGCTTTGCATTTCAGTATAAAGAACAGGCGAATGGTTTCACGAATCTGTCCCGAACTGTGTTTTGATAGTTTGGTATAATCTTCTTTGTTAAGGTGATACACCACAAGTTACCATACTGTCCCGCTGTGATAGAGGAAGATTGGAAAGTAACGCACAGTAATCTTATTACCAAAAAGATTAATAGGTAACATAACAAAAAAAAATCGCAATGAACATTTCTTCCTATTTTTCTACATAGCCACCAACGTTGTAAACACATTTCTCGCATCGTGGCACCAGTTTCAATATGTCCTGTTCGCAGGAGACCATTTGGTTGGACTACAGCTATCAGTGGACCACTGACGTCGCAAAGCATTGGCCAGCCAGGAATTTCTACATGAGACCAAAGAGATGAAAGTCCGACGGTGTAAGGTCCGGACTGTGTGGTGGATGTTGGAGCATCTCCCACCCAAATTTAGTGATTTTACTACGAACAGGAGGAGCAACGGGGAGGGGGGGAGCATTTTCAGGAAGATCTTTGACGCCGTCAGCATTAATGTTGTGGTGTTTGTCATGAAGGGCACGACGTAACTTAACCAAAGTATTAATGTAGGTTGCAACATTCATAGTGGTCCAGTGTTCAGAGAAGTCCACCAGTAACACACCTTGCTTATTCCAGAACACCGTCGCAAGCATTTTCGTAACAGATTGAGTCACTTTGATTTTTTTTTTTTTTTTCATACTAGGGAACCAGCATGTTTCTACTCCATATAGGCCGGCTTGGTTTCGGACATGTAGTGGTACTTCCACACTCACCACCAGTGACGATTCCTTTCTGAAAGTCATGTCCTTCTGCGGCGTAACGCGCTTAAGTGATCCAAGGTTGTCGTCATTCGCTGGCCCATGTACTTGCCTGTCAGGTTCCTAGGCATCCATCGAGCACTAACTTAACGAAACATCAACATGCCATGAACAGTATTGTGCATCGCACCATAAGACATGTTGAACTGCTGCAATAACTTTCACAGTTGCACAGACCGGGCGTTCAAAATTTCTGCCTCATTGGCTCTGACATCCTCTGGAGTTACAGCTGTTTCCTGCCTCACGGTTCGCGGCGAATCACTAAGGTTGACACGACACTCTTGGTAGTATGCACGCCACCTAGAGACATCGCTACACTCCATGCACTCGTCTCTTTACACGCCACATCTGCCTCTATGCATTTCACTTGGTTTATGCCGTTTAGCCCACTGCTCTTTCGAAGTTGACGACAGTAACATGCGCTTCATGGTTGTTTCGTGGTTCAGGCGTTTCTCACTAGAGCTGCACATGAATACAAAATAATCTCTTTAGCTCAAAATCCAACCTAGATCGTCGTGAAATTCAACATTCCTGCTGCAATGCCAGGGATGAAAAAAATTGTTGTGCCTTACTTTCCGATTCTGCTTCGTAATTGCAAATGATTTCGATTCTCAGTGATGTAGGCTGCACAACTGTGATAGAAACTTGCACATAATTGCTGCTTCTATCATTTGTAAACACGAGGACGCTCTACAAGACAGCCGCAGAATAAGAGAGAGCATATTGACTTCTTATTTATTATTTTTTGAATGACAGATGAATCCTTAGCAAGAGATTTATTTTACTCAAGTGAACGCCTGATCTACTAAAAAACATACGAATCGAAGAAACTAAACCTATGGCGCCACTTTCAACGACGGAACTAAGCTGTCTGCTTTGTCGTAGCTGGGGGAGGTATGTGATATGACAGGACTGCTTTGTTGTCCATTGGGGATTAAGTTTTCTCAAACAAGAGTTGGTGGTGCCTCTCTGCTGCTTTTACCTGTTTGTTCGGTGTATGAAGAACGAAGGGGAAAAAATGCTTGCTTTTGCTTTCTAATAGTACTCCAGTTTCAAGCCATTCACAAATAGCTTTCTCAAAAACACAGTGCAGATGAAAGCCCACCCGCCTTGTCACATATCTTTCCTAATTTGAAAGGAGTGTGAAATGTGTCTCCTAAATTTCAGTTCTCAAGTTGTTCAACATGGTCTGATGAACTATTGTTTTATGCTTCAGGTTCGCGCTATCAGAGAACCCAGATTTGGTTCACACAAAGCTGGAGATGAGCCGCACCCTTCTTCATGTGGCAGCACAGTCTGGATCGTCAGTGGCTGTGCGGTGCCTCCTAGACTACCCGATCGATGTGAATGCCAGTGATGGTCGGGGTGTGACCCCCTTGCATGAAGCAGCTGCCCACTGCGATGCCCACGTGCTGATGCTGCTGCTCAAGGCGGGGGCCAACGCCCAGGCCAGGGATATTGACGGCAGAACCGCTCTTCACTATGCAGCCAGTGGCGGCTCAGCCTCCGGTATCCGGATCCTCTTGGCGGAGGGCCTGACTCCAGACGTTGAGAGCGCCAACGGTTGCTCGCCACTGCACGAGGCTGCCTCTAGCTCTAACCACCACTGTGTCCAGCTGCTACTGAATGCTGGCGCAGACTTGCACATGACGACAAATGCAGGCTGGACAGCGCTGCACTGGGCTGCCAACAAAGGAACCGTCCGCTCTCTAAGGATGCTACTCGAAGCTGGTATCCAACCAGGAGTCAGAACGCATCAGGATGAAACTCCGCTCCATCTAGCAGCAGAGCGCGGGCACTCAGATATGGTGACACATCTGGTGAATTACGGAGCTGATGTAGAAGCTTTGGACAGCGCTGGTAGGACACCAGCTAAACGAGCCTCAGACTACGTTCAGAAGCAGCAGGAGGAGGCTGCGGCTGCTGCATCCGTTAAAGCTGCTGCAGCTAAAAAGGTGGAAGAAACTAAGCAACACAGACGTCAGAGGGAAACTGGCCAGAATTTGGCCGCACCACCGGCTGAGGAAACCAACACTGAGCTGCGTTCTAATGTGCCTCACTCTGAAGATGTACAAGGAGATGATTCCCAGTTATATTATGATGAAGTGGAGGGCAGTGAATACAGTTTCCAATCTGAATCGGAAATAAGTGGGCAGATATACTCTGATAATGGCAGTGACTTCGAGGAGGAAAATTATTCATCAGAAACTGCTTCAGTAGGATTCCCTGCTTATAATAAACCACCACCTTTGCTTTCTGTAGAAACAAACATTGGGCAGTATGGTAATCAAAACCGTGGACGTTACCAGAGAGGAAAATATCGTGGAAGAGGGCGTGGCAATTTCAGAGGTCACAAATCAGGTTCGAGGGGTGGTGGACATGTACAGTCACAGGAAGGAAAACCTGAGCACACTCGAGAATATAAGCCGTCCTCAGATAGAGCACAAAATGCTGGGTATGTACAGCAGGGGGAACATCACCGCCGTCAACGCCATCGTCCTCACCATGCAAAGGAGGGGGAGGCCAAAAGGGAATATAATAACCAAAGTAGCTCCAGTGATACTAGGAGAAAGGAACACGTCACTTACCCAGTAGGTGAGGACACCAAAATGAAGCATGCTGTCAGCAAAGATAGACAAAAACACCCAAGTGGCGAGGGACATGTGCCCCAGAATATGGTTCAAAATACTATAATTTACACAGCAGGTGAGGACGCCAAAATGAAGCATCCTTTCAGCAAAGATAGACAGAAACACCCAAGTGACGAAAGATATGTGCCCCAGAATACGGTTCCAAATACTGGAACAAGAAACTTACAAAGGCGTGAGGCCTATGGTTCCACCGAGCAGATAAATCGCCAGGGAAATAGAAGTGGCGGCACTTTCTTGGATGAATTAAGGTATTTGCAAGAAAAACTCGCTTCTGTCGACGCTGGAACTACCCAATCGCCGAAGCCTGTACCACCTCCAAAACCTAAACCACCTCCAAGGCCACAACTATAAATACTAGTAGCACAGTGGCCTTATTTTTTAAGTGTTATGACCTTCTTGTCGATCATTTTCTCATCGAAAAGCTGCAGAGTTTATCAGATTCTGTTTTTGGCTGTATGATGTAATGTTTTGCTGAGAATTTGAACATAAAATAGTTTGTATTTAGTACAAACACTTAAGTTGTCAGGTTGTACATGTCAGGTAACCTTTTAATGGCCCTCTCTTTACCTCCTGTTCAATTGCTCATCCAGTATTGTTGAATCTTGCTCTTTTTCCTACTGCCCTGTTGCACAGATTAGGTGGACGATGCCATCAAGATCGGAACATTATTGCTTCAATGTGTGCCTTCAGTAAAAGGTTTGAAGACTGTCGTTTTTTACTGTTGTAAATGTTAAATATATTTGTGTGATAATAAATTAAATTGTTTACCATTATCTTATTATTGCCTTAATAAAAGACTACCTGCTCTACCCGAACACTACAGCTTCAGTGCCAATAACCATTAACAATAAAGCTAATATAGTAAGCTGGAAAACAGACATTTGGAGAGCTCTATCTAACCAGTCTTTGGAATGAGCGCCACAGTAAACTTCCAACCATTCATTCACTTCATATTTCTTGTTTGGTCTGTTACAGTAATGTACATGTTTTCAAATCTATGTTTATCGATTTGTATGTACCTGTCATCTCTGGAAGTAGTGAACAATATCCTTTGCAAGGATTTATGTATGAATTCTTTCAGTGGATTCTATCTTGGGTTTGGCACTTCGTGCTTGTATTAATATGAGATTATTTCGTAATGTCTGATTTCGCTTCTTTTGGGAGTTGGTAACTTTTTTTTTCAGATGCTTGCTACATTGTACTCATAGCTATGTCGTGTTGCAAATAAATTATTGGTGCAGATGTGTAAAATTAAAACATAATCCTTGGCTGATGCAAGAAGCCAAAGAAGCAGTTCAAGACAGAGGGACAGAAGTTACACCAGAGATAACTACTGATGTAGGGGCATGGCTGTCAAAGTGTTAGGATGGTAACGCCATGTTTGTCACCAAGTAGAGGGGTGAGGAGTGTAAATAATATCGACACAGCAAAAATGCAAATACAACACAGTCTAGGCAGCTCGATTATTTCACATGCAGACTTGCGGCCTATTTGAGCAGACCCCAGTGCAGTAGCAAAATCAATGTGCACTGAGCCATTATACAGGGTGTTACAAAAAGGTACGGCCAAACTTTCAGGAAACATTTCTCACACACAAATAAAGAAAAGATGCTATGTGGACATGTCTGGAAACGCTTAATTTCCATGTTAGAGCTCATTTTAGTTTCGTCAGTATGTACTGTACTTCCTCAATTCACCGCCAGATGGCCCAATTGAAGGAAGATAATGTTGACTTCGGTGCTTGTGTTGACATGCGACTCATTGCTCTACAGTACTACATCAAGCACATCAGTACGTAGCATCAACAGGTTAGTGTTCATCACGAACGTGGTTTTGCAGTCAGTGCAATGTTTACAAATGCGGAGTTGGCAGATCCCCATTTGATGTATGGATTAGCACGGGGCAATAGCCGTGGCGCGGTACGTTTGTATCGAGACAGATTTCCAGAACGAAGGTGTCCCGACAGGAAGACGTTCGAAGCAATTGATAGGCGTCTTACGGAGCACGGAACATTCCAGCCTATGACTCGCGACTGGGGAAGACCTAGAACGACGAGGACACTTGCAAAGGACGAGGCAGTTCTTCGTGCAATTGACGATAACCCTAATGTCAACGTCAGAGAAGTGGCTGCTGTACAAGATAACGTTGACCACGTCATTGTATGGAGAGTGCTACGGGAGAACCAGTTGTTTCCGTACCATGTACAGAGTGTGCAGGCACTATCAGCAGCTGATTGGTCTCCACGGGTACACTTCTGCGAATGGTTCATCCAACAATGTGTCAATCCTCATTTCAGTGCAAATGTTCTCTTTACGGATGAGCCTTCATTCCAGCGTGATCAAATTGTAAATTTTCACAATCAACATGTGTGGGCTGACGAGAATCCGCACGCAATTGTGCAATCACGTCATCAACACAGATTTTCTGTGAACGTTTGGGCAGGCATGTCTTGATGGGGCCCCATGCTCTTCCACCTACGCTCAATGGAGCACGTTATCATGATTTCATACGGGGTACTCTACCTGTGCTGCTAGAACATGTGCCTTTAGAAGAACGACACAACATGTGGTTCATGCACGATGGAGCTCCTGCACATATCAGTCGAAGTGTTCGTACGCTTCTCAACAACAGATTCGGTGACCGATGGATTGGTAGAGGCGGACCAATTCCATGGTCTCCACGCTCTCCTGACCTCAACCCTCTTGACTTTCATTTATGGGGGCATTTGAAAGCTCTTGTCTACGCAGCTCCAGTACCAAATGTAGAGACTCTTCGTGCTCGTATTGTGGACGGCTGTGATACAATACGCCATTCTCCATGGCTGCATCAGCGCATCAGGGATTCCATGCGACGGAGGGTGGGTGCATGTATCCTCGCTAACTGAGGACATTTTGAACATTTCCTGTAACGAAGTGCTTGAAGTCACGCTGGTTCGTTCTGTTGCTGTATGTTTCCATTCCACGATTAATGTGATTTGAAGAGAAGTAAAAAATTAGCTCTAACATGGAAAGAAAGCGTTTCCAGACACAATGTCCACATAACATATTTTGTTTCTTTGTGTGTGAGGAATGTTTCCTGAAAGTCTGGCCGTACCTTTTTTTTAACACCCTGTATAACGTTCATTTTTAGTCAAAGGAATAGCAGTCTGGCAGCCACCACCTACAAGGAGAGCTCTACGCAAGTCCAAGTGGACACTTGATTCTACAAGCGGCCACAAAAGACTTGGCTTTCACCAACTGCGGGCCTACCGCTGGCTCGTGATGTAGTGCCTTCAAGCGAGCTATCCACCTAGGAGTCTGATTCCACTTGCTGCCAGGCTTCTGCTCTGGAGGGCAGTTGTTGGTTATGAGGGCGAACCCGCTGCGTGACCACATATTGTTGTTCTATGCCTCTACTCACAAAGTTGGACTCCGTTGCTGAGAACTAACTGCATGGCTGTTCCTGCTGAGCTGCTAGTATCACACCAGGTTGCAGGCCACTTGCTGCATCGGCACTTTACCACCCACAGCCTTTTGCACACGCCCAGGAGGATGCTTCCATGGCAGAGCGTCTTGGAAAGTGTTGTAGTTTGTTCGTCTATGACAGGATCATCCAAGAAATGAGCCCAGCGGGCTCGGCCGCGCTCCTCGGGCGTAAGGCAGTGTAGTCCAGCGCGCCGTTCAAAAATGGTTCAAATGGCGCTGAGCACTATGGGACTTAACATCTGAGGTCATGAGTCGCCTAGAACTTAGAACTACTTAAACCTAACTAACCCAAGGACATCACATACATCCATGCCCGAGGCAGGATTCGAACCTGCGCCCGTAGCGGTCGCGCGGTTCCGGACTGAAGCGCCTAGAACCGCACGGCCACGGCGGCCGGCACAGCGCGCCGTCCGCGACCGTATGTCGCTAGTGTCTGCATAGGAGCGAGAGAAATAGCTGCGGAGCGCATGACAAAGATTAGTAATGCACACGCACGCTCGTCATATGTACAGTAGGCGTCTTCTGAAAGATACATAAATTTCTAAAATGAACTAGTGTCATAAATATATTTTAAAAATAATTTTATGTAAGGCATATAGAGTCTCATTCTTACTGTTAGTAGTTACAAGTAAATGTTTTCTGTTGTACTTTGTGCTACAGCTTTTTGTATCCCTTTTCAGAGTTTAGATATCGGATCCTTAATTTGCTGTTTTGTAAGCAAAAATTTTAATTGGACAAGTTTGAAAACTTAAATAAACAGAATTAAGGTTAAAAAGACCTTTAATCCTTAAAGTCGACATTGTTAAAGAAGCCAATTAACATTTTACACTTTTTTCTTTTTCGAGAAAATGATTTTGTTTAGGTTTGGTACAATATGCTAGGAGACTGCTAACCTGGAAGAATAAGTCAAATTTTTATCGCTAAGCAGTGAAGGGTACTTAGTTTTAGCAAGCTTCAAAAGGTAGAAAAAGCGCTCACATATATTAGTGACACCAAACATTGAGACAACTGTGGTCACGTTCTTGTGCAAAAGAGGATACGTCTCTCGTGGAAAACAGCAGTAAAAGTCATCCAAAGTTTTACACATAGTAAAGCGGTCCTTCAGGCGGATATCGCACTGCAGATCAATCAGTTCTAGCTGAAAACACTCGTGAGACGTCCTTTGCCCGAAGGGAAAACCGGCGAACAAATATATCTAACACCGGTTGAAGCACACTTATCTGCAAAAAATCTGCTTTCAAACTCTTCTTGTAATTCCCAAATGATTTGAACATAATCTGAAAAATCCACATCTTCGTTAACGCTGTCTAATGCAGGGAAGTGGCCGCAATTCTCCTCGCGCAACTGTTTTTCCACAAAACAAGTTGTTTTTTGAAATGCTTCAATCGTCTGCACTGGATCAACAACAGAGTGATTTTCGCCATGGAGTGAAACGTTAAAAGTATTTAAATAACCAGTTAGGTGATTCAAAAAAAGCCAAATTCACCGTCCACTTATGATCACGAAGTAATTGTTGTGGACGTCTTTTCATTTCCAAAAATGTTTTTAGTCACTCCAGGAGAAAAACCGATGAAGCACCTTCCCTCTGTTCAACCAGCTTATTTCTGTGTGGTAGGGGATGTCTGGGTATTCTGCTTCGATATCATCCAGAAATTCTTTGAATTGGTGATGTGTGAGTGCATGCGAACGAAGACAACCGTTCGAACAACTGCGTCCATAACATTTTTTATGTTGACAATTTGCACAAAGTGCTTCCTGGTGTATCAGATAATCGATTGCCGAGAATAGGGAACAGCTGACTTCAGCCATTTTTGACCTGACGTAACTCAGGAGGCTATGCGTAGCCCTCGTAGCACAGGGGCTCCATCCGTTGTTACACTGGTCAGGCGTTCCCATTTTAAACCCATTGACTCGAACACGTTTTTCATACCTAGAAAAATTCTTCGGTGACACGCAGATTGTCGTCGACACCTCGAATGAATGTGAGTAGCTGAGATATGTCCGCAACGTCCGTGGACTCTTCAAGAGCGATAGAAAATGAAACGAAGTTTGCCGCTGTCTCCATTAATTGCTGCTTCATATCTGAGGCCATGTCTTCGACTCGGTGATCAACAGTTTAAGGCGAAAGAGTTTTTTTTTTTTCACCTCCGTGAGGTCTGTTGGACAAATACAAGCCGCCGAGTCGATCAGGCAGTCCTTGATAAGATTCCCAGACGCAAGGGGTTTTCCTGCTTTTTGCAATTCTCAGCGAGCATTTGTAGCTTGCGGGCAAACTTTGCCCAACTGTTTCCTGCACCCATCACACCAAAAAACCTAAGAATTAATTTTGCACAATCCTGGTTTTGAAACACTTTTATCATTGTAACAATTGTTTCATTCATTAAAACACGAATAAAGAACTAACAAAAAACGATTGGTTTTAAGTGCGTTTTGTCCCAGTTCCTCTGAAAACCGGTCATAGACGCTAGCAAGGACAGCGAAATGTGGTAGCAAAATAAATTTTTATCTATTGGAATATTTGCGTTTTAATTAATTGAAAACATAGATCAAACTACAGTATATGTTTTCCCATCCATCAAAACACAAATACACGAAAAAAAGAATGACTCTTAATGACTCTTTACTCTCAGAGAGAACGTTTATGACGGCTTTTCAGAAAGTGGCAAAAAATAACGCACCTGAAACTTCCCCTTACGTATGTGCGACGCGATTTAATGCAATCCAAACATAAACATTAACCGAAAAGAAATGTTCCTTGTTGCTGACAGTCTGATATTCTATAACTGGCACATTGCTAAGTGACATATCCGCTTATAAATTAGTTTTACTTATCTTTATAAATAATAAAGAGTCATAACGATAGGAAACACTTCACTGTAACGCTGCCTGAACTTTTCTTTCAGTTCATGCTTTGACTGGTGTACCTCTCGAGACAAATTTTCAAACTGATGTTTGTGACAGGTATTAAAGTGCCGTTCGGTCGAGTACTTTTTTTTGAATACGTGAGGTTCCGACGACGTACTAAACATTTGGCATGATTTTCGACAGCAGTACAAAAGAAGTTAATTTCTCTCGGGTTTAACTAGTGCGGACGCGCCGCTCCTCCTTTTTTGTCTGCTGCTGTTGACCATCCATCTCGATCCGCTGTAGCCTTACGTCTGTTGACTAACGGCTTTCTGTCGGATCAATGATTTCGACCGGTGCTGGCGCGGCGGTCTGTCTTCCGTACGAAGCTCGCATACAGAGACATGGCGGGTCGCGACGGGCGTACCGCACGGTCAGCTAAATGACACGGCTCGGCCACTGCAGCAACATACACGAAAACGCCTGGGGCGCTGGCCTCGGGCGATGGGCGATTGCAGGCGCTAGCGCACCAGGGGCACAGTTTGGACGAGTCTGGTCTATGGCATGTGTCACTGTTAATGATCTTACTTGAGCATCTACCGATCATCATCCAGACTACAACCAACTGCCTTAACTCAGTTCTGCCACTGCAGAGGTGATGCACCCTGGACCTCTACATTTTGGTGTAGTGGAATCAACTGGACCCAGTATCGTTTCACAGCCTTACTTATTAGTATTGGGAGTTACAGTGGGGTTTGTTTACTAAATTTTTTGTTTGTGTTCTCCTACTTCCATGTGCAATGGAGATGGGTTCAGGGTGGAACTATCACGGGAACGAAGTCAGATGAACCGGCTGATTTGTCAAAATTGTCCAGCATTACTAGAGAATTATTGTGTAGCTAGTTAGGTGCACACAGTGCGACCCATTAGGTCAAAATGCACCACGTACTAAGTCAATACCAGTGAAGTATTTTACATGTCATTGTAATGGCCATATTGCTGGGCAGTGAAAGAGAGGCAGTCAAATGAAAGTGGAACACACACCAGGCGGGGACCATGGGATTCATTCCATTCAAAACTAATTACCACAAACTGTAAGACATTTGAAGAGCTGACATGGAAAATGATGTAAGTGCCAAAAAGTAAATTTTTCGGGAGTTAAGGAACTGTAACTGGGACTTCGGAAATGCTTTATTTCTTCTAATTTTTAGGTACAGTCAGTTTAGTTATGTGTTTTGAATAATAATGACTAAAGATATCAACAAAAGTTATTGAAAGCATTGTTATACACAACAATAAAAAGTTAGGAAGAGCAGATGTCCTTGTAGAACTGATGATATTTTGAATCTTAGGTAATCAAACATAGCCAATAAATGTTTTTTCTTGGCATCACTGATATATATTACATGTGTCTCATTGTTGAGGGCGTGTATGTTGTCGAATTCTTCATATTTTCCCTTCTTGAAAATAGTATGATGCTTCCATTTCATTGAAGGTTTTCTTTGTTTTAATTTGTGGTAAATCTGTCACACACACGTTGATTCGCCATTTGTTAGTAAGCTGTAATGATGTGTTCATAAACTCATCACAGGCACGGGAGACATAAAAGAAATCAGATTTTGCCGTTGTCACCATCTGGAATGGGTTATGTAACTGCGAAGATCTCACTACTCTGTGAAGTTCTTCTGGCTCCAAGGCTCTGCAAATGCGTTTTAGTTTCTCAATAACACCAAACATCTG
Source organism: Schistocerca piceifrons (assembly GCF_021461385.2). Classification (NCBI taxonomy): domain Eukaryota; kingdom Metazoa; phylum Arthropoda; class Insecta; order Orthoptera; family Acrididae; genus Schistocerca; species Schistocerca piceifrons. The sequence continues at coordinate 182,911,309 of NC_060138.1, read as the reverse complement.
GATCACAAGGTGTGTTAGGTTGCCCAGAGGTCAGAGACTTCAGTTCAATAGAATAATAGTAGCTTCTCACTACTAGATACATTAGAACGTGCAGCACCATCTTGTTCTTATTCTGACCAGCGTAGTTTACACATCATATTTCCAGCTGGCGCTTAGGTGTCTATCGATTTGACACAACCTTTAAAAGACATGATGCAATAGCGTTACCTCCACGGCCTTCAATTCCTTCGCCCTACATACATTTGACTTCAGAATTTCCCGTATCAATACACAAGTTGTGATTTGACAGCTGGCGCATATAAAACATGTTACTATGTTTCAAAGATGGCGTGAACATAGCCTGTCGCATATCGATAGCTACAGTCGCTATAGTGCTCGAAGGATATTGACTAGATACAATGGAATAAGAAAGAATTCTTAGAGCTTTCTCAGCTTTCTTGACTTGAGGCTCTTTTGCAGCAATTGAAGCGAATCTGGACGCTCCACCACTGGCGTTTATTTCGCAAGTCACCTCATCGCAGGTAAGGTAGGTATCTATTCTCGGCCGTCTTAAATGCAGATTGGGAAATGCTCTCTTGAAGACTCTGCGATAAAATCGACCATCGATATGTGCCTCAGGAAAGGTTTCCTTGAATGCATGATAAAGCCGATTAATGTATAAGTCAGGACTGTGGTTCTGCTTTGCTGACTTCTGCCTCGAATAATAGCTTTCTTCTTTTGGGAATGATCTTTTACGTAATGTATGTCAGTGACATTATATTTTCACTTGCGTGATGCGGCAGAAGTGACTCGGGCATCCCTGAACACTATGTCTCCCTTCTTTAAATATTGGAAGAGAAGTTTGTTTTTTCTTTTTCGATTACAGACCTGTACGGTACCTTGCCGTGTTGGAATAGTGTTCACAGCTGACACTTGTCTTCTGCTGTCTGCTGGTTCTTCATAGCTCCCATGGCGTCTTCTTGTAATGTTCGTCAAATGAATATGACTCATTAAATACGTGCCTTGGAACATCTTTCGATAAACGTGAGAAATCCTCAGACACCTTCTGGATGTCACTTTTGCTCGATGATTGGCATGCATATCGGCATTTGCAGGACGCATGGATAGGATGAACAAAGCGGAATCAACAATAATAATGAAGGGATTTAGTGCAAACAATGAGTTCGTTATGTTGTTATAATTAACAAAGAACTGATTGAAACATACCTCGTCTTGAGGTTTATACACTTCCTTTAGTTTTGGAATGTTCCTTGACATCTTAGCTCTAAACAGTTCTTCATAAAACGTCACAACACACTTAAATGCGTAGTGAATATAAATCAACTCGCAGACTTCACTAAGCATAGCATCGACTCTCACTGAACACTGAATGGCACATGCATCCTTTTCCACGCAGACAACCGTGGAGTTACATCAGATGCCATCTGGCAACGTCAGTGGGATCTACAAGCAGTCTCTCTTCACTTAGATCTCTGTCCAGGCCATTGAAAATGGTACGTAGGACATTTTCCATGCAAATTTGGAACACTGACCAATTTGGCACTTACACCCTTTTCCATGTCAGCTCTTCATTTATCCCACTGGAAGACGAAACGGCTAATTCCTGTTTCATAGAACACTATCAGTGTCTGATGGACCCCTGACTGGACTCACCCTTGCACTTCCTCGTCAGATTGAATCTGTGCTTGTCTTTCTTCAGGTCGCCAAAGATGTGAAAATGACGCAGTGAAAGATCTGGGCTGTACAGAGGATGCTGCAGTGTTTCCAACCAGATGGTTGAAGCATAGTTTCAATCTGATCAGCAGTGGGGATTATCATGTAACTGGATGGCTCCGACAGCATTCCTGGGCGCATCACAGTTTCTGCAAGTGTCTTCATAACACTGTGTATTGATTATAGTTCCACACTTGGGAAATGCAACGAGAAGAGGGCCCCGGAATCAGAGGTGACCTTACGTGGTGCCATCATTTAGAGCTCGAGGGCAAATAGCAAAGGCAGCAGTGGAAACATCCCACAGCTCTCGTGCCAGAGAAATCCAAAGCTGTTCCACAAAGCTGGTAAAGTTGCACAATAACGCCAGCCACCACAGTGCCAAACGGGTGGAGGTTACGCTTCAGCCATTTGGTTGAGAAACGTTGCAAAATCCTCCATACAGCCTGGATCTTTCACTGTGCAATTTTCACATCTTTGGCAACCTTAATGAAGATGGGTGGACGTCGGTTTGAGCTGATTGAGGAAGCGGAAGAGTGTGTATGGTTGTCGATCAGTCAGCAGCTGACCGCGTTCCACAAAACAGGAATTGATCATACTGTCTCCCAGTGGGATAAATTTATTACAATGTGTGGTGATTACTTTTGAATGGAACTGCTCCATAGTCCCACTGAACTGACTCAGGACTAGGCATAAGATTTCAGTTGGTGTTCTATGCTGGCAAATGATTGAGGTATTATTGCTGTCCTGGTATTGTTGTTAATTGTACTGTTTTGTGTGTTGTGTGTTATTGGATAAGTGTTCCGCAATGGTAGAGTGTTTCCAGGCAGTAACTCATTAGGGAGAGCGATTATCGGCAGATAATGTAGTGATACATAGGCAAATAGTTGGCATGAGGGAGGATAGGGCGTCGTTTAGTTTAGCCACTCCATTGTTTGATGCAACTGCCACTAGTTTGGTTACCACCTGTTATGGTAAGTCAATTGAGGGTGTGTTCTCTCTCCTGGTCGCTGTGGTAGCAGTGACAAGGCTTGGGTTTTATGTGGACGACGAACAGTCGCAAGTGGCCAAGTTAACGGTTGATAGGGGAAGTGAAAGCATTTGTTAGATAATGATGAGGGTTTGATGAGTACAATTAAATTTGAGCGACTAAAGAAGGGTCACCTGAGACGCTGTAAGAAGCAGAATATTATGTGTGTTGTCAGAGAAACAGATTGCGTCAGTAGAAAGTTTTGCCGATTGCATAAGGAAAGTAAGCGTATAAGGTGCAGCCAAATGAAAAGGAGACAGATGAGAAAAAGTAGTAAACTTTATTATTTCAAAAGCAATCGCCACAACCGTTAATACATTTGTCTTACTGTGAGGCAAGACAATTAATACGCCCATGGGGAAAACGTTGTCAGTTGCATACAGGCGTGCACCTCTTCACCCAAAGCAAATTGACAGCTACAAGATGTCTTTGTTCAGGGCGTCATAAATATGGAAATCACATGGGAGGAACTGGGGACTGTATGGAAGATGCATAAGGGCAGGCCTACATTTTACAGAGGTTGTTTCAACTATGCTACAGAAGTCTGGCTGGGTAGCCCATACTACACAATGTCCATACAGTCACAATTTCTCCCCATCCGATTTCCATATTTTTGGAACTCTTACAATCTTGATGGCTGTCGATTTGCTTTGGATGAAGAAGTGCATGCCTGGGTACAATCATGGTTCCATAGGCAATCCAGTCACCTCATCTTCCATAAGACAGATAAACTTCTTGTTCTGTGGAAAAATACTGTAAGGGTTGTCAGCTATGTATGAGGACATGTCTAATTCATTACTGTGGTACCTCATTACTTCATATGGATAACTGTTCTTCACCCAGCAGATGAAGCTATCTATATCCGTATAAAGTAATTTAAGATCTGTGAAATGAGGTTTCACAAACTCATAATGAAAGTAGTACATGTGGAGTTTCGATAGGTCTAGCTAGTATGCATATCACCACATAGACAGATTTCATAAATTCTAGTGCAAACTTTGCCATCTCCACAGCAACAATGTTCTTATTGAATATTGTGACTCGTTTAAAATTCTGCCTGACCATGCATTGTTATGCCATAAAGTCCATCTCATACGGTTCTAATAAAAATTTCATGGCATTCCCTCAACATTCTCAATTGTTTCACCAAAAATTGAATTATTCATTAATTTAAAAATTCTTTCTCAAAGTCACATGTCGCAGAAGCAGTCAGTGTCGCATTCAAATCAATATACTCCTTCAACCGAGGGGGTTTATTTGAAGGAGATATCCCAGGCGTTCCCAGTGTTGTCATCAGTTTCGAGGTGGAGTCTCCTTGCGGAAGTAGTTGCTCAGGACTCAGTGTACAAATCATGCAAAACTAATAGGTGAGTGAGTTCTGCCTCCACCACATACAGAATCAGCCACCATGCTCCCAATTTTTCCACCTAATCCCTTGCTTTCTTCTTTGGGCACCTATCAAAAGTCCCCATTCGCCAGTGATATTTGCATGGTGTGCCTTTATAAGTTATTGATATCCATGTACATGATGTAATTCGAATCAAGGGCTGCACTGAACCTCTCATCCATACCTGGGTTATTGGGGATGGCATGCAGGTGGACACATTGACAAAGTCCCACATGAATCACTCGCCCAAAGAAAAGAAGCATGTCAGCATTCTTCAGCAATTCGATGGTGCTTTTCATTTTCTTGAGCACAACGTTCTAAGACAACTCAGGTGCTGTCTAATAAAAGGTATAATCCAGAGAATATGTGGTCGTACTTAGTCTCTGGAATTTCTCAAAAACATCTGCAAGCAAGTGCATGCCTATGCCCATGTAAAGCTGTGCATACTCTCCTAAAGCAGAGATGTTGAATTCCCGCCAGACATTCTCCATTATGGCATCGACTGTAAGACTGCTGGAGAATGCAGTTATGTCAGGTAGCCTGGTTTCGTTGGGTTTTGCCGTACTATCCAAATAATCCTCTGGAAAAACCTCCTTCCTAGTCATGAGTTGAAAGTTTTCCTCATCTGTGAATGCAGCTTGAGTGATACGCATATCCTTCCTAGGTAGAGTTTCAACAAGTTTCTGGAGTGGTGCCTGCATGAAGCGTAGCGAGTGAAGGAAGTAGAGCGTAATTTTCGGCGTAATTCGTTTGAAGAATGAAATATACAGGGTTATTACAAATGATTGAAGCGATTTCACAGCTCTACAATAACTTTATTATTTGACATATTTTCACAATGCTTTGCACACACATACAAAAACTCAAAAAGTTTTTTTAGGCATTCACAAATGTTCGATATGTGCCCCTTTAGTGATTCGGGAGACATCAAGCCGATAATCAAGTTCCTCCCACACTCGGCGCAGCATGTCCCCATCAATGAGTTCGAAAGCATCGTTGATGCGAGCTGGCATTTCTGGCACGTTTCTTGGCAGAGGAGGTTTAAACACTGAATCTTTCACATAACCCCACAGAAAGAAATCGCATGGGGTTAAGTCTGGAGAGCGTGGAGGCCATGACATGAATTGCTGATCATGATCTCCACCACGACCGATCCATCGGTTTTCCAATCTCTTGTTTAAGAAATGCGGAACATCATGATGGAAGTGCGGTGGAACACCATCCTGTTCAAAGATGAAGTCGGCGCTGTCGGTCTCCAGTTGTGGCATGAGCCAATTTTCCAGCATGTCCAGATACACGTGTTCAACCGTTTCTTCGCTCACTGCAGGCCGACCCGTTGATTTCCCCTTACAGAGGCATCCAGAAGCTTTAAACTGCGCATACAATCGCCGAATGGAGTTAGCAGTTGGTGTATCTTTGTTGAACTTCGTCCTGAAGTGTCGTTGCACTGTTATGACTGACTGATGTGAGTGCATTTCAAGCACGACATACGCTTTCTCGGCTCCTGTCGCCATTTTCTCTCACTGCGCTCTCGAGCGCTCTGGCGGCAGAAACCTGAAGTGCGGCTTCAGCCGAACAAAACTGAGTTTTTCTACGTATCTGTAGTGTGTCGTGACCATATGTCAATGAATGGAGCTACAGTGAATTTATGAAACCGCTTCAATCATTTATAATAGCCCTGTACTTTTCAATAGTCTCAGGTAGGATGTTTGTAACAACAACAACTGTACATATAATAATTTTTTTCTTCTGATTTTCGATAAATTAGTGTAAGCGATGTTCTGATTTCATTTCTTTTTTCTTTTCATGTCATTATGTTAAAGAAACTGTAAACAATTTTCGATGTGAATATTAATGTTTATGTCAAATTGCAAGCAATATTATAACAAAATGGAAATGTAAGAAATGTTGAAACTATTGTAAGATGTTAAAGTTGTAATTGTGCGCCTGCTCCATACGTAGGCAATGTATTAGAATATGTAGAATGCAAAACCTTTGGTGAATACCCTGTCTGTAGGGGAGCGGTAAAAGGTGGATGGCAGGCGAGCGCGGGAAAATGCACACGGGCGCGGCACCGCATAACGGGCTCAGCATTCGTAGTCGGAGTTGGGCATCGGTCTGAGGAACACGCTCTGGATCGAGGACGCTCTCCTGAAAAACGTGATTTCATTGAGCCTCGGATGTGCCATTTCCGACGACTATACAGCATGGCTATATTCCATAGGCACTAAATGGAAAAATATTGCGACGCTATGAAGAAGTAAAGTGCCGATGTGCTTTGCGCCTCGCCATCTCGCCACCCGCCAACCGCCGCATCGACACGAACAGGTTGAAACTTTTAGTACTGTATTCGTGTGGACCAGTGTTACTTTTGTTTCTGACTGTTCAATAACAACTTTTACCAGAACTGTCCTATCATTTAATTATCCTCATCACTAACCTAGACAGGGTCCTTTCCACATGTTTTACAATCCGAGTGTCCCGAGATGAAGATTTAGAGTTTATGTTAATAATCATTACCGGCAGACCTATCTATGTTAGAATGATGTTTAAAGAACTTTGTTGTTAATGAAATAATAAACGAACAATATAGGTCTGACAAAGTTGGAAGATAATTTTGAAAGTGGTTTAGTAATGAAGTTTAATTAATTTGAGACAAAAATAATGGTAGTTAAATGAGCAAGAAATAAGACAAAAAGAGTAGTAACTCATATATTGGAAATCTTGAGTGCTTAATGATTTAAATAACCAAAATTTCAGTACAGTGATCATAACAGTTTCAGGATACCCCCCCCCCCCCCCTTTTCTTTTCTATTCACGTAAATTCTGAAATGTACTGAACTGATTTGACCAGCAAAGTTAAAGTCAAGATAAAACCAAAAGTTATTAGTGTTTTACCTTTTTCAAAATTGACATTGTATGTGTGTTTCGAAAGTGCTATTTCTAGGGTAACCTATGCCCGATTTTAATCAGATCAATGGACAGTACGAAGTTTGTAGTAAACATTATAGTGTATTGCTGTGTATTTATGGCTTGTCCATATTAGTACAAAAAGTGAAATTATTAGTTCAGTAGATTTTCTGGTTCTAAAAGTTACCATATTATGCAGTGTTATTACGTGTTGTTTTGTATGAAAGTACAGCAACTTGTACAGGGAAGAAACTCAGTTAATGCCTAATTAGGCTGGCGACCGTATTATTAACAATTTGGTAGCATCTGCTGTGTCGTTTCTTGTCCGTCCTAACGTGTAGTTGCACATCAGACTTGCTTGACGTATCATTGTTGTTACTGAGTGGGTGAAAGTCTGATTTTGCCTCCATTCTGGTACACGCGGTCAACATATATACCAAAATCCTTTCTTATAAGGTGAAGCCCGTCAACTTACCATCGTACAGGCTTTAATAAGTATCGTACACAGTAGCGTAGTGTTACATGCTGACCAGATTTTTCTCCCAGCTGAAATCAGCCAAGTGCTCACGAAGAAAGTGAGCGTTATACCCGCTTAAATTACGAAAGAAAACGGGAATGTGCCATGGTAACTGGAAGTTCAAATTACATATATTGTGAGCTGTAGCATGGAACTTTCCCATAAGATGACAATGAACTCAACTAGGAGTTTCCACTTTTCTATCTAATGGCAGGCACAAATATGACAGTTAACCATGTTATTGTAGAAATCTTCATTCTCCTTCGATTTGGTCATGGGATCCTTGTTGCTGTAGAGATTATCAACCTCCCATGAAAGTTTATCAAGTTCACTGAGAAGGCATTAGACATAACATCTGTAACAGTTAAGACCTGAATCATAAGATGATACAATTTGGAACACAACTGCATGTAGTATATGGTTTTTGTGAATGTAGTGTGTGAGGCTGTGGGATCACCTTCACAGTGGGCCACAGGAGCGAGGAGGCATTTAAAGTTGGCGTACACCACAAATGGGCATCGCTCCTGATGGTGAGCATTCTTAAACTTTATGAATTTGCTTTCCTCAGTAGGCATAACAACAGCTACCGGGTCATTCAAAGTGGTCTCTTGTAGACGCGTTGCTAAAAACTTGCTTATCGAAAAGCCATTGATGCACCTTAAGCAAATAAGCTGTTTATGCCGGTGGTTACTCAGTTGGGAGGGAAGGAGTCATGACATGTCTTTTATCCAAATAAAACGATAAATGCCTTTTTCTTTATGTTTCTCATCTGGGAATAACAGTATGTTTACATGCATCCTGTGATTACCACCAAATTTTTGGAAATGGAGGGGTACAGCATCTATTTGCTCGTTATGCTCATCTGAGTTGGGTGACTCTGGATCATGAACATGAGCCATTAATCCAGTATTTTGCACCTCAAATTCCGTTGTGTCCCGGATTTTTATGGGGAACTCAATATCATCAGAGCTATAACACTTATGAACGTCAGTACATATGCTACATTGAGATGTGCATTGCAAATTTTTCATGCAGTTTCCCTCACAAGCCATGATTTACCATGCAAAACCAGCATGGTAGGTTTTATTTTCGACATTAATACATGCCTTCTTATCGGTTATATCTCTATGAAGCTTGATATAGCTGGACCTTCCATTCACTGGCTAATAGACATGCATATGGATGCCAAGGTTTAGTATTCAGATGAGTGCTTTAGCTGACTCCCTGACTTCCTTCTTGAAAAACTGGTCCACTGCATCACTCAAAGTGGACTCATGAAACCACTCAGTGATAGATGTGCTCCAAGCTATCATGTTATTTTCCCCCCAAAGATAGGAAATACTTGTCTCTTCAATGCTAGAGACCTATTTAAGGGGGGGGGGAGTGTAATACACAGCACAGCACTGCATTTAATGATGGGATACCAAGGGAAATTAACAAAACTGAGGAGATCGTTTCCAGAACAAGAAGGCACACTTTCCGAAACCTTAAGGGTCTTGATATCCTATTGCCTGATTCTCTATCCTAGTGTAGGGGATTCGTTCCTCAAAGGCATCTGCAATCACTGAGTATTCTAACTGCAGTGTGGTGTTACTGAACCGATGTCCTGTACTAAAAGGATGCAAGACGGAATTGCCACTAGCCTCAGGATTACTGCTACTATTACTGTAGCTACAACTAGTTGACATCAGTGCTCCTGCTGATGACAGTTGCATGGAGGAGCAGGGAGGTGCACATACCTCATGTTTTGGGAAAGAATGTGGGGGAGAAGGAGACGGTTTGCTACCTCAATGTGAGCAGCATGGCTGCAGCTGCAGCTGTGTAAATGGTTGTTGCCACATCCTTGAACCAGTTGCCAGAGGGAGGGTGGCCCATGGTCACTAGAGCAGTGCTGAGGTAGCACAGGGGCAGGTGCTGTGGCCACAGGAACAGCTGCTTGTGCAGTGTGGCAGCTTCCTATGTGGGATAAAGTCCATGTTACACAGCAGAGCATGCCGCACCAGACCTCATCTACATGGTTGTTTCTTCACTGCCCCCAGTACCCTCACTACTGCATACTGTGTGGATGGTGCTGCTGTAGAGAAAGAATTATGAGAAATGAGCACATTACTCCAATGAGAAATAAGCACATTACTCCAGACATCACGTGTTACTGCAAGGAAAGAAAGAGCACTTATTATTTGTAAGCAGAGTATCTTGATGTAATGTAAAAAACTGTACATACACTAAATGAAGAAAAAATTTGTTGACCAAATGTATACTTACATGATAGCTGTGATGCAGATAGCATCACAACCTCACCCCCCCCCCCCCCCCCCCTGCTCCTGCTCCTCGAAATACTCATCAATTGTCTGCTGGAGATATACTGAAACAATTCAATACTACGAAATTCTTAGTGAAAAAGTTACAGTTATCAGTTTTGATCCTCAAAATCATGTACAATAGCAAAGACTTACTGACCACTAAATAACTGCAGCATATTACGTATATGAAGAATAATATATAAACTACTTACAATGCTCGTCCTGCTGCAGCTGCTGCTGAAATCTTTCTGTCTCCAACACATCCACGACTTAGTGGATGTGTGCTGAAACAACAAGAGAATAAATTATCGCCAAAATCTGAATGCATGCTACAATACTTTTCTGATGTCGAAATTTGAAGACACAAGGACCTGATATCAGGGAACTCTTCTTACGAAAATGTACTTCAAAATCTGAGCATTCAGTGATTTGATACTGGGAAACCTTTTTACGAAAATATACACAACAAAATGCGACTGCATGCTGCGAAATTAAACATGTGCTTACCTGGTAATTCCAATTTCTCCAATGGTCTTATGCATTTGCCACCACTGGCACTGGTGCAGCAAGTGCTTGAAAATCACTCTGCTTTGCAAGCAAGTTAACAATTAGCACACACATGAGCAAGAATAAGACAGCCAAGCTGACCCCACTGCAGACAATAGCAGAGTGAGGATAAGGTTGGAGGGGTAGGGTTTGTATACCTTCACTGACTCAACATTAGCCAATAGGAACACTGTATTCTTAGGACGGATGAAAACCTGTCTGCTTATTTGGGCATGTTGGTTCTTGCACAAACAGGAATTAGCCATTTGCGAGGGAGCAGATGTGGTTTCCCAGGTATCAGATATCAAAAGGACGCCAACTTCTGCTTTGGGGTCGCTGAACCATGCAAGTGGCGACGCTAACGACGCCCATCTGAGTGGATGAATAGTGAACTACTGCTCAGTATGCATTTGTCTGCCTTCACTACCACATGGGTTATGGGCTATGCATGGAGGAGTGTGCTTGTGTTCTCAAGTATCTCTATATACAAGTGTCTGTATATACAAGTGTTCTTGAAATTTAATTACTTGATTTGCTTTCATCTGTCTATATGGGATGGACCATATCACTCTTGTGACCACACTCTGTAGTTCCCACCATTGTCGCTTACAGGGTCTGGGAGCACGTGCTAAATGGCTGTGGGCCTGGGCACAAGGTTTCCAGACACCATGGGAAGGAGAAGAGTTGTTGCTACAGTCCCAGTAAAGTGCAGTGAGGAAGTTATTTTTCTAGCACTGTGCATTTGCTCAGAGCTGTTAGTGGGTGTGAGTTTTATAGAATCTATTTATCGTATATGTCTTAAGTGGTGTTTTTGTGATCTTTTTGTAATCTTTTTGTAATCTTTAGGTCTTAATTAGCGATGTATTTTTTATTATATGTTACTCCCACCAGCAGTCTGTAGCACTGCAGCCAGAACAGGACATCAGATCTGATGTTAGTGAAAGCAGAAAGCTAGTGCTTCCTACAATTTCTTATTTGTCACAAAGGCTGCCATCACCTGATGCTTTGTTTGGGGTTAGTGCAGCTTCTTATCTGCATGCCCTGTGTTTGATGATGATGATGATGATGATGATGTTTTGTTTGTAGGTCACTCAACTGCCTGGTCATCAGTGCCCGTACCTAGCCCCAATTTTTACACAGTCCAATTTTTTTCACAGTCCTATCTAGCCACTCTTACGAATGACGATGACGATGATGAAATGATGAGGACAACACAAACACCCATTCCCCGGGCAGAGAAAATCCCCAACCTGGGAGGGAATCTATCCCGGGACCCTGTGATCCAGAGGCAGCAACACTAGCCATTAGATCACGAGCTATCGACCTGACCCTGGGTGCAGGCCTCTCTCTTGTCATGCGTGTGTGTGAATATGCGGAGTAGCTGCCAAGTGGTTGGTGTGGAGATATGATTGGAAGATCTTTAACAGTGTAATTATTTAGGGTGAGTCAAGTTGATGTTGATTTCATAATGGTATTTTTGTGCAATAGGAAAAAAGTTATGTATTTAAGTATTTGTTTTTGATGTATTTTTCAAGACCTCCATCTTACAAATTTAAATAAACAGCAGAGAATTATGAGTTTTTCCCAGCAAATAAAATGGAGATGCAACCCATGCAAACTGAACTTTATGAAAAAGCAGTAAATTCTTTGCTGTGTAATTGACACTGATTTTAATTTTGCGTCATGAGATCCTTCCTCTCCAGCACAGACTGAGCCTTTCCCCCTCCAATTTCCAGATGGGAGAGGGGATGGCTGAGATATTTCCCAAGTGGGAGGAATTAATTAATTGATCGATTTAATTAATTAGTCAAGTAATTTGATATCAAAAGTGAGTTTGTATCAGAGAGTGGGGATGGAGATTCCGCAGAGGGGTGGTGGAGGGGGAGGGGGAAGGGGAAGGGTTTCTGAGAAGGACAGCTTATCCCCAGGCAGTCATAAATTAACCCTCAGGGGTCTTAAACCACTTCACAGTACAACAGGGTAAGGTCATAAATAAACAGCTATCCAAATTTGCATATCAATTGTGCCAAAATCAGCTTTGTCCTACTACTAGCAGTCATTGAGGAGACACTGCTGGTAGCACCTTGCTTCATCTGGACAGTCAGTTGCTCAACAGTTGCACTTCTATTCGCCAGTACTCATCTCTGGATCTATTATTCACCCCAGTCATCTGTGACCCATGGTTCACCACAGTTACCTCATCACCAGGTGTAGATACCAGCATTTTCCCATGCAAGGTGTACTTTAACCATGATGGTACCCAAAAAGTTTAGAAACTTAGCCGTTTATTAAATGCTTTCACCCTTGGCCTGAAAGCTGATGATACTGTCCTTTCAGACATCATATAACGCACTTTGTTGCTGCATTGTGGCAGTGACTGCTTTTTTTTTATGACCTCCCGACATGCTTATCGTCCACTGCTACTGCCGCCACCTGCAGTTTGTGAGTGGTTATTTCACTTTTACATCGAACATAGGTGGCTATCACGTTATTGTGATTGGACTGTGTATGTTTACCAGCACACTATAGACAGGGTGGGCAGAGAAATAATGTAGGTAGATGAAGCAGATAAAATTTCAGAGGTCTAACAGATGTAATATTATTCTCAGGACAATGAGGAAAAGTGCAACAGCAAACAATTTTTTCTCGAAATGGTTAGGCAATGGTTGTATTGATTTGACAAAGACATATTAGAATGCCTTGGGATTCGAGAGGCTGTAAAACAGCGAGGGCTAGAAGGCTGCCTAACTGGGAAGGATAGATCGCTCTGATCTGATTACTACACTGAAGCTCATAAATTAAGGATAATGCTGATACATGGTGAAACAACGCTCACCATGGGATATGACCATGCACTGCATTTGACCTGCGGCGTCGCAAGGTGGCGCTGGCAGCACTCCACATATGTAGAGGTGTGTTGGTGCATGTCAGAGTACGATGCAGCGAGTAAGTGTGCAGACGTTTTCAGATGTGCAAATGGTGACTGTGTGATGAAAATGGCTCAAAGAAAACATATTGATGACGTTATGAGGGGTAGAATAAAAGGGCGACTGGAAGCTGGTCGAACACAGCAGGTCATAGCATGGGCCCTCCGTGTACCACTGATCTCAAGATTATGGCAACGATTCCAGCAGACAGGAAATGTGTCCAGGCGCTACAGTACGAGGCGTCCACAGTGTACAACACCACAAGAAAACAGTTATCTCACCATCAGTGTCGGCAGACAGCCATGGAGTACTGCAGGTAGCCTTGATCGGAACCTTACCGCAGCCACTGGAACAGTTGTTTCCAGACACACAGTCGACAGACGACTGAACAGACATGGTTTATTCGCCCAGAGACCTGCCAGATGCATTCCACTGACCACTGGTCACAGGAGTGCCCACAAAGCCTGGTGTCAAGAAGACAGTACATGGTCATTGGTCCCAGGTTATGTTCACAGACGAGTCCAGGTATAGTCTGAACAGTGGTTATAGCCGGGTTTTCATCAGGCGTGAACCAGGAACCAGATACCAACCTCTTAATGTCCTTGAAAGGGACCTGCATGGAGATCGTGCTTTGATGGTGTGTTGTGTGATTATGATTGGTGCACGTACACCCCTGCATGTCTTTGACAGAGTAACAGTAACAGGTCTGTTGTATCGGGACGTCATTGTGCACCTTTTCAGGGGTGCATTGGGTCCCACCTTCCTCCTGATGGATGATAACGTATGGCTCCACCGAGCTGCCATCATGGAGGAGTTCCTTGAAACAGAAGATATCAGGCGAATGGAGTGGCCTGCCTGTTCTCCATACCTAAACCCCATCGAGCACGTCTGGGATGCTCTCGGCCGACGTATCGCTGCACGTCTTCAAATCCCTAGAACACTTCAGGAGCTCCGACAGGCACTGGTGCAAGAACGGGAGGCTATACCCCAGCAGCTGCTCGACCACCTGATCCAGAGTATGCCAACCCGTTGTTCGGCCTGTGTACGTGTGCATGGTGATCATATCCCACATTGATGTCGGGGTACATGCTCAAGAAACAGTGGCGTTTTGTAGCACATGTGTTTCGGGGCGATTTTCCCAACTTATCACCAATACCGTGGACTTACAGATCTGTGTCATGTGTGTTCCCTACGCGCCTATGCTATTAGCGCCGGTTTTGTGTAGTGCCACGTTGTGTGGCACCACATTCTGCAATTACCCTTAATTTATGAGCATGCATGTATTTAACGTCTGCCCAGCATAAGGGTCATTCTAAAAGTAAAGTACGTTTGTTTTCCCAGACACTTTTATTCAAGATAATGAAAGAAAACTTATTTTACATGTTATTTTGACTTCTCAGATGTTTTTCTGTGTAGCAACGTTTCAAATTTAAACATTTGGCGTAGCACTGCCCCCCCCCCCCCTCCCCCCTATCTTCGGTTTGCGTTCCGCATAGGCAGTTGTCGCCAAATTATTGAACGAGTTACTAACGTCGACTTTCAATTCGTTGTCATTTCTACACAACTTCCCGTTCATTATTGGAAAAAGATACTAACCACTCGGGACCGCGACCGGTCAACAAGGCGGATGTTCATAACTTCTCTCTTAAACTGCCGAAGCAAATCCTTCGTCAACGCAACAAAGTGCGAGAAAGGGGCACAATGCTGCTGCGCAACAAACCACGCCGTTTGTTTCGAACGGCGCTGGGTTTTTAGTGAAGGATCTGGGAGCAGTCCGCTGCATTTATGGTCTGTGCTCTAGGGATAAAGTCGTTGAACAAAATGCTTTTTCGATCCCAAAACACTGTGACAGTGAACTGTTATGTACTCAGGACTCACTGGACGTTTTTTGGTTTTACTGGGGGGTCGCGAGTGATGCCATTCCGTTGAATGGCGCTTTTTTATTGTAATCATGAGTCGATTGTCGAGGAACCCTCATGGTATGCATTTTCCTATAGCCCAAATCAACACCAACAATTTAATAAGGAACTGATCTTGAAATTTCTTCAAAGCACAGGCTTCGTCCATCAATAAAGAAACGTTGCTGAATTTTTTTCCTCAGTCCTTGATTTGAGTTCATCAGTGACAAAAGGAGATCGGCCCACACGTTCTTCATTGTGAATATTCGTTCATCTTTTTTTTGCGAATGGCTCTGAGCACTATGGGACTTAACATCTACGGTCATCAGTCTCCTAGAACTTAGAACTACTTAAACCTAACTAACCTAAGGACAGCACACAACACCCAGTCATCACGAGGCAGAGAAAATCCCTGACCCCGCCGGGAATCGAACCCGGGACCCCGGGCGTGGGAAGCGAGAACGCTACCGCACGACCACGAGTTGCGGAAATTTTTTTTTTGCGTTCGTCTTTTTTTTGCGTTCAAAAACTGCGTTATACTACGAAACTCACACTCGGAGGGATCGTAAACTTTGTCACACGTTTTAAAACAGCAGAGATAATCAGTGAACGGCAGTTCCTACTAGCTGATAGCGTCAAAGTAGCGGCAGCCATTACAAATATATATGACAGGGCCGCAGATATGAAGGAAAATTTGTGCAGCTCTTCAGGTCAAAACGTTCTTTACTTCTAGAAAGACCCTCGCATTTATCAACATTATGCGAAGAGCCACTTGAAGAGTAGTTGGCAGCACTTACGTTTAGCTAGAATGTATCCGTAGTAGAGCTTCGGCTAAACTAGTGGCCTCCAAACCGCTGCTCGAGAGCCGCATACGTCTCTTTTCCCTCTCGAATATGCCTCTTCCGCAAAATACCACGCGCAGACTTGTGCGTGGCTCAAGTGCAGAGTCCTTTTTCCGCCTGGGCGAGTCTATTTTAAAGAAGTGGCGTTAAACGTGAGTGTACCTGAGACTGCCATTTTTTTCTTGGAGCACGGACAGCGTGCACTTTCTACGACACAGACCGCTTTTCCTGCTTGTGACAATGTGTTCGAAAATGGGTGTAGGGGTGGAATGATGCTTCAGAGACGAGCACATTAAATAATTTTAATGGGCTGATGTTCATGCAAAATGAAGGACTGAAAGGAACAATCATTGAAGAGTATGGAACCACTTCTCGTAAAGTGTGAAAAAAGCTTGCAGTTGGGCAAAGGAATTAATAACGAACTAACAAGAGCTCATTTGGAAAGTGAGTTTATTATAAATTTGAGTTCTGAGTCGGCGATAAGTGAAGCAAGCGATGATAATGACCAAGGGCTGTAAGCCTCCATAATGGGAACCAATACTTGCAGATTCGGCTGGTTTTCTTATTTCTGTTTTTACATTCTTGGCCGGTGTTCATTTTCGTATCTTTAGACGAGTGCTCTGAAGTGCCTTGTTGAGAAAACCTTTCCAGAATGGTGAAATGTCAGCCCATATCACCAGACCTTATCTTTGCACCTTTATCTATCTTGTATTACTTCCGAGTCTATGTCCCGCCAGGAATTCCACCTGCCTCTGTCCGAAGCGCCTTGCTCCCGTCGAAGGTTCCCACACCAACAGAGCTTTCCCCTTAGAAGCCATGAAATTTCAGTCGGCTTGTACACGAGGGGAAGCAATCGCGATTATACACAAACTGTGTGAACCAGTTAGCCGACACTCACATCGTGCAATGCTTAATGCCAGTCGCTCCGTAGATCACTCTCCTGCCCGAAGCATAGATACCTCTATTTCTTCAACCAAGCACATCCTATAGATTTTTTTGTCATCAGTTTAAGAATCATAATTATTTTGTGTTGGTAGCTTTATTACAGGTACTCTGAAAGGAAATACTTTTTTTAGTTGTCCTGTTTATCATGACTACAAAGAAACAGCAGGGAAAAACGGAAGACGGAAATCGTGAAATTAAGGTTAAACGGACCGAGGCTTTCACGATTATTCAAAATTTAAATGGCATCCCTGTCAATATTACTCGTCATGTAAAAACTGGCCAGGTGCGAGAAAGACTCGCGCACTGTCTTCACAACAAACTCAATTATGTATATAAATAGTTCATTCATTACGGTAATCGAGAATCTCGACCATTTTTGCCTGCTATCGACACTGTCACTGGCATCTTATCGGTCGCAGGGATTCCAAAATTTTTGAGAATGTTTAATCGCAACATAAAAGTGACATGCAGGACGCAGGCAACCATTATTATAATAATGACTAAGTCGCAAGTCTGAGGAACAATGTGCAACAGAGTTCCCAGAGTGCAGACAACATATTAACTGGATCCGTTAACAGCATAGCCACGAACCAGGTGCCATGTTTACCTGATTGGGCGCAGTTCATAATACAACCAGGTGGCATGGTTACCTGATTGGGCGCAGTTCATAACCCGATTTGAGGCGCTAGTGATAGTGAACAATGCACATATGGTTGAAACTTTAGAGGCACAGATGACTGCGAATACACATAGTATAGAGGCGCGCATCTCCGCCAATTGGAGGCGCGGATCTCCGCTATCAATGAAGATTTAGGAGCGCGGATGACGGCGAATTCCGAGCAACTGGCTAGTGTACAAGGCAAATTACGAGACGTAGCAACGAACATTAAGCAAGCCGTCGTCTCTGAACTCGGGCCGAGATTTGAATTCATTGAACAGCGTCTCCACACAATAGAGGCGACGCAGGTAAGCCCGACAAAGGCGAGGGGAGAACGCAGCAACGGAATAGAGCAGGACTTGGAGGCTCTTAAGGAACTGTGTCAACACGAACGCGATGTAGTGTTAGCGTTGCTGGAAAGCTCGAGGGCGGAGGACAATAGATTCGCTGATAACAACATTGCGGCTATTTCTTCGCTTGAAAAGCGTTTGCTGCAACTCAAACTAAACTGCGAGGAGGAAATCTCCATGGTGAATCGTGATCTAGGAAAACTTGCGGAGAGCGCGGTCACCTAAGCGCATCTGCAGGTAGTGAACAAACCGTGCCAACACAAGTAAACGAAACAGAGGAAGTGCGGTCCCTGTTAAGATTTCAACTAGGGCAGTGTGAAGCCAACAGGAGACAAAGAGGAGCTGCTGAGGAATGGGCGTGTATCTTTACTAGAGAACTGGCTCAAAGGTAATCAAGCAAGCGAATGAAACAATAAAAAATACAGGCGATACAATGAGGACAGACTTTGATCTCAGGCACGAAAGCGAAGTGGCGCTTGGACGAACGAAATACGGTAATTTTCGCGGGTTTTTGGCGAGAGAGGAAACGCACGATTTCGACCATGCATTTCCTCACCGTCAGGGGATTTGGAGTGTTCACAGACGGTAAGAACGGAAGTCATCCTCAATCTTGCGCTGATCAATTCCAGTTTTCGTTGCCTCCCACGTGAGAGTTTAAGTGCGGCTATCTCGAACGAGAACTGGCATTGGGAATGAGATCGGTTGCGCGGAACTGCAACACGGTTTACGAGTTCTATGAGGCATTGCTTTCGGCCTACTGGTCAGAAGCGGTCCAGGAACAAGTGAAACATGGCATCATGATGCTGCCAAACTTCAACCAGTCCGGCTTCACAAGTCCGGCGCGCTTCTTCCACTACATGCTGCAGAGAAATCAGTTCCTGTACAATCCGTATGGGGCGGCGGAGCTTATCCGCGTTTGTATCACAAAGCTGCCACCGCATCTTCAACATATAATCGTAGCTAGCAGGTGCAAGGATGACCTAGAGTCTTTCAAAAACTTCCTACAAGAGCGGGTGAGGGTGCATCAAACGGTGGGCAAGCCCCACCAAGTAATTACGCGCCGTGCCCGCGCGATAACAGCCACGGGCGCAGTAAGACGAGGAGAAACCGCTCGCGGTGGAACAATCAGCATGGCGACCGACAGCAGCCATACCATAACAACTGGCCACGTAATGGTGGGAATGATGGAATGCTGACGCGAGGAACGATAGGTGTGATGAACGAAACGTCGCAAATGATAATAGACGCGCTTACGCCAATCACGACCAATTCCGCAACGAACCTGGCAGGCACTAAAATCAAAACATTGCTCCGGGACCTGACGTTGAAATAAGGTCAGCTAATTCCCGCCAAAATCGGCCAAATAACAGACCGTGGACGCCGCAATGACGTTTGTAGGATACGGAGGGCGTTGTCACCAGGCAAAACATAACGGAAATTTGCGATATACGACCTATTGCTAGGGATGACATGAGGGAAGAATTATTGCGTGAAACTACTTGCGTGACGGTTTCAGCCGTTAGCCCTGTGGTTACAATATCAATTAGAGAAATGTCACTTACGTGCGTAATCGACACTGGGAGTCCGTTCAGCATTCTGAGGGAAACGGCGTTTTGAAGATGTGAGGAGGCAGGGGATTGGCCCACTCTTCCATTGCGTGGAACGAAGGTGAGGGGAGTGATCTATGGAAAGAGTCTCGAAATCAGTAAGCAGACTCGAATTATTTTTAAGTGTCAAGAGAGAGAATTTGAATGGAGTTTTTTAACCGTGTCGCTGCTTAATATCGAAGCAATTCTGGGCTCTGACTTTATGCATGCCCACCAGGCGGTAATTGAATTGATGGAGGAACCATGTCGGTTAAAATTGGGGAAGGTTCCACGGTACTTGTTTTTAAGGAATGCGTCCTGCGTGACGAATCTGAAGTGAGCTGCTCGAAGTTTTGTGCTAGGTCCGGATCGCGATCCGAACTGGAGATCCTTGTCAACTAAGCTAGTGGGTTGAGCTATCCATCCGACGAGCATCACAGAGATCCTGTTTTCGCGAAGATTCCGGAGATGTGTACTGCGACGTCAGAGCATTGGAAATTGACCGACAGGCTACACCACATGTGGAGACTTAACGCGGGTATTTTCGGATGCGCCAGGCGCGATTCAAGGCTTCATATATCAACTTAGGGTGCGTGAGCACAAACCATTCTTCGTGGTCATACCCCATTCCACTGACGAATAAGGGGCAAGTGGAAAAGGAGATTAATGACATACTGGGCCATGGTGTGACTGAACGAGCGCTGAGGTCGTACAATTCACCATTACTTGTAATTCCAAAGCGTGATGGGTCTGCACGCTTAGTGTTAGACTCAAGGCAGGTGATTACCATTATTATATCTGAAACAGTCAGACAGAGCTTTTACAACGGTCCCATGGTGTAAAAGTCTTGTCATCAATTAATTTACGCCCAAGCTTTTGGCAAATTATTTTTCACCACTAATGCAGGCTGTACACTGCGTTTCTGTGTTATGGGAACTGTTATCAGTTCAAACGCCTTCCGTTTGGGCTGCATATCTCATCAGCCGCCTTTATTAGAGGTCTTAACAGCATCATTCCAGAGTATTTGCGATCGCGCGTTACTATATATGTGGACGATATTCTGGTAGCAGAAAAGTAAGGGGCTGATCACAATGAAGTATTGGACCGTTTATTGGAAGCCTTTGGAAAGGCAGGAGTGACTGTAAATTTAGACAAGCTACAATTCGGCAGAAAAGAGATACACTACTGGCCATTACAATTGCTACACCACGATGATGACGTGCTACAGGCGCGAAATTTAACCGACAGGAAGAAGATGCCCTGATATGCAAATGATTAGCTTTTCAGAGCATTCACACAAGGTTGGCGCCGGTGGCAACACCTACAACGTGCTGACATGAGGAAAGTTTCCAACCGATTTCTCATACACAAACAGCAGTTGACCGGCGTTGCCTGGTGAAACGTTGTTGTGATGCCTCCTGTAAGGAGGAGAAATGCGTACCATCACGTTTCCGACTTTGATAAAGGTCGGATTGTAGCCTATCGCGATTGCGGTTTATCGTATCGCGACATTGCTGCTCGCGTTGGTCGAGATCCAATGACTGTTAGCAGAGTATGGAATCGGTGGGTTCAGGAGGGTAATACAGAACGCCTTGCTGGATCCCAACGGCCTCGTATCACTAGCAGTCGAGATGACAGGCGTCTTATCCGCATGGCTGTAACGGATCGTGCAGCCACGTCTCGATCCCTAAGACAAGAGGGGGGGACGTTTGCAAGACAACAACCATCTGCACGAACAGTTCGAGACGTTTGCAGCAGCATGGACTATCAGTTCGGAGACCATGTCTGCAGTTACCCTTGACGCTGCATCACAGACAGGAGCGTCTGCGATGGTGTACTCGACGACGAACCTGGGTGCACGAATGGCAAAACGTCATTTTTTCGGATGAACCCAGGTTCTGTTTACAGCATCATGATGGTCGCATCCGTGTTTGGCGACATCGCGGTGAACGCACATTGGAAGCGTGTATTCGTCATCGCCATACTGGCGTATCATCCGGCGTGATGGTATGGGATGCCATTGGCTACACGTCTCGGACACCTCTTGTTCGCATTGACGGCACTTTGAACAGTGGACGTTACATTTCAGATGTGTTACGACCCGTGGCTCTACCCTTCATTCGATCCCTGTGAAACCCTACATTTCAGCTGGATAATGCACGACCGCATGCTGCAGGTGCTGTACGGGCCTTTCTGGATACGGAGAATGTTCGACTGCAGCCGTGGCCAGCACATTCCCCAGATCTCTCACCAATTGAAAACGTCTGGTCAATGGTGGCCGAGCAACTGGCTCGCCACAATACGCCAGTCACTACTCTTGATGAACTGTGGTATCGTGTTGAAGCTGCATGGGCAGGTGTACCTGTACACACCAACCAAGCTCTGTTTGACTCAATGCCCGGGCGTATCAAGGCCGTTATTACGTCCAGACGTGGTTGTTCTGGTTACTGATTTCTCAGGATCTATGCACCCAAATTGCGTGAAAATGTAATCACATGTCAGTTCTAGTATAATATGTTTGTCCAATGTAAACCCGTTTATCATGTGCATTTCTTCTTGGTGTAGCAACTTTAATGGCCAGTAGTGTAAAATTCTTAGAACATATCGTATCTGCGGACGGGATACGACCTGACCCGGACAAAATTTGTGCGATTGCAGAATGTGAACTCCAACTAGAAAAACACAATTAAGATGTTTTTTAGGACTCTGCAATTTCTAAAAGCGTTTTGTGAACCTATACTTGACCTCTACATCACGTCTTTTTGCCCTGACAGGGAAGAATGCCCTGTGGATCTGGGACCAGCAGGTAGAAGTCGAATTTACGAAACTCAAATGCTCATATTCTTGCGCACCCCGTCCTATCGCAAGATTTCTCTGTCATGACTGACAGCTCATTGTAATGCTTGGGCGTAATTTTATTCCAAGCAGAGGATATCAACGATCCATAGTCTTAGAAAAAATTTCTTTCACAAGTCGGGCGTTCACTCGCTGTGAAATAAATTATTCGGTTACAGAATTGGAGGCGGTCGCGATCGTGTGGGCGTTTACCGAATTCCGGTACTACGTTTTTGTTCGAACGACAAAGGTGTTTACCGACCACCGGGCTCTGCAATTTCTGATGACTGCTAAACTGTCCCACAAGAGACTAACGAGGTGGGTGTTGTACCGGCTTACGGTGGAGTACATTCCAGAGGCAAAAACATCATTGCGGACGCTCTCTCGCGTGTACATGCAGAAGATGGTCATCCTGGACAGAACAACTTCAGCATCCTATATCTGAAAGGGGTGGCAGGAGAAAATCCCATAACAATTTCTGTAAGGGACATCGCACACGAGTAGGACAGAGATGAGATGTTGAAGGATATCAAAGAAACTGTATGAGACCTGTTACGTTAATGACATGCTCAGGCGAATACGTCGCATCATTAGATTGTGCGGGCCATGCCAGTGAGCTAAGCCAGCCGCAGTGACGTACGTTGCACCTCTCCATCCAATAATCCCCACGAAATTATGCGACATTGTCGCAGTCGACTTGTTCGGACCAGTAACCCGTACTAGATCAGGCTTTGTCTATCTACTAGTGGCTGTGGAACTGACGTCCAAGTTTGTTTCCCTGACGCCTCTGAGGAGAGCAACTGACAAGACTGTGGCAAAGGCGTTCGCAAACAACTTGTTGCGAGAAGTGGGAACTGTGAAGGGGATGATTTCCGACAACAGTCCGCAGTTTCTTTCTAAAGAATGGTTACAAATGCTGAGGCATTGGAGAGTAAAGTCTACATTCATTTCAGTCTATCAAGTGAGTTGTAACCCCGCGGAACGCGTGATACGAGAACTCGTAAAGTTATGCAAAAATCCTTTCAGGACATACTAAACGAACTGCTGCATTCATCGACCAGGTTACCCCCAATCTTGGTGCTCAAACACAAGGAACCGCCGAGTAAGGTCAAAGAGGCAGTTTCCTGGCCAAACGAACGGAGACTCCGGCGTCAAATAATTGATGACTTAGCACTAAAGAACATTAAACAGGTTGCCGAGGTTAGAAAAAAGGCCTGTAAGAAAGGTGTTAGAACGATTGTATTTCAGATCGGACAAAAGGTCCTCGTCAGAAACCACAAACTCTCAAATAAACATTCTGCCCTCTGCAAAATGTTTCTCAGTGTTTTCAGTGGACCACACTGGGTGCGGCGCATTTCACATCCCAATGCACTGTAAGTGGAGACACTTCGTTCCAAACGGATGTTGGGGTGACAATAAACTTAATCACCACATTATGTTATCCTTATATTCTTGCACATAGTAATTAACATGTATGTATAATTCCCTGTGACATAGTGCAGCAATAATTAATATACAAGTTATGTATCCACAGGAAGACGCTGAAAATATGTGTACTTAATGACAAGATGTTATTCCTCTTAAAATCAATATTTTAGACCATGCTGCCATATTTCTGTCGTTCATTCACCATCTTGATGTGAATCTATGAGCATCTCGATGACCACCAAGAAGCGTAGAGCCATCGTATGGAATAAGGGAGGAAAATCCATGGTTATAGTTAACAGTAACTGGTGGTTTAGTTCTGATTCAAAATGGTTCAAATGGCTCTGAGCACTATGGGACTTAACTGCTGAGGTCATCAGCCCCCTAGAACTTAGACCTATTTAAACCTAACTAACCTAAGGACATCGCACACATCCATGCCTGAGGCAGGATTCGAACCTGCTGCCTTAGTGGTCGCGCGGTTCCAGGCTGTAGCGCCTAGAACCACTCGGCTACCCTGGCCAGCCCTTTAGTTCTGGCCAGAGAGTATTCTTGTAGGTGTTCTATGTGGTACTGTGGGTGTCTTTTGTGTCTGTACGCGTCGTGAAGTAGTTGGTATTAGCCAGAATTTGTTGTGTTCCATGTGTAGATAGCAGTATTTAGTCTGGATGAATGTTGATTGTGTGATGCCATAACGCAAACAGCAATAAACAAATTACATTTCAACTGTTACTTTTCTTTTACAAAGTCGTGATAACTTATTTTATACCACATCACGGTAAGTAGGCTTGATTAATTTTTTTCCCCTATTAGTAAAGTTACTGGGAACATTATATTTTTACACCGCATCACGTTGCTTACACTAGATCCATTTTAATGCCTAAGTGTAAAGTTTCTGGGGCAATTCATTATATTGTTTCATTAGTTCATAGGATTAATTAAGTTTTTGTTCTCTCGCTTTTTGCATCAAAAGTACTGATTTCAATCTATTTTGTACGATCTATCTGGTGGCATATTTTTGTAAGTCCAGATCTGATATCTCACAGTGAGGCTGCAGTAAGAGGGCCAAAGGCAACGGTGCTGACTTCATGTCATTGGAATGTGGCATTTACCGGTTCCTGTGAATGTGGGGTCCCACAGCCATCAGTGAGTCAGCGTGAGCCGATTAGCGCGGTGGCCTCCCTGAACAAAGAATTGCGCGGCCGACCCTTCCTCTGTGGCAGAACAGTGAACCTCACTACCTGTACGCACTTTCACTGCCCTGTGGCCTTATTCTGTATCTTTCCGCCATTTTGCCGAAGGGTTCGGTACGCGAGCGCACCGAATGGTCTTGTTTTCGAAAGAGAGCCCCAACATTATTCAGTAAACACTTCGAAAGCAATGCCAAACGGGCCTAGCGAACCGAAACGCTGTTGTAAGTTCTCATCGCACCAATCAATGAAAAGTAATCTGCATCAGATCTACGCATGCGCAGTGCAGCGTCACAGCAGGTTGTACTCAGAGTGGCTAGCAGCCGACACAGGCACGCCATTCTTGACAGTACCGAAAAGTGCGGTTAGAGTACGTAATACTGTTCAAGTTTCGCTGACCACGGGATTCCATGAATGCATGATAATGATAGAATATTGGCTGTGTTCTGGAAACTGTCATAAATGTCACATTATGTCGTTTTATTCTCATTCATATTGACGTCGTGTTTTGGATTTTACTTTTTGGAACATGAGTTAGGAATGAAGTGTAGTACTAAATTGTACAAATAAGGAACAACTTTTCAAAACAGATTATGTTCACTAGTGGACGAAATTGAGTTTTATATGAACTCCAGTATTTTATTACTTGCTCTACAGACTCCTGCAGTCAGATTATGTCCAAACTCATATTAACACCTTCAAAAAGAGCGTTGAAAAGTAGCAGATGCAACAAATAGCATTTTGTCCTCTAGTATGATTGAATCAAACTGCATTATGTCCAACAGTTACCTTTATTTTGTTTTATTAAGCTATGTTGGCTACAATGTAAGACTGATGGACTAAAGTGAACCCATTTAACTGACCAACAATGAACAGTTAATATTCATTTTCAGTATTACAGCATTGTTGTGTATAAACGTTTATCATTCTGTCAGACTTATAGAAGTCAGACGTAAAAACGTTGTTGTGCTGAGATGGAAAGTATTACAGCGAGTGAATGTGTAACTATCAGAGAGGAAATGAATCATGGAACGAGAAAACGAATGAAAAGCAAATCAAAAAGGGAATTAGAGTATGCGTAATAAAATTACTGTTATTGCAATCCTATACAAATTAATCTATTTGTACTTACCTGTATAATTATTTCTCCTGTATTTTTTTATTGTCAGATTTCAGGATAAGGATCCTCATTTCATGAGCTTCGAACCTCCTTGAAAGCATAAGTAGGACGCTTTTAGTGTTGTTCGATTCTTGTTAACAGTCTACACAAAAATAAAAGGGTAGTGTTTGCTAAACTAGAAAAAAAGGAACAAGATAAAAGGCTTTCTTTCCTTCTCAATGTAAGCAGTCCTAAGCGCAGTAGAGTACAGAGTGATCCAAAAAATAAACCAACTGTTGTAACAGTTCAGTATCATGTAAGTAAAAAAATCATCAAATTTATGAATTGTTACTCTGATAAAACGTGATAGAGGAATAATATTGTAATTGCTACCTTTAATGGTTTTCAGGTTTATTCAAATGTTTGTAGGGTTCCTGTGTGCTGCATTCTTCAGGGAGCAATTTGGCATTGGTCAAAGAAGAGTGCATACCACCACTTATGGCCTTAACACAGGTGAAGGAGTGCTTGACAAGAGAGGAGGAGACCATAAAGCTGGAAAATATAGTGCAAAAAAGGAAAAAGGTAACTGCATTCATTTCACATCTACAAGCAAGGGGGAGTCACTACTCCAGAAGGAAGAACCAGCGCCTTTATCTGCCAAGTGACCTGAGTATAAACAAACTTTTCCTCATGTATAACAATTCAGGAACATCTGATATGAAAGTGAAGAAAACATTTTATACAAAAATATTTGATACAAAATTTAATCTAGGTTTTGGAACTCCAGAAAGTGATAGATTTAGCTTATGCTATAGAATGTATCACCAAATGAAAACTGCTACAGACATCAACACGAAGAATAAACTAGTAATTGAACTTGGGTCACATAAATTTAGAGCTAGAGCTTTTCACAAATTAATGAGGCAAACGTAGGACTGTAGACTACCATTTGCATTTGATTTACAACAGGTACAACCTCTCCCAAAATCGTCTAATGCTGAGACATATTATGCAAGACAGATCTCTCTCAGTCCTTTTGCGTAACAAATGTGGCAGGTACAGAACCTACATTTTACATTTGAAATGAAACGCAGGGCAGGTAGAGGGTTACAAGAAATTTCCTCGGCCATCACAGATTTCATAAAGAAATTGACCATTGACTCATCTGTCACATTTCTCAGATTGTTCGCAGTTGTATATGCTGGACGAAACAAAAATCAGCACGTTACTCATGCAGTCGCTTTATGGTTATCCAGAGAGTCTCCAGTGCATGTGACTGATGTACTTCCTGCTTTCCAGGTCAAGGGCATGCCTTTTTACCTCTTTACAGAGTATTTGGACGAGTGGAAAAGAAACTTCATAAAATTTCGGAAATATTGAATCCAAACACGTACCAGGATGTTTATGCAGAACTGCGTGAAACAAGAATTTGAGAGAAAGACTGGGAAATATCTAATTTGAAGGAACTAAGTGCAATTTTGAGGCCTGTAGATGGGATCAGTGATCTGAACAGGATCCGTTTGAAGAAATATATGGTAGGTGAAAGGGTAACTGATGTGAAAATCAAAATGCACATGACTTATTTTTCTGATGATCCTTCAAAACGCTTTTTCCATTAGGTAAACGTGGATACAGCTTGAACAAAGTATCAAATATCTCCGAAGTGTCATCACTGCTAAGTCTCAGATGTGGGAACAAAAAACAGAAAATGAAATACTAGAATTTTTCCCTCAGACTATCAGACTTCCATGCAACGAACTTATTGCCCAAGATAATATTTGTGGTTGTTTAGAAGAGGAGTACGTTTTCGGAAAAATTTTGTGAACTTTATTCCTTTAAATGAAGCACATTTTCGTTTTTGTTTCTACTTCTGGTGTTAAAATGTTTTACTGAATGCTAAAAAATGTATTTTCAAACAATAAAAAGTAGTTTTACCAGTTCTATGTCACTGAAAACTAATAAAAACGTATTATGTCCGAAATAACTTACATGAAAAGGCAGATTGTACAACAGAACCCAACAAAACGCATTTTGTCCATAGCTTGAAAGTATAAAAAGCAATTTCCTTGTATTAAACCCATTTTGATCAACAGTCCTACCTGAGTATGTGGTGTAAAATATGTAAAAATTAATCGAATATTTTTTGTGGTATACGTTTTTCGATTCTCCTGAAAAATTTACTTTTTGGGGCATAATGCGTTTGGAAAAGCAGCTCCTCAAATACATCTATAGAAACACCCAAAAATTCGTCATTTTTTCTGCTTACCGTTGCTCCTTATTTGCTTCAAAATTCATGGAGATACGTTCCGTCTATGCAACTAACTGAAGGCAGTTTGTTTATCGCCATACGCATTTCGCTTCTTTTATTCGTGAGCGTGCTTCACAAGGAAAAGAATCGAAATGCGTATGGCTATAAACAAACTGCCTTCAGTTAGTTGCATAGACAGAACACATCTCCACGAACTCGAAAAATTGTTTAAGAGAGTCTCAGAGAATAAGAAGATGCATAAAACGTGGTCTTAAGCTCGCTTCTAGAGATCGAAGCAGCCTACTTCCCTCTATCATCGATTTGATTCATAAAAACAAAAATTTTAAAAAAATCGCCTTTTCGAGAGCGTGTGGCGAGTGCAGCTATAGAAGTTCGTTGTAGTTGATAACATACCTGAAAATATTGTGGCGGGAACCTTTCATCTCGTCTACTGTTATTAAAGATTCGATTGCAGATAAATATTTGTGACAAGCTAGATTATAAAGACGATTGCTGCTAGTTTCATTCAAAGTAATTAACGTTGAGCTCTTAGATCCTGTCTGACCACACTCTCGGAAATCACTATGTATTCCGAAAAAAAATGGTGAATTATTTGTGACAAGAAGTAGTATAAATGTCACTGTCAGTTATTTCACGCACAGTAATTTCATCTTTCATTTGTTAAACATATGGAAGTCGCGAAATCGGAAATACGCGTTACTGAGAAAGCGCGCTCTTACGAGTACATTACTACGAATATTTCAGAAAAATGCTTAATTTTGACGTTTAACCAAGTCTCTGAATGTGTTGCAAAGAATTTCTTTTGCATCCAGCAGTATACGAAGCTACCCCCTTTGCCACGGCAGTTTTTTTAATCTCATTTTGTTCGCTTTTGTTCGTTGCATCTGCTCGGGGCGGACGTCATAAGACATCCGTTGAAGTTCGTTGTTGATCGAATAACTCAGTTTTTTTTATTACAGAGGGCAGCTAACCCTCTGACCGAACAAGCTGAACTACCGTGCCGGCACAGTTCGTCCCCTTACAAACTTAGCTGTTACAACTTGTATGCCGTAAGTGCTTTGTTTTATGTAATTTCGTTCTAAAGACACGCAGGCTGACTCCGTTTCCAAATGCTGTGGGCGTAAGCCGTAAATCCACGAAATTTTGGAAGGTTTCGTATATCAGACTTCACAAAGTTCCTTTGCATTGTTACTTAAAAGTTTTAAATGCGTTTCGATAATTAATAAGTAAACCATTTGCGGAAAAGAGTACGTTAAGTCACAAGTAATTTCAGCTGACACTCATGTGATATACGTAAGCAGAGCCGACCTTTTGAAATTCAATGATTTTTTAAACTCTTAATTATGTAAAAATAACAGGTATTTTGGGATAATATTGACCAAAACTGTTTTTTACGTTATAATCATTCACAGTGACAACAATACAAACCATATTTCTAACAAAGGAAAATAGCCTGTTATGAACTCACTTTCCACCCGGACACATTCTGGTGATTCTTCAGTAGCACAATCACTAAATCCGAAGTTAAAGCCCCTCAATATGTTTAAAATAACAAATTGTAGGTGTAAATAAACCACACTGAACCGAAAGAGAGCGCCATACCGAAATTGAAAACCTCTCGGTACAGTTATCGAAAAATCGTCAGGAGGACCGATCGGTATCAGGTCTCAGAAACTTACTGAATAGGAACTTCGGATAAAAAACCGAAATTGGCGTCACTACCGAGGCTAAGCTACTGCAGCGATCGGTATGAGCGATACAGAATAGAGCCCCTGGCCATAATAGCAGACGGCGGGTGCCGTCACACTCAGCGTCAGCTGAGCATGGCGTACTGAAGCGCCGACAACACTGCTAGGTGCACCTGGCACGTGTCAAAAGCGTTGCGGGCAGTGCTTCTGCACGAGCCGGTCTCCTGTGATATCAACGGAGGAGAGTGCAATGAAGAACTGTGTGTCACTGCAACAGACTCGGTGCACCGAGAGGGTGCACGATGCATGACTGTGGCCATTGCTAGTCAGCAGATGACGCATAACGTCGCTGACAGTGGACAAGGTTCTCTGCTGCTGAGGGGCACACAGAAGAGCTCTTTAGTGCCGCCCTTGCACAAGACCCTGTCATTAATTGTGCTCCGAGATACAAGGTCCACGCCTTAGTTCAACCACCATTACGAGTCATTATAAGAGCAGGTGGAAACTCCACGGCTGTCTGATGACAGCAAGATCGCCGTCGCGGAGGCTGGGCAAGCTTCTCTGCTGGCAAGGGGGGGATGAAGAGCTAATTAGTGCCATCCTTGTGCGGGAACCTGCCACTGATCACTCATCTGCGGGAATTACTTGGCATGGCTACCAGCAAAAAGAGGCTGCACACAAGCCGTCGTGGAGAAGACCTCAAGGTTTCAACGACAGGAGGGTCGGGTCTCGTACATAAATCAGCTGTCAGCTTCGAGTATAGCAAAACCAATATGGAAAGTAAATTTTTTGATGTAAATTATATTAATTAGGTATCTTATCCTTGTCATGAATTTAATCTGTGATTTTACAATTACATGCTTAACCATCACTACACTTTTGTGTCATTATTCACTACTTAACTGATCATGTAATTGAATTTACTTACTAATATATCATTTTCTTTATCATGTAACACAATTTTCATTTATTACTCAATTCTTTGTGTTTGTAATAGCATTTATTTTTGCTTAATATGTTATTTCCTTATTTCCCATAACTGTGACACGTTTGCATCTCATTATTTTTTCCTAAATATTTGCTGTCTTGTAGGTGACATACAGTTTTCAGTTTCACAAAAAAATATTCATTTAAATTTTGAAACCAATGTCACAGAAACTGATGTCGAATTTCTGAAATGTTAGTTTTAAGTTATAATGGTGGTTGCCAGTTATCAATCTTGATTATATTTCATACTATTTCTGTTTCTCTTGTACAACTGTTAACAATTCTCTGTCGGTGGCATGAATTAAAGCCTGCTTGAGTGTGTCCTTGCATGGCTAAACAACTCCTTACACAGTGTTTTCTCCAGGGTGTGTGTGTGTGATGAAGGATCTCAGCAGGAGCCTCTTCACGATTTTACCATACCACACAGCTTCATTTATTTGTCTCTGGTACCTCAATTGTTGGTGCAAATGGTCTATTACCCTAGATGTAAAGAGGAAAAGGGAAAAGACTGACTAGCTGAGTGTGTTTGTTGTGGGCACAGTACACTATCCATATTTCGTCTCACACGAGATGGGTGAGACTTACTGGCGCTAAGTGTGCCTTTTCGATGCTAAGTTAATGTTGTGTTTTATATAAGCTTTTCAAAGCTACTCAAAGTAAATGATTTCTTTCATCGTTCATAGTTTATTATCGTCTGTGACAAATTTTACTTGCTAATTCACGAGTGTTAAATTCGCTAAAATCCATGGACGGTGTAGGCTACTGTTCAGTTGAACTGTCAATCAAACACGTGGAGCCGTGTTGAGTTTATTGTGATTTCAGTTCATTTTGTTTAGTATCAATTTCGCGTGAGCATGTATATTACGTATGATTACTGTGATTTTATGACTGAATTTTGTGCAATCCGTCTCACTTGATAACTTTCTTTGTGCACACTTCTGTTTGTGATGACCACGTGGTCGTAATCTACTGAGAAAGTTTACAGTGCCAAGGCCATAGTGATCTTCCGCTGTAGAATATCTGAATTAATTATGATTCTTAATTATCCTTCATTTTGATAGCAATTCACTTCAAACAGAAATGTTATTCATTTATCCGGCATGTTAAAATCAAGAGTCAGCCCCTCTTGCTACCCACGTGTGCAGTGGTGAAGGTTTTTAGTTCTTTTCCTTCCTGTTAGTCTCTCAAGTGCGCGTGAATGTAAGTGTTCGTGATTAACCATCCTTTGATCATTCCTCTTCCATAGATCATAGACCTTGAAGGGGACTCCGAAGTAAATTTCTAGGGTTAATTAATATGCGACGTAATAGATTGCAGGCAACAGCAACCATCATATTACTCACTATACATGTTCATGTGTGCAATTAAATTTACCGATATAATAAATGTTCTTTTACCAGAATTTTTGTTTACGCTATCTCTGTTAAAATTCTACTCCATACTTAAAATGGTTCAAATGGCTCTGAGCACTATGCGACTTAACTTATCAGGTCACCAGTCGCCTAGAACTTAGAACTAATCGAACCTAACTAACCTAAGGACATCACACACATCTATGCCCGAGGCAGGATTCGAACCTGCGACCGTAGCGATCGCTCGGTTCCAGACTGTAGCGCCTAGAACCGCACGGCCACTCCGGCCGGCACTCTCCATGCTTCATCCAGCTCTGATGTACGGCACATTCTACTGCATCCCGTTTGTGCGACAGTTGTACTGAGGCCACATTTTACCCCCCCCCCCCCCCCCAATAGTCAGATTAATTGTAAAGATGTCCCTTAATTGTAAAGATACCTTTCAACCGTAGGAGGATACAGAATGATTTAGAATATCTGTTTGATGTGGTCAGTGGCAACTTCAGATTGGATTTCATTAGGAAGTTTGTACATCACGACTACACAACAAGTATTGCAGCAAAGGGACACTCCAGCACTGGTCGTACAAATCAGAAATAGTTTTTTTTATTGCATATCGATTTCAATCACAGAGTAATGATCTCCAGTGCAAGACCAAGTCCTGTGGACTCACATAATCATGCACAAATTACAACTTCAGACATAGGTGTCGTAACTTTCCTTATAACAAAATGAAATGATAAACTTTACTACTACCTTGAATGAATATCTGAACTGTGGAATGGATACAGAACTCGAATTGTCGTGTGGCGTGTTGTAACTACTAGTGGTGTGCTGATTTTGTGTTATTTTTAGCAAACTTTACGAATCAGCTGGCAATGCAACTCCCAATACCACTGCAAAATGCATGCAACCCCTTAGCCACTGAATCATCTGGTCCTGTTCAAAACTGATAACTTTGGTCCATGTGCACATAGTAAGTAAATTAAATTGTGTTACCTCTAAAGCAGCAACGGAGTAACGCGGTATATTATGGTATCTCGTAAAAAAATGTAAATATGGTAGCTACAGGCTCAGCAGTGTGCAATGCTTGAAATACACATGAAATTCATTTGGCTGATAAACAAGAACAGTTAAGAAAATCCAACTTCTTTGAAAAATATATGACCTGGACTGGGAGGCGGTACTGATTATGGTGAATTACTAACACTCAGGTTTTTTAGCGAAATTATATTGCAAGTTAAGTTTTTCTTTTCAAAAACAGCTGACACCTGAAGTTACATTACTCACAACTGATTCACAAACAATGAGACTTAAACTGCAAGTGTTATCTAACTTCATTAATCCAGCATAAATACAAATCATCAAATTACACATAGCTCTATTAACAAATCTTAAAAGCATTAGCTCTGTTAACAAATCTTAAAAGTATCAGCTCTGTTAACAAATTTTAAAAGCATTACAAAAGTGAAATATATAACTAGCCTTTTCTCATAATCGTTACGTACGTTCTGAGGTTACTCAACAATTTTAAATTATCAGCCAACTCATCTATACTAACACGCTGCAAAAAAAAAAAAAAAAAAAAAAGAAATCATAATTATTTAATATTTTTACCTTGGTTGTATGAAGACTTCTGTTTCCATATTTAACAATACTGACATACCTCGTACCTAAATTAATCTAACTCTTGGTGGCTTGACATAGATAGCACACCTCAAAGGCTGCCTACTCCATCTTCTTTCCCTCACAGACAGCTACCTACAACTGCGCCAAGCTCTCTCTTACTCCAACAAAGCAGTACAGTATCTTTGGCTCTGCGGTCGCGCACAATCAGAGATCCACATTATCTAGCCTGTCAGAGACATTCATCGTTTATAATATACTAGTTTCATTTTAATTTATTAATATTCTTATATTATTCTGGTGCCACAGGCAAGTGTACCCCAGTATTCTCCTTTCAGTGTTTAAGGTGAAGAACTTGCCACGTATCAGATAAGATCAAAAATTAAATAAAAAATTATAAAAATACACTCCTGGAAATGGAAAAAAGAACACATTGACACCGGTGTGTCAGACCCACCATACTTCCTCCGGACACTGCGAGAGGGCTGTACAAGCAATGATCACACGCACGGCACAGCGGACACACCAGGAACCGCGGTGTTGGCCGTCGAATGGCGCTAGCTGCGCAGCATTTGTGCACCGCCGCCGTCAGTGTCAGCCAGTTTGCCGTGGCATACGGAGCTCCATCGCAGTCTTTAACACTGGTAGCATGCCGCGACAGCGTGGACGTGAACCGTATGTGCAGCTGACGGACTTTGAGCGAGGGCGTATAGTGGGCATGCGGGAGGCCGGGTGGACGTACCGCCGAATTGCTCAACACGTGGGGCGTGAGGTCTCCACAGTACATCGATGTTGTCGCCAGTGGTCGGCGGAAGGTGCACGTGCCCGTCGACCTGGGACCGGACCGCAGCGACGCACGGATGCACGCCAAGACCGTAGGATCCTACACAGTGCCGTAGGGGACCGCACCGCCACTTCCCAGCAAATTAGGGACACTGTTGCTCCTGGGGTATCGGCGAGGACCATTCGCAACCGTCTCCATGAAGCTGGGCTACGGTCCCGCACACCGTTAGGCCGTCTTCCGCTCACGCCCCAACATCGTGCAGCCCGCCTCCAGTGGTGTCGCGACAGGCGTGAATGGAGGGATGAATGGAAACATGTCGTCTTCAGCGATGAGAGTCGCTTCTGCCTTGGTGCCAATGATGGTCGTATGCGTGTTTGGCGCCGTGCAGGTGAGCGCCACAATCAGGACTGCATACGACCGAGGCACACAGGGCCAACACCCGGCATCATGGTGTGGGGAGCGATCTCCTACACTGGCCGTACACCGCTGGTGATCGTCGAGGGGACACTGAATAGTGCACGGTACATCCAAACCGTCATCGAACCCATCGTTCTACCATTCCTAGACCGGCAAGGGAACTTGCTGTTCCAACAGGACAATGCACGTCCGCATGTATCCCGTGCCACCCAACGTGCTCTAGAAGGTGTAAGTCAACTACCCTGGCCAGCAAGATCTCCGGATCTGTTCCCCATTGAGCATGTTTGGGACTGGATGAAGCGTCGTCTCACGCGGTCTGCACGTCCAGCACGAACGCTGGTCCAACTGAGGCGCCAGGTGGAAATGGCATGGCAAGCCGTTCCACAGGACTACATCCAGCATCTCTACGATCGTCTCCATGGGGGAATAGCAGCCTGCATTGCTGCGAAAGGTGGATATACACTGTACTAGTGCCGACATTGTGCATGCTCTGTTGCCTGTGTCTATGTGCCTGTGGTTCTGTCAGTGTGATCATGTGATGTATCTGACCCCAGGAATGTGTCAATAAAGTTTCCCCTTCCTGGGACAATGAATTCACGGTGTTCTTATTTCAATTTCCAGGAGTGTAATTTAAAAGAGATTTCAGATTTTTACAACCAATGCTGCAGTTTCTCTTGGTTGCAAGAATGGCAACTTTCTTTATATACAGAAAAATGTATTTTAATGCAGCGACTAGGAAAAACAACCCTATATTATTCGTATACTGTTTTAGTAGTGTACTGTTTGACGCAGTCACATCGACTAAATATTTAGGCGAAGTGTTGCAGAGATGGAAGTGGCCGTGCGGTTAAAGGCGCTGCAGTCTGGAACCGCAAGACCGCTACGGTCGCAGGTTCGAATCCTGCCTCGGGCATGGATGTTTGTGATGTCCTTAGGTTAGTTAGGTTTAACTAGTTCTAAGTTCTAGGGGACTAATGACCTCAGCAGTTGAGTCCCATAGTGCTCAGAGCCATTTGAACCATTTTTGTTGCAGAGATGAAATGGAACGGTAGCAGGGAAGGCGAATGCTCGACTTCGGTTTTTTAGGAGAATTTTAGGAAAGTTGCTTATCTATAAAGGAGTATGCATATGGCTCATTAGTGCGACCAGATTTTGAGTACTGCTCAAGCACTTGAGATCATCCGGATTCGAGGAAGACATCCAAGCAATTCAAAGGCGTCCTGCTACATTTGTTCCCGGTATCTTCGATCAAGACACAAATATTATGGGGATGCTTTGTGAACTCAAATGGGAATCACTGGATGGAAGATGACGTTCTTTTTGCGAAACGCTATTGAGAAAATTTAGAGAACTAACATTTGCAGTTGGCTATAGAACGATTCTTCTGCCGCCAGTGTATGTTTCGCGTTGAGACCGCTAAGACAGGATAAGAGAACTTAGGTCTCGTCAGGAAGCGTATAGACAGTCGTTTCTCCCTCGCGTCATTTGCGAGTGGAACAGGAAACGAAATGACTGGTAGGTGAACAAGGTGCCCTCCGTAGTGCACCATACTGTGGCTGCCAGAGTATGTACGTAGATATAGACCTATTGAGGAAGATAAAAGTCGCAAAGCCAGTGGCTTTACTTAACCTAGCCGTCTCGGTTGCCACTTACCTAAAAGTTTGCTTTTTGGGATATTCCTGTAAGTGAGCCGCATGAACCTTTCGTTCCTTCGAAGTTCACCCTCGGCTAATGGAAGCAGCTCTCTCTTTAACCGCACTTTAGAAGCCTTAAGTGGCTGCGTGAAACTTTGAGAAGAGTCTCACTTCAGCTCTTTATTCGCAGTGGAGGAAGGGAAAGTGGAAAATGACATGAAATCGATATCACTACCGAGTCGAGTGCTTTGACTTACTATCATTTTAAAACATCAGTATTACTTGCGAGATATTAGCCTCAAACGATAGACTATCGGAAGAGAGCGACAATGGTGGCCATCCCACACTGATTGTAGATGACATTTTCGACAGATGTCTGTGGCTGGTTGTTGTTGTTGGTTGTTTTTGGGGAAGGAGACCAGACAGCGAGGTCATCGGTCTCATCGGATTAGGGAAGGACGGGGAATGAAGTCGGCCGTGCCCTATGAAAGGAACCATCCCGGCATTTGCCTGGAGCGATTTAGGGAAATCACGGAAAACCTAAATCAGGATGGCCGGACGCGGGATTGAACCGTCGTCCTCCCGAATGCGAGTCCAGTGTCTAACCACTGCTCCACCTCGCTCGGTGATGTCTGTGGCTCTTTCGCACAGAAGATATAACACCTTTACAAGTTGTATAGGTTAATTACCGTCATATGGAACTGTAATCAAAGTCTTATTAAGCCCAGGCACGTCTCACTTTATTCTAAAGCATCTTCACTGGTCACCGTAACAATATGGTTCTTTCTCTTTCAATTTTGTTTGCGATTATCATGAACAGTTCGCATGTTTTACTTACTAACATAAACAATTTTTATTCCTTTCGTTCCTAGCTGTTTTTTGGCTGTTTACTTCACTCTTCTTCTTCTCCCATGTTTATGTGTTGTGGTTTTGCACACAGCACTTTCACTGCACTAAATATATTCATATTTTTGTGTTGAGAAGTATCACTGTCCTCTCGCAGTCTAGTATGTTGTGTTGTGTTTCACTGTTGTGGGATGTTTTCACGTATTGTTTGTTTTGGTAGTGGTGGGAGAGTCTGCTATCGCTCTGAGAGTCTTTATATTTCCAATTATGGAGGGGGTGCAAGAGGAGAGAGAGGGAGAGAGAGAGAGAGAGAGAGAGAGAGAGAGAGAGAGAGGGAAAGGGAGAGGGAAAGAGAGAGAGAGAGAGAGAGAGAGAGAGAGAGAGAGGGGGGGGGTGTATATGTGTTTTTGCGAAAGGAGCTAACGTGTCATGGCGACTGCGTATGCAATAACAGAGAAGAAACACATAATGAATGACCAATGAGACATCATCAACCAGACGCTATTTAAACTGATAAACATATTGTTGAGAAAGAACAACCCCCTAGATACCACAAAGTAATATCCTAAGTCATCAACCGCTGTACCATAGTAAAGCAATAATTTATACACATAGTAGCTAGTACATGTTAGCTCCCTTCACACAGAGAAAACAGGGATAATCACCCACTTAAAAAATAAAAAATCCTAAAAAAGGTGAATAAATAAAGAAAAATGTTCTCTCCCTCTCTCTATGTGTCTCTCTCTTCCTCTCTAGCCAGAAAATAATATAACCAGCCACAAAGCGATAGCAGATGCTCTCACCATTACTAAAACAAACAAAAGACGAAAGCATCCCACAACAGTAAAACGAAACACACGAAATGACGATAGGACGGTGACACTTCTCAATACAGAAATATATTTCAGAAGAAGATGTTGGTGATATATTCATACCATTGATTTTTATGACAGTTACTTTTTCAATACAGTGCTGTGGTTTTTCTCTTGAACTGTTTGCTCCAATACGCCCTACCATATTTACGGAAATATCATTAAATATATTTGCTGCTTGTGTCTCGTCGTTTCTAGCCTTTCCATTCAGTTCAATAATTGTGTTATCTTAGTCTGTGGCTGGTTGTCCCGTCGCTCGTTTCACGACATTCCATACAGCCTTAAAAGTCGGTTCTTGTAATCACTGATTTCTCACATTAAGTGCATGTTCCTTTATTTTTTAATAACTTTTCTTAATAATTGTGAGTAGTTTTTGTACTGTGTAACTACTGCACGATCTTTACTTGTTCTTACCAACTGATATAGTTTCCTTTTCCTTTACAACACTTTAATCCCCCTAGTGCTTCATGGTTTATTACATGGCCGTTTAATGTTCTTTCTGACTAGTTTATGTGGAAATCTATTTTCAATAATGATGTGAATTTATCATGGAATAGACTATATTTTATGTTAGCATCTGGTTCATTATCAATTTCATCCCATGTTACCTCTTGTTAATTGTTCTTAAAAATATTTGTCCTGGAGTCATTAAGTTTTCTAACTGATTTCCACATAAGAGTATCCATACTGTAAGATGCTGTGTAATTTTTTACAATTAATTTTATGTCTACACTATTTAGTTTTTTTCTTTGCCATTCCTCTGTAATATATTTGAAAGATGGAAATGAAATTTACTGACGATTAGGCAGTACAGTATTTGACATAAACAGAGAGAAATGAAATATTTAGATGATGAGAGAGTTGTGTCAGAGCTTCTTTGACATGCGTGACTCGTGTGTGTGCGTGTGTCTGTGTCTCTCTGTGTCTGTATGTGTGGGGTGGGCTCGCGTTCGCGTTTGCAGTGTGAGTGGTTGAAAAAAAAAAATGTATGTTCTTCAAATTCACTGCCTGGCAGCATCTTTAAGATTCATTAAATTTCCTGCCGATTTTCAAATTTCTCGCCTCCATCTTGATGATGTCATACTTTGAAAATCACTGATAACCGGCCGGCCGCGGTGGTCTCGCGGTTCTAGGCGCGCAGTCAGGAACCGTGCGACTGCAACGGTCGCTGGTTCGAATCCTGCCTCGGGCATGGATGTGTGTGATGTCCTTAGGTTAGTTAGGTTTAAGTAGTTCTAAGTTCTAGGGGACTGATGACCACAGCAGTTGAGTCCCATAGTGCTCAGAGCCATTTGAACCATTTGAACCACTGATAACCACATATACATGGGCCAAGGTCAAAAGTCGAAGGTCACTGACCCCTGTCAGTGCATGGAGGCAAAGCAAAGGTCACGGGTCAGTTTTGATTCATAGTCGCCACAGCCTTCCTATTGTTGTTCGGATACAGTGTTGACATTCAGTCGCTGTAAAAAGTAACTGTCTGGTGTATGCGTACACAGTGACCTAAATTGGAATATCATTTCCAAATTGACACTCACTGAATAATCATCAGGAAATGTAATTTGCCCGCGACAGAAGTACCTTACAAAACCATCGTTCGTTCCATTCTTTTAAGCTTTAATCATCAATCTGGGACGTTTACCAGATGGTATTAATAGAACTGGCATAGAAGATCGTAACAGGTTCGTATATTAATAGTCAAAGTTCAGCGACATACGGTGCAACAATCTAACAAAGCGTCATGAAAGGGAATACCGTTAAACTTTCCAAGAACGCACTACCCAAGAGGAGTAAAGCAACATATTACTTCACATCACGTATCACATGTATCACACGAAATGAACAGAGGGGAAAATCAGAAACATCTACATAAATTCTCCAGACTCCACAGTAAAGTGCATATTGGAGGGTGGGTCCTAGAGAATTATTTGTCTTCATTGCTATTCCATTCACGTAGTGAGCGAGGGAATAATTACTGTCTACATGTCCCCTACTCTCTCTATATTTTTCTCAGCCTTCCTGCGTGAGATATATATTGGTTGAAGCTTAATGGTCGCACGGACATCATCGAATACATATACGAATATGAAGATGGTATTTGTTCATTCCGACATGTCCGACTGGGACTCGAAACAGGGATCTTCTGCTTACATGGCAGACGCTCTATCCGACTGAGCCATCGAGGACACAGAGGACAGTGCGACTGCAGGGACTTATCTCTGGCACGTTCCCCGTGAGACCCACATTCCCAACTTACTGTCCTTTTACTACATTTGTTGTGCCCCTGCCCACTATACTCTTTACTCGCGGCAGTCGATCTATCGATTCCCGTAAGAGTTTGAGCAATGTGAGTGCATCCGCACTCAAGAAGACCATTAGCCAGTAAGCCTTATCTATATGAATATGGTATCTCTTCTTTCGGACATGTCTGGCGGAGTACTTTCAAAGTATCTAATTAAAATATTTCACAGTTCATTATTGTTCTAATTATATATTTTACTTATTTTTGTTTTATGTTTAAATTGTTATTTTACACCTTAACGTCATGTTTTTTGTCTTGTTTTTTAACTTATAGTTTCACATACATGAATTTTGTTAACTGAAAATAATAAGTAACTTATTATAAATGATACAAAACCATACATGTCGGAGATTTGATGTTTTACCAGATTTGTAATATTCACGGTACACTCGTGAAATGGTCGTACAAGGAAATCCCCGTTTCATCGCTTTCTCGGAGATGCTGCGTCCCATCAGTCGTATGACGACTATAAAACTACGTTCAAACTCACTTAAATCTTGATAAACTGCCATTGTAGCAGCAGTAACCGATCTAACAACTGCGCCAGAAACTTGTTGTCTTATATAGGCATTGCCGATCTCATATCCGAATTTTGCCTGTTTACATATCTCTTTATTAGGCAAAAAAATTGGAAATTTGTGGTAAGTTCATATGGGACCAAAATGCTGAGGTCATCGGTCCCTAAGCTTACACACTACTTAATCTAACTTACACACACACACCCATGCCCGAGGGAGGACTCGATCCTC
Source organism: Schistocerca piceifrons (assembly GCF_021461385.2). Taxonomy (NCBI): domain Eukaryota; kingdom Metazoa; phylum Arthropoda; class Insecta; order Orthoptera; family Acrididae; genus Schistocerca; species Schistocerca piceifrons. Next base: position 182,869,625 of record NC_060138.1, on the reverse strand, counting down.
CGACGGGGGGAGCGTGTACCGTGGCAATGTGCCTAAGACCGCGGGGCTACCCCTTGTGCCTGTATTTGAATACGCACGCCTGTACCAGTTTCTTTGGCGCTTCAGTGTAGAACAAAATTCATTAGGATTTGCTGATTGAGGTGGGCAATCCTCGAAATATCCGGTTTTGTAAGAGGCATACTTCAGTACATCGGAAAATCTTGGTGAAGAGAATTGATTATGCACTAGTGGCTGCCGCTTTATTATACTGTCTCTAAAGTAGAGATCAAAATCATAACCATTCAACAGAACTATATCTTTTTACAAAATTAGCCGGCCGTTGTGACCGAGCGGTTATAGGCGCTTCAGTCCGGAACCGCGCTGCTGCTACGGTCGCAGGTTCGAATTCTGCCTCGGGCATCAATGTGTGTGATGTCTTTAGGGTAGTTAGGTTTAAATAGTTCTAAGTCTAGGGGACTGATGACCTCAGATGTTAAATCCCATAGTGCTTAGAGCCATTTTACAAAAATCTTCCACATCGAAAGCCGTGTGCGTCCAACGGCTGTACATGTCTCACTGACTCGTTTGGGATCACCATATGAACGCGTTCCTTGTACTCATGTATGATGCTCAAAACACTGCCCACGCCACTGTTTACTGTCTAAAAAAGCCTAATGGAGAATTTGGACCGTGATTTCGAGAACCTCTTTTTGAAGCTCCAATTGTTCTTGTGACAGCATCGAAATATTATGAACTAATATCTAATGATGTCAAAAGATAATTTGACTGAAGTTTTCCTTCCCAGTGCGGTAGAAAAATCTGTGTTAATGTTAGATTCTTGGGGTGGTCAAGAAGCGTCGATCCTAAGGACAATGAACGTGTTCGTCTGGTGATTCCAAAAGCCTCGACTGGACAGGTACAGTCACTGAACGTAAATTGAATTTGATGTTGGAAGTTTTTTAGATGCAGTTCTTCTGAATGATTATGATCGCCACATGAGAAACAATATACTCAAACTGCAGTCACTAGTACATAATCAATTCTTTTCGTCAAGGGTTTCCAGTGCACTGAAATTTGCCTGATACAAATTAGGATATTTAGAGGATTGCCTGCCACTATTTGCGAAGCCTACTGAATTTTGTTTTATACTGTATCTCCTTTGTATGTATTATGTGATGAAATTTTGTCCACTTTATATGCATGTTGAAAAAAGTTATATTTTGAGCATTTCTTTGCAGATTATCGTTGTCGTATTTTCCAAAACATAGTACTTCTGGAACCAGGTGTACTAAAAGTGGATGGACGTGATGTGATTGCTTCATTAATTTATGTTGTAACAGAAGATTGCATTTTTCGAAAACATTGTTCAAATGCCTCTGACCACAATCGGACTTAACATCTGAGGTTATTAGTCCCCTAGAACTTAGAGCTACTTAAACCAAACTAACCTAAGAACATCACACACAGCCATTCCCGAGGCAGGATTCGAACCTGCGACCGTAGCAGTCACACGGTTCCGGACTGAAGCGCCTAGAACCGCTCGGCCACAGCGGCCGGCTTCATTTTTCAAAATTAATTAATGATGGTGGGGTGTTTTGTAAAATTTCAGATTATTTTAAAAGTTGTTTATATAGTTTTCGAGAACATTAATTACATTTCATCTTTTGTGCTAAACACTTTTTTTATACATAATGATTTCGAAGATTTTTTCTCTAGACTTAATATACCAGATTATCTTTCCGCATGTGTTTTACCCCTTAAAAGTGAAATTGACCAAACTCGAAAAAATACGTATTGCATTACCCGACTACAGTCATCGAGATTCTTTATTTACACATAGGTACGCTCCCTCCTTAGTATTACCCTATTTCCTTCTATTACGTGACTTGCTGTAGATGTTCACCATTAATCTTGCGATCTTTCTCTTTGTTATAGGCAGTGTAGTACCTTCACCCATATTTAATGAGAGCTGCCTTTAATTACATCAAGTCTTTCTGCAGATCCTTATCGTTCTCCAATAACGACGCTTACCGGTGCACTGACCCATCAGCGAACATCTTGCAGTGGTGCTGATCCTGTCTGATAAATCGTTTATACATAATGATACCTGTAGAGGTTCTGTTACGCTTGCTGACCTTTGCCGTCAGTCGATCTCCTAGTGCGTCTTCTCGTCAGGAAGAAAAGGGGGTGGGGGCAGGAGAGAAATGGTAGAGGTATAGGAAGAACTTTCCTACTCTTGCGAGGTACAGATGCAATTGTAGATTATTGTAGCTTTTGCTGCCGTGTGGTGTCCGCAACTGTCACCTATGACACGCTACATGTTTCCTACAGACCTTCACAAACGAGCACTGGCCTTCAATTTGTTGCTGTAGGGAGCCAGAGGGATCTCTCTGATTGCTTCAACTATATTTTATTAAATTGACAGATCAACAAACAGTACGCCTCAAAGCGTTTGGCGAATTACCAGCTTGCGCCATAAATTACAGGTGTTTTTATTTTATTTACTTTTTGATCAGTCTTGCGAATGGTTTCATGCAGCATTCCAGGACTCCCTGTCATGTCAGGACTGTGTCACTCTCTTCATCTCAAAAGCAGTGGTTACAATTAACGTCGTTGATTACCTGTTGGACGTATTTCGGTCTCAGCTTTCCCCTGTAGTCTGTGCCCTCGACAGCTCCCTGAAATAGCATGCAAAGTATTCCTTAGTGTTTTAACCCATGTCCTATCGCCCTGTCCTGTTCAGCATTCTCCACATACTGCTTTCCTCCCCGAACCTCTGAACAAGGTCATCATTTTGTCTTATCAGACCCCTTAATTTTCCACTTTTGTCTATAACACTACATCGTTAACCCTTTGACTCTCTTCTTTTCCGGTTACCCACACTTCGCGATTCACTACCATAGAATGTTGTACTCCAGAAACGTATTCTTAGATATTTCTTCCTCGAGGCTAATGTTTTAAACCAGTAGCCTTGACTTAGCGGGGTACATCCTCCTTGCCCGTGCTAGTCTACTTCTTCTATCCTTGTTGCTTCGTCCTTTACGCATGCACAAATATCTTCACTTGGTCTACTACGTGGCCTCAATATTTATCGATAATTTCATTTACGTTACTCCTCATTTTCGTCTTCCTTTTACTTATTCTCAGTCCATATAATCATAATCTGACGTGAATCGCAACATAATTATTGAGAAGCTCACATTCATATTGGAGGTGACGTGGGATTTTTGATCATCCATTTCTTGGTACACGAGCGGCTGTGTCGAGGAGCAAAACGGCCACGGGATCAAGCTGAGACTTTTCAAGTCTCTGTGGTTGGAGGCTGTATAGGATGACCCGGATTTTAGGCTAAGGAGGTAGATACGGTGATGATTGGCGTAATGGTTCTCTGGATTGGCTTATTGGTCTGCTTTTTATTGCTTCACGTCTTAGTACGAACCATGTAGAAGAGCGCAGATACTAGTTTATAGCTTCAGTAAGAGTAAAACATACATGAGGATTAGAACCGATTACCAGAACAAATGGCCACCCTGGCCTATAAGTGTCTTAAGACCTTGATATACACAGTAATATGGTATTACAGACCAGAAACCATGAATGTGTCAGATTCTACTCGTTTTGTTCTTATCGAACCCTTAGGTTCACGTACCTGTCACAGTGTTGAGTGACATATGTAGATGTTGGCAAATTTACGATCGAAACCAGTAACCCTAGCACAGAGGAACGAACAGGCAAACTTTGCAAGTCCTTCGTAGTGTACAAGCGTAACTGATGATAATGCTCACTTACATAGGATTTGCTCGACATGGAACTTCTCGTGGTCTGGATTTCTTCTGCTAGCTGGAACTGTGCCTTGCTTGACGTTTGAGGGCATCTACACTGAAGTGCCAGTAGTCGTGGGATATCGATATACACTTATACAGATGGCGATATTATCGTGTACACAAAGTATAAAGTATAGGTATGGGCAGATCTGTCATTTGAACTCAGGCGAATCATGTGGAAAGGTATCCTACGTGATTATGGTCGCACAATGGGAACTAACAGACTTTGAAAGCTTAATGGCAGTTGAAGCTACGTGCATGGGACATTCCATTTCGGAATTGGATCGGGAATTCAGTATTTCAAGATCCACAATGTAAAGAGTGTGCCGAGAATACCAAATTTCGCCGGCCGGAGTGGCCCTGCGGTTCTAGGCGCTACAGTCTGGAACCGAGCGACCGCTACGGTCGCAGGTTCGAATCCTGCCTCGGTCATGGATGTGTGTGATGTCCTTAGGTTAGTTAGGTTTAAGTAGTTCTAAGTTTAGGGGACTGATGACCTCAGAAGTTAAGTCCCATAGTGCTCTGAGCCATTTGAACCAAGCCAGTTCGAGTCTGGCACAGACCCCACAATGCCATGGGCCCAAATTATCAACAGGGCACTGTGCAAGCTGATGGTGTCTCCATAATGGTGTGGGCTGTGTTTACATGGAATGGACTGGGTCCTCTGGTCCATCTGAACCGATCAATGACTGGAAATGGTTATGTTCGCGTACTTGGGGACCATTTGCAACGTCCGCAGCTCGTGGTCGTGCGGTAGCGTTCTCGCTTCCGGCGCCCGGGTTCCCGGGTTCGATTCCCGGCGGCGTCAGGGATTTTCTCTGCCTCGTGATGACTGGGTGTTGTGTGATGTCCTTAGGTTAGTTAAGTTTAAGTAGTTCTAAGTTCTAGGGGACTGATGACCATAGCTGTTAAGTCCCATAGTGCTCAGAGCCATTTGAACCATTTGCAACCATTCATGGACTTCATGGTCCCAAACATGTCACCAGGCCACAGTTGTTCCCAACGGGTTTGAAGAGCATTCTGGACAGTTCGAGCGAATGATTTGGCCACCCAGATTGCCCGATAAGAATCCCATCGAACATTTATGGAAGGTAATCGAGAGGTCAGTTCGTGCAAAAAATCCTGTACTGTAAACACTGCCGCAATTGTAGAGGCAACATAGCTCAATATTTATGCAGGGGACTTCCAACCTCCTGTAGAGTCCACGCCACGTCCAGTGGCTGCACTAGGCCGGGGAAAAGGAGATCTGACACGATATTCCGTGGTATCCAATGACTTTTGTCACTTCGGTGCATATACGGTATTTGGAGATGTTTGTACGAATGGGACGTGACTGTTTCGCATTTTACCTCCAATTAGCAATTGTGAGCGCGGATTCAGGTGTTTCTGAATGCATATAATCTGTTAATAGACTGACGAGGGCAGGTGTACTGTTTGCCACTACCTAACTTACAAGTCATTCTTCTAATATTCACACTTAGATGATTCTTCTTTTTTTTTTTCTCCGACAACCTTTCATGATCCGGCCATTACGATATTCTCTTTCAATTAAATAAGTCCAGAAATTCTACCTTACTTTCACTAACTTTCTAACCATTGATATACTTTCTTTCTGAACGTTAATCCCTTTTCTGATCCGCGTGGCGTAGCCGCGTTGTCCAAGGCTCCTTGACACGGTTCGCGCGGCTGCCCCCGTCGGAGGTTCAAGTCCTCCCTCGGGCATGCGTGTGTGTGTTGTCCTTAGCATAAGTTAGTTTAAGTTAGGTTAAGTAGTGTGTAAGTCTAGGGAACGATGACCTCAGCAGTTTGGTCCCATAGAAACTTACCACAAATTTCCAAATTTTTCTCATTTCTGAACCATTGTTTTTTTTCCATCATTGCCTTTTCTGTGTGCAGGTTGAACCGTAGGGGAAGAAGGTTCTGTACCTGGTTTGCGACCTTTTTACTTCGACCACATCTCTCTTTTTTTTGTCATTCTTCTCTTTTATTTTGGGTCTCCTATATAATGTGTATTACTCTTCTTTCCCTGTAGTTTTTGCGTATTTTCTGATTATTTCGAACATCTAGCACCATTTTACAGTAATACCCTGAGAATAATTTGTAAACACAGCTTTTATTGTATTGTATTAAACTAGGGACCCAGGAACGATGGAGAGGCTTCGTCCCGCCGTAGCCCTCAGTGGATCACAACCCCACAACAGGCCACAGCAGTCCACCCACCCCACTACCGCCCCACACCGAACCCAGGGTTATTGTGCGGTTCGGCCGCCAGTGGACCCCCCCCCCCCCCCCTCGGGAACGTCTTACACCAGACGAGCGTGTTTGAGTGGTAGAGTAAGTATGGTGTACGCGTACGTGAAAACGGTGTTCGCGCAGCAATCGCTGACATAGTGTAGCTGAGGCAGAGTAAGGGGAACCCGCCCGCATTCGCCGAGGTAGATGGAAAACCACCTTAAAAATCATCCACAGGATGGCGAGCACAGCGGACCTCGACAGTAATCCACGGGGCGGATTCGTGCCAAGGACCAGCACGTCTTCCCGCTTAGGAAGCAGCGCGTTAGACTGTGCAGCCAGCCGGGCGGATTTAAGGGGGCACGTTGATGAAATTGACCAAAAATGTCAATTTCCAATTGATTTTTTATTTGTTAGTAGAACTCACCGACAATAAGTTCCCAAAGTTTCAATGTTGAAATCCCTTCCGAAGTGCCCAATTTTTTTTTGCACTTCTCAAAAAGTGTGTTCATGGCAAAACCCAAAATCCAAATGAGTCTCTAAATTCATTCATATGGAAACGATTCTCTAAAAACACATTTGCATCTGCTACAGTTGTCAGAATTGCAACTTATGATGCAGTTATTGTATTTAATGATGGGAACGTCGGGAGGATGAAGGTATTAGAAAAAATGGGCTTCAAGATAGGAAATTTTACTCAAGACATCCTGAGAAAAATAGATTTACAGCGCGTCTCTGCAGCTGAAAAGTCAGTTGAAGACCTGGTAAAGGAAAGAAGACAGACAACAAGAAACCAGAAAAAATGGTTCAAACGGCTCTAAGCACTATGCGAATTAACTTCTCAAGTCATCAGTCGCCTAGAACTTAGAACTACTTAAACCTAACTAACCTAAGGACATCACACACATTCATGCCCGAGGCAGGATTCGAACCTGCGACCGTAGTAGCAGATTGGTTCCGGACTGAAGCGCCTAGAACCGCTCGCCCATCGCAGCCGGCAAGAAACCAGACGAGAAGCCTTGAAGGGAAAGGCGACCCAGAGTACAAATGTGGTGCCTTCTGAAGAAGTGACATAAGGGAAAAAGTTAGGTTGAATTTAAATTGCGTTTCCTGAAAGGTTTGTTTTTTAACGTTGATGTACCTTTTCCTCAGATTCTGTGAATGCTAGAATTATGAAATTTTGTACACATATTTCTGTAAACCCAATAAATGTTGTCTCCAGAGGAAATTTTGAAATTCCGATTGCAAGCTGATATATGGAGCAAAGTGCTTGGACTTTTGTATGAATTTAAAATTCTACTTGTGGAAATATAATTAAAAAATTATGAAAATACTCCTATTTGACCTTTTCCAAAAACCTCATGAGAGAAGCTTACAACATGTAAAGAGATGAAACAGAGAAATTTTTGTAGAAATTTCTTGAATAATTTCTGAGCAAAAGAAACATATATTAGTTTTTGAAAATAAAACTTCAAATTTCATCAAAAAAGTTGCATATATATAATCAAAGGATTTTATGTGTAAATGTGTTACTTTCATGTAAAGTCTGGTACAAAATTTATTGCCATATCTCCAAAACTGAGGATTTGGTGCATTTTTGAAATAGTGTGTGTTTTTCAACAACGTCCCCCCTTAAACACAGCCAACGAAGATAATGAGATGCAGAAATTTCATTAAAATCTACAGCTAACAATTCTAAGGGGTGGAAGATGCCGAGTGCCATTTGGCTCTGAAACTTAGGCAGCCAATTACGCTTTATGGATGTGTATACTGTGCTGTTTTTTAGGGGCACAGAAAGCTGTTCATAAGAACGCAGTTACATTAGGAAACGATACCCGCCGTACCTTTTGCGACGGTATGTTCTAATTAGTAGTGGCTCGCCTTTGGAAAAAGTAATAATTTCTATATTTGTTTTGTGTTAGAAACATAGCATAGTGCATCATCTTTTCTGGGTGCTCATTCTTAAATGAACTGATAATTTTGTTGTAAAATGGTTTAACGGAGTACCGTTTCTTGCTTTCGAATGCTGCTCGCTTATCATTGGCGTCTATATCTATCACCCAAGAAAAAGTAGTGTTTTGCAAATAATACATTCACTGCTGTATTTTTACCTAGTACGCACGTCACTGGTACAAGAAACAAATTAACTCTACAACGTTTACAAAATGCAATTTCCGAGCGTTTCTCTGCGCTCTTTCGTTCACATCAGGACCAATCAACCAGTTTATCTAAATATTTCAGTATACTGCCCGATTAATTTTTCGACAGTGCAGTTCGCCCGCAAGTTAAAACGATGCAGGCCCTGGTGACTTCCGTTACATATTCACGTTGTACTTGGCCGCCCCTTGCTCTCGCAACACAAGAGGCCAGTCACCCCAGAACGCGAAAATAATAAAACTGGCTGCATCGTGCGTTTAACTCCGAAATTAATGGCACACCACCAAATATTTACATACGTAGTAAACTGAACGCCCACCTAAAAAAGGAAACAAGAGTCGCCGAGGGGAAAAAATTACGTGTGCACTGCTGCGAGCGCCACACAAAAAATATTAAGCAACGAAATTTTATTACGCGCCATGTCCTAATAAGCGCCGGCGCACTTTTCAACATCAGGGTGATATTTCGAATAAATTCTAAACTCTCTTGCGCAATGTTGAACGTAGCTGCATGGAAACAAAAAAAAAAAAAAAAAAAATTAGACGTTGCGAAATATTTTACTTGCTGGTGAGGTGACTCTCTCTTTCATAGAGTGATATTGCACCAATTATTTAATTTTAGTCAATTACAAATATTTTTCAGTAATAGGAGATGATTAATATTTTGGGAGTTTTGTTAGAACTTTTAGATAATATTAACATCGCTATGTGGCACTATACAATTAAAGCATAACTCTTTCTGAAATTGCAACCCCTTAATGAGTGTCCATCTGCCTATATACCTATAAGATCATATGGTGACATGAACTGCGTCTAGTCTGTTGATTTGTAACGAAAATGCACTGCGGATGGCTATTTATAGCCGAATATCTAGATTTGCGAGAATAATAAAAACTAATAGGGGTTGTGACTGACTGCTGTGTGTCTCTGTATCCTTAATAAGGAGAGTCACGAACGGAGCATGAAGCACAGACGATACTACTTTGTGTTTCGAGTATGGCTACACACGTATGAAGAACAAAATGAGCTACAGTTGCAACAGTTATTCTTAGATGTGACATATTTCAGTCTTTTAGTTTATTACCGATAAGGAGATATGGATTACACCACAGATAGAATACAGAATATGTTAACTGGAGAGTGTTTGTGCCGTCAATTAGAGAAAACACACACACACACACACACACACACACACACACACACACACAAACACACACTCACACACACACACACACACACACACACACACACACACACACACTCAAAGACACATAAGACAATGATTATCATTGATACCATTGACAATGTACGCAGTACGGATATGTAGGTAGACCGATAGAAACTGGCCTGGAGGGAGATTAGATACACTGTCTAATTCAAGGTTTCTGGACACCTATTAGTGGACATTGATACAGGAAGTGTCCACCATTCGCTCTGATGACGGTTTTAACTCTGCTGGGGACACTTCCAAAGAGTAGTTTGAATTTCTAGGGAGGAATGGAAGCCAGTTATTCCTCAAGAGCTAAAATCAGAGTAGGTAGTGATGTTGCACCTTGTGGTCTGGAGAAAATTCGACGTTTTAACTCAACCCAAAGGCCTTTCACTGGTATTTATTATCAAAAACAGTCTTGATCACAATTTATTTATTACAGTGACCGGTTGCGACCAGTACTGTGCTCGTCTTCAGACCTACAAGTCGTATACAAAGCTTTAGAGGGCTACATACATTAAAGACAAATCATAAAGTTATAAAGCTATCAAACGATGAATTACCAATGAGTATGAACCTCCTTCTGGTGGTAAATCACTACTGGAGAAACCAGTACACGTCTTACTATATGTGATGGATACTCCGCCCACTTCTGACGAAATGACGTCTTGACTAACCAATAGGTTATAGGTCGAATAACAATGTAAAATTTCTTAGTTGAAAGAACATTGTCAAGAAAGGAAAATAATCACACACTAAACTTAGCTTGTTTAACAGCTATTGCCAATTAAGAAGCGTTAAAAATATTTAAACATGTAGGATAAATGAACTTCGTTTTGACAGTACATGGGTTGCCCTCTCAAGGCCTGTTAGTGAACCATTTGGAACCACTGGTTGCCATGGTGAAGTAGGACGCCGTTCCAAAGATGTGGCAGCAGGCTTCTTTCCACTGAAGTTGTTGTTAAGTCGGTAGGCAAACTAGTGGTGGCCATAGTGAGGATAAACGCCAGTCCAAAGATCTGGCTTCAGGCTTCTTCCTAACGAAGTTGTTGCGAAAGTGGAATGGCAAAGACTGTCACGCAGGCGATGTACTATGAAGTAGCAACATGTCTTTACTGAAACGGTTTTCAGTGAGTAGGCTGCAATAATCGTTTACTGACATTTAAATATTTTTAACGCTTCTTAATTGAAAATAGCTGTTGAACAAGCTAAGTTTAGTGTGTGTTTATTTTCCTTTCTTGACAATGTTCTTTTAACTAAGAAATTTTACATTGTTATTCGACCTATAACCCATTGGTTAGTAATGACATCATTCCGTCAGAAGTGGGCGGAGCCTCCATTATATATAGTAAGACGTGCACTGGTTTCTCCAGTAGTGATTTACCACCAGAAGGAGGTTCTTACTCATTGGTAATTCATCGTTTTATAGCTTTATAACTTTACGTATTGTCTTTACTGTACGTAGCCCTCTAATTAAAGATTTGTATATGACCTGTAGGTCTGAAGATGACCACAGTAGTGGTCGAAACCGATCACCTTAATAAATAAATTGTGATCAAGACTGTTTTTCATAGTAAATATTTGTAACACATTGATCACTGTTCACTCCCACAATGTATTCAAAAGCCTTTCACTGGGTTCAGTCGGCACTGTGGGCAGACCAGTCCGTTTCAGGAATGGTATTCTCCACAAACCATTGTCTCACAAATGCTACTTTACGACTGGTCGCGTTGTCCTGCTCATACAAACAAATATCTCTACGAACTGTTCCTCTACGATATGTAGTACCCAGTGCTGTAAAATATGTTTCTATCTTTCCACAATAACATTATCTTAAGCGCATTAAGAGGACCACACCCTGACCACGAAAAACACCTCCACACCTTAGCACCACCTCCTTGTATTTCACGGCTGGTGCTACGAATGATGGCACGCGACGTTCTCCAGGTATTCGTGACCTCAAAACGTCACATCGGATTGCCACAGACTATAGAGTGATCCATCAATCCAAATCACTCGTTTCCAGTCATCCACTGTCCAGCGGTATCGTTGTTCACAGGAGATGCTCGACAATTCTACCCCATTCTTATGTCTCTGCGGACACTAACCGTACTAGCTAGACTGCTGGTGCCACTTTTTAATTCATAAGTGATTCTTTCCGCTGATTTTAGGCGATTTTTTACAAGCACTCTCAGCAACCCTGGACTGTCCCTGTGCGTCAGGACATGAGGTCTGAATCGTCATGGTTTTGGGATTGGGGGATGGTTGTTCTTTACGAGTTGAAATGTCCCTGATGGATTAGTTACTGTGGGGACAGTCAATGAGCTGTCGACGTTGGACGTCGCTCACCTGTTCCGACCGACCGATTCTGGTGTCACTGCTTCCCTACTGACAACACAATACTCACGACCTCTTTTTACACTGGCCGGTCCGCCTCTCGTGACATCTAGTCGTCAATTCCGCATTATGTAAGTGTATCCGGTTGCTTCTGATTGGATAGTCTATATGCATGTCCGGAATCCGAAAGGCACATGCTAGTGGTCTCCTAGACTGTATCCCAACGGTACATCACAAATTTCGCAATCTATAACTATACACTAAAGCGCCAAAGAAACTGGTATACGTATGTGTATTCAAATACAGTGATATGCAAACAGCTAGAATACGGTGCTGCGGTCGGCAACGCCTATATAAAACAAGTGCTTGGCGCAGTTGTTAGGTCGGTTACTGTTGCTACAATGGCACGTTATCAAGATAAGTGAGTTTGAAAGTGGTGTTTTAGTCGGTGCACGAGCTATTGGACACAGAATCTCCGAGGTTCACGACTGTACCGTGAATATCAGAAATCTGTTAAAACATCATATCTCCGACATCGCTGCTGCCGAAAAAGATCCTGCAAGAACGGGACCAACGACGACTGAAGAGAAGCTTTAAATGAGACAGAAGTGCAACCCTTCCGCAAATTGTTGCAGATTTCAGTGCTGGACCAGCGTGCGAATCATTCAACGAACCGTCATCGACATGGGCTCGGAGTCGTAGGCACACTCGTGTACCCTTGATGACTGCACGACACAAAGTTTTGCGCCTCGCCTGGGCCCGTCAACACCGACATTGGACTATTGATGACAGGAAACATGTTGCCTGATCGGACGAGTCTCGTTTCAAATTGTTTCGAGGGGGTGGACATGTCCGGGTATGGAGACAGCCTCATGAATCCATGCTCCCTGAATGTTGAAGTCGGTGGAGGCTCTGTAATGGTATGGAGTGTGTACAGTTGGAGTGATATGGGAGCCCTAATGTGTCTAGGTGTCACGTACGTAAGCATCCTGTCTGAACACCTGCATCCATGCGTGTCCACTGTGCATTCCGACGGACTTGGGCAATTCCAGCAGGACAATGCGACACCCCACATGTCCATAATTGTTACAGTGTGGCTCAGGAACGCTCTTCTGACTTTGAAAACTTCCGATGGCCACCAAACTCCCCAGACATGAACATTATTGAGCATGTCTGGGATGCCTTGCGACGTACTGTTCAGAAGAGATCTCCACCCCATCTTACTTTTATGGGTTTATGAAGAGCCCTGCAGGATTCACGGTGTCAGTTTCCTCCAGCACTACTTCAGACGTTAGTCGAATCCATGCCACGTAGTGCTACGGCACTTCTGCTTGCTCGCGGGGGCCCTACACGACATTAGGCAGGTGTACAAGTTTCTTTGACTCTTCAGTGTAACACTTCACTACACAAAATTATATTGAAGTACTCGACACTATTTGCTATCAGGAGCAAAACTAGATCTCCTAATTTTGTTTGGGTTTTTAGCTCCTGGCGGATTGACAAGGGCACAATACGAACTTCCCCTCATCGATTTGATTTACATTGACAGGCTGTGTAAGGGACATCTAGGACTTCAACGTATGTCAACTGGAACCCACAATCCTCAGTCGTTTTAGAGAATAGGTGTTTGACAATTTTGGGCGTACATACATATTTATTATGATTTTAGAAGCGCTAGGTGGGTGGATCGAACCTCACTGCCGGTACTCTTTTCATTTTCACGTGATTGTAACAACAGATATGTGTGGTACGCCACGAATTTATTTTCCGGTTATGGATGTAAAACAAGCTTGTTTTGCAATAGAAACATTGAGCAAACCACGCACCAGCAAAATTTTGGCGTTCATCGCAGTTGCTGTATGTAGCAATAATTATCGTTTTTCTTGTTTCTGTGATCAGTACCATTCTGATTCGTACGGTGCTCTATACTTTTCACGATTGTAGAGACAATATTATAAATAAAATTACTACGCTGATTTGGTTGAAAGTTGTGTTGTATCCATTTTTTATTTCCAGTTTTCTTACGAAAATTTTTTTTTCCTTATTTCAGAATAAATGTTATGAAAATAATAAAAGAACCATTAAATATTGATAATTTGCACAGTCATTGTTAGCATTACGAGGTAATAAGAAAAAGCAACTAATTCCTGCAGAGAGATTCGATCGAAAGGCCTCGCCGTTTGAAAGTATGCGCTTGCTCGTTCGGCTGCGGACTCCTTGAATTCTAGCGACCATGCAAAGCATATGTGCAAGCGTAAAATTTTCAAATTGGGCTTTATCGAAAACGGTTGCGAGTAGCGCCTTTCTTGTTACATACGTTGAAGTCCTAGGCGTGCCCTACAAGCCCTGTGAGTATGAATCAGTTCGGTGAGTGGAAACTCGTATGGTTCGTTTGTGAGACATAGGATTCTCAGGGCAGTGCTGCCATACCACTCAAGGGGTAGACATTGGGAGCGGACTGCCATGATTTCAGAAAACAAAGAACTTTAATGTCTTTTGTTGCTGTATCGTCGCCATCTCAACTCGACAGTGCGCAGGAAGACCACTACAAGCAGCCACACGAACCACCAACTTATTATTAGCACCAAAGTAAACCATCAGTTTGGATACGTAAGAGAAAATTTCTATCAGGCAACCAATAGTTTTCATACGAGCACTCCTAGGATTGGTTGGCTTGGGGGGGGGGGGGGGGAGGGATGGAGGTGGTCTGTTTATTCAAAGAGAACGAATGGAATATTATACGCTATCCTGAAATTCTTAGAAGAAAATAGGATGTAGAACGTCTTAGAAGAAAGTGAGTGTGCGTTCAAAGGAATCCAACATATTGCCATACATAACCAAACATCAGAATTTACACAGTGAGGTGACAAACGTCGTTGGGGACCTCCTGATGTGTCGGACCTCCTTTTGCGTTCGTGGCGCAGCAAGTCGTCGTGGCATGCACTCAATAAATCGTTGGAAGTCCCTTGCACGAATATCGAGCCATGCTGCCTCTATAACCTACCATAATTGCGGGAGTGTTGCCGGTACATGATATTGTGTACGAACTGACCTCTTGATTATGTCCCATAAATGTTCGAAGGGATTGACGTCGGGAGATCTGGGCGACCAAATCATTCGCTCGATTCGTCCAGAAGGTTCTTCAAGTGGATCGCGACCAATTGTGGCCCGGAAACAGGGCACCATTGTTCGGGACCAGGAAGTCGCTGCAGTTGGTCCCCAAGTAGCCGATCATAACGATTTCTAGTCAGTGATCAGTTCAGATGGCCAAGACGACCCAATCTATTCCATGTAAACGCAGCTCACACCATTATGGAGCCACCTCCAGCTTGCATAGTACAGTGTTGACAACTTGGGATCATGGTTCAGCGGAGTCTGCTCCACACTCGAATCCTATTAACAGTTCTTACCAACTGAAATCGGGACTCATCTGACGAGGGCACGGTTGTCCAGTCGTCCAGGGCCCAACAGATATGGTCACGACCCCCGGAAAAGTGCTGCGGGTGATGTCGTCCTGTCAGCAAAGGCTCTGGCTTCTCTCGACTGCTGCCATAGCCCATAAACGTCATATTTCAGTTCACTGTCAACACATACGTTCGTCGTGCCTCCCACATTGATTTCGCGAATATTTCACGGAGGGCTGCTTGTCTGTTAACACAGACAGCTCTACCCAAACGCTGCTGCTCTTGCCAGTTAAGTGAAGGCCGTCGGCCACTGGGTCGCTCGTGGTGAGAGGTAAAGCCTGAAGTTTTGTATTCTCGGCACACTCTGTACACTGTGGATCTCGGGATTTTGAATCCCCTAACGATTTCCGAAATGGAATGTCCCATGTGTTTAGCTCCAACTACCATTCCGCGTTCAAAGTCTGGTTAATCACCGTCGTGCGACCATAATGACGTCGGAAGCCTTTTCACATGAATCACCTGAGCACACGTAACAGATACGCCATGGCACTGCCCTTTTAAATCTACCGCTATCAATATATGTATATATCGGTGTCCCATGACTTTTGTCACTTCAGTGTACGCACCGTAGACGGAATAAAGAGGGCGGGTAGGGTTACATATGTAGATGGATGAGCGCTAGCTAATTTTGCATTCGAAATGTTATTTTTTGCAAGTTATATCTCATACATTTAAATTTTGTACGATTATACGGTGAGCCGTGGCGGCTGGCTCTAGGGTGTTGGACATTGCATCGCTTATATCGATATTCGGCTGTCCTGCTATCAAATGGCTCTGAGCACTAAGGGACTTAACTGCTGAGGTCATCAGTCCCCTAGAACTTGGAACTACTAAAACCTGACTAACCTAAGGACATCACACACATCCATGCCCGAGGCAGGATGCGAACCTGCGACCGTAGCGGTCGCGCGGTTCCAGACTGTAGCGCCTAGAACCGTTCGGCCACTCCGGCCGGCTGTCCTGCTATCTTTGACTGCTCCCCCGGCGGGTTTTCAAAGGCGAATGTGTGACGAGTGAGTCTCCGGTCGGCGTTCAACGAGCCAACTTGTGTTGAAAACAATCCCGCGTCCCTAACCGTGCTGCATGGGCCTCGTCTGCTCGCCGCCCATGTCTTTTGGCGTGCGCCCGATGTGCGGTGACGATCATTGGGCGCCTTGACGTGCAAATTCTGGTGGGTTCGTCGTCTCACGTTGAACAGCTTCCCAGCTCGTAATATGCAAACTCCAAGCTACGTATGGCTTTTATTCTGTGTTTAACTAAGAAGATTGTTGAAACTTATTGTGGCATGGGTAGCTGCCGGAGATGATTCCGAACTTGGTTCCACAGTGGCTATTTTAAGGAGGCTGATGTTCCTCATTCAGTTTTTGATCATCCGTGGAGTGTGTGTTTTAAGTGGTTCTCATGCAAATTTTAACTCGTTTTAGGACATATTGTCCACTTTGGGACTGGCTGCGGCTGTGTACGTGCCCGGCAGCCATAGAGTTAATGGTTTAATCATTTGTCACGGCAGCAGTTGAAAGTGCCTTTAGGCAACTGGAAGTGATCTCTAAGTTTCCTGCAAATTTACTGGGAGACCAGTTATGTTAGAGTATTGCTGCTTAAGAATTTGGGGGCGTGCTTATTATACGAGGTGCATTCAAGTTCTAAGGCCTCCGATTTTTTTTCTAATTAACTTACCCGAAAGTTTTTTGGTGGCGGTGAATCTGTGTGCTTCCATTGAGCTGACTGACGCTTTGTTTCTGGATTGAAAAATGGCATCCACGTCTCATCCATTGTCACAACCGACGAAAAGAAAGTCCCATTCATGCTGTCGTTGCTCGTCAACATTGCTTGGCAACATGCAACACGGGCAGCCATGTGGTCATCCGTCAGCATTCGTGGCACCCACCTGGATGACACTTTTCGCATTTTCAGGTCGTCATGCAGGATTGTGTGCACAGAACCCACAGAAATGCCAACTCTGGAGGCAATCTGTTCAACAGTCATTCGGCGATCCCCCAAAACAATTCCCTCCACTTTCTCGATCATGTCGTCAGACCAGCTTGTGCGAGCCCGAGGTTCTTTCGCTTTGTTGTCACACGATGTTCTGCCTTCATTAAACTGTCGCACCCACGAACGCACTTTCGACACATCCATAACTCCATCACCACATGTCTCTTTCAACTGTCGATGAATTTCAATTGGTTTCACACCACGCAAATTCAGAAAACGAATGATTGCACGCTGTTCAAGTAAGGAAAACGTCGCCATTTTAAGTATTTAAAACAGTTCTCATTCTCGCCGCTGGCAGTAAAATTCCATCTGCCGTACGGTGCTGCCATCTCTGGGACGTATTGACAATGAACGCGGCCTCATTTTAAAACAATGCGCATGTTTCTATCTCTTTCCAGTCCGGAGAAAAAAAATCGGAGGCCTTAGAACTTGAATGCACCTCGTATATTCCAGTGTGGTTGTGATTTGACCTTGTTTTCACTGCAATCTATTTGTACTGCAGGCCATTTTTTTAAGACTGCTCGTTCCCTAGCGTCAGCGCGGTTATGCATTCTTGTCAGGACCGCTCATTGTGGGGCCGGTCGGATTATATAAAAATATATAACGCCTGCTATGTGACCCTGTGCACAGGCTGTGAGGAGTGAACGCTCGTATTGCCTACCGGCTGTAGCGTTATTGCTTCCAAACACTAAGGGCCTCAACGCTGTTGTCCAAAGTTAAGTGCAATTTGGGTATCATTCTAGTGATAATGTCCGTTAATTAAGTGAGGCCACCTTGTTAATATTGGCGTTTTCTTAAGTCATTTTATTGGTTGAGTTACAACTAGCCCTTCTCATTTAATACTTATTTTAATCATTTGTGTATCTCTAACGAAAGTGCAACTTGTAATTATTCCTGTGTGCAAGTTTTGTGACCTTGTTTGGCCCACTTTGTATTTTGAGTATGAGCATGTTTCACTGTGGACCTTTATGTGGGTAGTTCAGTTTTATTAAGCTTGAAGATCTCTTTGTTCTTTATGAAGTTGTGGTATTATGTGGCTGTGTAACTTTGGTTGGAAGTGTATAGTGTTATTAGTCTCTTGAGACATGGTTAAACAAGAACGATTGCTTGTGATTGATTATTCACCATGCCTACTATCAATGATTTTGGTTGCGGACGCAAAATAATACGAGTATTATTCGTGTTTATGTAATTCAATCAAAGTCAAGATTTGTATACTGCATTAGTAAGAGGGAAAATGTCCGAATTGAAGTTATAAAGTCTGTTTTGAGTCAAATTAAAATTGTGGAACAGTCACAAGCTTGTCCATCACCAGTGATCCCGGGCTTCGTATTTCCTTTAAATAACTGTGGTGAGGTTGTAATTTTCATTTTCTAAAGAATTGGGTACTACCACGGTTCACACAAACTAAACGAATTAGAAAAATTGTAGCTTTAAAACAATGGAGCAAAGACACACACACACACACACACACACACACACACAGACAGACGGAAGAGTCCCCGATAAAAGCGGGAAGTAAGTGTGCGGTGAGAGTGTGTGGGTAAGGAGTGGCACAGAGAAGGAAGGGGGCTAGGGACAGCGTGTCGTGCAAACACCTGGCAGCTGCCCTCCCACCTCTTCCTCCAGAGGACCAAGCCCTCCCTCTACGAACCGCAGACTTGTGGTTGCCGTTCTGCAGCACGTTATGAAGCCTGCGGGAAGAACTAGGGCAAACAACTCCCCCCCTCCATCAAGTTCTTCTTGTGGCGGCCAGAACCTCTCTGGGTAGCTCGCTCTCTGACAACTACTCGTACCGCCCACTGCACCATTTCCAGCTTCCAGATGTAGCAGCCGAGCAGCCTGCAGCAGCATCGCTGGAGGAGCTACAGATTCAGTTGCCGCATCATTCTGACGCTTACACTTTTCGCGAACTTAGTTATTTTCGCAGTATACAATCCTCTTTGCTGCGGTCTGTTCGTAATGGGTTCATAACTTCGAAGATTTTGATTTTTGCCTTGCACAATGGGCAACATCGTCCCAGTGCTAGCCTAAAAATCTCTCGATTCTCATGATGGGTTGCAGAAGGTTTACTTCGGTTTCTGGCAATTGGTATTTATTTCCAGTTAGGAACCAAAAATCTTCCTGTCGTGATGCGCCTCGTGTACTTGCGTGCAGCGAACATCGTATTTCATGCTGTTTTATACAGGGTGACACACGGGAGACGGACGGTTTTTAATGAAATAATACTCAGCCAACGTTAAAATTAATGCGTTTATTTACACAAAATCGAAGCTCTTTTTTTGCCATTTTAGTTAACAAAGTTATTTGTGAAAAATAATGTCGTCAAGGTGATGTCCATCATTTCGAATGCAGGACTCAAGTCGTTTCTCAAAATCCTCCATCACACGGACTAAAATCTCTGCAGGGATGGCAGCAATTTCTTGAATGATTGCATTCTTCAACTTGTCCAAATTTCGTGGTTTGTGGCTATAAACACAGTTCTGAAGGTACCCCCACAGAAAAAAGTCACATACTGACAAGTCGGGAGACCTGGGAGGCCAAGGAACATTGCCAAAACGTGAGATAATCCGGCCAGGAAACATGCATCTAAGAAATGTCATTGAAGTGTTTGCAGTGTGGGATGTTGCCCCATCCTGCTGGAACCAAACGCGTTTTAAATGGATTCGTCGTCTTCTTAGTTCCGGTTTCAAGAACGTTTCAAGCATACGAACAGTAATTGTGGCTCCGTTCTCTTCAAAAAAATAAGGTCCAATAATGCCAACAAAGCCAAGAGCACACCAGACTGTTACTTTTTCTGAGTGTAGAGGACGCTGGTGGATATTGTGTGGATGCTCTGGAGTCCAGTAACGTAGGTTTCGCTTATTCACGGTTCCGTTTAAATGAAAATGAGCTTCATCGCTCCTCAATAAAATATCATTCTCATTTGATCTCAAAATCACTTGCATTCAGTAAGCGAAGTCTTCTCGTACAGCAAAATCAGTTTCCTTAAGTTGTTGGACAATGAGCATTTTGTAGGGATGAAATTTTAATTCTTTATGCAAAATTCGTCTAACCGATTCACGACTAATTCGTACCTCACTAGCATGACGCCTAGCTGACCGTCCTGGGCTTCTGACTGCCTCTTGCCTTATCCATTCAACATTTTCTGGTGTCGTTACTCTGGGTCTGGGGCTAGGATGCTTCTTACCCAGTATGTTTCCAGTTGATCTGAAGTTTTCCACCCATCTGAGGATTGTGTTACGGCTCGGAACAGCTCCACGTCGACCGACATTAAACCGCGCACGAAATAATCGCTGCGTAGCAATAATAGACTCACCACTTTTCACGAAACTGTCAAGACAAACACTCGACGTTGCAAGTCCCTCTGCTCCATAGTGACTGAGTAAATGAAGTGGCGTCCTGTGTGGATCAGAACTATCCCCACCACGACCACCTCCCACCACCGCGCCCTCAGTACTACGCAGTTCAAAACCGTCCGTCTCCCGTGTGTCTGTATGTAAATATACAGGGTGAATTACCTAAAACTTGCACCGGAAATGGGAAGTGCTATTGATGTGCTGTTGTCACAGAAATCTCCAGAGAAAGATGGTCTCTTAGGAAGCTGCGATACTTATGTGCGTTCAGTATTCCGTCTATGAAAGACGGCCCTATGAGCTGATGGTTCAGTATCCCACACCACACGTTTACACTCCGTGGACGCAGACATTCCACCTGACGAAGCCAACGGGGATCGTCAGCAGACAAATAGTGCATGTTTCGGCGATTTACCTGGTCGTAATCAGTACATCTGGCTTCATCACAAAACAAGATACATATTACATCTGTAGTATCCTGTCTTAAATCCCATGCACACATGTTAACACGATTCACATAATCCTTTCCATGCAGCTCTTGATGGAGAGAAAATGCGTAGGACACTTGCCTCACTCAAGTCGTTTCCTCGTGCGTTTGGGCGGGAGCTGACGTTCGGATCAATTGAAACAGCAAAAAGAACATTAATTTACCCATCTTCTGCCGTCACCTATGTCCTTCTCTTAAACTGTCTAGATGTTACACTACCACTTTCAGGTAAGTGGCTCAGGAGGCTGAGAAATAATTGCCGAGATGGTTGATGTCTATTGGGATATCGTGTCACATACACCGTCCAAGAAAGTACTACATTCTTTCTACACTCTCCATACAGTATGAGCATGTCGGCTTCTTCTGCAATGGTAAACCTTGTCGTCCACCCACGATCTAGTGCTTGGACTATCACATTGGACTCAAGGAACACACAAGCGTACTATAAGCCGATAATGTAATAGATATACTATGACTGTCATCACGTTGTGTTTCATATGGAAAAGGTAAATATCAGTGGTTATAATTGCCATATATGTCAAAAGTTATCACTGTGTAAAAAGCTTAGATACAAAAAAGTTTTGTCTAGAGCAACATATAGAAGCATGTGCCTGTCAACTTAAACTGAGGGAGGGCTCTTTTATAATTGTTAACAGTATATAGGTCCCCTTCAGCAAACTTTCATTTATTCCTGGAAAACTTGATGCCTTGTTGTGCCATCTGTCAGATAGGGGAAAGCAACTTATTATTTGTGGGGACTTCAATGTTGATTCACGGAAAGAGTGTAATAGGAAGAATGACCTGGTAGTCTTGCTTGGTTCTTTCAATTTGACATCTGTCATTAATTTTCCCACTCGGGTAGTAAAGGACAGCAGCACATTGATAGATAACACTTTTATAGACCAAGATAAGTTTAAAAACATAAATTCTTGTCCTGTTGAGAATGGCATTTCTGATCATGGTGCTCAGCTAGTTACAGTATATGACATAGCTCCATTCAGTAATTCAAAACTACCCTTCAAAGTTGTGCGTTCAGTTAATGACTCAACAATTAGAAATTTCAGAGAAAATCTTCAACAGTTAGACTGGGATGAGGTGTACAAGGAACCCGATGCTAATTTAAAATATAACTTATTTCGTGATTCACTTGTAAGAGAATTTGAAAACTGTTTCCTCAAGAATTTAGTTAAATCTAATTATAAGAAACCATGCAAATAACCTTGACTTACTAAAGGAATAAAAATGTCTTGTAACCACAAAATGGAACTGTGTCTAACAACAAGAAAGAGTAATGGTCCAGAAACAGCCAAATATTATATAAAGTACTGTGCTACATTAAGCAAGATTATTAAAAAGTCCAGAAGCATGTGCATCATGTCTGAGATTGATACCTCTGATAGCAAAATCAAAACAATTTGGAATATTATTACAAGGGAGACAGGGCAACCGAGAGTACAGGATGACGGCATTACCATCAAAGCGAATGGAAACTTGACAAACAACAAGCTGGAAGTCGAAAAAATTTTGAATAATCATTTTTAAATGTTGTAGAGAAAATAGGATCTAAATGTTCATTAGAAGAAGCAAGGTAGTTAATGGAAGAGGCCTTACCCGTACAATTTGATACAATTGAAATTCCACTCACCTCTTCTTCTGAAATTAGGAAGATAATAAACTCTCTCAAGAATAGAAGCTCACATGGAATTGATGGCATTTCCAGCAGTATAATACAAGCTTGTTCCGAAGAGATAAGTGGGATTCTTAGCCACATATGTAATAGCTCTCTGAAACAGGGTATTTTCCCAGATAGACTGAAGTATGCCATTGTTAAACTACTGCATAAAAAAGGGGATACGTCTGATGTCAACAACTACCACCCAATCTCTCTTCTGACTGCTGTATCCAAAATTCTTGAAAAAGTAATGTATTGTGCAGTAGCTTCACACCTTTGTAAAAATAAAGTTTTAGCAAAATGTCAGTTTGGTTCCCAGAAAGAATTTTCAACGGAAAATGCTATATATACTTTCACTAATGAAATATTAAATTCTCTGAGTAACCGGAAGTCACCCGTTGGGATTTTTAGTGATCTCCCAAAGGCTTTTGATTGTGTAAATCATGGAGTACTTCTAGATAAGCTCAAGTACTGTGGTATGAATGGAACAGCGCTCAAATGGTTTAAATCATACCTAACTGGAAGAGTGCAGAAAGTTGAAATAAGCAGTTCACATAATAAGCAAAAAAACTGGTGATTTCTCAAACTGGGGAACAATCACGAATGGGGTGCCGCAAGGTTAGGACTTGGGTCCTCTGCTGTTCTTAATATATATTAATGACTTGCCATTCTATATTCACGAAGATGCAAAGCTGGTACTTTTGCCGATGATACAAGAATAGGTATCACACCCAACAGACAATAATTAACTGATGAAATTGTAAAAGATGTTTTTCAGAAAATCATGAAGTGGTTCTCTGCACATGGGCTCTCATTAAACTTTGACAAAACACATTATATACAGTTCCACACAGTAAATGGAATGACACCATTAATAAATATAGACTTCGATCAGAAATCGGCAGCTAAGGTAGAAATTCAAAATTTCTAGGTGTCTGCATTGATGAGGGGTTCAACAAGAAAAAAAAAACACACTGAAGATCTGGTGAAACGTTTGAGTTCAGCTACTTATGCTATTAGGGTCGTTGCAAATTTTGGCGATATACGTCTCAGTAAATTAGCTTACCACGCATATTTTCATTCTCTGATTTCTTATGACATTATATTCTGGAGTAACTCATCATTGAGTAAGAGAGTGTTCATTGCAAAAAAGCGCGTAATCAGAATAATTGCTGGAGCTCATCTAAGATCATCCTGCAGACACTTATTTAAAGAGCTAGGGATCTTCACTGTAGCCTCACAGTATGTATATTCACTTATGAAATTTGTTATTAACAATCTGAACGAATTCAAAAGTAATAGCAGTGCACATGACTACAACACTAGGAGAAAGGATGATCTTCATTACTCAAGGTTAAATCTAACTGTGGCTCAGAAAGGGTTAAATTTTGCTGCCACGGAAGTCTTTGGTCACTTACCTAATAGCATCAAAAGTCTGACAGATAGCCATATAGCATTTAAAAGGAAATTAAAAGAATTTCTGAATGGCAACTCCTAGTCATTAGATGAATTTTTAGATATAGTAAGTGGGTAATTTCTCAACCACTCACAAAAAAATTACGTTTTATGTAATATTTTGTGTAATTTAATATCTTGTAGAGACACCTTTTATTAACCTGACACGTTCCACATCATTACGAAGTGTCGTATTCATGATCTATGGAACAAGTCCTAATCTAATCTAATCATAACAACCGAGCAACTATGCAGGCTGAATGGCACAAACAAGTGTCGGTATGGAATATTTCCAAAATACGATCGTAAACGGCTCGCAAAAGAAGCCTGCAACAAGCGCCGCTGACGTTTATCATGCTTTTAATTTGTTAATGTCAGCAGGCACTGTTCTATTTCAAAAGCGTATGTTTCCAAAAGAAATACACTTTCCAAGTATTATTACAAACTGTTGATTGGCTAAAGAGACCATGACTACGAATCCATTCCGTGAAAACCTCACCTCAGTAGCACTTTCCGTTTACGCAGTGTTTGCAGTGCAAGTTTTAGGTGATTCACCCTCTATAGAAAAAAAGCTATTGACTGCCTTTATGTAAACAGCCTTTCATCGCGATTGCTCTAGAATGGGGAGGACCAATTTCCGCGGCCACCTTTTACCCCCAATGTACCAGGTGAGCAGAGGAGCGAGGAGTGGGTGTCAAAAGGCAGACTAACACTTTAAAACATCTATTAAAACCAAACAGTAATTACACTTCTCTAAATTTTTGCTCCAAGCGGACGAGTTAAAAAAATATGAAACTAAAATTTTTCACAAGAATCATTGCACCAATCAGTCGAATTTAAAAACATAAAATTAAAAATTATTCACAAGAAAAAATTTTTACGACAATCACACCTTGTAAGCCTTCTAAATTCTTCCGACACTCTGGTAAAGGTACCCATTTCGTTTTTGAATCATAGGCTAATCATTTAAACAAACCCCATTAGCAATCCATAAGCAATAAACAACAGTTTTAAGATACCGTTTACTCACTTTGAAAGCACGTAAATATTCCAAACCAATAATACAATACACTGCAGTGAAAATTGCTTAAATTATTCTTAAATAGAAATCTCCAGCCAAATAAGGTAGTTTCCTATGACGGAACCTCGGTCAATACAATCACAGTCCACAGCGGGCCAGGTATTGCTAACAGCCGTGGCTTCCCAGTCGGTGGCAATTGACACCGGATCATTTCAGAGCCAAACATTTAGTGGATCACCAATGCAAATCCAACACTTCATAAGTCAGGCATTTCTTTACACTGTGTGAAAAGAACAGTAATTACCACTTCGAAGACAAAAGGCTTACAACTGATAGCCATTGCTAGTCACAAATTGCAAGATAATTATAATGACGGCTTTAACAAGGAATTCCTCATTCTCCATGCCACTCATCATAGTAATAACAAAATATATATATATATATATATATATATATATATATATATATATATATATATATATATATATATCACTGTGTAAAAAGCTTAGATACAAAGAAGTTTTGTCTAGAGCACCATATAGACGCATATATATATATATATATATATATATAGGGTGGTCCGTTGATCGTGACCGGAGCAAATATCTCACGAAATAAGCATCAAACGAAAAAACTACAAAGAACGAAACTTGTCTAGCTTGAAGGGGGAAACCAGATGGTGCTATGGTTGGCCCGCTAGATGGCGCTGCTATAGGTCAAACGGATATCAACTGCGTTTTTTTGAACAGGAACCCCATTTTTGTTACATATTCGTCTAGTACATAAAGAAATATGAGTGTTTTAGTTGGACCACTTTTTTCGCTTTGTGATAGATGGTGCTATCCTTTTTTAATTAATAGGCCAACCAATCATTTGTTTTCTTCCATGCCCAATCCCAGGAATATTTAACTGTTGTCCGCTACTGTGAGCTTAGTCAGTGAGTAATGTCTTTTCTTCCAACTCTCGCTACGCAGGTTTTACACAGAAACAAACGGTATAGAAATGATATATTACCGATGATGGAGGTGAATAGCGATCGCGCACCCTTCTATCCAAAGTAGACCACAAAGGGTCTATAATGTTGACACCTGGTGACTGTGGTGGTCAAGGAGATGCGGCAGTTCATCTCCGTGCTCACAAAACCAGTCCTGGACGGTGCGAGTCGCGTGAACGGGTCCCCTTCCGTCTTGGAACATGGCAGGACCATTGAGGAAAAATGTAATGCTGTGAGACGGACCTGGACAGTCAAAGTGGTCACGTAATCCATGGCAGTATGCGGCCTGCACAGTTGCCGTGTGGCACATCCAAATCATCACCGCACCTTTACCACATTTCTCTTCTAGAACGTGAACTCGACCGTAAGTTGTAAAAAGTGTGAGACAAGACTCATCCGACCAAATGACTATCTTATCTCCGATGCCCCATCTGTCACGATCACTCAGTAGATAATTTCTTCCCCGTTGTAGTTCAGCGGACGATGTTTTTCTGTTTTCCCTGCGTGCTTTGTAAATCTTCGGTACGGTGCCTCTTTGCAGTACCAAATCCTTCGACTACCCTGATTACGGTAGCTCCCACCATATGCTCACCAACAATTTGTCTACGTTCGATATGGCGTATCTCCTACATAATACAGTCAGAACTGCACAGAACAATGTTCTGACCACGACTGTCACTTGGTAACGTATTGTGGGCATTGACCAGGTATCATTCGTGGTCGAATACAACAGCGCAACCTGCAGGTTTGGCTAGCTTTTGTATTTACTTTCAATAATGGATTTCTCGCGATGTTCGCATGTTTTTGTACAACGTCGTGCAGTGAATAACGTCCGAAGCCGCGTGAGGCTGTTCGTAGACGATGGTGTTCTCTATATCATGGCTGCCGCGTGAGGAGAGTGTAGAAAAGTACAGGAAGACCTGCGGAGGATCAATTTTTAGTTCAGAACTGAACTGAATGTGACCAAAAGTAAAGTGATGCCCGCAAATAGGTGAAGACAACCACAGCTCTTTGATTACACTATTGGAGACAAATCGCTGGAAAGATGAACTACCAAAAGTACCTAGCACCAACCTTAAGGAGCGACCTAAAGTGTGTAAGTAGGCTGTTTATGTTTTTATGTTGGTAACGCCACGTAGCGCTCTGTATGACAATCAGTGACTGCGCTATGTACAGTATGTGGCTGGTTGGACTCACTGTTGGAATATTCGCTATTCGAGTGTTAGGCAATTGGATGTGAACAGTGCGTAGCGTTATGCAGTTGGAGGTGAGCCGCAAGCAGTGGTGGATGTGGGGAGAGAGATGCCAGCGTTTTGAGCTGACCATTTGGATGTGTGTCGGTCAGAATAAGGAAATCTTTAAATCTGTTTAATTGGATGTTGGGGGGGGGGGGGTTGTTTTGGGGAAGGAGACCAGACAGCGAGGTCATCGGTCTCATCGGATTAGGGAAGGACGGGGGAGGAAGTCGGCCGTGCCCTTTGAAAGGAACTATCCTGGCATTTGCCTGGAGCGATTTAGGGAAATCACGGAAAACCTAAATCAGGATGGTCGGACGCGGGATCGAACCGTCGTCCTCCCGAATGCGAGTCCAGTGTCTAACCACTGCGCCACCTAGCTCGGTTTAATTGGATGTCACAATATATATATATATATATATATATATATATATATATATATATATATAATGACTTTTGAACGCTATTAAGGAAAATGCATTGTTTGTTGTTTGTTCTCTATCAAAATTTTTCATTTGCTAACAATGGTTATCAGTAGTTAGTGCCTTCAGTACTTAGAATCTTTTATTTAGCTGGCAGTATTGGCGCTCGCTGTATTGCAGTAGTTCGAGTAACGAAGATTTTTGTGAGGTAAGTGATTCATGAAGGTAGAGGTTATTGTTAGTCAGGGCCATTCTTTTGCAGGGAGTATTAAAAGTCAGATTGCGTTGCACTAAAAAATATTGTGTGTCAGTTTAGTGATGATCAGAATAAGTAAAGAGAGAACTGTCTGAGTACATTCAGGTTTACTGAGCTGTCTTTGTATCAAATAACGTAGAAGTTTACTAGCACAGTCGTTCATAATTTTTCTAAGGGGATGTTTCATAAGTGGAATGACCACATTAAAATGACTGTGGGAAAAACATATGCTGGAGACAGATTCACTCGAAGAATCTTTAGGACATTTAATTCGTCCTCTAAAGAAGTGCATTAGGAAACTCTTGTTGAACCAATTCTTCAGTATTTGTAATCAGTCGGGACCCTCACCAGGTTGGATTAGCAGAAGGGAGCAGCCAGCAAGGAGCGGCTCGTTTCGTCACGGGATCATTTAGGCGTTGCGGAGATGCTCAACAAACACCACTTGTAAGATTTTCATATGTTTTCTGCCATTGTAAACAATTTAACGTTTTGGGACAAAGATGCGCGGAGTACTGGATAAGATCCATGACACTGTGTTTAGTGTAATCCGCGGTGCGCTTGGTCACCAGTTAGTTGTGCGGAGGCGGCCGTTCTCATTAGAGGCATAGTAGCGAGAACTTCAGTTTTATAAAAGGACTCTGGGAGAAATTATCTGGAATGGAGATGGAAACTTCTTTTAAAGCCATTTTATTGAGTGTAATAATGGGGAACATTTTTGGAAGGATGTTCCAAGGTAACCATCCATGCGCAAGAATGTAATGTTTGTTTATCATAACTATCAACTGAAGGAAATCTTTGTCCTTTAGATAACAAATAATATCCATGATTTGTGTTAATTTGAACTCTTTGTTTTCATTATGTTGTAAGTTATGCAATTGATTGGAATTTCCGTAATTTTTGTAATGGGAGAATTTCGTAACTGTTAGAGTCTTCTTATGTTTTAAAGCCTTTTTTGACAATAACTGGCGTTTCATTTTTTCAAGAATGCCTTTTCTTAAAGTATAATCTTCCTCCATCACAATTAGTAAAGTTTAAAATACTTTTTCGCATGCGCATTGTACCTTATGCCATACGAAGCCACTAATTGTTTGTGACAAGCAAAGAAAAAGTTAGAGTAGATTATTTTTCTTTAGCTGCTGCATTTGGTGATTTCAGTTTGTTTTCGACAGCATCGGTACATCAGACACAAACAGCGTGCTGAGCAAGGGTAAGTTTCTTTTCTTTCAAGGAAGATTTCACGTTGCATTCTTGTGAGTAAACAGTACGTCCTCAAGATTTTATGGTGTTATAGTAAGTAAGCAGATTAATCTACAGTGAAGAGTGAAGGTAATATTGAACAATTATTTTCTTCCGTGTGGAGCAGTGTTTTATTTCGTGGGTGTTTCAAGTCAGACATTACACCTCATATTATTTAACTTTCACAATAAGCATCAGTATACAGTGTCAGTCAAATATTTTTCATGGGGGACGTAATTAGTTGCTTTTGGCATTTAATTAGATTCATTTTCATTATTTGAAATCCATCATTTCATTAACATTAAAGTTTTTTTCACGAGATTGTTCACATGCACAACACAGGCAGAACTAACAGTCAGTATTGCTCGGTAGTTGAATACGATATTTAAAGCACGCGTTACAGGAGGAAGAAGTCTTTGAAAAAAGAATACTCAGTATTTCACACGTACATAAATTACTTAGAGAGCTTACGCAGTTGCTGACGCTATGAGGGCTGCGTTGTGCATCAGGGAGAAGGTTACGGTTGAAATTCCAAGTGTTCATTCCAGTAAGAGTTACTTCGTTCCAAGTACTCGTCGCGAAATTAAGTTGACCGGAAAACTAGAGAAATTAGAGCCCATACGGATGTGTAACGACAGTATTCGTCACACACACTATTCGCTAATGGGACAAGTAAGAGGGAAGAAGCGAAAGTAGAGTCAGAAATATCGTCGGACACACACACACGGTAAGAATGCTTGTTGTGTGTAGATGTGGACGCGAACACGCAGGTAAATTAAAATGTTAACTTTTGCTAGGGTAAGGTGTTCTAAAACTGTTAGCTACGATGCCATTGTTTCGGAATAGTTAGTCATACTTTATTCTTTCTCTTAGAAACTTATCTTTGGAGGTAAAAATAATTTTGACAAAGAGTGCTTCCATACTAAAAATAAATGTGTACAAATTTCTAGAACACTTGTCACATTTACGCAAATATTGACCATGTACCCAACAAATGTGTGTTACATACACAGAAAACTGTGCTCTATCTGCTGAAGAATTCACTGTTGTCACGAGGTAATTATTAAGCAGTCAATATAATTCCTAACTACAGGGTGTCCAGAAATTCCCGTTACAAACCTCTAGCACTTGTAGAGTGGATTGAGCACAATATTTTGAATAGAAACTCATGTCTGGAAACGTCTGCCAACGACGCTACAGAGCGTCAAGATTCCGCCGGCGCATGTATGTGTATGTATATACTAGCAGCTTGAGTCGGTGCTGATATTAAACGCTTCCAAGGATGATGGTAGGCAGATTAATATATCGATTTGAGGTAAGGGTGTCTGTACCGAAAACGAACGACTCGACACTTATCAGCGACAACCGTTCTGATACCTCTGACAATGGAATACATGTACCGGTACTGTTGTTGCAAACTATCAGAGGCAGTTGTATGGGCCAAAATAAGAATAAATGTCTAGTAAACATGGCCTCTAAAATGCGTACTTTAAGAACTATGACCGCTTGTCCAACAGATTTGGTAGATTTGGTGGTAAGTTCGCATGGGATCAAACTGAGCCCTAGGCTTGCACACTACTTAATCTAACTTAAACTAACTTACACCAAGGACAACACACTCACCCATGCCCGAGGGAGGACTGGGCAGGAGCCGCGCGAACCATGGCAAGGCGCTCAAGGCCGCGCGGCTACCCTGCGCGGCTTTGTTCAACAGAGATGTGTTGCCAGAAGCGAAAATGAACGAGTGCTCAGAGCTCCTCAGGTACGCGTTTTAGATTCCGTGATTACCAAACTTTTCTTTTTTTTTTTTTGTCCGTACTACCACCTCTGTAAGTTGCATACCCGACAACCGTAGCAACAACGGTATCGGTACATGTATTCCACTGTCTGATCTATCAGAATGATTTTCGCTCTAACTTTCGAAACGCTAATTTCTGGACCAATGATCCTTACCCCATATTGATACATTTATTCGTCGCCATCATTGCTGAAAATTTGTAAAACCACTACAGATTCACCTTTATATACTTAAATTTACAGACGCCGGCGCCTATAAATTTGACGCTGTGCAACGTCGTTGAATGACGTTCCAAGATACTGGTTCCTATGAAAAATATTATGCACTCACTCCCCTTTACAAGTTCTACAAGCTTTTAGCTGGAATTTCCGAACACCCTATATAAGACACTCCATTCCAAAATCTGACACCCGCCGCAGCAGGACTATGAAACGGTTCCCTTCAAGAGTAATCACCACACGCGTAAAGACATTTATCCTATTGGGAGAAGAGTTGATCAGTTTCTATTTCGTAGAACGCGGTCAGCAGCTGAAGGATCCACTCCTTGCAGTCTCTCGTCCGACTGAAAGCGACGTCCAAGCATGTCTTTCTTCAGGTAGCCAACGATGTGAAAATCACACGAAGAAATATCCGGGCTGTGCGGAGGATGTTGCAGTGCTTCCCAGTCAGCTCTCTGGAGTGTTACAATCGTACGATTGTCCTTCCAGCCGGAGGAACTTGTTTCTATCTGATCACCGGAATCATGAAGCGAGCGAGGAATGTAGGCTACTTCTGCTACGCAGCTGTTTCGATGGTAGTCGAATCATAGGCGTTAGCCGTACGATACTACAGGTATAACAGCTGGACGACCACACTAGAACAGTTCGCCAATAACGAATGTCAGGACTCAAACACTGCTTG
Organism: Schistocerca piceifrons; assembly: GCF_021461385.2. NCBI lineage: Eukaryota > Metazoa > Arthropoda > Insecta > Orthoptera > Acrididae > Schistocerca > Schistocerca piceifrons. Next base: position 182,837,599 of record NC_060138.1, on the reverse strand, counting down.
CGCCTGTGATGTGGAACTATGCCGTTACCCTGCCACTGTGGTGACAGTATCGAAATATAACAACAGCAGGGCCACCTGTGCCACGGAGTGTGTGTTATGGCGATGTTTGGCTTTCGTTTGACTGCCTCTTACATGATACATTCGTAAATGTGATACACTGTCACCTATGGGCCGGTTACCAGCCACACAGTAGTATACTTTGGGTTGCCACCTGTCTCATTCATACGCCAGCAACACAATCACGGGAGACCAATGCCTCAGCCTACACTGAAAAAGGAAAAGCTCCAAATAAAAATGGAATAGAGCAAAAGGAGGAAAGCCAGAAAGATAGTTATACCATTGACAAAAGCTTTGCGTGTGTGTTATGGCGATGATTGGCTTTCTTTTGACTGCCTCTTACATGATACATTCGTAAATGTGATACACTGTCACCTATGGGCCGGTTACCAGCTACACAGTAGTATACTTCGGGTTGCCACCTGTCTCATTCATACGCCAACAACACAATCACGGGAGACCAATGCCCCAGCCTACACTGGAAAAGGAAAAGCTCCAAATAAAAATGGAATAGAGGAAAAGGAGGAAAGCCAGAAAGATAATTATACCATTGACAAAAGCTTTGCAGAGTATACAAAAAAGAAAGGAAAGTGAGGCGACTGGTTGATATTCCGATATCTCTTTGAAGTATGGCGATAATATGGACGACGTCGATCTGTTTGGAGAGTCCACATCAGATCCTACTGCAATGACTGATGCAGCACATGTAGGTGGAGACTGTATCTTGACTAAATTTCAGGGAGGAAAAAGGAATTTATACAGGTAAGGATATGTCTGCACCATATAAAAACTAATGGAGATGGTGTAAATGTTATGAGTCTAGAGTCTATGTATAAGGAGAAAACAGTTTTTAAATTAAGTGAAAATGACATTTCTCTTCGTAAAGAAAGTGGCATCGTAGAGAAACTGCCAATTCCTTGTGCTGCTAGTTCGGTGGGAAATATCAAACCTGAAATCCTCTTAGTGGTTAAAGGTCCCGTTGATGTTCATGACAAAAAAAAAAAGACAGTGAGTTTTGTGTATCTCTTATTTTTGTAACAGCGTCAGGCAAAACCTTAAGCAGTTCCTTCCCATTGCTGATTGACTTTACAGTAAAAATAGCAAAAACAAGTAAGTAAATTTTGGCGAGTTTACTCTGACATATGTTTCATGCCATATATGTACTAGAAATATTACCCACAGAAAGATCCGAGTTATACATGTGTATCATTTTTGTGTGTTCTCTGTATCAGTTTTAAGGCGTCAACCTTCTATCTTCAGTGTGCATAACAGCAACACATGTGTATCATACACTCTGACGAGAAATAAGAAAAAGGAGCGAGTGAATAGCACGGAAATCGGTAGACGCGACGCACATGTATAGACAAACCAACGATATCAGTTTCAGAAAAAAACTGAATAATTTATTCAAGAAAAAGAGTCTCATAAACTGAACAAGGTAATAACGGATTGGTCCACCTTTGGTCCTTATGCAAACAGTTTTCTGCCTAAATTGACTGATAGATTGATAGAGTTATTGGATGTTCTCTTGAGGAATATAGTGCGAAGTGCTGTCTATTTGGCGTGTTATATCCCTCGCTTGTTGGAGGACCCTGTCCACAACGCTCCAAGCTTTCTGAATTGGGGATAGATCTGGCGTCATTCCTGGTCAAGTAGGGTTTGGCGAGCACGAGGAGAAGCAGTAGAAACTCTGACGCCGAAATGGAAGCCCAGGGTGGCTTGCCATAAAGAGTAACAAAATGGGGCCTAGAATATCACTGATGTAATGCTGTGCTGTAAGGGTGATGCGGATGACAACCAAAGGAGACATGTTGTGAAAAGAAATGGCACCACAGACCATCGTTCCTATTTGTCAGGCCGTATGGCGGATGTATCCCACCGTTGTCCATGGCACCTCCAGACATGTATTCTCTGATCATCGGGACCTGGAATGTCATTGATTGGAGTAGATTTGTCTCCAATGGTGACTTCCGCTTCGAACTGAACGCCGATATCAGCGAATACGTGTTTCGAGACGCCGCAGTCAGCTGTGGGATACCAAACTGACTGTCGCCCGCCATACGGCCTGATAATAAGGAGTTATATTTTTCTTATAGGTATATCTTCAGAGACAGAGGGGTTATTAATTTTCTTCCATTACGGGGTAGCTGCTTGTTGCCTTCTGTGGGAGGGAGGAGCTATATTGCGAAGAGCATGAAGCCAGGGAAGTGAATTTGATTGCAGAGTTCCTGAGACAGTCCTCATGGTGGTATTAAGCTGGACATCTATTATCTTCGTGTGTGGGCTTTTGTACCAGACTGGGGCGCAGTATTGTGCCACCGAGTAAACAAGAGATTGTGCTGCTGTGCGTAGGGTGTTAGCTTGAGCTCTCCAGGAGGTTCCAGTCAGCTTTCTTAATACGTTAGTTCGATTTTTTATCTTTTGACTGTTTATCTCTGAAGATATACCTATCCGAAAAATATTGGACCAACTACCCGCCTAAAATCCAGGAAACCTATATGGGAAGACGAAGTCCTCAAATTCCCAGAAAGGTACGACATAGCAAGGGAATGGAGGCAATACTAGTCGCTGAATAATCACCATCATCACTGATTCTGATCCTTCGATACCGGTGGAAGGAATCCAAATGCCCAGAAGAACTTGGTGCAGACTTAATCGTGTGAGGACTAACCACGGCAGGTGTAGGGCATTCTCCACAAACGGAAACTCACTGATGCCGGCCGCGGTGGTCTAGCGGTTCTAGGCGCGCAGTCCGGAACCGCGCGACTGCTACGGTCGCAGGTTCGAATCCTGCCTCGGGCATGGATGTGTGTGATGTACTTAGGTTAGTTAGGTTTAAGTAGTTCTAAGTTCTAGGGGACTGATGACCACAGTAGTTAAGTCCCATAGTGCTCAGAGCCATTTGAACCATTTTTTGAACTCACTGATGACCCACGATGCGACTGTGGTGCAGGAGAACAAACAATCCCTCATCTGTTCTTCGAATGTCCTGCGAGGAGGTTTGAAGGAGACCGGAGGGATATCATGAATGCTACTCCACATGCTATTCAATGGGTGACCTGCTTAGATGTGGACTTGTAATAGCTGCAGTGGCTGTCTCCCTAATCTTTCGTATATTGTTGTTTGCAATCAATCATTTAATAATATATTTGTAATTCGTTTATTATATTATTTAATAGTATGTGTGCAATTTTACTCTGTAGATGCCATACACTAAATAAATAAATAAATCAGGAGTGATGGTCTGGGTTGTCATTTATATTCATATCAGGGCATATTTGATTGTCATCGGCGGCGTCCTTGTCGACGATATTCTACGGCCCATTTTATTGCACTTTGTAACAAACTATCCTCAGCTTGCTTTTCAGCAAGAAAATGCTCTTCCGCACACGGCGAGAGCTTCTATTGCTTGTCTTTGTGCATGGCAAACCCTACCTTGGCCAGCAAGGTCGTCAGATCTCTCTTCGACATATAACGTTTGGAGCATTATCTGCAGCGCCCTACAACCAGTCCTGGATTTTGACGACATAACGCAGCAACTTGGCGGAATTTGGCACGACATCCCTCCAGAGGACGTCCAACATCAATCAATGCCAAGCCGAATAACTGCTTGCATAATGGCCAGAGGTGGACCAACACGGCCGGTCAGAGTGGCCGAGCGGTTCTAGGCGCTACAGTTTGGAACCGCGTGACCGCTACGGTCGCAGGTTCGCCCAATCCTGCCTCGGGCATGGATGTGTGTGATTTCCTTAGGTTAGTTAGATTTAAGTAGTTCTAAGTTCTAGGGGATTGACCACCTCAGAAGTTAAGTGCCATAGTGCTCAGAGCCAGTTGAACCATTTTTGTTGGACCAACACGTTGTTCACTTGCTCAATTTGTGAAGCTCTCTCTTTTGAATAAATCATCCAATCTTTCTGAAATAATAATCATTTGCTTGTCTGTACCTGTACCTTAAATCTACCGACTTTCGTCCCATTCCAATGATTCACTCGTCGTGCGTTTTCTCTCTTAGAGAGTGTTCTGGATCAGCTGTATCATATTTAAGAATCTCAGAAACTGCATGTTGGTCCTGTTTGGGCACATTTGGTAATACCATCGCCATAGTTCACATTCCTGCATTTACCGCGCGTCCTTCGGAAAGAGACGAATGCTACACTTAAGAGTTACCTACATAGCCCCTTTGTCGCATAGGAGTCGCGCTACGTTGCATTTACGCCGCAGCAACGCTTTCAGACGGAAACTTTTTGATCGACCCTTATACGCCAACGGAAAAAAAATCCTTACATCAAAAAGGATTGTCGCATAAAGGTGGCGCTAAAAGCGCCTCCATGAGGAATCCAACCAGGTTTCCTTTAAACAGAAGCTGTAGCAATCATGAGCGTTAGTTACCATTGAAACTAGACTTGGTGAGTTGATGTTAGTCAAGGATGCCGTCAAGGCGATAAAGACACCATTATCAACAACGGTTTCTGGCAGCAGTGGTTACGAGAATATACGCTCGCGAAAAGACCGCGCTCCGTACGGTAACGTGGCACTACCGAGACGGAAGACCATCGTGTTCGGCGCATGGCTCTGGAGCATCGTGCAGTAATTTGAGCATCATCTTGCACCACAGTGAAACAACGAGCAGTTTGCAAAGGGGGTACTTGAAGAACAGCTCCGATCTAGGCTCCCCATAGCATGAATTCCACCGACCCCAACCCACTGCCATTTGGGACTTCAGTGGTGCTTACAGGTACTGAAATATTAAAAAGTAAGTGGCCACAAACACAATAGGAGGTATCGGACGGCAGGAATGGCAGTAAATAAGATTTTAAGGCTTGCTGATAAAATATTGAATTATTTTTTTTCGAAGAAAATGACCACAGTCACGGCTGAAGGCCTTACACTCCAGGAACGGCCATTATATACAAAATTTAGAATCCTGCTGTAAAACAGCAAATACAAGCAAAGGGTAATTAGAAGAGACAAGCAACTGACTACCAAACGGGTGAAATAAGATGATGGTAACCTTGTAACACAACAATTACACTGCAAGATTTATTCCAGAAGGCGCCCGGAACTAAATGGTTCCAATGGCTCTGAGCACTATGAGACTTACCTTCTGAGGTCATCAGTCCCCTAGAATTTTTTTTTTTTTGTCATCAGTCTACTGACTTGTCTTACACCCTTCTTAATGCGAGCACTTCGTTCTTGATCGTCCACTCTTGGTTGTTGTACATATTGTATATGACCCGTCTCTCCCTATAGCTTACCCCTACTTTTTTCAGAATCTCGAACAGCTTGCACCATTTTATATTGTCGAACGCTTTTTTCAGGTCGACAAATCCTATGAAAGTGTCTTGATTTTTCTTTAGCCTTGCTTCCATTATTAGCCGTAACGTCAGAATTGCCTCTCTCGTCCCTTTACTTTTCCTAAAGCCAAACTGATAGTCATCTAGTGCATTCTCAATTTTCTTTTCCATTCTTCTGTATATTATTCTTGTAAGCAGCTTCGATGCATGAGCTGTTAAGTTGATTGTGCGATAATTCTCGCACTTGTCAGCTCTTGCCGTCTTTGGAATTGTGTGGATGATGCTTTTCCGAAAGTCAGATAGTGTGTCGCCAGACTCATATATTCTACACACCAACGTGAATAGTCGTTTTGTTGCCACTTCCCCCAATGATTTTAGAAATTCTGATGGAATGTTATCTATCCCTTCTGCCTTATTTGACCGTAAGTCCTCCAAAGCTCTTTTAAATTCCGATTCTAATACTGGATCCCCTATGTCTTCTATATCGACTCCTGTTTCTTCTTCTATCACATCAGACAAATCTTCACCCCCATAGAGGCTTTCAATGTATTCTTTCCACCTATCTGCACTCTCCTCTGCATTTAACAGTGGAATTCCCGTTGCACTCTTAATGTTACCACCGTTGCTTTTAATGTCACCAAAGGTTGTTTTGACTTTCCTGTATGCTGTGTCTGTCCTTCCGACAATCATATCTTTTTCGATGTCTTCACATTTTTCCTGCAGCCATTTCGTCTTAGCTTCCCTGCACTTCCTATTTATTTCATTCCTCAGCGACTTGTATTTCTGTATTCCTGATTTTCCCGGAACATGTTTGTACTTCCTCCTTTCATCAATCAACTGAAGTATTTCTTCTGTTACCCATGGTTTCTTCGCAGCTACCTTCTTTGTATCTATGTTTTCCTTCCCAACTTCTGTGATGGCCCTTTTTAGAGATGTCCATTCTTCTTCAACTGTACTGGCTACTGCGCTATTCCTTATTGCTGTATCTATAGCGTTAGAGAACTTCAAACGTATCTCGTCATTCCTTAGTACTTCCGTATCCCACTTCTTTGCGTGTTGATTCTTCCTGACTAATGTCTTGAACTTCAGCCTACTCTTCATCACTACTATATTGTGATCTGAGTCTATATCTGTTCCTGGGTACGCCTTACAATCCAGTATCTGATTTCGGAATCTCTGTCTGACCATGATGTAATCTAATTGAAATCTTCCCGTATCTCCCGGCCTTTTTCTAGTATACCTCCTCCTCTTGTGATTGTTGAACAGGGTATTCGCTATTACTAGCTGAAACTTGTTACAGAACTCAATTAGTCTTTCTCCTCTTTCATTCCTAGTCCCAAGCCCATATTCTCCTGTAACCTTTTCTTCTACTCCTTCCCCTACAACTGCATTCCAGTCGCCCATGACTATTAGATTTTCGTCCCCCTTTACATACTGCATTACCCTTTCAATATCCTCATACACTTTCTCTATCTGTTCATCTTCAGCTTGCGACGTCGGCATGTATACCTGAACTATCGTTGTTGGTGTTGGTCTGCTGCCGATTCTGATTAGAACAACCCGGTCACTGAACTGTTCACAGTAACAAACCCTCTGCCCTACCTTCCTATTCATAACGAATCCTACACCTGTTATACCATTTTCTGCTGTTGTTGATATTATCCGATACTCATCTGACCAGAAATCCTTGCCTTCCTTCCACTTCACTTCACTGACCCCTACTATATCTAGATTGAGCCTTTGAATTTCCCTTTTCAGATTTTCTAGTTTCCCTACCACGTTCAAGCTTCTGACATTCCACGCCCCGACTCGTAGAACGTTATCCTTTCGTTGATTATTCAATCTTTTTCTCATGGTAACCTCCCCCTTGGCAGTCCCCTCCCGGAGATCCGAATGGGGGACTATTCCGGAATCTTTTGCCAATGGAGAGATCATCATGACACTTCTTCAATTACAGGCTACATGTCCTGTGGATACACGTTACGTGTCTTTAATGCAGTGGTTTCCATTGCCTTCTGCATCCTCATGTCGTTGATCATTGCTGATTCTTTCGCCTTTAGGCCCTAGGACAAGAGAGTGCCCTGAACCTCTATCCGCTCCTCCGCCCTCTTTGACAAGGCCGTTGGCAGAATGAGTCTGACTTCTTATGCCGGAACTTCTAGAACTGAGAACTATTTAAACCTAACTAACCTAAGGACATCACACACATCCATGCCCGGGGCATTCGAACCTGCGACCGTAGCGGTCGCGCGGTTCCACGCTGTAGCGCCTAGAACCGCTCGGCCACCCCACCCGGCACCCGGAACTATTAACTAGACATACATAACCTTTGGTCTAGGCATTACAAGGGATGGTAATAAATAATACAATAATAAAACACAAGGACCAGTCACAGGCGGTGCTCCAGGAATCGACCTCTGGGAGGGTCTGGCAGCAAACACTTTCGCGAGCGATGAAATAGGCAGCCAAGAGCAGCATTCACTTCACAAGATGGTAATTCAGACCAGTGACAGTCTAACGAATGAGTAATGATAGTCTTGCTGAAGCGTCCAATAAACCAAATGCAAGAATGGAACAACACGCCAAAGCCAGAACCAGCGGACTGCACTACGCCCCCAGAATACTTTGCTTAGAGCACCCGCAACGAGTAAGGAAGCACTACTATCACAAACGGCCTACAATCAATAAAGCTGTCAAAAGTACACGTCTTACCCGACAGCAGCGGCAAGGGGAGGAAACATACACTGCCGTTACATACTCTAACCCCCGGGGCAGGTAACTAGGACGTTAGCGACCACCAGGAAAGACAAGTTACCGCTGGTTGAACTTAACCACTTGTAACAAGCCGAACGCAGTAAATAGTAATAAGAAGTCGAGGAAAGCTAATCAGATCCGCCTTCCCCAAGCACTCCGCTCGCTGCTCTTCGCCTTGGCGACACTACGAGCAGCAACACGAACCCAAGTCACTGGAAAATCGCTAGATATCACAATGGTGGAGGTTTCTCTACTTGAATTGAAATGAAAGCTTGCTGGATGCGGTGTACGACGAGGTAGTGCACCCTCGTGACCACAGCCCATCCGACAGTTCGTGCGTGCCGCCAGCGGTCCCGGCGTGTTCTGGCACTGCACGGACCTGGCTCCTCCTGAGTCCCCAACCAAACTGACCCACTCACACGACCCAGAAAAACAATGACGTCGTCCCAAAGATAGGGGAACATATCGATAACCGCCGCTCCTGCGACTAGCGGACAGGCAACGCTTGCGAAACCGAGTGGCGCCAGTCAATACGAGAAGAACAGCCGCTACCATGCCAACTAAGGATACGGTCTGGCCTCCAACAGAGGGCGGAAACCTACAAACAGCACCAACGCAAGCCTCAGCACGGCTCACAGAGATTATGTTGAAAAGTAATGTTTTGTAGCCAAAAGAGTGGGGAATAATAGGGTGTATTGGAACCCTGGACAAAACTTACCTGCTTTCAGAAAAAACTGATTGATTCCTTACTGTATGGACCTCTTACTCCCTGTACCGAGTCACGTGACCACACGGCGTTGAGTCTCGCGGTTGTCAGTGCTCTTAATGTTTTGACTCATCAGTGTATCTGTTTCCCCTTCGGGACCATGTGGATGGTATCTTTCCCATCTCACACATCCAACGCAAATTCATATCGCAGTGTGAATCCTTTTTTTTTTTATGACCAGTGATTTGTGCATTGCTAAGACGAGGCAAGCCGCTAACGACTTCGTTTACTGTGCGACGTAAGCCCGCTGACCGCAACAAGTGTTGAGAGGGGTGGGCTCCGGCCCTGTATCAGGCGTGGCGTAGGCGCAGCGTTGGCCGTTTGTCACCACGCCGGCCGGCCGGCGCGTTATCTGGGACCGGCGCCGCGGTCGCCGCTCGTAAATTAGCGCAGCGGGGGGGGGGGGGGGGGGGGGGCTGAACGCGCTCGCTCAGCAACTTGGCCGCCGCGGAGCCTCCCACGTGATCCGATCACAGCCACCATTTACCGTCAGCCACGTACATCAGGATGATGCGTAACCTAGCGGGGATAGCTTCTGACCATCCGTCGTTTTATCACGCCCGAAAATTATGAGATGTATAAATTTGGGTAAGCCGGCCTAAATATGAAACAAAATCACAAACCTTATCCGTATTTTTGAAAGAGGAAAGGATAACTGCTAGGAAAAAAACGTAAATGCTAGAGAGTGTAACTCACACTGTATTTAATTCCTTAAAGTTTCAAAAGTCGATTATAAAAAATGAAAATAGTGCATCATTATAAGGCCCGTCCTCATATCGAAACTGCAACGCAGAAGTTGTCCCATCTCAAGTGAGAGACATTCGAGCATCCACCCTGTAGCCCTAACTTCTCCCCATGCGATTATCACGCATTTGGTTCCTTAAAGGTCTTGAGGAGTCAACGATTCCTGCTGGACAAGGATATACAGCAGGCAGTTAAGGACTTCTTCATGTGGAAGAAAACGGTGTTCTATGGAACATGTATCTTCAACATCGTCGGTGGGATGCTTGCCTTATTGCTCACGGCGGTTTTGCCTGATTGGCATACCGATTATGGACCGTACGGCCTTTGAACGGAAACTTTTTGATCGCTCCTTATAATCTTGGGAATGGCGTCACGGTTGAGTCTGACGGTAAGCACTAACATAAAGGTTGCACCAAAACGATAGGCGTCTTCAACAAATTGAACATATTGAAACGTCCCTTCCGTCTTGTCCATGGAACTGCTATGGGGGCTTGCGAAGTCAACCTCGTCGGCATCGATCATAACCCACGCACCCGTGGTGATGTGCAGCGCTCGAGATAAATTACGTGAGTTGCACCTCCGCTGACTTACTCGCAAACGTCTATTAGCCTATTTGGGTTTAATTTATGCACTGCTCCACGTCTAAAATCAATATAAATAAGAGGCGCCAGTCTCGCTTTGACACCCCGAGAAAGGTTTCAAATTGTTACTGCGCTCGTACCACTAAACATTGCCTCGCAGAAACCCAGTTACTTCGAAATGAGTCTCAGATCCGACCACTGGATTGGAAAACGGGCACTGCAAACAGTCACTGCACGATCACAAACTGGTATACATTTTCTCTTGCCGGTAATCTCTTCCATAAACAAAACTAGATAACAGTGTACAGTTTGTAATCCAAACTTGAGAGATTCCGCGGAAACAATTGTAATTTATTGTCTTCTAAAAACCCGGCCGATATTGACGAGCCGTTCTAGGCGGTTCAGTCCGGAACTGCGCTGCAGGTTCGAATCCTGCCTCGGGTATGGATGTGTGTGATGTCCTTAGGTTAGTTAGGTTGAAGTAGTTCTAAGTCTAGGGGACAGATACCTCAGATGTTAAGTCCCATAGAGCTTAGAGCCATTTGAACCTTTTTTGCCTTCTAAGACGATCTCACCGAGGCCGTCTCGTTCACTGAAACACCATCGTCCAGTTGACTGTTAGGCTCTATCACTGGAACTGAGATATTTGCCTGCAGAGCGCCTGCATACTCGCTAAAACGGCAACAACCGCCTAGTGTGTATGCTGGAATGGCTGAACTTGAAATCCACGTTCCCGCAAGGGTACGCGCTTTCGAAATCTCTCAGTTTTCTGTACTGCAACAAATAGCTCGGTTGATCACGAAGGATCACCATCTCTCAACGTCTAAAATAGGCCTACACTATTAGGATACCATCTCGCCAAAAAGGGCACTCGACGTCAGCATCCCACGATGGCTGCCGGCTGACTTCCGAATTTGTGAGCTCCGACACCGCACCACTAATTTATTTTAATATTCAAGCCTTTCGGACAATAAGCCTCCAGATCATATTTGGTCATTTCCTGCCAACGCTCATAGTACAGGGTGTTTCAAAAACAATATACGTATTCCCAACGCATATACAGGGTGTCCCAAAATAATTTATACACTCTTTGAAACTGAACATCTCTTTAATAAAAGGGTTGATAAATACAATTTTAGTAGTGTTAGGTGCCTCATGGGCCGACTTAAGGTGATAGATGTTTAAATTGGTGTCCGTCCATCGCAATACACCGTCGACATCGACTTACGACTGAGCGACATGCCAACTTTATTGTTTCCAAAGGAATAACACCACAGGCTTGATCAGCTTGCTCTCTAAGATCATCCCGTGTCTGTGGTCTCGCAGCGTGAACGGTGTTCTTGAGAGTACCCCACAGAAAGGAGTCTAGAGATGTTACATCTGGAGGTCGAGCGGGATACTTCACACTATCTCCTCGTCCTATCCATCTGGCAGGGAACGTACGATTGAGAAATGCCCTCACATCCACGTGAAAGTGAGGTGGCGCCCCATCCAGTTGAAAGTAATAATCATTTCCAAACACAACTCTCAGACCAGGAGTTATCATTTCCAATATTTCCAAGTACGAGTTGCCCGTGACAGTGTTGTCATAGAAGTACGCACCGATTAACCCTTGTAAGTAGGCTGTTTGGGTTTTTATGTTGGTAACGTGACGTAGCGCTAAACAGCCTACTTACACCCTCTAGAAGACAGACCACACCAGAATGTTACTCCTGGTAGATTAACATGCCTCTGATAGGTTACATATGGATTCTCCCTGGCCCAGTACACGCAATTATGGCGGTTAATTGTGCCATCAAGTTTAAACGTCGCTTCATCTGACTAAAGAATTCGATCTTGGAAACGTTGCTCTTCTTTACATCCGTTAACGAACCACTCACAAAATTCGCTTCACCTATCAGGATCATCCTTGTTATGTGCATGGAGAAGCCTTGGAATATAAGGCTTAAAGTTCTGAGACCGCAAAATTCTATGAACACTTGATCTGCAGATCCCAGTCTCACGAGAGCATTGCCTCTCAGATTTCGTCGGGGATCATGTGTATGCCTGGATGACTGCATCAAGACTCTCATTGTCTGTTGAACTTCTCTTCCGTCCACTATGTCCCTTCTTCATATCGTACGCCGTTCCTTCGACTTCAAACTTATCTCTGATTCTTGTAATTGTTACTCTTGTCGGTGGTGGTGATCCAAATTCAACTCTCCAACGTCGGCGCACCGCACTCACATTCTCTGTTTTCCAGTAACACTTCAGCACCCATTTCCGTCGTTCAAAGAATAACGCCAGGTTTTCTGACAATCCTTAAATGAAAGAAAGCATTGTTACGTTTTTCACCACCTTCTAAATTATTACCCATAAAATTGTATTTCTGTCTCCTTTAATTAAATAGATATTCTGTTTCAGAGAGTGTATACATTATTTTTGAGACATCCTATATTTGTTCAACTGAAAGACATACAATTACGAGACTTGGAACACGTACGTACAAGTCTCTCAAGTTTAGATTAATGGTGTTCAGTGTGTCATCCAGCAGCAACAGCAACTATATCAGATTGATACTCGAATTCCTCCTATACTCGGGTAAGCATGTCCATCGTCACTGATGCTATGTCATTACGGATCTGGTTCTTCAACTCTTCTAGGTTCTGTGGTACTGTTGGTACATAAACGTTGTCCTGAATGAAACCCCGTTGGAAGAAGTCACAGGGCGTCAACTCGGGTGATCACGGATGACAGCTGAGAAGGATGCTAAGTCGCCAGCTGTTTGACAAACCAATCTAATGGCTCGGTAGAGTTTCATTCAGATATTCTGGCACTTGGCTACCCCAATAACGGGGTGCCTCATCTTGTTCAAAATGAAGTTGTCCTCATACAGCCTTGGAAAGTGACTGAACACGATGCTTCGTGCGAAAGATTTATCACTGTCAATGGCATTCTGAAGTTCTTCGGAAAATGCCACACGTTTACGTTTGTCGCCATGACGTAGTGTTTGTGGCGGCTGTAACTTGTGCGGTCTCATAACCAACCGACATCTCAAAGCTCGGAAAATACACTACTGGCCATTAAAATTGCTATACCAAGCAGAAATGCAGATGATAAACGGGTATTCATTGGGCAAATATATTATACTAGAACTGACATGTGTTTACATTTTCACGCAATCTGGGTAAACAGATCCTGAGAAATCAGTACCCAGAACAACCACCTCTGGCCGTAATAACGGCCTTGATACGCCTGGGCATTGAGTCAAACAGAGCCTGGATGGCGTGTACAGGTACAGCTGCCCATGCAGCTTCAACACGATACCACAGTTCATCAAGAGTAGTGACTGGCGTATTGCGACGAGCCAGTTGCTCGGCCACCATTGACCAGACGTTTTCAATTGGTGAGAGATTTGGAGAATGTGCTGGCCAGGGCAGCAGTCGAACATTTTCTGTATCCAGAAAGGCCCATACAGGACCTGCAACATGCGGTCGTGCATTATCCTGCTGAAATGTAGGGTTTCGCAGGGATCGAATGAAGGGTAGAGCCATGGGCCATAACACATCTGAAATGTAACGTCCACTGTTCAAAGTGTCGTCAGCGCGAACAAGAGGTCACCGAGACGTGTAACCAATGCCACCCCATACCATCACGCCGGGTGATACGCCAGTATGGCGATGACGAATACACGCTTCCAATGTGCGTTCACCGCGATGTCGCCAAACATGGGTGCGACCATCATGATGCTGTAAACAGAACCTGGTTTCATCCGAAAAAATGACGTTTTGCCATTCGTGCATCCACATTCGTCGTTGAGTACACCATCGCACGCGCTCCTGTCTTTGATGCAGAGTCAAGGGTAACTGCGACCATGGTCTCGGAGCTGATGGTCCATGCTGCTGGAAACGTCGTCGAACTGTTAGTGCAGATGGTTGTTATCTTGCAAACGTCCTCATCTGTTGACTCAGGGATCGAGGCGTGGCTGCACGATCCGTTACAGCCATGCGGATAAGATAGCTGCCATCCCGACTGCTAGTGATACGAGGCCGTTGGGATCCAGCACGGCGTTCCGTATTACCCTTCTGAACCGCCGAATCCATATTCTGCTAACAGTCATTGGATCTCGACCAACGCGAGCAGCAATGTCGCGATACGATAAACCGCAATAGCGATAGGCTACAATCCGACCTTTATCAAAGTCGGAAACGTGATGGTACGCATTTCTCCTCCTTACAAGAGGCATCACAACAACGTTTCACCAGGCAACGCCGGTCAACTGCTGTTTGTGTATGAGAAATCGGTTGGAAACTTTCCTCATGTAAGCACGTTGTAGGTGTCGCCACCGGCGCCAACCTTGTGTGAATGCTCTGAAAAGCTAATCATTTGCATATCACAGCATCTTCTTCCCGTCGGTTAAATTTCACGTCTGTAGCACGTCATCTTCGTGGTGTAGCAATTTTAATGTCCAGTAATGTAGTTGTTGTAATCAGTTTTAACTCCCGAATGGCACTTCGATTTGGTTTTGTAGAAGTACGTTGGAAAGAGGTTTGAATTCGTGTGACGTTTTCGTCGGAAACAGGAGGGTGGCCTGGAATCTTTCCTCTACACATACATCCTGCGTCAACAAACTGTCGATACCATCTGCGAATGTTCCACTCATTCTGAGAGTCAATTTGGTACCTGAACCTTAAATGTCTCTGCACGGCATTCACAGAATTACACTTAGCAACCTCGAGAAAGCAAAATTACTTCTACTGCGGAGCAGCCATTTTGCAACAAACGAAGGTAGGAAGACAATCGACATCTAGCAGCAGTGAGTACAAACTGGACAATGTATTCGTCCCTGCCGTGGCGAAGCTATCGATAGTTTCGACAACATAATAATTTGTAAAACGTATTTTGAAATATCCTGTACTCACTGGAAGGTGCTGCTTGTTACGAGGACCTCCAGAAGTCCTGGTAAGTTCCGAACACCGTCAACCCTGCAATAAACACATACGTTTGGAAACACAACGATCGGCTCTGAGCGCGACCCGTTTACTCGGACGAAGGGAAGATTGGTCCGAAACTTCCGGGCTGGAGAACAGTCTCTGTCCCCTGGAAACAATAAAACTGGTACTGTCGGTCACAGTAACTGACGGGCGTGGTCGGGAAATATGTTATACTATACTCCGTTCATTATAAGAATAAACCTGATGTGAACAAATATAAACGCGATGATCGGTCAGCAGCCGTAACTCTCGTACACTGGTGTTGTTCCGCCCTTGGGAGTAGGTCCAACTTAGGTATGAGAAGCCTTATTACTATGTTACAGTGTATGAAACTTTAATGTATCCTGACATATTAAGAGCCATCAACATTTTTATTAATCCTACTTTTTAGCTACGTAATTTTTATTTCAAAAGTCATATACAGTCACAGTCTCTGTAACGGGCTTAAACGCTGCTTGTGCTATAATTGTCTCACTGTTCCCACTTACCGTGAAAATGGATGACACTGCGTCCTGCTTGGTAGTGAAAGACGCGGGCGGAACACCGTTAACAGCTACAAACAAATTGCACTTAATGTTTTCACAAGATTACAGAGAAAAATGAGCGTTGACGTTTTTTTGAGAAACAGCATGTAATAAATGGAAATATACGGCCCTACGATGAACTATGTTGTCAACCCGCATCACACAGTTATCTTTGCAGAATGATGTGTTACCGGGTGATGTGCGTGCACCATATGCAGCAGTTCTGCGTATTTTCATGTCCTCGGAAATGGAAATGAGCTTCGTCTGCCTACAGAAAGTTCCACGGCCATTCATTCTCAACTTCTATGCGAGCAGCAAACTCCATAGCGAGTGTTTCTGCAACACATGTTTGCACACCACCGCTCGATCCCTCCTGCAGTTGTGTGGCAACATCTTCGATAGTCATCGGATCAACTACTGTCCTCCCTCTGCCACAGTGCACTTCAGAGGAACCAAGTTTAACGCGTCAGAATTGTATCTCCTGCTGTCCATGTTAACAGCTAAGAGAAATAGACGAGGTCCAGTGGCACCCCATGGCATCATACGACGTGCTGAGCCAGTATGACGAAGACGAATGCTATTGGCAACACTCGTTCTTTTCGGATTCTCCACACACGTGATCTTCCGCACAGAACGGGGACTCGTCTGAAGAGACGATGTGCTTCCACCCCCGTATCCAGTGCTGCCGTTCAGAGCACTGCTATCAGCGTGCCTCTTGTGCTGCTGCGTCAAGGAAAACCGAAATAATGGTTTCCATGCTGACATTTCCTGGTTATGCAACGTCGTAGCGCTGTCAGTGGCGGGCACTTCTGTTGGTGCAAACAAGCCCATTTCCTACCATGGGTACATGACCAGCCTGTAGCATACCGCGTATGTGAGTAAACGAAATGTCTCTCCTGTCAGGCGCTAGTCGCGTGGGTCCGATGAGCTCCTGCATGGATCCTATATGGAATTGCTTAAGTAGGCTGTCGTCAGGAGTCCCCCAGGGAAGTGGGATAAGACCGCTGTTGTTTTCTACATACATAAATGATCTGGCTGACTGGGTGTTTGCTGGTGATGCCGTGGTGTACGGTAAGGTGTCGAAGTTAAACGATTGTAGGAAGATACGAGACGGCTTAGACAAAATTTCCGGTTGGTGTATGAGTGGCAGCTAGTTCCAAATGTGGAAAAATGTAAGTTATTCCGGATAAATAGAAAGTTGTGATGTTCGGATACAGTATTAGTTGTGTCCTGCTTGACACAGTCAAGTCGTTTAAATATCTGGGCGTAGCGTTGCAAAGCGGTATGAGATGGAACGAGCATGTGAGAACTGTAGTTGCGAAAGCGAATGGTCGACTTCGGCTTATTGGGAAAATTTTAGGGAAGATTGGCCCACCTGTAGAGGAGACCGCGTATGGGACACGGGTGCGACCTATTCTTGAGTACTGCTCGAGTGTTTGGGATCCGTACCAGATCGGATTAAAGGAAGACAGCTCAAGCAGTTCTGAGGCGGGCTGACAGATTTGTTACAGGTAGGTTCGAACAACACGTAAGTGTTACGGGGACAAGGAAGGAGCCTCCACGTGCGCGCTATGTGAGATAAGAGACCGAGAATCATCTGTCAGATAACGCCGGCGTCCCCCGGAAACGTTGCAATAAAAGACAACGGCCAATCCTTCCAACACCGGAAAAGCAAAAAGAATGGGCCCTTCTCAGAGCCAACTCTGACGATTGCAAGCCTAAACGTAGAGGGTATCACCAGAAACAAACAACAAATCATATCACAACTTTGCCGCACGCACAAATGGGACATACTGTGTATACAAGAAACACACAAGAAAGAAGGGGCAATAAGACCAGAAATAGAAGGTGTTGTGACTTAGCAAGACAGCCAAGTCACAACGAGAGGAAGCCGAAAGGCACGCGTTAAGCTCACGCAGATTGGCCTGAGGTCTGGAACAGTTAAAAGAAAATGAGAACTTAGAAAATGGACGCAGTTGCTGTAATACTTAACTTTAATCCACATTTGTAGAACATCGCTCTTGATGATACATGCTTCACAATATTAATTATCAAAGCTATGGCGCCTTGCTAGGTCGTAGCCAATGACTTAGCTGAAGGCTATGCTAACTATCGACTCGGCAAATGAGAGCGTAATTGTCAGTAATCCATCTCTGGCAAAGTCGGCTGTACAACTGGGGCGAGTGCCAGGACGTCTCTCTAGACCTGCCGTGTGGTGGCGCCTCGGTCTGCTATCACTGACAGTGGCGACACGCGGGTCCGACGTATACTAATGAACCGCGGCCGATTTAAAGGCTAGCACCTAGCAAGTGTGGTGTCTGGCGGTGACACCACAGAAGGAATGAAATTAGCCATAGAAAATCCACATCCTAAATATGGCAGCGCTGTCTTCACAAAACCTGAGATGGCCATAGTATCAACTAACAGAACTACATACAATAACAAAGAATTACTGACTGTCGAGTGTAGCACCTTCACCGTAACGTCAGTATAGAAGCCGCCCGGAGAGAAGTTCAACTTGACTTTGTCGCCAAACTTCAACAACCAGAAAACACAGTTCATCTTAGGAGACTTCAACGGCCACAGCACATCATGGGGCTACAAACATACAGACGACAACGGACATAAATTAGAGCAGTGGGCTAAAATAAATAACTTGTCCCTGATCCATGATCCGAAGCTACCATGCTCGTTCAGCAGCAAAATCTGGAAGCGCGAATACAACCATGATATTTGTTTTGTGAGCGCAAACGTGGAAGACTGATGCTTAAAAACTGCGTACGCACCTCTTCCTAAAACACAACACCGACTTATCGGAATCCAAATATACGCTGCTTTGAGAACAACGAAAATACCATTCCGCAAACGCTTCAACTTTAAAAAAGCTAAATGGACAGAATATGCTGTGGAACTGGATGCAGAAATAAAAAATCTACACCCAATTCCAGAAAATTATCAAACTTTGTAGAGACCCTCCAAAAGATATCTCGAAGACACATACCCCGAGGCTGCAGAGAGCATTTCATCCCAGGTCTCTCTGACGAATCAAAGAACATCCTGAGGGAGTACGAAATGCTATACGAGCAGGACCCCTTTAGTGAAGAAGTAGTCCAATGTGGAGAAACACTAATGGAAATGATTAGTGAATCTAGACAAAGACACTCTGGAAAGAATGGATATGACCCACAACAGTAAAGTCACTTGGAACTTAATAAAAAAACTTAATTGTGACTTTGGGACAGCTAAACAGTGCTCTTCAGTAACACCAAATCAAATTGCCCATCAGCTCCTACTAAATGGAAAACCCAACAAGAAATGTCAGAAAATAAAAATCAGCAGAATTCAGAGTCAAGAGTCAAGCATGTTCGAAATACCATTTACCATGAAAGATCTTAATCATGGAATGAACTCAATGAAAAACGGGAAAGCAGCGGGAGTCGACGATATATGCGTGGAACAGATCAAACAGCTCGGACCTAGTGCCAAGCAATGGATCTTGCAGCTCTTTAATCATTGCTTAAAAACGTGTAAGATCCCAAAGATGTGGAGGAAATCAAAGGTAGTGGCGCAGGTCAACCGAAGAACTACCGCCCAATAGTACTCCTGTGCCATCTGTACAAACTGTACGAACGAATAATCCTAAACCGCATAGCAAATATCGCAGACCAAAAGCTCATTCCCCAACAGGCTGGATTCAGACCCGGGAAATCATGCACCAGTCAAATCCTAGCACTCACAGAACACATAGAGGAAGGGTTTGAAAACAAAGAAATAACAGGTGTAGCATTGATGGACTTAAGTTCTGCATACGACACCGTCAACCACAGAAAGCTCATGGAAAAACTGTACTGTACATTTAAGGATCATCAGTTCACAAAAATCATTGAATCTCTTCTGCAAAACAGACAGTTCTATGTCATGCTGGACGGAAAAAAAACCGATGGCGTCGACAAAAGAACGGTCTCGCCCAGGGCAGTGTGCTGGCCCCCCTACTATTTAACCTATACACCAATGATCAACCAACACCGGAACGTACTACCCATTTCTTGTATGCCGATGATCTGGCCATTACAGGCAAGCAAATAGCTTCGGGGAAGTAGAAAGGAAAGTAGAAAGCTCGCTACACGTAGTCTGAATACTATAAAGAGAACTCCCTCAGACCAAATCCATCTAAGACACAGGTTAGCGCTTTCCACCTCCGCACAAAACAGGCAAACAGGAAGCTGAACGTCACCTGGAATGGCAACAAACTGGACCATACGGACAAACCAACATACCTTGGTGCCGTGCTGGATGATCACTGACGTACAGATATCACTGTGAAAAAACCTGCCAAAAAGTTGCTGCCAGGAACAATATTTTAAGAAAACTGACGAATAGTAAATGTGGAGCTTGCCCGACTGTATTACGAACAACTGCTCAAGCACTGTGCTTCTCCACGGCAGAATATGCATGCCCTGTATGGTCTCGATCCACACATGCCAAAAAAGTCACTACAGTCCTTAATGAAACATGTAGGCTAACAACAGGATGCATGAAACCCACTCCACTTGGGAAAATATACAAAGCAGCCGGATTCTCATCTCCTGAATCCCGAAGAATTGCGCACGAACATACAGATTTTCGACGAGCGCCACCCGCTGCATGGTTCTTCATGTGGACGTAGCAGACTTAAATCCCGCAAGAGATTTCTCACTAGTGAATTGAACGAGCCTCCGAAGGACTACCCTGCCTCACGAGAAATTCCCAGCGGCAGTACATCAAGCTGGAAGATTTGGAGAACACTGAACCGCATCAGAACAGGCGTAGCACCAGTTAAAGCAAACCTAGTCAAATGTGGTTTCAAGGACGAAGGAGACAACAAATACGACTGTGTGAAGTTCAGGATATGGAACACCTTCTACAGTGTTTCATCTGCCCCACAAGGTGTACCCTTGACGAACTATGACTTGAGAAGAGAGAAACATTGGACTTCGCCCGAAATTGGGCTGAAAGGCTTTGAAACAAATCTCCGGACACGAAAAAGTAAAGTAAGTCACGGAGATGATTACGGAACTCAAGGAAATCCCTGGAGGGAAGGCGACGTTCTTTTGGAGAAACTTACAGAACCGGCATTTGAAGCGGACTTCTGAAAGATTCTACTGCCAACATACATTGCGCGCAAGTACCACGAAGATAAGATGCGCGAAATTAGGACTCTTACGGAGGCATATACACAGTCGTCTTTTCCTCGCTCTCTTTGTATGTGGAACAGGAAAGGACTAGTAGTGGGATATGGTACTCTCCGCCACGCACCGTACGGTGGCTTGCTGAATCTCTATGTAGATGTAGAAATCTAGAGCCTAAAGATATATTCACATGAGAGTGCTGAATCCCGCCCAACACGAGCAGCAATATTGTGGGACGAAACTGCTGTGTTGATAGGCCACGAAGATTCCGTCGTTGAATTCCGACACATTCTATCACACATTTCACCTTATTTACAAGGCATGACAACAAAAAATTAAAAGCATAATCTCTCCTTATATACAGGATGTAGATAGCGTCAGACCAACTTAAATTGTGCGGTTGTTCTGAAAAGCAAATAATTTTGCATATCCAAGCATGTAGTTAACTTCATACCAGTCTGAAATGTGTTGCATACAACCTACACGGCGTTGCAATTTTAATGGCTAGCTGTTTACATTACTTAAGTGATCACGTGTTAATTTGTATATATGGGAAGCCCGTGTGTTAAGTATGCTGACTTCCCGGCACCAGCCTTAACCTGATAGCTGGGCCTCGCTGCAGAGCTCCACTTGTCTAGTTGTCGCCACATGCAGTGAGTGTCACATGTGTGTGCGAGAATGCGCCGTGTTGCACTTGCAGCGCTGCACATGTTACACAGCAGGCCTCCTGTTGAACACGCTGGCATGCACTCGCTACCAGCGATGTCCGCAGCCAACGCCATCGTGTACTGAAAAAGACGCCGTGCGAGACATTACTTCCACTGTGTCGTGTTTCTGTTTCCACTTGTCACTCAGATTTGTTTGCTCTTCACGTTTATCCACATCTTCATCTACATGGATGCTCTGCAAAAGCGCCTGGCAAAAGGGTACATCGAAACACCTTCACAATTCTCTATTATTCCAATCTCGTATAGCACGCGGAAAGAATGAACACCTGTATTGTTCCGTACGAGTTCTGATTTACATTATTGGTGAACGTTCCTCCCTAGGTAAGTCGGTGTTAATAAAATATTTTCGCATTCGGAGGAGAAAGTTGGTAATCGGAATTCCGTGAGAAGATTCAGTCGCAACGAAAAACGCCTTTCTTTTAATGATGTCCAGCCCACATCCTGTATCATTTCTGTGACACTCTCTCCCATATTTCCCGATAATACAAAACGTGCTGCCCTTCTTTGAACTTTTTCGATGTACTCCGGCAGTCCAATCTGGTAAGGATCCCACACCGCGCAGCAGTATTCTAAAAGAGGACGGGCAAACGTAGTGTAGGCAGTCTCCTTATTAGGTCTGTTACATTTTCTAAGTGTCCTGCCAATAAAACGCAGTTTTTGGTTAGCCTTCCCTAAACATTTTCTATGTGTTCATTCCAATTTAAGTTGATCGTTATTGCAATGCCTAGGTTGTTGTTGTTGTAGTCTTCAGTCCTGAGACTGGTTTGATGCAGCTCTCCATGCTACTCTATCCTGTGCAAGCTTCTTCATCTCCCAGTAGTTACTGCAACCTACATCCTTCTAAAACTGCTTAATGTATTCATCTCTTGGTCTCCCTATACGTTTTTTACCCTCCACGCTGTCCCCCAATGCTAAATTTGTGATCCCTTGATGCCTCAGAACATGCCCTACCATCCGGTCCCTTCTTCTTGTCAAGTTGTGCTACAAACTCCTCTTCTACCCTATTCTATTCAATACCTCCTCATCAGTTACGTGATCTACCCATCTAATCTTGGGCATTTTTCTGTAGCATCATATTTCGAAAGCTTCTATTCTCTTCCTGTCCAAACTAGTTATCGTCCATGTTTCACTTCCATATGTGGCTATACTCCATACAAATACTTTCAGAAACGACTTCCTGACACTTAAATCTATACTCGATGTTAACAAAATCCTCTTCTTCAGATACGCTTTCCTTGCCATTGCCAGTCTACATTTTATATCCTCTCTACTTCGACCATCGTCAGTTCTTTTGCTCCCCAAATAGCAAAACTCCTTTACTACTTAAAGTGTCTCATTTCCTAATCTAATTCCCTCAGCATCACCCGACTTAATTCGACTACATTCCATGATCCTCGTATTGCTTTTGTTGATGTTCATCTTATATCGTCCTTTCAAGACAACTGCTCTTCCAAGTCGTTTGCTGTCTCTGACAGAATTACAATGTCATCGGCGAACCTCAAAGTTTTTATTTCTTCTCCATGGATTTTAATACCTACTTCGAATTTTTCTTTTGTTTCCTTTACTGCTTGCTCAATATACAGATTGAATAACATCGGGGAGAGGCTACAACCCTGTCTCACTCCCTTCCCAACCACTGCTTCCCTTTCATGCCCCTCGACTCTTATAACTGCCATCTGGTTTCCGTACAAATTGTAAATAGCCTTTCGCTCCCTGTATTTTATCCCTGCTATCTTTAGAATTTGACAGAGAGTATTCCAGTCAACATTGTCAAATGCTTTCTCTAAGTCTACAAATGCTAGAAACGTAGGTTTACCTTTCCTTATTCTTTCTTCTAAGATAAGTCGTAAGGTCAGTATTGCCTCACGTGTTCCAACATTTCTACGGAATCCAAACTGATCTTCCCCGACGTGGACTTCTACCAGTTTTTCCATTCGTCTGTAAAGAATTCGCGTTAGTATTTTGCAACTGTGACTTATTAAACTGATAGTTCGTAATTTTCACATCTGTCAACACCTGCTTTCTTTGGGATTGGAATTATTATATTCTTCTTGAAGTCTGAGGGTATTTCGCCTGTCTCATACATCTTGCTCACCAGATGGTAGAGTTTTGTCAGGACTGGCTCTCCCAAGGCCGTCAATAGTTCCAATGGAATGTTATCTACTCCGGGGGCTTTGTTTCGACTCAGGTCTTTCAGTGCTCTGTCAAACTCTTCACGCAGTATCGTTATCTCCCATTTCGTCTTCATCTACATCCTCTTCCATTTCCATAATATTGTCCTCAAGTACATCACCCTCGTATAGACCCTCTATATACTCCTTCCACCTTTCTGCTTTCCCTTCTTTGCTTAGAACTGGGTTTCCATCTGAGCTCTTGATATTCATACAAGTGGTTCTCTTTTCTCCAAAGGTCTCCTTAATTTTCCTATAGACAGTATCTATCTTAACCCTAGTGAGATAAGCCTCTACATCCTTACATTTATCCTGTAGCCATCCCTGCTTAGCCATTTTGCACTTCCTGTCGATCTCATTTTTGAGACGTTTGTATTCCTTTTTGCCTGCTTCATTTACTGCATTTTTAATTTTTCTCCTTTCATCAGTTAAATTCAATATTTCTTCTGTTACCCAAGGATTTATACCAGCCCTCGTCTTTTTACCTACTTGATCCTCTGCTGCCTTCACTACTTCATCCCTCAGAGCTACCCATTCTTCTTCTACTGTATTTCTTTCCCCCATTCCTGTCAATTGTTCCCTTATGCTCTCCCTGAAACTCTGTACAATCTCTCGTTCTTTCAGTTTATCCAGGTCCAATCTCCTTAAATTTCCACCTTTTTGCAGTTTCTTCAGTTTTAATCTACAGTTCATGACCAATAGATTGTGGGCAGTGTCCACATCTGCCCCTGGAAATGTCTTGCAATTTAAAACCTGGTTTCTAAATCTCTGTTTTACCATTATATAATCTATATGATATCTTTTAGTATCTCTAGGGTTCTTCCATGTATACAACCTTCTTTCATGATTCTTGAACCAAGTGTTAGCTATGATTAATTTATGCTCTGGGCAAAATTCTACCAGGTGGCTTCCTCTTTCATTTCTTAGCCCCAATCCATATTCACCTACTACGTTTCCTATTCTCCCTTTTCCTACACTCGAATTCCAGTAACCCATAACTATTAAATTTTCGTCTCCCTTCACTATCTGAATCATTTCTTTTATTTCATTATACATTTCTTCAATTTCTTCATCATCTGCAGAGCTAGTTGGCATATAAACTTGTACTACTGTAGTAGGCATGGGCTTCGTGTCTATCTTGGCCACAATAATGCGTTCACTGTGCTGTTTGTAGTAGCTTACCCGCACTCCTGTTTTTTTATTCATTATTAAACCTACTCCTGCATTACCCCTATTTGATTTTGTATTTATAACCCTGTATTCACCTGACCAAAAGTCTTGTTCCTCCTGCCACCGAACTTCAGTAATTCCCACTATATCTAACTTTAACCTATCCATTTCCTTTTTTAAATTTTCTAACCTACCTGCCCGATTAAGGGATCTGACATTCCACGTTCCGATCCGTAGAACGCCAGTTTTCTTTCTCCTGATAACGACGTCCTCTTGAGTAGTCCCCACCCGGAGATCCGAATGGGGGACTATTTTACCTCCGGAATATTTTACCCAAGAGGACGCCATCATCATTTAACCATACAGTAAAGCTGCATGCCCTTGGGAAAAATTACGGCTGTAGTCTCCCCTTGCTTTAAGCCGTTCGCAGTACCAGCACAGCAAGGCCGTTTTGGTTAGTGTTACAAGGCCAGATCAGTCAATCATCCAGACTGTTGCCCCTGCAACTACTGAAAAGGATGCTGCCCCTCTTCAGGAACCACACGTTTGTCTGGCCTCTCAACAGATACCCCTCCGTTGTGGTTGCACCTACGGTACGGCCATCTGTATCGCTGAGGCACGCAAGCCTCCCCACCAACGGCAAGGTCCATGGCTCATGGGGGGAGTACCTTGGTATTTAGTTGATATTACGGATTTTATATTAGACTGGTTTATCGTGTAACCGAAGTTTAACGAGTTCCTTTTAGCACTCATGTGGACGACCGCACACTTTTCGTTATTTAGGGTCAACTGCCACTTTTCACACCTTTCAGATATCTTTCCTAAATCGTTTTGCTGTTTGTTTTGGTCTTCTGATGACTTTATTAGTCGATAAACGACAGCGTCATCTGCAAACAACAGAAGACGGCTGCTCAGATTGTCTTCAAAATCGTTTATATAGCAAAGGACCTATAACACTACCTTGGGGAACGCTAGAAATCACTTGTGTTTTACTGGATGACCTTACGTCAGTTACTACGAACTGTGACTTCTGTGACAGGAAATCACAAATCCAGTCACATAACTCAGACGATATTCCATAAGCACGCAATTTCACTACGAGCTGCTTGTGTGGTATAGTGTCAAAAGCCTTCCGGAAATCCGGAAATACGGATTCGATCTGAAATCCCTTGTCAATAGCACTCAACACTTCATGTGAATAAAGAGATAGTTGTGTTTCACAGGAACGATGTTTTCTAAATCCATGTTGACTGTGTGTCAATAGACCGTTTTCTTCGAGGTAATTCATAATGTTCGAACACAATATATGTTCTAAAATCCTGCTGCATATCGACGTTAACGATATGGACCTGTAATTTAGAGGATTACTCCTACTACGTGTATAAAACGCAGTGGCGAACTTTCCGGTTGATATGAGTTTCGGTGAGTAACGTGGTGAACTTAATGTCAGATAAGACGGGCGAACCATAGAGAATAGTATAAAACGATACTATCGTTGACTTTGGGGAAACACAGACCACTGCTCATAGTTTTAAGTGTTCTCAATGCCAGAGAGGTACTTCATTGTCCTCACTGTCATAAATTTTGCTGCATGTAATGTGGTACTTATGTGCACTAATATCGTCAGAAATTTTTAGTATTCGTGATTATTGCCTTTGTATCGCTGTTTTTAGTTGTGGTGCTGGCACGAACAAAATCGGTGTAGCCATCAACGGCGTAACTAGGGTAATAGACGTGCAGTGCAAATTTACTCTGTTTTAAGTTGGCTGTACAAGCTTCGGTTGTTTCTCAGCAGCTGCTGTCTGTGTCTAGACAGCTTCAGACGTTGCTAGAAACCGGAATCGAGATCAACAGGAAATGTCTCTGGTAATCCGTCAAGGGAAGTGGAACTGCAGCAGGACATGAAGTACTTGACTAACGATAACAAAACCAACAGCTGTATTGAAATCCTATGTCGTTGATAATTTTTAACACGTGCTACCGGTTTCGACAACTCATCTTCAGGGCCCAAGCGTAACCTGCCACCACAACTGATACCACTCTGTTCGCTTCACATGCTGGCGTACATTCTCGCATTTGAACACTTCGTTGGTCTTTGTCATTGCGGTTGTGGGTGGCAGATTACGATTGGTGCATGAAGATGACGCCGTTTGGCGTCGAAACTGGTAGCATGTGTTACAAAGAATAAACGACGTCCAATTCAAATTCAGCTGTTGGTTTTGTTATGATTATACTAGTGGAAATGTGCGTCATAGGACTTTTGCCTGGATCACTTGATCTAACCTTTTTCTTTGCAGCTGCCTCTGTTTCCATTTACGCTTTACTCTTTAACAGAAAGAATAGTTCAAGAATATATGAAAATATGGCCCTTTATTTACCTATTGTTACAGATCAATGAAAGCAGTATATGGACTACGTAAAAGTCTTTACGCTAACACGACTCACAAAAGTTTTAGACTAGCTGTGTTTGAGTAAAGTATCTAACGGTACATTTCACAGGTATACACCGCTTTAAAATTGTAAGGGAAAAAAAATAGCTGCCAATTGCTCTTGAGCCACCGCCAATTGCTACTGATCATTGGACCAGTGATACTAAAAGGAAATGCAGAGAGCACGACGTGTTAACTGCAGTGAATCCTGCGCATGAACACTCCATCCACTACGGTGTTTGTCGAAGGTTATTGTGGAACAGGTTAGTGTGACATTTGGTTCTGTGCTGTAGCTAGTCTGCAAGACATCACTTGAATGCTTTCGATCGTGGGCGAGTACCGCAAGAGGATCGATACGTATCCCTAGTGGCGAAAAGGAACAGATATCTCACTCCAAGGTAGACCGATGCAGACCTTGGAACATCTACAGGTACACGTGTGTTTTGCCAGAACCATTTCACGGCGATTAAATCAGGCTGGTTTGTATTCTTGGAAGGCTGTTAAATGCATCCCATGTTAACCACGCTATGGCGAGAAAAAGTTCGTTGGTATAGGGAACAGGTTGCTTTGGGTCAATAACAGTGGTCCAGAGTGATGTTCTCCGACGAAATCCACTTCACTATGGCAAGTGATTCCGACCACCAGTTAATGTGGTGAGAGGAACAGTTTACACACCACAGAATATTCATGAACGTCGTACGTATGGTCTAGGCGTTACGTTGTGGGAAGGCGTTATACGCACTGGCCGAACACGACTGCATATCTTTGCGGGAGGTACGGTTGCAGAACAGTAGTACAGCAGGAACATTTTTCTGGTTCATGTTCGTCTGTTTAGGGGTGTGGTAGGTCCCGACTTTCTCTTTACTGACGACAACGTCCGCTCACACACAAGGTTTCGGACACACTGGAAAGTGAAGAAATTGAACGTATGGAATAGCCCGCATTCTCCCCGGTCCTAAACGCTGCAGAGCATGCCTAGGATGCTCTTGGTAGACGTGTTTCTCAACAAACATCCCCTCCCAGAACCGCGAAGAACTGAAAACCACCTTTGAAAGAGGATTGTCCGCAGCTCGTGGTCGTGCGGTAGCGTTCTCGCTTCCCGCGCCCGGGTTCCCGGGTTCGATTCCCGGCGGGGTCAGGGATTTTCTCTGCCTCGTGATGACTGGGTGTTGTGTGATGTCCTTAGGTTAGTTAGGTTTAAGTAGTTCTAAGTTCTAGGGGACTGATGACCTCAGATGTTAAGTCCCATAGTGCTCAGAGCCATTTGAACCATTTGAAAGAGGGTTGCAACAATATAGCCCAAGAACTCCTCAGCACTTTGGTAGCCAGCATGAATAACAGGTGCAAAATGTGCATTACTGCTCGAGAAGGACATATTCCTTACTGTGAGTCCGATATTGACCTTTATGTTGGGAGTCTGACCTGTGTCAAACACTGAACGTTATATACGACTGTTAACCGCTTTGTCACGCTCCATCTGGATTAAGTATGTGCTGTGCCTCATGTCGTGGACTTTAAGTGTAATCCTACCAATCGATAAGAAACGATGTGAGATCCTGCCCACTTGTTTAATATAGGGTGCGAAGGAAGTTGCTTTCTCGGATAGCTAGACAATATTCAAGTAAATCTTATCAATGGAGTTTATTACAGTAACTTAAATTGACACTACGTAACTATGTCTTTTTACAAAGAAGTGTCGCAAGTAACCGACAACGTGCAAATAATCAGTGTCCTACGATATACACAATTTCCTTGGACGCAAATCACACACGTGCATAAGTCACTGCTGCAGAGTTAACATCACAATCGTCTTATAGTGCGGCTCTTCTAGAGCGCTGAGGCTAGCTGGAGCGGCGCTTATATTCTCTTCCTATAGAGGCCGCTCCTGTCGTGATGCGCTCCTAGTCAGCGCACGTGCCCTTAGCGCTAGGATTTCACCCGGAACAAGTCCCGCCCATTCATCCCCCTCCACGCCTATCCATAGTGTAAGGCCCTCCCCTAAACGGCCGCCAGTTCCGCAAACTGGAAGCTACAACAAAGTTGTTATCGTCGCACTCCAACACGTGTTATACTGTGATGAAATTCAGTAACGATAAGAAATTTAAGCTTTTCTGGATAGTAATGTAATATGAATCTGCATTATTAAAGAGATAAAAATATTTATAGAGAATTGGAAGCATCGCCAGCAATAGAAAACAAAAAATAACGTGATGTTATTTAAGGGCAATAAGGAGAAATTTTCATTAACTAATGCACTTACTATAATACGTTTATTTGAGGGAAACAGCAGAGCAAACATACAATGCGAAAACAATGGTCTTGAATCTGTCACGTCGGCAGTAAAGCCACGGATGCACTCGAATAACTGTGTTGTCTAAAATCACCGTTATATAGAAATAAGTGAAGGTTGTTTTGTTTATGTAGGCCCTCATAGTAGCTCACGAAAATTAAAGAATATAAGAATGTCAAAGTAGAAATGCCTAATGAAAGCAGTAAGATATTTGCATGTATGACAAATTTCGTTAGTATTTGCATGGGTAATGGGTGAATTTTAACTTGTAAATTCTTCTAATACCATACCTGCGCATTATAAACGAGGTTACAAAGAATTGTAGCTGTTTCTGTGTGATTAGTGACCTATATGCTGTTGCAAACGTCTCAGGAAAATAATGTGTCGTTATTCTTTGTCCTGTCTGTTTTTAACCAAAAGATTTATTAATTTCGTAATTGTCATTCAAACCATTTAAAAAAAATAATAATGTGATGTTTATGTTTGTCACAGAGCAGTTATGGAGGAAATCTATGCTGCGGTGTTTCATGGCTGTAAAACGTCCTTCATACTGTGCTAGTTCTTCTTTCACCCCTAAAATTTTTCAGCAAAACTATTCAGTGAATAGCACGCGAAATCAGCTTGGATCGATCTAGCAACAACAAAGTAATTTTGATGCCCTCTGGAAGTATAGTGAACATTGGTGCTTGTTTCACATATACTGTCTGAGTTCTGAAACTTAAGTGTCAAGTATACTGTGGTTCCTCTTTCTCCAAACAAATTATTCTTCGAGGGTAGGTTTATCCTGTTTTAGCTTTGGGTGCTTTTCCTCACATAGAAGTATGTTTCTTCATAGGCTATTCATCTGGAAACTGAGTTCTCGTATTTAAAGAATTCAGTGCTACATTGTTTTCTGTTTTATGTTTGCTGTGGGAGTACCTGGCACAGCTGAGGCCAATTGTGCACGTTTCTTGTAATGTGTCTCTTAACTACCTGGCAAAATTTAAGACCTAGCAAGATGTTAATTTAACATTCACTCCAAGTGCAGCCGAACGCGGTAAGCCACGTGGGTCAACTGAAACGATGCCCAGGCGCCGAACAAAGACCGGGAAAACCGGGGGTGAGTGGACGGGACTTGTTCCGGGCGAAATCCTGGCGCTAACGATTCCTAGTCAGCGCACTATTGGCTGATGTCGTCTCACAGCCTTCTCTGCGGTTACGTTCCAGGCCGGCGCTTGATCTTACGCCGGAACAAAGGAAACAAGACTCGTTGTTCTAATTACAGAGGAATTACCTTGCTGAACGTAACCTATAAGATTCTCTCTAGTATTATACAGGGTGGTCTATTGATAGTGACTGGGTCAAAAATCTCACGAAATAAGCATCAAACGAAAAAACTACAACCCGCGCGTTCACCGGATCTGACGTCCCCGGATTTCTTTCTGTGGGGAAAGTTGAAGGATATTTACTACCGTGACCCACTGACAACGCCTGACAACATGCGCCAGCGCATTGTCAATGCATGTGCGAACATCACGGAAGGCGAACTACTCGCTGTTGAGAGGAATGTCGTTACGCGTACTGCCATATGCGTTGAGGTTGTCGGACATCATTTTGAGCATTTATTGCATTAATGTGGTATTTACAGGTAATCACGCTGTAACAGCATGCGTTCTCAGAAATGAGAAGTTCACAAAGGTACATTTATCACATTGGAACAACAGAAATAAAATGTTCAAACGTACCTACGTTCTGTATTTTAATTTAAAAAAGCCTACCTGTTACTAACTGTTCATCTAAAATTGTGAGCCATGAGTTTGACTATTACAACGCCATCTATCACAAAGCGAAAAAAGTGGCCCAACTAAAACATTCATATTTCTTTACGTCGAACACGAATGTGTAATAATGGGGGTTCCTACTTAATAAAACACAGTTGACATCCGTTTGACCTATGGCAGCGCCATCTAGCGGGCCAACCATAGCGCATCTGGTCTCTCCCTTCAAGCTAGACAAGTTTCGTTCTTTGTAGTTATTTCGTTTGACGCTTATTTTGTGAGATATTTGGCCCGGTCACGATCAATGGACCACCCTGTATATAACAGGCCAGTTACATATGCAGAAGAGATTCTGGAAGAATATCTGCGTGGATCTCGACCTTATAGGTTAACAGCAGATCAGATATTCCTGCTGAGGAAAATATGTTGAAAGACATATAATGTTGCGCTTCATAACGTCTAGGTAGACTTCAAGCAGGCCTTTGATAGCGTTGATAGGACAGAAATGTTAAATGATTTGCTGCTGCTTGGTATATCGTCTAAGTATGTGACACTTATCCAAGCAACGTTGGTTGGTTCCAACGCTGCAATGCCAAGTAGATGGAGAACTTAGTAGGTGGATGAGCATTAGTAAAGGAGTCGGGCAAGGGGATACCCTCTCTGCGATGCTTTTCAATCTGATTCTTGAAGTAGCCATTCAAAAGCTTCAAATATCTGGTTTCGTAGGCACAAAGTCAACCCAGATATCTGCATATGCTAATGATGTAGCAGGTATTAGTAGGAGTTTCACTAGACAATACGTGAGCTGAAAGAAGCCACACTACCTAGAGGCCTTGTTATTAATGAAAAGAAGACTAAATACCTCAATTTCACCCTGAATGGAAATAAAATCTTGGATAAAATACACTCATGCTCATAAATTACGGATAATGCTGATACATGGTGAAACAACGTTCCGGTGGGTGGTTTGCGGGTTTAAATCATCTCGGGGTATGACCATGCGCTGCATCTGACCTGCGGTTGTCGCGCAGTGGCACTGGCAGCAGTCCACATACGCAGAGGTGTGTTGGTGCATGTCAGAGTACGGTGCAGTGAGTAAGTGTGCAGACGTTTTCAGACGTGCTCATGGTGACTGTGTGTTGAAAATGGCTCTAAGAACACATATTGATGACGTTATGAGGGGTAGAATACTACGGTGACTGGAGGCTGGTCAAACACAGCAGCTCGTGGCACGGGCCCTCCGTGTGCCACAAAGTGTGGTGTCAAGATTATGGCAACGATTCCAGCAGACAGAACACGTGTCCAGGCGCTACAGTACGGGACGGCCACAAGAAGACCCATATCTCACCATCAGTGCCCGCAGATGGCCACGGAATACTGCAGGTAGCCTTGCTAGGGACCTTACCGCAGCCACTGGAACAGTTGTCTCCAGACACAGTCTACAGACGACTGAGCAGACATGGTTTATTCGCCCAGAGACCTGCAAGGTGCATTCCACTGACCCCTGGTCACAGGAGAGCCCGTAAAGCCTGGTGTCAAGAACACAGTGCATGGTCATTTAGGCAGTGGTCCCAGGTTATGTTGAAGGACGAGTCCAGTATAGTCTGAACAGTGCTTCTTGCCGGGTTTTCATCTGGTGTCAACCAGGAACCAGATACCAACCCCTTAATGTCCTTGAAAGGGACCTGTATGGAAGTCGTGGTTTGACGGTGTGGGGTGGGATTATGATTGGTGCACGTACACCCCTGCATGTCTTTGACAGAGGAACTGTAACAGGTCAGGTGCATCGGGACGTCATTTTGCACCAGTATGTCCGCCTTTTCAGGAGTGCAGTGGGTCCCACCTTCCTCCTAATGGATGATAACGCACGGCGCCACTGAGCTGCCATCGTGGAGGAGTACCTTGAAACAGAAGATATCAGGCGAATGGAGTGGCCTGCCTGTTCTCCAGACCTAAACCTCATCAAGCATGTCTGGGATGTTCTCGGTCATCGTATCGCTGTACGTCTTCAAACCCCTACGACACTTCAGGAGCTCCGACAGGCTCTGGTGCAAGAATGGGAGGCTATACCCCAGCAGCTGCTCGACCACCTGATGCAGAGTATGCCAACCCGTTGTGCGGCCGTTTGTACATGTGCATGGTGATCATATCCCATATTGATGTCGGGGTACATGCGCAGGAAACAGTGGCGTTTTGTAACACATGTGGTTCGGGACAGTTTTCTCAATTTATCACCAATACCGTGAACTTAGAGATCTGTGTCGTATGTGTTCCCTATGTGCCTCTGCTATTAGCGCCAGTTTTGTGTTGTGCCATGTTGTGTGGCATCAATTCTGCAATTATCCTTAATGTATGAGCATGAGTGTATCAGTAGCTGGTTTCAATTTTGAGCATGAGCAGAACGTCACTTATCTGGGATATCATATTAATAGGACAAATTCCATGTCAACTGAAATAAAGCAGCTCATCCTAAGTGGTAATAGATGCTTCCACATGTTTGAGAAATTGTTGACTCCTAGGTTATTAAAACTGAAACTTTTAACTTATGTGCTCATGATCAGGCCAGTTGTAATCTACAGATGTGAAACATGGACACTAACGAGTGCTGGTGAGAAGCAGCTCAGGATATCTGAACGCAGGGCTCTGCGCGAGAGCTATGTGGCAATTCAGGATAACAATGAATTTTGGAGATCCGGTACGAACACTGGGCTGGATCGCCTCATACAAAGAGCTGACATTTTAAGAACAATAAAGAGTAGGAGAATAGCCTGGCCTGGACATCTCTATGGGATGGATACAATAGGAAAAACTAAAAAGCTTTTTGAATGGAGGCCAACTGAAAGAACAGAGAGAATATCCACGAAAGCAGTTGTTAGACAATTTCGAAGAAAATATAAAAGCTCTCAGGATTAGAAGATGGTGGAGAACAGCGCTGGAGAGAACGGAATGCGATGAGCAGAATAAGAAGTAGAACAGCTGTATTACGTATGTACTATGTCTCATGTCGTCCGTCCATTGCCCTTGGTTATTCCTGTCCAACAATGTCGATGTTCCTTATAAAGTGTCAAGTTGTGTGTGTGTGTGTGTGTACTGAAATCTTCTACTATGCACTAGCACCGTCATTCCATCTCCGTTTCTAGACAGTACATTTATCAAATTTCCAGCGAAATGCATGTAAAATTATATTTTGCAAACTGCGTACGCTGTGTAGCCGGAAGAAGTTCTGACTTATGGTATAAATGAACGAGCAGTATTATTCAGTTGTACTCCAAGCAGTTAACGATACCTACTGCAAATTTGTAGTCACAGATGTTGCTGCCTGTGGTAACGAGCTTCATGGAGACGTGTTCAAACAAACTATTTTATAAAGAAACGAATGCGGAACTCTTAATGTCTCAACCCGTACATTTCAAGGGATATACGATGAGTTGCCGTAAGTCAATTTAGGAGATGGAGCTTTCCTCATTCGTCCCCTGGGTGGCCTGTTGTAGGCTTTCAGGGCGTGTGCAGATTTATTATAGTACCAGATGCTGCATCTGAACCGACCTGCACCGTAACAGAACATACATATTTCTACAGCATGGAGATGTCTTTCAGTGGTCACTTTCACTGCTCACTTCTCTTTACTATAGAGTGGTGTAGGACGAATAAACGCTTTATTTACCTCTCTTGCGTATACATGCATTTGCTTCTCATCCACAGGACGTCCACCGTTGATCTCTCGCCATAGAATCTAGGCTGTTTTGCTTTTAGTCGTGGATGAGCTCAAAGATATCAGAATGTGTCAACTTACTTCAAATATTTCTCTGTGATTTAGTGATTTCTTTATCTTTTATCCCTTTTTTCTGCTTGCTCTTTCCTCACCCTGACAGCGATACATTGCCACTCTCCACAAGAGAGCATTAATAAGATGTACTGTTGTATCAACCAAATATTCTTGGCGTCGAAAATAAGTGTGGCAGGAAGAGAACCCACTGCCATCGGAAATAGCTCCTGTTACTGAGGGGCCCTACTTGGATGTAGCAACTGTACAGCCTCGTCACAGGGCAAAATTACTGTACGCAGAAATGAAGACAACACACATTAGCAATGATTTTCAATAATTTATTGAGAGGAAATGTATGATGGACGTTCAATAAATAATGCAACTTTTTTTAAAAAATTTTTACCGCGCGCGGTAGCTGCGTGGTTTAAGGTGTCTTATCACGGTCCCCACGGCTGCCCCTGTCGAAGGTTCGAGTCCTCCCTCGGGCATGGGTGTGTGTGTTGTCCTTAGCGAAAGTTAGTTTGAGTTAGATTAAGAAGTGTGTACGCCTAGGGACCAATCTCAGCAGCTTAATCCCAACGGAACTTACCACCACATTTATTTTCTCGGCCATTTTCGATTCAAAAAATGCGGAATTTGTTGTGGGACATTGTGGAATAACCCCACTTATAGTTCCATGAAGTTCCGATAGGTGGCTGCGCTCTACGTTAGCCTTCGAAATTGCGTCTGTGATGGAGGTGCTTTCGAAGCAGTTGAGTTTCTTTTGGTGGAAAACCAGACCATTGGAGATACACTGGGTTATCAAAAAGTGAGTATAAATTTGAAAACTTAATAAACCACGGAATAATGTAGACTGAGAGGTAAAAATTGACACACATGGTTGAAATGACATGGGGTTTTATTAGAACAAAAAAAAAAAAAGAAAGTTCACAAAATGTCCGACAGATGGAGCTGGACGGCAAAACGTCAGTGACCGTTCATGACAATCGTGTATAAAAGGAGCTGTAATGAGAGAAAGAATCAGATGCGCCAGCAGTAGCAGCATGTTGACGTTACCTGAAAAGGTGCTTTTAGTGAGGCTGTATTATCAGAATGGGGAATGTGCTAGTTCAGCGTTACGATCCTACCGCCATAGGAAGGGGATTCGAACGGGTAAAGATCGATTGACAAATGCAGCTGTGGCGAGAATGATTTCGAAGTTCGAAGTCACGGGTTGTTTAGACGATAGACCCCATAGTGGCCGACCGAGCACAAGGCGTAATGCTGCTGAGACAGTTCAGGAAGAAATGGAGACTGTAGCGGGTTCGTCTATGCACGGGGAAGTCAGCGCTCGTGCAGTCGCACGTCGCACCGGCATGCCATACACTACTGTTTGGTTGGCACTTAGGCGTACCCTCCGATGCTATCCGTACAAAATCCATCGGCACCATGAATTGTTACCTGGCGATTTAGTGAAGCGGAGGGCATTTGCGGTGTGGGCGTTTCAAAAGATGGCGGAAGATGACGATTGGTTGAGTAACGTGTTGTGGACCGACGAAGCTCATTTCACGCTCCGAGTGTCTGTCAACGGCCACAACTGCAGAATCTGGGCTACCGAAAATCCTAGAACTGTCGTGGAAACTCCATTGCACGACGAGAAAGTCACGGTATGGGTTGGATTTACCACATCTACCGCTATCGGGCCTTTTTTCTTCGAGGAAATGCGTGATTCTGGTTTTGTAACTGCTACTGTGACGGGCGAGAGGTACGCTGATATGTTAGAGAATCGCATCATCCCCAGCCTGGCTGATAAACACCTGTTGGAACGTAAGATGTTTATGCAGGATGGCGCTCCACGGCATATTGCTAGAATCGTGAAAGATCTCTTGCGCGCGTCGTTAGGTGATGATTGTGTGCTGAGCCGCCACTTTCGCCATGCTTGGCCTCCCAGGACCCCATACCTCAGTCCGTGCGATTATTGGCTTTGGGGTTACCTGAAGTCGCAAGTGTCTCGTGATCGACCGACATCTCTAGGGATGCTGAAAGACAACACCCGACGCCAGTGCCTCACCATAACTCCGGACATGCTTTACAGTGCTGTTCACAACATTATCCCTCGACTACAGCTATTGTTGAGGAATGATGGTGGACATATTGAGCATTTCCTGTAAAGAACATCATCTTTGCTTTGTCTTATTTTGTTATGCTAATTATTGCTGTTCTTATCAGATGAAGCGCCTTCTGTCGGACTTTTTTTGAACTTTTGTATTTTTTTGGTTCTAATAAAACCCCATGTCATTCCAAGCATGTGTGTCAATTTGTACCTCTCTATCTACATTATTCCGTGATTTATTCAGTTTTCAAATTTATACTGACTTTTTGATCACCCGGTACATAGTCACTTGTAGAATGTCTACGGGGACCAGGCAGTGAACAGAGGCACGATGAGTCGTTCGGCGAGGCGTCTGTTGTCATAGCAATAAGTTCGCTCAAACCTGGTCGATCTCCCGCGTGCTGGCCGGCTGCACACAGTTGTGACTCCTTCAACGTTGGAACGTGCGGACACTCTTATTCAAGGTGATCGACGGATCACAACCAAACAGCTCGCTGCTCAAATGGACGTCTCTGTTGGTAGTACTGACACACTCGTCCACCGTTTGTGTTTCTCAAAGGTGTATGCCCACTCGGTTAATCGCCACCTAACAGAAGAACGTAAAGAATAACTTAGGACCATCTGTGCGAAATTGCTTGCGCGCTACGAAACTGAACGTGAGAATTTTTTGTCGAACATAGTCACGGGTGATGAAACATGGGTTCATCATTTCGAGCCATAAACAAAATGGCAATCCATGAAACGGCACCACACCACCTCTCCTCTGAAGAAAATGTTCCAATCCTCACCCTTAGCCGGTGAAGTCATCGTGACGGTCTTCTGGGACTCTGATCTGTATCGCACTACCGCCAGGAAATTGGAGGAACGACTTCAGCGTGTTGGTCGTCCAAAAATGCAAACGAACTTCTCTGTCTCCATGACAACTAAGACCTCATTAAGTCTGTTCATCACAGAACGATTGGACTATTGTTCCTCGTCCACTCTACAGCCCACATCTCGCACCTTGTGGGGTGGCGGGTGGAATTAGTTGTTGTTATTTATAATGTTTGGTTTGTAATGTAGATGCATTTCCCGGCCGATTAGCAACATATGTGGGGCGGCGTGTGGAATTTTTGTTATGAATTAAATGTTCCTATTATTTATGCTGTCTTTTGCCGTTCTCAACACTGGCTCTCTAACTACAATATTGGCAACCAGAAAGTGATTAGCAAAACGTGAAGCCTGTAGTTAGAATTCCTAGTGCCCACATCATCTGAGAAATACAATTATAGCTACAGTTTATAGCTCTGAGGAATTAGGAGACTATCTGGGATTCATAATCAAAAACGATTCACCAAAATTGTTCACTATATTCTGAAAGTCACAGACCAAAAAGAAGAATCCACACAATCTAACTAACAGAGCAGTTCAGAGTCTAATGCGCTAATGCAACTATAACTGTTCAAATTAAACGTTTAAGTGAATGCTCGCCATAATTTGATGATAATGTTCATCAAACGCCACGCTAAATAATGGTATAATGTCTCTCCCGCCGCGGCACGTGAAAGTACGACATACGCAAATTGAAGATAGATAATTAAAGTCATCCCAGAATTAACACTTCACTCGAAAACGATTTCATGGTTACGCGTATCCCGAGTAACTTATTACGGCATCCGAGGCTGTTTATAGCAATGATACCGACGCGACGCGACTCCCGGCACAGGTGGTGCTGTAATCAGCATCTGAAGAGAACTGGGGCCTTTCTTCCTCGCGCAGCGTTCTTATATATAAAGCCGTGGTGCGG
This sequence comes from Schistocerca piceifrons, assembly GCF_021461385.2. NCBI lineage: Eukaryota > Metazoa > Arthropoda > Insecta > Orthoptera > Acrididae > Schistocerca > Schistocerca piceifrons. The sequence continues at coordinate 182,798,549 of NC_060138.1, read as the reverse complement.
ACGGCTAAGGGAACGCCTGATCAAAATTGCTCTCCCGACTATCCGCTGGGCTAGTACTGCACCACTTCAAGTTATTGAATAAATCATCGCTTCCTTTGCTGATGGCCGATAAAGCTGTCAATTTAAATGTGCATTCAGCACACAGGTAAGTAATCATAATAAAAGTCTGACGTGGCTAAGTTAAATATTTTGGGCGAGAGAATTAATTTAATTACACTACACGCAGTAGACGAGCTCTGAACTTGCCCTTTGGAGTACGTTATCGCTATAGTTTTATACTTATTCAATTGAAATTTCTCACATCTTTATGATTATAGTGGATCTCCCTTCTACTTAAATTTAAACATCCTAGCTTTATTTGTTCGCCTACTTAATCTATCTTGCTTCCTTAATTTCTAAGACAAAAACCAGAAAATTATGGATTTCAACTAAAATTTAATTTGTGAGATCCAAAATACTGTTTCTACTAAATTATTATGAAAAAGGAATCTAAATATAAATTTTTAAGTTTCTAGCTCTTTTCTGTTTCGCCGATGATTTTTACCGAAAAACGTCCAAATTACGAAAATGGTTAAAGTTATTGAACTGATATTCCACACATATTGAATTAGTATTACTCCTGACATGTTAGAAACGTTTCAGGTTATTTACTTGATTTTTAAAGTATTGCGCAACATTTATGACATCAGAGCTAGTTACAGCGGACTAGGCTGGCACACAATGGAAAGCCTGATGAGAATTTTATAAGGCGTGAGTAGGCTGCTTCCCTACCACCTTCCGACTTCCATCCGTTTGACCCAATGAAGGATGCACTCCGTGGGAAGCCGTACGTAGATGATGGAAGGTTGTTGATGCAGCAAGACGATGGCTCCGATGTCAACCAGTAGAGTGGTACCATGCGGGCGTACAGGCCCTCGCAGGAAGGTGGTGTAAGGCCGTCGCATTGAACAGAGATTTCGTTGAAAGAAAGACAAGAGTTTTGTCGCCAATAGAGTAGGGAATACTATGGTGTACTGGAATTCTGATTAAAATCAATCTGCTTTCAGAAAAAAAATGTGTTGCATTGCTTATTGAACGCCCATCGCATATTACGTATTTTGAACGTGAAAGTGATGCATGGGAATGTGGTTAAAAATTCTCTTCCACTAAGCTAATTTCGAGCAGTAGCCTAGTCTTGAATCGAGAGAATGGTGACTAATATAACGAGCAGCATATGTAATTCTGCTACTCTGGACAGTGACTGTGGGTTCATCGTGATGCAGTCTGGAGACATGGTGTTGAAATTGTCGAACCGACTTTTGATACATTCTGAGAAGAGCCGTACGTCTTCGCATATCCGCGTTCGACAGATAGATGTTCACTCTGTAATATATCCTTCCTCCCTGGCAGATTATGAAGTGAGGAAAATAATTAAATTCAGCAAATAGTATGCAATGCATGTATAAAGGTCACAAATGCGATGGTACGATGCGGTGACTGTTATGACAGACATCAATAAGTAATCAGTTGTCTTGTTGTATCATCTTCATTGTGTTTTGTAGGTCATCGCTTATTATCTTTCTTCTGATTATTAGGCGCTGGTGGCTATTGTACATTGTCATTGTTTGAAGGCATTTTGACCTTGAAAATATTAAACTTCCACGTAAAAAGTATTAATTCGGACTTTGTACACAAGAATATGCAAGTTCGACTTTTTTTTATGAATGAAGTATTTAAACGACAGGACGCGATAAGCTATCGGGCTGTCTGCCTTCAAACAATGTGTGCACGACTCCTGACACATTCATCACATAGAACTCAAACAATAAAAATAAAATCTCTTCACTAACAGGTTTGTACAATAAATGCAGAAACGTTTACTGACAGTTTGTCTTTAACATTTCTCGCATACATCCACTTTGAATTACAACCAGCATTCAGTCTCTAGTCTTTGATGTCATATACGTATTTTATCACATAGTCCTCTTACAGATTAATTATTTCGCCGTAGGATTTAAAAAATGAAAAATAATACATATTTTAAAACATACGTTTGAGCTTGACAACTACATACGTGACGTAAGTCGGAAGCACGATATAGTACGCGTTATTTTCGCCATCTATTGCGTCTGGCCATAATTAAATTTTTTGAGCCTCTCAGGAAGTTTGCCTTATCGTATGCCGCCATCGTCCAGGCACTGGCTCTGCTGGCTGGCATAACACGTACCTAGTTTATATAAAACAAAAAATATGAGAAAGGTATATGTTTTTAAAATTGCTAAAACTGAGGATTGAAAATAAATTATTGATTCCTTTTTTATATGGCCTCAGGGTACCACACAGCCAGAATGCGGTCTCCATAGTGCTCCTCTAGGACAACAAAGACTCTGCTGCTTCGATGGGCTCCAGCTCCGTTTTACATGAATCACATCTTGTCGAACCCAGAGTCACTTTGGATAATGGGGATGAAATCATCTTCCAAAACCTTCACGTTCCTTTCTCTAGTCATCACGGAATATCGCGTCGATTATCCCATGACTGGATATTGCACACAACACAGTCACCTGTCGAGAGTGAAGAGACATGATTCCTATACACTAAGGTGACAGAACTCTTGGTATAGCGATATGCACATATACAGATGGCAGTAGTATCGCGTACACGAGGTATAAAAGGGCAGTGCACTGGTGGAGCTATCGCCTGTAGTGATGTCAAAAGATGTTCCACGTGATTATGACCACACGATGGGAAGGAACAGACATTGAACACCGAATGGTAGTTGGAGCTAGACACATGGGACATTCCGTTTTGGAAATTGTTAGGGATTTCAATAACCCAAGGACCACAGTGGTAAAGTGTGCCGAGAAATAACCTCTCACCATTGGCAAACGAGTGGCCCACGGCCTTCGCTTAACGACAGAGATCAGCGGCGTTTGTATAGAGTTGTCAGTATTAATAGACACAACCGTGAGTTGGTCAGGTGAGTCCAGATTTCAGCTGGGAAAAGCTGATGGAATTGTTCGAGTATGGCGCAGACGCCATGAACCTAAGTTGGCAACAAGGCACTGTGCAAGCTGGTGATGGTTCCACAGTGGTGTGGGCTGTGTTTACATGGAATGGAGTGCATTCTCTGGTCGAACTGAACAGATTATTGACTGGAAATGTTTATGTTCTGCTACTTGGAGACTATTTGCAGCCATTCAAGGACTTCATGTTCCCAAATAACGATTGAATTTGCATGGACGACAATACGCCATGGCACCAGGCCACAATTGTTCGCGATTGGTGTGAAGAACACTGGACAATTCGAGCGACTGATGTGGTCCGACATGAATCCCATCGAACATTTATGAGATATAATCGAGAGGTCAGTTAGTGCACAATGTCTTACACCGGCAACACTTCGCAATTATGGACGGCTACAGACTGCATGGCTCAATATTTCTACAGAGGACTTCCAAAGGCCTGCTGCCTCCATGTCACGTCGAGTTGCTTTGGTGTGTCGAGCATAAGGATGTCCGACACGATATTAGGAGATATCCAATGACTTTTTTCACCACAGTGTGGATGGGTGCAGTATAATGCTATGGAGGACATTTACCTGGGCTTCCATGAAACCTGCGGTAGTAATCGGAAGCACCATGGTAGCTGTGGACTACGTGAACATTATTATTCAACACTAGCATCCATTCATGCTTGATGTCTTCCACAACGACGGTGACACTCTTCAGCAGGAGCAGGATGACTGCACGTGTCACAAGGCCAGGATCTTGTTGCCGTGGTTTCAGAAGCGTGGTAGTGAACTGGTACTACCATCATATTCGTCTAATCTGTACCCGATGGATCATATGGAATTTCGTGACCTGTGGATAGACGTGTGTTGCCACATGTCACCAGAAACCTAGCAAATAATTGTCGAACTTGCACTCTCATAATCGCTGCTGCAATGCTTTCCAAAGGCACACCAACACGCTGTAAAGCAGTTAGTGATAATGTTTTGACCTATCAGTACACTCGTATATGATATCCGCCACCGTTAGCTGAGTGGTAAAAAAAAGGAAGTGTGTTCAGCGAGCTGGTATGCAATGCCAAGGGGCCCGGGTTCGACTCCCGGCTGGGGTCCGTTTTTTTCTTCGGCTCAGGGACTGGGTGCGTGTTGTCCACATCATCTCCGACGCGCAAGTCGCCCAACGTGGCGTCGAATACACTCGGCGGCCGAACTTCCCCAAATGGGTGACTCCCGGCCCACAATGTCGTACGCTCATTTCCATTTTCACTCGTATATCCTGTAGCATATGATCCTTAATGCACTGGTTAAGGCCCCAAACACACCACTGTCGGTTGGTACTGGTATCGAAGGGTATCTTAACGCTCTAACGTGACGCCAGGATAATGAATGCCTAATTATTGTCGCGTCTGCTGAGTGAATACTTGAATCACGCTGTACTTGTGGCTGTGTTGTATGCATTACCTATAACTGTCTATGGCTCCTGCTGGCGGCGTCCGCGTTTGCTACGCAGATAATTGTAATTTCATGTCAATGCGTTATCGTAACCTCTACACTGACTTCGAATCACAAACTGCAAATGAGGTGTGATTTTGCTGCGCTTAAGACCGAGCTAATTTAAAAACCTGCTTGTTGCACAGAATGACAAGCACACGAGAAATAAAATGCCATTACTGCTAATCGACAGCGAGAGAGCTGTCAATCCAGTTTTCCTTACTTCTGCTCTCAAGTCTGTACGGCAAGCAGCGATCTTCTGAAGTAGTTTTAAGTCATCCTGAAAATGTTCGAGTGTATAGAGAGTTCTGGATTTGCAAGACACTAAATGGCGCATTCGTCGGTAAAAGTCTGGGCATCAGTAATGTGGCGTCGAGAAAAATATATCAAATCAAACGGCAGCCAGTCACATGGCATGAGGCATACGTGCTAATTAGGAGTCCCTCACTTTGTCTGGAAATCGGAAATAGGAACAAGTGTTTAGGCGCAGCACGGCGTGGCCGGTGTGAGCGGAAAACCGCACAATTCCACTTATTGTAGAGCATTAACGGGCAAATTCCGCACAGTGTCGGTACATCAAAGGAAACGGTTCATTCGTGCGTATACTATTTGCGCTGGGTTTCTCGCTATCGAGCCCGTACGCGACAGTAATGCACCGACTGGAGTTGGGTAAATTAATTTACATTCTATACCAAATTAGTTTCGAATGGAATCATCAGAAAATAGCAAACTTAATAGCTCTGTATGGAGTACCGGCATTGTAGAATCAGAAATATAATGATAACCACATAAAACTAACAATAAAACATGATGCTGATCACACTCCTCCGTACAATCCTGCTGAGTACAGTTCCAAACAGCTGGACTGCCAGTCACCTCTGACATCTTCACCTATATATTCGCAGCGCCCAAGCACGGACATACCCAGAAGCAAGGATGGGGTGGGGTGGGGGGGGGGGGGAGTAGAGCCTCCTAGGTCTCGGAGAGACATAGTGTAGTCAGGTATTATGCAGGTTTTTAACAGGGTCGCAATTGAAATTTTTTTATGGCTTCTTATAAGTCGCCACTCGTCTTCCAAAATGTTAAAAGTAGTCCTTAGCCCCACGTAACCACCCCTTCCCCCACTCCATGAACCGTCGTGTGAGAACGTTTGCCCACATCAGGTACCCCAATCGCCTCATTAAGGAGGACATCATATGCTTCCCTTCCACTGCTCAGGCTGTTTACAGGAATTCCTTAATAATTTTACCTCCTGCGTTGTACTGTCAATAAAAGTAAGTTGAAACAAAAATACTTATATTTTCATCGCATCATTAAGAGCTCTGACCGCTCCAGGAACGATCACTGAGATGCTTTACTTGGATACTTTGAAGAGATATACTAACCTTTTAAAAGAGTCCAGTTCTCTGGTTAGGACTTACGCCACTTACGCAGTTAGTGTCTTTTTTTCTTTATTTCAGATTCAGTCAAACTGCCCAAGTACTAGAAGTCTCACGACGGCATGTAATAAACATGTTCAAAATTTCCATCGTCTCTTGACGTTTGAATCTTCTCATTGTGACAGAAGGAGCAATCTGTTTTACTTACTAAAAACTTTCTAACGCCAAGATCTCATAAATATTTGTTTACTTAAAACAACAGTTTCCGATAAACTTTGCTTTCATCTTCAGGTCTTAAAAATCTTTTGTTATGAAGCGTGTTCATTTTATTAAGTTGGACCTGACGCCAAATTGTTATGTGGATAAAAACAGCACATGACAATTTGGCGTGAGGTCCACGTTTAAAAAAAAAACATTTTTTTAAGACCCGAAGACGAAAGCAAAATCTGTCGAAACCGGTTGCTTTAAATAAAGAAATATTTATGCGATCTTGGCTTTATAAAGTTGTTTACCTTTTGTCTTTATATCATCCTACTTCTGAATGATGCGGACAGCCATGAATTCCCTCTGTGGTGCCCACCTCTTCACCTCGGAGCGGCACTTAACGCCAAACGTCTTCAGTGATCTGTAGGATGTATTCCAATCTCTGTCTTCCCTTACAGCTTTTGCACTGTGCTTCTCTCTGTACTATCATGAAAGTTATACTCTGATGTCCTAATACATGTGCTATCAGCCACCTCTTTTTCTTGTCAACGTTTTCCAGCTGTTACTCTCCTCGTCGATTTTGCGTGGTATCTCCTCATTGACTGTCTTACCATCATCCTAATGCATAATGTCATTCTATAGCACTACATCTCAATTGCTTCAATTCTCTTATTGCACGGTTTTTCACAGTCCATGATTCACTTCTATACAAAGCTGCGCTCCAAACGTACATCCTCAGAAATTTCTTCCTCAAATTGCACCCGCTGTTCGATAATAGTAGGCCTCTTTTGACCAGAAAAGTCTTCTTGCTTTTTATTTCCTCTTTGTCCACTTCGTTGGCCCACGATTAGATGGTAAGTTTCTCACTAATTTCGTTTCTGCTACTCCTCACTACTTTCGTCTTTCATTGATTTAACCTCTGCCTATAACCTGTGTTCAGTAGTCTGCTCATTCCGTTTAGTGCGTCATGTAACTCCTCCTCGCTTTGACTGCGGATAGCAATGTAATTAGTAAATTTTATCACTAGTATCCTACCGACCACTTCCCATAGGTGAATCATTTAAGAGATTATTTCAGCCCAGTAGCTTTCGACTTTTCACTGTTCTTACCCACTAATAACGTTTTCTTGTTTCCCCAATTCAGCGGATGATAAACAATTATGAAAGGAATACTAGCAATTTTCAGTTTCGTATTCCATTTATATTGGTGTGTGCGCGCGCACAGTCTAGAATCTACGAGCACTCAGTGCTTAGTTCTGGGTGTCGTAACCCACCTCTTCAGCTGCAAGTGCTCGGTGAACGTGTGTTCAACAACAATTAATAAAGCATCTAGCCATAAATGACGATGAAGATATTCCTGGCCCATAGGGTTGGTTGGTTGGTTGTTTTGGGGAAGACCAGACAGCGAGGTCATCGGTCTCATCAGATTAGGGAAAGACAGGGAAGGAAGTCGGCCGTTCCCTTTTAAAGGAACCATCCCGGCATTTGCCTGGAGCGATTTAGGGAAATCACGGAAAACCTAAATCAGGATGGGCGGACGCGGGATTGAACCGTCGTCCTCCCGAATGCGAGTCCAGTGTCGAACCACTGCGCCACCTCGCTCGGTCTGGCCCATAGGGGTTACGTGCAATTCCGACTTCTCGAAGTGTTAGGAAAAAGAAAACATAGTCGGTGAATGACGCAACCTGCCACAAATACATTTCAAATGTTCTGTTTTAGTGCCATAACCGCTTTCGGGATACCTAGCCCATCCTCAGATGGATAATATTTTTCGTTACAGAGATGTGTTCGTTAAGAGCACGTCGTCTGCTCCGCAACTCGTTCCAGTAAGTGGCGATTTGTTTTGTTATGGTCCATTTGATTTTATAGCTCGATGTATATCTTCTCCAATTTTACATAGCACACATATTGCAAGTAAATTACTGTGGCACATTTCATAATATTCTTAAAATGAGTATTGCGCATCACACGTGTGCTATACACTTGATGTTTTTGTCTGTGGCACTAAAATAAAACATTTTAAAAGTATTTGTGGCTGGTTGCGTCATTCACCAACTATCATTGACGGTCGTGGAATTCACAAGATCCAACATGAATAAAATAACAAAACAAAACGTCATTTCACGTGAGACACAAAGTTGGATGTTTAGTAAAACGTCATCTGTTTTCTACTCATTGAGTTGTATTAAAAGGGGGTTGATTTAAGTTCATATTCATTACTACGAATAAGTAACACATTTGAACACTAGCGTTCCAAAAATGCCTTCACTTAACGTTCATTCTGTGTGCCATTTGTAACGTAACAGCTGATCAGTGCGTGGCGCCTGAGTCGGTAGCAATGCAAGAAAAAGAGAAAAACATTCCCCCCCTCTCTCCTGACCTCACGCCTTATCTGCCATGATCTGTACTCCCCACTTCATGTGACGCTGCTATGGGGACAACCTGTTATATTCTTAAGTCAGATATTGTGGTTCGTAACATCCATAATGGGATTGGAAAAGAAGCCAAGTTTTATGTATACAGGTAATAAATAAATAAGCTTGTAAATGTAAATTGTAAGCTGTTGAATAAATAATATCTACGACATTTTTTATACTTTAGTAATTTAACCAACTACAAATCCACATTTTTTGTTGTCGGCGCCAAAATTACTTAGTTAAGCATGTATACTATGAAAACAATTGAACAAGAGATAAAATGAATAAGGTAGCACTAATTTGAAAGTGAAAGAAGAGCAAGTTGGTGGAACTGATTATAACACATCTCTGTTTGGATTGGGAGTTAACAGTTGCTCCCAGTTGGGGCCCCTCATTATGTATAGGTAATCCAAGGCAAGCTGAGTGGTGATCTGTGTTCTAACAAGGCTGCGGGGCAGGGAAACATGAAAAGGTCTTCAGTGGAGCGGGCAAAGGCACGTGAGGGGAAGCATGTCTAGGCACCGGCTCGAAAGTCTGCCAACTTTTAGCCATGCGTGGGCCGTGCTCGCAGTTTGGACAGTAGCTGTGGCATAAATTATGACACGGAAGGAACAAGACTGAGTGAAATGACATTATACAGGCGCTAATGTTAACGCTCCTCACATTATGTACCGGATGATCAAAAAGTCATTATAAATTTGGAAACTTAATAAACCACGGAATAATGTAGATAGAGAGGTAAAAATTGACACACATGCTTGGAATGACATGGGGTTTTGTTAGAACAAAAAAAAAAAAGTATTGCTAGACACGTGAAATATCTCTTGCGCGCTTCGTTTGGTGATGATCGTGTGCTCAGCCGCCACTTTCGTCATGCTTGGCCCCCCAGGTCCCCAGACCTCAGTCTGTGCGATTATTGGCTTTGGGGTTACCTGAAGTCGCAAGTGTATCGTGATCGACCGACATCTCTAGGGATGCTGAAAGACAACATCCGACGCCAGTGCCTCACCGTAACTCCGGTAATGCTTTACAGTGCTGTTCACAACATTATTCCTCGACTACAGCTATTGTTGAGGAATGATGGTGGACATATTGAGCATTTCCTGTAAAGAACATCATCTTTGCTTTGTCTTACTTTGTTATATTAATTATTACTGTTTTGATCAGATGAAGCGCCATCTGTCGGACATTTTTTGAACTTTTGTATTTTTTTGGTTCTGATAAAATCTCATGTCATTCCAAGCATGAGTGTCAATTTGTACCTCTCTACCTACATTATTCCGTGATTTATTCAGTTTTCAAATTTATACTGACTTTTTGATCACTCGGTAGAATCTGATATATGAAGATAACCACATAAAACTAAAAATAAAACATGATGCTGACCACACTCCTCCGTACAATCCTGCTGAGTACAATTGCGAACAGCGGGCCTGCCAGTCACCTCTGACATCTTCACCTATATATTCTCAGTGCCCAAGGGTGGACACACCCATAAGCAAGGGGGGGGGGGGGGGAAGGGTGGAGCCTCCTAGGTCTCAGGGAAAGGGAGAGATATAGTGTAGCCAGGTGATTTTCTTTGAAGAAAATCACTTAAAAGTCGGTATTATGCAGGTTTGTAACAGGGTCGCAATTTGAACTTTTTTTTATGGCTACTTCCAAAATGTTAAAAATACTCCTTAGCCCCATGTAGCCACCATTTCCCCCACTCCATGAACTGTCGTGTGAGCACCCTTGTCCATGTCAGGTACCCCAATCGCCTCATTAAGATGGACATCATATGCTTTCCTTCCACTATTGTGGCTGTTTACAGGAATTCGTTAATAATTTTACCTCCTATGTTGTACTGGCAATAAAAGTAAGTTGAAATAAAAATACTTATATTTTTCATCGCATTGTTAAGAGCTCTGAGCGCTCCAGGAACGATCATTGAAATGCTTTACTTGGATACTTTGAAGAGATATACTAACCTTTTAAGAGAGTCCAAAAAACATAGTGTAATAGCAGTTCACTGTTTAGACCTTACGCCAGTTACGGAATCAGTGTCTTTTTTTCTTTATTTCAGATTCAGTCAAACTGCCCAAATGTTCGAATGTTCAAAATTTCCATTGCCTCTTGACGTCTGAATTTTATCATTGTGACAGGAGGATCAAAAATGTTTTACTTACTAAAAACTTTCTAACGCCAAGATCACATAAATATTTATTTATTTAAAACAACCGTTTTCGACAGAGTTTGCTATCATCTTCAGGTCTTAAAAATCTTTTTGTTATGAAGGGTGTTCATTTTAAGTTGGACCTCACGCCTAATTGTTACGTGGATAAAAACAGCACATGACTTTTTGGCGTTAGGTCCAACTTAAAATGAACACGCTTCATAACAAAAGGATTTTTTTAAGACCTGAAGACGAAAGCAAAGTCTGTCGAAAATGGTTGCTTTTAATAAACAGATATATATGCGATCTTGGCTTTATAAAATGTTTTACCTTTTGTGATTATATCATCCGACTTCTGAATGATGCAGACAGCCATGAGTTCACTCTGTAGTGCCCACCTCTTCGTCTCAGAGCGGCACTTATGCCCAACGTCTTCAGTGATCTGTTGGATGTATTCTAATCTCTGACTTCCCTTACAGTTTTTGCACTGTGCTTCTCTCTGTACTACCATGGAAGCTACCCCTTCAAGCTAGATGAGTTTCGTTGTTTGTAGTTTTTTCGTTTGATGCTTATTTCGTGAGATATTTGGCCCGGTCACTATCAATGGACCGCCCTGTATACTATGAAAACAATTGAACAAGAGATAAAATGAATAAGGTAGCACTAATTTGAAAGTGAAAGAAGAGCAATTTGGTGGAATTGATTATAACACACCTCCGTTTGGATTGGGAGTTAACAGTTGCCCCCAGCTGGGGCCCCTCATTATGTATAGGTAATCCAAGACAAGCTTAGCCGCGACCTTTGCTCTAACAAGGGAGCGGTACAGGAAAACAGGAAAAAGTCTTGAGCGCCGTGTGTAAAGGCACGTGAGGGGAACCATGTTTAGGCGCCGGCTCGAAAGGGTGCCATCTTTTCGCCATGCGTGCGCCGTGCCCGCAGATTGATCAGCAGCTGTGGCATAAATTATGACACGGAAGGAACAAGACTGCGTGAAAGGACATTATACAGGCGCTCATGTTCCAACGCTCCTCATGTTATTTATTTCTATCACACACACGTACACAGTGCTTCGCCCCACGCCACTGCCGGGCGCATCACATTGGTCACTCATTGTCACTTTCAGTGATGCCAGTGCAGCGGCAAATTATAATTACGTTCCGATTTAGTCCTAGGCATCTGCATGGCGGGGCGGGGGGGGGGGGGGGGGGGGCGAGATTATAAGAGGCAGCTTACGATATATTACTGTTTAAGATAAAAATAATTATTCACAGCTCTTGAATGGAATGGGTGTGAATAACATTGACAACAAATTTCATGAACGATCTGATCAGGCAAAGGAAAAAGGGTATATTTTGTTCTGGTACAGGCGTTACATCATGACACTGAGCCCATTGTTCGCTTCATTCGGTGTCGTTCCTTCACATGTAGGCTTGTCATCTCTAGCTGGGACCTCGTCGGGACAGAAGTGTATGTAGAAATGAAGAAAAAAATGTATTTAATATAACTACTTTTTATTTGGAACACAACTGCATGGAGTTTGTTGCGGCAGAAGTAATTGATACACCATATTTTTCGGAAGATTTCACCTTTTTCAGCAAGTCTTTTTTCCTTTTTACGTATTTATAAAAGTCCATGCACGTCAGCTTGTACTGAAACTGCCACTGTATGTTTGATTCCACAATCCCCGGCAACATTCGATTTATTTCTTCACCCCCCTGGGCTAACATCAGAAAAAGTACTCTTTTTCACAGTGGCGTCGCGTGCGGGAATAGAAACCAAATACTCGCATAATTTTAACAGCTGGCATTTGCGTTCAGGATTTTCGGTTTCCTTGAGAAAGTAAATCCACCTTATTCCGTATAGTGTTTAGACTCCCATTCTTCCGAGTCACTCTTAGTTTCTAAAAAGCTCTTCAGATACGTCTCGAAAACGCCGCCTGAAATCTTTACACCGTGTTTAGTCAGCTATATAGGCTAATAATATTTTCAATCATCACTCGATCTGGGGTTTCGAATGGCGCTAACCATTCAAACACTTGATATTTATTAAAAGAAATAGCCCATCTCACTAGGTAATCAAATGCGTTGACAGAAATCCATTGTCTCTTCTTAAAATTTCGAAATAAAAATAGTTATTTCTTGGTTAGGGTTCTCATTCTTTAATTTGCTCATATTCATCTTCGTTTGCAGCCTTCCTTTCATGCAGATATCTTCGAGTGTCGATTAATATATACCTTGTTTCAACTATCGAGACTATTTTTCTCCACGCTTTTTATATTTTTGTCAAACAGAACCATGTTTGATTGCAAAACATGAAGTAAATTTCATTGATCGAACTACTGAAAAAATCTGAAATTATTTGAGGTTTCCTGTCTTCGGCATCAAAAAAATTGTTCTGTATCCAAAGCTTAAGAATTCTCTCGGTTGCGGGCATTAACGACAGTCATCTTTTTTTCGAGTGAGACAGAAGAGTCTGATGATTGACATCCACGAATAAGCAGAACTCTTACAGCTTCTCTGCCTTTACCGTGTATTTTGAAAAAATAAGTAAATATTTTCACGGCGATTATTTCAATGTGGACACTATACGACTCTAGCAGCGCTTGATATAGTATTGCGTAAGAATACTGGCAGGGTATCGAATTCCTTGTACATTTTTTCCGAGTTCGTCTTTAATTTGGTGAAACATTTCGCAGGCCGCGCCGATGAAGCCCTTTGAAGTTGGTATTGGTACTGTCTCCATAAAAAGCGATTCATTTATCTAATGAAATTTGCATTTGTTTTAAAGTGTGTACACAAAAATTTTCAGTTTTCTCCAACGTTTCGTTATCCAGCGCAGTTTTTGTTGGATTCCGTCAGTTTCAGTAAAATACTGAACGATTGAAGGAGACAGCTTTCCAGCCTTGTGGTTCGATGCGTTGGTGACTATGCGGTAAAATGAAACTTGTAGCATTTGTTTGTGCATTTGGACACGGAATTTGGTGCGAACATATTTTTAACAATTGCTCTAGCGATGGTTCTGGCTGTAGACTGCTTTGTGGCGACTTTGAAGTCAGGATACATTGCGGTATTCAGTTTTACGCTACAGTCAAGAGAACGGAAGGATTCATGATGCTTGAAAACTTTATAAGTTGTTGTTAGTTCTGCAGCAGCAAGGAGCAGTTTTTCCAAGAGATCTTCTTTAATCATGGCTGTAGAAATAGGCTTCGATGTCGATGCTACCGTGAATCTGTTTGAATATTCTTCGTAAACATTTTATGCCTCACATCTGCGTCACCTTCGTGAGTTCCTGAGATGAAACAGGTACAGACCTCACACAATGATTCCTGACCCGTATCTCTTTTCTTGACAAAATACCACTCTTTTTTGCAATTACCTAAAAAGTGATACTTTCTCTTCCCAGCCTTAGGCATTTTCGTAAGCTATGAGAGGATTACTTTATTAGACGATAAACAGTCGACAATAACGCTTTAGTCATCGCAATACACTCCGCCCCCGGTAGCTGAGTGGTCAGCGCAACAGAATGTCAATCCCCAGGGCCCGGGTTCGATTCCCTGCTGGGTAGGAGATTTTCTCCGCTCAGGGACTGGGTGTTGTGTTGTTCTAATTATCATCATTTCATCCCCATCGACGCGGAAGTCACCGAAGTGGCGTCAAATCGAAAGACATGCACCAGGCGAGCGGTCTACCCGACGGGAGGCCCGCGTCACACGCCATTATTATTATTATCGCAATACACGTCGCTATAAACAACACACCCTATATACCCGCAGCAAACATTATTAACTTGCACTAATTACTCGTATTACGTTATAAAAGAATCGTACTATCATATCGCTATTGAAATGGGAACTGCCCGATTCTTCGACGTAGCGCTGCTTGAATAGTTCCAGCGACGTACTATTCGAGAATTGTGGTATTTTCTCGAATGATTTTGCTAGATCTAGAAGGTGCTTGCATCGTCGATACAAGATACGCAACATGCAACGCCGTCTGCGAGACGACCTTGTTAACATTAACTTGCTGAAATAAATAAAACTAAATGAGGCTGCATTTACACATTGCGCTAACAGATGGCGTTATTTAAACCAAGCTCGCAACAGTATTTTGCAAACTCGAGAGAAAATTTGGTCTCTTCAGGATTTCGGGACAGGAAGGTCCATAACGGTGACTGTCCAGATATATCAGGACGGATGCCAACCGTATTGAAATGTGATATACTTTAGGAAGCCAAATCTCTTTGCTCGCAGTTAAGCGTTATGTTGGGAGAAGACGCTAACAGTCATAGGAGTAGCCATTTTCGACACTTAACAATATACATTCGAATTCGAACGGTATACCACCAGTCATTCTAACAGCCGGCCGCTTGTCTGGCAATTTTGAAAATATAAAGAGTGCGGCTGTTCAGTGGTTATTTTGTAATTTATGTTTTAGTATTAATTCCATTGTTGACAGTCGCAAAAGAGAAACTGGTTCTCAGCACCAGAAACTCTCAAAAGATGAGGCAATAAAGAAAGAGAAAACTGAGTGAAAGACTGCAAAAGTCGACATACTAAGCAATTTTGAATACCTAAGTAACTTTCTTGGACGACGCACAACTACTGCGATGTGGTAGAAAACTGCAACTGTACTGCAAAGGTGACTTAGAAGAATATTTGATTGATGAGGTTATTCATTTTCAAGTGTACGCAAAGAGCAACGAAATAAAAACCTCCTCT
Organism: Schistocerca piceifrons; assembly: GCF_021461385.2. Lineage (NCBI taxonomy): Eukaryota > Metazoa > Arthropoda > Insecta > Orthoptera > Acrididae > Schistocerca > Schistocerca piceifrons. The sequence continues at coordinate 182,783,198 of NC_060138.1, read as the reverse complement.
CTAAATAGCCTGTAAACAGTGTTACGTGAAAACCCCGAGCTTTCGTTCTCACTCGTCAAAAGGTTCAAGAATTATTTGCGGTCATCCAGGTCGCAGTATTGCCGTCCGCTCCAGGAACTCTTGCGGAACACTGGGACCAGACTATGAGAATGTGGTCGACGAACCAAGAAAGTACGCCATAAACAATTTCGCATGATTTGAGTGTGGTAACTTCCACGAGCATGTGTTTACTATTATTATTATTAGCTGCCGCAGCAGCCGTAGTATTCACTCAAGTACAGCTGTACGTTACTCGGTAGTGCATTTATATCGAAATGTGGGATGGAAGTATTTTTCTCTGCGTGGGCGCGGCAAATAGCGAAATTCACCCTGGATTTAATACACGTTTACTGTTTTAAATCTCCGGTGCCGACTTGGGCCAGTGTGTTTAAAAAAGAAAAAAAGAAGGTCCGCGGCAAGTGCCGGAACGCCCGTTCCGGCGCTTTCTGGCCGAAATTAAACCCTGCGAACAATGTTACATTCAACGCAGTTCTGCGCCTCCCGTTTGCGCACAGCGCGGCGCGGCGCTTCCGGTGTCGACACGGCTAAACCCACGCACAGCGCGGGAATTCTGCAGCTTGTAACGCTTTTGAAAGGAATCCGCCGAGCGTCTGTATTGTCGCTTTGAAGTTGGCGGCCGTCTTTCTTGGCGCTCAGACGATGTCTTCGATGTGCACCGTGAACATTAAGTAAGAGGACGTACCGCAGGCGTTGATCCCAAAAAAAAAAAAAAGTTCATACACACCGACCCAACGCGAGAACGAATGCCGTCTGACGGCGTTGCTTCGTTTCTGAAATAGACAGTGGAGTAGGGATCACAAGTGCACCACAAACAAAACAAAATTAAGACTTCTCAGAGAATAGTGAGATGAAGACACGCGAAACGCAACCCAAGTACTTACTAGGCATTTATCCCAGTACATCTTCAAAATGATATCAATGTAGACCAGCGGTTTCCAACCTGGGGGTAGTTACCCTCTGAGGGGTAAAAACTAAACGATTCGATTCTGTTTCAGCCACGAAACTAAATTATTTTCAAAAGATCATTACTACACTACTGGCCATTAAAATTGCTACACCACGAAGATGACGTGCTACAGACGCGAAATTTAACCGACAGGAAGTAGATGCTGTGATATGCAAATGATTAGCTTTTCAGAACATAAACACAAGGTTGGCGCCGGTGGCGACACCTACAACGTGCTGACATGAGGAAAGTTTCCAACCGATCTCTCATACACAAACAGCACTTGACCGGCGTTGCCTGCTGAAACGTTGTTGTGATGCCTTGAGTAAGGAGGAGAAATGCGTACCATCACGTTTCCGACTTTGTAGCCTATCGAGATTGCGGTTTATCGTATCGCGACATTGCTGACTGTTAGCAGAAAATGAAATCGGTGGGTTCAGGAGGGTAATACGGAACGCCGTGCTGGATCCCAACGGCATCGTTTCACTAGCAGTCGAGATGACAGGCATCTTACCCGCATGGCTGTAACGGATCGCGCAGCCACGTCTCGATCCCTGAATCAACATATGGGGATGTTTGCAAGACAACGACCTCCTCCACGAACAGTTCGACGACGTTTGCAGCAGCATGGACTGTCAGCTCGGAGGCCATGGCTTCGGTTACCCTTGACGCTGCATCACAGACAGGAACGCCTGCAATGGTGTACTCAACGACGAATGTGGATGCACGAATGGCAAAACGTCATTTTTTAGGATGAATCCAGTTTCTGTTTACAGCATCATGATGGTCGCATCCGCGTTTGGCGACATCGAGATAAACGCACGTTAGAAGCGTGTATTCGTCATCACCATACTGGCCTATCGCCCGGCGTGATGGTATTGGGTGCCATTGGTTACACGTCTCGGTCACCTGTTGTTCGCATTAACGGTACTTTGAACAGTAGACATTACATTTCAGATGTGTTACGACCCGTGGCTCTACCCTTCACTCGATCCCTGCGAAACCCTACATTTCAGCAGGATAATGCACGACCGCATTTTGCAGGTGCTGTACGGGCCTTACTGGATACAGAAAATGTTCGAATTCTGCCCTGGCCAGCACATTCTCCAGATCTCTCACCAACTGAAAACGTCTGGTCAATGGTGGCCGAGCAACTGGCTCGTCACAATACGTCAGTCACTACTCTTAATGAACTGTGGTATCGTGTTGAAGCTGTGTGGGCAGCTGTACATGTACACGCCATCCAAGCTCTGTTTGACTCAATGTCCAGGCGTATCAAGGCCGTTATTACGGCCACAGGTGGTTGTCCTGGGTACTTATTTCTCAGGACCTATGCACCCAAATTGCGTGAAAATGTAATCACACGTCAGTTCTAGTATAATATAGCTGTCCAATAAATACCGGTTTACCATCTGTATTTCTTCTTGTGTAGCAATTTTAATGGCCAGTAGTGTATTATCACAATTTTTTACGACTCTGATCTTGACTAAATAAGTTACCAATAATTACTTTTTCTTAGTTATTACCATTAATACGATGGAGGCTACAGGTTCCTCACATAGTCCACCCAATATACACTTACGTTGTGCTTTGCTCCGTACATCACTGATGATAAAAGTGAGACATATACGTAACAAATGGTAAATATCTCATGAAAATGTCTTCTACACGTTGTATATAATACCTGCAGTAGTCAATAAATTGCTTCATTGCTCGCTTCGGAACAGACAAATGAATTAATTGACAGCACTACATAACAGTAATTACATAAGGGCTACTAAGTTCTGTACACAGTATTTGTGGTGTCACAGCCAGACACCACACTTGCTAGGTGGTAGCTTAAATCGGCCGCGGTCCATTTAGTACATGTCGGACCCGCGTGTCGCCACTGTGTGATCGCAGACCGAGCGCCACCACAAGGCAGGTCTCGAGATACGGACGAGCACTCGCCCCAGTTGTACGACGACTTTGCTAGCGACCATACGGACGAAGCCTTCCTCTCATTTGCCGAGAGACAGTTAGAATAGCCTTCTGCTAAGTCCATGGCTACGACCTAGCAAGGCGCCATTAGCCTTACATAGTTTGATAGTTATCGTATAAATGTCTCAAGAAGAACGTTGTAAACCAACAAAGAATAAAGTTAAGTATTCGAGGAGCTGCATACTTTTCTTATTAGCATTCAATAGTTATTCTGTTCCAGACTTCACGCCAGTCGGCGTCTGTGTACGCGTGCCTTTCTTTCGGCTACCCGTCACTGTGGACTGGCTGCATCGTCCGTCCACATCAGTATTATTATTATTATTATTATTAGAGGAGTTAGGCACAAAGCAAGAACAGCCTGAAATCGTCCAGTTTCTGTCAGTTCAGAAGTAAGGAGTGCAGCAGTGAAGTGATTTACGAACAGTAAGTACAGCGCACACATCTGGACTTGTTTGATTTCGGTTCAAATGGTTCAAATGGCTCTGAGCACTATGGGACTTAACTTCTGAGCTCATTAGTCCCCTAGAACTTAGAACTACTCAAACCTAACTAACCTAAGGACATCACACACATCCATGCCCGAGACAGGATTCGAACCTGCGACCGTAGCGGTCGCGCGGTTCCAGACCGTAGCGCCTAGAACCGCTTGCCCACTCCGGCCGGCTGTTTGATTTTAAATGGGGTCGCAGCCTTCAGATCAAGCAAGTGCCTCAATGGAGAGGAGTAATGCAGGGAAAGCATGTTTTGCAACCAGTGCATACCCTCACTGTGGACAGCTAGTTTTCTTTCCTGATTAAACATTGTGGGTAGCACTAGCGAAGCACCACGAATTCCTCCATCATTCATTCTCAAACGTAAGCGCACAAAAACTAAATATCATTAATCTTTCATCATTTTAAAAATAAAAGTGTTCCAAGAAAAATCTTTCATTCTGCAGTTTAGTTACGTGCTAAAGTTGGTGATAATGTGGGGGTGGAGGGGGGGGGACAGATGGCTGGGAAGGGGGGGGAGGGGCTGAGGGGGATGAGGGTGCGCCAGGTAATGTCTGACTGCACACGGCTTAATGGTCGCAGAAAGGTTGGGAACTACTGATGCAGACGAAGACAGCGACGTTCTCGACGTCTTAACGCGCACGGTATGTTGCATGCTCCATTCGTTTCATCTTCACATTTGTACAGCCGTTTACAGTTCACTGCTGTAGTTGTGCTACATTCTCAATTGCAATACCATGCACGAGCTCCTTGAGACGGTCCCATACCGCCGTTTGAGTCACGTACAGATTCCCGTATGGAGGACATAGTGATAGACATCCCTGGGGTTGTGACGCAGCTGAATAGGTTGAAAATAAATAAATCGCCAGGTCCTGATGGGGTTCCAGTTCGGTTTTACAGAGAGTACTCTACTGCATTGGCTCCTTACTTAGCTTGCATTTATCGCGAATCTCTTGCCCAACGTAAAGTCCCGAGCGACTGGAAAAAAGCGCAGGTGACGCCCGTATATAAGAAGGGTAGAAGGAAGGATTCTCAAAATTACAGACCAATATCCTTAACATCGGTTTGTTGCAGGATTCTCGAACATATTCTCAGTTCGAATATAATGAATTTCCTTGAGACAGATAAGTTGCTGTCCATGCTTCAGCATGACTTTAGAAAGCATCGCTCCTACGAAACGCAACTCGCCCTTTTTTCACATGATATCTTGCGAACCATGGATGAAGGATATCAGACGGATGCCATATTCCTTGACTTCGGGAAAGCGTTTGACTCGGTGCCCCACTGCGAACTCCTAACTAAGGTACGAGCATATGGGATTGGTTCCCAAATATGTGAGTGGCTCGAAGTAATAGAACCCATTGCGTTGTCCTCGATGGTGAGTGTTCATCGGAGGTGAGGATATCATCTGGAGTGCCCCAGGGAAGTGTGGTAGGTCCGCTGTTGTTTTCTATCTACATAAATGATCTTATGGATAATGTGGATAGCAATGTGCGACTGTTTTCTGATGATGCTGTGGTGTACGGGAAGGTGTCGTCGTTGAGTGACTATAGGAGGATACAATATGACTTTGACAGGATTTGTAATTGGTGTAAACAATGGCAGCTAACTCTAAATACAGATAAATGTAAATTAATGCAGAGGAATAGGAAAAAGAATCCTGTAATGTTTCAATACTCCATTAGTAGTGTAGCGCTTGACACAGTCACGTCGATTAAATATTTGGGCGTAACATTGCAGAGCGATATGAAGTGGGACAAGCATGTAATGGCAGTTGTGGGGAAGGCGGATAGTCGTCTTCGGTTCATTGGTAGAATTTTGGGAAGATGTGGTTCATCTGTAAAGGAGACCGCTTATAAAACACTAATACGACCTATTCTTCAGTACTGCTGGAGCGTTTGGGATCCCTATCAGGTCGAATTGAGGGAGGACATAGAAGCAATTCAGAGGCGGGCCGCTAGATTTGTTACTGATAGGTTTGATCATCACGCGAGTGTTACGGAAATGCTTCAGGAACTCGGGTGGGAGTCGCTAGAGGAAAGGAGGCGTTCTTTTCGTGAATCGCTACTGAGGAAATTTAGAGAGGCAGCATTTGAGGCTGGCTGCAGTACAATTTTACTGCCGCCAACTTACATTTCGCGGAAAGACTACAAAGATAAGAGAGATTAGGGCATATAGGCAGTCATTTTTCCCTCGTTCTGTTTGGGTGTGGAAGAGGGTGAGAAGACGCTAGTTGTGGTATGAGGTACCCTCCGCCACCCACCGTATGGTGGATTGCGGAGTACGTATGTAGATGCAGATGTAGATGAAAGAGAGTAGTCCGTGGGCTTGAGATCTGGAGATCCGGCGGGTTAAGCAGCTGGTCCTGCGCAAGCTATCCACTCATCGGAGTATTGTATTGTACTGTATGGAACTGGGGACTCAGAAACGACGGTGAGATTTCGTCCCCGCCATAGCCCGCAGTGGTACACAACTCCACAATAGGCTATAGCTGTCCACTCACCCTCACCGCCGTCCCACACCGAACCCAGGGTTATTGTGCGGTTCGGCCCCCAGTGCTCCCCCCCCCCCCCCCCCCCCCCCCTCCAAGACCAGTGTAACCCCAACGTTTGCATGGTAGAGTAATTACGGTGTACGCGTACGTGGAGAAAGTGTTTGCGCAGCAATCGCCGACATAGAGTAACTGAGGCGGAATAAGGGGAACCAGCCCGCATTCGCCGAGGCAGTGGGAAAACCGCCTTAAATACCATCCACACACTGGCCGCCACACCGGACCTCGACACTGATCCGCCGGGCGGATTCGTGCCGGGGACCGGCACGCCTTCCCTCCCGGTAGGCAGTGTGTTAGACGCACGGCTAACCGGCCGGGCTACTCATCGGCGTAAGCAACACTGAAATATTCTCTTGCTTCTCGACTGAACTAGTTGGTTCATGTAACGAGTGGGACATCATGAAGCAGACCACTCAATTCACGTTCCAAAAACTGTGGATAGACTCAACCAATTAGGCGCTGTGGAATAACACCGGGTCTGAGTAACTGATTGTCCACTATACCACAGCAAATGCCCACTGCAAAATGATATTGATATGCTCATGCTGTAATTACGCGATGATTCTCATGCGCTCACTCGTGGATCTACATCTACATGTACATGGATACTCTGCAAATCATATTTAAGTACCGGGCAGAGAGTTCATCGAACCACCTTCACACTTTTCTACTCGATGACTTTCCGTCAATTACTACTAACTGTGACCTCTCTGATAGGAAATCACAAATCCAGTCACATAACTGAGACGATATTCCATAAGCACTTTCCGTACGAGCTCTGATTTCCCTTATTTTATCGTGGTGATTGTTTCTCCCTATGTAGGTCGGTGTCAACAAAATATTTTCGCATTCGAAGGAGAAAGTTGGTGATTGGAATTTCGTGAGAAGATTCAGTCGCAACGAAAAATGCCTTTCTTTTAATGATGTCCAGCCCACATCCTGTATCATTTCTGTGACACTCTCTCCCATATTTCGCGATAATACAAACCGTGCTGCCTTTCTTTGAACTTTTTCGATGTACTCCGCCATTACTGTCTGGTAAGGATCCCACACCGCGCAGCAGTATTCTAAAAGAGGACGGACAAGCGTAGTGTAGGTAGTCTCCTTAGTGGGTCTGTTACATTTTCTAAGTGTCCTGCCAATAAAACTCTGTGTTTGGTTAGCCTTCCCCACAACACTTTCTGTGTGTTCCTTCCAATTTAAGTTGTTTGTAATTGTAATACCTAGGTATTTAGTTGAATTTACGGCTTTTAGATTAGACTGATTTATCGTGTAGCCAAAGTTTAACGAGTTCCTTTTAGCACTCATGTAGATGACCTCACACTTTTCGTTATTTTGGGTCAACTGCCACTTTCCGCACCATTCAGATATTTTTTCTAGTTTTGCAGTTTGTTTTGATCTTCTGATGATTTTATTAGTCGATAAACGACAGCGTCATCTGCAAACAACCGAAGACGGCTGCTCATATTGTCTCCCAAATCGTTTATATACATAAGGAACAGCAAAGGACCTATAACACTACCTTGGGAAACGCCAGAAATCATTTCTGTTTTACTCGATGACTTTGCATCAGTTACTCTCTGACAGAAAATCACAAATTCAGTCACATAACTGAGACGATATTCCATAAGCACGCAATTTCACTACAAGCCGTTTGTGTGGTACAGTGTCAAAAGCCTTCCGGAAATCCAGAAATACGGAATCGATCTGAAATCCCTTGTCAGTAGCACTCAACACTTCATGCGAATAAAGAGCTTGTTCTGTTTCACAGGAACGATGTTTTCTAAACCCATGTTGACTGTGTGTCAGTAGACAGATTCAAATGGTTCAAATGGCTCTGAGCACTATGGGACTCAACATCTTAGGTCATAAGTCCCCTAGAACTTAGAACTACTTACACCTAACTAACCTAAGGACATCACACACACCCATGCCCGAGGCAGGATTCGAACCTGCGACCGTAGCAGTCCCGCGGTTCCGGACTGCAGCGCCAGAACCGCACGGCCACAGCGGCCGGCAGTAGACAGATTCCTTCGAGGTAATTCATAATGTTTGGACACAATATATGTTCCAAAATCCAGCTGCATATCGACGTTAAGGATATGAGCCTGGCCTCCTACTATCTTTCTTGAATATTGGTGTGACCTGTGCAACTTTCCAGTATTTGGGTTCGGATCTTTCGTCGAGCGAACAGTTGTATGTGATTATTAAGTATGGAGCTAAATCTTCAGCATACTCCGAAAGGAACCTAATTGGTATACAGTCTGGACCAGACTACTTGATTTTATTAAGTGATTAAGTTGCTTCACTATTCCGAGGATATTTACTTCTACGTTACTCATGTTGGCAGCTGTTCTCGATTCGAATTCTGGAACATTTTCCTCGTCTTCTTTTGTGAAGGCATTTCGGAATGCTGTGTTTAGTAACTCTGTTTTGGAAGCACTGTCTTCGATAGTATCTTCATTGCTATCGCGCAGAGAAGGTATTGATTGTTTCTTGCCGCTAACATACTTCACATACGACCAGAATCTCTTTGGATTTTCTGCCAGGTTTCGAGACAATGTTTCGTTGTGGAAATTGCTATTAGCATCTTGCATTGAAGTGCGCGCTAAATTTCGAGCTTCTATAAAAGATCGCCAATTTTGGGGATTTTGCGTCTGTTTAAATTCGGCATGTTTGTTTCGTTGTTTCTGCAACAGTGTTCTAAGGCGTTTTGTGTACCGAGGAGGATCAGCTCCGACGTTTGTTAATTTATTTGGTATAAACCTCTCAATTGCTGCCGATACTATTTCCTTGAATTCAAGCCACATCTGGTCTAGACTTATATTATTAATTTGGAATGAGTGGAGATTGTATCTCAGGAAGGCGTCAAGTGAATTTTATCTGCTTTTTTGAATAGGTATATTTTTGTCTTATTTTTGGAGGATTTGCGGATTACGACATTCAATCTCGCTACGACAACCCTGTGTTCATTGATCACTGTGTCGGTTTTGATGCTCGTTATTAACTCAGGATTATTTGTTGCTAGGAGGTCAAGTGTGTTTTCACAACCGTTTACTATTTGCGTGGGGTCATGAACTAACTGCTCGAAATAATTTTCAGAAAATGCGATGTTATGATCGTTCACGATACCCGCACGGATAAAGAGGCTCTCATCCGTGAACGGTGCACCATGCCCGAGTAGTGGATCAGCAGCATGACGCTCGAGTAAAAGCTGACAGAAATTCTGATGTCTAGGGTAGTCTACAGGTGTCAGCTCCTGTATCTTTTCCAGGAGAAATGGGTGGAATTGCTAAGCAGGCAGCACATAGTTGACTGAGGAACTACTACAGTGGCACTTACCGTTTGATTACGCCGTCGTACCATGTACAACGACTGCAATCTATGAATTACCGATAAAACGAATGTACGCAGTACGTCTGGTGCCATTACACTGCAACAGCGCTATGGATTTCAACAGACCACATCGAAGTGAAGTAAATTAGTCGATACACAGGCTAACACGAAAGGTGAAAAACCTGTAAGATGGGTATTTTTGATGATCTTATTGGATGTGTTAATAAATGTAAGGAAAAATGATATATTTGAAGAACTGTTATGAGAGAAACAATGGTTAGGCAAAAGTATCTGTGTCTGCAAAGGCAGCACCGTGGAGCCGAAGCATCTTTGACAGTCAGTAGTGGAAAGCTGCGGTTTGCAGCTGGTGGGGTCCGTTGAGTGTACCATGTAATGCACTAATCCATTTTTGGAAATATGTAAGTTTCAGGTTTATTACGAAGAGGAATGATGACTCAGAGCAATGATTGTATAGCATACGAACATAAAAAAGATTTGAAAAGAACAAGGTATTATTTGATGAGCTAAAAAGTTTATTTTTATTTTTGTTGTATTGTTGGTCCACTTCACCATGTCATAGTCGAGTTTTTGAGAATTATTCTGTTGATTTACCTTCTGAGTTAAATTACTGTACCTTGCATGTCATTAGATTGAATGAATTTCGTATTAGAGTGTGTACCTTTTTTATGTTAGTTCCTTCCTAACTGCAATTTCAGAAGTTGAAGGTTGGGTCATAAGTTTCATTGGCATTCTGTGTCATGATCATGAATCCAATTTCCCTGAACCAACTGTAGTCAGTTTTTAGCAGTATTTTTTTTAATTTTAATTTTAATTATCAACAACCTCAGTTGCACCGCTTACCTAGAATTTACCTAGGTTTCAGTCGGGATAACCCAACCTTCTCCAGAATAACAGTAACTACCGTTTGTCCATAGTGGACACCGTCAAGCTAAAACTACAAATCCATAAATTGTCGTCAGACTATAAAACTTACCTGGAACTGCAGTTCGGTAGTTACTGTTATTCTGAAGAAAATTGGATTATCCCGACAGAAAACTAAGTTAATTCTAGGAAAACGGTGCAACCGAGGCTGTTGATTATTAAAATTGAAATTAATATTTATACAGTTGCTGACAGGGCCGCGAAATGTTGAAGTATTTTTTTAGCTGTTGCAGTTTTACTGTGTTGCTGCTTCTGCCAGTACTTCATTTTGCAGGTGAGATTCATAATACGTGATTTTTTCGTTTCCTTTGCCCAATGTACTTTCTGTCAGTTTCGTTATTCTACCAGGGCCATATGTCAGTGCAGAAATTTTCGTGTTACACTCATATATAGGACGACATTACAGTTTTTTATGCAGTTACTTTTTTTAAAATCAGTTCGCACTGACCAATTCTACTGAGTGTAAAATTATTAGTTTGCTTATTTATTTGCTTACGAATAAGAACGGTTTTCGCACAAAGGATTTTTTTTTTCATTTTCTTGTAAGTGATGTTGCTCTGAGCTCAGTAGCACATTCAGTTTGTCAGTTCAAATTTCCAGGTTTGTACTTACGACAACACACACACACAAGCAAAACCTACTCACTTACAGGCCTGCACCGGCCGTTAGGTAATGCGTAATACAGATGACGGTATGGTTCATAAACCGGAAAGAAAGCAATTTCAGACAAAATTTTATTTAACATTTTGTACTTGCTTTGATGCATACATTACATACACAGAGTGTGTAAGTTACTTTTGGATCACCGAGTGTTAACAGAACAGAGAAAAAGAGGGAATCATTCTGACGATGATACGGGCCGCAAATGGGGAAATCCACTGAAGTAAGTTATTTTAAAAAAGGGGAGACTATTATATCCCAGCGTCTCGGAACGAGCATCTCGGAAATGCCGAAGCTGGTCGGCTGTTCCTGTGCTACTGTCGTGAGCATTTATACAGAGGGGTCCAAAAAACTGTATCCACTGTTTAAAAGTCCATAACTTGCAAACTAATTGACGGAGTTGTCTCATTTTTCGTGAAAGTGTAGCTTAAAGTTCAACTTATAGATATCACTGTAGGTGTTGGAAATGGTCACCATTAACATCCACACACAAACGATGCCGTCGAACTGCAGCACGAACTACTGACTGCACCGTGTTCAGATGGATATTTGCACATGAATGTACGATGGATTTTCGAAGTTCATGCGATGTGTAGGGCTTTTGTCGATAAACGGCGTCCCTTAGTGTTCCCCACAGGTAAAAGTCCAGAAGAGTTAGGTCTGCGGAACGTGGTGGATACTCCACAGCACCTCTACGGCCTATCCATCTTCGTGGTAGATTTTCGTCGAGATACGCCCTAACACGATTTTGGTACTGGGCTGGGGCACCATCTTGTTGGAAGTAAACTCTTCCGTCTCCATGGCTGGGGCACCATCTTGTTGGAAGTAAACTCTTCCGTCTCCATACAAGTCTCGTATGGCAGGTAAATGGATGTCTGAAGCTTCTGAAGGTACACCTCACCGGTAACTGTGCCGTCATAGAAAAATGGCCCAATCAAGCCCCGGTAAGACAACCCACACCACAAATTTACTCCTGGCAAATTCACGGCTTTGTCTATATGGACGTTCGGATTTTCGGTGGCCCAGTAGATGCAATTGTGGCGATTTACTGTACCATTGAGTTTGAACTGTGCCTCATCAGACCACACAATCATCTCTGCAAACTCTTCATCGTTGCGCACCATGTTAGTAAACCACTCGCAGTACTGCATTCTACGATCTGGGTCGTTCTCGTTCATTGCGTGTAGCAATCGTGGGATGCAGCACTTCCACTTCGCTGTCTTCCAAATTCGCCGAACACTTGAGCGACTCACTCCAGTTTCACGGGCACTCTGTGTCACAGATTTCTGTGGCGAGCGAGTGAATTGTTGTAACACACGACAGGAGTTAGCTGGACTTGTTACTGTTACAGGTCGTGCAGGTCGTTGTTTGTGTACATCTTTAACACAACCTTCGGCTTCAAATTTGTCTCGAATGCGACGAATCGTTAAACTTTGTAATATTGCTACAGGAATCTGCTATGCTGAAATCGGGTGCTAATAGTAGAATAAAAGCGGGTTAAAAGCTGTGAGCTGTCTGGGGAGAAGTTAACCGTGCATTACTGCGCAACTGTTTCACCAGGTAACTAGTCTAGGTTTACCACATTACCAATCAGACTAACATTGATTATAATCTTTTACAGTCATACAACAACCGGTAATATATCTATATATAAAAAGGAGAATTTAAATAAAAAGAAAGAAATCAGTTTATATTTGGAAATTTATTTTAAGATTGTTCATTGAAATTTCAGCATATTATACGTGAGTTATAACTGAGCTGGTGCCTTGTTTAAGGATTGTAAAAATGTGAGATTTTAATCTTACGGAACACATCAAATATGGAGCCAAGATTGGGAGACTGCATACAACACTGCATTCACAAAACAACACTCAAAGAACGTTGAAACATAAGCAAGAAGAAATTAACCACAACCAACAGATTCAGTTTTCACCCAAAGAAATTACGTTCGTAACACAATCCTGTCCGTCATGTAATTACCACACACTGGTATACTAAATTCAAATTAACTCTTTGTGAAATCTTCCCAAAAAGAATAGCTGAAGGCTACTTTGATGATTACACCACATGCTCCACGTGGTCAACTTGGTTTACAGAAAGCGTATAACTCCACAGTAATTTTGATAATTAAAATAAATTCGATCGAAAAGCAATTGACAAAAGAAAAACCTTGAACTGGTTACTAACGTCTTACTATTAACCTGATGGGTCAAACAGTTATATAAGCACGTGGTACTGGTCTCGCAAAGTACACTACACGTGGGTTGAACATAAAGAAAAGCATAAAGAAAAGTTGCTATATTGTAAAATATTGTCAAGACGAGACGTTATAATCACACAAGCATTCACATTTAAGATTGATGAACTTAGTTAGAGTTACTGATCAACACGTGGTTCCACTTTACTCACAAACTAATGACAAAGCAACTACCGCAAAATAGTCTGAACTTCACACGAGAATTACACTCCGCTGCAATTTAAGATAGCATTAGATATTTTAGAGCTAAATCTGAAATCAAGGTATTAAGTTTTCAGTTAGGCTGAACTTAAGAAATCCATTGTCCTACGGACTTAGCAGACACGCGCTTAGCCGGAGATCTTACCACTTCAGACGCTCGCCACGGTCCCACAGCAACTGCCTACTGCCGAGCGTGCTTCCTGAGGGTGGCTCACAAAGACAAACGGAAGTGGCCAGAGGGGCAGCTTCCTATACCAACATGACAACGGACGGACAGAACCATACTAAGGATAGAAACCTCTTTGCTTTTAGGAAGCGTAGCTACCTGTTCCGACGTTGGTCCTACTGTTCTCTAGCAGACAGGCTTGTCTGCTACCCTCAAGCATGCAACTACAAATACATTTGCTCATTCATACTCTCACACAGAAGGGAAGGGGGATGACAGTATCTTATCATATACAGTATATAAAAGAAAGCGGATGTAGGTTCCGTATGAGACTGTGTGACATGAATTACATATAAACTGTGTTTTAAAGTGTAGTAGTGTGACAGATCGTTCTTGTTTATGTGTAAAAGTAACACGTTCCACTACTCAGTCTCCTCCCAGATAGTCAGAAACGCCACAGTAAATTTAGGAGAGGAATTTACTCCATAAATGACAACAGATTTAAGAAATTAAACATGAAAGGAATCCAACAGAGACCTTTCAACTTGTCGGTGTCTCGCCATTGCCGTTGAACCTCATTAATGTTTTCGTACTTAAAATACCACTTCAAAACTGATTTCCTTTCATGGAATGTAAGCCTTGCGCCAGCCATGTTTACTCGAGTAAATAGGTGCAACTAAGAACAAAACACTATCTGGCGACTGTCATCTGACAAAATAAAACAACGCAATACAGCGCCTGTGTGGCGATTGACGAACTGCAAACTATTACACTACCAAAGATGAGACAAATCCGTCAATTAGTTTGCCAGTTATGGACTTTTAAACAGTGGATATAGTTTTTTGGACCCCTCTGTATACAGTGGCTCGAGGATGGTGAAGTCAGATGTGGGCGACAAAGTTGGTGGACGCCACAGTTCACCACAGAAAGTGGAGATCAAAGAAGTGGAGTTTAAAAGGCTTGCCCGCTGTGTAAAGCAGTATAGGCGGCGATGTGTGGCAGATCTGAAGGCAGAGTGTAAGACTGTGTTCCGGAGCAGGCCACCCAGCGCACATTGTTCAAGGTGCGGCTCCGAAGCAGACTATTCCCACATTGTCTCACGGTAGCCCAGCAATATTGCAGTGGGCACGAAATCATCGAGATTAGACGCTGGATCAGTGGCAACGTGTCGCCTCCTCGAATGACAAAAGTTTCTTGTTACAGTAGGTCGACTGTCGTGTCCGGAAACTCCTTCATCCTGGCGAGCTATGGCTCGAAACACGCACCGCGCCACGGAGACAGAGAGGTGCTGCATGCGGCGACGCAGTTGGATGTTGCTCCTACAGGAAACGTCAATTCATCTTCCAGTGATTTCTTCTTCTGCAGTCCAGTCCATACACCTGCACTTTTAGAAAGCGAATAATATTTCTCTACTGGTGACCCTGGTCGCATTAAAAATTTTAGTTTCAGGTCTTTGCAAGCTACTGAGTGAAAGGGAAGTCTTCACATAAAATTCTACTATATTCTCACTTCTTTGTTACAAAACGACCGCCAAGTCCGTGCCAACTTCAGGTTACAGGTTCGTCATTCACTTGCAATCACAGTCACTCTTGTTCAACCAGCTTACAGTATTTAACCAAACCTTGCATGTGACAAGATGTTCTCTCTAATATTACACAAACCAGATGTTCAGTGCACGGTCACAGCTTGTATTACGCGCCACGCGAGTATCTGTTAATTCAAAAGTCACCATCTACACAAAAAAAATTGGAATACTGCTCTCTCGTCTTTATCACTCATTTGCGTTCGCTTTGTTGCACTCCGCTGTCACGTTTAACTCGGAATCCCGCAAAATTACTACAACTATTCAGAGCTCATAATAGACGTTTGCGAACCTGAGGAACGCTGAGCGCCGAATTTTCTCTAGCCTCCGCAAGGCGATTCTTCTAGTCCACCAAACACGCGCAAAAGTACTATGCTGTGTGACTGGTTAAGGAACATTCCAACCAGTCCGATATCCGAATTAAACCACGCTGCCCCACGCCTTAAAACTTAATAGACTTTACGAGCAATTTATTAAATGAACTAATTTAGAAAATTCACAAATATCAAAATTGCTTCTCTCCTTAAATGACTGAATTATATTTCATGTTTCTTCAGTACCATAAACTCTCGAATCGAATTTCCCCTGAGCAAATACTCCCTCAAGCTACACTATGTGATCAAAAGTATCCGGACACCTGGCTTAAAATGACTTAAAAGTTCGTGGCTCCCTCCACCGGTAATGCTGGAATTCAGTATGGTATTGGTCCACCCTTAGCCTTGATGACAGCTTCCACACTCTCAAGCATACGTTCAATCAGGTGCTCGAAGGTTTCTTGGGGAATGGCAGCCCATTCTTCACGGAGTACTTCACTGACGAGAGGTATCGATGACGGTCGGTGAGACCTGGCACGAAATCGCCGTTCCAAAACACCCCAAAGGTGTTCTATATGATTCAAGTTAGGACTCTGTGCAGGCCAGTCCATTAGAGAGATGTTGTCGTGTAACCACTCCGCCACAGGCCGTGCATTATGAGCACCCCATTCTGCTCTCTCACGATGTCTAATGACTACTGAGGTCGCTGATACGGAGTACCTGGCAGTAGGTGGCAGCGCAATGTACCTAATATGAAAAATGTATGTTTCTGGGGTGTCCGGATACTTTTGATCCCATAGTGTATGTGGAGACAGTTCTCATGTTACCAAATACACTGTTAATGGACATAACAGTATTCATTTATTATATTACTTCGTAATCACACCTTCATTCACAATAATAAATAGTCATACTAAATCAGCAATAATTAATAGAAGTCATAATATTCACAGAAGATAAAGTTTAATTTCCGAAATACATTGCTTTGATGGCCTAGTATTTTATAGTCTTGTTAGATGATCCATGAATTGTCACATTTCATGAGTGAAATGAGACGTCAAGACGTCAGTAGGTTTGTTTAATTTACTTCTTTATTCTTGCCCTCGGACGTAGTACATCGGGGATAGCTTGGTGGAGGCTCCAGTTGCCTCTCATGCGAAACAGTAGAAGTCCGGCACTACTGACAGCAAAAGAGTGGTGCCGAGTGTGGCATCACTCAAATGGCATTGTCGGCGCTGTCTCTGGCTGCGACCATGGTGAAAGTGCGGTAACGCAGCTGGCAATACTGGGAGGAGGGGACGAGCGGTGGTCGTGACCTCCCTCCATCGAACGGCCTGCCCTGTCCAGTGTACCCCGCAGTTCATTCCAGGACGGCGCTCCAGATGTCACAGGCTTGTGGTGTAGGCTATGAGATTTCAGTAGATGAATGGCTGAGTACTTACATGCTCAAGACTAAGATCGTTAGGGCTTAAGGCATGTACTCTGAACACTTCCGTTGTGGCAAGTGAAGTAAGGTTTTTGTCCTTCCACTAGCATACTGCAGCGTCGGGTGTTGCTATACCGCACCCAGCTGGCTCTGTTTCGCAACATCTGTGGATCACGTTTTGCTTCGTAATGGATAACAGTCTTGGATGCCTACGGCTGGCTCTGTTGCAACACTTCTGCTCTAGCGCATTTTTTGACCGAATACAGTCGATACGCTACATTGCTCACCATTTTATCAAGACCTGGTCCCTTGAGTCGTCCAAACTATATTATCTTTTACACTAGAGTTCCTGGCGACTGGCTCTTCTGGCCCTCTTTCACCTCTTAAGAATTATTCTAACAATTGGTGTCCTTGGCCTACTCCTTAAGTCAAACACTTCGGACCTTATTTCGTTACTAGGTTCTTACTCAATAATACTAGGCATCTACTCCAAATTTAAAAGCTAAAATGACTCAATTATACTTAATACTACCCCCTCGTGCATTAATTTTCCCTCTGATCCTTTTATGCTCGATGTATCCAGCCCACTGGAATTTAAATGACGATTGGGTCAGAATTCAGTCTTGTGTGTCGTCTATGTACCAAAAGAAGGACTACGCTTAGTAGAGCAAGTGTCACTGTGGTCGTTGGTACGACAGTAGTCAAAGTCGTCACTTTCCAGTACTGATTTTCCTGATATAAATTTACATGCTGCAGTAAGTTTCCAGACAGACTTATTTTCCTGCTGGTTCAGAAGCATGCTTATAGACTGTATTAATTCCGGCCCTAGCGTTTGATTTAAGCTGGTTATATGTGTTGCAGGTAGCACTTCCACGGGCTCCTCTGGCCAATACAAACGAGGCTGTGAAATATCCAGGTGAGTCGTCCCTGAAATCGCCGCAGGCAGATGGAAAATAGGCCCTATTATCTCGCATGCTGTTCCATTTCACAACAAATCACGTCCGTTTATTTCTAGCCTCTTTGCTGACGTAAGCTTCCCCTGTTCGAAACAACTAGCCATTACTACCATTTTGTCAAAGGAAGAGTACAACCAATGCGCCTCGACCTGCTGAAAGTACAATTCTGGCACCATCACCTCTTTATATTGAAATGAGTCTACTGGGGTACACTTATATGTGGCACCCGAATATTGCATCGATACTAATGTAAACTAAAATGAAACTATTACATTGTAAACGATGTATGTTTCTGATGGGCTCTATTATCTGATATTAAAGTGTTGCAGTAAGAAAGCGCTTGGCGCACAGCAGTGAGTGTGTAACAGTCTACGAGCGAAATGGGATGAAATAGGCAGTTTTAGTGGTATGCTTTGTAAAGCCACCAAGTGTTAGATTATAATGAAGGAGTTTTCTGATACCAATATTTCGTGTTACATTGCACGTAAAATAGGCAGTTAAAAATGATGAATGATTTTATAATGGAACAAATCAGTAATAGCTTGCACTGTACGTGCTTAAACAGTGACCTGCAAAATGATGGTCAGGTCCTGCAGAAAGTGTCATCATCTCTGTCTCTAAGATAGTCGTAGGTTGTGTTTCAAAAATGAACAGCGTAGCCGCAGAAGTGATGACACCTCCTGCAGAAACTGACCCTCTTTTTGCAGGGCAATGGTCAAGTACGTACAGTGCACGCTGTTACTGATTTGTTTGACTGACGGGGCTGCTAAGTGCTATACCAACTACTGCACTCCCCTTACTTAAGCCCTCGTACGTTCAACTCGATTTCTAAACTGGAGGAAACACTTCACGGCATTCACTTCAGTACTGCTACAAATTCGTCGGGCAATAGACCGCGCCGCTCGAACTGTCAACACAACTGGCACTGCTAAGAGTATCCTACGACTTCCAAATCGCTGACAACGGGTTATACACATTGCTGGTGACTAATCTGAAGGTCAAATGGTTCAAATGGCTCTAAGCACTATGGGACTTAACATTTGAGATCATCAGTTCCATAGACTTAGAACTACTTAAATCTAACTAACCTAAAAACATCACACACATCCATGACCGAGGCAGGATTCGAATCTGCGACCGTAGCAGCAGCGCGGTTCCGGACTGAAGCGCCTAGAACGGCTTTGAAGGTCAGTAAAACTTTGCAACATATCTGTTTTGTACGAGCTGTAAATAAATAGTTGCCACTATTAAAGTTCCAACCCTCGTATAAGCATACAGTATTTTCTGAAATGATCTTTACAGCTTTGATCACGTATATTTTAGAAATGGGAATAGGTAGAAAGGTGCGGTTTGCGGCATGGTGTTCACACACACACCTGAAGCTGACTTTTTTAATTTTTATTTTCCCGTGTTAGCTACTGACTGGCCACCCTCCAGCAGTTGCCACATTGTATGGAAGGGTTGGTACAGACCAGATCCGACACCCAGGTCCTGCGATGCCTCATTATGTTTTCGTCTTCGGGTGAGACTTGCACGAACTGAAAACTCGCGTCAGAGCAGCAATAGCGCACTTTAATGAGCCCATCCTAATGCTCGTATGGAACTGGAATAACGCTTAGATAACTGACGTGCTACAGATGGTGCACACAAATTGAGGTGACCATAAGTCCCTCCATCGCCCCTTTTTCCGTTACAATCACCATTTTCCTACTTCCGCCCCGACTTTTTACGAAAATAATTCGGGCATCTATGTGTCCCGGGTTTAACAATGATGAAACGATTTATCCAGAATTATTTGTTGATTTCACCAGTATCGGTATGTTGTTACTGAAAGGGCATTTTCCAAAATGAATAATATACAGAGCAGTAACAAAACACAAACTGAGAGTTTGTGACTAGAGTGAATTACGATGGAACTTGAGTTGAATGTTTTCATAATGCTGTTGAAGAATACAGACATGTTGAAGAAAATTTACAGCACTGATGAATACTGTTGTGTCTCGGTTCGCTAGACAAACAATCAAACAACTCGTATTAATGAGTTTTATTACAATTAATCGTATACAATACTTTGATATGTATCGCAAACAAAGGACGATATACAAAATAAACAGTCTTCTTCAGAATAGAGAAACACAAGTCTGTGCTACATAGAGAGTGCTAAATAAGTGGCTAACACTGAAGCTGCTATGTCCTCTTCACTTAGGAGCCGCTGCTGTCGTGTTGTCATCCTGGAAAAGGTCGCTCAACGTGCGATCGTCTGACTTCTTCTCACAGCAGTCTCTTCTCTTTCGATCCCGACTGGTCTGCCGGCGCTTGACTTTATCACCGTAACAAATACTGCATGTCGGCTCGTACTCCTTCATCGTAGTAGGTACTAATGAAATAAAAATTAATGTACTTTTTGTAAAAAATTGAAGTGATAGTTTGCATTTATTACATTCAATTAAGACTTTGTTAACAATATCAAATTTTTCATGTGGCCCGACCTTGTCTCTGGAAAATGTGGTCACCTTAACACACTGAACTTTGTTAAGCGGCTACTACTGCCATAGGTATGTATGAACATTATGCCGCAAACTGCGCTTTTCTGCCTACCCCATTTCTGAAATATATGTGCTCGAAGTTGTAAACACAATTTTGGAACACGCTGTATTTTCCATACTTTTTTATTGAAACAATGAGAAGGCGCCGACAATGGGCGATCGCATACACCGCGACGCAGGCACACCCACCAGACAACTGAATATCTTAAACGTCATTTGACTTCTAAATCATTGAGCTGAATAAAACTGATTTCATTTACGTTCATATTCCTTACAGCAAATTAGTACTACGTCTGAACACGAGCGTCTCTATAATGCGCTTTCACAAATCCTTGTGACTCATGTCTGCTGGTCGGATGGAGGCATGCGCCCTCTGGCGTTGTGGTCACTGAGCCACAAGCCAGAAATAATTCTCCCTCTCGTGTCCCCGCTCCCCGTGCAACATCGTGGCCGTCGATCAACTTACACTATGTGATCAAAAGTATTCGGACACCCCCCAAAATCATACGTTTTTCATATTAGGTGCATTGTGCTGCTACCTACTGCCAGGTACACCATATCAGCGACCTCGGTAGTCATTAGGCATCGTGAGAGAGCAGAATGGGGCGCTCAGCGGAACTCACGCAATTCGAACGTGGTCAGGTGCTTGGGTGTCACTTGTGTCATACGTCCGTACGCGAGATTTCCACTGTCCTAAACATCCCTAGGTCCACTGTTTCCGATGTTGTAGTGAAATGAAAACGTGAAGGGACACGTACAGCACAAAAGCGTACAGGCAGACTTCGTCTGTTGACCGACAGAGACTGCCGACAGTTGAATAGTGTCGTAATGTTTAATAGGCAGACATCTATCCAGACCATTACACAGGAATTCCAAACTGCATCAGGGTCCACTACAAATACTATGACAGTTAGGCGGGAGGTAACTTAGATTTCATGATCGAACGGCTGCTCATGAGCCACACATCACGCCGGTAAATGCCAAACGAGGCCTCGCTTGGTGTGAGGAGCGTAAACATTGGACAATTGAACAGTGAAAAAACGTTGTGTGGAGTGACGAATCACGGAACACAGTGTGGCTGTCCGATGCCAGGGTGTGGGTATGGTGAATGCTCGGTAAACATCATCTGCCAGCGCATGTAGTGCCAACAGTAAAATTCGGAGGTGGTGGTGTTATGGTGTGGTCGTGTTGTTTTGCATAGCACTATCACAGCACAGACCTACATTGATGTTTTAAGCACCTTCTTACATTCCACTGTTGAAGAGCAATTCGGGGATGGCGATTGCAATTATCAACACGATCGAACACCTGTTCATAATGCACGGCCTGTGGCGGAGTGGTTACACGACAATAACATCGCTGTAATGGACTGGCCTGTACAGAGTCCTGATCTGAATCCTATAGAACACGTTTGAAATGTTTTGGAACGCCGACTTCGATAACTCTGCTCTTTGCAGCACTCGGTGAAGAATGGGTTGTCATTCTCCAAGAAACCTTCCAGTATCTGATTGAACGTATGTCTGCGTGAGTGGAGGCTGTCATCAGGGCTAAGGGTGGGCCAACGCAACATTGAATTCCAGCATTACCGATGGAGGGCGCCTCGAATTTGTAAGTTATGTTCAGCCACGTGTCCGGATACTTTTGATCACATAGTGTATCGAGATGTAGACTTCAAGCTTAGCTATCTAACATCATACACGCTTGGTTTTGTCACCACTACAAAATCAAATTTCATTTTGGAGGATATAGGTGGTACTGCTGATATCTTAAGCTACACCACCATTCAGACCGGCTCGAACCACCATCTCTGACTCTGCACCGCCCCCATCACACTAGATTACAATCTCTAAAATCAACTATGAAGCACCAAGTCAGTCCGAAAACACAATATGAAACATGAGCAGACGTAGATAGCTGCTACCGCATCCGGTTATAGGTATTGTGTTCTGTAGGATACAGTTCAAATCAGTTTGGCGAATAGTAATAATATTACGTATGATTATCAGTAAACTTAAGGTAAAACTTGAGATAACGTAGTAAACGAAGTGGATGAATGGACTGTGAGAGAACATGAAAACAAGAGACTGTAAACATTTGAGATGTAGTGCTGCAGGAGTAAATTGAAAGGTAAGCGGACTGAATAAGAAATGAAATTTTTCTGCTTAGAATTGACGAGAAAATGAAATGTCGTACACGTTCATTAGAAGAAGGGACATGACATCAGGTAATAATTTTTATGTTACTAGAGGGTGTTACAGAAGTGAAACCCTTTAAGGGAAGATTAATCTGACTATAATAGAGAACATTGGTTGCAAGTACTATCTGTAAAGGGCAGTCAAATGAAAACAAGACAGTTGAAGAAATGTAAGTAGTCTGTTGATTATTTCAAAAGTAATCGCCATCACTGTTAATACACTTATCCTACTGTGAGACAAGATGGTCAATGTCTTCATGGGGAAGTAATTGCGGTTGCCTACGGAACGATGACTGTAGTGCGCACCTCTTCATCGGAAAGAAATCGCTGGCCTCAAATGTCTTTATTGAGTTCGCAAGAAATATGAAAATGGCATGCGGAGAGATAGGGACAATATGATGGATGTGTTAGGGATTCCCAGCGAATATCCTGCAGTATACTCGAAACAATCTTGGCAACACGTGAAATCCTGGCTAAGTTCTAGAAATTTCGCTGGAAAACACACGTTCTTCATACAGTCCCGATCTCTCCCCATGTTTTCGGAGCGCTGAAGAAACTCATTTGTGGCTTCGATTTTGGAGCTCTGAAGAAACATATTTGTGGCTTTCTATTTGCTTCTGACGCCGAGGAGCCCGCGTGGATACAATGATAGTTCCCTAGGCGAGGGGCTAACGAACTTTTCCTCTGACAGAAGACTTTGAGAATCCTGGTACGTTAGTGGAACGCCTTGTTTATTTTAGCGTCAATAAAATTAATAAAATTAAATAAAACAAGAAGAATTTGCTTCACTCAGTGATTACTGCAATTATATATCATAATTAACTTAATAAAGTTTGAAAAATAAGAAAAATATCGAAAAAGCTTCGCCAGTTTTTCAAGGAGCAGTTATTCACTTTCCGCGGAACACTAGTGATCCCCAGAACACAGTGGGAGTAATCCACACAGTGTGTCCCAGGTCCTGTAGGACTGTGACTGGGAAAAATAAAAACTATTGATTATGGTCAAAAAATCACAGTATTTATTTAGAATAGTCCTCTCCTGAATCTATACATAAACGAAATCATTTTTAAAGTGTTTTAAAACAGTCACTGTGGTTCTTTCTTGGAACTACATTTAGTACTGCAGTACAGTTTTCTTTGAGGTCTTTAACTGGGTCGTAATGGCGTCCTTTCATAGCCAACTTCAATTTGGGGAACAATCAAAAGTTGACTGGGCGAAATCCAATGCATATGGCGCGTAATCCAGGTCTGTGATCCGTCTGTTGGCCAAAAGCCCAAAACCTCGTTCATGATCTTCACTTTTTCGGAGGAATACAAAACATAATACAAAATTTGATGTTGCCACACTGCTCCTCCGTCATTCTCCGCCGAGTGTCAGGTACGTACTGTTCCCACAGTTGTGGCCAGGATGCCTGCTGCAGCGAGGCTAGCTAGTGCTTTGACCTTCTACACGGTTGTCGTTGAGACGTCAAGGATCGTAACACCACAACTCGTCCTAGGATAGCACTGCCGTTTGGAATTTGACACAGGCAGCCCTGACATAACTGAGGCCCACCGTTTATTAACAGTTATGGCGTCTACTTTTGAAATATTAAGCAGTTCGCTTACCTTTTTCCATCTGTTTGGTTTTCATTTGACTGCTATTTGTAACATTAAGACATTGTGGTGGACCGCATCAAACCAATCAAAAGGTGGATGACAAAAAAGGACGAAGCAACAATGTCGCCTGTTCAGAATATGAAACTGCATTCGGCCGGCCGCGGTGGCCGAGCGTTTCTAGGCGCTTCAGTCCTGAACCGCGTGACTGCTACGGTCGCAGGTTCGAATCCTGCCTCAGGCATGGATGTGTGTGATGTCCTTAGGTTAGTTAGGTTTAAGTAAGGGACTGATGATCTCCGATGTTAAGTGCCGTAGTGCTCAGAGCCAGTTGAACCATTTTGAACCAAACTGCATTCGGCTGACTGATGCAGTTACTTTCTGAGCTTCTTTCGTATATACAGTAGTTCACTGTAAGGTATATACTGTGTCCAGACTAAGCGCCTGCAACTCTCGCTTCCCGCGAAGCAGACCGGTACAACGGGCCCCGGACCGAGTAGGGGTCAGCCTGGCCGGTCGTCCCGGAAACACAGACGCTTTCCAGAGACCACCAGGAAGCGTCCACGGCGCCGCAAGAGGTCGCTACAGCCGCGGACCTCTTTCCTTACGCTCGACACGTGACTACAAACAGAGCCAGCCATATCCATGCGCCGAGCAATATTTAGGCTGGCGCAGGAGCCTGGAGGGGCCCCCCTACCCTTCATCTCTACACCCTACATCTCCTTTCCCAAGTTGGCTTCCATCAACTCCCCCTTCCGGATGATGCCCTCTCTCCCTCCATTTATCCCTCCTATCAACTCTGATCCTCACTCCCCCTCCTTCTTTCCTCTGTCCTTTTCCCGGGCTCCCTCTCCCCCCCTTCCATCCTCTTTCTTCCCCACCTCCCCTCTCTTTACCCCCTTCTCTCCCCCGAGTCCTTTTACATTTCCCTCCTCTGCCTACTCTCATTCCCTCTCGCGTCTGCCCTTCTCCCCCTTTATTAGTCGTCTCCCTCCTTGGTTCCCCTCCCCCTTTTTCGTTTTTTTCCTTCCTCTCTCCTTGTTCTTCCCCCTCCTCCAGGTCCCCCGCCCCCCCCCCCCCCCCCATCTGCCTTTGGCTCGGGAGTGTCATCTTTGTGCCGCCACTTTCGTGCAGTGTTCTACAGTGAGTGTTCCGTGTTGTGTTTTTTGGGAAGTGTTGCGAACGGCCATCATACTGTATTGCGAACAGAAACCAGACTGTCGCCGTGTTTTTTAATTGTGTGTGTACTGTGTTGCTTGTCTGATTCCTGTGTCTTTTATTAACATTGCCAACCCCCTTTTGCTTTCTGTTTTAACTTTCCGCATTTTTCCGCCATTTTACACTTTACGTCACCGTTTCATCGCCTGTTTTCTTGTTTCTTTTCTTCTCCCGTTTTTAAAATAGAAGTCTGTAGGCTGTAGAGCAGCGTACTAGGCTGCTGCCAGCCCGTCCCCTTCGGGGAGAATTGAAAATCAATAAAGGAAAAAAAAAAACCTGGAGGGACGGTTCACGCCAAGCGAGCCCACTGGTGTCACCGTAGCCGCCGCGTCATCGTCCACCGCCGCCAGCGTACCGGAGCCATCCTCGCAGGGCCCCCACTCGTCCTCGGACTCCGCGCCGCTCTTCACTAGACGCCCGGGGCTAGATTTGGTGAAGTTGTATGGTTACTACAGACAGTTTATGTTTGGAAGAACTTCTGATTTAGTTATTGGTAGCCTTGGAGGATCAGTCCTACCTCACGAATATTGTTTTGTAAATTTTGTAGAAAGTCTTTAGTTAAAATAAAAACGCTATACCTCTCACTCAGATTTTCCTATCTGCGGACGGCGGATATATTAGTATAGCTTCCCTTTGACACCAGACTGATTTTTCTCCATGATCAGATTGTCTTTATTATGTTACTGAAGTTACATTAGAAAGTTTTATCTGATGAAGAACGAGATGTTGGACGACCTAAACACTCGATCGCAAAAAGTTGTGGTTTCCTATATCATAATGTGACAGAAATGGAGACATTGTATCATAGCAGGGCTGGAGACTTGAACTAAGTCCCTGAGAAGGAGCAAACGCAAGGAACTTGCGGTGCTATACGCCTTCATTACTTCTCAGATCTGGGGCCCCGTCATGAATCCCGTTACTGGCAGTAGGAAGGCGTATTGCGGAGAGTGGGCGCCCGCAACGAGGCGTTTAATTTCCGGCACGTAAGAGGTCGATGTCAGCGGCCTGACTAACAGCTGTCCTCCTCGCGAAACCAACAGCCGCCTCCGCGTCACCGCTTCCGCGAAATGGTATCGACTCGCGCTCAGCACGCGCTCTGTGGTGCAAAGATCATTCAGGTTACTTTTAATCAGTCTTCATCCCAAAAAATTTTTATTCACATGTGAATAAAGTTTTTACAATCAAAACAGATTATAAGTAACATTGTATAACCAGTGATTGCTGTGTCCCATCAGACATTATGTCTGTTTTTGCAAAGATCATTCAGGTACTCACACCCAGAACCAGAACTCGCTCAAAAACGTGTTTTTTGTGTAACAGGTCTGTTATACTGTAAAATGAATAAAATAAAATAAATAGCCAACTCTGTGATAATCTTTACCTGTGGGAACTTTGTGATCATCTTTACCAGTGGGATAATCTGCCCCGACTAGAATAATGTACAGGAGAATGAGAAAATTGAACATCTGTTAGATGAAGATAAGTTGGGCTTCAGAAAAAGTAACGACACAAGAGAGACAGTTCTAACATTGCGCATGATACTGGGAGAAAAACTTGAGAATAGTCAGAACACATTGATATCATTTGCCGACAAGGGAGAACAGTCGAAAGTGTACAATGGTGCAAGATTCAAATTTTCTCAAAAGTATAGGGAAAGATGGATGACGTACAGGGTATCCAGCGAAGGAATCCCTGATTTCAAAATTAAATATTTCGAAAACTAATATCGACAGACAAGAGCGACGAAATGTATGTTTATTCTAAAAGCTGTAAGAATTTAATACGCAGGTTCTGAAATAGTTCGAACAGCTGCTAACAGATGTCGCTGTACGCTGTGCAGCTTGTACAGTATCAGCGTGTGTGATTAAATTCTTCCTTTTGAAACACGTATGTAACGTAGCAGCGATGGTGAGACATGATAAAATCTTCGACCAGAGAGCCATTTATCATGGTTAGTTAGTCTGCGCTTGACCGCGCGAGTGTTGCGAGCGGCAGTCGGTCAGTAGTCGTCGTGCAGTAGTCTGTCAGTAGTCGTCGTGCAGTACAGTTGCGAGCACTGTCAGTGGACAGTATGTCGGTAGTAGCAGCCCAGTGCAGTTGTGTGTGAGGAGTCGGCGGGCGTCGACATGGCATTCTGGTCAAGATTCAGGACGAGGTATATTATTTTTTAAACAAGGTAATGAATCAGCAATGCTCAGCCAATAATGTAAATCAACTGTAACTAATTTGTGCAATAATCGCCCCAATAATAATTTTGATTTCAAAGCAATTTTTAAAAAAGAACCTTTTTACTGGACCAACGATCTCCTTCCATTTCCTTTAAAGAAAAGTTTCAGTTAAATTAAAAAAAAAATATTATTTGCAATGCATTTCCTCCAAGCCGTGGCCAACAATAAGAGCAGAAATTTGACATGCAGTTATACTGAGGTAAGAAATTAATTCTGATTTCTTGCACAGGGCCAAAGACCGATATTTCGGTTTAATTGAATTTTCATTGTCACTGAAGTTTCATTAGCACTGAATTGTTTTTCATTATTTTCGTGACAGCTTATACTTTGAGTCAGATTGCGATTCTCATTTTTTATTGTCATTAAATTTAATTGCTAGGGAGGTTACGCTTGCTACCATTTCAATTAAATATTGTATGTCCTTTTAAATTTTCTGTGGGGAGGTTACACTTTGTAAGCAGTCTTTGCAATTACTACACAATATTTTCCAAATGGCCTCCATTCCGTAGGGATGTCTTACGGGAAATGGATTCCGATGCCACACAGGTCGCCGATTCTAGCTCCTCCAGCTTGGTGGGATGGTTCCGGTAGTCTTTGTCTTTCGAAGCGCCCCATGACTTCATCAAGAAAGCGGAACACATGTTTGGTGCCATGTGCTCTGGCCCATCTTCCATGAGCTGCCCGGTGCGTGGTCGATGCTACAATGCTAGCTGTGTGGCGACAAATTGTTCCAAAATGATAATGTAATGAGCTACGGCGCTCTATTTATGGGCGCTACGTACTGCGACTACAGCACCACATGTTACCGGCTTCTAGAACTATTTCTAAACTTCTGTACAACTTAAGTACAAAATTCTAACAGCTTTCAAAGTAAACATGCCCTTTGTTGCAATCGTGTACCCATCTTAGTATTCGAGATATTTAATTTTCCAAGAGGCGACTCTTGCACTTGACACACTGCACAGTATGTATAAGGAACAAGAAGGAACAATAAGGATGGAAAACCAAAACGAAGTACTGGGATTAAGAAGAGTGTAAGCCATGGATGTTGCCTTTCTGCCCTATAGTCAAATCCTACAGCGAAGAAGCAATAACTGAAATAAAAAACTTGTTCAAAACTCAGGGCGAAAGAACGTCAGTGATAAGGTTCCCTGATGCCACTCCTATCCTCATGAAACTGAAAAAGCATTACAAGAAATACGGAACGAAATTAAGAATATTGAGCACAGAATACAGATTGAGAATAAATCTAGGAATGACGAAAATGTTGAATAGTAGCAGAAATGAGATTAGCGATAAAATTAACAACATAACTGGGGACTATGAAGTTGACGAAGGGAAGGAATTCTGATGCCTCGGAAGCAAAATAACACGAAATGGACGACATTTTACGTAGATGAAATGGACAACATTTTACGTAGATGAAAAAATAGGTCCCTAATTGGGCCGTCACATTCCCTTATATACACAGTAATATTTTCAGATCGTGTTACAACTACAACCTACACAATATTTACACATTTCTTTCGTGATCAACGACATTACTTTTCGCTTTTTGTTTTGCTGGGGACTGGAGTGTGTTCTTTTTGTGCAACTTTTCCCCCATTGACTCAAAACAGTTATTCTCTTTGGTTGTTATGGATATTATCCGTGGAAGTTCCTAGGAGCCACTTAGAGTCTCTGTAAGAACTGATAGACAGAAATTTCTTTTCGCTTTTTGTTTTGCTGGGGACTGGAGTGTGTTCTTTTTGTGCAACTTTTCCCCCATTGACTCAAAACAGTTATTCTCTTTGGTTGTTATGGATATTACCCGTGGAAGTTGCTAGGAGCCACTTAGAGTCTCTGTAAGAACTGATAGACAGAAATTTCTTCTGAAGTCAAGATCACTAAATATTATTTATTCCACGATCGCCAGTTTCGACAGAAGCTTGCCGTCATCTTCTGATTTTCAGAAATTTAAAGTGCATACATACGAATCACATAGCAGGAACACGTTTCACTTCCA
Source organism: Schistocerca piceifrons (assembly GCF_021461385.2). Taxonomy (NCBI): domain Eukaryota; kingdom Metazoa; phylum Arthropoda; class Insecta; order Orthoptera; family Acrididae; genus Schistocerca; species Schistocerca piceifrons. Next base: position 182,753,544 of record NC_060138.1, on the reverse strand, counting down.
ATACAGACTTAAGCACTTTAAATTTCCAAAGATCGAAAGATGATAACAAGCTTCTGTTGGAATAGGCCATCGTGAAATAAATAATATTTATCGATCTTGGCTTCAGAAGAAGCTTCTTTTCTTTAAATCGACAGATCGCTCCCATGCCACAAACATGTTTAACCTATAGCTGTATGAACTGTTAATGGAATTCAGTCTCAGTCCATCGCTTGGATGTTGGAATCTTTCTGAAGTACCAATAACATATTGCATTAAATCGTAACAAAAAGCTCATCTAGTGATCATATAAAGATTCGTGAAATACTACAGAAAATGGTACCACAACATAGCTAGGAAACTCGCCTAAACACCTATGGATACATACTGATGTGCACGTTATATTCTGACAAAATTTTACATGCACATGATATGAAACTTTGGCAGGCGTCTGAACCGCTTCGTGAAAAACAAATGACATCCTCTGCAGTTTGATCTAAAAATGGTTCAAATGGCTCTGAGCGCTATGGGACTTAACTGCTGAGGTCATCAGTCCCCTAGAACTTAGAATTACGTAAGGTCTAAGACTTCTTCGTTATGTTCGTTGTCTTCCTCCTCACTCTGAGAATGTGCTCATTTCAAAGCATTTTAGATAGTTCATTGAAATTTTTTGTAAATGATTTTAATTCTTTTGACAGCAATTCTTGATCGAAATTCTCTATTTATGCAAGAGGCTTTAATGCCTCATTATGAACCACATATTTGTTCAATTCATTAAAGTTTTACGTGTCAAAACAACGGAATACTTCACTAAAATTCCTTGAAATTGAATTTTGCATCTATTTTAACTGAAGGTGCGTTAATAATGACTTCGTAGATGGCAATAGAATATAATCTTTTTTGGTCCACAGACAGTGAAGCCACTTCGTCTTAACAATAAGTCATCGTGTTTGTTCGTTTTTTTTTAATATTCTTCTTAATGGCTGCGTGGTCTGTATGACGATATCAATATTTTCGGCCTACATTAATCCTTGAACTTGGGAAGCAGACAAAGTTGCATCTCTGAAAAGGTCGTCAAAATTGTATAACTGTTTTCGCAAATTTATCTCCAAACTTTTGATAAGTCCCCTAGCTTCAAGGCAGCCTGATCAGGGAGTTCAGAAAAAATGATCGTGTGGCGTCAGTTCCCAGGCGGGAAGCTCGACCGCCAAGCGCAAATCTTATTGAGTGCGACGCCCCACTGGGCGACTTGCACGTCGACAATGGGGGTGAAATGATGAGGAGGACAACACGACACTCAGTCCCTGACGGGAGAAAATCTCCGACCACCGTCGGGAATCGAACCCGGGCCCCCGTGCGTGGCATTTCAACGCGCTGACCGTTCAGCTATTGGGGCGAAGAGGGAATTTAGAGATATTGGCTTACTGCGGTTGATAGGTCAAACATTTTCCTGAATGTGAAGGCTGGCAGGATAGATTCGAATTTCAAAAAGGAATCGACCAATGCCTATGCTTGAAACGAAACCTTTGGCTCGCACTCAACGCTCGAAGATATGGCACTTAAAGTTTTCATCGGTGCGACGTGTCGAGTTTTCTCCATAACAAATTTATTTCCGAAATTCAGTCCACGCATAGAGTTGAGCTCCTAAATGATTCCTGAATAAATAGACTCCTCGAGCCCAAACAAATTCTTTGCTTCAGTACAGCTTGACGTCACGCCTCCCAACTCTAAATTTAAAGCTTGTGCGTAACAATGCGTGAAAATTAATTTTGTTACTTCTTCCTTGAGTGTCGCTTGAACACGAATATACCTGCCTGTCATATTTCCTGCATCATGAAAAGATACGCTGATAAGTCACAATATATATAAATGACCTAGTAGATAGTGTCGGAAGTTCCATGCGGCTTTTCGCGGATGATGCTGTAGTATACAGAGAAGTTGCAGCATTAGAAAATTGTAGCGAAATGCAAGAAGATCTGCAGCGGATAGGCACTTGGTGCAGGGAGTGGCAACTGTCCCTTAACATAGACAAATGTAATGTATTGCGAATACATAGAAAGAAGGATCCTTTATTGTATGATTATACGATAGCGGAACAAACACTGGTAGCAGTTACTTCTGTAAAATATCTGGGAGTATGCGTGCGGAACGATTTGAAGTGGAATGATCATATAAAATTAATTGTTGGTAAGGCGGGTACCAGGTTGAGATTCATTGGGAGAGTGCTTAGAAAATGTAGTCCATCAACAAAGGAGGTGGCTTACAAAACACTCGTTCGACCTATACTTGAGTATTGCCCATCAGTGTGGGATCCGTACCAGATCGGTTTGACGGAGGAGATAGAGAAGATCCAAAGAAGAGCGGCGCGTTTCGTCACAGGGTTATTTGGTAACCGTGATAGCGTTACGGAGATGTTTAATAAACCCAAGTGGCAGACTCTGCAAGAGTGGCGCTCTGCATCGCGGTGTAGATTGCTTGCCAGGTTTCGAGAGGGTGCGTTTCTGGATGAGGTATCGAATATATTGCTTCCCCCTACTTATACCTCCCGAGGAGATCACGAATGTAAAATTAGAGAGATTAGAGCGCGCACGGAGGCTTTCAGACAGTCTTTCTTCCCGCGAACCATACGCGACTGGAACAGGAAAGGGAGGTAATGACAGTGGCACGTAAAGTGCCCTCCGCCACACACTGTTGGGTGGCTTGCGGAGTGTAAATGTAGATGTAGTAGATGTAGATCCTTTTCAAAACCATATGCCTGTTGCAAATCTCTCGGCATATTTTTTCGCCCTATATGTTGTTCAACATTTCCTCATATTTTTGCAGTTAGCAAGGCGACCACAACTAAGTGATGAATGTGGATTTCTTCAGTTTGACGAGTTGTTCACAAATGTGCTTCTTGGCGGAGAAACACCATCAATAAATTGACTTCTTCCTCCTTCTTTCTTCGTATCGTCAGACGCAAAGCACATGCAGGCAATACAAAATATCTTATTTAATTCTAGAGCATGGGAGACAGATTCTCATCGAATTACAGCTCAACTTGGTAACTTGCGGTGGTAAACTCGATTTCCATAAAAAGGAGAGGTGTTTTTATGTCGTTGGAGAGCGTGGTCAGACAAGAAACCAATTTCTCTGCAGTGGTGATATTTCTTCTTGGCGGTGTAAAATCAGAAACGTTTTTGAATTTCACAGTAACCGTTGTCTGTCAATGTAAGTGGCTCTGGAGCTGCGCTGTCGACATTTACACTAGCTCCGGTACAGGTAGAAACTGAGACAATTGTTTTTTTAGGATTAGAAATGCATGCATTTGTTTCCTGTGCTGCTTCATGACTGATTTGTACAACAGCGGCCGCTGCCATACTCTGTTCTGAACAGCTTGCACGCGAAACAGTATCCAGTTTTTTGTTTAACTGGAAAGTTGATGATGGCCCACTACAAATAAAAATAATATACATATACGTATAATCCTACAAGGGAACTTCATCAACTCGGCCTCGTATTTTCTTGAGAAAGAAAACGCATGAGTTAGATATAAACCACAGCAGTCGATCTCAAGCGTTAATTCGGGTCATTATGCAGATACTACGCAGGTATGGCCCTCTCATCCTGCAGCTTTGAAACATTGGTGCGGTCGGGTTGTTAGTCACGTGCCTCATTTCACTGCGGCAGCGAAATGGCCGGAACGCGAAGTTTGAGCACGGAGTTTAGTAAGAGGTTTGTTTATATGTCAAAGAACTAGTGAGCCGTGCATGACTCGCCGTCCCACCATTTGGTATTTTACACCCTGTTTAAACATATTTCCATCTCGCTACGTTGATTTAAATTACTGGCGTTACTGAGTTGCTGTTTTGCCTGAACGTCATCGGCGCTAGTAGCGCGTATCGATATATCCCCTCTGATAGGATATGTGCTCGGCTGCTATTACTTCCCGGTTGTCATGTGTCGTGGAGTCAGGCGGAACGTGCGAGGAGGAGAGTTCACGGCGGCAGTTCGCGTCGTGAGTTGGGCCCTGGCAGTCAGTTGCAACGCGTCTGGAGCGCAGCCCGGGCCAGCCAGTCGCCGGCTTGCTGCAGCAGTGAGCCCTGCGTGGACATCGCCCGCCCGACCATTGCCGCCACGCATCACTTAAACCGGGTCTGACCTTTGGTGGATTGTTGGTCGGTCTGAGGACATCTCCGTGCGGCGTAGTCTACTGGGCCGTTGGCGGCCTCTGCGCAGTTTCGGAGTCTGTCTGGAGCTGTCCGATCGGTACGAGCATCGTCGCTCGCCGACCTAGGTCGTGAAGGTTGAGTTGTTTTGAGCATTACGTTGTTGGTTCCGGCGTTGCTGTTGTGGAGGTTTTCCTGTGAGCAACAACAAGTGAAGTGTTCGAGATAGCCGCCGTCAGGTGGAATTGATCAAATTAATTTGCCCATAATCAAGTGCACCAGCGGAATTTTCTGCCTTGTGGCCGTTAGTGTTCTGGTTACCTGCCCTGGCCGCTAACGTAGTTTTTAGGCAGTGTCTTTTCCTCACCTGTTGTTGCTGCTCAACATGGTGTGTAGTTTTGGCAGCTCAGTTCACATATGCGTTTGTTTGGGAATAGTGATACTTGAAATTTTTTTTTGGGGGGGGGGGGGGCTTGAATTCTCGTATACTCCGTGGTGGCAAGCAAGCGTTTGGTCGGTCGGTCCGTGACTGTCCCTTGGTTGGGTTCGCACGAATTAAGTGTAGTTGGACTCACCACCCGTCTCGCCTAAGTGAACGAGGGCAGACCGATCCACTACTGAGTGCCGTTCTCTTAATTATCCTTTCGGCAGTGTTAATGTTGTTGTAATTTAACGGTATTTTATATTTTTAATTTGGCAAGGTTAGTTGTGGGCCTTCAGCCCTGGAAACATGTTCTCAGAGTTTCCTTCAAATCCAAACATTATCGCCTTCTGCTCTTGAAAGGTTATTGTAATTTCCTCTGAAAGATTTTACAAGTTATTGTGGGCCTTCTGCCGTTAGTGCTGCAAAAGGAAATTTTTAAACTTAATGTATTGTTTTACCGATTGTTGCAATGTATATTTCCTTAATTTGCAGAATTTAACCTTGCGGCCTTCAGCCATTTTATCGCGTTTATCTCTTTCTGTGCACCTTGTGGACCATCAGCCCTTTTAGCATCTTAAAACATTGTGGCTTTCCGCCTTCAGTAATCATCATAGTATATTCGGAATTTTGGAGATTTAATCCGGCGGCCTTCAGCCGCTCCGAATGCTGATCACATATATGTATACGATTTATCTTCTTCGTAAATTTACTTGTGTGTGCCATGTCTTTTGAAAACTGAACTTATTCTAAAGCATCTCTTTGGGGGCCTTCAGCTACGAAGCAAATTTAATTCTTTCAAAAGTATATTTGTGAACTAAATGATAATAAATTACAATTGTGAAATGAATCCGACCGCAACTACCTTGGTCCTTTCCACAATCCTAATTACCTGTTAGCCCTGCGTGATTTTGCGGGCGTTTCAACTAGAACTCTTGAAAGTTATGACGGTAACATCAATATTGGTGGTTATTGGACGAATTCTGTACGCGTTAAACGAAAGCACATGACACTTCCTTTGTGCTTTTCGTACACCTTCCAACTTCGTTGTAGATATCATAGACAGCTACACGGATGAAAAGGTGATAGGTATAGTGGAAAATAGTCGGTTGACGTTCGGTACATGTGTACAAGAGGATGACGACGGCGATAATGAAGCTGCCATTTCACCACCGTCAGGTTCTTCGAACACTTTCATTGCGTCAACGGGGCTGTGGCGTAAAGTTGAGGAGATCGGTGATGGTGAAGGCTACTTTGCCCTGTCGGTAACAGAGGAATATATGCAACAGGCATTTTGGAAAAGTGGAATCTATCTTTCAGGGCCGTCAAAAAGAGCTTTATATTATTGAAACAGAAAAGGGATGTGTATGTTTGGAATAAATACGCCGAAAACCATGAGACTCATCGCCAAAATTTTGCAAAAGTAAATACAATCTGTTTAAATAAATTTAACTATGCATACAGCAATAAGTTCACGATCCGCGACGTTAACGTAGAACAGTTCAAGCTGCAGTGGAGTTGGGCCTAAGAAATTTCAAGGCTACTGCCGGCTGGGTTTACACCTTCAAAAGGAAATGTGGTATTGTGTCACGAAAGGTAGCCATGTTACAGCAATAAAAACGCTACACAACGAATCAGCCATAATTACTGCTGCGAAGAATTTGTCGCCGATAACCAGAGTTGTTATGGAAGCGGTCGGTAAACAGAATGTTTACAATATGGATCAGAGTAGGTTTAATTTAGAAATGAGGTCAGGTCGAACTTTTGCAAAAAAAGATACAAAATATGTCATCACAGTCATATAAGGCCGTCAGTAAGACGACTCATAGCTACACAATAATGCCAACGATATCTGCAAATGTACACTAGCAGTGACCTCTGTTCCTCTGTTTATTGTTTTAAAAGAACCGACCGGATCGTTTGGGACGAGTGTCAAAATTTGTTTCACACGGACAATATTGTTGTTAAATGGCGGGAAGAAGTGTTCTATAAAATCATCCGAGATGATAACAGATCAGTTTTAATAGTGGACTCGTGTGATGGCCAGAAAGGATGGTCATTGCATGAAGGATACGGAGTAGAAGACACCGTCTTTTCCGTACTGATAGTACCACCAGGTAGCACTGCCAACCGCTAGATGTATTTGGCATCCGCGTGTTCAAGGGGCTTGTCCGGAAGTTTATCAACTCGGTACAACCAGTGTTTCGGCCAGTCTTCCAGTACGCGTCGTAACTAAGCGGCTACATAAGTGACCGGCGAGAATACTGTGAACACCCAGTGGAATATTATTTTGACGCTGGTGAAGTGATACGTTCATTACGTCAAAGTGCGCGATTTCTGAAATGCAGCTGGGGTCAAAGATCCCTTTGCTTTGAACATTTTTGTAGTGCGAGTCATAATTCCAGTGGAAACGAATGAGACGGTTTTTCAACATTTAGTGTGCCGTAAGTTAACTTTGAATATTATCGACGCACGCTGCTTTCATTGATACGTAAAGCTGACACTATTAAAGTGGAGTAACATTGTATGCGTTAGACTGTATGGGTTGTTTTTCATACTATTATTCCCTCCTATAGCTCTTCAAAATTCACGTTTTGTCACTTCATTGCACAGTACTTCACGTCGGGGCACGACGCGGCCGCAGGAAAGCGGGACACATAACAGATAAACCCAGTGCGCGATTGTTTAAAAGCCGTCCGTTCAGAGGGACATAACCGGGTAGTATATGCATAATGGCCCGAATTTTCGCATGAGATCGATTGCTGGGGTTGATATCTAGCTCATGAGTTTTTTTTCTCAAGAAAATACGAGGTCGAATTGATGTAATCTCCTTGTTACTTATAGGACACAATATTTTGCAATACGATAACGACAAAAAAGTTAGGGTGCACTTCAGGGTTTACGAAGTCAATAAACGATTCCGTTGTTAGGCCAATGATGTCCAGGAAGTGGAATTTATGTTATATTATGTCCCATAAACTGTATGCAATCAACAATTGCCGATTTATATTACTGAAATGTGTAATGGTAGTGACACACCAAAATCACAATAGTAATCCGTTGTAATTGCTACATATTTTATAACAATCAAAAGCATTATAAAATCACAATCACAATAATACAGGAGACTGCCTTACACGGCCAGATCACTTTGACAAATAACGATTAACCTTCTTTAACCGGAACAAGACACATAAAACTTTAAATTTCAATATGACTAGGTAAATACACTCAGGTAAAGCTTTACTTAAAGAGTTTAAATATCCGTACAATTCCCATCAGAACTCTCATTACTTCCAATCAGGTGAGGAAGAGATTAAGGGTAAGAACACAGATCTTTTAAGGTTTGGCTAGCCAACTTTCGTAAAAAAACTATGTACAAATGACTAAAACAATTAAGGAAGTGCTTTAATTTTGACCAAACCAATCTTCAAATTTACTTACTCAGTTGATTAATCCACAATATACTTAGAATGATTACAACTGAAACATGAGCATATGACAATACCCCTAAAATGCGGTCGCTTCAATATTGCGTGTGAATTAGTGATAGACGCGAACAGACCAAGGATTCAAATCAATACGAGAGATCCACGAGACAGGAAATGACATAGAAATGTACTCAACTTTGCACTGCAATTGAACTTCAGATGCTATAATTCTCCACCGGAAAGATGGAATCACGCAACAGTGACAACATAACCCAAGATGTAAAGGAGAGGACGGGGCCTTAAATACACTCCTGGAAATGGAAGAAAGAACACATTGACACCGGTGTGTCAGACCAACCATACTTGCTCCGGACACTGCGAGAGGGCTGTACAAGCAATGATCACACGCACGGCACAGCGGACACACCAGGAACCGCGGTGTTGGCCGTCGAATGGCGCTAGCTGCGCAGCATTTGTGCACCGCCGCCGTCAGTGTCAGCCAGTTTGCCGTGGCATACGGAGCTCCATCGCAGTCTTTAACACTGGTAGCATGCCGCGACAGCGTGGACGTGAACCGTATGTGCAGTTGACGGACTTTGAGCGAGGGCGTATAGTGGGCATGCGGGAGGCCGGGTGGACGTACCGCCGAATTGCTCAACACGTGGGGCGTGAGGTCTCCACAGTACATCGATGTTGTCACCAGTGGTCGGCGGAAGGTGCACGTGCCCGTCGACCTGGGACCGGACCGCAGCGATGCACGGATGCACGCCAAGACCGTAGGATCCTAGGCAGTGCCGTAGGGGACCGCACCGCCACTTCCCAGCAAATTAGGGACACTGTTGCTCCTGGGGTATCGGCGAGGACCATTCGCAACCGTCTCCATGAAGCTGGGCCACGGTCCCGCACACCGTTAGGCCGTCTTCCGCTCACGCCCCAACATCGTGCAGCCCGCCTCCAGTGGTGTCGCGACAGGCGTGAATGGAGGGACGAATGGAGACGTGTCGTCTTCAGCGATGAGAGTCGCTTCTGCCTTGGTGCCAATGATGGTCGTATGCGTGTTTGGCGCCGTGCAGGTGAGCGCCACAATCAGGACTGCATACGACCGAGGCACACAGGGCCAACACCCGGCATCATGGTGTGGGGAGCGATCTCCTACACTGGCCGTACACCACTGGTGATCGTCGAGGGGACACTGAATAGTGCACGGTACATCCAAACCGTCATCGAACCCATCGTTCTACCATTCCTAGAGCGGCAAGGGAACTTGCTGTTCCAACAGGACAATGCACGTCCGCATGTATCCCGTGCCACCCAACGTGCTCTAGAAGGTGTAAGTCAACTACCCTGGCCAGCAAGATCTCCGGATCTGTCCCCCATTGAGCATGTTTGGGACTGGATGAAGCGTCGTCTCACGCGGTCTGCACGTCCAGCACGAACGCTGGTCCAACTGAGGCGCCAGGTGGAAATGGCATGGCAAGCCGTTCCACAGGACTACATCCAGCATCTCTACGATCGTCTCCATGGGAGAATAGCAGCCTACACTGCTGCGAAAGGTGAATATACACTGTACTAGTGCCGACATTGTGCATGCTCTGTTGCCTGTGTCTATGTGCCTGTGGTTCTGTCAGTGTGATCATGTGATGTATCTGACCCCAGGAATGTGTCAATAAAGTTTCCCCTTCCTGGGACAATGAATTCACGGTGTTCTTATTTCAATTTCCAGGAGTGTATCTCTCTGTCCCCGTGGTGCTCTGCTCCCAGTATTCTCGCGTCGACCGCTGCCAATTATCTGTAACACAACACACATCAACGGCAGACAGTATTCTGAGACATAAACTACACAATCTTATCTAGAGAACAGGTGATCAATACAACTGAACAGAAAAAAATTAGCCTCCGTGAGTTACTTGGCCAGTGCCAGTCTTTAAACTTTGATTAATATGTTCGTTAAATATCATGCCCGAAAGTTAAGATGAGAAGCATTATTTCGGCGCACATTTACACGCCAAACTACCAAATGAACTACAACGTACCTCGGCGTGTCGTGAAACGCCATAGCCGGCCTTACTCACTGCTTGTTGCACTTCTAGCTACGTCTTTAACCACGCTTCATGTCGGTTGGTTGGGAGTAGCCACACTTCCTCAACTGCCGTCAAGACAGTTAGTCACGACACCGAGATAAGTTATAAACAACTAAAACAATTCCAAAGGATTTTTGGTACACTGGCATATCCGATTAAGACGAACGCAACCCACCGAAGTAACTCGGTGACTCAACTTCAATTGGCCGGCGTAGCTTATAACAGACTCTAAGGAGCTTGTCCTTCTGACCTCTAGGAAAACCAGATCAACATGGGCGATGGATCTGCACTCACGACTCAACACGCCGTAGCCGCTGGCCCCGCTCGTTCGTTGTCCGACTCCTCCTCTTGCCGTCCTTGCAGTCCCACGTGACTCGCTCACCGCCGATCCCGACACACCTCTCCAGCAGAGAGCACGCACCGCCGTTAATTCCGCGCCGCCAGAGATGAGCAGAAGACAAATAAGCATCGAAGTCGACTCGAAGATCAAAATGACGATCGATGGACACTGGCGCCAGAAACGCATCAGCTCAATTATTTTCTCCAAACTAATACAATTAATATGAAACAAATTATTTTACTTTTAGACGGATGCAACTTTTGTCTAAAACAGTTAATTTTAACAAATTTCAGGCGCTTTAAATATCTAGATAAATAGGGATCAAAAACTGAAACCACGGGTAAAAGTTATTGCTAGCAAACTGTAAACCGCACTTGTTAAATAAAATAGAAAAGCAACTGCATTAGAGAGCTGATTTTTCGATTTTGAGCATCTTCAAGCTCTTCATTCAAACTCTTTATTCCTCAGATTAAGTCTTTGTTTGGTACCCGTACACTTCTCTTGGCCAGGAATTCCCTCATTGCCAGTGCTGGTCTGCTTTCTGTGTCCTCCTTCACGCGTTATTTCACTTCCAAGGTAGCAGAATCCCCTGACTTCGTCTTCTTCGTGATCACCAATATTATTGTTAAGTTTCTCCCTTTCCTCATTTATGCTACTTATAATTACTTTTGTCTTTTTCTAATTTACTCTCGTTGAATATTCTATACTCATTAGACTGTCCTTTCCATTGAAAAGATCAATCTTCACTTTCACCGAGGACAGCAAAGTTAGCAGCGAATCTTATCACTGATACCCTTTCACCCTGAATTTTAATGCCACTCTTGGACCTTTCTTTTATTTCCTTATTGCATCTTCAACGTTTGATTTGAACAGTAGGGGCGAAAGCCTACATTTCTGTCTTACATGCTTTTTAATTCGAGCGCTTTGCTCCTGGCCTCACAGTCTTACTTTAACGCTCTTATATTGTATATTATCCGTATTTCGCTATAGCTTACTCCTACTTTTCTCAAATATTGGACATCTTGTACCATTTTATATTATTGAACACTTCTTTTAAGTCGACATATCCTATGAGCGAGTCTTGATTTTTCTCCTAACTAGCTTCCATTATCAAGCACAATGCCTGCACCTTCCCGAAAGCCAAACTTATCGTCCTCTAACAGATTCTCAATTTTATTTTCCACTCTTCTCTATTTTACTCTTGATAGTGGCTTGGATGCGTCAGATGTTAAGCTCATTGTGCGATAGTTTCCGCATTTAACTGCTTTTGCTGTCTTCGGAATTGTGTGGATGATATTCTTCTGAAAGTCTTATGGACGTCGTCAGTCTCAAAGTCTACACACCAACCTGAATAGTTCTTTGGTTGCCACTTCCCCCAACGACTATAGAAATTCCGATGGAATGTTATCTATCCCCTGTGCGTTATTCGATTTCAAGTCTGCCAGAGTTCTTTTAAATTCTCTCTCTAATACTAGATCTGCCGTGTCTTCCATATCGACTAAAATTTCTTCCTCTATCATGTTACAGGCAATTCCTCCGCCTTATAGCGACCTTCAATGTACTGTTTCCATCTATTCGGTCTGCGTTTAACAGTGGGATTCTCACTGCACCCTTGCTTTTAATTTCACCGCGGTTCGTTTTGACTTTTCTGTATGCTGAGACCGTCCTCTCGACGACCATTACTCTTTCGCTTTCTTCTCATCTTTTCTGCAGTCATTTCGCTTTGATACCCTCACTTCCTATGCATTTCATTGTTCAAATGTGTGTGAAATCTTATAGGACTTAACCGCTAAGGTCATCAGTCGCTAAGCTTACACACTGCTTAACCTAAATTATCCTAAGGACAAACACACGCACCCATGCCCGAGGGAGGACTCGAACCTCTGCCGGGACCAGCTGAGCAGGCCATGACTGCAGCGCCTAAGACCGCTCGGCTAATCCAACGCGGCTGCATTTCATTCCTAAGCGATTTATATTGCTGTATTTCTGTCGATCAGGTGAAGTACGATTCGTGCCGTTTGTGAGGAAGTCCCATGTCATAACGGACTCTGAAAAAAGATGTAGTAGTGTGGCATGGCAGCCGTGCTATTGTCGTGTCCATCTGCGGAAACTGCTTGAAGGGCGCTGAAACGACGAGAGTGGAGCGAGGTGTTTGATTCCACCTCATAACAGAAGGTGGACGTCGGAGGCTTGCCCGCTCTGTAAAACAGAAAAGGTGGCTAACTGTGGTAGACCTGACGATAGAGTACAATGCTCTGCATGCACATGTGTTTTGGAATACCACCGCTCAGAGCATATTATTGAACACGATGTTTCGCTGCGGAAGGCCGCTACGTTTCCCCACGTTAACCCAACGAGGGAGCCCATTACGATTGCAAGGACACAGGATCATCGAAATTGGACCGTGGATCCAAGCACCATGACAGATGTCGACTACGAGAACATTACTGTGGACCACCTGCATACCTTCACTCTTGATATCTTCCCCGTTGGCGATAGCATCTTCCAACAGCAGAACTGTCCAGAATCACGCTAACATAGTTTCAGGAGCATGCCAGTGAACTTACGCTGATGTGTTGGCAACCATATTCGTCGGATCTGAAACCATTAGAACACATATGGGACGCCATCAGGAACCAGCTGTGTGCTCACAAACCACCGGCTTGTAGTTTACAGGAATTGTGTGACCTTTGCGTGGATGTTTTCTGCTACATACCTTTGAAAACCTACCAAAAACTTGCCGAATACATGACACGAATAACCTTTGCTGCATTGCGTTCTGAATGTGGACCAAAACGTCAAGAAGCAGGTTGTTATAATGTTTGGGTTCATCAGTCTTTGTTAACACGTGCAGTACTTAGAGAGCCTTATATCTATTGCTTGAAATTACTGTGCTATCGTATGTTCGTCGTTTATTGATCACCGAAGAGCAAATGTGTAAAGTTGGAGTTCTGCACTCTTGACGAGGGAAACATTGGACATGCTACATTATTTTCGGTCCATTCAAACTGAAGTAGTCCTGTAACAAAAACCATAATGATCACGTTATCCAAATCTCTGCCACGAACTGAGGGGCATAGGTAGCAAGTGATTCCCTTCCTCCCTTCGTTGTGCCATCTGTTGAGACTGACAAGATATAAAATTGGAAATTTGTGGTAAGTACTATGTGACCTAACTGCTGAGGTCATCGGTCCCTAAGCTTGCATACTACTTAAACTAACTTACGCTAAGTACAACATACACACCCATGCCCGAGGGAGGGCTGTAACCTCCGACGCGTAGAACCGCGCGACCTGTGACAAGACGGCCACCCCGCGCAGTGATAAGATACAATCTTTACATCATCATCATTTTCATCATCATTGAAACGCAAGTCGCGGAACTGGCGTCAACTAAAAAGACTTGCAGTACGGCGGCCGAACGCCGAAGGGGATATCGCGGCCAATTTTCAACTTACCAGTGTATTATAATCCATCACGATTTCCATAATGAGCTGTCTTAAATTAAGCATGTGCAGTTGAGAAGCGGACTGGACATTACATGTGTTACATAAGAAAGAGAATGTTCATCATCGAAATAAATATGGATTATGCTAAGTGGTATAATTAAAGTGCAGCTACTCATGGAGATCCAATGTGGGCTGTAGTAATCGTATGACAGAGAAACTCAGTAGATATACTAATGCATTAACGTGAAACCAATTCATGCTGGAAATAAATTGGAAGCAACTTTGGCCACCAGGTGCATCTGGGTCAGGTGCATCTGGCGCTGTACAGCTGCTCGTCGACGTCTCCAATATTCATATTGAACAAATTGTGTAATTGGCAGTTAGTAATATAATCGACATTATACCTTCCTCAATTGTTTGTCCTTTTCTGTCCACTTCCCGTTCCTAATCCATTATATACTGAAAAATTTCTATACGTCTTTCTTGCATTCGCAGCGCCAGATTTGCACCTGGTGACCAAAATTGGAAATTTTTTTTTTCAAGTGTAAATCGGTTCCACATTAACACTTTAGCATCTGACACGCGATAATTGCAGCCCACACTGGACCTCTGTGAGTTGGTGCACTTTAATTATAACCACCCAGTATATATATTTGTCATAGCGATGTTTCCGGGCGTTAGCAGCCTACGGTGTGGTTTCCAAGCTGATTTTCATTAAATACGCTACAAATGTAGAACGACGTCTCTTGACAATATTTCGTATAAGAGAAAAGATGATGACGGGCAACGTGTGAAATAAGAACGTAGTCGAAAGTAAGCAACTCGAGAGCATTCCAAATAGAAAGACCAACTTCATCGGACACGTACCAAGGCAGCCACTTTTTTCTTGTCAATTGTAGAGGCAGCAGCTGTGGAATATTTTCTGTGGGCCACAGTGGTTACAATAAGTAACACCGTTCATCGAAGAATTTATGCGGTCCAAGTGTACAAACAGTAATAAGATATGTACAGGATAAAAATAAATGGATGAAGACATAAACGCAACCTGTAGACTAACACAAAAATCGCTTATGTAGTTCCTGAAAAAAGACTCATTAGGGTGATACTGGATAGTAATTTCGTATCCCGGCGTTTCAGCGGTAATAACTATCACTATTAACTCGTTTGATTTCGCTTGCATATAATCATGAACTAACAATTTTTAAAAATCCATGTGAAATGCCCCATTTTGCATGGCAAAGGGATTATCATCTGACGATATATTAACATATTCATGAGATTTGAATGGTTCGGTGCGTAACATTTCCTTTATTACGCAAAACAGACTTCGTTTATTGCTCGATGTTTTAGAAAGCTATAATGCTCATGAGTTTGACATTTCCATGACACCATTCCTGAACTCTCTATAAAACATGGATCGCAGTTACGTATCGGAAAGAGCTGTATAAGGCACATTTTTTATCTATTGTAGAACCTCTGAGCGAATGAATTAGACGAACAAATAGGGTAAAATATTGGTCACCTAAAATATTGGTCACCTTCCTTAGAAGAGCAGACTGGGCCCTCTAGAACGCCTTGGATGGTGCGGTGCTGGTATCTTGGGATCACGTGACACTCCACTGGTGACATATGTCATAGCAGCGAAGTGGTGTGTGTGTGTGTGTATGTATGCCAGACGACGTTGAGACGAATGGCAGAGAGAACCTATAATGTTCGTATAGGCCCTCCATCCCGTCAGTCAAGTTGTAACTAGGCTGTTTAGGTTCTTGTGTTGGTAACGCCATGTAGCACTCAGTATGAAAATCACTGACTGTGCTGTGTGCAGACTGTGGCTGGTTAGTATTGTTGGAATATTCGCTTGTGTAGTGTTGGGCAGTTGGATGTGAACAGCGCGTAGCATTGCGCTGTTGGATGTGAGCCGCCAGCACTGGTGGATGTGGGGAGAGAGATGGCAGAGTTTTGAGAGCGGGCGATCTGGACGTGTGTCCGTCAGAAAAAGGAAATTTGTAACACTGGATGTCATGAACTGGTATATATATTATGACTTTTGAACACTATTAAGGTAAATACATTGTTTGTTCTCCATCATCTTTCATTTGCTAACTATGCCTATCAGTAGTTAGTGCCTTCAGTAGTTTGAATCTCTTATTTAGCTGGCAGTATTGGCGCACGCTGTATTGCAGTAGTTCGAGTAACGAACATTTTTGTGGGGTAAGTGATTCATGAAAGGTATAGGTTATTGTTAGTCAAATGGCTCTGAGCACTATGGGACTTAACATCTGTGGTCATCAGTCCCCTAGAACTTAGAACTACTTAAACCTAACTAACCTAAGGACATCACACACATCCATGCCTGAGGCAGGATTCGAACCTGCGACCGTAGCAGTCGCACGGTTCCGGACTGAGCGCCTAGAACCGCGAGACCACCGCGGCCGGCTTATTGTTAGTCAGGGCCATTCTTTTGTAGGGATTATTGAAAGTCAGATAGCGTTGCACTTAAAAAAAATTGTGTGTCAGTTTAATGTTGATCAGAATAAGTAAACAGAGAAATGTCTGAGTACGCTCAGTTTTGCTCAGCTGTTTGAAAATCAAATAACGTAAGAGGTTTACCAGCACTGTCATTCTTAATTTATCTAAGGGGATGTTTCAAAGTCTCTAGATTTGTTGGTATACAACCACGAACCGCCCAACATTTCTACACTGTGCAGTACACTACTCACAACATCGTGTAAGAACAAAGGTCGTCAAAATATCCTAATCAACAGGGACTGGAGACGTGTGTCACGCCTCGTCATTGAAAATTGCTTTCGATTCCGGCAGGAACTGCCGCTGTCAATAATTTCAGCGAGGATGGTCGAAGTAGAGCCGGAATCAAATGCAGACTGGCAGTAACAAGAAATGCGTTTTTTGAAAAATACAGTTTTGTTAACATCGAATATACACAGTCCATTCACATTAAAGTGACTATCGCCTATGTTTGAAGTTAATGTACGATGACCACTCGCAGGCGGCAGCACTAGCAGAGGAGGCTGTATAAAGTATGTCGCTGGAACGAGGAAAACAGCGCAGAGTGTAGTCGTTACGAAGCAGAAGTGCAGCTATTTATCTGACGTTCAAAAGGACATGACAATTGGCTTTCGGACCAAGGCTGAAGCATTTCCAAAACTGCTCGGTTGGTAAAATGTTTGGGTGCCGTAGTGGTTAAAGTACACCCTGCATGGCGAAATGGCGCTATCCAAAACCGGCTCTGAGGCAACTGTGGTACCTCATGGACCATAGATGACAAGATTGAAGGACGGTTGTGGAGACTTCTAAGAGCGAACAGATATGCGATTGTTGACCACCCAAGTGATATCAAGGTGCCATCAAAAGTGTCTCCTTAACGACCATTCAACGAACGTTGCTGCGTATGGGTATCCGCAACAGGCACCTCCTTCATGCACCCCTACCGATTCTTATTCACTGGTGATGAAGGCACGAATTTGCACACCAGTACCGCTTCTCGATGTCCACTGAGTGGCTACAGATGGCCTTTCCATATGGCACGTTTTATACTCCATCTCTCAGATGGCCGTACCCATGTGCGGCGTGAAACGTCTGAAAGTAACGGGTTCAGGTAAGGGGTGGGAGCGTAATGGTGTGGGGAATGTTTTCGTGGCATTTCCTGAGTCATCTCGTCATTATGGAAGTCACAATGGATCATCACAAGTATGCAGCTAACCATGGCTGTCGTGTTCACCCTCACATGCAGTTTGTTTTTTCTCGTCACGATGGCATCTACTAGCAGAACAACGCAACGTGTCACGCAGCTGGCAGTGTACATGTTTGATTTAATGCGCACCATGATGAGTTTACCGTACTCTGTTGGCCTCCATACATACCAGATTTAAACCCAAACGAGAATCTGTGGCGCTGTGGCCTAGCGGTTATAGGCGATTCAGTCCGGAACCGCACTGCTGCAACGGTCGCAGGTTCTAATCCTGCCTCGGGCATGGATGTTCAAAAATTGCTCTGAGCACTATGGGACTCAACTGCGGAGGTTATTAGTCCCCTAGAACTTAGAACTAGTTAAACTTAACTAACCTAAGGACATCACAAAAATCCATGCCCGAGGCAGGATTCGAACCTGCGACCGTAGCGGTCTTGCGGTTCCAGACTGCAGCGCCTTTAACCGCACGGCCACTTCCGCCGGCGGGCATGGATGTGTGTGATGTCCTTAGGTTAAGTAGTTCTAAGTTCTAGGGAACTGATGACCTCAGACGTTAAGTCCCATAGTGCTCAGAGCCATTTCAACATCTTTGAGAATCTGTGGGGACCTTCGACGGGCTGTTCGCTCTATGATTCGTCAACCGAGAAACTTGTCGCAGCTGTGTCACAGCATTGGAGTAGCCATGGCTTCACATCGCTGACGGTATCTTCCACAATCTCAATGGCTCTCCTCGTATTTTGAATAGTTCCCACACCGATAATTATGCGATACCTTTGGTAGCACACACTAAAGAGCAACGGAAGTGCATATACTTGTTATGTGGCTTCTGACCAGTAACAAGACAACTGACCGTCACAGGTATGACACGACTGCTGCACACGTGCTAGCACTTCAGCGAAGACGTCCGAGGAAGCTGGAGTAATACGTCGTTGTATATCATAGCACTATGTATGTCCGTGCAGTTGAGGTCTTTCAGCTTTCCCCACAGAAAAAGTCTGCAAGCGTCAAATCCGGCGAATGGGCTGATCAAGGCACAGGTCCTATGCATCCAATTCAACGATTTGTAAAAAAAATCATGAAGACATGCTGTAGTAATTCGTACACTATGGCAGGGCAACCATCATGCTGATATCATATGTTCACCTAATCTGCAGAGGAACGTCTTCTACCATCAGTGGAAGGTGGTCTCTTAGGGGGCTGCAATATTCGTGCGCGTTCGGCGTTGTGTCTATAAAAAACAAGTCTAGGAGCAGATGGTTCACTATCCCACACCAAACGTTTACACTCCATTGACGCTGACATTCCCCCTGATGGAGCCTACGGGTATTGTCAACAGACCACTACTGCATGTTCCGGCGGTTTACCTAACCATTATTCGTAAACACGTTTTCATCACTAAACAAGATACATGTTACATCTGGAGTATCCTGTCTTAATGTCCATCAACAGAAGTTAACACGATTCTCATAATCGTTTACATGCAGATCTAAATAGAGGGAGATTTGATAGGAATGGTATCTGTGGCGATGGAGAATTCGTAGGACACTTGCCAGCCTCATGCGATTGCTCTGGAGCTAACATTTAGATTAACTGCAATAGTAGCAAGAACATTAATGTTCCCCTCTTCTGTCTACATTTGATTCTTTCTGTTACGTTGTACAGGAGTTACACTACCACTTTCACGTAACTCGCTGAAAAGTTGAGAAATAGGTATCGAAATGGTTGACCACATACGCTGTACAAGAATGAACGGCATTCTTCCTGCACTCCATACACCACGACCATGTCGGCCTTTTATGCACTGGTTAATCCAGTGGTCTAGGGGTAGCGTCTTTGATTCACAAACAAAACGTCTTCAGTCCCGTTTTCTAAGCCCACCGCAGTTTCAATTTTGATTAATAATCAGCACTGGCGGCCGAAGAATTCCGGCATAAGAAGTCACCCTCATTCTGCCAACGGCTTTGTCAAAGAGGGCGGAGGAGCAGACAAATGTTCAGGACCCTCTCTTGTCCTTGGGGTGGTAAACTGCTCCTAAAGGCGGATGAATCAGCTATGATAAACGGCATGAGATGCAGAAAGCAATGGAAACCACTGCATTAAAGACACGTATCCACAGGACATGTGTCATGTAATCGAAGAAGGGTCATGATGATCTCTGCATTGGCAAAGATTCCGGAATAGTCCCCCATTTTGACCTCCGGAGACAAAGACTGAATAATCAGCGAAAGAATATAGTTCTAAGAGTGGGGGCGTCGAATGTCAGAAGCTTGAGAGTGGTAGAGAAACTAGAAAATCTGAAAAGAGAAATGCAAAGGCTCAATCTAGATATAGTAGGGATGAGTGAAGTGAAGTGGAAAGCAGACAAGGATTTCTGGTCAGATGAGTATAGGGTAATATCAACAGCAGCAAAAAATGGTATAACGGGAGTAGGAATCGTTATGAATAGAAAAGTAGGGCAGAGGGTCTGTTACTGTGAACAGTTCAGTGACAGGGTTATTCTTATCAGCTTAACAGCTCATGCATCCAAGTTGCCGACAAGAATAATATACAGAACAATGGAAAAGAAAATTGAGAAAGCGCTAGATGACGATCATTTTGGCTTTAGGAAAGGTAAAGGTACGAGAGAGGAAATTATGACGTTGTGGTTAATAATGGAAGCAAGACTAAAGAAAAATCAAGACAAGTTCCTAGATATGTCGACCTGGAAAAAGCGTTCCACAATGTAAAACGGTGCAAAATTTTCGAATTTCTGAAAAAAGTGGGGGTAAGCTATAGGGAGAGACGAAACATATACAATATGTACAAGAGCCAAGGGGGAATAATAACAGTGGGCGACCAAGAACGAAGTGATCGTATTAGAAAGTGTGTAAGAGAAGGAAGTAGCCTTTAACCCTACAGTTCAATCTGTACATCGAGGAAGCAAAGAGGGAAATAAAAGAAAGGTTCAGGAGTGGAATTAAAATACAAGGTGAAAGGATGTCAATGATAAGATTCGTTGACGACACTGCTATCTTTAGTGAAAGTGAAGACGAATTATATGATCTGCTGAACGAAATGAACATTCTAATGAGTACACAGTATGGATTGAGAGTAAATCGAAGAAAGACGGATGAAATGAGAAGTAGCGGAAATGATAACAGCGAGAAACTTAACATCAGGTTTAATGCTCACGAAGTAGATGAAGTTAAGGAATTCTGCTACCTAGTCAGTAAAATAACTAATAACGGACGGAGCAAGGAGGACATCAAAAGCAGACTAGCTACGGCAAAAATGACATTCCTGGCCAAGAGGAGTCTACTAGTATCAAATATCGGCCTTAATTTGAGGAAGAAGTTTCTGAGAATGTACGTCTGGAGTATAGCATTGTATGGTAGTGAAACATGGACTGTGGGAAACCCGGATCAGAAGAGAATCGAAGCATTTGAGATGTGGTGCTGTAGACGAATTTTGAAAATTAGGTGGACTCATAAGGTAAGGAATTAGGAGTTTCTGCGCAGAATCGTAGAGGAGAGGAATATGTGGAAAACACTGACAAGGAGAAGGGACAGGATGATAGGACATCTGTTAAGATATCAGGAAATGACTTCCATGGTGCTAGAGGGAGCTGTAGAGGGCAAAAGCTGTAGAGGAAGACAGAGGTCGGAATACATCCAGTGAATAATTTAGGACGTAGGTTGCAAGTGCTACTCTGAGATGAAGAGGTTAGCACATGAGAGGAATTCGTGGCGGCCAGCATCAAACCAGTCAGAAGACTAATGACAAAAAAAATAAAAAAATAAAAAAAAGACCCTGCCACAAAATATTTTAACACTAAACAGTAATTAAGAAATCCTACAAGGCCAAACTTATTTAATTACTGGAAATGATTGGTGGCCGGCCGCGGTGGTCTAGCGGTTCTAGGCGCTCAGTCCGGAACCGCGCGACTGCTACGGTCGCAGGTTCGAATCCTGCCTCAGGCATGGATGTGTGTGATGTCCTTAGGTTAGTTAGGTTTAAGTAGTTCTAAGTTCTATGGGACTGATGACCATAGATGTTAAGTCCCATAGTGCTCAGAGCCATTTGAACCATTTTTTTTAAAAATTATTGGTGTTACGTACAGGCTAAGATTTCATTCATCCAGGTTAATGAGCATTATAAGTGTCTCAGGTGGGGGGTTACGGGCAGGCGATGTAGAGGAAATGTTGAGTGCTGGAGGGGAAGTGCCTTTCTAAACTGAATCTCTGTCTTCCTCTACAGTTTTTGCCCTCTACAGCTCCCTCTAGTACCATGGAAGTCAGTCCCTGATGTTTTGACATATGTCCTAACATCCTGTCCTCCTTGTGAGTGTTTTCGATATAGTCCTTTCCTCTCCGATTCTGGTCAGAACCTCCTCATTCCTCACCTTATCATTCCACCTAATTTTCAACATTCGTCTGTAGCACTTCATCTCAAATGCTTCGATTCTCTTCTGTTCCGGTTTTCCCACAGTCAATGTTTTACTGCCATACAATGCTGTACTCCAGACGTACATTCTCAGAAATGTCTTCCTCAAATTAATGATTGTGTTTGATATTAGTAGACCTGTCTTGGCCAGGAATGCCCTTTTTGCCAGTGCTAGTCTGCTTTTGTTATCCACCTTGCTCCGTCGGTGATTGGTTATTTTGCTGCCTAGGTAGCAGAATTCCTTAACTTAATTTACTTCATTAGACTATTAATTCGATTCAGCGCATCATTTAATTCTTCTTCACTTTTACTCAGGATAGCAATGTCATCAGCGAATCGTATCATTGATATCCTTTCACCTTGAATTTTAATTCCATTCCTGAACTTTTTTTTTATTTCCATCATAGCTTCTTCAATGTTCAAATTGAACAGTAGCGGGGAGAGACTACATACTTGTCTTACACCCTTTTAATCCGAGCGCTTCTTTCTTGGTCGTCCCTCTTGGCTCTTGTACATATTGTATATTACCCGTCTCTCCGTTAGCTTACCCCTGTTTTTCTCAGAATTTAGTACATCTTACAGCATGTTACATTGTCGAACTCTTTTTCCAGGTCGGCAGATCCTACGAACGTCTCTTGATTTCTCTTTAGTCTCGCTTCCATTATGAACTGTAACGTCAGAATTGCCTCTGGTGGTTTTACCTTTCCTAAAGGCAAACTGATTGTCACCTAACACATCCTCATTTCTGGCATATAAAGCTGTAAGCAAAACACAAATGATTTTTTTTAACCGAATAGTTTCTGTAAAATCGTTTGAGAAAGATTGCAGGGTGTGCGCCTCGATTCTGTCAGCGCCGACGGGCCGAATGGTTTCAGTCACAGTCGGCCTCCCCTTCCGAACAAACGAATGAAGTCGTCCAGCTCTTTGGACGAAAACTGGTCACTTTGGATCGGCAACCATATCCTGGGCGAGCTACAGTGAACAGCATGAAGGGCGAAGCTCACGGGCTTGACACGTATTTCCAAAAGTGAGCTTTTGATAAAGCTTGCAACTACGCAAGAGTAGTATTGAGTGCCTTGGACTTGCCCCAGGTTCTGTCAGTCCTAACAGAAATACGCGTGCCTCCACTCCGTGCCGTCCAGACAGCGCCTGCCGCGGGGAGCACTCACCAGCCCTTGCGCCAACAGTCTCGGTGGCGCGGCCAGCTGCACACTCTCGCTCTCCACAAAACCCCACTGGCCTTAACCGGGCACCAAAGCACTTCGTACCTCATAATCACTACCGCATCGATACCCAAGATATCAGTGATGTGCCTGGAATGAAGTTTTCACTCTGCAGCGGCGCGTGCGCTGATGTGAAACTTCCTGCCGCGTGGTCTCAGGCTCCTTGCCACGGTTCGCGCGATTGCCCCCGTCGGAGGTTCGAGTCCTCCCTCGGCCATGGGTCTGTGTGTTGTCCTTAGCGTAAGTTAGTTTAAGTTACATTAAGTAGTGTGTAAGCCAAGGCCGATGGTCTTAGCAGTTTGGTCGCATACGAACTTACCACAAAATGAAACTTCCTGGCAGATTAAAACTGTGTACCGGACCGAGACTCGAACTCGGGATCTTTGCCTTTCGTGGACAAGTGCTCTTGCCAGCGAAAGGCTAAGGTCCTTAGCCGAGTCTCGGGCTGGTATACAGTTTTAATCTACCAGTAAGTTTTACTGTTATACCTGCTGCACGGCATATCCCCCTTTATATTGTTCCGTTGCACTTTGTGAAAGGCCTTGTCATTCTGAAATTTAGGATAATTTCAGTCTCACTGCCTATATTCACATATGGGTCCGATGTAACATAAAGGGGGAACATTTCAAGGCGATGGTTAAAATATAAACAGGAGGGCAGGAACTCAAATTATTGATGTATTATGTGCATGTTCTCATCATTCAGATCCTCACATATACTCAGTAGATCAGTGTATAAATGTTCTCTCTTTACATTATGACGAATTATAAATTTATAAATCCAGTACTGAATAATAAAATTCAAACTGTACTCTATGCTATAATTATTACCCACGGAAAGTCATATTTTTTTGTACTCATGTTCTCTCTACAACATTTACACATGACCAACATGACCACCAATGTGCGACATTTCACCTTCTGGTTCATGTTCCAAATCAGGGGCACGAAGAGTGAACTCTTACCAAGTGCTGACTAATTTCGTTACGCTATTTCCGCTGTATTATGATCTTATAATATCGTATTACCTCTGGCCCGCAATACGAAGCTTAAAGGAGCAAACGTATAGAAGCCTGTCTGCCTTCCAGAACGAGCTATAATGGCTCTTTAAGGATTTAACCCAAATTTGTGGCTCTTTCCTTCCTTTTCCTGATAAATATGTGTTCTACTGTACCACTGCCATGTGACGTTACTACTGGATAAAACCACCTCTAGAGTTTTTCATTCATTATTATTCGCATCAGTGCCGTCTGATTCCTAAGCCAACTAGTCTTCTTCCGTAAAGTTGTGTTTCTTGTCACTCAGCTAGGTGCGCTGCTGGTTGCAAATGTAACAAAACCATGAAGAAGGCATGCAACCATCGCCAGTTGCCCTGAAATGTACAAAACACTTTTTCAAAGCAGAAACGTGTAGCAGGGCGTGTTGGAAGCAGCAAGAGGGGTAATCGTGGTCACTCAAGACTGCGGTTTACCGTGACGTGGTATTGCTGCCCCCCTTGGTCGGTATCTCACAAATTTAATGCGAAAACACTGACGGGAAAAAAATCGCAGTAGCAAGAAGGAGTTCTGCGACATAAACGAAAGTCGGTACGAATGTTTCTACATCTGAAAGATTATGTGCATTTAAATTTCACGCCGGTCGCATAATGTGGCGCTAGTTACGCCACTAATGAGGATGCAAATCGGGTTGCCTCAAATACGCGATGTAAGGGTAGTGAGCGTTAGTTACCTTTGAGATTCGACGTAGTGAGTTGATGTTAGTGGCGAATGCCTTTAAGGCGACAGACACGCCATTATCAACACCTCTCTGAGTTTGAACGAAGGGCTACGAGAAGCTGGGTGTTCCTTTTCTGACACTGCAAGAAGACTTGACAGGAGTGTAGCCACCGTAGATGGAGGCACGGTAGCAAGAAGGTCGGGCTGCGGACTGCCACGATACAAAACCGACAGGCAAGACCATCGTGTTCAGCGTATGGCTCTGGCGCATCGTACTGCATCTGCAGCAGCAATTTTAGCAGCAGCTGGTGACACAGTGACAAAAAGAACTTTTAAAAATTGGTTACTTCAAGGACAGCTCCGAACCAGTACCGGGCATTCCACGGACCGCAAACCACGCCATTTGTGAAGTCCGTGGTGTCAAGCGAGAGGTTATTGGAGGGCAGGGTGGAGGTCTGTTGTGTTTTCTGATGGAAGCTGATTCTGCCTCGCTGACAGTGATGGCCGTCTGGTTTATAGATGTTAAGGGCTTGCAACCAACCTGTCCGCGCGCTAGACACACTGGACACACAGCTGGAGTTACGCTCTTGGGTGTGATTCCACATGACGACAAGAGCACTCTCGCATTTACCCCGCGCATGCTGACTGCAGGTTTGTACGTCAGTCTGGTGATTCGACCTGTTGTGCTGCCAATCATTAACAGCATTCCACAGGCTATTTACCAAGAGGATACCGCTCGCCCACGTGCTGCTGTTGTATCCAAACGTATAGTACGCAGTGTCGACATGTTGTATTGCACTACTAGATCACCAGACCTGTGTCCAATCGAGCACATATGCAATATATCGGACGACAACTTCAGCGACATCCACAACAGTACTAACCGTCCCATACTGATTGACCAAGTGTAACAGGCGTGGAACTCCATCCAAGAAACTGCGACCGGGACCTGTACATCACAATGCATACCCATTCGTATACGTGCATTCAACATTCTGGTGATTACACCGGTTTTTAATGTACCAGCATTTCACATCTGCAATGGATCATTTCGCTCTTTCATTAACCTGTGATCTTGCAGTGTTAGTCACTTAAATATGTTACCTAGACAAACAAATTCTCGATATTTCATTACTCTACATTAATTATTTTTTGGAACTGCGTTTCTTTACGTCATTGTTGAATCGATTGGTCCGACAGGTCATTACTCAACACTATCTGGGCTGCAAGACGCAACTATTGGGTGGGCGTAAGTAGAGTTGGTTCTGTGTCAGGAGGCACACTTCACTCCCTGCCATTTTCTTTGGATGGTAAGGCCTGTGGGGTCGCCGATAGGTGGAGTGAAAGAAGATTCTGACTTAGTTATTTATGTCGATAAAAATACAGATTGCGACTAGCGACTGTCAATGACCGCTGAGGAATCGCGTCGTAAGAGGCCATCAGCTCGCTCAAGGCAGCTGACAGCGCCCACTTCGCTCCAGCTGCCTGCTGCACTAGCGGTTCGCCGCTTGATATGGCCCGCTACCGGCTGTGCTGCGACGCCGCGGCAGTCTGGGACGGCGACACGAGTGTTGGGCTTAACACACGTCGACCTGGGAGTTGTTTGGTCCCCTCCTGGTCACCACTCTTCTTCGTCATCCGTCGTGCCGTGATAACTGTTGCCGTGTAGTCGTGAAGTTCGATGATATTGGCCTGCCGTCCAGGTAGGCACTATTCAGTCCACCTGAATATCAGGAACTCTTGTGTCCTGAGCCTAGTGGATAGGAAAGACATCCAGGTCCTCCTATCTGCGACAGAGGTAGACTGTGCTGTTGAAGAACTCTGCGACTGGTGATTATGGCGAAGTGGCTCCCTCTCCCAGTAGCCGCTGTTGTTGTCCATAGCGTGCACGAAATCTACAACAGACTGTTGCCAGGTGTCACTTCGACACAATCAGGGAATCAAGTGCGAACGATGTACGCCAGCGATCCGTCTGACCGACTGCCTTACAAGCTAAACTGTTGGGTTATTTACGGAGCGTCCGCCCCGGTAGCTGAGTGGTCATCGTGACAGACTGTCAATCCTAAGGGCCCGGGTTCGATTCCCGGCTGGGTCGGAGATTTTCTCCGCTCAGGGACTGGGTGTTGTGTTGTCCTAATCATCATCATTTCATCCCCATCGACGCGCAGGTCGCCGAAGTGGCGTCAAATCGAAAGACCTGCACCAGGCGAACGGTCTACCCGACGGGAGACCCTAGCCACACGACATTTCCATTTATGGAGCGAAGTAGTGGCTAATGTTTACCCAACCTCATTCATCATGACTGCATAGGGCTACTCCCCCTCCCCTATTACGAAGGTATCAACGGTTTTCCATACGCCGTGCTTGTTTAACGTATATACACTCCTGGAAATGGAAAAAAGAACACATTGACACCGGTTTGTCAGACCCACCATACTTGCTCCGGACACTGCGAGAGGGCTGTACAAGCAATGATCACACGCACGGCACAGCGGACACACCAGGAACCGCGGTGTTGGCCGTCGAATGGCGCTAGCTGCGCAGCATTTGTGCACCGCCGCCGTCAGTGTCAGCCAGTTTGCCGTGGCATACGCAGCTCCATCGCAGTCTTTAACACTGGTAGCATGCCGCGACAGCGTGGACGTGAACCGTATGTGCAGTTGACGGACTTTGAGCGAGGGCGTATAGTGGCCATGCGGGAGGCCGGGTGGACGTACCGCCGAATTGCTCAACACATGGGGCGTGAGGTCTCCACAGTACATCGATGTTGTCGCCAGTGGTCGGCGGAAGGTGCATGTGCCCGTCGACCTGGGACCGGACCGCAGCGACGCACGGATGCACGCCAAGACCGTAGGATCCTACGCAGTGCCGTAGGGGACCGCACCGCCACTTCCCAGCAAATTAGGGACACTGTTGCTCCTGGGGTATCGGCGAGGACCATTCGCAACCGTCTCCATGAAGCTGGGCTACGGTCCCGCACACTGTTAGGTCGTCTTCCGCTCACGCCCCGACATCGTGCAGCCCGCCTCCAGTGGTGTCGCGACAGGCGTGAATGGAGGGACGAATGGAGACGTGTCGTCTTCAGCGATGAGAGTCGCTTCTGCCTTGGTGCCAATGATGGTCGTACGCGTGTTTGGCGCCGTGCAGGTGAGCGCCACAATCAGGACTGCATACGACCGAGGCACACAGGGCCAACACCCGGCATCATGGTGTGGGGAGCGATCTCCTACACTGGCCGTACACCACTGGTGATCGTCGAGGGGACACTGAATAGTGCACGGTACATCCAAACCGTCATCGAACCCATCGTTCTACCATTCCTAGACCGGCAAGGGAACTTGCTGTTCCAACAGGACAATGCACGTCCGCATGTATCCCGTGCTACCCAACGTGCTCTGGAAGGTATAAGTCAACTACCCTGGCCAGCAAGATCTCCGGATCTGTCCCCCATTGAACATGTTTGGGACTGGATGAAGCGTCGTCTCACGCGGTCTGCACGTCCAGCACGAACGCTGGTCCAACTGAGGCGCCAGGTGAAAATGGCATGGCAAACCGTTCCACAGGACTACATCCAGCATCTGTACGATCGTCTCTATGGGAGAATAGCAGCCTGCATTGCTGCGAAAGGTGGATATACACTGTACTAGTGCCGACATTGTGCATGCTCTGTTGCCTGTGTCTATGTGCCTGTGGTTCTGTCAGTGTGATCATGTGATGTATCTGACCCCAGGAATGTGTCAATAAAGTTTCCCCTTCCTGGGACAATGAATTCACGGTGTTCTTATTTCAATTTCCAGGAGTGTATGTTTATAGTATAGAACTAGATCGCAGAACCTCTTGCTACTGTTTGTTGCATCCGCCGTAGCCTTTCTTTTGTCACATAACGAAGGTGGCGTGACCCAGTATGACTAGTCTGACTTAGAGATGGGCAAAGTCGTTCATCCTTGGGAACTGGTTCACTGGTGATCGCTCTTTTTTGGGAACCGTTCATTTTTAATCGTCCACCGTTCGTTGTTCTTGGTATATGGTTCTTATGAAAAACTGAAAATCAGTAGCATAGGTGACTGAAGATGGAAGGCGCCAAGAGGGGGCTCTTGCCTCGCCACTGGAGTACAGAGTTTTTATTCATAACAGAATTCTCACACACTTGTAATTTTCGTTATTCTCAAAAACATCTCGTTTAGCCAGCTGTAGTGTTATGTGGCTGATCGCAGTGAAATAATATAAGGTGGCGCACGAAAAACAGGCCCCGAGTACAGACTGCTCGCCAATTACGCACGATTTGTTGACCGCTACGAGTAAAATAGATAAACATGTAATAATAAGGCAGTAAGGAAATAACAAATAAGCTAATGCAAACAACTTCGAAAGAATAGATAACCTTTGCTAAGCGGGGCCGATTTTTCGTGCGCCACCCTGTACCACTGAAATAATATTGTAGGCATTATCATATTCTCTTTACAAAATGTGACACCATACACTCGATTACGAAGCGCGGGCTTCATTCGGCTGTAAGTCGGTCTCTCTTCTATAACAATGAATATGCTCTTTTACCTTCGATCAAAAAAAGACGGAAAATGGCCACTCGTGTGTGCCGTGCCGACGTCCTTCGCATATCTAATAACAAAAAAATCTTGCCTTTTTACAAGTATTTCTTCTGGTGTTTATCGAAATAGTGAAGTAAGCTGATATGCCGTTTTGTTGCCTGAAAAGATGTATGTATTGCATACCACGTAATTTTTATATAATTTGCGTAATTATAAACTACATTTTAATTACCGGTCGTGGACGCTGAATAGAATACGAAAAGAACCAGAAGTTCAGAGTTCAAATAAACGTTTGAAACAGACCTAGAATGGGCGTGCTAAGCGAACGAAACGAACAACAACAACAACAACTCGATACTGAACTATGAGCAGTCGGCAGTGGTACTGCGGTGAGTGGCCGTGGGAAGAAGGACGAGTCCGGCCGAGCGAGACCGAGACAGACGGGAACGGGACCGAGGGTGGAACGAGACCGGCCGGCGTGCCGTTCGGGAACGACACCGACCGTTCCCCGTTCCCGGGAGCTACAAGTAGAGAGCCGCGACCGAAGTGAACTATGAAAGACCGTTCCTTAGAATTCGTTCCTCGCTCGTTACCGTACATCTTGGTGAACCGTTCCTTTGGACCCGTTAGTTCGTGGACGATCCATCTCTACTCTGACGCACTAAATTCGGCTGAAGTCTGCTGCCTGGCTCGTCAGAATGTTTTCCGCCTTGTGTCGGCATTGACCTATTGAACGGAGATAGCTTCACTCTGGGACTTCGAAAATTTTACCCGTTTTATACCCCTATCCAAGGTTAGCGTTGAACAGAGCGGCTAGTGTGGCTAGCGATCGAGGGAACAGTCATAATGTCTGTGTGGGTGTGCAGGATCGCCGAGTTACGTCAGGTACCTTGAAACAAGAAATGGATTTATTTTCAAAAGATAGGCCTACGTACAGAAGAGCGTACTCTTGCAGCTATCCCCTTAACGCGGAGCAGACGCAAATCTACTGACAGTGGTCTGAACTGAAAACTGATACTAAAGTTATACGTCTGCCTTTTGTGAGACAAAACTTGAATTCTTTTGGCGAAGGTTTTTTTCTAAGCTGGGGGGTGGGCGGAGACTGGTGATGGCTCTGTCCTATCCAGCCCTTAGTTGTGTATGCCCTTGTAGTGAACACCGGTGGATGCCAGTGTTGTTTGCTTAAGAAGAATCCTGTTAGCAATTCCCTTGCTAACTACAGTCGAAATGTTTCCTGCTCACCACTGTCTGCGGCTGCTGCTGCATGTGCTACAGTAGTAGCGTTGACGAAAAAATCTATGCCATCATTTCACCGTTTTAGAAATTTTTGTCAATGCTATGAGAGACTGTACAGACGTTACTTGCCGGTGAAAGACAATAAAGGAGTGTGCATAGATTTTCTCTGTACTTTCTTCTTCAACTGTTAAAACGTCGCCTGGTTAAATGTAAGAATCTGCCTCATCCTTAGGAAGTGGGAAAATGTACTCTAGTTGAATTCATAATTGGTAAGCTACGTATATTATCTAAATAATAGTTCGAAAGAACAAGTTTATCACCTACACTAAAACTGGAAAGTGCGTACTGCTAAACATGGACCGTGAGATCAAACGTTACCACACATGTATATTATATTTTTGGTATATGGAATGTCTTAAAAACGATGTTTCGGACATGAATGTCAGGAATATTGCCATTGTCTGCAGATGTATACAAAATCGCGAAATCATAGGATCGCCGTTTCCCTGTCACTACGCCAAGTGCAACACACATAATATAACGTATAACAAAATCTGACAAAGATAGTAGTGTTGTCCTCATTAAAACATAGAAAAAACAGAATTCATCAGCAACAGTGACATAAAAAACAACGTGTCAGAAACGCACTGAACATACAGAGAGAAACAGGGACTTGTCATAAGAAATCCTTGGGCCCCCAAAATTAGATGCAGATCAAAGTTCGATAAAGAAATTATTCCTATCCGTCCAATAGATAACTTCTGAGTAGTTCCCACATACCTACAAGCAGAACAAATAGTCACAGCTCACTCAATATTGTAAACTTGAAAATGACAACAATAAATTTCTCTCAGCTAGTTGAACACACTCGAGACATTAAAACCCGGTGCACAACTACACTGCTATCCTTTGACGTAGAAAGTACGTACTGTTGCGTCCCCGTTAATGAAACCACAAAACTAGCTGAAGAAAACCTGAAATCATACAACCAGTTACCTCAGGAACACACAGGTGAAACAATAAAATTGTTATCCACAGGTACACCTATTTGAGGAACACTAGCCAACAATTTCATGACTCATATAGAAAAATTAATATTTGAAACATAATAACAAAGAAAAGTTACAATATCATCTACTGTTTTAGGTATATGGATGATATAATATGCATGATAGATGAACCTAAAAATAAAATACAACAGCTACATAAAGACATAAAAACTGTGAACAAAAATATTAAGTTTACGGCAGAAGAAGAACAGGAAAACACAAACTTTTTAGACATAATCAAAAGAAAAGACAAACACAAACACAGAGTTGACATAAACAGAAAACCCACAAGTGACACTAACTCAAATGCAATGTCAAACCACCCGCAGAAACAGTACCAAGTCGCAATCAGATACATGTTAAACAGACTGAAACATTCTAAACATTTTAACATTCCTGATCCCGAAAGAGAACTGGCCATTATAAAAGAAGTGTCATTTAACTAACTAGAGAAAAAGAAAAAAGTATAGATTAAAGATAAAAGTGGACGAAAATCACTGGTAGACAAACTAAACAGAAAGATACAGACACAAATAATGAAAAAAATTAACGAAACCACATCAACACATACAACCTGCACAACCACAAAAAATGGCATACAGTGACCTACCACAACAGATTCCATATAAAATAGGTGATATATTCAAAAAACAAGCGATAAACATTGCCTACAAATTCAGTACAAAGCACATCACTAAACTAAAATCAAAACCAGACAGATACCAACAATCTTGTATCTACCAGCTGTGAAAAAAATATGAATTGCAGTGACTGGCAGGACATTTGACACAAGATATAAAAAACACATCAGAACATTGAAATACAGTACAAACCATTCAACAACTGCAGACCACCTAAGACAGAAGTACCACCGACGAATCACTATTGAAAAGGATATGAACTTAATAAGAATCAGTTAAGATAGACACCTCACCCTTTCTGAAAACATTTTCAAATACACAAGCATTTACACAAAATGAACACTTGCTCAAAGACCAAATAAATATTGGAAACCAGACACTGTATAAAATAATAGAAGAAACCACACGAAAAAGAAGAGAGCCTTTTCCATCCTTCTCCCTCTCTCAATTACCCCCCCTCCCCCAATTTCATTTTACTTCTTGCCCCTCTCCTTTTCCTTTAGCACACTCTCCATGACACTGCTATGCACTTATGACCACTCACCACTTAACCGCACTCTACTCACCACAAAATTCCATCACTGTTCCTTCATTACTCTTACATAGAATATAAACACACAGCAACATTATGAAATAGAATAACACACATACAATTAACTAGAGAGAAAGTAAAAAGTATAAATCAAAGGCAAACTAGTAGCAAAGTTAGCAACACTACAAAATACAATACACACCAAGAAGTGATAAACAGTGAACAGTGGTGTACCAAAGGGTATACTGTGTAAAACGTAAAAAAAAAAAAATGCATAGTTTAGCAAAGCAACAAAAAATTAGACCAGTGTCTAACGAAGAAAGAAACCAAAGACGTTCTAGCAGACGGCATAAATAGAAACCTACAATTTGTTAACGAACTGTTTTCGATCTAAATAACAAATCAAATTGTAAATATCTTTAATTACAGACCAGTGACAATGCCTTACTTCAATAAATCGAAACGTGTCTGGTGAGGAAAACACACATTTTCTTGTAGCTGTAATGACGGAACAAAAATATCCTCAGGAACAATAAAAAACATTCTAATTGGCTATGTAACAGTGCAGTGAGATACGATGTAGAAATAAACTAAATACGACAGTGCACATTTATGACAACGAAGGTGATGAACGTGTTCTGCCTTACTGTGGGAAGATACGTGTTGTATTTACAACACAAAGCTCCGTCCGTACTTTCTCTTCCTCTCTGATAGAACAAGGAGCAGAAAAATCCGGACACCCCCAAAAACATACGTCTTTCATATTTGGTGCCTTGTGCTGCCACCTCCTGCCGGGTACTCCATATCAGCGACTCCAGGAGTCATTAGGCATCGTGAGAGAGCAGAATGAGGCACTCCGCGGAACTCACGGACTTTGAACGTGGTCAGGTGACTGGGTGTCCATTGTGTCATACGGCTGTACGCGAGGTTTCCACACTAATAAACATCCATAAATCCACAGTTTCCGATGTGATAGTGAAGTGGAAACGTGAAGCGACACGTACAGCACAAAAGTGTACAGGCCGACCTCGTCTGTTGACTGACAGAGATCGCCGACACATGAAGAAGGTCGTAATGTGTAATAGGTAGACATCTATCCAGACCATCACCCAAGAATTCCAAACTGCATCAGGATCCAATGCAAGTACAATGACAATTAGGCGGGAGGTTAGAAAACTTTGATTTCATGATCGAGCGGCTGCTCATAAGCCACACATCACGCCGGTAAATGCCAAACGACGCCTCGCTTGGTGTAAGGAGTGTAAATATTGGATCACTACACAATGTGGCGATCCGATGGCAGAGTGTGCGTATGGCGAATGCCCGGTGAATGTCATCTGCCAGCGTGTGTAGTGCCAACAGTAAAATTCGGCGCTGTAGTGTTATGGTGTGGTCGTGTTTTTCAAGGAGGGGGCTTACACCCATTGTTGTTTTGCGTGCCACTGTCACAGCACAGGCCTATACTGATGTTTTATGCACGTTCATGCTTCTCACTGTTGAAGAGCAATTTGGGGATGGCGATAGCATCTTTCAACTCGATCGAGCACCTGTTCATAATGCATGGCCGGTGGCGGAGTGGTTACACGACTAAACATCCTTGTAATGATCTCGCCTGCACAGATCCTGACATGAATCCTATAGAACACCTTTGGGATGTTTTGGAACGCCGACTTCGTGCCAGGTCTCACCGACCGGCATCGATACCTCTCCCTAGTGCAACACTCCGTGAAGAATGAGCTGCCATTCCCCAAGAAACCTTCCAACACCTTATTGAACGTATGCCTGCGAGAGTGGAAGCTGTCATCAAGGCTTTTCAGCCAGGTGTGTGGATACTTTTGATCACATAGTGTAGCTACACTGCAAGTGAAAACCCTTCAAAAGAGATTTCATAACACTTAACTTTACATTTTTACGTTAAAATGTTTTCTTACTATTTGTCAGCCTATTTCATATTCCGTTTACTTGCGCTAGTTTTATTTAGTTTACAGCAAAAGTCATCAACTACATTTAGCATGTCATTTTTCCTAATCTAATTCCTCGGAGCTGTCTGATTTAATTCCAGTAGATTCCTTAGATTCCTTGACGATGTTGTACATTCGTTGGTATTCATCTTATAACCTATTTTCAAGACACTGTCTGTTCCATCCTACTGATCTTCCAGGTCTTTAGAGGTCTGTGAATTAGAATGTCCTCCCCGAAACGTCAAAGTTTTTATTTTTTCTCCTTTATCCAAATTTCTCTTTGGCTACCTTTGCTGCTTGGTCAACACACAAATTAAGTAACATCAAAGATTGGCTGCAGACCTGTCTTATACCTTCCTCAGCTACTGCTTCCCTATCACAGCCTTCGACTCTCACATGTGGCTTCTGTGCAAGATGAAGATAGCTTCGCGGTCGCTGTATTTTATTCCTGCTACCTTCAGAATTTCGAAGGTGTACTCCGGTCAGTATATTCTTTGGAACAGGCATTATTGCATTGTTCTTTAATTCTGTCGGTTTTTCGCCTGACTCATGTACATTGCATACAAGGTAACACTGTTTTTGGTCATGTTTGGGTCTCATGAAGGAAATAATGCTGAGGGAATATCGTCTGCACCAGGTGCCTTGATTCGCAGAGTTCTTTGTATACGAAGTAAGGCTGTAAAATAATGGGACTTTGCTGTGAAACATTTTATTTCGTAGAGATACATATTTAGTTATTGTCACCTTCAATATACTGCCCTCGTCTGTCCCGAGAGCCGCGTGGTCTAGCGGGCCTAGTCACGGTTCGCGCGGCTCCCCCCATCGGAGGTTCGAGTCCTCCGTCGGGCATGGGTGTGTGTGTTGTCCTTAGAGTAAGTTAGTTTCAGTTAGATTAAGTAGTGTGTAAGCCTAGGGACCGATGACCTCAGCAGTCTGCCTCCACAGGAACTTACCACAAATTTCCGAATTTCCTGTCCTTAGATCGATCCATGCGAATTTCCCTTTGATGGAAAAAGTGTTGGAAGTCTCCCTCTGTGAGATCCGACGCATGCCGCTTTTTCTTTCACTACTTCAATGGACTGAAATTTTGTTCCTCTTAATGCTGGCTGGGGAACAGATAAGAGTCACATGGTGCTTGCTTAGACGAATAAGTTGTCTGACACTTGGATGTTGTACTGCGCTAGAAACATCTTAACAGAGAATGCGGTATGAACCCATGGACTATCTTGCTGCATAGCCCAAATTATTCCAAAATTTGGCTCAGTTTTTTTATTTCTTTTTGTTTTCTCAACGTGTTGAACAAGAACATCAAGGTAATGAAGTTGATTAATAGTTTGACATTCAGGTACCCAGTGATGATACACAATTCCATGAATACAGAGAAAAACAATCATCATCGCTATAAATCTTTGTTTACTCATAAGAACTTCTTTCGCTCTCGGTGAGTAGGGTTGTTCCAGTGTATGGATTGGCGCTTAGTTTCTGCATCATGTCAGAAACCAAGATTCGTCACATGTTATCACTCTTTTCAAGAAATTAGGATAATTTTCAGCGGTATTCAAAGTGACAGTACAAACATTTCCACGAGCCTATTTTTGTTCGGTCGGGAGAATTTTCAGCGTCAGTTTCGTACACACTTTTCTCATGTCAAACTGGTCAGGTAAAATTTGCCTTACGTATTCTGTGTCAATTCCTACGGTTTCGGCAATCGCTCGAATACTCAATCAGCAGTCAGATTGAATCATATTACCTACTTTACGACATTTTCATCCGTTTTTGTTGTAGAAAGGCATCTTGGGTGTGAGTGATCTTCAACATCTTCACGGCCATCTTGGAAACACGTGAACCATTCATAAACTCAGATACATGATAAACAGTCTTCGCCATACACTTATTTTGGTAAAAGCAGTTTTTTCAAGTTCCTTGCTCTATTATTATAATTAAAATATTCCTGGCAAAACAAAACAACAACGCTTACACAAATGAAGGTCACTGCCACACTGATGTGTCTACAGCATGGAGGTGGCATTACGTCACAAACTTGAAGCCGATGTCTGTGACAGCGCCAGTCCCTTTATTTTATAGCCATACCTCGTATTTCAGGCATTTTAATACTATTCTTATAATTGCGTGTGGCTCACACCCAAACCTCCAGATGTCAGACACTCACATCGGGACCAAACATTGTATGCGGGTAGAGTATAAACGAAAACACCGATTTAGTCCGTGCTGTGCGCTGTCGTCCAGTAGAACATGCGTAAACGATAATTAAAAGTAACACCAGAACTACGAAATACAGAAAAAGCGTATCTGTGACTGATAGTTTCGTACCTGTCGCGTGAGTGACGTGGTAGAGCGTCTGGGCGTTCAAATCCCACGGAAAACAATTTTTTAAACAGTTTATTCGTGAAACTATTATATTGGAGAACATTGTCCTGATATGTAAAAGGAATTTTCGGAGATTGTAGTAATGTTCTTTTGGCAGTCTTATTTCACTTCGTTAATTGAAAGCAGCAAATATATAGAGTACATTTGTATAGACAGGTGTGCTGTTTTGATGTTTGGTTTGTGGAGCGCTCAACTGCGCTGTTGTAAGGTGGCTGTAATTTCGCACCTTATAAGCAATCTACATACTTTGCTGTGATTTAAAACTGGAATTAGGTATCATTTGATAGGTTGTACATCGTATATATGAATATTTAAAGAAGACTGACATCATCATGTACATCTGCTAAATAGTTGTTAACGCTTACTGCACGAAAGGTGATGGATTGTCTTTATTATCAATTCGGCGTAATAAATGATTGCCTATACTAGCAGAGGTTGGAACGTCAGTGGAAATGAAACGGCAGGCGTAACTCAGGCCCTGGGTGGAAAAGCCCGCATATGTGTGTTGGTCCAGCTTAACACAG
This sequence comes from Schistocerca piceifrons, assembly GCF_021461385.2. NCBI lineage: Eukaryota > Metazoa > Arthropoda > Insecta > Orthoptera > Acrididae > Schistocerca > Schistocerca piceifrons. Next base: position 182,715,753 of record NC_060138.1, on the reverse strand, counting down.
CAAGTAGCCCAAGACTGACGGTAGGGGCACTTGAGTGCTGAAGCACAATACAGCGGCGGCCGGCTGGTGGTGTAGCGAGGCCAGAAGGATAACCGGATAATGTGGTGTCACCGCCAGACACCACACTTGCTAGGTGGTAGCCTTTAAATCGGCCGCGTTCCGCTAGTATACGTCGGACCCGCGTGTCGCCACTGCCAGTGATTGCAGACCGAGCGCCGCCACACGGCAGGTCTAGAGAGACTTCCTAGCACTCGCCCCAGTTGTACAGCCGACTTTGCTAGCGATGCTACACTGACAAACTACGCTCTCATTTGCCGAGACGATAGTTAGCATAGCCTTCAGCTACGTCATTTGCTACGACCTAGCAAGGCGCCATTACCAGTTTATATTGAGATTGTACTTCATGTATAAACAAGAGCGATGTTCTCCAATTATGGATTAAAGTTAAGTATTCCAAGATCTTCGTATTTTATTTGCAATTCTCAAGACATTGTCCTGTTCCAGACCTCACGCCAGTCTGCGTGTAATTAAACGCGTGCATTTCGGCCTCCTCTAGCAACACGGTGTTGGCTCTTCTCTAACACAGCATATGGCGACGAGTGTAAAAACGGTCTTCTTCTTTATACTTGCTTAAATTACTTGTGTCATGGCTTCGCCACAATCTCCAGATGTACTGTCAGAATTTTATCGCTTGCAGAATCAGCAGACGCAGGCGTTATTGAATGCCCTTGAACAGCTCGTCCAGGTTCAACGTGCGATGCAAAACGATGCGGCGGCCGCCGCTCCACCGCTACCGCAGCCACAACACGCAGTTGCACCACATTTTCGTCCTTTTGATGCGGCACTGGAAAGCTGGACGGAGTGGTCACGCCAATTTGGATTCCATCTCGCCGCCTACAGAATTCAAGGTATTGAGCGGCAGCCTTTTTTGCTTTCTTGTGTAGGAGTGTCCACCTACCGTGTGATAGTGAAATTGTTTTCCCGACGCGACGTAGCAACTCTGTCCTACGACGAAATTTTGTCTGGATTAGATGCATATTTCAAAGAATCAGTCAATGTAGTTGCAAAACGGTATACGTTCTTTCGTACAAAACGTACGGCCGGTCAAACTAATCGGGAGTGGGTTGCAACTTTGCAAGGCCTTACTAGGGATTGTGCTTTTGAGTGTGAATGTGGACTCCCTTATTCAGATACAATGGTACGTGATGCAATTGCACGGAACGTTTCTGACGTTCGTATAAGGGAACAGATTTTGAAACTAGTCAATCCCTCCCTTCAACAAGTGATGGACATATTGGATTGGCAGGACACACTTGACTTTGCTCAGGAATCATTAGAAACTTCACCAGCCGTGTGTCACGTTAGCCAGCCCGCCGGGCGCGCTGCACGGAAAAGTAAACTGCCCTCGCGCCCGTCCGTGCAGCTGCCGCCAAGCTCTCCGCTACGTGTGCCGTGCCAGCAAGCAAATGCCGTGCTCAAATCATGTCCGCGGTGTGCTACTAGACATTCGCGTGAGAATTGCCCGTCACGCCAAGCTATTTGCTTTTTCTGTAATAAAAAAGGACATGTTCAGAGTGTTTGCCAGAAAAAGCTCAGATCGGACACTCACAACCATTCCAGGCCCTTTGCTTCGCGCCGGAATCGGAATCGAACCAAGAATACTCAGGCTCGTGAACCTTCGCCCATGGACGTTCATGTCGTTCATTCCACTCCGCCCAGTGCCACTCTCTCTAACAGTGACTGTGTTTGTCCCACAAATGGTGTGCGTCGACATCGACGGAAATCACGTCAAGTCGCAAGTGATTCTGTACCAGTGTCAGTTCACGTTGCACGAGACAGTCGCTCTTGTCGTCAGCAGGACAATAAACTTTTTGTAGACTTGGACATTCATGGCCACGTGATACCATTCCAGCTCGATACTGGAGCTGCAGTTTCATTGATCAATAAAGACACGTACAAACAACTGGGCACACCTCCGTTGTGTGCCACAAATGTTAAGTTAAATAGTTATTCAGGACAAGATATCCCTGTGTTAGGACAGTGCAGCCTTCTTGCAACATACAAGGGACAAACAAAACTTGTGTCATTTTACGTCCTTCGTTCTTCTTCTGCAGTGAACTTGTTTGGTTTAGATTTATTTCAGTTGTTTAACTTGTCTATAGTCAATCAGGTACTATCAGTGAACCAGACTGTGGCTTCAGACAGTGTTTCTCGTCTATGTGAAGAATTTGCAGACATTTTTGCACCAGGCCTTGGTTGCGCTAAGAACTATGAAGCGCATTTGGAACTGAAAGTAAACGCGCAACCGAAATTTTTCAGAACGCGCAATGTTCCCCACGCATTGCATGATGAGGTCGCCAGAACATTACACGATTTGGAATCACAAGGTGTAATCGAACGTGTGCAGGCTTCTCTCTGGGCATCACCCTTAGTAATTTTGCCAAAACTTCCGGACAATTGAGACTTTGTGTGGACTTCAAGGCAACAGTGAATCCACAACTCGTGATTGCAACTTTTCCTTTACCCCGCCCGGAGGATTTTTTACAAACTGTGCCCGGGTAAATATTTTTCGAAGTTGGACCTAGCAGATGCGTACTTGCAAATACCGGTGGACGAAGAATCCCAGCGCGTTTTAGTGGTAACACACATCTTGGTTTGTATCGATTCAAAAGACTGCCATTCGGGTGTGCTTCTGCCCCTGCATTGTTTCAGCAGTATCTGCAAACTGTTTATGCGTCGGTCCCAACTGCAGCAAACTATCTGGACGATATTGTGATTTCCGGACAGACGGAAGATGAACATTTAGCCAATCTCAGAACATTATTTCAGGTCTTGCGACAAAATGGTCTTCGCTTGCGGAAGGACAAATGTGTGTTTTTTGCTCGTGACTTACCCTACCTGGGACATGTAATCAATGCCCAAGGCATACATCCCAGTCCCGAGCACCTCCATGCCATACAAGACTTGCCTTCGCCGCAGGATTTGAAGCAGCTACAGAGTGTGCTGGGAAAAATTAATTACTACCATAAATATGTGCGCCACGCCTCTTCCATTTCAGCTCCGCTTCATCGCTTACGCCGTAAAGGTGTTCCGTTCGTCTGGACGACGGAATGCGAACGCGCCTTTCGCCAGTTGACATCGGCGTTGCTTTCCAATACTTGCCTTACGCCATTCGATCCCCAGAAACCCCTTTTGTTGATGGTAGATGCATCGGATTTCGGGATCGGTGCTGTGCTTGCGCACAAAGATGGATCGCATGATCGCCCTATTACCTTTGCGTCCAAATTGCTCTCGTCTGTGCAACGAAATTATTCACAGATCGAGAAAGAAGCTTTGGCTCTCGTATTTGGTGTTACAAAGTTTCATGATTTCTTGTATGGTCGTCACTTTACCATCATCACAGACCACAAACCTTTGTCGTCGCTTTTTCATCCGAACAAGCCTGTACCTCCACGTACAGCGCAGAAATTTATTCGCTGGTCAATTTTTCTCTCGCAGTACCGCTACGATATCTTGTATCGGTCCACTGCTAAGCACAGAAACGCTGATGCGTTGTCCCGTTTGCCTGTTGCTGAGGATAGAGCATTCGATTCCTCCGAACTTGCTTGCCTGTTCATTGATTCGGAAACCGATGACGTGGTCGAATCGTTTCCGATTGATTTTCGTCGTGTAGCTACAGCCACAGCTGCTGACCCTGTCCTTGCTACCGTTTTGCGTTTTGTTGCTACGCAATGGCCCTTGTCAAAGTCACGGTTCGAGGATCCGTTGGTTCGCCGATTTTTTGCTCACAAGGAGAGACTTTTTGTACGACGTGGTGTTTTGCTGTTGCGTTCTGATAATGATCAGTCCAGGGTCGAGGTCCCACGTTCGTTACTGTCCTCTGTCTTACGGCTTCTCCACCAAGGACATTGGGGTATAGTGCGAACGAAACAACTTGCTCGTCAGCACTGTACTTGGTTCGGAATCGATGCTGCGATTACGAATATGTGCTCTTCTTGCATGGCGTGTGCCGAACAACAATCTGCACCACCGCGGAAATTCTTTGCATGGCCGAAAGCCACTTCCCCTTGCAACGTTTACACATCGATTTTGCTGGTCCATTCTGGAATGCTCGATGGTTGGTTGTGGTAGATTCATTCAGTAATTTTCCTTTTGTTGTCCGGATGTCTTCCACGACGTCATCTGCCACCATCCGAGCGTTATCCGCTATCTTTTGTATTGAAGGTCTTCCACAGACTATTGTTTCCGACAATGGCCCACAGTTCATGTCCGCAGAATTTTAGTCATTCTGCAAGGCCAATGGTATTCAACATCTGACGTCCGCGCCGTTTTCGCCTCAGTCAAACGGTGCTGCTGAACGATTGGTCCGGACTTTCAAGTCACAGATGTTGAAGTTGAAAGAGTCGCATTCTCGGGAGGACGCGTTATTGCTCTTCTTGTCCTCGTATCGCTCTCAGCCCCGAGATGGTCGCTCGCCGGCTGTTACTCCACGGTCGTCCTCATCGAACCTTGATGTCTTTGCTACATCCGCCGCATCAGGTTCCTGTGCAGCGGCAGCAACCTGCTTTTGCTCCAGGCGACGTTGTATACTATCGCAAGTATCGAGGTTCACGGCGTTGGCTCGCAGGGCGCATTCTTCGCTGCCTCGGCCGTGCTATGTATCTGGTTTTGGGGGCCTCTGGTGAGGTGTGTCGGCATCTCAATCAGCTGCGCCTCTGTCGTCGCACGGGTTCTGCCGCTCCCCATCTGCTTTCAGCGACGGTGCCGTCCGGTCAGCGCCCTGGGGACCCATCTACTGGCTCGCCTCAGCCCCAGGTGTTACCGACGATGCCTTCCATTTTGCCCCATGGCGTCGCGCCGCCGCCTGTTCTCCCGCCGGCGCCGCCCGCAGTGGACGCGTCGCTGCAACAGCCGGGCGCCTCCTTGGGTCACGCGCCGCCGATCGCTTCCCGTGACCAGTTGTCCTCCGACATGGAACTCTTGCAAGCGTCTTCGCCCGTCGGGTACCCAGCCCCGATGGAGGTCGACTCTTCGGCCCCTCCTGTCTCTCTGCGGGCGCATACACTGCATGTTGGCGTGCACCCTGGACTAGGTTTTCAGGCGTTTCCTAGCTCCCCTCGGACCGAATGGCCGGGTGCGGGTGGCACAGCCTCGTCTGTTGTTAGGCTCCCCACCTCGTCGCATACGTCAACGTGGGGTCCTCCCCACGGCGGGCGGAAGCCTTATAACACAACCGTTCGCCGATTTGCGGGGGAGGAATGTGGTGTCACCGCCAGACACCACACTTGCTAGGTGGTAGCCTTTAAATCGGCCGCGGTCCGCTAGTATACGTCGAACCCCCGTGTCGCCACTGTCAGTGATTGCAGACCGAGCGCCGCCACACGGCAGGCCTAGAGAGACTTCCTAGCACTCGTCCCCAGTTGTACAGCAGACTGCCAGAGATGGATCAATGACAAATACGCTCTCATTTGCCGAGACGATAGTTAGCATAGCCTTCAGCTACGTCATTGGCTACGACCTAGCAAGGCGCCATTACCAGTTTATATTGAGATTGTAATTATGTATCATCAAGAGCGATGTTCTCCAATTATGGATTAAAGTTAAGTATTCAAGCAACTACGTTCTTTATTTATTAGACTCAACTCCTTTAATTGTTCCAGACCTCACGTCAGTCTGCGATAGCTTAAACGCGTGCATTTCGGCCTCCTCTAGCAACACGGTGTTGGCTCTTCTGCCAACACAGCACATAGGTTAGTTAGGTTTAAGCAGTTCTAATTTATAGGGGACTGATGACCTCAGATGTTAAGTCCCATAGTGCTCAGAGCCATTTTTTTGACACCTGGAGGTTTTGGTGTCAGTCGTCAGGTGGGGGTCGTCAGCGCGTTGCATGTGCTTAAAGTACTCCAGTTCTCCGGCTGGTGATTGGGAATTACAGTTTAACATGGTAATTGAAAAGTATTTTCTATATGTCATTTTAACGTTTTCACACACAGTGCCCTACTATCCACCAGCTTCAGCACACCCACAAAAATGTGCAACCAGCTGAACATGTCAATAGCACTTCAGAATCTTACTTGTATTGTACACGTGACGAAATACTTTCTATTCGAAGACAACAATGAGTAGCTTAGTTGTCTCTCATTTCGTAATTTTCTTTAGAAATTAGCAGTTTCTAAATACACGTTCTATTTTACTTTTTGGTCAAAAAAATGGTTCAAATGGCTCTGAGCACTATGGGACTTAACTTCTGAGGTCACCAGTTCCCTAGAACTTAGAACTACTTAAACCTAACTAAACTAAGGACATCACACACATCCATGCCTGAGGCAGGATTCGAACCTGCGACCGTAGCGGTCTCGCTGTTCCAGACTGTAGCACCTAGAACCGCACGGCCACCACGGCCGGCTCCTTTTGGTCAGAAACTTATGATGGCAACAGGGCGAAACTACTTTGAGCCGTGGTAAAAATCGCTGTTTTGAAGAGCGTGCCGCAGCGCGTAGTGTGAAGCAGTCGCCCTCCGTTTCTGGCGGTGGTGCCGTTGTGGCAATCGGTGCTTTGGTCTCTCCCTCTGGTGGGAAAGGGGAAATGTTGCCTGTTCACGTGCATTTAAGGGGCGCTATGAGCTCGCCAGTGGGTCAGTCGGGGTCAGTCTCTCGTCCCCAGCTTGCTAGTCTATCTCTCATCGTGCTAGTATGTCTGTCGTTCGAATCAACCTTTATTGCCGGCAAAATGAAAGTCTTTCCACTCGGCCAGTAAGAGAACTCAGGGAGTGGTCGCCCGGTCGGGGGTTAGTTCCTGCATATGAGTCTGCGCGTTAGGCCGCCAGTCTGCTCGAGTTTGCTAAGGCAACGGTCATTGGCGGTTGGATCGATCGGTTGGTCGGTCGCGCACTGAGACACAAGATGACTCGTCCGTCTTGAGCGTTGGCGCATGTGAGGTCGTCACGTGAGTCCAGTGGGCCGCGGCGTATAGCGAGGGGTAGTGACTTCGCGGTCGACACGAGAGCAACAGGAGTCAACCCACGACATCAGTCTGTCCGGTGCGAGATGCGACGCCGTAAGACGGGAGATCGGCGCGCCTTCCTGCGTCCGTTGAAGCGGCTGGCAGCAGACGGTTCGGGAGAGCGATTTGGGGGCGCTGCGCCAGGTCATCTCGAGAAATCGCAGTTTATTCGAAGTGATTGGTGATATGTTGTTTGATTTACTCTTGTTAAATTCTACTTGTTTTCTTGGTGAGGTCACCAGCCGTTCTGCTTTCGGTTCGTCCCACCATTCTTCTCCGTTTGCCCACCCGCGGGAAGGTGGTTGTTTATAAATTGGGTCGTCCGTTTTTCCTTTGTGGAGTGGGGGCGGGTTAGAGCAACCTGCGGTTCGGATTGTTCGGTAATCTCCCTTTCAATCTACCGTACGTTAGTAGCCGCCTCTGTCATGTTTGTCGGATTTGGTGTGTTAACAAATTTATTGCTTGGAGTGTAACGGCCTAATACCTGAAATATGTTTTGATCTTTGGAAAGTTTGATATTCTTGCCTATGATCTTGAGGGGCGCTATCTGTGTACTGTAGCGCACTTAACTATTGATTGGCCAACCTTGTAGAATTTTATATAAGATTCCATTTCATGGGCTTTTATTTGAATGATCATTTTAGTATATAAAGTTGCCACCCTTTCACCGAAAGGCTTTCCTTAGAAGTTAAAATCAAGTTGCACCTTTGGTGGTAAGTTTAGTATTTTAATTGTTAGTGCTTTGTACCATTTCCATCCCTACTACAGGGGTTGCATAGTCTGTGTGCTTGTGTAAATTGTTAAAACTCTTAGTTTAAAGTAACCTGGTGTGTTACAGATTTGCACCAGTGTAGTCTTTCAGAGGCTGTTGTGATCGGTCGTAACTACGGCCGTGTCAAAAGGTAGCGGCAAGGTTTGTGCCCGAAAGCTCATACAGTTATAACTTGTTTCTTTCTGCCTCGGAATAAATTGTAACTTTGCTATTTAGAGGGTGCTTTCTGATCATAATTTTAAATCTGTTTCTTTTAAAAAATGGCCCGGGTTCCCAGGTTCGATTCCCGGCGGTGTCGGGGATTTTCTCTGCCTCGTGATGGCTGGGTGTTGTGTGATGTCCTTAGGTTAGTTAGGTTTAAGTAGTTCTAAGTTCTAGGGGACTGATGACCATAGATGTTAAGTCCCATAGTGCTCAGAGCCATTTGAACCATTTTTTTAAAAAAATGCTTTTAGGCATTATTAAAGCGAATAAAATTCCCATTTGTTAAAAGGAATTTGGTTATGATTTCATCAGTTACTCCTTGGCAACTGCTTCCATGCTTACATAGTGTGATTAAATGTGTTAATGTTCTTGATGAATCGCTATTAAATAAAATAAATTCTTAAGAATACCCTTTGAAAATAAATCACGGTTCATACTTCTTTGTAAATGTAAACAATGTAGTGGAGTGTACATTATAATAAAGTGTATATACGCACACGTACACAGTGTTGTGAGATGCCAGTGATGCAGAGGTGGCAATTTCAGTTGCGGCTCTGTGGCTACCACACTGTAGTGGCTCGGCACTGGTGTATCTCTCTCGTGGCCACTTTCAGCCCCTGCCCTATCGTCAAAGGCTGTTATCGTCGCTGCTGAGGGAGTCCGCCGCCTGCCCTTTAGGGTACCTGTGTGGCCGTGCTGCGACCATAATGGCGGCCGCCTGGCAATTAATCACGCCCTAACCGCCAGCAGAGCTGTGCCTCTGGCCGTAGCAACAGTTCTGTGGCAGCGGCCCGCACAGGTAGGCAGTCGCACGTGAGCGTCGTACATCATGGCGGCTGCATTCGTAGCTGGTAAAGCAAGATTTCATACGAGCGTCTGTCTCTCCTTGTGACCCCATTAACTGTACAACAGAGTCAGTTCCAGAGCGGACTTCTAAAAGCGCGAATACTGTACTGCAAAATAAAGGTAACATTAACAGACTACACTACTGTGCATTACAATTGCTACACCAATAAGAAATGCAGATGATAAACTGGTCTTCATTGGACAAATATATTATACTAGAACTGACATGTGATTACATTTAAAAGGCGCTGCAGTCTGGAACCGCAAGACCGCTACGATCGCAGGTTCGAATCCTGCCTCGGGCTTGGATGTTTGTGATGTCCTTAGGTTAGTTAGGTTTAACTAGTTCTAAGTTCTAGGGGACTAATGACCGCAGCAGTTGAGTCCCATAGTGCTCAGAGCCATTTGAACCATTTGATTACATTTTCACGCAATCTGAGTAAACAGATCCTGAGAAATCAGTACCCAGAACAACCACCTCTGGCCGTAATAACGGCCTTGATACGCCTGGGCATTGAGTCAAACAGAGCCTGGATGGCGTGTACAGGTACAGCTGCCCATGCAGTTTGAACACGATACCACAGTTCATCAAGAGTAGTGACTGGCGTATTGTGACGAGCCAGTTGCTCGCCCACCATTGACCAGACGTTTTCAATTGGTGAGAGATCTGGAGAACGTGCTGGCCAGGGCAGCAGTCGAACATTTTCTGTATCCAGAAAGGCCCGTACAGGACCCGCAACATGCAGTCGTGCATTATCCTGCTGAAATGCAGGGTTTCGCAGGTATCGAATGATGGGTAGAGCCACGGGTTGTAACACATCTCAAATGAAACGTCCACTGTTCAAAGTGCTGTCAATGCGAACGAGAGGTGACCGAGACGTGTAACCAATTGAACCCCATGCCATCACGCCGGGTGATACGCCAGTATGGCGATGACGAATACACGCTTCCAATGTGCGTTCACCGCGATGTCGCCAAACACAGATGCGACCATCATGATGCTGTAAACAGAACCTGAATTCATCCGAAAAAATGACGATTTGCCATTCGAGCAGCCAGGTTCGTCGTTGAGTACACCATCGCAGGCGCTCCTGTCCGTGGTGCAGCGCCAGGGGTAACCGCAGCCATGGTCTCCGAGCTGATAGTCCATGCTGCTGCAAACGTCGTCGAACTGTTCGTGGATATGGTTGTTGTCTTGCAAACTCAGGGATCAAGACGTGGCTGCACGATCCGTTACAGACATGCGGATAAGACGCCTGTCATCTCGACTGCTAGCGTTACGAGGCCGTTGGTATCCAGCATGGCTTTCCGTATTACCCTCCTGAACCCACCGATTCCATATTTTGGTAACAGTCGTTGGATCTCGACCAAAGCGAGCAGCAATGTCGTGATACGATAAACCGCAATCACGATAGGCTACAGTCCGACCGTTATCTAATTCGGAAACGTGATGGTATGCATTTCTCCTCCTTACACGAGGTACCACAACAACGTTTCACCAGGCAACGCCGGTCAATTGCTGTTTGTGTGTGAGAAACCGGTTGGAAACTTTCCTCATGTCAGCACGTTGTAGGGCGCCAACCTCGTGTGAATGCTCTGAAAAGCTAAACATTTGCATATCACAACATCTTCTTCCTGTCGGTTAAATTTCACGTCTGTAGCACGTCATCTTCGTGGTGTAGCAATTTTAATGGCCAGTAGTGTATTTTAACGAATTCCTTTCAACAAGTATACTGCAGCCTTTAAAAAAAGTTTTGTGGTCGCGCAGTTTCAGGCGAGATGATTTCTCTTTTGTCATCTGATGCTCACTTGTGTAGCAACGTCACGAGACGATTGGGTGTTGGTCGATGTAACTGTAGCAGGTTAGCAAAGAAGCACCGACACACATTGCTGCCTAGCAGATCACTCACCTGCGGAATTTCTGTCCCAGGCATCTGACTTCACTTCATACAGCAGGCGTTTCATAACCTAGTAAGGAACTGGTTTAGAAAAGAGCCAGTAGGGCAGCTACAAATGAAATTCGGGGTAATGTGGAGTAACGTATATTCAAAAATGAAGGTATAAACGAGAGGTAGACCTATCACATAAATGATCACTCACATAATGTGAGCAATAGACTTGCTGTAGACAAGTTGAAAGTACACGAGGTCACATTGCAAAACCTTCGTCCGAATAAAGACCAGTCCGAAAGAGGACACAAAAATGAAATAACGGTTATCGCTATAACAGAAGGAACAAACCTTGGGTCACGCTTACGGTAACAGTAACAGGGGTCGGCCAAAGCAGCTTACCACGCTGCGCGCCGATCTGCAGCGCAGACGTGGTGGTGGTACAGTCACAACCATTGTAATTGTGATGTGCTTACTAGCCACAATCATCACGAGTGGTTCGCGGTTGATTAACATAGTCTGTTCCCATGGTAATGGGAAGCACTATTCGCTAAACGGCGGTAACTGGTGTGCACTGATGTAGCCAATCGAACAGGAGTGAGAGGTGGAACCGTTCCTGTTGTCCTGGCTGCCTGGATTGGCTGACTTTCAGCCCTCAAGTTGGCTAACCTGAACTGGCGCGATTGCTCAGAACGCGGAAGAACTGTGTGCGCCTCCGCCACCGCGTGGCTTCAACCATATTTCTAAATATCAGCCACCAAACAAAGCTAGATTTCGCGATCGTCAACGCTTTCAATATTACTTAAATAGGGAATGTTAAACTTGTCTTGCTCCCTCTAACAGATGGTCCCATATGTAGAAAATAACTCTGTAATATCTATGGACTTGGGAAAATTAATTTAGTAATATCAGTTCAGTGTTAAGTTTGGTGAACTGATAATTAATTGATCGACTGGTCTGAGTTAGATATCACTTTACTCGGAATGTTATGTGGAGCTCGAATCAGTGATTAGAATTGAAGGGATACTTTTATTGCCCTCTCTTCCTTTGTGGTGAGGACTGGTCTGGACAGATACTATGGCCTTCTCAGGTGCGTTTTATGCTTGACAAAGTCACTGCCTTACAGGGGGAGCAGAATAGAACATTTTGCTCGCTACGTCTCCATAGCTGTAAAGTATCCACTCTGATATTCTGCGAAATTGCTGTTTTTACGAAAAGCTGTACTTATCAAAGAAGAGAAGGCTAAGAGGTGGAAGAAATATATAGAATAACTGTATGAACAAAAGAGGTTTTAATACAGTGTTGTCGAAAAGCAAGAGGAAGTAGATGAAGATGAGTTGGAAGGTGTAATGATACGAGACGATTATGACAGAGCACTTAAATATCTATGGCGAAACAGGCACCACTGGTGCATAGCATTCCGTGAGAATACGGAAAATTACCCATGAATAATCTACTTGATATGGCGTGCAAGATGTGCTCTCTCTTCGTCTTTTTTACTTCAAGAAGAATGTAAGAAACCCAATAGCAAAGAAGGCGGGAGTTGAGAGATGTAAATATTACGAAACAACTAGGTTAATAAATCATATTTGCCGAACGCTAACACAAATTGTTTACAGAAGAATGGAAAGCCTGCCACAAGCTGATCTCGGACCAATCAGTTCGATTTCCAGAGCAATGTAAAACACGTGAGACAAAACTGATTCTACGAGGTATGTTAGATTTAAGAACGGCAAACATGCACTACCAGTGAAAAGTTTTCGGTGACCCATGATACCAACTATATACCCTATTTTAATGTATCAAAACACTGTACAAACTAAATAGACCACAAAATAAATATTTTCTCTCCCTGTTATCAAGCGCAATACAATCTGGTTTAGATTTTAGCATTTTCAAAGTACCTACCCATTGCCATCAGAAGAGCAGCACAAACTCGTGGCATTTTGGAGAGAAGCTTTTGTAGCGTTTTTGCAGATATTGGAGCCCAGCACCTCAATAAATTATTACATAGATCTTCCGCATTAGACGACATGTGTTTTATGACCTCCCTGTCAAGTTCATTTCATGAGTTCAATGTGATTTAAGTAAGGTGATTCATGTGGCCAAATCATATTCTTCAGTTCCCCACATTTAGCTTTTCTACTGACACACCCTCTGCACCAGTTTAGAAGCATTTTTGGAATCATTGTCCCGTTGCAGAAGAAACCCTCAACCAAAAAATCTCTTGTCAGATGTTGATCAGCATCCTGTAATACCCTTCCTTCTTTAAAGCTCCATTAATTCTCACTAGATCACCGACGTTATCACCTGAAAAATATCCACACACCACCACCTACACTCCACAATGCTTCACTACTGGCGCCACAAACTGGCTCTTCATACGTTCTCCACGAAGAAACATTCGACGATGACTCTCAAATACTTCAAACTTATATTCGTTCATGAATAACAGTTTATACACTCACTGCACGCTCCAGTTTTTATGTTGCTGCACCCATTGCAATCTTTTCGCCTTATCACTTTAAACCATGTTCACACAGACGGTTTTGCACTGTTGAGACATAGATTTGGAACTGCTCTCATACTACTCTTCCTCGCGAATTTCAGGGTCAGTACGACTCCTGTTACATTCACTCTGTGCGCTTATGAACTGACCTTCCCTGAATGATGTTACTAGAGTTTTACAAGGTCACGAAACACTTGCATTGGCACCAGTTTGCTTGATCCGCTGCAGTGTCCTACTAGAGTAGCCTTCCTGATCCAGAGCTACAATTATAGCATTTCAGTTGCAGTCTCCTGCCTCTATACCATTAGGAGGTAACACGGTACGAACATGATCAGGTATACAAACATATTGCTAGATGCACAAAATGTACTGATACTTAATGCAACTTATTGCTACACAGGCAGCTGAAAGGAACTGTCTTGGGTAATGGCACGTCAGTGTTGTTGTGGATACTCATAAACGCCATTCCGTGCAAACCGCCAGTCAGATGCGCAACAGATGTGCTTAGTCCTTACATGTTTATACTTGTTTCATTATCAGAACTGGAGTATGATAGAATATTCGAAACGAAATCCCTGTTTTAACCACAAATCCATAGTTGTGATAGGTGACTAAAAGCTTTTGATGGGTAGTGAACATTTGCAAGTTTAGAAAAAGCTGTTGACAATATTGACAGAAATACACTATTTGGAATACTGTGGGCAGCAGAGAAAATAACTGGGAGAGAAAGCATGTCTTCAGCTTCTACAGGAACGAGATTATAGTTACGAGAGTCGAAGGACATGAAAGGGAAATGGAAGTTGAAAAGGGAGCACATAGCGGACTGTCGCCTGTTACCTCTAGTTATTAAATCTGTTCATTGAACAACAGTGAAGGAAATGTAGGCGAAGTTTAGAAAACGAATTAAATTTTAAGGAGAACAAATAAAGGCTTTGAAGTTTGCCACTGCCACTGTAAATCTGTCAGACGCATCAAAGGAGCTGGAAAACCAGTTGAATGGTATGGACAATGTATTGAAAAGGAACTATACGATAAACAACAACAAAAATAAAGGAAGGGTTATGGAATGCAGTCGAATTTAATAAATTGATCTGAGGGAATTATATAAGGGCGTGAAGTACTAGAAAGTAAAAGACGATTTTTGTTATTTGAGCAGCAAAATAACTGACAATGGTAGAAATATAAAAGCCAGACTTGTAATAGCGAGAAAACGTTTTCTGAAATGAAAAATATGTTAACATCTAACATAAACTCAAGTAATAAAGAAGTTTTTTTGAAGTTTTTATCTGCAGAATAGCCTTGTACGAAAGTGAAATGTATTCGATGAACACCATAAACAAGAAGACAGTAGAAACTTTTCAAATGTAGTGCTTAAAAATAATACTGAAGATTAGATAAGTAGATCAAATCACTATCGCAGAGTTACTGAATCGGATCGAAGATAAATGAAATCTATGGTAGAGCTTGGCTGGAAAAAGTAGTCGGCTGAACACGACACATCCTCGGACATCAAGCAGTAGTTGAGTTTGTAGTAACGGGACAATTGTTGACTACAGCAAGGAGATTCAAGTGGCTTTGGCTTGCAAGAGTTACGTGAGATGAAGAGACATGCCCGGGCCTTGCTACCATGGGGAGCCGCATCATACCTCTGACAGAATTTCACTGTAATATTTGCAGCTACTCTTCCTTAGCTGCCCATTTATTGAGTTTCTCTTGTTCGTTAGAAATATTTTTGTTTTATTTTGAAATAAACATGTTGAAGTCTTCATGAATCTACAAGCAATATCATTAATATAATAATTGTTTCCAAATTCCGCAAACTGTACTGGTAAATAACGAAAACTTGAAAATGCTGGTGTGGAACACTGCATGTCTAAATGTAGGTAACACGATACAAATATTTATAACTAAACAAGTAATTATTGTAAGAAGCACTTCGTTTGTAGGTGGCTGAACATCAAATAACTATCGCAGAGTTACTAAATCGGATCGAAGAGAAATGAAATTTATGGTACATCTTGACTGACAGAAGTGGTCGGTTGAACATGACACATCCTCAGACAACAAGCAATAGTTGAGTTGGTAGTAATGGGACATTTGTGTCTAAGAATTCTTGACTACAGCAAGCAGGTTCAATTAGCTGTAGTTAACGGAAATACGTTGGTTAAAAACAAAATTGAAATTCGATTGCAACAGATAAGTAGCAGGAATTATTATCACCAAGGTAAACAGCGTACTATTTTAATTATTTAATGTATCTTCAGTATGGAGACCCAGTTATAGCGTCCTCAGAACGACTTCCAACAATACCACCACTTGCAAAGTAGGTTAGAAATCAGATTAATAATGTTGTTCATGCAGCATATGTTCGCTTTATCGGGCAACAACGATGTTATTGACTGTGGATGGCATCGTCAGAATGGAAATAATGAAGTCACTGTAAAAAAGTCATTAATTTTGGCACTTATCTTGAATGGATTCCCACGTAGATTTCGTCGAAGTTGTTATGGCTCATCTTGTTGATTCTAGGGTGATTCCACTTTGACTGCTAGAAGGTCCAGATCTGTATTTTAGCAATTTTTGAAGACCTAACAAATGCGTTTTTCAGGAAATTCCTAATGATCAAACAGTCTCAGGTCAAAACAATGGTATGGCAGAAATAATTTTTGACTTGGTGTTCACGATCCACATTTTCATTAAACTTCCTGTAAATTCACATATACTTCTTGTTAATTGTCACATCATCAAGAAAACAGTTTTGTATCAATCTTCATATATTTAATTTCCACTTTAACCAAACACAAGACTTGACTGTTCTTTTACAAAGCGAAATAACAACTTAACTTCTGCAAAAGCGAAACAAAGACTGCTCTGTGCGCATTCGCTCCAAAACGGTCACAAGTAACTCGAAGATTATGACAGTCTCACAGCAATGAATACATACAAGAACCATATAACTGTAAATTATCGATACAACGGAGCACCTATACATTAATAAAAACAAATGTGAATATTGTCATAAAAATATGTCTGTCACTTCGCAGAAAAGTAGTACGATATTACTGGTATCGAGAACTGGGGTTGGAGTTCAGTAATGGTCACCTAAATAAAGAACCATTACAGCTCAAAACAACTTTGCAACTTGTACTTGTTAAACACTGCTTTTATCGTCAGTACACAAACTCCGCAACTCATAGCAGACCTGCGATTTTCTGTTGGCCACTCCCTGTAACACCTCAATAAGCCTAATTATACGTAGGAGTGCAGCAATGTTAAGTTAAAGGGTACAGTTACATTTTATAATAAAAATTTTAAGAAGAGGTAAGTTATTATATTAAATTCACTAGTTGACTGCAGAACAACGAAGATTTCTTCGAAGAAACGAAAATATACTTAAGACGTCATAAAAAATTTTCTTTCGATGGCCGTTCAGTCCAAAATCGGTATGCCAATCAGGCAAAATTGCCGTGAGCAATGAGGCAAACTGACTGAATTTCCTCATTTTGCGAGCGCGTAAGGGCGATCTGTTTAATTGTTACAAACCATTCAATAGCCTAGAACGCATAAGATATTTCTTTATTTAAGACAATCGGTTTCAACAGACTACGCTGTCATCTTCAGATATTGAAATCTTTTGTTACAAAACATATTAATTTTACGCTGACCTGACGGACAGGACGTCAAGTGGAAAAAAATACACTATGTGATCAAAAATATCCGGACATCTGGCTACGGTCGCAGGTTCGAATCCTGCCTCGGGCATGGATGTGTGTGATGTCTCTAGGTTAGTTAGGTTTAAGTAGTTCTACGTTCTAGGGGACTGATGACCTCAGCAGTTAAGTCCCATAGTACTCAGAGCCATTTGAACCATTTTGAACATCTGGCTGTAAATGACTTACAAGTTCGTGACGCCCTCCGTCGGTAATGCTGGAATTCAATAAGATGTTGGCCCACCCTTAGCCTTGATGACAGCTTCCACTCTCACAGGCATACGTTCCATCAGGTGCTGGAAGGCTTCTTTGGGAATGGCAGCCCATTCTTCACGGAGTGCTGCACTGACGAGAGGTATCGATGTCGGCCGGTGAGGTCTGGCACGAAGTCGGCTTTCCAAAACATCCCAAAGGTTTTCTGTAGGACTCAGGTCAGGACACTGAGAAGGCCAGTCCATTACAGGGATGTTATTGTCGTGTGACCCCTCCGCCACATGGCGTGCATTGTGAGCAGGTGCTCGATCGTGCTGAAAGATGCAATCGCCATCGACGAATTGCTCTCCAACAGTGGGAACCGAGAAGGGGCTTAAAACATCAATGTAGTGTGCCGTGATAGTGGCACGTAAAACAACAAGAGGTGCAAGCCCCCTGCATGAGAAACACGATCATACCATTACACCACCGCCTCCGAATTTTACTGTTGGCACTACACAGATGACGTTCACTGGGCATTCGCCATACCCACATCCTGCCATCGGATAGCCACAATGTGTACCGTGATTGGTCACTCCACACAATGTTCAATCGTCCAATGTTTACGCTCCTTACACCAAGGGAGGCGCCATTTAGCATTTACCGGCGTGATGTGTGGCTTATAAGCAGCCGCTCGACCATGAAATCCAAGTTTTCTCAGCTCTCACCTAACTGTCATAGTGCCTGCAGTGGATCCTGATGTAATTTGGAATTCCTGTGTGATGGTCTAGATAGATGTTTGCCTGTAAGACATTACGACCCTCTTCAACTGTCGGCGGTCTCTGACAGTCAACAGATGTGGTCGGCCTGTACGCTTTTGTGCTGTACGTGGCCCTTCACCTTTCCACTTCACTATCAGATTGGAAACAGTGGACCTATGGAGGGTGCAAATCATGCGCACAGATGTAAGACCCAAGTGACACCCAATCACCTGACCAAGTTCGAAGTCAGTGAGTACCGCGGAGCGCCCTGTTCTGCTGCCTCACGACATCTGACTACTAAGGTCGCTCACATGGAGTATCTGGCAGTAGGTGGCAGCACAATGCACCTAATATGAAAAAAGTATGTTTTTGGGAATGTCCGGGTACTTTTGATCTCATAGTGTAGCAAATTATAAAAGATTTGTCATCGCTAAAATATTATGTTCGGAATATTTTAGTAGAAGACAAATCTTTTATAATGTGCTAATTTTATCTATTTGAAATACTGTGAGTGAGATCAGCGTAAAATGAACATGTTTTATAAGAAAAGATTTTAAGACCTTGAGATGACAGCAAAGTCTGTTGAAACCGGTTGTCTTAAATAAATATTTTATTTGATATTGGCTGTCGAATGGTTTTCAATAACTGAGACAACCATCCCACCGACGCACCGGGTTGACGATAGCCATATGGTAAAAGCAGTGTGTCCTGTTACGTGAAGATGTCGGCAACTGCCTGCTGCACGTCATCATCCTATAGGAATCGTCAATCTTTCAATGTTTTTGTAAGGGGACGAAGGCGTGATTATCGCATGTGGAAAGATCAGGACTATAGGGTGGGTGCTTGAGTGTCCCCCACTTCAGATGACGTTACGACATTTGCGATATGGGGACATGCGTTATCATGAAGCAGCACCACCTCTCGTCGCAATTTTCCATAACGGTGGTTTTCAACATACATGTTGCCCCGTGCACATGCTTCATTCCCCGACGGATATCTACCGGTGTTGTCCGTCGGCGGCCAGGAAAAGAATAACAGCATGTTTATAATTTATATAAAAAACAGCTACCAGCCACATGTATGGTTGAAAAAGGTTTATTATCTTCAGACCATGACCGGTTTCGGATTTTTCTATTACAAATCCATCTTCAGATGGCAGATTACAAGCATTCTTAGTTGGACCTAGTTTTGTTTATGTTATTCATTTGCTGCACTGGGAAAGAAAAGAAATATTTTTGTTGTCATATCGGTAATGGTATTTTTACGAAAGATTTACTTCTTTTACAAAATCTAATTGCTCATGAGATGGTTTTTACAAACATTAGTAAACTTGCAGGTTAGTGTACTTACGAGCTGTGTAGTTCTGCCTGACGAAATATTCGTGCGTTTATGTTTTCGAACGCAAGCTTAATACACTTTTCAATATGCACTATGTAAGTGCTATTCCAGTCAATGGACGTCACTTTCAACCTCATCATCTTAATTACACACGCAGCACACACGAATAACATTTACAAAACGTGGCCCAGCTTCACATTACAAACGAGAACAATATTTGCAAAGAGCTTACAGTCATAACGATGTTAACTTACAGATGCTGTATAGTCGATATGGATACAGTAAAATATCTCTTTGATATTGTATGAAATTAATCTAAAACGGAATAAATAAAATTACATACAAATAAGATTACAAACATTATATGTAGTACAGAATTACTGTGTGTTACTAATTAGTTGTTACAATAGTAGGAGATAAATTCTAATATCTGACATAATATGCAATGCACATGTTTTCATTATGCAATTTTTCAATGACATATAAACAGTTTTTGGGGCCTGTGTACTGAATGTTTTTGATGGAATATTGGGCTTAAGTTATTTTAAAAAAGTAAAAGCTTCTTCAAAGCTATTTAAGAAGGGGGTGTTAATTGACTCTGTCTGTTCATTCAAAATGAGATCAGGGAACCTGTTTTTATGTGTATGAATCTCAATCTCCTCTAGGAGATTCAATGTGAAACCTTTGTCTTTGAGGTGTAATATCTGCAGGTTGTTTTCTATATTCTCAACTGTATGATTGTTTTCTGCAAGATGGATGGCAAAAGCAGATTTGCTTAGCTTTTTCAGACGTAGGGCATCAAGGCGTTCCTTGAATCTTGTTTCAAAAGCTCTACCTGTTTGGTCAATGTAGAATTTAGGACAGTTGTTACACTTGAGTTTATAAATTCCAGATCTTTTATGGGGTATGCTATTGTGTGGGAGTGAGTGTATGACTCTTTGTTGGAGTTTGTTATTGGTAGAGAAACTAATTTTGACATTCTTCTTCTTGAATAAGTTGGAAATTTTATATGAAAGTGGGCCTATATATGGTAGGGCTACATATTTTACTGATTTTTTGTCTTTCATAGTTATTGTGGCTGTTGCTTGTTGCAAAGACTTATTGCTAGCAATTTTTACTTTTGTTTTTTGAGAGAGTGTGTCTATGATTGAAGCATCACAGCCATTATTTTGGGCAATTGATTTGATTATGCTGATTTCTTTGTGCTGTTCAGTGGGGGTGAGGGGGACTTTATGCATACAATGTAGCACTGACCGGAAATTAGCCATCTTATGTTGGTTCGGGTGGCAGGATGTGTTACTGATGGTAACATCTGTGGTTGTTGGTTTTCGAAAGATACCAAAATGGTGTTTGTTATTTATGTTTGATATTTTGAGATCCAGAAAATTGATGCTATTATTTATTTCATGCTCCACTGTAAATTTGATGTTGTTGTGTAATTTGCTCAGATCTTCAGCTAAGGCATCAATTTCGCTGCTGTTACCATCAAAAAGTAATAGAGTATCATCTACGTATCTCCTGTAGTAAATTATTTTACTGTTCATTTGGTTATTGGATGAGAAGAACTTTTGCTCAAGATGGTTAATGTAAATATCGGCTAATAATCCAGCAAGACTGCTACCCATTGCAAGGCCATCATTTTGTTTATAGACTTTATTATTGAAGGTGAAGTAATTATTAGACAAAATTAGTGTGAGGATCTCTATTAACTCATATATTTCTGATAGATTGATCTTTTTGTGTTTTAAAAGGTTACTTTTTATTATGTTAATTGTTTCATCTACTGGGATGTTAGTGTATAGGTTTACAATATCTACTGAGGCAAATCTAGCTGTTGGTGGTATGTGGATGTCTTTGATATGTTCTATAAGGTCCACTGTGTTTTTAACTGTATAACTATGTTCGAACATGTAGTAAGTGGTAAGGAGATCCTTCAATTTTTTGCTTATGTAGTATGCTGAGCTGTTTCTTGAGTTCACAACAGGGCGTATGGGGGAATTTTCTTTATGGATCTTAGGCTGTGACCGAAGTTTCGGTGCAGTTGGATTCATGGTAATGCAGTCCCGAATTTCATATTTATTTAAAAGGGATTCAAAACTGTTGAGTAATTTACGAAGTTTAGCTTGAAATTTTGCTGTGGGGTCTGATTCTAGTTCCGTGAAGTTATTGGACTGAAAAAATTCAAGAGTTTTTTCAATATATTCTGATTCATACAAAACAACAACTGAATTTCCTTTATCAGCCTTTACCATGAGAGCTTTGTTAGCAGTAAGTTTATCATTGATATCTTTAAGAATTTTTTGTTCATTATTAATTATATTATTTTTTGAAAGCATGTGTTTAGTGATGAGTATGTTGGCTTCATATGCCAACGCATTTTTCTCATTAGACTTAAGTTTGGCAGTGTCACATACTACATATAATGTTTGTAATCTTATTTGTATGTAATTTTATTTATTCCGTTTTAGATTAATTTCATACAATATCAAAGAGATATTTTACTGTACCCATATCGACTATACAGGATCTGTAAGTTAACATCGTTATGACTGTAAGCTCTTTGCAAATATTGTTCTCGTTTGTAATGTGAAGCTGGGCCACGTTTTGTAAACGTTATTCGTGTGTGCTGCGTGTGTAATTAAGATGATGAGGTTGAAAGTGACGTCCATTGACTGGAATAGCACTTACATAGTGCATATTGAAAAGTGTATTAAGCTTGCGTTCGAAAACATAAACGCGCGAATATTTCGTCAGGCAGAACTACACAGCTCGTAAGTACACTAACCTGCAAGTTTATTAATGTTTATAAAAACCATCTCATGAGCAATTAGATTTTGTAAAAGAAGTAAATCTTTCGTAAAAATACCATTACCGATATGACAACAAAAATATTTCTTTTCTTTCCCAGTGCAGCAAACGAATAACATAAACAAAATTAGGTCCAACTAAGAATGCTTGTAATCTGCCATCTGAAGATGGATTTGTAATGGAAAAATCCGAAACCGGTCACGGTCTGAAGATAATAAACCTTTTTCAACCATACATGTGGCTGGTAGCTGTTTTTTATATAAATTATAAACCTTAAGTACAACAGCCACGTTTCTTAACATGTCGACTTTCGACAAAATAACATAACAGCATGTTTGTCTTGTGTGGACGAATTCCTTAATAACGTCGCCATACTTTACGTTTCCGCATTTACCGCACGCACGTCAGAAAGAGACAAATGTCACACTTAACCCTTGTTTGCATGTCTGTAGTTATATACCTGCATCGGAGCCGTGTTATGTTGCATATAAGCTGCTACAACGGAAACTTTTTGATCATCCCATATAATAAGGAGCTTCAATTGTAAGTACGTTTATTCAGAACGTACTTTTACGCTAACGACAACAGATAAGCCTGGTACGAAATACGTTTCAATAAGCGCAGTCTGCCTCTTTCAGCTTTTCCCATTGCTCCGTATAGTCGCGGGTGTGTCTTTCTTTGGTTCTCGTGTTAGTTTTCGGTACAGATCCAGCGCCGACACTATTTAGCCAAATCTAATAGTCTGTTTCTACTCGTCTCAGCTCATTCACAAAAACGTAAGCGTTAGGTTGAGCCGATGCAAACGAAGAATTAAAACGAGAATGAAAATACTGGCACCTATCATTGTTGAAAGCGCAGAGGACATCTGTGCGGCATGTACATGCTCCTCTATTTAAGTGACAGTTGCGGAGTTCTCGTATGGGGATTAGTAAATCATTCCACAGCCTTTACAGAGTTGCAAAGTTCGTGTCCGCCCTTCCAGACAGCAGTAGATGAAAATGTCTTCCACCAGCAGGACTCTAAACGGCCATTTTTGGGTCGTATTCCACTGCAGTAGCTTGAATTTTTGACCGTTTCTGTAGGGGCAGGTTCTGTTACTGCTGGTGTCTCATCATAAATCACATATATGATAGCTGAATTAAAAGCCGTATTGACTGTTAATCGAGCGCGACCAAAAAAAAGAAAAAAAAAATGAAAAGATTTTTCAGAGGACGGTACCAAACACAAATTTTTGATGATTTACATAGATTATTTAATTAAGCAACATTTTTCGTCTACGGACGCCCTGAGAAGAAAGAGGAGGACAACCTAATGTGACAGAATATTTACTTCGTTTCATACTGTGCTGTTCACGGTGCCGCGAATCGTACGCCACATCTGAACTTCCCACCAGTGGATCCGAGTTGTCCGTCAGTTTGCGACGGTGCACTCCGCAAGAGGTCGCTTCCATCGCAGGACTTGCTGGCTGGTGTGGCGAGGCGCAGCAGAATCAGCTGGGAGTTCGTGGACGGCCATCAAGCAAGACAAACCAAGGGGAGGAGAGCGGCGTTGATGTGATACCGCGTGAAAATTGCAGCACATAGCTGTACACATTCCGCTTTTACCCTGCCCATGCTTGCCTGTTAGCCAGAGAGGGAAGCTGCCGCACGCTGTCAGAAGAACGGGCAGGCAGCTTTGCTCCCATCTAAACCATGCTGTTCCATAACCAAGCAAGCTAAAGAGATCCTCCTTGCATGCCCATCTTACCCTGGTGCTAAGCAACGCAGCAATCCATTCCGTACGCTTTCACTGTAGTGTTACGCATAGGGTTCGGAAGTTGATGAAAAGTCTTCTTTATAGCCGAATTTCACAAAACGAGGCTCAATGAAATATATATTCATTTTCCGTAATTTTAGGCCAGAAAACGGGGCATTTTATTTGTCCTTTTCCTTCCTTCTCCGCGTATTTCGAGATTATTTATTTATTTCGATATGAACGGGTGTCTCCAACTTCACCCTCTTTCGACTAGAACTGCCTACCCTCAACTCGAACAATCCTCAGGTCACCTCTGACAAATGTTTACTGTAGCAAGCATTTCCATCTCTGAAAGTCGGGATCCTTAACACTTAAGAACCAGAAGATGTCTATTATACTGCAATGTCAGTTAAAGTAAGGTTTTGGAAGTATATTTTCTGTAACCTTAGTGTGTTTGAGCCGAGTATGGCTCCAGTTATAGCAGTTTTTATTACTTTATCGAGGCTATGTATTGTGAGTTCACTGAATTCATCCTAAAAATTGAACTCCTCCCGAACAGACCATGAAGGTCCAAAGGTACCGACCGGCCGCCGTGTCATCCTGAGATCACATCGTCATTGGATGCGGATATGCAGGCGCATGTGGTCAGCACACTGCTCTCCCGGCCGTATGTCAGTGTACAGGACTGGAGCCGCTGCTTCTCTGTCAAGTATCTCCTCTGTTTGCCTCACGACGGCTGAGTGCACCCCGCTTGCCAACAGCATTCGGAAGACCGGACGGTCATCCATCCAGGCGCTGGCCCAGCCCGACAGCACTTAAATTCGGTGATTGACGGGAACCGGTGTTACCACTGTGGCAAGGCAGTTGGTGAATTCATCCTAAGTGGCTAAAATAGTTCATTCTAAATTCCCCAAAAGCATTTTGACAAATGCGAAGTTCATTTTTCATATTGATAAATCTAAAACGTACATGCCCAAAAGGAAAGGCTTTTCTTTTACAGTAAGCTGTCTTTACACTACGTTGCAGACCACCAGAGTTTGGATGTTAATATCCAGTGAGCCATTTTTTTTTCCTATATGAGCCAATGTTTGCATTAAACTGAGAAATCCTCAAGTCCTTAGCAAACATCTCCGCTCACTTTGTCCTTTTTCAAAATATTTATGAGGTAAGGAAACTCTTGATCAAATTTACAAACTTGTCGTAACATACTCAAGGCTCTCGAATGAATGTTTCGTAACTTTTTACACAATCTGCATTGCGAGACACCTTCCGATTTATATGAAACTGGCTCATAAACACACGGAAACCTTTCCTCTGCTGGTCTTGGTCTCTGTTCCGTGACTAGTGTATATTCCTCAATTCTTAATTTGCCCTCAATCGCCTTTAAGTTCGGTCTCTTGATTTTGCTGCTCCCATCGTTATGATAAATTGCTGCAGTGAAGCTACCTACGCAAACATATGCCTGGCTATTCTGTAGTAACGTTGGATTCATATCGTAATCTGTTGTCAGCTGCAGCAGGCTGAACGTGTCCCATGAGGCTTGTCAGCCTTACAGAAACCCAAGTTGGCCTGCTTTAAGGGGAGGTTTACTGTCTTTTGGTTCAAAAATCGACTTTTTTAAAATCTCATTTTTGGGTCCATAAAACTGTTTAGAATCCGCCCCTGAAACGGTTTTCCGGAATACGGAACGGAAATGTTTGTTATTCGCCGTTGAACAAACAAAATGCACGTGCCTGAAATCGGCCTTTTTCACGCACCAGTTTTTTTTCTTTCGGAGGACGAGTTATTGTACCAGTGCTTGGGAGGAAACACAAAATTAAAATGAAAGTTTGAACGCGTGTGTTTTGAAGTTAGGTCCCAAGCACTTGCATCCTGGTATGAAGACTGTGGAGATTGCGACTTTCCTGGCAGTGAGCAGCTTCAACTAAGGGTATTCACCAATTCTGAAGACCATGATAACGATGGATGTCACCCTGGGACTCTATTCGACGCAGTTCACCAAGCATTCGGACGACCACCGGATTCAAGCGGCCGAAAACCGTTTGTCACCGGCCTTACGAGCGGCTCTATGAGGAAGATGGAAGGACTAGTTTATGGACCCGGAATAGCAGATTGAACGTAAGTTGCATAATATTGCATTTATATGTAGTCAAAACTTCAAACGAGTTTTTCTCGAAATGACTTTCTTTTATCGCGCGGTATGGTAACTTCAAATCTACTGAACCGATTGGCATGATTCTTTGTTTTCGACGAAGGTAACTAAATTGTCTAGGAGTTGTACCACTTTTATTCCGATCCATCAACTATAAATATTTTTACTTGGCCGACGAAATCGAAAAATCAGTGAAAAAGCCCTATTTTTTTCAAATGGCCGCCATTTTGTTTCCTATGGTCCAAAAAACTTAAGCGAGGCACAACTCTTAAAGAATCTTATATACTTGGCTAACGTGAACTCAATTTTGATTTCAGACGAGCCGGCTGACCTGTGACATACAGCGCGTGGAGGTCTACATCGAAATTTTGTTTCGTTCCGACGGCACCTCGGCCTTTGCTCTTCGACATTTCCGGCCGAAAAAATTTTAGTCTGTAGAGGAAATATCAATAAACATTTTGACCAAATTTGACATTGATATCTCTGACACATCCCGAGAAAATTTTTTCGAAGAACATGCTTTTTTCGGGCCAAAGATAGTAAACCTTCCCTTAATCACTGTGCTTCAGTACACACGCACTTCCGTGTCTCCGTTACGGCAGGCTGAGCTGCTTTAATGGTTGCGGCGGAGATAGAGGCTGGCAGGCTGGAAGGAGAATTGGTACATCTCTGCAACAGCAGTGTATTGCAACGGCCATCGCGGGGCGTGGAGGACAATGTGAGCTGGTATAGCGGACGGTGGCCTCTTGAGTGTGTCCGGGAGAAGACGGCAGCTTATGACCACAGAGGAAGAACGGTGGAGTAGTTGGTTGCGACAAGACCTGGCAGAGCATAGTGTCATGTGCTTCAGCAGGCCCTATTTGCTACTGGCAAGTAGCGGTAGTCGTCACAGTTTGGCGTGTGTTCTGTTACATGCATCGTACAGCTCCTTGGATCTGTTACAAATGACGCTTAAAATGACATCACAATCAGATCTGCTGTGCAGTAGAACCAAATTGACGAAAAAACGAAACTAGTTATGATTCAGCTACCGATGTGCTGATCCTGGTGTTATCTATCACTCTTAATGTCTTCTGCACAACATGCTCACACATCTTTGATTCTGGTCAACGAAATTTGGTCTTAACGACAGCGTAAAAATAATTTTAAAGAATTACGAAGATATTGCTGTTGGAACACGGAATCATATATATCATTAATAGTTATGTATTCTCTATTCTAATGATACTGATTTGAGGTTGTTGTAGAAACTTGATTTCTTGAAATCTGTAATTTTATTTAAGACATCTGAATTGGAGATGGTGCTAAAACGTGAGTTTTTGAAATCTGAAATCTTATTTAAGATCTCGTTTTTCCACTTTTGACCGTGGGTCAACATTTCACCAACTTCATTTCAGTACTATTTGAGCAGCAAATTGTACCAATTAAGAATATACATGACTTTGTGTTGAAATAGCAATATTTTTATAATTACTTAAAATAAATGTTATGCCTTCCTTATTATCAGCAAATCGTCACAGTCTTTCTTACTGATATGTATTTCGTTGGGCAACATCAAAGATGTATTAGCAAGATGTGCAGAAGACATTGCAAGTGACAGCATCAGGATGAACATATCGATAGTTGAATCTAAAAAGACTCCGTTTAGCCGGCATTTTGTTTCTGCTGCACAGCAGAGTTGATTGTAATGACCTATTTTAAGTGTCCTTACAAGCAGTGGTAAACAAGATCCAAGGAGCCACAGGAATGGATGAAACCGGACACACCACAAGAAGACAGCCGTTTCGCAAGAACAACGTGAGTGATTACGTTTTCAGAAAATTGTACATGCAGTAGATTAACAAATGAAGTAAATATTCCCCCATATTTAGGTACACTTCTCTTTCTGCGCAGAATGGCCACAGCACGTACCAAGACTGCAGAGACCAACTTTAGTATCGAAGTGTACCTACGTTCAAAGTGTTTGTATTGCACTATAGCGTGAAGATGGCATTTTCGCCTCGGAACAGGAGGCTTTATTAAACAATTAAAGTAAATCAATAAAAATTTGTAGCTGCTAGCTGTCTTTGAAAAAGTATTTCACATCGTTTACCTCCTTTTGAGAGAATATCGTCTGAAACTCTGCTGCTACTGTGATTTGGATCTTTTTTGTCAAAAAGAGATGCGTTCAAGGTGAGCACAAACCCAGTAAGAATGCTGCGTCCCAATTTGTGACTGCCATTTCATCATGTCTACCCCTTCTCCTGTGTGGAGTTATCAGCGCCATAAGCAGTAAAGCAGGACTCGGCGTAACGTTTAGCTGGGCAGTTTGCTCCAAAAGCCTGAGTAAGTGTTTTAAATAGAAATACCGTCACATGGGTACTTTCACTTGTTCATTAATCAATTACAGTAAGCTTTTAACGAGACTAACCTTAAAAGTGCTTAAATTTAAAAACATCAGGAAATAGCCTTATAATCTGGCAATTATGATAGCAACTAAGTGCTCATTCTTCTTAATTGATGTCTTCTTCCTAAGATAATCTGATGCCAAAATAAACTAAAAGTTCTTCATTAAACAACCGAAACAATTATCTGTTCTTCTGCGACTGGAAGCGAAAATATATTCAATAACTTTGGTCATATCAATTATATATATGTATACAAATAAATAATAATAATAGTATTCTTTGATTATATATTAATATTCCTCATTTGTACCCACTTTATCAATAACGTTAGTTTTCTTAGAAATAATTTCGTGGAATTGTTTTCGGTACAATTTTAAAACACACTACAACAGCATCGTCTATGTGATGGCGTCGTTTTGCAGTTTATTGAGTTGCTTTCTTCATTAGACATTTATGAAAAAGAACTCCCTTTCGGCGTTGTCATTGTGACCTGGAACTGCAAAGTAATATTCCGCCAATTTCAGTAATTCCGAAAAAAATTCATCATTACACACACAGGTGGCTCAACATGGAAGGGATCGCAAAGGGGCGTGCCGGATCGTTATCGACTAAACGGCAATTTTTACTCATCTTCTCCCGCTCTGCACGTAGCCCGGTTGCGACATTGTGTGTTAGGCTCTTTCTGTCTACAATAAAAACATAGGACTAAGGTACAAGAATAGTGCTGGTCGATATATCTATATCTCCTTACGGTATACCTCCTGACTCCTCGGGCTTACGTCATTTGCTTGGAGTGTGCCTTGATTGTGTGTTCATCGCTAAAATGTTTGACATAAGCCGGAGACTTTGGTTGGTTGGTTGGTCTGGGGGTGGGGACCAAATACCGAGGTCATCGGTCCGATGGGATAAGGGAAGGATGGGTAATGAAATCGGCCGTGCCCTTTTAAAAGAACCATCCCGGCATTTGCCTGAAGCGGTTTAAGGAAATCACTTAAATCTAAAGCAGTACGTCCAGACGCTGGTTTGAACCGTCGTTCTGCCGTATGCGAGTCCAGTGTGCTAACCACTGCGCCACCCCGCCTGATGGCCGGAGAGGCCGGACTTGTGTATTCGGTATGATTTTGTCCACCGTGTATAAATGATAGGGATTTATCGATGAGAGGATCCGGAACAAAAAAGTCTAATGAACTTATGTCTGGAAATTCACAGTTTCCATGCTGGAGACCATTTATTCAATCATACATTGTTACGGAGACTGCGGTCTCAAATGTACAAATGTGTGTGAAATCTTATGGGGTTAACTGCTAAGGTCATCAGTCCCTAAGCTTACACACTACTTAACCTAAATTATCCTAAGGACAAACACACCCACCCATACCCGAGAGAGGACTCGAATCTCCGCCGGGACCAGCCGCACAGTCCATGACTGCAGCGCCAAGACCGCTCGGCTAATCCCGCGCGGCAGACTGCGGTCTAATACGCGCTATACCATGCAGTCACAGTATGTGTTGAAAATTGTTTCCATGTGCCTCAACGCATGCGTATACGTGCCGTAGCATGTTCTGTCACACACGTTCACATCTCCCAGGCTGCATCCGAAAAGTGTCAATGGCAGCATGAATACGCTGTTCCAGTGTCTCCACATCCGGAATGTGCTCTGTATACGCATTACTTTTGAGACGGCCCCATAACCAGAAATCTCACGGGTTGAGATCCGGTGAATGAGAAGGCCATGCAACTGGAAGCCCCTCGTGCGAACCGTTGACTAGGGAAGACACGATTGAGATGTGTCCGGACGTTACTGGCGAATTGGGCTGGAGCACCAACATATAGCAGCCACATAATCCTTCGAATCATCAATGGCTCTTCTACCAGTAGGGGAGGCAAGGTCACTAGCAAGAAACGCCAATAATTCCGGTCTGCCAGGCGACTCGGAAGGAAGACTGGCTTCAAAATACTGTCGCCAATTATCCCGGCCCACACATTCCGGCTGCACCGATGCTGATGGTTAGCTGTCACCAAACCATGGGGGTTCTGCCTACTATCCCACAGATGACTGTTATGAAAGCTGAAGATACCACTGAATAGGATGGATGACATAAATCCGGGAATAGTGATTGACTGGTGAAGAAACCAGTGACGAAACTGCTCCCGATGTGGAAAGTCTGTCGCCAGTAAGGCCCGCACGCGCTGTTAGCGATGAGGATAGTAACGACTGTCATGGAGGATGTTCCTCATGGTCGTCTGGCGTACCCTGTACTAGCGTGCCAACTGCCTTGTACTGCCATGGTGGTCTTTAAAGGCAGAACTGTGTAATTATTGTCTATTCTGTAGTGTTCTGTCTAGAGTTCCACGAAATGGAACAACGTTCATGATAAAGTGAGATCAAATGAGAAATGTGTACATTTAAGAACAAACAATTGTTATTTCCTTACACTCCATCCGAAAAGGCTTTGGAATTCCCAACGGTACTGACCGACCGCCGTGTCATTCTCAGCCGATAGGCGTCACTGCATGGGGATATGGAGGAGTATGTGGTCAGCATACTGCTCTTCTAGCTCTTCAGTTTTCGTGACTCGTGACTATAGCCCGGACGGTCACCCATTCAAGAGCTAACCAAGCCCGACAGCGCTTAAATTTGATCATCTCATAGGAAAAGTGGGTAACACAGCGGCAAGGCCGTTAGCTTATTTCTCCGTAGGCCCAATTGAAACTGACCCATTGGGAACTCTCAGTCGATTTCGCGTGACTTAATTTCGGCAATTATTCATTGGCGCCACTATACGCAGGGTGAATCGATTGTAGTTAGCGGCTGACTATCTCTGGCAGAGCGAATCCTAAAGTAAGCCTTGAGCAGCGTTGGCGGGGCAGTAAGACTGAGGCAGCGACTAGAAGGTCGTAAGTTGTGTTCCAAAAATGAAAAGCATAGAGACAGAAGTGATGACACTTTTTGCAGGACCTGACCATCATTTTGCAGAAGAATGCACAAGCACGTACAGTGCAAGCTGCTACTGATTTTTTTGACTGGTGGGGCTGCTAAGTGCTATACCACCTACTGCACTCCCCTGACTTAAGCCCTCGTAAGTTCAACTCGATTTCTAAACTGAACGAAACAGTTCAGGCATTCACTTCAGAACTACTACAAATTCGTCAGGCAATAGACCGCGCCGCTCGAACTGTCAACACAACTGGCACTGTTAAGAGTATCCTACTGAAAGGGTTCAGTACCGCCCGACATTGAAAATAGGTACAACATTCTTCGTTATTCTTGCCAATACATTTTTCCTAATAGTAACTCAACTTCAATTAATACAACGAAGCTGGATACCAGTGTGGGAAAGAATGACAATTTATTTATTTAATTAATCACATGTGCACTCCCACAAAATAATTCCCTACATCCAGTTTGGTGAGATCTGTGAAATGAATGAATGTATGGTCGTCTGCTAACCGCAGATAGTGAATGTGAATATATGATCATCTTTGAGACGGTACTTGGGTCACCTTTGGTGGGACCAAAGAGATGAAATTTACCTGAGCTTTGAGCACCTGAAATGTGGCTGACCAATACAGTAGCAAGGTGCTCCCCCACTTCGGCAGAGGTGTGAGAGGACCTGAAGAACGGCCATGTTTCAGCACTCTGCCGCTGGATCTAGTGTTGGTAAGACCTGTCTTAGGCGTGCTCTGTAAGGACAAAAGAGTGGAGACATGGTATGCATGTGAAATACTTAAGAGTAGTTTAGAATAATAATTTCTCTATTTCAGGAACTTTTGCGGGGAGAATTAAATGTCAGGCAGGTAATATTAATGGGATCGTAGTAATCTTCGGAAGTGACCAACGGTCACAATGAAACCACGTGTAGCAATAAGTTGAAATACTTCCGAGTGCTTAAGCTAAGCTGAATTACTAGCGTGTGTACTATAAGTTGGAAATATTTAAGAAATGGCGTGTACAGAACTTGAAATTAGAGACGAGTACTTCCACATGGTGAGTACTGTGTGAGTCTCAATCTGTGTATGAGACAAAGGATAAAGAGAAGTACTCGGCCATGGTATCAGTTGAGGACTCGCGTGTGTGATGAATATGTTCTTAATATTACTTTGCATGTTATGTTTCCGTGTGACGCTTGATTCAAACTATAATACTCTGAGAGAGAAGCAAGGTGAGTCAGCCGTCTATCCAGCAACGCCACTTGGCTTGCATTGCACAGGAAGACGTGCATATATCGTCCAGAGTTCGTAGTAGGAAAGAAAAGTTAGGAAGTGGGGCAGTGTCGTGTGAAACTGGGATGAATAGTAATTGAAGTGGGAAACCTGAAAGTGATGTGATTATAATGTTGTGACTATTCCTTATGTTGTTTTCCATGTTGCAGTGTGGTGTATGTCATGTAATTTAAGTATGTGTGGTTTGCATGGGAGAGTAGCAAGGTAGTTTCAGAGGTAGTGGGTTATGCATGTTCCTTTTGTACCGCTCGGTCTGGAGGAAAGTTTCGTAATGATGGGTGTGAGAGTCAAAGTGTGGGATATAGCAAAAGATCCACCATCCTATCCAGAAAGTGCACTGTAGCGTTAAAGAATTACGAGACCATAAGATAGAGAATCACCAATGTAAAGCCATGCCCTCTGGGCGGAATTTCTCATGTGTTATTGTTGTAGGTTATAGAATTTGTGTGTTTAGGTTGTAGAATTTATCGGAATAAATAAGATAGTGAAAAGAAAAAGATTGGTGGCCTTTTCCTTCGAATTGTATGTTGCCATGATATCCAGAATTTATGATGTGTGCGCCATTCATATTCAGTGCGATGGCCACGTGTTGATCAAAGCCGTTAAATAGAAAAGAAAATGTGGTATTGCCAGTGTGTAGTGAACAGTCAGAGTTGTGTAAATTTCTAATAGTCAGATGTGCGTTTCCGTTGCGTAATATTCATACAGAAGAATAATTTGTAACTTAATTGTGAGTACTAGAGTTCATGTTACTCGATAAATAAGAATGAATCCACTCGCTTGGCAGACCACTCATCTTGCAGTCCTGACTTCTTGATGCCACAGTATGAGCAAGGCATGCGGGTGCCTCTCACTACGACTTCCACATTACTGGCAACGGGTTATACACAATGCTGGTGACTATGGAGATCAGTAACACTTTGAAACACGTATCTATTTTGTACGAGCTGTAAATAAATAGTTGACACTATTAAAGTTCCAACTTTCGAATGTGCGTGTTAAGTTCAGTCACGTATCAGCACGTGATGTTAACCACATGTTTAATAAAGGCGGCAAGCATTCAGAAACCAGATTTTATCTAAAATTGGAATATATTTATCATACTGAGTCTGACAACAGGGAAAGTCGGTAAACAAATGTTACTGATACCATAAACTACGGTGACTGGCAACATGATACTCTGTGTAATTTGTATGTCTCTCTTTATTAACTCGGCGACGCTTTGTAATGGTTTATGAACTCTCCTGGGGCACGTGCAAATGTGCAGCGCATTGGACTTGAGACAGAGCAATAGGAAACGCTTCGGCCAAGCAGGTCAGTGACCGGAGGATGGAACCGCGGCCTGGGTGAGTTTCTTGGAAGTGAGTGCAGCTCGTAGCCCACAGGGGCAGCAGGCATTGTCTTCCCACACAACTGCTTGCGGCTAGATGCGCAACCTCAGGGCAATACGGTGCCGTGTGCAGGAGTTGGGGGCGCCTTTCGATGTTTTCTGACTTCTTTTGAACCGTTTGCTGCTTGTAGGAAACGAGGGCCACAGGAAATTCGTAATGGTTCTCTCTTAATTTCATTCCCGTGGGGCTACGAACATTTGCTGGAGGACGTGCGGACGGGGTAGAGACGTGTGAGGTCAGATCATAGCGCTGAAATGAACGCCTTTAGATAGTAGGTGAAGGTTTCGTATTGTCACTGGAGGGTGAAAAAGATACCGTATTTTTGACAGGATTCTTTGTTGGAGAGAAACCTCGTGACTGGACCGCAGTCTTTCATAATTGTCCAATTTGCGGCTGGTACCTTTCGGCGGCAGGGAATAGGCAGGGCGTAAGGGAGTGCCACGAGGAATGCCGATTGGGGTGGCACGCGAGAGTGTCCGCTTTAATTCTGGATGCCGTGGTGTTCTGATCGACTTGCTTAGCAGTGCGGTAGATGCTGCCACATCTTGGAGCCCTGAAAAGGTGCTGACGACTCCGTCTTCGCGAAGGGGCCTGCGTGTCTCCAGCACGTAGCTCGGTACAGAACAGTCGTACTTAAGGTGAGCACAAATCGCAGCACCGGCAAAGTGGTTCAATTTGATTTCACAGTTGTGGAATACAGGACTATCGCCTGTCTTATCTTCTTCTACACTGGTAATGAATTTGTGGACTTCCGGCTTTAAGTCAGAAAATTTCAGTCATTGTTCCGATCCAGAATTACAGGATTAAATACAGGGTGATCAAAAAGTCAGTATAAATTTGAAAACTGAATAAATCACGGAATAATGTAGATAGAGAGGTACAAATTGACACACATGCTTGGAATGACAAGGTGGTTTTACTAGAACCAAAAAAATACAAACGTTCAAAAAACTGTCCGACAGATGGAACTTCATCTGATCAGAATAGCAATAATTAGCATAACAAAGTAAGACAAAATAATGATGGTGTTCTTTACAGGAAATGCTCAATATGTCCACCATCATTCCTCAACAATAGCTGTAGTCGAGGAATAATGTTGTGAACAGCACTGTAAAGCATGTCCGGAGTTATGGTGAGGCATTGGCGTCGGATGTTGTCTTTCAGCATCCCTAGAGATGTCCGTCGATCACGATACACTTGCGACTTCAGGTAACCCCAAAGCCAATAATCGCACAGACTGAAGTCTGGGGACCTGGGAGGCCAAGCATGTCGAAAGTTGCGGCTGAGCACACGATCATCACCAAACGACGCGCGCAAGAGATCTTTCACGCGTCTAGCAATACTTTTTTTAAATTTCTAATAAAACCCCATGTCATTCCAAGCATGTGTGTCAATATTTACCTCTCTATCTACATTATTCCGTGGTTTATTAAGTTTTCAAATTTATACTGACTTTTTGATCACCCGGTAGTTGCCAGTTATCGTTGAACTTCGGGAGAGAGTAAATTTATAAGAGGACAAGAAGTAATTTAACTGTTACAGGAGTAAAGTTACTTTCCATTTAATCTTCATGCAATTTGGACGTACAGAATTGCCAAAGGATTTTGATTATTAATTTTATTTGTTCAGTCCGTAAATGTTTTTACAAATAAATGGGAGTATCCAATTAATTCATTGTTTCTGTGCGACCCATTCGCTTGCTTTAAGTTGTAGGCTTTCAATCTGTGTGCAGGAGGATATTAGCAATCAGCTCAAAATCGTAGCCAACTCAGGACTCCAGACAAGTAACGGTAGGGGGAATGAGTTTTTGTGCAAATTCCCAACTTTAACAGGTATGCCTGGAGACGTAATCTTCGCGTTATTCATTTAACTTCGAAATTTCGAGGTTACATCTTAAATAGAAGGCTTGCACACAGTTGGTTTTGAAGAGTTAAGGGAAATTCCGAACTGCAGGGTTTTCCAACGGAAGGTCGTAGCTTCTTTACACGCCTAGTTCCGTCAGATTTTTGAATCAGCCAATCAGCAAGGGGCAGTCATTTGGCGACAGGCCGTAGCCACTCGCAGAGGCTGAATTTTGGCTTTATGTTCTGTTCTTTGGTAGTGGATGTTTGCTTCACTTGGTCTGGTCGGTGTCAAGAAATGTGCAGCAAACTTCAGGTTAAATTACGGGGAGATGTAGGTTAAGTAGTGTGTAAGCTTAGGGACTGATGACCTTAGCAGTTAAGTCTCATAAGATTTCACACACATTTGAACATTTTTCCATACAGGTCCGTTTCAAGGGCATTAAGGGGTTGGTGTCTGGTACCTGGTTCAAGCCAGATGAAAACTCGGCGAGAATCACTGTTCAGACTACACCTACATCTACATCTACATTTATACTCCGCAAGCCACCCAACGGTGTGTGGCGGAGGGCACTTGACGTGCCACTGTCGTTACCTCCCTTTCCTGTTCCAGTCGCGTATGGTTCGCGGGAAGAACGACTGTCTGAAAGCCTCCGTCCGCGCTCTAATCTCTCTAATTTTACATTCGTGATCTCCTCGGGAGGTATAAGTAGGGGGAAGCAATATATTCGATACCTCATCCAGAAACACACCCTCTCGAAACCTGGCGAGCAAGCTACACCGCGATGCAGAGCGCCTCTCTTGCAGAGTCTGCCATTTGAGTTTATTAAACAGCTCCGTAACGCTATCACGGTTACCAAATAACCCTGTGACGAAACGCGCCGCTCTTCTTTGGATCTTCTCTATCTCCTCCGTCAAACCGATCTGGTACGGATCCCACACTGATGAGCAATACTCAAGTATAGGTCGAACGAGTGTTTTGTAAGCCACCTCCTTTGTTGATGGACTACATTTTCTAAGCACTCTCCCAATGAATCTCAACCTGGTACCCGCCTTACCAACAATTAATTTTATATGATCGTTCCACTTCAAATCGTTCCGCACGCATACTCCCAGATATTTTACAGAAGTAACTGCTACCAGTGTTTGTTCCGCTATCATATAATCATACAATAAAGGATCCTTCTTTCTATGTATTCGCAATACATTACATTTGTCTATCTTATGGGACAGTTGCCACTCCCTGCACCAAGTGCCTACCCGCTGCAGATCTTCCTGCATTTCGCTACAATTTTCTAATGCTGCAACTTCTCTGTATACTACAGCATCATCCGCGAAAAGCCGCATGGAACTTCCGACACTATCTACTAGGTCATTTATATATATTGTGAAAAGCAATGGTCCCATAACACTCCCCTGTGGCTCGCCAGAGGTCAATTTAACGTCTGTAGACGTCTCTCGAATTGATAACAACATGCTGTGTTCTGTTTGCTAAAAACTCTTCAATCCAGCCACGCAGCTGGTCTGATATTCCGTAGGCTCTTACTTTGTTTATCAGGCGACAGTGCGGAACTGTATCGAACGCCTTCCGGAAGTCAAGAAAAATAGCATGTACCTGGGAGCCTGTATCTAATATTTTATGGGTCTCATGAACAAATAAAGCGAGTTGGGTCTCACACGATCGCTGTTTCCGGAATCCATGTTGATTCCTACATAGTAGATTCTGGGTTTCCAAAAACGACATGATACTCGAGCAAAAAACATGTAGTAAAGTTCTACAAGAGATCGACGTCAGAGATATAGGCCTATAGTTTTGCGCATATGCTCGACGACCCTTCTTGAAGACTGGGACTACCTGTGCTCTTTTCCAATCATTTGGAACCCTCCGTTCCTCTAGAGACTTGCGGTACACGGCTGTTAGAAGGGGGGCAAGTTCTTTCGCGTACTCTGTGTAGAATCGAATTGGTATCCCGTCAGGTCCAGTGGACTTTCTTCTATTGAGTGATTCCAGTTGCTTTTCTATTCCTTGGACACTTATTTCGATGTCAGCCATTTTTTCGTTTGTGCGAGGATTTAGAGAAGGAACTGCAGTGCGGTCTTCCTCTGTGAAACAGCTTTGGAAAAAGGTGTTTAGTATTTCAGCTTTACGCGTGTCATCCTCTGTTTCAATGCCATCATCATCCCGGAGTCTCTGGATATGCTGTTTCGAGCCTCTTACTGATTTAACGTAAGACCTGAACTTCCTAGGATTTTCTGTCAAGTCGGTACATAGAATTTTACTTTCGAATTCACTGAACGCTTCACGCATAGCCCTCCTTACGCTAACTTTGACATCGTTTAGCTTCTGTTAGTCTGAGAGGTTTTGGCTGCGTTTAAACTTGGAGTGAAGCTCTCTTTGCTTTCGCAGTAGTTTCCTAACTTTGTTGTTGTACGACGGTGGGTTTTTCCCGTCCCTCACAGTTTTACTCGGCACGTACCTGTCTAAAACGCATTTTACGATTGCCTTGAACTTTTTCCATAAACACTCAACATTGTCAGTGTCGGAACAGAAATTTTCGTTTTGAACTGTTAGGTAGTCTGAAATCTGCCTTCTATTACTCTTGCTAAACAGATAAACCTTCCTCCCTTTTTTAATATTCCTATTAACTTCCATATTCAGGGATGCTGCAACGGCCTTATGATCACTGATTCCCTGTTCTGTACATACAGAGTCGAAAAGTTCGGGTCTGTTTGTTATCAGTAGGTCCAAGATGTTATCTCCACGAGTCGGTTCTCTGTTTAATTGCTCGAGGTAATTTTCGGATAGTGCACTCAGTATAATGTCACTCGATGTTCTGTCCCTACCACCCGTCCTAAACATCTGAGTGTCCGTGAACATAACCTGGAACCACTATTCCAATGACCATGTACTGTGTCCTTGACACTATGCTTTACGGGCTCTCCTGTGACCAGGGGTCAGTGGAATGCACCTTGCAGGTCTCCGGGAGAATAAACCATGTCTGTTCAGTCGTCTGTAGACTGTGTGTCCCATACTGTAGCACCTGAACACGTTTCCTGTCTGCTGGAATCGTTGCCATAATCATGAGATCACACTTTGTGGTACACGGAGGGCCCGTGCTACGATCTGCTGTGTTTGACCAGCCTCCAGTCCCCTAGTATTCTGCTCCTCATAACGTCATCAATGTGTGTTCTTTGAGCCATTTTCAACGCACAGTCACCATTAGCACGTCTGACAACGTTGGCACACTTGCTCGCTGCACCGCACTCTGACATGCACCAACACACCTCTGCATATGTGGACTGCTGTCAGCGCCACCATGCGACGACCGCAGGTCAAATTCACCGCATGGTCATACCCCGAGGTGATTTAAACCCGAAAACCGCCCACCAGAACGTTGTTTCACCGTGTATTAGCATTATCCTTAATTTATGAGCACGAGTGTAATTACACGCGCCAACTTCGTCCTGAGACCACTCCCTGGCAGCTTTCTTTGTTACTTTGTCGGCGAAGCGTCGCTGACATTCACTCACAATGCGCATCGACTGTCCCGACAGTGCCAGGACGTATTTACAGAACATTTCGTTGCGGTGTTGCAGTGGTGCAGTGAATAGTGAGAGTCTTTTGTTAGTATTTTCACACAGTGATGTCGAGTGTCTTCACTGACACGGCTTGCAGCCGAGCGGGCCATACGGCCGTGTTGAGTGAGGCTTCACAGAAACATCGAGTCGATGCCACGCCTCCTGCGGACGCACAGGCTCGTCTCCAAGCGTCGCCTCAGGCCCTGAAAGCCTCGCATTCCACAGACGGCCAAGTATTCTCCATTACTCACCACTCGAGTGCCCGTTTTCTCATTACGTTGGAAGTCGCGCATATTCTGGTGATCATCGAAACTGACACGGCATCATCCGTTTCCATTGTGGATGGTACCACATACCAAAGTTTGGGCTCGCCGGCTTTATCCCCGTACACTCGCACTTTGCGCACTTTCAGTAATCATTCTATATCTGTCGATGGCGTTTTTTCCACACAAATCTCTTACAACGGTCGTTCCTTCACCGCTCAGTTTTTGATGGTCGGATCCCTTGCCGCTACCAATCGTCTGGGTGTGGACGTTTTTGTTCGTGTGTGTTTATCAGTTCAGGACGTGGTTCAGGCAGTGCCGATTCCCTCATGAGATACCCTCCAAGGCCTGTTGCTCAGAAAATACGACTCGTTGTTCTAATCCCTCACACTTGGGGTGAAGGGTTTCACTGCGCATGCCCAGTTTCTTCCTTCTGCTGTTCCTCGATTTTTTTAAAGTCCCGACCAGTCTCCTTTACTTTCTGAAACAGGCTCCAGGTGGAACTTCGCCGCTTTAGGGAAGAAGGTATCCTTTCTCCCGTCGCGCACAAATCAAATGGCTCTGAGCACTATGGGACTCAACATCTGAGTTCATCAGTCCCCTAGAACTTAGAACTACTTAAACCTAATTAACATAAGGACAGCACACACATCCATGCCCGAGGCAGGAGTCGAACCTGCGACCGTAGCAGTCCCCCGGTTCTGGACTGAAGCGCCTAGAACCGCTCGGCCACCGGGGCCGGCCCATCGCGCGCAGTCACTGGGCGGCGCCTATCGTGATAGTCGAGAAGCTGAAAGCTGCTTTACGCATCTGTGGCGATTTTAAGGTCACGGTCAATTCTCAGTTCGTCATCGATGCCTATCCTGTCACACCGGTGGATGACATACTCAAACGCCTCGCGGGCTCGACCGTTTTCGCCAGAATTGGTTTGCACGATGCTTATTTGCAGCTGCCGTTGGCCGGGAAATCGCAGCAGATCCTACTCATCAATACCCCCATCTGGCCTTTTCCGGTACAACCACCTCCCGTTTGGCATCGCCAGTGGCCCTGCCAACGTTATTTGGAACGCGTCACAAGCCAGGTGCGCGGGGCAGCCAATTATCAGGACGATGTCATCGTCGGTGGCTCGTCAGCGGAGGACCTCGCGGACAAGCTGGATGGCTGTTTCAGGTTTCTTCCGAGGCTAACCTGCGTTGCCGGAAAGAAGACTTTTTTGCGCGAGAGGTCAGCTATCTTGGGTTCACAATTGATGCCTGCAACCTACACACCGCCAAGGAGTATGTCGAAGTGTTTCAAAACCTACCTCCTCCCATCAACATGAAGCAACTGCAATCCGTCCTCGGTCAAATCAACTACTATCGGCGTTTTATAACCCACGCCACCAAGATTTCAGTGCCCCTGACCAGGTTATCTTGCAAAGTGCACGCTGGGTTTGAGACACGGCGCGTGAGCAGGCTTTCACATGTCTCAAGTGAGCTCTCTCCCTCCCTCCTTGTCTGGCGGCTTAAGATCTTTCCCTCATCGTCGCCGCCGATGCCGCGGACTATGGTCTGGGTGCGGTCCTCTCGCAAGTGGTCGACCGCGTTGAGAGGCCCGTGCTTTTCGCATCCGACACTCAAACCAAATATAGTATAATTGAAGCTTTTTCGCTGGTTTTTACCCTGACGAAATTCTACAATTTTGTGAATGGTCGTCATTTCACTCTGCAGACCAATCACAAACCTTTGGTTTCTTTGTCTCACCAGGGTGCTGCAGTGCCCACTCAGATAGCGCGTTGCCTTAGTCGTTGGTCGCCTTTCCTTGTGATGTTCGACTTTGATATTGTCTACAGCCCCTCTGAACGGCACGCAAACGCCGATTTTCTGTCCTGGCTTCCTGCCAGGGTGGTCCGTGAGTTTCACGCTTCCCCCTTGGTTTGTTTTCATGTGGACCTGGACAAGGACACAGCTCTGGACGCGATTCCGATGGATGCCGAAGCGTCCGGTGGGTCACTGCTCAGGAACAGACACTGCAAGCTCTTCACCGCCAAATCGCTGTGGGTTGGCCGACCATCCGTTGTAGCGTCTGCAGTGCAGCACTTTTGTGATAATCGGCACAGTCTGTTTTTCCGCATTGGCGTTATCCTTTTGCATAGTGATTCCCTCATTCCATGGATGGTCATACCGCATGCATTGCGCTGCCGTGTCCTCGACCTTCTCCATGCTAGCCATTGGGGCATCGTCCTCACCAAACAGCTGGCCCACTGACACCTTTATCGGCGCGGTATGGATAAAGACATTGCTTTCCTCGTGTCAGCCTGCACCACATGCCAAATACGCCAGGCAGCGTCCTTGCGCCAGTATTTCTCGTGGACGTCTGCAGCTGCTCCATGGGAATGTCTCCATTTGGATTTTGCAGGGCAGTTTCATAGTCCACTGTGGCTCATACCGATCGACTCCGAGTCGGGATACCTTTACATCTCCCGCATGATGAACACCACTTCTGCTTCTATCAAAATTCTCTGGCGCCTCTTTGCTGTTGAGGGACTCCCAAAAACAATTGTTTCGTATAACGGTCCACAGTTTACTTCAACCGAGTTTAAGCAATACTGCCAACGGGTTTTTCCCTCGTCCATACT
Source organism: Schistocerca piceifrons (assembly GCF_021461385.2). Lineage (NCBI taxonomy): Eukaryota > Metazoa > Arthropoda > Insecta > Orthoptera > Acrididae > Schistocerca > Schistocerca piceifrons. The sequence continues at coordinate 182,673,534 of NC_060138.1, read as the reverse complement.
GCTCAGTTTCAACCTGCATCAGATGGCCGGGCAGAACATTTTGTGTGGACATTCAAGACGCAGCTCCATAAGCTGCTGAGCCATCACCTGCTGGAGGAGGCCGTGCTTCTTTTCCTGGCTACATACAGTGCTGTCCCCCATGCCAGTAAAAGTCCAGTGGAGATACTTCACAATCGACCATTCTGCTCTCCCTTATCTGTCCTGGTTCCTGAGGCTTCTCGCCCACCTGCACTCCGATGCACTCCTTTTGCATCGGGTAGGAGGTATGGGCACGGATTTTCTGTCATCCACTGACCTTGGCGGCTGGGCGATAGCGCCTCTCTGGTGGACCGATGATTCTACCTCCTGCCGCCACTTCAACCAGGCCCTGTCTGGTGGACCACGACGCCCCAGGGGAACTGCCAGTGCCTATCGTCGACCGCCCTGTGGCGGAACCTCTGCTTCCGCCTCTGCCTCAGCCGCTGTCTCCGTCGCCAGAAGCCAGTGCTGCGTCGCTGCTGCCCATTCCTGCTGGCTACCATTTCATGGACATCGACCAGGATGCCCCTACTCCTATGGACGTTTGTGGTACTGTACATTTTTTTTTCCCAGGGGAAGAAACGTCGTTTTTTTTTTTTTTTGGTCATCAGTCTACTGACTGGTTTGATGCGGTCCGCCACGAATTGCTTTCCTGTGCTAACCTCTTCATCTCAGAGTAGTACTTGCAACGTACGTCCTCAATTATTTGCCTGACATATTCCAGTCTCTGTCTTCCTCTACAGTTTTTGCCCTCTACAGCTCCCTCTAGTACCATGGAAGTCATTCCCTCATGTCTTAGCAGATGTCCTATCATCCTATCCCTTCTCCTGTTTTCCACATATTCCTTTCCTCTCCGATTCTGCGTAGAACCTCCTCATTCCTTACCTTATCAGTCCACCAAATTTTCAACATTCGTCTATAGCACCACATCTCAAATGCTTCGATTCTCTTCTGTTCCGGTTTTCCCACAGTCCATGTTTCACTACCAGACGTACATCCTCAGAAATTTCTTCCTCAAATTAAGGCCAGTATTTGATATTAGTAGACTTCTCTTGACCAGAAATGCCTTTTTTGCCATAGCGAGTCTGCTTTTGATGTCCTCCTTGCTTCGTCCGTCATTGGTTATTTTACTGCCTAGGTAGCAGAATTCCTTAACTTCATTGACTCTGTGACCATCAATCCTGATGTTTTCTCGCTGTTCTCATTTCTACTACTTCTCATTACCTTCGTCTTTCTCCGATTTACTCTCAAACCATACTGTGTCGTAGCGGCCCCTTACTGTTAGAGGGCGCGCAGAACCGACTCGCAAGATGGGTTGCCGACCCCTTTTCAGGAGTCCGGAGAGAGACATCGCCAGCGGACAGAAACAATAACAGACTTTCCAAATTAACACGGAACAACTTCGCCAGACAACACGTGACAGTGTTACAACAGTCGGAACTCGTATGACTGATGTAGCACTCCGCCGACCTGTATTTATAAGCACACCTAGACCGTCAGACCAGCAATGTTTACCAACCGCTAGGAACAGAAAAAATGTTCAAACGTGTGTGAAATCTTATGTGACTTAACTGCTAAGGTCATCAGTCCCTAAACTTACGCACTGCTTAACCTAAATTGTCCTAAGGACAAACACGCACACCCATGCCCGAGGGAGGACTCGAACCTCCGCCGGGACCAGCCGGCTAGGAACAGCTCCGGCCAGTACTTACGCCGGTCCTAGCATTGTATTCACTCTCCGTAGTCCTGTATTAGCACGCTGTATTTTGTACAGTAGTTTCGCTCAGTATTTTCTTACACTGTCTTGTTTCCTTACCTGTATTGCTACCGCAGAGTTGTGGGTTTTGTTCAGTTTCAAAATGGTTCAAATGGCTCTGAGCACTATGGGACTTAACATCTGTGGTCATCAGTCCCCTAGAACTTAGAACTACTTAAACCTAACTAACCTAAGGACATCACACACATCCATGCCCGAGGCAGGATTCGAACCTGCGACCGTAGCAATCGCGCGGTTCCGGACTGAGCGCCTAGAACCGCGAGACCACCGCGGCCGGCTTGTGTTCAGTTTGTTACGCATTTAAAACTTAGTGTATGCCAAGAAGGCGTCTTTTCTTTACTTGTAATTAAGTGTGTTCGAATTTACTGTTAGTTCTTTCCTGCCGACCGCAGGACACTGCACTGGTGGTCGGTGAGCTGTGGTGTCCAGTCACTGCTGTATCGCCATCATGCCCGGACCTTTACCTTTTCTGAGCTCAGTGCAGGGTTCCACGCCACATTCACCTGTAGGCCACTACCTTCGTTAATTATCATTCTACGGAGCTTACGGGCGCTCAATGCCGAGGTTACCAGTGTATGATTCTGCGAATAAAATGCTGTTATTTAAGATTGTGTTTCGCTAGGCAAATTTGTCACAGCCTACTCCTATGGGGTTCTTAAATCCTTCAATTCTGTCAGAAATGGTCAATGTTCTACTTTTTTTTTAGGGTATATACTTTTCGATTGGTTTCGGACACTGTGGCTTCAAAAGCGTCGACTCATCCTTTTTCCAGCTATTGCATGTTTCAGTATTATCCATAGGAAAAGATAGAGCTGTAATTACAAAACTGCTACATTTATGTTATAGTAAGTTCACAAAAATACTGCAGCAGTTCATGCGTTCTGACAAAATTGAACAAATAATCTACTCCTAACAGATACGGGACATCCACAACTATCAACACATCAACACTCAACAGACAAGAAGTAACTGGTGAAATTTTAAAGGATGTTTTTCAGAAAATCATTAAGTGGTTCCCTGCAAATGGGCTCTCATTGAACTTTGGCAAAACACAGTACATACAGTGCCACACAGTAAATGGAATGACACCATTAATAAATATAGACTCCGATCAGAAATCGGTAGCTAAGGCAGAATATTCAAAATTTATAGGTGTATGCATTGATGAGGGGTTGAATTGGAAAAAAAAAACATACTGAAAATCTGCTGAAACGTTTGAGTTCAGCTATTTATGCTATTAGGGTCATTGCAAATTTTGGGGATATACATCTCAGTAAATTATCTTAGCACGCCTATTTTCATTCTCTGCTTTCGTATGGATTCGTATTCTGGGGTAACTCATCATTGAGTAAAAGAGTGTTCATTGCACAAAAGCGTGTAATCAGAATAATTGCTGGAGCTCATCCAAGATCATCCTGGACACACTTAATTAAAGAGCTAGAGATCTTCACAGTAGCCTCACAATATATATATATATATATATTCACTTATGAAATTTGTTATTAACAATCCGAACGAATTCAAATGTAATATCAGTGTACATGACTACAACACTAGGAGAAAGGATGATCTTCACTACTCAAGGTTAAATCTAACTTTAGCACACAAGGGGGTAAATTATGCTGCCACAAAAGTCTTTGGTCACTTACCTAACAGCATCAAAAGTCTGACAGATAGCCATATAGTACTTAAAAGGAAATTAAAAGAATTTCTTAATGGCAACTCCTTCTACTCATTAGATGAATTTTTGGATATAGTAAGTGGGTAATTTCCCCAATCTCCACAAAAAAAGTGTCATGTAATATTTTGTGTAATGTAATATCTGATGATGATGATGATGATGATGTAATATCTTGTATAGACACCTTTTATTAACCTGATACATTGCACATCATTACGAAGTGTGGTATTCATGAACTATGGAACAAGTACTAATCTAATCTAATCTAATCTGACCGTAGTTCCATGCGGCTTTTCGCGGATGATGCTGTAGTATGCAGAGAAGTTGCAGCATTAGAAAATTGTAGCGAAATGCAGGAAGATCTGCAGCGGATAGGCACTTGGTGCAGGGAGTGGCAACTGACCCTTAACATAGACAAATGTAATGTATTGCGAATACATAGAAAGAAGGATCCTTTATTGTATGATTATATGATAGCGGAACAAACACTGGTAGCAGTTACTTCTGTAAAATATCTGGGAGTATGCGTGCGGAACGATTTGAAGTGGAATGATCATATAAAATTAACTGTTGGTAAGGCGCGTACCAGGTTGAGATTCATTGGGAGAGTCCTTAGAAAATATAGTCCATCAACAAAGGAGGTGGCTTACAAAACACTCGTTCGACCTATACTTGAGTATTGCTCATCAGTGTGAGATCCGTACCAGATCGGGTTGACGGAGGAGATAGAGAAGATCCAAAGAAGAGCGGCGCGTTTCGTCACAGGGTTATTTGGTAAGCGTGATAGCGTTACGGAGTTGTTTAGCAAACTCAAGTGGCAGACTCTGCAAGAGAGGCGCTCTGCATGGCGGTGTAGCTTGCTGTCGAGGTTCCGAGAGGGTATGAGGTATCGAATATATTGCTTCCCCCTACTTATAGCTCCCGAGGAGATCACGAATGTAAAATTAGAGAGATTCGAGCGCGCACGGAGGCATTCCGGCAGTCGTTCTTCCCGCGAACCATACGCGACTGAAACAGGAAAGGGAGGTAATGACAGTAGCACATAAAGTGTCCTCCGCCACACACCTTTGGGTGGCTTGCGGAGTATAAATGTAGATGTAGTTATTAACCTAAAAACAGGTGAAAATGGCGGTCGGAATACACGTCAAATTTTTGGTTCACCTGCACATACAGCGTGATACGGTTCACAACAACAGCCACAAGACGTGGACAAATACCTCGTACCGCTCCCACAGTCTTCGATGCAGTTTCGAAGTACATACTGTGAAATTTTGTGACACAAACCTTTATGGATCTCGTACCTCATCCATCTTGTGGTACGAGTTACCTTTACCAGGTTTACGGCGTACGTTCGCTTCGCACGCGACGTGCTAATCAGGCCGGTGGCAGCTAATCTTGCCTTGGCGGCGGAGAAGGCACCAGCTGCACGCGGTTCTCTTTAGTGTAGCGACGCTCGCCTGAGGAGGCGGCTGGCAGCTGCCCGCCACCCCCCGCCCCTGTCAAGGCACACGGCACCCTCACAAAGGCCTGCCTAGCCCTGTCTGTCTGGTGGCTGCCTCGTTACGGCTCCACAAAGCGGCCAGCAGCGCCTAACGAGCCGCACGCCAGACTCGCAGGAGCCCGAGGGCAGTAGCCCGCGGCAGTCGCACTCATTACGCTGCTCCCGGTCAAACAGAGGACCTATTCTCCATCTATAAGCAATCCAGAAAGTGGCTGAGAGGAGCAGGCAGTGTCAGTAAGCCAGAGTATACACTACTGGCCATTAAAATTGCTACACCAAGAAGAAATGCAGATGATAAACGGGTTTTCATTGGACAAATATATTATACTAGAACTGACATGTGATTACATTTTCACGCAATTTGGGTACACAGATCCTGAGAAATCAGTACCCAGAACAACCACCTCTGGCCGTAATAACGGCCTTGATACGCCTGGGCATTGAGTCAAACAGAGCTTGGATGGCGTGTACAGGTACAGCTGCCCATACAGCTTCGACACGATACCACAGTTCATCAAGAGTAGTGACTGGCGTATTGTGACGAGCCAGTTTTCAATTGGTGAGAGATCTTGAGAATGTGCTGTCCAGGACAGCAATCGAACATTTTATGTATCCAGAAAGGTCCGTACAGGACCTGCAACATGCGGTCGTCCATTATCCTGCTGAAATGCAGGGTTTCGTAGGGATCGAATGAAGGGTAGAGCCACGGGTCGTAACACATCTGAAATGTAACTTCCACTGTTCAAAGTGCCGTCATTGCGAACAAGAGGTGACCGAGATGTGTAACCAATGCACCCCATACCATCACGCCGGGTGATACGCCAGTATGGCGATGACGAATACACGCTTCCAATGTGCGTTCACCGCGATGTCACCAAAGACGGATGTGACCATCATGGTGCTGTAAACAGAACCTGGATTCATCCCAAAAAATGACGTTTTTCGATTCGTGCACCCAGGTTCGTCGTTGAGTACACCATCATAGGCGCTCCTGCCTGTGATGCAGCGTCAAGGGTAACCGCAGCCATGGTCTCCGAGCTGATAGTCCATGCTGCTGCAAACGTCGGCCAACTGTTCGTGCAGATGGTTGTTGTCTTCCAAACGACCCCATCTGTTGACTCAGGGATCGAGACGTGGCTGCACGATCCGTTACAGTCATGTGGATAAGATGCCTGTCATCTCGACTGCTAATGATACGAGGCCGTTGGGATCCAGCACGGCGTTCCGTATTACCCTCCCGAACCCACCGATTCCATATTCTGCTAACAGTCATTGGATCTCGACCAACGCGAGCAGAAATGTCGCGATACGATAAACCGCAATCGCGATAGGCTACAATCCGACCTTTATCAAAGTCGGAAACGTGATGATACGCATTTCTCCTCTTTACACAAGGCGTCACAACAACGTTCCACCAGGCAACGCCGGTCAACTGCTGTTTGTGTATGAGAAATCGGTTGCAACCTGTCCTCATGTCAGCACGTTGTAGGTGTCGCCACCGGCGCCAACCTTGTGTGAATGTTCTGAAAAGCTAATCATTTGCATATCACAGCAGCTTCTTCCTGTCGGTTAAATTTCGCGTCTGTAGCACGTCATCTTTTAATGGCCAGCAGTGTAAGTTGCTATCTCATGCGCGTCGTTAGAAATTTATCCAAGATGGGTACAGCAAGGAAATCGTCCGGTAGTTTAATCTCCAGCGTCACCTTCCCTTAGTAGAGGCACAACTCCTCCCTGTTTCAGATTCTCTCGAAAGCTCAGTGAGCTAAAACACGCTTCTGTTATGTCACTTACTGGGGCTTATATTGTTTTTGTATACTCCTTTTTTTTGTCATCAGTCTTCTGACTGGTTTGATGCGGCCTGCACGAATTCCTCTCTTGTGCCAATCTCTTCATCTCAGAGTAGCACTTGCAACTTATGTCCTGAATTATTTGCTGGATGTATTCTAGCTCTGTCTTCATCTGTACTTTTTGTTCTCTTCAGATCGCTCTAGTACCATGGAAGTCATTCCCTGATGTCTTAACAGATGTCCTATCCTCTCCCTTCAACTTGTCAGTGTTTTCCACACACTCCTTTCCTCTCCAATTCTGTGCAGAACCTCCTTATTTCTTACCTCATCAGTCCACCTAATTTTCAACATTCGTCTGTAGTACCACACTCCAAATGCTTCGATTTTCTTCTTTTCCGGTTTTTCAACAGTTCATGTTTCACTGACATACAATGCTGTGCCCAAGACGTACATTTTCAGCAACTTCTTCTCCTAATTGACACCTATGTTTGATACCAGTAGACTTGTCTTGGCCACGAATGCCCTTTTTGCCAGTGGTAGCCTACTTTTGATGTCCTCCTTGCTCTGTCCGTCATTGGTTATTTCGCTGCCTAGGTAGTTCTGGCAGAATTCCTTAACTTCATCTACTTTATGACCATCAATACTGATGTTAAGTTTTTCGCTGTTCTCATTTCTGCCACATCTCATTACTTCCATCTTTCTTCGATTTACTCTCACTCCATAATTACTCATTAGACTGTTCATTCTATTTAGCAGATCATGAAATTCTTCTTTTACTTTAAATGCCAGTAGCGAATCGTATTGTTCATATCCTTTCATCTTGAATTTTAATTCCAATCCTGAACCGTTCTTTTGTTTCCATCATGCATCTTCGATTTTCAGATTGAACATTAGATGTGAAAGACCCCACCCTACTCTTATCCATTTCGTTGTTGGTCGTCCACTCTTGTTACTACCTCCTGGCTCTCGTACATATTGTACATTACCAGTCCCTCCCTATAGCTCACCCCCCTTTTTCTCAGAATTCCGAACATCTTCCACCATTTTTCACTGTCGAATGCTTTTTCCAGGTCGACAAATCCTATGAACGTGTCTTGATTTTTCTATAGTCTTATTTCCATTACCAACTGCAACGTGAGAATTGCGTCGTTGGAGCCTTTACCTTTCCGAAACCAAAACTTATCGTCATCTAACAGAACCTCAATTTTTCGCCTACGGATTCTAAAGAACGGAGACTGGCACTTGTGTAATTTTCATGTTGTTTTCTTGACTTCATACAGTGTGGTGGGTGACATAAAAGTACGAGAGGTGTTCAATAAGTACTGCAACGCCATTTCTTCTCGGGCTATTATTGTTGAAAAAAATGTGGAATTTGTTGTGGGACATCGTGGAATATTCCTGCTTCACGCTCTGTAGTTTCATGAAGTTCCGATAGGTGGTGGAACTATAAGCAGCCTTCAAAATGGGTCTGTAGCGGAGGTGCATTCCAAGCGGAAAACCAGAGCATCACAGATATTTATAGGCGCTTGTTGGATGTCCAGGGAGACGTGGTAGTTGCCGGCCGGGGTGGCCGAGCGGTTCTAGGCGCTACAGTCTGGAACCGCGTACCGCTACGGTCGCAGGTTCGAATCCTGCCTCGGGCATGGATGTGTGTGATGTCTTTAGGTTAGTTAGGTTTAAGTAGTTCTAAGTCCTATGGGACTGATGACCTCAGAAGTAGTCCCATAGTGCTCAGAGCCATTTGAACCATTTTTAGACGTGGTAGTTAAGAAAGGCATAGTGAGTCATTGGCGAGGCCTCCGTCATCATCGCCGAAGGTTCCGAAAACCTGTCCAATATCTCCCGTGCCGGCCGGCCACACACAACTGCGACTCCTGCGGTATTAGAACCTGCAGACACTCTCATTCAAGGTGATCTACGGATCATAATCAGACACCTCGCTACTCCATTAGGCAACGGCCTTGCAGCAGTGGATACACCGGTTCCCGTGAGATCTCCGAAGTTAAGCGCTGTTGGGCGTGGCCGGCACTTTGATGGCTGACCATCCAGGCCGCCATGCGCTGTTGCCATTTTTCTGGGTACACTTAGCCTCGTGATGCCAATTGAGGAGCTACTCGACCGCATAGTAGCGGCTCCGGTCACAGAAAACCATCATAACGACCGGGAGAGCGGTGTGCTGACCACACGCCCCTCCTATCCGCATCTTCAACTGAGGATGACACGGCGGTCGGATGGTCCCGATGGGCCACTTGCGGCCTGAAGAAGGAGTGTGCTACTCCATTGGACGTATCTGTTGGCAGTGCTGACGCACTCGTGCACCAGATGGCGTACTCAAAGGTGTGTGGTCGCTGGGTTTCTTGCGGTCTGACAGAAGTTCGTAAGGCACAAAGAAGGTCCGTCTACGCGGTATTGCTTGCATGTTGCGAGGCTGATAGTGACAATTTTTTGTCGAACAAGGTCACAAGTGATGAAGCATAGACTGAGTGCTTCGAACTGGAAACAAAACGGGAATCCATGGAGAGGCGTCACACCAGCCCTCCTCCAGTCAAAAAGTTCAAGGCTGCACCCTCAGCCAGTAAAGTCATGGTGACGGTCTTCTGGGACTCGGAAGGGGATATTCTGTCTGATGTCCTCCCTCGTGGAGCAGCGATCAACTCTGAACTTTATCGTGCTATCCTCAGGAAATTGAAGAAACAACTTCAGCGTGTTTGTTGCTACAAAATGCAAACGAAATTCTCCTTCTCCATGACAAAACAAAGCCAGACATAAGTCAGCGTACCGAATAGGAGTTCATAAAACTTCAATAGACTGTCCTTCTTCACCACCTTACAGAGCGGATCTCGCACCCTCCGATATCCGTGTGTTTGGCGCAATGGAGGATGCGCCCCGTGAGAGACGGTGCGTGGATGATGGGGAGGTTATTGATGCAACAGGATGCTGACTGCGACGGCGACCAGTAGAGTGATATCAGCCCTTCCCGGAAGGTGGTGTAACGCAGTCGCATCGAACGCTAACTGTGATGAAAAACCTGTAGCAGAAAGAGAGAGGAATAATATGGCATATTGAATCCTGAATAAAAATAGGTGTCAGAAAAAAATTGCATTAATTATCGAATGCCTTTCCTACATGACAATTAATGGTAACATTTTAGTCATATGTTTAAATCACTTTATTCAAATGTAACCAGCTTCAGTGACACACTGCACCGACATCAAGCCCCTCTATTCTAAAAAATTGGGCCTTGAAACAACTTTCCGTAACTTGAGTAGTAGTTTGATGTGTGTAGCATGTTCTCCATGCATAAGCGTATCTGCGGAGGCTGAGATAGATTTTTATCCCACGTTATGGCAATATTGAAAGTTTGCCAATGAAGGAGTCTGATGGTGGTGGGAGTCTGTCACCAAAAGTGGTCAAATTTAAATAAAGAGATTTAAAGACATAGCTGAAGGTGTTGCAATTAATTCTCACACAAATAAATCATACACTATGTGATCAAAAGTATCCGGACGCCCAGCTGAAAATGACTTACAAATTCTGGTGCCTTCCATCGGTAATGCTGGAATTCAGAATGGTGCTGGACAACCCGTAGCCTTGATGACAGCTTCCACTCTAGCAGGCATACGTTCAATCAGGTGCTGGAAAGTTTCTTGGGGAATGGAAGCCCATTCTTCATGGAGTACTGTACTGAGGACAGATATCGATGCTGGTCAGTGAGGCCTGGCACGAAGTAGGGGTACCAAAACATCCCAAAGGTGTTCTATAGGATTAAGGTCAGGACTCTGTGCAGGCCAGTCCATTACAAGGATGTTATTGTCGTATAACCATTCCGCCACAGGCCCTGCATTATGAACAGGTGCTCGATCCTATTGAAAGATGCAGTCGCCTTCCCCGAATCGCTCTTCAACAGTGGGAAGCAAGAAGGTGCTTAAAACATCAGTGTAGGCCTGTGCTGTGATAGTGGCAGGCAAAACAACAAGGGGTGCAAGCCCCCTCCATGAAAAACACGACCACTGCATAACATCACCGCCTCCGAATTTTACCATGAAATGATAATGAAATCAAGACCTTAAGCTGTCGACAGGTGTTGATATACATCAACGGGAACAGTTGAAAATGTGTGTCCCGACCGGGACTCGAACCCGGGGTCTCCCGCCTACATGGCAGACGCTTTATCCAGCTGATCCACCGAGTGCACAGAGGATTGTGCGACTGCAGGTATTTATCCCCTGTACGCTCCCCGTGAGACTCACATTCCCAACTTAATGTCCACACACTACATTCATAGTGTCCCTGCCCATTACACTCATTACTTGCGGCAGACAATCTTACCGAGTCCCGTAAGAGTTACGGCAATGCGTGTGCATCCAGCACAGAAGAAGAACGTCAATGGCCGGTTAGCCTTAACTATATGAAGATGGTATCAGTTCTTTCGGACATGTCCGAAATAACAGATACCACCTTCATATATTCATATCCGAATTTTACTGTTGGCACTACAAACGCTGGCAGATGATGTTGACCGGGCATTCTCCATACCCACAGCCTACCATCGAATTTCCACATTGTGTACCGTGATTTGTCACTCCACACAACTTTTTTCCACTGTTCAATCGTCCAATGTTTACGCCCCGTAACAAAGTGAAACGTCGTTTGGCATTTACCAGCGTAATGTGTGGCTTATGAGCAGCTGCTCGACCATGAAATCCAAGTTTTCTCACGTCCCGCCTAGCTGTCATAGTGCTTGCAGTGGATCCTGATGCAGTTTGGAATTCCTGTGTGATGGTCTGGATAGACGTCTGCCTATTACACATTACGACCCTCTTCAAATGTCGACGGGCCGGCCGCATTGGCCGAGCGGTTCTAGGCGCATCAGTCTGGAACCGCGCGACCCCTACAGTCGCAGGTTCGAATCCTGCCTCGGGCATGGATGTGTGTGATGTCCTTAGCTTAGTTACGTTTAGGGACTGATGACCTCAGATGTTAAGTCCCATAGTGCTCAGAGCCATTTGAACCTTTTGAATTGTCGGCGGTCTCTGTCAGTCAACAGACGAGGTCGGCCTCTACGCTTTTGTGCTGTACGTGTCCCTTTAGGAGTGTGGAGACGTATGACACAAGTGACACCCAATCACCCTACCAAGTTCGAAGTCCATGAGTTCCGCGAAGCGCCCTATTCTGCTCTCTCATGACATCTGACTACTGAGGTCGCTGATATGGAGTACCTGGCAGTAGGTGGCAGCACAATGCACTTAATATGAAAAACGGATGTTTTTTTTGGGGTGTTCGGATACTTTTGATGACATAGTGTATTTGCTGCAAGCAGTCTTTGATTGATGGGGAAAGCTGAAAATTTGTCTAGGACTGGGATGCGAAACCGGGTGCCCTGCTTACTAGACAAATGATCTGAGCACTAAGAAATCCAGACACAGTGATTACTGCAGCTACACAGACTACTCTAGCGTGCCTCCCGTCAGATCCAATTTCTCATCCAAATGCTACTGATGTTGTTGCCCTTGACCATTATCCTCACTACTCGCGGCATTTCGCCGATTGCCGTAACAGTCCAAGCCTGGTATGCATCTGCACTGAAGAGATCATTGGATGTCTCGCCTTAACTTTATTTATATATATATATAATGTGTATGTGTGTGGCGTCTGTCTTTACGGACATGTCCGAATGAATAGACACCATTTTGAGCCAGCAGCCACTACGAATTAAGACACAAAGGAATCACAGACACTGTCTGCGAGTGGGCTTTGATTGAAATCAAAGGGGACAGCTGAAAATTATGTGCTGGACCGGAAGAAGGTTTTCGGAAAACACCATGGTACTTACTAGATATTTTTTTGTGCTAAAGAGCAATATTTTGGGCAGATATTAAAAAATGTTAAATTTCTTCCCCCTCAGCGGTAGAGGCAGGACAGAATGGGTCAATAGTCAGACAGAAAGCCAGCGAGAGAGAAACGCTGACAGAGTAGCAGCAAACACAGAAGCTGTTGCAACGCCCTGGACAGGCTGAGCATTCAAGCAAGAAACGTAACCAGATGATGGTAAGGTGAAAGAGGCATATCGCCATGGAGATGACTATGCAAAGAGTCAAATGTAAGCTCAGGACGAATACAGGAGTACCGATTCAGTTACTGACACAACAGAAAAGAACTTGCGACTCCCTGAAGTGACCACAATGTTGAAAAGTTCAGAAAAGCAGGGCACACTCGGTCATCCCCACCAAAGTTCAACATCATTGACGTAGCTCAACAACATACGATATGCTACCCAAAATAACCGGAATAACATTATCGTGGAGGGGCTTATGTCGTACGCAGTTCTGCAACTAGGTGTGTATAGTTCAGCGCCGCCTGTGTTGCTGACCTGGCTTGTTCTGTTCATCTACAACGATTGCTTTCCTAGCGCTGTTTTGTTCTTGTTTCGTTTTTTATAATGGCAAGTTTAAGTGAACAAATTGCAGCTGTGAAATTTTGATATCTATTCAGTAAAAATGCTGCTAGAACTATTTTAATGTTCAAAATAGCTTACCAAGATCACGCTACAGGAAAAAGTCAAGTGTACGAATGGTTCGCGCCATTTAAAAATGGCGACATATCGATTGATGACAAACCTCTTTCTGGACGACCGTCAACTGCCAAAAAGACAAAAATATTGAAAAAATTCGAGAGCTTGTGCTCACAGACAATCGACTGATAATTGATCAACAGTCAGACTTTAGTGGGTTATCTTCGAGCTCGCTTCCGCTGAGCGGAGCATTTGGGCATGAAAAAAGTTGCTGCCAAGTTTGTTCCTCGGGTTCTGGCTGACAGTCAAAAGGAACGTCGAAACATGGCGTGCTTTGAAAGAACAGCTTGAGACTGATCCAGATTTTCTGACGATCAGTCATTTTGTTATGGTTACGATCTAGAAACAGAGCAACAGTCAAGCCAATGGAAGATATCATCGTCACCCCACCCAAAAAAAAAAAAAAAAAAAAAAAAAAAAAAAAAAAAAAAAAAAAAAAAAAAAAAAAAGCTGATTTACGTTTTTTGATGCCTAGGGCGTAGTTCATTCAGATCAGACAATCGAGCAGACCTTTTATTTGGAAGTTTCAAAAGATTGTACAACAGTGTTCGTCAAAAACGACCCAATTTGTGGCAGACAGGAGGTGTTCCAGCTCATGGAGCAGACTCTCTGCGTCAGAGATGGTGAGCGCCCAGTGCACCAGTGTTTTTAGCACTCCATTCCTCCTCGAAAGGGTGGTGGCATCTAACCGCATGCAAATAAAGGGCGGTGTGCGTTTCCTTCCTGTATACCCCGTGGTCCAGGGTGCCATACGCTCTTCTTTTGCCCATGACGTCCAGGAATGGTAATCTTCCTTCTCATTCGGTCTTCACAGTGAATTTGACGTTCGGATGTATGGAGTTCAGGTGAGTAAAGAAGTCTAAGAGCTTGTCCCTTCCATGGGGACAGATCACAAACGTGTCATCTACGTAACTGCCGGCCCATAGTGTCCAATGGGCTCAATATTTCGGCGATCAGTCACGTCGCCATCGTCAGGTGCGCTGACGAACTGAGCTCCTGAGGGCGGGCGGCTGTCTTAAATCCCCTTCCCCTGCGAGGCATTCTATCCGCGGTCCGTGCCCGCGGCTGCTCGTAGACGGTCGCTGAGACGCTGGCGTCGGCGTCTGTGGTGGCGTCGGTGTAATTGCTTCGTCCCCCCTGGTCGCCCATTCGTTTTCTGTGCTGAGCGTCTGGTTCCCATGCCTTGCTGAGGTTATAGACGCAATCTCGGTTGATGAGTTCGTCCCTAGTACGAATTTCGATAGCCTCTCTAACGAGACTGTCCCAGTATTTAGATGTCTGTGCCAAGACCGTGCGTGGTATCTTGGTAATCCATTTCTTGATTTTCGGACAAACAGTGCTCTGCGACAGCCGACTTGTTGGGGTACCTAAGTCAAGTATGCCTCTGATGTTCTCGGCGACGATATTTGATGGTGCGCACTGTCTGTCCAATATAAGTCTTCCCTCACTGACATGGAATCTGGCATATGCTGGAGTTCCGCAAACCAAGGTCGTTTTTGACACTTCCCAATAATGCTAGTATTTTATTGGGTGGGAAAAAGACAGTTCCTACTCGGTGTTTCCTGAATATTCGTCCTAGTTTCCCCGACAGTACGCCAGTATACGATAATGGGCCGTGATCGCTAATACTTTCCAGAAAGTATTCCAGCACACGTGAATGTGGTCGTGTGTGTTCTAGTAGAACAGTTTGAGTAAATTCCTTATATGATGTGGCATTACATGGATGGTATACATTATTGCTTTCCATCCATTCAATAACAGAATTCTTGATCTATTTCGTAGATGTATTTCGTGATACTAGAATTATCACTGTGCGACACGGAGCCTGATCTAAAAGAATGGCAAATCAGTATGGGTAATTTGCGAGAAGGCTCCTAAACTACCCTTCGTAGCATCTCGCTCATTTTCGTTCCCAATATGGCACATTATAATTCTTTTTCGAGGAACGGACAGTAGTAGAACAAAGCTGTGCGGCCTCACTCTCCATTGTTGTCAAATTTATTCAAGATGGTGGATCCAAGATGGTGCCGATAGATATGATTGTGTTGCAATGACATCATGGGAGGAAGCTCAAATTTTGGTGGGAAGATAGGTCAACTGGGCTACATACACTAACCTAACACCCTCCCCCTCCCCAAGAAAATTGTGGGAAGTTCAAATTTTGACATGGGAAAACGGTGCTTGGGCTACCTTCACTAATCCAAGAAAATGGCAGGGAAAAAGGTCACTTGGGCTACCTCCACTAACCTAAGTCATCTGACCACTACCTCTTCCTAGGAATTAGTGGAGAAAGGACTCAGCCTGTGCTGGACTGCTGCAAAGGATGGATATAAGTCTTTCTTTCACATGCAGTCTTTATTTAAGCAGATTGAGGCACACTGGACTCGAATTTTGGAGGATGATGGTTCAATCCCACATCAGGCCATCCTGATTTAGGTTTTCTGTGATTTCCTAAATCGCTCCAGGCAAATGACAGGTTGGTTTCTTTAAAAGGGCACGGCCAGCTTCCTTCCCCATCCTTCCCTAATCTGATGAGACTGATGACCTCGCTGTTTGGTCTCCTCCCCCAAAACAACCCAACCAGCTCCTAAATTGTCAAAATAATAACGTATAATGCTCAGCAAACACGCTTGCTAACTGTAAACTGTCAAAATAACGCACTGCACAGCCTACAGACCTGCTGCAGTATTCCAGGCAACTCTTCCATTAGAACATCAATTTTAACATCAGATAATTCCACTTTTTATGATATAACCACAGGATTTTTATGTTTCTTCGACATAGTTTCCATTGCTTCCTTGCCGAACTTTTTCCCATATCGCACTTGCTGTCCCACTGTCATTTCCGTTTAGGAGAAAAGGCAGCTTCACTTTGACACCATGTATTGCAGTGACGAAATTGGAGAATTTACTATGTAGCCAACTAGCTCTGCAGATGACGAAGCAATTGAAGAAATGTATGATGAAATAAAAGAAATTATTCAGATAGTGAAGGGAGATGAAAATTTAATAGTCGTGGGTGACTGGAATTCGAGTGTAGGAAAAGGAAGAGAAGGAAACGTAGTAGGTGGATATGGATTGGGGCTAAGAAATGAAAGAGGAAGCCGCCTGGTAGAATTTTGCACAGCGCACGACTTAATCATAGCTAACACTTGGTTTAAGAATCATGAAAGACGGCTGTATACATGGAAGAATCCTGGAGATACTAAAATGTATCAGATTGATTGTATAATGGTAAGACAGAGATTTAGGAACCAGGTTTTAAATTGTAAGACATTTCCTGGGGCAGATGTGGACTCTGACCGCAATCTATTGGTTATGACCTGTAGATTAAAACTGAAGAAACTGCAAAAAGGTGAGAATTTAAGGAGATGGGACCTGGATAAACTGAAAGAACGAGAGGTTGTACAGAGTTTCAGGGAGAGCATAAGGGAACAATTGACAGGAATGGGGGAAAGAAATACAGTAGAAGAAGAATGGGTAGCTTTGAGGGATGAAGTAGTGAAGGCAGCAGAGGGTAAAGTAGGTAAAAAGATGAGGGCTAGTAGAAATCCTTGGGTAACACAAGAAATATTGAATTTAATTGATGAAAGGAGAAAATATAAAAATGCAATAAATGAAGCAGACAAAAAGGGATACAAATGTCTCAAAAATGAGATCGACAGGAAGTGCAAAATGGCTAAACAGGGATGGCTAGAGGACAAATGTAAGGATGTAGTGGCTTATCTCACTAGGGGTAAGATAGATAATGCCTACAGGAAAATTAGAGAGACCTTTGGAGACAAGAGAACCAATTGTATGAACATCAAGAGCTCAGATGGAAACCCAGTTCTAAGCAAAGAAGGGAAAGCAGGAAGGAGTATATAGAGGATCTATACAAGGGCGATGTACTTGAGGACAATATTATGGAAATGGAAGAGGATGTAGATGAAGATGAAATGGGAGACACGATACTGCGTGAAGAGTTTGACAGAGCACTGAAAGACCTGAGTCGAAACAAGGCCCCGGGAGTAGACAACATTCCATTGGAACTACTGACGGCCTTGGGAGAGCCAGTCCTGACAAAACTCTACCATCTGGTGAGCAAGATGTATGAAACAGGCGCAATACCCTCAGACTTCAAGAAGAATATAATAATTCCAATCCCAAAGGTAGCAGGTGTTGACAGATGTGAAAATTACCGAACAATCAGCTTAATAAGCCACAGCTGCAAAATACTAACACGAATTCTTTACAGACGAATGGAAAAACTAGTAGAAGCCGACCTCGGGGAAGATCAGTTTGGATTTCGTAGAAATATTGGAACACGTGAGGCAATACTGACCTTACGACTTATCTTAGATGAAAGATTAAGGAAAGGGAAACCTACGTTTCTAGCATTTGTAGACTAGAGAAAGCTTTTGACAATGTTGACTGGAATACTCTCTTTCAAATTCTAAAGGTGGCAGGGGTAAAATACAGGGAGTGAAAGGCTATTTACAATTTGTACAGAAACCAGATAGCAGTTATAAGAGTCGAGTGGCATGAAAGGGAAGCAGTGGCTGGGAAGGGAGTAAGACAGGGTTGTAGCCTCTCCCCGATGTTATTCAATCTGTATATTGAGCAAGCAGTAAAGGAAACAAAAGAAAAATTCGGAGTAGGTATTAAAATCCATGGAGAAGAAATAAAAACTTTGAGGTTCGCCGATGACATTGTAATTCTGTCAGAGACAGCAAAGGACATGGAAGAGCAGTTGAATGGAATGGACAGTGTCTTGAGAGGAGTGTATAAGATGAACATCAACAAAAGCAAAACGAGGATAATGGAATGTAGTAGAATTAAGTCGGGTGATGCTGAGGGAATTTGATTAGGAAATGGGACACTTACAGTTGTAAAGGAGTTTTGCTATTTGGGGAGCAAAATAACTGATGATGGTCGAAGTAGAGAGAATATAAAATGTAGACTGGCAATGGCAAGGAAAGCGTTTCTGAAGAAGAGAAATTTGTTAACATCGAGTGTAGATTTAAGTGTCAGGAAGTATTTTCTGAAAGTATTTGTATGGAGTGTAGCCATGTATGGAAGTGAAACATGGACGATAAATAGTTTGGACAAGAAGAGAATAGAAGCTTTCGAAATGTGGTGCTACCGAAGAATGCTGAAGATTAGATGGGTAGATCACATCGCTAATGAGGAAGTATTGAATAGGATTGGGGAGAAGAGAAGTTTGTGGCACAACTTGACCAGAAGAAGGGATCGGTTGGTAGGACATGTTCTGAGGCATCAAGGGATCACCAATTTAGTACTGGAGGGCAGCATGGAGGGTAAAAATTGTAGAGGGAGGCCAAGAGATGAATACACTAAGCAGATTCAGAAGGACGTAGGTTGCAGTAGGTACTGGGAGATGAAGAAGCTTGCAGAGGATAGAGTAGCATGGAGAGCTGCATCAAACCAGTCTCAGGACTGAAGACCACAACAACAACTATGTAGATAATAGTTAAATGAGCCACACACCTCCCAGTGGAACTCTGAAATTGGCACTTAAACACCCTTTATTCTCGCATGCAAGCCGCAGACAAGTATTTCTATACCAACGTTTACATGTTTCATTCCACTGGGAGTTAAATTGTATGTAGAACTGAAAAGCATGGGTGTGCTTGATGTCTTCTTATCCACAGCATCTGCACTTTGCACATACAATAGCGCAAGGATGTTCTGCTGGCATGGGTCGTATGCTGGTGAGTAGTACTGTCCATCTTGTTGTTGTTTAGGACCACTAGCAGTGTTCGATGTGTTGGGAACAGATCGCGTGTCCTCATCGCACAAATAGATGAGTGGGACAGACAACAATAGCTCCTTGTCCTGCTGCAGCAATGCACTGCAGGATCCCACATGGTCGTTACAAGTTCAGACATGCTGGAGATTGTTGCTGCCGCAGGTCCAGAAGTCGATGCAGGTCTCAAAAAGATGGCAGCCGAGGTTGCTACAGGTCCAGACATGGCAGAGTTCGGCATGTTGGCAGTCGACCCTTCGGGCTTGGATGCGTCGAGGGCTAGTGCTGAACAAAGACAAGGAAGCATTACATATGAACCAAGATGCGAAAACAACCAATAATAATAATAATAATGCGACTGCATAGAAGCGATGGAAAAACAGATGCCTATAAATATCCAGGATACAGACAAAAAATAGGAATAGATAATACAAATATATAGAAGAACTAAAAGAATAATATAGACAAAGACTAACAAAAATACTGAAAACAGAACTGACAGCAAGAAACAAGACAAAAGCTATAAATACTTATGCTATAACAATATTGACCTACTCATTTGGAGTAGTGAAATGGAGTAACACAGACCTAGAAGCACTCAATACACTTACACGATCACAATGCCACAAATATTGAATACATCACATACATTCAGCAAGAGAAAGATTCACATTAAGCAGAAAGGAAGGAGGAAGGGGATTTATCGACATAAAAATCCTACATTATGGACAGGTAGACAATTTAAGAAAATTCTTTATAGAACAAGCAGAAACTAGCAAAATACACAAATCAATCACTCATATAGATACATTGGCTACACCACTGCAATTTCATAACCACTTCTACAACCCTTTAGATCACATAACATCAACAGATATGAAGAAAGTAAATTGGAAAAAGAAAACACTACATGGCAAGCACCCGTATCATACAACACAGCCACACATCGATCAAGACGCATCCAACACATGGCTAAGAAAAGGCAATATATACAGTGAGACGGAAGGATTCATGATTGCAATACAGGATCAAACAATAAACACCAGATATTACAGAAAGCATATTATTAAAGATCCCAATACCACAACGGATAAATGCAGACTTTGCAAACAACAAATAGAAAAAGCAGATCACATCACAATCGGATGTACAATACTAGCAAATACAGAATACCCAACAAGACATGACAATGTAGCAAAAATAATACATCAACAGCTTGCCTTACAACATAAACTTATAAAACAACACGTTCCCACGTACAAGTATGCGCCACAAAATGTACTGGAGAATGATGAATACAAATTATACTGGAACAGAACCATTATAACAGATAGAACAACACCACATAACGAACCTGACATCATACTCACCAATAAAAAGAAGAAATTAACACAACTAATCGATGTATCCATACCCAATACAACAAATATACAAAAGAAAACTGGCTGAGGAAGTCAAGGACATGTGGCATCAGGATAAATTTGACATTATACCAATTATACTATCAACTACAGGAGTCATACCACACAATATCCACCAGTACATCAATGCAATACAGCTACATTCAAACTTATATATACAGCTACAGAAATTCGTAATTATTGATACATGTTCAATTACCCGAAAGTTCCTAAATGCAATATAACATATACCATACAGTTAAAAGGAAGTCACACTTGATCAAGGTCCGTGTCACTTTCTATTTTTGACCAGACATAACGTCTAAGAAAAGAAAGAAATAATAATAACAATGCTAACCACAGAAAAAGATGTGACGTGGTGTACTTACTTTTCCACTTCTTCCTGTTCTGCAGCGCTGTGTTGGATTGCGACTGCTGTTGATGCTTCATGGCTCTTCTTCTTCTGCTGCTGCTGGCTGACTGAGCAAGTCTGAGGTGCCAGACCTGCTGAGCCTGCCCTATACCCCCTCCAATGTCATTACCAGATACCACCATCCTACTGGCTAAAGTAGATCACATGACTGGATTAGGGGTTCCTATTGGCTCCCACCATTTTTCCCCCAGACCGACATCTTGGATTACATCACAGGAGGGATGACGGCGCCCTCTAGTGGCAGTAATGTGTACTCGGTCAGTTGGACTCTGGACCTCATAGTGATCATACTGGATGGAGCTACTGACTATGACAACTCAAATTGTTTAAATAAACACTGTACGCAAAATAGTTACGTCCATCCTATCCAGCGCAAGCTGAGTCCTTTTCACGTCATTTCCAAGGAAGAGGTGGTGGTCAGATGACTTAGATTAGTAGAGGTAGCCCATGTGACTCATTTTCCCGCCAAAATTTTCCTGCCATTTTCTTAGGTTAGTGAAGGTAACCCAAGTGACCTTTTCCTGACAAAATTTGAACTTTCTGCCATTTTCTGTGAGAGGGGGGGGGGGGGACAGGAGAAAGGGGAGGGGAGAGGAGGAGGTTAGGTTAGTAGAGGTAGCCCAATTGACCTATTTTCCTGCCAAAATTTTAACTTCCCACCATGATGTCATTGTGACATTGTCATATCTATCGCCGCCATCTTGGTTCCGCCATCTTCCATAAATTTGGCAACAGTGCTGAGTGGGGCCATGTTGTTCCACTACTCTGGATGGTGTTTGAATTTCTCCTATCCAGACATTCCACTCTTGAATACTTTCTCCGTGATATATTTGCAGATGCATAAAACATTTTTTGTTCCTGCCAACCAAAGTTTCCGGAATGATCTACGCCACACAAGCTCTCGTCAGAGTAGTAAATCGTTCGCGCCCTCTCCTTTTTTGGCATCAAAGTAAGCACGCACACTGATCACTGTAGACTTTTCTCAACTCCTCAAATGATGCATGGTTCCACACAAGCACAAGGGAACTGATTATGTTACGAGCACTGTCTCACGCAAATACACAACAATGAATGAGAGCATGATTGTTTCCTATTTGACGGGAAGTCGTGGTGTAAACACTGCAACAGTGAACAATGAAGTGGAAATATTGTTCAGAGGTCCGGCAACATAGTACAAGCTAGCATGTGGCGCATAGAAAGGCAAAAGCAAATAAATTAAAGACATGATATTGGCGCTTTGTGCAGATGTACGTGCATAGAAACGTAACAGCTGTGAAAGGCAACAGACAACGTGTTTACAATTTTCGTCTTGCTGATGTATATCACCATAAGGCGACTTACAGAAATGTACGCCCTCCATTATTAGAGCAAAACGACTAATTGTAAAGCAACGACAATTCGTCTGGAAGCTGGGGATGGTTGTATCTTTAAACTGTGCAGATGAAATTTTTCTCCTAGTGGTGGTCCGCCTTTCAGGACTCCTCAGATTTGACACTCGCCAAAATATAGTCAGAAAAGCATGCTTTCTCTTAAATATTATCGCGTATGCTATCCCGTTTCCAACTAAAATATAATGTTCATACACCAAATGAGAGTTGACGTTTCCACGGTTCCAGCAAGGTATAATACATCGATGTTCATTGATTGGCGACTCCATGGAGTGTCCTGTGCACCACGACCATATAATGGGTATACTTGGAAGGAGAGACAGCATTTGTCGTATTTTTTTGTTTTATTAAACGCAAAATCGATTTTCGGTCACTTAGTGACCATCTTCAGTGCTAGAAGTTAAAAATTATTTCACATTACGATCAGAGAGTATAAAACAGAAAATCACAACTACATCTGCATATGAACATAACAGTTGGTAGGAACATACCTGTAATATATAATTTAAATTGGTAGGCACTGGTGTCAACAAGCTTACAGCGATCACATTGTAGTGAATATTGTTTAATGGCATTTGAATTGTTACTTAGTGGCATTTTCGTACTATTAATATTTTTATATATTTGACTTCTCAGTTTTAACGTAATATTTACGTAAATCAAGAACGATATACTTCTAACTTCCCACGCCAAATGATGGGGCTATGTTTTACAATAAGCAACCGTGTATATTTGATGTCATGTATGTATGGGTTCTGACCCAGTGCTTATGCAGGAGGCCTGTAACCACTGTTATAACACTGCTAGCTTGTCCAAAGGGACAAACGAGACGTACATCAGCATGTCGGTTAAATATGATAACAAAATTGTTTATCCACACATACAAACTTTTTTGTAATGAATATTGTGTTTCACGGCATTTTAATTATTAAGTAATGGCAGTTTCGTACTATTACTATTTTTATATATTTGACTCCTTAGTCTTAACGTAGCATTTTACGTAAATCACGAACGTTCTACTAATAACTTCCCACGCCATATGGTGGGTATTACGTTTTTTTAAAAAAACCTGTGTTATACCTCATTTCATGTTATTCATATACTATTTTTTTCATTTTCTTTTGCTCTTTTACCTGTCCTGCACTCTGACAACTTATCATCTATCTGTTTTGTGTTTTATAAGTTTGTTTTTTAAAAAGAATACGTCAATGTATTTTAGATATTTCCTTCCCCTTCGTCTGCTATGTGTTTTACGTACATTTTAAATTTGAATTACTTCATGATTCACAAATGCACAAGAGTTATTTAGTGTTAATATCTCGCAAAACCAGTAATATTAAGTCTTCACGTCACACATGTCACATAGAGGGCGTGCCAAGCCCTGTCACACCGAGGTCTGCTGGACAAGTGCATGTAAACAGCGGCCTCAGTTTATGTGATCGCTGTAAGCTTGTTGACACCAGTGCCTACCAATTTAAATTATATATTACAGGTATGTTCCTACCAACTGTTATGTTCATATGCAGATGTAGTTGTGATTTTCTGTTTTATACTCTCTGATCGTAATGTGAAATAATTTTTAACTTCTAGCACTGAAGATGGTCACTAAGTGACCGAAAATCGATTTTGCGTTTAATAAAACAAAAAAAATACGACCAATGCTGTCTCTTCTTCCAAGTATACACATCGATGTTCGTCATGCGATGTGACTAGAATATCAGCTCAAAGTCATCGTTCAACCATATTCGAAGGCGCTGAACTCTCTTGACCAATTCATTCTAGTGAGTAGCTGTCAACTCCGCATTGCAAAGCGTCGTCGGGTTATTTCTTATGAGGTAGTATATTGCTGAGTGGCAAGTATCATCAGTTGTGCTGAACAATTAAACCTGTGTGCAACAAGCAAAACACATCACTAAGAAAATCAAAACACGTTACCAAGTCTGTTACTGAACTCTTTCTCTTGGGAAACAAATACCATCCACTAAAGTTTCTAATTAATGTAGCCTTCTGTGTCTTAGGTGAGTCATTCAATAATTCGCGTATCTCACACACTGGAGCTATAAACGGTTTTCTCTTCCAAAGGAATCAGGGTAGAGGATTAGGGTTTAATGTCCCTTCGACTACGTCATCGTGATAGACGAAGCGCAAGCTTTGACTGATGAAGGACGGGGCAATTCTGAATACATTCGTGATCTCGGAAAAATGAAGCGCATCCAGTGACACAACAATATTAGAATATCTTTAAAACCACACAAATTAAGATTTTATAGTGACTAAACGGTTACACAATGAATCTTTCAATTAACAAGTTTTAAATGCTTCATACGATTTCAAGAAACAACACCTCAAATTATAGCATTACAAGACAGCTATCATCCCTGAAAGCCACTTACCTGTATCTATTTTGTTTCTTGATTTACTACGTCTTTAATATCTTTCAATTATGAAAATGTTTCTAATAACATCATATTCTTCACCGTTACACAGCAGATGAATACGGCATGAATTCCTCATATGTTGTCATACTTGTGTATTTGTTTATTAATAATTTACTATCTTGCCAGTATGTTTATTTAAATGTTAATTACAATTGATAGTACAAAATCATGGTAATTTAAGAAGTGGTCAGTCACATGTGTTTGCTGACACCACATTATTAAAGGAGTGCAAAAAGACACTTCTGACAAACAGGCGTAGGTAATTGTTTAAACTATATTTAATGAGAGTCTGTGGTCATTTATTTGCATTTGCACAAAAGTACTGTCTTATTTATTTATGGACAAACCGTTATTTATAATTATTATTAATGATTTGAGTAAGAGCAAATGTTTATAACATTTCTTTATTTAAATATTGTTGCAAATGTAGTAACATTGTAGTTAGTCCATGAATTCTTCAGTTCAGTCAAATCTTGTCTATAGATTCGAAAATGACATAGTTTTGTTGGAGAGGACCTTCAGGTAATGGAAAGGCAGACAGTAACGGAACACTATGGGAGTAAGAGGAGACTGGGACTTTTTTGAGTGAAGGGCTCAAGGTAGCGTTTCTGGATATTTTTATGTGAGTTCTGGAAGGAGGCAGACATGCCTTTGGTAATGAGTGGTGTTCGACTGTAGAGCTGTTTGATTCTGAGCAGTGAACAGTTGCTACGATATTTGACTACAGGAGGGACTTTATATTTCGAGAGGTCTGAATGCAATCCAAAGTAGGACTCTAAATTTTTCCACTTGTATTACAAAACTAATAGAAATCCTTGGGTAACAGAAGAGATACCGAATTTAATTGATGAAAGGAGAAAATATAAAAGTGCAGTAAATGAAGCAAAAAGCAATACAAACGTCTCAAAAATGAGATCGACAGGAAGTGCAAAATGCCTAAGCAGGGATGGCTAGAGGACAAATGTAAGGATGTAGAGGCGCATATCACTAGGGGTAAGACAGATACTGCCTACAGGAAAATTAAAGACCTTTGGAGAAAAGAGAAAAACTTGCATGACTATCAAGAGCTCACATGGAAACTCAGTTCTAAGCAAGGAAGGGAAAGCAGAAAGGTGTAAGGACTGTATAGAGGGTCTATACAAGGGCGATGTTCTTGAGGACAACATTATAGAAATGGAAGAGAATGTAGATGAAGATGAAATAGGAGATATGATACTGCGTGAAGAGTTTGACAGAGCACTGAAAGACTTAAGTCGAAACAAGGCCCCTGGAGTAGACAACATTCCATTAGAACTACTGACAGCCTTGGGAGAGCCAGGCCTAACAAAACTCTAGTGAGCAAAATGTATGAGACATGCGGAATATCCTCAGACTTCAAGAAGAATATAATAATTCCAATACCAAAGAAAGCAGATGTTGACAAATTGTAAAATTCCCGAATCGTCAGTTTAATAAGCCACAGCTGCAAAATACTAACACTAATTCTTTAGAGATGAATGGAAAAACTGGTAGAAGCTGACCTCAGAGAAGATCAGTTTGGATTCAGTAGAAATGTTGGAACACGTGAGGCAATACTGACCCTACGACGTATCTTAGAAAATAGATTAAGGAAAGGCAAACCAACGTTTCTAGCATTTGTAGACTCAGAGAAAGCTTTTGACAATGTTGACTGTAATACTCTCTTTCAAATTCTGAAGGTGGCAAGGGTAAAATACAGGGAGCGAAAGGATATTTACAATTTGTACAGAAACCAGATGGCAGTTATAAGAGTCGAGGGGCATGAAAGGGAAGCACTGGTTGGGAAGGGAGTGAGACAGGGTTGTAGCCTCTCACTGATGTTATTCAATCTGTATATTGAGCAAACAGTAAAGGAAACAAAAGAAAAATTCGGAATGGGAATTAAAATCCGTGGAGAAGAAATAAAAACTTTGATGTTTGCAGATGTACTTCTGTCAGAGACAGCAAGGGACCTGGAAGAGCAGCTGAACGGAATGGAAAGTGTCTTGAAAAGAGGATATAAGATGAACATCAACAAAAGCAAAACGAGGATAATGGAATGTAGTCGAATTAAATCGGGTGATGCTGCGGGAATTAGATTAGCAAATGAGAGGCTTAAAGCAGTAAATGAGTTTTGCTATTTGGGGAGCAAAATAACTGATGATGGTCGAAGTATAGGGGATATAAAATGTAGACTGCCAGTGGCAAGAAAAGCCTTTCTGAAGATCAGAAATTTGTTAACATCGAGTATAGATTTAAGTGCCAGGAAGTCGTTTCTGAAAGTATTTGTATGGAGTGTAGCCATTTATGGAAGTGAAAGTGGACGATAAATAGTTTTGACAAAAAGAGAATAGAAGCTTTTGAAATGTGGTGCTACAGAAGAATGCTGAAGATTAGATGGGTAGGTCACATAACTAAAGAGGAGGTATTGAATAGAAATGGAGAGAAGAGAAATTTGTGGCACAACTTGACTAGGATTATGGATCGGTTGGTAGGACATGTTCTGAGGCATCAAGGGATCACCAATTTAGTATTGGAGGGCAGCGTGGAGGGTAAAAATCGTAGAGGGAGACCAAGAGATGAATACACTAAACAGATTCAGAAGGATGTAGGTTGCTGTAGGTACTGGGAAATGAAGAACCCTGCACAGGATAGAGTAGCATAGAGAACTGCATCAAACCAGTCTCTGGACTGAAGACCGCAACAACAACAATACAAAACTGAGTACAGGAAGTGTGTGAGTTACTATTCTTTGTACCACATGTGATAATTCGTAAATCATCATGTTTAAGTGTTTTGAGCTGGTGAATATTACGTGTATTGTGATCACAAAATGGAATTAGTTTTTGTGTATCTTATATTAAAATTAAATTTGGGGATATTGCTACCATTCTTGTAACTATCTCAGCTAAACTTTGCTTTGTTATATACAACGAATTAAGTGTGGGGTGTGAAAGCAGACGTGTGTGGCTGAACCCCACGACTACGTCAAGCTATTTTGCTTTTTTAAAACCATTGGTAAAGACACAACTTGTTTGTTCGTATGGGATGCTGTTCAGAAGGGTAACACAGCAGCAGCAAACTGTTAGGAACCACTACAAACATTTAGCTATTGTTTATTCCCACTCATATTAGAGCGTTACGAGAGAAATAATTGCCATACGCAAAATGTTAGCAATAGATCGGTAAAATTTAATGATCACTCTACAGCTAATTTGAGGCTTCATGAAATTTTTATACAAAATGTCTGGTTAGCAAAACTGTTCGCTGTTTAATTGTTGCTGGCTATTTAACTTCCAGCGCAATAATCTCTCTTTAACTACTACAAATTAGTAGAAAGTTACTGTTCTACACTGAAACTGCCTCTTCAACAATCATTTCAAAGTAGCATCCTGACTACACACTACTGAGTTCTAAAGGCATTTGCTGGTTCTTAACTCCTTCGTATGTGTCCGTCAACCTAGTCTCTTTCTGCGTGACAGCCAGGCTATTGCACGAAATCGTTGTCACTCAAACAAACTGTTATGGTTATTTTATCACTTAGTAATAATTTGTTCGGGAAATAAAATATTAGATATTTAAAAGAACTTATATTTTGGTCATGCACTGATACTAAAATATCCACTGTTACTTTCACCATACGTTACAGGACACTGCATTCAAGAAATTTGACTCATTTGGACACCAGAGCAGTGCTGGAGAGGAATGGTTATCACATCCCTTACACGACTGGAACTCTACGTTTAATGTGGTTCACAAAACGAATTGTGAGCACTACTGGGACGTTTAATTTGGAAACCTTCCTCACCCATTCTTGTTCCATGTGAGCTTGAGATCAATTTCGAATAATCTCATGGTCTAATCTTCTTCCTTAAAACGGTTAGACACATAAGATGTGTACAGTAAGTATCGGAGTTAAACAAATAAAACCAATTCTTGGAGTACTCAGGGTAATTTCGATACTCAGCAAGAAATCTTTCTGCTAAATAGCTTTACTTATTCCCACTGTAGGCTCAACATCTTTCTATCTGTTGGGGACGACAGAGATTTGCGCAACAAGAATTCCACGCACAAAGCCCAGTCGTATGTCACCAAAGGTGAGGGAGATGCTGGCTAAACGTGGTGAAATGAACCTGAAAGGAAATTATAATGGGTAAATGGGAGCAACTGAAGCGGATTCGAAGAGCTGCTTCAACTAGCTTGAGGTTACTAATCCCAGGGGGGCGTGTAAGGTGTATGTCAACGTTGGCTTGGAGGGACGTAGGGGATGTTCATCCATCTAATCGGTAAGTGCCCATTTTCAATGTGGTGTTTTATTGTTGTATCTCAAAAGGTGTCTGCTAGGTGCAGGTGACTCTAAGATGTGTATATGTGTGTGTGTTTGTGTGGTGCCATGCTTGTATGAAGAGAAGGGAGAGGCTGAATTCGGTGCCAGTACACAGCGTATTCCTCTGGACTGAATATCCCACTCTGATGGCAAGATCACCACCAACAGAGTCATGTACTC
This sequence comes from Schistocerca piceifrons, assembly GCF_021461385.2. NCBI lineage: Eukaryota > Metazoa > Arthropoda > Insecta > Orthoptera > Acrididae > Schistocerca > Schistocerca piceifrons. The sequence goes on along the minus strand of NC_060138.1, from coordinate 182,644,288 downwards.
GTACTCCATGTGACACTGTGGGGAAGTTTAAAATGTACTCCATGAAAGTGGTGCAAAGTCTGGAATCAGGAACTGAATGCCACCAGTCTCTCCCATTTCCAGTCAAATACTGGTGATAAAAATTTCTTCTATAATCAGGATCTGAAACATCCATCTCTCGAGTCAAACACCATCACACAAGTGTACTTAGTGGCCTCAGATACAGAGGAAGGTATTAACACTGTAGAAAAGAAGACAAAAAATTTGCAGTGATTTGTTGTTTCTGGGGTGTATTACCTGTCTGCTGTGTATATAAACCAAAATATGTGTGTGTATGTCCATGATCTCCTCCCAGATTCTTGGAACAATTTCAAACAAACTTGGCACAGAAACAGCAGGTCTCTCGAATGTAAGCACAGTGTAATTTATAGCCACCAAGCTCTACCTGAAGTGGAGGTACGGACAAACACATATTTTTTCCATACCCTGGTGCATAGGCTGCTCTGCATGATGGTCATATTGTGTAGTAACACTATCGGCCTGTCAAGTCCACCTGCTCTGCACGGCAGCCTATATAATGGGCAAGCGGGAAGAGGAGATGAAGAGACAGAAAGAGTGGAGAGGAGGAGATAGACAGATAGAGGTGGGAAGATAAGGTGGACACAGAGAGGAAGGAAAAGGTGGACATGAGGAGGAGGCAGTGTGTTCATTATATGGGGTGAACCCACATGCCGATAGAGGGTAGTACCCAATAACATTAACCTACACTAGAAAGATCGTCAATGAATTTCTTTTTATGACTTCAGTTGCAATTTTTATTGGATGAACCCAGCATTTCAAACCGATAGATTATCTGTAAAGTGCATATTTTTCTTCTCTATTTTCCACTATTTGTAATGTTTCCAGTTGCAATAAAATATGTGGCACAAGCAGAATATGTTTTAAAACACTTGTAAATGATAGAGAATGAGGAAAATAGTATGTGCCAAAAGTTAACTGTTTTAAAAGCTGTGACAGATATAGAGAGCGACTCAGTAAGACACACAACTGCAATGTTTGAATAAGACACATCAGTTACTTGAAAAGTAAAAAAATATTATTTTAAAACTCATCGGTATACGGTTCGATTACGTCTCGAAAATAATATCGGACAAGTGATCGTCAAAAGCTTGTTGAAGACTGTAACCCATCTCCCAAACTTTCTGATCACACGTCGCACATTTCTGGATAGATTTCCACAATAACGCATTGCATTCCTTCAAAAGATGAATCATGATCTGTATGTTGGCGTAAACACGTAACTTCACGTGACCCTACAGAAAATAGTTACACGGTATCATATCACAAGATGTTGACAGCAAACATTAGTCTCTATGGTGTGAGATTACACGGTCCATGCATCTCTCACGCAGCAATGACCGTGGCTCATGCGTGGTTTGGGAAGTGGCTCATATTCACTGGATCCACTTGTTTTCCATGTTTATTCCGTCTAAATGCCAAAGAAACTTACTCATGAAAATAATTGATGTTGCAATTATGTACATCATCCATCATCACTACATTGAAAAAGTAAAGCCCAATCTATTCTCCCCCCCTAAAATCCGCGCCAAAAAGGGGGTGTTTTGCGTGATTCTACGGCCATCAACACTCTGTTCCCCAAAAATTTTCATCACACAAACCCGACACTGATGCTTGATGATGTAGCTACGCAGTTGGACATGGCCTCCAAGCTAAATACGACATTCCTCGCAAAATATTTATCCACATTTTGAGGTTCCAGCAAAGAATTAGAGAATTCACTGCATTGTAAATGGTTGGGTGGCAGCAATCGTTGCATAATTTGAATCTTGTTAAGGTGTAGACGAAGTTATTATGTCAGAAATCGCTGCGTGGTGCTACTCTAAACGTTCAGTTCCTGTGGTCGATAGCTTAGGGACTTTTGGCTACACTCTCATTTACTGAGGGAATATTTTCACCAGACCGCCTCGTGTATTAACATCAACAAATTATAAGACACAAACCAACATACAAGCGTTCTGGTTGCTATAGTGGTCCGCAGCAGTTGAACCGACAGAGACACGTCACTCCATTGCTATTTATTCATTTCTCCCACCTCTCCAGCAGGCTGTGAATGCCACGCCAACAGAACAGTTCTTTTGAAGCTAATCAGTCAGCGAGCCATTTTCGTACGTTTTCATACGAATTTAAGCGTGGTTCAGCGAGAGCTTGTCCCAGGGTGCAAATAGATGGTAATCGGACGGAGCCAAGTCTTGAGGATGAGCGACATGTCCAAGTATTTCTGAACTGAACGCCTCGATCGTTTTCCTGACCCGTTTTTTGTGTTTGGTGGGGCTTTATCGTGGAGCAAAATTACTTTGTGTTGCCCTTTTCTATATTCCGCTCGTTTTTTTATGTATTTCTCGATTTAAATCGATCATTTGTTGTTGGTAGCGATCAGTTTTAACGGTTCCATCAGGTTTTAGCAGCTCATAGTAGATGATACCCTTCCGGTCCCACCAAATACAGAAAATTTTCTTCTTTCCAAAGCGATTTGGTTTTTCAGTAGATGTTGATGGTTTGCCTGCATCCACCCATGATTTACGACGCTTAGGATTCCCAAAATACATCCATTTTTCCTCACCTGTCACTATTCGATGAAGAAACGACTTTCTTTTGTATCTGGCGAGCAGCATTTCTCAAGTGGTCTTTCGATTTACTTACTGTCTTTCATTCAGTTCATGCGAAACCCATTTTTCTACTTTCTTCACCTTTTCCGTAGCTTTCAACCGAAGAGAAACGGCTTTCTGCGTCAGCTTCAATTATTCCTCGAGTTCCTATTGAGTTTGAGTATCATCTTCATCCAATAAGGCCTGCAATTCGTTGTCTTCCAACTTTTTCGGTGGTTTCTCGCTCTCGTCGGTTCTCATGTCTAAATCAGCACTATTGAAATTTTTGAACCACTTGAAACACAGTATTTTCCCAAGAACACGTCTGCCTAAAGCTTCGACAAGCTTTCGGTGCGATTCTGCAACAGTTTTCGTCAAATGATAACAGAAAACAATGCTGTGCGCAATTCGCAGTTCGTAGGTACAAAAGTTGACATGTTGACGAGTTTGTAACAGATACCGACGTATGGAACTTGAGTTATTAAATGTTGAAAATCGTCGTCAGCCACTACAGGAAGCAGATGGCGCTGTAAACGCGGTCTCACGGGCTCTATACTGACGGCTAGCTCCATCTATAGGGCAATTCCTGTTTCATAATTCTACACCTGGTAACTTCTGCATTACAATTCTTGGCCCAGGTTGACCCAAATTTATTAAATTCCTCCTTGCAAGAACATACATAAGAAACAAAGACACTAATTACACATGTACATGATCAATAAAATGCCGGTTATGGACACTGAAACAAATCTAAACGAGAGATAGACTGATTTGGCCAAGCCCGCAAGGAACAAGTGAGACTGGATTGCCCGTTGTCTCGACAGGTCATTCTCACTGATGAGTGCACAATGACTGCCAGAGTCATACCAAAAAGATATGTGAAATGTGCATGAAAATGACAAAGCCTTCTCTGTCATGGATAACCCATTAAATACCTGACCAGGTGTTAAATCGTATGACCTAATCATGTTTAAATGTAACACACCGAGAAACTCCTAACTGCTCTCCTTCCTGGTAGCCTGTCCTACCAGATATTCTCAACATAGTTGACCAGTGCAGGGTTGAGTTCTACATAAGGCCGAGCTTCCTGCCAACCGCACTGACATTCAAAAATCCAAGTATGCCTTCTGCCGTGTCTCCAGTGTGTTCTCCTCTGCGTCGCAATACAGAGAATCTGCCTCTCCATGTCTCCAAAAACCGAGTGTCCTCTTTCAATTGTCTATCCAGAATTCTATCTTTCCTCTCTGCTTGGCAAAAAACTCACACAAAAGATGCCTCACCAATGAGAAGGCTTAGACAAGCATTGGCGAATCATAATCTTTAAAACGGCAGTCCATCTCCCATCTAGCGTATGTTTTACAAATTAGCCAGTGAGCTGTCTTCCAGCGTGTACAAATCTGACAAAACCGAGTTCCAAACTCCCCCTCCCCACATATCTTTTTACATTACCAAATGGACTGCTTTTTCCATGTCTGAAAATTCTAGAAAGCAGCTTGCTAAACTTACAGGTAGTTTTTTAGATCATCGTGCGAGCTACCTTCCCACCTTAATAGATAGAAATTCTCACTCCATGTGGAGTGGCACCGAGCTGTTGCACTTCCACCACCACAAAGGAGATGAAAAAGCTTTTAACAATAAGAAGCCACCAGACCACCAAGGCTACTGCTCGTCTTCGGTATGCTGTTAGAATTCTAGGAAGGTGTGGTTAATCTGGAAAGAAACTGCTTATTGAACGCTAGTACGGTCTATTATTGAGTACCGATTGAGTGTTTGGAATACGTACTAGGTCGAAGTAAAGGAAGAAATCGAAGCATTTCAGATGCGGGCTGCTAGATTTGATACTGGTTTGAAAAGCCCGCAGGTGTTATGGAGATGCTTCGGGAACTCCAATAGGAATCTCTGGGGGAAACGCAACATTCTTTTCGAGCAACGCTACTGAAAAAATTTGGAAAACTGGGGTTTGAAGCCGATTTCAGAACGATTCCGTTGCCTCCAATATACTCTGACACTGCACTTCTTTTCACATTCGTCAGATATCAGCAAAAACACCCTGTGAATGTGTTAGCATCGCTAGAATAAATTAATAGTTTGGGAGCGGACCCTTATTCTACGACGGAGCACATCGGTGTTTAGCTGAACAAAACTGGTTTATTTGCTGTCTTATCGTCAATGAAGCTCTCTGGTTTACATAGAGTGTGGCATGACAATTTAAATGCAATTTTCAAGATAATGTGTTAGTTCCTGATTAGCAGAAATAACACTGGATACAACATCAGATTTAAATAGAAGGTTCTCTACAAGTTTTCTCTTACATCTAGACAGTGAAGCACTGTCTGAGTTGGTCAATATTACGTCGAATCATCCGGTTCCAGGTTCTAAGTTCGGTACTATTTAGAATGACAATCTAGTCTACGGAGGATGGTTAGTTTTTGTAACACGATACGCAAAGATTACTCAAGGTTGCTCGTGTTCACAGTGGACACAAACTGGTGATCCAATATTTTTTTTCTTTTTATACCGAGCACACTGGTTCAGAGGAGAGTCCGCAAATTTTTCGGTATTCTGCTTCTCTTAGCAAACTGTCCCCTCTCTGTGTCCTTTATTGGTTCATGTCAACAGCTATTTAGACCAATGGGAGCATTCCTTTCATCTCATGGAAACTGCCCTGCCAATCGCAAAGGTCTTACCTTCATACTGCACCATAATCTCACCTCTTCTACTACTTCCGAGTTTATTTTAGCCAATCCGACATATTTTGGCTGCTCCTGACCCCTAAAAGTTACACGCATACGTCACAAGAGGACCATAGATCTTTCACATGATCAGAAATGCGATTCTCTTTTAATTGCGTCTCAGGCCTATTTGTATCCATCTGGAAATTCCCCAACGCAATTTGCTAAAGAATTTCTCCGTCACAGGTAGCACTTGGCCGTCACCTCCTTAGTTCGAGGTACCACCCGGTGCGTTCACTGTCTCCCTCGCCATGGATCACTCCTTTTAAAAGCCTTTCACTGTACACGGGCCGTGGCCGGGCAATCCGTGTCCGTCCCAAACTCAAGAGTCTCTTCGAGCAGTTGTTTTTTTTCACCTTCTGCTCATTGACTTCCGAAAGGAAACGAAACTTGACAAAACGGATGCAGTCATGTCAGGGGCTCACACAATGGGCAGGAATGCTCAGTCCATAAATGTAAACAAAGATCGCTTTTAACACAAAGTTACGTTGTTTTAACTGGCACGTATACGTTTTTCTACGGAAATGAAACCTAGAGGTACGATAGAGGCAGTTTCACTGTTCTAAACCTCATACCTCCTGAAATACCTAGACTTTAAGGGATGGCAACAGCGCCACAGTCTCTGCCATATGTACAGAGCAGGGGTTGCCTACAGCAGAGTTCAGGACAATGCAGGCAACGCGCATTACGGCCATACATCATTACAGCAGAAACTGTGGGACCGCTTCCAATATTTAAAGTCAAAGTATTCCAGAAGGTATAAGGTTTAAAGCAGTGGAACTAAGTCTGAAATCATTACTTGCACCTCTAGTTTTCATTTCGGCAGAAGAAAGATACATGTGCAATCAAAAAAAATAACTTAGCTTTGTGTTGAAAGCAATGTTTGTATACTTGCGGTGATTGTGCATTTCTGCCTATTGTGGGAGCCCCTGACATAAGTGCACCCCTAGCCAATTGCCTTTTTCACATTGCCGTGCTGTCAAGTCTTCGAAGGAAGCACTCGAATTACGAATTCGCAACATCCTGACACTGATGGTTCTAGTATGTGAATATCGATACATCTCAATATATACAAGAGGTGCACATTGGGCGTGAAGGTTGCATAGCTCCTCAAACACGCACGGTTGTTTGGCGATATTTCTTGAGAAAAAACAGGAGTGACGATCTGGGGTGCCATTTCTTTTCATAGTGGGATTCCTTTGATTGTCCTCCGCGGCACCCTTACAGAACAGAGGTACATCTACGATATTCTACGTCCCGTTTTATAGCCCTGCTGGCAAGCCATCCTGGGCCTGCATTTCGAGAGGATAATGCCTCCCCCCCCCCCCCCCCCCCCACACACACACACACGGCGAGAGTCTCTACTGCTATCTATCGACATTGTGCCAAATGTAACACCCATTTGTGAAAGATCGATATTCGTGTGACGAGTTTTTAAATTATTTTATGAAACTAAAGGAAGATATCAAGGTGTACGTTCCATTTCTTTCAGCAAATGTTGAAAGATTTTTCTAACCTCAGTCGTGAGTAGTCAGACAGAAGGCTTTCCGTCACTTTCGACGCCTCTGCATGCTGACTGTCGTACACTGGGATGACTCTAATTCTGTTATACAATAATTTTCGAACACCTGCAGAGAATGAGATTTCTTAAGGAAAAACATTGCAATTTTCAATTGATTATCTGTCTTGTAATTTCAGTACTAACATATTATAAAGCTTGTCATTACTTTACTTTATGTCCGCCGCGGTAGCTGAATGGTCAGCACGACAGAGTGTCATGCCAAAGGGCACGGGTTCGATTCTCTGCTGGGTCGGAGATTTTCTCCGCTCAGGGACTGGGTGTTTTGTTGTAGTAGTCATCATCTCATCCTCATCGACACCCAAGTCGCCGAAGTGGCATCAAATCGAAAGACTTGCTCTAGGTGAACGGTCTACCCGCTGGGAGGCCCTAGCCACACGACATTTCATTTCACTTTACTTTATAACTAGCTTTACATATGATTTATATAACATTGATGTAATTTTATCGATGTTTACAGGCCAGTGATGATATAATTTTCTTGGTATTGTAAGTTATAAATATCCGGGCCCTACCGTTACAGGCCCTTTTCCGTATTTGTAAAGTGAATAAAATCTAAAACCCTACCAAGGGAAACTGCCCCCTGTCCCCCCCCCCCTTCCCGCTGGTCCTCCTCGGCGGGATCCCCTGCCTGTCACAGAGAACTGCAAATATAATCATTTACATAACCGCCCATGGTGTGTACATGAACGAATTTACATTGACATCCGACCATGTTTTCTGGCTGCTTCACTTGTTTTGTCAGGCAGACCTTACGTCAGGACTATTTCCCCTCTCTCACAGCGCTTTTAAGATCGTCGACTGCGCACTACAAGAAATTGTAACTTTTCTACACCTGCGAAATGCGGAAAGATGCAGCAGTTGCATGAAGTTACCGTTACTTGGAGATTCCAAGTATTAAAGTACCTTCCAATGCTCCCTGCATTACAACCAACATACTACAGACTATAAGTGTGCTGACTTTTGTCTCCGTGCAAACGCTTTTGGGATGCTCGTAAAAATTTCCTTCTGCACGAGAGACGAGACACCAAAGAAGCAAGGAATGACAGAACTTTTCTTTCACCTCTGGAAGGCCAAATCGACGGATAAAGTTGTTACGTTTCTTAGCCAGAGCATATTATATTTTCAGGTGAAAAAGAGCGAGTCGAACTTTCGTCACGAGTTGAGAAGTTTACCACTTTGCAGGCGGTCTGTGCCTTTGACAGTGGCAAAGCGGCTGAAACTTTTTTAGAAGTAGCTGCGGGGTGAGCGTATGCGGTAGCGTTACGATGCTGCGGTGACAGTTAGTAAGTGGATCCGGAAATGTTTTGTGTTTCATCCCATTACAAAACCCATTACGACATCGTTATTTTCAGAATGACATTTGCGGTGCCTCACATAAGAATCCCATAAAAGCAAAAAGAATTCGTGACAGCACACCGCATTCCGTTTCAGAAGTTTGTGTTGTAGGTTTCAACTCTTTACTGCTCTCTGCTTTGTAGTAGTAAGTAAAAATTATGCCTGTTGCACAGGATGCGAATTAACACATTTTGAGTAATTGTAAGAATGTAAATTATAAACCATATATAGCATACATTATGAACGGTTATACATCGGAAAATGTTTGACAGTAACTGGAAAGAAGATTTCAGTTACTTTCGAAATATCTCTGTATCTTTGCATGTCAGCAGTAAAATGCGTAAATGATTTATGAGATGTCGCGGCTATTGGTAATGCACCCAAAAACTGACATTACCTTTGATCACTGTATTTATCAATTTCATACTGTATTACGCGTTTTGGCCTTACGCCATTCTCAAAGGCTCAAATATCTATAACACTTTTTTAGGCAAACGTAACTGAATTTGTCAAATATGGATACTAAGTACTCTGAAGAGCAGAAAACTGGTACACCTGCCTAATATCGTGTAGGATCCACAGAGCACACAGAAGTGACGCACCACGTGGTGGGATGGACTTTACTAATGTCTTAAGTAGTGATGGAGGGAACTGACACCACGAATCCTGCTGGGCTGTCCATAAATCCGCAAGCGTAGGAGGGGACGGAGATCTCTTCTGAACGACACGTTGCAAGGCATCCTAGATATAGTCAATAATGTTCATGTGTGGGGAGTTTGGAGGCCAGCGGAAGTGTTTAAACACAGGAGGATGTTCCTGGAGCCACTCTGTAGCAATTCTGGAAGTGCGGGGTGTCGCATTGTCATGCTGGAATTGCCAAAGTACGTAGGAATGCACAATGGACATGAATGGATGCAGGCGATCACACAGGACGCTTACGTACGTGTCACCTGTCAAGGTTGTATCTAAACGTATCAGAGGTCCCATACCACTACTACTGCACACGCCCCACACCATTACAGAGTCTCCAACAGCTTCAATGGTGCCCTGCTGACATGCATGGTCCATGGATTCATGAGGTTGTCTCCATACCCGTACACGTCTATTCGCTCGATACAATTTGAAACGAGATTCGTCCGACCAGGTAACATGTTTCCAGTCGGTCCAATGTCAGTGTTGACGGGCCCAGGTGAGGCGTAAAGCTATGTGACGTGCAGCTATCAAGGGTACACGAGTGGGCCTTCGGCTCGAAAGCCCATGTCGATGATGTTCCGTCGAATGGTTCGCACGCTGACACTTGTTGATGGCCGAGCATTAAAATCTGCAGCAATTTGCGGAAGCATTGCACCTCTGTCTCGTTGAGTGCTTCTCTTCAGTCGTAGTTGGTTCCATTCTTGCAGCATCTTTTTCCAGCCGCTGCGATGTCAGAAATTTGATGTTTCGGATCCCTGATAGTCACGGTACACTCGTGAAACGGTCGTACGGGAAAATCCTCACTTCATCGCTACCTCGGAGATGCTGTGTTCTATTATTCGTGCGCCGACTATAATACCACGTTCAAACTCACTTCAATCCTGATAACCTGCCATTGTAACAGCTGTAACCGATCTAACAACTGCGCCAGACACTTGTTGTCTTATATAGGAGTTGCCGACCGCTGCGCCGTATTCTGCCTGTTTACATATCTCTATATTTCAAAAAATGGTTCAAATGGCTCTGAGCACTATGGGACTTAACTGCTGTGGTCATCAGTCCCCTAGAACTTAGAACTACTTAAACCTAACTAATCTAAGAACATCACACACATCCATGCCCGAGGCAGGATTCGAACCTGCGACCGTAGCGGTCACGTGGTTCCAGACTGTAGCGCCTAAAACCGCTCGGTCACCTCTATATTTCAATACCCATATCTATACCAGTTTCTTTGGCGCTTCAGAGTATCTAGTCAACATTATTTGATGACGCCTGAATGCGTTTTGAGAATGGTGTCGGGTCGAAACCCGTAAATCAGTATAAAATTAATAAATACAGTGATCAAGACAATTACATGAATGCATCATCCAATATGAATTTTAGGATGGATATTACAACCATTTTGCCCCAATTGCTTGAAACACAACAATTTTACCTTTGAGGCCTTCCTGTTTCCGAGGCTCGTTTGGGTACTGGGAGTAGTCTGTGTTTTCTGAGAGTTGGTTACCAGCCATCACCTTCATTGTTGGAGAATAGAAAAGAGAAATGAAAGACACCCTCAGGCCTCGGAACCTAGTATCATTGGGGTCGAGAGAATAAGAGTTCGCCAAGGGACGCCGATAGGAAAGAAAACAGAAGAAGCCTGACACAAGTAAGTGGAAGTAATGTCAGACTTAGCTATGGGCCCACGTGGTGGCCAACTACACACTCCCGAAACAGGAGCTCCCTGGGGGGACTACTCTTTATCGGGAATCTCACCAACAGACCTGTCTGGCATGGGTGACCCTACCAGGAGCATAGCTCCCGCCAGCATAGCTCAGTGGATCACTGATACACACAAACCTGCCCACCAACGTTAAGGTGGTAGTCCTTGATGATAAAATTTGAGATTAGAGAAGAAAATGGAACGAACATATTCAAAGCATGGAGAGTGAGAGACTTCCTTTAAAGGCAAGAAATTAAAAATGACATGGGAGAAGGGAAAGTGATGGGTACCGCAACAGGCAATTCCTGCCTAATACCTGGATATAAGATGAAGATGAAGAGATCATTCCGTCTCCCTTACTGTTCAACCAGTACATCGGGGAACAAAAAAGTCACTGGTGGGAATACACCAAATGCTTACAGGGGAGGGCCTGACATGTAAGTCACCGATTTTGATCAAGTTTTGCAACGACGTTGTATACTGGAAATAATGGCAGACGTGTTTCAACGATTTGCTAGACACACCCTACTTTTTGAAAAAATAAAAGTTGTTGCTCGAAAATCGTATCGCTGCTGTACATCGAAACATTATTCAAAAAATATTTTTTGCTGACATATGGGGTCTGAAGTTAATAATGTTGAAGCGATTACAGTTTTTGTCCATTTATGCTGTAGTTTGGGTACGCATCACTAACTTTATTCAGCAGAGCGAGTTCGGCGGTCGAGTGGTCAAGGCATTACACTACCAAATTCCTGCTCTGTGGTTGATTCTTAGTCGAGGCTGTTTTTTTAGTTCGATCTTCTTTACGATGTATCTGATAATACACTGCCCGAAAAAAATTGGTACACCTTGAAAGATGAAATCGATTTTGGTATGATGACGGTATATGTCACCTGGGGAATAGATGTACTGACAATGGTTTCATGGTCGTCCGCCAACAGACAGCGTATTGGCATAGCTGCCAAAGTGCCATCTACCCTTTAATAGGGAAAGCTCACAGCCAGAAGGCTCAGTGTGAGTTTGAAAGGCGACATTGAAAGGGGTCAAATTATGGCATTCAGTGGCGAGATGGTCCTTTCGGAGAATTGCCACACATACTGGACGCACTGCGTCAGTTGTACAACGATGCAGGTATCAATGGTCACGTGAACATTCTCACACCCGTAGATGAGATTCTGGACGTCCACGCAGCACAGGCGTTCGCCAGGACCGTCGCAATGTAGGGACAGCAGTGGCAGTTCGTACGGCTACCACAGTGTAGATAAGAGAGCTTGTGAGCTCAGACGAGTCAGCACGAACTGTTGCGAACTAGTTATTAGCAATGGGACTACGGGCACACAGCCTCTAGCCCCTCTTCCAGTCACGCCACAGCATCGACGTGCAATGATCGACTGGTGCCGTCAGAGGATCACTTGTGTAAGTAGGGTGTTTAGGTTTTTATGTTGGTAACGCCACGTAGCGCTTTATATTAAAATCACTGACTGTGCTATGTGAAGGCTGTGGTTGGTTTGCATTGTTGGAGTACATGCTATTGTAGTGTTGGGTTGCGCAGTTGAAGGTGAGCCGCCAGCAGTGGTGGATGTGGGGAGAGAGATGGCGGAGTTCTGAGAGCGGATGATCTGGACGTGTGTCCATCAGAGACAGTTAATTTGTAAGACTGGATGTCTTGAAGTGATATATATATATATATATATATATATATATATATATATATATATATATAATGACTTTTGAATACTAATAAGGTAAATACATTGTTTGTTCTTTATCAAAATCTTTCATTTGCTAACTATGCCTATCAGTAGTTAGCCCCTTCAGTAGTTAGAATCTTTTATTTAGCTGGCAGTAGTGGCGCTCGCTGTATTGCAGTAGTTCGAGTAACGACGATTTTTGTGAGGTAAGCGATTCATGAAAGCTATAAGTTATTGTTAGTCAGGGCCATTCTTTTGTAGGGATTTTTCAAAGTCAGATTGCGTTGCGCTAAAAATATTGTGTGTCAGTTTAGTGTTGATCAGAATAGGTAAAGAGCGAAATGTCTGAGTACGTTCAGTTTTGCTCAGCTGCTTGAAATTCAAATAATGTAAGAGGTTTATCAGCACAGTAATTCATTAATTTTTCTAAGGGGACGTTTCACTTGGAAGGTGAAACGGCGCGTGGCCGTGGTCTTCAGCAATAAAAGCAGATTCTGCCTGGATTGGTCGGTTGCGCGTACGACGTAGAACTGGTGAACGCTGCCTCGCAGAGTGCATTCGTCTGAGACACATTGATCCCATCCTAGGCTTTAGGGTCCGGGGTGCGATAACCTACAACTCTATTCCACTTTTGGTGTTTTGGATGGGAAGCTAACCAGCACTCGGTAAGTGCAGAATGTTGTTAGACTCGTTTTGCTGTGCTTGCAACAGCACCTTGCTCGCTCATACTCCGCCAGTGAATCTCAACGTGCTCTGCAAAACGTGCAGCAACTTCCCTGGCCAGCGTGGTCTCTGGACTCGTCTTCACTGAAGAACGTGTGATATATGATGGAACTAGAAGTGGATCGTGCGACTCGTCAACCAACGACCCTTACAGAACTACGTGAAGAGGACAAGCAGACGTGAAATACCATATTCCAGGACAGTGTTCGCCATCTGTACGACCGACTGTATGCCTGAGTCATCAACTGCATTGCCAACCTTGGAGGCTACACCACTTACTATACTGGATGTTTCACCACGAGTAGAAACCTGGTATCTCGGAGCCACTTGGGAAAATTTTGGAAATCTGTGGTAAGGTCTTATGGGACCAAACTGCTGAGGTCATCGGCCCCTAAGCGTATGCACTACTTAAGCTAACTTAAACCAACTTACGCTACGGAGAACACACACACACATGGATGCCCGAGGGAGGACTCGAACCTCCGACAGGGGGAGCCGCGCAGACCGTGACAAGGCGCCCTAGACCGCGCGGCTACCAGGCGGAACCGCTTGTGCTATTGATCTGTAAATGTAAGCATTTCATGTAATCCATATGCACTTTTACACCAATAAATCTTGAGTGAATTGTAAACCTCTAAAAGAGTGGACTCATTTTTTTCCGGCAGTGTATTTGATAACAAGAATACCTTTCTTTAATTTTTTTGAAGTAAACATTGGGAGATGTGATTAATAATCAAATAAGCATATAACATATTGACAGTTATTTTCATGGTGATATGTGACACAAGGTTCTCCGATGACATCGTAATTCTATCAGAGACATCAAAGGACCTGGAAGAGCAGCTGAACGGAAAGGAGAGTGTCTTGAAAGGAGGATATAAGATGAACATCAACAAAAGCAAAACGAGGATAATGGGATGTAGTCGAATTAAATCGGGTGATGCTACGGGAATTAGATTAGGAAATGAGACGCTTAAAGTAGTAACGGAGTTTTGCTATTTGGGGAGCAAAATAACTGATGATGGTCGAAGTAGAGAGGATATAAAATGTAGACCGGCAATGGCAAGGAAAGCGTTTCCGAAGAAGAGAAATTTGTTAACATCGAGTATTGATTTAAGTGTCAGGAAGTCGTTTCTGAAAGTATTTGTATGGAGTATAGCCATGTATGGAAGTGAAACGTGGACGATAAATAGTTTGAACAAGAAGAGAATAGAAGCTTTCGAAATGTGGTGCTACAGAAGAATGCTGAAGATTAGATGGGTAGAGCACATTACTAATGAGGAGGTACTGAATAGAATTGGAGAGGAGAGAAATTTGTGGCACAACTTGACCAGAAGAAGGGATCGGTTGGTAGGGCATATTCTGAGGCATCAAGGGATCACCAATTTAGTATTGGAGGGCAACTTGGAGGGTAAAACTCTTAAAGGGAGACCAGGAGATGAATACACTAAATAGATTCAGGTTGCAGTAGGTACTGGGAGATGCAGAAGCTTGAACAGGATAGAGTAGCATGGAGAGGTGCATCAAATCAGTCTCTTGACTGAAGACCACAACAACAACATGTGACGCGCTAGGTAGGACTTTTAGGTGATGATGCTCAGCCGACCTGCACCGTGAAAGTGATGCGACCGAAATGTACCTCTATTTGTCAACCGTGTGAAGTTTATGTTTTCCAACATGTAAAGAAACTCATCGCACGGTTTAAAATCGTGTGACATCACAGCTTAGCAGAGAATTACAAGATAAGACAGATGCTGTCAAAACTGATGTGTTGGTTCGTAACGGGTTCTCGGAGCGTGTCTTTCAAGATGTACTCTCATGCACTTGGCACACATTAAAAGTGATATCTTATAGATCTGTTTTTATCATCGTAAATTAGATACGTTTTCCACGAACAGTGTACCGGGAAAGATGTCAATACAGCGATATTTCGTTCGTGTGTTGCGTACGGTGTGAGAAATATACATTTTTTTGCCTTTTTCTGTGATACGTTTCACCTCACTCATTATGAAAACGCTGACAAATAAATGATCAGATACGATTACACAATACGTTTTGTACTATGTATTACGATGAAAAAAGTGTCAGTATATACACTCCTGGAAATGGAAAAAAGAACACATTGACACCGGTGTGTCAGACCCACCATACTTGCTCCGGACACTGCGAGAGGGCTGTACAAGCAATGATCACACGCACGGCACAGCGGACACACCAGGAACCGCGGTGTTGACCGTCGAATGGCGCTAGCTGCGCAGCATTTGTGCACCGCCGCCGTCAGTGTCAGCCAGTTTGCCGTGGCATACGGAGCTCCATCGCAGTCTTTAACACTGGTAGCATGCCGCGACAGCGTGGACGTGAACCGTATGTGCAGTTGACGGACTTTGAGCGAGGGCGTATAGTGGGCATGCGGGAGGCCGGGTGGACGTACCGCCGAATTGCTCAACACTTGGGGCGTGAGGTCTCCACAGTACATCGATGTTGTCGCCAGTGGTCGGCGGAAGGTGCACGTGCCCGTCGACCTGGGACCGGACCGCAGCGACGCACGGATGCACGCAAAGACCGTAGGATCCTACGCAGTGCCGTAGGGGACCGCACCGCCACTTCCCAGCAAATTAGGGACACTGTTGCTCCTGGGGTATCGGCGAGGACCATTCGCAACCGTCTCCATGAAGCTGGGCTACGGTCCCGCACACCGTTAGGCCGTCTTCCGCTCACGCCCCAACATCGTGCAGCCCGCCTCCAGTGGTGTCGCGACAGGCGTGAATGGAGGGACGAATGGAGACGTGTCGTCTTCAGCGATGAGAGTCGCTTCTGCCTTGGTGCCAATGATGGTCGTATGCGTGTTTGGCGCCGTGCAGGTGAGCGCCACAATCAGGACTGCATACGACCGAGGCACACAGGGCCAACACCCGGCATCATGGTGTGGGGAGCGATCTCCTACACTGGCCGTACACCACTGGTGATCGTCGAGGGGACACTGAATAGTGCACGGTACATCCAAACCGTCATCGAACCCATCGTTCTACCATTCCTAGACCGGCAAGGGAACTTGCTGTTCCAACAGGACAATGCACGTCCGCATGTATCCCGTGCCACCCAACGTGCTCTAGAAGGTGTAAGTCAACTACCCTGGCCAGCAAGATCTCCGGATCTGTCCCCCATTGAGCATGCTTGGGACTGGATGAAGCGTCGTCTCACGCGGTCTGCACGTCCAGCACGAACGCTGGTCCAACTGAGGCGCCAGGTGGAAATGGCATGGCAAGCCGTTCCACAGGACTACATCCAGCACCTCTACGATCGTCTCCATGGGAGAATAGCAGCCTGCATTGCTGCGAAAGGTGAATATACACTGTACTAGTGCCGACATTGTGCATGCTCTGTTGCCTGTGTCTATGTGCCTGTGGTTCTGTCAGTGTGATCATGTGATGTATTTGACCCCAGGAATGTGTCAATAAAGTTTCCCCTTCCTGGGACAATGAATACACGGTGTTCCTATTTCAATTTTCAGGAGTGTACTTATTTAACTATTAATCAGACCTGTCGATGTTTTACTTAAGAAAAGGAAAAGAGAAATATTTGTCTTATCAGATAAACAAAATAATATCGCATTTAAGAAATTCACGACCAGCAATCGAACATAGACCAAGGATTTGGTTGTTTAATACACTGACTAGTCATCTGACGAACTCGCTCAGCTAGACACGTTAAATGAAGAGTTCCGAAGCTCCATCATTAAAAAACTAAAATATTAATAACTCCAACATTATTGACTTCGGACCTCATGTTATTTTATTAAAAATGTTTTGTAGACAATCTTTCGATGTATAGGATTGGAAATAGGATTTTCCGTCATCAGTTTTGACCTCAATTTTCTCAAAAATTAGAAAGTGTCCAGCAAAAAGCCGAAACACGTATATCTTTATTTTTAGTATAGAACGTCTTTGCAAACTTGATGAAAATCGATGACCCACATGTCAGATCATCTCCCTGTTAGAAGAGGGATTAAAATAGTGAAAGGGCACCAATGAACAGAGTCTCACATTACGGTGTATCCACGTGTGAAAATGAGGAAGTGTTAAAGGATCTTCGGGATGGGATGAATAGCCTGCTGAGCAAAGAAAGACGAAAGACTGCGGAGGGGTAGAAATGAAATTTTCAATATGAAGTAAATTAAGTGAAGAATTTCTACCTCCTTAGAATTCATATGCATGATAGATGAAGCGAGGACATATGAGGAGTGGACTATAGTGCGAATTAAACTACTAATCTGGAACTTCGACTCCCACTGTGTTTCTAGGCGCTTCAGTCCGGAACCGCGCTGCTGCTACGGTCACAGGTTCGAATCCTGCCTCGATCATGGATGTGTGTGCTGTCCTTAGGTTCGTCAGGTTTAAGTAGATCTAAGTCTACGGAACTGATGACCTCAGAAGTCAAGTCGCATAGTGCTTAGAGCCATTTGTAGCATTTGAACACACTGTATTGACACTTACGCTGCCAAAGCACTGTTGCGGACAGAATACAGTGAGTCGTTCCAATTAAAGATTCGGTAACGTTTGGTTTCACGTGCCATGCGATAAAATCATATAGTCGTGGAGGGGCGTACAAGACACTGCCGAGATTCATACCATATGATAGTTGATTTTTGGCGGAGATAGATAATTGTTATGAGTTCACAATAAAGGATGGCAGCCAAAAACAGTTGCAGGATAGAATTTTTTTATTAAAATTCTTGACCAAGGTTTCGGTACATATAAATATACCTTCATCAGAAGTAAAACTTCTAAAATTACATCATGCACTGGAGAATAATAAAACAATTATGCCAAAAGGCGTCGTCAATAATTAAAATATCATCTCCATTTGTACAACTGTGTAATGGGCACAGGATCAAAGCGAACAGTTTAACAATGTTACTTCGCCTATGAACTGTTGAGACACGAGTGTGAAGGCACACGAGTAACATTGTTAAACTGTTCGCTTTGATCCTGTGCCCATTACACAGTTGTACAAATGGAGATGATATTTTAATTATTGACGACGCCTTTTGGCATAATTGTTTTATTATTCTCCAGTGCATGATGTAATTTTAGAAGTTTTACTTCTGATGAAGGTATATTTATATGTACCGAAACTTTGGTCAAGAATTTTAATAAAAAAATTCTATCCTGCAACTGTTTTTGGCTGCCATCCTTTATTGTGAAGAATTTTAACAGTTGCTGCTGCAGCCATGTTTAAAATCTTGAAATGGTTATGAGTGTCGTCATGAGCTTATACATATGAAAGAAATACACTACTGGCCATTAAAATAGCTAAACCACGAATGCTATGCTGTGATATGCAAATGATTGGTTTTTCAGAGAATTCACACAAGATTGGCGCCGGTGACGACACCTACAACATGCTGACATGAGGAAAGTTTCCAACCGATTTCTCATACACAAACAGCAGTTGACCGGCGTTGCCTGGTGAAACGTTGTTGTGATGCCTCCCGTAAGGAGGAGAAATGCATACCATTACGTTTCCGACTTTCATAAAGGTCGGATTGCAGCCTATCACGACTTGCGGTTTATCGTATCGTAACATTACTGCTCGCATTGCTCGAGATCCAATGACTGCTAGCAGAATTTGGAATCGGTGGGTAAAGGGGGATAATATAGAATCTTATCCGCATGGCTGTAACGGATCGTGCAGCCACGTCTCGATCCCTGAGTCAACAGATGCGGGCGTTTGCAAGACAACAACCATCTGCAACAGTTCGATGACGTTTTCAGCAGCATGGACTATCAACTCGGGGACCATGGCTGCGGTTACCCTCGACGCTGCATCACAGACAGGAGTGCCTGCGATGGTGTACTCAACGACCAACCTGGGTGCACGAATGGCAAAACGCCATTTTTTCGGATGAATCCAGGTTCTGTTTACAGCATCATGATAGTCGCATCCCTGTTTGGCGACATCGCGGTGAACGCACATTGGAAGCGTGTATTCGTCATCGCCATACTGGCGTATCACCCGGCGTGATGGTATGGGGTGCCATTGGTTACACGTCTCGGTCGCCTCTTGTTCGTATTGACGGCACTTTGAACAGTGGACGTTACATTTCAGATGTGTTACGACCCGTGGCTCTACCCTTCATTCGATCCCTGCTAAATCCTACATTTCAGCAGGATAATGCACGACTGCATGTTGCAGGTCCTGTACGGGCCTTTCTGGATAAAGAAAATGTGCGACTGCTGTCCTGGCCAGCACATTCTCCAGATCTCTCGCCAATTGAAAACGTCTGGTCAATGGTGGCCGAGCAAGTGACTCGTCACAATACGCCAGTCACTACTCTTGATGTACTGTGGTATCGTGTTGAAGCTGCATGGGCAGGTGTACCTGTACACGCCATCCAAGCTCAGTTTGACTCAATGGCCAGGCGTATCAAGGCCGTTATTATGGCCAGAGGTGGTTGTTTTGGGTACTGGTTGCTCAGGATCTATGCACCCAAATTGCGTGAAAATGTAATCACATGTCAGTTCTAGTATATGTGTCCAATGAATACCCGTTTATCATCTGCATTTCTTATTGGTGTAGCAATTTTAATGGCCAGTAGTGTACTTTGGTAATCAATGAGGAAGAACAAAAAACTTTTTTGTGATATGTGATATTTTTAAAGCTCTTTCCCGGACGTGAAAGTTTCATATGTTATGTATATTCTTCTTCTTTATCTTGTGCTTTTATCCCTCATCGGTCAAGTGTCGTCATGGTTACTAACGAATTTGGCATTGTTAATTTATGTGGTGGCAAGGAGCCCTAACTGTTGCAACTCTGTTACCGCTCCGGAACAGAATATACACTCCTGGAAATTGAAATAAGAACACCGTGTATTCATTGTCCCAGGAAGGGGAAACTTTATTGACACATTCCTGGGGTCAAATACATCACATGATCACACTGACAGAACCACAGGCACATAGACACAGGCAACAGAGCATGCACAATGTCGGCACTAGTACAGTGTATATTCACCTTTCGCAGCAATGCAGGCTGCTATTCTCCCATGGAGACGATCGTAGAGATGCTGGATGTAGTCCTGTGGAACGGCTTGCCATGCCATTTCCACCTGGCGCCTCAGTTGGACCAGCGTTCGTGCTGGACGTGCAGACCGCGTGAGACGACGCTTCATCCAGTCCCAAGCATGCTCAATGGGGGACAGATCCGGAGATCTTGCTGGCCAGGGTAGTTGACTTACACCTTCTAGAGCACGTTGGGTGGCACGGGATACATGCGGACGTGCATTGTCCTGTTGGAACAGCAAGTTCCCTTGCCGGTCTAGGAATGGTAGAACGATGGGTTCGATGACGGTTTGGATGTACCGTGCACTATTCAGTGTCCCCTCGACGATCACCAGTGGTGTACGGCCAGTGTAGGTGATCGCTCCCCACACCATGATGCCGGGTGTTGGCCCTGTGTGCCTCGGTCGTATGCAGTCCTGATTGTGGCGCTCACCTGCACGGCGCCAAACACGCATACGACCATCATTGGCACCAAGGCAGAAGCGACTCTCATCGCTGAAGACGACACGTCTCCATTCGTCCCTCCATTCACGCCTGTCGCGACACCACTGGAGGCGGGCTGCACGATGTTGGGGCGTGAGCGGAAGACGGCCTAACGGTGTGCGGGACCGTAGCCCAGCTTCATGGAGACGGTTGCGAATGGTCCTCGCCGATACCCCAGGAGCAACAGTGTCCCTAATTTGCTGGGAAGTGGCGGTGCGGTCCCCTACGGCACTGCGTAGGATCCTACGGTCTTGGCGTGCATCCGTGCGTCGCTGCGGTCCGGTCCCAGGTCGACGGGCACGTGCACCTTCCGCCGACCACTGGCGACAACATCGATGTACTGTGGAGACCTCACGCCCCAAGTGTTGAGCAATTCGGCGGTACGTCCACCCGGCCTCCCGCATGCCCACTATACGCCCTCGCTCAAAGTCCGTCAACTGCACATACGGTTCACGTCCACGCTGTCGGGGCATGCTACCAGTGTTAAAGACTGCGATGGAGCTCCGTATGCCACGGCAAATTGGCTGACACTGACGGTGGCGGTGCACAAATGCTGCGCAGCTAGCGCCATTCGACGGCCAACACCGCGGTTCCTGGTGTGTCCGCTGTGCCGTGCGTGTGATCATTGCTTGTACAGCCCTCTCGCAGTGTCCGGAGCAAGTATGGTGGGTCTGACACACCGGTGTCAATGTGTTCTTTTTTCCATTTCCAGGAGTGTATGTACCCCAGCTGTTTGCGTGTAGTGTTATTCGGGTGAAAGCGAGCGAAAGTTTTTTAAATGTTTGCTAATCGTGCAGCTGAGACGGAACTTGGGTTCCAGCCAGTAATTCACTCGTCGGATGTCGGAAACGACTTGAAGACCATTTGTAGGCTGTCTGGAACACCGACCATTGGCGTTAATCCGCCGGGCGTTTCCGATCATATCAAATCGATGGCAATGAATGGAGAATTAACTGTTCGTGAGGGGTAGTGACGTTGCGTGCAGCTCCTACACGAAGGTACCAGCGGCTTTAACATGTGCTGCCGTTTTCTGAGTGTTTCGGGTATTTCTAGAGCGACTTGCAACCACGCCTTGGCTCACATTTGCGTAGACGAGAAGTTATCACCGTTGTTTCTAGAATTATCTCGATAGGGACTAAGTTCAGTTCTGAAAACTATACGTTTATTCTATGGTATCTGTGACGTGACATAAATCACGTTTTTCTGTAATAAATCAGTTATTCGTGCAAGGAAATCCGAAAATACTGTTTATGTAAAATACGCGTGATTAGGCGTTTGCGTGTCTTTGCGTGTGAAGTTAACCAAATAATTCACTTGATTTCTAGCACCAAAATACTCCAGTGACCAACCATGTTCATATATAAGATTCCAATAATTCATCCACTCTCACTAATGTTTTTTTGCGATTACATTTCTCTTTTATTGCGATGTGGACGCTCTAATAAGTTGCTAATACTCTGAAGCTTTTACATTATTAATAATCCCCGAGATTTTATGCTCCACAAAGTGAAAATGGATATTTCGAAGTTTATGAGCCACCTGTGGAAAGAGAATTTCACAGTCTCTGAAATGACTTACTAG
Organism: Schistocerca piceifrons; assembly: GCF_021461385.2. Classification (NCBI taxonomy): domain Eukaryota; kingdom Metazoa; phylum Arthropoda; class Insecta; order Orthoptera; family Acrididae; genus Schistocerca; species Schistocerca piceifrons. The sequence continues at coordinate 182,622,057 of NC_060138.1, read as the reverse complement.
AATTCAAATCCTTTATACAGACGCTCGCTAAAAGCAGGGAAAAAACAAAGAGAAGTAGGCTGACATCCAGTACAGAGGTGTAACTACAATGCAAGAAGCATTGCGGACCAACAAAACCGGTTCCAGGTAAGTCCGTCATAACTGAAGCAGCCGGTGATTGGCCTCAGTTTACAGACAGAAGGCGAAGAAGACCAAATTGTAAAGGACCAAAAGCACTCATGTGTAGCAATTGTAACATTCATCTGTTTCTGAGAATTCCATGAACAGGGCTACTTTATTATATATACAGGTTGGCGCAGGAAATACCGGCTCCGATTTTTGTTTAAAATCTATTGCGACTACATTTTGTATTGTCAGTACGAAAGCCGTTACAACTTGGTTAACACCTGTGAAGTAAATATCTCAGCGAGAGGTATCCTCTTCAAGAAAGAATCGCAATAGTGTAACCGTGCGTTATCTACTGGTTCTTTCAAGCAAGCGCGGGACATTTTTGCTAAGACGTTTCTTGGCGTTTCTACTACTGCAAAGAGCATTAGAATGGAAATGGTTCAAATGGCTCTGAGCACTATGGGACTTAACATCTGTGGTCATAAGTCCCCTAGAACTTAGAACTACTTAAACCTAACTAACCTAAGGACATCACACACATCAATGCCCGAGGCAGGATTCGAACCTGCGACCGTAGCGGTCTCGCGGTTCCAGACTGAAGCGCCTATAACCGCACGGCCACACCGGCCGGTCATTATAGTGGATTTGATGACAAAGTGGCGTACTAAAGGGTCAGTTACATCTGCAAAAGAGAATCGAGCTCCTTTCGTTCGTACACCTGTTGTGATCGCGGATATTCGATCACGAATGATCCAGTCCAAAGAAGTCGACACGTAAATTGTCGCAACACGTGAACGTTTCACGTAGGTCTTGCAACCTGTTGTACACGATATAGGGATGATGCCCTACAAAACGACGTGTTCCAAGAACTGAAAGTAGAAGATAAAGAAAACGTGCGTATTTCTGTACGTAGTTATGTCAAACAACTGAGAATTGAATGTTGGATCTGCTGCTGTATTTGATGACTGATGAAGTCTGATTCCATCTGACAGGACATGTGAACTTCCAGAACACGAGATATTGGTCAACAAACAATCGCTGTACGATTAGTGAGGAACCTCTTCACCGTGAAAAAATGGGAGTGTGGTGTGCCGTGTCAGGAGGTCGGATTGCGGGTACTACATTTTTTGAAACAACAGTATACACTGTTGTGTATATACGAATCTATGAGGTATTTTACGCAAAGTTGACCTTCCCCTTACCCGCCTTCCACGGACGAACTTATGCTGTGTTTCAACAGAATGGGGTGACCTGTCACACTTCATGGGAGTCAATCTCACGAATCCATGAAAGATCCAAAGAGGAAAGGGCTGTCAGTAATGGACTGCGGCCGCCTTGTATGCTGGACCTAACCACTTGTGGCTTTTATCTGTGGGTCAGTTTAAAGGGAAAGATATACGAAAATAAGCCAATAGCGTTGTAAGACTTGAAGGACTATAATCGTAATGAAAATTTGAGAATTATACGAAGTGTATATTAACATGTAAAGGCGCGCACTAAGTACATTGAAGCACAAGGAGGTCATTTTCAGCACCTAATGTAATGTAGCGTAAAAGACATAATAAATTCAGTAAAGATGTTTGCATTAGCTTATCTTCTATTTCCGCACTGTCTAACTATTACATGGTTATCTATTTGCTATCATGTCTGCTCTTGACGGTCAACAGTTCGTGTGTGACTGGCGAGCAATCTGTACTTGGGGCTGATTTTTCGTGCCCTGCCCTCATATAATTGATTAAAATGTATACTGTCATGTATTTTTTATTTTGAATCATGTAAATCCTATCAATGTATCATCTAAATTTCAAATAAAAATCTTTTATCGAATTACTGTTGTAAGTGATCAGTCTCTCAAATACCTGTTGTCACAAATATGCGACACAATTATAGCTTACAGTTATAACAATTTCACACTTGACCTTAACTACTCCATAACACTTCATTACTGGTTACACGATATGTTATTTGATATTTTCTTTTAAGTAGGAATTTATTAAGATATTAAAGGGTTATATCGAACACGTAAAAAGAGCATTTCTCACTTAAAGATATTTGCTGGTGCCGAACGTAGACCTTCACGCGAAATTAGCAACATTAGTAAGGACCTATTGAATTAAGTGTTTAATTGTTAATTGTGATAAAAGAACCAACAGGACTCCTGCACCCTTGCTTCTAAAAGAGAAAACTGCTGGACATAAAACTGCAAAACCTTGCGAGCGGCATTCAAAGACTGGAACGAAGTGTACACAACACTTGAATATTCCATTGATTACTTTATCAGTGCAACGACAGAAAGTAAGTTCTTACCAATTCAGAAAGCGCATTCGAATATTAGTACTTGGTGAGAAGACACATGTACATCTGCATCTGTACTCTGCAAACCATTGTGAGGTGCATGGCAGAGGGTACGTCCAATTGTACCAGTTATTAGGGTTTCTTCCTATTGCATTCACGTGTGGAGCGCGGGAAGAATGACTGTTTGAAAGCCTTCTGTTCTAATCCTATCCTCACGATGTCTGTGAGCGATACGTATGGGGTTGTCGTATATCACTAGAGAAACAATTTAAAGCCGGTTCTTGAAACTTTTTTAACGGACATCCTGGGGATAGTTTACATTTGTCTTCAAGAGTCTGCCAGTGCAGTTTTTTCAGTATCTCTGTGACACTCTCCCACGGATTAAATGAACCTGTGACCCTTCTCTGTATACGTCCAATATCCCCTGTTAGTCCTATCTGGTACGGATCCCACACCTTAAGCAATATTCTAGGATGGAGCGCACAACAGATGTCTAAGCAATCTCTTTTGTAGGCTGATTGCACTTCCCCAGTATTCTGCCAATAAACCGAAGTCTACCACCTGCTTTACCCACGACTGAACCTGTATGATCGTTTCATTTCGTATCCCTACAAATAGTTAAACTCAGGTATTTTTATGAGTTAGCCGATTCCAGCAGTGACTCATTGTTTATAATTATAAGATACTACTTGTCTTTCTACGTTTCTAGCATTTGTAGACTTAGAGAAAGCTTTTGACAATGTTGACTGGAATACTCTCTTTCAAATTCTAAAGGTGGCAGGGGTAAAATACAGGGAGCGAAAGGCTATTTACAATTTGTACAGAAACCAGATGGCAGTTATAAGAGTCGAAGGACATGAAAGGGAAGCAGTGGTTGGGAAGGGAGTAAGACAGGGTTGTAGCCTGTCCCCGATGTTGTTCAATCTGTATATTGAGCAAGCAGTAAAGGAAACAAAAGAAAAATTCGGAGTAGGTATTAAAATTCATGGAGAAGAAATAAAAACTTTGAGGTTCGCCGATGACATTGTAATTCTGTCAGAGACAGCAAAGGACTTGGAAGAGCAGTTGAATGGAATGGACAGTGTCTTGAAAGGAGGATATAAGATGAATATCAACAAAAGCAAAACAAGGATAATGGAATGTAGTCTAATTAAGTCGGGTGATGCTGAGGGAATTAGATTAGGAAATGAGGCACTTAAAGTAGTAAAGGAGTTTTGCTATTTGGGGAGCAAAATAACTGATGATGGTCGAAGTAGAGAGGATATAAAATGTAGGCTGGCAATGGCAAGGAAAGCGTTTCTGAAGAAGAGAAATTTGTTAACATCCAGTATTGATTTAAGTGTCAGGAAGTCATTTCTGAAAGTATTCGTATGGAGTGTAGCCATGTATGGAAGTGAAACATGGACGATAAATAGTTTGGACAAGAAGAGAATAGAAGCTTTCGAAATGTGGTGTTACAGAAGAATGCTGAAGATTAGATGGGTAGATCACATAACTAATGAGGAAGTATTGAATAGGATTGGGGAGAAGAGAAGTTTGTGGCACAACTTGACCAGAAGAAGGGATCGGTTGGTAGGACATGTTCTGAGGCATCAAGGGATCACCAATTTAGTATTGGAGGGCAGCGTGGAGGGTAAAAATCGTAGGGGGAGACCAAGAGATGAATACACTAAGCAGATTCAGAAGGATGTAGGTTGCAGTAGGTATTGGGAGATGAAAAAGCTTGCACAGGATAGAGTAGCATGGAGAGCTGCATCAAACCAGTCTCAGGACTGAAGACCACAACAACAACAACTTGTCTTTCGTTTTGTGAAGTGCAAGAATTTACATAATGAGATTTTCACTCTACAGCGGAGTGTGCGCTGATATGAAAATTCCTGGCAGATTAAAACTGTGTGCCGGACCGAGACTCGAACTCGGGACCTCTGCCTTTCGCGGGCAGGTGCCCTACCAACTGAGCTACCCAAGCACGACTCTCGCCCCGTCCTCACAGCTTTACTTCTGCCAGTGCCTCATTTCCTACCTTCCAAACTATACAGAAGCTCTCCTACGAACATCCCCCAGACCGCGGCTAAGCCATGTCTCTGCAATATCCTTTCTTCCGGGAGTGCTAGTTCTGATAGGCTCGCAGGAGAGCTTCTGTAAAGTTTGGAAGGTAGGAGACGAGGTACTGGCAGAAGTAAAGCTGTGAGGACGGGGCGTGAATCGTGCTAGGGTAGCTCAGTTGGTAGAGCACTTGCCCACGAAAGGCAAAGGTCCCGAGTTCGAGTCTTGGTCCGGCACACAGTTTTAATCTGCCAGGAAGTTTTAAGAATTTACATTTCTGAACATTTAGTGAAAGTTGCCAATCTCTGGACCACGTTGGAATCTTATCCCGATCTTAATATTTATGCAGCTTCTCCCAGATAGTACTTCATTAAAGATAACTGCATGATCTGCAAAAAGCCTGATTTTACTAATTACATTGTCTGCAAGTTCATTAAGATACAACAAGAACGGCAAGGATCTTAACATACTTCCCTGGGACACACCCGAAGTTACTTCTACAACTGACGCTGATACTCTATCAGGGATGGAGCCAATACAGAGGCTTATCGACCATCATTCTTCCCTCTCGCTGGAACAGGGTTTGAGGGATCAGATAATGGCACCGAAAGTACCCTCCACCATACACCATTAGGTGGCTTGCGGAGTATGATGTAGATGTAGATAACATGCTCTGTACTCCCTACCAAATACTCCTCAATCCAGTCACAAGAAGATGCTCTGCATTTAGAGGAAACGTCTACCAGCACGTGTTGAGATTCCACTGTGGCGAGATGGTGGCCTATCAGGACTGCTGTTTATCATCCGCGATACTGGTGCTCTAGCTGGTCGACATCGCACCGCTGTCATTTGAGTATGGCATCGATGGTTTCAGGAGGACGATGCTCGACTAATTGCAGGGTCTCAGCGGCCTCGCGCGCCTGGCGCCATAGCTCACCGACAAAATTATTCGCTCGCACGTGTCACGAACGACAAGTCTGATAATGGACTTGACTGCAAAACAAGTATCCACAGGAACAATGCGACGTTGTCTGGAACACCGCGAATTCAGCGACCATTGTTGCGGCTTGCCGTGGAGAATCTATTTATTTCCTTTTTGCCATTTCTATGATAAAAACCCGTTATTTTCATCTCTGGTTCATTCCCCTGCGAACGCCGATATCCCTTCTTGAACCTTAGATGGAACTTACCCTAATTTTTGGCTGGTTGCAAGCCAGCTCTCCCTTATGATGACCATCGCAGATTGCTACCTTCAGCCTCTTCCTCTACATAAAATTTCAGGTGTTTTGTCAATCGAGCAATAGCTACTTTTCCTGAAGATTACCTTGCTTTCTGTTTCGGTTAAGTTGCTCCTCAGTTGGTAAATCCCTTGCTGGCTATGCTGGCATCGAACCCAGGTCTACCGCATGGCAGTCAGCCACCCTGACCACTCAGCTACAGAGGTAGACATAAGTCTTTCGAGAGCGTAAATTCCGCTCGGGACCGCAAAGTGTATGTCGAGGTGGACTAATCTACGCAATTCATACTCCGCGAAAAGACTCAGTGTCTAGTTTCCGCTTCTGTACGCGGACCCATTCAAAATTTCGTTCTGTAACCTAATCTGTTTGGTTTTGCTCCAATATTTCTCAAGGAAACACCTGTCAGCATCATTATAATGTACAAATGCATTAGAGTTTTGGTTTGCCCAAGTTTGCGCAGAACTCCTTAACTGACGCTTTACAAATTTAATTTTCATGTGATCTGATAGCCCCAAGATACAATTGTCGCTACACAATGTTAAGAAATCAACAGAGTGATAGCTTTTGTCACTTGAAAATCGCTTCGAGAATGGTCCTCTTGTGGCATACTGAACGTAAGATATGCAAATCTTACTAGTTTCAATAACCTCGTTGCAACTTGCCGCTTCCTCTAACTATTCGCTTGAGTTTCGAGAGCACATTTTAATTCAGATTTCACATGCATAACATCGCCGCTAAGCTTGTCCAGAGCAGGTCTGATTGTCCAGAGCAGGTCTGACCTCTCTCTCCCGGTTGTCGAGCTGCAAATCATTCTTTCTCATATCCAGCCTTAAATTCATCTCGATCACTTACAACTTGAAGGAAACGTATTTTTGACTTCTGAAAATTCAACTTTCTACCTTCCCAATCTTACGTTTACATTGCCTTCGATTCTGTCAACGTTACTCTCAAATTTAAGTCATATCTTCCCATATTTACGACCAAACTGCGAATTTAAATCTAGCAATGTTTTTTCAAGTTTTGCATCCATTTTCTCCAATCTGCTTACGATAAGATGCCAAGAAGTAAATTGTATTAACACTTTCATTCCCCACTGAGGACTTAGCAACTCACTATCACCTGACCCTGAACCACAGTCTTTTGGTGATTTCCTCTTATGACCTTCTACGAATGATCAGACGAGGGTAATATCAACAGCAGCAGAAAGAGATATCACGGGCATAGAATTTGCTATGAATAGGAAAGTTGGGCAAAAAATGAGCTGTTGTGAACAGCACAGTGATAGGGTTGTACCATAAGATTCGAGAGCAATCGTCGACAGTGATAGTTCAGGTATATATGCCGACATCACAAACAGAAGATGGACGGACAGAGAAAGTATATGAGGATATTGAACAGATAATTCAATACGTAAAAAGAGATGAAAATCTAAAAACCATAGGGATTTGGAATGCACTTGTATGGAAAGGAACAGAAGAAAGGGTTAAGGGGTCAATATGAGTTTGGTAGTAGGAATGAGAAAGGAGAAAGAATAAATGGATTCCATTATAAACTTCGGATGGTAACAACGAATACTCTGTTCAAGAATCACAGTAGGAAGAGCTATAATTGGAAAATACCCGGAGACATGGGAATATTTCAGCGGGAATCCATCTTGGTCAGACAGAGATTCCGAAATAGATATTGGATTGTAAGGCGTGCCCCAGACTCAGATTACAATTTAGTAATGATGAAGAAAAGACTTAAGTTTAAGAGTATAATTCGGAAAAATCATTGCGGAAAGAAGTAGGATACTGAACTACTCAGGAATGTTGAGACGAGTAGTAAGTGTATTCTAAGATAAGGAGTAACAGAGTAGGCAGTTAACCTGAAGAGAGCATTTACAAAAATGGCATTCACGCGTGCTAGACACACTTATAATAGCCACGAGGATGGTAACTGCGCAGAAACCGCGGCTGACAGAAGAAATGCTGCAATTAATCGACGAAGGAAGAAAGTTACAAAAATACTCAGGGAAGGACTGGAATACAGCAATATAAATCACACAGGAATGAAATAAATATGAAGTGCAGGAAACCAAGGGCTAAGTTGCTATGAGAAACACGTGAAGTAATCTAAAAACAAAACATCATCGGCAAGGTTCAAATGGCTCTAAGCACTATGCGACTTAACTTCTGAGGTCATCAGTCGCCTAGAACTTAGAACTAATTAAACCTAACTAACCTAAGGACATTACACACATCCATGCCCGAGGCAGGATTCGAACCTGCGACCGTAGCGGTCGCTCGGTTCCAGACTGTAGCGCTTAGAACCGCACGGCCACTCCGGCCGGCTCATCGGCAAGGCTGACTGAGCATATAGGAAAGTCAAAACAACCTTAGGTGAAATTAGAAGCAAGGGTGGTAACAGTAAGACTGCAATAAGAATCGCACAGTTAAACGCAGAGAAAACAAATAGGTGGAAAGAGTACGTTGAAGACTCCTGTGACGGGGAGGAACTCTCTGAGAGCGTGATATAAGAATAAATTAGAGTCGATTTGGAAGACATAGGGGGATCCAGTACTAGCGCGAGGATTTCAAAGAACTGTCGAACACTTGAGATAAAATAAGGCAGAACGAATAACAGTATTCCATCAGAATTCCTAAGATCATTGGGGGCAGCAGTAACCAACAACCGTCTACTTTAGTTTGTGTGTAGAGTGTCTGACACTGGCGATATACCATCAGACTTTCGGAGAAATATCATCCACACAATTCCGAAGATAGCTGTGGCAGATAAGTGCGCGGACCATTGCACAATCATCTTAGCAACTCATGCAACCAAGCCGCTGAAAGAATAGTATAGAGAAGAATGGAAAAGAAAGTTGAGGATCTCTTAGATGACGATTGGTTTGGCTTTAGGGAAAGTAAAGACACCAGAGATGTTGATAACGGAAGCACGAAGAAAAATCAAGAGAGACTCATGGTATCTTCGACGTAGAAAAAGTGTTCGACAATCTCAGATTTAGCAAGACATTCGAAATTCTGAAAAATAGTCGGGCAATACACGCTATGTACAAGGACCAAGGACGAACAATAAGAGTGGTTGAGCAAGACCAAAGTCCTCAGATTAAAAATAGTGTTAAGACAGGTATACAGCCTTTCGTCCCTACTGTTAAACCTACATATCAAAGAATGACAGAAATGAAACAAGGATTAAAGGGTGGCATAAAATTTCGGGGTTATGGGATATTAATAATAAGATTTGCTGATTACATTGGTATCCTCATTGAAAGTGAAAAATTACAGGATCTGTTGAATGGAATGAACATTCTAATGTGTATAGAACATGGATTGAGAGTAAACTGGAAAAAGACCGGAGTAATGAGAATAGTGACGAACATCACATCAAAATTGTTGATTAAGCGGTATATAAAGGAATTCAGCTACCTTGGAAGGAAAATAACTCATGACGGTCGAAGCAAGGAGGATATAAAAAGCAGACAAGCGCAGGCAAAAAGGGTATTCTTAGCCAAGAGGAGTCTGCTGGTGTCAAACTAGGCCTTAATTTGAGGAAGAAATTTCTGAGGATGTACGCTTGGAGCACAGCATCCTATGGTAGTATATCATTTTCAGTGGAAAACCGGGACAGAAGAGAATCGAAGCGTTTGAGATGTGGTGCTACAGAAGAATGTGGAAAATTAGCTGGACTAATAAGGAATGAGAAGGTTCTCCGCTGAGTAACATGTGGGAAACATTGCCTAGAAGAGGGACAGGATGATATGACATGTGTTAAGACATCATGAATAACGCCATGGTACTAAAGGGAGCTGTAGAGAGTAGAAAGTTTAGAGGAAGAAAGAGTTGGGATTACATTCAGCAAATAATTGAGTTGAAGATGCTACTCTGAGATGAAGAGGTTGGCGCAAGCGAACAAATTCTGACGGCCAGCATTAAAAAAAAAAGTCTAATGGTCTTCGTTTCGTTCCAGTATATATTACGGAAATACTTTTCAAAAGCATTGTAATGTAGAAATGCATTAGAGTTTTGTTTTACCCAGGTTTTTGCAGATCCCTCTAACTGACGCTTTACAGATTTGATTTTAATGTTATCCGATATACACACAACACAATTATCCCTACATAATAAGAAGAAATTAACAGGGTAACACCTGTTGTCACTTGAAAATGGTTTCCTTTGATGGCAGACCGTATGTAAGGCATGAAAAACTTAGAAGTTTTAGTATTACCGATGTGACTTACCACTTCCTCTTTGAGTTAAAACTATTAGCTTCAGTTTCCACAGTACATATCATATTTTACATGCGTAACGTTCCCGCTAAGCTTGCCGAGCAGTGGCAGAGGATTACACAGCGGTCTTTCGAGCCCCCCATCTGTGGTCCGAACCGAGGTAGTTAAGGCTGGCTTTCAAGAGACAAAAGTGCCATAGCAGCTCCATTAACCTTATCTCGACGTTTTCGAGATTGTCTGCAACAGTCCGAACTGCGGTCATGGTGCTGGTTCGATGACCAGTGTCATCTTTCACCGATGATGCATACCGCAAAAAACGTAAAAAAGTCGTGACAGTAGCGAAGCCTTGACTCGTACTCCGACATGACGACGGTAGTGATGCTGGCTCTTGAACAACTGATCCATTGTTTGTAGCGTTGCGATGTCTCCGCCGGTGATCGATGTTTACTGCCGTTTAATTTCTGTTCTAAGCTCATCGTAGCGCGCCGAGCTACTATCCACGGATCTGCCTCTTAAATTTAAACAAGTCCATGATCAGACCACTCAGTTTGATAAGCATATCTTGGAGGGGGGAGCCGGAGGCGGTGGCAGAGCTGTTCTAGGCGCATCAGTCCGGAACCGCGCGACTGATACGGTCGCTGGTTCGAATCCTGCCTCAGGCATGGATGTGTGTGATGTCCTTAGGTTAGTTAGGTTTCAGTAGTTCTAAGTTCTAGCGGACTGATGACCTCAGATGTTAAGTCCCATAGTGCTCACAGTCTTGTGGTGTCAATGCACATTGCCGTCTTTGGTGAGGCGCTCTGGTATCTAGACGAGTCCACAGGCATCGATGAACAGATATCACACTAGACTAACTTGGTGCTGTACTATAGGATGAGCAAGTAAAACCCCATTTTAAAATCACTTTTCAACATTCAATAATATAGAAATTAAATAACAATGTAGGTTAAATCCATTCACGATAGGGTTATGTCCATTTGAAGTATTTTGCTTCAAATGATGGTTTCTGTCATATTCTTGAATACTGGGAATTCCTCCTAGGACATACAGTATGTAAAAATCTTCCTCATCAATCCGTTAATGAAAAGCATATCAAAATCCCTGCAGCTGTTCCTGAGATTAACTTACACATATAGCAGAAAACGCGGTGGAGCTTTAATTTAGTTATATGTACAGACAGATGCTCGTAGCATTAGGAATGGGCAAAATATTTATTAATGGTGGTACAGCTAAACAGGGCATGAGACTGTAGTATGGCCCATTGTAGATTGTAATGTTACGCAAATACGTTGTTGTGAGGAAAACAAAGTTCCGGAGAAACAGTGGTATGGATACCAGATTTGCTAATAACTTGCTGTATTACTGAAATCTCTCCTTTTACAGAGTAATCATATGTACACTGAATATCGCTGCTGAATACTGAAATTCGAACAACTACGGAAAGACAGGATGCTGCATAGAATACTTAAAACTATGGTATCGAAAAGTCTGCCTGATCTGAGGGACATCATCCGTGCAACCATCTCACCGTATAGGGCCACATTGCTAGTCAAAGTTGTCACGGCGGAGGGTACTAGCAATGTTGGCCTTTACGGTGAGGTGATTGGAGGGATTCTGTACGCCGCTTCGTGGTAAGACGTGAGATTTATTAACTATCGGGATTACAACGTTACTAGTCTGGACACTTATGTCGTTCTTTTCATTGTAGGTTAACGTAGTTTTAACACGTCAGTTTTTCAACTGGTGAATTTGATCCGTGACACTACTTCGCAGCCGGTCGGGGTGGCCGAGCGGCTCTAGGCGCTACAGTCTAGAACCACGCGACCGCTACGGTCGCAGGTTCGAATCCTGCCTCGGGCATGGATGTGTGTGATATCCTTAGGTTAGTTAGGTTTAAGTAGTTCTACGTTCTAGGGGACTGATGACCTCAGATGTTAAGTCCCATAGTGCTCAGAGCCATTTAAACCATTTAGTCAGTTTATCCAGGTCCCATCTCCTCAAATTCCCACCTTTTTTGCAGTTTCTTCAGTTTTAATCTACAGTTCACAACCAATAGATTGTGGTCAGAGTCCACATCTGCCCCTGGAAATGTCTTACAATTTAAAACCTGGTTCCTAACCTCTGTCTTACCATTATAAAATCTATCTGATACCTTCTAGTATCTTCAGGATTCTTCCATGTATACAACCTTATGATTCTTGAACCAAGCGTTAGCTATGATTAAGTTTTGCTCTGTGCAAAATTCTACCAGACAGCTTCCTCTTTCATTTCTTACCCCCAATCGATATTCACCTACTATGTTTTCTTCTCTCCCTTTTCCTGCTCTCGAAATCCAGTCACCCATGACTATTAAATTTTCGTCTACCTTCACTACCTGAATAATTTCTGTTATCCCATCTTACATTTCATCAATTTCTTCATCATATGCAGAGCTAGTTGGCATATAAATTTGTACTACTTTAGTAGGCGTGGGCTTCGTGTCTATCGTGGCCACAATAATGCGTTCAGTAGGCTGTTTGTAGTAGCTTACCCGCACTCCTTTTTTTTTATTCATTATTAAACCTACTCCTCTATTACCCCTATTTGATTTTGTATTTATAACCAGATATTCACCTGACCAAAAGTCTTGTTCCTCCTGCCACCGAACTTCACTAATTCCCACTATATCTAACTTTAACCTATCCATTTCCCTTTTTAAACTTTCTAACCTACCTGCCCGATTAAGGGATCTGACATTCCACGCTCCGATCCGCAGAACGCCAGTTTTCTTTCTCCTGATAACGACGTACTCTTGAGTAGTCCCCGCCCGGAGATCCGAAAGGGGGGACTGTTTTACCTCCGGAATATTTTACCCAAGAGGACGCCATCATCATTTAACCATACAGTAAAGCTGCATGCCCTCGGGAAAAATTACGGCTGTAGTTTCCCCTTGCTTTCAGCCGTTCGCAGTACCAGCACAGCAAGGCCGTTTTCGTTAGTGTTACAAGGCCAGATCAGTCAATCATCCAGACTGTTGCCCCTGCAACTACTGAAAAGGCTGCTGCCCCTCTTCAGGAACCGCACGTTTGTCTGGCCTCTCAACAGATGCCCCTCCGTTGTGGTTGCACCTACGGTATGGCCATCTGTATCGCTGAGGCACGCAAGCCTCCCCACCAACGGCAAGATCCATGGTTCTTGGGGCGGGGGAGTTTAACAGTTTTTTAACAGAGGGTAATTGCTACAGTGGTGTAGTCCTCGTAAATTTCACTTTCAGGAAAGTTTTTAAAATAACTGTTGCTTAGTGACAAATTGTTTGTTACTTCGTTCGTTAATAAACTGTTGTTGTAAAAGCCCAGTGGCTTTCACTCCTGGACCTTGTGTCCTATCTTAACAGCTCTACGGTACTTCCTTGAACCCTGTGTGCAAACATGGTGCCACTGTTGTTGCAGTTTTAATGGCCAGAGTCCTCCGTCGCTGGCGTGGATGCCACTCGTCAACCACATGCCTTTCCCGCTCAGTTTTGCCTGACAGGGCTGGATTGAGTTCGCTCCATTTTCAGTACCTTTCTATTAACTCTCCGGCTGTTAGCTTCGGACATTGTTGCCTTTCAGTTACGAAAGATACATTGTTTATGAATCATTATTATAGTCTGGAGGATACTGGTCATCCGCTCGAGCTCTGCTGCCACAGTCTGAAACAAAGTAAGTCTGTATTACTTTATTACTTTCCTAGATTTAAACGATCTTTCATGTGCGTAAATTTAGGCGTATTGAAACTGGTTGCAGTTACCTTCCTAGTTACCTAGTCATCTCTTCATTTTTAGATTGTGGAAAAAATGTCAAAAGCAAAAAAACCTCGAACAGATTTCAGTAGAGATACTAATGTATGGCTGGAATGGTTCAATGAACCGAGTGATGAAGATGCTCACAGTGATAGCGCAGACTCCTCAGAGACTGAGGACTGTGTTCATAAAAGTGGTCATGATACAGGAACAGAACAAGAAGTGTCAAAATGATAAATATGAGTCACAGGAAGAAATAAGTCGAGGATGCGTTTTTTTAGGGAAAGATGGAATGACTAAATGAAGGAAAAATAAACATCCTACTAATATTAGAAGAAGACCTTGTAATATTATTACGCATTTGTCTGGACCGAAAAACCAAGCTCGTCTAAAAAAAGACAGAAATAGAAATTCTGAATTTGTTCTAGGAAGAGTATATCGAAAATGTGGGATAACTCAAAGGGAAACGGACTTGAATCATGTTATTTATGCATGAGTGAAAACCGATTCAGGTATCTGTTGAGATGTCTGAGGTTTGAAAATATCCATGATACAGGTGTTCGCAGAGAGGTTGACAAGTTGGCTGCTATCTGAGAGGTACTTGAACTATTCATGAACAATTTATTGCCAAAAATATTTTTCACCTGCTGAATATCTTACTGCTGACGAACAGGTTTTGGCATTCAGAGTAAGCTGCCCATTCAGGCAATATATTCCTAAAAAAATGGCTCTCAGCACTATGGTACTTAACATCTTAGGTCATCAGTCCCCTAGAACTTGGAACTACTTAAACCTAACTAACCTAAGGACATAACAGACATCCATGCCCGAGGCAGGATTCTAACCTGCGACCGTAGCGGTCGCGCAGCTCCAGACTGTAGCGCCTGGAACCGCTCGGCCACTCCGGCCGGCCAATGTATTCCTAGCAAACCTGCTAAGTATGGGTTAAAATTGCTTGCTTTGGTTGATGTAAAAACAGCATACACTTTGAATTTAGAACCGTATGTCGGTAAGCAACCAGAGGGACCATATAATGCCAGTAATTCAGATCAAGATATTGTTCTTCGAATGGTCGAACCAGTACAAGGCACAAGCAGAAATATTACTGCTGACAACTAGTTTACCAGTTTGAATTTAGTCAAGAAACTTCAGGTGAAGAAACTGAAATACATCGGAACAGTACGAAAAAACAAGAGAGAAGTGCCGAAAGAACTTCTACCAAAAAGAGCAAGGGAGCCAAAATCATCTATCTTTGGATTTCAGCAAGATTGTACATTGGTCTCGTACTGTCCAAAGAAAAATAGAAAAGTGTTGGTGTTGTCAAGCATGAAATGTAACCTTATTAAATTATTGCACAAACTGTTTCAAACGTTAGAATATATTATACTGTGTACGAATATTAAATGTGTTAGATTTAATTTAAAAAAATAGTAAAATCACTCATAAAGACCGTTCAAAGCATACAAACAGACCGCTTACTTTGTGGATGACACCTGTCATCCGCGCGAGTGACCATGTCACAAATTTTCGCGCGAGTATCGGAGGGTTAAAGGAGATTCTTGCCCTTCGATTTTAGTACAACTTAATCGTTTCATTTTTAATGCTTTTTCAGCCACTTGCGTGCTAACTAATTTCGAATTGGTCTTCTTGCGTGAACAGAAGGAGACAGCAGAGCCCTGCAGGCTATTACGTAGTGACTGAAACCTGATCCCCAGTATTGTCTGCAATGCCAAGGTACTAGGCATGCCGCAGCTAGTGCGGGCTTACACGGGTGCGCTGGCGGAGCTACAAGTTCCCGGCGAATGCTAATTGGCCTGTACCGCCTGTGTGGACACACGGCCGGCCCTACACGGCTTCGCACAGCGACAGGCACGCCAATTATCGGACGGCCGGCGCTGTCCGTACACGCGGCCTGCTCACCGTCTGTACGGCCTGTGTGCTCGGCTGATGCGCGCGCAGCGCTATCGCAAACGCAGCGTCAGGGGAGTTGCGACGCTGTTTGCGCGTACGTGTGTGCTAATTGCGCGCCCGCTTATCTTGCGGCGTGTGAGCAGGGGATTTGGCGAATCAGATGCAACGCCGTCCCACGCGACATCAATGCGCGGAGCCGCTCTCGGGGGCAGAAGACGAGCCGAGCTATTACCACCGGCCGAGGCACGTCCACTGCGCCTCGAGGACTCTGCAATGGGTTTAGCGTGTGACTGGCACGCGGCGCACGTGGAGCCCTGTAACAGCATTACTGTGTAGTACTGCGCTCAGGACTTAGAGAGAGATTTCTACAGCAGGATGGAGAAAACCAATTCGATAGTTTCAGAGCCGCATAGGGGAAGCCTAATCGAGAAATATTTCCCATGTAGCCGTTGAGGAGCTACGCCACAGGCAAACAGCGACGAGCACACAGTCTGTCCAGTAAGCAAACGTGTTTCGGTGTGTGTAGCAGTGCGGTTGCGTCCGAAAAAGTTGCAGGTCTGTTATTCCGTGGTGATTGTGCTCCACTGCACTGGTATCGTTCTGCTGTATCTAGAGCCGGAGTCACAGTGGTGCCCTAGACCCCCCCCCCCCACTCTATAGCCACCTGTCGTCCATTCTAGTTTTTTGAGGTTTCTCGTTTCACAACTTTTTTGTTGTTTTATAGAATTAAGATTCTGTATTATATTTTTTATTTAGAAAACAACCGGTTTTCGGCTCTTATACGCCAATCTTCAGGTGGTGTAACTTGGTGCTGTGACCCCGAGCACCGCAATGGACGTGTTCCTTAGATCACCGCTGAGGGGAATCTCGTGGATGTGGAACATGTCAATATTTTTTTTAAAGCTGAAATAACAATACTAATAGTATGAATATATACATAATTTGTTTCTATTAAAAAATTCGTCAATGGAGTAGAAGTAAGTCTTTCAGGCTCCTTTTAAACTGATTTTTATTTGTAACTAAATTTTTTATGTTTGCTGGAAAATTATTGAAGATGAGTGTTCCTGAGTAGTGGACCCCTTTTTGAACTAGAGTAAGTGTTTTTAAGTCCTTGTGCAGATCATTTTTGTTCCTGGTATTGTATGTATGAACTGAGCTATTTGTTGGAAAAAGGGATATATTAGCTAGGACAAAGTTCATTAAGGAGTGAATATACTGAGAGGCAGTAGTTAGTATACCCAGTTCTTTGAAGAGGTTTCTACAGGACGTCCGTGAATTTACTCCACAAATAATATGTATTGCACACTTTTGGACTCTGAAAATTTCAGTTCGACTTGAAGAGTTGCCCCAAAATATTATACCATATGACATTATGGAATGAAAGTAGGCAAAGTATGCAAGCTTTGTCGCCTATGTCAGCTAACACTCGAATTGCAAATACAGATTTGTTAAGGCGTTCCTGCATTTCTGTGATGTACTCCTCCCAACTGAATTTATTATCAAGTTGTAATCCCAGAAATTTAAGACTGTCAGCCTCTTCTATCTGCTCTTCTTCATACTTTATGCATATGCTGGGTGGAAACCTCTTACAGGTTCTGAATTGCATATAGTGAGCCTTTCGAAGTTTAATGTCAGTGAGTTGGCTTTAAACCATTTATTAATATCCATGAAAATATCATTAGCAGATCTTTCTAGAACTACACTCGACATGCTATTTATTACAATACTTGTGTCATCTGCAAACAAAACGAATTCTGTTTCTCGCAGTGTAACTGATGAGAGATCATTAATGTACACAAGAAAAAGCAATGGCCCTAAGATGGATTCTTGTGGGACACCACATGTAATTTCTTACCATTCTGATGGTGACTGATGAGTTAATTCACTAGTCCCTTGCACTGACACCCTTTGTTTCCTGTTAGCGAGGTATGACTAGAACCATTTTGCAACACTGCCCGTGACACCGTAAAAGGATGTTGTGGTCCACACAATCAAATGCCTTTGACAAATCACAGAAAATACCTGCTGCTCAAGTGGAAAATACAGGTAGTACAGCATCTGAAAATCACAAGCAACCACAACTGCCGTGTATCAAATGTAGTTAACATATCGAAATAGTTTTTGACATGGTGTAACCTCCCCACAGATAAATAATATTTATAATAACCTCCCAACAGTAAAAAATATAATTATAACATTGACATTTAGCGTAACCTCCCAATAAATAAATTCTGTAACCTACCAATAATTAAATGTGACTAACCTCTCAATAAAATTGTGACTCACTTATAACTGACTCTGAATTTAAACTGGTACATTTTGGACGTCAGCAGTGCTGCGTCATGGCCCCGAAAATTCATTCTGAATAAATTGAAAAACCTTACCTCAATGAAGTTGCCGGATAACGCACATATATCTGCTCTTATAATACATTTTTCTGGCACAGCCCAGTGCAATGCCGGCCGATAGATTTGTCATGTATAAAAAGAAACAATTGATTTTTCTTTACAATAATCGGGATGACCATGGATTGGAGAAATTGGTGAATTCTTTAAATTGAGATGAATGATTGTCAAAAGTTAATTTTTATAAGAAAGATTATTATTAAGAGATTTCTTTTTAAAAGCATTTACGTGGGACTTGATATTACAAATAGTACATATGCGCGAGGCTTCTTTTACCTTATACTACAACGCTCAGGCACCACCATCGCTCCACACGACTGGTCCAGCCAGCACGATACACCAGACTGCTCGTTACTACTTACTGCTATTGCTACAGACACTGCTCTTACTGCATACAACACTGCTCTCTGGTCTGAGATTCTCTTATAGCTTACATATCGCAGGCAGCGCGTGAGCAATCCATCAAAATTACATCTGCTCGAGTGCGCTAGCGACAAATTCCTTAGTCTTACATAACCCTCCACTGGGGGGGGGGGGGGGGGGGGCAAAAATTTGTTACCGGTGGTCAGTCTATTGGACTTTCCATGAGCAACAACTTTTTTATAATCTATTTAGTTAACTAAGTCTACAGTCACAGAGCATATATACACTATTGATAAGTGCAGAACATATTAAGAAATGAAATAGAGTGCACACGCACTGAGTTCAGAACATATTAAGAAATGATAAAATGGATACGCAATGAGTACAAAATATATTAACAAATGACATAAAGTGCACATGCGCTGTATAAGTCTTTAGCATTTTTTACAAGAACTGAATACATTAAGAAATGAGATAAAGTGCACACGCACTGTATATGTCTTTATCATTTTCAAGAACTAGGAAAGGGATGGGAAGGATAGCATCATGGCTGTAGCACAATCGGTTGCATGTAGCTGCACTGAAAGTCCATGTCTTTCAGCAGAAGCACAAGACCAAGTGAGACAATCTGATCTTCTCTTCCCTGAAGTATTTATCGTTGTATCCAGGACAGCAAAGTGTTGTATTAATATTGCATGTTATCATTTTGCTAGTACATTAGGTACACCAAACATTAGGACCATAATAACATCTCCATCGTTCAAGGAGCTGGACAGCTTGATATGTCAACACCACATTCTTGTAGAATCCATACTCTTACATCAATGTAGAATTAGTGCAAAAACTAAATATAGTGCTCCATGATCATGAGGATGGACAGGACATACGGATATTGCAGTAGTTGCTGGTAATTAGGGCAGAAGGTGAAGGATATTGTTATGCTAGTCGTCATTCAGAATTACACTAGTGTATCAACAGATTTGAATAATTATTGGCACTCATTGGCTAGTTACTAAACATTTATGTACTATGTATGGAGTATTACAGAACATTATTCATAAGTCATCTCATTACAGTAATCATTGGCGTAGCATTTATGCATAAGTCATCTCATTACAGTAATTATTGGCATAGCATTTATGGAATGTAACAGAACATTATTAATAAGTCATCTCATTGCAGTAATTATTGGCATAGCATTTATGCATAAGTCATCTCATTACAGCAATCATTGGCATTCATTGGCCAGTTACAAAGCATATTTATGCATTATTCAGAAGTCATCATTCAAAACAAGAGTTAATTATTGGCATCAAGCTGCTAGTGTTTATCTATGATATCATGTAAGTGACATAAGACGTGTTTAAAATGTAAGACTTGCAAGTATTACTCAAGGTCTGTAGTCCAATAAAACATAGATATAATGGATTCAATACATCAGCGAAATTTGGATTATATTTATGACTAGAAATATATCTTAAACTGGTAGCATTATTTAGCTGTATACTGGCAATAGTTGGGACTGGTAATAATTATTTTTGGTGCTAGTAATGCATTGGGTTGGGATCGATAGTCAGTTGCTGGGGCATGAAAATATTTGCTTTTGACTTATTGCTGGAAATAAGGATTAATAACGTCATTCATCATGAGTCAGCTGTAGCAAGGTTATGAAACAAGTAGAGTATATGTGATCACATTCATAAATGATAGACACAACTGGGTAAAAAAATACAAGTATTAGAACAGGTTTAATAACTAACTCCTTATAGCATATTAATATCATGAAAAGCTTCTCCTGGAAAAAAATACAAAGACCTGAAAGAAAAAAAAACTATATTATGCGGAAAAGTAGTAAACTTCGAATTAACATGTAATGAAACGTGTACTCAATATGTATGTACTCTAGCTGTCTTCCTCAAAACATTCAGTCATTATACTATGAGACTTAAGACATACTGTCAAAAGGAAATGCAAAAAATACATAAATAACTACATAGCATTTCTTAACTAATAGAAAATATATAAACTTCTTCATTATCATCATCTGCAAAGAAAAACTTCATTATTCATATTACCATAACTTCATCATTATCATCATCTGCAAAAAAAAAAAAAAAAAAAACATTATTCATATTACCATATTCTTCATACAACTATTCATCAGCATTTATTATCATCTGTAAAAAAATAGACACTTCATTATTCATATCACCATTTACTTCATACAACTATTCATAGTATAGAGTTTCTTACTTCTACCATATTTCATCACTAAAATTAACATGTGTAGTTCTATCTGACAGCTTGCATCAAGCGCCTCATATTCTGAAAGAAAAATAATTAGTTAAGACTGCTATCATACGATGTGTATAGTATATTCTTGTTAATGCTTGTTAATTCTGATCCATTTACTCTTCATGACAAGGTATTGCATTTTCTTTCATTCATTCCGATGGTGAAATATCCATTTCATAATAAATCACTGTGGTTTGTTTCATTTATTTCTTTTACATGGTATTGTTTTATGAAAGTGATGAATAAGGAGTAATATCTTGCATTTAAATCATATACCCATTAAATAACTTGTTTCTAGTGATATAACTAAGCATACAGCATAGCATGACAGAAATTAGGTCAAAACCATAGACAATTTTCAAGTGGAAAAATGTACACACAATATCATAATGTGGTAGCAAAAAATTTTAAATAGTCAAGATATTGAGATATCATAAGGCAAAAATGTCAAAGTCAACTTGTTTGTACATCTTAAAGATTTCATAGTGCATACAGAGAAAAATTCTACTTTCTATAGGAAAATCATACATACACAAAAAAATGGAAAATGTGTACAGTCTGATATATAACGACAGGAAAAGCGACGTGTTAACCTTACCTTGCCAGGCACTTGCCAAGAAAATTATGATGATCATCAGTAAGTGGTTATATAAATATCTCGAAATGGCATTAGTGTGATAAATCATAAAGTATGCTCATTCAATAAAGGGTTTAATATTGGAAATATGGTGATTGACCTTGCTTTTTCTGTTCTCAAAGTTTCGACATGTACTACATTGGGATGAGGGAATGCTGCGAATTCATTATGGACCTGCGTGTAGAAGCTCAAATTTACTGCATCTACTCTTCCCTCTGTTGGATAAATAATGTGTGCGTACTAATGGCGAGTAGAATGTGAAAGTCACGACGTGTACAAACCTATTTCTGCTGTCTTCTTCGGCACTCTGCGGCACGTTTGATGTTGTTGAGCGCAATGTCAATTATTTCATGGTGGCGTAGTTGACGAGATGTAGGAAAAGATACTAATTCTTTAGTTTTGTTAGGTGGTTCAACATTTTTCAGTATAACAGTCGGAGATAGCATAGTAGATTCATTTGGTATGGAGTTAATTACATCTTGGAATGAGGGTATGTGTGTATCCCAATCAATATATCGTTTATGGCAGTATATACATAGTTTACCAATTTCTTTCATCACTCGTTCACAAGGGTTCGAAGAAGCATGATACCTGGATATATAGATCGGAGAAATGTTTCTAGCTCGCAACATACGTGTCCATATCGCAGATCGAAATTGTGATCCATTGTCGGAAATTACTTTCAATATATGCCCTACATGAAATAGAAAATGTTTTACTAATGCTTTCGAAACAGATTTAGCAGTAGCTTTGCGTAACAGAGTGAAGGTATCAAATT
The DNA here is from genome assembly GCF_021461385.2 of Schistocerca piceifrons. Lineage (NCBI taxonomy): Eukaryota > Metazoa > Arthropoda > Insecta > Orthoptera > Acrididae > Schistocerca > Schistocerca piceifrons. The sequence continues at coordinate 182,599,993 of NC_060138.1, read as the reverse complement.
TCGAAGTGAGTTCAACAGCGACAAAGATCTAACAAAAACCTCTATTAGATCTGGGAATAGGACTAAAAATATCAACAGCGGCCATGTGTCTCAATTTAAGGGTACAGTGGGATGTAACGGAGGAATATGTGAAGTCGTGTCTGATTTAGCTTTCTGGCAGATTTTACATGACGCTGAAACTCGTTTAATACGTTTCTCCATGTCGGCAAAATAACAGTTCTGCCTCAGTATAAGAAAACATTTCCTGATTCCATAATGTGCGTAACTTAAATGAGTATACCAAATTAATTTGTTAACAAGTTCGTCAGGAATACATAACAACCGGTTGTTGCTGTCAGGGTGAGAGCGGCGAAACAGAATGTTCTTGCATACAGTATAATGGTTTCTAAAGGAAACGTTATTCCTATCTCGCGAAAGATGTTTAATTTCTTTCCATACGTTGTCTTTGCTCTGCTCTTGTGCCATGTCTCGCAATGACGACGAAACGAAATTTTCAAATGCTACATGTAGAATACACATGACGCTAGAATTTGCTTGGCAGAAGTTGGTTGTGATGTCTTGCTGATTGTTGCTGAGAGAACGTGATAATGCGTCTGCTACAATATTTTGTGTACCGGGAATGTGAACAATATCGTAAAACTAAATTCCTGTAAATAAAGTTTCCATCTGCTTAACCAGTCATGTGTAAATTTAGCGGAAAGTAAAAACTGTATAGCTCTATGATCTGTATAAACGGTAGTATGTCTTCCATAAAGAAAATGCCTAAATCTGGTAAATGCCTATACAACACATAATGTTTCAAGTTCTGTAACAGAATAATTGCGTTCAGCAGGTGACAGAATGCGACTTGCAAAGGCGATGTTTTTAATTACTTTAGTACCGTCTTCTTCAATTTCCTGCAAAATGTGTACGCCTAAAGCGGTGTTAGAACTGTCGGTGGCAATGGAAAAATTTCTAGTAGGATCTGGGCGTGAGAAAAGTGGTGCATTCAACAAAGCTTATTTCAGATTAACAAATTCAGACTGTGCTTGGCTATCCCAGAACCAAACAGCGTTTTTACCATCGGTTGGCATAATCTAGGGGTGTCTAAAGCAGAGTAATGAATAAATTTACGGAAAAAGTTAATTAATCCCAAAAAGTGCGTAGTTCTTTTAGTCGTTGGGACACTAATGTCACGGGAAGCTTGAAGTTTTTCCGGGTCAGGCGCAATGCTTTCTACTAAAATTACTTGTCCAAGAAATTTTGTAGAAGCCTTGCCAAAGTGTGATTTGCTAAGATTAACTGTGAGTCCTTCTGCACGAAAAGTTTGCAACAGTTGTTCAAGAATCAAATTGTGTTCAGATCAGTTAGCTTCTGCAATAAGGATATCGTCTACATATATTGTGACTGTCTTTAAGGTCTAGCGGAAGTATACTATTCAAACAGCGAGTAAATGCTGCTGAAGAAATTGTTAGACCGAACGGTAATTTGCAAAATTGATAACAATCACCAAAACAGAGAAATGCTGTGTACTTTCTGCAGTTCGGATGGAGCTGAATTTACCAAAATCCCGATTTCAAATCGAATGTGAAATAAATAGCAGTGCCATGAAATTTCTGTAAAAGTTCTTCTAGTGTCTGTGGGCGATCTGTTTCATTAATAATAATGTCGCCGAGATGACGCGAATCAAGTACGAGGCGAGGTGAACCATCCTTTTTCTTAACAATATGGAGGGGGTTTATGTACGGACTAACTGCCGGTTCAATAATTTGTTGGTCAAGCATAGCTTGTAATTCTTCCTTAACTTGTTCTCTGTGGATATACGGAATAGGATAATGTTTGGCTTTAAATGTGTCATGCTGTTTAACTTGAAATTCATACATAAAACCGGACATAGTACCAGGCATGTTATCAAAAACTGGAGCTAGCTGTAAAAGAATTTTGCGTAGTTGAGTACGTTCGTCATCTGTGTTTGCGTTGCTCTGTTTTACTTTATCAGAAATCATTTCCATAACGTCATAGTCGGCTTCGTCTGGTGTACTGTAGTTGTGAACATACGTATCTGAACAACTAGGAATGACAGTCTATGTTACGCGATGTAGAAATGACCTCTGTTCGATTAATTGTCCGTTCATCTGCAGATAAAGCGTGCTGAAATTCTAATGCTAGTTGTACCTTTTCATCCCTTAACATCAAATAGGAATTTTCAAAGTCAATAATTGCGTCGTGTTGTACCAAAAAATTCGTACCTAAAATAACGTCTGTTGTCAATAAGGGAACAATCCAAAAATTTGAGTGGATCGTATAACCTGCAATGCAAAATGATAAGTGTGTCTATAATTTTACATCTACTCCTTTACCAGATACTGCTCGTCTTACTTTAGTTCTGCCTAATGGTAACGTAGGATAAGCATTCTCTTTGTTACATTCGTTGAAAGTTTCTTCATTTATAACTGACATAGGTGATCCAGAAGCGATTACTGCTGAAAATGTGGATGATCCAATCTTTACTTCAATGACAGGGTGGGAAATGGTTTTTTGAATAACTGGTTTTTCATGCAAAAGTGTGTCTCAGATGTCGTCAAAAGTAATAACATTTTCGTGAACAAGAGACTGTGTGTCAAAAGTATTGCTTACGTTGCTGGAAGATGCAACCTGTACTGTATCTAGTCAAATTCTTTCTGATGTGCTGTTATTTGCGGGAGGATGCTGTGGCATTTCGACTATTTGTACTATTCTGTTATTTCGTCCTGACGTATTAGGTTCGGGATGACACTAGGTTCGGGATGACATCGACTGTCTGGTTCATTCATAGTAATCTGTTGTTGCGCATGATTCTGCTGCTGGTAAGACCGACTGTTACGCTGAAAACTGTGCTCATTAGTTTTACGTCTGTCATGATAGCCATTGCTATACGGCGCGTTGCGATAGGATTCTAAGTCACGTACTCTCTGTAAATTACTTAAATTGTACTGGCTGTGTGAGTGTGAGAAATGTTCGGATTGTGGCGTATGCTCTGTCGTGTTAGAGACTGCAACATTTTTCATCTCTGTCACTCTAAAACGTTCGTCAATTTGGTTGTTCTGTTCAAATTTCTTATCGACTTTCGCATCCAGAGTGCGTGAAAGTTCTGCTGACATTAATTTAAACTCGTCGTATAACTGTGCTGCGTTTTCTGAACATTGTTTAGCAACTGCACTAATTTCATCTCTAAGTGATTCTGTTGTGTCTGCGTGTGTATTACGTAATTCCTGTGCAACGGATCTAATTTCCTCACTATTATTCCTACCACAAGCCTTAATTTCCTCACGTAATTTTTCTTTAGTATCATGACATTGCACGGCAACGGCTGTAATCTGTTCACTAAGTAGTTTGTTCTGTTCATTAAGGTTGTGTTTTTCATTCGACTGTTTGAAACTTTCATTAAGTTGCTTGCTCGATTCATTAAGTTGTTTATAATTGTTTTGTTTTTCATTAAGTTGTTTGTAATGGTTGTCTAGTTTTTCATTGAGTTGTAGTAATAATGCCATAACTTGATCCAAGCCAAAATTAGCGACTATTTTCTGTGCTGTGTGATGGTGTATCTGAATGTGTCACGTTTTGTGTAACCATTTGGTCATTGTCTGATTTACAAAAAGGTTTCCTAATCGTATGTGCACTGTTGGTCACTACATCGGAATCAAACAAATCTGACGTATTTTGAGTATATTTTTCACCTTCGTTAGGAACCATTATCTGTTCACTACGAAAATTTTGCAAATCAGGCGTGTCAAACTGGACAGAGTTCATTGTAACGGAACGCACCGCGTCATCAATTGTTACATTTACAGTGGACACAATTGAATTTGTTTGCTCATCATTAGGATTAAAATCATTACTAGTGATTGTCACGCACTGATTATCTGTAATTAGAGGATTATCACTATTACACTGAGTGTAGCTAGTATTATAGGTCAAATTATTCGAGTCGGCTTTTTCACTCATTGCACATCGCGATGTACTGTTAGCAGTTTTTCGCGGCATTTTCACAAATCAAAGTTAAGCACAAAATCAAACAAAGACAAAGCAAAAAGGGAACAAATACAATTACAACAAAGAGCAATAAATTGCCGATGATCTGTGAAAGAAAGAGAGACAAGTTAGTAAATGCGTTGCGCCAGATGCAAACTCCATTTAACATTAAGTAAATAAGAGCAGATATATAACTGACTAGTTCTCAGAAATTCACAAAAATACGATCCAGGCCGGTTGTCGACAAGTGTAACCTTCTCTCAGATAAATATATTTATAATAACCTCCCAAAAGTAAAAAATATAATTATAACATTGATACTTAGCGTAACCTCCCAGTAAATAAATTCCGTAACTTACCAATAATAAAATGTGACTAACCTCTCAATAAAATTGCGACTCACTTATAACTTTCAGTAATTGACTGTGAATTTAAACTGGTATATTTTGGACGTCAGCAGCGCTGCGTCATGGCCCTGAAAATTCATTCTGAATAAATTGAAAAATCTTATCTCAATGAAGTCGCCGGATAACGCCTTTTTCTCACACAGCCCAGTGCAATGCTGGCCGATAGATTTGTCATGTATAAAAAGAAACAACTGATTTTTCTTTGCAATAATCGAGATGACCATGGATTGGAGGAATTAGTGAATTCTTTAAATTGAGATGAATGATTGTCAAAAGTTAATTTTATAAGAAAGATTATTATTAAGAGATTTCTTTTTAAAAGCATTTACATGGGACTTGATATTACAAATAGTACATATGCGCGAGGCTTCTTTTACCTTACACTACATCGCTCAGGCACCGCCATCGCTCCGCACGACCGGCCCAGCCAACACGATACACCGGACTGCTCGTTACTACTTACTGCTATTGCTACAGACACTGCTCTTACTGCAGCCAACACTGCTCTCTGGTCTGAGATTCTCTTATAGCTTACATATCGCAGGCAGCGCGTGAGCAATCCATCGAAATTGCATCTGCTCGAGTGCGCTAGTGACAAATTCCTTAGCCATGGACCTCTTACAAGGGTTCGAAGAGTATTGTCTCTTTCCAGTGCGGTGTAAGGAAGTGATATATTTTGACGTTACGCCGTGACGAGCTACGATGCGCTACACTCGACGCTATGGCCACTCGGAGTTGGGGCTCATGTTACTTTTTCATATGTTGTTTACGAAGTCAGTCGCTGTCACAGTTTAATTTAACATTGCACTAAGAATTATTTTCATTATAAAATCAGAGATAGACAATTGCAGATCCATTGGCAGAGTTAGCTATGTACACTATGTTATCAAAAGTATCCAGACGTCCCTATATCATGAGGAACTGACTGCTAGATGTCACTAGATGCGCACCCGTCATCATATAATCAGGTGGGGGACTATTGCGTTGTAAGAAGAGAACCAGTAACATCGGGAGACCTCAGTGACTTCCAAAGTGGACCAGGTAGTGTATATCACCTGAATAACATGTCCAACGGGGACATTTCAACTATCTGATGCTGCCCAACACGACTGTTAGCAATGTAATCGTGAAGTGGAAACTCGCAGGAATTATCATAGCTGAACCAAGACTAGTAAGACCTCATGTACCGATGCGCAGGGACCATCGGCCATTGCTAACGGCGGTTGTAACAAATCGCATAAAATGTATGGAAGGAATCGCTCGTGAGTTCCAAAGTGCGACCAGCAGACCAGTTAGAGCAATGACATCACGCAGAGAATTAGAAAGAATGGAATACAATAATCGAACAGCCTCTCATAACCCTCTGCAGTCAGCGCTAACCGACGCTTCAAGTGATATTAAGAACAATGCCACCGAACGCTAAATGAGTGGTAACTGATTTGGTGTGATGAATCACTCTAGGCCATGTGGCAATCTGACGAAAGGTTTGGATGTGGCAAATGCCTACCAGCATCCATAGCGTCAACAGTGAAGTATGGGAGTGTTCCTCATGGTAAGAGTGTGGTCCCCTTATTACGCTTAAAAAATGCTGAATTTGGAGGGATATGAACATTTAGTACTGCGTTGTGTACTGTGTACGGTAGTTCAGAGACGATGATGATTTGTATCAGCACATCAGTGCAAGCTGTCATAAATCAGCACCTGTGAGGCAATGGTTTGTGGACAGTATCACTCCTGAAATGGTGTGGCCTGCCCAAAGTCCCTACATGAACCCAACGGAGCACTTTTGCGATCAGTTAGACCGTCGATGCTCCATACAGCAGCGTCCAACAACTACACCTTCTCTAGTTTCAGCTCTAGACGAAGAGTAGGCTGCTGTTCCTCCAGAGACATTCAGACACATCACTGGAAGTGTCCGCAACAGATTTCAAGCCATCATAATGGTGGAGAGTGGACGCACCCCGTATTTGGATCTACCAATAGGAGTCTGGATATTTTTGGTCATATACCAAACTATATGCGTCAAAGTTTCTTGAATGCACTGACAGTTACTTTCACATTTTTTAACAAACGGCATGTGTTCCAGCTAGAGATATTTGTGAAATTGGATTTTGCTATTGATATAGCTTGAAACGTCCCCTTTTTGAACAATTATACACGACTGTGCTTAAACTGACACACAATACTTTTTTTAGCGCAACGCAATCTGACTTTCAAAAATCCCTACCAAAAAAATGGCCCTTACTAACATTAACCTATGCGTTTCACAAATCGCATACCTCACAAAAATCTTGGTTACTCCCACTACTGCAATACAACGAGCGCCCCTACTGCCAGCTAAATAAAAGATTGAAACTATGGAAGGCACTAACTACTGATAGGGATAGTTAGCAAATGAAAGATATTAATAGAGAACAAACAATGTATTTACCTTAACAGTCATAATATATATAGCGGTTCATGACAAATTACAAAACTCCGCCATCTCTCTCCCCACATCCACCACTGCTGGCGGCTCACCTCCAACTGCGCAACGCTACGCGCTGTTAACAGCCCAGCTGCCCAACACTACAATGGCGAGTATTACAACAATGCAAAGCAGCCACAGACTGCATACAGCACAGCCAGTGATTTTCATACAGAGGTGGCGTTACCAATAAAAAAACCTAAACAGCCTACTTACAAGCTAAAGCATACTGTGTGCTGAAAGTCACCAACTTCAAGACAGATTTCCTGTGGAATGATCTGAATCTGCCACAAACTTGACTGAAAGAGGAAGTGTATCAACATTAAGAAATATAGACGTAATGGCTAATTATGAGGGCTATTTTTCTGAACCTCTGATCAGTCGTGAAATGGAAACTACAGTGAAAATTCAGATTATTTTGGAAACATTTAGCTACATCTTTCATCTGCATCCAACAAAGTTGCCACAATGATTTAGATATTTGTCATGTTACCAACTTTCCAGTAGTCTCGTCATAGAAGGTAGCCAGCCACTTGAGATTTCCGCCAATTCCCTACACTAGTCAGCAGCTCACTGTCTGTGCTAAAATACTGTCCCCTTATGGCCAACGGTTGATGTTAGCAAAGAGGTGGAAGTGAGAGCAAAGTCTGGGCTGTATGGTGGGTAATCAAACACATCCCACAGAAAACGTGGCAGGAGCGTTATTGTTGCACCTGCAGTGTGTGTCCGATCATTGTCATTAAGAAGAAAATGCATATCAGTTACATTATGTCGGCTGCACGAAACCAGGTGAAACATCTTAGCACGCCCTTCACACTGGTGGGAGACAATATTGTTTTTAACATCTTTACATTCTGAAAAGTGTGATATGATGGTTGCAATCTTCCTACTTTCAATTGCAATCAAGACTTTAATAAAAATGGCAAAGAGAAGGTTAATCGGAACACTGGGAGGAGTTGTGGTCTAAATAACAATAGATTACTGACCATCTTCGATTGCGTGGTAGTCGGCTATGAGTTGCCGCTGTTGAAGACGTTCCTGAGATGACCCGAGCGGCATATGGACACAGGTTTGAGGTGAATCACCTCTAGCTGTCGCCGTCTGCGTCGATACGTGTCTCCAGATACGTAAGTAACTCCATTCAGCGCTCCACAGCATGCCCCTGTGGAGCACGCTCACCCTTCCATTCAACAGTGGGTCCCTCGGGATCTTGGAGTCTGTAGCGGCAGCGAAAGTGCACGCGTACCACCAGGGCACCAGCCCTTTCCTGACAGCTCATGGCACGAAGGCTCGTGCGTACCTGCCCCCATTCACGTATTTCGATGATGTGATGTCAACCAGCTGCCCTGCAGTCACTATGTGGGGCGGTGGTCGTGCGGTTCTAGGCGCTCCAGTCCGGAGCCGCGCTGCTGCTACGGTCGCAGGTTCGAATCCTGCCTCAGGCATGGATGTGTGTGATGTCCTTAGGTTAGTTAGGTTTAATTAGTTCTAAGTTCTAGGGGACTGATGACCACAGCAGTTGAGTCCCATAGTGCTCAGAGCCATTTGAACCACTATGTGGGTCACTGCCGCCTGGAGAGAGCTGTGTTCCCTCAGTCTAACAGGTCTGGTGGGCGACCTTAACTGCCCTGTCTGCTTGGCACCCCATATGCCCAACTGCTATAGCCGCTCCGGTGTCAGCGGCCTGCCGGCCGCTGTGGCCGAGCGGTTCTAGGCGCTTCAGTCTGGAACCGCTCGACCGCTACGGTCGCAGGTTCGAATCCTGCCTCGGGCATGGATGTGCGTGATGTCTTTAGGTTAGTTAGGTTTAAGTCGTTCTAAGTTCTAGGGGACTGATGACCACAGAAGTTAAGTCCCATAGTGCTCAGAGCCATTTGAACCATTTTGAATTTTTGAACCGCTGTCGCATGAAAATCCGTGGCTTCCCGTATTTTCGTGTCGATGCGCTTCTCCACGTGATTTGGCCGCTTTTCCACGCTTTCGACCTTCTTGTTCAAATTGATCACTGCCTCTCGTTCTTGCAATCCTATGCGTTTAATCGTTTTCGATGCTTCAGCTGCTTCTAGTCTTGCGAAACTTGCTACTGTCTTGGCGCTCTCTGCCGTATTATTAGCAGCATGTGCAATTTTTAAACCTTTAATTGCTTTGGTGTTTCCTTTACGTAGGTTTTCCTGGAGTTTATTTGCCTGACAGATATTTTTCAGGTCCGTCCTTGTCTCGTTATTGTCTCGTACTAACTCATTAATTTTCTCCTTCATTCCTCTTAGTCCATTAATCTTTTCCTCCACTCCTTTTAGTCCAGCCTCCATTCACTTTAGTCTCTCAAATTTCTTCTCCATTCCCATAAAAAATGCCGCCAGATTGAAGTCCTCTTCCTTTTCCTCAGTATAGTGATCGACCGAGTTCATACTTGATTTCTGCGGCATTGTATCCGCATCATTGCGTTCTGATACCGCCCTGTCTTCTCCGTCCGGATTTCTAATAATCACCTCTGCTTCGACATGTTGTGGTACGTTCACATTGAAACGTCCCCTTAGAAAAATTATACATGACTGTGCTTAAACTGACACAAAATATTTTTAGCGCAACGCAATCTGACTTTCAATAATCCCTACAAAAGAATGGCCCTGACTAACATCAACCTATACCTTTCACAAATCACTTACCTCACAAAAATCTTCGTTACTCGAACTACTGCAATACAGCGAGCGCCACTACTGCCAGCTAAATAAAAGATTCAAACTACTGAAGGCACTAACTACTGATAGGCATAGTTATCAAATGAAAGATTTTAATACAGAACAAAAATGTATTTACCTTAATAGTCATAATATATATAGCAGTTCATGACATCCATTCTTACAAATCTACTGTTTCTGATGGACACACCTCCGGATTATCCATTCTCAAAAATCCGCCATCTCACTTCCCCACATCCACCACTGCTGGCGGCTCACCTCCAACTGCGCAACGCTACGCGCTGGTAACATCCAGCTGCCCAACACTACAATGGCAGACAACAATGCAAACTAGCCACAGACTGCACACAGCACAGCCAGTGATTTTCATACAGAGCGCTACGTGGCGTTACCAGTAAGAAAACCTAAACAGCCTACTTACAACATCTTCTATCACACGTGATCTGACACTGTCTGTCCCCTCAAGAAAAGCCATATCGCTCTCGTCTCCCTGATTTCCTAGTTGCACAACATGGTTGTTGCTAACACCGTTCAACAGCAACGCCTCCCCATGTCCAAACTGTGCCTCTGCCGTTTCATTGTGTTCTTCCTCCATGCCGTATGCTTTATTTTCCCGCTCCCAACACAGTTAGCAACGATGGGAAACGGTCGACAAATGACACAGAAGTCACTGACACAAATGCTCTATAAATAAAACAAATAAACACATGAACAACGCAATCAAAGAACTAAGTGTCAACAACACACTAAAATGGTTCAAATGGCTCTGAGCACTATGGGACTTAACATCTATGGTCATCAGTCCCCTAGAACTTAGAACTACTTAAACCTAACTAACCTAAGGACATCACACAACACCCAGCCATCACGAGGCAGAGAAAATCCCTGACCCCGCCGGGAATCGAACCCGGGAACCCGGGCGTGGGAAGCGAGAACGCTACCGCACAACCACGAGATGCGGGCCCAACAACACACTACTGAACTATATTTTTAACTAACATAATGTGGGCCTGTTTGGCAATGACTCTAAATGATATCGTCACAGAAGTGCCGAAGTCCTGTATCCTGGCAGTTGTTCGCCAATTTCAAGCTTCCCTCTTTGAATTGCAATAAAGACTTTAATAAATGGCAAAGGTAATGTTAATCAGAACACTGGAAGGAGATTTGGTCTAAATAACAATTGATTTATTCATTCTTAACATCACATGACCAAAGATGGCTAAAGAAACGCCACACAAACATTTTTTTATGTGACAAACGTGTTCAATAATATGGAGTCTATGGTGAACAAAGTGATCAGCTGGGAATAAACACACGACAATAACCAGAACTAATCGCTTGACCTAACTTCATTCATGTGAATCCGTGGTGTGGCCCAAAAACTACGTTACTGTCAAGCATCTGTACTCTGCTACTCCATTAAAGAAAATATGGTTCCAAAGAACAGGGTGCTCACAAGAATATATTGGGGTCCTACGCTGTGGCAGCGAATACTTTACACTCCTGCTGGTCAGGGCACTACATCACGATGCGCTCGGCGACTGGAGTCATGTACGGCAGCAATCTGTTATTAATGGCATGTGCCCGAGAAATACAAGTACGTGGTCTTGCGTTCGGCTAATTCGGAACGCAGATATGAGCCTCTGGAACCACGGTGGATTGCAGTGTGCAGGTGGATCCGTTTGCTGGTCTGCCAAGCCAATTTGACTCCGTGCTACAACTATGCATGACGGAATTTGTCAAATATTTAGATGGCCGACTCAAAACAAATAAGTACACACACACATCACTTGTTGTGTGCATAATTCTGGAAGCAGTACTTCTGACAGTTGAGGTGGTGACTGGCACAGGGTGCAAGTGGCGCACTAGCAAAGGACACGTCTCAACATTTAGGTAAAGACCTGCAGTACTTTAGTAGCGAAGCGTCAGTGCAAGGGAGTTCTCTCCTCTTTCTCTCAGCTTTCCTCACCTGCTTGGTAGCCTAGCACGTTTATACCTTAGACTACTCCCACTTTAGCCCAAGACAATCACGAGTGGGAGCGCAGCACTCAAAGCTGGGAGGCCGCCCCTTGATCTGCATACACAGATTCGACCAATCAGCGATTTTAAAAATTAATTGGGAGAACAGGAAAAAAGATTCAGCTTCGCAGCCTCTTTCTCAAGTGTTTACACCTTGTCTTTTGCTAATAGCATGACCTGGATGGAACCTCAGCCCTCCATAAAAAGATCGTTATCTTCCCTGTTGTGTCCATTTCGAACTTTCCAAAGGACAGCCATAAACTCTCTAAAAGCCTGGACGTCTGGGCGCCACTGACCTGTCCCACTGAAACACACAGGCGTCTTATCGGCTTCCTGCCTAACAAGGGCCCATCCTCTGCCTTATTGCCGGTCATCAACGCTCTGCCCATAGCAGCGGCGACTCCTTGGCACTAGTCGACCTACGTGGAAGCGGCCGCCGATCGACTGGCCCCATCCAACGTGTCTGCACAATGACACCGAGTGACTGGACAGTCCGCAAATGTTTTCCGTCGAAAAAACCCTCCCCTCGGCCCTCAGCAACCGTATGCTTTTACTGCAGTCATTTAAATCAGCACCCTCTTCCTTTGAATGTAGATAAAGCTTACTGCTATTCCTTTACTAGAGCACACAAGCAAGAGCGTTAACTGCTGCCAACCATTTCATCATATGAATGAAATCATGTTGAATCCAGGTATAGCAACCAAGTTATAAAGATCAACTTCCCTAAGAAGGGTAACACCACATCAGGAGTGAGAGTACCCTGCAATCTCTTACAGTATCGATGGGCACAAAGCTTCATCAGGTTTTCACTGTGGTTTTAATTCGCGACCAGTCGAATATTGAAAAAGACATAGCCTTTTTATTTTGTAAGTGAGACTGGTAAAGTGCCTTGGCGGCACAGTAAAATCTGCGGCGTCAAATAAGGCAGAATATGAGCTGTCATGTGCATTTCACTTTACTTCTACTAATTTGGTAGTTACATTATTCTGCCTTCCATCTTACAATGGAAGCTCCCCATCGCACCCCACTCAGATTTAGTCGTAAGATGTTCCAGTGGACAGCCAATCAGAAACTCAACACAGATCAAAGATGAAAACAGGAAGAAGGCGTACTGAACTGTGAAAAAAGAAGCAAAATAGAAACAGTGATCGGTCCAAGCTCAAGATGTGCAGCATATGGTGATGGTGTTGGACTACCAAGTGGGAGATCGGCGTCTTCAAACCTCCCTCATGCTCATTCTCTTTTTACAAATTTATGAACTGTCCGTCCGGCCACTGACGTGTTTGTTCTCCTTCTGTAGTCTTGGCAATTGTCCTAATATACATTGGTTGTAGAATATGAGTCATGTGGTAAGAGTATATTACCGTCGCAAGCAAATATGATGAATAGTGAGAGCAGTCGAGATGCCGTATAGACCTCTCAAAGAAATGAAAAAACAAGTAAACGGCTGTGAACAATGTTAAAACGAAGGAATTCATTAGTCAAAACTCCCAAAACGGAACACAAGAGGCATAACACGTGGTACTTGGGTGGAACAGATAGGAGGTACGTTCGTCGGTAGGTCCCTCTGTTACACGTCGCTGTTGCAAACGGACGTCACACCAAGATACAGACAAGTTCGATTACAACGAACAGACACGTCAATGACCGGATGGACGGTTCATAACATCGTGGAAAAAAGTAGGGCGACCAGGAGATTTGAACCCGCCTCTCACCCTCCGCAGACCAACACCGTGACCACATGATCACGACGCCACTCTCGTTCAAAGTGCTCGATGTTGCATATGTTGCAGTTGGACCGTTCGCTGTTTTGCTTCTTTTTTTCACAGTTCACTACAGCTTCTTCCTGTTTTCATGCTTGATCTGTGTTCAGTTTTGGCGGGCTATCCAATGGGCCATCTTACCACTAAATCTGAGTTGAGGAGACCGCGATGGGGAGTTTTCCTTGTTAGTTGTATCTGTAAATTCCTTTGAAATATAATAAAACAATCTACCACTAATGACTCTTCCTCTCTCTCTTCCAGAAATCCAGTACAAAGTAGTGCTTACTGAACGTGGTTTGTTTAATGTTCTATTTTTGATGATGTCACTGTTTCCAATAACGTAATTGTCGAAGACGATTATGCGACTTTATTTATGTGTTCCATAGGAATCGATACTATTATTACCGTTTCTTGACGAAACGAGCGTGGGAACAAGATGCTTTGTCACACCTTGTAAGACATTATAGCGCATCTGTGCTGTCTTGGTGCTTGTCGTATCACCTCGGTGGGAACACGAGAGTGTCGCACGGATAAGCGTCGAGTCGCGCGATCTTCATCGCAACCTGTCATACCGCGTATCGTATCGCAGCAGTGGGAACCACGCCTTACATTTATCTGTTGTGAAAAGGAAACCTGTATCGGATGTTAAGTGATTTTGCGTTTTGGAAGAGAATGAGATATATGTAAGGAACAGGCCATTTTCATCTTAGAATAAGAACAAGATCAGACCGATGGAAAGAATAGTAATGATGTAAATATGGTTTAAATTATGCGCGAAATCATGGATATCAACGTTAGCCTAGAAAGTTAGTGTGACTGAGGAAGTCGAGATGAGGGGTACACTTAGCATGGAAGGTCAAGGCTCCTATAATGTCACTCCTTAAACACAACTACCAAATCAATAAATTAACTATTCAGACAATATTTATGAAACAGGTAAGAGACAATCAATACACGGCCATCTTTAAGACAATATCAAAGTATCATAGATAGCTTGCTTCTCAAGCAAGGCAGCAAATTAGTGACTTAAAGAGATGAGCCACAGTGATTTCAATACTTTAAAAGGAAAAATAAATTACGATCAGAAAGTGATTTAAAGAAATGTGGCAAAGATAATTTATTTAAAGGAGTAATAATTTGCAATATGAAAGTGATTTATGAAACTCACACCAGTTCGTTAAGAACCCAAATAACACAAGCAGCACAAGTTACAATTTAATAACATTCATTCCCAAGCAAATAAATAACCTATATATATATTTTTAAATATACATGAAACACGTTAAATGTTTACCAAACGGGCACTGACGCCAGGCTGCCCTAGGCAAAAGACGACTTAAATGAAAATGCCGGAAGCAGCAGGCCAGCCATCCAAAACAGCACCTAAGCGCCGGGGCCCAACCGGGATTCACTTCCCATTAGACGGCACTTCACAGCTTCTTTGCACCGAAGCGGAACGTGGCGCCGCTCCCACACACACAAACTCGCAGAAAACTGGAACACAAACAGACTGCAGAAGACAAGGCAAACACCAACCAAACATCAATTAATATCAGTTAGGAGATCAGTAAATAACAGCAAATCGTTCAACGAAACGAAGGCACCAAAATCAATTACACCTTCGATGGAGAGCGATGTTCGAGATGGTCTCCAGGGATGGGTGTCTCCGAGAAAACAGGCACCAAAGCAATGCGACGAACAGCGCCCGGAGCTATCAGGAAGGTCCACCACAAACTCGCGACCGCCTTACGAGGTAGATCCGCCGCGCCGCTGCTGGCCGAGTACGCGGTTTTTCCTCTTTCGTCCACGCGAGGACGTCCTTGCGCCCCGTAGCGAGTCCAACACCCAACTGCCACGAGAGCCAAAAACCCACGTGATCACAACAGGGGCAAAGATCCTAGTACAGCTGGGTAATCGATAGTGCCGCGCAAAAGAGCTGGTGTACCAGAAAAGGCGCACCACGGCTCAGTTAGCGTTACATCTATAAATCTTTTGGACGACACTTATTTTGGGCAACTGACCATCAAAGCAATGTTAACCTGTACGCAGCTCGATGTGCACAGCAGTTATGGCACAGCTACACATTAAAGAGTCCCCCTGCATCTGAATCCAGCAGTGAATTACGCGCTATTGTAGCGACAGTGCTGCAGGCTTGCCGCTGGTGTTTCCAAACCACACGGCTTTCTCCACCAAATCCCTCCTGTCGCCGCCCTCGGCCTGGGAGTACCTGGCCTAGCGTAGACCTGGTTCTACCTGTACTGCTTCTGAATTAAAAGTGTGACTTGGGCAAAAAAGAGTGTTTAAAGTGTAATTTCTGTTTCCTGTTTCCCCACTGTACTTCACAGTAGGAGAGGGTCTTGTACCTTAAGGACGATGTATCTAGGAACACATAATGTTTCCTGGTTTCGTGTTTCAAATCAAAAAATCAAATCTGTGTGAAATCTTATGGGACCCAACTGCTAAGGTCATCAGTCCCTAAGCTTACACACTACTTAAACTAAATTATCCTAAGGACATACACACACAACCATGCCCGAGGGAGAACTCGAACCTCCGCCGGGACCAGCCGCACAGTCCATGACTGCAGCGCCTGAGACCGCTCGGCTAATTCCGCGCGGATTTCGTGTTTCAATCTAGTGACCGATTATAAAATCACGTGAAGGAATGTCCACTAGAGACCACCATCAACAAATTCCGGCACTTTCTACTGTTTTTGTTGTTGTGTAACATGTGGTTGTGTCCCGTGCAGCATATGTAAATTTTTTTCTATAAATTTACGTGTTGTACAACGTATTAAAGCTATCTAAAAAATATTCTTAATTCTTCAGTTACAGAATTTTAACGGAGTGAAATTCTATACGTTTTTGAAACTGTTTATATAACGTATGGATAGATAATCCATACTTTGTCGCTCGTGAATCATACTGGATGTCGAAACGGAAGAAGGTATTCGACTACGGAACATCTGATATGTGCAAATGAACTGGATATCTTTAATGCCTTTATAATTTTACTTACCTTTGGAACTTTGTGTTGGTATTCAATAGCTTATGTTTCAAAATGTATTTGTCTTCTAATGGTTTTCGAAGAAATTTCTACTTCACTTGATTTCAGGTACAGATTGTTGATGTGCAGTAGTGTAATAATGTAAGAGGCTGACTTTTAAATACTCTATTGCAGCTCTTAAATTTCAGTTGAATATCTGCTGCTAGGTAGTCGGCTGTGCTGTTGGTCCTAGCTTGGAACATTTTCCACATTTGGTAAAACTTTATTTTTCCTTAGTAGTTCTTATAATTTCAGAAAAAAATTCATCACATCAAAAGTGAATGTTATGAGTTTACAAATGAAATAAGAAAATGTAGAAAACTTCTATCACAAGGCTGACTAGAAGCGAAAGTGTGAAAAATCTGCCAAGGAGCAGTAGTCTCCCCTACCACATCTCGACTATCGTACTGCCATGCTACTTTTCTATTACAACTATTATCCTAACGAACTAATGGTGTTGCATAGTTGATTTCAAAGTCAAGCTTTGTTCTGTAAGGTCACACAATATTCATATCCAATGTAACCTGCAATGAGTAGGGATTTAAAGTTTTCCTAGCTTTCAATGTTTGGTTGGCTTAGCCATTTTCAGCTAATTTAATAAGGGACTGTGCTGTTTAGCTTGACGAGTATTACCGTGAGCCAGTTAGTTTAAACGCACAAACTTTCGCGCGTTAGGCGCTGAGTGGTTTCCTTTTTGTGCCCGTAGCTTCGCAACGTAATATGAAATATTTTCTTCGATTCTACGTCCCACAACTTGCTGTAAATTATAATGTCGTTTTCACTATTTCTTTATATGTATGTACTCCACCCAACGAGTCGACATTGTAAGTCTACCGCGCTAGGCATCCACAGCGAATATATATTAAATGTGTTTACTCATGCACGTATATGTATGTTTATGTGAAAGCTATTCAGTTGTTCTGGAATGTCAACGTATACCGTGACAGACTTGAGCATCCACAGAAATTTATGCAACAGTGGGCAAGATTCTTCAATTTCATATTATTTCATATCAGAAATCTTGCGAAATTTCTGTTGATTATTAAAAATCACCAGCAAAAATGTCACTGACTAACACTTCTCAAAGCGAAAAAATGGGAAAGAGTTTAATAGAGCTTATTTATCTTTTGCCAACACTACTTACAAAAATTACATCTGATCATGTTAATGGATTTTACTGCATTATTTTCATGCCTTCTGTTTTTGGAGGTGACTGGCACAATTGACGGTTAGTAAAATGTTTATTAGAAATCGCAGTTTTTGAAGTTAATTGCGTAAAGTGTGACCCAGAACAGCATTTGACTAGATGAAAACGGGAAACCACGAAAACGATGAAACATTGGCCACTATGGTCGACTCTTAGCAACCTAATGATGGACCAAGATGAGTCTCATTTCATTTTCTGGAATGTCTTCTGAGGATGTGGTACCGTCTGTGCAAGAACTGACGACGTGGGCCGGAATGGATGGTTTGTCCCATAGTCATCTATTACAGGTGTCAAAGTTACGCCAATTGAGAGAGGCGAAAACCTTTGTAAAAGGCACAGACGCGCTGAGGAACGCAGGGCTGTTTGAGCAGTTGAAGCACGTAGAATATGTAACTTCCTAATTTGAAATATTTTCACACAAAAAATCACAGAAGTAAGTCTTAGTCTAAGACCGAAGAAAAAATAGCTTTTATTGGCATAGATCTTACATAACTCCAGTTTGTTTACGGCGAAGTATCTGAAGTGAGTTATACATGCAATGTGATTTCTTTGAACCAGCAAGCTTGTTCGTCGACCCGTTCTCACGTTTATGTAGCTTGCATCTTCCTGGCTGCACCTAATGGCGTAATAGTTTCAGAAACTAGATATTAGGAGCATATCTTCTCGAAACGTGTGTTTTCGAATCAAATAGATCACCAATTTTGACAACTGAAGTGTCACACTATCCGTACTGACTTTGTGATACAGTCGCCCTAATCTTAAATATCAAATGAAGCGAAGAACGAGTAACTCCGGTCGAAACAGCAGCGAGGTAAGTACACGGTCGAGTCACATTGTGACTAACACCTATGTTAATCACACGGACAGCAGGTAGCAGCACTACCAGTGTGGAGTATATAAAGCGTGTCGAGAAGATGCTGAAAACAATGCAGTCGGTGTCGTAACGCGGAAATGGAACGTTTTATTTAATGTCCAAAAGGGCATGATCATTGACATTGGGGGCAACAGTGGAAGATTTCCGAAACAGTTAAGTTTGTAAACAGTTCGCGTGCCGCCTTGGTTAAAGTATACCATGGCAAAATGGTGCTATTGAAAAGTGGTGCGGAGGCAATTTGTGTTGCACCACGAGCCATAGATGACAGGGCTGAACGATAGCTGCAGAGATGTGTATGGGCGAATAGCCGTGCAAATGTTGAGTAAGTGAAAGCTGAGCAGAGTTGAAATATAAAAAGTTTGAGCTGGTTTCGTTGTCTAGGGGCTGGGATACGTAGTTGCCGCATTACAAGCCAAATACTGCTGAGTCTCCAGTATATAATATGAATATACACATGAATCGAATGGACGAAGATTCCTATCACTCGGCAATCACGAATATTGAATGAAACATAGAAATTTATAAACGAAAGATTGCAATTAAATAAAATCTTCAGGTACTATTCTTTCAATAACATCTGCAGGTACTATTCTTTAACGACTTTAAATGATGAGTACGATAGCAGAAGTATCTTTAAGAATGCCGTTTATTACTGCAAAACACTTATTGGTATCGATGGTCCAGAAATTGAATAAAATGTAAGTTGAATAACAGGGAAACCATAGATTCCTACTTTACGTAATTAGTTATGAGCAGTACCATAGCTCGCGAGATATTCATTTCTAAACACATACTACGTCGTCACTACAGAAGCCACGGAAATCTCACAAGAGCACAAGTCGGCATCCAGAAATATTTCTATCTCCCGCGACCACGCCAAACTGCTCAACACTCTCCAAGCATTTCTTGCAACTGTCCGTCACGCCTTCCCATTCAGCACCCCCCCCCTCCCCCTCCACGTGTCCTCAGCGCTTTGCGATCCTATGCTTCTCCCCCATTTCCATCCAGTCTCTCCATTGAGTTCGGTAGTCCCTTCTCGTAGTAACGAGCGCTGTAATTCGCTAGAGCACTCCCGTCATGTCTCCAAGCCAATGCCCACTCACAGACATATTGAAACACATACGAAATACTGGAATTTACATTTAAATGATTTGAAATTAAATAAATATTCCTATGGATGGACCATAAACACGCTCTAGAACACATTATTAATACATAAACAAATCAAATAAACATATATCAAAGGAATAGAAACAAAAGTAGCCCAGTAGCCTAGTGTCTCTGTGCTTTCTAAAACACAGTAAATATTTGACCAATTTCTTCATGGATAGTATATGTCCGATATAAACAAAGACATATAGGAACAAATATATTTATAAGCATGCTGCCACCGTTTTTTTTGTGTAACTGTGGAGTACTTATGGCCCGACACGATCGATAGTAATCAGCCACTTTGACCTCCAATAACTCATGTACCATTCAAGTTACATGCCTATAATTCACACCAATTTAGGTTTCCACTAGTAGCTTTCTAAAGACACGTCGATCGACAAAATCGGATGAACCGTTTAGATTCTGGAAATTCGTTGCTGGGTGTGACTTGTATAATTTACAGTCACATACTAAACTTTAAACTAATAAAGATACTGAAAATCTGATTACATCATCAGAATCGCAGTGCAAATAATGGTAATGTGCATGTTTCTTTTTAAGGTATCATGATTCCTCTGGCTGTTATTAATTTCTACATGAACTGTGAACTGTCTGCCGTTATGGTTTCACAAAATCCACCATCTTAGGCACTCCCGGCCTACAAATCTCCTTTATCGACAGAAAGCCCATTCCTTGACACAGCTCCAACATGTAATTCCCAGCCACGCTGTGGGCCTGGACGAAGCTCTGGGGCTACCCTTCTTTCTCCGGCTAATGTTCGGCACCATGTGGTTGCTGACGAGCCCCGCCTTGCCGAGCGGCCCGTGTGGCCACGCCAGCTCCGAACTTAGAATGTTTTCAGGGCGCCACAACTCGCCCGTTACGTCACAATGGCGACAGTTAAACTTTTGAGATGAATCACGTTTTGGGATCCATCGGACACACGGGCGTTGGCGTGTACGACATGGAACAGCAGTCCGTCTTCAGGCCACAAGTGGCCCATCGGGACCATCCGACCGCCGTGTCATCCTCAGCTGAGGATGCGGATAGGGAGGGCTTGTGATCAGCACACTGCTCTCCCGGTCGTTAGGATGGTTTTCTTTGACCGGAGCCGCTACTATTCCGTCAAGTAGCTACTCAGTTGGCATTACGAGGCTGAGTGCACCCAGAAAACTGGCAACAGTGCATGGCGGCCCGGATGGTCACCCATCCAAGTGCCGGCCACGCCCGACAGCGCTTCACTTCGGTGACCTGACGGGAACCGGTGTATCAACTGCGGCAAGGCCGTTGCCACGACATGGAATACCAGAAAGCAAACAAAAAGCACCATTCTTCGGAGGGGTCCAGGCTGGAGGAGAGAGCGTAACCATATGGGGCATGTTTTCGCAGCATTCCCTGGGTGATCTCGTCATTCTGGAAGGCACAAACGATCAACACAAGATCTATCCTTGGGGACCGTATTCAGACTTTGGCAGGTGGTCACATAACACTTGACATTGTATATCAGCGGGAATTGTAGATTTGGATAAGTTCAAAATGGTTCAAATGGCTCTGAGCACTATGGGACTTAACAGCTGTGGTCATCAGTCCCCTAGAACTTAGAACGACTTAAACCTAACTAACCTAAGGACATCACACACATCCATGCCCGAGGCAGGATTCGAACCTGCGACCGTAGCAGTCGCACGGTTCCGGACTGCGCGCCTAGAACCGCGAGACCACCGCGGCCGGCTTTGGATAAGTGAACGGGTCCTCGAATTATACGCCAAACACTTAAGATAGGTCGGTTTTAAGCTACTGACGGCACCGGAGGTCGCTGCCTTCGGTTGCACACGCTGCGTGTGACTGTATCCATCCCCGCATGGTCTTAATACGCTGTTCACCGAAGTCCGCATTCGGATCTCGCAACAATCGCAGTGAGATAAAACGAACAGTGGTGATGCTCCTTCCCTTCAGACTATTTTCAAAGCTATTATCATGTGATTAGTGAGTGATGGTCATTACTGGAACAGACTCAGATCTTCAAAGTTACTTTTCTGTACGTTTTGTAAATAAAAGTTATGTTTAATTTATGGACTGAATGTTTGGAGTGTTTATAGTTTGCAAGATCACGCCGTAGCAATCACTCACACAACAAAAACGGTATGTGCCGCGTATGACATCAGTGTACGAAACAGACAGACCATCACACTGTGTATTCGGCTGACAAGCGCTGGAACTTGACATCTCTTATTTTTGCAGCACATCGTTGCCAGCAGCCAATAAGGCCCTTGGAGGAACTAAATAACGAATTTAGCGCCGGGCTGCGTACCTGAAGCCGAGCTAAAGTCGTTAGAGGCAGAATTCGGACAAACTCGGCGTTAATTACTCGCCTTAATGAGAGCCGCTCCTATTTTCGGTCCAGATGCTGAGCGCGGCGTGCCGGCAGAGCAAACACACACGCCGCCCGCCTGCCTAACCGTATCAGCTGCCGCCGTGGTTCATTAGCGGAGAGCCCTGGAACGCGGGGAAGGAGCCGCGGGAATAGGCCGAATCCATAGTGCAGCGCCGTGCAGCCGGCGCAGAGCTGACCTCGGCGCCGTGACGTGTTCGTTAATAATTCAACATTGCACAAAACGTCCACGCAATATGTTTCTTTGCTTACTCACGCCTGCAGAAACCTCGTGTTGTTTCCCAGCATGGTAAAATTTCAGAATGACTGGTCTTGTTTTTGTAGAAATCCATATGTAAAACTTGTTAGTGTGTGTAATCACGCATTGTTGCGTTGCAGGATGAAATTGCTAGCGTAGTGCCTAAATTCGACAAAAAAATATATTTCACTAGACGTCGTTGATGTCAGAAAATATTACAGTGTCATAAATTTCTTTATTTCAATATCCTACAAGTTTTAAAGAAACAACAACAAAATACAAGAAACAGAAAGTAATAAGCATTTATTCACATTTTTTTCACATAAACTAGATGTTTACGGCAGGACGTTGTAAGACGTGTATATTTCTATTGTCAGGCCACAATTTATGAAAGATGTTTATATTTTATTAATAGGATAAAGTAGGAATAATTAGTATTTGGTAGCAGGGAATGTCTGCACCAAAGTATTGTTAGCAAGAGAGACCGCACATTCATATAATTTTAAAAAGGGCAGGAGAGACAGCGTATGGATACATTTTAAGAAAAGAGCGGGAAGGACCGCGCATTGATACGTTTTGTAATGGTAGCAGGGATTGTCTGCACCAGAAAGCATTGTTGGGTGGAGAGACCGCACTTTAGCGTTCGTAGGATGTTAGTAGCAAGCGAGAAGTGAAGCGAGTCGGTAGCAGGTCTGAAGCGAGAGGTTGAGAGGAGCGGTGTGCCTGCCAGCCACCAGCTATGATTTACAAGAGATTATAAACGGATGTACAGAGACATCAACTAACTATTATCATAAGAGGAACTAATATTATTGAATTATTTTCTTTGCGAAACTCAAGACTACTGAAGGTATGTTTGCGCAATGGTAGTTGTAAGATTATTGTAGAAAGTAAGTCCCATTTGAACGTTTGTGAAATCATTTCATTACCAACAGTAAATATTTGAAGCGTTTGCAGAATATAATTAACTTTTGCCAGCAATATTGCATTTCTAATTATAATCCATCCCAGAAACCATCAACGTAAAACTTTGCAAAATTTTATTGTTGTCAAGAAAAAGTTTAACTATGAATTACGTAACTTCAGTCAAATTAATTAAAGAATAACGCCAGCTTTGCTATTAAAGAATTACGTCAGCTTTGGCAATAAATACAGCCACTTATTATGAAAGCCCACCAGCAGCTAATAGAGTATAGTAAAACAGAGTAAGTATATTCATGTCGCAGTTCGATGTAGCAGTCAGATGGCGATCCAGTAACAGTAAAAAAGATAAGGAACAGTTTTGGGTTATTGCAGATAACGACTGAGGGCCACGACGACGACACATTCTATGTTTCGTCGAAATAATCAGAAAATCACTTTTAATAAGCAGCAATTAAATTTGTATGTGATGATTGAGAAAGAGAGTAAATTTCAAAGGGAAGATTTCATTTGTTATTATTAAGCAAGAGATAGAAATCCTAAGGGAAGGTTACATAGGTTATTGTAAAAGGGAAGGATATCATTAACAAAAGAGATATAGAGGAGACGGGAAGGTTTCAGAGTCATTATTTCTAGCACAACCAGCAAAACATTTGAATAGTTCCAGAAATACGACTAATATGCCAAAAAGTAAATGTAGTAAGATTTTTTAATGGTACCTGTAACGTCCTTCGGATCTTCGGTATTGGCTAACACTCAGGGGCAGAGCAATGAGATTGTTCTTTCTTATGTATCGGTATCGACGTTACGAAAAGAACTTTGATGAACTGAACTCGCGACTTGTGCGAGGTATTTAATTCACCAAATGTCGTAATTAAATCGTTTATAATCGATGGTTTATCAGTTGCTATTTAAATATTAATGAGAAGTTCAAATTAGTTCCAGCGACACAAAATTCTCTATAGACTGGTTGTAATCTCAAATCTATAATCAGTCGTAACAGTTTCCAGAATGAGATTTTCACTCTGCAGCGGAGTGTGCGCTGATATGAAACTTCCTGGCAGATTAAAACTGTGTGCCCGACCGAGACTCGAACTCGGGACCTTTGCCTTTCGCGGGCAAGTGCTCTACCAACTGAGCTACCGAAACACGACTCACGCCCGGTACTCACAGCTTTACTTCTGCCAGTACCTCGTCTCCTACCTTCCAAACTTTACAGAAGCTCTCCTGCGAACCTTGCAGAGCTAGCACTCCTGAAAGAAAGGATATTGCGGAGACATGGCTTAGCCACAGCCTGGGGGATGTTTCCAGAATGAGATTTTCACTCTGCAGCGGAGTGTGCGCTGATATGAAACTTCCTGGCAGATTAAAACTGTGTGTCCGACCGAGACTCGAACTCGGGACCTTTGCCTTTCCCGTATCGTTATTTTTCGTCACTACCTCCCCGTGCCGGGAGTGGGTAATTTGCGCGCCTGCTGCCTTCCTTGGATGTGGTAGCCGTTTCTCAGGCTCCCTCTCCGGAATCGAACCCTGATTCCCCGTTATTAGAGCGAAAGGCAAAGGTCCCGAGTTCGAGTCTCGGTCGGGCACACAGTTTTAATCTGCCAGGAAGTTTCAGTCGTAACAGTGTTATTAATTCCTAACGTCAAGGGGTTTCTATATAAGCGTCGAGCGCTGCAGGCAAATAATATCGCAGCACGTTATCTCTATAAATAATATTGTAAAACTTGAATGATAAATGCGTGAATTGACTCGATATGTTGGTTTATTACACAATATTAGTCACATCCTAACAGAGCCGTGAGGAAGAAGCTTTCCCAGGTGTTGGGGGGTATTATAAATTATATGCTTCGTAACTATCGCCAAGTTCCATAGTCCAGTAGTTATTACGAATGAAATTGTCTATCTGTGTTCACTTCCTAAATAGTGTTAACTTCAGGTTATCTAATTAAAAGTCACTTCTGTCTAATATATGAAAGTCCTCTATCTGAATTCTAAATAACGTAATATTTGAAGTCAAAGTATCGTTTCACTGCGTCATAGTAAATCGCAATAATCAAGTCCGGAAAAAAGCGATCTAATTGCGCCTACATATACCAGCATTCTAAAATGTGCCCTGCTTCGGCTAACTCTGGTAACGTAGTGACAATGGATTGAATTATCCTTAGCCATTACTCACGAATCTCAAAGAGTACTCACACGGAGTATTCTTTGGGAATTTTAATTATAATAATTTTGCGATTTACTATGATTTTGAATTTTGAGTTTGATTTTACTGGAATCCTGTCTTTCTTTCGTATGTTAATAAATTACTAGGTATTAGATTCCTGATTTAATTACCGGTTAATTTCCAAATAATAGTGTTAACTGGAAATTTGCTTGTTCATTTTTCATGGAATTTGGAACTTATTTTGGGGAAATCTTTGGGAATTCTGGAGTTAATTTTTGATTTTCATTTCTCGTCCGAGGAAGTGACATTACATACCGAATCATCATAATGCACCACCTGATCAAATGTATCCGTACAACTACAGCGTCCGGCAGGAAGACCTCCTCTGTTTGGAGAGGCCACTGTGTGAGTTGTCGTGGGGTTACTGATGTGGGTGAGGTATCGATCGATAGTGGCGTACGTGCCATTTTCAGCAGTCGCAGTGGTTTGCGCGTTTGTTGTGGAGGAGTATATTCGCAACGGTGGCCCTGTGATGAGCATTTCGCATTCCGTTCCAACTTGGCCTACATGGTTATGTTCGTGATAGAAAAACTATTCCACTTTGGGTATCAAACATTAGAGGATCCGGTTCTCTACTGAAGAGAAAATCTTCTGGCCGACCTTGTACTGTAACAAGACCGGAAGATAGGCTCCATCCACCAATCTCCGAAGCGTTCAGCACTTAAACATGTATCTGCCCTAGGGTTGCCTCATAGGACTATCTGCGTAGAGATTCTCACATGCACCTACAGAATCATAGTTACCCAAGAAAGAAGTGAGAGACTTTGAAACTAGCAAAGCAGCGTTTGACGAAATTCTTCAGAGGACTTCCGCGACGCTGTTTCGATTTATTTCCTTGGTACTACATGTCAGACACTGTAAATAAACAATTTCCGCTACTGGCAGCTGAAAACCCTCAGGAACTTCATCAGCGGCAACTTCACAGCCATCATGACAGTTTGGTGCGCCGTTGCTGAGTTAGATGTGTGGAGTCCGTTGTTTTTCGAAGGAGATATCTTAATGGTAACGATGAACTCAGATTGCTACTGTCGCATATAGAGACCTGAGTTAAATCACTTTGTGGGTCCATGAAGAGGAAGAAGACTGGTTCAAATAAGACGAAACCCCGCCTCACACCTCCGGGCGTCCTGTAGAAGTTTTGAGAAAGTTCTTTCCTGGAGTCTTCACTCTTCGTGGGGAGACATCGCTTGGTCCCCAAGTTCACGTGATTTATTACCTTGTGGGGGCACTTAAAAGCTCAAGTGTGCAAATATCGCCCCAAACCACTGGAATCACGCAAGGAGGCAATCACCCAGGAACCGACTGCCATCCTATCGGAAATGACACGAAGAACTCTGGACTACTTACAGGAAAGGCTTCCTCAATGTGTCGACAATGGAGGACACCGTTTACCGGACGTAATTTTTAAAACCAACTAACATAAAGTGACGTAGTATTTGTTGTTCATAGATAAAACAATTTTCTCCGTATCGTTTGTTTGTAACTGCCTCTTAATATGCGGGAGATCTTGTTCTCGGACGTTAATATAGTGTGTGATCACCCTTTCTGAAGACTTGAACTCTACTGGGAGCATTTTCAACGAGGTGTCTGCACATCTGTGGAGGAATGCCAGCCCATTTATCCTCAAGAGCCGATACCAGACTAGGTAGTGAAATTAGACACTGCGGCCTGGACCGAAGTCGATGTTCTAACTTATCCCAAATGTTTTCGATTGGCCTCAGGTCGGAACTCTCGGCAGGCTAGTGCATTTCAAGAGTCACATTGTCCACAAACCGTAGCCCCACAGATGCTTTATTTATGACAGGGCCAGTGTCATGCTGATATCATCGTCTTCCTAGCTGTTCCTCCACTACACGTAGTACTCAGTGCTGTAAAATAAATTCGTATCCGGCATTTAGCGTTTTCTCGACCACACTAGGGGAACATACCCTAACCAAGAAAAACACCCCCATTCCGTAAGACGACCTCCTCCATACTCCACTGTTGGCATTACACATGATGAAACAAAGACAGGAAACTTTCACCAGGTATTCACCAACCCAAAGCCCTTCCATCGGACTACCACAGGTCCGGGGTGTAGCAGTTCGCCTCTATTGTTCAGTTTATACACCGAAGAAGCAATGCAGGAATTAGAAGAAAGGTCCAAGAGTGGGATTAAAGTTCAGGGAGAAAGGATGTTGTAGCTACAGCCAATATTGCCTATGTTCGTCTGTGAAACTGGACTCGACAAGCAACCTGAGCTGTCAGTAAACGGAATCTAACCTGCATAACACTGTCTGCGTGTTGTATAAGTGTCAGTTTCACTGTCATTTAAACCCTCAACAGATCGTTACATGAAAAACTTAAAACTGACATTTGGATAAGCTATCTGACTACGTTTTTGAACAAGAATTTACAAGTGGTACAGAATCTGACTTGTACAACGGAATTTACTAGACTAGAGAACATGACATGTTGTGGTGTGTCAGTGTATTTGTTTTTACCCTAAGTTTTACACCCACCTCTTCAGATAACTGCCTTTTTCCGTGTGGTTTACAGAAATGCGCAGCAGCATGCAGCAGCAGCACCTAAAGCTTATTGTTACTAAGAATAAATTTAATAAAAAGGAGTTTGCTTCGGTTCTGTTAACTACTAAATAACTTTTGAGAAGGGATTTCTATAAGTCTATTTAAAACTTCAGAATCATAATGAACAACTATTAATAATGGCAATGACAAATGACATACGTTCAATAATGCCTAAGTGCCAGATTAACAATTTATTTCAATTTGAAAGTTACATTAACCTTTAGTAACCACAGCATATTATTTATATGTGGAGAATAATTATTATCATTTGGAGTAAAAGGAGCCCAACACTGCAATTGCTTTTGCGCTATGCTTGCGAATTTCACCTTGAATGCCATCCTCGAGCGTAGTTAAGCCACTTAAATCTCTCCTGGCTATATAAATGAAATCAGGCCTTGAATGTGGTAAGATCTGCCATCACCGACGTGAAGGCGGCGTGAAACGTCTTCTGTCTCCGAGCTCTCGACCGACACTACTCTTCCACTCTTGCAGACAGACATCGTCTCACAACAAGTGCTTAGAATCGCACTCCTATGTTTCGCTCTCAGATTGATGCTGCCAATATCTGAGAGCTTACACAATGCAAAGAATAGCGTTAAGTTGGATATACTGTTTTATGTAACAGTGTGTTCTGACACATTCCTTACATTGCCTCCCTGTCGCTTCTTTAAGAATTTGAATGGGGCTTATGTACAAACAGGACAAATGAAGCTAAAAATTCTTAATTAAAATATTTAAACAAAATACATAACTATGTATAAGTTCTATTTATGTTAGAAGGATTGTTAATTATTGGCTCGACTATCTTGAGACCGTTTTGTGAGCCTTTCAAAATAAATAATTAGGCTTATTTTAATACATGAAAACTGTAAAGTTTAGAAATATAACTAGAGGGAATGTTCACTGCGCAGGGAGTTCTGTATTGTTTTGTACTTTGCACACTTGTAGAAACGTTAGAGGAGAAGCAACGTCGTAAACTGTGTGGGGAGGTGTGTTTAGTGTCTATATCACTAACAGCCCAATGTAGAGTGTAGTAGAATCATGTAGCGGTGTGTGCACTGTCTGTCTCCCTGACACATTTACTTGGAGAAACTACATTTTTAGTGAAACAGTGGCTTGTATTGTCATTGTCCTTTCACTGAGACAGCACTGTGTGATTGTGGCTCTCGAAGGCAAAGCTCAGCATTGCTCGCTAATTGCCACTCAAGAAGAGGTATTTATTGGATGACATCATTAGTTTCAGAATCCCTTATTATGATGGACCTCCTTGGTAGCTGCCATCACTTGGAAGTGGAATCATTGTTGCAGACATCACATATGCACCCGCATTTTGTAATTTGCTTGTGTCTTGGCAGATACCAGATACCTGGTACTCTAAGGACAGAAAATACTTACGTAACAGCTTTACAAATATTTTATTACATATTCCTGTAAACATAAGTGAAGATGCAGTTTATATGAATGAAAGTTTGGAAATTGTTTCATATGAGACACAAATATATTAACAAGAATCGAAAATTATTGTGCATACAATTCATATGTGTGGCATTATGAAAACTTTTTATTTACGAATTAAGATATCTGCTCATGAAGCTTATTAAGACAAACATATAAAATATTAAGTAATTCTGCACAGGCAGTGTTTCCTTATAATATAAACATCAAACAAAGTGAGCAGCATTACGCAGCGATATACACAGAAATGACAATTTATATTGCCTAAGAAAAGCTTTGCATATCGCAGCGTCATACACAAAATAACACGGATATTATACTGCATAACAAACATTTTGTATATACAGGGCGAGTCACCTAACATTACCGCTGGATATATTTCGTAAACCACATCAAATACTGACCAATCGATTCCACAGACCGAACGTGAGGAGACGGGCTAGTGTAATTGTTTAATACAAACCATACAAAAACGCACGGAAGTATGTTGTTTAACACAAACCTACGTTTTTTTAATGGAACCCCGTTAGTTTTGTTAGCACATCTGAACATATAAACAAATACGTAATCAGTGCCGTTTGTTGCATTGTAAAATGTTAATTATATCCGGAGATATTGTAACCTAAAGTTGACGCTTGAGTACCACTCCTCCACTGTTCGATCGTGTGTATCGGAGAGCACCGAATTACGTAGGGATCCAAAGGGAACGGTGATGGACCTCAGGTACGGAAGAGACTGGAACAGCACATTACGTCCACATGCTAACACCTTTTTATTGGTCTTTTTCACTGACGCACATGTACATTACCATGAGGGGTGAGGTACACGTTCGACGGGCGTTTCATAGGACGTGGAGGACGCACAAAATTGGCCAGCCCGTTCTCCTGATCTTACACCTCTGGACTTCTTTCTGTGGGGTACGTTAAAGGAGAATGTATACTGTGATGTGCCTACAACCCCAGAGGATATGAAACAACGTATTGTGGCAGCCTGCGGCGACATTACACCAGATGTACTGCGGCGTGTACGACATTCATTACGCCAGAGATTGCAATTGTGTGCAGCAAATTATGGCCACCACATTGAACATCTATTGGCCTGACATGTCTGGACACACTCTATTCCACTCCGTAATTGAAAACGGAAACCACGTGTGTACGTGTACCTCACCCCTCATGGACATGTACATGTGCGTCAGTGAAAAAGACCAATAAAAAAGTGTTAGCATGTGGACGTAATGTGCTGTTCCAGTCTCTTCTGTACCTAAGGTCCATCACCGTTCCCTTTGGATCCCTACGTAATTCGGTGCTCTCCGATACACACGATCGAACAGTGGAGGAGTGGTACTCAAGCGTCAACTTTAGGTTACAATATCTCCGGTTAACATTTTACAATGCAACAAACGGCACTGATTACGTATTTGCTTATATGTTCAGATGTGCTAACAAAACTAACGGGGTTCCATTTAAAAAACGTAGGTTTGTGTTAAAAACATACTTTCGTGCATTTTTTATGGTTTTTATTAACGAATTACACTGTAGAATCGATTGGTCAGTATTTGATGTGGTTTACGAAATATATCCAGCGGTAACGTTACGTGACTCACCCTATATATGACACAGCATATGCTGCTTGGGGCAGCTATATGCAACAAATCTAAAAAACGTTATTGGTCTGCACAGTGAGTCTCTGGCGCATATTAATTAAAAACCTTAACGATTATTTGTATGATCAGAAGTGCACTTTTGTTGGGGAAAGGAGGTACTATCCTACCATCACTCTAACTACCACAAAACACAAAGGCATCTATACTACACATAAACTGGATACATC
The DNA here is from genome assembly GCF_021461385.2 of Schistocerca piceifrons. Classification (NCBI taxonomy): domain Eukaryota; kingdom Metazoa; phylum Arthropoda; class Insecta; order Orthoptera; family Acrididae; genus Schistocerca; species Schistocerca piceifrons. Next base: position 182,568,734 of record NC_060138.1, on the reverse strand, counting down.
TTTCTGCAGGATATGGATTGTAGTAAAGGAGATTGGTATGATTAACTTTTTCATTGTTGTATTGACTAAGGAATAATGTTCAACATATGTTCTCTCTTGTCTTTTCATCTGAAAAAAAAAATTGAGTTGTTCTTATACTAACAGTAGTATAAATGTTACAAAAAAATTCTTATTTTCACATTCATAGTTTAGGGTGCAGTGGGTGCTGGCTGGTTTATTGTCGTCATTATTGTTTCTAAAGGAAGAAATTCGTTAGTGTCTAAGCTAACAAGTTATAAGCTTTCTTCTTTCTGGAGCGGCTGCCAAGTTCAATTTCCTCTGATACCTGCAAAAAGATTATTAGTACATGAAATATTTTTCTTTTTTAACTAACCCTTTGTGGTTCACTTGCTTTCATTTTAGTACGATTTACCTCCGTCTCTGGTGCTTTCCTTCCTTGTTTCGTTTCTATTATTCTCTGAAGGCGTTTCATTAGAGGCACACATATATACGGTGAAAATCCTACAGCGCTGTATTTGTCTGTGTTTACTTGTGACTGTGAAAAACTATGAGACAAACCTGAATGTTACCTTGTTCCACGATTTTAGTTTTACCTTTCTTCATAATTTGGATTATTATCATTACCCCATTTTTTTTGGAGCTATACCCTGAACTGTGAGATTCCCCTGACACCTTAGAAATGTTCGCTTAAACTAGAATAATCGTAAAAATGGCGATTTATTAATAATGGAATAATCTAAGTGTCTTCCACAGACCTTCTTAACAAAATATTTAGTATTGTAGGCGTCTACAATAGCCCCTCAACGCATCTTACCTTCATTTACTTATTTTAATATGGAAGAATTCGTTTAAATCCTCTTGTATTACTTAACACTAATCCTTTTCTGGGAGTGGTGTCATCTTGTTGTTTTAATTGTGCTCTGCATCTGTTCCTACTGGCAGCTCATACAATTGATAAGTACTAGTTTGCGTCATGTCTCGTTGTAATCTGTGAGAATAATCATTTCATCGCGTAGTAAACGCTGGATTTGTTTCTGAAGCTACTGATACATCAGTGAATATCGTTTATTATTTAAAAGTGGAAGGACAGAGGAATTTTTTCCATAGAGGCAACAGCGACCACTTCCTTTCACAAGGTAGTAAATCTGTTGTTCTCTTAAAATGAACCTTCAGCGAGAACTGTGACGTATTTACCACCCTTCGGCTGGAGTTACACGCAAAAAAAGGTGTACTGGTAAGAGTGTCCTAAGCTGGTTGAGGAACTACTGCTAATGCCTTTGGCCTAGACCTACGTTGTGGCCAGCTGCGTCAAGCTAAAGGAAAATATAAAATGCTTCACTCTCACCTCCTTGTCTTTCGAAAGATTACTGTGGCGTCGCACAGTGGGTCAGAATCACAAAATGATGGTCAACATATAGTGAGTTGTTGAAATTGTACCAAACATTGTATGTAAGTTTTAACGAAGATTCTGATTAAGAATATGATATCAAAGAGTGAAGAAAAACCAAATGGCGGATCCAAGAATGCGGGCTCTATGTACGCCACTGTCATTTTCTTCATTTAAAAGTAATTTTTATGGAATTATCGAGGTTGCTGATAGGGACTGAGTTCAAAAATTAAAAAATATGGTGGATCCAAGATTTTGGTCAAAAAATTAACAAGTCTCTTTATTTATATTTATTTATATATTTATATAAAAGTCATTATTTATGGGTTGTTGTAGTTAATGGTTAAAAATAGAAAAATTAAAAAATGTGGAAAGCTCGAAGAGAGGACCAAATAGAGAATAGAAGGTGGTGTAAAGTATTACAAAAAATGATTTCATTGCAATTAAAATTATTTATTTTGACAATTTGTCCATTTTATTTGGACTGTTGAGCTCCGTGGCCGTGGATAATGATATTTCACTATAAAAATACAGCAACCAGCCAGTTTTTAATGCGTTTTATTTATGCCAATATGCATTTCGAGTTTGCACCCATCTTCAACTGGCAAATTACATGTATCTTCAGTGGCACAATCTCGACAGCAGTTTGGATGCTGCAGCTGGCCTGTGCAAAAGCAACGATTCCAATCATTTACTTCAATTTCGCGAGTTTAAAGTTATGCACTATCTGTTGTTCATCTTACTTACATTCTCCTCTCCCTGTTTTTTCTTGGCTTTTCTTCTTTTTTGCAACAACACAAACACTTTCTGTCACGTATTTTACACAGGCGCACTGCGTTATCCGCCATGTTGTCGACTGCCAGTTTTTGTTCACATACAAGCGGTTTGTCTATGGACAGGGTTATATTTTACGAAAGTTTTGAGGTTCTATGATAAGCTACTGTTTTCTAAACATTGACTTGGGTGATAGAAGTATTCTAAGTACGATGTATACAATTTTTTTGGCAGTATTGAAGATAATAAACTAACATAACACATTTATACAAAGCAGTAATTCATACATTTACAATATAACAAAGATAGAATTAAGATTTTTATGTTGTATATTATTATATGCATTTGTTGGGTTTATATTAGATTATGTTATTTCTTGATTGTGCTTAGTAAGTGGTTTGATAAGTAGAGTGTGGAAGTTTTTCAGAAATATTCGGTTTGGTAGCTCTGTTTGGTCGTTAAGTATGTCAGAAGGGGATGCATGTTTATGTGAATAAATTTCGATTTCTTCTAGGAGGTTCATTCTTTTTCCTTTGTTGGCTAGGTGGAGAACTTGTAGGTTATGGGATATGTCTGTTACTTGATGTTCTTCTTCTGCTACATGTTGGGCGAATGTGGATTTATTTAAGTTTTTTAAACGAAGAGCATCCATGTGTTCTCGAAACCATATGTTGAAGTTTCTCCCTGTTTGGCCTATGTATGTTTTTGGACATGAGTTGCAGTTAAGTTTGTATATTCCTGATTGATTGTACAGTTTGTTATTATTTGTAATGTTATGGATAGCTTTATCCTTTATTTTGTTATTTGTGTAGTAGCTGATTTTGATATCTGTTCCTCAGAACAGGTTTGCTGTTTTATATGACAACTTTCCTACAAATGGCAAGCTTACATATTTTTCTTTTGGCTGTGTTGTGGTATTCTTTAATGCTGTTTTGTTATTGTTTTGTTATGAACATTGAAGTGCCAAGGTGTCGCCAATCAAGTACACAAGACAGCTTTCCAACAGTCGCCCTAAAAGTGTACAATCAACTGCCTCCAGAAGTGAAATCCCTGCCACCTGAATTATTTCGGAAAAAAATTGCTCAGGGCTTGAAACAACATCCACTATATTCATTGGAAGAGTTTTTCAACAGCGGTTCTACTGAATGGACAAAATAATAAATATTGTTATGTTTTATATATAATTTTGCCTAAATTTAATCTTCTTCTTATGTTAACTACACATTTAATTTTGTGTTTTACTTAAAGTACATATTTTGCCAAAATGAAACTTTGTGTGTGTGACATTTTGCTTTATGGTATTTTCATTTGCTGCTATGAAGTTTTACTTTCCTGTTTAGTTATATTTCATTCCCACTATGTTCTATGTGTTTTTGTGCACTGCATAAATATTTTCTTTTATTTGTAATATAAATCTTGTATATGGTATTGTATAAATGTTAGTTGATAAACATTGTATTTGTGACGCAGTCTGTCCAGCCATGGCTGGTAAATGACGAAGATATAGTAAAGTAAAGTAAAGTAAAGTAAAGGTTATGTGGGGATTTGTCTTAGAGTTTAGTTCATCTATTAATTTTGGATTGTAACCATTATTGTAAGCAATTGCTTTGATGGTGTTTAGTTCTTCTATTTGGTCAGCTGGTTCTAGTGGTATTTTGTGCATTCTGTTTAGCATTGCTCTGTATGAAGCCATCTTATGTTTATCCGCGTGGCAGGATGATTTATTAAATGTGTTATCTGTGTATGTTGGTTTCCTATATACTTGAAATTTGTGTCTGTTGTTGGAGCTGGTTATGCAGAGATCCAGAAAATTTAAACCTACTTCTGTCTGGTGTTCTATAGTGAAGATGATGTTCTGATACATTTTATTCATTGCTTTTGCGAAGGTTATCAATTTCTTCTGCTGTGCCGTCAAATAAGATTATTATATCATCAACTTTGGTAAAATATAACTCTGTCCATAGATAAACCGCTTGTGTGTGAACAAAAACTGTCAGTCGACAACATGGCGGATAACACAGTGCGCCTGTGTAAAATACGTGACAGAAAGTGTTGGTGTTGTTGCAAAAAAGAAGAAGAGCCAAGAAAAAATGCATATTGGCATAAATAAAACGCATTAAAAAGTGGCTGGTTGCTGTATTTTTATAGTGAAATATCATTATCCACGGCCACGGAGCTCAACAGTCCAAATAAAATGGACAAATTGTTATTGACACTACCTAGTCAGGGACTAAGAGCTTTACATGCCTTCAGAAAGTACAAAATTAAGTTAGAAAGAACAATTCTTAGTATCAAGTTCAACAAAAAGTGTTTAAGTGCGAATGCAACTCCAAAATATGTCAAAGTGAACATCAACAGTCAAAGCAAAGCAGCGAAAATAGCTAAAGAAAGAAGTGAAATTATATGGCTCCAATCTGAAATCCGAAACCATCAGAGAAAGAAGCAGTTTTTAAACCAGCAGTTATATAGATATCATTTACAGCTAGGTAAGCAACTTACTCCCACACAATTCAACCATGTATTAGATTTTGTCAGTATAATAGCTATGAAAGAACAGCATAAAGTCAGATGTGGGCATAACAATAAGTTGAAAAATCTTATGTCACAAATTCCAAAGGTGAATGACAATGTACCTTCCACTAAGCATAAATTCTCCAAACATCTAGTAAATTCAACTAACATCATCTTCAGTGATAAAGAAGTAAGTTTGCTGAATAAAGGGCTTCAACATATCATCACCCCATCTCTGACTGAAAATAATATTAAAGAATTAATAGTAGGCACCAAAATAGCCTGTGATACTGAAAAACTAACTCAGAATGATCAGGTTGCCATAGGCCACAAAGTTAACAATTTTATCACCAAACAAATAGAGAAAGCAAATAATAATAACAGTATAAAGCACCATGACAGTACAATACTTAAAAGTGTTAACAAGAAACTAAGTGATAATAAAGCTTTAGTAGGAAAAGCAGATAAAAGCAATGCTATTGTTGTATTGTATGAAAGTGAATATGTAAGCAAAACCATTGAATTTTTCAGTAACAATAATATAGTAGAAATTCAATCTGATCCCACTCTTAAGTTACAGAATAAACTTAAAAATATGATAAAAAAAGTGTTTTCCTTTTGAATGCAAAAGATATACATGAATGCACTGTTATGAATCCTTATGCACCACGTCTACGAGCACAACCTAAGACCCATAAAGTTAACTGTCCCATACGTCCAATTGTTAATTCTCGGAGCAGCCCAACTTATAAAATCAGCAAGAAACTGAATGAGATCCTTAGCAACACATTCAAATTTGAAGAGACATACTCAGTAAAGAACAGTTATGAACTTATTAATTGTCTAAAGGAAATTCAGATTCCTGATACTGTTAGGTTTGCATCACTTGACATCACAAACCTCTACACAAACATACCGGTCAAAGAAACAATAGAAATAATTAAAAATAATTTATTTAAACATAAAAATTTGGCATTACCAGAAATATATGAATTCATTGATCTATTAACACTAGTACTATCACACAACTATTTTTCTTTTAATAACAAATTGTACCAGCAGAATGAGGGCCTGGCTATGGGTAGCTGCCTTGGCAGTTTGCTTGCAGATATTTTCATCAATAACTTAGAATGCAAATTTTTTAAAGAAAACCCCGAGATAGTAAACAAGATAATTTATTACAAAAGGTATGTTGATGATATAATAATCTTATTTGATGGCACAGCAGAAGAAATTGATAACCTTGCACAAGTAATGAATAAAATGCATCAGAACATCATCTTCACTGTAGAACACCAAACAGAAGTAGGTTTAAATTTTCTGGATCTCTGCATAAGTAGCTCCAACAACAAACACAAGTTTCAAGTATACAGGAAACCAACGTACACAGATAACACATTTAATAAATCATCCTGCCACGTGGATAAACATAAGATGGCTTCATACAGAGCAATGCTAAACAGAATGCACAAAATACCACTAGAACCAGCTGACCAAATAGAAGAACTAAACACCATCAAAGCAATTGCTTACAATAATGGTTACAATCCAAAATTAATGGATGAACTAAACTCTAGGATAAATCCCCGCATAACCAAATACAATAACAAAACAGCATTAAAGAATACCACAACACAGCCAAAAGAAAAATATGTAAGCTTGCCATTTGTAGGAAAGCTGTCATATAAAATAGCAAACCTGTTCCGAGGAACAGATATCAAAATCAGCTACTATACAAATAACAAAATAATGGACAAAGCTATCCATAACATTAAAAATAATAACAAACTGTACAATCAATCAGGAATATACAAACTTAACTGCAACTCATATCCAAAAACATACATAGGCCAAACAGGGAGAAACTTGAACATATGGTTTCGAGAACACATGGATGCTCTTCGTTTAAAAAACTTAAATAAATCCACATTCGCGCAACATGTAGCAGAAGAAGAACATCAAGTAACAGACATATCCCATAACCTACAAGCTCTCCACCTAGCCAACAAAGGAAAAAGAATGACCAAACAGAGCTACCAAACCGAATATTTCTGAAAAACTTCCACTCTCTACTTATCAGACCACTTACTAAGCACAATCAAGAAATAACATAATCTAATATAAACCCAACAAATGCATATAATAATATACAATATAAAAATCTTAATTCTATCTTTGTTATATTGTAAATGTATGAATTACTGCTTTGTATAAATGTGTTATGTTAGTTTATTATCTTCAATACTGCCAAAAAAAATTGTATACATCGTACTTAGAATACTTGTATCACCCAAGTCAATGTTTAGAAAACAGTAGCTTACCTTAGATCCTCAAAACTTTCGTAAAATATAACCCTGTCCATAGACAAACCGCTTGTAAGTGAACAAAAACTGTCAGTCGACAACATGGCGGATAACGCAGTGCGCCTGTGTGAAATACGTGACAGAAAGTGTTTGTGTTGTTGCAAAAAAAGAAGAAAAGCCAAGAAAAAACAGGGAGAAGTAAGATGAACAACTGATAGTGCGTAACTTTAATCTCGTGAAATTGAAGTAAATGGTTGGAATCGTTGCTTTTGCACTGGCCAGCTGCAGCATCCAAACTGCTGTCGAGATTGTGCCACTGAAGATACATGTAATTTGCCAGTTGAAGATGGGTGCAAACTCAAAATGCATATTGGCATAAATAAAACGCATTAAAAAGTGGCTGGTTGCTGTATTTTTATAGTGAAATATTATTTATTTTGTAAATTTTTATAAATAAAAATTACAGGGTTTCGTCTTTTAATTCTTTTTCATCTTCATCTTCTTTTTCTGCTTCAGGTGAATCGTCATCATCTTCGAATACTGTTTCCTCAACATCTGCACCTGAATCTTCATAATCTTCCGTCACAGGAGCTAAGACGGCAACGGCTTGTGACGACAAACTCTCCAGTTTCTTTGGCAAGGATTTGGCTCAAATGGCTCTGAGCACTATGGGACTTAACTGCTGTGGTCATCAGTCCCCTAGAACTAAGAACTACTTAAACCTAACTAACCTAAGGACATCACACACATCCATGCCCGAGGCAGGATTAGAACCTGCGACCGTAGCGGTCACGCGCTTCCAGACTGTAGCGCCTAGAACCGCAGGGTCACTCCGGCCGGCGGCAAGGATTTATATAAGGGAGAAATGTAGGGGTCTGTTGTTGCCAACAATCTCTTCAGCACGTCTTCCATAGTTTTAACTCTTGGAAACTTTCGAGATAAACTCCGGCGATATTGCTTTATTAACTTATTAGTTGATTCCTGAGCTTCCGCCGACAGTTGACCGATGTGTAAAATGCCCGAAGAAATAATGTCTGGACCGTGGATCAACAACCTACGGATTGCTGTTGGCATGTTTTACAATGGGTATTTTTTCACGTAGTGCCTGGCTGTTGCTAAGGCATACACTCGATACTTTTCAATGTCGATCTGACGTCCGCTCGAAATCATCTGCAAAATTATATGAAGACGGTGGATTAGGTTTTCAGAAATTCCACTTATCAGCGCTGATGTTGGAGTGTTTAAAAAAAAACCTCGAGCGGTATTTCCGTCATTCGTATTGGCAAACCCTTGTTTTGACATGTCGATTAAAATTCGAGTCTGCTGTTTCAAAGCTTTTTGAATAATGAATTTCAGTATTTCTTTTTCTCTTTATCTTCTGCTTTACGTGTTTGCCACATTTTTGTTTTCATGTGGTATGCCAAATGAATACAGCATTCAAAACATCGAATCCAGGTGTGAAGAGTTGACAGTCCATGATGCAGATAATCGGTGGTAACTTGTCTTTTCAAAACGTCGTCAATGATATTAAATTGGGCAGACGTGGCCTGGCAGAGATAGCACCGTTGCACAGAACTTGTGTTGGTGATAGCATCGCACACTTTACCATCTGCCATGGTCATGCTTAAACTGTATTTAAGGGAACCGTCTTTCCCATGAATGTTTCGAATACCTGGAGTTGTTCGATCTGTTTGTCGTAATACGCCTTCTCATTTAAAGACGTTTGCTCTGTTTCCTTTATAAATGCTAACTTGAGTGGTCTGCAAAAGAGGGCTGAAGACGTCTTCGGATTAATCCATAAGATCGTTTCTTCTTTCGTTTCTTCATTTACACCCACAAGTTTTAGTGGAACAAGCGAGGGGAAAAATAAACTTGTATCTAAAATACTCGAGTCTTAAAACTTCATTTTATATATGCATTGCTCGGAAGTTCCGTTGAAGTCCCACTTACAAAAAAAGTCATATTAGACATTTCTGAATCACTCATAAGTACAATATCGTCTCGTTTCAGCAGTAGAACACGTTGAAAGATGTGATCTAACAAAGCTTGCAAGCGCAGCTCAGCTTTTTATTCGGCAAAAGCTGCCAAAACCGCTGAGTACGGTGGATAAAGTGTGTTTAAGCCTTTTCATTTAGCCCCGTTTCTCAAATGCTTATAAGATTCTTTTGACAATTTCGAGTCTAAAAGAAGTGCTAGACCTTCATTTGCGTCATACGAGGATAGCGATGATGCAGACAATCACAAGCCTACCTTGTATTTTTTCGCCTTGGATGGACTTGAGAGTGTGACGTCTTTCACAATCTTCGCAGCGTCTGGGTGCTCCGATGATCTAAAGCTCATTTGCGCAGTGAATGATAATTCGAAAGGATTGAACTTCATACGAGTCTCTTCCGTTCTCCTTCTTTTGGACCTATCAGCCAAAGTTTCAAATTTTGTAGCAGGTCGGCCTGTGGATTTAGTCACACTTACAGGTTTCGCATTAATCGGAATATATACTACTGAATGTAACCAGCTATCGTTCTTCTTGAAAAAATAATCTTGTCGCCGAGTTGCTTCCTTACATTTGCTTCTTAGCTTTGTCAACAGAATCGAAATGGTACGCCCCATATCATCAGGAATTGTAATTGTATGTTCACTTTATTGTGTCAACGAGTTCTCCAAATGTTCTATGACCGCCTCCAAATCGTTGGACAAATACTCTTTTGCTAGTAGAAAAATATCTTTTCTCGAAAATCCGATTTTGGAATACGCTGCATCAGATGAAACTGGAACTAAAACGAATCTGTACGTTACACTTTCGGTCATTTTTCTAATTATTGTATTCTTTACAATGCTTCTACACGTCGAATATAATTTAAATTGTACAAATGCAGCTCATAATAAATTAATTATATTGTAATTTTCGAAGATGTCTCAACAATGACATTTTCCAAGTGTCATTTGAAACGTGGCTCACAGCCAGAGTTGGAACTAGTAGCAGGATTTGAAGCTTAATTTACAAAGGTAATAAATATATACTTGCAGAAACAATGCAAAAGAAAGCGGAATGTCATGGAATTCATAACTTACCTCTATTTTTTATGCGCATTTTACAATTTTCTCGTCCATTTTCCTCTAGTACGTTAATTCAAAAATAAACATGCGTAATTGATGATTTAATAGTGATATAAATGTTTTTTCATTAGTACATACCTACTGGAATACCTTCCATATTGAAAGTAGTGGCTTCACTTGCACAAAACAGCCAGCACGCTAACACTGAACTGCCGTATTTGACCTAAGATATAACCGAACAAATGAACATGTGGTCGCCTGCACAGCCGGCATTCAGTTTTCCCAGCATTGCTGCAGCCAATCTCATAATCCAAAATTCCCATCTATAAACTTTTTTCTTTTTGGTCACGTTTTCAAGATTCTGGCCCACTGTGCGTCGTCATAGTTTCTTGCCTTGAGTGGACACTTGTTGTTAACATAATGAAGGAAATACATCTTAAAACTAACACATAATACAGAAAATATACATAGAAGAGTGCACTTGAAAATACACAGTTTATTCAATTAATGGCTTTATGTGTGAAATATGATGTAGGCTTTTACTCTTGTGAGTACATAAAGTTTCCAGTGAAACCGCATTGTTGTGCACAATGCGACGAATGCGATATAGGCCATTGTACATCAGGAAAAATTTCTTATCAAGACTCTTACCTTTATTGGAGAGATGGTGACTCTTAAACAATGGCTTCTGATTGACGGCAAATTCTATTACTCTGATCCTTTGAGACAGAGATTCAATTCTTCGTTCTGCCACCTCTCTTATTTTATGGAGTGCAAGATTTACAACTTGTCTGTGCCTTAACTTACTTGTTGCCAGAAAGAGTACTATTCACATGATCCTATCCGGTGACTGTTCATTTTTGAGAACTAGAATGGGAGGCAATGACGTGGAGTCATGTGGTAGTTCGTTTATTATGTCCTGAAATATCTTAATATGGGTGTCCCATGTTCTGTGTCTACTGTGACGGTACAGTCGGCACAATTTATTGATCTCTTTCACACTACATTCCGCCGGATTAGATGCTGGCCAATACAGGGAAATAAAAACAAGTTTTATATTCTGTCGATGTAGGATGCATACCCAAGCACGTGAACGGAAATGGGTGCCATTATCGGATGTAATCTTATCAACGTGGCCTACTTCTTTTAGGAATATTTTTTAAAGAAAGCTGCAGCAACTCTCCTTGCGGTAACTTTTCTCAAGGGAGGGAGAGAAACGTATTTTGATGTCAATTCAACCGCTACAAAAATGTAGGCGTACCCATTTTCTAACCTTACGAGAGGTCCTAATGAATCAACTGCTGCTAATTGCCTCAGTTTTACAGGGATAATAAAAAACAATGGGGCTTGAAGTGACACAGTGGGTGGCTTTGCTTTCCGACAAAGCTTACATCTGTTGAGGACATTTTTAATTCTCTTCGTCATACTGTTAAAATAGCATGTTGCGTGAAGATTATGAAAGCACTTGCGTGCACCATAATGTGCATAACTAAGGTGATTGTACCAGATCAGTTTGTTCACTAGCTCATCTGGTATAAATACCACCCAAAAAGAACTGTTATCAGAGCTACGTTTAAAGAGAATATTGTTCCTGACCAGGTAATAATGCTTAATTTCTGTGTTAGCTTTGTCTTCCCACTTCTTCTTAATGTCATTCCATACTGCTCTTTCCCATTGTTCTGTAATGACAAAACTAAATTCTCAGTCATGACTTTCTGTATGTAAAGAAGGCTGAAATTATTGTCATGTTGAACTTCCTTGTTGTTTCTAGATAGTCCAGTGGGTGCACGAGACTGTGTATCTGCTTTCGAGAAATGTGGATAATGGTACTTCGAAATTCTTGAAGATACCGAGCCCATCGTCTTAGGCACTCTTGTATCGGTATTGAAGACATTAGAAATTGCAATGCACGATGATCTGTGTAGACCTTCCTGTTTTTACCATATAGAAAATAACGCGTCTGTGATGGAGTAGTTTCGTTCTGTCTTTGTCAGAAAGCTTTTTACCGATGGCTGTATTTCTTTATAGTAACACTATTTTACTCTGTCACTTGAAAGAGGTGACCCCAAAGCCCAACCCTGGAAGAGTCTGTGGACAAGCAAAAATCTTGGGTAAGTCTGGATGACTTAATATTTTAGCTTCCAGCAGAGCTTTTTTCAAGCATTGGAATTCCATTTTAGCCTTCTCATCCCATTCCCATAGTGCGTTTTTCCCTGTGAGAGCATTCAATCTGGAGTTGTGATAATTTTTAAGTTCAGAAATCTACGATAAAAATTGATTAAACCGCGGAAACTACGAACTTCCTGCTTTTCAGTGGCTGAAGAGATCAACCTTAGGCATTCCAGTTTGTCTGGATACGGTTCTATGCCTGCCGATGAAATGACATGGCCAAAAAATTTTACCTTACGTTTTCAAAATGCGGATTTCTCCGGATTTACAGTAACGCCTGCGTCAAGAAAGAGTCGCAGCAGAGAGTTTAGAATTGTATTATGCTGTTGCCACAACTTTTCTGGAATAAGAATATCACCGACATAGGCTGTAATATGGGTTTTCAAATAAGCTGGGAGAATAAACGCTGCTCTAGAAATGTTGAGCCCAAAGGGTAGCTTGAAGAATTTGGAATTCCGTGTATTGTCGGCATTCTGGATGAAGTTCAACTTTCCAAAAACTTGATCGGAGGTCAGCTGAAGACAGAACCTTAGGCATTTTGGAGCAGTTCCGCGATAATTTGAGGCCTGTCAGTTTCTAGTACTATATTGGTACTAATTTGTCCCGAATCCAAGAGAAAACAGATCACCATCTTTCTTCTTAACAATGTGTAACAGACTATTGCAGGAGCGTACTGCTGGCCCAATGATTTCGTGTTGTAACATAGTTTGAATTTCAGCTTTAATCTTTTCTCTATGGTGTCCAGGTATGGTATATGGTGTCACTCTAAATTTATGATGAGGTTTAACCTGGAACTTATAATTAAAGCATTTTATAGGGCCGGGACGATAGGTGAAGACTTCAGCATGATTATACAATATGTTTGCAAAATCTTGTTTGTCATCCTCTGGGCAGTGTTGTGCGCTTTTTACTTTGTCATGGATCATACGACTTATATCTATGACCCTATTGGAAATGGAAATGCCATGTGGCTCGGGCCTCCCGTCGGGTAGACCGTTCGCCTGGTGCAAGTCTTTCGATTTGACGCCACTTCGGCGACTTGCGTGTCGATGGGGATGAAATGATGATGATAAGAATAACACAACACCCAGTCCCTGAGTGAAGAAAACCTCCGACCCAGCCGGGAATCGAACCTGGGCCGTTAGGTATGACATGCCGTCGCACGGACCACTCAGCTACCAAGGGCAGACTATGACCCTATTTGTGTTCTGCCATGAATCATATTCTAAGATTAATTCGTCACACGTACGGATTTTCTTCTCTTAGAAAACGTAGACAATCAGCGTTGAGGCAAAATACAGTCCTCAAATTGTAGACAAACAAGTTTGCCCTGTGTTTCTAGTTCTACTTCTCCTTCGTTGAAATTTAACACTGCTTTATGTGTACTTAAAAAGTCTACTCCTAAGATCATTTGAGTGGGCAGGAGGGGCTCAATCACGAAGTTTGCTGAGAGACTATCACCTGACACTTAAGGGGCTCCGGAAAGGTTCAAAATCATGAAAAGTTCAATTTTTACTTTTTTGCGTTTTCTGAATCTGCAGACTATTGCCTTTTAATAGATATATAACTTATTCAATTCCGAAGACTACAACTATTTTTCAATTTTTTTTTGAAATGTGTTCTACATGGGCGTGACCCACTGTGGCGCTGTTAAACTGCTGTCAAATGGTGTTATTATTAACGTCCGTGTTCATCAGATACATTTTAGTCTGCCTCATGCAATAATGGAGGTGACAAAACCTATTTTCAGAGACTTAGCAGCACCTGAACTGTTGAAAAAGTGTATTCACGGAAAAACTCAAAACCCCAATGAAAGTGTAAATAGTGTTATATGGTCGAGAATCCCCAAGACTGTATTTGTTGGAATAGAAACACTTCACTTTGGTGTGTATGATGCTGTTGCGACTTTCAATGATGGCAACATTGTAAGGTGCAAGGTATTTAGAAATATGGAAATGAAGATAGGTTCTAACATGGTACGAGCGATGCTTGCTTTAGACAAGGAACGCCTTCGGGCTGCAGATAGGGCTGTAAAGAGTCTAGAAATACAAGCAAGAGTAAACAGGAGGAGGAACAAGAGGAAGCTGTAGGAGGAGTTTGCAGAGGATGAAGATAATCCATCCTATGGACCTGGAATGCACTAAAAAGTTAATCCAATCTTTGTCGCTCGATTCCCAAAACTTTTATTTTCTCATACTAATTACATGTTTTCTAAGGATCTTCCAAACATATTTGTTTCAAACTTTCAGTAAATGTTACACAGTACCTTCTGCATAATTTAACACAGCCTTTTTCCAAAAAACTGTATATTTTTGAATATATAAATAAAACATTGCAAAAAAATGTTGTGAATTTTCATTACAATTGAAAAAAAAATCATCTTTAATAACTGAACTAAAATTTTGTAAAATCCCTGTGTTACGTTGTAGCCCATATTCCAATAAATAATCTGTAAAAAGTTCAACTTCCTACCTCAAATACTTTGTGAAGAAAGATGTAATTTATAAACGTTATTTTAACATTGCAAGTATAGGGCGTTCCGGAGCCCCTTAAAATCAATGTTCGTTTGTTGCCTCACATCCATACTCTTCCCGCCAATGGCACCCTTAATTCGTGTTTTTTGCAAGGCAAGTACTGGACAGTCTGCGATTTTACAACATTGGCTCAATATGACATAACTTACAACGGAAACACGACTGCCTGAGTCTAAAACTGCTGAAAACTTCGTATCCCCTACTGAAATTGATGTAATTGGATGAACAATAGTGTTCCTATTATGTTCGTTTTCCTCTGATAGAAAATCCCTTGGATGTTATAAGTGCACTGAGTTTAGTGTAGTACTGTCATTGTCGTTTCTACTATAATGTGCTTTTGCTGCTGACTGTACTAGTAACAGAGCTATTTCACAGGATTTGTTTCGAGGAATTGGTGACCTTATTTCAACGAATTCAAGCTGGTTTTGCTGCTTTACATCATCGGTGGGTTGCCAATCTGTTGCTGACGTTTGCGGTTGTCTTCTGTGAAAACTGGGAGCAGAATTATTATGACTATTACTCCGAGTAGACATTGCCCAACCTTGATTTGCGTTGCCTTGACAATTATATAGCATATCACGTTGGTTGCCGCAGCTATCTGGTGGATGATTACCACCATTGTCAAATTATACTGATTTGCATTATTAAAATGCATGTTCTGAGGAACATTGTTTCCCTAGAAACCGTCACTTATAATAATTGTTTCTTCTATTACCTTTGTTTCTAAAATTTTTCTTAACATTAAAGTGTCCATTCTGGAAATTTCCATTGCGTCTGTATCTTTGGAAAATACCACAGTTGCCTTAAATTGTTGATCATATTGTGTTTGCTGATGGTTTGGTTTGTCGTAATTGCTGCAGTTGTTAGGACTACTGTTAAAACCTTGCATAGCTTGATAGTTCTGTGCAAACTGTGCGTTCTTTGCAAAGTGTTGCGAATAGTCATATTGGTATGCATGATTTTCGTAATTATAATGGTCATTTGAGTAGCCATTTTTAGCGTTCTGTTTTACAGAAGCTTGCATATGCTTATTGTTTCTACTTTTGTCGTTATTAGAGCCTTGCCTATTGAGGTGATTGCCATCATCATCTTCTACTTCTTGCAAAAGGCCAGTGAACTTTTCAATATCGTCTTTTTATCTACTAGCTGCAATGGCGTTTTTTTATGTAAGAGTGCAGTTTTGGTATGCAAATACCGGTAAGTTCTGCTGGACCGTGCGGATTGTGTTATTTTTTCAGCGTTAAGAATTTTTCTTTCTAAAGAATTTAATCTATCTTTTTCTTTCGCTTTGATGTGACCTTCCTGTACACGTTTCATTTTTAAATACTCTTCTATTTGAGAGAAGTGTACAGGGGCAGTGACGTCAGAGCTTGCGTCTTCATTGATGGACAAGTCTGCAACGTTTGTCGTTAGGTCGTCAGTTTTCTGAGAAATGCCCTAAAATACAATGAACTGTTCCTTCGAAAGTCTGTTTTGGTGCTAATTTCTGTGATTTTACAGGCATTTTCATCGCAGTGCTTTTGAGGTCTGTGATGAAAGTGGTGGGTATTGCTGCTTTAATGGCAGTTAACGCATCCTGTTTGTGCTTTTGGAAACCTGTCTCAATCCTTGAGACTCGTTCTGTTTGTTGAGTCTGCACAGTCTCAATGGTATTAATTTTAGATTCTGAAGTCTGCACTTTATGGAATAATTGTTCATGCAATATTTTGGTCAGTTCATTCATAACAGTTCTATTTTGTTGCGACGTCGTGATTTGAGTATTGAAGCCTTCTATCATTGTTTGTGTGTACTGTTGGTATTTTGTAAGCATGATTTGTTGGGATATTGGTGTATCTTGATGGAACTTGTTAAACGTGGATTCTAACCGGGTTTTCAATGAGTCATTCGTAACGAACTGAACATTGCTGTTATGTGAAGCCGTCTCACGTGCTGCTTGCATCTCAGAACGACTTCCGGAACCTGAATTTACGGTTTGAAAAGATTTTTCGTGATGTGTCACTGTGGTGTATACTTCACTATTTGTTAATTTGGCAGTGTTTTCTGCATTGCTGCTAAGGTCATCCGTTGTATTGTTTGACGCTTCTAATGAGGCAGTAGAAACTTGTGTCTCATTATCTGTACTCATATTTTACGCTTCAGTCTCTGAAGCCTGGGAATGTTCTGGAGAGATAATCTCGTCACTAGTGGTGTCTGCATCTGGAAGTTCACTTAGGTCCCTAATGCGATTAGCGAATCTCGCGTGGTGAGCCATCGTTAGTAACAATCTGAAAAGTTCGACAGAAAATAATGCCTTACCATCGAATCTATCTCGTTATAAAATCACTTACGAAACAGAGATAATGATTTCTACTAACACAAGATAAATTGCCTGTCACTTAGCATCAGTCATGTCACACGGAAAAAAAATGATGTTCGTAACTTTTAGTCCTCGACAATGAGCCCTGAAATATGTCACACTCAATTTTTATAATTAACATGGACAAACAATAACACACAAATACTGTTGAAAAACAAAATACATTTATAATTAGTGAGAAGGCAGCGCAGCTGTAATCATTGTGTGTGTAATGTTGATCTGACTGCGTTTTTATTTCCAATGGTGTCGTCTAGCAACAGCGTTCGCCATATGTAACGTATATGCAACCAATATGTAATGTAGCTACAGCCAATGTTGCATATGTTCCTCTTTGAAACTGGACTCGGTAAGCAACCTGAGCTATCAGCAAGCTGAATCTAACCTGTATAACACTGCGTGTTGTGTGAGCGTCAGTTTCACTGTCATTTAAGCCCTCAACAGATCGTTACATGAAAAATTTATCTGACTGCGTTTTTGAAAAGGAATTTACAAGTGATACCGAATCTGACATGTGAACGGAATTTACTGGACTAGAGTACATAACATGATGTGGTGTGTCAGTGTCTCTGTTTTGGCCTAAGTTTTACACTCACCTCTTTAGATGACTGCCTTTTTCCGTGTGGTTTTCAGCAATGCGCAGGAGCAACGGCTAAAGCTTGTTGTTACTAAGAATGAATTAAATAAAAAAGAGTCTGCTTGGGTCCTGTTAACTACTAAATAACTTTTGATAAGGGTTTCATTAAGTCTATTTAAAACTTCAGAATCATCATGAACAAGTATTAATAATGGCAATGACAAATACATGTTCAATAATGGCTGAGTGCCAGATTAACAAATTATTTCAGTCTCAAAGTTACATTAACATTTGGTAACCACAGCATATTATTTAGACGTGGAGAAGAATTATTATTATTTGGAGAATAAGGAGGCTTCTTTTATTGACAAGCAAAACATGGGGTTATTGCAAACTCGGCCTAACAATCAGGAGCCTAACACAGAATTAGCTTTTGTGGTATGCTTGCAGATTTCACCTTGAATTCCATCTTCAGGCGTAGTTTAGCCATCTAAATTTCTCCTGGATATGTAAATAAAATCAGGCCTTGAATGTAGTAAGATCTGCCATTACCTACGTGAGGGCAGCGTGACACATCTTCTGTCTCCGAGCTCTCGACCGACACTACTCTTTCACTCTCGCAGACAGACTCGTCTCACAACAATGATTAGAATCGCGCTCCTAAGTTGCGCCCTCAGATTCTTACTATCGATATCTGAGTGCTTACACAATGCAAAGAACAGCGTTAAGTTGGATATATTGTTTTATGTAATGGATAGTTCTTATACACTCCTTACAATGTCAATGACAAAATTCACTATCCTAAGTGAAAGTGAAGAAGAATTACACCATCTGCTGAATGGAATGAACAATGTTATGAAGAGAATATGGATTTAGAGTAAATCGGAGAAAGACGAAAGTAGTGAGAAGTAGCAGGAAAGAGGACAGCGAAAAGCTTAATATCAGGGTTGGTGATCACGAAGTAGATGAAATTAAGCACTTCTGCTACCTAGGCAGCAAAATAATCCATGACGTGCAGAGCAACGAGGACGTAGAAACAGACTAGCACTGACAAAACGGCATTCTTGGCCAAGAGAAGTCAGCTAGTATCGAACACAGGAGTTAATCTGAGGAAGAAATTTCTGAAAATGCATGATTGAAGCACAGCATTGCATGGTAGTGAGACATAGACTGTAGGAAAACCAGAAGAGGAGGAAATCGAAGCGTTTAAAATGTGGTGCTACAAAAGGATGGTGAAAATTGTTTGGTGAGGAAAGCAACAGATGGAAAACAACGACAAGAAGAAGGGACAGCATGATAGGACATCAGGGAATAAGTTCTGCACAGGGTAGTGGGAGACAGATACTGGAATATATCCAGCCAATAAATGAGAAAGTAGGTTGCAGGTGCTACTCAGAGATGAAAAGTTGGGCAGAGAACAACAATTCGTGGCAGGCTTCATCAAACCATCCAGGAGACCGATGAAAAAAAAAAAAAACCTCTCATGCGTTGCTTATCATTTACCATGGAAACATATGGCTTATGAACAGCTGCTCAACTATTATGTCCCTTTCTTCCGAACTGTCTGCACACAAACGTTGTGCTAGCTGGACTTCTGGTAGCACTGGAACTCGTGAGTGATTCCTTCCACTGATTTTGTGTGTATTTTTTTGTAACCACCCTTTCCAATGCTCGACGATCCTTCTCCTTCACATGTGAGATCTGCCTGCTCTTGATTTAGCGGTGGCTGGGTGTTGGTTCCCGTTTACATTGCAGAATCACATCACCGATAGTCAACTAGTGCCGCTTGAGAAGGGGCTCTGATGGATCTGTTACTCAGATGACATCCAGTGCCTAACCCACGTTCGAAGTTACTCAGCTTGCCTGACCGCTGCGTGCTGCTGCTGTATGACCTCTAATGAGAATACTCTCCGCCTCTTTTTATACTGTCGGGTTCATATTTCGTGACTTATAGTGGTCAATTCCGTGTTACATAGAGGTATCCTGATAATTTTGATCTTATGTTTATATGTTCTTCAATAAATCAACTTTCTTCTGTTATTCTTTTTCTGACGTGGTATTTTCATAGAATATGCTAGACGGTTTTTCTAAGACTGTTTCTTGCATTTTAGTTTCTCCCAGACATTGTCTGGTGAGTTTACCCCTTAGCTCGATTCACATGATCGTCAACTTCATAGTTTGTAACGTTTTAACAGTATAACTGACATTAATCATGTGATTAACCCCAGGCGTACGCCTAAATTTTTTTCGTATTGTGAGGGAGATGAAGCTGTTACTATTTGCGTATGATATTGTGGTGTGGGGAACAAGCAGTAAGGAGGTACAAAAACAAATAGACGTCCTAAGTGATAAGGTCGAGAAATATGGAGTGAAATTTAATGTGGAGATGAGCGAGACCTTGGTGGTAACCGGAGAGGATAGAGAGGGCAAAGGACCAATTCATATCAAGGGACGGGATATTGAAATAGTGCATAACTTCAAATATTAGGGAAGCGTATTAATGGGGAATGCTCGTTTGGAGACAGAAAGAAGCAAAAGAATGCAACACAGTAGTATATTTTACCAGTGTGTGAGGGGCTTGGTGTGGCTAAGGGAAGTGCCTACGAGGTGCGCGCTGGTGCTATACAAGACTTACTTTACACCCATACTAATTTACAGCTCAGAGACTTGGACTATGACTAGAAGAGAGGAGAGTAGGATACAATCCAGTGAAATGATGTTTCTGAGAAGTATGCTAGGGAAGACGAGGAGAGACAGATTGAAAAATGAATATGTTAGGAAGGAAATTGGAGTGGAGAAGTTGACTGAGCAAATTGAAAAGAATAGATTAAAATGGTTCGGGCATGTGAAGAGGATGGGAGAGGGAAGAATACCAAGAAGAATGATGGAGTTCAAGATTGAGGGCAGGAGGCCAAGAGGAAGACTGAGAACAAGATGGGTTGATACAATAAAGATGAGTTTAAGGAGGAGAAACCTGCTATGGAACCTAATTGTGGAAGAAGAATGGTGGAAAGACCGAGTACAGTGGCGAAGTACCATTGATACACCATCTCGACCAGATGTTGGGTAGATGATGATGAACACTTAGGGCACATTTTAAAGTTACAAATGTCAAAAAGCGCGGGATGACTCCTCCTTGCAGTGTGAGTCTCACCAATTGAAAATGAATGGCGCTGTGCTTGTGACTGTACAGATCAGGTGTTGTAGGTCACTTGAGATTTTTGCACCTGTTAACAGATGGGACGAACTGTTCACACATCCCAAAAGATCATTTTCTCATGCGCGTACCTGTCAGTACTCACCGGCAGCGTTAACACAAGTAGGTGCATCATATCAACAATCCTTGTTCAGTAAATACATTTGCTTATAACGCCGCTTGGAAAAATAAAGTGGTCTGTGAATACACGAAGGGCTCTTCAAATAGAGACGTTACATCCGCTGAAGAATTTCAGATATTTTTTGTGGTAATAATAGATTATTCTCTCTAAATAAGCATCCTTCTGCTGAGACTTTATCTTTTGATCTGCAACCCAGTGTACATATTGTACACAACCACTCAGCTGAGCGCAGCCTGTTAGACACACACAAGCCGCTGGTCGCCTTCGTAGCAACTTATGTCCTCATAGGACTCAGTGATATCGTCTTCCCGGTGACTGTATCGAGTGCAGACAACGGCCGACACAAGCTGGCTCTTCGCCTCCTGCCAGTCTATAGGAGCAACCTGTCATCACTTTACAAACAAACCTTAACTGCTGCCTGTGACTGAAAACGAAACACCCAGAAAGGGAGGAAAAAATGAAAGGAACCTGTTGAGAGAGTATGTGATGTTACTTCAGTGATCACAAAATTGAGTCAAATTTACTAACTTGTGAGTACGAGATGCGTTCAATGGAACATGTTTTTTTTCGGCCAACTTCGGTTGAAAAGCTGCGGAATTTGTTACGGGACATTGTGGAATATCCCCGGTTCACCTCCTATAGTTTCATGAAGTTCCAATAGATAGCGGCGCTATACGTAGCATTCAAAATGGGGACTGTAACGGCGATGCGTTCCAAGCATAAATCTGTCACTGAGTTTCTTTTGGTGGAAAACCGAAGCATCACAAATATTTATAGGCGTTTGTGCAATGTCTACGGAGATCTGGCAGTGAACAAAGCACGGTACGTCGTTGGTCGAGGTGTTTGCCACCATTGCAACAAGATCGCACAAACATGTTCGATACCCAGCTTTTCGGCCAGCCGCACACGGCTGTTACTTCCGCAATGTTGAAACGTGTGACACTTTCATTCGAGGTGATCGACGGATCGCTGTTCAGAGTGGGTAGGCTTGTTTTGGGATAGGAGACCAGACAGAGAGGTCATCGGTCTCATCGGATTATGAAAGGACGGGGAAGGAAGTTGGCCGTGCCCTTTCAAAGGAACCATCCACGCATTTGCCTGGAGCGATTTAGGCAAATCACGGCAAACCTAAATCAGGATGGCCGGACGCGGGATTGAACCGTCGTCCTCCAGAATATGTCCAGTGTGCTAGCCACTGCGCCACCTCGCTCGGTGCTCGAAGTGGACATCTCTTCTGGTAGTGCTGACACACTCGTCGACTAGTTGGATACTCAAAGGTGTGGTCAGTTGGGTTCCTTTGCTTGAGACTTCCATCTGTCTGGCACAATGAAGGATAGATTTCACGAGAAGCAATATGTGGATAATATGAAGATTATTGATGCAGCGGAACATTGGCTCTGACATGGACCATTAGAGTGGTACCTTGCAGACATACACCCCTCCCCGTATGGTGGAGTAAAGCCGTCATGTTGAACGGATATTATGTTGAAAAGTAGGATTTTGTAGCCAAGAGAGTGGAGAATAATATGGGGTTTTTCAATACTGAATAAAACCAAGAATGTGTTGCATTTCTTATTGAACGCCCCTCATACTTGGGAGAATGAACTCACCAGTTAGACGTTGCATCCCTTCTGGCGTGGGTGCATGCATTGATTAGGTTGGGGAGGGTGTCATAAAGCAGTTTTATCCTTTCCTGAGCCAAGATGGTCCCCAAACATTAATATCCTGGATACTGGCGCTGGCCACACTCACGGTCTGTTAGAGACAGTTCTGGGGACCTAACTGGCACGAGAGTACCTCCGCATGACGCAGACATTTCATACAGACATGAGACTTGTTACGGACGAGCGTTTTTCTGTTACAAATGGCTCCACGACGCCGTCGTATGAGAGATAAAACATGAGGAGGCGGGATGGTCTTGATGTATGGATGTGCTGTCAGAGTACCCACAGTTACTACCAATCGCGGCCTGAAGGCATATCCAAGGTCTTCGCACACCAAGATGAGAGTATTAAAACTGCATTGACTCTCCAGAACATTGGAAAATCGGGAACTGGCACCATATCGCCGATATACAGGGCGGGCGAGAGGTCCCCATACCCCTAATATCGAGTGCTTAAGTGGCCAGTACATCGGTATGTTCATCATGCTGTAAACACGTTTCCATACGCCATCATGTTCTTGACATATTTTTCAGTATGTCCAGGGTTATAGTGCGAAATGCATCCTCAATACCACATCGCAGTTTTTCACTTGTAGCAAAACGCCGTGCAAATACATGCGACTCAATGACCCCCCTTAATGAATTGTCAGATGTGAAGTCAGGACTTCATGGTGGCCAGATTAACTGAGATGGTGTTGCTGATGACGCACGACCTATCCACCGTCCTGGAAAGTGTTAGGAACTCGTGCATTGCAAGCTGTAGTGAAGAGGCACCCCATCTTGCTGCAACTATACACGTTCTATGAGGCCCCTTCCCTCAAGGTGATGTATTAACTATGATCGTAACATGTGTAAATAATTTGCGCCATTCACAGTCGTTACAAATAAGTACGGTCCAAGTAGATGTCGTGATGTCATCGCTGTCATATCATTACCCGAGGCACATTCATTTCTAAAATGACTGTGTAGTGACGATTCTGTTTGAACCAAATGAGAATATTTGTAGCGCTTGAGCTGCAATAAATGACACACACATTTGAAAACATAACCTTAGCAAGGTTGTGTATTTGGAAACTGAGTTAACAAAGCAAGAAATGCTAAAACGCGTTCAATCCTGTCTGTACCCGATAACTCGTCTAAGCCGTCGGCACACGGACCGTGCTGTCGAACGTCAACGTCGAGCTTGCCGAGTTTAATGTGCTACTGAGCGCTCAGGAACGATGCGACTTGTGCATACGGCGCATGGGCTCCAACGTGATGTACGCGATCGCAACACCCTCCAGCGGCAGTTGTCGGCTGTATATGGCTCGTAAATGTCGCTGTGTACGAAATGGACTGGCGTAAAATTTCTAAATTATCTCTGTTAAAACATACTTTTCTCTCTTGTCCACATGCTAGTCGGGTAGTTCTTTCTGTAGTATACATAAATATAAACTTCAATATCCGTGAAAATATTGTAAGGCAAAAAGGAACTACAGTGCCCAGTCAGTAAGGACATCGGCTTATAAAAGTTCCATTACAAGTAGTGTGATACAAATTTACAATAGTTCTCCACGCAAGATAAAAATTATTTCATCATTCTCACTTTTTAGTAAAACCCTAAGGACATTCTTCCCTGATCACTGTTCCTACTCCGTAGCAGAATCTCTACATGTGAATTAAAAAAGAAAGAAAAAGAGGCCAAATATCTTACTGCAAGTAGTACAAGGTAGATTAAGCCAACCGAACAAACTCACCCCTGAAAAAGGGCGCCCCTTGTATTTACATAACATCGAATTTTATAGTATATACTTATATTAAAGTAATATAAAAGTATCAGAACCTATTAAAAAGCGAAGATTAGAATAAAAAATTCTTAGTGGGATGCTAACCATCAATATTTCAAAATGTTGCTATAAAACTACGATGTTACTCATTGTGCTATCGCAACGGCATGTGCTGAGTAATCATATCTAGCTTATTACCATCTCCTGAAAGCTTTAATTATAGCTATATGAATAACTGAAATTTAGTTATAACGAAAATAAAATGGTCATATGGCATTTAATAGCCGGTATATCCCCTTCGGGGTTCGACCGCCGTATTGAAAGTCTTTTTAGTTGACGCCACTTCGGCGACTTGCCTGTCAATGATGATGAAAAGGATAAGGACACACAACACCCAGTCCCCTTTCGGGATGCGAACCCGGGCCCCTTTGCGTGGTAGGCGGTAACGCTACCGCTGCGCTACGGAGGCGGACTTACTTGTAATAATTGTAACAAGAACATTGCGTTTTTAATGGATCTTCAACATGCTTTTATATTCAAGTTACACTAATACCACAGACTAACACAAGAATGCCTAAATGCATGTCATACCTTCCCACCGTGAGACAGACGCAGTTCCCAGGGGAGAAACGAGAACAGAAGCCGAGAGCAGAACCGTGTTAAGCTAGAAGGCCCTACGATAAGGTACGGACACCCACGTCGCCAGCTAACCGCTAGGACCCCCCCCCCCCCCCTAGCACATGTTAAAAGCTAGAGCCCTCCAGAAGAACAGTATAGATCTTACGATAACACAAAAAGGACCACACCAGCCGCAAGTTTTAGTGTGAGACTTTTTCACGTCTCTGTTACGTTGCAAACGTAAAAAACATTGCCCCACCACGAAAAGTAACCGCCAGGACTACCCCCCCAGCCCACGTTAAAAGAAAAGTATAACGTTTCTCATTGGATAGACAGAATTTTTGTAGCCGGAGCTTAAGGTTAACATTGAGACCCTGATTGGTCAGATGAAAACACAGCCAGATTTTTTTTTTTAAACCAACTTCGGTAAATTGTAGTAACGAGAAGTTAGGAGTAGAGTTGCTTCCGAGACGGCGAGCTGGATGGAGCTGTGCCGCCCGTCGCCCCCTGACGAACACCGACAAGGTAATGAACGCACGCGATGCCGCATTTTTGAGAGCATAAGGCTTCACTGAGAACTGCAGAAGTCTCATCTGTTACATCCCCTTTTTACGTAATACTAGTGTCGATCGTCAGTTAAAGCTCATGGTATTCACATTTGCTACGTAAGTTAAAATCTGAAACGCGATGATTTTTCTGTTATATAATTATTGAGAAGCCACATCAGCCACTGTAATTTACGACAAGTTAGATAAGTAATTAAAGATATTTTTTTGAGGGTCACTGTAGACCATTTTGATAGTTTTCTCTTTTGTGAAACTTAATTTAAACCTAGATTATAGATGTGATATGGCATAGGGCATCCTTCGATCCATTGTAGAACTTGGAAACCCATTCAGGGAATATTCGTTCACATTTTTGTTGAACGCAGTTGGTTTTTACCATCCTGTATTAAAACATTTCCTTTTATCAATAGTGCAATTTATAAACAATATTCTGTGAGTAGAATAAAAATTACAACGGTAAACTTAATTGCTTTCTCGACGTTATTTTACCAGCTAACTAAAAATAGGAAAGCCTTGAACCCCTTCCACTAAATTTAGTTAGTATTAAGATTCTTTTACAGGGAGTGCAGTGGAGCTGACGCTGAAATCATTAAGTATTTGGTTATATCATCGCTAGTAACACTGAACTCCTCTGAACTCTACGTGTCATGTGTGGTCTGGCGTCTCCTTACCAGCAACAGGTCCCAGGTTCAAACTAGTCAATTCCCTAAAAGACACGCTCAGAGCGTCGTTGCGCGAAAGTGGTAGGGAGACACGACTTAGAACAGACAGACACCACGCAGAATGTTAGACTTTTACCACGAACTGACTTTCTTCTGCCCAGTTTTCTGGTGCTCAGAAACGGGAAGTACACATACATTTTTTGTACGGGCTTCAACTGGAAGCCAATATAGCGCCTCACAGCTCTGCAGCGAATGGAGATGGCGTGCATGTGACGTAGGTGGCGTTGTGCATGGTACTGGTCAACGTTTAACCGCACGTTCAGGATATCTGACATGCTAGAGATAGCTCTGCTCGTTCGGAAAGACTTCCACACCATGCCAGAAACTCAGCACGCTCAACGTTCAGACGCACCGTCCGTGTGCCGACGGATTTACGAACCCCGATCGAAAGATCTGATCTTACGGTCGTTTGTCATGTGATCTTGCATTGTATGCCGAGCTCCGAAGCGGTTTTGAGTGTCAACTTGATAGCAGATCGTTCAGTCGCTGCAGAGACTCCGGAACATGTTTCTCCTCGTGTGTTCTACCCTGCACTCACACGTCTTTTCTAACCCAGATGTGTTGACTCTAGCGGTGGAGTCTTATTACATCTTCCCTGAAGTGCTCCTATAGTCTATCGCTGTGTGCCCTGTGTGTTGTCGTTCGTGCACCCACACACTTGTCACCAAACGCTCCTCAATCGTGTAACTACGACCGCCTACATCTGCCATGGCTACAAATGAAAACTCGATTGCGATTGCGACTGCGACTACGAAAACGTGAATTCCATCGAGTGATAAGAAGTAACGTAGCTACCAACCTACATAATAGAATTAACCACTAAAGAGGGGGATACAGGGGTACGGAGGTTCTCGCCAACCCTCGCCGATGCTGGTCATCCGCGATAGTACAGAAATACGATTCGTCGCTGAACATAGCGCGACGCCACTCGTGGGCAGTCCATGTTTCCCCGTCGCGGCACCAATCCAGGTGCAGCTGTTTGTGTTAGGGCGTTGATGGCACCTACATATCGGACGGTAGTCATCGACCAACGGTGACACAAAACGTTGCACGGGGACCATTACTTGTTCTGAGATGGCAAGCACAGATGTGAAAAGGTTACGCTGTGCTGGATGATCCTCTGTTGTGGTGGTCAGACGTGATCGCCCGGAACCATGACGACGGACGTATGTGCCACCACGTTCTTATGCAGTCCAACATCGGGCCACTGTCACGTACGAATGCCCTACAAATTTGGATATTAGACGATTCGACCAGCTGGCCAAAGCGAGATCCTAAATGAGGCCCATTTCAAGGTCTATCAGATGGTGATAACGCTGTGAAGGCTGCAGATGTCACAGTTAATAAAATGTTCCGGGTTATTATGTCGTAGTCGAATAGATTTCACCTTAAAACCCAACGCGTCGTTCCCATCTGGGCAATGTTCCGATTTTTCAAGATTTTTTCTATGCGAGAAAATACGAACCCATCCGGAAGCTACAATATCACCTAAAATCGGTCAAGGATGCTCGCCAGCCGCTGGAGAAAGCAACAATTTATAGGATTCCTTTTACTTGTGGGGAGGCGTTCGTGGCTACTAGAAAAAGAACGGCGAAAAAAACGACAAGAAGAGCACAAAGGCAATTGCAGAAGAGGGGAGACTGACAGATCAGCTGTTGCAGAGAATGCTTTGCAGCCAGGAAACCACCACATCCATTTTGATAGGACTTAAGTACTGGCAGCCACAAGCGATAACATTAAAGGTTACGAAGAGACACTACAGAGATTGTAAAACACCTCAGGAATTTCAGTAGGACGGAGGAGGGCGTCAAATTGAATGACATCCGGAGTCCGGAGCTAAGGAAGATTTGTACCAGTCTTCCAGCATGGAGTGACAGCAACAGTGGACGACGGCAGTTGACAACAGCCAGTTGCGCTAGCGCATTCAAAACATGTGACGTCACGCGACTGCGCGGAAGCGGAATCTTGCTACAGTCAGTAACGAGCCAGGGTGTGAATCGGACATTCAAAGAACCTACGATTCCTCTTGAATACGTCCTGCGCAGGTGGGGATGAAACATTGGGTTTTCTGGTAAAATCCGTCCGACCAGGGCACAATAGCGCGGAACATTTTACTAATTGTGATGTGAACGCTGTTTCAGACTAGTACGCAGCATGTCCGTCTCATTCTCAATGACCACTCAACATCTTACGTTGTCTGTGCCCTTTGTACGAAACACGAGCACCACTGATAGATTCTCGTGGTCGTTCTACATCAACAGCTACATGTATACTCTGCAAATCACTTTCAAGTGCTTGTTAGAGGGTTAATCGAACCACTTTCACATTAATTCTCCATAATTCCAATCTCGTACAGCGCACGGAAGAAACGAACACCCATATCTTGGCCGAGCGGTTCTAGGCGCTACAGTTTAGAACCGCGCGACCGCTACGGTCGCAGGTTCCAATCCTGCCTCGGGCATGGATGTGTGTGATGTCCTTAGGTTAGTTAGGTTTAAGTAGTTCTAAGTTCTAGGGGACTGATGCCCTCAGAAGTTAAGTCCCATAGTGCTCAGAGCCATTTGAATCATTTCTGAACCCATATCTTTCCGTGCGATCTCTGATTTCACTTATTTTATCGTGGTGATCGTTTCTCCCTATGTAGGTCGGCGTCAACAAAATATTTTCGCATCCGGATAGAAGGTTGGTGACTGAAAATTCGTGGGCACATTCTGCCGCAACAAAATACGCCTTTGTTTTAATAATGTCCACCCCAACTCCTGTATCATTTCAGTGACACTCTCTCCCCTATTTCACGATAATACGAAAAGTGCTGCCTTTCTTTGAACTTTCTCGATGTACTCTGTCAATCCTATCTGGTAAGGATCCCACACCGCGCAGCAGTATTCTAAAAGAGGACGGACAAGCGTAGTGTAGGCAGTTTCTTTAGTAGATCTGTTGCTACATTTTCTAGGTGTCCTGTCAATAAAACGCAGTCTTTTATTAGCCTTCCCCACAAAATTTTCTATGTGTTCCTTCCAATTTAAATTGTTCGTAATTGTAATTCCTAGGTATGTAGCTGAATTTACGGCCTTTAGATTTGATTGATTTATCGTGTAACCGAAGTTTAAAGGATTACTTTCAGCTCTCAAATGGATGACCTCACACTTTTAATTATTTAGGGTCACTTTCCAATTTTCGCACCATACAGATATCTTTTCTAAATCGTTTTGCAATTTGTTTTGATCTTCTGATCACTTTACTAGTCGATAAGGATAGCGTCATCTGTAAACAACCTAAGACGGCTGCTCAGATTGACTCCTAAATCGTTTGTATACACAGAAAAGGGCCTGTAACACTACCTTCGGGAACGTCAGAAATCACTTCTGTTTTACTCCATGATTTTCCATCCGTTACTACGAACTGTGACCAATTTCACTGCAAGCCTCTTGTGTGGTACGGTGCCAAAAGCCCTCTGGAAATCTAGAAATACGGGATCAATTTGAAATCCATTGCCAATAGCACTCAACACTTCGTGTGCGTAAAGAGCTAATTGTGTTTCACAAGAACGATGTTTTCTAAATCCGTGTTGACTGTGTGTTAATAGATCTTCGAATTAATTCCGAATGTTCGAACATAATATATGTTCCAAAATACTGCTGCATATCGACGATAATGATATGTGTCTATAATTTAGTGCAATTGTCCTACTACCTTTCTTGAATATTGGTGTGACCTGTGCAACTTTCCAATATTTTGGTACGGAACTTTCGTCGAGCGAACGGTTGTATATGATTAAGTATGGAGCTGTTGTTTCAGCATACTCTAAAAAAAAAAAAAAAAACTTAACTGGTACACAGTCTGGACCGGAAGACTCGCATTTGTTAAGTGAGTTAAGTTGCTTCACTACTCAGAGGATATCTATTTCTACGTTACTCATATTGGCAGCTGTTCTTGATTCGAATTCTGGAATATTTACTTCGTCTTCTTTGGTGAAGGAATTTCAAAACACTGTGTTTAGTAACTCTGCTTTGGCAGCACCTTCGTCGATAGTATTTCCAGATCTATGGCACAGAGAAGGCGCTGATTGTGTCTTTCCGCATACTTCATATACGACCAGAATCGTTTTGGATTTCTCCCAGGTTTCGAGACAAAGTTTCGTTGTGGGAACTGTTATGAGCATCTCACACTGAAGTTTGCACCAAATTTCGAGCTTCTATTAAAGATCGCCAGTCTTGGACATTATGCCTCCGTTTAAATTTGACATGTTTCTTTCGTTGTTTCTGCAACAGTGTTCTGACCAGTTTAGTGTACCAAATGTAGGTCAGCTCCATCGTTTGTTAATTTATTTGTTATAAATCACTCAAGCCGGCCGCGGTGGTCTCGTGGTTCTAGGCGCGCAGTCCGGAACCGCGCGGGTGCTACGGTCGCACGTTCGAATCCTGCCTCGGGCATGGATGTGTGTGATGTCCTTAGGTTAGTTAGGTTTAAGTAGTTCTAAGTTCTAGGGGACTGATGACCACAGCTGTTAAGTCCCATAGTGCTCTGAGCCATAAATCACTCAACTGCCGCCGATACTATTTCTCTGAATCTAAGCCACATCTCGTCTACACTTCCATTGTTAATTTGGAAGGAGTGGAGTTGGTCTCTCAAGAAGACATCCACCCAACAGGTAAAAGTACAAGGTGGATTTGAAAAGTCCATGCAAATTCCGAGAGATGGCACCACCGGCGCGTATCGAGGCCAAGTTCTTTGGAAAGACCGCACACCAAGTTTCAGCCAAATTGGTCCATTTCTCTGTGTTTGGCATTCGTGTGAATTAAGGAAGTCAAGTTATTGTCAAAAAATGGACGAAAGAGAATTTCGTGTGGTGATAAAACATTATGAAAGGCAAAACGCAACAGGAGTCATAAGAGAAGCTTGATAAACATTACAGTGACTCTGCACCTTGAATTAGAACAGTTTATAGGTGGTTTCAAAATTTTAGGTGTGACCATATGGGCACAAGTGATGCTGAACGTTCTGGACGCCCTGTGGAGGTTACTGATTAATGTATGGCAGAATAGTTAAGTTGCATGAGATTGCTAGTGCTGTGGGCAACTGGAATGAATGGGTAAATAATATTTTGGATAAACATTTGGACATGAGAAAGCTAAGCGCAAGATGGGTTCCGCGATTGCGCACGCTTGACCAAAAACGGAATCGTTTGAAGTGTTGCAAGGATGGTTTGCACCTGTTCATGAAGGATCCGCAGGACTTTAACCGTCGTTTCGTCACTGTAGATGAAACATGGATACATTTCTATACTCCTGAGACCAAACAACAATCTAAACAATGGGTTACGAAGGGAGAATCTGCACCAAAAAATGCAAAGAACATTCCTTTGGCCGGAAAGGTTATGGTGACTGTCTTTTGGGATTCGTAAGGGATAATCCTCATCGACTATCTGGAAAAGGTTAAAAATATTATAGCTGAATATGATTCATCGTTATTGGACCATCTGAAAACCGAGCTGCAAGAAAAACGCCGGCTACTGGACCGCAAAAAAGTCCTTTTCCATCACGACAATGCACCAGCAAACACCTCCGCAGGTGTAATCGCAAAGTTAATGGAAACAGGATATCAACTCGTTTCACATCCCCCCAGTTCTCCAGACTTGGCTCCCTCGGACTACTATTTGTTCCCCAATTTGAAGAAATGGCTGGCAGGACAAAGATTTTATTCAAACAAGGAGCTGATTGCAACAACTAATAGCTATTTTGCAGACTTGGACAATTCCTATTATTCGGGAAGGGATCAACAAATTAGAACAGCGTTGGATGAAGTGTGTAAGTCAAAAAGGAGGCTATGTCGAAAAATAAAAAAGGTTTACCCCAAACATGTAAGTAGTCTTCATTTTTGTACGGACTTTTCAAACACCCCTCGTACAACCGACAGACACGGTTGTTTTCATTCGGTTGCTCCCACAGACCAGTTTGACTCAAAAGAATGTATGAATAATCCAACTGATTCGTATAACTACAAGAAAGTAAGTCGATTGTTTTCATTTGGTTGTTCCCATCACCAACTAGCACCTCCCACCGTATGTCAACTTTTCGTGCTATTACGCACCTAACCGTCTTCCGTGCTGTATCTTTCCAGCCACTGCGGGGTATATGCAGAATCTCCTTTTTTTGTTACTTCAGGTTATCGTAATCGTTTGCTATCTTTCTACCTTTAATTTCTGTCATTGTTAGGTGTCCTTTCACTTGATATAGTCTGCCGGCCAAAAATTTTTTTACTAGTCAGTAACTGTGTCAGTATATTACTGTTTTAATTTAGTGTCCTCCATTCCATGGATTCCACACGGATACGCTTATCGGCTTGTTACTCAACCAGCTTTACAGTTTTGACATTTATTCATAATGGAGTGAGGTTGAATGGAGGCGGCAGGGTGTGAGAAAGAGTCGGGCGGGAGGGGGGTTGGTTGTTTAGTTCGTTGGTGGCCCTATTTTGATCTTTCCTTAGTCATGTCTTTTGTTTTCACTCATTATACTGTGCGCCCCCGGTAGCTGAGTGGTCAGCGTGACAGAATGTCAATCCTAAGGGCCCGGGTTCGATTCCCGGCTGGTTCGGAGGTTTTCTCCGCTCAGGGACTGGGTGTTGTGTTGTCCTAATCATCATCATTTCATCCCCATTGACGCACAAGTCGCCGAAGTGGCGTCAAATCGAAGGACTTGCACCAAGCGAACGGTCTACCCGACGGGGGCCCCTCGTCGCACAACATTATTATTATTATTACTCATTGTACTTATAAATGTTTTTTTTCTCATAGTGCGCCACCGTACTATTCGCTCTGATGTCTTCTTTTATTTATTTTTACGACTTCCCGTCTTCAGGAGTTTGAGCTTTGACTAAAAACGTGGCGTCTTGGTGCGCTAATGTGATGCTGTTCTAAGTACATTTTAATTTTGATTTTTCTGCCTGTTTAAATACTTTACACTGAATTTGCAAAAATATTTAAAATTTAAAGGATTCTTATATGTATTCGAGCGTATGTATTAGATGGGATACTTTCCTTCTTATGTTGTTCATCTGAGGATGCTGTTTTAACGCAACGAAATCAGTTGTCACAGTAAAGAAATCATCAATTACAGCAATCTTGCAGTTCATTTTACTTCCACTGATTATGAAGTTTAACGGTTGTGGGTGTCCTCATTACAAAGTTCTATGCGAAATAGAGGCAATGCAGGAACAGGCCTAATAGTAAATAAGAAAATAGGAATGCAGGAGAATTACTATGAACTGCATTGTGAACATATTATAGCAATCAAGATAAACAGAAAGCCAACACCAGTGATATTAGTATGAGTGTATATCACAACCAACTCCGCAGATAGCGTAGACATTGAAAGACGGTATGATGAGATAAACGAAATTAATTATTGTAGTCGCAACATCAACTTATCGGGTTGGTTTTCTGTTTCATCTAATCACTTGTGCCTTACTTACTGCTGTGTATTTCGATCTTAAAGGGGCATGGCGAATAATACAGTTGTGGTATGCTATACGCTCTGCCGCTGCACCGTTGTAATACAGGGTGATTCAAAAAGAATACCACAACTTTAAAAATGTGTATTTAATGAAAGAAACATAATATAACCTTCTGTTATACATCATTACAAAGAGTATTTAAAAAGTTTTTTTTTCACTCAAAAACAAGTTCAGAGATGCTCAATATGGCCCCCTCCAGACACTAGAGCAATATCAACCCGATACTCCAACTCATTCCACACTCTCTGTAGCATATCAGGCGTAACAGTTTGGATAGCTGCTGTTATTTCTCGTTTCAAATCATCAATGGTGGCTGGGAGAGGTGGCCGAAACACCATATCCTTAACATACCCCCATAAGAAAAAATCGCAGGGGGTAAGATCAGGGCTTCTTGGAGGCCAGTGATGAAGTGCTCTGTCACGGGCTGCCTGGCGGCCGATCCATCGCCTCGGGTAGTTGACGTTCAGGTAGTTACGGACAGATAAGTGCCAATGTGGTGGCGCTCCATCCTGCTGAAATATGACTTGTGCTTCTTGTTCGAGCTGAGGGAACAGCCAATTCTCTAACATCTCCAGAGAGTGTGGAACGAGTTGGAGTATCGGGTTGATATTGCTCGAGTGTCTGGAGGGGGCCATATTGAACATCTCTGAACTTGTTTTTGAGTGAAAAAAAAACTTTTTAAATACTCTTTGTAATGATGTATAACAGAAGGTTATATTATGTTTCTTTCATTAAATACACATTTTTAAAGTTGTGGTATTCTTTTTGAATCACCCTGTATTACCGGGAGAGACTGCAACTCCTCAGTCTGCGCTCGTGTGTCACAGCTACCCACGAGACGTTGGGGTACGGTTGCACATCTCAGCCTTCCAGCGCGACGTGTAAAGCTACATTGTGGAGGAAACAATCACAAGCGTGTACGTACGGTTTTGATTACATTTCCTTCGCAACACGAGAAGGTAATTTTCCGTGCTGGAAGCGTACAGCAGAGAACTATTAGCAGTACGCCAGCGCCGATGCGCAGCAGAGGAATCTCTACTGGAATCTCATTACACAGCCGACAATGTGTGCGCCGAACTGAGTCGAACAGAATCCAAACACTGCGTATTTGAGATACCTGTATCCCTTGCCGTCCTGTCAGCGCTGAAATTTCCTAATCGTAAAATAATGGGTCGATAGCAGTTCCGTACCCAAGTGTCAAAATCGAATGAAGCAATTTTCATATAGGGAGTCCGATAGTCAGACGTATATTTCGAAGAAACAGAAACGCGTGAAATATGTTTAACGTTGTCACCTCTCCTCGGCAGAGAGATTTGATTTGGATCGTTACCCGATACAGTTCGTCACAATTTGTCCACCCCCCCCCCCCCTCCCTTCCCGCCAGTCTCCTCGTTTTACAGTTTCAACCAACGTGCTCAATTATTTAGTGGAAATATTCTAACCTCTTTTTCCATACAGTTATTGCCTTCTACTGCTGTCTCTAAAGCATCACGCAAGTTTTTTTCTGATGCGTTAACACAAAATGGTTCAAATGGCTCTGAGCACTATGGGACTTAACATCCGAGGTCATCAGTCCCCTAGAACTTAGAACTACTTAAACCTAACTAA
Organism: Schistocerca piceifrons; assembly: GCF_021461385.2. Classification (NCBI taxonomy): domain Eukaryota; kingdom Metazoa; phylum Arthropoda; class Insecta; order Orthoptera; family Acrididae; genus Schistocerca; species Schistocerca piceifrons. Next base: position 182,533,279 of record NC_060138.1, on the reverse strand, counting down.
CCTAAGGACATCACACACATCCATTCCCGAGGCAGGATTCGAACCTGCGACCGTAGCGGTCACGCGGTTCCAGACTGCAGATAGTGTATTGGTAACTTTATCAGACTACCTAATTTTCAGCATTCTTCTGTAGCAACACATCTCAAATGCTTCGATTCTCTTCTGTTCCGTACTTCCGGTACTCAGCTAGTCTTTTAATTATTCCCCATTAAACTATCCTTTTTTCCAAAATCCCTGTTTTCTAAGGTTTAAGTTTAGTTTACAGTTCTCATGCCACATTGCACATCGTTTTGCACGTTTGCACGTTTCTCTCTCTAGCCTACTCATTTTAACGATTTCTTGACAGTAATATGAATTGTAACTTATCCAGTCCACAATTTTTATCTGTTCATTAAAGGCCACATTGAAGAAAATGATATACGCTGGACTTATGATCCTTTACTGTCCGAATACGAAAAAATATGAGTCGTACAAAACGAGCTAGTCGTTGATGGAAAAAATGCAACGTTAGAGCGTAAAATTGCATTAGTGTTTGGAGAGAGGATTGTCACATTTGTGACAGTCCCATTATAGAGTTAATCCAGGTTTCCTGAAGTCGTGTATTAGAATAGCTAATTAATCTCACAGTTTATTTACGCGCATCCCATGTTACCGGAATTGCTGCATTTTTAACGTATACATTTCAGGACAGATATGTTAATTAGAGATCCACATCGCAGATTAATTATTTACGACATGAAAGCCAGGAGTTGAGTCATATCTGGAAATTGGATTAGCGGTACGAAGTTTCGCACTCTCAGCGTTCTATTATTACGCCATATAATCACACGAAACTAATGCTGCGCAGTGCATCGGTGATTATCTCCTGATCGACGCTACGGTAGTTCGTTCGTTGCTTCCAACGCTGGACCAGCTTCTCGTTTATCGATTAATCTGTCGGTATCCAAATGTTTTTTACATTTTTCTGCGAGCAATTGGATCGCTAATACGATGAAAAATGGTTCAAATGGCTCTGAGCACTATGGGACTCAACTGCTGAGGTCATTAGTCCCCTAGAACTTAGAACTAGTTAAACCTAACTAACCTAAGGACATCACAAACACCCATGCCCGAGGCAGGATTCGAACCTGCGACCGTAGCAATACGATGAATTCAGCGTGCTTTTTCTCTATATACCGCAAAGTCTGAAGGAAAGAAATGAATGTCATGGACACACAGTGAAGTATACAAGGTGATCTTCGGAATTTCTGTATGAAATAAGAGTTTACAATCGAGCTCATCCACTGAAGTATCAGTAATGAGCACTTGTGCGAAAGCTGCAGTTGATTTTCAGTTCTTCTTTATCGAGGGGGTTTCGATATAAAGTGTCGAGCACATCCACTGAATTCAATGCACATAAAAAACGTGTCACAAAAACTTAGCTTTCCCAAGATATTAATGCAGATGGTAGTAGAGTATCGGTGCCATTTCTGGCCGAGACGAGGATATTATCTCAGGCTTACAGATAAGACTTCCTGGAACCCCCCCACCCGCCCCCCCCTCCGGCATGTGGCGATGTGGTACTTCTCGAACTTACGCGAATGAAGGTTACCCATCCACTGTACTGCTCTTAGCTAAGGTAACGATATACCACGAGGTCACGCCTCCCTGAGCCAATACAAATCAGGCTCCCAGTCGTCCACTCCTCCACCCCTTTTCATTACTACAGCCTCATCACTCTTGTTACAGATTCGATAGTGATACTAAGCACCAGCATTACCCTTCATAGAACATAGCGGCATTAAATGTGAGGTAACGCAGTTTGACAACACATTGCACGAATGAACTACAATAAAATGATGATGTCATGGCATTCACTGAAAGCGTCCCCACCGGCAATTTCTATTTGATATGATTTTACTGATCCTCCCAAAAATCTGTGCCTCCATACTAAGATATACCGGGTTGTTATAACTGAAATGCGTCTACCCACGGAGGTCCAGTGTGGGCTGTAGTCTTCGTATTGCAATGGAACCTCGTAGATATGCCAATGCATTAATGTGGAACCAATCTACGCTGGAAAAAAAACAGTTACAGTTGTGGCCACCAGGTGCGTATCTGACGCTGTGCACTGTTTGAAAGACGGCATAAGTCATAACGCGACTGAATAGTGTAACTATCAAGAAGAGAGATCGTGCGCTGCATTGAGACAGCATCGCGTACTGAAAAATATGAGGAGTAAGTGATGTCATTAAATGGTTTGGAGAAGATGATAATGAAATTCTAAAACACGGGTGAGCTTGGTGTGGCACCTGAAACGGAAAGGTGTCATATACCAGTGGAAGTTATCGACGAGATTGCTGTTTCTGAAACTGAACACGCACCATGTGCGCGGGGCAGTGCCATGTGCTAGTGCTCATGCAGTGTCATGAGAACTGTCCGTCCTATGGTTAACAGTGCAGAAAGTTCTTCAGTCCTTTTTACAGTGGCATACCTATAAGATGAATTTGCTGTTTGGTTTCTGACACAGCTCGAAGTTAATGACATGTGGTCGGGCACTATTGTGTGAAGTGACGGCACATTTTACGCTACAGTGAATTCACCATTACTTTTGGTTCGCTCTTCTTTGAAGAGAATACACCCAGAGGGCCTGTCAGCTGTACTGTGATGTCAGCACGTTATTGAGACCACTTTGTACAGCAAGTGATTCTTGCTTTGGAACAGGATCACTGCGTGCAAATCACAGTTTTCAGGCAAGGTAGAGCAAAGCCTCATTTCACTCGCCTACTTTTTTTTTCATAAGGGCCTGAGAGAAGGGTCGGGGGCAAAGAGGGCAGGGGTCGTCTTCCGAGGCCTGGGCTCAGTGTCCCGTTCGCGGCCTCCCAGCGCCAAGGAAAGGAAAGGGGTTCCATAGGATCTAGAGAACTTTATTGGATGAAATTCTCTTATGTATAAGTATACATCTATATATGTTTCCCATGTACTTATTTGGTTTTATATTATATATATCCTACTATCGCCACCAGAAGCTTCCAAGTCGTCTTCGCGTAATGAATGTAAGGGGGACTCCCTCTAAACCGTTTGCTCTGAGGATCAATCGTGTGCCGTGAATCATTTTTAAGTGTGCCTTCTAGTACTCGGAACGCCCCAATGGGCAGGATGATCCTCGAATACTGCACCTAAATAGTTTGATGGTCGTGTACGGTACCATGCATGGTGGCGGAACGCCTCATGAGTCGTTGTGAGGTGGACCCACAAGTCCAGATCGTTTTCGGGAGCGGCTTGCAAAATGTAATACAGCACCATGCCCTTCAGCCAGTTGACGGCGTTCGTTCTTGTAGTGGGAAAGTAAGCGGTATCTGGGTGTAGGAGTTCGTCTGGCGTGACAGACTCTGGCTGTCGCCGCAACAGGAGCGCCAGCACACGTTGTACAAGATCCCAGCATCTGCCTGTCACAGCACATGTCAGGCGGTGCGCATCCGAATCGACGACAGCACAGCGCGGGCACAAAGAGTCATCGGTGAGATGGATGGAATGGAGGCGCTGGCGTGTGGCTAATTTACTGTTCACCACCATATACCACAGGGAACGAGCGTACGTTGGCAGGTATGGGGTCAGGACGGCTCGCCACAACACCCTGGTCCAGCGGATGGTTGGATGTTGTTGTTCGACGATGTTACGGGGTTGCCGTGGCTGATAGATGCGGTAGTGATCTCTCGTGCTCGGCGTCCTCGTCGCCGGTAGATCCTCGGTCACGTTACTCAGTTCGACCAGAAAATCGATGATGTGGGCAAGACACGGAGCTATGTGGCCCACAGCGACCGGTGGACGAAGATCTCGCGTCGCGGCGGTCTGTAGAACTTCCCCGCCAAACTGTTGTTGGTCGCAGTCCATGCGAGCCGCATCGTCCGTAGGTACAATGCGCGCGAGTGGTTGTGGACGTGAGTCAGCCCCAGGACCGCTGCCAGTGGAGGCCTCTTTAAAGTAATGTACGCCGCCTGGAAAGTGGGGGCAACGGCGGCTGTTAGCGGGAAAATGTGTGCAAAATAATTAAGTTTGGACGCTAGGTAAGTGTTGACGTAACGCGTTCGGAGAATCATATCCATATTGCGGTATCTGTTATCACAGAGCAGCGCCCGTGTCCTTTGTAGTAGCCGGCGATATGTGGCTCTCGCAGTTCGGCGAACTGTACTGAAGAACTGCAACCCCAGTGCTTTGAAAGATCTACTTAATGCAACCTGCCACGAATATGTTATTTCCAGAGGTTTTCCAGATGTTTGGCCTACAACATCACCTGATCTGAATCGGTGTCATATTTGGCTCTGGAATGTTTAAAAGAACTCGTTTAGCAGGCACACGTTTGGCCAGTACCTGACGCGAAGGCCAGTTTACAGCAATACGTAGCTCAGATTTCACCAGAACTGCTGTGGGCAACTGTTGATCACGTCGTTTTACAGATGCAGCCTTCCGTCGTCGTCTCCAGTTCTCATATTTAACAAACTGTGTAGGTGGCACTTAATAATATAATCAACACTTTGCCTATCTCACTTGTTTGACCACTTCTGCCCCTAAGCCAGTACAGATGAAAACGTTTATATATGTCCTTCTTCCATTCACCATGCTGGATTTTCACCTGGCGGCCAGAACTAGAACCAAATTTGTCCAACGTAAATCGATTCTGCATTAACGTATTAGATTATCTAGATTATCTACGAGATTTCGCTGCCATGCGCTAATTACAGCCCACGATGGATCCCTGTGAGTAGCCGCACTATAATTATTATCGATATATAAGATTTTACTGTGCCTTATTCTCACAAATATATGCTTATGTACTACAATAAACAGTTAGCAATACATGGGACGTTAACAGATGCGGATTTGTCAATTTCTGCAACGCATTGTTTGAAAACAAATGTGCACTTGTCCAGTGCATAGTCTACGTTCTCTCTGCATTAATAACGTGTGACACTGTGATAACACGTTTTGGTACACGATCACACTGTCGTGAAACATTACCCACTGCAGGGCCAATCACTGAACAAAACTCGTCACACAATCGACACCACCAGACAGCAATCCAGGGAACCCCAAGCGTCTTCCCAGCCCTGGCAGTCAACACTGCCGGATTCAACCTACCTCAAAGTACATGATGTGGACGCCATGCCTCGTGAAAGACCTGAGGAATTACCACGCTCTGAACATTCAACCCGCCATAGGACAGGATAGGAACTGGTAGAGAAATGCACTCTGTTAAAAACGTACAATAAAAATATATATGTGTAGCAGTCTGCAGCATCCACACATACTGATGGACGTTACCACTGTTAGGTGGTCTTGGTGTGATATTTTGAAAGAATCAGTAGGCTTAAAGCTGTGTTCGAGGTATCTTAAGTCAGTAATTCGCCTCGACCTCGATCCACGTGTATTTTTTAGTGTGGGTGACTTTGGAAGCTCTTTGGATGGAAGTTTATTTTTTTCTGGGCTGATTTGGTGGGGAAATCCGAACCACTGTTGACTGCTAAAGAAACTTGGTAGAGGAAGCAATAAGAGCATAAATATTGTTATACATTTACACATAGGACATGGAGCCGGCCGGAGTGGCCGAGCGGTTCTAGGCGCTACAGTCTGGAACCGCGCGACCGCTACGGTCGCAGGTTCGAATCCTGCCTCGGGCATGGATGTGTATAATGTCCTTAGGTTAGTTAGGTTTAAGTAGTTCTAAGTTCTAGGGGAGTGATGACCACAGCAGTTAAGTCCCATAGTGCTCAGAGCCATTTGAACCATTTGAACCATAGGACATGGAAAAGAAATTTGGGTAATACGGAAAATATGTAAAAATACGAAAATTTGAAAATTATAGAAAATAGGTTTAATGAGCCAATAACGAAGCTTAATGTATATAATCGCACTGTAGCCGTTTTTCTCTTAGGTCAGTATCCACTTGTGGAGAGGTAAATTATATCCATAAAGGCAGTAAAGACTAGCTGGAGGTATAGCTCACCTGGCAAAGTGCTAGACGGTCAGCGCTGAACACAGGGTGACAGTTACTGAACTATATAAAAAAAAACGTAAATTCATTACAAACTACGGCGTACACACATTTTGTTCAACATGTAAACGTCACTATAGATATTCTGATTTAGGTTATGACATGTTCGATACGCTTACCATCATTGGCGATGATGTAGCGAAGACGAAGAGCGAAATTTGGCATGACCCACTGTCGGGACATAGATGCTGTCGATGACCTCCTGAATGGCTGCTTTCCGCTCACCCATGGTTTTAGAGTTATTGCTGTACACCTTGTTTTTAATGTAGCCCCACAAAGAGGACTCACATCTGTTCATATCCGAGAACATGGCGGCAAATCGGCCCATACCAGTGGCCTCTGAGTACCCCAGAGTCAGAATGTGGTCCCAAAAGTGCTCCTCCAGGACATCAAACACTCTCCTGCTTCGATGGGGTTGTGCCCCGTCTTACATGAACTACATCTTGTCGAAATCAGGGTCACTTTGGATAACGGGTACGAAATCATGTTCCAAACCTTCAGGTACCTTTCGTTAGTCATCGTGTCATTAAGGAAAATCGCACTGTTTATTTCGTGACTGTACAGTGCACACCATACAGTCACCATTGAAGGTGAAGAGACTTCTCGATCACGAAATGTGGTTTCTCACTCCCCCAAATGCGCCAATTTTGCTTATTGACGAACCCTCCAAATGAAAGTGGGCTTCGTCGCTAAACCGAACCATGCATGCGCAGAACCAATTCCCATCATGCCCCCCGGCCAACAGTGGAGTGTGAACGCAAACCGTTCAGAAGTCATGACGATTTTATTTCATATAGAACAGTAACTGTGACCCTGTATGATCACACCACGATATTAATACTTTTTCGAAAAAAAAATGATCGTTAAGGTTTCATGGTTTTAGAGCTAAAATGTAGGATTTATGCGGAGAGGATCTAGGTAACTTACGGATTGTCTAAGAAATTTGAGAAATGAAACAATTAACGGCACTTTGGTGGCTCACTCTAGATATCTTCACATTAGCTTGAAAATTTGTAGAAGAACTGATTTCTGCACTTTAGTGCAAACTAGGAAGACATGCAGAATGAGATTTTCACTCTGCAGCGGAGTGTGCGCTGATATGAAACTTCCTGGCAGATTAAAACTGTGTGCCGGACCGAGACTCGAACTCGGGACCTTTGCCTTTCGCGGGCAAGAGCACTTACCCGCGAAAGGCAAAGGTCCCGAGTTCGAGTCTCGGTCCGGCACACAGTTTTAATCTACCAGGGAGTTTCTTAAGAAGACATGGTTAGCTCAGACGAGACAGGTGCTAAACATGAGTGCTATACACTAGCAGGGTGTGGATATGCCTTACAAAACTGAAGATTTTAGTGGAGAATCTGTTGTTGCTAGAAGAAGCAAAGTAAGTACAGTATATGACTTAAGTCTTTAATGGAACATTTGTTAATGGCAATAGGTAGTACCATACAGCAACACTCTACCGAAAAAATCAGCTGTACACGATCTCTTGGTGGAAATTTATGTTACAGACCTCCATTTTCTGCTGGGATAATTCCCTATTGGCCTATGCTTTTAACTATATATCTACAAACCAGGACAAAATTCCTTACGTGAGTTACACGGATATTACACTAAGTGCTACATTTTAGGTGTGGAAACATTTTGTTAAAGTTTAGTAACACACAGAAATTGCATATCGAGATGGAAAAAATCAAAGTTGGTTTTGGGGGTGGTGTACTCAAAAGTCGCAACACCCTTCTGTGGTCCACTGCAGAACGTGATTGGAGGTTTGAGCCTGAAAGACGTGGTTCATTGACTTACTGTTACACGTGTGCTCTGGTAGCAGCAGCATCGAGGCTCCATAGAATCTGTGCCACAACTGGAATTGATGTGCAAGGTTACGGCTTTATCTAGAATGATTTATCCAGTGATCACATCGTAGTCATTAAACAAGTAAAAGGTGTACCTCGTCCGTAAATGGCTGGCAATAGATGCTGGAAGTCATACGAGTACTTGTGACATCCTCCAAATGATACGGGTGTTCATCACCAGTCGTATGCCTGCCGGAGAGGTTTCTTTCATGATACGGTTAATTGAGCTGAAACCCAGTTTACTTTTGATCAACAGTATTAACTGTATTGCGTTAACCGGTTTTCGGCTTACAAGGCTTCTTCAGACAGCCTGAAAATGGCCCTATCCCACTTACGGCATGAGGCAGATAAGGAGGTCATCTAGAATATATGTAGAATGAGTAAATAAATATAGTGAAGTTCGGGTGAATGTGAAGAACTTCCTGACCTACGCAAGTTATTATCGACGTTTGTTCAAATGGTTCAAATGCCTCTGAGCACTATGGGACTTAACATCTGAGGTCATCAGTCCCCTAGACCTAGAACTGCTTAAACCTAACTAACCTAAGGACATCACACACATCCATGTCCGAGGTAGGCTTCGAACCTGCGACCGTACCAGCAGCGCGGTTCCGGACTGAAGCGTCTAGAACCTCTCGACCACAGCGGCCGGCTCGACGTTTCTAGTTGCCGAATTATGACATCAATTAAAAAAGTAATGGGACCTTGTACTTTTTTCTGTGGTATTGGACATAACGTGCGTTGTACTTTGACTCATATAAAGAAAATGACAGTGCAGCAAACCATTGTCATATCAGGACAGGAGATCCAACACACGTAACCTGCACAGTACCAAATGGATGCAAACACAGTTACTCAGTTGTGGTATGGAGGTTTATCTGTGCCCCTGGAGCCTATTACACTATTCCATACTATTATAGCGATCAGGCAAATTTCTCATGAAGCTATTCAGATTTTCACAGTGTATACGATAGTCGAATAAGTGGATATGGTTTTCGGATGTAGTGATTGTCGCCCGAGCAGCAACGAGGTATGCGGAAAGCTTCCACAGTATGTCTCTGCAGATATTATAATAAAGCAGAAAAATTCAAGGAACGAGAAATTAAAGGAACAAAATCCGTCAGCGTAAAAGAACACCAGCTGAGAGAGATACTACTAAAATTTGATCAGCCGTAACACTAGCAGACGACACTAAATGGTTGTCTGTGAAAGTGGACCAGCCAAAGAAATGTTTTGTGAGTAGTACAAATTTCATCCTACACTCATTTAACTCCGTAAACAGCTATAGGCAATGACTTTCATAATCGGTGACTGGTCTTCGAACGGTACCTACAAAAACTGCAAACTTATGTAGTCTTTTTTGTGCAAGAAATGAAGTATGGTTTTCAAATCCTTGGGAGATAAATGGATTTGTGATTTCCCGTCAGAGAGGTCACAGTTCGTAGTAATTGACGGAAAGTCATCAAGTAAAACACAAGTGATTTCTGGCGTTCCCCAAGGTGTTGTTACAGGCCCTTTGCTGTTCCTCATCTATATAAACGATTTGGGAGACAATCTGAGCAGCCGACTTAGGTTGTTTGCATATGACGCTGTCGTTTATCGACTAATAAAGTCATCAGAAGATCAAAACAAACTGCAAAACGATTTAGAAATGATATCTGAATGGTACGAAAATTAGCAGATGACGCTACATAACGAAAAGTGTGAGGTCATCCACATGAGTGCTAATAGGAACTCGTTAAACTTCGGTTACGCGATAAATCAGTCTAATCCAAGAGCCGTAAATTCAACTAAATACCTACGTATTACATTTACGAACAATTTAAATTGGAAGGAGCACAGAGAAAATGTTGTGGGGAAAGCAGGACGCTTAGAAAATGTAACAGACCTACACTACGCTTGTCCGTCCTCTTTTAGAATACTGCTACGGGTGTGGGATCCTTACCAGATAGGACTGACGGAGTACGTCGAAAAAGTTCGAAGAAAGGCAGCACGTTTTGTATTATCGCGAAATATGAGAGAGAGTGTCACAGAACTGATACAGCATTTGGGTTGGACTTCATTAAAAGAAAGGCGTTTTTCGTTGCGACGGAATCTTCTCACGAAACTCCAATCACCAACTTTCTCGTCCGAATGAGAAAATAGTTTGTTGACACCGACCTGCATAGGGAGAAACGATCACCACGATAAAACAAGGGAAATCAGAGCTCGTACGGAAAGATACAGGTGTTCATTCTTTCCGCGCGCTATGCGAGATTGGAGTAATAGAGAATTGTGGAGGTGGTTCGATGAACCCTCTGCCAGGCACTTAAATGTGATTTGCAGAGTATCCATGTAGATGTAGATGTAGATAAATTTCGCGGTATACACTACAGCTCAGTCGAATATTCGCGGTGGCCGAGAGAAGCTAATGAACAATGACCTTGGTCTGTCGACGTGTGGTGCAGTTTTTCAAGAATCGCATCTTTGGTTTTTGTTGTACTGTTGAATTTTAAACATCCACAATGGTGTAAAGTCCTCAACAGATACACTTCGCGCAGTTATTGGTAGACGTCCCATTGGGCGCACGCAATCCGTGTGGTGGTAACATGACGGACCCAGAACGAAATTTTCACTCTGCAGTGGTGTGTGCGCAAGTTTCGTAACTTGCTGGGAGATTAAAACTGTGTGTCGGACCGAGACATGAACGTGCAACCTTTGCCTTTCGCGGGCGACTGCTCTACCGACTGAGCTACCCAAGCACGACTCACGACCCATTTTAACATGACAGACACAGATGTTCTGCCAGTTCCGCACAGATAACGACATAATTTGTTAAGTGAAGATTCGTCCTGGGATACTGTATGTAACAACTGCTCGACCTGTTCACGTAACTCTGTAAGAGGTGTTGCTTGACGAGTCACTTCTCGTCACATCATATCCCACACGTGGTCGACTGGAGACGAGATAGTGGTGGCCAGGAAAGTCGCTGCACCTCTTGCAGAGCACGATGAGTTTCACGGGCAGATTGTGAACGAGCATTATCCTCTTGGAACAACACATCACTTTCCTGTTGCAAGAACGGCAAAAGAACGGATGTAACACCACCCTGCACGTACCAAGCGCTGGTTAGCGTCCCCGCCAGGAACACCAAAGGTGAACGATAGTCGCGGATTATCGCACCCCAGAACATAAAGCCTGGGATGGGGCCAGTGTGTGTCTGGCGAATGCACTCTACTAGACAGCGCTCACCAGGTCTACGCCGCAAGCGCCAACGTCCATCACTTGCGTTCAGGCCGAATCCGCTTTTGTTGCTGAGGACCACAGCGACACGCCATTCCACCTTTCAAGTGATAAATAATGAAGGAAAAGATAAAAATTCTAAGAGGCCGAATGTGAACCTAATCATTCAGAACATTGATGGAATAAGACTCAGTTGCACATTTTTTCCCTGTCTATCGATTGTGGTCAAATGGTTCAAATGGCTCTGAGTACTATGGGACTTAACATCTGTGGTCATCAGTGCCCTAGAACTTAGAACTACTTAAACCTAACTAAGGACATCACACACATCCATGCCCGAGGCAGGATTCGAACCTGCGCCCGTAGCAGTCGCGCGGTTTCGGACTGAGCGCCTCGAACCGCTAGACCACCGCGGCCGGCTATCTATTGTGCTGAAATGGTCATTTGAGAATTGCTATCGTGACATATTAGCTGACTGACGGTTTCAGTTGGATAAACACTTTGTATTGCAACTTCACTTCTACGTTGACAATGCACCCTGAGGTGTCGCTAACACCTGTATATTAGTATATACTGGCGTGCTACGCCCGACCAACAGTGCCAGGCTCGCATGCATATGAAGAACAACTACTGTAATGTCTACGTGTTCAAATACCGAAGCACTCATTTACTCAGCAGCACAACTACTGAAATTTTGGAGATAATTGTACAGCTGTCATAGTCTTCTCGGACTAAATACAGATCAGTGAACATACTATCTTCTATGCAGCGTAAACCCTTCTCCATGATGATGCTGTGCTTTGAGGATGAGCAGTTGATCTTACGTGGGGCTCGTCGTCGGCGAGCAACGCAATGTACCTGAGTTGTAACTGCGACTGCGGCTGGAATTGGAACAGCCGGTTAAGCCGCAGAGAGGCTTATTCAAAGTTTCCACTCTGTTAGCGACCTCTGTGCTATTCTGGAATTTTCTAGTGGACTAGTTCCGCCTGGCGTTCAGGCTGTCCCGGTTAACCTCTAATGCTGGAGAGAAGTCTGGCTTGCAGGAGTATCGACTCGCGGTTACAACATTTTGCCATAAAACGATGACGAGTCAGAGACTTTGCGAAATACCTCTAGTACTCGAATAGAGGCGTGTATTTCATCCCAGTCCTTAAGAGCATCCTAGTACCTGTTATGGAAATGGCCCCACGGGAGGGGAAAGAATTCATTGCGCCCTGTGAGTGTTTTCTGGTATGAATCGCTAGCTAGGTGGACGCCAAACTAAGAGCAATCGCAGGCATTGACTGCAACCGTGGGATTAATCGTTCGAGAAACGTAAATCGCTGTGTTATATCTAGACTATTAGGAATATTAAAACATAAAGTTAACAAGGAAACGCCGACGACTCCCGAAGACATGAAACTTCCTATGAAATGGGCTTGTGCTGTGATACGTCCAGATGCAATTTGCAGGTGCAGCACTAACTGTCTAGGATGCGTTATAGTGTATATCAAGGGCTAAAGATCAACATTTTCCACAGATGATTAAATGGTCGTAATAATTAACACACTTACCTCTCCTGAGGAAGGCGTTTCCTTAAGTTTGGAACCGGAGTGTAGATGTCTACGGGAGCTGTTGTCCTGGCTAGGTGATAGTGCTTGTTTTGGGCGCAGTTACCTTGCTACTGTTTCAGCTTGTGTTACGCCTCTTCATAGACTTACCAGTTCCACAGATACTAGTGAATAATTCGATTAAAAAAATTCGCTGTCATAATGCGGCACTTACAAACGTTAAAAAATACTTGCGTTGGTTGGAAAATTCGAGGTCTTGTCCTGAGTGGAAAACTTCACCGCGGAATATTTAGTTGTTCTAGATCTATTTGGGATGGCCTGTCTTGGCAGCACAGCCGTGTATTTAAAGCTAGTTAAAGGGGGAGGCAAACAACGATGTATAACTACGTGACAAAGCAGAAGAAACCGTTCTGGCGCTGCAATTAGTGGTCGCCAACAAGCAACGGAACCCCCTCCCCCACCTATTCTTGTGGAGGGGGGGGGGGAGGGCACAAACATCGACGTTACTCTAGTAACGCCAAACCTTGCAACAAAGATAATGGACTGGACTGTATGGGATTAGGACACAACAAGCGACCATAACTTAATAACCTTTTCCATATGGGACAGGGAGTGCCACTGTGACATGGGGTGGGGAAAAAAATATAATTACAACGAGACTGACTGGGACGGCTTAGTGAGGGTGTGCGACATACCGATATTGCCGGAGGGTGATGAGAATATAGAGGAATACGCTGAAGAACTGGTGAAAGCAGTTACCAGGGCGATGAGGGCAGCTGTACCAACCAGGAGGAGAGCCATTGCGCCATCACCTTCACCATGGTCAGCCGAACTGGGGCAGATGCGCCAGTCTGTAAGGAGGGTGAGGAGGTATTACCAGCGAAGTGTCGTCTGGGAAGAAAATCAACGGTGGCTGCAAGCGTGCAGATAAGCCAAAGAACAGTTCCAACAGGAGCTCAGGGCAGTCAGGCTGAGGAGCTGGGACAAGTACATACAAAGCCAATTCGCTACTGACCCTTGGGGTGTCCTGTAGAGGTTAGTTTGGGAAAAAAATAAGGTCGCCTATGGTGTTATCTGCCGTTAGGGATGCGGACCGGATGACTGGGACATGGCGGGAAATTGCCGAGGTCCTCCTCCGGGTCCTGTTACCTGACGATAGGAAGGAAGACAGATGAACAACAAAGGATCAGGAGAGAAAACCAACGGGTCTACGTAAATAATTCCATGGTTTATCCCTTCTCTGAAGAGGAGGTAGGTGCCCAAATAAAGGACCATAAGAAAGGCAAGTCTCCTGGCCCAGACGGATTACAGCGGAGGTGGTACAATTCCTCACCCCTGAGCTGGTAGCACTTCTCACTAAGTTATACAATGAGAAAGTTTCCATCCGTTTGGAAAAAAGCAAATGTGGTAATAATCAAAAAAGGTCCGGATAAAGACCCTAAAGAAGCGAAATCTCACAGACCTATCTGCTTACTGGATCTGCTGGGCAAACATTTTGAGAGGCTGCTAGCAGACAGACTGACAACACACCACGTGCTGTGTGGGATGAGTGACAGACAATTCGGCTTTTGGTCAGTGCGATCAGAGTATGACGCAATCGCTCTGGCTGCGGATGTCTGTGACTCTCCCTCGCACAACTACATTGTCAGTATCATGGTGGACATCAGTGGTGCCTTTGACAACCTTTCCCTGCTTGCGGATAAACAATTGCCCAGAGCCGCTATATGGCTGTCTTAGGAGCTATTGTGAAGACAGGGAGGTCTGGCTATCACCCCCTAGCTGAAGAATTAGCAAGAAGATAACAAGGGGGTTTCCTCAGGGCTCTGTCCTGGGGCCTCTCTTCTGGGATATCACCATGAACCCCTTCTGGATGAGTTAAAGAGCAGTAACGATGTGCTAGAGGTCATAGCCTACGCAGACAACCTCCTCCTGCTGGTTGGCGGCCGTAGCCGCGAGGACTTAGAACCTAAAGTTGAAAGAGCTATATCTATTTTGACAGCATTATGCCACTAAGCCAAAATACAATTGCGCCAAGCAAGTCCACATACTTGCTACTAAGAGGACAACTTATTAGGAATCCAACTGTTAGAATTAAGGGCTCACCAGTTCTTCGGCGCCGTGAGGCCCGATATCTAGGTATAGTCGTCAACGAGAGGTGGAACTATGCATCACACATTGACACCGTAACTCAAAGATCATTAGAAACGCTAGAAAACATAATTGGTATTGGCCACAAACGCTTCCATCTCCCAAACTACCTAATTAAATTACACCATAACAGCATCCTAACCTCAATCGTGGGATACGGGTCAGGCGTCTGGGCACACAGGCTCACGAGGGTTTTGCCTGCTATGGCAGTGAAACATGCTCCTGCGCTCGGTATGGGCATAGAGAACAACTCCTGGGGGGGGGGGGGGGCACTGCTCTGTCCTCTTGATATAAAAATCAGAGAAAAGGCCGCCTGGTACTGGGTGAAGAAGAAAAGAAGGAAACGAGGGAAAAGATAGTGTAAATAATGGGAGTGTACTTCGGACATAAGCCTGGAATAAAAAGAAGAGGGGAAGAATTGTGGCCAGAGCAGTGGGGTAATGATGAAACGGGCCAAAGAACGTATGAGTTGCTGCCACACATTGAGGAGCGATTACAGCTTACATATCTTAAACCAACCAGAGGACTGCTCCACTTCATTATTGGACACGGACCCTACCCGACATACCTAGGTCGGTTCGGGAAGTGGGCTACACCAACGTGTGACTGTGGCGCCGTGCAAGGCACTCCAGACCATGTGGTGTATGAGTTCCCCCTCTTCGACGATGTTGCAGATGAACATAGACAACAAATTCCTAACCATGACACGCAGCACCTGTTCATGCATGAGAACACCTTTCACTTCCTGAGCAAACTCTCAGATGCAATAACCATTAAAGTTCTTAAAGAATTTTTAAGGAACAATCGATAATATTTAACACCTGAATTAGACTACGTGCACCTATCCTGTTACGCCGGGGCTGGACTTCACGGTTGGGATCCGCCATGTCTCGGATTGGGGTGGAGGGTGTGCACTTTTCACCGATCGTGACACGCACCGACAATGGCAGTGTAGATAAGAAATAGGTTAGTTGTAGGATAAGATAGGAAAACCCCTTAGGATAGCACCATAGTGATTAACGTCTCTGGCCAGCCCAGTGCCAGGGTTACACCCACTGGGGTTAGCTCGGTGGGCAAGGCCAACAACAACATAGGTTTGTTAAACGTTGGCACACCTGTAACGCTGCAGGCAGTGTAGATTATATATATATATATATATATATATATATATATATATATATATATATATATATATATATATATATATCAGGTGATCAAAAAGTCAGTTTAGACTTGAAAACTGAATAAATCACGGAATAATGTAGATAGAGAGGTACAAATTGACACACATGCTTGGAATGACATGGGGTTTTATTAGAACCAAAAAAATACGAACAGATGGCGCTCCATCTGATCAGAATAGCAATAATTAGCATAACAAAGTAAGACAAAGCAAAGATGATGTTCTTTACAGGAAATGCTCAATATGTCCACCATCATTCGTCAACTATAGCTGTACTCGAGGAATAATGTGAACAGCACTGTAAAGCATGTCCGGAGTTATAGTGAGGCATTGGCGTCGGTGGTTGTCTTTCAGCATCCCTAGAGATGTCGGCCGATCACGATACACTTGCGACTTCAGGCAGCCCCACGGACTGACGTCTGGGGACCTGGGAGGCCAAGCATGACGAAAGTGGCGGCTGAGCACGATATCATCACCAAACGACACGCGCAACAGATCTTTCACGGGTCTAGCAATATGGGGTGGAACGCCATCCTGCATAAACATCGTACGTTCCAGCAGGTGTTTATCAGCCAGGCTGGGGATGATGCGATTCTGTAACATATCGGCGTACCTCTCACCCGTCACGGTAGCAGTTTTGCTGTCCAGCGCAATCTGTCTGACATTTTGTGATTTTTTTTTGGTTCTAATAAAACCCCATGTCATTCCAAGCATGTGTGTCAATTTTTACCTCTCTATCTACATTATTCCATGGTTTATTAACTTTTTAAATTTATACTGACTTTTTGATCACCCTATATATATATATATATATATATATATATATATATATATATATATATATATATAGTAACAACTGTAGAGAACCACTCACAATGAACTTGCAACCAAGATATATGTACAACAGAGTAATAGTCGAACAGAAATGCCTGTAGTGGTGAAATAATAGTACGACTAGAATTATCATACCTGTAGTGTTAGCAATTAAGCTGCAGTAATTGTAGTATGATTGTAATATTAGGACCCAGTAATGTAGTAAGGTAGTCCGTTGATATGTATATTAGTAGTAAATTTTGAATAAAGAATTGAAAAATCAAAAACAACGATGCATTCGTGTGACGAATGGTTTGCCGTGTGTATTTGATGTGGCCGCCCGCACCCAGCTTCACGGACTGTGTAAGTGGCTGGTGCACATATTTCGAGTGCTCGGCTTTAAAAAAGCGCTGCTCTCTGCGCAGCGGCTGGCGCCCTGTGTGGCTGAAATACGAGGCAAGGGTGAGCGGCGGCTGAATCAGGTACTGCTGTTAATGAGGTGTACTGGAACGAGCTCTGTCTCACGACAAGTGATGAATTACAAAGCACAAAGGGCAGCCTCTGAGCCCGTACAATTTACTACGGCCGTCACTTTAAATATTAAAACGCAGTCCCTATTTCTACTCATCGTGTCACTTAAGGCTTCGCAGCTGGATGTATACAACATGCTTATGAGAAACTTTGTTCGTTCTATTAACTCTGCACAAGGACGCACCAGAACTAAAAAATTGACAAAAAAATGAAAAATTTTCGTACATGAATATCTTGACGTATTTTGCATCTGTCATGAAAGGGAAGCAGTGGTTGGGAAGGGAGTGAGACAGGGTTGTAGGCTCTCCCCGATGTTATTGAATCTGTATATTGAGCAAGCAGTAAAGGAAACAAAAGAAAAATTTGGAGTAGGAATTAAAATCTACGGAGAAGAAATAAAAACTTTGAGGTTTGCCGATGACATTGTAATTCTGTCAGAGACAACAAAGGACCTGGGAGAGCAGGTGAACGGAATGGACATGGTCTTGAAAGGACGATATAAGATGAACATCAACAAAAGCAAAACGAGAATAATGGAATGTAGTCGAATTAAATCGGGTGATGCTGCGGGAATTAGATTAGTAAATGAGATTCTTAAAGTAGTAAATGAGTATTGCTATTTGGGGAGCAAAATAACTGATGATGGTCGAAGTAGAGAGGATATGAAATGTAGACTGGCAATGGCAAGGAAAGCATTTCTGAAGAAGAGAAATTTGTTAACGTCGAGTATAGATTTAAGTGTCAGGAAGTCGTTTCTGAAAGTATTTGTATGGAGTGTAGCCATGTATGGAAGTGAAACATGGACGATAAATAGTTTAGACACGAAGAAAATAGAAGCTGTCGAAATGTGGTGCTACAGAAGAATGCTGAAGATTAGATGGGTAGATCACATAACTAATGAGGAGGTATTGAATAGAATTGGAGAGAAGACAAATCTGTGGCACAACTTGACTAGAAGAAGGGATCGGTTGGTAGGGCATATTCTGAGGCATCAAGGGATCACCAATTTAGTATTGGAGGGCAGCGTGGAGGGTAAAAATCGTAGAGGGAGACCAGGAGATGAATACACTAAACAGATTCAGAAGGATGTAGGTTGCAGTAGGTACTGGGAGATGAAGAAGCTTGACCAGGATAGAGTAGCATGGAGAGCTGCATCAAACTAGTCTCTGGACTGAAGACCACAACAACAACAACAACAATCAGTCTGAAGTACAGCGTTTCGCATGCATTCCATGTTCTGATTTCAGACGCTAGATTCGTTATACCGACATGTACTTGGAGTTTTCGTAGTGTTCCGCCCGTTGTATTGCACATGGCTGACACAAGCTCCTATAATACTGAAGTACATGTGGTTGATAAGATAATGGCATACAAACAACTACGCACGAAGAAGGAAAGGAAGAAGTTTAGAGTTTTTCACAGTTGCTGATCCAAGAAAATTGTACTAAAATATTTTGTGGTTTTACACATATCAATTTTCAGAATTCTGTGCTGTTGTATATTTCCAGACCGATCAGTGCTATACTCCACTTCCGCTGCTCAGATCTACAAGAAGAAACTAGTTCGCTTTTGAGACGAACGTGCTTTCAGAGTTAGAGTGAACGACATCGCATCTCAATCTCTAGTGATGCGGTGAGGTACATACTGCTTGTTTTTGTGCAATTGGCAGACGAAAGGCAGAAATGTCCAGAGATGTATGAACTGAAGTCTTGGTAGTGTCGATAACTGTACAACACCTAATTCATGACGCAATTCTTCAGGTGGCCTTAAATCGCCGAATCAGTCAGACTACAATGCCGGGAAAAATTATACCATTTTAGATGTTTCCAATTCACTCAATATTTTTTGTTGCAATAGATCTGTGGAGTTCACGAAATGATTTCATTTAGATATCAGTAGCACAAGCGGTTATGCGGTACCAGGTATCGACCCATGCTGAAACACCCATCTTAGTACGTGGTGTAGCCTCTGCGGCGGAGTGCAGTCGCTGACTCTGGCGTCAAGTCGATCATACAGATGGTGAATACTGTCCGCAGATACGTTGTGGTAGTGCTGCTCGACTTGTTTGCGTAGTTCTGAAAGAGTTCTTGACTGACGAGTCGATTCGCGGAGTTGTAGACACTTGTGAGAAGCGGCACATGTGAGAAACTGGAATGTGGCGACACTTGTGAGAAATCCGGGATGCTAAGGGACCGCCACAGGGTGTGTCGCAAATGCTGTGCCACTACCTGCTCGGCCACTACCTGCTCCTCACGTGGAGCGAGGTAACATTATTTCAGAATTTTTTGGGCAAGGAAGAGTAGCCTTAGTCAAATTAGAAATCGGAGCTGATTTTGCCCCCACGATATCACGTCAACCATTAGTTGCAGCACAGTTATGCGTAAGACCTTTTTCATTGGAATTTTTGTTCTGATTAATCATACATAGGGCATAATTTTCACTCAACCTCATACTTCAAAAGTGGTTGAAATGGCTCTGAGCACTATGGGACTTAACATCTGAGGTCATCAGTCCCCTAGAACTTAGAACTACTTAAACCTAACTAACCTAAGGACATCACACACATCCATGCCCGAGGCAGGATTCTAACCTGCGACCGTAGCGGTCGCGCGGTTCCAGACTGAAGCGCCTTTAACCGCGTGGCCACACTGGCCGGCCAACGTCATACTTTACAGACATTATAGAAACCGAAAATGTTTTCCATCTTTCATCCCCTCACCCAGAATTTGATATGATAGGAGTGGCAACTTTTTACCATATAATAAGAGGAGCCAACTAAAGAATTTGGTTCTCGGTAGAAACTTTTTCTTTAATTATTTCGAAATAAACCTCAATTTTTCCGTACCACGCGGGGAACTGTACTGAGGTCTAATGTGAGTCCTGCTAGCAATTAGCGTTAAGGAATGCAATTTATGTATTGAAACAAGATGTATTCATCGTCCACTCAAACAGACATTATTTCTATATTTCTCTACACAAAAATGCCGATTGTGATTGTTAGAAAAGCTATGACTTTTCAGTCTTCATTAGTGAATCTTTTACAATTTGCAAGAGATATTTAGCTGACTTTGTGTCGTTTTCAGGGAACACCATGAGGAGGTAGTCTCTCTCCGTCCCGCATTATATTTATTTACAATATTTACAGGATGATTATTTATTTAGAATTTTTACAATAGGGCTATCGGCGTGAACTTAACCCCTTTTCAATATTTACAAGTGTTGCTGTAGCTTCAGGCATTTCCCTTTTATTGTAATTTCTGTGCATAAGCCACGCAAGTAAGAAATGATTTTATACTGCCGTCAACTTGAAGTCTTGTAAGGGTCTTAGAAACTATCTCATCTGTCTTAATTGTGGACTTCCTTCTTCTTTTCCCACCTACATTTAAAACTAGTCAGTGCCCATGATATTCTGCGCCTTCTAATGGTTCTAATGACTCTGAGCTATATGGGACTTAACTTCTGAGGTCATCAGTCCCCTAGAACTTAGAACTACTTAAACCTAACTAACCTAAGGACATCTCACACAGATCCATGCCCGAGGCAGGATTCGAACCTGCGACCGTAGCGGTCGCGCGGTTCCAGACTGTAGCGCCTAGAACCGCTCGGCCACTCTGGCCGGCTGCGCCTTCTCTGACGATTTTTTTACTAAGGAGTAAAAATTTGGATGAACCTTCGAAATTAATCCTCCGATTCCATACTTCTGAAACATTGTTGGTGCGGTGACGCCTTCCCGCGCAATTCCATATATCTCTTGGCATGTCTATCATTAACCAGCCATTGTTCAACAAAATAGTCGTAAATATCCTGCAGTTTTTCATTGTCTGGCCTGCTCTCCTGAATGCATAGCTACCCATCATCTAACATGTCCAGGGGAATTTGAGCCAAAACGGAACACAATCTTATGTGGAAACGAATTTCTTCGTTTTCCTTGTAGGCAGCAACAAGGCCGCAATTCTGCCTCCACAAGCACTGATTGAAATGGTAGTTGCAGCCATTAATATTTGCATCAGGAAACGAATGTGTTACTGATTGGATGATTGCAGCTTCAAAATCGATCATGACAGCTGTAGGATTCCATCCAGGTACGCCGCTCTCAGCAGCCGTGAAAAAGCGATCGTACGTTTCTCGCTTTTTATTGGGTAGCAAGGCGTACACGGTTGGAACTGTGTTTCCTCCTCAGAACTAGAAATATCGGCATGAACAATAAATAACTGTCCAAACTGCTTGCTGGAGCTTTTGAACGTTCTATCGACAAAGAACGAATTGCAGTCTGTTAAACAGGATTTTCCCCTTTCGCTGGCGAACACCAATATCCTATCATTTGGTCCTCTGTCGTCATCTGCAAGTAAAAAGTGGCTCCCATCCTTAATTAGCAAATGATGTTCTTGCAGAAATATTCCTGCTGCATCGGTCGGATCTTGTGTAGATCCCATGCTTTTTGCCTGATGCGTTGCAGCGATCGTCTTGCACTCTTGTGTGACGGCAGTGCTGTGATGATGCAGAACTGAACTGCGGTGTGCTACCAGTTCGGTGTCCCTGTAGACCGCCCGCTACCTGTTCGGTCGGGTCTCCTCGCAAATGTCGCTTCTCACAACTGTCGCTCCTCACAAGTGTCGCAACCCCGATTCGCGTCTCATTATATTCACACGTGCCCGATTGGAGACAAGGTTGTGATAGAGCTGCCCAGAAAAGTTGCTGCACGTCTTTCAGAGCACGAGGAATATCACAGACAGTGTTTGCGAGAATTATTCTGTTGGATCGACACATCACCTTCCCGTTGCAAGAACGGCAAAAGAACTGGTTAATACCATTCTGGACGTACCGAACATTGGTTAGCGTCTCCTCCAGAAACACCAAAGGTGAATAACAGTCCCAGAGCAAAAAGCCTGGGTGGGGCCAACGTGTCTCGGTCGAATGCATTCTACTGTAAGTGGGCTGGTTCTGTGTTGGCAGCGCTGTGTAGTGCTTTGCATTGGATCTCTGACTGCGCTTTCTTTGTAAGACACTCTGTGGCTGGTCGGATTCGTTGTTGGAATTTAATCGCCGGTACTGTTGGGCAGTCCCCAGCAATAATGGGAGTACTGTTGGGCAGTTGGAGGTGAACAGCCGGCAGTGATGGATGTTAGATGTGAGAAGTTAGCATTGATGGAGGCTAGAGGTCTGAAGTATTAGCGTAGGCTACGATCTGTACAAATTCGACTTGGAGATTTAGTATTATTCATGATTATATACCTTTGTACTAGATGTCAGTAACGTTTAACTGGATATCACATTATTAAGGTAAAAAATACATTATTAGGTTTGCAACAAAATCTGTCCTTTGCTAACCACATGCATATTAGTAGTTAGTGGCTTTAGTAGTTAGAGCTGGCAGTATTGACGCTCGCTGTGTTGCAGTAGTTCGCGTAATGAAGATTTTTGTGAGGTAAGTTCTTAATGAATTATATAGGTTATTGTTAAGATTTCTTTTTAGTTAGGGCCATTCTTTTGAATTAATTATTTGAAGTTAGGTTGTATTTTTTCTTGAGCAGTCAGATTGCGTTGCACTGGAGTATTGTGGGTCAGTGTTGACATGATAAGAAAAAGTAAAGAGAAAGAGAAAGTAGGCTCAGTACGTACAGATTTACTCAGCTGTTTCAGAATCAAATAATATAGAAGTTTCATCTTCTCAGTCATTCTGCAATTTAAGCATAGACACACTCATTTAAATAAACAAGTTTCGCTACGAGACAGCACTTACGGGCTCAGCGTCGTAAGCACAAATGACCATCACTAGGGTGCTGAAGACCACGGCGACGCGCCATTCCACCTTCCAAAGATGGCCGGAGTGGCCGAACGGTTCTAGGCGCTACAGTCTGGAACCGCGCGACCGCTACGGTCGCAGGTTGGAATCCTGCCTTGGGCATGGATGTGTGTGATGTCCCTAGGTTTAAGTAGTTCTAAGTTCTAGGGGACTGATGACCTCAGAAGTTAAGTCCCATAGTGCTCAGAGCCATTTTCCACCTTCCAAGTGATCCTCTGACGGCCCTAGTGGAGCCGTGCACATCGATGCATCTTATAGTCCTAGGTGGAGATTTCAATTTACCAGATATGGACTGGGACACTCAGATGTTTAGGACGGGTGGTAGGGACTGAGGATCTAGTGACATTATACTGAGTGCACTATCCGAAAATTACCTCGAGCAATTAAACAGAGAACCGACTCGTGTAGATAACATCTTGGACCTGCTGATAACAAACAGACCCGAACTTTTCGACTCTGTAAGTGCAGAACAGGGGATCAGTGATCATAAGGCCGTTGCAGCATCCCTGAATATGGAAGTTAATAGGAATATAAAAAAAAGGGGAGGAAGGTTTATCTGTTTAGCAAGAGTAATAGAAGGCAGATTTCAGACTACCTAACAGATCAAAACGAAAATTTCTGTTCCGACACTGACAATGTTGAGTGTTTATGGAAAAATTTCAAGGCAATCGTAAAATGTGTTTTAGACAGGTACGTGCCGAGTAAAACTGTGACGGACGGGAAAAACCCACCGTGGTTCAACAACAAAGTTAGGAAACTACTGCGAAAGCAAAGAGAGCTCCACTCCAAGTTTAAACGCAGCCAAAACCTCTCAGACAAACAGAAGCTAAACGATGTCAAAGTTAGCGTAAGGAGGGCTATGCGTGAAGCGTTCAGTGAATTCGAAAGTAAAATTCTATGTACCGACTTGACAGAAAATCCTAGGAAGTTCTGGTCTTACGTTAAATCAGTAAGTGGCTCGAAACAGCATATCCAGACACTCCGGGATGATGATGGCATTGAAACAGAGGATGACACGCGTAAAGCTGAAATACTAAACACCTTTTTCCAAAGCTGTTTCACAGAGGAAGACCGCACTGCAGTTCCTTCTCTAAATCCTCGCACAAACGAAAAAATGGCTGACATCAAATTAAGTGTCCAAGGAATAGAAAAGAAACTGGAATCACTCAACAGAGGAAGGTCCACTGGACCTAACGGGATACCAATTCGATTCTACACAGAGTACGCGAAAGAACTTGTCCCCCTTCTAACAGCCGTGTACCGCAAGTCTCTAGAGGAACAGAAGGTTCCAAATGACTGGAAAAGAGCACGGGTAGTCCCAGTCTTCAAGAAGGGTCGTTGAGCAGATGCGCAAAACTATAGACCTATATCTCTGACGTCGATCTGTTGTAGAATTTTAGAACATGTTTTTTGCTCGAGTATCATGTCGTTTTTGGAAACCCAGAATCTACTCTGTAGGAATCAACATGGATTCCGGAAACAGCGATCGTGTGAGACCCAACTCACTTTATTTGCTCATGAGACCCGGAAAATATTAGATACAGGCTCCCAGGTAGATGCTATTTTCCTTGACTTCCGGAAGGCGTTCGATACAGTTCCGCACTGTCGCCTGACAAACAAAGTAAGAGCCTACGGAATATCAGACCAGCTCTGTGACTGGAATGAAGAGTTTTTAGCAAACAGAACACAGCATGTTGTTGTCAATGGAGAGACGTCTACAGACGTTAAAGTGACGTCTGGCGTGCCACAGGGGAGTGTTATGGGACCATTGCTTTTCACAATATATATAAATGACCTAGTAGATAGTGTCGGAAGTTCCATGCGGATTTTCGCGGATGATGCTGTAGTATACAGAGAAGTTGCAGCATTAGAAAATTGTAGCGAAATGCAGGAAGATCTGCAGCGGATAGGCACTTGGTGCAGGGAGTGGCAACTGACCCTTAACATAGACAAGTGTAATGTATTGCAAATACATAGAAAGAAGGATCCTTTATTGTATGATTATATGATAGCGGAACAAACACTGGTAGCAGTTACTTCTGTAAAATATCTGGGAGTATGCGTGCGGAACGATTTGAAATGGAATGATCATATAAAATTAATTGTTGGTAAGGCGGGTACCAGGTTGAGATTCATTGGGAGAGTGCTTAGAAAATGTAGTCCATCAACAAAGGAGGTGGCTTACAAAACTCTCGTTCGACCTATACTTGAGTATTGCTCATCAGCGTGGGATCCGTATCAGATAGGATTGACGGAGGAGATAGAGAAGATCCAAAGAAGAGCGACGCGTTTCGTCACAGGGTTATTTGGTAACCGTGATAGCGTTGCGGAAATGTTTAGCAAACTCAAGTGGCAGACTCTGCAAGAGAGGCGCTCTGCATCGCGGTGTAGCTAGCTCGCCAGGTTTCGAGAGGGTGCGTTTCTGGATGAGGTATCGAATATATTGCTCCCCCTACTTATACCTCCCGAGGAGATCACGAATGTAAAATTAGAGAGATTCGACCGCGCACGGAGGCTTTCAGACAGTCGTTCTCCCGCGAACCATACGCGACTGGAACAGAAAAGGGAGGTAATGACAGTGGCACGTAAAGTGCCCTCCGCCACACACCGTTGGGTGGCTTGCGGAGTATAAATGTAGATGTAGCTGTAGATACCGTGGCGTGAATGGAAGACTGGCTAGAGGTATGCATGCCTGTAGTCCGACTGCTAATAACTGGTTCGCAACAGCTCGTGTTGATAAGTCTCGGTTCAGAAGACGTCTTATCTGCGCTGTGGTAGCTCTACTATCTGCCACTGCTGCCCTTACAATACGATGATCATAGCGGGGGTCTGTGGTGCGCGGCCATCCAGAATCTCATCTGTGGTGTGAGAATGTTCACGTGACCACTGATATCAGCATCGTCTTACAGCTGATTTAGCATTCCTACTTGTGTGGCAATTCTCCGAAAGGACCATCTGGCCACAATCAGTTTGACCGCTTTCAGACTCGCTCAGTTGGCTATAGGAAGCACGAGTGCGTCCCCGTGATATGGCTGCCTGGTTGCTTACACGCTGGCGCCACACTGAGCCTTCTGGCTGGGAGCGTTTGTTTGTCTAATTTTCGTGCCATGTGGAAGTTACTTTAGTTGCTAGCTAAACCTGCAGACCATGGATTACGCCTACTTGTTAAAGTATATGTTTTATTTTAGGATTTAATGGGAATCCTTATACTGCAGTCCATTTTCCTTGACATACTACGGTTATGTCGGCAAAAGCTTTTAGCAGGTGGAGTGTCGCTTAGATACCACGTGACAATCTTTCTATCAGAACAGAAAATTATTCTTCATTGTTTGTTACCCTTCTCCACACATTTCACAAGAACATTCTCCATCCTATCTTATTGCTTTCAGGACGTACGCCTCTTTGCAGATAATCTATGTATGAGACTGACTGTGAATGCTAGTTTTTTCCGTTGTATGTTATGCATGTCATGACTTGACTTCAGTGAGTACATTTTTCATTACGGTTTCATTTTAGATGTAGGATCAGACAGGGAAAGGACCTCCACTACCGAAAAATATAGCAGACATGCACTCGGAAAAGTCTGAAAAAACATTTTTGCATAACCATTGTCTGCTGATCTGTGTTCAGAATCGTATTGCTAAGTGAAATACTGATAATTACATTTTACGTAGTGTAAATTACGGCGCTGTCAATGTTGTGCGAGTTTGTTGCTGTTATAGTTGTAAAATAACTTGCGCGAGACATGCATGTCTCAAAGTTACGGGTGAATGCTTTTCAAATGATGCATTTCTTTGATATGCTAAAGCGATGTAGAGAGTACTGATATACAATTATTATTAGTTATTTTATATATTTCATTGTACTTATTACTAAAATGCTACAAGTTAGTAGCACGTTAAAATTCAGAGTGACAGTATTTTTTGGGCGGGTGGGGCAGGGAGACAGTAGCAGATTGTGACCCTTCCCAGAACTAAACGCTCGATCGGCTGCTGGTTATCGTCCTCCCGGTAGCACAAACGGAATACAAGCTCGGATTTTCTATTGATGGGAATGGAAAGCGGCCGCCATTTTTCGAAGGAATCTTCTCGGCATTCGACTTATTGCGATTTAAGAAAATTACTGAAAACATAAAAGCTAAGGGCAGGACAATGATCTGAACCCTCGACCTCCGACTACGAGTCCACTGTCTTACCACTTCACCATTCTGCTCGGCGACGACAGACCGAAAATCCGACATCCGTAGGTTGTGGAACGACATTTCAAGTTTCTAAAGCTGTGATCTATGGATATAATTTTTTAGTAGTAATGACATACTGGTTCCCGGGTCCGAACCCAGCCACTGCTTAAGTATTGAACAAAATTCATCAGCAATGGTGACCGAAGACTTCCAGTATAACGAATTACTCTAGATCTGCCAAAGGGTTTGTCAAAGAGGGCGGAGGAGTGGACAGAGGTTCAGGGCGCTTCCTTGTCTGGTGGTTGGAAACTGTCCCTAAAGACCGGGAGAATAGTTGATGATAACGACATGAAAGTGCAGGATATAACAGAAATCACTGCGCTGAGGAAACGTAATATGTATTTACTCCACTGGGCGAGAGACTGAAATACCACCGAAAGAATAACAAATATTTTGAAGAATCAGCTTCAGCTGTGCAAATTACCTGGTTTTTAGCAGGTTTCTGCTAAATTAGTCCAGCCGTCATCAGAAGCATAATATTCCTATGACATGCGATACTACGTCGAATTAAATCCTGTATATTCTAAGTTACTTATTTGATGTTGAGCCCCAACATCAATTACACTACTCTTATTTACACTTTTGTTTTTAATTACTTTGCGATATGTTACAATACAGCATCACCGAGCTATTGCGGTCTAACTGTGTCGATGAAACAATAAATTCACGCGGCTGCGACGAATTGATATTGTGGTGAACGGCATATACCGACTGCGAAAATAGGACGTTCCGTGCTACGAACGAATCTCTATGTCTTATCGCACCAAAGATTTTGTTTTAGTGACTCTTTGTGAAGAAAATAGAGAGATCGGACGTGTGAGAAGAGGAGAGAGTTTGTATTGTTGTGAGACGCCTTTATGGTATATAGTAAATGTTCAAATAGTTTTTGCACAAAATAAAATCTAATAACTAACATCAAATATTCAAGGTGTACATATCTCCATACCGAAATTAGTTAATTATCACGGTACAGATACTACGAGACGCAGATCGTTCGAAGGTGAAGTTTAGAACGATCGTGCAAACCTACATTTTCCACGGTCAGAATTCGTTGAGAGATTATCCCCGAATTAATAAACTTTGCCGGACCGAGACTCGTAACTCGGGACCTTTGCCTTTCGCGGGCGACTGCGCTACCCACGCCGGCTGAAGTGGCCGTGCGGTTCTAGGTGCTGCAGTCTGGAACCGCGAGACCGCTACGGTCGCCGGTTCGAATCCTGCCTCGGGCATGGATGTGTGTTCTGTCCTTAGGTTAGTTAGGTTTAACTACTTCTAAGTTCTAGGGGACTAATGACCTCAGAAGTTGAGTCCCATAGTGCTCAGAGCCATTTGAACCATTTTTTTTCCTCTACCCACTGAGCTACCCAAGCACGACTCACGCCCCTTCCTCACAGCTTTACTTCTGCCAGCATCTCGTCTCCTACCTTCCAAACTTTATAGAAGCTCTCCTGCGAACCTTGCAGAACTAGCACTCCTGAAAGAAAGGCTATTGCAGAGACATGGCTTAGCCACAGCCTAGGGGATGTTTCCAGAATGAGATTTTCACTCTGCAACGGAGTGTGCGCTGATATGAAACTTCCTGGCAGATTAAAACTGTGTGCCGGACCGAGACTCGAACTCAGGACCTATGCATTTCGCGGGCAGGTGCTATAACTTGGTAAATTGTTGGACCTGGCATCCTGACTCATCAAACAACATAGCACACAGCTGTGCCAAACGATCTGCGTAGCGAGCAGAAGGTTTTAGAGATTTCAGGTGGAGCTGATAACGACGCGTAATTTCCGCTAGGTCGCCGCTGCGGAATACTTCTCCTGCTCTCCTGTGGTATTTAAAACGAAATTTTTATATTTTTCAGGTTTCCGGGAGAGTAAAGATAAAAGGAAATAAGGTTCTATGCTGGACCAACTAAAACCAGTAACTAAACCAATAATTAAAATAAACGCACACCTTTATAATAATAATAAATAAAGAATATTTTTAATTAAACAACGAATAATAATATTATATTAAACCCCAAATCAGTGCTTTGAGTCTAAGTGGTATTATGTAGGAATTAAAGGTTATAGTGATTAAAATTCTTCTGGGTATTATGCCGCGTCATTTCTATAAACTAACAACAATAATAAACTAAAACCGACGTTTCGACCGAATTTCAACGGCCTTCCACTATGCTATAACTGAGTAGTTTACTCTAGTAAGTATGTGAAGTAGTGGCATAAAGAGGCGGAGTAGTTTTCTTTTTTGTGGGTGCGCAGTTTCTGATTTGGGATGTTGAAGAGCGAAAGCAACACAATGGCGGAGTCAGGGACGCAAGGCGTGTTGGAACCTGAGACGGTGCGGATTATATTGGAAAAAGTATCTCAGTTAACAGCGGATAATATGCTTTTAAGTAATCAGTCAGCAGCCCAGAGTGAGGAGTTGTGGCCTCAAACGCCACAGCAGAAGATAGATACGGCTGCAGCAGGGTTGATTGTGCCATTTTCGAGTAGCGCGTTTGAGGATGTGCGTTCTTTCGTTGAGACTCTATAAACGTCGGTTGTGACAAACGGTTGGACCGATTGCACATGCCTAAGTTGCGGCTAGTGGGAAAAGCTACTACGTATGTGAGGTGTTCTGAGGACTTGAGAAAGGCGACGGAGTTTGAAGAGCTGAAGGATATATAAGAAAGACAGTGGCGCACCCTACTTTCAGGAGAGGTTGAATACGATGGTAAAGAGGCAAGTGAAAACGGTGGAGAAATTAGTAGATAGCATAAGAGAGATGAACAGGCACATTTACGAATTGGGGAAAAGTGATGAGGCAATGAAGTTATGGTATAAGAGGTCGAACAGAGAGCACTGGATTTCTCTTTGAGGAGGTTGCCGGCGAATACATCGAGAAAGGTGTTTGGAGGGACGCCGAGGGCACAGCCTCATCAAGTACTGACACAGATTAGCGCCAGTGCGCTGGTTTCGATGGAGGTACGCGGCGAGAGTTACTCGAGCGCCGCTGAGCTATTCAAAGTGAGCAGACAGACTTAGCAATGGGGGAATATGATAAGAGGACCGTGTTTTCGACTAGGATAAGATCTAAGTGTAGTGGTAAGGGACATGGGGAGAAGCAGTGTCTCCGGCCACCAGGGAATAGCGGTCGAGGTGGTAGCTAGCAATACAGCAGATGGGGGGGGGGGGGGGGGGGGATGGGCGTGGGGTAAAGTTAAGCAGTCGTTAAATGGCAGAGGGAGCCCAAGGTCAACCCAAAGGAGCTGCCGTTTAATTTCAACGCTACAAGTATGTATGTAGAGGTGGAATGTTCAGTGGTAGAATTTATAGGAGCCAGGAAATACAAGTTTTTGTTGGACACAGCGGCACATATGTCTGTGGCTAGCAAGAACCTAGTAGGTCAAAAGGAGTTTAACCCACCATGTTATAGATCACGTGGAATACAGGATGGGGCGGTCAAACCATTGGGGTCAGTGCACGTGGATTGTCGAATGGGGAAGGTCAATGCGGGGAGGTTGTACCGCTTTTGATCGAAGGCTATGGCTTGTTCCTAGATACGGATTTCTTGTTTCAGCATCATTCCAAAATTGACCTTGAACAGCGACCTGTAGAGGGGATTGTTATGGAATGTTATTTCAGCTAGTGGAAACCATTGCCAAAGCAGAACTGTTGCGAAAGGCGTTCAACGTAATGAACAAACCCACTGAAACGCATACATTTGCATTAAAGTTCAATTCGCATGATTGTATGTCTAGTGGCACCGGGAGGTCACTATGGTTGAATGTGAAGTCTACGGAGTGTGTTATCGAACCATTAGAAAAAAATAACGTCGTGTGTCCATTAGGTTGTTTTGCGAAACGTAGTATTTTTCGTGTACAGGAAGGGAACGGCGGGTGAGTAGTAGCCGTGAATGTGCATAATTATAGAGTCATGAAAGTGGATCTGAGGAAAGGCATGGTGATAGAGATCATATTTCGAGGTATAGAGAGACGGTAGCCATGTCGAATCAGCAGGCGACGACGGAACAATTGGATTCTGAAGTTTGGTGCACCCGAAACTATTATTACCGATCAGGGAATTTATTTACGTTAGATATATTGAAGGAACTTTGTCGGTAGCTGAACTTAAAGAAGCTAAGGACGAGTGTGCTGCATCCTCAAGCAAACGGGAGAACGGAACTTGTGCACAGAATGATTGGTAAGATGTTGGGTTTGTATGCAAACATATCATCAGCATTGGGACGAATATCTGGAGTGTATCATCTGCACTTACAACTCGAAATTCCATGCGAATGCCGGGTTGCCTCCATAGGACATACTATAGGGATGGAAAATGCCATCTCCATTTGACCTGGTAAAGGTGGGAGATGGAAGAGATGAGGAATCAGTGCACGAGTCCGCGAGAGCGGTTTGGAAGATATGGAAACGTGTACGAAAGGTAAATACAAGAGGTTTGGGGAAACAGGGGGAGGCGGTGAGACGAACAATGGATGCTGTTCATACCGAATACGCCGAAAGGGAAGACCAAGAAATTCATCACTAGGTACAAATTGCCATATGAGGTAACAGAAACCACCTTACCTATTAACCTTAAACTTCAGTTACCCATCAGAACGACAATTGTGTACATTGCCTGTATGCGGCTGGTTAAGGGTTGCGCAGATGTAATTCTGGATACTTCACAACGAAAAAGAGGGAAGAAGAAAATGGTAGAGTGAAGGGTGAAACAAAAAGACATGACTGGGCCAGAACATGAGGTGCCACATGCGTTGCAATCTAGGAAGTAATAGTAAGTATGTGTAATTTTTCTATTAGTTAGTGGCGAATGACCATTCCATTATGTTGTAATTTAGTTATGATGTTTGATTTTGTGTTTACTGTAGAGGCTGACAGTATCAGCAGTATTTTGGAAAGGGAGGAAGGGGGGTGATGATGATGCGTGCCCTCAGGTTACCGAAAACGGGAATCTTGGCGGTGGTGCATCTCGCCATCCTCATCTGGTCGGACGCCTTGCAGATCCAACACTTGGACGGAGAAGTACTATACTCGAGGCAGGAGGATGAGCTGGTGACGAGTCACCAGTGGACTTTAACGGTCGTATTGAACGCGTGGGGGATATGGGATGAAGTGGGAAGATTGGAGGAGAAATTTGTTGAGGTTAAACGAGGTGCAGAAAGTAAGGAGTGCTTGGAGACATAGCAGAGGAATATGAGACATTGCATCAGGAGTGCTCCGGGAACGTATGGGACAAATGGTGGAAGCTATACCGCATATTCGGCAAGCAAGGTAATGGTTGAACGCAGGCAAAAAATTTTGAAGGCAGTGTTTGGAATGGCAGACGAAAGTGGTGTTAGGGATCTGAACAGCACGGTGGAAATCGTAAAGAAATTCGCAGAGGAAAGTAAAGCAACGAAGGCACGGCACACGAAAAAGATAGAGAATTTGGAGGGTGCGGTCCTGAGAAACACGTGGTGTCTTCGTAAGTTGGCGCAAATGTGGTAGAGTATACTGAAAGATGAGAAGACACTGTGAACCAAAATTTATGTGCCTTATAGGGACGCTTGGTACTGCTGGATCCAACGATTGAGTTGTCGAGAGCTTTGCAAGGAGTGGCGGACCTGTGTGGGATGTGCAGGGAGTAGCGACAAGCCTGCAGGATCCTTTGCGTCATCCCTTACGCCGGCAGTTGAGTAGTGATTTGTTACCGCCGGGCCGGTACTTGCTGGATTGCGTAAAGTGCAGAAAGAACTGGCTCCAGGTTTAACTTTGGTAACGGAACTTATCAAGCAGTATCTATCATAAACTCCTTTTAACTAAAGACTGATCAAACACGAGTGTACATTATGGTTCGATTTCCAGTAATGGAGAAGTATGCAAACTCCAGAGCTACACCATCCATTCGTACCCAGGAAATTGGGAGACTTCGAGGAAGTGAAGATTGAGGGGATGTTCCTAATCTCGGCAGACAGAGGCAGGTACACAGAAGGTTCAAGGGAAGAATTTCAAAAGTACAGTATAGGAATGCTAACTGTGTGTGTTCATCCAAAGTGATACACATCGATCCGACTGCATGTGCGATGCAGTTGTTGCTAGCCAGGCAGAAAGAGATAGATTGCTGGAGGGACATACTGAAACCCAAGCTGAATCCGCAGCGAGTTGGGTTGTTTGTGAATTCCTAAGGGACGAAACTGCTGAGGTCATCGGTCCCTGGAATTACACACTGCTTAAACGAACTTAGACTAACTTACGCTAAGAACAACACACACATCCATGCCAGAGGGTGGACTCGAAGCCCCGGCGGGAGTGGCCGCGCAGTCCGTGACCTGGCGCCTCAAACCGCACGGCCATTCCGTGCGACTAGAGTGGGGTTGCACTGGATTTGATTCACCTACGAAAATCTGCTGGTAGTAGCATGCTCATCTGTGGGACAAATCCCAGTGGGTTGGATACCAAGAGCGTGAGACGTGAAGGGAACTCAATAGTTCTTGGTGCCCAGTGCTGTTTAACATTAGCATCCAGTCGTGCCTGGATGAGGCAAAACGTCTGGAGTACTTCGAAATAATGTGTTATTATGAGTAATTGTGGAAGATATAGATTAGATTGTGCTTACGAGAAGCCCATGAAACTAAGGAGTTCAAAATGGTTCAAATGGCTCTAAGCACTATGGGACTTAACATCTGAGGTCATCAGTCCCTTAGACTTACAACTATTTAAACCTAACTGACCTAACGACATCACACACATCCAAGCTCGAGGCAGGATTCGAACCTGTGACCGTAGCAGCAGCACAGTTCCGGACTAAAGCGCCTAGAACCGCTTGGCCACACCGGCCGGCCAAAACTAAGGACTAAGTAATACCAATTAGAGGTCGACCCGGAGACCGGGAACTCCCACAAGGGAAAATAATTTAGCGGCTTCATCGCATAAGATACACTACTGGCCATTAAAATTGCTAGACCATGAAGATGACGTGCTACAGACGCGAAATTTAACCGGCGGGAAGAAGATCTATATCTGCATCTACATCCATACTCCGCAAGCCACCTGACGGTGTGTGGCGGAGGGTACCTTGAGTACCTCTATCGGTTCTCCTTTCTATTCCAGTCTCGTATTGTTCGTGGAAAGAAGGATTGTCGGTATGCCTCTGTGTGGGCTCTAATCTCTCTGATTTTATCCTCATGGTCTCTTCGCGAGATATAGGTAGGAGGGAGCAATATACTGCTTGACTCTTCGGTGAAGGTATGTTCTCGAAACTTTAACAAAAGCCCGTACCGAGCTACTGAGCGTCTCTCCTGCAGAGTCTTCCACTGGAGTTTATCTATCACCTCCGTAACGCTTTCGCGATTACTAAATGATCCTGCAACGAAGCGCGCTGCCCTCCGTTGGATCTCCTCTATCTCTTCTATCAACCCTATCTGGTACGGATCCCACACTGCTGAGCAGTATTCAAGCAGTGGGCTGTGATATGCAAATGATTAGCTTTTCAGAGCATTCACACAAGGTTGGCGCCGGTGGCGACACCTACAACGTGCTGACATGAGAAAAGTTTCCAACCGATTTCACATACACAAACAGCAATTGACCGGCGTTGCATGGTGAAACGTTGTTGTGATGCCTCGTGTAAGGAGGAGAAATGCGTACCATCACGTTTCCGACTTTGATAAAGGTCGGATTGTAGCCTATCGCGATTGCGGTTTATCGTATCGCGAAACTGCTGCTCGCGTTGGTCGAGATCCAATGGCTGTTAGCAGAATATGGAATCGGTGGGTTCAGGAGAGTAATACGGAACGCCGTGCTGGCTCCCAAAGGCCTCGCATCGCTGAAACGGATCGTGCAGCCACGTCTCGATCCCTGAATCAACAGATGGGGACGTTCGCAAGACAAAAACCATCTGCACGAACAGTTCGACGACGTTCGCATCAGGATAGACTATCAGCTTGGAGACCATGGGTGCGGTTACCCTAGACGCTACATCACAGACAGGAGCGTCTGCGATGGTGTACTCAACGGCGAACCTGGGTGCATGAATGGCAAAACCTAATTTTTTCGGATGAATCCAGGTTCTGTTTACAGCATCATGGTGGTCGCATCCGTGTTTGGCGACATCGCTGTGAACGCACATTGGAAGCGTGTATTCGTCATCACCATACTGGCGTATCACCCGGCGTGCTGGTATGGGGTGCCATTGGTTACACGTCTCGGTCACCTCTTGTTAGCATGGACGGCACTTTGAGCAGTGGACGTTACTTTTCAGATGTGTTACGACCCGATCATTAGATCCCTGCGAAACCCTACATTTCAGCAGGATAATGCACGACCGCATGTTGGAGGTCCTGTACGGGCCTTTCTGGCTACAGAAAATGTTCGACTGATGGCCTGGCGAGCACAGTCTCCAGATCTTTCACCAACTGAAAACGCCTGGTCAATGGCGGCCGAGCAACTGCCTCGCCACAATACGCCAGTCACTACTCTTGATGAACTGTGGTATCACGTTGAAGCTGCATGGGCAGCTTACCTTTACACGCCATCCAAGCTCTGTTTGACTCAATGCCCAGGCGTATCAAGGCTATTATTACGGCCAGAGGTGGTTGTTCTGGGTACTGATTTGTGAGGATATATGCATCCAAATTGCGAGAACGTAATCACATGTCAGTTCTAGTACGATGTATTTGTCCAATGAATACCCGTTTGTCATCTGCATTTCTTCTTGGTGTAGCAATTATAATGGCCAGTAGTGTAGTTTTAGAACGGATTTGCGGCAGTGAATTGTATCCGTATCCGAAAATCTGTTGTGGGCTTATTGATAATAAGTGTGTGCAACAAGAAGTAGCAAAATTCGTCGAGCAGTTATGGGCGGAAGAGTGCCGATACGGCGTGCTCAGAGCAAGTAACTCTTGCCACAAGCCGCCTTCGAAACCAGCGCACTGGCGCTAACCTAATGTGTGTCAGTATGAGGCTTGAAGAGGCACATTCGCAAAACATAAGTGTGATGCAGAGTATAAATAGGAGGCAGGCAAGTAATAGCAGTGCTTTAGTGCCACAGCTCTCTCGCACGAGGGTGCTATGGTACACGGGCGGCCACATGAAGCCTTCGATGGAACACCACAGTTCCAACCTGTGGCATGGCCATGGTTGGACCCTAAGAGTTCGCAAAGGACTCGGAGCCATCCAGTAGCGGGCCAGACGACACCTTCCAGCACAGCAGAGACTTGCCCGCAAGCAGCGGGAACGCTTCCCGGCTGCTGCAGACGATACCCACTTCCCAGCATCCACCTTCCCCCGTCAAGAGGAGCAGGTCGGTGTGTCGGTGTGGCACGAGTGTCACTTGTCATCGGACGCCGTCGAGGAGTTCGCTGTTGTGATAGCGTGCCTTGCCGCGCATCTGGGCCACGGACAACGTGGTTGCCTTCTCAGCAAATCAGAGCGATCAAACCGCCGACTGAGCGGAACTCGACGTGAACGGAACGTAGGATAGCTGTACCGCCTGAGACAAAGGGAAATAAAATATTTACTGGTCGCTGCGGCCTGTTTCTGCAGCAGTGAACTGCCCTGCACCCCACCCGACAACCTCCCCTCCAGCATACACGCACCTCTGGTGACTTCCGGAAAATTTCGCGCAGGATCTGGCCCCACATCGTTTTGTGCCGCGACAATGATGATAATGATGGTTGATCTTGCGGCGCGCAACTGCGCGGTCGTCAGGGTCAGTACAAAGTCCCAGTTTCTACACAGTCCAATCTGACCAATTTCACGAATGATGATGAAACGACGAGGATGACACACCCTGTCCCCGGGCAGAGAAAATCCCCACCCCGGCCGGAAATCGAACCCCAGATCCCGTGATCCGGAGGCAGCAACGCTACCCACTAGACCACGAGCTGCGGACCGCGACAGTGATGGTGGAACATACCGATGTTCTGGATCACTAAACAAGCTGGAACATAAAGTATTAACGTTCGTCACTCGTCTGCTATGACGCGTTCAAAGTAAATAAGTGCACATCATGACCAAATAAGAGGGCAGCGACAAGATTTTTTGACCAGGGTAACTGAAGAACATACGCAGTGAGACGAACAGAAATGACACTACTCAAAGACAGTAATTACACTGAAGTCACGGCGCTTTGTAATATTCCCTGGAGATCGCAATAGGAGTGGTATGGTACTTAATAGGTTGTGTGATCACCACGGATGGCAATGTATACTCTGAGATGTACTCCCATCGTGACCACAATGTTCCTGATTACATTGAGAGTTCTCACCTACCGCCATAGACGTCCAGCATTCTAACGGGCAGCTGTAAAAAAATCGGTGGAAGGACTCACTCGTGTCCATGCAACGCAAACTAGTTTGTGTATCTCCAGCATGCACCGAGTGACGAGCCGCGTCCTTATCACAGAGACAGAAGAAACGCCATAACGTTGGCACTCTAGTCATTCTCAATATAAACACAGGTCGATTGGAAGGAAGATACGGTGCAAAATAGCATGATGGTATTTAACTACTTTTATTTTGTCGTTCTGTTCTGATAATAGTAATTCACAACCATGTCTCGCACATTTTTCTCCCACAGTGATGTTAAATGAACTTGTTTAAATCGTATAGTACTACTTTATTTTCTTTTAAAACAAAATTCGAAAAAAAGAAAAAAATGTTTGCTTTCATTTATGTCAAGGTAACTATTAGTTTTTCCTCTGAAGATATACAGGGTGAGAATAAAGTCTTGCCCCGATTATAAAAAATTTATAACAGAGTAACCGTCTGACATAATAAGATACATTTGATGCCGTTACATAGATTAGTGTTACTAGTTTTTTTAAGACCACTTACGTCAGTAAACCCCAACGTGTGCTCCCTTGGTAGCTCGGAGAATGTCGTGGCGGTATTCCAGTTCCCGCCAGGTGTTTCGTAACATGTGTTCTGTCACAGTACCCACAGCAGCTTGTATCCTAGCCTTCAGTTCGCCGACGTCAGCAACTGGTGTGACGAAGACTCTGTCCTTGATATAGCCCAGAAAAAAAAGTCAAGGGGTATAATGTCTGGAGAGCGGTGTGGCCAGAGAGTTGGACCGTTCCTTCCAATCCACCGCCGGCCGGTGTGGCCGAGCGGTTCTAGGCGCTACAGTCTGGAACCGCGCGACCGCTACGGTCGCAGATTCGTCTCCTACCTCGGGCATGGATGTGTGTGATGTCCTTAGGTTAGTTAGGTTTAAGTAGTTCTAAGTTCAAGGGGACTGATGACCTCAGATGTTAAGTCCCATAGTGCTCAGAGCCATTTGAACCAATCCGCCGATCCCGACATTACGCCCCTTGACTTTTTTTTCTGGGGCTATATCAAGGACAGGGTCTTCGTCACACCATTTGCTGACGTCGACGAACTGAAGGCCAGGATACAAGCTGCTGTGGGTACTGAAACAGAACACATGTTGCGAAACACCTGGCGGGAACTGGAATACCGCCTCGACATTCTCCGAGCTACCAAGGGAGCACACGTTGAGGTTTACTGACGTAAGTGGTCTTAAAAAAACTAGTAACACTAAACAATGTAACGACATCAAATGTAAATTATTATGTCAAACGGTTATTCCGTAATGAATTTTTATAATCAGGGCAAGACTTTGTGTTCACCCTGTACTTTAATGGAAATTGATGCAGAGTACTCTAAAGTGGGCATCGATCTTTTTCAAAACATGTAAAAGCAGACTTTTCGTGCATTAATGGAATTTATCAGCATCTGATCGTAAACTCTCATGCAATGTACACTCCTGGAAATTGAAATAAGAACACCGTGAATTCATTGTCCCAGGAAGGGGAAACTTTATTGACACATTCCTGGGGTCAGATACATCACATGATCACACTGACAGAACCACAGGCACATAGACACAGGCAACAGAGCATGCACAATGTCGGCACTAGTACAGTGTATATCCACCTTTCGCAGCAATGCAGGCTGCTATTCTCCCATGGAGACGATCGTAGAGATGCTGGATGTAGTCCTGTGGAACGGCTTGCCATGCCATTTCCACCTGGCGCCTCAGGTGGACCAGCGTTCGTGCTGGACGTGCAGACCGCGTGAGACGACGCTTCATCCAGTCCCAAACATGCTCAATGGGGGACAGATCCGGAGATAATACTGGCCAGGGTAGTTGACTTACACCTTCTAGAGCACGTTGGGTGGCACGGGATACATGCGGACGTGCATTGTCCTGTTGGAACAGCAAGTTCCCTTGCCGGTCTAGGAATGGTAGAACGATGGGTTCGATGACGGTTTGGATGTACCGTGCACTATTCAGTGTCCCCTCGACGATCACCAGTGGTGTACGGCCAGTGTGGGAGATCGCTCCCCACACCATGATGCCGGGTGTTGGCCCTGTGTGCCTCGGTCGTATGCAGTCCTGATTGTGGCGCTCACCTGCACGGCGCCAAACACGCATACGACCATCATTGGCACCAAGGCAGAAGCGACTCTCATCGCTGAAGACGACACGTCTCCATTCGTCCCTCCATTCACGCCTGTCGCGACACCACTGGAGGCGGGCTGCACGATGTTGGGGCGTGAGCGGAAGACGGCCTAACGGTGTGCGGGACCGTAGCCCAGCTTCATGGAGACGGTTGCGAATGGTCCTCGCCGATACCCCAGGAGCAACAGTGTCCCTAATTTGCTGGGAAGTGGCGGTGCGGTCCCCTACGGCACTGTGTAGGATCCTACGGTCTTGGCGTGCATCCGTGCGTCGCTGCGGTCCGGTCCCAGGTCGACGGGCACGTGCACCTTCCGCCGACCACTGGCGACAACATCGATGTACTGTGGAGACCTCACGCCCCACGTGTTGAGCAATTCGGCGGTACGTCCACCCGGCCTCCCGCATGCCCACTATACGCCCTCGCTCAAAGTCCGTCAACTGCACATACGGTTCACGTCCACGCTGTCGCGGCATGCTACCAGTGTTAAAGACTGCGATGGAGCTCCGTATGCCACGGCAAACAGGCTGACACCGACGGCAGCGGTGCACAAATGCTGCGCAGCTAGCGCCATTCGACGGCCAACACCGCGGTTCCTGGTGTGTCCGCTGTGCCGTGCGTGTGATCATTGCTTGTACAGCCCTCTCGCAGTGTCCGGAGCAAGTATGGTGGGTCTGACA
Source organism: Schistocerca piceifrons (assembly GCF_021461385.2). Classification (NCBI taxonomy): domain Eukaryota; kingdom Metazoa; phylum Arthropoda; class Insecta; order Orthoptera; family Acrididae; genus Schistocerca; species Schistocerca piceifrons. The sequence continues at coordinate 182,492,788 of NC_060138.1, read as the reverse complement.
CACCGGTGTCAATGTGTTCTTTTTTCCATTTCCAGGAGTGTATTATACTTTGCAAACAATTCTTCTTGTTTCACTAGAATACTTGGATCTTTCCTTACACTGAACAAAATGACTTCGAGAAATGTATTGCCTTGGAGAATCAGTCCGACCAGCGATGTTGTTTGTCTGTTCTACACACACGCTGAACGAAATACTGATATTTAGGGCACAACAGCGTCGGCTCGCGTTATGACGTCATCGAACTTTCTGCCCGCTCCCCGTCTCGTTGCACTTCGGACCCCAGCCTCAGGCACAGTGTAGGACTGTTGATTTTAAAAATATCGGGAATCCGGTAAATCGATATTTAAAAGATACCATTATCGGCCCACGATATACAGAAATAGACACACTAGCAAAAAAATAAAAAAAATACCGGCTGCACATTGTAAATATACTGCCAGTTTTAGAAATGTACGTTTAAGTATTGATTTATTACTAAATATTCTGTACATCCTAAAACTAAGAACCTGCATAACCCCGTTAGAGCAAGAATATATAAAAGGTGTCCAATGGGTCCGTCGTTCTGTTTCGTTATATATCTGATTCGTCTGGGACACTTCATGTCGTTCTAGGGGACTGATGACCTCAGACGTTAAGTCCCACAGTGCTCAGAGCCATTTGAACCAGTTTTGAACACTTCATATCGAATTCCTTGTCTTTTCATTTCTGCAAACGCCAGCGACATAGCAGTTGTAGCGTCAAAATTGCGTGGTAATGTTAAACGTTTCAGTTTCTGCTGGCAGCACGGAGCGCCGATTACGTCAGCATTTTCCCTCACAAGTCTCCGCCCACAGCGAAGACCAATCTTCTCATTTAGATTTTTGTTCACCAGTTTCAGCAACTGTTTTTGATGAAAGCTGATGTGAAGAAATAGCATACTAGTTGCGTTAAAATTTATTTTTCTAACGTAACTGATGTGCTGCTTCTTCACACCGGATATCCTTGTATTGCATTGCAGTCGGACTTCTTCTTTGTGCCATCTATACTTGCTTCACACAGTCAAAGAGAATAGCTGGACCTCATTAAAGATCAAAAACTAGGAAGTAAAATTACGTTCTACTGCAATTTCAAAAGAACAACTTCAAATATTTCAAAAATTGTGAAAAAATATAGTATAAAATAAAAGTATCGGCACTTGATATTGCCATTTCGATATCGATAAAAAAGTATCGCCGATATATGTCAATACGTTTGTAGCATATGCCGATATTTTATCAGCGGTTCTAGTACAGTGGCCGAGGAAGTCCTCATCAGCCATACACTTCTGTAGTGAAGCGACGCTTGAGGTGACGTAAAGAGCGAAGATACCGGGCATGGACGACTGGAAACGAATGATTTAGAGTGCCGGATCACGATATAGCCTGTGGCATTCTGGTAAAGGGTTTGTCTTTGACGAATGCCTGGGGACCGTTACTTGCCACTATATTTAACGGTAATAGTGAAGTACCAAGGAGGTGATGTTAAGATGTGGATGTGTTTTTCGTACTATCCTTATTGCGCTTAAGAAAACGCTGAATGCGTCTGCATGTGTGAGGCGATTGTTTGTGGACGGTAAGATTCCTGAAACGGTCTAGCCTGACCACAGCCCAGCCGTGAACCCGATGGAACATTTTTGGGGTGGGTTAGAATATTCACTTCACTCCATACCACTGCGTCCGACATCCCTAACTTTTCTGGTTTCGGCTATTGAGCAAGATTAGGCTGCCATTACTCCACAGACATTCAGACACGTCACTGAAATTATTCCCATAGATCTCAAGCCGTCCTAAAGGCCGAGGATGGACACACCCCATGTTAATGTCAACTAATGGGGGTCTGGATACTTTCGATGAGACAGTATACTTGATAAGTCGAACAGGGTTTTGGAAGTGCTGGCATTATCGTCTTTCAGGCTTTTACCTTTATACATGCACTACACATTCACCTGAGACAAGTCTTCCATTCGCCACCCCTGTTACGTATATTGTATGTCCCTATCCTTCAAATCGCAACTTAATACTACCGTCAGTTATTTGAACGATGTGACGTGGTCACGATCTTAATCACTAATCTTGTACTCGGATTTATATACCCTTACTGTGGAACAACTTTGATTTTACAACAATTAATGACAGCTACATTTCATCGGCCTAAGTGGAAACTCCGTGCAATTAGTACTCTGTTTCTTTCGATCGCACAGTGATGAAACCTTAGCATCATTAGCGAAGGATCTGACAGTGTTGATAACCATTCCCGAAAATCTGGTTATTTGTATTAAGAATATTTGTCATCCTGTTATGTTTCGTTAAGGAAAATTTAACGTTGACTACTTTCCGTCCACTATGATGTACTGAGCCCTGTTAGTCAGTACTACTCGTAATTATACCAGTTGGCCGAGCGGTTATAGGCGCTTCAGTACGGAACCGCGTTGCTGCTACGGTAGCAGGTTCGAATCCTGCCTCGGGCATGGATGTGCGTGATGTGCTTAGGTTAGTTAGGTTTAAGTAGTTCTAAGTCTAGGGGACTGATGACCTCAGATGATAAGTCCCATAGTGCTCAGAGTCATTTGAACCCCTTTTACAATCTTCAGAGTCACAAACACCGTCCTAAAAGGCCTTGAAGGCCCAACTGCACCGACCAGCCGCCGTGTCATCCTCAGCCCTTAGGCGTCACCGTATGCAGATAGGGAGGTGCACGTTGTCAGCACATCTCTCTCCTATCCTTTGTCAGTTTTCATGACCAGTGCCGCTATTTCTGAAGCATGTAGTTTCCCAATTGGCCTCAGAAGGGCTGAGTGCACCCCAATGGCCAACAGCACTTGGCAGACGAAAGGTGACCCAACCAAGTGTTAGGTAAACCATACAGCGCTTAACTTCGGTGATCTGACTGGAACCGGTGTTGTCACTGGAGAACAGCTGTTGCCAAGTACAATCTGTGGACAACACTAAACAATACCCTGCTAATATTTTGGCAAGCAAAGCAAAGCTCTGCGTTCTGACTCAGACAGGCCGATCAGGACTGACCGACAGCCGTCTCATCCGCTGCCAGTGGTGTCGTTTGGATATGGTATGAAGTTGTTTGGGTTCAGCGCATCACTCTCCCAGCCGTTGTCAGTTTTCGTGCCCGGTGCCGCAACTGCTCAATCAAGTAGCTCCTTAGTTTGCCTCATGAGGCTAACTGCACCCCATCTCTGTCCTCCCACTAAGGATAGATCACTGCCAATACTGGGAATCGAATATGGGTCGCCCCCATGGGAGATGGATATGCTGACTCCGCAATATTGTTTATTTGTATATCAAGTTAGTAACTCCCCAGAAGTCACTCCAGCATCACCTTTGATGGAAACGTTCAAGAGGCTAGGGGATATGACAGATTTTAAATGGAGAACGAATCACATAAACTGAAATATTAGTGATAAAGAAATAGTTATACTGTACTTGCGGTAGCGTTCAAGGAAGTTAACATTGAACCAATTGTTGTCCATAGGCCTATCTTATGCTGTCGTTGCTTTGGTCCTCAGTCCTCAGTCTGGCTTGATTGAACCATTGTGCTAGTCTATCCTCCGAAACCCTCTTCATATCTGCATAACTACTGCAGCGTCCATGCGTTTTAACATGCCTACTATAGTCGACGCTTGCCCTCCCTCTACAATCCTTCCCCCCACCCCCCCTCCCCTCAACCCATCCTGTCTTCATTATTCACTATTCCATCGTCCCGCAAAAAGCGTGCTGTCAGCCGTTGCCTTCCGGCAGTCACGTCGTAAAGATCACTTCTCCACTTCTCGATTCAGTACCTGAACATTGGTTACGTATCCGCGCACTTATTCTTGAACATTCTTCGGTAAGACAGTGTGGCCGGCCAGGGTGGCCGAGCGGTTCTAAGCGATACAGTCTGGAACCGCGCGACTACTACGGTCGCAGGTTCGAATCCTGCCTCGGGCTTGGATGTGTGTGATGTCCTTAGGTTAGTTAGGTTTAAGTAGTTCTAACTTCTAGGGGACTCATAACCTCAGCAGTTAAGTCCCATAGTGCTCAGAGCCATTTGAACCATTTTTTGTAAGACAGTGTTTGAAAAGCTTCTATAGGCCTTGCTCTTCTTGCCAGTATTGTTTGTTGTCTACCTTTCACTTCTATACAAAACTACACTCTAGGAAAATGTTTTCATTGGAGACTTCGTTTAAATTTATGGTCCAAATGGCTCTGAGCACTATGGGACTTAACTGCTGAGGCCATCAGTCCCCTAGAACTTAGAACTACTTAAACCTAACTAACCTAAGGACGTCACATACATCCATGCCCGAGGCAGGATTTGAATCTGCGACCGTAGCGGTCGCACGATTCCAGACTGTAGAGCCTAGAACCGCTCGGCCACACTATCCGGCTTAAATTTATGTTCACTTGCGTCCCACCCCGACTTCGCATGGGTAGAGATAATAAGTTATACATACAAACCACCCTCGTGAATCAGTGTACCCATTAGTGGAAACTGTATCAAAATCTCTACATTAGTTCCTGAGATACACCTTCATATACAGACAGAAAAACGCAGCAGGGGATTTCATTTATAGTATGTAGTGATGTTTATAAATTTCTTTTTCTTCAACGCTTTACTTGCTATCGTCAGTCTGCAATTTACTTAGCAACTTATTTCGTTAAGCAAATAGCAAAGCTCATCTACTGACTGCCTGACTTAAGTCAACTAAACTCCATTACCGTTGTTTTAATTTTGCTGATATCAATTATTTTAATTTTTTTCTTTACTTTCCTCTTTGCTTTTTTTTCAAGATATTATCCATTCCATTCAGCTGACCTTGCCGATTCAGCTACGATAACAGTGTCTGTCATCAGCAAATCTGAACGGTAATTCCCTTTCCATATTCTTCCAGAATGTACATTACTGATTGTTGAGTGCTCAGATTGAATAACATACAGCATACACTACAGTTTTTAGAACCTTCAACATCGCAGCGCGTCAGCAATCGTTGGTTAATATATTAAAAAACTAGACACCCGCCTCGATTGCGAAAAAAGCACCTAGTGTTAACCTATGTTTCGGCGTAGGTAACTACACCTTCTTCAGAACAACAAAACCCACAAGTGCCTAAGAAGACCTTTGTCAATGATTAAAAGAACACCATAGCTATACATTTATAAACGAAAAAAAGGAAAACACAAACAGTAAATATGTACGAATTCTAAACCGCTACTTAACTTAATGGTGTAACCTCCACCTCACACCGGCCTGTGGAGGTTACACCATTAAGTTAAGTAACGGTTTAAACTTTGTACAATAGTACTGTTTGTGTTTTCCTTTTTTTAGTTTGTAAATGTATAGCTATGGTGTTCTTTTAATCATTGACAAAGGTCTTCTTAGGCACTTGTGGGTTTTGTTGTTCTGAAGAAGGTGTAGTTATCCACGCCGAAACCTAGGTTAACACTAGGTGCTTTTTTCGCAATCGAGGCGGGTTTCTAGTTTTTTAACATACACTACAGTCATGTCTCACTTCCTTCTCAACCACAGGTTCCATTTTATGTCCATTGATTCTTATAATTAGCGTGTATGTGGGATTTCAGTCTTTCTCGTGGTATTCCACTGATGAATTCTTCTCGGGTTATCAGCCGCCAGAAGATGATGGGTACGAAACTCATTGAAACGTTGCGACAAGACGACGCCACCACTCGGCTGATAACCCGAGAAGAATTCATCACAAGTACCGTGTTGTTCCTATATAAGTTACAGACGACCTTTTCTTTTCTGAACTCTATCCCTGCTTTCTTCTGAATTCCATATAGTGTCCGCCAGTCATCATTGTCAAACTCTTATTCTGTATCTGCAAATGCTAGGTATGTGGGTTTGCCTGTCGCTAGTGTATCTATGGTCGTCTTTTGCCAGCCGTAAAAGGTGCACCCAGGGACACGACATATGTCATAATATTCGGAAGAAGGAGACGGGAGGGAACGCTGTCAGTCTGTCAGGCGGTAGAGACGTCGGCTCCACCCGTGTTCGGCGGAAGGTCGGGTTGTAGCGCTATCGCCCCTGCCGCCCTCTGACTGACCACAAAAGGAGCAGCGGCGGTGCGCGCTTGCGTCACGGCTGCTGTGTCGCGTCGCCATGGCAACCAGCGACCTGGAGTGAGTCCGCGGCGCCCACACGGAGGAGACAGCTGCGCATAGCCGAGGTGACACGTGTTTACGGCGCTCCGCAGCCCTGCCCGATGTTCACGGGATTTGGAGTTCCTCTGTGGTAGACACTAAACGTAGGACTAAAAATGAAATGAGAATGTTATATAAAATTATATTAATCTCAATTTGAATAATATAATTGGCTAAGCTTTCACATATAACACTGATGCAGAGAAGTCTGTAACCAGAAGTGATAAGAAGAGCGCCGATAATGAGTATACTGATGACTGATGTAAAACTCTCTCAAACTACCAGAGATATATGACTAACTCCAGATGGCCTCTTTATTTCCTTAGTCTTATGAAAGGTTTTATGCTGTCTACCTGTTTTTCATAGAGCAGCATCTTCACCCAAAGTCCTCTATTATACGAGTACGAGGGCAAGTCAAATGAAAACCTTAAATATTTTTTAAATATTATTTATTGTGCCGAGGTGGTACAAAGCTGTATCACTTTGCAACATAATCTCCCCCACGCTCAATGCAAGTCATCCAGTGCTTACAAAGTGCATAAATACCTTTAAAAAAATCTTTTGGTAGTCCGCGCAACCACTCATGCACCGCGTGGCGTACCTCTTCATCAGAACGGAACTTCTTCCCACCCATTGCGTCTTTGAGTGGTCCAAACATATGGAAATCACTTGGGGCTAGGTCTGGTGAGTATGGTGGATGAGGAAGACACTAAAAATGCAGGTCTGTGATTGTTGCAACTGTTGTACGGACAATGTGGGGAACTGCATTGTCATGTTGCGAAAGGACACCTGCTGACAGCAATCCACGTCGCTTTGATTTGATTGCAGGTCGCAGATAATTTTTTAGGAGATCTGTGTATGATGCACTTGTGATAGTGGTCCCTCTAGGCATGTAATGCTCCAAAGTGACGCCTTTTTCGTCCCAAGAGAGAGTCAGCATAACCTTCCCTGCTGATGGTTCTGTTCGAAACTCCTTTGGTTTTGGTGATGAGGAATGGCGCCATTCCTTGCTCGCTGTCTTCGTTTCCGGTTGGTGGAAGTTAACCCAGGTTTCGTCCCCAGTAACGATTCTTCCAAGGAAGCCATCACCTTTTCGTTCAAAGCGCCGAAGAAGTTCTTCACAAGCATCAGCACGTCGTTCTCTCATTTCAGGAGTCAGCTGCCGTGCCACCCATCTTGCAGACACTTTGTGAAACTGGAGCACATCATGCACAATGTGGGGTGCTGACCCATGACTTATCTGTAAACATGCTGCAATGTCATTCAGTTTCACTCACCGGTTTTCCTTCGCTATGGCTTCAACTGCTGCAATGTCCTGTGGAGTCACAACTCGTTGTTCCTGACCTGGACGAGGAGCACCTTCCAGTGAAGTCACACCATTTACGAACTTCCTACTCCATTCGTAGGCTTGCTACTGTGACAAACATGCATCACCGTACTGAACCTTCATTCGTCGATGAATTTCGATAGGTTTCACACATTCACTACGCAAAAGCCGAATAATAGAACGCTGTTCTTCCCTGGTGCAAGTCGCAAGTGGGGCGGGCATCTTTATACTGATACTGCGACGGTATGTGTGCATCTGCCCTATGCTGCTACCTACAGGCCATCTGTACGCTGTTTGTAGCGTGCTTACCAAATTACAGGATAACCGCTCGAAATTTCGATTTGTTATTACAGATTTAAGGTTTTCAGTTGACTCACCCTCGTACCTTGGCCGCTAAGGTTTTTGCCCTCTACGACCCCCTCTAATATCACTGAAGTCAATCCCTGATGTATAACACATGTTCTATCATTCTGTTTCTTCTTCGCCGCACACGCCTTTCCTTACGATTCTGCAGAGGATCTCGTCATTTCTTGTCTTATCAAACTACTTTTCTAACATCACATTTCAAACACTTCGACTCTTTTCTGTTCCGATTTTCCCGCAGTCCATGTTCGCCTTCGATATAATTCTTCTCTCCAAACGTACATTCTTAGAAATTACTTCCCGTGACGAAAGCTTTCTTTGGCTATGCTAGTGTGCCTCTTGAATCTTTCTTGCTTTCTCCGTCGTGCATTACTTTGGTTCCATGATATAGCATGCCTTCAGTTAGACTACTATATGCCCCACAGTTTTTGCGTTATATTTGTCAGTAATCACATTTGTGCTACTTCTCGTTATTTTCTTCTTTCTTTGGTCGACTCTCAGCCAATATTCAGTGCTTATTAAATTTTTCATTCCATTCAAAGGTCCTGTTACTCTTCCTCATTTTCTCGGAGATTAGCAATGTCATCAGCGAGTCTTATCATTGGTACCATTTCACCTTTACTTTTAATCCTGCTCGTATACCATTCTTGTATTTCCTTCATTACTTTCTTGATACGCAGTTTGAACAATAGGATAGAAAGACTAGGTCATTGCCTTACGCCTTTTTCTAACCATACCACTTCACTAAAGGTCTTCCATTTCTATAGCTTTCCCATGATTCTTGTACATACTGTTTGTTATAGGTCTTTCGCCATATTTTACACTCACCCTGAGAATTTCAAACATTTAGCAGCGTTTTACGATGTCGAACGTTTCCTGGATCGAGAATTCTTACGACTGTGTTTTGATTTTTGCAACTTCTTTCTCCATTATCAAGCGCAACGACAGACCTGCTTTTCTGCTGCTTTTTGCTTTCCTGAAGTCTCACAGATCGTCATCAAGCAAGTCCACAATTTTCTTTTTACTGCAGTTTTAAACAAGGCCGTTTCTGAGCAGCCGTATATTTGTTTCAACATAGGAATCATGCAGCCAATCAGTTGCAAATAACTGTTTGGTACATTGACCTAGGTTTCGATACCTCTAAGTATATCTTCATCAGAATGAAATTATGAGAAACCGTAAATCAACGTTGTGAGAAAGCAATGGTCAGAATTAAGAGCGCATGTACTTGAAGTGAGTAATTTCTTTTTGATAAGGACATCCTTACAGGTGTTGTAACCTAGGTCCATGTACCAAACAGTTATTTGCAACCGATTGGCTGTTTCCTTTTCGTGTTCTGTATCTTGTTACCACCACCAGCTTCGATGCGAGAGCTGTTGCGCTTATTGCGTTTGATATGTTAATGATTCTGCGGATATTTTTCTGAAAGTCCGTTGGTATATCTCCACTCACATAGAGAATGTATAATAATTTGAATCATCCTTTGATTTCCATTAACCACAATGATTTTAGAAATTTCGATGTTATCTATTTCTTCTTCTTCGTTTGATCGCAAGTATTCCAAAGCTCTTTCAGAGTCTGACTCTGAGTCCTCTATGCCTTCCGAATCGACATGCATTTCTTCAGCAGACCGTTCCTCGCCGTTGTAGAGGTTCTCACCTATCACCGATATGGCTTCTTATGTCCGTTTGAAAGTGGAACTCCTTTTGTACGCCTAATGTTGCCTTTAAATTCTTCGAAAATTATTTTGACTTCTCTGTATTTTGAATTTGTTCCCCAGACGTCTATTCCCTTTCCTATTTCTGCACTTTTTTTAGCAGCCATTTCGCTTCAATATTCCTTTGTTTCCTCTTCAGTTTGTTTCTAAGTGACTTACATTGCTATTTTCCTTTAGTTACCTGAATGTTTTCGTATTTTTTCTTTCATCGATAATATGAATTGTTTCTTGTGTCAAGCAAGTTTCTTTCGCAGTTATGTTCCTGATACCTATGTCTGCCCAAACTCGTGCTTGCCCTTTTTAGGAATGGCGACTCCTCTTCAACTCAGTTACCTACTACGGTATTCATTACAGCAGCACCTAATACCTCAGACACTTTCAAACGCACTTCGTCATTCCTCAACACTCCAGTGTTTCACTTCTTCGCACTTTCATTCATCATGTTCATTCTCATACACTGGAGAGAACTCCACATCATCGCCGCATTCAAGCCGTTGGTACAAGAAAATCATAACTCAAGGAGCATCATTTTGATTTATTGCATGGTATAGGTTGGTTAAATTCGAAGACAAATCAATGTACACTGGTATTCAACAAACAAGGATGAAAGTAGCTTGCGCATGATTTGTCCCTGCCAAGTAACATTCGATGAAAATTTTACCATACGTAGGAAGAACTGCTACAGTATAGCACCGAAAGTAACAGAAAGAAATACTCAATGAGACGAAGAGAAATGACTTCTCTATTCAAAGACAATAATTACACTGAAGCCAACGAGATTCATGATCGGTTGCTGGACGTTAAAAATGATTATTGATGGAGTGTGTGACAACCATGGACGGCAATTGTTCCTCTGCAACGTATTCCCACGTTGGCTGCAAGGCTCGTAAGTTCTCTTGGTAGAGCGTTCCATTCCTATACCTGCGATGTTGACAAGTGCTGGTTGGCCGTTGGCGCAGGTGGACGTGCTGTGATACGTCACCCCCACGAATCCCACAAGGGGCCGGAGGGATTTAAGTCGGGGGAACGGAAAGACTAGTCTATTCGCTGGATATCCTCACGTTCCAAGAGGTCTTCCACATGTTCCATATGGTAGTGCACTGTTATCCGTAAAAATGGAACCAGTCCGCATCTACCCCTGAAGAGACATCACAAAAATGTTGACCAGCGAGTGTACTGTGTTCAAAGATTTGGAGGCCAATACGCCGATGTACCGGGTTATCAAAAAGTCAGTATAAATTTGAAAACTTAATATACCACGGAATAATGTAGATAGAGAGGTAAAAATTGACACACATGTTTGAAATGACATGGGATTTTATTAGAACCAAAAAAAAAAAAATATTGCTAGACGTGTGAAAGAACTCCTGCGCGCGTCGTTTGGTGATGATCGTGTGCTCAGCCGCCATTTTAGTCATGCTTGGCCTCCCAGGTCCCCAGAGCTCAGTCCGTGCGATTATTGGCTTTGGGTTACCTGAAGTCGCAAGTGTATCGTGATCGACTGACATTTCTAGGGATGCTGAAAGACAACATACGACGCCAATGCTTCACTATAACTCCGGACATGCTTTACAGTGCTGTTCACAACATTATTCCTCGACTACAGCTATAGTTGAGGAATGCTGGTGGACACATTGAGCATTTCCTGCAAAGAACATCATCTTTGCTTTGTCTTAATTTGTCATGCAAATTATTGCTATTCTGATCAGATGAAGCGCCATGTGTCGGACAATTTTAGAACTTTTGTAGTTTTTTTGTTCTAATGAAACCTCATGTCATTCCAAGCATGTGTGTCAATTTCTACCTCTCTGTCTACATTATTCCGTGATTTATTCAGTTTTCAGATTTATACTGACTTTTTATCACACAGCATCATGAAGTCTCCCTACATCATATAACACCTGGACTACCAAAATGATCATTATCAACAATCCTGGAAGCACTCTTGCACAGTGAGAGGTGGATCACGTAATGCACGCAGGAACATTGTCGAACAAGATCCTTTTGAGGGTTCATGTGTTTTGTGTGGGGAGACAATGTTGCATGGGCGCTCTGACATCCAAATCTTTGAACACGGTACATACAACAGCCAACGTTATTGTGACACTATACTCCTTCCCCATATGCGTTCGTCCCTGACATCACTTTTGTGGATGACAGTGCCCGACCGGGTTGAATAGCGCAGGTGGGGGAGGTCTTGGAACGAGAGGATATTTGGCGAATGCACTGGCCTGCGCATTCTCACTACTAAAGTCCCATCGAGCACATGCGAGAAGCGTTAAGGAGACATATTCCGGCACTTCCACATGCGCTAATTACCACTCAACAGTTGTCAACCGCGCTGGTAGGGGAATGGATCGGCGTACCACAAGAGCTGCTTCCTAAACTCGTGGCCAGCGTGGGAACACGTTGCAGAGCGTGCTTCGCCGTTCGTGGTTCTCACACATCCAGTTAAGAACCTTGTACTGCCGTTTGTAACGCCCAGAGGATTATCATGAATCGCTCTTTTTTTAGCAATGTAATTTTTGTCTTGGAATAAAGGTGTCGTTTCTGCTCGTCCAACTGCGTACTTCCTTCTGTTCTTTTAGTTTCAGGGCGTATACGTCAACGGTCATCTGCCCGATGGAGCAAAAACCGTGATTCGTCTTGAAGGGTCGACTGTGACCACTCAGTGAACGCCCAGTTCTGGAACTGACGTGAAAATTCCAGCCTCATTCGCCAATGAATGCCAGTCAGCATGGCTGCGTGAACCAGTCCCTGCTGCAGAGTCTCATGGGCCGCAACGTTCAGTGAAGAGCCGTTGAGCGGCGCTGTTGGCAGTCCCTTGGTTCATCTGGGTGGTCAGTGGCTCAACTGTTGCCTTTCTATTTGACCGTACACATTTCCGCAGCCATTGTCCATGCCTGTCATCTATAGTTCGCTGTGTATTGCAGCTGCCTTGGTGATGGTTTTGGATAACGCCGTTTTGCTATGCAGGGTACACTTTAACCACTGCAACATGCGAACAGTTTTCAAACTTAGCGATTTCGGAAATGCTTCCACGTTTGATCTGAAAGCCAATGATCATGCCCCTGCGGACATAAAATATATCGCTGTGTTTCTGCGTTGCGACAACGACCGCACTGTTTCCGGAATGCCCCAACATGCTTCATATACCCTCCACTGCTAGTCCTGCCATCTGCCGTCTGTGAGTGGTTATTGGACTTCGACGTGAACATAGACGATGGCTACATTAACGAGACTGGACTTTATTGTTGTTGTTGTGGTCTTCAGTCCTGAGACTGGTTTGATGCAGCTCTCCATGCTACTCTATCCTGTGCAAGCTTCTTCATCTCCCAGTACCTACTGCAACCTACATCCTTCTGAATCTGCTTAATGTATTGATCTCTTGGTCTCCCCCTACGATTTTTACCCTCCACGCTGCCCTCCAATGCTAAATTTGTGATCCCTTGATGCCTCAAAACATGTCCTACCAACCGATCCCTTCTTCTAGTCAAGTTGTGCCACAAACTTCTCTTCTCCCCAATCCTATTCAATACCTCCTCATTAGTTACGTGATCTACCCATCTTATCTTCAGCATTCTTCTGTAGCACCACATTGGTATCCTATATTCATCGGACCAGAAAACCTTGTCTTATTTCCAGTTCACTTCACTCTCTTGAAATGGTTCAAATCGCTCTAATCACTATGGGACTTAACAGCTGAGGTCATCAGTCCCCTAGACTTAGAACTACTTAAAACTTGAAACGTCCCCTTAGAAAAATTATAAATGACTGCTTAAACTGACACACAATATTTTTATCACAACGCAATCTGACTTTCAATAATCCCTACAAGAGAATGGCCCTCACTAACATTAACCTATACGTTTCACAAATCACTTACCTCACAAAAATCTTCGTTACTCGAACTACTGCAATAACGCGAGCGCAACTACTGCCAGCTAAATAAAAGATTCTAACTACTGAAGACACTAACTGCTGATAGTTAGCAATTGAAAGATTTTGATAGAGAACAAACAATGTATTTACCTTAATAGTGTTCAAAAGTCATATTATATATATCAGTTCATGACATCCAGTCTTACAAATTTACTGTCTCTGATGGACACACGTCCAGATCATCCGCTCTCAAAACTCCGCCATCTCTCTCCCCACATCCACCACTGCTGGCGGCTCACCTCCAACTGCGCAACGCTACGCGCTGTTAACAGCCAACTGCCCAACACTACAATAGCAAACAACAATGAAAACCAGCCACAGACTGCACACAGCACAGCCAGTGATTTTCGTACAGAGTGCTACGTGGCGTTACCAACATAAAAACCTAAACAGCCTACTTACAAACTAACTAACCTAAGGACACCACCCACATCCATGCCCGAGGCAGGATTCGAACCTGCGACCGTAGCAGCCGCGTGGTGGCGGACTGAAGTGCCTAGAACAGCCCGGTCACCACGCTGCTCACTCTCTTCTACTATGCTTAAGATGAATTTCGCACTTCCTTTACCAAATTTTATAACTCTCCTATCTTTTACAAACTTCTGACATTCCACGCTCAGATTTGTAGAATGCGATAGTTTCTCCCTTTTGCTATCCCCTCTTGAAGGTCCAGATGGGGAGAGAGTTTCGAACCGTTTGCAAATGGAGAGATCAACATGAAAAATTTCCAGTTACAGGCCTCATGTCCTCTGCATACACATTGTGCGTCTTTTGTGAAAATCTCTAAGGGGATCTAAGGTTTCCATCCAGCCACTCCTTGACCAGTCTGGTTTGGTAGCAGAAGGTAGCAAAAGCGAGGTCGAAGTTTTCAACTGCACGTTTAAGAAATCGTTCACACAGGACAATCGTACAAACTTGCCGTCGTTTCACCATCGCACAGGGTCCCGTATGGAAGACATAATAATAAGCATCCTTGGAGTAGAGAAACAGCTTTTGAGAAGTTGAAAGTAAATAAGTTGCCAGGTCAAGAGAGAATCCCAATTCGGTTTTGCAAAGAGTACTGTACGCCATTAGCCCCTTACTTAATTTGCATTTATGACGAATCTCTCGACCAGTGCAAAGTGCTAAGCGGCTGGAAAGAAGCACAGTTGATTCCTGAGTATAAGAAGTGTAGAAGAACGAACCCGCAAAATTACAGACCAATATCCTTAACGTCGGTTTGCTGCAGAATTCTAGAGCATATTCTGAGTTCAAATGTAATAAATTTCCTGCAGACCGGAAAGCTCATGTCTACGAATCATCACGGCTTTAAAAAGCAACGCTCTTGCGAAATCCAGCTTAGTCCTTTCTCACATGATATATTGCGAACTATGGATGAAGGGCAAAAGGCAGATTCCATATTTCTAGATTTCCGAAAAGCTTTCGACACGGCACCGCACTGCAGGCAGTTAATGAAGATACCTGCATACGCAATAGGCTCCCAGCTAAGTGACGGGCTCGAAAACGTCTTAAGTACCCAGTATATTGTCCGCAATGGCGACTGTTCATGGGTGACAGGACTAACATCAGAAGTACCCCAGGGATGTGTGATAGGACCGTTGCTATTTTCTGTGTACATAAATGACCTGGCAGACAGGGTCGGCAGCAACCTGCGGTTGTTCGTTGATGATGCTGTGGCGTACTGGAAGGTGTCGAAGATAAATGACTGTAGGCTGATACAAGCTGACGTAGACAAAATTTCTAGTTGGTGTGATGAATAGCAGCTGGCTCTTAATGCAGAAAAATGTAAGTTTATGCGGATGAGTAGGAAAAACAGATCCGTAATTTTCGGATACAGCATTAGTAGTGTTCTGCTTGACACCGTTACGCCCTTTAAATACCTGGCCGTAAGGTTGCGAAGCGATACGAAATGGAACAAGCATGCGAGGATTGCGATAAGGGCGGGGAGAATTTTAGGAAAGTGTGGTTCATCGGTAAAAGAGGCCGCACATACATAGGACGCTAATGCGACCTATTCTTGAGTACTGCTCGGGTGTTATGGAACTCCACCATTTCGGATTGAAAGAAGACATCGAAGGAACTGAGTGGCGAGCTGGTAGATTTCTTACGAGTAGGTCTGATCAGCATGCAAAGGTTACGGATATGCTTCGGGAGCTCAAGTGAGAATCGTTGGAGGCAAGAAGACATTCATTCCGAATAACACTACTGACAAAGTTTAGAGAACCATCATTTGAGGCTGACTGCAGAACAATCCTACTGCCGCTAACACACATTTCGTGTAGGGACCACGAAGATAACACCCGAACAATCTGGGCTCATTTTATTCCGCTTTATTTATTTATTTATTTTGGGACAACAGTCTTCTGACTGGTTTGATTGGGTCCGCCACGAATTCCTTTGCTGTGCCAACATCTTCATCTCAGAGTAGCACTTGCAACTAAAGTCCTCAATTATTTGCTGGATGTATTCCAACCTCTAATACCACAGAAGTCATTCCCCGAAGTCTTAACAGACGTCCTATCGTCCTGCCCCTTCTCCTTGTCAGTGTTGTCCACATATTCATTTCCTTCCCCATTCTGCGCAGAGCCTCCTCATTCCATATCTTATCAGTCTACCTAATTTTCAGCATTCGTCTTTAGCACCACATCTCAAATGCTTCTATTCTCTTCTGATATGGTTCCCCATAGTCCATGTTTCTCTGCAATACAATGCTGTGCGCTCCAAACGCACATTCTCAGAAATTTCATCCTCAAATTAAGACCTGTGTTTCATCCAAGCAGACTTCTCTTGGCCAGGAACACCCTTTTCGCCAGTGTTAGCCTGCTTTTGATGCCCTCCTTGCTCCGTCTGTCATACGTTATTTTGATGCCTAGGTTGCGGAGTTCGTCAACTTTACCTTTTTTTTGATCACCAATCCTAATGTTAAGTTTCTCGTCGTTCTTATTTTTGCTACTTCTCGTCACTTTCGTCTTTCTTCGCTTTACTATCATTCCATATTCTGTTCTGATTAGATTGTTCATTCAATTCAGCACATCATGTAATTCTTCTTCACTTTCACTCAGGATAGCAATGTCATCAGCGATCGTATCATTGATATAGTTTCACCTTGAATTTTAATCCCACCCTGTACCTTTCTTTTATTTCCATCATTGCTTCTTCGATGTACAGATTGAACAGGAGGGGCGAAAGGCTACATGCGTGTCTTACATCATTTTTAAACCCAGAACTTCCTTTTTGGCCATCCACTCTTATTTTCCCATTTGGTAACTTGTACATATTGTATATTGTTCGTCTCGCCCTATAGCTGACCTCTATTTTTCTCAGAATGTCGAATATCTTGCACCATTTTACATTATCGAACTCTTTTTCCAGGTCGGTAATCCTATGAACGTGTCTTGATTTTTCTTTAGTCTTACTTCCATTAGTGACCGCAATATCAGAATTGCCTCTCTGGTGCCTTTACCTTTTCAGAAGCCAAACTGGTCGTCATCTAACAGATCATCAATTTCCTTTTCCAATCTTCTGTATATTATTCTTGCCAGCAACTTTAATGTATGAGCTGTTAAGCTGATTGTGCAGCAATTCTCACACTTGTCAGCTCTTGTAATCTTCGTAATTGTATAGATGACATTATTCCGGAAGGCAGATGGTATGTCGCCAGACTCATACATTCTACGCACCAATATGAGTATTCGTCTTGTTGTCACTTCGTCCAATGATTTTAGAAATTCTGATGGACTTTCATCCATCGCTTCTGCCTTATTTGATCCTAAGTCCTTCAAAGCTCTCTTAAATTCTGATTCTAGTACTTGATCCCCTATCTCTTCTAAATCTGTTTCTTTTTCTATCACATCAGACAAATCTCCCCCATCGTAGAGGCCTTCAGTGTACTCTTTTCACCTATCCGCTCTCTCTCCTGCATTTAACAGTGGAATTCCCGTTGCATTCTCAATGTTGCCACCCTTGCTTTTAATGTCACAGAAGGTTGTTTCGACTTTCCAGTACGTGGAGTCAGTCCTTCCGACAATCATTTCTATTTCGATACTTCACATTTTCATGCAGTCATTCCGTCCTATCTTCCCTGCACTTCCTATTTATTTCACTCCTCAGCGACTTGTATTTCTGTATTCCTGAATTTCCCTGAAAATTTTTATACTTCCTTCTTTCAGAATGTTTTTAGCACTAACTGAAATACATGCAGCTTGCTTATTGCCAATATTAAATTCATCTAAATAGTGAAAAACTGCTTGTAAAATGCACTGGGCGCTAATGCTGATGTAACTTACACCCTAAAGTGCACTTTTAATAAGCAAAGCAAATAATGGCAACATCTTGTGCTCACAAAATGCAGAATACATACATCTTGTAATTTGTAGTGACTTGGTCTGACTGCCTAAGTTCAAAACACTCATGATCACTACTGTTGCTCTAGCTTCCAGCCTAAAATGCACATGTCAGTGAAAATTAGCAAAGTATTAATCCCACATGAAAAACTCATCTGATATTAAAGTTAGCCATACTTAATGATCCCATGCTATGGTATTACCTTCATCTTACAGTTCATAAGGTTTGTCATCTTCTGTTGTCACACAGTTGAAATTACATGACACTTCGATGGGTTAGTACACTGAACAGTTGTGATATACACTTTTGTAGCTAAGAAACCGCAATTCCTATTCTTTCAAAGTCCGCTGTATGGTACAGTATTAACTTGGTCTTGCAGTGAAAAACTTTTGCCTTCCCCTGACAATAATTGTAAACATTATAGTACAGTGGTAAACACATTCGCATATGGAGGAAACAAGGGTTGCTATACTTTCAAAGTCAGACAAACGTTGTTGTTGTTGTGGTCTTCAGTCCTGAGACTGGTTTGATGCAGCTCTCCACGGTACTCTATCCTGTGCAAGCTTTTTCATCTCCCAGTATCTACTGCAACCTACATCCTTCTGAATCTGCTTAGTGTATTCATCTCTTGATCTCCTTCTACGATTTTTACCCTCCACGCTGCCCTCCAATACTAAATTGGTGATCCCTTGATGCCTCAGACATGTCCTACCAACCGATCCCTTCTTCTGGTCAAGTTGTGCCACAAACTTCTCTTCTCCCCAATCCTATTCAATACCTCCTCATTAGTTATGTGATCTACCCATCTAATCTTCAGCATTCTTCTGTAGCACCACATTTCGAAAGCTTCTATTCTCTTCTTGTCCAAACTATTTATCGTCCATGTTTCACTTCAATACACGGCCACACTCCATACAAATACATTCAGAAATGACTTCCTGACATTTAAATCTATACTCGATGTTAACAAATTTCTCTTCTTCAGAAACGCTTTCCTTGCCATTGCCAGTCTACGTTATATATTCTCTCTACTTCGTCCATCATCAGTTATTTTGCTCCCCAAATAGCAAAACTCCTTTACTACTTTAAGTGTCTCATTTCCTAATCTAATTCCCTCAGCATCACCCAACTTAATTTGATTACATTCCTTTATCCTTGTTTTGCTTTTGTTGATGTTCATCTTATATCCTCCTTTCAAGACGCTGTCCATTCCATTCAACTGCTCTTCCAAGTCCTTTGCTGCCTCTGACAGAATTACAATGTCATCGGCGAACCTCAAAGTTTTAATTTCTTCTCCATGAATTTTAATACCTACTCCAAAATTTTCTTTTGTTTCCTTTGCTGCTTGCTCAATATACAGATTGAACAACATCGGGGAGAGGCTAGAACCCTGTCTTACTCCCTTCCCAACCACTGCTTCCCTTTCATGTCCCTCGACTCTTATAACTGCCATCTGGTTTCTGTACAAATTGTAAATAGCCTTTCGCTCCCTGTATTTTACCCCTGCCACCTTTAGAATTTGAAAGAGAGTAT
This sequence comes from Schistocerca piceifrons, assembly GCF_021461385.2. NCBI lineage: Eukaryota > Metazoa > Arthropoda > Insecta > Orthoptera > Acrididae > Schistocerca > Schistocerca piceifrons. The sequence continues at coordinate 182,473,392 of NC_060138.1, read as the reverse complement.
TCCAGTCAACATTGTCAAAAGCTTTCTCTAAGTCTACAAATGCTAGAAACGTAGGTTTGCCATTCCTTAATCTTTCTTCTAAGATTAGTCGTAAGGTGAGTATTGCCTCACGTGTTCCAGTGTTTCTACGGAATCCAAACTGATCTTCCCCGAGGTCGGCTTCTACTAGTTTTTCCATTCGTCTGTAAAGAATTCGTGTTAGTATTTTGCAGCTGTGACTTATTAAACTGATAGTTCGGTAATTTTCACATCTGTCAACACCTGCTTTCTTTGGGATTGGAATTATTATATTCTTCTTGAAGTCTGAGGGTATTTCGCCTGTTTAATACATCTTGCTCACCAGATGGTAGAGTTTTGTCAGGACTGGCTCTCCCAAGACCGTCAGTAGTTCCAATGGCATGTTGTCTACTCCGGGGGCCTTGTTTCGACTCAGGTCTTTCAGTGCTCTGTCAAACTCTTCCCACAGTATCATATCTCCCATTTCATCTTCATCTACATCCTCTTCCATTTCCATAATATTGTCATCAAGTACATCGCCCTTGTATAGACCCTCTATACACTCCTTCCACCTTTCTGCTTTCCCTTCTTTGCTTAGAACTGGGTTTCCATCTGAGCTCTTGATGTTCATACAAGTCGTTCTCTTATCTCCAAAGGTCTCTCTAATTTTCCTGTAGGCAGTATCTATCTTACCCTAGTGAGATAGGCCTCTACATCCTTACATTTGTCCTCTAGCCATCCCTGCTTAGCCATTTTGCAATTCCTGTCGATCTCATTTTTGAGACGTTTGTATTCCTTTTTGCCTGCTTCATTTACTGCATTTTTATATTTTCTCCTTCCATCAATTAAATTCAATATTTCTTGTGTTACCCAAGGATTTCTACTAGCCCTCGTGTTTTTACCTACTTGATCCTCTGCTGCCTTCTCTACTTCATCCCTCAAAGCTACCCATTCTACTTCTACTGTATTTCTTTCCCCCATTCCTGTCAGGTGTTCCCTTATGCCCTCCCTGAAACTCTGTACAACCTCTGGATCTTTCAGTTTATCCAGGTCCCATCTCCTTCAATTCCCACCTTTTTGCAGTTTCTTCAGTTTTAATCTACAGGTCATAACCAATAGATTGTGGTCAGAGTCCACATCTGCCCCTGGAAATGTCTTATACCGTTATATAATCTATCTGATACCTTTTAGTATCTCCAGGGTTCTTCCATGTATACAACCTTCTTTCATGATTCTTAAACCAAGTGTTAGCTATGATTATGTTGTGCTCTGTGCAAAATTCTACCAGGCGGCTTCCTCTTTCATTTCTTAGCCCCAATCCACATTCACCTACTATGTTTCCTTCTCTCCCTTTTCCTACACTCGAATTCCAGTCACCCATGAGTATTAAATTTTCGTCTCCCTTCACAATCTGAATAATTTCTTTTATTTCATCATACATTTCTTCAATTTCTTCGTCATCTGCAGAGCTAGTTGGCATATAAACTTGTACTACTGTTTTAGGTGTGGGCTTCGTATCTATCTTCGCCACAATAATGCGTTCACTATGCTGTTTGTAGTAGCTTACCCGCATTCCTATTTTCCTATTCATTATTAAACCTACTCCTGCATTACCCCTATTTGATTTTGTGTTTATAACCCTGTAGTCACCTGATCAGAAGTCTTGTTCCTCCTGCCACCGAACTTCACTAATTCCCACTATATCCAACTTCAACCTATCCATTTCCCTTTTTAAATTTTCTAACCTACCTGCCCGATTAAGGGATCTGACATTCCACGCTCCGATCCGTAGAACGCCAGTTTTCTTTCTCCTGATAACGACATCCTCTTGAGTAGTCCCCGCCCGGAGATCCGAATGGGGGACTATTTTACCTCTGGAATATTTTACCCAAGAGGACGCCATCATCATTTAATCATACAGTAAAGCTGCATGCCCTCGGGAAAAATTACGGCTGTAGTTTCCCCTTGCTTTCAGCTGTTAGACAAACGTTATAATGACTATAAGCTACAGTCTTAACTTTATATTGCAGTAGAAACTGTTCGACATCTACTGTTGATAATGAAAAATAGTCAATATTGGAAACTGCATGACACTTCGATGGAACAGCATACTGAACAGTAGATGGTTACTGTCATTATTCCAATCATGGTGAGTACGTTACCCCAAATTCCAATGGTAACTGCAATTACCCTGAACAGTGACTACCATGTCCCAAATACTGACAATATTATCCCAAATACACGACTGACATTACCACAAACAGTGACTTTCACTACCCCAAATGATGACTGCCATTATCTCGTCAACTGACCAGCATTGTCCCAGACATTGATCCCTCAGACGTGTCTGGTTATATTTTGCAGTAAACTGTTGTGGCTTTTCACTTTTCCAGCTGTTCTCTAAAGATGGTGCTGGTAGGTATAACCTATCTGAGATGGTGCCTGAATAATTTGGATTACTGTTGCTTCATGTAAGTTTGTTAATAGTAAGATATTTTAGACTTATATGTTTTGAAGAGTTAATCGGGTTTTACATCAAGAACAAAATATTCAGATATCAACTATGATGGTCCAGCATCAATAATGTGCCATGAGAAGCTCTTCTCAATTTTATTAATTCCATCCAGCTAGTTCAAAATACTTCCAAGACATTCAGAGTCTTCCTGGTGAATCAGAAATTTCAAACTCGGCCAGAATATTTCAAACTGGTCCAAACTTGTTGAAGTCAGCAAGATAAGAATTGTTGAAACAATCAAAGTGCTCTTACATACACAATATTTTTATTCATTCTTCATTACTAGATGGGCATTCTGTTAGCAAAAAGGTGAATGGCCTTTCAGACCATAATGCTCAAATTTGTCCCTAAATTACAAACTATGTACGAACGTTAATCCAACAGCAATAGAGAGTTCTTTAAACCTAGTTAAGGAACAAGAGTGGCAGGATGTTTATAGTGCTTGTAACATAGATGACAAATATAATGCTTTCCTTAACACGTTTCTTATCCTCTTTGAGAGTTGCTCTCCATTAGAATATCCTAGACAGTGTACTAACAGTAAAAGGTAGCCTGGGTGGCTGGCTAGTGGGATAAGGATAACGTGTAGATCAAAGTGAGAATTATTTCAAAATGTTAGAAGCAGTCACAGTCAAGCTACAGTGACCCATTACAAACAGTACTGTAAGGTGCTTAAAATGTTATTAGGGAGACAAAGAGTATTTGGTGCCCAAATAGCTAATTGACAGAATAAAATTAAAAAGACATGGTCAGTTGTGAAGGAAGTATCTGGTCAGCACCACAAGGTCGACGATATAAAGTCGGTTCAAAGCAAAAATATTTCTGTTTCTGATAAGTCAGATATATGTAGAATATTGAACAATCACTTTCTGAGCGTTGCTGGTGAATTAAATAAAAACTTAGTTTCTACAGGGAACTCTCTTGCAACTCTCTTGCAAAATGCCTTTCTGAGACTGATGTCTGAAATACTCATCTGTGATAGTGACAAAGAGGGGACTGAGTCAATCATTAAATCACTTAAGACTAAGGACTCTCATGCATATGATGGAGTGCCTAGCAGAATATTACTGTGCTGCACGTGTTAGCCCCATACTTAACCATATTTATAATTTTTCCTTTAAGAATGGTCAATTTCCTGAACGATTAAAGTACTCAGTAACAAAGCCCCTTCATTAAAAGAGAAAAAGGGATAATGTAAACAATTTTAGACCTACTTCTATGCCATCAGTGTTTGCTAAAGTTATTGAAAAGGTTGCGTGTGTAAGGTTAAGCGATCATTATATCACATAATTTGCTATTAAATGCACAGTTCGGATTTAGAAGTGATTTCGCAACTGAAAATGCTATATTCTGTTTTCTCTGTGAGGTACTGGATGTATCAATCAAAATGTTTCGAACACTAGGCACGTTTTTGATTTATCTAAGTCGTTTGATTAAGTTGATCACAAAATACTACTCCAGAATTTGGACTATTACGGAATACGAGGAGTAACTTACAATTGGTGCACCTCTTACTTTAACAACAGACAGCAAAAGGTCATTGTTCACAATGTTGAGAATGGCTGTGATGTGGTGTCTGAGTGGGGTACGGTCAAGTAGGGGGTGCCCCAGGTATCAGTGTTGGGGCCACTTCTGCTCCTTATTTATATAAATGATATGTCCTATTGTATTATGGGTAATTCTAAAATATTTCTGTTTTTTGATGACGCTAGCTTGTTAATGGAGGATTTTGTGTGCAACGTTGGCTCTGTTAGAGACAGTGCAGTTCATGACATAAGTTCATGGCTTCTAGAAAATAAACTAACGCTAAACCACAGACAGTGCAGTTCATGACATAAGTTCATGGCTTGTAGAAAATATACTAACGCAAAATCATAGTAAGACTCAGTTTTTACAGTTTCTAACACACAATTCAACGAAACCAAATGTTTTAATTTCACAGAATGGACATATGTTTAGTGAAACTGAACAGTTCAGATTTATAGGTTTCAGACAGATAGTAAACTGTCACGGAAATCCCACGTTCAGGATCTTGTCCAAAGTCTTAATGCTGCCATTTTTCATTCGATTATGTCGTGTGGTATATTTTGGGATGACTGTTCTCATTCTAAAAGGATATTTTTGGCTCAGGAAGGGGCAGTTAGGGCAATAAGTGGTGTCAGGTCGCGAACCTGTTGTTGACCCCTGTTCGCTAGTCTGGGTATTTTAACACTGCTCTTTCTCTCTCATTTATATATATTCGTTTCTTGTTAACAATACCAGATTATTCCCAAGAATGAGCAGCATTCATTCAGTTAATATTCGGCAGAAATCCAATCTGCATTTGGATTGCACTTCCTTAATTCTTGTGCAGAATGGTGTGTAGTATACTGCTGCATCCATTTTCAACAAGCTACTACAAGAGTTGGAAATCGTAGCAGTAACCTACGCTATTTGAAATCGAAACTGAAGAACATCCTCATGGGACACTCATTCTATTCTATTGAGGAGTTCCTTGGGAAATTAAGCCGATTCTTATGTTATATTGTTGATTGCGTTTCTTAAATGTATAACTTCACATTTTTTGCGTTCATAAACATTTTATTTTATCTGTTATTACTTTTATGTTGTAATTTAATGTAGTGACACGTTCCATGACCTTCGAGATATGCTCCACAATTTGGTCCTTTGGTAATAAATTTGTAACTAAAAAGAATCATTTGGGATGACGACAGACACCATTTACGAAGTTACTACTTGGGGTGATGGCAGTCATCGTGCATCTTTAGGGACGTAGTAATCACTGTGACTGGAGTAATGGCACTCACCATGTACTACTCAGTACTGTATTTTATCAAAGTGTAATGCAGTTTCCAATGTCTGACGATTTAGTATGACCACTAGAAGATGACAAACGTTTTGTACTGTAAGATAAATTAATAGTCTTACATGGAGTCGTCATAGCATTTGGTTGATTTTTAAAGTATACCAGCCCTTGTTTGTTACCCATACGAATGCGTATTACAACTACGCTGTTAAGCTATTCTGTCACAATGCCATGTAGTTCCCATGTGTGACAGCAGAAGATGACAAACGTTTTGATGTGTAAGATGAATAGCCTATCATGGGGTCACTATAATGTCTAACTGACTTTTATATAAGATGTGTGTTTCGTATGTGAATAACTTCGTTTATGTTGCTAATTCTCATCGACAAATGCACCCTAGACTGTAAGATACATCTGCAAATCGTGTATGTTACGAAGATAGACATTCAGATCATAGTGTCATGCATTTCAAGATGTATGGATCCATAATGTGGTGTCATTATTTCGCTAATTGAAAGTGCACAGTAGGTTGTACGTTAGATCACCAGTAGTGCCTGTGTGTGTTTTGCAAGCGATTCTTATGTATTTAGATGAATCTAACGTTGTTAAACAGTGGGCAACATATCGTTTAATATATTATACAAACAATTTAGATATGGAAATATTGAATTTGAAGGTTTATTGTGCTTGTAAAGTGTGTTATCGATATATGTATTTAGGTTTTAGGGACGTGGGAATGACAAAATTTACTTTGGTAACATTCATCGACAAGTGCACATAGTGCTGTAAGTTACACCTGTGCTAGTGCTCATATGCGTGTTCTGCAAAAAAATTTTTTGTATTTAGATGAATTTAATGTCTGATACAGAGATCAAACTATGGTCGTCTACTAACGTATAAATCATGTAAGTAGAGGCAATAACGAAGTTCTATGTATTTATATAAGTTATAGAAACAATTTAGAGCTGAAGTTCCATACATCTTGTAAAGTGTGGTACCGCAATTCAGCTTTTGCCATCAACACATGGTGCTTAACCTAATGGTTTTATCAGCAATGCCAATATGCAAGCTGTGTGTATGTTAATAATGCACGTCATGTAGATGTGAAAATATTCAGTTTGTGGTCGAAATTGAATCATTTTCTTTTGTTCCAGTGTTTTAATTTTTATAATGCCTTATTATACTTGTATATTATGATAAGCAACGTAAATGTGTTTTTTGTACTCAATAAATGGTAAATAATTTTAGAGAGATTTTAATTTTGAGATCTCGAGTCAGTCATCTTCTTTGAAAATGTTGTCTCTCTGTCGTCATGTTTGGTCATGCTGTGTTTTAACATAGGAGAAGTTGTGATACGTTTTCCCTCTTCCCTTCCATCCTTCCAAAAATGGCGTTTGGCTATGTGGTATGTACGTAAGGTGTTTTACATCGAATGTTTTTATTACATGTTTATCTTATTTAGTAGTTGACTGTAGACAATACAGTCTGTAAACATATCAGACAGCCTGGACTCTGCAGTTCCGATTCAGTGGGGAAAGTTGAAAATTTGTGCCCGATCGGGATTCGATCCCCAGGTCTGTGCTTACTAGACAGATGCTCTGACCACTGATCCAACTGATCACAGTGATTACTTTTACTGCACAGAATACCACAGCACACCTACCGCCAGATCTATATTCTCAGCTTATCCACACACTACAAATGAAGTACCCCTTGCTCATGCTCCTCATTAATCGCGGTATTTAGTCGTTTCCTGTAAGAGTTGAGGCTGGAGTGCATTTGCACTGGAGAGATCATTGGCCGTCTCTCTTATATATACAGGGCAATTCAGAAAGAAGGAACAAATTTCAACGATTCATTGCTTCCAAACTACAAAAGATAGAAACACAATTCTAACGTTCCTGGAAAGAGAAAAGTTAAACTTTTTATGCATTCAGTGTGTGAACCATGTGTTACACGAAACGTGTCTAAACGGTGGCTCATTTCCTACCATACACAAAGCAACTGGTCTCTCGTTATTGATTTCACAGCTTTAACAGTACGATGTCGCCGACTTTCAAGAGCATCGGGCATAGGCGGGATGAAAACGCTGTCTTTTACTTAATCCCACAGATAAAAGTTACAAAGTGTGAGGATTGTAGACCTGGAAGGCAATCGTTGATGAAGTTCATCTTCTGGCCGCTCCTCTTCCAATCCAACGTCCTGGAATGGTGTCATTCAGTTAACGTCGAACGCGCTTAGAGGATAGTCCATCAGTGAGCCTGAGACCACTTCGCACTGGGCAACGGCCGCTCTTCCTCGCAAGTAAAAGATTATTAGAATTCGGTGATTTATTCTCATTGCTTAAAAGTTGTCGTTCTTCCACATCATCGTCGCTTGTTGCTCATCCAGCAGACGTCCATTGAGTCAGCTCAGCAGTTGCAATCCCCAGCGACCCTAGTGAGAGGGCGGGTTGCCAACGATGATCCTTGATGACCCATCAGTTATGTACCTGGTGACGGTAGTCGTATGATGAGTTGATCTCCTCCCTAGACCTGATAGGTTTCAGCAACCGAAGGCACATGAGTATTGAGTAAGAATGTGGACACCAAGTAGCCCTGTAGCTGACTTCCACGTTCAAGTTTTTGCTGACAGAAACCAGAGATGTGGTGTTGCCAGGAGACAGTCAGTTCTTCCATCAGTAGATGGCAGGCGGCGAGCAGCATGGAATTCATCAGGTGAAGGCCATCATCTTGAGTATATATTCGGCTAGCTCATAGACTGAGCTGGAGCATCTAGGACGTAGATTCACTACAGTATCGCAATCATGGAATCGAGTAGAATTAATGTGACTGTTATCGATCCCAATCTGTTATTTTGCTATATTCACTTAACAGACTTAATTGCTGTGTCAGTTACTCGCTATGTGCTCTTGTGAAAGAAACAAAGTTCCTTGCAGTATGTCCTACTAGCTAAGGAATATGATTGTCCCGCTTCCTCTGGGTTTCTATCACAGTCTCCTTTCTGCTGAAAGCATGTCCTCACTCGGCAGATGGTGTCAAGATGTGTTGACGACCTGACCCACTTGTGACGTACTGGCTCGCTTTCTCCTTCTGTCTTTGTCTCTAGCGTGACTTGAGTTTGCCTGTGCTAATGTGAATGTGTTTAAATAAAAAATTCTGATTTCAGCTCCCTTGCTATTCTGTGGCGTAACAAAAGGAACAACGGAGATCAAAGGGTTATGATGGAAACAGATTATGATACGATCCATCTACAGTGTAAAAATTGTTTCAAATTGTATTCCCTAAAGGATGGTCAGAATAACGGAAATTAAAGTTTGTTGTGGGCTCTTTAAGAGGTGATGCTGCCGAGTGTCTTAAAATAATTATATGATGTTTGATGAATTTCATTTAGTTTTAAAAACCGATCTTGGTGGAAGGGAACTCCGAGTACAATAAGTCTAAAATTCTGGATCCTAAAAAAAAATTTGGGCATGAATGGGTATACATATTATCCTTCAAATTCTGAACAGTTTGTACTCAATTTAATACGTCGATTGCCGCTCTCTATAAGAGTGAATGTAATTGTTGGAGACGTCTATGTTGTCAAGTATTGCTAGACTTCTTAGATCAACACACCGTATTAGGAAAAAACTACAATACTTGAAGTAAATTATGGAGGAAGAATCAATAAATGCGTGTGCTGCCTGACCAGGGCGAAAGCTGTAATCATCGGATAGAGAACATAAAGAAACTTTATATATAATTAATGCGATCTTTGTTATTTGTTTACTTACTCTGAAAAAGTTTCAATTAAGTAGTGTTTATTTGTTTTACCTGCAATAAAAATACTCAAGATCTACAGTCTGAGCCTAACTGTAAAAACTAAGCTAGTTTCTTGTTCTCACTTTCAGTGGAATTGGTTAATAATGAAGCATGAAAATATATCAGATTCGATCGACCAGAGAGAGAAGTAAAAAAAAAAAAAAAAAAAAAAAACCTGATTGGGAAAAAGAAGAATAAAATTACTAAAAAAGAATAATTTTCAACAAAGGTAGTAAACTTAATGTATGCAGCAGACTGGTTATTTCTGCTACAGGCATTAGTTGTTAAAATATTAATCGACGCTGTAGCCATTTAATACACCATTTATTATCTGAGTTAGGACCTAAACAGGAGCTAGTTCGTTCATTGACAACATCTGCAGCACACTAACAAATAAATTAACAGAGTTCGAAAGGCGTAATCAGGATAGAAGTTATTTTCATATACGAAGATATGTCTGATCTGTCACCTGTCAAGGACATTTATCTCTAAAATTCTGCGATTGTATACAAGTGATGTTTCAAGGTCAACGTTCCTAAACGGTATAGGAGTACAAACGATTAAAGAAGTTACGCAATTTAAGAGACAATTATAAGCAGCTGACTCACGAGAGTAATAAATGTGGCATCATTTAGGGGGAAAAAATGCTTGGAACAGTATATTTCAACATATGCTGTATTTATAAAGCAGTACTTGCATAATATGAGTTGCTGTGTTGTTTGTTCTTCCTGAACTCGTCAAAGTGCAAATCGAGCGTTTCACTGAAGTAATTAAAACACGGGGAAATGAACCGTATGCATTCTTGAGGAGGCTTACTAGTTGACATGCAGCGTCGTTTGCGAGTATTCCACACTGCAGTAATCCTCTATTCAATAGCAGCAGCGACCATATTATAATGTGATGCAACGGGAATACCAACTGCATAATTAGATCTCTACCACGCTTATGTTAGCATAGCACTGTTTCTCTTCCTGAAAATTGGTTGTAGATAATACAGTAAAACTGGATGACGAAATATCGATCACGCAGGATACAAAAACGAACTTCTGGCATAGAAACTGCCCTAAATAACAAAATATATATCGAGAAGTTGACACTGTATGTTGATGTTTACTAGCAGTATGTATAAGGTAATATACATGTTACGAGTATGTTCTGACCAGGACTCGCAAAGTAATAGATCTCTCTTCTCAAAATTTCCACCAAGCATGGAACGTAAAATGTTTTATATGAGCTCTTTTGTCGCTTTTACATATTTACTCGCTTCAGTATCTTCAATATGGAGGTTCAATGGGCTGCTGGTTTCTTTGCAACATGCAAACATATGTTAGGCTTGTTCGCTAATCTACCACTTATGGGAACAACCGCATCTGACTAGTAACTGTGTATGGACGAATGAGCAGAATATACCATACCAGCTATTCTGTGAAATCGAATGAATCTTTTTGAAACACCTTCTATTTTAAGGGTGTAAATAGGTTTTAGTCGCTAAGAGCTGTCATACTTACCTTTTAAGTACTGAGACTTCCAGGATATCTCTCCACATGGAATGTACAGATGCCGTGTGGGCTGCATAACTGACAGATAACGACCATTATGCTTTCTATTTGAAAAATATGATTTCTGTGGTAAGGGTCAGGTTTTATTCATAAGAAGACGACCTCCTCGGGATTATAAATTTATACAGTACGCGATGTCATGGTGGGAACACCTATGTAGCGCATTAAAGGATGTAATGTCCGTAACAACGGAATGTTTTATAACGTTTATCGTGTAAGTTTGCGTTTATGGCGATTTCGTTGCTTTATCGCAAGTTGTAACGTTTATAGCTGCCGATTTATGACACTTAAATTTTTAATGGTCTATCAAAGTGTGGTGCTTTCTTTTCAGAATCGAAACATTGGCTGCTATTTTATTGATGGGATTATAAATAGAGAACGATATCTACAGTTCATGACAGATATAGTTCTGGAGTTACTGCAGGATGGTCCACTGGAAATAGTACAGATCGTGCGGTAGCAAGTCCACAGGTTCATGCCGTTTCTGCACAGATTATTACACAATAACAAACACATGAACTGTAATGAACTCTACCTGAATTACCTGTTTACTTACATTTGACATAGTAGGACACCGTTTGTGAAATTTCTTGTTGTTTCTTTTTCTTTTTCGGAGGGGGGAGGAAGGGGGGGAGGTGTTGAGTTGCGCGGCGCTGTGATCTTGTTACTCTTTTCATCGAGTCCCACGTATTTTATGTTTGAAGGTACTACGGAGGTAGTATATAGCTTGGTTAAAAGTTGTCATCAAAATTCTGTATCTATAAACGTCAAAAGTTAATTGCATACGTCAGAAAATTCACCATATACGTGTGTGTGTGTTTTTATGGTGCTTTGGTATTATATGCTATCACATCTGAACAAAGAAATAGGGAAAGATGTTGCAAAGTATTGCGTTATTCGAAGATAAAGCAATGGAATCAGCATAAAGATAAACGTACACAATAAAGATTATAAGACTTCACTGCATTACGGAGACGACACGTCTACGTGCGTTATACATCTTTTTAGGGGTACAAGTGCAGATATTGTGATCGTTGTTACCTTAATACGTACCCAGTGCAGCGTGTGAGTTGTTTCTTCTCTGCGTCTATCAGTCTTTCCGTAAACACGTCACATAATTTACTACCTGATGTTTTCTGCACGGTCGTAACAACACCACCAAGTGGAGACTATTCCTGTCAGTATAGACTAAACGTTTTGTTCCACGAGTCTACATTTCAGCGTCTGTTCTATTGCCCAGGGGACAATAAGCGTTAACGGATTGCTCTTGCCACATGTACTTGGAGGTACTAACCAGCCTAAACATAAGACTAACAGCGATAATAATAATAATAATAATAATAATTGTTAATTATTATTTTTATAAGTAATGAAGTAAATACTGAACGATGTTGCTCAGTACATTGTTTGCAGACACAAAAAAGTACGATCTAGTTGTTATCTGCGATTGTTTGAGGTACTCGTTTTTTGGTAGTAGTTGTACGTTAGCGCTATGGACGGTGAGCGTAGGAGGGTACAAGATGACTTAGACAAAATTTCTGGTTGGTGTGAAGGATGGCAGCTAGCTCTAAATGTGGTAAAATGTAAGCTAATGCGGATGAGTAGGAAAAAAAACCTGTAACGTTCAGAGACGGCATTAGCTGTGTGCTGCTTGACTTAGTCACGTCGTCTAAACATCTGGGTGTGACGTTGCAAAGCGATTTTTTTTTCTGGGTCATCAGTCTTCTGACTGGTTTGATGCGGCCCGCCACGAATTCCTCTCCTGTGCCAAGCTCTTCATCTCAGAGTAGCACTTGCAACCTACATCCTCAATTATTTGCTGGATGAATTCCAATCTCTGTCTTCCTCTACGCTTTTTGCCCTCTACAGCTCCCTCTAGTACCATGGAAGTCATTCCCTCGTGTCTTAAAAAGTGTCCTATCATCCTGTCCCTTCTCCTTATCAATGTTATCCACATATTCCTTTCCTCTCCGATTCTGCGCAGAACCTCCTCATTCTTTACCTTATCTGTTCACCTAATTTTCAACATTCGTCTGTAGCACACACCAAAAATGCTTCGATTCTCCTGTTCCGGTTTTCTCACAGTCCATATTTCACAACCATACAATGCTGTACTCCAGACGCACATTCTCAGAAATTTCTTCCTCAAATTGACGCCTACATTTTATTTTAGTAGACTTCTATTGGCCAGGAATGCCCTTTTTGCCATTGCTAGTCTACTTTTGATGTCCTCCTTTCCGTCCGTCATTGATTATTTTACTGCGTAGCTAGCAGAATTCCTTAACTTCATCTACTTTGTGCCCAACAATCCTGAAGTTAAGTTTCTCGCTGTTCTCATTTCAACTACTTCTCATTATCTTCGTCTTTCTTCGATTTACTCTCAGTCCATACTATGTACTCATTAGACTGTTCATTCCATTCAGCAGATCATGTAACTCTTCTTGACTTTCACTCAGGACAGCAATGTCATCAGCGAATCGTATCATTGACATCCTTTCATCTTGAATTTTAATTCCACTCCTGAACCTTTCTTTTATTTCCATCATTGCTTTCACGATGTATAGATTGAACAGCAGGGGCGAAAGGCTACATCCTTGTCTTACACACTTTTAAATACGAGCACTTCGTTCCTGGTCGTCCATTCTTATTATTCCATCTCGGCTGTTGTACATATCGTATATGACCCGTCTCTCCCTATAGCTTAGCCCTACTTTTCTAGGTACTTCAGTCCGGAACCGCGTGACTGCTACGGTCGCAGGTTCGAATCCTGCCTCGGGCATGGATGTGTGTGATGTTCGTAGGTTAGTTAGGTTGAAGTAGTTCTAAGTTCTAGGGGACTGATGACCTCTGATGTTGAGTCCCATAGTGCTCAGAGCCATTTGAACCATTTTGAACCTACTTTTCTCAGAATTTCGAAATCTTGCACCATTTTACATTGTCGAAAGCTTTTTCCTGGTCGACAAATTATATGAACGTGTCTTGATTTTTCTTTAGTCTTGCTTCCATTATTAACCGCAACATCAGAATTGCCTCTCTCGTGCTTTTACCTTTCCTCTGTTAAATTGTGATTCTAGTACTGAATCCCCTATCTCTTCTAAATCGATTCCTGTTTCTTCTTCTATCACATGAGAAAAAACTTCCCCCTCATAGAAGCTCTCAATATATTCTTTCCACCTATCCGGTCTCTCCTCTGCATTTAACAGTGGAATTACCGTTGCACTCTATGCTGAATCAGTCCTTACAACAATCATTTCTTTTTCGATGCTTTCACATTTTTTCTGCTGCCATTTTGTCTTAGCTTCCCTGCACTTCCTATTTATTTCATTCCTCAGCGACTTGTATTTCTTTATTCCTGAATTTCTCGGAACATTCTGTACTTCCTCCTTTCATCGATTAATTGAAGTATTTCTTGTGTTACCCAAGGTTTCTTCGCAGTTACCTTCTTTGTACCTAAGTCTTCCTTCCCAACTTCTGTGATGGCCCTTTTCAGGGATGTCCATTCCTCTTCAACTCTACTGCCTACTGAGCTATTCCTTATTGCTGTATCTATAGCGCTAGAGAACTTCAAACGTATCTCGTCATTCCTTAGTACTTCCGTATCCCACTTGTTTGCTTATTGATTCTTCCTGACTAATGTCAAGCTTCAGCTTACTCTTCATTACTACTATATTGTGATGTCAGTCTATATCTGCTCCTGGGTACGCCTTACAATCCAATATCTGATTTAGGAGTCTCTGTTTGACCATGATGTAATCTAACTGAAATCTTCTCGTATCTCCCGGCCTTTTCCAAGTATACCTCCTCCTCTTGTGATTCTCGAACATTCTCTTTTACTAGCTGAAACTTATTACAGAACTCTTTCTCCTCTCTCATTCCTTTTCCCAAGCCCATATTCATTTGTAACCTTCCCTCTACTCCTTCCCCTACAACTGCATTCCAGTCTGCCGTAACTATTAGGTTTTCATATCCCTTTACATACTGTATTACCCTTTCAGTATCCTCATTCACCTTCTCTATCTATCTTCCGCTTGCGACGTCGGTATGTATACATGAACTATCGTTGTCGGTGTTGGTTTGCTGTCGATTCTGAAAAGAACAACACTTTCGATGAACTGTTGACAGTAACACACTCTCTGAACTGTTCATAGTAACACACTCTCTGCCCTAGATTCCCATTCATAACGAATCCTAATCCCGTTATACCATTTTCTGCTGCTGTTGATATTACCCTGTACTCATCTGACCAGAAATCCTTGTCTTCTTGCCACCTCACTCACTGACCCATACTATATGTAGGTTGAGCCTTTGCATTTCCCTTTTCTGCATTTCCCAGCAATGTTCAAGCTGCTGACTTTCCACGCCCCGTCTCGTAGAACATTATCTTCCGTTGATTATTCAATCTTTTTCTCATCGTAACTTCCCCCTTGGCAGTCCCCTCCCGTAGATCCGAATGGGAGACTGTTCCGGAATCTTTTGCCAATGGAGAGATCATGACACTTCAATTACAGGCCACATGTCCTGTGGATACACGTTACGTGTCTTTAATCAGTGTTTTCCACTGCTTCTGTCTCCTCGTGCCGTTGATTATTGCTGATTCTTCCGCCTTTAGGGGCAGATTCCCACCCCAAGATCAAGAGAGCGCCCTGAGCCTCTGTGCGTTTCTCCTCCCTCTTTGACAAGGCCGTTGCCAGAATGCGGGGTGACTTCTTATGCCGGAAATCTTCGGCCTCCAATCCTGATTGTTAATCAAAATCTAAGCAGTGGCAGGGTTGGAACCCGGGACCGAATACGTTTTGATTATGAATCAAAGACCTTACCCGTAGACAACGAGTGTAATATGAAAGAGAAAGAGCATGTGAGGATTGTGGTACGAAAGGCGAATTGTCGAGTTTGGTTTATTGGAGGAAATCTAGGAAAGTGCGGTTTATGTGTAATGGAGACCGCATATAGGACGCTAGTGAGACCTATTCTTGAGTACTGCTCGAGTGTTTGGGATCCACACTAGGTTGGATTAAAGGAAGACATGGAAGCAGTTCAGAGGCGGGATGATAGATTTTTTATTAGTAGATTCGAACAATACGAAAGTGTTATGGAGATGCTTCAGGATTTGAAGTAGGAATCATTGGAAGGAAATCAACGTTCTATTCGATGAACGCTATTGAGAAAATTTAGAGAACCAACATTTGAAGCAGAGTGTCGAATGATTCTACTGCCGCCAACATACATTACTCATAAGGACCACGAAGATGATACGAGACATTAGGGATCATACAGAAGCGTATAGGCAGTCGTTTTCCCCTGGCTGTATTTGCAAGTGGAACAGGAAAGGAAATGACTAGTGGTGGTACAGGGTACCCTCTGCTACTGTCTCCACATACGCGTACGCCATAATTACTCTACCACGCAAAGATCTGGGGCTAGAGTCGTCTGGTATGAGACTTTCCAGTGGGAGGGTTGGGGGGGGGGGGAGGGTGGAGGGGACATGGGGGGTCGAACCGCAGAATAACCCTGGGTTCGGTGTGGAGCGGCGGAAGGTTGGGTGGACGGTTATGGCCTGTTGTTGGGTTGTGAACCGCCGAGGACTACGGCGGGACGAAGCCTCTCCGTCGTTTTTAGGTCCCAGGTTCAATAATACACAGACTCACATACACGCCCTCTGCCAATTACCGTACCGTTGCTTGCGAAGTATCTATGTAGATGTAGCTGTAGATGTAAATGTATTTGTTTTTCTGGTAGAAATTGACGGGGGCCTGTCGAGTTGCGTGTCGTTTCTTATCCTTATGGAATGCGACACATATTAACAGCTCCGAGTGCGTTTTCAAAAATGGCTCTGAGCACTATGGGACTTAGCTGCTGAGGTCATCAGTCCCCTAGAACTTAGAACTACTTGAACCTAACTAACCTAAGGACATCACACACATCCATGCCCAAGGCAGGATTCGAACCTGCGACCCTAGCGGTCGCGCGGTTCCAGACTGTAGCGCCTAGAACCGCTCGGCCATTACAGCCGTCCCGAGTGCTGTGGCACACTCGCGGGAAACGAAAACGTAGTATATTGCGGCTATGAGAGTAGTGACCTTATACAAAGTTTTGTGTAGAAAATATTCTCGAAGGAAATTGAATACAGTGTTTAGAATGTTACGCAAATCAAAACTCAATGCCCTTTCCTTGACCACGAGAAAACGGAAGAATATTTTTCAAATAACGTGTTCTTGGTTTCGGTGTACTTCACGGTCTATTAAATATTAATAGGTTTCCCAAAACTTAGATCTGCTTGGAATTGAAACTTTGTAGCCTATTACTCGTAGTTAATGGATTAACTTTGCCCTGGAGCAGGGACATTCAAACTTTAAGCTAACCTGGGTCACATTGGACGAAGATGAGTATTTTTGAGCCGTGCATAATATGCTTTACACTAACAGTAACCTCTGGAAAAAGAAAAGAAAGCAAAAACGCTTGGATCATGAGAGAATAGCATCGTGTGGCAGGAGTCAAATTGATTTTGCGGATTTTTTTTAGTGGTTACTTCTTGGGTCGCACTGACATTTGCCTTGAGCCGCACGGGACCTGCGGGTCGTTGGTTGGACATCCCTCCACTAGAAGGTATCTATAGACCACTGAGAAGCTGAAGGACTGCAGAACGACAAAATAATCTCATTCGTCTAAGAGATATCTGGGCACAGTTCCGGACACATAAAATGTACGAGTTTCAGGTATCACATGCAAAAACCAATTTAGCTCTAGTACGCATCGAAATGCCCGCGCCAAAATACCGTAGCACACTGCTAGAGCAGTAGAAACGGCCGTAGAGCAGTAAAAACGAAATGGCGCAGTCCACTGATGAACTTGATTGCGATAGTTCGTTATATGAACTCGATGGAGCACAGCACTGCAACAATCCATGGTGAGCCGGTGAAAGCGTTTGGCGACAATGGATCGTCATGTGAGGCGATGGATAAATCGCGCCACTTTACCAGTGTGATAAAACAAGTGTTAATGGCCAAGAGCGAAGTGGCGGACCGTCTCCCTCTAATGAACCGAGAATTGCAAGAGAGGTGGATGCCCTGATGCTCGGAGACCCACGTACCACGACAGAGGCGACACTGATAGTCAGTTTTCAACATCTTGCAAAACATACTGAACACCACGACGATCGCCACCCACTGGGTTCCGTGACTGCTCATACATATTCAAGAAGCTCACCGAACGGTGACAGCAGTGGCAACCTTGCCTCTGTGGCATATCAATCCATGTGACGTGTTTAATAATCTGATTAGAATAGAATAGTGGTGGATGTGTTACAACAGCCCTGAGACAAGCAAAGCCAGTACTGGAAATATGTGGAATCGTTACCGCTGAAAAATTACAGACCAGTATTGTTAGTATCGGTTTGCTGCAGAATTCCTGAGTTCAAGTATCGTAAATTTCCCTGGGACCGTAAAACTTATGTCCACGAATTAGCACAATTTTAGAAAACATCGCTCGTGCGAAATTCAGCTTGCCCTTTTCTCAGGTAACATACTGCGAATTGTGGATGAAGAGCAACAGGCAGATTCCATGTTTCTAGATTTCCGAAATGCGTTTGAAACGATGCCCCACTGCAGACTGTTAACGAAGGTACGAGTATATAGAATAACTTTTTAAATGACGTCCTATTCGCTGTTGACCTGAGAATTATTTATTTCACAATTGCAAATGCATTTTCGGCCTTCGTGCCATTGTAAGATGTTACTGTAAAATATTTTGCTTCAGCGCATATCACACTTTAAAATACTCCACCATATATACTTCTCATCGTAAAAAATATGGCATGCCAAATGCCTTACATACGCTGAAGCAAAAGATTTTGCTGTCCCACCTGAAGATGGCCCAAAGGCTGAAATTGCAATAGTGAAATAAATAATTTCTACAGTTAAAGACGAAATGATGTCCTTAAAAAAAAATTCTACATGACTGTGAAGCCCTACCACAAGAAATTAATCATATGGAATATATTCTCAAAAATGTGATTGGCTCGAAGACTTCTTAAATAACAGAACACAATACATAGTTCTCGACGAAGTGTATTCATTAGAGACAACTGCATCGTCAGGAGTACCTCAGATATGTGTGATAGGATAGCTGTTATTTCCCATGTTAATAAATACTCTGGCGAACAGGGTACGCAGCAATTAACGGTTGTTTGCTGATGATGATGCGGTGTACGGGAATGCGTTAGTTTTGAGTGACTGTAAGAAGATACAAGACGCCAGACAAAATTTCTAGTCCGTGTGATGAATGGCAGCTATGTTAGTGTGTAGGAGTGGCTAAAACAAACACGTAATGCTCGTATCAGCATTAGTAGCATACTGCTTGACATAGTCATGTCGTGTAAACATCTGGCCGTGACGGTCAAAGCGGTAAGACGTGGAACGATGATGTCAGGACTGTAGTAGGGAAGGTGAATGGTAGACATCCGTTTATTGGGAGAATTTGGGAAGATGTGAATCCTCTTTAAAGGAAACCGCACATAGGACGGTAGTGCGTCTTACTTGTGAGTAACGCTCGAGTGTTTACCGTTAAAGGAAGATATCGATGCAGTTCAGAGGTAAGGCTGCTAGATTTGTTACCGGTAGGTTCGAACGACATGAAACTAAAGGCCGAAATACTAAATGTCTTTTTCCAAAGCTGTTTCACAGAGGAAGACTGCACTGTAGTTCCTTCTCTAGATTGTCGCACATATGACAAAATGGCAGATACCGAAATAGATGACAGAGGGATAGAAAAACAATTAAAATCGCTCAAAAGAGGAAAGGCCGCTGGACCTGGTGGGATACTAGTTCGATTTTACACAGAGTACGCGAAGGAACTTGGCCCCCTTCTTGCAGCGGTGTACCGTAGGTCTCTAGAAGAGCGTAGCGTTCCAAAGGATTGGAAAAGAGCACAGATCATCCCCGTTTTCAAGAAGGGACGTCGAACAGATCTGCAGAACTATAGACCTATATCTCTAACGTCGATCAGTTGTAGAATTTTGGAACACGTATTATGTTCGAGGAAAAAGACTTTTCTGGAGGCTAGAAATCTACTCTGTAGGAATCAGCATTGGTTTCGAAAAAGACGATCGTGTGAAGACCCAGTTCACGCTATTCGTCCACGAGACTCAGAGGGCCATAGACACGGGTTTCCAGGTATATGCCGTGTTTCTTGTCTTCCGCAAGGCGTTCGATACAGTTCGCCACAGACATTTAATGAACAAAGTAAGAGCATATGGACTATCAGACAAATTGTGTGTTTGGATTGAAGAGTTCCTAGATAACAGAACGCAGCATGTCATTCTGAATGAAGAGAAGTCTTCCGAAGTAAAAGTGATTTCAGGTGTGCCGCAGGGAAGTGTCGTAGGACCGTTGCTATTCAAAATATACATAAATGACCTCGTGGATAACATCGGAAGTTCACTGAGGCTTTTTGCGGGTGATGCTGTGGTATATCGAGAGGTTGTAACAATGGAAAATTGTACTGACATGCAGGAGGATCTGCAACGAATTGACGAATGGTGCAGAGAATGGCAATTGAATCTCAATGTAGACAAGTGTAATGTGCTGCGAATACATAGAAGGAAAGATCCCTTATCATTTAGCTACAATTTAGCAGGTCAGCAACTGGAAGCAGTTAATTCCATAAATTATCTGGGATGTAGGCATTAGGAGTGATTTAAAATGGAATGATCATATAAAGTTGATCGTCGGTAAAGCAGATGCCAAACTGAGATTCATTGGAAGAATCCTAAGGAAATGAAATCCGATAACAAAGGAAGTAGGTTACAGTACACTTGTTCGCCCACTGCTTCAATCTTGTTCACCAGTGTGGGATCTGTAGCGGATAGGGTTGATAGAAGATCCAACGGAGAGCAGCGCGCTTCGTTACAGGATCATTTAGTAACCGTGAAAGCGTTACGGAGATGATAGATAAATTCCAGTGGAAGACTCTGCAGGAGAGATACTCAGTAGCTCGGTACAGGCTTTTGTTGAAGTTTCGAGACCATAACTTCACCGAGGATTCAAGCCGTATATTGCTCCCTCCTACGTATATCTCGCGAAGAGACCATGAGGATAAAATCAGAGAGATTAAAGCCCACACAGAGGTATAGCGACAATCTTTCTTTCCACGAACAATACGAGACTGGAACGGAAGGGAGAACCGATAGAGGTACTCAAAGTACCCTCCGCCACACACCGTCAGGTGGCTTGCGGAGTGTGGATGTAGATGTAGATGTAGATATTACGGAGATGCTTCGGGAACTCAAATTCGAATCCATGAATGGAAGGCGACTTTCTTTTCTATTCAGAAAGTTTAGGGAACCGGCATTTAAATTTGGTTGCAGAGCAATTTTGTTGCCGCCAACATTCATTTCGGGTAAAGACCACGGACGTAAGGTACGAGAACTAGGGTTCATACGTAGGCACTTAGGGAGTCGTTTTCCCCTCGCTCTCTTTGGGAGTAGATCAGTAAAGGAAATGACTAGTAATGGTACAGGTATCCTCCGCCATGCACCGAATGGTCGCTTGCGGAGTACATAGGCAGATGTGTAGATGTAGTGCTAAACATCATCGGGCAAGGTGAAGCTGAGTGTTTTTTACGGGCTGCCATGTATGGTGGTAACAGCTTATGCTCCTAGGGGCAAACTATCATTATACTACTAAAATCTTCTATTGATATTACAGGACAGTGTAAAGACGTAAAGACAAAGCATCGTAGGAAGGTGTCCATGGAGGTGCTTTTAGTCTGTGACTCCGCCTCAGCTCATTTTGCTCAGGAGGCAGTCACACATGCTGCTTCTTTGAACTCCACAATGATTGCCTCAACTCATATTCTCGTGACACGACACCCGGTGACGCCTTTCTCTTTCCTCGGATGTAGCAACCAATGCGTGGCGGGCATTTTCAGAGTGACGAAAAGGTGATTTGCGAAGTGGTAGTTTCCTGAGCAACCCAAAATGCAGACTTGCCTAACCGTCGTTTCCACCAAGTTATTCATTGTGGGCAAAAATGTATCGCATTGAAGGGTGAACTTCTAGAGAAGAACCAACAACATCACCAATTTTGGCGTTTACTTAAACATTACATCTACCCTCCATATTTATGCATCTCATAGACAGTTGATACATGTTTGGCTTACCTTCACCAGCAGAATAGGAACGCTGTGACGTGCAGTCCAGCATTGTAATTCCATACATATCAGGAGAGACTGCGTCCAGATTCATACTGTAGTGTCACCGCCAGACACTACACTTGCTAGGTGGTAGCCTTTAAATCGGCCGCGGTCCGGTAGTATACGTCGGACCCGCGTGTCGCCACTGTCAGTGATTGCAGGCCGAGCGCCGCTACACGGCAGGTCTAGAGAAACTCCCTAGCACTCGCCCCAGTTGTACAGCCGACTTTGCTAGCGAAGGTTCACTGACAAATTACGCTCTCATTTGCCGAGACGATAGTTAGCATAGCCTTCAGCTACGTCATTTGCTACGACCTAGCAAGGTGCCATTATCATTTGCTATTTATCTTGTGATGCATGTACCGTCAGACCGATGTTCACCAATTATGGATTAAAGTTAGGTATTCCACAGCTACGTCCTGTTTTTGCTAGTTCATTTACGTGTCCTGTTCCAGACCTCACGCCAGTCTGCTTGAGCTTAAACTCGTGCCTTTCGGCTTCACCTCATAGTGACTTGGCTGTCTTGCCAAGTCACAACACATACTACAGTTCATCGACAAGAGACAACTGTAATCCCTATGATGCCATACCTTGAAATCCTGCCACTCCTTTTGAAACTGAATCTGAGGTTTCATGTGAGATCAGGAATCTAGTTTCTTCCCTGAAAGCCGGCTGCTGTGTCCGATCGGTTCTAGGCGCTTCAGTCCGGAACCGCGCTGCTGCTACGGTCGCAGGTTCGAATCCTGCCTCGGCCATGGCTGTGTGTGATGTCCTTAGGTTGGTTAGGTTTAAGTAGTTCTAAGTCTAGAAGACTGATGACCTCAGATGTTAAGTCCCATAGTGTTTAGAGCCATTTGAACCATCTTCCCTGAAATATGTGACCACACATTTAGTATGACCCATTAATTACGGAATCTGACTTCTATTATAAGTTTAATGATGGCTAAAGATTCTCAAAGGGCAACAAAGAGGGGAGTTACTTAAAAATAACATACTCGAAATTTACGTTAGAACAATGGCTGGAAAATCGAATACACTGCCTGAAACGTAATGAATTGTGCCCTTCAGCCTCAGTTTGTGCAAGACAACAGTGTTTGTGATTTGTGATCTACACGCCATTATGACATGAAATGCTGTGAGCGTATGTGGTAGAAGAAACATTTTTTGATGAGGACGTCTCTGCCGCCACCTGTTTGAAAGCATTCATTGCACGCCACCTTACCTGCACAGCTGTAAATTTCTTACGGAAGATAATTGCAAATGCTGCTTATTTACACATCGTAGAACCCTAAGCAGATTATAAAACGAGCGAATGAGTACGTTTTATGAAGAAAATTCTAGGTATTCACCTAAGGAGAAGGGTCAATTGGTGAAATTCATAAACAAAATAAGACGGGGAAGAGAAGAAATTCACCGATCAATGCAGTATAATTATTGAGTAAACAGTATACCGGGTGCTTATAATTAGACTTTCCCTATTCAAAACATTGTAACATGGAAACGAGTACCAAACGTGGTAGCATTAATGGCCAGAGTATGGGGTACTTGATTTCCTTGCGTCACAATGGCACCGTCCAGTTCCAACTATTGCCACCAGGTGCTGTGATCGGTCATCGTGATTCGTAGTGTCACACAACTGACCAGTCGTCACAGTGGCACTGTTCGGTTCCAACTATTGCCACCAGGTGCCGTGATCGGTCATCGTGATTCGTAGTCTCACACAACTGACCAGTCGTCACAGTGGCACCGTCCGGTTCCAACTATTCCCACCAGGTGCCGTGATCGGTCATCGTGATTCATAGTCTCACACAACTGACCAGTCGTCACAGTGGCACCGTCCGGTTCCAACTATTGCCACCAGGTGCCGTGATCGGTCATCGTGATTTGTAGTCTCACACAACTGACCAGTCGGCACAGTGGCACCGTCCGGTTCCAACTATTGACACCAGGTGCCGTGATCGGTCATCGTGATTCGTAGTCTCACACAACTGACCAGTCGTCACAGTGGCACCGTCCGGTTCCAACTATTGCCACCAGGGTGCCGTGATCGGTCATCGTGATTCGTAGTCTCACACAACTGACCAGTCGTCACAGTGGCACCGTCCGGTTCCAACTATTGCCACCAGGTGCCGTGATCGGTCATCGTGATTCGTAGTCTCACACAACTGACCAGTCGTCACAGTGGCACCGTCCGGTTCCAGCTATTGCCACCAGGTGCCGTGATCGGTCATCGTGATTCGTAGTCTCACACAACTGACCAGTCGTCACAGTGGCACCGTCCGGTTCCAACTATTGCCACCAGGTGACGTGATCGGTCATCGTGACTCGTAGTCTCACACAACTGACCAATCGCAGTCCAGCTGACGTTTCAACATGAACTTGGACAAAAGGAGTAGGGTTTTATTGGTGAGGCTTTGCTATCAAAAGAACAGTAATGCTGCTGAAAGGATTACCAGAGGGTTCTGTTCCTCCACCTGCTGTGCGGAGCATGAAGAAGAATTTCGAACCAACTGTAGAACTGGGAGTCGTTCCGGGAAAAGGCCGACGACCGGTTGCACCACATGTGGTCGATGAAATTACTATTGTTATGGCAGACAACGCTGCACCTCAATGCTCGAGCTGTGTCCCGACAGTTGAACATCCCGTGCACGGAAAGTGCTTCGAACCATTCTCAAATGGTATCCGTACAAGATCCGTATGGTACAGCAGCTTGCATCACAGGACGCACAAGGACGTGTTGACTTCGCTCTCGCAAGGATTGAAGTTGACGGGGGCTGGCCCTGGACCATCCTATGAGCAGGCGAAGGGTGGGGTGAACACACAGAATCGCCGAGTGTGGGGATCTTCACCTCCAGTCACTGCACCGGGCTAGCTGATTAGCACACTGAACTCGCATTCGGGAAGACGACGGTTCAAACCCGCGTCCGGTTATCCAGTTTTAGTTTGTCCGTGATGTCCCTAAATCGCTTCAGGCAAATTCCGGGATGATTCCTTTGAAAAGACACAGCCGACTCCATTCCCTATCCCTGCCTATTCCAATGGGACCGATGGCCTCGCTGTTTGGTCCCCAACCCCAAATCAACCAATCAACCAGTTACTGTGCATGACGTTCGTCTGTATACTGAACGTGTCGCCGTATGGTGTGGCTTCACAGGTACGTTTATCACTGGCCTATTCTCCTTTGAATACGTTGGCGCTCGGGGACCAAAGACGCGCACTGTGACTGGCCAGCATTACTGCGATATGCTTTGCCAGCATCTCATACCCGCCCTACAGGAGAGAGACGTATTGAGCGCAACAGTTTTCACCTGCTGCTCAGAAACACGTTTGGAAACCATCGAATTATCAGCCGATCGTTTCCAAATGCTTGGCCGGCACGATCATCTGATCTCACTCCCTCTGATTTCTGGTAGTGGGGTATTTGAAGCCGGCCGGAGTGGCCAAGCGGTCCTAGGCGCTACAGTCTGGAACCGCGCGACCGCTACGGTCGCAGGTTCGAATCTTGCCTCGGGCATGGATGTGTGTGATGTCCTTAGGTTAGTTAGATTTAAGTAGTTCTAAGTTCTAGGGGACTAATGACCACAGCAGTTAAGTCCCATAGTGCTCAGAGCCATTTGAACCATTTGAAGCTATTTGAAGGACAGGGTTCACCAGGGGAACGTTCACACATGTTCTGATCTGAACTGCAACATACGAAGAGAGGTAGCCATACCTGATATACTTAGTTCTGCTGCACAGAGTGCAATCCTGCTCTTTCAGACTCTTCTGGTCACGGATGAACGCCATATTGAACCCCCCCCTTTTTTTTAGCAGTAATAGTACCGGTATCTAATGATGTGGTGTACCGCAGCAGCACATTGAAAGTGATTCAACTGAACGGATTCTGCACTGTTTCTCTTCCCCATATCCTTGACATTAACGATACCAAGTCTGGTACTCGTACTGTAATTAGTTAACGTTTTATAACGTGTTAAATAGGGGACTTTTAGTTATAGCCACCTGGAACAAAAGGATCGTCGTCACTGATAAATACAGGCATTGTATGAAACCGTCTACCGTCCCCTCCGAGTTATCACTGCACGTGAATATTCAAGAATTAAGTTGCACACTTCCGTAAGTTTGTCACTGAAATGAGAGAAACTGAAATTCACTTAAACTTACAGGTGGTTAACTAAGAAATGTATACCGATCACCGTATGTTCTGATGAGATTAAAAGCGAGAATAAAGGCACAACGTTTTAAACTGAAAGTTCGAACGCAAATTGGAACGCAAAAAGAACACAATTTACATAATCTCGAGGCAAATGTAGTTTCTATTGAATACAATCCGAATGCTCGATGTTTGTTGCAATGTCACCATAGTGATAAAAGTTGCTGGTCAAATGCGCCAGTCAGAAAAGCATAAAATAGGTGACTAAATCACGTCTGCTCTATGTGCTTCCAGGAATCGTGGAGCATTGTGTTTCAACAGCACTAGGCATCCAACTGAAAACACAAGCACTCAGTTCCCCAATTGGTCTGCATCGGTCAAGCCTTTCGAGTTTTCCATAGAGATACCTACCTGTTCCTATTGCAAAGACGTGCTGCTCCCGCAACAGAGACGGTTACAGTCAAATCATTTTTGAGTTGACATGTAGCTTACGCGTAGCACCAGAATATGCGATTAGGAGAGAAGCTCAAGTTACATACGCATGATGTTGTAAGCTTCATATCTCTAAGCACATATTTTTTATACAAAGTGTTGCACAGATTTAGTTTATTTAGAGAACGGTAGCATGGGGCTGCAGAAAGTTATTACGGTTCTAAACATAATGTCTGGTCAAAGTCGTTTTATAATATCGAGACGACTTTTGCCAGGCGGTTTGCTTAACAGTAATAGGCTGTCTATGTGCTGTCTTTTGCGCTTAGTGACTGATTGAAAATGTGTAACAAACGCAAATATATGTGACAGATGCTGGGACTTAATAATTATACAGTGACGCCAAGAAACCTTTCTTAAACTTGATGTATTGCGAGTCCGTGATTTTTCGGTGGTCCCTTGTGCGAAGCCAGTTATCTCGAAATAAATATTCATTATGACTACTTCTGATGGTTTCATGGTGGCATTGTTTATTTTCTAAATATTTTAATGCAGTGGGAATTGGGCACAATTTTTAGGATTAGAAGAGATAACATTATTGATACGAAAGTTTTATTTCAGAGACACGTACAGCGCATAACAGGCTCGAAAGATGATGCAGGAATGCAGTACATGTAACATATTGATGAAGTTATTGCGAAAATAATTCTTCAGTTCTCTTCTGGACAGTTTACGCCCACAAAATAACAAAGCATAACAAAGGTTACAATAAATTTCAACTGCAGAGATAATAAAAAAAGATGTCGTCCATTATACAGTATTTTCTCTCAGAATCTGAAAACAAATAATTCTGTCAGCCACTTATTAACAGTATGCTACTCACAAACGCGCTGAAACAATGATTTTCATTTCCAGGTGCATTTTACTTTCCAATATTTTTAAAAACAATATATTTGTGTTCATTTCAGACATATTTCCTCTGTGTTGTTAAGTAACTTAGTTAAAAAAATGTAAATGTGAAGAGGATTAATGTGAAAATTAAGTATTTCTTCGTGAGCAGAATGTTACTTGTCTGTTGATTCGGAAGACGTACCTGCGTATCAAACGATTAAATAATTGTAGGGAAACCACATAATTCCTTTCACAGACTTCTTGGCGATGATTGTTAAATTTCTGTATCAGATTAACTCATGATGTAGTCCAGGTGAAAATTTCATTTTTGTGTAATGTAATCTCAGTAAATATTCCGCGAAGATTCACTTTTCTGACTGCGTTTAGTTTCATAAAATTTTTGTAGTGCCATGCGCTTCTACTTGTATTAATGATAAACACAGCATGGAACTTTCATTCAGGCTATGGAATAAACCATGTTGCCGAATGGAATTTAGATGTACTTGTGTATTTTAAATTGATGACATTTCGGCATGATCAACCAATGGCGATCACGAGGAGGGAACGAAACGATGGCAACTAGAATGGAAAATGTCAAAGTTATTCGTGGACTCGCAAGCAATTCTTAATATCCGTTTCCAGTTCCTAGAACGTGAAGAGACTGTTGAGTAGCTAGTATGTCCGACGCAGTGTGACTCAAAGGTCTGTATCTGCTAATTGAAAGAACAATAGTAGTTCACTACAATTGGTAATTATTGCACTTGAAACCAGTTTCTTTGAAAGACTCCTCAGTGTTAACTGGAGTTACAGTGAAGTAACAGGGGGCAAATGAAGGAAAAACTAGCGTTTATGTCGGAGACGTCGGTAGAGACAGAGCTCTAGGTCACATAGAACAAAGATGGAGATGGAAATAGAATGCTTCGTTCTCATAGGAACAATGCCGATTTGTGTGAACATAACTCTGAATTCCTGGACAGGGATTTGAAACTCGTTGCTTCTGTGTGGGAGTTCGGTATTAAGAACATTGTGCAGTTCCACTCATTGACAATGTGCCTTAGACGTATTATCATTACATGATTTCCCATTCTGAAACGTAACAAATATCACAAAGCTTCGCAGACCACAAACCCCTTCAGAACGGACTTAAAGAAGACTTAAACTTGTTGAACAGACCAAACAACACATTTAGCACAGACTGCAGCTTAAAGATAAACACAGCAAAGACGAAGATGGCAAAGGGTAGCAGAGAGTAGAATAACGACTCACTTTAACATCAGAGTTGGGAATAGCACTATAGCGAAAGAAGTGAGGGAACTCTGATACGTAGCAAGCACGATTAATTAGGGTGACCGAAGGAGGGAAGATATTAGAAGTAAACTGACAGTCAGAAGAAGATTTATTATTTTTTACTCAGTAAAATGGCCTAACCCAACAAAGGGACAGGATAGAGTCACATCCAGAATAGTTATCTTGGCGCTGGAAGCAGTAATTGAGGGGCAAGTGTACTAAAGGTAAATAAAGACTAGTATGCGCAAAACAGTTGGCTATAGTAGTTCTAAATGTGGTGCTACAGAAGAATGCTGAAGATTAGATGGGTAGATCTCATGACTAATGAGGAGGTGTTGAATAGCATTGGGGAGAAATTTGTGGCACAACTTGACTAGACGAAGGGACCGGTTGGTAGGACATGTTCTGAGGCATCAAGGGATCACCAATTTAGTATTGGAGGGCAGCGTGGAGGGTAAAAATTGTAGAGGGAGACCAAGAGATGAATACACTAAGCAGATTCAGAAGGATTTAGGTTGCAGAGGGTACTGGGAGATGAAGAAGCTTGCACAGGATAGAGTAGCATGGAGAGCTGCATAAAACCAGTCTCTGAAGACCATAACAAGAACAAGATAGTAGTTACTGAGAGATGAAAAAAATTAGCACAAGGTGGGGAGAGATGGCTGATAGCCTCAGACGAACAGATAGACTGATGACTTGAAATATTTATGAGGTCGTGTCCAGTGGCGACAATGACACGCGTAACGATGAGTGACAAGTGAGTTCTGTTTTACCGTTGTTACGAGAATAATGTACACAAATTCATTGAGAAATTGAAAGTAAACACATACTCTGAATTAGCTAGGAGGGTTCAGTTAAGTAGAATGAAACTTTTACATTAAGTGAAGTGTCCACTGACATGAAACTTACTGAGATTAAACCTGTGTGCCGGACCGAAACTCGAACTCGGGACCTTTGCCTTTCGCAGACAAGTGCTCTACCAACTTAGCTACCCAAGCACGACTCAGCTCCGGTCCTCACAGCTTTACTTACACCAGTACTCCGTCTCCTACCTTCCAAATTTAGAAGAAGTTCCCCTACGAAACTCGCAAGACTAGCACTCTGCCATGAAGTTTCTTCTGGGTGAAGTAATTTAAAACAACAAAATGGTGGAAACGGTCACACTCGCCCTGCTAATCGCCCCCACCGCCCCGTGTTATGTGAATCTATGGGAAGACTTCTGTCAGTAGGCATCGACGCAACATTACATCGATCGACCGTGCGTGCCTTACACCGTTTGACAGCAATAGATCTCTGCATGTAGACGACGTAAATGGGCAGTCTACAGTATCCACCGAGCTGCTCAGTACGGCGACACAATTGAGCGGACCTGTGTATCTCGTCGGCCTCTACCAAGCAGCCACCGCAAAAAGCTGCTGGAACTTTCCATTTCCAGTTGTACAGTGGCAGGATGCGTCTGTATTTAGGCCGGAAAATCTCGCTGTTGACCTTGGTTCGGTTGCGGAATCCGTACCGCAGTCACCGAGCTCACGATCTTGCCTGCTTATCACCTCCTCAACTGCGCCACCTCTAGAACCTGGACACACTCAGTGCTGTCTCTTAGAATGTAATCTGTGTACGCTGTCACACAGTGTTTTGACAATGGTTGTAATAAGGGTCACGCTATAAACACAGTACATCAAGAGTGTTAGAATTTTGAAGCTTAGAAGTTTCCAGTTCCTGTAAAAAATCGACTGAGCTTCCAACCAAATGTTTCGGAGTTGGATGGACGCAGAGTCTTGGACACGATTGTAATTACACCTGAAAATGAGGATCATTACTTGCAAGGCGTAAGCCTGGTAACAGTAGAGTCTACATAATTCTCTTTGATGATGCTTTAGGTGACTGACAAAGATTTGATGCAAAAATTGTCAGGTGGCACATTAAAATTCGGCTATAATTTTTCGCGGCTGGAGTCGATTTGAATAAACATGCTTCAGCTGTGTAACAGCGTCATTACGCTAATGAAGCTACCAACATTTCGGCAATTTTTACAGGCAACCCTCACGAGGATTAGTACGAGTGATATGTTGTTGTATTCGAATCCTTCTCCCCTCCCCCTCCCCCACCTTTCCCTTACCTCCTCAGCCGGTGCCAAATGACAAGAGTTTCTCGTCATTCTATGTGTTCGTTGAACGACGGGGAAGATGGGGTGGAACTCTAAGCGCTTCATAAATTACAGGATTAAAATTTATACAACATTTTATTTGAACACTCTTGCCTTATGTGTCACAATTCTTTGTACGCTCTCAAGATGAGTGCAAAGACGAAAACTGTCATCTGTTCTAGTAAATCAAAATGAGATCAAGTCTGTGAATTCCACAGTGTATCTAGCTGTCAAGGTCACTGGTTTCCTTCAAAGCTCAAAGATTATGCTTCAACTGTTCTATTGCTGGGTGTTTCCGAAGTTATTTGAAGGGGGCAAAACCGAAACATATAACATGATAAACTTCACAAAATGATTTTTATTCGTAACAAGTTTGTCTCTACTTAAACATGTTTCACTGCAGTAGTGATGTTTTCAGATTTTCTACCAATATTGTAGTTATATAGTTTTATACTGTTGTGTTTATCTTCCTATGTCCTCTAATAGCTTTCATGTTACTTCATTTACGAAATATGTAACAGTCTGAGGATGATCAGACGTTGGACGAAACCTGTCATCGTTTTTTTAAATAAAATATTTGAAGCGGTCTAGCCTGTGATACTACATTTTTTTGTAACACTGGGTTCTATCTATTAAATCTTCGAACCTGATCCTTTCTTCTAACCTTCGTCAACTGGGTTCTATTTCTTAAATCTTCGAACCTGGTCCTTTCTTCGAACCTTAGTCAACAGCCCAGGAGCCCTGGAAACTACAGATTCGACGCGAACATAAAAGTTTTCTGGGTATGGTGTCGCGTCATAATGTAGAAAACTATTGCTGCTGGAGAAAAACCAACGTTTCGGCCACGGTTGCAGCGCCCTTCTTCTGGGTCTACTGGTGCGTTCTTCCTTAAGTGACCAATGAAACGAACTATCTTCTTAAATTATGACGTAATGGCATACGCAGTGAACAGTAGCAACAAAATATAAAGGAGACTGCATAACTAGAACGCACCAGTAGACCCAGTAGAAGGCCGCTGCAATGCCGTGGCCGAAACGTTTAGTAGTTTCATAATTTATGACGCTGTACCATACCCAGAAAATCTTTATGTCGACTGACTCTGGCCGCGGAAGCCTACGCAATTATATCCTTAGGTTTCTATTATTTTTACGTGTCACGCATTCATACCCGCCCCTCACCGCAAGGTTGCTAGCTTGTGTTACAACAACAGTACTTTCTAGTATCAAAACGGGTTGCATAAATGAAACCACAACAAATTTATAGTTGAAGCGCTTGACTTCACAAAAAATTTTGTTTTTTAAATAAAAATTGGGAGTCACAAAATTATAAGTTTTTCGTTATGAAAACTTTTGAATGATTTCCTGCAAAATCGGGTGGCAGTTCCAATGTTTAGCTCAGTTGCGTTAATCCCAGGAAAACCGACGCAGTCGAAATACTTATAGTACTCCGCAATTTCGTGGTGTGCTTTTCTTGAGAGCTGTGTATTTTAAATTGACACTGTCTACAAACTTTCCACAGATAATATCCCCAAATAAGACCTCTGCTAAAGTCTGTAAACTCAAGTAAAGAGCTTTCGAGCAAAGGAGAAACTGGCCGAGTTTGTAATCAGTCAGTATGTGAAGTTGAGACGTTGTAATCTCCGCGGAAATGCAGAACGAAAATGCACAGACTCTAAATATTAGGACAACGTTTGTTTTTCAGGAGCTGTAACCAGGACTAAACACCAGACTTGCACATAGTGATACAAATAGAAACTTGAAGTTTAGTGAGTGGCAAAATTGTGATTTTTATTTATATTGTCGACAGACAGTTGCGGAAACAGCCCATTAAATTGTTTATTTCTAAATACCACTTTTTATACTTTTACCTTATTTTGTGTGGTAATGACGTGATTATCAGAAATATGCAGCAGTGTATTCCTTATTAATAACTAAACTGTATTAATGGCAGACTGTTTCGACATTTATTGTCATTGTCAAGTAGTCTTGAATGACGTGGCGCCAGTACATCGTTAGTAAATTATTTTCTAACTGTCAATGTTATGATTAAATGGTAAATGACGGAAAGATATTGATAATATAACGTCGTAAGCGGAGAACTGTCAGATTACCGTCAGATCATAGTTTACGTACTATTTTCAATATCTTTGCCAGCGGCCTTGCCGCAGTGGTAACACCGGTTCCCGCCGGATTACCGAAGTTAAGTGCTGTTGGGCTGGACTAGCACTTGGATGGGCGACAATCCTTTCCACCGAGTGCTGTTGGCAAGTGGGGTGCACTCAACCCTTGTGAAACGAAGTGATGAGCAACTTGATCGAGAAGTAGCGGCTCCGGTTTCGTGAACTGATGTACGGCCTGGAAAGGGGTGTGCTGACCACATGCCCCTCCATATCCGCTTCCAGTGATGCCTGTGGATTAAGGATGACACGGCGGCAGGTCGGTACCGTTGGGCCTCCATGGCGTGTTCGGGTGGATTTTAGTTAGTTTCCAATATTTTTACGTCATTTACCATGTAATCAAAACATTGACTGCTATAAGACAGCTCACTGACGACGTGATGTAGACGTACTTGACAAAACCACTTTTGATACTGTTACCTTATTTTGTGTGCTAATGACGCGATTATTAGAAAGATGAAGCAGTGTAATTGATTATTAATAACTAAACTGTATTAATGGCAGACTGTTTCGGTATTTATTGTCATTGTCAAGTAGTCCTGAACGACGTGGCGCCAGTACATCGTTAGTGAATTGTTTTCTAACTGTAAATGTTTTGATTAAATGGTAAGTGACAGAAAGATATTAATAATATAACGTCGTAAGCGTAGAACTGTCAGATTACCGTCAGATCATAGTTAACGTATTATTTTCAATATCTGTGCCAACGGCCTTGCCGCAGTGGTAACACCGGTTCCCGTCAGATCACCGAAGTTAAGCGCTGAGGGGCTGGGCTAGCACTTGGATGGGTGACCATTTGGTCTGCCGAGCGCTGTTGGCAAGCGAGGTGCACTCAGCTCTTGTGAGGCAAAGAGAGGAACTACTTGACTGAGAAGAAGCGGCTCCGGGTTCGTAAACTGACGTACGGCCGGGAGAGCGGTGCGCTAACCACATGCTCCTCCGTATCCGCTTTCATTAACGGCTGTGGGCTACACAGCGGCCGGTCCGTACCTTTGGGCCTCCATGGCCTGTTCGGGTGGAGTATAGTTAGTTTTTTTATTTCCAATATGTTTACGTCATTTATCATGTAATCAAAACATTGACGGTTATAAGACAGTTCAATAACGACGTAGTGTAGACGTACTTGACAACGGCCGAAACAGTGTGTCGTTAATAAAGGTTAACTATTATGGGCAGCTATTCTGATGCATTTTTCTAGTAATAATGTCATTAGCTGACATACAGGGTGCATCAAAAAATGTATGCACACTTAGAAACTGTCATAGACAATTTATTTCCCGTTCTACAAGGTTAAATATCTGTGAAAAAGTAATGTTATGTTTCTTCAACAGGTGTCAGCAGTGGCAAGGAAGTAACTGCAACATGGCGGACGTGCGTTTGAGCTTTGATGCGCGGAAGCAGATAATTAAGTGGTACTGGAAGTTTGACAATGTAGCTGCAGTTCGAAGACACTGGAGAAGTGAGTATGGTACAGAACCACCTTCAAGGTTAACAATTACACGTCTACGGGACAAATTAGAAGTTCGTGGAACAGTGTGTGATGTGCATAAAGGTCGATCAGGGCGACCTCGTACAGCTACAAGTGATGATTCGATAACTGCGGTCTTGGAACTGTTTCAGCGTTCGCCTCAAAAATCTTCAAGACAAGCGGCACGTGAGAGTAATGTAAGTGCTAGTAGTGTGCTACGCATTCTGAAGAGAGGCAAGTTTCGTGTGTACATTCCAAGGCTGGTGACGACGATGCAGATCGAAGGTTAGATTTTTGTGAATGGGTTCAGGAGATGGTGAGACGTGAACCGGGATTTATGGGTAGCATAATTTGGTCGGATGAAGCCCAATTAAAACTCAATGGAACTATCAATAGGCACAATTGTTTGTACTGGGCTGAAGATAATCCTCACATTACAGTTGAAAAGGCTGTGAATTTACCTGGTGTAAATGTGTGGTGTGGTTTGTCTGCAACGGGACTCATTGGGCCTTTCCGCTTTGAAGGTACTGTTACTGGAAAGACGTACTTAACAATTGTTGCTGACTCCATATTCCCTGCCATTCGTGCATTACACGGTATTTATGAGTTTTATTTCCAACAAGATGGTGCCCCGCCGCACTATCATAGGGACGTACGAGCATACCTGGATCACAATGAGCCAGGCCAGTGGATAGGACGCAGGGGACCAATCGAGTTTCCTGCACGCTCTCCAGACCTCACGCCGCTGGATTTCTTCTTATGGGGCACAGTAAAAGATGAGGTGTACAAACGTAAACCACGTAATCTGGACACACTTTGGAACGAAATTCAGGCGGTGTGCGCAGAAATGTCATTGGACACTTTGGTTCGATGTACGGAATTAGTGGTGACTCATACTCAGAAATGTATTCACCGAGCGAGGTGGCGCAGTGGCTAGCACACTGAACTGGCATTCGGGAGGACAACGGTTCAATCCCGCGTCCGGCCATCCTGATTTAGGTTTTCCATGGTTTCCCTAAATCGCTCCAGGCAGATGCCGGAATGGTTACTTTGAAAGGGCACAGCCGACTTCCTTCCCTGTCCTTCCCTAATCCGATGAGACCGATGACCTCGCTGTTTAGTCTCCTCCCCCAAACAATCCAAAAAAATCAGAAATGTATTGATGCTGAAGGCCACCAGTTTGAACATTAATCACATTTGCAAAGTACATTTATTTTTCAAATTAGACTTTAAGATTTCCATTTCCAGAAATTTAACATTGTAGAATGGGAAATAAATTTTCCATGACGCTTCAAAGTGTGTGTTCATTTTTTGACGCACCCTATGTATTACGGTGTTGACTGCGAAGAATGAAAAAAGTTATTTTGTTTTTTGCACAGTATGATTTTCGACACTGCAGTTGTTTTTGTGTTGCACCCTTTGTTGTGTACATAGTTCCACGTAGTCAGCACGTACACAACTTTCCCACTAGAGCGCGCCCCACTAAGCACAACAGCGCAGGTGCAGAGCTGGTCCGTCTCCGCACTACGAGATGGCGCTGCCTTAGAGACGGACCAAATTCTGCTTCTGCCGATCCGCATATTAATATGTAACGCAGCCAATGAGATCCTCGCAGATCACACTCGCGCAGTAATACATGAATGCGCGAGGTATTATAACGAGTGTACAGACCTCCGATTATCCAGTCTGCATTGGTCTGCACCAGTCTGTAACAGTCTGCATTTGTCTGTACCGTTCTATAGTCAAGTTTCAGTCTGCGCCTAATAAGATTACCATATTCCTGTACATAGCCATGAAGATAAATGAATAGACACTTTGTCAAGTGTGAGATATGTGAGAATAAGATTAATGTACCAAGACCAAAGGAACTTCAGATTGTCAATTGTAAACAGCATCGGGAATCAAGTTATGTAAGGTTTACGCTTTTTATTATTTTAATAAATGTGTGTGAAAATTAATGAAGTTCTGTTTAAAGTTGGTCACTGTCAATCTGCTGCTCTAAACGTGCAAGTGGCATTTCTATCGTCTGACCTAACAGCAGAAGATAAACACGCCACGATAAGATCACGAGACATATTGCTGACACTCGCCTACTTCGTTAGAGCGACAAGTCAAATAAACTGATGCTGTGTGTACCGAAGGTCTTACAGTACGCACATCACACCCTTCATTTTATTAGTTGGTAGCTTTATTTACATAATGACGCTGTCACTGACAAGGAACAGAATGTCACTCAAAAAACGGGAAAGGGCCCTCGAAAATCAAAATATCCACAGGTGTACTGCCGGTCTGCAGTGTCCAACGGGCACAGTCTGTCAGTTCACCCGATTATGGCGACATGTACGATCGCCGAAATATTGTGCCCGTTGGACACTGTAGACTGGCAGTACACCTGTAGATATTTTGATTATCAAATATGCCGGGAGAAACTCAAGAATCACGGCACTCGAAAAGTTTGAGTTTGGAACAGGTAGAAAAACACTGGCAAACACGCAGAGCGTCTCGAGAGAGACGCAGTGGCGCTGACGCCTCGCGCGCACAGGTAGTGGAGTAGGGCAGGCTGCGTCACGAGGCATGGGTGGTGACGGGCACCCCGGGCAGCGCCGGCCGCTGCAGGCTGAGCAGCGACAGCGCCCTCTGCTCCCATAGGCGGCGCTGGGCGCGCACGCGCTCCGTGTTGTCGGCGACGGCGGCGTCGGGCCGGCCGTACGCGGGCGGGTTGGCCGCCGGGTCGTAGCCCAGCACGGCCAGCATGGGCGCCACCGCCGCCATGTCGCGCACCACGTCCTCCGGGATCTGGCCCACCCACTTGCTCAGCGCCTCCGCGTTCACCGGCTTCATCACCTGGTCCGACGACCGCTCCACCCTGCGACACGGTACGTAGTTAGAGCTGCACTCCACCAAAACCACGGTACGGTAGTTTTTATACATAACATAAATGACGTAGTTATGGTAGGATTACCGATATTACTGCTAGAATTGGCGGGGAAAGAAAGATAAACAAATGTGTAAGAAAGAAAATGGGAGCCCACAGCTCATCTTCCTTTTCTTTCTTTCTTTTTTGTTTTTTGTTTTTTAATTTTGATCCCCCCCGAAGGGGGCGGGCTGGCAGCAGTGTAGTAGGCCGCTCTTCAGCCTACACGCTTTGTTTTAAAAAAGGAGAAGATAATATATAATAAAAATCGGAGACAAAGAGTAACATGGCGAAAAAATCGTGGAACTTAAAACATAGAAACAAAGGGATTATGATGCTAATAAAATAAATATCAAGCATACAGGTAAAATAATAGACAGACAATTAAAAAACATGGCGACAGTCTGGTTTCTGTTCACAAGAGACATAAAATTCACACCTAGCGACAGCACTGTTTCTGTTCGCAACATGGGAAAAGACGAAACAACACTGCACAGTCACTGGAACACTGCACGAAAATATGACATACCACAGCCAAGAGCAGATGGGGGAAACTGGACAGAGAATGGGAAAATATAAAAGGGGGGAAGGTGAGGGAAAGCGAAGCGGGGGAGGGGGGAAAGGACCAAATGGATGATGAGGGCCCATAAGAGGGGTGGGGGTGCTGGGCAGATGCGACAGGGAGTGGGGAAGGCAGAGGACGGGAAGACAAAAGGACTTGGGGGGGGGGAGAAAGGGAGAAGGGAGGTAGGGAGAGGTTAGGCGGGGAGAAACACAGAATGGAAAGGGGGGGAGGAGGGAGCCCAAGAAAAGGATAAAGTAGGGGGGGGGTGAGGATCAGAGTTGACAGGAGGGATAAATGGAGGGAGAGAGGGCCTCATCTGGGAGGGGAAGTTGATGGAAGCCACCTCAGGAAAGAAGATGAAGGGTGTAGAGATGGTGGGTAGGGGGGACACAACAGTGAAGGAGTGGCAGGGGTCGGGGATGGGAGAGGAGAGGAGCAAGCAGGGGATGAGGGGGATCAAGGTGGCGGGAGGTGTAGAGTATGCGGTTATGTTCCAGAAATAGGAGCAGATGGGGGAAGGGAATGAGGTCACAGAGGTTCCGCGTGGGTGGGATGCATCTTTGTCTTTCAGTTTCTTTGGTTGTTTATTTTGCACTTACACTGGAGAGGCAAAGAAACTGGTATAGGCATGCGTCTTCAAATACAGAGATATGTAAGCAGACAAAATACCGAGCTGCAGTCAGCAACACCTATACAGGGTGGTCCATTACCAGTGACCGGGCCAAATATCTCACGAAATGAGCATCAAACGAAAAAACTACAAAGACCGATACTCTTCTAGCTTGAAGGGGAAACCAGATGGCGCTATGGTTGGCCTGCTGCCTACCGGGTGATCAAAAAGTCAGTACAAATTTTAAAACTTAATAAACCACAGAATAATGTAGACAGAGAGGCAATAATTGACACACATGCTTGGAATGTAATGGGGTAATAGTAGAACCAAAAAAAAAACACCCCATATTGCTAGACCCGTGAAACATCTCTTGCGCGCGTCGTTTGGTGATGATAGTGTGCTCAGCCGCCACTTTCGACTTGCTTGGCCTGCCAGGTCCCCAGACCTCAGTCCGTGCGATTATTGGCTTTGGGGTTACGTGAAGTCGCAAGTGTATCGTAATCGACCGACATCTCTAGGGATGCTGAAACACAACATCTGACGCCAATGCCTCACCGTAACTCTGGACATGCTTTACAGTACTGTTCACAACATTATTCCTCGACTACAGCTATTGTGTAGGAATGATGGTGGACATATCGAGCATTTCCTGTAAAGACCATCATCTTTGC
The DNA here is from genome assembly GCF_021461385.2 of Schistocerca piceifrons. Lineage (NCBI taxonomy): Eukaryota > Metazoa > Arthropoda > Insecta > Orthoptera > Acrididae > Schistocerca > Schistocerca piceifrons. The sequence continues at coordinate 182,434,215 of NC_060138.1, read as the reverse complement.
TTTGTCTTACTTTGTTGTGCTAATTATTGCTATTCTGATCAGATGAAGCGCCATCTGTCGGACAGTTTTTAAACGTTTGTATTTTTTTTAGTTCTAATAAAACCCCATGTCATTCGAAGCATGTCTGTCAACTTGTACCTCTCTGTCTACATTATTCCGTGTGTAAGTAGGCTGTTCAGGTTTTCATATCGGTAACGCCACGTAGCGCTCTGTATGAAAATCACTGGCTGTGCTGTGTGCAGTCTGTGGCTAGTTTACATTGTTGTCTGCCATTGTAGCGTTGGGCAGCTGGATGTGAACAGCGCGTAGCGTTGCGCAGTTGGAGGTGAGCCGCCAGCAGTGGTGGATGTGGGGAGAGAAATGGCGGAATTTTGAAATTTGTAAGACTGGATGTCATGAACTGCTATATATATTATGACTTTTGAACACTAGTAAGGTAAATACATTGTTTGTTCTCTATCAAAATCTTTCATTTGCTAACTATGCCTATCAGTAGTTAGTGCCTTCAGTAGTTTGAATCTTTTATTTAGCTGGCAGTAGTGACGCTCGCTGTATTGCAGTAGTTCGAGTAACGAAGATTTTTGGTGAAGTAAGTGATTTGTGAAAGGTATAGGTTAATGTTAGTCAGGGCCATTCTTTTGCAGGGATTTTTGAAAGTCAGATTGCGTTGCGCTAAAAATATTGTGTGTCAGTTTAAGCACAGTCATGTATAATTTTTCTAAGGGGACGTTTCATATGTCGACCCTTAGCCGAGGATACCTCACTGTAATCTTCTGATTTTTTCTTGTAGTTTGTGTAATTAGTGTAGCTTTTGTTCATTGCTAGCGCGTAATTGTAGAGAGAATCTCCTTTGTAGTTGCAGTCTTTCACTGTTGTACAGTAAAACAGTTGTGGCATGCATGTAGATTTGCACCAAGTATTTCGCAGCTGCGCTTGCAATTAACTAGATATTATTTTCAGCGCTATGTTAATGTGTTATCTTATTTTTGCTCTTCAAATTGTGCTTTTCTGTGTTATCGTGTGAAATATTGTGACAATAATGGCGTGTGAAAAACGTAACACTAGGCTCCAAAGTAAACTGAGAAATAATAGTGACGACGAGCGTAGCTTACCAGCACCACTGTGTAATGAATTAACAGACATTCAAAGTAGTAATTTGGTAATTGTGCATAGGGAAATGGAGCGGGCGTCAAATAATGGTGTAGACAGTGAAACAGGTAGTGAACAGGGAAGCATTATCGATCGATCGGTCGGCAACAGCTCGCCTCAGGAATCGGGAATGACAGAACACAATATTGCAAATACTGTAGACTCAGGTTTTGGGTTCTCACCGTTTTCTCAAATGAGTCAAGACACATTTTCTGCTTGTCAAAATGTGAATGTTGCCGGTGCAAATTCACTGCCGACAAGCACTGAGGAACATGTTTCAGACACCAGTGATTGTATTTACAATTAATGCAACAAATGGGACAAAAGCTTCAAAAGTTATACACAATGGAACAAAACCAGAGACAAACACAGCAAAAGCTTCAAAAGTTAGACACAATGGAACAAAATCTTCAAAAGTTAAACTCAATGGAACAAAATCTACCGGAAGTTAGACACCACACTTGAACAAAGTGAGCTACATAAATTGAATCGAAATGTCAAAAAGTCTGTAATGATGTAAAAACACAAATTTGTGAGCATTTTCAACCTATTTTTTCGCGGCATGAAAATGGATTACAGAATCACGAAGCAGCCATAAAAGAACTGCAAACTATTGTTCATGAAAATCATGAGACCTTGCAAGCTAAAACTGACTCAGTTGCATCTACCGATTCGGTTACGCAACTTGCAAAAACTCAGGAAAACTTAAAGGACACACTAGATACTCTGAAAATTGGTTCAGAAAGACACATGGAGGAAATTAGAAAGTAGTCGAACTTTCGGATCAGCTAAATAATTTATCTACAAAGGTAGATGATGATCTGAATGACACAAGACCTGTACCCTTCACTGACACTGAAGAGTATGAACAAATTAGAAAATTCAAACAAAATCAAAATCAAATCAATACACAGTACAAAAGAGAAATTCGGGAGGTACAAGATCAGTTGGCACAAGTAACACAAGAATTACATATTTCGGAGGACACTCGCACTCCAACACGGGAAGAGAAACATAGAAATACGGAACAACCACAAAATAATAACACAGGACACTTCGGAAATTATGAAAGAAATTGGCAAGGTGCACCGAATTTTGAGATGGAACCGCCGACACGACGTAACAATGACCGATATGCGACTCGCCGACATGATGACTTTGACTATAAGCTGTTTATTACTACACGTAAATTCAAAACATTTAAGAATTCCGGCAACGACATTCATCTACAAGCGTGGCTTCATCAATTCTCTCATTGTTTTCCTCACAATTGGTCATTAGAGCACAGATTAGAATGTATGTGTGGCTATTTAGAGAATGAACCAGATGTAAGAATGCGATCGGTCATTCACGATTGCCACAGTGAAGGAGAATTTTATCATGCCTTCCTCTCAGCATATTGGTTTCAAGCTACACAAGACCGAGTAAAACGTAGCATCATAATGATGAAACATTTCGAACAATCTGAATTTTCCAGTCTTGTGAAATATTTTGAAGACATGTTGCACAAGAATCAGTACCTGTCAAACCCATATAGCCCCTCAGAACTCATCCGCATTTGCTTAATCAAACTACCTGAATATTTACGACATAGTATTTTGGCAGGACGTTGCAAAGACGACATTGAAGCTTTTCAGGGACTCTTACAAGAATTAGAAATTGACACTGACAATCGCGGAACGCGAAAACAGGAACACAAGAATTACAGGTCACATCCGTCGCAATTCCGCGATGAAAGTAGTAATAACAGGACACGACAAGGCTATTCTCACAACACAAATCGTGACCAAAACAGACACCACCCGTATGATAACTGTTGGCAGAGTAGTAATAATTACAGGGAAAGATCACCTCTCCGCAGTAGTGACTATCACAGAGACAATCAGAGAAACAGACAATATGGGAACCAAAATAATTATTATCAAGGGAGACAGAATAACTTTAGACGTAACGGTCCAGTGCGCAGTTACGATTCCGGGAGAAATTCTCCACCACGTGACCGACAAGAAAGAAACTATAGAATCTACCGACATGACGACAGACGATATGATCGTAACGACAGACCTGAATTGAATCAGAACTGGCGAAATTCAAACAGGGCAGGGCCCTCTCGACAAGGTGAATTTGTAGAAGTTAGGTCTCCAAATCCCAAGTAGGTCTTGGTGCCTATTTACTTCAAGAAACCACAGAAAATGACACTACTGTTCAGAAAACCATTGCTTTTGCTAGCCGAATGCTAACAAAATCTGAAAAATTTATTCCGTTACTGAATTAGAAGCTTTAGCTATCGTTTGTGCATTTAACAAATTCCGTTTCTTTCTTTCTGGTAAGCACGTAAAAGTATACATTGATAATCGTGCATTGCAATTTCTGATGTATTCAAAATTAAATCATGACAGGTTAAAACGTTGGGCATTGTTTCTGCAAGAATTCCACTTCACAATAGTCTACATTCCCGGCAAGGAGAACATTGTTGCGGACGCACTGTCACGCGCACCGGTTGAGCTTGAGAAAAGTAACACAGAAGGCAACCTCGAGAAAAATTTCAGTATTCTTTGCATTCAGAAAGTCGCCTTTGAAAACTGCATCACCACATCTTTAAAGGACATTGCTCATGAGCAAGAGAAAGATCCGATTTGGAAAGACATCAAAAGTAAATGGCATGAAAAGACGCACACTCAGATTCGGCATTATTATCTGGTTTGAAACAACATACTGTTCAAACGCTGCACTGTTGATGACAAGCTATGGGTACTTTGCATTCCAGACGATTTTGTTAATAAGCTCATTTGGTACATTCATTTCAGCTACGCACATTTTGGTCCACGAAAATGTTATCATATTCTTCGAACGACTTGTTATTTTAACAATATGGAAAAGAGAATTCGAAGAGTCTTGTCTATTTGTAAACTTTGTCAAAAGGCGAAACCATCTACTATCTCACATCGTGCTCCGTTGTTTCCTATCATTCCTTCTAAATTAAAAGAATTTGCTGCAGTTGATCTCTTGGGACCCCTTGTCAGAACATCGAATGGATTTTCGTACGTTCTAGTCACTGTTGAACTTACTTCAAAATTTGTTTCTTTCACTCCGTTATGTAAAGCCACTGGACGGTCTGTATCCAACGCCTTTGTTAAAAATTTCTTATGTGAAGTTGGCCACGTTGCTAAAGTCATTTCAGATAATGGACCGCAATTCAGATCTGCTGTTTGGTCACGCATGCTTCGGAATCATAAAATCAAACCTGTTTTTATTTCATTGTACTCACCACATTGTATCCCGTCTGAACGAATTATGAAGGAAATCAATAAGCTTTGCAGACTTTATTGTCACAGAAAGCATCAGCATTGGGATAGATATTTACACTTATTTCAAAATGTGCTGAATGAAATGCCTCATGACTCCACTGCTTTACCACCTACTCTTGTACTGAAGAATGAAGAACCAACGAACAGAATCAGAGAGCTTGTACCTTTCCCGAATACACGTAAACTTCGATACAAGGACATAATTGATTTGGCTATTAAAAATATGAAATCTGCAGCAGACAAAAGGAGGAAACTACACGGTAAAGAAATGCAAAGAAATTATACATTGGTCAGAAAGTTCTCATTAAAGCTCATTCATTGTCACATAAGAAGAAACACTTGAGTCACAAATTCTTTCTAGTTTACAATGGACCTTACAGAATCCGACGTATACCACATGATAATTGCGTTGAAGTCGAAACTCTGCGTACTAGGAAGAGTAAAGGATTGCACCACATTTCACATGTAAAACCGTTTATTGAAAGATAATCTGCTTTTTAACTTAGTCTTTGCCATAAAATTTTTCACTTCACATTTCTAGTATGCTTTGTCAGACTTAAGAAACTGTTAACATGCAACAATGTTTGAAGTTAAATATCCAGTCAAGAACCAAGAGAACATATTTAAACAGAAATTACGAATGCATTGTTATGGTGAACAGACGACACAGTGTTATTGTGTGTGTACATTCTTGCTTGTTAGTTGCACAATTACGTAACGACTACAAGACTTACATACATAGAACATATACTGGTACTGCTAATGAGATTTTAATGCAACATTTTGGTTTACTTGAAAATACATTCTGGATTTAAAGTACTTTCTGAGTGATACCAGATGACACAGTGGTTAGTTTATGTGACAGCTGCACGATTTTATCACTACGCTACTAATGAGTGACAATTTACAATGTTGCTTTTGTGGTGTTTCTGTTTTATGTCTGCACAGTTTTATGTATTATTCTGGAAAGTAAAACAGGTTTTAGTAGTAACTTTGTGGTATAGCTACAATGAGACAGCGTTTTTCGTAGGACAACAATACGTTACAGTACAGTACTTTCTTGATCACAGTAATGTACATAATAACTACGATATCTATATGCATAGCATTTCGCTTTTGTTTATTGCGAGGTAAGTACATTGACTTCCACAGAACTTTGCTTACGGACGACGATAATTACGACACTTGGCACATTTTTTTTACCCTTAAGTAATGACAGAGATTATTTTACAACAAGACGCACAACTTAGCGCGGCAGTACACGTATTTGAATGATTAATTTTGTACTTTAAACATTTATTTTTAAAGATTTTTGAATTACAAAGAAAGTTTTCCGTGATACATTCCATTCCATTGCTGTAAACTGTAACACCAGAGGATATAATTACATTAATCCTCAGGGGGGTACACATCTACTTTGTGTACCATGTGCTTGGCAAGCACAAGGAGCCCTAGCTAATATGGTATTTGCTTATACAACTTTACACATCGGTACCATATTCCTCTAACACAGAATTACATAGCTATCTGATATTTAACAGAGAAACAAACATTTTTTTTACTACATCAGTGACAGATGTTTACGCAATTACACAGTTGGATAACTTCACACTTACGAAATTGTATTTTGTCTGTACTTTGTGAACTGTTCATATTTTTTTGGAACCACTGTGATACTATGAGAGCTTTGAATGATGTATTTGGTATGGGATCATGATTTTTAAAGTACGTTTGAGGTAGATGACACTATTGAAATGAGCAGAGAATTTTTTAGGTTTTGAAATTATTGCAGAAATCTACGACGTTTTTGAGATTTGACTGAGGTGTTATGATGTTATTATTACGACGATGATGTGTATTATGCTGTTGAGGTATGTTTATGAACAATAAGCTGATGCTATATGAGAAATTTGATTATGCTACGTATTTATTATGATGAAATATTGAAAAGCTGAACCAGAAAGAAATTTTAATATGTGCATTACAAGAAACAAGGTTTTTAGATGAAACTGCTTTAGATTTTGAAAACTATCGTTTATTTAAAGGAAAACCAGGTAAAATCTTAATGAAACAAATGCCATACCTGGGAACAGCATTTCTGGTACATCACTCAATTTTAGATTCAGTTACTAACTTCTACTCGAGTTCTGAGAGACTATCCATTCTTGAGATTAAATGTAAAAACAAAGGATACTCTATAATCAACTGTCATGCACCCATAAACCAGGACAACAAAAATAACCCGGAGAAAGTTGAAGAATTTTGGGAGATACTTGAAATGGAACTGGATAGATGCTCAAAGAAGAACATAAAAATGTTAGTAGGCGATTTTAACGCACAAATAGGAAGGGAGAAAAAATACCATGGAACAGTAGGCCTCTTCCCAGGTCACAAAAGAACTTCAAAAAATGGAGAAAGGCTTATAGAGGTATGTAGGCATTTCAACTTGAAAATAATGACAACACATTTCAAAAAGCTGAGCCGAAAAACTAAAACATGGAGATCACCAAATCCACTTCTCGGAGAATTCCAAATTGACCATGTGGCTATCTCACTTGATTTTCAAGAAGAAATTCAAAACACTACAGTGCTGAAAAGCCTTGATGTTGATTCAGACCACTATTTGACTACGATTAAATTCAGACCACTCCCATTTCGAAAAGAGAAGAAAACCTTTTACAAAATTCCAAAATATAACACAGAAACTTTAAAAAATGAAGAAATTAAACAACGGTTTCAAAGAGCATTGCACAAAGATAGCGATGGCATATCCACAATAAATAAGGAAGCGGGATGGGAGGAGATCAAAAACGAAATAGTTGAAATAGCAAAAGAAAATTGTCTCGTGAAAAGAGTAAGAAGACATCCATGGTGGGACAATGAATGTGATGAGAACCTGGAGAAGAGACAGAAATTGTGGCGGAAATGGAACTCCACAAAAGATCCTCAAGATCTTGACAATTTTAAAAACCAGAGAAGAGAAACAGCTAAGCTTTTCCGTAATAAAACAAGAAGACAATTTCAGGATAACCTAGAACAGATTGAGGAAGACTTTAAAAGAAATAATTCTAGAGATTTCTACAAAACTTTTAGAAAACAGCTAACCAAATACCAATCCCCAAATTTATGTTTTAAAGATGAAGAGAACAAGCTAGGTTTGACAAACAAGACTAATTGTGAAATATTAGCAAAATATTTCGAGAATCTACTAAATTGTGAACCACCCAAAGATAAAATGAGTTTTGAAAACCACCGAAATACTAATACCGAGTCAAAACCTCCAGATGCTGAAGAAATAAAACACATAATACACAGTCTAAAAAACAATAAAGCCCCAGGTGAAGACTCCATAGTACCAGAAATCCTAAAAATAATGGATACCAACCTCCCACAAGTTTTGGAACATATGTTTAAGAAGATCTGGGACGAAGAAAGAATTCCTGAAGACTGGCAGTGTGCCCTGATACACCCACTACACAAAAAGGGGGATAAGATGAATGTTAATAATTATAGAGGGATCTCGCTACTACCAGTAGGATACAAAATTTTGTCAAGGAAATTACTTCAAATCGTGGAGCCAGTTCTGGATAAAAAAATAGGTGAATATCAAGCAGGTTTTAGACAAGGTAGATCCTGTGTTGAACAAATATTTAAACTGAAAACACTAATTCGTTACAGAATCTCAAGAGGCCAGAGATTTGCAATAGTATTTGTAGATTTCAAAAAAGCATACGACTCGGTAGATAGAGAAACATTACTGAAAGTATTGGAAGAATTTGGGGTCGATAAGAAAACAATTCAAATTATCAAACAGATGCTAACAAACAGTAAGGCCAAAGTTAAATTTATGGGTGAAATTTCAAGGAAGTTCGAAATTAAAACAGGTGTTAGACAAGGTGATGGTTTATCCCCAATCCTCTTCAACTGCGTACTGGAAAAGATATTGAGAATATGGAAAGAAGAACTCAAAGGCACCAAGAATGACATCAGAATTGGAACAAAAAAAGAAAAAAAAAAAGTGGACTGTTTAGCTTTTGCAGACGATCTGGCAATAGTTACAGAAAACGAAGAAATAGCTCAGAACTACCTGGAGAAACTACAAGAAGTTTCGGCCAGAGCTGGACTGCAGATTTCATTTGAAAAAACCGTGTATATGTCTAATCATAGAAATAACAAGAAAAATCTTATTACTAAATACGGCAATATTAAGAGAGTAGAAAAATTTAAGTATTTAGGTGAAATAATTCAAGTGAATGGTTTAGACAAGAGTGCAAACCAGGCGAGAGCAAGGAAAATGGAATTTGCTTTTCAAAAAACCAAAGACATATATAACAAAAAAAACATTTCGATTCAAGCTAAATTAAGACATTATAAAACTGTCATTAGACCAGAATGCCTGTATGCATCGGAGTGCCTAACTCTTAACAAAAAGGGGGAAATAGAAAACATGGAAAAGAAAGAAAGGAAAATTTTGAGAAAAATATTAGGACCAAGAAAGACTGGAGAAGAGTACAAGCTAAAGAGTAATAAGGAAATATACAAAACTATTGAGAAAGTGAGTGAGGCAATGCGTAAACGCAGACTAATGTTTTATGGTCACCTGTCGAGGATGGATGGAAACAGACTAACAAGAAAAGTGTTTGAACATAGTAACAGGAACGAAAAAACCAACAATAAATGGATACAGATGGTGAAAAAGGATTTGGCCTATTTTAATGTCACCCGTGAGTCAATCAGGGACAGGGAAAAGTTTAGACAAATAGTGAACGAAATTAAGTGTTTTCCAGAAGAAACGAAACTAAAGAATAATAACAGGAAATGGTCGGAAGAGCGGAGGAGGAACCACTCGAAAATGATGAGGAAATACTGGGAAGAGAGAAAAAAAGATCAAAAAGCCGGGCAAGTGAATTGTTGAACGTGGTCCAAAGATGGCCAAAATCGAAAGAAGAAGAAGAAGTGTCAACGAATATGTATATGTGTAATAAGGTAAGGAATAATGAGTAGTGGGTAGGGACTCTGGCTTGTGAAAAAGGATGTTGGAAACCAGAGTTATGAAATGTGTGTAAATGCGTGAATGTATCACAATGCCGGCGAAAATTTTTTGGACACTGTTACATTTATAGAATTTTGTTTCTACACATTTGTAACGCAAATTCTCAGCCTGTGAAATTTTTTTATATGAGACTGCCACTGTAGCGGAAACTGCTGTCGTAAATATTTCGGTAAGAAAGTTAAGTGACCACCTGCACATAATGTGTCGTGGGCACCCAGCTGCATGACAGTTGACTGAAAAAAAAAAGCCATTAGTGTGTGCCTTTCAGAGGCACAGGTAGAAAAAAAAGGAGGCCATTATCCTCGCTATTGACATTTCTTTCACTGCACACATTTCTGTTGGTCATGGTAATGCACAATATGACAGCATTGCTGGTTCTAAGGGCAATTCCAAAAACATTGTGAGTGCACAAGTGGTGGTTTATGGACTTGCTATATTGTCCGCAAGACTCTTCGATGGTGATTGTGCACCTGCACAGTCGCAACAGATGGCTGCTAGCCGTCTCTACAAGGACTGAAGTGGGTCTGCACCTTCGATGACTCACCAATACAATTATTTCTACAAGGACTGCAGTGGGTCTGCTCTGTGATGATCTACCTACCAATATTCTTCAAAACTTCGACTGACTCTGCTGTGGGTTTGCTCTGTTGTGGCGCATTACCTGTCTGCATGTCAAGAGTCAGCACTGTCTTTCCGTTGGAAGGACAACACCACTTCTTCAAGACTGCATGGAAATCCACTACTTCCATGTGCATTTTCTTTTACTAATGAGACTTTGTGAAAACAAAATACACTGCAATTTTACTGTGATAAATGATCAGGACTGTCTTTATGGACTGTGAGAAAATTTTAGCTTTTGACCAACATTGTATCAATAAGTTTGTGCATTTGATTTCTTTGTTATTGTAATTATGAAAATTTTTTTCTAATCTGTATTGTCCAGTGCCCAAAACAGTTTGTAAAATTTTTTGTGGGGATCATGGGGGCTATGAAAGTAGGCTGTTCAGCTTTTTATATTGGTAACGTCACGTAGTGCTCTGTATGAAAATCACTGTCTGTGCTGTGTGCAGTCTGTGGCTAGTTTGCATTGTTGTCTGCCATTGTAGTGTTGGGCAGCTGGATGAGAACAGCGCGTAGCGTTGCGCAGTTGGAGGTGAGCCGCCAGCAGTGGTGGATCTGGGGAGAGAAATGGCGGAGTTTTGAAATTTGTAAGACTGGATGTCATGAACTGCTATATATATTATGACTTTTGAACACTAGTAAGGTAAATACATTGTTTGTTCTCTATCAAAATCTTTCATTTGCTAACTATGCCTATCAGTAGTTAGTGCCTTCAGTAGTTTGAATCTTTTATTTAGCTGGCAGTAGTGGCGCTCGCTGTATTGCAGTAGTTCGAGTAACGAAGATTTTTGGTGAGGTAAGTGATTTGTGAAAGGTATAGGTTAATGTTAGTCAGGGCCATTCTTTTGCAGGGATTTTTGAAAGATAGACCCTGTATTTTTTAAATAGGAGCCCCCATTTTTTATTACGTATTCGTGTAGTACGTAAAGATATAAGAATGTTTTAGTTGGACCACTTTTTTCGCTTTGTGATAGTGGCGCTGTAATAGTCACAAACGTGTAAGTACGTGGTATCACGTAACATTCCGCCAGTGCTGACGGTATTTGATACATTACCCGTGTTAAAATCGACCGTTTACCATTTGCGGGAAAGGTCGATATCGTGTTGATGTATGGTTATTGTGATCAAAATGCCCAACGGGCGTGTCCTATGTATGCTGCTCGGTATCCTGGACGACATCATCCAAGTGTCCGGACCGTTCGCCGCATAGTTACGTTGTTCAAGGAAACAGAAAGTGAGCAGCCACATGTGAAACGTCAACCACGACCTGCAACAAATGATGATGCCCAAGTAGTTGTTTTAGCTGCTGTCGCGGCAATCCGCACATCAGTAGCAGACAAACTGTGTGAGAGTCGGGAATCTCAAAAACGTCGGTGTTGAGAATGCTACATCAACATCGATTGCACCCGTACCATATGTCTATGCACCAGGAATTGCTTGGCGACGACTTTGAACGTCGTGTAGAGTTCTGCCACTGGGCACAAGAGAAATTACGGGACGAAGACAGATCTTTTGCACACGTTCTAATTAGCGACAGAGCGTCATTCACCAACAGCGGTAACGTAAACCGGCATAATATGCACTATTGGGCAACGGAAAATCCACGATGGCTGCGACAAGTGGAACATCAGCGACATTGGCGGGTTAATGTATGGTGCGGCATTATGGGAGGAAGGATAATGGGCACCCATTTTATCGATGGCAATCTAAATGGTGCAATGTATGCTGATTTCCTACGTAATGTTCTACCGATGTTACTACCAGATGTTTCACTGCATGACAGAATGGCGATGTACTTCCAACATGATGGATGTCCGGCAGATGGACATAGCTCGCGTGCGGTTGAAGCGGTATTGAGTAGCATATTTCATGACAGGTTGATTGGTCATCGAAACACCATACCATGGCCCGCATGTTCACCGTATCTAACGTCCCCGGATGTCTTTCTGTGGGGAAAGTTGAAGGATATTTGCTATCGTGATCCACCGACAACGCCTGACAACTTGCGTCAGCGCATTGTCAATGCATGTGCGAACATTGCGGAAGGCGAACTAGTCGCTGTTGAGAGGAAAGTCGTTACACGTATTGCCAAATGCATTGAAGCTGACGGACATCATTTTGAGCATTTATTGCATTAATGTGGTATTTACAGGTAATCATGCTGTAACATCATGCGTTCTCGGAAATAATAAGTTCACAGAGGTACGTGTATCACATTGGAACAACCGAAATAAAATTTTCAAACGTACCTACGTTCTGTATTTTAATCTGAAAGCCTACCTGTTACCAACTGTTCGTCTAAAATTGTGAGCCATATGTTTGTGACTATTACAGCGCCATCTATCACAAAGCGAAAAAAGTGGTCCAACTAAAACATTCATATTTCTTTACGTACTACACGAATATATAATAAAAAGTGATGGTTCCTGTTTAAAAAAAAACGCCGTTGATATACGTTTGACCTGTGACAGCGCCATCTGGTTTCCATCTTCAAGCTAGAGAAGTTTCGTTCTTTTAAGTTTTTTTGTTTGACGCTTATTCCGTGAGATGTTTGGCCCGATCACGATCAATGGACCACCCTGTATATGACAACGAATGTCTGGCGCAATTGTTGGATCTGTTAGTGCTGCTAAAATGGCAGGTTGTCAAGATTTAATTGAGTTGGAACCTGGTGTTATAGCCAGCGCATAAGCGATGGGGCACGGCATCATCGAAGTAGCGATGAAGTGGGGATTTTCCCGTACGACCATTTCACGACTGTACCGTGAATATCAGGAATCCAGTAAAACAGCAAATCTCCGATATCGCTGCGGCCGGAAAAAGATCCTGCAACAACGGGACCAACGACGACTGAAGAGAGTGGTTCAATGTGACAGGAGTGCAACCCTTCCGCAAATTGCTGCAGATTTCAGTGCTGTGTCATCAACAACTGTCAGCGTGGGAACCATTCAATGAAAAATCATCGATATGGACTTCCAGAGCGGAAGACCCACTTCTTTACCCTTGACGACTGCATGACACAAAGGTTTACGCCTCGCCTGGGTCCTTCAACCCCGACACTGGACTGTTGATGACTGGAAACATATGCCTGGTCGGACGAGTCTCGTTTCAAATTGTACCAAACAGATGGACGTGTACAGTTATGGAGACAACCTCAAGAATCCACTGATGCTGAATGTCAGCAGGGGACTGTTCAACCTGGTGGAGGCTCTGTAATGGTGTGGGGCGTATGCAGTTGGGTGGGTCTCCTGATACGTCTAGATACGACTCTGACAGGTGACACATACATGAGCATCCTATCTGATCACCTGAATCCATTCACGCCCATTGTGCATTCCGACGGACTTGGGCAATTCCAGCAGGACAATGCGACCACGCAGACGCCCAGAATTGCTACAGAATGGCTCCAGGAACACTCTTCTGAATTTAAACACTTCCGCTGCCGACCAAACCCCTCAAACGTGAACATTATTGAGCATATAAGGGATGCCTTGCAATGTGCTGTTCAGAAGATATCTCCACATCCTCGTACTCTTACGGATTTATGGACAGCCCTGCAGGATTAATGGTCTCAATTGCCTCCAGCACTACTTCAGACATTAGTCGAGTCCATGCCACGTGGAGCTGCGGCACTTCTGCGTGCTCGCGGCGCATCATTTAGTGTTAGTGCACATCATTTAGTGTTAGTCCTTCGTCACTGACGTGACAAACATCATTGGATACATCTTAATATCGAGTCGGACCTCCTTTTACCTGCCGTAGTGCACCAACTCGACATGCCATGGACTCAACAGATCGTTGGAAGCCCCTTACAGAGACAGTGAGCCCTGCTTCCTCTACAGCCGTCCACAATAGCGGAAGTGTGGCCAATGTATAATTTTATACACGAACTTACCTCTCTACTACGCCCAATAAATGTTCCATGGGACTCACGTTGCGTGATCTGGGTGGCCAAATAATTCGCTCGAATTGTCCAGAATGTTCGCGAACAGTTGTGGTCCAGTGGGACGGAGCATTCCTGTTTGGGAACATGAGGTCTTTGAAAGGCTGCAAATTGTCTTCAAGTAACCGAACATAACTACTTCCAGTCAATGATCAGTGCAGTGGAACCATAGGGCCCAGTCCATTACATGTAAACACAGTCCACATCATTGTGGGGCCACCAACAGCTAGCACAGTGCCTTGTTGACAACTTGGGTCCATGACTTTGTGCGGCATGTGCCACAACCGAACCCTACCGTCAGATCTTATCAACTGAAATCGGGACTCATATGACCAGACCACGGTTTTCCAGTGGTCTAGGGTCCAACCGATATAATTACGAGTTAAGGAGAGGTGCTGCAGGCGATGTCGTGCTGTCGTGCTATCTAAAGAATTGCTGTTATTAATTTTAACTCTAACATGCACCACATACCCCGTCTGCTGCCATAGCGCATTAAAGCCAAATTTCACCGCATTGTCGTGACGGATACGTGCGTCGTGCTTCACACATACGTTTCTGCGGCTATTTCACGCACTGTTGGTTGTCTATTAGCGCTGACAACTCTACGCAAACGCCGCTGTTTCTAGGTCGTTAAGTGAAGGCTGTCGGCCGCTGCGTTGTTTGTGGTGGGAGGTAATGCCTGAAATTTGGTATTCTCGGCACTGTGGGTTTCGGAATATTGAATTCCCCAACGATTTCCGAAATGGAATGTCCCATGCGTCTGTAGCTACAAGTATCATTCCACGTTCAAAGTCTATTAATTTACGTCGTACAGCTATAACCACATCAGAAAGCTTTTCACATGACTGACGTGAGTACAAATGACGGCTCCACCAATGCACTAACCTTGTGTGTGGGACAGTGCCTATGACGTCTTATGTCCCAGTTGATGACGACTAAAAATTATTAAACATTTTTCCACGATATTAAGCAATTATACAGGGTGTTTCAAAAATGACCGGTATATTTGAAACGGCAATCCAATGATGTCTTTGAAGGGCAACGAAGGTCAAAAAGGTGTCATTAACGTCCATTTACAGAAGGTGTTCGAAGTGATGACTATTGGTATCAATACACTGCTGCAATCTTCTTATCATGGATGAGTGGTATTCCTTATCATAACGGCACTAATCGAAGCACATGCTCTGACAGTTCTCTCTTCGCCGAATACGGCGTATCCATCTAACGTGCCATTGACATGTAAACACCATTTGACGGTTTCTCAAAACAATACTAATAGAAACGGTAAGACTAGTATCGTCGAATCAAATAAATGTGAATGATGTATTCCTTCAAAGAACATGTCGATATTCTTCTCATTTACGGAGAAAGCCAACGAAATTCAGTGAGAGCTAGAGACTTATACTCTGAAACATATCCTCAACGTACTCATCCTAGACGCCGTACATTTAAATATGTGTATGATAAATTGACGCATCGGAAACGTACACGGTGAAGGAAAGTTACCAACGACGAAACGGAAATTGGTACTCTTGCCACTGTGGTTCGAGATCCTTGTGTTACTTCGCGTAAAATTGCAAGGGAATCTGGCATGAGTCAGAGTAGTGTTGTTCGCCTTTTGCATCGCCATAAATATCATCCTCACCATATCAGTCTCCACCAAAAATTAACTAGTAAGGATTGTATGCGTCGCATTGAATTATGCCGATGGGCTCAACTTTAGATTCAGATGGATGACACATTCATTAATTTGATTTTATTTACGGACGAGACTACATTCACGAACCATGGTAATGTTAATTTGCATAACATGCATTACTGAGCAACTGAAAATCCACGTTGGTTGCGGAAAGTTGCACATCAAAACTGTGGTCGGTGAATGTATGGTGTGAGATTCTAGAGGACAGAATTATAGGCCCCTATTTCATCGAAGAAAATGTTAATGGTAGGGAGTACACATTCCTGCAAGAAACATTAGGTCTGTTTCTAGAATGAAATTTTCACTCTACAGCGGAGTGTGCGCTGATATGAAACTTCCTGGCAGATTGAAACTGTGTGCCGGACCGAGACTCGAACTCGGGACCTTTGCCTTTCGCGGGCAAGTGCTCTACCAACTGAGCTACCCAAGCACGACTCACACCCCATCCTCACAGCCTTACTTCTGTCAGTACCTCGTCTCCTACCTTCGCAGGAGAGCTTCTGTAAAGTTTGGAAGGTAGGAGACGAGATACTGGCAGAAGTAAAGCTGTGGGGAAGGGGCGTGAGTCGTGCTTGGGTAGCTCAGTTGGTAGAGCACTTGCCCGCGAACGGCAAAGGTCCCGAGTTCGAGTCTCGGTCCGGCACACAGTTTTATCCTTTCAGGAAGTTTCATATCAGCGCACACTCCGCTGCAGAGTGAAAATATAATTCTGGAAACATCCCCCAGGCTGTGGCTAAGCCATGTCTCCGCAATATCCTTTCTTTCAGGAGTGCTAGTTCTGCAAGGTTCGCAGAAGACCTTCTGTAAAGTTTGGAAGGTAGGAGACGAGGTACTGGCAGAAGTAAGGCTGTGAGGACGGGGCGCGAGTCGTGCTTGGGTAGCTCAGTTGATAGAGCACTTGCCCGCGAAAGGCAAAGGTCCCGAGTTCGAGTCTCGGTCTGGCACACAGTTTTAATCTGCCAGGAAGTTTCATTAGGTCTGTTATCGGAAGAAATATCTTTAGGGAGAATGAACAGACTGTGATATTAACACGATGGATGTCCGGCACATTTTTCACTGGTGGCTAGAAATGAGTTGCCGAGACAATTGGCAAATCGTTAGATTGCACACGGAGGAGATGTTTCGTGGCCGGCTCGTCCGCCAGACTTGACGCCTCTGGATTTTTTTTTTGTGGGGATTCGTAAAAGACGTTATTCATAAAGACGTTCCAACTACACCTGAAGATATGCAAGACGGAATTGTCAGAGTATGTACTTCGTTAAGTGCTGACGTGGTAAGGAATACCACTCAGTCCATAATAAGAAGATTTCAGCACTGCATTGATACCAATGGTCATCACTTCGAACACCTTCTTTAAATGGACGTTCACGTCACCTTTTTGAACTTCGTTGGCCTTCATTTGATTCGTCTCGATATCCGCTATCGGAAAATAAGAATCTAACTATAGCATAACATTTAAAAAAACGAAGTTGACCTTCATATATTGAAGCGACTCAACCTAGCAACAAAAAACCAACTTTATATTACGGCCTCCGTTGTTCCATATAACTTTTGTGCCACAAACATTTCAGCTACTGTCATACTTTCGGAGTGTTTTTTGGAGGAAATAGTTGGTGACCCATCATGTATAAAATGATTCATAATGACAATATAGAGATAAGTTTTTCTTTCAGTTTTTGATGCATTTTTGATATATATAGTAGTATAGAAGTGTTTTTCATGGTATATTTTTCTGTATCTAGGAAAGTTGCTAAGAAAGTTGGAGCTGCGTTACATCAGTTGTGCTGGCAAACCGTTTGCAGATGCTCATACGAAACTTATTATAAACGACGTTGGAGTATATGGAAAGCAAAGTGATGGGTTTACATATCGTTCTTCTAGTGTACTTCTATTGAAGCACATTTAATGTACCGCTAGTCTCTTCAGTACCACAAACATTAGTTGTACTGCACTTTGTATTCATTGGATACGAGGCTCATCCATTAATGAGGCATTTCATCAAATCTTAGAGTTGAGGATTCTAGACCCAGAGAAAGAATATTTTTAAAAAGCGCCTTTACAGAGAAGGACGAATAGCTGAATGTCGTTTTGGAATAACGAGTGCAAGTGGAGAATACTTTGGAAGCAAACAGAAACTTCACGGCAGTTTACTGACGACATTGTGAAATGTACATGTGTTCTTCACTACATTGTTATTGATACAGAAGTCTCCGTGAGACTCGGTGAGCAACATATAGTAGAAATTGAGCGAGCACATGTCAAACAGGACGAACCTTCGACAGAGCATCAAATGGAGTTGTCCAAATAAGTGACGCTACTGCAAACATTCTTTCGCAAACTAAAGTACGATATTCATATGTTTGTCAGCTACATTACTTTCAGCTTCATTGTAGTCTCTTGATTCAGGAAGATAGTACAGATATTACAGATTACTGAAACGTATTTTTTTACTTACACATAGTCTGTAATTTTGCTGAGACCTCATCCCATAATTTCTGCAAAACTAATCTATTGTAATGATTGTTGTGGTCCCATAATGGACGCCTATTAAATATAGCTGCTGTCAAGTCGTCCGATGATGCCATTTTCTCGACCGTACCGAAGCAATGGCAGTGCAGGCGGTACAATTAACGCTGCTACTGCAGCAGCAGCCGAATGCTGCTGGCGTTGCCTGAATGTATCCAAAATCATTCGAACGCTCTGACTGCCGCTGTCGAAAACAAACATGTCTAATTGCCTCCGCGCTGCTCTGCTTGTGGCGCCACTACAATAGCGTGCACTGGACAGCACTGGTTTGTCTTACCAGTGTTGTTCTGCATCCAGCGCTGGGCTGGTCGTGCAACGCCACTCCACTATAATCATAGCCTGTAGCGAAATCTGAGACCAAGCCTATGGTGTGTAATACGAGCTATACGAGAGCGCAGCGAATACACAACTGAAGGCAGAGTTGCAGCTTTATAGTGTGAGTGCGAGTACTAATTAGCCAGCAGTGTAGGTGTCGACAGCAGCGCCGCTAGGCCAGAGACGGAGAGGCGATATTAGTGCTCCAAATGCAGGAGGGCCATCTAGTGGCCGTCATCGAATTTCATCCATACCGCCTGCAAAGTATTCTGATACTACCTGCACAACACATCACTCCTGAAAGGCAGCCGCGATGTCAGGCGTTAGCTTTCCATCACTATGGGAGTTAGGTGGACCAGACAGACGAGAAAGCGAGTTAATAGGCCCTATTACATTGTTATCCAGTTCTGTGCTGCATTTAAAATTTCAAGTCTCTAGCTCATTGAGAAATTTAAAATCAATTTGCAAAAATTGTACCAAACAAACAGGCATGAAAGCGGCCTATCAGATATGTATTAATAATCCAGATGTGGGTAATGTGGACAATTGCGACAAATGTTAAGTAGTGTATACACGTGGGTGCCATGCAGCTACTGAAAGCTGATTATTCATAAATGTATATATATGATAAAAAATGGTTCAAATGGCTATGAGCACTATGGGACTTAAATCTGTGGTCATCAGTCCCCTAGAACTTAGAACCACTTAAACCTAACTAACCTAAGGACATCACACACATCCATGCCCCAGCCAGGATTCGAACCTGCGACTATAGCAGTCGCACGGTTCCGGACTGGGCGCCTAGAATCGCTCGGCCACCGCGGCTACAGTATTCAGATTTATTTTGCACTCTAATCCTGTAAATACACTCCTGGAAATTGAAATAAGAACACCGTGAATTCATTGTCCCCGGAAGGGGAAACTTTATTGACACATTCCTGGGGTCAGATACATCACATGATCACACTGACAGAACCACAGGCACATAGACACAGGCAACAGAGCATGCACAATGTCGGCACTAGTACAGTGTATATCCACCTTTAGCAGCAATGCAGGCTGCTATTCTCCCATGGAGACGGTCGTAGAGATGCTGGATGTAGTCCTGTGGAACGGCTTGCCACGCCATTTCCACCTGGCGCCTCAGTTGGACCAGCATTCGTGCTGGACGTGCAGACCGCGTGAGACGACGCTTCATCCAGTCCCAAACATGCTCAATGGGGGACAGATCCGGAGATCTTGCTGGCCAGGGTAGTTGACTTACACCTTCTAGAGCACGTTGGGTGGCACAGGATACATGCGGACGTGCATTGTCCTGTTGGAACGGCAAGTTCCCTTGCCGGTCTAGGAATGGTAGAACGATGGGTTCGATGACGGTTTGGATGTACCGTGCACTATTCAGTGTCCCCTCGACGATCACCAGTGGTGTACGGCCAGTGTAGGAGATCGCTCCCCACACCATGATGCCGGGTGTTGGCCCTGTGTGCCTCGGTCGTATGCAGTCCTGATTGTGGCGCTCACCTGCACGGCGCCAAACACGCATACGACCATCATTGGCACCAAGGCAGAAGCGACTCTCATCGCTGAAGACGACACGTCTCCATTCGTACCTCCATTGACGCCTGTCGCGACACCACTGGAGGCGGGCTGCACGATGTTGGGGCGTGAGCGGAAGACGGCCTAACGGTGTGCGGGACCGTAGCCCAGCTTCATGGAGACGGTTGCGAATGGTCCTCGCCGATACCCCAGGAGCAACAGTGTCCCTAATTTGCTGGGAAGTGGCGGTGCGGTCCCCTACGGCACTGCGTAGGATCCTACGGTCTTGGCGTGCATCCGTGCGTCGCTGCGGTCCGGTCCCAGGTCGACGGGCACGTGCACCTTCCGCCGACCACTGGCGACAACATCGATGTACTGTGGAGACCTCACGCCCCACGTGTTGAGTAATTCGGCGGTACGTCCACCCGGCCTCCCGCATGCCCACTATACGCCCTCGCTCAAAGTCCGTCAACTGCACATACGGTTCACGTCCACGCTGTCGCGGCATGCTACCAGTGTTAAAGACTGCGATGGAGCTCCGTATGCCACGGCAAACTGGCTGACACTGACGGCGGCGGTGCACAAATGCTGCGCAGCTAGCGCCATTCGACGGCCAACACCGCGGTTCCTGGTGTGTCCGCTGTGCCGTGCGTGTGATCATTGCTTGTACAGCCCTCTCGCAGTGTCCCGAGCAAGTATGGTGGGTCTGACACACCGGTGTCAATGTGTTCTTTTTTCCATTTCCAGGAGTGTATTTATCTCCACAATTATTCACCATTATGTAGACTGGCAATGGCAAGGAAAGCGTTTCTGAAGAAGAGGAATTTGTTAACATCGAGTATAGATTTAAGTGTCAGGAAGTCGTTTCTGAAAGTATTTGTATGGAGTGTAGCCATGTATGGAAGTGAGATGTGGACGATAAATAGTTTAGACAAGAAGAGAATAGAAGCTTTCGAAATGTGGTGCTACAGAAGAATGCTGAAGATTAGATGGGTAGATCACATAACTAATGAGGAGGTATTGAATATAATTGGAGAGAAGACAAATCTGTGGCACTACTTGACTAGAAGAAGTTATCGGTTGGTAAGGTATATTCTGAGGCATCAAGGGATCACCAATTTAGTATTGGAGGGCAGCGTGGAGGGTAAAAATCGTAGAAGGAGACCAAGAGATGAACACACTAAACAGATTCAGAAGGATGTAGGTTGCAGTAGGTACTGGGAGATGAAGGAGGTTGCACAGGATAGAGTAGCATGGAGAGCTGCGTCAAACCAGTCTCTGGACTGAAGACCACAACAACAACATAGATAGTGTAATACTTATCAACTGAAAGGGTGTGATCTGTTATCAAAGCAGTATAGTAAAAGGACACAATGAGTATGGCTCATGGCTGGCATTTGTTGGAATGAGACTTCTTATCGGACTCCATACACCTTGATTTAAGTTCTCTGTGGTTTCCTAAAAGCATATCAGGTGAACATCCAGATGGGTCTTTCAATAACGCCACAGTCGGTTCATCTGTTCATTTTTATTGGACTCAATTTCTCTGTTATCTGGAATGACATTTGTGTTGGTGAGATCACTAGGTCTCTTCCACTATTTTTGCGCCGTACAGTAAGATTTAATTGTGTGTAATACTGTGCATCTAGATATGTTAGTTTTATTTAGTTACTTTATAAATAGGTACTATGTATACAAATAGTTCTTTTATTTGTTGTTATAGTGCAGCCAAAATTCACTGATAGTGACTAAATGAAACAGTTGTTTTAGGAGTGTTTCAAAACAGTAGCGTCGCCATTATTAGTGCACTAGTAGGTGGAGTATTTGTGAATAACACTGCGATATCGTAACTAATCACTGTAGCCATTGCATCAAGAATAGAGTTGTTTAGCAGCAGTACAGCTGTTTTAGTTCCTAAGTTATGAACGATGTGCAACTAATAAAACATCAAATGCCATTTAATACGATTCGCTAAAAAGATTAATTACTGTATGGTAAAACTCTGGTAATACACATCACGAGGAAAACGATATGGAAAACTTAGTGTATGTGACAAAACGAACAGCTGAAAAAAACTTTCACAAACACGCAATTTTTTTTGCGTGAGGTATGTAACTGATAAAAGTGTACTGTAAATACAGCGTTATTACAAATGATTGAAGCGATTTCACAGATCTACAATAACTTTATTGTTTGAGATATTTTCACAATGCTTTGCACACACATACAAAAACTCAAAACGTTTTTTTAGGCATTCACAAATGTTCGATATGTGCCCCTTTAATGATTCGGCAGACATCAAGCCAATAATCAAGTTCCTCCCACACTCGGCGCAGAATGTCCCCATCAATGAGCTCGAAAGCGTCGTTGATGCGAGCTCGCAGTTCTGGCACGTTTCTTGGTAGAGGAGGTTTAAACACTGAATCTTTCACATAACCCCACAGAAAGAAATCGCATGGGGTTAAGTCGGGAGAGCGTGGAGGCCGTGACATGAATTGCTGATCATGATCTCCACCACGACCGATCCATCGGTTTTCCAATCTCCTGTTTAAGAAATGCCGAACATCATGATGGAAGTGCGGTGGAGCACCATCCTGATAAAAGATAAAGTCGACGCTGTCGGTCTCCAGTTGTGGCATGAGCCAATTTTCCAGCATGTCCAGATACACGTGTCCTGTAACGTTTTTTTCGCAGAAGAAAAAGGGGCCGTAAACTTTAAACCGTGAGATTGCACAAAACACGTTAATTTTTGGTGAATTGCGAATTTGCTGCACGAATGCGTGAGGATTCTCTACCGCCCAGATTCGCACATTGTGTCTGTTCACTTCACCATTAAGAAAAAATGTTGCTTCATCACTGAAAACAAGTTTCGCACTGAACGCATCCTCTTCCATGAGCTGTTGCAACCGCGCCGAAAATTCAAAGCGTTTGACTTTGTCATCGGATGTCAGGTCTTGTAGCAATTGTAAACGGTAAGGCTTCTGCTTTGGCCTTTTCCGTGAGATTTTCCAAACCGTCGACTGTGGTACGTTTAGCTCCCTGCTTGCTTTATTCGTCGACTTCCGCGGGCTACGTGTGAAACTCGCCTGCACGCGTTCAACCGTTTCTTCGCTCACTGCAGGCCGACCCGTTGATTTCCCCTTACAGAGGCATCCAGAAGCTTTAAGCTGCGCATACCATCGCCGAATGGAGTTACCAGTTGGTGGATCTTTGTTGAACTTCGTCCTGAAGTGTCGTTGCACTGTTATGAGTGACTGATGTGAGTGCATTTCAAGCACGACATACGCTTTCTCCGCTCCTGTCGCCATTTTGTCTCACTGCGCTCTCGAGCGCTCTGGCGGCAGAAACCCGAAGTGCGGCTTCAGCCGAACAAAACTTTATGAGTTTTTCTACGTATCTGTAGTGTGTCGTGACCATATGTCAATGAATGGAGCTACAGTGAATTTATGAAATCGCTTCAATCGTTTGTAATACCCCTGCATTTAAACAAAATACGAATGTCAGTTAAGGCTGTACTTGCAGTCAAGATTCGACATTTTACTTGTCTTCTGCATTTCCTTCACGTGTTTAATACCCTCTATACGGGAAGTCAGATGTTATTTCTGTAACCTGTTCATTCCTTTTTGAAGAAAAGTGTTAGTATTGTGTAACTGAAATTGAAAATCCTTCGTTACTTTATGGTGCTTCACATCACTTGTTAAGAAGTTCATATTTCGCAGCATAGGAAACCAGCGCTTCAAACAACTATCGCCACACAAAATACCTCAGTGTCGCATTTACAGCTCAGTGTAAAAGTAATTTGAAACGTCAACCGTCGTCTTGACGATGAACCTGTCGGTTCTAAACTGGTAGCGGCGCTCTTGTTTCTTAATAAATAGCATTGTTATTTGTGACTGGTTGTTGCTTTTACTTTATTCTTGAAAATTAACTTGTATTTTTACACAGCCACGGTATCAACACAGCCACAGTCTCAATCATGGGGAAGTTACACTATCGATAATTGAAAATGTCCGATATGTATTGTGGCGTGGAAGCAAACAGCATACGACTGTCATCTTGAACCATTTCCTGTCATGTCAGAAACACATGGTGTGCCAATACAAGAAGATGGCTGGTTGGAGTGTGCTATGGAAGGACACATCTTTCCATCGCATCCCAGACAAGTTCTCTGGGTGACAAATCAGCGGACCAGCCAGAGCGGTGTAGGATCCTCTTGTTTCCCAAGGCATTTTTTGTGTGAACTACAGTGTGGGATCTTGCATTAACCCTCCTGGAATATGAAATTTGGTAGTCTTGTCGTGAAGGGTACGACCAAAGGATATACCATTCTTGACACACACTGGCGAACATTCAGCCTTCCTTCAACAAACATCAAATAAGTCCTGTTGTCATGTCCAGTAGCTCCATACACCAAGATTCGAGGAGGTGAAAGGGTACGGGTTTCAAGAATCGCTGTTTCCTTTGACCTTACCTGATCGTCTATAGACACATTGGCGTCGATCTGACTGACACAAAATAACACTGAGTGCCACAGCTGACTGACTTCACGTCATGAAAGTCTCTGTTGTCTGTGGTATGGTGGCAGTGGTAAACGAAATATTGGAATTCGAAATTTCAAACCAAATTCTCCCTGTAACCTCAGTCTGGATTTCTGCTATCCTCACCTGTCTTTTCGTCTGACGAAAGTCGAAAAATCCTATGGTTTCCTCGTCGGGTAATCCTGTTGCAAGAAGGAATGCTTACTCTTCTTGCTTCCCAACTTGTTCTGTGTCTGCCACGTCACAAGTCGTTTTGCAGTCACTATAGTACAGCCACCCGGCTGTAATATGTTAGTATGATGCTGTCAGTGACTTAACCTACGAAAATCTGGCGATGAACTGGACGTGTACATCTGCTGGGCATGTGGGGTTGCGACCTCCACCTGAAAAGTTCCAGTAACATTAGACACTACCTGTAGCCAGGATATTGTCATACCACTGTTCATCTCCAGCAACTGCTTTCTCCTATACTGAAACTCGTATGAGTCTGCGATTTAATGAATATCCCCCACCGGCACGGGAATGATGGAGTAGATGTTTTGTAGTGTTTGGTCACCTTTTCATGGTGTAACATTGTACATTTCCTGAAGTATAACTTCCCCAGCTGAAAAACACAATATGCTTTGATGTTTATCGAACACTGACATGATGAGAACTTGGCTCTATGAAAATACAGGTTATCTTTTTGAGGGCCTTCGGGAGTGTGCCGAGAGGTTCTAGGTGCTACAGTCTGGAAGCGCGAGACCTCTACGGTCGCAGGTTCGAATCCTGCCTTGGGCATGGATGTGTGTGATGTCCTTAGGTTAGTTAGGTTTAAGTAGTTCTAAGTTCTAGGGGACTGATGACTTCAGAAGTTAAGTCCCATAGTGCTCAGAGCCATTTGAACCATTTTTATCTTTTTGAGGAAACTCCAGTGAGATCCCTCTCATAATGAGGGTGTTAAAAAACCATACCGACAAACTTCGATTGGTTGTAGAGACTGTTGTGGAGAAGAAATTAAGAATAGGGAAACCATATCTATAAACCTCAGCCAACGAGGCTTCAGAACATCGAAGTTATAGGCGCTGGCGCCTGCCGCTAGGCTAACCGCTCGGCAGCAACGTGACTTTATACATTGCTGGACCATGGACGAAACGTCCTGTAATGTTGTTTGTTGTTCAGTAATTGCTAGTGATTGCCGCCATCGCCAGCGCAGCTGCTACTTAGAGAGGCCTTGTGTCAATCTGACGCTCTGCTGCCTTGGTGGACAGAGGTTTCCAACGTAATTTTATTTTTCTCCCGGAACCTTCTATTATCTCAATTGCTTTTCAGTACACAGCAGAAATATAAAATGCGAATGGGAAAATGAACTGCGGGTGGAAACCCATGTCGCAAACCGTCGTCCACAAAGGCAAAAGAGCATCGCATTCGTAGGGGACAAGGCGACTATGCAGCAGCTAGCTCCATCTTCTCCACTTCCGATCGTGGCCATCAGTTGCAATGATTGAATAACAAATGACATTGCGAGACGTTCCGCCTAAGGTGCCTGAGTGTAAAAAGTCACGTGTGCTGCCGAAGGGGTGGCATGCAGGTATGCCCCGTCGCATGTAACTTCGACGCTCCGAAGCATCGTTCAGTGACGTTTCGGACACATGTCTCTGTCCTCAGTTTGTTCCTCACCACACCCTCTACAAGAATATGAAGTCTGTCGGTATCGTTCTGTAATGCGCTGTATACAGGACGATCATTAATAAAACCGATAAACTCCAGGGACAGATTCCTGACTGTAAATAGAGGAAAAACGTTGCTATGAACATGTGTCTGGAGATGCATCGCTGTCACAGTACATGACGATGACGAACGAGAGCTCATATGACCACGGGCAGTATGTTCGTTGAGTGCTGCAGGCTGTGTGATTGACGCAGCGTACTGTAACCAGCAGAATGGTCCGATATTCACATCGGGAACAAGACGAGATGGCGTCTGTGAACGAACAAGCAGATGGAAACGGTCGAGAGGCAGTATATCCCGTAGGATCCGGTCCTCCAAATCTGTTGACGCACTGGCCGTCACCTCCCTGAACATTCGTCTGTCTGATAGGATACATGATCACAAAAACGCCCAAAAAGCGCTTGCAGTGTTGTGTGACGCTGTTGGTGTATATGACAGTACTTGTTTTGGTACAGTCCTTTCCATCTGCTTGCCCGTACACAAACAAGCTCACGACTTGCTCCGGACATGAATACCGGACCATTCTGCTGCTAACAATACGCTGCATGCATCACACAGCGTGCAACACACTAGGAACACACGACATGTGGTCAGTGGAACTTTCATTCGACTTCACCATTTTCTGTAGCAATGACGCACTTCCTGACACAATCTCATAGGCCCTTTTTTCCTCCGTTTCCAGTAAGAAATCCGTCCCTGCAGTTTATCGGTTTCATTAATGTGCACCTTGTATATAGGGTGTCAGCGGTGTGAGAGCACATATTTCTAATGAAGACAGAGGACAGTGTACTGAACAATCTTGCATCAGTATTTATTTAACGTGTGGATTAACAATTATACCTATTGCAAGTAATATGTTTCTTGTTGGTTACTACATCCAAGTACGCGTGGCACAGACAAGGCATTAATGTTTATTTTACCTTGGGCAGCAGGTCAGGCAATGAAGTGTGCCACGTGTATGCAAAACGGGTTGTCTATACTGACAGGCATAGTCCAATTCGAGGTGCAGTTACGGCCGTGCAGAAAACTTCAGGTAGTAAATTATGTGACGAGTTTGCAGGGAAACTGTTAGATGCAGAGAAAAAAATAACAATTAACACACTAAAGTGGGTACATATTAAGGTACCAATGATTACAATATTTGTACATATACCCCCAACAACCTGTATGTACAAACCGAATTTTTTCTTAACAATTATTTTTAAACACAAAGTGCTCTGCAGCACCCTTATAAGGCCGTTTCTGACCATCCTGTATTTACAGATATCATTATGCTTATATTTCTTGTATCTGTTGCTTTTCAGTGCCACTAGCCGCTCGGAAGGAATTGTGTTGTTTCTTTTGTTTATTATGTTACCAATAATTATGTACCTGAATTATTCCAACGCCCTTGTTCCATCATTTTATCTGCTGGGCGTGATTAAAACGAGTGAATGTGAGTTTTGTGAGAGTAGCCAGTAGCTGTCTGTCTACTGTCGCATTTTCATCAGCTATTCCGGTTTTGTCAATAGCTGTAGTGGAAGCAGAAAGGCGGTAAAGTCGAGCTAGCTCATCAGAGCTAGCAAAGTAACAGGTAAAATAGTTAAATTCGCAGTTAACGCCACTCGCATCTTTGGTGGCTTCCCCCACCATAGAGGACCCGAAGCGGTTAGTGTTTTGTGCAAAAAGGGTTACTGTTCTGCTTGAACTTTGTGAGTACGGAGTGATATGTGGGCAGCCACAAATGGAGGCATTTGAATTATTTAGTGTGTGAATTTCACTAATTTATTTTCGTAGTCAGGGATGATCATGCTAATTATCATGGGAATAATTTCGTGTGAATATTTAATATCACTCTCAAATTTTTTAGTAAGAATGTCTGTGAGTGAGTTGGGCTCCACATGTAGGGCAGAAAAAAAAGACATTGGTTTTCATGACCGAAAGTGTAGTGGATTCTTTCTCAACGCATAGGGTACATTTATTTAACGAAATTATGGGAGACGCTAGATCGAATTGTATATAGTTTACGAGATTTCTTGGAACCTGACAGTCAATGGCTTTGTGCGTTCATAATGCCATGTGGTCAATCTAAGCCTATTCTATATTAACCTGCGGTAAATGTGTGCACCTTCAATACGTGAGAATTGTATGAAATGCAATCCAAGTTTCTATTGAATTTTCCTGTTGTAAATGGATGCTTTTCCAGTGTGGGAATCTAGGTTTCTCACCGACGTGTGAGCAGAGTAAAGTAGTGCATTTTTGTAATCAGTCAGGAGAATGACCTCAATGTAGTTTGGAATATGTTTTTGCTTAGACAATTATTTTTGTAGTTCAGGAATTGAGCATTTTAGAATGCTTTTGAGGGTTGTGGCAGTTCATCACATTTAATTAATCCTTGCATTGATTTTCCAACAAATGCTCTTGCCGTCAGCGTTCGTGGACCGTTTGTAATCTTTACAATATTTTTGTAAATTTTGTAGAAGATGCAATTGGGGCTTTTCTTTGTATGCATTGTGCCACCTGCGATCAGCCCATGTTGTATGTGATATCTCCAAACAATATACTCTCTGACGAGTAGGCATTGGGTTTTGCGATAGTTTTGGTACTAACAATACGGTGCTGACTTCGACGTGTAATGGTATGAGTGCGTGTGCGACTGCTAGATTCCTTTTACTAATTTCCCATCCATACCACATCGTTGTTTCGATCTGGTGCACTGATGTATTTCGTTGAACCTTCGTGTACAATAGAGGATCACACTAATTATTACTTTTGTATATCGTGTTGTTTAGGTTCACGTTGAAAAGCAATTAACGATATCTCTATTGGAATCCCGTGCCTTTTCCGTTACGTATTTGTGGAAGAGTGAGTTGATAACCTCAATAATAAATCAGGCGTCCTGTACTGTCTCCTTGGTTAACATGTTAAATGTAAAAGATAACTTTCTGTAGCGCGGTCTTTTTAAACGATATCATATAAAAGCAATAAATGTGCCTACAGTTAAATATTAAAGCAAAGAAGTGTATAAATGTAAGTAATTAACTTATCTATTTGCTGTATGCACTCATTATCAGTAATATATAAACAGGTACTACGTTCGGTTTTTTCTGAAGACCAATAAAGTTATTTGTTGTGAAGAAATAGCGCCGTTACCGGTTCAGAACCGATAGGTTCATCCCCTAGACTGCTTTGACCGTTTAAATTAACTTTTACACCACCATGCATATGCCATAATGCTTTTTTTGTGAAGAAACTTGGTTGGAGCGGTATGCTCTCTTCTATTAAATACGAACTTTATAAATAGTAATGTACAGTGGCTTAAAGTAACGAAGGATTTTCGATGTAACCAACACCAAGCTAACTTTGTTCTTATCCTCGATAGTTATTTACATCGCTTTACATCACTGTTAGGTTCAGTCATAATAATATTGTCTTTTATGTTGGATGGCTGAAGTATGGCACCACCATTCAGCAAGAATATTCTTCGCTGAAACAGGTTGTGTTGAATGTTTCAGTGAAATCACTAGAAAAAGAACGAGAGACTGCAGGAATAACATCTGTCAGCCGTGCGCGGCTCGTGTTCATGCCGTTTATTGCTTGTCGTCTTTTTTTTACAGTACTGCCGCCTCGTTTCTTATTCGATTTACGTACGTCACTAAGGTGCTGCCTTACCTGCCCGTGAGTGGCAGCAGCAGCGCTTATCGATAAGAGCACTGTCGTATTATCTTTGGAGCGACCGCTAGTATTTCCGGGTCGTCGTGCGTCGGGAGTTGAGTTGGGATGGAGCAGCAGTGGGGTCTGGACAGCCATGACTCGCTCGATCGTTGCTGACACACATGACTTGAGTGGGGACGAACCTGGTTGGTCGTTCGGTCGGTCGTCTCATCGGACGACGTGTATTTGGTCGCCGACAGCTTCTGGGTTCTCTGTGTGTGTTTGCTTGTGATTCGTCCTTGTTGTTCCTCAGTGACTGGTTTTAGTATTGTTTGAGTTGTTTGTGGAAGTGTTTCCGTGGAACCGTGTGTAGCTTGTGGTTTTGACTGACATGTTATTATTTTTTTTTTTAATGGCTCTGAGCACTATGGGACTGAACTTCTGAGGTAAGTAGTCCCCTAGAACTTAGAACGAGTTAAACCTAACTAACCTAAGGACATCACAAACATCCATGCCCGAGGCAGGATTCGAACCTGCGACCGTAGCGGTCTTGCGGTTCCAGACTGCAGCGCCTTTAACCGCACGGCCACTTCGGCCGGCGACTGACATGTTATTGTAACGCTCTATGCGTGTTGGTGGCAGTCGGTTGGTTGGGACACAACAGCCAGGAAGTCTCCGCGGCGTGAGGTCAGGCTGGGACCGCACGCGTGGTTGGATTCAGAGGCACTAACTGCGAGAGCTACAAAGTTCGTCGCCCACCGAACCTGGTCACTGAAGTTGAGTGATCAGTTAAGCTGTTATGAAACCTCAACTACTGTGACATGTCTTCGTTCATTGCCGGTTGTTGCTTCCTGGGAAGTTCCGGCTAGCAGCAATGTATGGTGTGTTGCAGTCGTTGAAATTTTGCAGCCGTCTTCCTGTGTGGTCTTTAACTATTACATTGGTTGTTACTGACCAGTGATGTGCACGAGCGGTATTTTCTGCTTTGTGGGCATTAACACCCCAGTTATCTGCCATGGTCGTTAGCATAGTTTTCCGGCAGTGTGTTTTTCTTCGCCGTGTTGATGCTGTCCGACACGGCATGTAGTTCGACAGCCTTTTAGTTGTTTGTTCATTTTTTTTCTTAGAGTGGTTATTGTGCCTTGGCAGTTTTTAGACGCCAATTTTGAAGACGTAGTGCTGCTGGTATCTTCGTCCTCGGCTGATACCTTCAGTTCTCGTGCCATTGGTTGGGTGGAAGGGAACGGATTAAGTTGATGATCGGTCCTTCAGCCGTCCCTGGGTCGAGGTGCCATCCATTTATTTAACCTTACTTTTGGCTGCCTGTCTCACCTCACCTTACGTTAGAGCTACCACATCAGGCCGACCCTTGGAACACTTCTGAGCACCACTGTTCTGTTGGTTTTAGCTTGTGATTTTCATTTTAGTCTGAAGTATGGTGTGAGGCCTTCATTCGTCTATTAATTTAGTTTGTTTTAATTTTAAAACATGGCCTTGAGCTGACTTAAATTAAAATTTGAAGATTGATTTGTTTAAAAACTAAATTTTGAATGTTTGTTGTATCTGAAATTCTTGTTATCAAGGCCTAAAGCCCTGAGTTCTTTAATGTTCTGTGTATGGCCTTCAGCTGAACTTTTAAGTGAAATATTTTTAAGATAAGCCCTTCAGCCATCTTTAATTAAATTTTGAAGATTAATTTGTTTAAAACGAATTTTTTAAAAAGATTTTGCTCTATCTGAAATTCTTGTTATCCGGGGCCTAAGCCCTGAGTTGTTCAATGTCTTGAGTGTGTTCTTCAGCCGAGTATTTACGTGAAATTTTTTTTTTAGTGTGGCCTTCAGCCGCATGTATTCTTTAAAGAATTTTTTATAACTTGTGCTCAGGCCTTCAGCCGTTCTTGTTTTTGCTGTGGTTTTGGGCCTTCAGCCCAGGAGGTATCTCAAGTTTTCTTAACTAGGCCTTTAGCTATATTTTTTTATTTTGATCCTTTAAGGCAATGTGTAATTAAGTGGTACTTAGGAAAATAAAAGTTTGTGTGTTTTCAGCAACTGACAGTAACTGATTAAGGCCCCCTCCACAACCATAACCTGATCCGCTCTATCTTGCGAAAGCATATTTCAATCTGAATTTCCGTGTCGAGTGTATTAAGCATGTGAGAAGAGTAGCAGAACGCAGATAAACTATCGAATACTGACTATAATACAACCCTAAGTGACTTCAGTATTTGGTTGAAATCTGCACAGTACACTTCTATCGCTCACATGCCTGATGCAGACAAAATACCTTTGTTCCTATACGAAGCGATCAAAAAGTTTCCGTTCGAAAGCCGTACAGTCCAGAATCGATACACCAATCAGGCAAAATTGCCATGAGCATGGAGGCAATCATACCACCCACGCACCAGCCTGAAGACACCCGTTCGGTAAAACACCGTGACCTGCTGCGTGAAGAAGTCTGTAACTGCCCGAGACTCGAACTCGGGACCTTTGCCTTTCGCGGGCAAGTGCTCTACCAACTTGCCTTCAATATTTGACTACCTGTAATTTGTAAGTTGCAGCGAGTTTTAAACAATTCTTAATTTATTGCCATTCCTGGCGTGTAGGGCCTTCTGTCCAGATCACAGTGGCTTGCTTTTAAAACATTATCCGCTGTATCTGTATTTAATGATGATCTGCTAAATTGTAACTCACTGAAAACACTATTACTTACAGAGTTATTTATTCCTTCATTAATAACCTGTGGTATTTTTATTTATTGTTGAGTCTGGAATTACTGGTTTAAAATAAATTGTGTGTTACTGTAAAAGACAAGCAATAGTAACTGATTATGGCCCCGTCCACATCGTAACCGAATCCTGCCTTCCCTTGACTACCAGGTTTCACGGATACTTCTAGATCGTTCCTCATCTGTTCGGTCGAGGTGGCCGTCAGGTGATACTTTGGTAGCAGCCAGCGTATAAGAACAACTTTTGTTTCGCAAACATAACTAAAAAAACAAGCAGGTGAAAAGTGAACGAGTTTCTTGAGCCGGGACGTCTGAGACGGGGCCCGCTGGCCACTGACCTGGAGAGCACGACGCCGCCCGGCTTGTTGATGAGCTGGTCGTGGTGCAGCACGGACTCGTTCCAGGGCACGTCCAGGAAGGCGAGCACGCGCGCCATCCAGAGGCGGGGGTGCAGCACCAGCTGCTCGTAGGGCACCATGAGGCAGCGCGCCGGGCCCACCTCGCGGCACTGCCCGTGCATCACCTGCACCGCCGAGTTCCACTTGCCCAGGCACTGCCGGTAGCTCGACAGGTCGAAGCCCGTTATCGTCACCTGCAACATTACACGGTCGCGCCTTAATGAGCTGTACTCAAAGCTAGGAATAGCGGTTACTGGTGAAAGAAGCAGTTTTCGGTTTTATCGGTTCCTTTTCCACGCCAGTTTGACTGCTGAAACAGCCGGCCGCGGTGGCCGTGCGGTTCTGGCGCTGCAGTCCGGAACCGCGGGGCATGGGGCATGGGGCATGGGTGTGTGTGATGCCCTTAGGTTAGTTAGGTTTAAGTAGTTGTAAGTTCTAGGGGACTTATGACCTAAGATGTTGAGTCCCATAGTGCTCAGAGCCATTTGAACTGCTGAAACCGCTTAAAACGACCGGTTTCTGAAATAATAGATTTTCGGTTTTTTGTTCGTGTTATTTCCTGTAATATGCGTAGAAATTGAAGAAACGTTGAAAAATTGCGATTCTCCCAGTTTCAAGATACATAGAATCAAAATATTAAATTAAATAAGAAAATGAAAGAAAACCTAGTCCATCCACCCTTCGCTGCTTTTCTCGAAAAATGATAAGTGGATGAATACTAAAAAAAATCACCAGTATTGTCCCATTTCTACATCTACATCTACATCTACATACATACTCAGCAATCCACCATACGGTGCGTGGCGAAGGGTACCTCGTACCACAACTAGCATCTTCTTTCCCTGTTCCACTCCCAAACAGAAGGAGGGAAAAATGACTACCTATATGCCTCTGTACGTGCCGTAATCTCTGTTATCTTATCTTTGTGGTCTTTCCGCGAAATAGAAGTTGGCGGCAGTAAAATTGTACTGCAATTAAGCCTCAAATGCCGGTTCTCTAAATTTCCTCAGTAGCGATTCACAAAAAGAACGCCTCCTTTCCTCTAGAGACTCCCTCCGGTTGTCAGCTCTGCAAGATCCATGCACTAATTTATATTTACGTGACAAACCCTAATTCTAGGGCTATATTTCATTTTTGACAAATGGATCTATGCCGACATTTGTAAAAACGGCGATGGTACATTAGTCCTTACTTATGTAAAATTGCCACCTTCTGAAGAAGACAAATTTATGTTTGTCGAAACCTAGGTAAAGAATTCTTTATCCATTGCAACTGGTCGGCTGTTTATAATTTTATTAAAGGAAATTATCGTCGAAAGGACTAACTCAGAATAAAGATAAGTCAAAATAGCCTGCGGCGAAATTAAAAGCAAGGGTGGCAACATTAAGAGTGCATTGGGAATTCTACAGTTAAACGCAGACGACACTGATCTATAATGACTTGATAGAAACTGCAGTCAAGGAGGGTGACCTAGGAGATCCAGTATTAGAATCAAAATTTAAAAAACTTCTGGAAGAGCTGAGACGAAACATTCCTTTTCAATTACTGCTCTGTCCAGTCACACTAATGTTACCAGCTTTCAAATTTCTGAATAACCACCTTGTACGGCATGGAACGCTTCTGGATTGGGTTTACATCTGAGGAGTTTGGTGGCCAGTCCTGTTGGTAGGTGCCATCGTGCTGAGGGAAAACATACTGCATGTACGTGTGGGCGTGGTCCCAAGGATAGACGCATACTTATGTTGATGCATTGCGCCTTTCAGAATGACGAGATCACCCAGGGAATGCTGCGAAAAAATACCCCAGACCATACATGTTGTAGGGTGTTTGCTTTCAGATGTTTCACACCATACACGCCAACGGCCGTCGCCCAGTGAAGCATAAAACGTGATTCATCTAAAGGGGCACCTGTTCCTACTCTGTGGACGTCTAACTGCGGTACTGGCGTGCAAATTACAGCCTTCTGCGCCTGTGAACAGCTGCACGAGTGCATGAACCAGGCCTTGGCTGCAGAGGCCCATACGCAGCGCTGTTTGCTGAACCGTCGTTGATGAAACACTATTGGTAGCCCCTTGGTTCATCTGGGCTGTCCGTTGCTCAACAGTTGCACGCCTATTTGCCGATACACTTCTCTGCAGTTGTTGTTCACCCCTGTCATCCATGGCCCGGTATTGG
This sequence comes from Schistocerca piceifrons, assembly GCF_021461385.2. NCBI lineage: Eukaryota > Metazoa > Arthropoda > Insecta > Orthoptera > Acrididae > Schistocerca > Schistocerca piceifrons. Next base: position 182,398,887 of record NC_060138.1, on the reverse strand, counting down.
TTAGCGCCAATCTGTCATGCACGGCGGCATGAGATCAGTTTACTAACATAGCCGCTTCGGAAACGCTTGCACCCTGGGAATTCTTCCCAGAGAGCGAGTGATCATGCTGTTTTGGGCACCAGATAAATTGCTCAGTTCCCGCATTTCGACAACGGCTGCTCGAGGTCAATCCTTCCAAAATCCAGGCGATCATTGTAGGCAAAACCACCCTTTCCTTCAGCCTCCTTAATTTTTATCTCACCATCTATGGCCGCCTGCAGGTACCTTGGCATCATCCTTGACTGTCGCCTCTCCTTGACCCCCCATCCCCAGACGATCCAAGCCAAGGCACGCTCCCGACTCCGCCTCCTCAAGCTCCTTTCTGGCCGCAAATGGGGTCTGAATCCCTCCACAATCCTCCACACCTATAAATCTCTCGTCCACCCTATCCTCTGTTATGCCCATCCCACGTGGATCTCCATGCCTCCTTTCTTCTATAAGTCTCTTCAAATCCTGGAACACTATGCGATCCGCCTCGCCTATCGCATCTGCCTCCCTTCCCCCACATGGATCCTCTACGACTTAATCCCTTTCCCACACCTCCACCTCTTCCTTGAACGGGTACAGATCCTTTACACCTCCCATAAACTTGATCCCCACACCCGCTTGTCTCTCGCATCCTTTCCCAACCCCATCCGCTGCCGCGCCTGTGTACTTGTATCCCACCCGCTCTCCATCTTACCACACTCCATTCCCTTGCCCAAGGTGGCTTCCATCTGATCCTCCTACCAGCTTTGATCCTCCCCTTCCTCCTCCTGTTTTTCCTCCAGGGCACCCTTTCCCTTCTCTCCCTCCTCACTTCCTCCCCCCTCCTCCCTCCCATCCCTCCACCCTCCCTTCTTCTTTTCCACTGGCATCTCACCCCCCCTCCCTTCTTCCCTCACCTCTTCCCTCAGGCAGGTCCCTGGCTTTTTCGTGTGCACAGTGAGTTTTTAATGTGCCAGAGATCGTCGCCACTGTGATAGTGTTTGTCTACCCATCCATTACTCAGTGTCTCTCATTCAGTGTTCTACCGTTCACGTGTGAAACTCTGTGTCTCCGTTGTGTACTGTGCTGAACATTTTGATACAAACAGCGCATACGTGATCGCCTTCATTTATTTTAATGTCTGTCTCCTGTTTTTATCCTCCATGTATGTTTGTTTATGTGTCTTCTTGTTTTCTGTATGGTTTTTCTGTGTCCGAGGAGTGGCATAGATAGGCCGCTGCCAGCCTACCTTTTTGTAAAGGCATTAAAATTACAATCAAGTAAAAGAAAAGAAGACTGAGGGCCCGTTAAATGCTGCCTTTAAGTAAAGCAAAGGCACCAGAGAGACAGTTCTGACATTGTGCTTGACGATGGAAGCAAAACTGAAGAAAAATCAACCCACGTTCATATGATTTGTGGACCTAGAGAAAACATTCGCCAATGCAAAACCGAGCCGTTTGCGTTTACGGCGTGAGATGTCTGAAAGCCACACCCTGCAACAATCATCAGAAGTGTCTGTGACGGAGGAGAGTACTTTATGGCCTAGGGGATGTTCTCGTATTATTCTCTGGATGAACTCGTCATTCCGGAAGGCACAATCTATCAACACAAGTATGTATCTATCCTCTGGACCAATTCCAAGTCTACACGCAGTTTATTTATCCTGAACACATGGCATGTACCAGCAAGATTACGCAACGTGTCACAGAACTGGCAGTCTACATGCATGGCTCGAAGAGCACCACTACGACTTTAGCGTACTTCGCTCGCCATGAGACTTCCCGGATTTAAAGCCAACCGAGAATCTGTGGGACCGCTTCGATCGAGCTGAAAATTGTGATAAAAATATGAGTAATCTACAGGGAAAGATAGATTATATACAAAATGTACAAGGTTCAAGAGGAAACAATACGACTGGAAGACCAAGGACGAAGTTCTCGGATTAAAATGGATCTAGGACAAGGATTCCTACCGTCCGTTTTACACATCGAAGAAGCAATGACGGAAATCAAACAAATATTCCAGAATGGGATTAAAATTCTGGGTGAAAGGATGTCAACGATAAGATTTATTTAGGACATTGTTCTCCTTAGTGAAAGTGGAGAAGGATTACAGGATCTGTTGAATGGAGTAAACAGTCTAATGACTGCAGAATATGGATTGGGGGTAAACCAGAAAAAGACAAAGATAATTACAAGTAGCAGAAATGAGAATAACGAAAAATTGAGCATCTTGGTAGATGAATTTAAGGATTTCGTCTATATTGGAAGCAAGGAAGACATAAACAGCAGACTAGCATGGGGAAAGAGGGCTCTCCTGGCCAGTAGAAGTCTAGTGGGCCTTAAATTGAGGAAGGAATTTTTGGGAAAGTACTTTTGGAGCACAGTGAATCATGGACAGTGGGAAACCAGGAACTGAAGAGAATCGAAGCATTTGAGATATGGCGCTACAGGAGAATGTTGAAAATTAGGTAGAATAATGACATAACGAATGAGGAGATTCTCCATAGAATCTGCGAAGAAAGAAACAAATGACAACAGTGATAAGAAGAAGGGACCAGATGACAGGAGTGTGTTACGATCTCAGGGAACAGCCTGCGTGGTACTAGAGGTAGGCGTAGAGTTCAAAGGTGTGGGGGAAGACTGAGTTTGGAAAAGGCTTCGTCGAAAAAGAAATAGAGGCTGCAGTAGCTACTCTGTGTTGAAGAGGTTAGCGCACGAGAGGAATTAGTAGTGCGCTGCATCAAACCATTCAGAAAATTAGAAAAGCGTGTGTTTTATAAGAACTACTGCTTGAGGTGTTGGTGGTATTGACATCAATTGTGCACGTCCTCCACAGTGAACGCAACATTATGAGGGGCCACCCAGAAGAAACCGGGACTGTTTTTAAAAGCTATACAGGGTGGTCCATTGATCGTGACCAGGCCAAATATCTCACGAAATAAGCGTCAAACGAAAAAACTACAAAGAAAAAAACTTGTCTGGCTTGAAGGGGGAGACCAGATGGCGCTATGGTTGGCCCGCTAGATGGCGCTGCCATAAGTCAAACAGATATCAACTGCGTTTCTTTTAAATAGGAACCCCCATTTTTTATCACATATTCGTGTAGTACGTAAAGAAATACACTCCTGGAAATTGAAATAAGAACACCGTGAATTGATTGTCCCAGGAAGGGGAAACTTTATTGACACATTCCTGGGGTCAGATACATCACATGATCACACTGACAGAACCACAGGCACATAGACACAGGCAACAGAGCATGCACAATGTCGGCACTAGTACAGCGTATATCCACCTTTCGCACAATACAGGCTGCTATTCTCCCATGGAGACGATCGTAGAGATGCTGGATGTAGTCCTGTGGAACGGCTTGCCATGCCATTTCCACCTGGCGCCTCAGTTGGACCAGCGTTCGTGCTGGACGTGCAGACCGCGTGAGACGACGCTTCATCCAGTCCCAAACATGCTCAATGGGGGACAGATCCGGAGATCTTGCTGGCCAGGGTAGTTGACTTACACCTTCTAGAGCACGTTGGGTGGCACGGGATACATGCGGACGTGCATTGTCCTGTTGGAACAGCAAGTTCCCTTGCCGGTCTAGGAAAGGTAGAACGATGGGTTCGATGACGGTTTGGATGTGCCGTGCACTATTCAGTGTCCCCTCGACGATCACCAGTGGTGTACGGCCAGTGTAGGAGATCGCTCCCCACACGATGATGCCGGGTGTTGGCCCTGTGTGCCTCGGTCGTATGCAGTCCTGATTGTGGCGCTCACCTGCACGGCGCCAAACACGCATACGACCATCATTGGCACCAAGGCAGAAGCGACTCTCATCGCTGAAGACGACACGTCTCCATTCGTCCCTCCATTGACGCCTGTCGCGACACCACTGGAGGCGGGCTGCACGATGTTGGGGCGTGAGCGGAAGACGGCCTAACGGTGTGCGGGACCGTAGCCCAGCTTCATGGAGACGGTTGCGAATGGTCTTCGCCGATACCCCAGGAGCAACAGTGTCCCTAATTTGCTGGGAAGTGGCGGTGCGGTCCCCTACGGCACTGCGTAGGATCCTACGGTCTTGGCGTGCATCCGTGCGTCGCTGCGGTCCGGTCCCAGGTCGACGGGCACGTGCACCTTCCGCCGACCACTGGTGACAACATCGATGTACTGTGGAGACCTCACGCCCCACGTGTTGAGCAATTCGGCGGTACGTCCACCCGGCCTCCCGCATGCCCACTATACGCCCTCGCTCAAAGTCCGTCAACTGCACATACGGTTCACGTCCACGCTGTCGCGGCATGCTACCAGTGTTAAAGACTGCGATGGAGCTCCATATCCCACGGCAAACTGGCTGACACTGACGGCGGCGGTGCACAAATGCTGCGCAGCTAGCGCCATTCGACGGCCAACACCGCGGTTCCTGGTGTGCCCGCTGTGCCGTGCGTGTGATCATTGCTTGTATAGCCCTCTCGCAGTGTCCGGAGCAAGTATGGCGGGTCTGACACACCGGTGTCAATGTGTTCTTTTTTCCATTTCCAGGAGTGTATAAATGTTTTAGTTGGACCACTTTTTTCGCTTTCTGATAGATGGCGCTGTAATAGTCACAAACATGTGGCTCACAATTTTAGACGAACAGTTGGCGACTGGCAGGTTTTTTAAATTAAAATACAGAACGTTGGTAGGTTTGAACATTTTATTTCGGTTATTCTATTGTGATACATGTACCTTTGTGAACTTATCATTTATGAGAACGCATGTGATTACCTGTAAATACCACATTAATGCAATAAATGATCAAAGTGATGTCCGTCAACCTCAATGCATTTGGCAATACGTGTAACGACACTCCTCAACAGCGAGTAGTTCCCCTCCGTAATGTTCGTACATGCATTGACAGTGCGCTGACGCATGTTGTCAGGCGCTGTCGGTGGATCACGATAGCAAATATCCTTCAACTTTCCCCACAGGAAGAAATCCAGAGACGTCAGATCCGGTCAACGTGCGGGCCATAGTATGGTGCTTCGACGACCAATCCACCTGTCATCAAATATGCTATTCAATACCGCTTCAACTGCACGCAAGCTATGTGCCGGATATCCATCATATTGCAAGTACATCGCCATTCTGTCATGCAGTGAAACATCTTGTAGTTACATCGGTAGAACATTACGTAGGAAGTATGGATACATTGCACCATTTAAATTGCCCTCGATACAATGTGGGCCAATTATCCTTCCTCCCATAATGTCGCACCATACATTAAACCGCCAAGGTCGCTGACGTTCCACTTGTCGCAGCCATTGTGGATTTTCCGTTGCCCAATAGTGCATATTACGCCGGTTTATGTTAGCGCTGTTGGTGAATGACGCTTCGTCGCTAAATAGAACACGTGCAAAAAATCTGTCATCGTTCCGTAATTTCTCTTGTGCCCAGTGACAGAACTGCACACGACGTTCAAAGTAGTCGCCAAGCAATTTCTGGTGCATAGAAATATGGTACAGGTGTAATCGATGTTGATGTAGCGTTCTTAATACCGACGTTTTTGAGATTCCCGATTCTCGCTCAATTTGTCTGCTACTAATGTGCGGATTAGCCGCGACAGCATCTAAAACACCGACTTGGGCATTATCATTTGTTGCACGTCGTGGTTGACGTTTCACATGTGACTGAACACTTCCTGTTTCCTTAAATAACGTAACTATCCGGCGAACGGTCCGGACACTTTGATGATATCGTCCAGGATACTTAGTAGCATACATAGCACACTTCCGTTGGGCATTTTGATCACAAAAGCCATACATCAACATGATATCGACCTTTTCCGGAATTGGTAAACGGTCCATTTCAACACGGGTAATGTATCACGAAGCAAATACCGTCCGCACTGGCGGAATGTTACGTGATACCACGTATTTATAAGTTTGTGACTATTACAGCGCCATCTATCACAAAGCGAAAACAGTGGTCCAACTAAAACATTCATACGTACAACACGAATATGTAATAAAAATGGGGGTTCCTATTTAAAAAAAAAAAACGCTGTTGATATCCGTTTCACCTATGGCAGCGCCTTCTAGCGGGGCAACAATAGAGCCATCTGGTTTTCCCCTTCAAGCTAGACGAGTTTCGTTCTTTGTAGTTTTTTCGATTGATGCTTATTTGGTGAGATATTTGACCTGGTCACTATCAATGGACCACCCTGTATATTTTTTTTGAAATCGTTTATAAAACAACCTTATCCCCTTCAAAATACTTCTCATTACCACTGATACATTTGTCCTACCGGTGTTTCCACTGTTCGAAACACTTTTTGTAGTCATCTTTAGAGATGGCTGACAGCTGCGCGCTCGTTTTTTTCTTGGCTTCTCCATAGTTGTCAAATCGGTATCCTTTCATGCCCCTTTTCATGCATGGAAGTAAGAAAAAATCGCACGGAGCCAGGTCAGACTAGTAAGGTGCGTGGGGCAGCGAAACCATGCTATTTGTAGCCAATAACTGTCTAACAGAGATGGCTGTGTGTCCGAGTGCGTTGTCGAGCTGGAAGAATCAGTTTTCTGTCTGCCACAAATCGGGCTCAACCGAACTTCAAAATAACACAATAATCTCTGACAGTTGATCAATTGTCTGTCGATGGTCTGTGAGCACAAGCTCTCGAATATTTTCAATATTTTCGTCGATTCGTGCTGTTGATGGACGTCCAGAACGAGGTTTATCATCAATCGCCATTTTCAATTCGAGCAAACAATTCGTACACCTCGGTTTCTCCTGTGGTGTCACCGCCAGACACCACACTTGCTAGGAGGTAGCCTTTAAATCGGCCGCGGTCCGTTGGTATACGTCGGACCCGCGTGTCGCCACTATCAGTGATTGCAGACCGAGCGCCGCCACGCGGCAGGTCTAGTCTATAGAGACTCCCTAGCACTCGCCCCAGTTGTACAGCCGACTTTGCTAGCGATGGTTCACTGTCTACATACGTTCTCATTTGCAGAGACGACAGTTTAGCATAGCCTTCAGCTACGTCATTTGCTACGACCTAGCAAGGCGCCATATTCAGTTACTATAAGAACTATCTTCAAGAATGAATTCTGAACAGATAATATTGTGAATCATGTACCGTCAAGAGCGACGTTCATCATTAACGGATTAAAGTTAAGTATCAAACTAATTACGTCCGCTTTCTGAATTCTCATTCCTTGTCATGTTCCAGACCTCACGTCAGTATAGTTCTTCCCTCCTCACGCTAGCCTGCTTGAGCTAAAACGCGTGCATTTTGGCCTCCACTCGTAACACGGTGTTGGCTCTTCTGCTAACACAAAATTTCCCATAGGGTCGTCTTGGTAATCTGTTTTCAACATTAAAACAGTTTCAGCGCCGTTTTTACCGAGTAGAAAACAAAATTTCACAGCTGCACGTTGTTCAGTTAAACATGTCACCATAATAAACGAAACAAGAACAAAACGGCGCTAGCAAAAACGATCACTGCAGATGGGCAGAACAAGCCAGGTCGACAACACAGGCAGCACTGAACTGGCAATGAGCTGCGGTACACACGCCTAGCGAAGAAATGCTTACTACACAAGCTGCACCCACGCCAGTGTTAATCCGGTTGTGTATGGGTACCCCCTCGCTAAATGGAGTTTGCTAAATGAGTATCGCACAGAGTCGCAGCGCGTGGTGAGCTCGTACCTTCCTGGAGATGATGGAGTGCACGGTGGCGCGGCCGTCGCGCAGCATGAAGATGAACTTGGCGTTGGGGAAGAGCTCGGCCAGGTAGGCGGCAGACTTGAGCGTCAGCGGATCCTTGTTGCAGAGCCGCGGCGCCGGCTCGCCGTGGCGCGCGATCACCTCCAGGCAGAAGGCTGCGATCGCCGAGTCCAGCACCTGCCGGCCAAACCGGGCACCACAGGCTGCAGCGTGTACAAAATAACTTGACCGGTTGCTGTGCGGACGGCGTGGAAGGGGACCGATCAGTGTGCTGCGGAAGGGCATGTGCAGTTCGACAACTGAAGCCTGTACGCTACAGCCTAGTGAGTCTGGAAACGATCACATTAGCAGGGCAGGTCATTGCAACTAATAATCCGGCAAATATAGACGTTCAAAGTCAGTACTTTCTACATTACTGAAAAAGAAGTGGTGGCATAAAAAACTCTCAACCATAAAAAAACACATCCGCAGACGCACTGCCAGAAAAAAAAAGATACAACAAAGAAGGGGAAAAGTGGAGTGTAGCGGACGATGTTGATTACTACAGTAGTGACAAATGTAAAACACAGAATACGAGTCATGTCGAAATTCTGCATGAGTCACCTCACATTGTATTACTCTGCATTACCTAAATCTAATTATGTATGACGGTAGTATCTGTTCCCGAAAGAACAGTTACCGTTAATGACCATGCGGCCTTGCTAGAAACTAAATGATAATTGAATGGACACCCTAGCATCAAAGAGGCGTTGATATACTTCATTGGGACATGTTGAAAATGTGTGCCCCGACCGGGTCTCGAACCCGGGATCTCCTGCTTACACCGGTCGGGGCATCCAATTTCAACATGTCTCCAATCAAGTATATGAACGCCTCTTTGCAGCTAGGGTGTGCATTCAATTATCATTTCATTTCTAGCTAAGCTGCCTGGTCATCAACGGTATCTGTTCTTTCGGGAACAGATACTACCGTCATACATAGTTAAAATATGCCTTCCCGGCCATTGACCTTCTTGTCTGAACGCACACGCTATTCCCGAACTCGTATGGGACTTGGTAGATTAATCTGCCACGAGTAATGAGTATGATGGGCAAACATCTATTAGGCGCAATACGAATGTAGTGGTGTGGACATGTTGGGAATGGGAATCTCGCGGGGAGCGTGCAAGGTATAAGTCCCTGCAGGCGCACTAACCTCTGTGCCCTCGGTGGCTCAAATGGATAGAGCGTCTGCCGTCTCAGCAGGAGATTCCGGGTTCGAGACACGGTGGGGCACACATTTTCAACATGCCCCCAACGAACTCTATCAACGCCTCTTAGCAGCTAGGGTGTCCAATTATCATTTCCAAATCTAATTATTTCTCCTTCTTGTACACATTTCCAGAAGTATTAAACCTCTTTCTTTATTGTCTATATTGTGCGACTGGAATAGCTGGTGGTTCCTACAACACTCTCAAGCACACTTTTTAATGGCATTGTTGCTTCCTCGTTTGTCTCCTCTTGCATAAATTTAATGGGACTGCACATAATCAGCGTGGCTGCAAGTGCGCAGGATGGCAGGCGTCAGTCAACGGTGGCGGCCACCACTTCAGAACAGAAGGGATGCACTCGACCAGCGCTCATGACGACTGTGTGTTTCCGAGCAAAACCCCAAGCTAACAACTTTTTACTCTTCAGTATTTACATTAATGGCAGCACTTAGAAGGAGCACAGTGAATCTGTGTACACCGGAGAGTCAAAACATTATGACCACTTACGTAATACCTTGTTTGTCCGTCTTTGGAATGGAATACGAGGGGCGTTTGAAAAGCCCGTGCAAAAATAAAAACTACTTATGTGTTTGAGGTAAACATTCCCTATTTTTCGACGTATTCTCCATTTAGACTTACACACTTCGTCCAACGTTGTTCTAATTTGTTGATCCCCGCCGAATAATAGGAATTGTACAAGTCTGCAAAATAGCTATTAGTTGCTGCAATCACCTCCTCGTTTCAATAAAATCTTTGTCCCGACAGCCATTTCTTAAATTGGAGAACAAATCGTAGTCAGAGGGAGGCAAGTTTGGACAATAGGGAGGATGTGAAACGAGTTGTAATCTTATTTCCATTAATTTTGCGACCACAAATGCTGAGGTGTGTGCGGGTGCATTGTCGTGATGGAAAAGGACTTTTTTGCGGTCCAATCGCCGGCGTTTTTCTTGCAGCTCGGTTTTCAAACCGTCCAATAACGATGAATAATATGCACTTGTAATAGTCGATGAGGATTATCCCTTGCATATCCCAAAAGACAGTCGCCATAACCTTTCCGGCCGAAGGACTGGTCTTCGCCTTTTTTTGGTGCAGATTCTCACTTGGTAACCCATTGTTTAGATTGTTGTTTGGTCTCAGGGGTATAGTAATGTATCCATGTTTCATTTACAGTGACGAAACGACGGTTAAAGTCCTGCGGATTCTTCCTGAACAGCTGCAAACAATCCTTGCAACACTTTCCACGATTCCGTTTTTGGTCAAGCGTGAGCAATTGCGGAACCCATCTTGCGGATAGCTTTCTCATGTCCAAATGTTTATGCATAGTATTATGTATCCATTCATTCGAGATGTCCATAGCACTATCAATCTCACGCACTTTAACACTTCTGTCATCCATCACCATATCATGGATTTTATCAATGATTTCTGGAGTCGTTACCTCCACAGGGCGTCCAGAATGTTCAGCACTACTGGTGCCCATATGGCCACTCCGAAAATTTTGAAACCACTTATAAACCGTTCTAATCGAAGGTGCAGAGTCACTGTAAAGTTTATCAAGCTTCTCTTTACTGTCCTGAGCCGTTTTGCCTTTCATTAAGTATTCTTTAATCACCACACGAAATTCTTCTACGTCCATTTTTTGACAATCACTCGACTTCCTTCATTCACACGAATGCCAAACGCAAAGAAATAGACCAATATGGCTGAAACTTTGTGTGCGTTCTTTCCAGGGATGCTACTAATTAAACATGACCTCGATACGCGCCGGTGGTGCCATGTGTCGGACTGCACGGACTTTTCAAACGCCCCTCGTACTTAATTGATTCCGCATTTCAGGCATCCGACAATTCGTTAGATTGTTTGTGGAGGTATGTAGCATTATATGTCTACGCACAGGTCGTGTATTTCGCGTAAATAACGGGCCACTGATTTGCATATGCGGTGACAGTACCCGATAGCGATCTAGACTTGTTCCATAGGATTTACATCAGGCGAATTTGATGGCGAGACATCAACGTGAGTTCACTATAACGCTCCTCAAACCACTGCATCACTGCTGTGGCTGCGAGATATGGCCTATTATACTGCTGAAAGATGACAACACCGTCGGGGAAGACATCAAGCACGAAGGGATGCAGGTCGTTCGCAGCTGTGAACATGTCTTTGATTACTACCACAAGTCCAATGCAAGCGCAGGAGAATGTCTCCCATAGTTAACACTGCTCCGACGAACCTGCGTCCGTGGAGAACTGCACATTTCTGGCCGTCGTTCAGTTCGATGGCGTCATTCGTGGAGACGACCATCGATCTAGTGTAGTCAAATTACGATTCACTCGAAGAGCCGACACGTTTCCATTGATCAACGATCGAAACCCGATGATCCAGTGCCTACTGCAATCGCCATTGACGACGTCGTTGGATCAACATGTGAACACGCAGGGGTGGTCTGCTGCGGAGCTCCATGTTGAACAATGTACGATGAACGGTGTCCTTCGAATCACTTTTGCCTGCACCAGCATTGTGCTCTTTCGTCAGAGATGCCACAGATCACAGACAAGTCTCCGAACACTTTCTGTGGAAAGTCGTGGACGTCCAACGATTTAGCACCAAGTGATAGTTTCACTGTTCTTCTACCTCTATCTGGAGATGCTAACGACAATAGCACATAAACACTCGGCCAGCTTCGCTGTTTTCGAGATAATCAGTCACAGGCTCTGATTAATAATAATCCGCCCTTTGTCAAAGTCGCTTATCTCAATGAATTACTCTATTTGCAACGCTAGGGTGCTCCACCGTACGTGTCTACTCTGTCTACACATTTCTGTTGCCGCGTCAGTTGCCCGCAACGCCACCAGGTGGCATCCAACGTTGCAGTGGCCAATGGTCATAATGTTTTGGCTGATCAGTGTACACACTCCTCCATTTCAAACTGATTTACTCATTGTTATTTTGCGGGGTATTTAAAATAAACGTGTCACATATTCCTACAGGAGGTAGTATTAATCAAAACTAGAAGAAACATATCTACAACAATATGTCCCGAAACGAATACCTGATGAGACAACAGCCAGTCTATCCTCTCATTCCCATCTGTCGTGTTACGTAGAAAACAGTTTAGGCAGTGTTGAATGTAGGTTACCACGCTTCCCCCGTCCTTCTCCACAGTGAATCACGCACTCCTTCAAATACACCTACCTCTATTCGGAAAGTGTGACGTACATCGGTCACACGCTCCTGTATATCCGCACACTGTCGATGGTTTGGGCTTTTACCACTGAATTTGAATGTCCCCATAGCCGCAAGTACAACGGATTCAGGTCCAGTGAACAGGAAGACCAGAAATCCTTGTCTTCTCTCCATTTCACTTCACCTACTCCCGCTATATTTAGAGTGAGCCTTTGCACTTCTCTTTCCAGATTTTCTTGCTTCTCTAACACGTTCTAAATTCTGACATTCCACAGTCCGACTCGTAGGATGTTATCCTTTCGTTGGTTACGCCATGTTTCTCTCAAGATCACCTCTATCTTGGCAGTCCCGACCTGTGGGCTAGCTCAGTATCTGTATCAATGGAGAGATTATTATGACACTTTTTCAATTACAGGCCACATGTTCTGCGGATACGGATCATGTATCTTCTGCCTCCTCATGCCGTTGATCATTCCTCCGCCTTTTAGGTGCAGTTTCCCACACCAACGGCAGGAAAGTACCCTTAACTCCTCTACGCTCCTACGCCGTCTTTGACAAGGCCACTGGCAGGATGAAGGTGACTTCTTATGCCGGAAACCTTTTCCCACCATTTCTGACGATTTTCATTCAAAGTTCAATCTGTGGCGGGGATTGAACATATTTTGATTACGTGTGAGAGACACTACCACGAGTCCATACGAAAGTGATAAAGGAATTGTTTGTTCAGAAGTGTCCGCACAGGAGTATCGTTGAGACCTAATAGCAACTCCAATTTTTCTAACACTTGTGTGAGATTTATTTCCTACTTGTCAAGATAACATGCTCTCTCATCTGCACCGTACAAACTACGCGGGGCCTACCGCAGTCTATTGGAGCTCGCTGCAAATAATTCAGTGTCGGGGAACAGCCTGCAGAATAATTTGGTAGATGGCTTGGCTCACGCCTTGTGACCACTTGCCAGCCTTGCAGCAGCTGCCGCGGCGTGTTTACCTCTTTAGAGAGTCCAGCCTCCTCGAGCCTGACGCTCTCCTTCTGCGACTTGAGCCAGTGGGAGCGCATCTGCAGGATGCGGGGAATCACGCGCGTCTCCTGGCCGCACCTGCAAACAGGCAACAACTGAGTAGTTATTCAGTAAACAGACCACACACGTCATTGTACACGTTATGGAATCATCTCCTCAAGCACAAGTTTTAATAACACTGCCTGACAGAAAAAAACTGAAGCATCAAAAGGGGAGGAGAAAAAGTAACCTCACAGGCTGAGATGATATATGATGTAACTTCATTGGTTCCAAAATCGAGCAAAATTTACAAAGATTTGGGTAGTGTGACCCCACTTGTCAGAGTGACATAGCACTCGTTCTGGCATGGATGAATGCAGTGAACTATAAGAAGACGTTGGCTACACAGTGGCGCAGCAGCTGTCGTCGTAGGGAACCAAGAAAGGAGCAGAAATGTTTAGCGAACATGTGATTACAGTAAACAGAAGTTTTACAAAAGAAGTCCATCCATTATAAGGAGCTAACTAAGCGTCATGCAGTGAGAGGTTCCATCTACTAACACATGAGCGAACTATCGAAAGCTAAGACTAAAGACTGCAAGAGAGACTCGGCCGAGTAGCCACCTCTGGCCATCCTATATCGTGGCGGCAGAGGACGCTCGTAGTTGGAACTGCTGAAGGCGTGCCAGCGGCTGCGCATCATTGGAGTTAGTTAGTTGGTTGGTTGCGTGTTCCATTGATCAATCACACGGTACGGTAGCAGTTGTGATGTGGAACGTGTCAAGTGCCCAAGAAATGCACACATGAAACTAGATATATATATATATATATATATATATATATATATATATATATATATATATATATATATATTACAAAGTTAAAGATTAATATGTCTATTTTTTACCCCACAAATCCATATACTGTATTTATAGATTTATTTATTTCTATTCAAGAATTCATCTATGGTATAGAATGAGTTGTGAAGGAGATATAATTTCAATTTATTTTTGAAGCTATTACTCCTGCCTCTCAGACATTTTATTTCATTTGGTAATTTGTCGAAAATTTTTGTAGCAGCATGATTTGCCCGTTTCTGTGCCAAAGATAGGTTGAGTAAAGGATAGTGTATGTCTTTCTTTTTTCTGGTACTACAATCATGAATGTCACTATTCTTTTTAAACTGGTCCATGTTGCTGAGAACAAATTTCATTAGTGAGTAAATGCACTGTGATGCTGTTGAAAGAATTCCCAATCTTTTAAAAAGATGTCCACAAGATGTGCAACTATGAACCCCACACATTATTCTAACCACTTTCTTTTAAACAGTGAATACTTTTTGTCTAAATGTTAAGTTACCCCAAAATATTATTCCATATGACATCAGAAAATGAAAGTATGCAAAGCATGTTAGCTTACTTATTTCTATATCCTCAAAATTGGCAATTATTCTGATTACAAAAGTTGCTGAACCTAGTCGCTTTAGAAGATCCAAAATATGAATTTTCCGACTAAGATTCACATCTATGTGCACACCCAAAAACTTTGTATGCTCTACCCTGTCTACTGACTTCTGTTGATGTGTTATATTTATTGAAGGAACTGTACTTTTTGCAACAGAAAATTGGATGTACTGTGTTTTTTAAGGTTTAGAGCAACCCATTTGCAGAAAACCAATTAATGACTTTTCCAAAGGCCTTATTTGTATCATTTTCTATTGGAGTTTCTTTTCCTGTATTAATAATGATGCTTGTATCATCAGCAAACAGTGACAGTTCAGCTTCCTGTTTCAGATAGGAAGGGAGGTCGTTCACATGTATCAAGAACAGAAGGGGACCCATGATTGAACCCTGTGGAACACCTAATGTAATTTCACCCCAGTTACATGAAGTGGCAAACTTATTTAAATCACTTGACCCATATAAGGAAACTTTTTGCTTCCTGTTCTGTAGGTATGACTTAAACCAATCATGATTAACGTAATATCATGATTAACACAATCAACAGCTCCCTATGCAACCACTATCAGCATAAGTTGGATACATGATTTTCCATTACCAGCTGTGAGGTGTTGGTGGGGATGGTATCTCCTGAGGCAACCTGACCAACTTTTAAACTTCTTCTTGATATCCCAGATACTGGCACTGGCACAGCTGCTCATACACATGTTGTATCAGAAACAGATCTGGGGACCTTGTTGGCCACGGGATTGCCTCAGAAGCACACAGATAGCTCACAGAGTGATGTGGCATGTCTAGATGAACATTGTCCTGTTGAAAAATGCCATCACGATACTGTTTCATAACACATGAAGGTGCAGGATGTCCATGACATACTGTTGTGCCATTACAGTTCGCAGAAGACTGAAAACATCCACGATTTTAGATGGTTCCAGGAGAAAAATAAACTGCAGAAGGAAACCTGTGTCTAAAACCGTCATCTTCCTAGGAAACGGAGCATCACATTTATGGGTGGCAAGGTCTTTCTACCCAGCAGCTACCTCCATCTTCTCCACTGCCGATCGTTGCAGTCGGTCGCTACCACTGAATAACACTGCGAGACGTTCCGGCTATGGTCCGTCAGCGTACAAAGTCACGTTTGCTGCCGAAGCGGTTGTCTAGTATCAGGCGCTGGCCAGTATAATTTCGACGCTCTGTAGCCTCGTTGGCTGACGTTCCTGGACACGAGTTCCTATCCTCGACTTGTTCTTCAAGACACCCTCTACAAACCCTCGAAGTTTGTTGCAACAGTTCTGGGACACGCTTTAGATACCATCCACAATGCTGTCGACTACCATTAATGACAAAGGGTAATGACCTTATTATGCATTTATACAAGTAACGATAAATCAGTGCTTCTTTCATTACAATTCCTTATTGTACCCCGCACGAATGTAACACGGTTGTTACAACTTTTAGTGTCCTTCCTGAGGGAACATGATGTTTTTTTTGGAAGATAAGACAAAAATAAGTATACCCGAAAACAGCACTGGCAGACTTTCCCTATTGTGCTAACTATAGTTACGCACATAACATTTGTGCAATTTACACTGAAGTATTAACATGACAATAAAAAAACAGAAACACATAAATCTGGCACTGTATATAGGGAAGCTTTGATGATGCGAGCTGTGTTGATTTACTACTACACAAAGAAACAAGGAGTCTTTACAGATGTAACAAAACCTTGACTTTTGATGTAATGACCCCTCAGTATGTAGTACAATCGTGCGAAGATAAGCAAAATGTGTGATAAACTGAACGTATGCTTACTTTGACAGTTATGTTTTAGCTATGTACTTCTTATATGTTATAGTTATGCATATGTCTTAACAATTCCTTAGCAGTTATCAATGATTGTTGCACGATTCCCGTGTTCTTGAATTCACAATTATTTTGTAACTTTTACTATCGTTTGTGCACGTGGTTACTCATTAACATACACTGACGTTTTCTTTTCTTATCTTCACGTGTAGACAGGTTACATGAATAATTTCTGTAATTAACAATTTTTATACAGGTGGAAGGAAATTGTTCTCTCCGTGGTACATCACCTTGACGATGCACTGTCCGCGTGGGTGGGGAGGCTTGGGTATCTGCGTGAAGCTGAGGGCTACACTGAAGGTAGAGGACCAACTGCCGAAAAGGCCTCAGCTGATGGATCAGACTAGGAGTGTCCACAACGTCCCATCTTCCCTATCCACTCCTAGTCCTTACCCAATTCCCTTTTCGAACCCAATGTGTGATGCGATCTGTGCCAAGGGGAGCGTGGCACTTGGGAAGGTGTGTCACAAACGGAGCCTCTGGGATACCAGCTGACCTCCCTGAGTAAGTGGCCTTACACACAGCAGGGTATTTGTGGTGTGGACCATGTAGAGCCCCAAATCTCATGGGACCTATATGGACATGACTAAAGAAAATAAATTAAAACAAACTGAGGGGCAAACTTAGACACCCAAAAATCGGAGTCAGGACCGATGGAAGGCATTCCCACTACTGTATCAGGGTCTGGACCTGAGCCAGAAGTGGATACTGTAACCAAGAAGTTGGATCAGATCAACATTAAAGCCTTGTATGGGGCTGAGAGGAGAGAACTACTCAGGGAACAGAGAAAAAAGGCAGGGAAAGAATGGCTTCCTAAAGACAAGTGGAGGGATGTGAAGGGGCTTGAACCTAAGACCCCCAAGAAAAAACTGTCTCAGATTGAAGGGGATATGCAGACCCCCACAACGTCGAAGACTGTCAGCAAGAGGATAAGGGAGAAATCTAAAACTCCCTACTCCCTGGATAAGCGAGCCCAGAAAAAAACTGAGGAAAGAAACAGGGAAACATCTATAATACTGCAGTCTCGGTTTTAAAGGTGGCAGTTATCCAGAAAGGCTATTCACTTGTAGCCATCACCTCACAGCTGGAGGAAATTGTACAGATGTCCCTCTTTGAAACGAATGGGTGGGGGGGGGGGGGGACGCTGGTCCAGGAACCAGCTTCAGGAGGGTCCATCTAGATCATGGTACCCTCATTTTTATCTGTGAGAAGGTGCAAACGGTGGAATGGCTTACGGACAAGGTGACCTTGATAACCTCATGGGAAGATGCGAAGCTGATGGTCAAGACGGCAGTGGAGCTTCTCATGACCGCAAAGGTATGGGTACTAAAGATCCTTAAGGATGTTTCTGTTCAAGAAAATAGGGGCCCAGAACCCAAAAGTCTAAACAGAAGACTGGAGAGTGATCAACCAGAAGGTTGTACCAGAAGGACGAAATCTGGTGGCGGAGGTCGGAGAGAAGTCCCTGAAGGCGATGCGAGAGCAAGACCTGAAATTGTTTTTAGGGTTCTCACAGGCCAGCCTCAAGGTTATTAAAGACCTCAAAGGCAATGATGGCAGCAAGATGGAGACTGGAGGTGCTGCAGATTAATGTGAAGTACATTAAAGGGGTCTCTGCTGGCCTGAGCCGCTGTCCGGGGAGACAGGAAGTGGACCCGGCCCTGATAAAAGAACTCTACTTATATAAAGGGGGTATATCAGGCCTTTGTGGCACTGTTGATAAGCTGATTTATGCTAGAAATCTAAGAAAGTCCAAAACATGCACCAATGTAAGAAATGATGGATTTCTGCTCCAGGGACATAGTAACTGTTAGAATGCAGCAATTTAGGAAGGGAAATTGTTTTGGCCTTAGCATATCTTCCTTGCAAAGACAGCTCTCCTCCTCCTTTGGAGGTGACTGGTAGAAGCTTGCCATCGGCAAGGTGACCAACAGTTTATGGGATATGTCGCCAATGCCCACAACCTAGTGTGGGGCAGCAAGGACAGCAACCATAGAGGTGAGTACCTTCTTGAATTTCTTTTAGCTAACAACTTGGAGGTCCTGAATAGAGGCAATGAACCTACATTCAGGAATATCCGAAAGGAAGAAGTAATTGACATAACCTTTGATTCCATGATGATGGGCAGCTATGTGAAACAATATGTGGCATAAGAGTCATCCTCACCAGACCACATGTACATTAAATTCAAGGTTGTAATGGGAATCAGACATACCATGACCTATAAGAGGGTTGGGGTTGGGTTGGGTTGTTTAAGGAAGGAGACCGGACAGCGAGATCATCGGTCTCATCGGATTGGGGAAGGATGGGGAAGGAAGTTGGCCGTGCCCTTTCAAAGGAACCATCCCGGCATTTGCCTGGAGCGATTTAGGGAAATCATGGAAAACCTAAATCATGATGGCCAGACGTGGGATTGAACCGTCGTCCCCCCGAATGCGAGTCCAGTGTCTAACGACTGCGCCACCTCGCTCGGTGACCTATAAGAATCCCAGGAAAACAGACTGGGAGACATATAGGAGGGACCTCGACTTAGGCTTATCAGAAATTAAAACCTCGATATGTTATCCAGTAGAGTTTGAGCAAGTAGCAGAGGCTATTACCTCTGCCATAGTGACCTCATATCAAGACAACTGCACAACCACCAAGAGGTGCACAAATAGGAGTGTGCCTTGGTGGAATAATAACTTGGAAACGCAAAGAAAAGATTGTTTAACCTTGCTAAATGTAAAAGGCAATGGGCAAAATAGCGTGAGGCCTTTGTCAACTACAACCCTGCAATCAGACAACCAAAGGAGGAATCCTGGAAGGCATTCAGTGAGGAAGTGGAGAGCACAGTTGCTCAAGCCAGACTTCACAGAATCCTCACTAGAGTACCAATCAATCCAGGAGGTACGTTGAGGAAGGAGGATGGGGAATGTACGGAGACAGTACATGAGACGCTAGAGCTACTACTCAGAACACACTTTCCTCAGTATGCTCTGCCAGACAACACAGACATGAATGTGATCTCAGAGAGGCAATGGTTCTCAGGCACGCGAAGAGAGGACTGGGGTTCAGCCAGAGACTGTGTGGACTTCAGTGTAATCCAATGGGCGGTGGGAACATACCAACCGTTCAAGTCACCTGGCCAGGATGGAATCTTTCCAGTTCACCTGCAACAGGCAGGAGAGAATCTCATAAGAGTCCTATGCAGGTTATTCAGGGTTAGCCTAGCAGTAGGAATCACCCAATGCTTGGAGGGTAGGGAAGGTTGTCTTCATTCCAAAGCCAGGGAGAATTGATCATACCAAGGCCAATGATATGAGACCCATCAGTCTGTCCTCCTTCATTCTCAAAACATTGGAAAAACTGGTTAATGTATACTTTGGGAAGAGGAGACTAATTAGGGCCCCTCTACATTCAAACCAACATGCACATCAACCAGGTAAATCATGTGAGACAGCTCTCCACCAACTCGTCGGGAAGGTGGAGAAAGCACATCACTTCCAAGAAATAGCCCTCTGCATCTCCCTGGATATCGAAGGAGCCATCAGTAACATGTTCTTCGATTCCATGGTAAGGGCAGCAGAGGTGCATGACCTGGGGACCACTATATGCAGGTGGACCAGGGCCAACACCACTAGAGGCTGCCCACAAGGAG
Source organism: Schistocerca piceifrons (assembly GCF_021461385.2). Lineage (NCBI taxonomy): Eukaryota > Metazoa > Arthropoda > Insecta > Orthoptera > Acrididae > Schistocerca > Schistocerca piceifrons. The sequence goes on along the minus strand of NC_060138.1, from coordinate 182,378,781 downwards.
GAGTCTTGTCCCCTCTATTGTCGAATCTAGTGGTGAACGACCTCATTGAGTGAGCCGTCTGTGGCTCGTGTTCGTGCCATATCTCTTTGACACCCTGTTTTTACCGTACTGACACATCGTTATCTAAATTTTCAGTTACTGGTGTCACTGAGTTGCTGTCTTGCCTGCCCGTCAGTGGCAGCAGCAGCACTTATCCATATAGGCCCTACCATATGATCTTTTCTGGACTGCTATTACTTCCCGGTCGTCGTGTGTTGTTTGTTGGTTCGGAACTGGCAGTGTTGGAACATGCGGCGCAAGTTCAGTCGGAGCGCAGCAGCAGTGAGACCCGGACTGCCATGACTCATCTGACGGTTGCTGACACACATGATTGGAGTGGGGACGACTTTGGTTGGTCGTCGGTCGGTCGTCTTGCCAGATGACGTGTATTTGGCTGGCGATTGCTTATGGGTTGGCTGGGTGTGCCGATGCGTGTTTCGTCCCTGTTACTGAACAGTCTCTGCCGTTAGCATCGTATAGTTCTTTGTGCAAGTGTTCGTGAAAGTGTGTGTAGTTTGTGTGATTTTGACTGACAAGTTATTTTAAATGTTCTCGGCGTACTGGCTCAGGTGTAAATCGGTTGGCGTGGAGCAGTGAGGAATCTCGGCAGGGTGTAGTTTGGCTGGGGCCTGCTGGCGGTTACTACGTGATGTCGGAGAGTGTGGCGCTGTTCCCATTGCTACGACGTCCATGGCTCACCGACCTTGGACACGACAGTTGAGTTTTGATTTAACCTACCAGCAAGTCAAGACTGTTCACACTGTGTCGTTTGGAGTTCGTTGTCGGCTGTTGGGATATTCCCACGAGCAACAACGTGGTTTCCAAGTTAGAAAATTCTAACCACCCTCTGGTGGAGTCTTGGGCGCCAATATCTTCTATGTTGTTCTGTTGAACTCCCTGTTGTGCCCTGGTCGGGTGAAGTGGAAATTATCTTGTCGCTGGATCAACTAACTGTCGCCCGGTTGGGTTGTCGTCGGATCGTGAATGGTTGGCCCGGCTGCCTGTCTCACATAAGTGAGCGTTAGTGTTTGAATTACAGGCCGACCCTCGAACATCTGGGCATCCTTGTGTGTACTACCTTATTTTTGTTAACTTGTTCTTGTTGTTCGTACTTGTATGGTTTCTAGGCTGTTTTTGTGTTTTAAATGAGAGTTATTTTACTCTTAAGGCCTTCAGCCTACTTTAAAGTACTGTTTCACGTAAGCTCTTTGGCATTTTAAAATTTTTTTGAATTTTTAAGTCTTCGGCCTTCAGCCGGTTTGAGTTTCAGTTGTTTGTTCTTAAGGCCTTCAGCCTTAATTAAAGAACTGTTTTACCTAAGGAATTTGGTATTAAGAAAAAATTTGTGTTTTGGAGTTTTAAGTGTTTGGCCTACAGCCGATTTGAATTTAACTTCTTTACTTCAGCCTAACTAAAGAACTGTTTTAAGATAAGGCTTTTAAATTTCTAATTATGCTTGCGTTTTAAGTTATTGGCCTTCAGCTATTTTTAAATTAAAGTGGCTTTCAGCCAGTAATTAAGTCCCTAACATTAAAGCTGTGTGTTTAAAATATTTTTTGGGCTCTTGTAATTTTAGACAATGCTTCTGCCAAGGATAAGCAGATGACCTGGTCATAGTAATACTTGGCAAATATACTGACACAGTTAGAAATATGGGACAAGGAGGTTTGGACATTGTGCAAAATTAGTGCGTTAAATAGGATCTGAGGGTTAATCCTAAGAAGACTGTTGTGGTGCCATTTATGAAGAGACATATTCAACACTCAAGTTGGAATATAGAGCTCTTCGATGAAACTCTACCTGTGAGTGGGATAGCGAAATATCTAGGGGTAATCTTAGATGAGAAGCTAACGTGAATCCCTCACATTAAGTGTATCTGCTCCAAGGCAAAAAGTTCTCTAGTGAGTACTAGAAGGGCTGGTGGCAAAACTGGGGCCTAAGCCCCAAGGGTATGCACTGGATATACACCGCAGTGGTCAGATCTAGGATTTCCTATGGGGCCATAGTGCCGTGGAAGAAGGTAGAACAGCGGGTTGCACCTAAGGAGCATTCTAAGGTGGAGAGACTGGCATGCTTAGCCATAACAGACAAAATTAGCAGCACACCAACCGCTGGGATGGAAACCATGCTGGACTATACCTCTGGGTCAAGATGGAGGTAGCAGCTGGGGGATACAGACTTAAAACTGGTAAAAACTTGATCTCATTGACAGATCCAGTATCACACACTAAGCTAATGAGTGAGGTAAATATAGGAATGGCTGGGGAAATGCCAGTCGACTATATAATAACTCCCAACTGCTTCAACAAGCCTTACAATATAATAATTGAAAGCAGGGAGCAGTGGGAAAAAACAGTTCGACACCGTATGGGGAATATTGTTTGGTTCACTGGTGGGTCGAAATCAGACCAAGGCATTGGGGTAGCGGTGTACAGTGCTCAGCCAAGACTGGAGGGCATCATCTCTCTAGGAAAACTGGCCTTGGTATTCCAAGCTGAAATTACTGCAGTCAGGGAATGTGTGGAGGAGGATATGCGTAGGTGCTACAAGGACCGTAGCATCTATACCTATTCGGCCAGACAGCCTTGAAATCACTGGAAGCTCCTGCAACGAATCTAGGATTGTTGCAGAATGTCACAGGGCTCTGGTGGAGCTAGGGGGAAGCAATAGGGTAAACCTAGTCTGGGTCCCTGGCCACTCAGGGATCTGTCGCAATGAACAACCCGACAGATTGGCCAGGATGGGGGCAACGACTCCATTTATTGGACCGGAACTTGTCCTGACAATCACCAAGACTATGATTAAACTAGAACTACAGAACTGTCTTGGGAAACACCACATAGAGTATTGGACCAAGGTTCATAAACAATAACATGGTAAGGCAATGATGCCCAAGTCATGCTTTGAAACAAGCTCTGTAATCCTGTGATTGAACAGGAAAGAGATCAAACTCATGACTGTATTGATGACCAACCATGGGAATTTCAAACAACACCTGCACACAATGGATGTAACGGAAGAATACCCTAAATGTAGGATCTGTGATGTGGGTGAAGAAACTACATCACTCCTAATCTTCGGATGCAGGGCATTGGAGAGAAAAAGATAGAGAATCTTCGGAACAACTAGACCTGAAGAAATTGTGTCTAACAAAAAACTCCTAAAGGGACTCCTTGCACTATTTAAGGGCATTGGTTGGCTTTACTAGATATACAGGGAGCGATACCGCACAATAAACTCGATTTCAGTGCGGGCAGTGGCGGGTTAGACCTAAGCTATTTTAGATTCCCTGTCAAAACCAAATCAGATCAAACCAGAAGGTAATTGTAGTGCCATGCACGTGCAAGAAGAATTAAGGGAATAAGATTATTGACGCTTATAATAGGACGAGAAACTGAGGGAAGAAGGAGAAGAGGACGATCCAAGAGTACATGATACTAAAATGTACATTGATAAAGAAAATACTTAGTGTAGAAGAAGAGGATGTACAAGATCGAAATAAATGGAGGAAATTGTTAAAGATATAGTGCTGGATACTTGTGTACTACTACGTTAAAATTTCTAAGCCAATGTTATGTTGCAGAAAAATCTCGTTCTGTGGAAACCTCAGATAATAATAATTTCAGTATTAATTTTCTTCTTCGTTACATTAAAGCAGAAAGCTTGAGTGTGAACCAGTGCTTCCTGCTTCAATAATTAACGCCTTAGTATTACAGCACGTTTGTGAAATTTCTCATATAAAAATGCCAGTACCTATGGGAGCTATGTTATTTGTTATACTTATCATTTTGATAGCACTAATTACTACAAAGTAATGCAACAAAACACATTTTATCACTGGTATGACAAATGTCGATTTGAAAAACAGTTGTAAACGATTTCTTCACAAGCATTTAACTTTAACTCTCTCCTATCTTCGTATCAATGTGAAATGATCTTTCCTGGTGATCCCCTTATTATTCCTAATTTGTTGTAGTTAGCGTGAATACCCTATTTGTTTCTGTAGACGAGTTGACGGATGCAAAAACCAATAACTCGTGCTCTATCCACTCTAGTTGGTCAGGGAGGTAAAATCGTTCACTCAAATGCATGTTCTTATGAACGCGATTTCCTTCTTCATAGACTTGCTTCTTAATATTTTCGGGATATCGTCAACTGCCTTTGTTACGTAATACTCAAATTATTGCAGTGGGCAGATTCATATACATCGCTGTCCGGCTGTGATGATGGACTCAATCGACCACTCTAAAATTAAATGAATTTTATGAAAGCGCTTGGCAGAACATGACAACAATTTAGAAAAGGAAACACTGTCCTAAGATTCTACAAAATATATTACAGAACATTAGGAAAGAGTTTCCTATTTAATACTAAATAATATTTTGGTAGTCCAACTTTTTCAGTTGAAATTATTAATAGCGTAATGGGCACTGCTTCGTTCGGGATAGCACTACAAAATTCCATACGAATCCTCATTATATTTAACTATGGTCAACAACATTCTGATACAATACGAATAGAGTATCACTTAATTAAAGCTCATCTACGTAAATGCGAACATGTTCAATTGAGGGCAGATCCCGAATAGTCAAAATTCAGTATAGCACAAATTAATCGGTGACGTGCAAATGAAGTGGAAATGAAACGAAAATGACATACTAATTGACACGTTTATATTAGCACGTATTCAAGCATATACATTTATTACTGTTGCCACAGTATGATTGGAAAGCGCTTTCAATAATCTCTAATAAACTGGCCACACTGGTGGGATGTGGCTATATCAAACAAAGGGAATCTGTATGGAAAACTCCGTGAGCATAATGCAGCTTGAATGCATTTCGTATAAAATGTCTTCGCTAACTGACCAGTAGAGCGTTAATAATGTCAGTTATTAAACAGGAAAGCTGGAAAATTGAGGCTTAGCAGACTGGTAGTTAGAGAGAGAACACAAGCTGTAACTGGACAAGGATAAGGCAGGAAAGTGGTTCTGTGCTTCTCAGAGAAATAATCGTGGTATTCGCCTTAAGCGAGATTTAGGAAATTCACAGTAAGTGTAAGACTGGACGGGCAGACTAACATTCCAACACCAGCCCTTCTGAACATAAGTCCATTGTCTTACTCAAAGCACTTCCTCGTTCGAAGTGAATTGCTAAAACACTATTCTGTCAACAGAAGAAGCGTGACAATGTATAGGGACGATAAAAACTTAGGATGAGCCTAGATACTGAACAGGAACGCAAGGAAACTGGTAAACTAACGTTGTAGCCTCCCTGAAGTTCAGCAGAAAAAAAGGAAGCGTTTACCCGATGCTACTATCATTAGAGTAATTCAGTTTTATGTAAAGGATTAATATAGTCATATATGCTCTGCAACAACAGATTTTGTTCAGGTAAAATAATCCGAAGTAACATTTTGCCTATATGCAAAGGAGGTTGGTCTTATGTAACTACTTAGAACTACAGTCCTGGAAATGGAAAAAAGAACACATTGACAGCGGTGTGTCAGACCCGCCATACTTGCTCCGGACACTGCGAGAGGGCTGTACAAGCAATGATCACACGCACGGCACAGCGGACACACCAGGAACCGCGGTGTTGGCCGTCGAATGGCGCTAGCTGCGCAGCATTTGTGCACCGCCGCCGTCAGTGTCAGCCAGTTTGCCGTGGCATACGGAGCTCCATCGCAGTCTTTAACACTGGTAGCATGCCGCGACAGCGTGGACGTGAACCGTATGTGCAGTTGACGGACTTTGAGCGAGGGCGTATAGTGGGCATGCGGGAGGCCGGGTGGACGTACCGCCGAATTGCTCAACACGTGGGGCGTGAGGTCTCCACAGTACATCGATGTTGTCGCCAGTGGTCGGCGGAAGGTGCACGTGCCCGTCGACCTGGGACCGGACCGCAGCGACGCACGGATGCACGCCAAGACCGTAGGATCCTACGCAGTGCCGTAGGGGACCGCACCGCCACTTCCCAGCAAATTAGGGACACTGTTGCTCCTGGGGTATCGGCGAGGACCATTCGCAACCGTCTCCATGAAGCTGGGCTACGGTCCCGCACACCGTTAGGCCGTCTTCCGCTCACGCCCCAACATCGTGCAGCCCGCCTCCAGTGGTGTCGCGACAGGCGTGAATGGAGGGACGAATGGAGACGTGTCGTCTTCAGCGATGAGAGTCGCTTCTGCCTTGGTGCCAATGATGGTCGTATGCGTGTTTGGCGCCGTGCAGGTGAGCGCCACAATCAGGACGGCATACGACCGAGGCACACAGGGCCAACACCCAGCATCGTGGTGTGGGGAGCGATCTCCTACACTGGCCGTACACCACTGGTGATCGTCGAGGGGACACTGAATAGTGCACGGTACATCCAAACCGTCATCGAACCCATCGTTCTACCATTCCTAGACCGGCAAGGGAACTTGCTGTTCCAACAGGACAATGCACGTCCGCATGTATCTCGTGCCACCCAACGTGCTCTAGAAGGTGTAAGTCAACTACCCTGGCCAGCAAGATCTCCGGATCTGTCCCCCATTGAGCATGTTTGGGACTGGATGAAGCGTCGTCTCACGCGGTCTGCACGTCCAGCACGAACGCTGGTCCAACTGAGGCGCCAGGTGGAAATGGCATGGCAAGCCGTTCCACAGGACTACATCCAGCATCTCTACGATCGTCTCCATGGGAGAATAGCAGCCTGCATTGCTGCGAAAGGTGGATATACACTGTACTAGTGCCGAAATTGTGCATGCTCTGTTGCCTGTGTCTATGTGCCTGTGGTTCTGTCAGTGTGATCATGTGATGTATCTGACCCCAGGAATGTGTCAATAAAGTTTCACCTTCCTGGGACAATGAATTCACGGTGTTCTTATTTCAATTTGCGGGAGTGTATTTGTTGCATTTCTTGGGTAACTACGTGCAGTGAAAATTGCATTTTCAGTACTAGCAAAACTGTTATAAGGTGACCATATCTTAAGGAAACTCGATGTCATCCCACAGTTTACTAGTTTCCAAATAGCTGAAGCTATTGTACAGATAAACAAAACCATCGTGAACCAAACCGAATTTGTATGTAGAAGTTAGAGAAGAAGAAACCCTGTAAAAAAGGAAATTGTTTAATGGAATGTTGTACTCATCGGCGCACCATTTGTAGTCATGTGGTGCAATAATCTGAGCTCAGCATCAACTTGAATGTAACTCAGAGCAGTGTATAAACATGCGTAGAAGAGTAATTCTTACAAGATAAACACTAAGAAATTCCAGTGATTAGAATTAAAAGTTTGTTTGCAGTATCTAACGTCTCCAAAGCATATTATATGTCTGCTAGTCAGAATAGCTATTGTGTCAGTGGTTGCAGTAAGTACCGCTGCAAATGTCTTGCTATCGCTGCTACATTTCAACTGTTCCACAAATTCTTACCAAAAAAGAAAACGTTAAAAGATCACTCTGATTTTATATTTAGATAGAGATAGTCGTATTACATGAGGGGAGTCGGAATCAGCCATTTTGTTCAAACTTATTCGATGTATCTCCACGATTAATATTGACGTGACAGTATCCGATACTGATTTAAGATTACGACAGACAAATTAGTGAGACTGTTGCACGTAATTATTGGCTTTCTGAGATTAACTAACCTGTATATTAATCTCTTTCCTGATAACTGAGACGACTTGTGAGGTATAATATTAGTTGCTGGCTCATGTTCAAGCGTAACAGAACCCGCATCTTCGCCGTTTTTTTTTTTTTTTTGTTTCGTGCTAATCTATACTTCTTTACAAATGAGACGTCAGTTCTTTCTGTTACGCTTTTACGAATATACCGCTTACGCGATTTTGATAAAATCTGGAGTGGGGGAGGTTGAACGTTGACGAAGAACACAGGCTACTTTAGAAAGGGTGTAGTAAAATATATTTACTGATTTGAAGAATATAACGCGAAATATGGGACTATAATTACTCTTTGAATAAGCTATTTACTCGTTGACTTAGGAAATAAATCATATCCTTGGAAATTCTTTTTGTTTGACATGTTCTACATAATGCAACATAATGCTATTACAATCCTCTACGTGTTTAATCCATACTTCCATACTAATACCAATCACAAGCCCGTCACATTTTAGCCACTGCGCGTCATGCCTGTCTCATAACTTTCTTGATGCGGTTAAATTTTCATGCACATCTCGTTGTCAGGTGGTTAGTCTTGCTTTATCTGATCATGGATTCCTAGGTTTAGTTCCCGTTCGGTTCGCTTTTTTTCTGCTCGCGTCTGGATGTGTGCGTTGTTCTCATCATCATTTTGTCGTCACCGACGTGCAAGCCACCGAAGTGGAGTGAAGTAAATAGACATGCACCAAACTCCTGAACACCCCAATTAGGGTCTCCTGGCCAATTAAGCCACACACACGTTTCATTTTACTGATACACGAGCGCAGCCGTGTGAAACAGCTATAATACAGTGCTTATACACTCCTCAACGTGTTTAATCCATGCCAGTCCACAATTGCATACTGACATTACAAATGCGAAACTAGCACTGGGTTACGTTTTCACGACTAAACCACTGAACCACATCCACGAAATGTGGTGTGAGATAGCTGGAACCGCGATAAAGAAGATAGGCTACTTTACAGCTCTATAGTATAAGATACTTACTAATTTGAAGAATTTTACGCAAATTAAGGAAAAATATTTACTCCTTGAAAAAAACTATTTACTTTTCACTCGTGGACTTTATCATATTTGCGTAAACGCTGCTATGGTTGACATGTTCTACGTAATACGATTCAAGTACTCACGACTCTACCGCGAACTAATTCCGGTGGTATTTGGTATGGAAATAGCTTCAAACCTGAGGAAGACCATAGGCTACTTTAGAACGCTGTATCTTTTTGAGTGTTGTTGTCCAGAGACTGGTTTGATGCAGCTCTCCATGCTACTCTATCCTGTGCAAGCTTCTTCATCTCCCTGTACCTACTGCAACCTACATCCTTCTGAATCTGTTTAGTGCATCCATCCCTTGGTCTCCCTCTACGATTTTTGCCCTCCACGCTGTCCTCCAATAGTAAATTGGTGATACCTTGATGCCTCAGAATATGTCCTACCAACCGATCCCTTCTTCTAGTCAAGTTGTGCTACAAATTTCTCCTCTCTCCAATTCTATTCAATACCTCCTCATTAGTAATGCGATCTACCCATCTAATCTTCAGCATTCTTCTGCAGCACCAAATTTCGAAAGCTTCTATTCTCTTCTTGTCTAAACTATTTATCGTCCACGTCTCACTTCCATACATGGCTACACTCCATACAAATACTTTCAGAAAGCACTTCCTGACACTTAAATCTATACTCGATGTTAACAAATTTCTCTTCTTCAGAAACGCTTTCCTTGCCATTGCCAGTCTACATTTTATATCCTCTCTACTTCGGCCATCATCAGTTATTTTGCTCCCCAAATGGCAAAACTCCTTTACTACTTTAAGTGTCTCATTACCTAATCTAATCCCCGCAGCGTCACCTGACTTAATTCCATTATCCTCGTTTTGCTTTTGTTGATGTTCATCTTGTACCCTCCTTTCAAGACACTGTCCATTCTGTTCAACCGCTCTTCCAAGTCCTTTGCTGTCTGTGACAGAATTACAATGTCATCGGCGAACCTCGAAGTTTTTATTTCTTCTCCATGGTTTTTAATACCTACTCCGAACTTTTCTTTCGTTTCCTTTACTGCTTGCTCAATATACAGATCGAATAGCATCGGGGAGAGGCTATAGCCCTGTCTCACTCCCTTCCCAACCACTGCTTCCCTTTCATATCCCTCGACTCTTATAACTGCCATCTGCTTTCTGTACAAATTGTAAATAGCCTTTCGCTCCCTGTATTTACCCCTGCCACCCTCAGAATTTGAAAGAGAGTATTCCAGTCAACATTGTCAAAAGCTTTCTCTAAGTCTACAAATGTTAGAAACATAGATTTGTCTGGCCTTAATCTATTTTCTAAGAGAAGTTGTAGGGGTCAGTATTGCCCCACGTGTTCCAATATTTCTACGGAATCCAAACTGATCTTCCCCGAGGCCGGCTTCTACCAGTTTTTCCATTCGTCTGTAAAAAATTCGTGTTAGTATTTTGCAGCCATGGCTTATTAAACTGATAATTCGGTAATTTTCACATGTGTCAACACCTGCTTTCTTTGGGACTGGAATTATTATATTTTTCTTGAAGTCTGAGAGTATTTCGCCTGTCTCATACATCTTGCTCACTAGATGTTAGAGTTTTGTTAGGCCTGGCTCTCCCACGGCTATCATTAGTTCTAATGGGATGTTGTCTACTCCCGGCGCCTTGTTTCGACTTAGGTCTTTCAGTGCTCTGTCAAACTCTTCACGCAGTATCATATCTCCCATTTCATCTTCATCTACATCCTCTTCCATTTCCATAATATTGTCCTCGAGTACATCACCCTTGTATAGACCCTCTATATAGTCCTTCCACCTTTCTGCTTTCCCTTCTTTGCTTAGAACTGGGTTTCCATCTGAGCTCTTGATATTCATACAAGTGGTTCATTTTTCTCCAAAGGTCTCTTTAATTTTCCTGTAGGCAGTATCTATCTTACCGCTAGTGAGATAAGCCTCTACATCCTTACATTTGTCCTCTAGCCATCCCTGCTTAGCCATTTTGCACTTCCTGTCGATCTCATTTTTGAGACGTTTGTATTCCTTTTGGCTGCTTCATTTACTTCATTTTTGTATTTTCTCCTTTCATTAATTAAATTCAAAATCTCTTGTGTTAACCAAGGATTTATATTAGCCCTCGTCTTTTTACCTACTTGATCCTCTGCTACCTTCACTATTTCATCTGTCGAAGCTACCCATTCTTCTTCTACTGTATTTCTTTCCCCCATTCTTGTCAATCGTTCCCTAATGCTCTCCCTGAAGCTCTCTGCAACCTCTCGTTCTTTCAGTTTATCCAGGTCCTATCTCCTCAATTTCCCATCTTTTTGCAGTTTCTTCAGTTTTAATCTACAGTTCATAACCAATAGATTGTGGCCACAGTCCACATCTGCTCCTGGAAATGCCGTACAATTTAAAACGTGGTTCCTGAATCTCTGTCTTACCACTGTATAATCTATCTGAAACCTTCTAGTATCTTCAGGCTTCATCCATGTGTACAACCTTCTTTCATGATTCTTGAACCAAGTGTTAGCTATGATTAAGTTATGCTCTGTGCAAAATTCTACCAGGCGGTTTCCTCTTTCATTCCTTACTCCCATTCACATTGACCTATAACGTTTCCTTCTCTTCCTTTTCCTACTGTCGAGTTCTAGTCACCCATTACTATTAAATTTTCGTCTCTCTTCACTATCTGAATAATTTCTTTTATCTCATCATATATTTCATCTCTTCATCATCTACGGAGCTAGTTGGCATATAAACTTGTACTACTGTGGTAGGCGTGGGCTTCATATCTATCTTTGATACAATAATGCTTTCACTATACCGTTTGTAGTAGCTTACCCGCATTCCTATTTTCCTATTCATTATTAAACCTACTCCTGCATTACCCCCATTTGATTTTGTATTTATAACTCTGTATTCACCTCACCAGAGGTCTTGATCCTCCTGCCATCGAACTTCACTAATTCCCACTATATCTAACTTTAACATATCCATTTCCCTTTTTAAATTTTCTAACCTACCTGGGCGAAAAAGGGATCTGACATTCCACGCTTCGATCCGTAGAACGCGTTTTCTTTCTCCTGATAACAATGTCCTCCTGAATAGTCCCCTCCCTGAGATCCGAATGGGGGACTATTTTACCTCCGAAATATTTTACCCAAGAGGACACCATCATCATTTATCCATACAGTAAAGCTGCATGCCCTCGGGAAAAATACGGCTGTAGTTTCCCCTTGCTTTCAGCCGTTCGCAGTACCAGCACAGCAAGGCCGTTTTCGTTAGTGTTACAAGACCAGATCAATCAATCATCCAGACTGTTCCCCCTGCAACTACTGAAAAGGCTGCTGCTCCTCTTCAGGAACCAGACGTTTGTCTGGTCTCTCAACAGATACCCCTCCGTTGTGGTTGCACCTACGGTACGGCTATCTGTATCGCTGAGGCGCGCAAGCCTCCTGACCAACGGTAAGGTCTATGGTTCGTGGGAGTGTTACTAACTTTTATAAATCTGGTATATATGAGTGACATATAGACGACGCTGGCGCTATGGTCGGCGAATCTTTGTGTCGGTAGATTATTCCGTGAGAGCGCAAATCCAATGATCCAATGTTACTCTTTATGGTTTATGATAGTTAGTTGCTAGACCACCTGACATCGCTGGAGAGTTTTGGTGGAGATACAACAATGAAATCGGCCGGTGATACGTCTCGCAACGGTAAATCTGATTTAGCGCATAGTTCTAAGAGAGCTCAGCTACGTAAGGTACTCGAATCCAACAATTCTAGAAACCTCAGAGCAATCTCATGTCCTCTAGAACTTGGGTGCAGAACGTCCGGCTGCCTTCAGAGCTACAGAGATATTAGAAGAGTCACAAGCCCGTGGCATTTTACATGTTGTGCTTCACGCGTCTCTTACAGCTTCCAAGACGTTTTATGGCTCACAAAGACAGCGTCTATTAAAGGTTGTACGACAAACAGGAGTCGTACCTTTACATGTGGAACATGGCAAGCTTTCGGTGAGGGTGTATGTTAATCATAGGGAGATAGATAAAAAATGTAGGCCCTGCAATGCATTAAAATGGAAGGGACAAACGGTTGGTATGTGTTTCTCTAGTGGCAAAATCTCACAACCAGTACTAGGTGAGCCAGAGCAGGGCTTAATACTGTACTTCTGCACGAATGTAATGAATCAATGTATTTTTTAAATATAATTAGAAAATGTAATGCATGCTTTCAGATTCGATGTACAGCAAAATAATAGAGACCCAATTATTACGTACCTACATACCGGTGTTCCACACATTATTACGCATACTTTTCTACACCACTTCTATACACGGACATATTGTAAAATTACTAGCTTGCTTACCGACCATCATTCATGATAACAAAACTACTGATATGCGAGCCGAGCAGCGGGTACATCTACATCTACATCTACATTGATACTCAGCAAGCCATCGTATGGTGCGTGGCGGAGAGTACACTGTACTTGTAACAGCTAGTAACGGATAAATATCTTACTGCTGACCATCAGCAATGCGATTGTGCACGCATTGCAAAGAACGTGATACTTACCCAGCTAGAAAGCATAATAAAATACGCTCTCATATTAATAATAACAATAATTGACATTCCTATTTTGGAATTAAATGAAAAATTGGGGCAGAGATAATTAATTGTCGTCCATTGACGAAAGAGAAATTATTTAATAGGCTTCAGTTCTTCCAGGACATAGTATAAGCAGACTCTTTCAGTAACATTTTATAGCAATCAGACAGCCTCATACGAAAATATATAAAAATTAACATTAGGTCTGGATAAACAGTTTAATGAAGTAGCACCGCGTTATATCTGGCTTCGCATGATAGGACAAGAAACATTGTACTTGGCTTCACATGCAAGGATACCTCAAAGATAGTTTCAACATTGCTTCACATGTCGAGGTTTTAACAGAAAGGCGCAAAACAAACAGTTTACAAAAAACGAAAAGTTGTACCGTGTCCTAAACAAGTACTATATCTGGTATCAGAGGAACTCATTTGGTGTGTGTTTTTATGTGTGTGTGTGTGTGTGTGTGTTTTTGGGTTTGAGGGGGGGGGGGGGGGAATGTAAATTCTTGTGGTTCAAGGTGCAAATCTTATGAAGGAACTGACTACAACTAATACCGTTGAAAATGGTTTTTTCACTGAACATTTGAAGCATATACTCGTATTTCATTACAATGTGATAGTTATCTTCCGTAGGCTAGTACACAAAATTTGGATTTCCCTGCAGTGTCACTGCGCGAAACCACGATTAGTTTCAAAAATTGGCAGCGCAATGTTAACATGGTGTTGTTGTCTATTTCTACTAATGTAAAGCTTCATGGGTGCCATAAAGTATTCCCTTGTGAATTATCTGCGGCTGGCACTTGCTATCGTTAGCTATCGTTTGTCAATGTTGACTGTTGCGTGAGAGGACTCCACTTCTCGCCGTCGGGTAAGGCGGCAATGTTACCGAGTCATGGCGCTTCAGCAGGCTGAATATTCCTCGACCGCGAACGTGGTTTGTCATGCAGCGATACGGCCGTCTGTACGTCGCATAATGTGTGCACAGTGATACGTCTGGGGAAGACGTGCGCAGGCAGCAGCTCATAGAATGTGGAACCGACCCATCAGCATAGAACGGCAGATGAATTATTCGCACGACAGTAGAGGGCAGAGGACATTCGCGTCGGCTGTTGATGCGACCAACCAGCACAATTACAGGATGCCATTATATAGTACGCTTCCAGCATTGCTGAATGTCTTAGGCCAAAGTACCAAATGCCACATTCGACTTTAATTCGAGAAAAGTACGTTCACGTAACGAACATCAGCTTTCATACACTGAAGGGTCAAAGAAACTGGTACACCTGCCTAATACCGTGTAGGTCCTCCGCGAACACGAAGAAGAGCAGCAGTACGACGTGGCATGGACTCGACTAATGTGCGAGGTAGTGCTAGAGGGAACCGACACCATGAATCCTTTAAGGCTGTCCATAAATCCGTAAGAGTACGAGTGGGTGGAGATGTTGTCTGGGGAGTTTGGTGGCTAGCGGAAGTGTTTAAACTCAGAAGAGTGTTCCTGGAGCCAGTCTGTTGCAATTTTGGACGTGTGGGTGTTGGTCTGCTGGAACTGCCTACGTCCACTGAAATGTGCAACGGATATGAATTTTTGCAGGTGATCAGAAAGGGTGCTTACTTACATGTCAGTCGTATCTAGACGTATCAGGGGTCTAATATCATTCCAACTGCACATGCCCCACACCATTATAGAGTCTTTGCCAACTTGAACAGTCCCCTACTGACATGCGGGGTTTATGGATTCATGAGGTTGTTTCCATACCCGTACACGTCCATCCGCTCGATACAATTTGAAACGAGACTCGTCCGACGAGGCAATATATTTCCAGTCATCAACAGTCCAACGTAGGTGTTGAGGGGCCCACGCGAGGCGTAAAGCTTTGTGTCGTGCAGTCATCAAGGGTACGTGGATGGGCCTTCGGTTCCGAAAGCCCATACCGATGATGTTTCATTGAATGCTTCGCACGCTGACACTTGTTGATGGCATTGAAATCTGCGTAATTTGCGGAAGACTTGCACCTCTGTCACCTTGAACGATTTTCTTCAGTCGCCGTTGGTCCCGTTCTTACAGCAGCTTTTTCCGGCCGCAGCGATGTCGGAGATTTGATGTTTTACCGGATTCCTGATATTCGCGGTACACTCGTGAAATGGTCGTACGTGAAAATCCCCACTTCTTTGTTACTTCAGAGATGCTGTGTGTAGTGTCCTGCGGTTGGCGAAAAGAACTAGCGATCAAGTTTGAATATAATTTTTTACCTAAAACGCATTCTTGGCGTGCTTTAATTTCCAAACGTAAGAACAACAAGAAAACACAAAAATTCTTGTGGTTGCAAAAGCCAGATAGGAGTACAAGGCAATGAAAAGAAATAATTACCAAAATACTACGTTTACGAAGTGGCCTTACGCCCAACAAGATACTACATTCTACTGAAGTCTGTGGTGAGTGTCTACTAGGTTAGAGTCGGCGTCGGTATTAGCCGGAGACGTCCTAGCTGTAGGTACATACGGTTGGTGTACCGTGCTTATATTACCAGTTTGGCGGAGTGCTACACATAGTCACATTAGTTTCAACTGGTGAATCTCTGTCACATGGCTTTTCACGAAGTAGTGCCGTGTTTATACGGGAAGTCTTTTGATGTTTACATCCACTTAAGATGTTTTGATCTGAGCTCTTGAAGTTATGTCGGCAGCCCGCCTTGCTTGTCTGTTGTGCGGGCCCTCTAACTGTTAAGGGGCCGCTGCGACACTGTGTTTCATCGCTCATGCGCCGACTGTAACACCACGTTCGAACTCACTTAAATCTTGACAACCTACCATTGTAGCAGCAGTAACCTACTTCCGCCTTTGTCTGTACTTGAACAGAATACATCACTAATTACCATTTCTAATAGCGGATGACTACAAAATTTGGTCTTCAACAAATGGTTCAAATGGCTCTGAGCACTATGGGACTTTAACATCTGAGGTCATCAGTCCTCTAGAACTTAGAACTACTTAAACATAACTAACCTGAGGACATCACACACATCCATACCCAAGGCAAGATTCGAACCTGTGACCGTAGCAGTCGTGTGGTTCCGGACTGAAGCGCCTAGAACCAATCGGCCACCGCGGCCGGCAAAATGTGGTCTTAAAATTAGAGAACTTAGTGACGAATACAGGATGATAAGAAAAAGTATTCATGTTTTGGACTTGATAGCATGGATCGAAACATGAAAAAAGTCCAGTCAACATGGGATCTAAAACGCTTACCTTACGAGCTATGAGCACATGTTCATCTTCAATACTGTGAAACATCTCTCTTCTACTGCTAGGTGTTTACTTTTACTAACGATGTACAGATTACAGTAAACGCCTGAGGACACATTCCCATGTTACTGACCATAAAACAACACGCAATAAACATTTGTTGTTGTTTTTACCGTAAATTGTATTCACAGTTAATCATAACAGAAGGTCTCGTCTTTCATTTCCTGTGAACAGGCTTCCATTTTGATAGTAAGTGAAAATATGAGACTATAATGTAAAAGTCATTCACAAATTTGTAAAAACACAGACTGGTTCTACGAACTGAAGTTTGCGTGGGTAGACCAGTCATCTGGTCCACGGTCTTTTATATGACGCCGCTTGGGCTCACTGCGTGTCGATGAAGTAATCATTAACACAACCCAACTCCCTGTACTCGAGAGGAGAAAATTTGCAACCCGGCCAGGAATCGAACCTGGGCTTCTATTATGGTGTTCTGAAACCCTGACCACTAACCTACACAGGCGGATTACTGCTTTCATTGGAACTAGTGTACATGCTACCATTGCCATTATTGTTTACAGCAACAACACTAACCGAATTTATTTCATGCTGTACCGATGGGCAGTGTTACAGAAATGTGTCCTCATTTGTTTAATGCATTTTGTAGGTCGTTCGTAGTAGCAAAGAGCTTACAGTGGAGATGAACAAGTGCTCATAGGTCTTGAGGTATCCATTTTATAGCCCATGTTTACCATGCATTTTTCTCTCGTTTTCGTCCATATTACCGCGTCTCAAAATATGGAATAATTTTTATTTTGAACAATCTGTACGCATTGACCTACATCGCAACGAATGTACATTTTGCCACCTTAGGATATACTCAGATAATCATACAAAATGGGTTTGTGACAAATAAATAACACAGGTTAGGCAAGGCAGAGGCAGATACAGACTGGGGCAATCAACTAGTCAAAATCACTGAGGGCACCGCTGCGATTCCATCACACAAATCCTCTCTCTCTCCGCGTTATCAGTTAACAACACCGGTTCGTATGTTCCTCGCAATCTTATTGCACTTAATTTTCGAAGATATTTTAAATTCAGAAAGCATGTGTGCTGCACCTATTGGTACATAAGAAACTAGGTCGCCACCTCCCTTTGTTAGTAAATTTCTTTTCTTGCATCAGTCTTGTGACTGGTTTGATGCTGCCTGCAACGAATGCCTCACCTACGCCTAATTCTTCATCAGAGTAGCACATGTACCCCACCCCTTAAATTAATTGTTGTATATATTCCAAATTAAGACTTATCCTATAGTTTTTACCTCTACCTCAAATACCAGTGAAATTATACCCTGTTGTCTTAACATGTCCTACCATCTGGAACCTTCTTGTTGTCAACGTTTTCTTCATGTTCCTATCCTTGGCGATTCTACAGAGTAACTCCTTGTTTCATGTTTAATCAGTCCATCAAATTTTGAAGATCCTTGTCTTGTATCACATCTCAGATGCTTCGATTCTCTCTTTGAGGGTTTTCCCACAGTCAGTGACTCATTTCCATACAATATATTTCAGAAATTGATTCCTGAAAGTAAGGCCGCTGTTTCAGACTACTAGACTTTTTTGATCAGTATCATAAATACGAGGAAAACGAATGTTTATAACTGTTCCCATACTAACATAAAGCGAGTGGGGCAGCACTGGACTCGCATTCAGGAAGACTAGAATTCAAACCAGCATCCGGCCGTCCTGATTTAGGTTTTCCATGATTTCCCTGAATCGCTTAAGACAAATGCTGGGATGGTTCCTTCGAAATGGCACAACCGATTTTCTTCTTCATCCTTCCGTAATCAGAGCTTGTGCTCCGTCTCTAATGACTTCTTTGTCGACGGGTCGATAAACACTCATCTTCTCATCCTTCTTATTAATATAAAAAATAAAAGATGTCCAATAGAACTGTTCCCGGTCGCTGTTTAATTTATTTTCACAACACTTTTAAAAGGTTTAAGCCTCCTTCATTAAGTGAATTTATTTGTATTGATACGACAAGTATGTGTTGTGCTATGGCTTTTGAGGAGAACTATGGCGCTGTTTAGTAGAGAAAGTAAACACTATTTCAGAACATGGTTTTGTGCAAGTCATTGACTAAAACGCGAACGTAAATGTAAATGTACAGAAGAAACAACTAAAATACAATACCTCCAGTGGTCACAGGCTGCTTTCTCTGTCGTTACACGTCTTGTATGAAGTGTAACACTTTGTAAACAAAGGTGATGTCTTTCCACGTCAATTTCTAGATACGATTATTGTTTATAAAGTGTGACAGTTTACAAGTATTACGAGAGAGAAGCAGCATGTGACGACTGGAGGTATTCTGTTTATAGTCTTTCTTTTTTTTGCGTAATTGTATATGCACGTTTTTGGTCAGTGACTTCCACAGAGCCATGTTCTGAAACAGTATTCCCTACTAGACAAAGTTTTACAGGTTACCCATAAAGTAACACAACACACACACACACACACACACACACACACACACACACACACACACACACACACACACACACATGTCATATAATACAAAATAAATCCATCTGAAGATGGTGAGCGGTAAAAGTAGCCTTATTGTTTCATTCGATAACAATAACAGTCAAGGTAAATTATAGCTTAAAAATTCGCATTTATAATAAAAGTTATATTAATTTTACAACTATCTACATTTTAGAAGGGGCAGGTGATATCATCTATGCATATACTTCACGGGCAACATCTATAGCTCACAACCGGTATCTGTCGTTCTACAGACTCTAAATAAAAAAAAAGGAAATAAGGCTTCTAAACCCCAAATATACTGACGGCATGAGAAATGTCTTCATTTACTTAAGCATGCTGTACACAATGATCGTCAGCATTTAAAAATCAACAATGAATGGTGGGCTCCATGCGGTTCCCAAGTTGTGCAGCGACCGTAAACCATAAAATTAACAAATAAGCAGCACCCAGTCGCAAAATCATGTTCGGAGGGAAAAACAACACAGAAACTGACCAGCAGATGACTGGGGGCGTGTAGTGTGGTCTATCGTGTTTCAGATGACACAAGCAGTCGAAATTTATTCCTCAAGTAAGGCCTATGTTAGATACTAATAGATTTTTTTAGACGCGTAAACTCTCTTTTCCTGGACTATTATTCTTCTCATAAACTTCTTGCTTCGTCTATCATGAGCTATTTTGGTTCGAAGGTAGTGAAATTCATCATTTTGTCTACTTCGTATGCTTTAATTCTCATTTATGCTGTCCTTCATTACTTCCGTCTTTCTCTAGTTTATTTTCTATCCACGTTCTGTGTTCCATTCAACAGGTCCTATAATTCTTCCACACTTCCACTGAGAATAGGAATATCAGCGAATCTTATCACATCCTTTCAGCCTGAAAATCAGTCCCACTTTTTTTTTTTAATTTTGTCATTGTACCTTCATTGTAATGGCTAAAATGTAGTGGTGGTAGACTGCTTCCATGTCGTACGCCATTATTTCGAACGTTACCCTTTTGGTCTTGTATTCTCATTCTTCCCTCTTGGCTCCTGTGCACGCCATCAGTCGTGGTGCACATTGTATCGTGCTCGATCTTAAGACACTATATTGACATCCAGGAGAGTTGTATTCAAATCCAAATCCCGTCGTTTTCCTTGATGTTCCTAAATCGATATGGGGCTGAAGCTGCGATACTCGCTTCGACAAGGACATGGCTGATATTTTCCCATCTCATCTACGCTGAGAATTCCTTCATCATTAACGAACTGAACAGTTAAATAACTTCTCCCCTAGTGTAGGGTGGTTGGTCCCGAAATCCTATATCGAACTTTTCTGCCGCTAGAAATTCCTGCCACTCGACGTGGTTAGAGCGGAGCACATTCTTGGTGCAGGACGTATGTACACTCATGCTCATAAATTGCAGAACGTGGTGCCACACAATGTGGCACTACACAAAACTGGCGCTAATAGCATAGGCACATAGGGAACACACACGACACAGATCTGTAAGTCCACGGTGGTAAGTTGAGAAAAACGTCCCGATACACATCTGCTACAAAACGCCACCAGTGCCTGTCGGAGCTCCTGAAGTGTCGTAGGGGTTTGAAGATGTGCAGCGATACGTCGACTGAGAGCATCCCAGACGTGCTCGATGTGGTTTTGGTCTGGAGAATAGGCAGGACACTTGATTTTCATGATATCTTCTGTTTCAAGGTACTCCTCCACGGTGCCAGCTATGTGGGGCCGTGCGTTATCATACATCAGGAGGAAGGTGGGACCCACTGCAACCTTGAAAAGGCGCACATACTGGTGCAAAATGACGTCCCAATACACCTGACCTGTTACGGTTCCTCTGTCAAAGACATGAAGGGGTGTACGTGCACCAATCATAGTCCCACCCCACACCATCACACCACGACCTCCATACAGGTCCCTTTCAAGGACATTAAGGGGTTGTTATCTGGTTCCTGGTTGACGCCAGATGAAAACCAGGTGATAATCACTGTTCAGACTATACCTGGACTCGTCCGTGAACATAACCTGGGACCACTGTTCTAATGACCATGTACTGTGTTCTTGACACCAGGCTTTACAGGCTCTCCTGCGACCAGGGGTCAATGGAATGCACCTTGCAGGTCTCCAGGCGAATAAACCATGTCTATTCACTCGTATGTAGACTGTGTGTCTGGAGAAAACTGTTTCAGTGTCTGCGGTAAGGTCCCGAGCAAGGCTACTTGCAGTACTCCGTGGACATCTGCGGGCACTGATGGTGAGATATCGCTCTTCTTCTGGTCCCGTATTGTAGCGCCTGGACACGTTTCCTGTCTGCTGGAATCGTTGCCATAATCTTGAGATCACACTTTGTGGCACACGGAGGGCCTGTGGTACGACCTGCTGTGTTTGACCAGTCTGCAGTCGCCCTAGTGTTCTACCCCTCATAACGTCATCAATATGTGTTCTTTGAGCCATTTTCAGCACACAGTCACCATTAGCAGGTCTGAAAACGTCTGCACACTTACTCGCTGCACTAGACTCTGACATGCATCAAAAAACCTCTGTGTATGTGGACTGCTGCCAGGGCCACCGTGAGACGACTGCAGATCAAAGCGCCGCCTGGTCAAATCCCGAGATGATTTAAACCCGCAAACCGCTCACCAGAGCGTTGTTCCACCAAGTATCAGCATTATCCTTAATTTATGAGCATGAGTGTATGTCCCGCACCCAAACCCAATGTTCCTCAGATCAGCTAGTGTTCATATGGCGGTTGTGTTGTGTCCATATTGTGATGGTTTGTGCAATAATAACCCGTTACAGTTCCATTAGGAGCACATATACGAGTGTCGTTGAATAAGTAATGCAACAGTTTTGAGGCATGTTAGTTTGCTCACTCATTAGGCTACGAAACCCTGTTTCTCGAGTTACCGGAGGGGTCTGTATACCCATCTGGTACCACTCTACCGGTCGACTTCGGAGCTAATGTCTTACTGCATCAATAAATCAATAACCTCCCCACCACGCACGCCGGCCGGAGTGGCCGAGCGGTTAAAGGCGCTACAGTCTGGAACCGCGCGACCGCTACGGTCGCAGGTTCGAATCCTGCCTCGGGCGTGGATGTGAGTGATGTCCTTAGGTTAGTTAGGTTTAAGTAGTTCTAAGTTCTAGGGGACTTATGACCACAGCAGTTGAGTCCCATAGTCCTCAGAGCCATTTGAACCCATCACGCACGTACTGCTTCCCGCAGAGTGCATCCTTCATTGGGCCAAACAGATAAACAGTTGGACGTCGGAAGGTGAGAGAACCGCGCTGTTGGGTGGATGATGGACAGTCCAATAAAGTCTTGTGAGTTCCTCTCGGATGCGGAGACTTGGATAAGGCCTTGCGTTGTAATGGAGAAGGAGAAGTTCATTCGTATTTTTGTGGTAACTAATTCGCTAAGTCGTTTCTTCAGTTTCCTGGCGGTAGCACAATACACTTCAGGGTTTATCGTTGCACCATCAGGAAGGACATCAAACAGAATAACTTCTCGGAGTCCCTGAAGACCGTCACCATGACCTTATCAGCTGAGGGTGCGGCTTTTAACTTCTTCCTCCATGGAGGGGTGATGTGACGCCAGTCCGTGTTTCGTCGTTTTGTTTCCGGTTCGAAGTGATGAACCCATGATTCATCTTAACTTGCAAGCAATTCCTCACAGCTAGTCCTTCTTCGCTCTTCATGGTCTTCTGTTAGGCGTTAATTTCTTCGTGGTGCCCCTCTTTTTTTAGTGTATTTATGTTGGACATTCAACTTATTTTACCGAATATTGTTCCACACACCAACTTTGAAACCGTAACGTAAATTTGGAAGGATAGAGATAGATAGAAGTTCAGATAAATTGCAATATATCTCGGCATATTAAACTTGCAGCCAAAATACCTATTTATGATTCATAAAGTAGCGTGGAGGTTTTTTTATATTTATCGTAAATTCATATTTATCCCATGCAAAATTCAGTCAGAAAAAGAAGTTTTACTTATGTAAAGGTTTTTTTATTTTTTTATTTTTTTAAAATTACAGGTACCGGCCACAAACTTTGTCAACTATTGTATTGCTTATTTATTTAGCGACATGTTTCGAGGTAAACCTCATCTTCAGGCTAAATGGAATTACGAAAACAACTTTAAAATAAGGCCATACAGATGTTAGAAAGTCTTTTCGTGAATGCTGTGGTCATCTTTTTTCTTCTGGTGTGGCAGTCTCGTAGTGATGCGCTGGGGTTCCTCCACTTCCGTGCCTCTCTTGGTCACTGTTTACAAATTGTCACTAACATAGCAGTAACTTGGAAACACGATCACAAACAGTTCTGTAGTGCCGTTGACAAGATGGTGATCGAAATACAACTGGTTTCGATTAAACTATCGATTTGAAGATCTATGTGGTGTCAGATGTTTACATGTCTTCTGCACGTCTTGTTATCGTTGCTTGTGATCGTGTTTCCAAGTTACTGCTATGTTAGTGACAATTTGTGAACAGTGACCAGGAGAGGCACGGAAATGGAAGCACCCCAGCGCATCACTACGAGATTGCCACACCAGAAGAAAAAAAGATGACCACAGCATTCACGAAAAGACTTTGTAACATCTGTAAGGCCTTATTTTAAAGTTGTTTTTGTAATGCCAGCCGCCAGGGATTAGCCGAGCGGTCTAAGGCGCTGCAATCATGGACTGTGCGGCTGATCCCGGCAGAGGTTCGAGTCCTCCCTCGGGTATCGGTGTGTGTGTTTGTCTTTAGGATAATTTAGGTTAAGTAGTGTGTAAACTTAGGGACTGATGACCTTAGCAGTTAAGTCCCATCAGATTTCATACACATTTGAACGCATTTTGTAATGCCATTTAGCCTGAAGATGAGATTTACCTCAAAACATGTTGCTAAATAAATAAGTAATACAATAGTTGTCGAAGTTGGTGACTAGTAGTGGTAATTTAAAAAAACCGTTACATATATCTTGGGACAGTCACGGTCGAAAAATAGTCAACATGGCTTCAAAAGTTTTGCTTGCCACGTGCACTATTATGTATGACAACCAGTAAATTCTTGATAGCGTACAATCGCGATCTCACAGCATGAATAGTCCCTTGACAATTACGTGCAGGAAAAACAGTCCCAGGCAGGCTGACAATGTGGAAAATAAGGAGTGTAGTGTGTGCTGTTCTGAAACTTCCTGGCAGATTAAAACTGTGTGTCGGACCGGAACTCTGAACTGGGACCTCGGCTTGATTGGACAATGCTATTGAAATCCAGTTAGGTGACGCATTGTTTAATGCGCTAGATTTCCATAAGACAGGACGGCCAAATGCCCATTCGGCCATCCTGATTTGCGTTTTCTGTGATTTCGTTAAATCGCTTCAGTTTGTAGAGACGGTTCCTCAGACGGAGGCACGGACGATGTCCTCCCCTGTCTTTCTCCGATGCGAGCTTGTATTCCATCTCTAATGATTTCGACGTCGAAGCAACGTTAAACCATAAACGCTACTTCTTTACTAACGAGGGACCGTGCGATCGAGTGACACAGGTTCTTTTTCCAGGAAAAGCGAGACTGTTTGCTAACCTCCGGTGTCTGGAAGCTCCACAGCTTCACTACGCTAACTAGATTTCCAATTCAAAGACGACCCAGCTTGAATCGTCACTGAAATTGCGAATCATGCTGAGGTTGGGCGACTCGGTATCATTCGCCTCGCCAGAAGTGTGCCAAACATTTCTGTATATCACTTAAAAAAGCCTATAGCGGCCCCATTACTAATATAGATTAATTACTCTGCAAAATGTGTTCTCTCCCAGTGGATCTGGACTGGACGTAACTACAGAACAGTTATTTTTGTTGAGATCTTGAGTCCCCAAAACTACTTTTGATGCAGCTCTACGCTAGTTCATCGTATGCAAGCCTCTTCGTCTTTCCATAAATTCTGCAACCAGCATCCACATGAACGTACGTACTTTAGTCGAACCATGGCCTCTTTCTACCAGATCTGTGCCTTACACGTAGCAAGCTCACCCTTTGAGACGAGTCCTGTCAACAAAACTTATCTGATTCTTATGTGCTCCTTTCTTCGTCTTTGATGCGTTAGTTTACTTCCAAGCTAGCAGACTTTCTTTAATTCTCCCAATATTGACCTATTTTGATATTAACTTTATTGATATTCTGATTTTTTTGTCTTTATTTGGTTTATTCTAGACCCATATTCTGTAGTCAATAGGCTGAGCTCAACAGCTTTCTTTCACTGAGGATATTAATGTAATTAGCAAATCGTTAGCTATCCTTTCACCCTAAATACAGGAAAGATCTTTTAGGAGCATTATATACAGCTTTGATGTCCAATTTGTGTGTATCCGACATAATGTTCCACGTGATACTTGATGCTGAGAGTGTGAATCTCGATTTTGATCCCGTGAATAGTTAAAAGTACACTGACGAAAATACAACGCAACACGAAGAAGGAGATGTGTGACATAAACGAAAGCTGGTACGCACGTTTTTACATCTTAAACATGATGTCTACTCAAATTTCACGTCAGTTGCGTGAGAATGGCGCTAGTAGCACCACTATAAGTATGCAAATCAAGTTTGCTTTAAATACACTCTGTAATGGTCGTGAGCGTTAGTTGCCTTTGAGACTGGTCGTGGTGAGTTGATCTTAGTCAAGAACACCTTTGGCAATTGAATCTCAATGTAGACAAGTGTAATGTGCTGCGAATACATAGGAAGAAAGATCCCATATCATTTAGCTACAATATAGCAGGTCAGCAACTGGAAGCAGTTAATTCCATAAATTATCTGGAAGTACGCATTAGGAATGATTTAAAATTGAATGATCACATAAAGTTGATCGTTGGTAAAGCAGATGCCAGACTGAGATTCATTGGAAGAATCCTAAGGAAATGCAATCCGAAAACAAAGGAAGTAGGTTACAGTACGCTTGTTCGCCCACTGCTTGAATACTGTTCAGCAGTGTGGGATCCGTAACAGATACGGTTGATAGAAGAGATAGAGAAGATCCAACAGAGAGCAGCGCGCTTCATTACAGGATCATTTAGTAATCGCGAAAGCGTTACGGAGATGATAGATAAACTCCAGTGGAAGACTCTGCAGAAGAGACGCTAAGGAGCTCTGTACGGGCTTTTGTTGAAGTTTCGAGAACATCCCTTCACCGAGGAGTCAAGCAGTATATTGCTCCCTCCTACGTATATCTCGCGAAGAGACCATGAGGATAAAATCAGAGAGATTAGAGCCCACACAGAGGCATACCGGCAATCCTTCTTTCGACGAACAATACGAGACTGGAATAGAAGGGAGAACCGATAGGGGTACTCAAGGTACCCTCCGCCACACACCGTCAGGTGGCTTGCGGAGTATGGATGTAGATGTAGACGTAGATGTAGATGTAGATGTAGACCCTTGCCGGCCGCGGTGGCCGAGCTGTTCTAGGTGCTTCAGTCCGGAACCGCGCGACTGCTACGGTCGCTGGTTCGAATCCTGCCTTGGGCATGGATGTGTGATGTCCTTAGCTTAGTTAGGTATAAGTAGTTCTAAGTTTTAGGGGACTGACGACCTTAGATGTTAAGTCCCATAGTGCTCAGAGCCATTTGAACCATTTGAACCGAGTGCACCTTTATGCCGGCCGGAGTGGCCGAGCGGTTCTAGGCGTTGCAGTCTGGAACCGCGTGCCCGCTACAGTCGCAGGTTCGAATCCTGCCTCGGGCATGGATGTGTGTGATGTCCTTAGGTTAGTTAGGTTTAAGTAGCTCTAAGTTCTAGGGGACAGATGTCCTCAGAAGTTAAGTCCCATAGTGCTCAGAGCCATTTGAACCATTTTGAACACCTCACTGACTTTGAATGATGTCGTGTAATACGGCGATGAGAAGCTGGATGTTCCATCTTCCACTTTACATCTTCCACTTCACATGACTGCTGGCGGCGGTCAACTCGAGGATGTACGGTCCCAAGAAGACTGGTGCGGACGGACACAGGGCACTACCGAGATAAAATACCATCCTCTCGATCTACGGCTCAAGTGCATCGTACTGCATCTGCAGAAGCATTTTAAGCAGCAGTTGGCATCTCAGTGACACAAAGAACTGTTACAAATCCGTTATTTCAAGGACAGCTACGTGCCAGACGCTCTGAAGCTTGCAGCCCACCGACCCAATTCAACGCCATTTGCGACTTCAGTGGTCTCAAGCGAGAACTCACTGGAGGGCACGGTTAAGGTTGTGTTTCATGATGGAAGCTGGTTCTGCCTCGGTGTCAGTGATGGCCAAGTGTTAGTTAGAAGGAGGCCAGTTGAGGAACCGCAACCATCCTGTTTGCATGCTAGACACAATGGACCTACACGTGGAGTTACGGTCTGGAGTGCGATTTCGTAAGACAGCAGGAGCACTCACGTGTGTATCCCACGCAACCTGACTGCAAATTTGTACGTGAATCTGGTGATTCAGCTTGTTGTGCCGTCATTCATGAGCAGCATTCAAGAACGTGTTTTCCAACAGGATGACGCTCACCCACATGCCGCTGTTGTATCCCAACATGCACTACAGAGTGTTGACCTGTTGTTTTGGCCTACTCGATCGTACGGGACATCATTGGACAACTCCAGCGTCATCCACAACCAGAGTTAAACATCTCTGTACTAACCGACTAAGTGCAACAGACATGGAACTCCATCCCTCTAACTGACATCCGGCACCTGTACAAATCAACGCATTCACGGTTGCGTAATCGTATTCAACATTTTGGCGGTTACACCAGTTATTAATTAATTAATTTATTTACGTGTCAAGTTCCGTAGGACCATATTGAGGAGCAAATGTCCAAGGTCATGGAACGTGTCAGTACATGAACTTACAACATAAAAGTAATAACAGATAAAAATAAATGTTCATGAACCTGAAAGAAAATCAGTCCATAAGTTTAAGCAAACGCTATCAACAATACAATGAGAATCAGCTTAATTTTTCAAGGAGCTCCTCGACAGAATAGAAGGAGTGACCCATGAGGAAACTCTTCAATTTCGATTTGAAAACGCGTGGATTACTGATAAGATTTTTGAATTCGAGTGGCAGCTTATTGAAAATGGATGCAGCAGTATACTGCACACCTTTTTGCACAAGAGTTAAGGAAGTCCGATCCAAATGGAGGTTTGATTTCTGCCGAGTATTAGCCGAGTGAAAGCTGCTTATTGTTGGAAATAAACTAATATTGGTAACAAGAAACGACAATAAGGAATATACATATTGAGAGGCCAATGTCAAAGTACCCAGACTCGTGAACAGGGGTCGACAAGAGGTTCGTGAACTCACACCACTTATTGCCCGAACCGCCCGTTTCTGAGCCAAAAATATCCTTCTAGAATGGGAAGAACTACCCCAAAACATAATACCATATGACATAAGTGAATGAAAATAAGGAAAGTAGACTAATTTACGTGTCGAAGTATCACTCACTTTCGATACCGTTCGAATAGTGAAAATGGTAGTATTAAGTCTTTGAACAAGATCCTGAACGTGGGCTTTCCACGACAGCTTACTATCTATCTGAACACCTAGGAATTTGAACTGTTGAGTTTCACTAATCATATGCCCGTTCTGTGAGATTAAAATGTCAGGTTTTGTTGAATTGTGTGTTAGAAACTGTAAAAACTGAGTCTTACTGTGATTTAACGTTAGTTTATTTTCTACAAGCCATGAACTGAGTTCATGTACTGCACTACTTGAAACCGAGTCAATGTTGCACACAACATCCTTTACTACCAAGCTAGTGTCATCAGCAAACAGAAATATTTTAGAGTTACCCATAATACTAGAGGGAATATCATTTATATAAATAAGGAACAGGAGTGACCCCAACACTAATCCCTCGGGCACCCCCCCCCCCCCCCACTTGGCAGTACCCCACTCAGATCCCACATCACAGCCGTTATCAACATTGTGAATAATGACCTTTTGCTGCCTGTTACTTAAGTAAGAGGTGAACCAATTGTGAGCTACTCCCCTTATTCCGTAATGGTCCAACTTCTGTTCTGGAGCAATATTGTGAGATCAACACAGTCAAATGCCTTTGTTAAATCAAAAAGTACGCCAAGCGTTCGAAACTTTTTGTTTAGCCCATCCAGTACCTCACAGAGAAAAGAGAATATAGCATTTTCAGTTGTCAAACGACTTCTAAAGCCGAACTGTACATTTGATAGCAAATCGTGTGATATAAAATGATCAATTAACCTTACATACACAGCCTTTTCGATAACTTTTGCAAACACTGATGACATAGAAATAGGTCTAAAATTATCTACATTATCCCTTTCTCTCTTTTTATAAAGCGGCTTTACTACTGAGTACTTTAATCGTTCATGAAACTGACCATTCCTAAAGGAAAAATTACAAATATGGCTAAAAACAAGGCTAACATGTGCAGCACAGTACTTTAATATTCTACTAGACACTCCATCATAACCATGAGAGTCCTTAGTCTTCAGTGATTTAATTATTGCCTCAATCTCCCTCTTGTCTGTATCACAGAGGAGTATTTCAGACGTCAATCTCGGAAAGTCATTTGTTAAGAAATTTATATGATTTCCTGTTGAAACTAAATTTTTATTTAATTCACCAGCAATGCTCAGAAAATGGTTGTTAAATACTGTACATACATCTGATTTATCAGTAACAGAAATATTATTACGGCGAACTGACTTTATATCACCAACCTTGTGCTGCTGACCAGACACTTCCTTCACAACTGACCATATGGCTTTAATTTTATCCTGTGAATTAGCTATTCTATTTGCATATCATATACTTTTTGCCTTGCTAATAACGTTTTTAAGCACCTTACAATACTGTTTGTAATGGGCTACTGTAGCTTGATTGTGACTACTTCTAACATTTTGATATAATTCCCGCTTTGTTCTACATGATATCCTTATCCCACTAGTCAGCCAACCGGGCTGTCCATTACTGCTAGTACCCCGTTTAGAATGTTCTAATGGAAAGCAACTCTCAAAGAGCATGAGCAATGTGTTATGGAAAGCATTGCATTTATCATCTATATTATCGGCACTATAAACATCTTGCCACTCTTGTTCCTTGACAAGTTTTGAAAAACTCTCTATTGCTGTTGGATTAACTTTCCTACGTAGTTTGTAATTAAATACGACATTGGTTTGAGTACAAAAACCTTTTAGTGTTAAAATTTGTGCATCATGGTCTGAAAGGCCATTCACCCTTTTACTAACAGAATGCCCATCTAGTAATGAGGAATGAATAAAAATATTGTCTATGACTGTGCTACTGTTCCCCTGCACCCTAGTTGGAAAAAACACAGTTTGCATCAGATCATATGAATTTAGGAGATCTACCAACATCCTTTTTCTTACACTATCACGTACAAAATTAATATTGAAGTCACCACATATAACTACTTCCTGGTACTTCCTACAATGTGAATCAAGAACCCTCCCTAGCTTAAGCAAAAATGCTCTGAAGTCGGAGTTGGGGGACCTATAAACTACAGCAATTAGAAGTTTAGTTTCACTAAATTCAACTAATGCTGCACAACTTTCAAATATCTGTTCAGTGCAGTGTCGTGATACGTACCAGCACTTCACATTTACAATGGCTTATCTCGCGTTTACATTAACCTCTCATCTATCAATGTTAATCCCTTAGGTATTTTACCTAGAAAAGTGTCTTCGCGAAATTTCGTCACTTGCATTAACTATTTTTTGGTATTACTGTTTTTTTCCGTCACTGTCAGGTGAATAACATTAAAAGGTGTCCTATCAGTGGCTATATGCGGAACATTCATTATCATCAATGCTAGAGAGTCGCTGTATAGCCTCAGAAAGGTGAATAATCTCACGGAGTGCATATTTGCTGATCGTTGACCAGGGGAGTGTTACTTTCACCTGTCACAGGGGCTCACTTGTCTACGGACTGTCCAAAAGGGCACTAAATCGTGGTTTAAATCTCTAGAATTCTCATTTCAACCCGTGTAAAGTTGCGTAAGTTTGATAAGTGTAGTGCCAGGCCCTTGAAAGACCTCCTCACATAGCTTAATGTGCTGTGCACTAGACAGCGAAAAAGAGGTATGAGTCAGTGGCGAATCGAACCAGCCGAGCGGATGAGCGGCCATTGGTCTGTTGCACCGTACATGATGCATGCATTTTTTACGTGATTTTCGGTGGTCATTTAGGCAAATGCTGGGCTGTTCTCCAACTTCTACCTCAGAAATACAATACTGAAAGATTTAAAATTTGATAAGTAGCAGAAAAAAGTTTACGCTATTCACAGACGGATGGTGAACTTAGCTACCCTACCTTAGGTTAAATGGCGACTGTAACAGGAAGGGCATCCCTTCAAAAAGTTAAATAAAATGAGTTTGCCGAAGTAGGGAAACAGAAGATTTCGTAGGAAGAGACAGAGTGTAACAGACACCTGAAACTATTTGCAGAACTGCATTCTTGACTTTGATACTGACGTCCTGCATTAGAAATTCCAGCTGCGGTGTGTACTGTCATTGATATTGGAACCCTACTTCGGTGTCGGAACTGCGACGCACGTGAATGGCAGACTAAAGCTCATGATCAGAAACATGATCGAATTCTCAATGTCGGTGTCTAATGCATCTTCCTCTGGAAAACCCCTGACCAGTTTACTCTGCGAAGTTTGCGCGAATTGCTGACAAGAGGTGAGGCCTAAATGTAAAATGCATTCCTTCGCGTCCTACCTTCACGTTCAAGCCACGGGCCGTATACACAGATTTCATCAATTAATGATTTATACTTTCTGCTTCGAATGTCAAATGAAAGACAGAGTGAGGTTAATTTAGCCTCGGGCACATTCTTTGAAATTCTGAATATAGCAACAATAAAATAAAGGCAATAAAGTTACATCTGGTACTTGTACATAAATCATACTGCAGTTATTGATGTAGAAGGACGCTAAGGGGTAGCGGTAATTACCGGAGAGGGTGGAACGGGGATGGAGAGACAGGATTGTAGCCTATTTTTGATGATATTCAATATATATATCGAGAAATCAGCAAAGAAAAGCAAAGAGAAATTTGGACAGAGAATTGAAGTTTAGAAGGCTGAGTCGAGGTTTTCTGATACTATTTTTGTCAGAAACGAAAAAGGACAAGGAAGATCAGTATGGAAAGGATAGTAACTTCAAAAAAACGCTCTCAATACGAGACGAAAATTGAAAAAAAACCCGAGGACCATGGAATGTAGTCGATGTAAACCAGGCGATGATGAAGCTATAACAGTGGGAAGTTAGACACTAAAACTGGCCGATGAAGTTTGCTATTAAATGTTAGGCTGTTTTTCGATGTTATTCTTCTGGTGTGTAGCCTTGTACAAAAATGAAACATGGACGACAATTTTGGCAAGAATAGAAACTTTCGAATAGTGATGATATAGGAGACAGCTGAATATTTGGGGGGTGGGGGTGGGGGGGAGGGGAAGAGATTTGGGTCGGATAACCAACGAAGAGCTACTGAATCAATGTGGAGAAAAATAAATTATGGGACAGCTTGGCCAAAAGAAGCAATCGGTTGACACCATAAAGTAGTTTATTCCCAAGCTGTCCTGTAACCTGTTTAATACGCAGATCCCAATAGTCATTCAAGTCAAAGCACTAATGCTGCATGAACACTGCATACATTATTCACTACTCCCAATGACTGAAATTCTAATTATTTATGTATCACCTGTCCTCTTGGTTGAGTGAGGGACTCTTGTCATTCCGGCAGCCTTGGGACTTTTAGGGGAATTTCACTTAGGCGAACTCAATAGTCGTAAAGCTGTTTTCTACTGAAAGTCATTCTCTGCAGAGGTAGAGAGCAGAAGAGGTCAGTCTGCCGTTCCGGCCCAGCAAGAGTGTCGAGTGAGGCCAAGTAGTTTGTCATAAAATTATAAAATCGCGTCGTGAGAGAAGCTAAAAGGAATCCACTTTAGCTAAGATATGAACCTCAAAGACAGGAGTACTCACGAGCCTTCAAAGCGTGAGAGCAGCCGTTAATTCCAGACATGGCCTGCTGGAATGTTTGCTCATATTTTAGTAAGGGGTTATGTGATTGGCTCATAGTAATTATTTTGGTAACAGCGGCGAAACCTTGCGAGTGCGTATGGGTACGTTTTTTGGTTGACCATGACTGAAAATCTGTCATGTTGTGGGAGAGATTTTCTGCCTACTTACCCGCGCTATGGAATAAATAGACGTAATTGGTTAACCATGACAAAATTTGCAAGGGTAGGAGCCGGCCTCTGTGACCGAGCGGTTCTAGGCGCTTCAGTCCGGAACCGCGCGACCGCTACGGTCGCAGGATCGAATCCTGCCTCGGGCATGGATGTGTGTGATGTCCTTAGGTTAGTTAGGTTTAAGTAGTTCTAAGTTCTAGGGGACTGATGACCTCAGATGTTAAGTCCCATGGTGCTCAGAGCCATTTGAACCATTTTTTGCAAGGGTAGGAAATTGTTAAACTTGGGGTCTGCTGCGAATGACCGCAGAGTTTTCGACTCTGGCAGAAACAGCTAAGTTTCGTCGGGAAAAGTTGTAACACACTTGCATCAAGGCTCCCACAGATAACACTTGTTTTCGGGTGCGAGGCAGCAGGCTGGGTTTTAGACCTACAGAGAGGGACCTCTGGCAGAGGAGAATACAGAGGTCGAGCTGAGCTTGAAATTTTCAGCCACTACCGCAGCTGTCTTCTTAAGGGTTGTAAGCATGGGCCATCGTTACATCCACTGAGACGAAGCGAGCTTGAAGTCAGTTTATTTTTCATGAGACTTTCTTCGTCTGATTTAACTTTCAGGTCCAGCTAGTTGTACCTTCTATGTACTTAGTGAGAGTACGGGTGTTCGTTTATGCTTTTACGGAGATCTTTCTTTAAATCACAATCACTGGCCAAATTTTTCACATAGTTTTGTATCGATATTTTATGTATCACTCACCTGTGCCAAGACTACAGTCCTGATTTGCATCTTGTCCATTTGTTTAATGTTTGCACTCTGAATTCAGTCGGTAAATCTTTTTTTTGTGTGTTTCTTGCAATAAACCAGGTTCTCAGTGTTCACTTGTTTCCTTTGTAGTTCGGCTGATCCCATGATCATTATGTCCGTGTGAGGTTTGAAACATACTTTCATGCATAATTGAGCCACTCCTTGTAATTTTCATATAATAAGACGTTATTCGTTGCATTACATTGTTTCTTTTAAATTCGTATGATTTTATGGGGTGCTTACCTTTCCCACAGGTCATCCTGTATAGGATCTACAGCATCTTAGGGGAATGCAAAACAGCTCCAATGTCGCCTTACAGCATTAATGAATCGTAAATTTGATAAATGATAGAGGTGTGGGAGGTGAAAGTTGTAGAAGGAGACTACAGTTGATAGGTTTAGTAGATACTCATGCAGAGATGAAGAGGTTTGCACATGGAAGACTAGCGTGAAATGGTGCATCAAATCTTCCCATGGATAGAAGAGCACAACAACAACGACAAAATTTATGGAAGCAAGGAGTGCGCGTTAGTGATGCAGGAGCTGGGAAATATCCATAGGGGAAAGCGAAGTGGTAGGTACAATAAAGGACTTTATAGGAAGCCATGTTTTCACAAAGCAGCTGGGTGAAAACGAGTACTTTATTTGGCACTACTGGCCAGTTTCGAGCTTCTGCAGTGCTAAGCGAAGTACTTTTAACCAAAACGCCTGTCTTTATGTGGAATCTACTGTGACTTCGGTACCCCACAGAGAACAGCCGATGAGTAATGTACGAGCAGTTAGTGCGAATAGACGTCTCACATTGAAAGAATTGCATCAGATCATACCGGACGTGTCGATGACAACTCTTTATGACGTTGTCATTGTCATGTTAGGGTACAGGAAATTGTGTGCGCGCTGGGTTCCAAAACTGTTAACGGAAGAACACAAAAAGAAAAGGATGGGCTTTGCACTCGACTTCCTCACGCGCTATGCTGAAGCAGGTGATGAGCTCCTTGATCACATTGTAACAGGTGACGAGACGTGGGTTTATCACCATACACTCGAATCCAAGCAACAATCAATGTAATGGCGCCATTCGAATTCACCAAAAGCCAAGAAATGCAAAACGTCGATTTCAGCGAAGAAAATCATGGCTTCTGTTTTTTGGGACAGACAAGGCATTCTTCTGTTGGAATTTATGCCTCCTGAAATGACAATTAATGCTACTGCATGTTGGCAGACAGTGAAACGTCTTCGAACTGCAATTCAAAACAAACGCAGGGGAATGTTGACAAGTAGAAAATGGTTCAAATGGCTCTGAGCACTATGGGACTTAACTTCTGAGGTCATCAGTCCCCTAGAACTGAGAACTACTTAAACCTAACTAACCTAAGGACATCACACACATCCATGCCCGAGGCAGGATTCGAACCTGCGACCGTAGCGGTCACGCGGTTCCACACTGTAGCGCCTAGAACCGCTCGGCCGCGCTGGAGGCCTGACAAGTAGAGTCCGCTTGCTTCATGACAACACTCGGCCTCACACAGCGCTGGTAACCAAAGCACTACTCAAACAATTCAAATGGGACGTATTGGACTATCCGCCATATAGCCCGGACCTTGCGCCCACCGACTTCCATGTCTTCCGTTACCTGAAGTCACATCTTGGTGGAAAATCATTCCACGACGATGAAGAAATCAAAGATGAAGTTGAAATGTGGTTCCGACAACAGGCGGCAACCTTCTATGACTGTGGGATACAAAAGCTTGTGCACCGACTTAACAAATGTTTGGATAATGGAGGTGATTATATAAAAAAAATAACAAATGATCCAGTTAATAAGATGTAACTGACGTTTCCTAATAAATGTTCTATTTAAGGACTGCGAGCCATTGTATCTTTACTTTTCGAAATGCCCTCGTAAATCAGAGTGGGATACAGACCTGACCTCAGGGTGGGCGTCCAGCATGGCCCTCATGAGCGTGGTACCCGAGCGAGGGACGCCGCCCACGAAGATGAGCGGCATCTGGCGGTCGTACGGGAACACGCGCTGGTCGGCGCCCACCACGAACCTCTGCAACACACAGGGCACGTACTGCATGGACAAAATATCAGTTAGCGGCTATTCTCTTTATTGTCCAAGACGACTGCATCATAAACCACCAGTCAATCAGCCACCTCCTTGGAAAGAATGTTGTTTTCAGCCAACAAAACTAACATTTGCAAAGTGGAAAGAATAACAAATTGAGTGGTAGATAGGTTGCCAAATCAGACCAACACCAGACCAGGGGTTAGAGCAAGTACTTGATATCCGAACAGCAGCTCCCCTGTGCTATGTAGTCACCAAGCAATGCTACACTAGCGTCAGTGGCGTATAGGACGAAAGTGTAGGGTCAGATTCATGTCTCACCACGGAGGTAGCTCACTATGTTTCTTTCAAAGATGAGTTACGTTTTCGTAACATACTCCAATTCAATCTTAGGTAGGCGTCATTCGTTCCTATATCTGTTCATCTTAAATCGCTCCACAAAAAAACTCCCTAGATACTGCACGGTCATATCTGGTTCCAATGACCGATCGCTAACGCAGTATGTAAACAATAATGGATTTTTTCGTCTATTACTAGCTACAGGGAAAGTCGCCGTTGTCTTGCAGATAGCGTCTTTGACTGGTCATCTAAACATCCTGGGTCACTACTTAAATTATTGGTATATATTAACAGCTATGGCGGACGAAGTCTTTCGTTATGAGAAGTTACTCTTCCTACGAATGGCCTTGTTATACAGCGTGGAGAGGCTGTCAGTTTTTTGCAGCACTCTGCACAGAAAACGACACGCAGGCAGTTGGGGTACGTATATTCCGTCCCAGGGGGTAAAAGAGTGGCGACACCGAGCGAGGTGGCGCAGTGGTTAGCACACTGTACTCGTATTCGGGAGGACGACGGTTCAATCCCGCGTTCGGCCATCCTGAATTAGGTTTTCCGTGATTTCCCTAAATCGCAAATGCCGGGATGGTTCCTTTGAAGGGGCACGACCGACTTCCTTCGCCATCCTTCCCTAACCCGATTAGACCGATGATCTAGCAGTTTGTTCTCCTCCCCCAAATCAACCCAACCCAACGTAACAAGGACATCCAGCCACCCGTTAATGTAACCATACAAATCCGTTCATAACCGTGCCGACATTACTGGACGCGGGACAAAGGCACAAGAAGAAGAAGAAGAAGAAGAGGAATACACCTATTAAGTAAACTGAATATTTAAAATTTCAATTTTGTAGGGTCAGTTACGACCTTTTTCGCGGAGGGTAGACATAGCCAGATTTTTGCGTATAACAGAAGCAAGTGGGTACTAGCTAGATTTCTAAGATCCAGTGATCCACATTTACTTAAAGAAGCAGCAAAACAGCCAGCAAGTAGTGGTATTGAAACGTTTCTTTTTATGTGTAAAAAATTTTAAACCAAAAACTAAAGTAATTTATGTAAACCTACGTCAGAAACGCTGTATTTTTGTATTAATTCCGTGTATTGTCTTTGAATTGTATTTGTGTGAAATTGTAATTAATTCTTAGAAGTGAGAGAGCATACACATGTTAAAATTAGCGAAAGGGAACAATTGTATTCATCAATTGGCAAACAATGCATAAGACGCAGCGTAAGTGGCGTCAACAATCAAATCTTATGCGATCAGCAGCGCCCGAAAGGAGTGCAGCGAAGTCTCTCGAACATTTTTCCACGCAAGAGGCTTCCGGAATAGGGAGAGACTGAGGAAAAATGACAATCAAGTTGCCTTAAGTTGTCTACTTGTATAGAAACAAGTGCATCGTCCGGCTCGCTCTCTCTCGATCTCTCTGTCTCTCTCTCTTTCTCCTGAGGCCCACCCTCTATTGATTGATGTCTCCGCTCTTGTCGATCGCTCTCTTAATGGTCGCTCTCTCGAATCATTATGTAACAGGGAGCTGTACTCGAAAGATATTTTCAAGAAGTTTAAAGTATTTATCTACGTAAAAGTATCGTAAATATATCAATAATTGTTATTGTTTACCAATGTTTCATTTCAACAACATTAACCTTCCCTGCCGACATTGCTATGTTTCAGCTAGGAGAACTGCAACCGACATATCGTTTTCTCGCCGCTGCCGAACATAACTGATGTTCGAATTCGTAGCAGCCACTCGTGCGTCCCTGAGATCTGTTAAGCCGACCCGTAAACACAGTTTCCGGGCAGTACTTCGGTGCATAACGCGTGATATTAATGATGGGCATACGGCCAACAAACGATGTGTGCGGTCAGTCCACTGCGTGGTATCAAAGCAGGTTAGAAAAAATTTTATTAATTTTCTCTCTCGTAACAGTAAATTTATCAGGGCCATGTGATAATTTAAATTTATCTTTTTCTTCTTTCTTGGCTACTTATTCAAATAAACTTCAAAAAATGGTTCAAACGGCTCTGAGCACTATGGGACTTAACATCGGAGGTCACCAGTCCCCTAGAACTTAGAACTACTTAAACCTAACTAACCTAAGGAATCACACACATCCATGCCTGAGGCAGGATTCGAACCTGCGACCGTAGTGGTCACGCGGTTGCAGACTCAAGCGCCTAGAACGGCTCGGCCACTCCAGCCGGCAAATAAACTTCACTTCGATTAATTTACTCTTATCGAAATTTATTTTTTTCAATTACCACTAAAAAGCGGCACAAAAAATAGAGGAAACTCTTATAATTTCTAGGAAGTTAGAAGAAATATGAGCAGTTCTGGACTTTGATTAAGATTTTTCTCCTACCGCCCGTAATCCCAGACCTCGCAATATTTGGTAAAAGAAACGCTGAAAGGATAACACGTGCCAAACAACTTTTATCACAAAACTGTTATTTTTCAACGAGTGTTCTCTGTATTTATACAGTTAAGGATGAATGATATTGTAACTAGCTGTGTTAAAAAACTGTGACTATTGAAGAATTTAGAAACATTTATGCGTGGATAGGCAATAGAATGCAATAAAAAGTTCATTTTCCCTAAATTGTGTTTTTATAATTTTTTAAAAGACTGATTAATAGGCTATTCAACTTTATTGTAGTATTCTAAGTCGTCTGTTTGTTTCTGTATCCAAAGTGACATTAACCTTAAAAACGGAGCGAAAATCTGGAAGCGATAGTTGCTAGATTTATAAACGTCAGTAGGTGGAAAAAATGGAGCCATGTGGAAGTAAGTCAGATGCTTATCCATTTTCTGCAGTTAGGTAACCTCCGACAATGGAAAATTCTATCAGACCAAAAAACTTCAGGGTGTTTCAAAAAAATTCGTCCACTTTCACAAAGCATATCTTCCACACTAACAACGACAAAAATTGGGGTGAATATTAACTTATACACAGAACAGAAGTAATAGCCAACAGCAGCGGAATTTAATGGAATAATTATTAAAAGTAAAGTAGCGTTGTATAATTTGTTTGTGGAATGGTTCCTAGATGGTTTTATTATGGGACTCATAGTGAAGTATTGAACTTTGAACAAGTCAACTGAATATGAGTTCTCGTACAGGGCAATGGACTTCCGGGAGAAAAGTCAACTGGTGATCTGTCGTACCGATGGTCACTGTTTAACTGATCGATTGGGTCTGTTAAGAGGAATATCTTCTGAATAGGTTTAAGGAGTCATTTGGAGGATTTTGCTATGTCGAAAGTTAACACTGACTACCAGTCGTTGTTCTGTCGTTTCGTGAATTCCGATCGTCGTGCCGCGCGGAGTGGCCGCGCGGTTCGAGGCGCCACGTCACGGATTGCGCGGCCCCTCCCGCCAGAGGTTCGAGTCCTCCCTCAGGCATGGGTGTGTGTGTGTTGTTCTTAGCATTGGTTAGTTTAAGTAGTGTGTAAGTCTAGGGACCGATGACCCCAGCAGTTTGGTCCCTTAAGAATTCACACACATTTGAACACTTTTCCGATGGTTGTTATTAAGTCAAGATTAATGGAAAATTGTAGTTGATTGTAAGTTTCACGAACTTTAAGAATTGAGAGTTTATTAGGACGTGGAGTAAGTGCTATGCCTGGGCCAGTCATTGATAACTGGCACGCAGGTTGATCTATAATCAGTAGTGGTACTGACTGGTTCTGTGCACATTAAATAGTGATCTTGTTTGCGCACTCCACGGTGAGTGATTGCGACGTTAGTGACTGTATTGGCACGCGTTGAGATAATAGTATGATTGCCGTAATTGTGCATAGGTGAATTTAGGATTCTTATTGAACAGAGAACTCAGATTCATTGAGTTAATTTACAAAAACAGAGAACTCAAACTTATTGAACTAACTGAGAAACAAACACCAGTATTTGTGACAGTGGAATTTTGAAATTAATGGTCGCTCAGCGGAAGTTGCCCGAACTTGGTGAGATTTTCACAGTAATAGGTAAATGGTACTCCACTGTAAATGTTCGAACAAACACGTGACAAAGCTACTATTACTCAACTTCAAGCGTCGAGTTTCCATTTAAATTAGAGCACGAGAATGGGTCTGCATAGAGCCGACACTGGAAGGGTCTAAATTCTGGAGTGAAGTACACACTGTGCACCTCTGTAATTTATTCCTTGGACCTTCTGAAGCGACAGTTTCATTATTCTTTGTTCGTTCGATTATTCCTTCGTTTATGGAGTTTGATATTTTACCTTGAATTCTGTATTGCAATTCACAGCTTTGTGAAGGTTATAATTTCATCTATATGTGGAAGAAGATTATGCAGGATCGCTACAGAGTGTTGACACCGCAAAAAAAAAAAAAAAAAAAAAAAAAAAAAAAAAAAAAAAAAAAAAAAAAAGGAACGGAAACGTACAAAGAGATATGCGCAAACTATATTATCAGGGAAAGAGACCACATGGAAGCGCGCTATCCACATACAAATCATGTTACTACAAGTGGCAATGGAGGAGCAAAATACCTCAGCAGTGAGCCCACGTATGACGATTGACGGCCGATGTGCAACGACAGACAAGCTGCAAATGAAAGTGCGCACGGCACAGTTCCTGTCGGACAAACCAAAGCTATGATTAGCGATGCTCGAGTTAGCATTCGAGCAAAACGAGTGGATGAACGCACTAAGTTTTCCGTGGCAGTGAAAACGTTAGTCGCGAGAGCGGCTGCAGTTGACAGGCATGTCATAAACTGGCCCACGACAGGTCAGCAATATACGTGTTTAAAACTTTATTAATTAGCAGAACGCGTAAACTACTAAATCTGCGTATGTAGCAGTTGTTGAAGAGGGCAGAAATAAGAGACAGGACACTTTCCGAGCATTGGCAACACCTGCGAGATATCGTCTGCGAAATGGACTTCTCAGAGACGGTGCTGAGTCACGCACAGTAGGAACAGTTGCTGGGAGTGGCCAAGGCAGCGGTGGTGATTTGCGAACAACAGGATATCCAAGTGTTAACAACGGTGGCTGACAAACTTAACGCAAGCTAGACAATATGCGAGCAGCACGTGTAACAATGATAGCAGATAGCTGTGCGCAACAACAGACACCACACGTACCTGAAGGCCAGCAGGCGTATCTGACAAAACAACTGCAAGAGCTTACTACATTATAAAGATAAGTGTCTCAGTTGTTGGAGAGCAAGAGGAACTCTTCTGTGTGAAAGGTAAGAAAGAACGATATCAGCGAAGTTAGCCACAAGAGCAGGTGTGTTGGTATTACCGGCGGTTCGGTGATAGAGCGGCAAAACGAACATTAGCATATGTGTACCGAAATGGCAGCAGTAACTGACAATAGCCGCGGCAGTCCGCGACAAGAGGGCTTTCAGCGAGGAGATGAGCACACCATGGGACAGAGTATGGTGAGTAATTTACCCACCTTACTTACTTCACTACAGAGATTATATGCCAAGGATGTGAAAGCGGGCAGCTGTTATCTAATCGACTCAGGATCACATCTTAGTGCACTGTTTTTCAGGGACTGTGAGACCGCAGCCGCATCTGCCCGAACGCACCTGACAGCAGCAAATAAGTCACCAATAAATACTTACAGAGTTTGTAATTTGAAGGTAGATTTGATGTTTCGATATAGTTTCAATCGGATTTTCTGGTGCCAGAGCTATCAGAAACCATATTAGATGCGGTTTTCTTGTGCCACATGAATATTTAAGGTACTATTAATAAGTCACAGATAAAGAAAGGCTGCAAAGTAGTCATGGATACCCTTGGACGTAGTACATGTCCCACCACGGACTGCATGCACAATGGGTTCGCGGAGGGCGAAAAAAGCAGAATAATGGCACTTATATCGAATGTGTTGCACAAAACAGTGCAGCACATTCTTACTATGCCCCGTAAAAAAAAAAAAAATGGTTCAAATGGCTCTGAGCACTATGGGACTCAACATCTTAGGTCATAAGTCCCCTAGAACTTAGAACTACTTAAACCTAACTAACCTAAGGACATCACACACACCCATGCCCGAGGCAGGATTCGAACCTGCGACCGTAGCAGCCTCGCGGTTCCGGACTGC
This sequence comes from Schistocerca piceifrons, assembly GCF_021461385.2. Taxonomy (NCBI): domain Eukaryota; kingdom Metazoa; phylum Arthropoda; class Insecta; order Orthoptera; family Acrididae; genus Schistocerca; species Schistocerca piceifrons. Next base: position 182,336,191 of record NC_060138.1, on the reverse strand, counting down.
AGCGCCAGAACCGCACGGCCACCGCGGCTGGCTATGCCCAGTCAGACAGTATTACAACGACCTCGAAGATTAACCTTACATCGTTTTGTAGTGGACAAAACTGAATTCTTGGTTTTGCTTAAAGCAGGGATGATATGTCGATCTGACAGTTCATAAGCGTCGCTCTTGGACAGTGAAAAAGAAAGACAATGTGAGGAGGGCTTGTGGTAACTACCAGGTGCTAAATTCCCATGCAATCCCATATCGTCACCTAGTGCCCAACATCAGGGATTTCACCAAAGAACTGGAAGAAGCAACGGTATTTAGTGTCAGCCACCGCAAAAAAGCATACCTCCAGACACTAGTCGCAGAAGGAGACACACTGAAGACAGCCATTCGGGTTATTTGATTATATCCGGATGCCATTTAGCCTCAAGAACGAGACGCAGACAGAGGTTAGTAGACGAGGTGCTAAGAGCGTTGCAGTGTTGTTCTGCTTATTTGGATGACATCTTTATGTTCTCGGATTCAAAGTAACGCCATGAAGAGCACCTCAAGGGCCGTTTTTGAGCGAATTAACAAATTCAATACTGCGGACAGCGAGTCAAAATGCACACTTTGACAACAGCAAGTGACATTCTGCGGCATGTGGTGCCGGCAGATGGAGTGCCTCCTCTTAGAGGCAAGATAGCAAAGTCTGAATACATAATGTCACCAATGAATTACTGACAGCTTGGAGGGTTTATACCAGCGGTAAATTTCTACCGTTAACATCTGCCAAGAGAGGGTGATCTCCAAGCGGCGCTGAAAGCAGCACTAGCAGGAAAGAATACGAGTGGCCAACGGCACCTACAGTCGACCACAGAAATGCAGAAAGTGCTCAAGCAGGTGAAGACAGATTTACAAAATACACTTTTGCTAGCACATCCTGTATCACCCACTCCGTTGTCTATAGTGGCTGACACCAGTCAACAAGCATTAGGGGCAGCACTCAATCAATACGCAAATGATCACCGATTATTAAGAACTGGCAGCAACACAGGCCACAGACCAACAACTATGGCACTATCGGGCAGCAGCGTCGGCAGACACGGGCAGCAGGGGAAGCCGTCAGCATTTGATGCGAGGTACCAAGACGCAATCCTAGACCTTCCGTTCCTGAGGAATTACTGAATATTGTCTTTGGTAATGTTTATGGATTAGCCCTCCCCTGACGCAAAAGGCAGCGTGAAATTTATAACGGACTGCTTTGTGTAGCTAAGCGTTAAGAGGGGTTCCCGCAGGTGTGAAATGAAGTAGCTGTCGTGACAGAGATATAAGGCTGGTCGGCTTTACAGACCAGTAAGAGGCATCACGCAGTCTACGAAACGATTCATGCATGTCCACATGGACAACGTGGGACCACTGCCGCTTTCGGAAGTGTATCATTATTTATTGATGGTAGTGGACCGGTATACGGGATGGGCAGAAGCGGTGCAACTTGCAGATATATAGGTGGAAACAGTGACTTGAGCATTCTCATCTACAAGGATCGCGTGCTTCGGATGACGATTGCGTGTGGCCAACAATCAAGACCGCCAGTCTGAATCGTCGTTATTTTTGGAACTAGCCAAACTGTGCGGATTCAGATATCACTGCTTACCATCCGGCGATAAACGGCATGTCGAGAGGTCACGTAGGACTTTAAAGACTGCTCTGATGCGCTACGAAGAGACCTAGGTCTCTTCATTGGCGTTGGTGTTGTATGGTGTCTGGACCGCTTGTAAAACAGAATTCGAAGCTTTCACGGCTGATTTAGTTTATAGGGAAGCACTAAGACTGCCGACCGAGTTTTTTGCTGTACTACCGGAAGAAGCTACAAGCAACGTGCCATACGTTGTGCAGCAGGTGCGTGAACATATGGCTAAGCTCCGATCAACACAGGGTTCTGGGTATACGATAGGCAAACCGTTCGCACACAAAGAACTAGGTTATTGCTCATATGTATGGTTACGCACGTACGCAGTTGGACCACCGTTGCAATCACCGTATTCCGGTCCGCATGAAGTATTGACAAGAGGCGAGCATACAATACAGATAGAAAGCAATAGAAAACAGCAAACTGTTTCACTAGACAGAGTGAAAGCAAGAGAAATGTTGCTGCCGGAGGACGACACCGAGCATGACCAACAACATAAGGTGGTACCCGCACAGCCGCAAGGACAAGGAGGCGTGCTTGCACAAGATGACAGCCCGCCACTTCCAGCAGAGGGAGAAGACACCGACTCCGGCGAGATATTCTAGGGTGAGCTGACGAATAACTTACAAGTTCCCACACGTCCCCGGAGCTCCGCTGTACCGCGAGGGGCTGTGTAGGAGTTGCCGTCACGTGAGTAAAGCGCACACAGTGCATGTCGGCAGTTTATTCACTTCTGAGGTGACATTTCCATTATTCATTGAGAGATCGATTATTCCTTCGTTTATAGAGTTTAACGTTTGGCCTTGAATTCTATATTATAATTACAGAAACAGATGTAATGGCTTCCTGAGGCTTGTCATTTCATCTGTATGCGGAGTAAGACTAAGCAGGATCACTGTAGGCTTCTTGTTTCTTGTTTTGAATTACTGTCATTTCATGTGATGTTTACTTTTGCTGGGTCTCGTTCACTCGTATCATCGTCGTGCAACTGAAACAAAGAGCTCAATCAGGCTACGGTGATAAAAACAAATTTGAGTCCATGCAATTCGATTGGAAATAACTGCAACTTCCTGTTAACGTTAACTGCAGTCCTCAGGAGAAGAAATAGTCCGATACTCCTTTACAGGAACAAAGTATTAAACAAATATCTAAAGAAGGCAGAAATCACAGTATATAAATATGGTTGAGCTAATCCATCCAGTCAAGAGGATACTTCATCCAATATATTTCAGTGTCAGAATCAGAAGCATGTACCATAAGTAAACATCTTTCGTCCTTTTTGGACCCACACACAGTTGGTGAAACCAAGTGGTACATTTCTGGCACTTTATCCAAATAAGCTGCCTACAACACTTGTTTCTGCTTGTTTCATATCTTCCTGGGACCATGAACCACTTGAATTTTCCCCTCTTTGTATGTTCTGATCATCTGAAAACGAACCAAGAAAATGTGTTCTCTAGAATTTCCCGGTAAAAATCAATTACACTAATAATTTGATTGGGAGAAAATCGGGCCTTTGTAGGAAAAGCCAGCAACATATGTTGATACACACTATGTAACCTGTGTTCTTATACAAGTAACACGAAGAGTTTAAAATTTCATATTATTGTGCATGGTACACCTTAATTTCTTAGGTGGTATCCTTTAATTAGGGCAAATATCCATCAAGCTTGGCTTATCTATAAAGCTTCTTCTTCTGTCCTGTCAATAACGTAACAAGAAACAACCTTACTAAAATCACATGCTGTGTCAAAGAGACACTGGCACACACTGAAGGCGAAACGACCTTGACTCTGTGAGGAACTAGCGCACTGTTGCTATATTTCCTATTTCAGGTGGATTAGCCCCGTGCACGTTTTCATGTATAGTTATCAGTACGTTACTACAATTAAAAAACTGTGTTGGGATGGCATAATGTCGTGTTGTATATACAGGGTATACTATCGGAAAATACGCACTCGCCAGATAAACGAGATCACTTTGCTAAAAGTGCCTGTCCTACAGTCTCTGATTTTGGGACACAGCAGTAGGGCAACAACAGTCGCATATTATTACAGCACAATTCAAAATACTCTTATGCTGATGGTACTCCGTCCTGATAAAAAATTTCGACGTCTTGTTGAAGAATCTAGATCTACGACCCTGTAGCTTTGCTAGGACTGGTAACTAATAAAACGATGTGAATTTGATCATGTAGGATCAGTTGGTTGCTACCTAACAACCAGAGGGCTAGTACTTACATTTATATACGGCTTATTTGTACGATAGTCGTTCGGTCATTCACTCTTGTTTCAGACCCTTATAGAAGCATGGATCTTCCGTCAAGCACATTAGTCTACCTTAGACAATTAGTGAAAATTCTCATGTAGAATGTAAGTTAATGACTGGATTAATAAAATGAAGGAGATATTAGAGTAATGGTTTCTCAATATAGTGATGTGACCTAACCACAGGATTAAAGTTCACCATCACTTTATTCAAATCAATCACGATGTTACTTCAAACGGTGGCCTTACACAGGATGACATTCAAAGACGGTGGGAAATCAGTTGATTGACTTAGCAGGGCAGCGTGAGCTTTTACGAACAGTAACATATGGAAACCAATGGTATTGTGCAGTGCACCAAATCGATCAAACTGATTTAAATTCCAAAAGTTCAGTAAGTTCGTTCAATATTATGTGCCATAACAATTCCACATTGGCAGAAGTTCAGTCACTGACAGCTACACTAGGATTCATTGTTCAGAATACACTGCTCAAACGAATAAGGGAAACGTAACTTCGGGCGTCTGCTGTATTCCATTGAGCAGTAATTGTGAACTTGATAGGCCAAATTACACCTTTATCCTTGATAAATTTAGTATATAAGAAAACATCATTGCATCCTCATTCATTTACACAACAAGAACTGAAGTATAAGACAGGTGTCGGAAACAAATATGAAAAAATCATTCATTCCATCATCCCGGGTGCTTTCCATTGGACTTTGAGAGCTAAAGTAACGTGTAGGCCCTCAGTGAGCGCTTTACCACCTCCTGCTGCCTGTGTGTCATGCTCTGTATAAGTCTACGGAGCTCGCCATGTGGTATCCATTCCCTTCCTTCAATGTGAGCCCTTAAGAGTTCTTAGAGAGTCTTTGGTGAAAGACGACGAACACGAGGTCGTCTGTTAAGCATGTCCCGCACATTCACGATGTGGTTTAGGTCGGGAATCAGCGCTAGCTATTCCATTACTTCGATGTCCAGGTTACGCAAGACGTCCTGGCACTATGGGCCGTGCGAAGGAATTCAAGGCCTTCACCATATGCAGCAGCCACCACACGGTCCAACAGGATCTGTTCGATATACGTCTAGGCAGTAAGACAACCATGGACAAGATCCGTACAGCTGTCAGGACTGATGCCTCCGCACAACCATCACACAACTTCGGCAGGATCTGTCAGTTTTCCGGACAGCATTTAGGAGGTACTGCTCACCATGGCTCAGATGACCATCACCTTACGTCAGAGGAAATCTCGACTCGTCTGTGAGTAACACGTTTCGTCAACGGTGAAGTTCCCAGCTGACTTCGAAACGTCAAAACTGAAGGCGCAGTGTGAGATGATGTATTTTTAAGAGATGAGCTCGGAGAGGACGTCTAGCTAGTGAGATCTTTTCTCGTAATGTGTTGCTTACAGTGTGATCGGACCTAGCGACTCCCGTGAGTCTTCTAAGGTCATCTTACTGTGCTCTGGTAGTAGCAGTATGAAGTCGCAACACAAAGATGGCCAGATATCGGTCTCCACGTGGGGGCTGTAACATGTAGGCGACCTTGTGCAACTCGGCCTGTTTACTTATCTGTCTCCCTGTTGCGTGTCCACAGCCTGCGGATGGCAGATGGAAAGATACCGGCAGCAGCAGAACCATGGCAGAAAGTCCATCCTTTTTTAATAAAGCACAGTGCCCTTGCAACTTGCGCAGCATTAAGAAGTCGCATTACAAGAGCTCGGTTGAGTACAGCATCCACAAACGACAACTGCCATCTGTGTATCTCATCAGAAAACACTGGGCATCGGTACTCACCTCCTTAAAAGGGGTCACATGATACTGTAATGCATAACATAGTCGATAGACGGCGAATGACTTTAGTTGTTGCATACATTGTAAACGAAGACCTGAGGCAATGCAATAAGACCACAGTTACAGACTGCATCAAAATATTTTTAACGTATAGGACTTGGACACAAGCAAAATATTTCGAAGTCAGGCACTGCTACACCGGTATATCCCTAAGTCTCGAACAGGTTTTCCAACTAACACAGTCACTTGGTTCACCGGCCGCGAAAACCTTACCAAAGCCTTACCTACCAAGACACGGACATGGAAAGATCCAAAAAAGGCTCCGCCCATCCATTTAAAATCTGCATCATGTGACCAACCACTAGAGTCAAGAGAGCAACATATAGCTACACCACCATTCTTACGATTGCACATTTTACATGATTTATACGTCGAACATACATTACGTATCCAGGATGGTTATAATTAAATTTTCGCAACTTGTGATGGCCCCCAGGAAAAAAACGTCATCGTAGGATTATGAAACTTTGTGGAAACATTTGAAGGGCTTATTTCAATAGTGGCACAAGCCCATTACCTCCACTTTTCTGCCTAAAATGCTTCTAAAATTGATGATCCAAAGAAACAGAACGAAAGGTTTATATCTAGCAAGAAGCCATATGCTTGAATATTTCTGGTATCTCAACTGCAGATTTTTCAGCGCTCATTTATCTTTAGGATTCTGTATCTCACAATGAGCAAAGATGGACTTGTACCACTACTGAAATAAGCCCTTCATTTGTAAGGAGATGCGGAAGAGAAATAACGAATAAACCGTAGAAAGAAACACATTTTAATTTTGGCATAAGAGGCTGCTATTTGTTAATTGCGTAAAATGTTCCAGGTTACAAACGTTGCTCAATGCGACGACCTTCTGCATACATGACAACCTGAAACCACTCCAAAGACTGGTCTTCTGGAGTCCGAAACAACGGGGGACCATTGTATATTCAGCTGTCGTCACAGGGCTCGTGTACTGCTTGAAGATTACACGATGCTTCCTGCATTCTAAGCCATGGTAACAGTAATTTCTTTAACAATTTGTGACGTTTGGCCGACAGCCTCTCCCAGGAGTTTTCAACTTGGCAGTTAACTCTGATGCATGTCTGTCGATACGTCCCTAGTATCGACGCGTATCAGAGAAGTTTGCCCGCGGCGGCCAGGAAACTGACCGTGGTTATAGCATCAGTGAGTGGCGCGAACAATAGTTAGTTGGCGATTGGCAGTGGAAGCAGCTGCGTGTGTGAGCGACAAGCAGAAGGACACGCCGATTTGAAGTACAACACGCTGGCGATTGGGGCTTGGTGTGCGAAGCGACAGCGTGCAAGCGGCGATGGGCGTCACAGTCGCGAAGTGCTATTTTGTTGACGCGGCAGGACCCTGGCACAACCTGCTACGAGCCGAGGAAAGTGGGTGATATACTAAGCTACGCGTCTTTCACTCTCCATCTGAAAGCTGATTACAAGGTTCGGAGACCTCCCACGATTTTTCGTTGATTTGTTTCCTTGATTGTGGTTTGGTAACTCTCACAGTGTTTATTGTCCTAAAATTTTATTTGAAAAGCCAGTAAATAACCATATCGGATAGTGAGTAACAGTCACAGTGTGTTAGCGCACGTATCTGTATTTCAACATTTTTTGCAAGTTAAAGAATAGATGTCACAGGGTGAATTTCATTTGAATGGCCAGTATAAGTTTATATATATTGAGAGTAACTGCCACAGTCTGTTAATGCACTTGAACATTAATTTCAAGTTATAGTATAAATGCCACAGTTTGTCAATGGCGCCGGTCGGAGTGGCCGAGCGGTTCTAGGCGCTACAGTCTGGAACAGCGCGACCGCTACGGTCGCAGGTTCGAATTCTGCTTCGGGCATGGATGTGTGTGATGTCCTTAGGTTAGTTAGGTTTAAGTAGTTCTAAGTTCTAGGGGAGTGATGACCTCAGATGTTAAGTCCCATAGTGCTCAGAGCCATTTGAACCATTTTGAACCAGCCATCATAAACAGAACGTCAAAAAACTAGTAAGGTCGTGTCTTAATTCAGCTTGCCGATGCAGTACTATGCTCCTCAAATAGTCATCTTACAAATATACAAATTCCCATTAAATAAACATAAAATTTAGGAAAACACGACATATTATTCAAGCTTATGATAATCTGTTGTCAATATGTGGAGAAACCTTGTTCTTCACTACGGTTTAAAATAACAATAAAATTGTCTATAACAATGTGTGTGTTTGTTCAACAACAACATAAATATAGTCGTTTAACAGCTGCCTTCAATATCTAACCAACTGTTGTCGTGTATATAAGTACCATCTCTGTAATATTTGTTGTTTTATAATAATTTTACATTATATTATTAATAACTGTAACGCGAGAATGGCTCGCTACCAGCGCCTGAAACATTTCGTGTGAGCTTGGCCGTGTTACAAGGTGGATGAAGCAGAGTAGAACAGCGAACATACGTGAAAATTGCCTTTCTCGCTGGCTGAAATGCTACTCAGTGTCATGCGGAACTACGAGCAGCTGTGGGTGATAGTGTGTCGCCCACTAAGGTCACACTCATTCTGGCGCCTGACAGCCGCGGTATCCTGGAGCGTCACCATGTTAGCTAAGGCCGAACTGCCAACGCCAAATACTAATGTAACTTTCTGCTGTATCACCTGTGATGTAAATTTCGGCGAAAACGTCCGCCTCTGCTGGATAATGCAGTCATACTCCGCTACAACCCACACTGCTGGCGTCATCAATTATTGTGTACAGCAGTGGGGTTGGGAAATCTCCCCCCCCTCCCCCCCCTGTCCCTTATCCGAGACCAGACCACCGTCCATGCGATTTCGATCTCAGTATGCATCTGAAGAAACCAGCTGTGTGTATGCACTGGTAGTCTATTTTGGAGGACAGTAGATGATTCTGAATCATTTTTGTTCCATTTGTATTGTTGCACAATAAATTTACACAAAGTTCCAGTTCGTCTCTTTCATTTCAGCCTTTTCCGTGACCTCCTGTACTGAAACTCTATTTTATGTAGGCGCTCAGATATATACTGCCAAACTGCTTCAGAATACCTACGTCGTCGCGTTAAGATATGCCATAGCTGCCATGACTTAGGGAATGACCCTCGTAAATATGCACTACTGGCCATTAAAGTTGCTACACCACGAAGATGACGTGCTACAGGCGCGAAATTTAACCGATAGGAAGAAGATGCTGTGACATGTAAATGATTAGCTTTTCAGAACATTCACACAAGGTTGGCGCCTGTGGCGACAGCTACAACGTGCTGACATGACGAAAGTTTCCAACCGATTTCTCATACGCAAACAGGAGTTGACCGGCATTGCCTGGTGAAACGTTGCTGCGATGCCTCTTGAATGGAGGAGAAATGCGTACCATCACGTTTCCGACTTTGATAAAGGGCTGATTGTAGCCTATCGCGATTGCGGTTTATCGTATCGCGACATTGCTGCTCGCGTTGGTCGAGATCCAATGACTGTTAGCAGAATATGGAATCGGTGAGTTCAGGAGGATAGTACGGAACGCCGTGGATCCCAACGACCTCGTATGACTAGTAGTCGAGATGACAGGCTCTTATCCGCATGGCTGTAACGGATCGTGCAGCCACGACTCGATCCCTGAGTCAGCAGATGGGGACGTTTGCAAGAAAACAACCATCTGCACGAACAGTTCGACGACGTTTCCAGCAGCAAGGCCTATCAGCTCGGAGACCATGGCTGCGGTTACCCTTGACGCTGCATCACAGACAGGAGCGCCTGCGATGGTGTACTCAACGACAAACCTGGGTGCACGAATGGCAAAACGTCATTTTTTCGGATGAATCCAGGTTCTGTTTACAGCATCATGATGGACGCATGCATGTTTGGCGACACCGCGCTGAACGCACATTGGTAGCGTCTATTCGTCATCGCCATACTGGCGTATCACCCGGCGTGATGGTATGAGGTGCCATTGGTTACACGTCTCGGTCACCTCTTGTTCACACTGACGGCACTTTGAAGAATGGACGTTACATTTCAGATTTTTTACGACCCGTAGCTCTGCCCTTCATTCGATCCCTGCGAAACCCTACATTTCAGCAGGATAATGCACGACCGCATGTTGCAGGTCCTGTACGGGCTTTTCTGGATACATAAAATGTTCGACTGCTGCCCAGGCCAGCACATTCTCCAGATCTCTCACCAATTGAAAACGTCTGTCAATGGTGGCCGAGCAACTGGCTCGTCACAATCCAGTCACTACTCTTGATGAACTGTCGTATCGTGTTGAAGCTTCATGGGCAGCTGTACCTGTACACGCCATCGAAACTCAATGCCCAGGCGTATCAAGGTCGTTATTACGGCCAGAGGTGGTTGTTCAGGGTACTGATTTCTCAGGATCTATGCACCAAAATCGCGTGAAAATGTAATCACAAATCAATTCTAGTATAATATATTTGTCCAATGAATACCCGTTTATCATTTGCATTTCTTCATGTTTGTCTCTTTAGTCCAGTTTCAACATAGTCATTAGATTTTCTGTAGCATTTCGGAAAACGGTTTTTGAATTTTTACTGAATATTAGAAGTTTTAGTTTTCGCACAGTTAGAACAGGGACACATTGCGTGGTGTCCATAAGCATGCGTCGGTACCGTTTACTCCATCGCCACGGAGATTCCAAGTAACCAGTGCCCAGTGAACCACCTGACATATATATTCCACACACCTTTTCGCGTCTCGCGACGGTAACTCGGAACGCTGCCTACTTTACCTGACACGGCCACTTCTCGGCAACTTGCCAGCCACATGACGCCCAACCAAACCCGCCTGCCGTTGCACGGTACATTTCATAGCGGACACACTACTTGTAACGTCACAGCCCCGCCTCCAACCGTTTGAATCAGCAACTTAGAACTAAATAAAATTCTTCTTTCGACGTGGAAGTTAAAAATCACCCCACGATTGTGTCTTTATTCGTGTAGAAAACGTACTTTTGAAATCGGACGACTCTTCCTGAAACACCGTGAACTTCGCAGTCAGCACAACTCGAGTGAACGCCCATATTCCACATGCTGCAAACTAAGTTTCGCACACGATCAGCATGCTGTTACAAGAAAGCGTATACAAACAACACACATTTTGCTCTCTCCCCAGGCAGATTATCGAGTGTTAGAGTCGGACTCAATTTTGGTATTAGTAGATATTCTGGTGTTGAGTAGCAGGACCGCGGAATTCAGTTTTCGTGATTGCCAGTTAACTATTCTGTCAGAGGCCACCGACTGGTCTTCACAGAATACAGGCAAAAGTTGTATCCATCCTGACGCCCAGCGTGGTTTTTAATTAATGCGAACTGTTACAACTGTCTGACAGTGCAATAAAAATCCGATATATGTTTCCGTGGAATACCTCTACTAATTGCACCAATTTCAAAATTTCGTTATTGTTCACACAATAGTCATACTATGCTGCAAAGGTTGTGGGTGTGTCCGCGTTCATGGTGCCGTGTATCGTCTGCCACCACTTTCAGTTACGCTGCAGACGAGCATGTGTCATTATAATTTACATGGTAGAAGAAAGTTTCCAATATCCGCCTGCGTACAAGGGCAATAGAGAATTGCATTTACGATATATCAAATAAAGGGCCTTTGTCTCATGTAACCACTATGTGGACTTAGTACACTGTACAAAAAAAGAAATTGTGACAATATTTTATGTCCTTCTCTGAGTAATTTGTATATTTAATTACTGAAGGAAATTTTTTCTTGAGTGAGGGAGTAATTACTGGACTGATTTGGGGTAAGAGACCAAACAGCGAGCCCATTGGACTAGGGAAGGATGGGGAAGGATGTCGGCCGTGCCCTGTCAAAGGAACCATCCCGGCATTCGCCTGAAGCGATTTAGGGAAATCACGGAAAACCTAAATCAGGGTGGCTGGATGCGGGATTGAACCGTCGTCTTCCTGAATGCGAGTCCAGTGTGCTAACCACTGCGCCACCTCGCTCGGTGATGGTGTAATTAAATTTAACTTTGCTTCCCATCACAAATAGATACTTTTGCCATTCACATTTAACGTTATATGAAATAACATGAAAAATATAGTGAAATGCAGAGCAACGTTTTCACAATCATTATCATTAGTCGTTTTACTCATTGTTGAGTGTTGTGACCCCATTTCCTCAGTCATTCTTACCTAGTTGAAACTTCAGACAGATGTTTCCCCATCCACAGCGATGTGAAGAGGCAGGATGGTAATCTTCTTCGCCTGGTCCAACCATCTGTTTGCTGCTCTCTCACGTGGTCTTCTGTCCTCAGTTTTCCCCTGCGCTATAGTCTTCTCTAAATTATCCCCTTTTCTTCTCAAGATGTGCCCAAGGAACTGAAGGTATCTTTAGCTGACACGAGAGGATAACCTCATTGCGATTTTAAGTTCTATTTTTGAAACACCGCTCAGAAAGGCAGCGCGGTTAGAGGCGTCATGTCACGGATTTCACGGCCCCTCCGCCTGAGGCTCGAGTCCTCCCTCGGGCATGAGCATGTGTGTTGTTCTTAGCATAAGTTAGTTTAAGTTATGTGTAAGTCTAGGGACCGATGACCAGCAGTTTGGTCCCTTAGGAATTCACGCACATTTGAATATTTTAAACATATTATTGAAACATTTGTTCTTTTTTGTGTCTACGGTACACGTAGCATCCTCCGCCAACATCACATCTCGAAGGCATCAATGCGTCTCTCATCACTACCTTTCAAGGCCCAGATCTCGCATCCGTATAAGAATACAGGAAACACCAATGCTTCTACCAAGCACATCTTCGTTGTCTTGGATATTGCCCGATTAAACCATATCTTAGTGAGATTGAACATTGCGGCTCGGCCAAGAATAATTCGTCGTCTTATCTCTTTAGCACACTTTCCTGAGCAGTATATCAGAGAGCCTAGATATACATAATCAATCACAATCTCCAAACTCCTTAAGCATCCTGTAAGTTAGTTTTGATCGATGCCTTGGTAGTTTATAACCATTAATTTTTTTTTCATGTGTATCCCTAGGCCAAGGTCTATACTAATATCTTTCACTCTCTTTGAGAACAGATTACCAAGTTCTTCCTCACTTCCTGCTATGAGTGTAGTATCAACTGCGAAGCGTAAATCGTTGATTTTCCTGCCGCCAATTGAAATCCCACCGTCCCAGCCATCCTGCGCTTTCCTGATTACACACTCTGCATAGATATTGTAGAGCTGTGGTGACCGTATGCAACCTTGTCTGACGCCATTTGTCACACGGCACAATCAAAGGCCTTTTTATAATCTAGGAAGCAGATGTAGGCAGGGACACAGAACTCATTACATTTTTCAGTCATCTGCCTTAAATTCAAGACTACCTCTCGAGTACCTTTACTTGACACGAAACCCGCTCGTTCTGAGACTGCAAAAAAATTTTTAGGCACTGGTTTATTAAATGCAGAAGGACTTTACTATCATGTGATATTAATGCTATGGTCCTATAGTACGAGCAGGCCTTAACTGATCCTTTTTTGTGCAGAGGAATTAGGACATATGTAGTCCAGTGTTTAGGCAAATTCACCCGTTTTCCACACCTTATTACATATTAAATGTAGGGCATGCATGCCTTCCTCTCCCATCGCAGTCAGCATTTCTCTGGAAATACCATCAATACCTGGGGATTGGTTGTTTTTCAGATGCTTGATGGCATTTTCGATTTCATTGTACAAAATATCACGTGTTTATTTGACTCTATACAAATGTTCTTCGATCTTGTTTCCTTTGAAGTACAGTGTTTCACAGTGTTATTTCGACCTAGCTATTGCTAACTGCTTGTCACTAATAATAGTGACATGTATATCTTCTACCATCCACGTGCGCAGATTGTACTCTCGGGTGATGCTGTTTACCCTTTTGAATAGGTCATGTGTTTCATTTAGTTTTTGATGTTGTTTTATGTCATCACAAATACCAGTGAGATACTGTGTCTTGTCAATTCGGCAGCTGCGCTGTATTTTGCGACGAAGTTCTTTTCATGCTTCTTCATCTTGAGCTGTTTGTGTGCCACGTTTCTACAGTGTGCTCGTTCTTCGATGAGTTGTAGAGTATTGTTCGAAATCCAGGGATTCTTCGCTTGAGGGGCCTTAGTAACCTGTTAATGGAGAGATGAACTGATCATTTCTTTGATTTTGTCCAATATTTTGGGATATACTCCTTCCTCTGTTATTTTTTGGAGTTTGGGTCTTATTCTTTCTCCAAATTCTTTGAGACTAGTTTTATCTGTCTGACGAATCTGCCTTGCTCTTTTCTTTTTGGTCACTTTCAGTTTTATCTTCATTTTCATATACAGCATGATATGGTCACTACCACAGCCTGCTCCAGGATAGGTCTTGCAATCTAGGACCGATGTACGCCACCGTTGTCTCACCAAAATGAAATCAATCTGATTTCTGACCCTATCCCCTGGAGATATCCATGTGTATCGATGCCGTGGATGATGCTGGAAGAGGGTATTACAGACAGATACGTTGTTATTCACACAAAATTCCAGTAGCCGCTCCCCGCGTTCATTTCTCACTCCCAAACCATGAAGTCCAACCACACATCGCATGTGTCCATCATCTACAGTCTCACCTGTCTTAGCATTATAGTCACCTTGGATGACTAATATTTACTTTTTGGGTATCTTTCTGATAGTATTTTCTAACAGCTCATAGAATTCATATATTTCTATGTCTGATGAAGCTGCTATTGGAGCACAAATCTGAATGATGTTGATATTGCAGGGAGTAGCTTTCATTTTAATGGAGGTTATTCTGACGCAACGGGCTCATAGCTCACGACAGCATTACAGAGGTTCTTAGGAATCACTATAGCAACGCCATTTCTAATCGTATCATCACATCCGGAAAAATGTACTGTATTCTTTGCTTGAGTCATGAAGTGGCCACATCCTCTCCAACGTGTCTCGCTAAGTCCAAGTTTGTCTAGTTCACGAAGACAATATACTTAAATAAAGCAAACTTAAATTATTAGTCTGTTTCAAATTCAACTAAACCAAGGAAATTACCTTGTCTTTTGACGTAGAAGAGTGGAACAAATGACACCAGTTCTTTCGTGATTGGTAGTGTGGCGCAAAATTGGGTTGTACAGGTACGGTATTTCAGAAAAATAACGGAAGAATGGAGGCTTTTTAATTCTACGAAGAACGATACAGTTAAGCAAGAAGCGAGCAGAGGAGAGACAGAAAACCAGTTCCTTTCTTAACTGAACTGCAACTCAATACTACTGTCTGGAAGTTAACGTTGGTGCCAAATATTTTCTGATATGCCACATTCTTTCGCACAATTCATTAGCTTCTCTACCTTACAACGTATGTATTTTCAACGCTATTAAATTCGTAAGTAAATATGTAGTTTAACTCACTACCTCACTATGTATATTAATGCAGCCTTCCACAGTGTAATTTCATAAGCCACGAATAACGAATTTTCATATAAAGAAAGCTAATTTGCAAAGGAACTATGCGTTACGACCAAAAAAGCGTGTTCAAAAAAGACACGAATAAATGAACCACTGAATGTGGGCAATACACGTTTCATTCGAGGAAACTCAAAGCAGTTGTCGTAAGAACGTGTAATTAAACTAACGAAATGTATTATCTACTTACAATATAACTGCTGCTTGTGCTTTGTGTTTAAAAGCGAAATGCCTCTGATGAAGGCCTTTTCAGTTTTCATTACACTTAAGAGAGAGAGAAATCAAGATTACAGGAAGGGCTTTTCCAGTTTAAAAGTGGAGCGTAGTTCGTTTATGATGGTTCCACTCCGGCGAATCCTCAAGGCAATTCAGGGGTATCCCACACATTGTAAACGTAGGCTTTCACAGCGGATGTTTTCCTGAATGGAATACTGCTGCATTCTGAGCAGTTCCTTACAAGCATACTAAACTGGCGTTTCGGCGTATCTTGAAGCACCTAGTAATTGAGGTTCTCACATCAACGATTCACCTCGACATCTTATTATTACTTCGGATTCTGCTACCACTAGCTGGCAACAACATTTTTTGCAGGGAAGGCAGATAGGGCAATTATTCAATGTTATTTTTTGGTGGTGATGGGCTGTTTACGACAAATCAGACACCACAACTTCACTTACTTCACATACCACTTGATTATTTGTGCCACGCTGTTACCTTAATCTGTTGAGCGCAGGATTGGATGTTAGTGCCAGAAGCTATGAAGTCGATAGTCGCGAGCCATTTTCTCCGTTCATGTCATTAGGGTGCTTCAAATTTTCCACAGCTTCCTTAATTTATGTTTGACATTGCCCGTTTTTATGAAACTTGTGTTCTTAGGTATGTAATCTTTTGTGGGCGACGTTGTATAGTTTTTTAGCCAGCACAGATACAGGTCATTGATAGAGCTTAATAAGGAAAAATGGACAATGGCACCGAATTTCACTGTCATCATCATCATCATCATCATCATCATCATCATCATCGCCATTCTCTTCATCATCAGTTATTTATCATCCACTTCTAGACTGTTACATGCATCAAGATATTCAGCTCTATACATCCGGGTTTCTCCTGTTTGTTTCACTACGTTGAAAATCCATCTTCGATTAGGTAATTTTCAGGGTTTTACCAGAAAAGATCCAACACGAAATCTGCGTAGTGCATCTTCAACCGTTTCTGATCTTTATTTTATCAGCCAAGGTCACTATATTTTCGGAACAGCCACTATCAAGGTCTGAACCCTTGTCTTTTTTCTTATCAGTTTGTTTTTAATTCACTTCTCGTAACGACTGACATGAATTTTTAACGTGCTTGTTGGGAAATCCTTAACTTTTAAACTGTTTGTGCCTTTAGCATACATATTTCAATGGTCTTGTTCCAGAAATAACGCTGCAGCTTCCAGTCACGGTTTTCCTTCTATTTATATTTTGCACGACACGGTTCTGGAAATGATCACCATTTCAAAGTGCATTTCCTGTGCGCTGTTTCATTTATTAGTCATATTTGCGATGTGTGACGCGCTAAACTGTTCTATTGTCTTTACTGTAATGTATAAAAAGGCGGAAATTTGAATTAGTGATAGATATTATGAAGAATTAGTGGCGAAATTGTAGTTCAATTGTGCAGAAACTCATACTTATTAATCATTAAACACAATTTTCTCTGCACAATATACAAGGAGAACAGCAAATGGCTACAAAGATGTTTTTCATCTAGTCAACATGGAGGTCGTCCACGAAGTGTACACACTTTCATACAGACGATTATGTATATTAACAAGAGTACGTCTTTCTATGCGTCACAATTTTTATTTAAATATTCTGTCGAAGCACCTAAGGAAATTCACTGGTTCACTTTCCAATGTTTCATTTAATACTTTGTTCTCCATAGGTTTGTTTATAAATAACTCACCTGCTACCAGGCACGATTTTCATTATTTTATTTTTCGCACGACGCGTTTCGTGAAATGATTCCCATTTACAAGTGCGTTTCTTGTGTTTGTTATGCCATTTCTATGTAATGTCGATGTGTGACGGTCTGCTTCATTTCGTTGACTTTAAGTTTCCTTATGGTCCATTTGTGCAGAGTCTCACACTAACTAAACGTCACACACAACTTCTTGTTGTACACAACCAAATTTTTGCTTTGTGATTTTTGGAGATATTTTCAATATTTTGTGATAATTTATTAATGTATGGGATGATAGGTACACATTTGTTTTTATCATTATCTTCTGTGGCGCAGTTTATGTCCATGTCTTTCCTTATTTTACCTAGTACTGAGTCGAACACGGAACCAGTATAGTCATTGGCCACTACATTCTGTTTCACTATGTTTATTTCCTGTCGCATGTTTACTTGTTTCGTATGTATTTTAACTGTCCTGTGCAACACTGGCCTTGTTTATGATTATTTGGGTGACATGAAGTTGCAGTGATTGTAGTGTTGATCATTGTTCTTTTTCATAAATTTTGAATGAGTAAGTATTGTTGTGTCTTACGATATTTTGGTCTAGGTAATTGTTGATTTTCTCTTGTCCATGTTCTATTGTGAATTTAATCTTCTAGTACAGACTACTTAAGCAAATTAGAATGTCCACTATCTTTCGCATCTCTTTTTAGTAGCAGTCGTGTGCCATCTGCATTTGTCCTATAAATTTCAACTTTATTTAGTCAAGCTTCTCGGTTGGTAAGCAATTTTTGTTCCAAACGATTCGTGTATATGTCAGCTAGGTTATCAGACACACATACACTACGTGATCAAAAGTATCCGGACACCTGGCTGAAAATGACTTACAAGTTCGTGGCGCCCTCTATCGGTAATGCTGGATTTCGGTATGGTGTTTGCCCACCCTTACCCATGATGACAGCTTCCACTCCCGCAGGAATACGTTCAGTCAGATGCTGGAAGTTTTCTTGAGGAATGGTAGCCCATTCTTCACGGAGTGCTGCACTGAGGAGAGGTATCGATGTTGGTCAGTGAGGCCTGGCATGAAGTCGGCGTTCCAAAACATCGCTAAGGTGTTCTATAGGATTCAGGTCTGAACTCTGTGCAGGCCAGTACATTACAGTGATGTTACTGTCGTGTAACCACTCCGCCACAGGCCGTGCACTATGAACAGGTGCTCGATCGTTTTGAAAGATGCAGTCGCCATCCCCGAATTGCTCTTCAACAATAGGAAGCAAGAAGGTGCTAAAAGACCAATGTAGGCCTGTGCCACGGAAAACAACAAGGGGTGCAAGCCCCCTCCATGAAAAACACGACCACACCATAACACCACCGCCTCCGAATTCTATTGTTGGCACTACACACGTTGCCAGATGACGTTCAACGGACATTCGCCATACCGACACCCTGCCATCGGATCGTCACATTGTGTATCCTGATTCGTCACTTCACACAACGTTTTTCCACTGGTCAATCGTCCAGTGTTTACGCTCCTCACACCAAACGAGGTGTTGTATGGCTTTTACTGGCGTGATGTGTGACTTATGAGCAGCCGATCGACCATGAAATCCAAGTTTTCTCACCTCCTGCCTAACTGTCATAGTACGTGCAGTGGATCCCGATGCAGTTTGGGATTCCTCTGTGATGCTATGGATACATGTCTACTTGTTACACATTACGGCCCTCTTCAATTGTCGGCGGCCTCTGTCAGTCAACAGACGAGGTCGGCCTGTTCGCTTTTGTGCTGTACATGTCTCTTCACGTTTCCATTTCACTATCATATCGGAAACAGTGGACTTAGGGATGTTTAGGAGTGTGGACATCTCGGTACAGACGTATGACACAAATGAAACACGGTCACCCGACCACGATCGAAGTCCGTGAGTTCCACAGAGCGCCCCATTCTGCTCCCTCACGATGTCTAATGACTACTCAGGTCGCTGATTTGGAGTACCAGGCAGTAGGTGGCAGCTGCGTACAGGAGCATTGCGGAACAGCTGTTAGGAGGCGTTAAAGGGTATTTTAAAACTTGCAGTCAGATGGTTGAGAACTGATATCTTTATAATTCGTTCAGATTTCTGTTTTGTTTGTTCTCAATCAGTATACTATCATTGTCACAGACGGAACGTCACACACATATTTCCGTACAATTTTTAAAATACACTACTAGCCATTAAAATTGCTACACCAAGAAGAAATGCAGATGATAAATGGGTATTCATTGGACAAATGTATCATACTAGTGCTGACATGTGATTACATTTTCACGCAATTTGGCTGCATAGATCCTGAGAAATCAGTACCCAGAACGACCACCTCTGGCCGTAATAACGGCCTTGATACGCCTGGGCATTGAATCAAACAGAGCTTGGATGGCGTTTACAGGTACAACTGCCCATGCAGCTTCAACACGATAGCACAGTTCATCAAGAGTAGTGACTGGCGTATTGTGACGAGCCAGTTGCTCGGCAACCTGACGTTCACAGAGAGATCTGATGAATGTGCTGGCCAGGGCAGCAGTCGAACATTTTCTGTATCCAGAAAGACCCGTACAGGACCTGCAACATGCAGTCGTGCATTATCCTGCTAAAATGTTTCGCAGTGATCGAATGAAGGGTAGAGCCACGGGTCGTAACAGATCTGAAATGTAACGTCCACTGTTCAAAGTGCCGTCAATGCGAACAAGAGGTGACCGAGACGTGTAACCAATGGCACCTCATACTATCACGCCGGGTGATGCGCCAGTATGGCGATGACTAATACACGCTTTCAATGTGCGTTCACCGCGATTTCGCCAAACACGGATGCGGCCATCATGATGCTGTAAACAAAACCTGGATTCATCCGAAAAAATGACGTTTTGCCATTCGTGCACCCGGTTTCGTCGTTGAATACACCGCCGCAGGCGCTCCTGTCTGTGATGCAGCGTCAAGGGTAACCGCAGCTATGGTCTCTGAGCTGATAGTCCATACTGCTGCAAACGTCGTCGAACTGTTCGTGCAGATGGTTGTTGTCTTGCAAACGTCCCCATCTGTTCACTGAGGGATCGAGACGTGGCTTCACGATCCGTTACAGGCATGAGGATAAGATGCCTGTCATCTCGACTGCTAGTGATACGAGGCCGTTGGGATCCAGCACAGCGTTTCGTATTACCTTCCTGAACCCACCGATTCCATATTCTGCTAACAGTCATTGGATCTCGACCAACGCGAGCAGCAATGTCGCGATACGGTAAACCGCAATCGCGATAGGCTACAATCCGACCTTTATCAAATTCGGAAACGTGATGGTACGCATTTGTCTTCCTTACACGAGGCATCACAACAACGTTTCACCAGGCAACGCCGGTCAACTGCTGTTTGTGTACGAGAAATCGGTTGGAAACTTTCGTCATGTCAGCACGTTGTAGGTGTCGCCACTTGTGTGAATGCTCTGAAAAGCTAATCATTTGCGAATCACAGCATCTTCTTCTTGTCCGTTAAATTTCGCGTCTGTAGCA
This sequence comes from Schistocerca piceifrons, assembly GCF_021461385.2. Lineage (NCBI taxonomy): Eukaryota > Metazoa > Arthropoda > Insecta > Orthoptera > Acrididae > Schistocerca > Schistocerca piceifrons. Next base: position 182,315,474 of record NC_060138.1, on the reverse strand, counting down.
CGTTGTTCGTGGTGTAACAATTTTAATGGCCAGTAGTGTAATTTACCCAAAAGAGTTTCAACGTTTTTGAAGTTGTATTCCATTTTGCAAGATTGACTCTAGAATTCCTTTGTTTTAACATAGTTCACACCCGCTTATTCGTTGTTTTAATTTCTGTGAGACGTCAATGTGGTATCTCGCCTGCTCTCACTATTCATCATATTTACTTACGACTTACCGTATGACTTATATTCTATAACGAATATATAGTACGATACCTGGCAAGACTACAGAAAGAGAACAGACTTTTCAAAGGTCGGACGAGAAACTTGTGAAAATAATAATAAATGGCACGAGCGGGTGTAGAAACTGGCTCAGCCGCTTCGTAGCCCAGCACTGTGATCACTTAACCACCACGCCAAGTCTCTTGGACTCTACTCAGTGTTTCAGTTGTTTTTGTTGGACCGTTCACTGTTTCTGTTTTTTTTTTAATATTTCAGTACACCTTTTTCATGCTTGATTTGTGTTCAGCTTTTTACGGTCTATCCAATGGGCCATATTACCATTAAATATGAGAGAGGGGGGAGGGCGTGTACTGGAGTTTCCCTTACTAGAAATTATTTTGTTGGGCACTTCTTATCTGCTGAACACTGTTAGCAACCAGGAATTCAATTGTTCATCTATATATGCACCTACAGTGTTACACAATTAAGCGCCTGGCGGAGGATTAGTCCAACCACCTTTAAGCTAATTCTCTCCATTTCCACTCTGGAAGAGCGCACGGGAAAAACGAAATCTCATATCTTTCCTCGTGAGCTTTGATTTCTCTTATTTTATGGTGAAGATCATTTCTTCCTATGTAGGTGGGCGCTAACAAAATATGTTCGCTTTCTGAGGAAAAAGTTGGAGATCGAAATTTCATGAGAAGATCCTGCCACAACGAAAAATGCTTGTTTTAACGACTTTCACCCGCATTCGTGTGTCATATCAGTGGCACTCTCTCGCTTATTTCGTGATATACAAAACTAGCTGCCCTTTTTTGAACTTTTGCGATGTCCTCCGACAACCCCACCTGATGCGGATACTACACCGCACAGCAATACTCCAGAAGAGTAAGCAGTCTCTTTAGTAGACCTGTTACGTTTTCGAAGCGTTCTGGCCATAATTCGCAGTGTTAGGATTTAAGCTGATCATAACTGTTATCGCTAAGTATTTAGTTGAGTTTACAGCTTTTAGATTTGTGTCATTGATCGTGAAACTGAAAGAGGATTCCTTTTAATAACTGTGTGGATGACTTCACAGTTTTCGTGATTTGGAGTCAATTGCCACTTTTTACTCCATACAGACATCTTGTCTAAATCATTTTGTAATTCATTTTGATCATCTGTTGACTGAACAAGGCAGTAAATTTAAGGTGTCTGTTGAGATTGTTTCCTTCATTATTTATGAAAATCAGGAACAAAACAGATCGCCTATAACATTTCCTTGGGGAGCGCCAGAAACTACTTTTGGTCAGTTATTACAAACTGTGACTTTACCAACAGGAAATCACGAAACCAATCTACCAACTGAGCAGGTAATTTAATTAGAAGTCGCTTGTGACGAACGGTGTCAAAAGACCTTCTGAAAATCTAAGAATATGGAATTAGTTCGACGTCCTTTGTCTTTTGCACTCATTACTTTGTAAGAAAGAGAGCCAGTTGTGTTTCCCAAGAACGATATTTTGTGAATCCGTGTTGGCTATTTGTGAATAAATCCTTTTCTTCGAGGTGAGGTAATGTTCGAGCATATTGTGTGGTCCAAAACCTTACCGGAGATTATCGAACAATAATCTTAACAGCTGATGCATACAAATTGCTGACAAGAATAATATAGAGAAGAATGGAAGCAAGATTAAAGAAAAATGAAGACACGTTCAGAGGATCTGTCGACCTGGGAAAAGCATTCCACCATGTAAAACGGTGCATGATGTTCGAAACTCTGAGAAAAACAGGGGTAAGGTATAGGGAGAGATGGGAAAAATAAAATGTGTACGAGAGCCAAAAGGGAATAATAAGGGTGGACGACCAAGAACGAAGTGCTCGGTAAAAAGGGTTTAAGACAGGGATGTAGTCCTCCACCCCTGCTGTTCAATCTGTACATCCAAGAAGCAAAGGTGGAAATAAAAGAAAGGTCCAGGAGTGGAATTAAAATTCAAGGTGCAAATACCTCAATGATATGATTCGCTGATGACACTGCATCCTGAGTGAAAGTGAAGAATATCTGCATGATATGCTGAATTGAACGAACAATCTAATGAGAAACAGAATATGGATTGAGAGTAAGTCGAAGAAAGACGAAAGTAATGAGAAGTAGCGGAAATGAGAACAGCGAGAAACATTAGGATTGAAGTTAAGAAATTCTGCTACCTAGGTTGAAAAATAACCAATGACGAACAGAGAAAGGATGATATCGAAAGCAGACTAGCATAAAAGAGGCATAAAGGGCATTCCTGGCCAAGAAAAGTCTACCAGTATCAAACGTAGTGCTCAATTTGAGGAAGAATTTTCTGACAATAAACGTCTGGAGCCCAGCATCGTGTGGTAGTGAAACATGTAGTGTGGAATAATCGCAACAGAAGAGAATCTAAGCATTTGAGATGCGGTGTTACAGACGAATATTGGAAATTAGGTGGATTGATAAGGTAAGGAATGAGGAGGTTCTGCAGAGAATCGGAGAGGAAAGGAGTATGTGGGGAACACGGACAAGGAGAAGGGACAGGATTAGGACAGCAGTTAAGACATCAGGGAATAACTTCTATGGTACTAGAGGAAAAATTGTATAGGAAGACAGAAATAGGATTACATCCAGCAAAAAATTGAGGGGGTAGGTTGCAAGTGCTACTCTGAGAGTTTGCCACAGGAGAAGAATTCGTGGTGGACTGCAGCAAAACAGTCAGAAGACTGATGACACAAAAAAAAAATAAATAAATGTGCGCCGTCCCTGTCCGTCCAGCACCCAACTCTCGGAAGCTGAACGGGTGGTGAGGACCATCAAACCGCGGATGCCGAAAATAATGACGGCAGCCAACTTCGGGGATGCACTCACCAGCTTCCTTACCACTCACCGCAAATTCGATAATTATGGACTTAGCGCAGCCGGAAGCTTACGTGGCCACAGATCCCGATCCTTTTCGACGGCTTACTGTGCCTTACTCAGCGGGGTCACAGCTCATGCACACAGCCATATAACCAAGACAGCTCCCACGTCTGGAATCGTGCTTTCTGCCAGAACCCTAGATGGACCCAAGGCTCCTCGTCCATAATAGGAGGCGGAATATGTTTAAGATTGCGACAGAGAGGAACAGCTAGTCACGCAACTATATCAACTCTGGCCACAGCGAGTCGCATTGACACACCCTTCCACTCAGCTGCCGTCTGTGCGGGATCGACGCAACCATGCCAGCGACGTGGCTGCGCATCAGCTTCCCTGTAATCACTACGACAGGGGTGCGCACGAGAGCTGCCCGCATGGTTGCCTGCGGGCACCGTGAGCCTGCAGGGCAACGCTGAGCAGCTGTGAGGGCACGTAATGCGGGTAGCAGAGCTGTGCGATGTGGCTGGCCACATGAGTATGCACACTGCACGGTGGCATCAGTGCCGCTGCGAGAGCGCTTCGCCCGCGTTGCTGAGTATGTACAAGTTAACGTACGTAGTGCAGGGCGAACACACATACGTCCGAGGTCGTTTCAGGAGTATGCGGCGTCCGTGAGCACGGCACCGGTACACGGTTATCGGGAGGCCAATCATATGTGGCACAACATGCGTGTGTGGGATGCAAATATAAAATGTGGTTACCTGAAGTTTGTGTATCCTGTGCCATCCAACGATTGGCCATGTACGGATGAAACACAGTTTCGAACCACTGTAACACTTTCGACTTTCATGGCCACAAATAGGATACAGGCATAAAGGATTAAGAAACGAACACATGTGTATTGTAAATTTACGTTATCTTTACACAGACGTGAGTACTTCAGAGGAGCGGTACTAGCTTCGATTTTGTAATGTTCATTACGGAGAAAACGCTTTCGCACAAATATGCTGTTCCAAAAAACAAAACAAAAAAAAACTATGCACGCGAGCAGCTATTTTAAATAACAATGGAAATTGTTCACGTGGGAAATATAGGTGGAAGCTTTCCAAAGTTTCTGCAGTGTGAAACTTCTCCTTCAGCATACGATCGCATTGAAAGTCAAAGTTCCATCTGAATTTCAGAAGGCACATTTTCAAAGGTTGATATCGCGTTCCATTCGATTTAAGTCCTCAGATCTACTGTCAAGAATGCCTTCGAGAGACTGTGGCACCGTTACAAACCCATCAAAATGTTCTTTGAGCCTCTCCTGTTCCAAATTCTTTTCACTAATAACTAGTGCAAGGCTCGGGAACTGTACCCATGACATTTCTGACACTTACTTTGTCCACAAAAGCAGTTTTCTCTTGAATGCCAAAATAGTGTCAAACACTTCGCTAATTACCTTATTTCTACCTTGCAAAACCTCATTCAAGCTATACAGATGCTTGGTTACGTCAGTTAAAAACGCAAGGTCTAAAATCCACTGTGGGTCGTCCAATTCTTTCACCGGTTTTCCTTTCGCATCCATGAATAACGCTATATCTTTAGCTAAATTAAAAAATCGTTCTGAAACAACATTTCGACTCAACCAGCGTACTTCACTAAAATATGGAACATCGCCGTTTTCACACTCGAGATCTGTCAGGAACGATTTGAATTGTCTGTGTCTCAAACAGTGCGATCTGAGAATGTTAACTGTTTTTACGACCAACTAGTTTGGCACATTTTGCTAGCAAATTAAGCAGTGAAGAACGCAATGTATTGCTGGTAGTTTATGCTGGACACCGACGGCTTTCAATTTTGTCGTATCAAAGCAACGCAGGGGCACCATCTTCGTCATCTCTTTATTCCATTTCCCTACAAAATCGGGACAGTATGAGCCATATCGGGCCGATGAAAGGGAGGAGGGACTTAGTATCGCATACTGATTGCGATTCTCGCCCAGCCTGAGTATTAGTGTTGAGAACAGGTCAGACATACTCCGGATTCATGCTCCAGCCACAGCTTGCTGTTACGTGACGCGCCCCGAAGTACCCCATGTGGAGCAGTCCAGTGACGCGAGGCTGTGTCCTACCTACACAGAGTTTGGTAGGAAAGATGTCTCGCAGCGGCAACGCTGGTACCTACCCACGCTATGGTGAGATGAAATTCCGTGTCTCTGTTGATTAAGTCATTTGCTACGCGTTAATGAACGAGTCCGTTAGGTTGAAGCAGCCGAGAGTCTTTGTCTGTACGTAATCCATACTGTGGCGCGTATGTTGACAGTGGCTAGCAAGAAGAGACTTCTTTGGTTAATACTGCCTTGAGTGAAGTCTACGCTCGTCCACTAATTTCCGACATTCATGCATTACCTTGCATATTAAAAAAAAAAAAAAATGGTTCCAATGGCTCTGAGCACTATGCGACGTAACTTCTGAGGTCATCAGTCGCCTAGAACTTAGAACCAATTAAACCTAACTAACCCAAGGACATCACACACATCCATGCCCGAGACAGGATTCGAACCTGCGACCGTAGCGGTCGCTCGGTTCGAGACTGTAGCGCCTAGAACCGCACGGCCACTCCGGTCGGCCCTGGCATATTCTTCGCTTCTTTAGATCGAAGGCGTCCTTTATGGAACCACGCACTATTTGCCTTTGAATACCTATTATGTAGACCTGCGGCCGCCAAGAGAGTTAAATTATGACCCGGCATTGCATTGGTGAGAGAGAATCCTTTACACAAGGCAAGGGTTAGGGAAAGTCTCCAGAAACGTTATTTCGGTTCACTGCATATCTCATCGTGCCTGTGGACGGGCAGAGCCACTTGAGTCGCTTTCACACAGGACCTGCCGGCAGGTTACAGCGCTAAAATTACAAGCCAAACATCACAAGACATCACAAGAAGGGAATCCGAGCAAACGTGGTACTTTTAACAACCAGCAAGCCATTCAGCGACGCTGCAGTATCGGTGTTCTTCATCTACGTCTACTACACTGCACGTCACTTTACAGCGTATATCAGAGGAAACATCGTACCAATATTATTGATTTTCAGTGGTATTCCAGTCTTGTACTGAGCGCAGAATAAAATACTGTCTCTTTGGCTCTGTACGCACCCCAGTCTCTTTTACAGTATATTATTCTCATGATCCGTGCGCGAAATACAGGGTGTTACAAAAAGGTACGGCCAAACTTTCAGGAAACATTCCTCACACACAAAGAAAGAAAATATGTGGACATGTATCCGGAAACGCTTACTTTCCATGTTAGAGCTCATTTTATTACTTCTCTTCAAATCACATTAATCATAGAATGGAAACACACAGCAACAGAACGTACCAGCGTGGCTTCAAACACTTTGTTACAGGAAATATTCAAAATGTCCTCCGTTAGCGAGGATACATGCATCCACCCTCCGTCGCATGGAATCCCTGATGCACTGATGCAGCCCTGGAGAATGGCGTATTGTATCACAGCCGTCCACAATACGAGCACGAAGAGTCTCTACATTTGGTACCGGGGTTGCGTAGGCAAGAGCTTTCAAATGCCCCCATCTGTTGTTGAGAAGCGTACCAACACTTCGACTGAAATGTGCAGGAGCTCCATCCTGCATGAACCACATGTTGTGTCGTACATGCAAAGGCACATGTTGTAGCAGCACAGGTAGAGTATCCCGTATGAAATCATGATAACGTGCTCCATTGAGCGTAGGTGGAAGAACATGGGGCCCAATCAAGACATCACCTACAATGCCTGCCCAAAAGTTCACAGAAAATCTGTGTTGATGACGTGATTGCACAATTGCGTGCGAATTATCGTCAGCCCACACATGCTGATTGTGAAAATTTACAATTTGATCACGTTGGAATGAAGTCTCATCCGTAAAGAGAACATATGCACTGAAATGAGGATTGACACATTGTTGGATGAACCATTCGCAGAAGTGTACCCGTGGAGGCCAATCAGCTGCTGATAGTGCCTGCACACGCTGTAAATGGTACGGAAACAACTGGTTCTCCCGTAGCACTCTCCATACAGTGACGTGGTCAACGGTACCTTGTACAGCAGCAACTTCTCTGACGCTGACATTAGGGTTATCGTCAACTGCACGAAGAATTGCCTCGTCCATTGCAGGTGTCCTCGTCGTTCTAGGTCTTCCCCAGTCGCGAGTCATTGGCTGAAATGTTCCGTGCTCCCTAAGACGCCGATCAATTGCTTCGAACGTCTTCCTGTCGGGACACCTTCGTTCTGGAAATCTGTCTCGATACAAACGTACCGCGCCACGGCTATTGCCCCGTGCTAATTCATACATCAAATGGGCATCTGTCAACTCCGCATTTGTAAACATTACACTGACTGCAAAACCACGTTCGTGATGGACACTAACCTGTTGATGCTACGTACTGATGTGCTTGATGCTAGTACTGTAGAGTAATGAGTCGGATGTCAACACAAGCACCGAAGTCAACATTACCTTCCTTCAATTCGGCCAACTGGCGGTGAATCGAGGAAGTACAGTACATACTGACGAAACTAAAATGAGCTCTAATATGGAAATTAAGCGTCTCCGGACACATGTCCACATAACATCTTTTCTTTATTTGTGTCTGAGGAATGTTTCCTGAAAGTTTGGCAGTATCTTCATGTAACACCCTGTATACAACGATGACAACGTAATGGCCGCAGAGTCTTTTACAAATACAGTTTATCTAAACTGCCTGAACAACGTTTCGCGAGAACTGCATCATCTCCATTCCAATGATTCCCAGCTAAGTTCCACAATAATTATGTTGCAGTTTTGTATGGACTGTGCCGATTTGTTAGGGTCATAGCAAAGCGTCCGTGAATGAGTTTGATGTTCGTTGCTAACAATTCCAAACACCGGAAGAATAGAGTTCGTAGCACTAGCGTGTTGTATGCGATTTTTTAAGGATGCATTACACTTCCCAGAACAATACCAGTAACATGTTGACACTGATTTCACGTGATATTGCCATTTCTTTTTGTTGATAAATCTTGTGACTAGTTTGATGGCTCCTACTACGAAATAGTCTCATGTGCCAAGCTCTTCATCTGAAATTAGTGTTTACACTGAAAGTCCTCGGTTATATTTCAACTCTGTCCTGCCCTACCGTTTTTACGTGGTACATCTTCCTTAACTAGCACGGATTTTACTTGTTGAAGTAACTTTATGGTATCAATGTCTTCCAAATTTTCCACTCTGCTGCATCTACGAACAATCTCCTCATCTTTTATCTTTTGTTGTCGCCGAGCAGTTCAAGGCGCTTCAGTCCGGAACCGTGCTGCTGCTACGATCGCATGTTCGAATCCTGTCTCGGGCATGGATGTGTGTGATGTCCTTAGGTTAGTTACGTTTAAGTAGTTCTAAGTCTGGGGGACTGATGACCTCAGATGTTAAGACTATAGTGCTTAGAGCCATTTGAACCATTTTTTTATCTTATTATACTATCTAATTTTCAATATCTTTCTATAGCACCACATCTCTAGCGTTTCGATTCCCTGCTTTTCCAGTTTTACCCCATGAGTCACTTCCGTAGAGTACTGTGCCCCAAACGAACATTTTCAGAAATGTATTCTTCAATTTGAGGCTCATGTCGATATTAGTAGAATTCTTTGCCCAGGAATGCCACCTTTACCTTTACTTGTCTCATTTATACGTCTTTGTTTCATCTGTCACGTGTTTTTTTTTGCCTAGAAGATGGCAGAATTCCATCGCTATGTCTACTCTGTGGTCCCTAATTTTGTGCTGACGTTATAAGTAGTCTCATTTCTGCTGCTGGTCGTTACCTTCGTCTTTCAACAGTTTACTCTCAGACCACAGTGCGTGCTCATTGAACTCGTCGTACTGTTTAACAGGTCCTTCAATCCTACATCGATTTCACTGAGGATACTACCTCCCCTAATGACACAGACTCCTTGTTCCACACGTATCCTCATGGCGCTCATTCGGTCTATCTGCGGGCAGGTTGGCGAGTCGCAGAGTGTAGGCATGGGATGGCTTCCTCTACACTCCACAATGCTTTCTTTTGTATAAGGTGGGTCTAAGGGAAAAGGAGGCCACAATTATATGTAAGAAAATTTAAACACAATATTATAATTACAGTTTATGTGGAACAGTACGACGATACATAATTCCACCGACATGGCTACACCGATCCCAGAGCTTAGGAAGGGAGTGTTTGGTTTCAGTGCAGAAACTCTTGGATCGCTGACGGCACTTTCTTGTCACAGGTGAACTCCTGACCTTTCAAGCATTGTTTTAAGGGCTGTAGATGTGAGAGTCTGCGTTAACTGTTGCACCTCGTGATGTCCGGTCGACGAGTAGGGATTCTTCATCGTCGAAAAAGAAACTGAGCATCATTTTTCCGGCCTTCAGACCAGAACTGGTTTATTTTACGACGAGGCGAGCCGGGATGCCTCCACTCTCCGCTGTTTGGAGGCAAGATTGAAGTGGTGACATCACATTTCATCACGTGCCACAGCCTGAACAATTAAGTCCAATCCCTGCTCAGCGTATCTCAACAGGTAGGATAGCGTTGCAATGCAGCTTATTCTCAATCTGTTACGGAAAATACTTGCTAATGTCATATGCACATCCCTATGGTCAATGTAGTCGGCTCTTTCATGCTGCATCATGTCTACAGACAATATTGAGTACTATCATTGACTGCCCAGCTAATTACTTCTTTTCCTTTATTACATTGAGGATCGTGTTATTTTCTGTTGCCTTGAGAGCTTCCTAGCTGACTCAGGTAGCGTAGCAGATTACTTAAAAGAACAAGGGGGGCGGGGGGGGGGGGGGAGTAAATGTGCTCAGATCTGAGAGCTGTTTTTCAGAGCAGATAGACAGCGCAGAATTCACTTCAGCTCATCTTTATACACTGGGCTATCGACGGCCAGGCCCATTTGTCATAGACCTGCGTTGTGTGACGCCTACTGAAATCCTATTGGACAGATAAAAAGTGTAACCAGGTGCAGACACCGGGATGCGAAGAGTGTGGATCTCGTCTTTGCTCTACAGTTTCAGTACGAAAGAATGTTACTTTAAAATCATTTTAACAGGAGACTGAAACAAAACAATTATTTCTGTAGCACGCTTACTTTCCTGTGTGTGCCTACATGTAAGCCGTTTCATATGCCAGGGTTAGAAACCAGTCATAGAGTGGAAGAGATTTTCTGCCTTTTTTCCACATCAGACCATGAAGGGTTAATCATGACCAAATCTGTTAGTGTAAGAGCGCGTTTAACTTATTTACAGCTTTATTGTTGGTCAGAAGCCAGAAGGTCTGCTGCAGTTGGCTGGCGAGGTTCCTGCACTGGTAGAAACAGGATAATTTCAGAGAGTTACGTCAGGTAAGCCTGTTGGGAGATAGCTGAGTAAATACTTGCTGCTGGTAATGAAACAGGAAAGACTTGCTACCAGATGACACATGAGACGAGACCTGCTATAATACAGAAGGCTGTCTCCATGCTAGTATTGAGTAGTCTGAGCTGGACTCAAGAGTTCCCGCCATTGCTGCCACCGTCTTCCATCTCCACGTTGGCTGAGCGGTTCTAGGCGCTACAGTCTGGAACCGCGTGACCGCAACGGTCGCAGGTTCGAATCCTGCCTCGGGCATGGATGTGTGTGATGTCCTTAGGTTAGTTAGGTTTAAGTAGTTCTAAGTTCTAGGGGACTGATGACCCCAGCAGTTAAGTCCCATAGTGCTCAGAGCCATTTGAACCATCTTCACGTTGTATAAGAGTGGTAAGCATCAGTCAACGATGCAATCACTGAGTTAACGGGCACGTGAAACCAGTTAACTTTCATCAAGTACAACTGCACAGTTTTGATGTTTACAGCCAACTAGTTGCTACCACCATCGCTTCCGTGACTCTACTGCTGTCCATACATATTTTTCCAGATCGACTAAGTATACTTGCAGTCATTGGCCATATCTGCAATTTAGTTTCATGATATGCTTACACTGAAGAGCCAGAGGAACTGGCCTGCCTAATATGGGGTATGGCCCCCGCGAGCACGCAGGAGTGCCGCAACTCGACTTGGCATGGACTCAACTGACGTTTGAAGTAGTGCTGGAGGGAACTGACACCATGAATCCTGTAAGGCTGTCCATAAATCCGTAAGAGTATGAGGGGGTGGAGATCTCTTGTGAACAGCAGGTTGCAAGACATCCCAGATATGCTCAGTAATGTTCATGTCTGGGGAGTTTGGTAGCCAGAGCAAGTGTTGAAACTCAGAAGAGAGTTCCTCGAGTCACTATGCAATAATTCTGGACGTATGGGGTAACGCACGGTCCTGCTGGAAGTGCCCACGTCCGTCGGAATGCACAATGGATATGAATGGATGCAGGTGATCCGACAGGATGCTTACACACGTGTAACTAGTCAGAGTTGTATCTAGATGCATCACTGCTTCCAGATTGAAGAGTACGCGTCTGACATGCAGGTTCCATGAATTCATGAGATTGTCTCCACTCCAGTACACGTTCATCCGCTCGATACAATTTTGAACGGAACTCGTTCGACCAGGCAGCATATTTCCAGGCGTCAACAGTCCGGCCCGTGATGACGGGCCAAGGCGAGGAGGAGAAAAGGAAAATTGTGGTAAGGTGTTATGAGACCAAACTTCTGAGGTCATCGGTCACTAAGCTTACGCACTACTTAATCTAACTTAAACTAACTTACGCTATGGACAACATACACACACCCATGGCTAAGGGAGGACTCCAACCTCCGACGGGAGGAGCCACGCGGACCGTGACAAGACCCTGTAGACCACGCGGCTACCCCTCGCGGCGACGCGGAGACCTTTGTGTCGTGCTGTCATCTAGGATACACGAGTGAGCCTTCGGCTCCGAAAGCCCATCTCGATGATGTTTCCTTGAATGGTTCGCACGCTGACAGTTATTGATGGCCCAGAATTGAAATCTGTAGCAATTTGTGGGGGGGTTGCACTTCTGTCTCACTGAACGATTCTCTTCAGTCGTCGTTGGTCCCATTGTTGTAGGAACATTTTCTGGCCGCAGCCATGTCGGAGATTTGATGTTTTACTGGATTCCTGATATTCACAGTACACTCGTGAAATGGTCGCACGGAAAAATCCCCACTGCATCACTCGGAGATGCTGTGCCCCATCGCTCGTGCGCCGACTATAACATCACGTTCAAGCTCACTTAAATCTTGATGACCTGTCATTGTAGGAGCAGTAACCCATCTAAGAACTGCGCGAGACACCTGTTTTGCCTAATACAGACGTTGCCGACCGCAGCACCGTTTTCTGCCTGTTTATACAGGGTGTTTCACAAATGTGTTTGCCTCTGTAAGTTACGAAGTAATAGGCGACGGAAATATTTTTTGTGGTAGGTCACCATAAGAAACGTTACACTGTCTGCGGAGCTATGAACATAGTTTATTGTGTTATTATCCAAAGAGTTACAGCAAAAAGATACAATTTTTTAAATGGAACAATAGTTGTTACTATCGCGCACTGGAATCAGTAACACCAGCTGTGTATACATGAATTTAAATTACATTCGTATCGTCTATAGTTTGGGAGTTACAACCCTTCAAAGTTTCAGGGGCATATACCACACAGGCTGCGCATCACGCAATGCGGCTTCTAAATGTGGTGCGGCCGAATTGTACCGTCGCCGGTGTCACGGAGCGAGAAACTTCCTCGATGCGCTGTTAGACTGCCGACTGTCGCCGCACAAGGCCATATACCCGACAGTTCGAGCCACACAAATGAACGGGGCTCAGTATACCACAGTTAGTGACATCGGATGAAGATGGCATACACGAACAACGTGTACGTTGACATATTGCTGATGCTTGGCGAGTGCCGACACGATGCCACTGAAGCAGCCATGGCGTACCCTGTGAGATATCCTAGGTGAAGAGCTACGGCAGCCATTACGTTCTTACGTGCCGAACAGCGACTTCAGGAAACAGGCAGCTTGGTAATGCCCCGCAGTAACAGACGAAGAACTGCAAGAAGTGAGGAGACGGAGGTGTTTGTTTTAGCTGCAGTACACCACGATCCTCATGTCAGCTTACGAACTGTTGCTGCAGTCGCTGGAGTCAGTCTCACATCTGTGTGGCGTATAGTACACGGCCACAGGTTTCACCCGTACCGCCTGTCACTGACCCAGGAAATGCACGGGAACGATTTCCGTGCGAGAGTTACATTCTGTGAATGGGCCATGCGTAATTTCACGATGGAGTCTTTCCAAGGTGTCATGTTCTCTGATGAGTCCATGTTCACAAATTATGGTGCAGTGAATCGCCATAACGTGCACTACTGGGCCGCAGACAATCCTCGGTGGGTACGACCTGTCGACCGTCAACTTAGGTGGTCTACTAATGTATGGTGTGGAATCCTTGGGGATGAAATCATCGGTCCACACTACTTCCCAGGTACACTGACAGGTGAGTTATATGGTGCGTTTATAGTCGACAGTTTGGGTGGTCTTCTTGAACATGTGTGTCTACACACGAGAGTCCATATGTGCATGCAGCAACGTGGTCACCCAATCCATTCTGCTATTGTGGAAGAACTAAACAACAGGTTTGCAGGAAGGTGGTTGGGACGCCATGGTCCTCATTCGTGGCCAGCAAGGTCGCCCGATTTAACACCATTAGATTTATTTTTGTAGGGATATCTGAAGGATCGTGTTTATGTCACTGAGACCACATCCCCAGATGATCTAAAACGGCGCATCGAGGACGCATGTTACTTCGTGACACTGGCGATGTTACATCTCGTCTGCAGATCCTTTAGAAGGCGCATTCCATTGTGCATTCAGGAACATGAACATCTCATTTAAATCAGCTTCCCTCCGCCACAACAACCATCACTCATCACACAGCCAAGTATTATGTACAGCGTGTGGTATCTGCCCCTGAAACTTTAAAGGATTGTAGCTCCCAAACTGAAGATGATAGGAACGTAATTTACATTGATGTATACACAGCTGGTGTTACTGATTCCAGTGCATGATAGAAGCAACTATTGTTCCATTTAAAAAGTTGTATCTTTTTGCTGTAACTCTTTGGATAATAGTACAATAAACTATGTTCATAGCTCCGCAGACAGTGTAACGGTTCTTCAGATGCCCTACCGCAATAAATATTTCCGTCGCCTATTACTTCGTAACCTACAGAGGCAAACACATTTAGTGAAACATCCTGTATATGTCTGTATTTGAATACGCATGCCTACACCACTTTCTTTGGCGCTTCAGTGTATTTTCACCCACCAGTGCCAAGGTTAGATTCCACACATACAATACCAAGCCCATTTGTCAAATATTCACATAATTATCTCAGTAGGTGATTCATATGGTTGTGCTTCACGGTGTTTTCGTTGCGGTCTTCAGTCCGAAGACTGGTTTGATGCAGCTCTCTATGCTACTCTATCCTGTGCGAGCCTCTTCATCTCCGAGTAACGGCTGCAATCTACATCCATCTGAATCTGCTTACTATATTCATGTTTGGTATCCTTGTACGAATTTTACCCCCACACTTCCGTCCATCACTAAGTGATCTCTCGATTCCTCAGAAAGTGTCCTATCAACCGATGCCTTCTTTTCGTCAAGTTGTGCCAAACATTCTTGTCTTCCCAGATCTATTCAGTACCACATCATTAGTTACGTGGCCGACCCATGTGCTCTTTGACATTCTTCTTTAGTACCACATTTTGGAAGCTTGCATTCTCTTTTTGTCTAAACCGCTTGTTGTCCATGTTTCACATCCATACATGGTTACACTCCAGGTAAATAGTTTCAGAAATAGTTAGGGATGATTCAGTTACGCTCTGTGCAAATCTCTACCAGACGGTTTCCTCTTCCATTTCTTTCCCCCAGTCCACCTGCTAGTTTTCCTTCTTTTCATTTTCTTGCTGTCGAGTTCCAGTTCTCCATCACACATTTTCGTCTCCTTTAATTATCTGAATAATTTCTTTTATCAAACGTAATAAACCAGTTTGTTACAGTGGTATTTTGTTTCTATTGCAAAGAGATGATCCCTTTCATTAATATATTCCTGTTCGGTATGGTTCCTGTGTGTTCAGGCTTGACTGGGCCAGCTCTGGTGCTTATTATTCAATGAGACATTTCCATTGCGCGACGTTGTACTTTTTTTAAATTTGCGTGATCTTTTATGGAGCGTCCTTTTTCTGTAAGTTACAAGCGGTTGGACTTACAACATCTTAGGGATATGCTAAATAACTCATCTGGCACCTCACACTAGATAAATCTCCATTATCGCCGTCTTCTGATTCTCTGACAGTTGCTTGGGCACCCATTGTGCACAAACGTTGCCGTAACGAAGTTTTTCCTGAATTATGAGACGCACAGTTCCATTGCTTATCAACACAACAACATCAATGTCACATGTGGTGATGTGAGGCGACAGTTAGTCCGTATAAGCTCCTCCACAGCTGAAATCGTGGCAAGAGCACCAGTCCAGGATGTGATACGTCCTCAACGTTTACGCGTCCTGACATATACACACACCAAAAAAAGTTTTGCATCACCTCGGTTCCGAAAGCTCCGGAATATGTGCAGAAAATTGGAATAGAGATCAACATAAACATCGTTTCCGGCCATTTTATTGCTCATGAAAACCACGCATTGCATGTCGTACCACCATACAGCGATACCTTCAGAAGTGGTGGTCCAGACTGCTGTACACACCGGTACCTCTAACACGCAGTAGCACGTCCTCTTGCATCGATGCACGCCTGTATTCGTCGTGGCATACTACCCACAAGTTCATCAAGGCACTGTTGGTCCAGATTGTTCCACTCTGCAACGGCGCTTCGGTATAGATCGTTCAGAGTGGTTGCTTGGTCACGTCGTCCATAAACAGCCCTTTTCAAAAAGTGGCTCTAAGCACTACGTAACTTAACATGTGAGGTCATCAGTCCCCTAGACTTAGAACTACTTAAACCTAACTAAACTAAGGACATCACACATATCCATGCCCATCCAGCCGCTGTGGCCGAGTGGTTCTAGGCGCTTCAGTCCGTAACCGCGCTGGTGCTGCGGTCGCAGGTTAGAATCGCGCCTCGGGCATGGATGTGTGTGATGTCTTTAGGTTAGTTAGGTTTAATTAGGTCTAAGTCTAGGAGACTGATGACGTCAGATGTTAAGTCCCATAGTGCTTAGAGCCATTTGAACGTCCGTGACGGAGGCGGGATTCGGGCCTGCGACCGTAGCAGCAGCGCGGTTCCGCACTGAAGCGCCTAGAACCGCTCGGCCAGAGCGGCCGGCCAGCCTTTTCCAATCTACCCCAATAATGTTCGATAGGGTTCACGTCTGGAGAACATGCTGACCAATCTAGTCGAGCGATGTCGTTATCCTGAAGGAAGTCATTCACGAGATGTGCACGATGGGTTCGCGAATTGTCGTCCATGAAAAATGCCTCGCCAATATGCTGCTGATATGGTTGCACTATCTGTCGAAGAATGGCATTCACGTACCGTACAGCCGTTTACAGTGCCTTCCATGACTACCCGCGGCGTGCATCGGCCCCACATAATGTCACCCGAAAACAGCAGAGAACCTCCACCTGGCTGCACTCGCTGGACAGTGTGTCTGAGGCGTTCAGCCTGACCGGGTTGCCTCCAAACACGTCCACATCGATTGCCTGGTTGAAGGAACATGCGACACCCATCGGTGAAGAGAACGTGATGACTAGCGTGAGCGGACCACTCGGCATTTTGTTGGGCCCAGCTGTACCGCGCTGCATGGTGTCGTGCTTGCAAAGATGGACCTCGCCATGGACGTCGGGAGTGAAGTTGCGCATCATGCAGCCTATTGCGCACAGTTTGAGTCGTAACGCGATGTCTTGTGGCTGCACGAAAAGCATTATTCAACATGGTGGCGGGTGTTGCTGTCAGGGTTCCTCCGAGCCATAATCCGTAGGTAGCGGTCATCCACCTTGGGCGGCCTGAGCAAGACATGTCATCGACAGTTCCTGTCTCTCTGTATCTTCTCCATGTCCGAACAATATCGCTTTGATTGACTCCAAGACGCCTGGACACTTCCCATGTTGAGAGCCCTTCCTGGCACAAAGTAACAATGCGGACGCTATCGAACCGCGGTATTGACCTTCTAAGCATGGTTGAAGCACGAGCCCGTAGCTTCTTCCTGGTGGAATGACTGGAACTGACTAGCTGTCGCATCTCCTCCGTCAAATAGGCGCTACTCATGCATGGTTGGTTACGTCTTTGGGTGGGTTTAGTGACATCTCTGAACAGTCAAAGGGACTGTGTATATCTTCCGGAGTTCTGGGAACGGGGGTGATGCAAATCGTTTTTTGATATGTGTAATTGTGACACCACCGGAATATTGTTCACTGTGCGAGATACACCTCTGCGTACTTCATTTTCATCCTGTGATACGTTTGTTGAGCATACTTCCCCTTCTGCGTGTAGAAATTGGATAATTTCTTATTGTACTGATCGGGAAGAATCTATCATGCAACGAAATGCGGAAACAGCTTTATAGAAACGAGGAAATTGTTCTGAAGCCGTTAACTCCGCTTGTGGAACTGAGAATACCACCACACCACCTCTCGACAAAAACATTCATCCACTGGGGTAACATACAACGCCGCTACAGCAAAGGCCTCCTTTTGAGTTGAGCTTACCATACAGTTAGCCACCATGTTTCCTTAGCGAAGTCTTAGGGTCACACGCAACGGCTTAGGTTTCAGATATACGGATGGCGATGGTATTGCGTATACAAAGTATAAAATGGTTCAAATGGCTCAGAGCACTATGGGACTTAACTGCTGTGGCCATCAGTCCCCTAGAACTTAGAACTACTTAAACCTAACTAACCTAAGGACATCACACACATCCATGCCCGAGACAAAGTATAAAAGGGCAGTGCACTGGCGGAGCTGTCATTCGGAATGAGGTGATTCATAGGGAAAGCTGTCGGACGTGATTATGGCCGCACGATAGGAATAAACAGACTTGCAAACGGAATGGTGGTTGGAGCTAGACGCAAGGGGCATTACATTTTGGAAATCGTTAGCAAATTCAGTATTCCGAGATCCACAGGGTTACGAGTGAACCGAGAATATCGTATTTCTCTCACCAAGATAAAAACAGTGGTCGATGGCCTTCACTTAACGACGGAGGGCAGCGGCGTTTGCGTAGGTTTCTCAGTGCTAACAAACACGCAACACTGATTGAAAAAACCACGCAAATCAATGTGAGACGTATGACGAACGTATTTGTCACGACAGAGCGGCGAAATTTGTCGTTAATGGGCTACGACAGCAGATGACTGACGTGTACGTCTTTGCTAACAGAATGACATAGTCTGCAGATCCTTTCCTGGGCTCGTGACCGTCGTTTGGGCAGCAGATGATTTGAAAACCGTGATGAGGTCAGATGATCCCCATTTCAGTTGGTAAGAGCTGGTGATAAAGTTCGGGTGTGGCGCACCCCCACGAAGCCATGGACCCAGGTTAACAATAAGGCACTTTGCAAGCTGATGGTGGCTCCATAATGGTACGGGATATATTCACATGGAATCGACTGGGTACGTTGGTACAACTCATCTGTTCATTGACAGGAAATGATCATGCTCGTCTAGTTGGAGACGAGTCACAAGCATTCACGGACGTCATGTGGAAAAACAATGTTCAGAAGATGTGTGTGAAATCTCATGGGACTTAACTGCTAAGGTCATCAGTGCCTAAGCTCACACACTACTTAACCTAAATTATCCTAAGGACAAACACACACACCCATGCCCGAGGGAGGACTCGAACCTCCACCGGGACCAGCCGCACAGTGCGAAACAATGTTTGGATGATAGTGCGCTATGTAACCGGGACACAATTGTTCGAGATTAATTTGAAGAAAATTCTGGATAGTTCGTGCGAATGATTAAGCCACCTTGGCCGCCCGTCATGAGGTCAGTTCGTGCACAAAATCCTATACTGGGATCACGTTCGCAGTTATCGACAGCTATACGCCCGCCCGTTTAGCCTTGCGGTCTAACAGACGGCTTTTCAGATTGGGAAGGAGCGACTAGTCCCCGGCACGAATCCGCCCGGCAGCCTTGTGTCGAGATCCGGTGTGCCGGCCAGTCTGTGGATGGTTTTTAGGCGGTTTTTCATCTGCCTCGGCGAATGCGGGCTGGTTCCCCTTATTCCGCCTCAGCTACAGTATGTCGGCGATTGCTGCGCAAACAAGTTCTCCACGTACGTGTACACCGCCATTAACTCTATCACGCAAACATAGGGGTTATACTCGTCTCGTGTAAGACGTTCCCTGGGGGAAGGTGGGCAGGGGGCCGAACCGCACAATAATTCTGAAAGAGAGGTTCGATGTGGGGTGGCGGATGTGTGATGTGGACTGCGGTAGTCGTCATGGGATTGTGGACCACTGCGGCTGCGGCGGGGACGGAGCCTCTCCGTCGTTTCTAGGCCCCCGGTTACCATACAATACAATACATACAATACAATGGACAGCTATAACCGGATCATGGCTCAATATTTCTGCAGGGGATTTCCAACGACTTGTTAAGTTCATGGCACGTCGAGTTGGTGCACTACTCCTGGCAAAGGGAGGTTAGACACGATATCTGGAGGTATCCCATGACTTTTGTCACCTAACTGTATAAACGACATACAATGGCCAAGGCGCCGCCATATTTGAAGGCAAGTGAAATTTAGCCATCATGTTTTGCAACTTCATGGTAGGCGATATAGAAGTCTGCTAGCACGGAATCATAGGGTTTTGTTTGTCATACAATAACATTTTCTACTGCCAGTCGCGATATTTTGTTTGTTTGGTGCCTGAACGACGTCTTTCAGGAAATAATTTGCAAACCTGAACTGCGTTTCTCGCGCACTATGGCACGCAGTTGGACCAGTGGACCCATTGCGTTCCATGTAAATACATTCCACACCATTATGGAGCGACCACCAGCTTGCACAGTGCCATGTTCACAACTTGGGTCGATGGCTCTTCGGTGTCTCAGCAACACACGAACCCTACCATCAGCTCTTAGTAACTGCAATCGGGACTAATAGTTCCTGTCCTCTATGGTCCAGTTGATATCGTCACAAGCCCAGGACAGGCACTGCAAAGGCACTCGTGTCATCTCTTGCCACGGTCCATTAACGCCAAATTTCGCCGCATTGTCCTAACAGATACGTTCGTCGTACGTTCCATATTGATTTGTGCTGTTAGTTTACGCAGTGTTGCTTGTTTTTTAGCGCTGCTCTCAGTCGTTAAGTGACGGACGTCGACCATTGCTTTGTCCGTGGTGAAAATTTGCTATTCTCGGCACACTCTTTTTCACTGTGAAAGTCCGAGTATTGAAGTCCGTAACGATTAACGAAATGTAATGTCCCATGCGTCTAGCTCCATCTACCATTCCCCGTTCCAAATCTGATAATTTCTGCCTTGCGTTCATAATCACGTTGGAAACCTTTTCACATGAATCACCTCAGTACAAACGACAGCTCCGCCAATGCACTGCCCTTTTATACACTACTGGCCATTAAAGTTGCTGCACCAAGAAGAAATGCAGATGATAAATGGGTATTCATTGGACAAATACATTATACTAGAACTGACATGTGATTACATTTTCACGCAATTTGGGTACATAGATCCAGATAAATCAGTACCCAGATCAACCACCTCTGGCCATAATAGCGGCCTTGATTCGCCTAGGCATTGAGTCAAGCAGAGCTTGGATGGCGTGTACAGGTACACCTGCCCATGCAGCTTCAACACGATACCACAGATCATCAAGAGTGGTGACTAGCGTATTGTCACGAGCCAGTTGCTCGGCCACCAATGACCAGACGTTTTCAATTGGTGAGAGATCTGGGGGATGTGCTGGCCAGGGCAGCAGTCGAACATTTTCTGTATCCAGAAAGGCTCGTGCAGGACGTGCAACATGCTGTCGTTCATTATCCTGCTGCAATGTAGGGTTTCGCAGGGATCGAATGAAGGGCAGAGCCACGGGTCGTAACACATCTGAAATGTAACGTCCAATGTTCAAAGTGCGGTCAATGCGAACAAGAGGTGAGCGAGACGTGTAACCAATGGCACCCCATACCATCACGCCGAGTGATACGGTAGTATGGCGATGACGAATATACGCTTCCAATGTGCGTTCACCGCGATGTCGCCCCACACAGATGCGACCATCATGATGCTGTAAACAGAACATGGATTCATCCGAAAAAATGACGTTTTGCCATTCGTGTACCCAGGTTCGTCGTTGAGTACACCATCGCAGGCGCTCCTGTCTGTGATGCAGTGTCAAGAGTAACCGCAGCCATGGTCTCCGAGCTGATAGTCCATGCTGCTGCAAACGTCGTCGAACTGTTCGTGCAGATGGTTGTTGTCTTGCAAACGTCCCCATCTGTTGTCTCAGGGATCGAGACGTGGCTGTACGATCCGTTGCAGCCACGCGGGTAAGATACCTGTCATCTCGACTGCTAGTGATACGAGGCCGCTGGAATCCAGCACGGCGTTCCGTATTACGCTCCTGAACCCACCGACTCAATATTCTGCTAACAGTCATTGGATCTCGACCATCACGAGCAGCAATGTCCCGATACGATAAACCGCAATCGCGATAGGCTACAATCCGACCTTTATCAAAGTCGGAAACGCGATGGTACGCATTTCTCCTCCTTACACGAGGCATCACTACAACGTTTCGCCAGGCCACGCCGGTCAACTGCTGTTTGTGTATGAGAAATCGGTTGGAAACTTTCGTCATGTCAGCACGTTGTAGGTGTCGCCACCGGCGCCAACCTTGTGTGAATGCTCTGAACAGCTAATCATTTTCATACCACAGCATCTTCTTCCTGTCGGTTATATTTCGCGTCTGTAGCACGTCATCCTCGTCGTGTAGCAATTTTAATGGCCAGTAGTGTACCTTCTGTGCGGGGTACCACCGTCGCCTGTATATGTGCATATCGCTACCCCACGGCTTTTGCCTCCTCGGTGTATACCTCTTTGGCAATACGCCTGTTGGACCGCACTTGGCGAGTGCTCGCCCGGTTAAAGGTGAGTGACGGAACTGCCGGCCGAGTGAAGGCAGGCTGCATGGAAAGCGAGTGACGGGGAACGAGATCTCAACATGCGACGCAGTAGCGGATGTCCAGTAGAACAGGTGCCATACTGTGCCCTGACAGGTGGGTGACTGACCTTGGCGGGCACCATGAGCGGTCGGTCGTCCCTGGAGCAGCCGTAGAGCAGCCAGAGCAGGGTGCAGAACGCCGCGGCGCACACCAGCCCCCTGGTCGCCCAGCCGCGGCCCATGGCTCGCCTCGGCTCCAGCGCCCTGCAACAGCCAGGAGGCAGCCGTCAGTGCGGTGGCACTCTCTCAGCTCAGCCGGAAGCTGTAGATGGCGGCGGCTTTGCTGCCAAGTGCTGTCGCGCTCTCCTCGCGGCGATCAATGCGTCACCTGGAGAACCCTGCAACAGGTGGCCGCTGCCCTCCATCTGCTCCCTGCTGCTTCCTCTGGCCCTACTCGGCTCACGTCTTGTCCGTCAGCAGGACTGCCAGGTGTCCGGCCTCCGCCGAACGTGTCCGGATTTTTACGGTCGCGTCCGGCTACACAGGGTGAAAAGTATTTAAACCGACAAACTTTGGGGGGTTGTAGGGGACATCAAAACAAATATTTTTCCCTAATGTCATTTTTTCCTATGAGGATTATTTAAACCAGTGGAGGCCATATTACTCTCTTCAGTCGTTAGAGGCCATATTACGATCTTCAGTTGTTAGAGGGTATATTACACTCTTCAGTTGTAGGCAACTGCTGTCCACCAGTGTAGTAGTGCATTGTCTCTGATTACTAATGGAGCGATACACCTGGAGTGAGTACACTGGTATGGTTGGTGCGTGCTACGTAGCGCACCACAACGGACGAGCTACACAGCGGGTTTATCGCCGTATACCGCATCATACGACCTTTGCTGCTGTGTACCAAAGTCTGAGTGCGACCAGGTCATTTAGCAGATTACCTGGACAGGGACGCCGTAGCACGGTAAGAACGCTGCAATTTGAGGAAGCTGTCTTGCAGTATGTGTAGCGGGATCCTTCGTTCAGCGCTCGTGCAGTTGCACGTAACGTGGAGACGAATCAGACGAATGTAAGAACAGTCCTTCGAGAGCAATTGTTGCGTCCATTTCACTTGGAGCGTGTCCACAACCTGGAACCAGTTGATTATCCACCCAGAGCACAGTTTTTGCAGTGGTACCTGGAACAGTGTGAAATGTATCCTACATTTCCAGCCTCTGTATTGTTTACCGATGAAGAAACGTTCGGGCCTGATGGAGTCTTCAACATGCACAATTCGCATGTTTAGAGTGAGGATAACTCATATGCCACAGTTACTAGCGCTCATCAAGTGCGGTTCTTCGTTAATGTGTGGGTCGGTGTTATTGGGGACTGTTTAATTGTGCCGTATCTGCTACCTAGGCCATTAAATGGCAGGCACTATTACAATTTTCTCGCCAGAGCATTTCCAGACTTGCTGGAAGACGTCCCGCTCCCTACAATACAACGCATGTGGTTCCAACATGACGTGGCGCCGGCACATTTCAGTCGTCGTGTGCGACGACTCCTGGACCGACGGTTCCCAGAAACATGGATTGGCAGAGGTGGTCCTGTACCATGACCTCCTCGATCCACAGATATGTCCCCTCTGGACTTTTTTGTGTGGGGAGAGACGCGCAACCTTGTTTACGCAACTCCTGTTGCATCAGAAGAGGATCTGGTTGCCCGGATAGTAGCAGCAACAGCAACAATTCAGGATACTCCTGGGGTTTTAGCCCCAGTAAGACAGAACATGATCCGACGGCGTAACCTTTGTTTACATATCAATGGAGGCATTTTTGAAAATCTACTGTAATTGAAATTGGGTTGTGTTAATGTGTTGTCTCTTGGTCATAAAAAATGGAAAAGTGTTTATTGGTTTAATTAATTTGCCGCCAGAGAAATCGTCCTCTACCAGTTTAAATACTCCTCATAGGACAAAATGACACTAGGGAAAAATATTTGTGTTGAAGTCCCCTACAACCTCCCAGAGTTTGTCGGTTTAAATACTTTTCACACTGTATATACGAGGCGTGTTTTTTAAGTAAGAAACGTTTTGAAATTAAAAAAGACGTGCTCAGATATCTCAATAATTTTATTTTTACTTGAAATCCTGTACCTTAATCTACGCACTGACGCCATTACAGTCTGGTTCTTCCTTGTTTACGTTGTTTACTGAGTGTTTAAGACGCCTCCGATAATCGTGAGTCCCGCCGACTGTGAAGTGCAAGCTGTTAAAAGATTTCTTAGTCCTAAAGGCATAAAAGCGATCGATTTGATTTGATCTGATTTACTATTGGTCCTTTAGATCATACAATTTGTACAGCAAAGCACATCATGATATAGGACAAGTCAATTTGAAAAATTATTTTAAGATAGTATATGACGAGAGATGACAGTAGTGGCACATAACTCACATAGCAGAATACATATAGGATATATAGACAAAATATAAAAGAGGTGGTGTGTGATGAGAGATGACGGTGGTGCATACTGCACATAGCAGAATACGTATAAGAAATACAGACAGAATATGAGTAACAAACAATAATTAAATTAACTTACTAAGTAGAAATATCTACAAGTGAATATACAGCTTATTACAAGTAATTAAAATATTATGGTACATAGTTCACATAGCAAAATACATATATGAGATACACACAGAATATAGATTAAATACAATAATTAAATTATCTTACTAAGTAGAAACATCTAAAACTGAATAAACAGCTTATTGCAAGTAATTAAAATTTTGTTTCAAGAAATTCATGTACAGAATAGAAACAGTGATCAGTAGCAATTCCTTTAATTTAATTCTCATTATTTTTGGGCTTTTGCTTGTTTTTATGCCTGTTGGGAGGTGGTTGTATATTTTCATGCCCATACATTTAACCCCATTCGCATATAATTTTGTGTTGTGGGCTATAATTTGTAACTGTGTTTTATTTCTGGTGTCATGTGGGTGGCGGTCTGCATTTCTGTCGAGGACGTCCAAGTGCTGTACTGTAAAACAAGCTAGTTCCAATACATAGAGGCATGGCAGTGGCAGGATTTTTAGCTGTTGAAATAGTGGTTTACAGTGTTCAGCTCTTTTTTTACATTTCGGTATTCTTACTACTTGTTTTTGTAACTTGAAAATTGTGAGAGACTCAGAGTTCTTTCCCCAGAATATTAGGCCATAGCTCAAGACAGACTCAAACAGGGCATGGTACACCAGCTTCAAGGTATCTACACTGGCTGTGTCTTTTAATGATCATAATAGGTAGCACGTTTTACTAAGCTTTTGTGACAATGCCTCAATATGTGGTTTCCAATTTAGTGTGTTACTGATGGTAAGTCCAAGAAATTTGGTGTCCTGCCTGTTCGTAATGTCATCTTTGCCAGTAACTATAACTGCATTGAAGGGGGTTAGATTTTGTCTAGTATGGAAGTTCATATGTACAATTTTTTGAGTAGTTATGAGTAGTCTATTTGCTTCAAACCACGATTGTAAATGACAAGTAGTTTCATTAACTGCATCTTGCAATGTGTCACCTCTACTGTATATCAGGATATTTGTGTCGTCCGTATACAGAAAAGATCTGGCATTTGGTACGTGTTCTGGGAAATCATTTAAGAACAATATGAAAATAACAGGGCCAAGGACAGATCCCTGAGGGACGCCATTTGTTGTATGTAGTTTATCTGACCTGCAGTGCCTGAATGTCTCATCATATTCATCGTGAGATCTGTGCAGTTTACGTAGAAAACATTATGAGTGATGGAATGGTAAGAAAGTGGGTGAGAGCGTTTAAAGATGGTCGCACAAATGTGCATGATGAACAACGGACTGGGCGTCCTTCGGTCGTTAATGAAAGTTTGGTGCAGGAAGTGGACAATAAGGTGAGAGAAAACAGACGCTTTACGATTACCTCCTTGCGGGATGACTTTCCTAGTGTTTCTCATAGTGTTTTGTATGGCATTGTGACCGAGCACTTGAATGACCGAAAATTGTACTCACGTTGGGCACCGAAAATGCTGAGGGATGTGCACAAAACCAAACGTTTAGACAGTGCATTGACTTTCCTTGAGCGGTACCACAACGTCGGTGATGATTTCTTAAGCCAAATTGTTACGGGCGATGAAACATGGGTGACCTACGTCACACCAGAATCAAAGCAACAGTCCATGGAAGTTGAGCAAGGGCATCGTTTTGCTTCAAGACAATGCCCGTCCGCATGTGGCGAAGCAGATCAAAGATATCATCACATCTTTTCGATGGGAAACTCTAGATCATCCTCCGTACAGTCCCGATCTTGCGCCCAGTGACTACCATCTGTTCCTGCACTTGAAGAAACACCTGGGCGGTCAGCGTCTTCAAGACGATGAAGAAGTCAAAACAGAGTTGATGCAGTGGTTAACAAGTCAGACGACAGACTTCTATGAGGAGTGTATTCAAAAACTGGAACAACGTTATTAAAAGTGCCTCAATATTGACGGAAATTGTGTAGAGAAGTAGATTAAGGTACAGGCTTTCATGTAAAAATAAAATTATTGAGATATTTTAGCTCGTCTTTTTTTTAATTTCAAAACGGTACTTACTTAAAAAAACACGCTTCGTACAAGGTGAGTCAGAAGAAAGGCACATGCTTTGAGGGGTGATAGTATTGGTGATTCTAAACAAAAAAACTTGAAAGAACATTTTTTCTTAATCATATCCAACATACATCTGTTTGATAAGCACGGGCGTCTGTCACCTTATCGCGAGTCTTTCGCCCAGAGGAAAGGCCAAAGCTAATGGAAAAAATCGCAGGTGAGTCCTACATATACAATCTGTGATACCACATTTTCTCTGAACATTTGTATGTGGAACTGTGTGGCGAGAATAAAAGTGGCAGCACTAAGAGAAACAAACATGGATAAATTTTATCTTTGTGTTACTGTGGAGACAGTAGTTAGAGTATTTTGGATAATATTTTCTGTTGTAATAGCTATGCGGACTCTAAAACTATTGTATAATACAGAGAAGTAACAAAAAAGTGCGCACCAAAGGAGCATATTAGGTGAGACGCAATTGTGAAAATTATTGCTGAAAGTTATTAATAATAGTAAGAACAGGTTACAGAATTTCTACGTTGACACGGCGTGGCAGAGACGCTCAGGATATTGGCAACGAACATACATCTTCGAGACGGCAGTTTACTTCGGACTCAAATTTGCCGATTAACAAAATTCTCTTCAGCTCTCTACTAACGCACATATGTCGACATTGTACCACAAAGGTTTTAGTTCATTTTATAATGATACTACGTTGCCTTACTTGAAAGTCACAAACAAACAAATTATTGTTAAATTTTCAGCGTATAACGCTAATAGGAAACATTTCAAAGGCTAAAAGAACGAACCCGCAAAATTACAGACCAATAACCCTAACACTGCTTTGCTGGAGAATCCTTGAACAAAAACTCATTTCGAATATAATTAATTTTCTTGAGATCGAGTTTATGTCCACGAATGTGCACGCTTTTAGAAATCATCACTCGTGGAAAGCTCAGTTTCTCCTTAATTCACATGTGGACGAAGGCAACAGGCACATTCTGTATTTCTAGATATCCAGAAAGCATTTGACAAGGGGTCCTCTGCAGACGGTTAAAAAAGATACCAGCATATGGAATAGGTTCCCAGACACGTGAGTGGCTCGAAGATTCCTTAAGTAATAGAATCCAGAGTGTTGTCGTGTGTTCATCACAGACAAGGGTATCATCAGGAGTGCTCCACGGAATGTGATAGGACAGCTATTATTTCCTGTATACACTGGTGTCCAAAATTAAAGCAACAAACGGAAATTTTGGAATGTTACATTTACTTCGCCAAAAACGGTTTAAACAGGTGACAGTACAGTAAAGAAAATGTAAAGAAGAACGTAATCAACTGAAACATGCATAACGATAGACAAAATTGTTATTCGTTTTTTTCCTACTTCACGGATTAGCACACACGTTCTGACAACCGGTTAATGTGCTCAGTATGGGGTGTGACCATCTCTGGCACCATTATAGGCCTGGTAACGACGGGACATGCTGTGAATGATGTCATCAATCTCATCTTTAGGCAATAACGCCCATTCTTCCAGCTGAGCTGCTAGTAAGTCTTGGAGAGCGGTTAGTCGATGCTGACGTGGTGCAACCCATCTCGCTAGTGAATTCCAGACATGCTAGGTGGGATTCAAATTGGAAGAGCGAGCAGGCCACGCCACGCGTGCAATATTTTCCGTTTCCAAAGAGACATAAACCGCCTGTCCTCTATGAGGTCGAGTATTATCGTCCATCAGTATCAAATCTAGGCCCACAGTACCTTCCAACAACTGCGCATGATATCCCGTGCGGGCATGATATCCCGTGCAGAACATGATCGTAACGACATCCGTTGACAGTTTGTATGACATAGTACTTGACACCATTTAAATCTTGCTAATTCACCTATACAATTTCATGAAGAGGCGTTCGAGTAGTCAACATAATCCCTGGACACACGATTAGGGACTCTCCTCGAAATTGGTGTCTTTCAACAATGTCTGGGTCTCTAAATCGTGTTCCACATGCCCCCCAGATGCGAATCTGTCGCGAATCACTCTCCGGACCAAATCGCGACTCATTTGTGAAAATAACATTGGCCTACTCTTCGTCCATCCAGGTGGCATGTTGATGGCTCCACTCTAGACGTTCCCTTCTGTGAAGACACGCCAGAGGTGAACGGACAGCAGGTGTCCAATTGTACACCGCTTGCCTCGACACAACAAGTGCAGAGGATGCTGTGAGGTCAGATGCCAGTTGCAGTGCAGTAGTAAGGCGGTACCGTCGTGCCCTTACAGACAAATAAAGGTCCACTCATTCTGATGTCACACGTGGTTCGCCTTGTCCTGGTCTCCGGGATACAGTTTCGGTCACTATAAACTGTCACCTCATCCGAGAAACAACAGAACGATTCATATCAAGCTACACTACTGGCCATTAAAATAGCTACACCACGAAGATGACGTGCTACAGACGCGAAATTTAACCGACAGGAAGAAGATGTTGTGATATGCAAATGATAAGATTTGCGCCGGTGACGACACCTACAACACAATAAAGGTCGGATTGTAGCCTATCACGATTGCGGCTTATCGTATCGTGACATTGCTGCTCGCGTTCCACTGAGTGTTAGGAGCATATCGAATCGGTAGGTTCAGGAGAGTAATACAGAATGCCGTGCTGGATCCCTACGGCCTGGTATCACAATCAGTCGAGACGACAGGCATCTTACCCTCATGGCTGTAACGGATGGTGCAGCCACGTCTCGGTCCCTGAGACAACAGATGGGGACGTTTGCAAGACAACCACCATCTGCACGAACAGTTCGACGACGTTTGCAGCAGCAGGGAGTATCAGCTCGGAGACCAAGGCTGCCGTTACCCTTGACGCGGCATCACAGACAGGAGAGCCTGCGATGGTGTACTCAACGACGAACCTGGGGGCAAAACGTCATTTTTTCGGATGAAGCCAGGTTCTGTTTACAGCTTCATGATGGTCGCTTCCCTGGAACATTGGAAGTGTGGAAGTGAGTGTTCGTCATCACCATATTGGCGTATCACCCGGCGTGATGGTATGGGATGCCGTTGGTTACACGTCTCGGTCACCTCTTGTTCGCATTGACGGCAGTTTGAACTGTGGACGTTACATTTCAGATGTGTTACGACCCGTGGATCTACCATTCATTCAATCCCTGCGAAACCCTACATTTCAGCAGGATAATTCACGACCGCATGTTTCAGGTCCTGTATGGGCCTTTCTTGATACAGAAAATGTTCGACTGCTGCCCTGGCCAGCACTTTCTCCAGATCTCTCACCAATTGAAAACGTCTGGTCAATGGTGGCCGAGCAACTGGCTCGTGACAATAAGCCAGTCACCACTCTTGATGAACTGTGGTATCGCGTTGAAGCTGCGTGGACAGCTGTACCTGTACACGCCATCCAAATTCTGTTTGACTCATTGCCCAGGCGTATCAAGGCTGTTCTTACGGCCAGAGGTAGTTGTTCTGGGTACTGATTTATCACGATCTATGCACTCAAATTGCGTGAAAATGTAATCACATGTCAGTTCTAGTATAATATATGTGTCCAATGAATACCCATTTATCATCTGCATTTCTTCTTGGTGTAGCAATTTTAATGGCCAGTTGTGTATCAGGTCACATCAGTTTGCGACTCTCCTGCCTCCGTTCTTCCTATGGCCCTCCACAGCAGAGAGTCTGTAGGTGTCTTCTCTGTGCCATACTGTACCGCCTGTCACTGTGTGGGAAGCGATTGTGAATGTGGGACTACCATGCAAACACTTGCTCGCTTTGATAGGTGCCTTGACGTCATTGCTGGTGTGGATGTCGTTAATCATAATGCCATCTTCTGTGCAGAACATGGTCGTAACGATATCCATTGACAATTTGTATGATTTATCGTGGTTAGCAATTTCTGGCTTTAATTTTCGATACCAGTGAACATTAATGATGTAGGGGACTGGGTGCGCAGCCATCTCCGGCTATTTCCTGATGATTCTGTGGTGTGTGGTAAGGTATCCAAGTTGCCTGACTGTAGGAACACACAGAAGACGCAGACAAATATTCTATTTGGTATCATGAATGGCAGCTAATTCTGAACGTAGAAAAATGTAAGTTGATGTGGATGAGTAGGATAAACAAACGCGTAATGTTCAGATACACCATTAGCTGCGTCCTCCTTGACACCGTCATGTCGTTTAAATACCTGTGCGTAAAGTTGCTAAACGATATGAAATGGAACGAGCCTATGAGGATTGTGGTAGGGAAGGGGAACGATTTATTGTGAGAATTTTGGAAATTGTGGTTATCTATAAAGGAGACCACATAGGATGCTACTGAGACCTATTCTTGTGACCTACTCGAGTGTCGGATTAAATGAAGACATCGAAGCACTTCAAAGGCGGGTTCCTAAATTTGTTACCGGCAGACTTGAACAACACGCGAGTGTTGCATAGATACTTTGAAAACTCAAGTGGAAATCTCTGGAAAGACGGCGACGTCCTTTGCGATGAACACTACTGAGAAAGTTTAGAGAACCAGCATTTGAAGCTGACTGCCGAACGATTCCATTAGCGCCACCATTGATTTCGCGTAAGGACTACGAGGATAAGATACGAGAAATTACGGTACGTACTGTGGCGTATAGAGAGTCGTTTTTCTGTCACTCTGTTTGCTACTGGAAGAAGAAAGAAAATGACCAGCTGTGGTACAGTGCACCTTCCGCCATGCACCGTACGGTGGCTTGCGAAGTATGTATGTGGATGTAGCTGTATGAAGGTAGTATCTGTTCCCCTGATACCATTGATGACCGTGCAGCTTCTCTCGAATGAAATGATCATTAAATCGACACCCTAACTGCAAACAGGCGTTGATATACATCATTGGAGATCCCAGGTTCGAGTACCGGTCGGGGCACACATTTTGCAACATGTCCCCAATGATGTATATCAATACCTGTTTGCAGCTAGGGTGTCGATTTAATTATGATTTTGATGTAGATGTCCTTCTTCAGCAGCACTCGCATGCGAACACAACCGAAGCGCTATTAGGCTATGTACTGTTGATCAGCGATAGCTATGCACATTTCTTTCAGAAGAGACTCACTATCAGCCTACAGTACATATTTGGATCCAGTACACAACCCTGAGGCATGCAACAAGACGTCTTATATACTCTCAGCATAACGCACATTCATGATTTACATTAGATTTCTGTTTGTGGGGTTGGCTTAAGAGCGAAGTGTAGGAGCGCAAAGTGGACACAAAGGAAGAGCTCCTCGCTCGTATTTTACACATGTGCGCCCAAACAATGGACCGAGCGAATGAGCTCCGATCAGCAGCGCAGCAACTGTCTACAACAGCTGCAAAATGCACTGCAGTTGACGGTAGACTTTTTGAACATCTTTTGTGAGAAAATGTACACAATTAAACAAAGCATTAGTTCACAATGTTTCATTTTGTATCACTCGCATTTCTTCCTTTGCCCACTGTTTTCATTAGTTTCCGAGGAATTTGTTAAGGACAGGATATATGTTCACATGACTTTTTGTTCAGAATCACTGCTACTATCACCTCTCAAAGCATGTACCTTTCTTCCTGACTCATTCTGTATAGTTGTTCAACTTTTCCTTCTTTTGTTAGGCTTTTTGGCGATAAACCAGCGAACCCGTTCCAAGCTAATGACGTAAGCGAGAGGAAGGAGTACCAGAAGGAAGGAATAAGGAGATATAAGCGTATATAGACCTACCATCCTGTGCTATTCCTATGTTAATGTCTGTTGTTTTTCTTCGAAGGATGAACGAACCTAACACAAAAAGTCACCAACACGCTGCGCACAAAGCAAGCGAGGCAATGTGGAATTTTCCAGTCAGCCGATGCCGACCGGTTCTACCCAACCATACCCGTGCTGAGACACGCAAGTACGAACAGGAGCTCCGCCTTCTCTAGGAAAGAGTGAACATCGAAATATTTGCCAAAGACTATTTCTCTGAGTGTTATCTATCTGCCTTGCACTCTTTTATGTCTGTATACCAAAGCCTGTTCAAGCATTCAGATATTTCTGTCAATGAAGTGTTTACGGCGATTTTCTGAGACAAATCGAAATATGACAGAAGAATTTAAAGCAAACACGAATACTATGTACATACTTGCCAATGACTACTGTAATCCTGGGAACGTGAATGAAGCACCCAATTAATGTGCTTTCGGTGAATGGCATTAGCTGGTGTTCCAATCTAGCACCAAGCTGCAGAAACTATAGGTATTTTGTGTGGAAAGAAACGTAACGATGGATGACAGCAAAGTCTTTGATCACTGGTAAAATTTCATGAAATTTATGCAACGTAAGTAAAAGAGGACTCAGTCTTTAAAAACCTTTTGGAAGATGAAAAGTGGAAAGGTTATTTCAAACTATAGTATAATGAAGAATTTTATTATTGAAATTGACAGAATATTACTCTGTAA
This sequence comes from Schistocerca piceifrons, assembly GCF_021461385.2. Classification (NCBI taxonomy): domain Eukaryota; kingdom Metazoa; phylum Arthropoda; class Insecta; order Orthoptera; family Acrididae; genus Schistocerca; species Schistocerca piceifrons. Next base: position 182,282,243 of record NC_060138.1, on the reverse strand, counting down.
TTCCAGGCCATAATGCGTGGGTTTCCTCTTTCACAAACGGCCAATCGACAAAGGAACGCAATAAACTGCAAACCGACAACAAAGGCAATCACGTTGTTGTTTTATTTAAAATTATAAGAGTTCCATGAACAGTAGTCCAGGAAAAGTAAGTTCTTGATAATATGGTTTCAAATAATAGATATTAATGCTTAACTACAGATTATTATTTCTTTGTCCATTTGAAACGACCACAGTTACTTTATATTTTTTGATGTATCGTCCTAAAAAAATAGATACTTGTTTATTTTGGTGAATGAAATATTTCTGGTTTATTTTAACAGAAGGCTGAGCAATTAAGAACGATGAGTACTTAGTTGCTTTTGTAACTGCCAAATTCTCTCTCTTTCTGTCTCTCTGTCTCTCTCTCTCTCTCTCTCTCTCTCTCTCTCTCTCTCTCTCTCTCACTCTCCACCCAAACCGTACTCGGTAGGCCCAACGGAACCGACCGCCTGATGTTTCATACTCAGTCCACAGGCGTCACTGGATGCGGACGGGGAGTGGCATGTGATCAGAACACAGCTCTTCCTGCCGTTGTCAGTCTTCGTGATCGAAGTTAACTTCTCGCTTACGTAGTTCCTCAGTTGACTTCACAAGGTCTGAGTGCATCCCGCTTACCAACAGCGCTCGGCAGACACACTCGGTCACCCATTCAAGTCCTAGCCAAGCCCGACAGCGCTTAACTTCAATACCTCCTCATTAGTTATGAGATCTACCCATCCAATTTTCAGCATTCTTCTGTAGCACCGTATTACGAAAGTTTCTATTCTCTTCTTGTCTAAACTATTTATCGTCCACGTTTCACTTACATACATGGGTACACTCCATACAAATACTTTCAGAAACGACTTCCTAACACTTAAATCTATACTCGATTTTAACAAATTTCTGTTCTTCAGAAACGCTTTCTTTGCCATTGCCAGTCTACATTTTATATCCTCTCTACTTCGACCATCATCAGTTATTTTGCTCCCCATGTAGCAAAACTCGTTTACTACTTTAAGCGTCTCATTTCCCAATCTAATTCCCACAGCATCACCCGATTTATTTCGACTACATTCCATTATCCTTGTTATGCTTCTGTTGTTCATCTTATATCCTACTTTCAAGACACTGTCCATTCCGTTCAGCTGCTCTTCCAGGTCCTTTGCTGTCTCTGACAGAATTACAATGTCATCGGCGAACCTCAAAGTTTTAATTTCTTCTCCATGGATTTTAATTCCTACTCCGAATTTCTATTTTGTTTCCTTTACTGCTTGCTCAATATACAGATTGAATAAAATCAGGGATAGGCTACAACCCTGTGTCACTCCTTTCCCAAACACTGCTTCCCTTTGATGCCCCTCGACTATTATAAATGCCATCTAGTTTCTGTACAAATTGTAAATAGCCTTTCGCTCCCTGTATTTTACCCCTGCCACCTTCAGAATTTGAAATAGAATATTCTAATCAACATTGTCAAAAGCTTTGTCTAAGTCTACAAATACTAGAAACGTAGGTTTGCTTTTCCTTAATCTATTTTCTAAGATAAGACGTAGGGTCACTATTGCCCCACGTGTTCCAACATTTCTACGATATCCAAACTGATCTTCGCCAAGGTAGGCTATTACCAGTTTTTCCATTCGTCTGTAAAGAATTCGTGTTAGTATTCTGCAGCCGTGGCGTATTAAACTGTTAGTTCGGTAATTTTCACATCTGTCAACACCTGCTTTCTTTTGGATTGGAATTATTATATTCTTCTTGAAGTGTGAGGGTACTTCGCCTGTCTCATACATCTTGCTCACTAGATGGTAGAGTTTTGTTAGGCCTGGGTCTCCCAAGGTTGTTAGTAGTTCTAATGGAATGTTGTCTGCTCCCGGGGCCTTGTTTCGACTTAGGTCTTTCAGTGCTCTGTCAAACTCTTCACGCAGTATCATATCTCCTATTTCATCTTCATCTACATTCTCTTCCATTTCTATAATCCTTAAGAACATCGCCCTTGTATCGACCCTCTATACACTTCTTCCACCTTTCTGCTTTCCCTTCTTCGCTTAGTATTGGGTTTCCATCTGAGCTGTTGATATTCATGCAAGTGGTTCTCTTTTCTCCAAAGGTGTATTTAATTTTCTTGTAGGCAGTTACTATCTTACCCCTAGTGATATGCGCCTCTACATCCTTACATTTGTCCTCTGGCCATCCAATGCTTAGCCATTTTCCACTTCCTGCCGATCTCTTTGCTGAGACGTTTGTATTCCTTTTTGCCTGCTTCATTTACTGCATTTTTATATTTTATCCTTTCATCAATTAAATTCAATATTTCTTCTGTTACCCAAGGATTTCTATTAGCCCTCGTGTTTACACCTACTTGATCCTCTGCTACCTTCACTATTTCATCTCTCAAAGCTACACATTGTTCTTCTACTGCATTTCTTTCCCTCATTCTTGTCAATCGTTCCCTAATGCTCTCCCTGAAGCTCTCTACAACCTCTGGTTCTTTCAGTTTATCCAGGTCCCATCCCCTCAAATTCCCACTTTTTGCAATTTATTCTGTTTTGATCTACAGTTCATAACCAATAGATTGTGGTCAGAGTCCACATCTGCCCTAGAAATGTCTTACAATTTAAAACCTGGTTCCTGAATCTCTGTCTTACCATTATATAATCTATCTGAGGCCTTCCAGTATCTCCAGGCTTCTTCCATGTATGCAACCTTCTTTTATGATTCTTGAACCAAGTGTAAGCTATGATTAAGTTACGCTCTGTGCAAAATTCTACCAGGCGGCTTCCTCTTTCATTCCTTACTCCCATTCCATATTCACCAACTACGTCCGCTTTACTTCCTTTTCCTACTATCGAGTTCCAGTCACCCATGACTATTAAATTTTCATCTCCCTTCACTATATGAATAATTTATTTTATCTCATCATACATTTCATCAATCTCTTCGTCATCTGCGGACCTAGTTGAAATATAAACTTGTACTACTGTGGTAGGCGTGGGCTTTATATATATCTTGGCCACATTAATGCGTCCACTATGCTGTTTGTAGTAGCTTACCCGCAGTCCTATTGAGCTAAAGTCAATAAACGTGGTGCGTATTGTAATCTAAATAAATTTGTTATTGGATTATATCTTTAACAACACAAACACACGGAGCATTAACCAGTTCCGGAAACGTTACCATTGCGTCGAAGGCGTTCTCTTCAAAGAAGGCAGCAGAAGAGGATGTACCAATGATCGTATAACATTGTTGGTTTAGAATCCCGAAGAGGTTACTGGACAGGTTTTTTCTACGTGCATTGTGTCGCCTTTCCTTCGTCAAGGGTAAGACTTATGTCTAGAGTACGTGTCTTGAATATACGATGATATAGAGGGTCTATACAAGGGCGATGTACTTGAGGACAATATTATAGAAGTGGAAGAGAATGTAGATGAAGATGAAATCTGAGATACGATACTGCGGGAAGAGTTTGACAGAGCACTGAAAGACCTGAGCCGAAACAAGGCCCCGGGAGTCACAGCTTCAAAATACTAACACGAATTCTTCACAGACGAATGGAAAAACTGATAGTAGCCTACCTTGGCGAAGATCAGTTTGGATTCCGTAGAAATACTGGAACACGTGAGGCAATACTGACTTTACGACTTATCTTAGAAGAAAGATTAAGGAAAGGCAAACCTACGTTTCTAGCATTTGTAGACTTAGAGAAAGCTTTTGACAATGTTGACTGGAATACTCTCTTCCAACTTCTAAAGGTGGCAGGGGTAAAATACAGGGAGCGAAAGGCTATTTACAATTTGTACAGAAACCAGATGGCAGTTATAAGAGTCGAGGGACATGAAAGGGAAGCAGTGGTTGGGAAGGGAGTGAGACAGGGTTGTAGCTTCTCCCCAATGTTATTCAATCTGTATATTGAGCAAGCAGTAAAGGAAACAAAAGAAAAATTTGGAGTAGGTATTAGAATCCATGGAGAAGAAATAAAAACTTTGAGGTTCGCTGATGACATTGTAATTTTGTCAGAGACAGCAAAGGACTTGGAAGAGCAGTTGAACGGAATGGACACTGTCTTGAAAGGAGGATATAAGATGATCAACAACAAAAGCAAAACAAGGATAATGGAATGTAGTCGAATTAAGTCGGGTGATGCTGAGGGAATTAGATTAGGAAATGACACACTTAAAGTAGTAAAGGAGTTTTGCTATTTGGGGAGCTAAATAACTGATGATGCTCGAAGTAGAGAAGATAGAAAATGTAGACTGGCAATGGCAAGGAAAGCGTTTCTGAAGAAGAGGAATTTGTTAACATCGAGTATAGATTTAAGTGTCAGGAAGTCTTTTCTGAAAGTATTTGTATGGAGTGTGCCCACGTATGGAAGTGAAACATGGACGATAAATAGTGTGGACAAGAAGAGAATAGAAGCTTTCGAGATTTGGTGCTACAGAAGGATGCTGAAGATTAGATGGGTGGATCATATAACTAATGAGCTGGTATTGAATTGGGGAGAAGAGGAGTTTGTGGCACAACTTGACGGGAAGAAGGGACCGGTTGGTAGGTCATGTTCTGAGGCATCAAGGAATCACAAATTTAGCATTGCAGTGCAGTGTGGAGGGTAAAAGTCGTAGAGGGAGACCAAGAGATGAATACACTAAGCAGATTCAGAAGGATGTAGGTTGCAGTAGGTATTGGGAGATGAAGAAACTTGCACAGGATAGGGTAGCATGGAGATCTGCATCAAACAAGTCTCAGGACTGAAGACCACAACAACAACATCAGGAGTGTTTATAGAGTTTAGTGTAGTGTTCGTGTCCAAGAGGGCTGTCGAGCGTGATGTCGCAATCTCTCGGATAGGGATCGCCATTAAAACAGAACCATGCCCTCAAACTCAAAGTCGCTGCGGAGAGGTTTTGCAATTAAACCCAAAACACTAGCGAAAGATTTACTATTTAGCGTCTGAGTAGTCTCACCTCTCCTTGCCTGCTAAACGCTGTTGTGAAAATTTCCTTTACTACGGAGATCCGGACCTACTTTCTCCCCGAGCGGTTCTAGGTGCTTCAGTCTGGAACCGCGTGACCGCTACGGTTGCAGGTTCGAATCCTGCTTCGGCCATGGATGTGTGTGCTGTCCTTAGGTTAGTTAGGTTTAAGTAGTTCTAAGTTCTAGGGGACTGATGACCTCAGAAGTTAAGTCCCATAGTGCTCAGACCCATTTGAACCTACTCTCTCCGAGTCAAGTACTACTGGTAGTGATATCCGATACACAGTATCGTCTATTAGGCATAATGGACTTGCATCCTCCCATCACAGTGATTAAAAATGGCTCGTAAGTAATTGACTTAATGGGAATTAATTCACTTCCTACAACGCCCAATTTCCTTTCGCCAGAACTCATTTTCAATATGTTGCTTTCTTTTTGAAATGGAGATAGAGGAAAAATACGGGAACCCATTTTTTTTGCAGTGTATGCCGCGTGTACAGTTGACAACAGTATTAAAATGTTTTCCCGCTATAAATACTCTTGTGGTTTCCCAGCTTCATCATGCGTCGTTCTGTGTAATCAGAGATTTCCGATACGAGATTCTTTTTTGAAGGGCGCTGCGCGTCACATTCATTTTCATGTCACAGCGCACGCGGGCTGTTCCATACGGCGAGGCGTGCACTGCAGGAACAAGAAAAGAGGACTGCAAAACCTGCGTAACATCCGTTGTGACACTGCATATGCTGTTTTTTGTCACAGAACTGGAAGGTGGCAGAAGTTCAGTCGCATGTGGTGCGTTATAAAACGTCATTACCAATTAAGTTCTCTCTCATTTACATCATATAAGATTCCAAAAAATATACACACAATTAAGGTATAAATATTCACTCAAATTTAATAAATGTCTTTCTTTTAATAAAACCATGACTGTTTCCTGACTTACTGGCGCTCATCGATTTTGTTATGGCCTACAAGGTAGCATTCAATATTTTCGTCGCACATTCAATTTGTCACTTCACTGATAAGTAAAATTAACTGGTCTCTCTGAGATTTTGGTGATGGCATCTTCATGGAATACTGCAGCAATATTTCAACGCAGGAAGACAGCGTTGTCTACGGACGGAAAGGCCTTGAGACATGTTCTTTCTCTGAGTAAATCTCTACCGTTTCGTTTTTCAATGCAGCTAATTAGGTCACTGCAGATGTTATTTCACAAAGCGTAGTTATATCTGATAGTGCGGCATTCGATAATCACGCAGACCTGAATTTACTCCATAATGTAGGGACTATCAGATTACGGAGTCTATCTCATTTACTGGATGAATTCACTGACTCGGTGAGTTCATTTAGTAGCTGAACAAATTTGGATTATCTTTTGCGATTTCCTACAGCATTTAAAATTCCAGGGATAGCTTTCGCTATGTCCACGTTGAATTTGAAGGGATATAAGAGAAACGTAACTTGTAAATCTCTTAGCAACCAAATATTTCCTCTGTTAGTGGAATAACATTCTCAGATATCACAGTGTATACAGTTCTCCTTAAAAGCATTAATTCCTCGTCATTCCACATTATAATAAGAAGTGTCTCTAAATCGTTAAATTTCAGACTTGCTTTCCATGTTTTACCTCCAACTCCTAAAGGTTCCATATTGTCTCAATCGCTTTCTGATAGTTTCTGTGCTCAGCAAAGCTATTGAAATAAATGACCTGCAAAACACCGAAAAGTGCATCTGTGAAACAGAGGATCTTTATTGTGTGCATAGATACCTAAATTTATATCGTATGTACTGACAAGGCAGTAGTAGCACTGGTTCCCGTCAGATCACTGAAGTTAAGCGCTGTGGGGCTGGGCTAGCGCTTGGAGGGGTGACCAACCCGTCTGCTGAGCGCTTTTGGCGAGCGGGCTGCACTCAGCCCTTGTGAGGCAAACTGAGGAGCTACTTGATTGAGAAGTAGCTGCTCCCGTCTCGTAAACTGCCATACGGCTGGGAGACGGTGTGCTGACCACATGGCAGTCCCCCCTCCAAGGTCATCCACCAATCTTGGGCTATTTTATGACATAAAAATGAAGGTTACCTATTCATTACGGGGCTCCTAGTCCAGCTAATGATCTAAGATGAGGTCACCTGGCCCTAACTGATCTGAGCCAATAGGATGAAGAGACACCGCTTCCCTTCCCACCTCTTCTCTTTATGACAATAGGAATAATGTTCCCCATACCCCTCACACTTTATATTTATTCCCGTTATGTGAGTTTCGTCGTTCTAGGACTGTACGCTGCAGTGTAAGGATCATCGTGGACCATCCGCAGAGACCAGCCACCTTCCCACCAAGCAGACTAAAAGGAGTAAAGAGACACGTAAGTAATATTAACCCCTTTCTTTTGTAGTTAATTTCTATTAAAATTTTGGGGAATACGGTACAATTTTATCGGTTTTCGAAACACCTATGTTTTCATCCTATGAATATGTGTGTATGCCCCTTTAAATATTTAACGAGCCACAGCACGTTATTTTAACAAATAAAACATATATCCTTAGTTAAACCACTTCTGTCATTGCAATATTAACAACAAATTCATTCTTGCAGGGACTTCAAGCGTTAAACAAATTGCGATATTTAAACAAAGAAACTCTACCTAGATGCCAAATCTACATCATCGCTCCATCGCTATAATTTGATGATATCATGGTATTTTCTGTAAGTACTCCACAGCAATACTCTGTATCCCAAAACCATATAAGTTAGTATAAGTCACTTGAATGTTTAAGAGTCTCCACTTTTCATTATTATTTTAATAGCAAATATGTCCTTGCTAAATACCAAGTCTACATTGTCCCCATATTATTTGTGTGTGAAGTCACTATCAGAGTGCACATAGCAGACTTCTAAAATAATGACAAAAAATTCACACACATAACATCTCTAGATCTATACCGAAATAGTTACCACCACCAATATTAAAAAAAAAAATTACTACACTATAAGAGTACCCATACTGCACTCGAACATAATGTTAAAAAAATTCAAGTAACACCATTTTTACTCATACACAACATGGTGCTAAACTTTACACTGTAATCAGGAACGATATTCGGTAGGAGATGGTGGAGAAATTTAAAAACTCAAAGTAAAATACGAATGTGTAATTGTGCCACCTACCTGGTAGTTGATGCAGGAGGCTGCCACAAGCCAGGTGCCTCCTGCCCACACAATAATCTCTGGCCATGATAACATTTGGCGTGTCACAACAAGTAGCTCATCTGTGGGCTACATCGGCCAGAGGAAAGAGAGAGATAGATAATGCTCTCTATGACACGGGATAGCAACTGGGGAACACCATCAATGTCCTCATGTTGGTAACGCGTTTGACCACATATCAGTAACTATGGACAGAAGCAGAGGGCTTGATATGACATACAGGTCAAGAATTGTCGAAGTGCCCAGCAGCATAACAAAATTAAAACTGTGTTAGATACTCTAACATTTTTATTATGTCTCTCTACTTCTAGTCAATATTTATGGAAAAGAAACGTTACTAACACATTAATATCGCAAGCGATATTCTTCTGTACAATAAACATCATTTTCATATTATACTGACTGTATTAAAAACGCTATTCCACATTGACAATGATAATTATACAATGAGTTGATTCATGGTGACAGGCCAAGTACCATGAAGGAATCATTAGATCTCAGTTTCGTTTATTACACACTCTGCCGGCCGCAGTGGTCTTGCGGTTCTAGGCGCTGCAGTCCGGAACGGCGAGACTGCTACGGTCGCAGGTTCGAATCCTGCCTCGGGCATGGATGTGTGTGAAGTCTTTAGGTTAGTTAGATTTAAGTAGTTCCAAGTTATAGGGGACTGATAACCTAAGATGTTAAGTCCCATAGTGCTCAGAGCCATTTTATTACACACTGTAAACTGTGACAGCTATGTCACAAGGCATAATGTAAGCATTACTATGCGTTTGTTCCTACAAGGTAGTGTCCAATCCTGTTACTTACTCTACAAAGAAAAGCAAAACACGTAGTAAGTAATAAAATTTTTTTGTTCTCCCCCCATTAAACGTAACAATTTTAAAGCGGAATTTTATCTGCTCATTTAATACAACATTCCCAAATTTGTTTAGCGTGATTTTAATTAAATTGGTACATATATACATGTCATTAAGGAACACAAAGAACATCCAGTACCCCAACGCAACAAAGAGCCTATCTATACATGTCATCTCCAATGGGATCCACCTGATGCAGCAACCACATTTGCGTATTCCTTGTTTATAACCTCAGCGTTTTTTAGTATAACATTTTACAATTCTCCACATTAGTCTCTGTAGACCTGTTAATGATTATTGATACTGGGAGTATCCTTCAGTAAAAATTCAGCATAATTTTTTTAAAAAAGAAAAATCACCACTGACAAAGCTACAACGTGTGTGCAAGATTTGCCAGCATTTGTCTGTTTCACAATTAAGACTGAACGTTCTTCAGAAACGCGCATACGCAGTCTCTGTATTGGTTTGCTAGCTGTAGATCAAAGTAGGATTCCATGGAGTACTGAAAACATAGTTCTCATAAAAATCAGTAGTGTATTTGTCAGGGAATGTGCATTTGATGTAGGCTGCATGATAATTCTACACCAACCACTTTATATCTCAAAATGAAGCCATAGGGATAAGATAAGAGAAACAAATGGGGCGAAAAGTAGATTTAATAATTCGAAGTCCGTCTCGCTTAACAATATTACATACCGAACAGTGATATAAGTCAAGATTTAGCACACTGTTCACTTTTCACACACATGGTTCGAGAGTAAATGACATTGACACTGGATTTAAGATGGAATAGCAAATATCTCCTCTATCTCCTACAATAACCTTGAAGTAACTTCTCTATTTGTGATCTCTTTATTTTAAAAATCAGGCAGCCACAGCGAAAATTCCACATGGTGAATAAAATCTTCCTCACTGGCTATTAAAATACTTTTATTAAAAAGTCACTACCCGTTTTACAGGAATAGATATGCAGCTTTAGGTGACAGGTTTTTCAGACAGTCACAGCATGACATGGTGATTGTTTAGAGCCAAGTCCCATAGTTCATCGTAAACATAGAAGCCAATAGCACACTAAAAATGGTAGTCCATGATTAAAGTGATTTGGACCACAGTGCTCCATGTTGTAAACAATATGAAAGTGTGATTGATGCCATTTTACACTGACTATAAGGCTACTGCTGAAGACAACCAAAAGGATCCTATTATGAAATGAAATGGCGCCACAGGCCATCACTTCTGATACTAGGACCATATGACAAGTGACAGTCAGGTCATTATGGCTTGGAATCTCATTGACTGGACTATAATTGTCTTCAGTGATGAAATTCGTCTTCGGACTGAGCTCCAGTGAAGTGTCTGGAGACCAATGGTGGGATACGAACTTGACTGTCACCTGCCATACTACCTAATGACAGGAAGTGATGGTGTCTGGTGCCGCAGCAGGATCCTTTTGGTCGTCACGCAATTATATTATTGTCATCAGCAATTCTATTTCTGTTATTGTGACATCATAGTTTCCCAACTGTTCAACAGGGCATAGGGTACTTGGTATAGATTTTCTGTCAATAATATTACGAAACACCTATTTGGATAGTTTAAAGAGGATAGTTAAATGAATCTAAATGTGTTTATTATTGTTAAATAGTCTTAGTAAAATGTCACATTGTATCATTAGACTTAGACAGCTCACTATTATTGAAAGTACATCACATCACTGTAGCAGAGAAAAAAAATATTTACTACTCTAACCCAAATCCAATATCGATGGCATTGTTGAATCTCAGACAGCATGTGGGAAAAACGAAACATTTTTACTTATATCTGTGTCTTGCATATAATGTTAAGTGATACAGGCATCGAATTAGAAAATTTACTTTCTATCTTCTCTATTCCTCTTGTATTATTCCTATTGCTTCTTTGTGAGGTGTACAATAGCAGAGTTAGAATTACTGCAGAGCCTACTTCAACCACATTAACGTTAAAAATTACTAAGTGGAGATTTGTGTGAACTACTTTGTCACCCTTCAGTGGAACCCTATTTTACTGTGGAGATGAGAAAACAATCCAGGAACTGTATATGCAAATATCGAAACATCCATCAGACTAAGAAACAAACATTCGAAAATCTTGCACACATGTCCCAGCCTTGCCTGTCACCATTTTTCGTTTAAAAAAGAATACAGTTTGAGTTTTGACTATAAAACATTCCCTATATTAGTGTATAGTAGTAGGTGTCTACTATATACTAATATAGAACTTTGCAAGACGTTATACTAGGAAATGCTTGGGTTGTGAATGAGGAATACATGCACAGGGATGTTGTATAAGGAGGCTTTTCCTTTTTTAAATGGGGGTCTGTGTTTCAGCAGGTAGTCAGTCCCAATATGGATGCTAATATGGAGCGTTCTAACACATTGCACTAAAAACTGCTAAGGTTATGAACGAGAAATGTATGTTTGGTGGTGCTGTATGCAGTGGATCGAATTGGGAGCTGATATGAAAACATTAGCTCTTTGCTCTGTTGTGGGTAATGGTAATTCTCCATGTTTTCTAGTGTCCCTCTTAAGATATATCGATTAAATAAATAATGAACTAGAATAATTTGACACCTCTATATCAAATAACTACATTAAATTATGCTTTATAATAATTTTGCACATAATGAAAGAATAAAAAGTTTTACTATTTATTTTGGCTGTTATGACAATCAAAATCAAATTTAATGTACAAATGAAAACAAAGTACAATGAATTTGATTTATTAATGTTCTTCATTTAATTTGAGCAATTACTAATTTCGACATCGCAATATTTTCAAACATCTGAAGTTGGAATACGCCAAGATGAAAGGGAATTTTACTGTCTACATATATCGCTTTGTGGATATAAGACATTACATAAAGTGCATTAAAATCACTACATGAGTCACTCTTTTATATGACAATAACTTATGTACATTATGTTTTGCATTATGTTAATATCGCACTTACCTTAGGTATATTAATCCATAAATATATATGGACAGAACCCAAATAATAATGCTACACCTTTACCGGTTACGTAATAGTAGCTGTATCTGCAAATACAGTAGCCTGACAACTATGAACAGCTGTTATAATTTAGGCAAATATATGATTACAGTCAATATCACAGGACTATTGATAGCAACATGATAACTAAGATGGAGGACTATGGGAAGATATGCAATTAATCTATTAAAAATATTTTTCACACTACACTGAAAGTAATTCATAAGATAAATACAAATTTCGTAAAATATTTACACAGACACACTATTAGTTGTGGCATATCAGACTTAACTAACACATTGTATAGTAAGTAATCAGTGATGGAAGACTATGTGTATATGGACATCTTATTGAAATTTAGTGCAGTACAATAAAAGTTTTTCATAAATAAATGCGAATTTCACGAATTATTTCAAGATTAAAAGGCCCATACATTGCAATTCATGTCAGCATTATTCAATGTGTGTGTCATTTATTAAATATAGCAAATATATGCAACTAAATTTTATCTAAGGAATAACCCTCTTACACATAAAAAATGTGATGACTACACATTTAGTACCTGTCAGAAGAAATAATAAACTAGAAATCATATTGTCTGTGAAAAATAAGCAGAATATTCTTACAAAAGACGTTCTGTAACACAAATATATGTGTTTATTTTTACATTGTATTGCGAAAAAAAGATAGGTAAACAGCTATCACAGGTCACAAGTTACATGATGATGAAAGAAAAGAAGAAATAGAGATATACTTAAAAGTGTACACAATAAACATTCATTATGGAATACACTAATTAACTCACAGAGATTTCAAAACATTCCTCTCAAGATCATGTATATTGTTCTTATATGAAGTAAATTCCATAATAACACATTAATTTATTCGAATGAAAGGATGCTAACCTGGTAGAAAAGTTAGGAAACCATTAGTACAAATTATTATGTAACAAACATCGAGTGAAAGTATTAAGTATTACAAACTATTTATTAAGAGAAACAGGGTGTCAATTATTGTAGCATTCAAGGTACAGAAAAATACAAATTTATTTTTCACAGGTTTATACAAAAAATCTGTATAATATACCTTCTATCTTCAACAGACACAAAATGTGTGGCGGGGCAGCTAACAAACATCACGTGCAGTAACTAGCATTGGAGATACTACGGTTTGTAGCATGTAATCCATGACCTAAAGGACAGTATGGTTTCATAATATTATGTACACCAGGAAAACCCAAGGGGTTTGTTAATGGAAATCCAAAATACAAAGGATAGAGATGATATTGAAAAACAAGCTGTATATCAGTGAATCTGAAAGGCCAGAAGCAAACAGTATAAGACCAAATGAATTAAAATAGAGCCTTGAAGTATAAAATACATACAAAGTACTGTAACACCTTTTTAAAATTCTGCTTGAAATTTCTGTTTTTCACACCCATTTCTTCAATTAAGGCGCATTATTGATGTTTAGTGATGTGGCACAAATTTCCAGCACTTCATAAATATTTATTAAACTACGTTTATTGGTTTGATGTTAAAATTGTTGTGGTGTCACCGCCAGACACCACACTTGCTAGATGGTAGCCTTTAAATCGGCCGCGGTCCTGTAGTATACGTCGGACCCGCGTGTCGCCACTATCAGTGATTGCAGACCGAGCGCCGCCACACGGCAGGTCTAGAGAGACTTCCTAGCACTCGCCCAGTTGTACAGCCGACTTTGCTAGCGATGGTTCACTGACAAATTACGCTCTCATTTGCCGAGACGATAGTTAGCATAGCCTTCAGCTACGTCATTTGCTACGACCTAGCAAGGCGCCATTATCAATTGCTATTTATCTTGTGATGCATGTACTGTCAGACCGATATTCACCAATTATGGATTAAAGTTAAGTATTCCAGCAGCTACGTACTTTTCTTGCTAGTATACTTACTTTACCTGTTCCAGACCTCACGCCATCCTGCGTGAGCTTAAACGCGTGCCTTTCGGCTACCCGTCATTGTGGATTGGCTGTCTTGCCAGTCCTTAACAATTGTGATGCAATATGACCATTTGCACTTTACAGTATGCATATTATCTCGTAAGTGATAGCACTATTACTAGTAATACTATGTTCTCTTACAGTAATTGCAAAGTTCTCTCTGGTTGTCCGATATACTTTTCACAACAATCCCGGTTTTGTAGATACCAGATTGTTTGATTGCTTCTACCTTGTGGATGTTTGGTTTTAGGATACCTGCGGATGTGGGTGTTATGACGACTCCTTGTTAGCAGAACATCAGATGAATAAGATGAGCAGACACGTCGTACATTCTTCACGGGGCGAATTGACGTTATTCCAGTAGATCGTCGGCGAAATGGAAAGTACGTCGATACAACCGCCCCCCGTGTACATTGAGTGGCATAGTTCCTGATGGCGACGGTGCACAGAAACAGGTATGTAAGAAGATCTATATACTTCATGTTTCTGGTATTTCAAAGAAAAATATAGAGACATGGCACAGAAGAAAAGGACTCGTGATGGTGTTTTCAGAGACAAATAATGTGGAGCATTGAATGGATAATATACATATGAAGATCGACAGATTGCCTAGAGATGTGAGTCACTGCAGTAGAAAGCACACAGTGAAGGAGTACTTAAGCCGAGATTTCAATGAGAATATTCTCTTCACTGCATTCAAACTAAAATATCCCAATAGTACTGTGATGTATAAATGTTACAGAAAAAATTTCCTTGTGGATTTTCAATAAGTATCATTCAGAAAGCGATGATCAGACACATGCTGAACATGCAGTCTACTAGTTCTGGAAGGTAAGGCAAACCACAAGAATGCTGACAAAACAAAGGAAGAACTGGAATTCCACCACTGCAAAGCCGAAAGAACCACACCACAGTTAAGAATTGACGCAGTTGCTGCAACGTTACCAATCAGTGACACTTTGACACTGTCCACAGATCTCCAAGAGGTTATGTTCGTACCTTTCCATACACATTCAAACTTGTTCTGTATGAGGCGACTCTCATGTTACAGTTTCAGTGTACATATGCATGACACTGGTGATGCAACAACATGTATATGTAATGATACAGAAGGTTTCAGGGAAGCCAATGAAACTGCATCCTGTTTATTGGCATTTCTCAAACAAGTACTGGTATCACAATAAAGAAAAAACCTTTTATATGGGGTAACAGCTGCTGTGCACAAAATAAAGATGAAATTATTCTGTTCATGTATGTGTTCCTAGTGTCTTGTGTTTGAATGTGTTCAGATAAATATCTCGTTCCTGGACATAACTTCTTGGCATGCAATCGAGATTTTGCATCCACTGAAAAGAGATGGAAGACAGAGAAATGTTTTGTTCCAGGTCATCTGATGAACTTACTAACTTCATCATGTCATGCACAGCCCTCAAAATTTCAGGAGGTACATGATCCGCACATTTCGACTTTTCACAGCAAAATAAAGCTTGATCACCGACAACCAACTTTTAATATCAACAGCAATGTGGATTCGAATAACTGCCTCTGGAGAGGTCGAAATACAAAGACGCCTGAACGAGCTGGAAGAGTTGACAATGTACATGTCCAATGTCCTGAAAAGGGGAAAATGGGCAAATCAGTGTCTGGTTTCCAAAATACGTAACTTAGCAAATTCACAACCACCAGAGCTTATCGCGAGAGAAGAAGAAGAAGAAGAAGAAGAAGAAGGACCGGTTAAGTATATTACCATAGTTACCCAAACAACACAGGAAGTTCTTCCAGCATGTTTGTGGTGAAATGTGTGTAAAATGTCACAAGATGGTGCTTGATACGCTTATTCCGCGTCTTCTTACTATTGTAATCATTACAAAAGCAACACAAAAACAATGGACTTAACCCTTTTCCAAACTGTCGTTTCCTTTTTGATTCTACCGATGTACTAGTTGTTCAGTTAAGTCTCTAAATTATGTAACATGTCACAGTGGCCTATGGTGTGACTTACTAAATTATTATTTGTATCAATACATTCTGCGAGGAATCAACTGGTTTTCTTTTAATATCTCGAAATACTCATTTTGGTACTTAGCCCTTTTTTAATTCCTAGTCTTCAGTTTTTGATGTAAGTACAAGTACTTCAGCCTGAAAACTACAAACAATTGTTGTAATGCTCTCAAGGATATGCTTCCAGCCAACATCTGTTGAAACAGATAGGGCTTTCAATAACATGAACATAGAGATGCATCCCCACACAAAATCAGTAAGGTGGCTCTCTACATCATAACGCCCACAAGGCAGATGTAATGAAATAATCTTGTATCTACAAAATTAATTGTGATTATTGTAAATAATGCAATGTGAGACAGATGGGGAGAAGCTTTCCAACTAGGTTGAGAGAGCATTGGAATATTAGTAACAGTAAATAATCTTTGTTGGGCTAGCTTTTATGTGTTAGTGCCACACTGCAAATGGCACAGTGCAAAAGAAGTTTTACATGACTAAAAAAGGCAGATTAGTAAACATCTATGTTGATATGGAAATTTAAGGCACTATTAATAAATATTCAGAGTGCACCTTAAATGAAGAAACTGATGTGAGAAACAAAATTTCTCACAGAATTTTAAGAAGATGTTATGTTAATTTTTGTATATTTCATGATTCAAGGTCTTCTTTGAGTCACGTGGCCTTATGCTCTTTGCTCCTAGCCTTGCAAATTCTCTGGCATTTAACTGATTTTCCAACGACAGCTCTATGGTTGGTATTTTGGATTTGCGTAGAATTGACCACTAAGGCTTCTATACTGTATATTATATTACAGTAGCATAATATACTTCTTATTCATTGGTCACATGATGTAAACAGTATTGTTCCCTACACTTGTTATTGCAGGTGCCACTTGGTTGCTCCCTTGCCTAACGTTTTCTATCCATTAATTATTAATGATATTTTAGAGAATTTTTTATTCAGCCTTGAAGAAACAAATTCTTATCTCTATGTGCCTTGATAGCTAATTTAATTGATGAACTATTTCTCTCAATATATAATTTATAGAGGCTCATACTTTCACAGGGAGTTAGTTATGTAATAATTTTTATCAGTGGTTTCCTATCTTTCTACTTGATTAGCATTCATTGTTTTTTGAATAAACTGATGTGTTACCACGTCATTGGCTTCATATAAGATGGCCATACACGATCCTGAGAGGAGTTTATTGACATCCTTGTATGTCCATTTGCGTATTCCACAATGAACGTTTATTGCGTATACTCGTAGATGTATACCTACTTTTTGTTTTCTTTTACTAATGTGTAAGTTGTTACCTATAATAGCTGTTTACCTGCCTTTTGGTGAAATACAGCATGGACATATAGACAGATATACACTCCTGGAAATGGAAAAAAGAACACATTGACACCGGTGTGTCAGACCCACCATACTTGCTCCGGACACTGCGAGAGGGCTGTACAAGCAATGATCACACGCACGGCACAGCGGACACACCAGGAACCGCGGTGTTGGCCGTCGAATGGCGCTAGCTGCGCAGCATTTATGCACCGCCGCCGTCAGTGTCAGCCAGTTTGCCGTGGCATACGGAGCTCCATCGCAGTCTTTAACACTGGTAGCATGCCACGACAGTGTGGACGTGAACCGTATGTGCAGTTGACGGACTTTGATCGAGGGCGTATTGTGGGCATGCGGGAGGCCGGGTGGACGTACCGCCGAATTGCTCAACACGTGGGGCGTGAGGTCTCCACTGTACATCGATGTTGTCGCCAGTGGTCGGCGGAAGGTGCACGTGCCCGTCGACCTGGGACCGGACTGCAGCGACGCACGGATGCACGCCAAGACCGTAGGATCCTACGCAGTGCCGTAGGGGACCGCACCGCCATTTCCCAGCAAATTAGGGACACTGTTGCTCCTGGGGTATCGGCGAGGACCATTCGCAACCGTCTCCATGAAGCTGGGCTACGGTCCCGCACACCGTCAGGCCGTCTTCCGCTCACGCCCCAACATCGTGCAGCCCGCCTCCAGTGGTGTCGCGACAGGCGTGAATGGAGGGACGAATGGAGACGTGTCGTCTTTAGCGATGAGAGTCGCTTCTGCCTTGGTGCCAATGATGGTCGTATGCGTGTTTGGCGCAGTGCAGGTGAGCGCCACAATCGGGACTGCATACGACCGAGGCACACAGAGCCAACACCCGGCATCATGGTGTGGGGAGCGATCTCCTACACTGGCCGTACGCCACTGGTGATCGTCGAGGGGACACTGAATAGTGCACGGTACATCCAAACCGTCATCGAACCCATCGTTCTACCATTCCTAGACCGGCAAGGGAACTTGCTGTTCCAACAGGACAATGCACGTCCGCATGTATCCCGTGCCACCCAACGTGCTCTAGAAGGTGTAAGTCAACTACCCTGGCCAGCAAGATCTCCGGATCTGTCCCCCATTGAGCATGTTTGGGACTGGATGAAGCGTCGTCTCACGCGGTCTGCACGTCCAGCACGAACGCTGGTCCAACTGAGGCGCCAGGTGGAAATGGCATTGCAAGCCGTTCCACAGGACTACATCCAGCATCTCTACGATCGTCTCCATGGGAGAATAGCAGCCTGCATTGCTGTGAAAGGTGGATATACACTGTACTAGTGCCGACATTGTGCATGCTCTGTTGCCTGTGTCTATGTGCCTGTGGTTCTGTCAGTGTGATCATGTGATGTATCTGACCCCAGGAATGTGTCAATAAAGTTTCCCCTTCCTGGGACAATGAATTCACGGTGTTCTTATTTCAATTTCCAGGAGTGTATTTTGTTACAGAATGTCCATTATAAGAAGATTCTGCTTATTCTTTGTGGACTATGTAATTTCAGGTTTAGTGTAACTTCAGGTATGTACTAAATGTGAAGCCATCATATGTTTTGGTACATAAAAGAGTTTTTTCTTCAATAAAATTTAGTTTGCATGCTTTTGCTATATTTAATAAATGACAAACATGTCGCACAATGCCAACATGAATTGCAATGTATAGACCATTTTAACCACGAAATAATTTTTGAAATTTATGTTTATTTTGTGAATAACTTTTATTGTACTATAAAAGATTTCGATGTAAGTCTCGTATGCCTGTGATCAATAATGTGCCTCTTTAAATATTTTGTGAAATCTGTATTTATTTCACGAATTACTTTCAGGGAATAGTGAAAAATATTTTTAATACATTTGTTGTCATATCTTTACGTAGACTGCTTAATACACAATACAATAGGATAGTCTAATATGCCATTGATGAATGTAATATACCCCAGTCATGTTGCTATCAATGGTTCTCTGTTGTTGACTGTAATCATAGATTGGAATACATTATAAAAGCCGTTTGCAGTTGTCAGTTTACTGTACTTGCAGATACAGATACTATTATGTGACTTGCAATGGTGTATCATTATTATTTGGGGTTTCTAAACATGTGTTTATGGGTTGCAATGCCTAAGGTGAATCTAATATTAGAACAATAAAAACTGCGATGCACATAAGGTAATGTCACACATATAAGTAGGGCTATCACGCTGTAATATGGTTATTCTAGTGCAATCTGTGCATACCTTCATAATGACATATATAGACAATATCATTTCCTTCCATATTGGTATATTTCAGATGCTTGAAGATGATGCAGTTTTGGAATTAGATAATCACACAATTGATATAAAGAGCATTAACATGGAGATTTGAATGGACCATAGTTTCATTTGTACAATGTTTAGAGGTTGTTGACCTACACAGAATTGAAGTATCAATTTTAATTACTCCATCACAGTGACTAGCTTGTTACCATGAAACAACTGGTTGTAGTATTATCATTACTAATGCACTATAACTATTTTTAGTATAGTCAGTGTTATATTGTAACATATTTACTACACAAAAAATATTTGCTAGTGGTAGCAGTATGTTAATCATGTTTCATTTCTGGAAGTATCCTTGATAATCAGAAAGTCATGTAATATAAAAAATATTAGTGTGCTGAATACAGATATATTGTCCTCAGCTGTCTTATTGAGCCTTCTGTTTCTGACTTTGTGATCAATGCGCGATCACAGTTGTTGCTGACTTGAGGATGCTGCTGGTGTTCTGCAATTGTTACATCGTTTTAACAGTCATAGTGTGAGTACTTTTAGCTTTTACTCTTCTGGCCAATGTAGTTCAGATGAGAGTTGCTGTTGTAATGTGCTGAATATTATCATGGACAGGGATTCTTGTGTGGGGAGAGGCAGCTGTTGGGTGATTTTAGTTCATGGCAGTGTATCCTCAACCAGCTACCAGGTAGATCATGCGATTATGTGTAAAATTTCTTAGTATCTTTTTTAAAGTAATCTGTATTTTTCTACTGATGCAAACTGTATTACTGTGAGGAAATTCTTTTCAGTTTGATTTTTGCTTTGTACTGTGTGTGTAGCACAGTGGTCCCTGTGTTATTGTGGGGAAATTCTTTTCAGTTTGGTTTTTGCTTTGTGCTGTGTGTGTAGGACAGTGATCCTATTTGGATTTCTTTCACTGTGATTTCAAGTCTACAATTGGCAGTTTTTTAGTGATGTAATTTTTTAATATCAGTGGTGGTCATTGTTTGCAACAGTTTGCATCAAACGTTTTTACCTAAGAGCCAATACTGACATTGTGGGGTGGCTCATAAGGCCGCAGAGATATTGATCATGTTATTAATTGGTAACCTACATAAACTATTACATTATGAATCTGCGGGAGACTAGGTACACTAAGGATGTGATAAATGGTCCACTGGCCCTCAGTCAGTGATCATTAGAAGTCGGCACCATTTGGAATTCTTTGTGTTGACTGTTCTCTGTGTGATTACTGCCAACCTCAGAG
This sequence comes from Schistocerca piceifrons, assembly GCF_021461385.2. Lineage (NCBI taxonomy): Eukaryota > Metazoa > Arthropoda > Insecta > Orthoptera > Acrididae > Schistocerca > Schistocerca piceifrons. Next base: position 182,261,307 of record NC_060138.1, on the reverse strand, counting down.
ATCTAACAGGTGTGAGAATATAGTTGTCTGGGGCAGTGTTGTTGCTTTTACCATATATGCAAATCAATTTGATTAATTGCATTATTGTAGTTATATTTGCATGAATTTCTGAATATGGGGGACCAACACAAAATTTCATAAATGATTTAAATGACAGCTTTAATTAAATTCAAGTTCCTTGTTACAAACAAGCACTATGCCTCAAGATGTCCATTTTGTGATGGGAATTCATGAATCCATGTTGATTCCATGTCAATGTTTAGTGTATAGCAGTTGATCGGTATGAGTCATGCATATACATGAGTTGACAGTACTGGAAGATAAATAGTGATACATTCCTCCTCTCACTTTCTCTAACTTCACAGAGGCCATGCTACTTACTATTCTGCCTCTGAATTAAGTAGCCTGCTTTAGTTAACTCATGGCCAAATTCAACAATGTGAATAAAAATTGGTAACATCTTAAAATACATGCGGTTTTTGTAAATTTATAGCTTTTACTGTGCAAGAGAACTGAACTTTAAATAAAAACTTAATTTTAGTTGTCATTTTTGGATTTTGCTGTTAGTTGCTAGACACATTATTATAAAATATTGCTCAGAATCACAGTCCATATGAATACTTGTTTGTGGCTGCATGCAGCCTGTTGACTGCATTTGACATCCACTGGCCTACAAAAACGTTTATTGATTGCACTTGTACAGATTTTTCATTACTTTAAAGGTCTACTATGGGCACTCCCATACTGATGCCATTCATTAATACTGAGGGAACACTGTAGACTTCGTACTTAGCAAGAGCGTATTCATAATTAAGTAATAAGTTGTGGGAAATTGTTTGATTTTCAAGTATCTTTACTAATGTTTCTAGTGTACTGTGTATTGTTGTGGAGTGCTTACAGAAAGTTCCATGACATTATTAAATTTTAGCAATTCTGTCAATAGAACAATGCACCCATTTTAACACACAGGCTATGGTGTCATGCACTAGTAATGTAGGAATTACATTGATTTAGCATGTAAAAATGTCACACTGTGAAATTTGTTTAACACTAGAAAACTCATCAGCAAGAGTATAGTTATTGTTAGCTATGCATGTAGAAATGTTTCAGCTCAGGATGTCTATGTAATTAGTTAAAATAATATGTTATGATATTGCTAAACATTTAAACGGACACATTTACATTTATCTTGGGATGGGAACATGGGTATTTGTAAAATCGGAAAAACTGTGACAAAAAGCCCAAAATTTTAATGGACATTAATTCCAAAAGAAAGGGGTTAATATTTATTACATGTCTTCTTATTCCATTTATTATGCTTGTTGAGGTGGCGACTGGTCTTGCAGGTGATTCATGTTGATCCTTCCACTCCAGCATACAGATCCAGGATAGCAAAACTTGCATAATCGAAATAATAATGAAATGTGGGCTGTGTTGGTGGAAATTGATTCCTATTGGAGAGTAAAGGAGGAATGGGATGGGTTTCCCTTCATCCTTTTGGCTAATCAGTGAGTGTGACTTTATATCTTAGACAATTATCTGGGCTAAAACCAGAATATTGGACGGGTGATCTCCATTTTTGTGTTGTGTAATAGCCCAAGGTAAGTGGGTAACCTTGGAAGGGATTGTCTTGAAATGTGACAGATCGCAGGTTACATCCTGACCTTCGAAGGGGATTTCCTGTGAGTGAGGGTGTGATTCTGAGATAAGATCGTTGTATGGGCTGGAACTGGCCTTGCCCATCTACTTACAGCCAATCGAAAATGTAGCGAGAAAGAGTAACTATAGTGATTCACAGTTTTTGCTAAGCAGTAACAGACAATGCCATTAATTTTTTGACACATGCAAGCACTTTGGAATGCTTGTAACTGATGAATAACGACAAGTAAGAAGGAAAACTGAACTACATGCCTTCTTCTTTGCTTAGAAAGAGCAGGTGGAAAACTTCCATGATATGCGAATCTAAGAACACAAGAGCACCGCAAACCACCCCCCTGCCGCCAAAATGAGGTCTCACGTAGGTAGTCCCTACTATATCAACCACTTTATAGCATGTATAAAGAATCAAGAGCAAAATTTTGAGTACTTGATATGAGAGTCATAATAATAAAGATATGAACCATATCTTAATTATATACACTAATGGCAAAAATTAGTACACTCTCTTAGAGGTTACCAGTTTACTCAAGACTCATTATTACAACAGTTCACATGGAGTACATGAAATGATTACATTTACAGATCAATAGCAGAAGTGGCTCTGAAGCACCAGGTACCACCTCATGCTGATGGTACGTGGTGTAGCCCCCACGAGCGGCAATGTGGACACTGACTCTGGCATCCAGACGATCGTACCCATGGAGACGTCATACCTCGCCTGCTCAACCTGTTCTCGTAGTTCTGTAGCAATTGTTGCTTGACGAGTCGCACGAGACACTTCTCGTTCTGTCATACCCGACATGCGCTCTATTGGAGTCCAGTCCGGAGATTATGTTGACCAGTGAAGGTGCTGCACGTCTTGCAGAGTTCGTCGAGTTTCACGGGCAGTATGTGGGAGAGAACTATCCTGTTGGAAGAACACACCACCTTCCTGTTGCAAGAACGGCAAGAGAACGGGTCTAACGACATTCTGTACATACCGAGCGCTCGTTGGCGTTCCCTCCAGAAACACCAAAGGCGAACGATAGTCGGGGCTAATGGCACCCCAGACCATAAGGCAGAGGGTGGAACCAGTGTGCCTACTATGAATACACTCTGTGAGACAGCACTCTCACGAGGTCTAAGTAGTACGCGTAAACGGCCATCACTAGCGTGCACGCATATTCTGCTTTCGTCACTGAAGACGACGGAGTCCCATTCCATTTTCCAAGTGATCCTCTGACGCCCCAGTCGAGCTGTGCACGTTGTTGTGGAGTGAGGTTCCAAGCTGGTGTGCGTACGTGTAGTCCCACCGCTAATAACGGGTTCACAATAGTTCGTGTTGACACGGTTGGGCTCATAAACCTTCTCATTCTATTCTGTGGGAGCTGTGCGATCTGCCACTGCTGCCCTCTCAATACGACGATCATGGCGGGCGTCTGTGCTGCACAGACATCCAGTGTATCGTCTACGGGTGTGAAACTGTTCTCGTGACCACTGATACCAACATGGTTACACAACTGACGCAACACATCCACCTTGTGTGGCAGTTCTCCCAAAAGGACCATCCCGACACTCGAAAAGTCACAGCCTGACACCTTTCAAACTCGCTCAGCTGACTGTAGAAAGCATGAGGTCGTCTCCATGGCATGACCGCCTTCTTACTTCACACGTTTGTACTACACTGAACATTCTGGCTGCGAACATTCCCTACTAACCCTTTGTTTGGCACATACAGAAATATTGTGAAGAAAAGGCACTAAGTTACTTAAATTATATGTACAGTCGTCGACAAAACGAGCGAGACCCCTCGCCTTTTCGTTATGCTGATTCGCACAGCTTTAAAGTCTGCTACACAGCATAACAGCCGAGGCGATGAAGAGCTACCAACATATTATGCACAGGCGTGAAATTGAAAATCCATCCGAATTTTGTCAGACTGTTTTCAATCATGTGTAAGACTATATTAATGCTGATTAGTGTGTTGACCACAACACCTAAATATAAGATATAAATGAAAGAAGAAACGCTAATTAGTATGAACTGAACTAATAAAAATGAATTTCAGCTTATCGAGATAACATAACTGTTTTAGTAAGACAAAGTACCCCAGATCGTTACGAATTAGCAAAATATTATGCGCATTCGGCTGCGAAATTGTCTGTATCAACGTTCAGGCCAGTCATACTGGATTAACGTTGCTGACCTACCATGAAAGTGTGCAAATTTAGCAATGCGTGAAGATTCATAACGAAATTCAGTTAAAAATCATTCAGTGCCACACTTAAGTCAATGCAATTATTGACAGAAGAAGAAAAAATAGGCAGTAACAAGTATAGAATTCTACAAGAGTTTCATATCGACATTCACAGGACGCCGGTACAGAATAAAGGTAGCATTAAAACGTATTGGGGGCGCGAGAATTTCTTAAAATTCCTTTACTGATTGTCTATCTGCCTCCATCGAGATTAGAACCGAAAACAAACCAGACCTCCCTTGCAGTAGCAAACACCTTCCACTACGCTAGCAGACAACCCAGGCAAACAGTCCTCTATTATTACCCCTCGACATGAACAAGCCGGCAATTTCGCAATGAAAATGGCAAAATGATCTGCAGTTTTTGTTACATAGAGCTTTCTGGACTCAAAAACATGAATTGCCTACCTTTATGTCACCGCTTATGTGACAATCATTCTGGATGTTTATCGAAATAACAAAATACTGTTATTATCAAGTAAATCTAGTAGGATAATTCTGCGCCACCCCAGGAAATAAACGGCAACGTAGCTGCCAAACGTATCCTACAATGTTTCGAATTCTCCATTAGAGGAGCCACAGCCAGAAAACGTTTATTAGCCTAAATGTTCCTTAAAGCAGCTAGCAATGGGAATGCTCGCATTATAAAACGCGGTGCCATTAATAGTGGGATCTGAATTACCACGTGTATAGGCAAATGGATTTTACTTGGATTTCTGTAAACGTGATTTGGATCGAAAGCGTAGCTACGATTAATATGCTGCTGTATCGACGGCAACTGGGACAATTCGAATAAATACAAGGGGAAATTGTTATGCGGCCCTCATCTTCAGTACTGTGGTAGCTATATTCGATGTTAGGATTTCGTCACGTAAATCGGTAAAAATGGAATCCTACTAGTCTCACTTTCTTGACCGTCTATCTGTCTGCCCAACCCTTAAAACTCGTCTACCTCGAGTACGGGTGGACATAATAAGCGGAAATGCATCGCACTTCCTGTGGTACGGTCACTTGGTGGTGTAAAAAAGTGAGCTGTGTCGACGCAATCTAAACATACGGCCGTTTATGTAAAGAAAATTTACCCACAAGGTTCAAATAGTTCAAATGGCTCTGAGCACTATGGGACTTAACATCTGTGGTCATCAGTCCCCTAGAACTTAGATCTACTTAAACCTAACTAACCTAAGGACATCACACACATCCACGCCCGAGGCAGGATTCGAACTTGCGACCGTAGCAGTCGCGCGGCTCCGGATTGAGCACCTAGAACCGCTCGGCCACCGAGGCCGGCACCCGCAAGCTCAAAAATGGCTCTAAGAACTATGCCACCAAACTGCTTAGGTCATCAGTCCCCTAGAACTAGAACTACTTAAACCTACCTAACCTAACACACATCCACGCCCGGGGAAGGATTAGAACTGACGGTACAAGGAGTCGCGCGGTCCGCGATATGACGCCATTGAACGCACGGCTAACCCGCGCCGGCAAGCTGTTAATATCATCTGGTGTTGCTAAAAAGTTATTCACTTCTGGTGAATGATTTTCTGCGCAGTTCGTTTAAGAAGGAATAACGAAAATATATTTGATTTTGTGGATGAGGAAGGACGACTAATTCATATCCCTTGTCTTTATTCATGATGTTAGGTTCGCAATCTGACCATACGTACTGTCCATAACCACACTTTAGATCTAAGTCACAGTCACAGATATGCGAATACAACACTTTGGCTTACACTTGAGGTATTTCGTTTCCCATGAAGTAGTGGCAGACGAAGCTGTGGCGTCTTCGAAGGGCGAGTTTCTCCAATGCTAGCTATCTCAACACATCAGCTGAGCGAACTTGCATAGTATGTTGGTAGCACTTCGTCGCCTTGCCTGTTATGCTGTGTAGCAGACTTTAAAGCTGTGCGGATCAGCATAACGAAAAGGCGAGGGGTCTCGCTCGTTTTGTCCTCGACTGTACATAGTCATATGAACACTTTTACATTAATTTTTTGAAAATACAGTATGTTACCTTTAATTATCGTTGCGCACATAAGGCGCACGTGTGCTACAATAAAAATACTACAATATTGTTCTTGTGGCTGCGAAAATGGTTTCATTTTGTTTTATTTCTTGTAGAATGCCTTAAAATAAGTTATTTATGGTACAAAGCACAGTACAATTCCACATTTTCAGGCATTCATAGCCTTTTCGGCCCATAGTGTGGCCACTGCGCGTAACTATCATGCAGTGCATAATTCACTGACACCTGAGCTACAGTTATCTCCTTCATCTGAACTTGTCCTTCAAATAGCCAAAGCCAGGTTTCCTCATCCCAGGAAAGATCAGTCCATTTGCAATGTTCCAGGTAAGCATTCGATAACATGTATGTATAATAACTCATCAAGACTTCCTCTTATCATTTGTGAGCAGTTTTCAGTACACAGGAAAAGACAGGACTACAAAATCGAAGCCCGCATCTCGTGGTCGTGCGGTAGCGTTCTCGCTTCCCACGCCCGGGTTCCCGGGTTCGATTCCCGGCGGGGTCAGGGATTTTCTCTGCCTCGTGATGGCTGGGTGTTGTGTGCCGTCCTTAGGTTAGTTAGGTTTAAGTAGTTCTAAGTTCTAGGGGACTGATGACCATAGATGTTAAGTCCCATAGTGCTCAGAGCCATTTGAACCATTTTGAACAAAATCGAAAGAAATGGCTTCACCGGTAACTGATACTCCCGTAACCTCACCCTGTGCCTGCTCATGATGCCCATTGTTCATAAGCTTTTCAACAGTCAACAAACTATCGTTGTATACGATAGTCTATATGTTGCTTGGAAGCACTAATGCCCATCCAAGGACGACACCTAAAATACGTTGCAGAAAGTAATGTACAATTTTGATGTTGCTCGAGAGTAACATTGCCAAATACAGGATTAAAGGATAGACACGCCAATACGCTATCTGTTGGCAGACGACGTTGGAACAATTATCGGTACAACTTTTATCCCCCAAGTGGCCTAGGCCGTCATCGGATATAAATCGACATCGTCTTGCAGGGTGTGCTATTTTTTTCCCACTCGGTTATAATTGTGGGTAGGAAATGGAGGCCGCGGGGTACAAGCGCTACTCTGAGATGATGAGGTTAGCGCAGGACAGGAATTAGGGGCGGGACTCATAAAACGTGTCATAAGACTCAAAGGAAAGTGAACGGCAATCGCTGTCAACAGTGCATTGTTCTCTCTGGCTATTAACTTCACCAGTTGCTCTTTGCCGAGAAACTAGATTCTCACGATACGTCCTACACCCGATGGTACAGGTATCAGAAAAAACGAATGTCTGCTCGATCTCGGAGATAAAGTGTTCCGTCGAGAGCCTTAGCGAATTGGATGCTATCTAACCTGTTGATATAGTGCTATCCTGCGTAGGTGAATCACATAGATGACGAGGCCACTCGATACCCAGCTGGATGACGCTCTGAGCTGTTCCATTCCTCATGGAGATCGGTGCAGAATCTACTGCTATGTCTCTTATCCAGCAGCTCACGAACGTATTCTCAAGTAGAGACAGTGCTCTCGTACAGTTGCTCTTAACACTTTGGAAGTGAATCACGCGGAGGTTGTGGAAGGCAGGGAAGTGAGGAAGGGAAGAGATCCGTTTACGCGGCTGTATAACTTGAATAAATTAACTATGTGATTGATAGACCGCATTATAGGCGAGCAGTACTGACATCTCGCCTCCAGTGACACTTGAAATATCTCTGCATATCACTACAAAGAAGGTAAACAGCGAGCACATGAGGCTCGACAAAGAAATGTGATTGGTCGGTGGCTGCTTCCTACCACTACACTCTCCAAAACGTCAGTTACACAGTTATTTTAATCAAAGAATAGAGATGGCCGAAGGCTCTTTCTACAGTTTCACTCCTTAAAAATGGGCGTTGCAAACCATAGTAAATGAAGTTTTATCTCTACTGTTATCTGGCTTCTACTACTCAGCGTGGAGGACATGTAATTAACGTCACACAATGTTTCTCAGGAGAAGGCGTCGTAAGGAGACAGAACCTTACTGGCTTCCGGCGATCTTTAGAGGTGGATGTGATGAACGGCTCATAACTAGGCTTTCCCTTACGTGACGCACATAATATACAGTTTAAGCAGTGGCAGAAGATCATATGTAAATGTTCATCAGCGGGCATGCCTCTTCAGCGGCGGGCGTGCCAATCGTAAACTACTTGTCTTCATGACATTCGTAGCGATTCTAAACAACTTAAGTAGATTTCTCGAGTTTGCTGTATATCCACTGTATAGCACAGCGACTGAATGGCGTCATTTCTAACGTAGGACGTGTAAATAGTGGTAAAGATAAAAGCGATCCGTCAGATAAAACTAGATATTGTGGCAGTTTAAAGAACAAGCCTGCTGCTGTGGCCGTGAGGTTCTAGGCGCTTCAGTCCGGAACCGCGCTGCTGCTACGGTCGCAGGTTCGAATCCTGCCTCGGGCATGGATGTGTGTGATGTCCTTAGGTTAGTTAGGTTTAAGTAGTTTTAAGTTCTAGGGGACTGATGACCTCAGATGTTAAGTCCCATAGTGCTCAGAGCCATTTGAACCATTTGAAGAATAAACGCCGAGAGGGGCGGCCGCGCGTTTAGAGGCGCCAAGCCACGAATGGCGCGGCCCTTCCCGCCGGAGGTTCGAGTCCTCCATCGAGAATAGGTGTGTGTGTTGCCCTTATGGTAAATTAGTTTAAGTAGTGCGTAAGTCTAGGGACTGATGACCTCAGCAGTTTGGTCATTTAAGAATTCACACACGTTTGAACACTTTGAAGGAATAAATTGTAATGTCAGAATCGATCATGTAGTTTAAATACCATCAATAATATGATTAAAAGATTATCTGCTAACGGTATATTAATTAAACACAGCTGAACATCCATAAAGACAAATCGCACCAAATGAAAAATGACAAAGATCAATTTCATGGCATGGAAGTTATTTCCTCAGTGGTTTCTTCGCTATTTCTCTGTACGAGGTGGCATGTTAAAGCGAACGTATCAAATAAAGATATGTTCTACACATACAGTTTGGACTTCTGTGGACTAGAGCTATGGCAGTTGAAGGACGATTAAGCTCAAGACCTTGTTGCAGAAACCATCCAAAATTTGCTGCATATGGTTAAGCATAACATAATTTATCTGAATCCTACGGGAATGTCCACGTCTCTTGGATCTACACAGCCGTCATTCATGACTCTTGAACAAAGACTTTCCATGACTATGTACAATGACAAGCGAAGAAAATGTTTTTTAGTTTGTAGAATAACGTTATTTTTCAATGTAATTATACATAGCCTCCGAGTATTTTCGCAAACTTAGCCCAGTGGGAAACATGTTATTTATGTAAAGATTTGTGAGTAGAAAGTTGACGAGCGATTAGTTCACAGCAGGACTCAAAGATGCTTGAAGGGCTGAACGCGAGTGTGGAGTAAATTTGTGGACATTTAATTAGATTACGGAAGAGAGAACAGTTTTATTAGTGGTGGAAGGAGAAGAAGATTGGAAGAAATCAGGAACAGTGTAAGTTGATGGAAAGCACTGAAATTTAGGAGGGACGAGTGGAACAAAGAACCTTGTGGAAAATGATTGCTTCACTATTGTTGCAAAGAATTACTAATATTTCGGGAAGAAGACTGTTCTGAAAATCGAAACAGAAGAGGAAATCAAAAGTAACGAAGGTCAAAGAGGAAAAGAAGATTTGCAAACAAGAAAAATGGTTCAAATGGCTCTGAGCACTATGGGACTCAACATCTGAGGTCATCAGTCCCCTAGAACTTAGAACTACTTATTCCTAACTAACCTAAGGACATCTCACACATCCATGCCCGAGGCAGCATTCGAACCTGCGACCGTAGCGGTCGCGCGGTTCCAGACTGAAGCGCCTAGAACCGCTCGGCCACACTGGCCGGCTACAAACAAGAAAATTTATTTCAAGGTCACCACTGAAGACGCTGGGAAGAAGAAACTGAAAATACGTCAGACTATCTATAACCAGAAGCAATCACATTTATAGAATGCAGTTTCGTCGTGATTTCTTCTAGCAGCCAATCAAATCATTTTCGTGACTCTGAGACATTAAACAGACTGTGAAATTTACTCATTCTGTGAACTGTATGATGGTGAAGACTGGCTGACGTGTTACCGTGTGTCAAATTGGGAACTGTTTCGCGAACGATTTTTAGCGGTTTAAGTGCTAGAGGCAACATCATTTTGATTTGAAATTAATAAGCAGACGATCTGCCACTTTAGTGCACCATTACACAGCTGTCCATTGTCTAACTTTAATTTGTATCTCTGAAGACTCCTAACCTGACAAGTTGCAGTGCTGCACCCTACTTGGAAAGAATTAAAAGTTTTCTACAGTGTGCAGCCTTTGACGGTATTATGTGCCAGATGGTTATAATTAAGGCACTGCCACTCACGGGAGGTCCAATATGGTCTGTAATTATCGTATGGCAACGAAAATTGGTGGAGATGCCAATCCGTTGATGCGAAACCGATTTATTCTGGAAAAAATTCCGATTTTGGCCACCTGGCGCTAATCTGGCGCTGCGAGTGAAGAAAGACTAATGTTTCCAAATGTAATCGGTTAGGAACGGGTTGTGGGTACAGAAGGTCAAACAACTGAGAAAGGCATAAACTTCATTTCATTATTAACCACTGCTTACTCAGTTCGTTTATTATGAACAACGAAGACGTCCAGGAGAAGCTGCACAGTGTTAGATTTGCAGCTGGTGGCCAAGTTGAAACCATTTTTTTTATTCCAGCGTAAATCAGTTCTGCATTAACACATTACAATATGTACCAAGTTTCGCTGCGATATTATAACTACAGCCCACACTGGACTTCCGTCAGTAGCTGCAATTAAATTATGACCACCCAGTAGTTTTCATGCAGTCCTCTTCTAAACCCGAGAGGTATTTATGAATAACCATGTATAACAAATGCAAGAAGATAAAAAGTTGTACAACGTGCACAAACACTAATCACCATATCGCGTAAAATTTTCTGCCATAACGAACAAGCAAAATCGCCCCACTGTGTCGCAGAGCGAAGTTTCCCCTGCGCTAGTGAGCCAGTCATTCCGCAGCACAGTGGAAGGTGTGGGGGACGCATGCGCGAGCTGTCAAGTCGTGCGCGCATTAGCGCGCCCCACCGCTGGCGCCTTTCTCCGGCGCCTCCCGCGCACAACTTGGCTAATGCAACACACCTCCGGCGTCGCGCCGGCTGCTCGCCGAAGCAGCTGAGCAGGAGTGGGGGCGGCTGAATTGCGGATGAGGAGAAGGCGTCAGAGCGGCACAGCTAAAGAGACCGCCGCCCAAAGCCGCCCTGCCTGTGGTCACACACCTCACTCCAACTCGGTGTATCGTGTAGTGTGCTGAAGACCGAAGAGACGCAGTGTGTCGCAGTAGTGGCTAACTGAGTCGCTGTTCTGACGAGATATTAGTGGAATTGTAGCTCATATACAAATCTCGGTTTCTGATTTGCATTTCGAATATTGTTTAATGAAATTAATTTATCCGTTATGGAAATACAGGGTGTTTATAAATGAATATTGAATATGAATGCAATATTTTATCTGCAGATTCTAAAAATAACCCCAAAAAATTTTGGTCGTATGTAAAATCTATGAACGCTACAAATAATTCAGTACCTTCTCTTGGTGACTGTACGGGTAATGTAACTGATGATGATAAACAGAAGGCCGAAATTCTAAATCTAGCTTTCAAAAACTCGTTTACGATAGAGGACTGCAGCACCATTCCCCCTTTCAATTATTGAACAAACGAAAGGGTGGCTGACATAGTGTTTAGTGTATCCGGGATTGTAAAACTGTTAAGATCCTTAGACATCAGAAAGGCATCTGGCCCAGACGGTATCCCCGCAAGATTTTGTGTTGACTATGCTACATATATAGCACCTTTCTTACCCGTCATCTATCAGAGATCATTGGAACGGCGGGAAGTTCCACGGGACTGGAAGAAGGCCCAGGTCATATCAATCTATAAAAAGGGTAGAAAATCGGATGCACATAATCACCGGACAATTTCACTGACAACGATTTGTTGTAGAATCATGGAACATGTTTTGTGTTCAGACATAATTTTGTGGCGGCGTTCATAGCGACAAGCAATTCGCTGTAGAAACGGCTTACGAAGTCACCGCCTCACTTTTAATAGGGGGCCGACCGGTCCGCTGGAACAGTGAACAGAAAGATGAAAACCCAAACACTCTGATTAAATAAAAGTCGGTACTTATCTTTATTAACGAAGATACAGAAACACAGTAGTGAACTCCGTGTCTACAGAAATCTGTCTAGTTCGAGTCGGAGCGGCTAGGTCAGCGTCGGCTGACGACAAACAACAACTCTGCTGCGATGAACACACAACTGACTAGCAAGTACACAGTTCGGTGGCGAGTATACAACTGAGCGGCGAATACAGAACTGTCCTAGCGCTCGCGACTCCAGCGCTTAAGAAACCAGAAGCCAGCGGTGGCGAGCGCAGACTTGCGGCGATTTCCTTTCTCGCTGGCGCTGCTTATGCGGACGGCGTCCGGACTTTGATGCTGCCAACCTTTTGGCAGCGGGCTCGGGTGGCACTACTGGCTAGGATATAACACTCCTCCCCCCCAAATCGCCGCACCGTCGTTGAATAATGACGTGGCGAGCGTCGACGGCGGGGGAGGGGTCTGGCCGCAGGCGTAGCAGAAGAGACCGGGGCGGAGACTGTTGTCGGTGGCAGTCCCCGGTCCGCACCCCAGCATTGGCTGCGCGGGGCCTCGGGAAACACCGACTGAAAACCGAGGTCAGGGTGCACGCCTGTGACCACGGGCGCAGCTTCTGGTACTGGACGCGACGGGGCGTCGGGACCCACGAAGAGAGGCAGCGGCTCCTGACGCTGCGTCGACGGCTGCTGAGTGGGCGCCGGACAAAGCGCTGCGGTGTCAGACTCCTTGGGGGTGCCCAAGGAAAGCGGCTGCAGGACAGGCTGCACAGCCACCGCTTGGGAAGGCGGCCCGGCTGAGGGGTCGACGTCCATCAGCTCCGAGGGCGGTGGCGACTGAAGAGGGACCGCAGGCGCCGGAGCGACCACCTGGGGCGCTCCCGGATGAAGCTGCGCGGGAGGCATCAACGGGACGGGCTGTCGGCGTGGTAGCGGCGACGGCTGCTGCTGCTGCCCTGGGGGCGGCAGCGAAGTCGGAAGGCGCGACTGGAACCCGCCGCGGACCAAATCTGTGGACAAAGAACGAGCGGCAGAATCCGGGCGGCCAGCGCGGCGCAACTGGTTCTGATGCCTCCTGTGCACCCCAGTAGCACCTTGAACAGTATAAAAACCGCGACCCTGGACACTTATCACGGTACCACGTTCCCAACGACGGCGACCGTGATAAACTCTGAAAAAAACGGCGTCGTTGCGCTGAAAACGCGTGCGATGCTCAGAAGCGGCGGGTCGATCCGGGGGGTGCAACAACCGTAGTAGGGTGCGATGACGACGGCCGTGGAGAAGCTCCGCAGGCGAAGGGCCGTCGCGTGGCGTGGTCCGGTACGACGACAGGAACGTGATGAGGGCCTGCTGACGAGAGTGCGTAGCGCGAAGGCGGTCCATATGATCCTTGAATGTGCTTACAAAACGTTCCGCTGCACCATTCGATTGAGGGTGGAACGACGGAGTAAGAACATGGCGAATGCCATTGGCAGAACAAAAACTTTCAAATTCAGCAGAGGTAAATTGTGGACCATTGTCAGACACTAAAACTTCTGGAAGACCCTCAATACAAAAATTGAAGTCAACGCCAGTATAGTTTGTGCAGACGTTGTAGACTGCATGGGCTCAACAAACGGAAAATTACTAAATGCATCTATCACGATGAGCCAACGAGAATTCCAATATGGACCAGCGAAATCAATATGTACTCGCTGCCAGGGACCGGCAGGGCGTGCCCACTCAAAATAGCGTTGAGGCGGAGCAGCTTGGTGTTCGGCACACGTCGAACAATCTGTAGACATCTGCGTAATCTGCTTATCAATGCCGATCCATGTACAATGACGGCGGGCAAGCTGCTTGGTGCGGACCACTCCCCAATGACCTTGATGCAACAAGTCGAGGACCTTGGATTGGAGCACTTGGGGAACCACTACACGAAGCTGGTCATTCTCGGTGCGTAACAGCAAAACTCCGTGCGAAACAGACAACAGATGACGTTGCGGATAATAGCGACGAACCACAGGATCCGATATGTCCTTTGCCTTGGACGGCCAACCACGTTGAACAAAACGTAATAGTAAACTCAGATGAGGATCCGTAGCTGTCTCACGTGCCACCTGACGATAATCAATCGGAAAATCCCGGAGGGATTGATGCTCATCGGCGTCAATCTGATGGCAAGAGTCGTCAGAGGAATCGAAGACATCATCCGCAGCAATCGGCAATCTAGAAAGCGCGTCAGCGTTTGCATGCTGAGCTGTAGGGCGATACAGTATCTCATACTGGTATTGTGATAACAAAAGAGCCCAACGTTGTAGTCTCTGAGCTGTCCGCTGAGGAACTGGTTTAGACGGATGAAACAGTGACGTCAGGGGGCTTGTGATCTGTTACTAAATAGAATGGTCTACCATAGAGGTAGTGATGGAATTTTGTGACACCGAACACAACAGCCAACGCTTCCTTGTCCAATTGGTTATAATTACACTGAGCTTTGTTTAGCAATTTAGATGCGAACGCAATAGGACGTTCGGTGTTACCGACTCGGTGAGACAACACAGCACCGAGGCCGAAAGAAGAGGCATCACAAGCTAACACCAGAGGCTTGTTAGGGTCATAATGGACCACACAACGATCATTCAATAAAGCCTCTTTAAGCTGCTGAAAGGCTGATTGGCAATCAGCTGACCACACAAACGGAACATTCTTACGGCGGAGACGATGCAACGGTGCAGCAATCTGTGATGCATTAGGTATAAACCTAATATAATATGTCAATTTGCCAAGAACTGCTTGCAATTCATGCAGATTGCGAGGGGCGGGCAAATCACGAATAGCTGCTAAATGTGACTGGGAGGGATGAATGCCTTGAGCATTAATAACATGTCCCAGATACTCCATCTCCGTAAGGAAAAATGAACATTTATCGATGTTGCAACGTAGGCCTGCCTGAGACAACACTGTAAACAAACACTCCAAATTACGGAAATGTTCAGCACACGTCCGACCGGACACAACAATATCGTCTAAATAGTTGCAACACGATGGCACATTAGCCAGAAGTTGTGACAAAAAACGCTGAAAAACAGCTGGAGCTGACGCACAACCAAAAGGCAAACGCAGAAAACGGAACAACCCCAACGACGTGTTGATGACAAAATACTGTTGTGATTGCTCGTCGAGGGGCAATTGCAAATATGCTTCACGGAGATCAATTTTGGAAAAGAAACGAGCTTCCCCTAACTTATCCATCAGCTCGTCCGGTCTAGGCAAAGGAAAAGAATCAATGACAGTCTGAGGATTAACTGTCGACTTAAAATCAGCACACAAACGTTAACTTGCCAGACGGTTTCTTTATAATAACTAAGGGAGAAGCCCACTGGCTCGCTGAAACGGGTTGAATAACACCGTTGTTTTGCCAACGACGAAGTTCATCTGCTACAGGTGCCCGGAGGGCGTGAGGCACTGGACGAGCACGAAAAAATCGAGGCTGAGCATTATCTTTTAACGTAATATGAGCGGCAAAGTTCGCAGCACAACCTAGTTCGTCTTTAAATATGTCACTGTATTGTTTACACAAATCGGTTATGCGGTCTTGAGGAACAACAACAGAATTAATTTGCAACACATTGTCTTGGATAGACAGGCCAAACAAGTCAAAACAGTCTAATCCGAAAATGTTTACACTGTCTGTAGCGTGGAGCACTGTGAATGAAACTGTTTTTGTATTGCCACGGAATGTGGCTGGCACGCTACATACACCTAACACAGGAATTTGTTCTCCACTATAAGTAGCCAAAGAATGTTTTGCCGCTGAAAGTTTAGGGCGGCCGATAGCCGCATACGTAGCACTATTTATGAGAGTCACAGACGCACCAGTGTCTAATTGAAAATTGATGGTCTTATCCTGGATGCGTAGCTTCACAAATAGTTTATTACACTGTCTCTGGATCGGTGCAGTGGAGGCGGAAGACACAAAATCAGCGCGTTTAGCGCGTGGTCGCTGCTTACGACAACTCGTGGGTTGGGCGGGTGGAACAACAACTCCCGCTTCACTTTCAGTCTGTACATTACGCTTTACAGCGTTTGAATTACGCTTGGGTCGCATAGCAGAGGGCTGGGTGGGTGGCTTATTGCGAACAAGTTTATTACCCACACGAACCGTGAAAGAGTCTTTAAACGCGACCTTCTGGGCAGGCTGGCTTTGAAGAACATGAATATCCATGGGCTGGGCAGCACTAGAATTGTTCTTGCGTTTACGCAAACAAACAGTCTGGATGTGTCCTTTCCTTTGACAAAAGTGACAAACCGCGTTTCTTAACGGGCAACGTTCACGAGGATGAGCAAGAACACACTTAGGGCAAGACTTAACTCTATCATTTTGCACACGCGGCTGACGAATGTGTTTAACACGACGCGGCCGGCTAGTGTTAACAGTCTGACTCTGCCGGTGGGGCCGCGGGCGTGACATAACTTGCTTAGCACAGGCAATTTGAGAAATACATGGCTGATCTAACTCACACTCAGCATAGTCAAAAGTATCTTGGGCTTCAATGATGTTCATCACAGGCTCTAATGACGGGTCAGGCAACTTTAAGATAGCATCTCGAATACGAGAATCGGCAATGTTTTGAGTAACAGCGTCTCGTAACATGACATCACTGTAGGAAGCTCCACACACACACACAATTAAATCGGCACTGACCCGTGAGGCCCCGTAAATCTGTTAACCACTGTTTATTAGATTGATGTGGCAGTTTCTTTAATCTGAAGAACTTGAATCTGGCTGCTGCCACATGAACTCGCGACTCGAAATACTCAGCAAGCTTGTTAACAACAACGTCATAGTCTAAAGCTTCCGGCTGGGATTCCGGGAACAACTTACAAAGTAGTCGATAGACTTCCACGCCTGCAGTGGAAATTAAATAAAGCTGCCGCTCAGTACCCGTCATTTTGTAAACTGTCATGTGCGCCTGCAACTGCGCGAAATATTCTCGCCATTCTTCTCTTGATGCATCAAAAGCACGGAAAGGTGGTGCTGCCTGTGCTTGTTCCTTTTGTGTTGGAGGATTAGCCGCTTGTTTGGCGATTGCTTCCACCAAACTTTGTAGTTGCTGACTCTGTAACAAGATCAACTGTTGTAATTCGGCAGACATAGTGAACACAAATTAAACCAGCCCCCAAAATTTTATCGCTATAATTAGTATAACCAGAAACAAGTTGAACCAGCCCTGCACACGAGTTCGGAAGTCCTCGTCGCCAGTTTTGTGGCGGCGTTCGTAGCGACAAGCAATTCGCTGTAGAAACGGCTTACGAAGTCACCGCCACACTTTTAATAGCGGGCCGACCGGTCCGCTGGAACAGTGAACAGAAAGATGAAAACCCAAACACTCTGATTAAATAAAAGTCGGTACTTATCTTTATTAACGAAAATACAGAAACACAGTAGTGAACTCCGTGTCTACAGAAATCTGTCTAGTTCGAGTCGGAGCGGCTAGGTCAGCGTCGGCTGACGACAAACAACAACTCTGCTGCGATGAACACACAACTGACTAGCAAGTACACAATTCGGTGGCGAGTATACAACTGAGCGGCGAATACAGTACTGTCCTAGCGCTCGCGACTCCAGCGCTTAAGATGCCAGAAGCCAGCGGTGGCGCGCGCAGACTTGCGGCGATTTGCTGTCTCGCTGGCGCTGCTTATGCGGACGGCGTCCGGACTTTGATGCTGCCAACCTTTTGGCAGCGGGCTCGGGTGGCATTACTGGCTAAGATATAACACATAATGACCTTTCTAGACTCTGAGAAACTCATCTGCAGAAATCAGCACGGCTTTAGGAAACAGCGGTCATGCGAGACACTGCTGGCCCTCTTTGTGCATGATATACAACAAGCTCTAGATACCAGCTCACAGGTTGATGCCATATTTCTCGACTTTCGAAAGGCATTCGACTCAGTTCCGCACTGTCATTTGCTACAAAAAGTGCGCGCTTACGGACTATACAATGACATTTGCGGTTGGATAGAAAGTTTTATAACAGACAGGGAGCAGTACGTCGTCCTGAACGGGGTAACTTCAACAGAAACAATAGTAACTTCAGGTGTGCCCCAGGGCAGCGTAACAGGTCCTCTGCTTTTTACGATTTACATAAACGATCTGGTTGATGGTATTGACAGCGGCTTAGACTGTTTGCTGATGATGCTGCAGTCTACAGGAAAGTAGTATCACACGAAAGTTGTGAACAAATCAATGAGGATTTGCAGAAAATAAATGCGTGGTGTAATGACTGGCAGTTATCTCTCAATATTAATAAGTGTAACCTACTGTGCATAACAAGGCGAAAATCCCCATTAGTGTATGAGTACAAAATAAATGATCAGTCTCTGGAAGTGGTAACATCAGTCAAGTATCTGGATGTGACTATTCGAAATGATCTGAAATGGAATGATCAGATTACACAAGTAACGGGTAAGGCGAACTCTAGAGTGCGGTTTATTGGTAGAATCCTGAAGCGATGCAGTCCTTCAACAAATGAAGTAGCTTACAATACGTTAATTCGTCCAGTCTTATTGTTCGTCTGTTTGGGACCCTTACCAGTTGGGTCTCATTCAAGAGGTTGAGAAGGTCCAAAGAAGAGCGGCAAGATTTGTGACTAGTACATTTAGCCATCGCGAGAGCGTTACAAATCTCATAGAAAGTTTGAAGTGGGACACACTTGCAGATAGACGACGCGCTAAACAGAAGGGACTGCTCACTAAATTCCGAAATCCAATCGCCGAGGATGTAGAGCATATATTGTTACCACCAACTTTCAATTCGCGTAATGATCATCATTCAAAGATAAGGGAAATAAGAGCTCGTACTGAGGCGTTCAGACAGTCGTTTTTCCCTCGCGCGATCCGCGAGTGGAACACAGGGGTTGGGGGGGGGGGGGGAAATTGGCGCGAATTGTGCCCTCCGTCACACACCGCTTGGTGGCTAGCGGAGTATAGATGTAGATGTAGAATATCGGTGTTTAACGCTTTATAATATTTATTGTTTTAAACTTATAGTTATAAATGATATGTCAAATGAAAGAGAAACTCAGTGTTACCAAGAACCTTATAAATGTTCAATGTGAGCACCATTTGTCACACGGCACACATCAAGTCTATAGCCGAGTTCTTCCCAAACGTTGATAAGTGTGTCTTCAGTGATTGTAGTATCAGCTGCTTCAATCTGGTTTCTTGGTTGGTAGCGGAGACACGTACACACGATCCTTGATGATGCCCCAAAGGAAAAAATCGCATGATGTTAGGTCGGATGAACGTGGAGTCCATGCAAAGCAAGCCCTGTCATTGGGCCCCTTGTGACCTATTCAGCCCTTGGGTACAGAGAAGTTCAACCAATCGCGTACTTCGCTATGCCAGTGAGGTGGCGCACTATCTGGCTGGTGCCAAACACAACTGTTTGAGTTGCTGTTTCATTTGACACATCATTTGTAACTCTAATGTAATAAGTATTATAAAGCGTTAAAACCCCGGTATTCATTTATAAACACCCTGTATAAATAAACATACCTTTTATTGATGGAATAACATCCGTAAGTCAATGATAGTGAAAAATTCTACCGTTTTAATTATCTATTTATCAACAAGAACAGGCTAATCCGTTTAATAAAATCAATTTGAAATTGCAACACCGGAAATCAGAATAACAGGTAAGGCAGTATAATTACGAGGTGAGTCAAATTGTAACAGTTGAAAAGTTAACCTCAAATATTTGTTTTAAAGGAATGAACTAAAAATTTATTGCCTTCAATCGAAAGTGCGATTACACAAAAGTTCTCTAAATTACAATAATGAGGACTATATTAATTCACTCATATCTATCCCCTTTTTGTATCAGCATTTTCAGGTGCATGCCAGAAAAGTATTAGTTCTGAGTTCTAGCTCAAATGAGCATTTGCAAGGGGGAGAGACGATATTAAAAAAAAAGTTTAAAGGGAAAATAAGAAATTTTTCACGTACCAGGAGCTGTAATGAATGTTGTGTAAACTACAGACAGTGAAGCGTAAAACGTAATACATGGCCGATAAGTACAGGATGTCCCGGGAGGAATGGTCAGAACTCAGGGATATGACAGGGAGGATCATTCGAACCAAAAAAGTGTAGTAAACATGGGTGTACCTTAAGAACTATGGGCACTTGTTCAACTACGCTAATGCAAAATAGATCTCTTCTACTGAAGAAGTGCTCATAGCTCTTAAGGTATGCATTTTAGAGCACATATTTACTAGGCATTTTCGATTCGAATGATCATTCCTGCCATATCCCTTAATAATAACCATTCCTCCTGCGACATACTGTATAATATGTACTTCGATTTCAAACATTATAATGATAACTCGATGCCGTGGATTTTTGCAAGTTTCTGGGACACAGTAGAAGAGATTTTAATGTGATGTAGAAGAAGCAACTAAATCAGACAAATACACCTGTTTAAAACCCCTGTGTTTGCTCAACATTTCATTTTACAAAGACTTAATTCGCAAACGTGGTTGTCACGTATGAGATTGTAGTTGCACGTAGTGATACGTTCATGCTGTGTCCATTTGCAGCAAATTGCAGCGAACACAAAGTACAGTGTTGTTGCTCTTACAGAGATTGCTCAATTCATTAGTTTTAGTGCTAGTTTATAAATTCTCAAATTAAACTTGAAAGGCTTCCGGCAGGTAGCACGTATGTTTTGAAATGGTACACGTTGCACAGACGGTGTCGATTCTCCGACAGATAATACGCATCCTGTTGCATTACCGCATTACTAGTAAGCATTGATATGAGAAAAGCAAATTTTTGTTTTTGGAACAAGACGACGAGGTATTTATGCATGACGATACTACTGTAGCAATGTTTCGCCGCTACGCAGACTCAAAAATCAGGTATATTAATCTTAGCACCCCTGCTACAGAAAACTTCCTAAGACTTTGCTGTTGGAGAACAATACACCAGACACTGACGAGACTGCAGTTAAATATTACCCAAAACAAACAGCGGCCTTAATTCAAAGATGTTGAGTATCCAATGCACAGTGAACATTACGGCAGGAAAATTTACAAAGAGGGTAAAGAAGTGCATACACATAATAACAGACCAATAGCCTTGACGTTTGTCTGATGCAGGATAGTAGAGAACACACTAAGTTATATTTTGACTAAAGTACAGTCTTGATCACGTCATGTATGTTTTAATGATACAGGTGACCGGTTTCGGTTCTTTCTACAAAACCATCATCAGACCTGTGGATAAATTTTAAGAAATACTAGATACCAATCTTCAAATAAGATGAAAGTGTCTAATGATGCCAAACTTTAACAAGATAAAATAATATTAATTATACCCTGGCTCCTTTATGATGGTATGTAAATATGCTGCATAAAAAAAAACCAAATCATCAATGCTGCTCAATGAACAATTAGATTTTCGCGAAAAATATTATTACGACCTTTTTGACGAAATTTTATAATAAAAGCATCTACTCTTTTGTTTTTTAAAAATATAAGACTAGTTATACCCATGGCAAAAGAAACGTATGTAAATATGCTGCATAAAAAAAATATGAAAATGACATTGATTATTATAAAAACTATTAGATCGATGCTTTTAAAAAATTTAATTAGTAGTTCAGATATACATAATGTGGAACTTACTCTTGGCTGCTACCCTACTGCTATATAGAATATTGCTATAAAAACTACAGCTAAAATAAAACGATTCTGCAGCATCCAACAAAGATGCAATTGTGATGTAGGCGACTCGGTATAATCGATATACACCACAACGCCAATGACATTCACATCTTTGATGTAACTGGCACTGTAGTAGTATTAAGGTTGCCCATAGAGGGCACAACTGTTACACATCGTAATTCCCCGTTTTTATCCAAAATATAAATAAGCTGTAGACATACTTACTATCTGTTAATCAGATATTTAAATGAATCAATTTTATGTTATTAGTGTATTTCCTACTTTTATACTTTGACGATGGCGTCATATTATGAACGCTGATTGGCAGTTGTGAAGTAGTGTGACAGGAAGTAGGCGGAGCCTCTGCATATTTAAGCTCCTGCTCAGCACTCATAACCATCAGTTGACTGCGTATCAGCGAGGAGAGCTCCGCCTACCATCATAAAGGAGCCAGGGTATAATTAATATTATTTTATCTTGTTAATGTTTGACATCATTAAACACTTTCATCTTATTTAAAGATTGGTATCTAGTATTTCTTAAAATTTATCCACAGGTCTGATGATGGTTTTGTAGAAAGAACCGAAACCGGTCACCTGTATCATTAAAACATACATGACGTGATCAAGACTGAACTTTAGTCAAAATATAACAATTTATTGATCACTGCTTTCCAAAAATGTTTACCAAAATTGTACACTAAGTTATATCATTATGACGTTTCTCGAGGAAAACAAGCTACTCCGAAGGCATCAGCTGGGTTTAACGTATTAAGCACAGCGCTTGCTTTATTCGTGCATGACATCTTGAATGTAGAAGACACCGTTGAACAGGTAGATTTCGTCACCCTAGATTTGTGAAAGACGTTCGACGACATACTAAAACTACTAAAACGTCGGCTTCTAACTAAAACAGGTTCATATACCTTCGCAAATATGTGATTGCCTCAATTCGTATTTGAGTTATACAACCCGGCTGAAGTAGAAGAAGAAGGTAATGATGATGATGACGATTTGTGAGTTAGGGTGCTAAACAGCAAGGTCATCAGCGCTCGTGCTTGAGTTAAATACAGACAAGTGTGGAAAAAATTTATTAAAAAATAAATTGGAAAATCAGATTTTATCCAAGATACAAGAATTGGCAAGATAACCCTGTTACGTTGAGAATGAATGAATTATCATCAATAAAAATACAGCAGAATAAATAGAGTTAGTTAGTTTCATCTTCTATGTATCATTTTGTACTATAGATTGTAATGATGTGGAACAAGTCGTTTTACATTCAGATCTAAAATTGATTTGTAAACGTGGCTACATGCTGCGCATTTACAAGGATCTTCCTTTTTTTAAATATTCAAGGATAAAATATAGTACAGCCACAGTTAAAAAGGGGACAGATGACCTTGCTGGGAGAATAGTGACACATTAAAACCTGACATTTTGGGAAGAATTCAGAACATCACACAAAATCTTGAAAAACGAACCACACTCTGTCCATTATCGGTCAAACTAAAAGACAGGTCCCCTATGGGACCCAAATCTGTCCTCACATCGTAATATAACACACACTCAATTAAAATATGTCTAATCGACAGCTGTATTCCACTTCTGTGACACGCTGGGGGCTCCTCGCTAGTAGGAGAAAGCCATATGTCAAAGGGCAATGTTCCACTATAAGCCATGTTCTTCACCGAGTCGCATACTTCAGTCGCATACTTCATACTTCGCATACTATGGTCGCACTGAAGGTTTCACTGAGCGCAGCTTTTTATCCCTCACTTTCAGCCACTGAGCCAACCGCCGACACACGGTCTTCTCGATTACTTTGGGCTTTGTAATTTCAGAATATCCACATATAAGCATTATTGGACCTCCGATGGTCTGAATATACATAAGCAATTTTTCAGATGGGATGGGCAGTATTATATGATTGATCGCTCATGATGATGGTGTCTATAGGGAAGTATCGTCGTCGGGCGATCGCAAGGAGATGAAGAAATAGTTGGATAAAACTTACAGTTGATGAAATGAGCAGCAGCTCTCTTCAGATGTGGATGAAAGAAAGGTAATGTCTAGGACAAAGCAAAAGGACTCAGCAGTATCCGATTGCAGGACTCGTGGGGAACATATCGGGCACATGACATGGTCTAAGGACTAGTAAGACGCGATACGAAGTTGTTCGATTACGCACATTATTAGAGAAAGCGAGTGTAGGTCTTAGACATGTTGCAAGTGGTCTGGAAAAGCAAGTGCATCAGTAAAGAAAATTGCATACAAGGCGCTAATAAAAACAATTCTAGAGTATTATTCCAGTGTTTAATGTCCTTATCGAGTAGGCATGGTAACAAACAGCGAACGAAATCAGAAACGCGCTGCTAGGTGTGAAACAGGTCGGTTTAGCCCAGAACGAATGTGTAACATGTAAGCTCGGAGAAATTAAATAGGGGTTTCTTGGTAGAAAGAAGACGCAGTTCTCGCGAAACCATGTTGGGTGGATTTAGGGAACCTGTATTCGAAGAATACTACGTGACCATTACACTGGCACCATCTATTATCTCACTCAAGGGTCATGCTAACAAGCTAAGAGAGATTACGGTGCCTATAGAGACATGCAGACGGTCATTTTTTCCTCGCCAAGTATGCGAATGGAATAAGACTAAAAATCGATAATACTGATATGAACCACCTCCACCGTATACTGTGCTGTAGAGGTAGAAGTTTATCGTTCAATGTTCCGTCGACGACGCCATCATTAGAGTTAGGGGGCATCTCGGATTTGGAAATAGTAGGTAGCAACCAGTAGCCTTAACGAAATTGGAATAAAAATAATCTATATGGCTTGCTCAGTTGTGCATGCGGAGGGAAGAAATTTGTAATGTGGACGTCATTACGGATGAAGAAAGTCTCGGATTGACAAAAATGGAAGAAGAAATCAGCCTTATCTTTTTCAAAGGAGCCACTCCAGCATTGGCAATGACCGATTTAGAGAAACTATCGAAAACCAAAATTTGGGTGCTCAGACGGAAATAAGAATTACAATCTTTCCTGATTGTCTTTTGCCACTTTTTACACATAAAGATCAGCTACATCCAACGCGTTGAAGACAACGGACTTGTAATCGGACGTAATTAGAATCAAATCAACATATGTCCATCGAATTTTACTTTTCTCGGAGTTTTCTGCGGATCATTGCAGGAAAATACGAGTACTTGGGTCGTTTCTCTGAAAAGACCATAGCCGATTTCTTGACACATTCTTATCCTATTTTAACCTGTGCTGCGTCTGTAACGACCTCTGGACGTGAAATTACACTACTACTGTTTTGTTGAGCACATCTGTTTTCGTCCGCCTGCCTAAAATACCTTTTTTTTTAATTTAAGGTTCCTTAAAGTGTTAAACATGTCCTCTCAATTCTTTTGTTCCGCAGTCTTCGTCAGTAGGAATGCTACGGGCATTCAGATCCACAGTTCAGGATGCCAGTCGGCGATGCAGTAGGAGCACCGCAGTCGAATCACTTCATGGTGGGAAATTTAAAAATCCATGATGGCGGATTGCGGGTATTTATAAATAAAAAATGGTGAATGGAAGGAAATTTAAAAATTAAACATTGCAGATAATTAAAAATCAAAGACGTTCTTGTGGGAAATTCAAAAGCGCAAGATGCCACGAAATTATAAAAAATCATATTTCTGTAATGCAAGAGTTCTCTAATTTGTGTTAAATTTGTTCTTGGCCTAAGTTTCGTACTTTTCTAATGTAAGCTATGATGTTCATTGTCCTTAGGCTACCTTCTGAAGAAGACAAATTTATATTTGTCGAAACCTAGGTAAGGAATTTCTTTATCTATTGCAACTGGTCGGCTGGTTATAATTTTATTACGTGGAACCGTTGCTGTTGTGCAGCTACGTTCAGAATACTGAAGCTATGTTCAAAATATAAAAAAAGTCATAAATCCATCATTGAGCACCTAGCCTAGTCATGTAATACCACCGTTTCCTGCCCCATCCCTCATCTCCAGTCAGAGCCTAACAATTTAGAGACCATTAAAATGCAACAGCCACTAACAATGTAACCATCTTGACCATGTCCAAAAGTGTCTGAATAACACTGTTAATGTTTATTACTTTGTTCATAGCTATAATTTTCAGCATTTGCAGTATTATTGTTTCAGGATAAATTTCTGTCATCGGCGGCAAGTAAATGTTTTATTTACTGACATTAATTTGTCATCTTAAGAAGCATAGTTCAGATTAGCAGACAGTAAATATCAATTTCATGGAAGGACAGTGCTATAGTACCCTCAGAAATTATCATATTGTATGTAATGCATCCATTCTGCTAGCTCATCAGATGCAGAAGCTGTGAATCACTGAAGAATCATTAGTCAGTTCGTTAAAAGTTAATATATATTGCAAGTTGGCGCGTTTTGACTGCGCGAGCGAAGTATGTATTCTCTGACTTAGCGTAGCTCCAAGGCGAGCGAAGAAATGTAAGAAAATTGGTTTGTGACGAGGCTTTCTTGCGAGACAGGATAACTACAGGACGTGTATGAAGTGTTTGCAATGAAACAGTCATTGTTAGCAGCCATATTGTGCAATTTATGTTTCTTGAGGTTCACAAGCTATCGCTTTAGAAACAGCCATAATGCGTCTCCTCCTCCCCATGAACCATGGACCTTGCCGTTGGTGGGGAGGCTTGCGTGCCTCAGCGATACAGATGGCCGTACCGTAGGTGCAACCACAACGGAGGGGTATCTGTTGAGAGGCCAGACAAACGTGTGGTTCCTGAAGAGGGGCAGCAGCCTTTTCAGTAGTAGCAGGGGCAACAGTCTGGATGATTGACTGATCTGGCCTTGTAACATTAACCAAAACGACTTTGCTGTGCTGGTACTGCGAACGGCTGAAAGCAAGGGGAAACTACAGCCGTAATTTTTCCCGAGGACATGCAGCTATACTGTATGATTAAATGATGATGGCGTCCTCTTGGGTAAAATATTCCGGAGGTAAATAGTTCCCCATTCGGATCTCCGGGCGGGGACTACTCAAGAGGACGTCGTTATCAGGAGAAAGAAAACTGGCGTTCTACGGATCGGAGCGTGGAATGTCAGATCCCTTAATCGGGCAGGTCGGTTAGAAAATTTAAAAAGGGAAATGGATAGGTTAAAGTTAGATATAGTGGGAATTAGTGAAGTTCAGTGGCAGGAGGAACAAGACTTTTGGTCAGGTGATTACAGGGTTATAAATACAAAGTGAAATAGGGGTAATGCAGGAGTAGGTTTAATAATGAATAAAAAAACAGGAGTGCGGGTAAGCTACTATGAACAGCATAGTAAACGCATTATTGTGGCCAAGGTAGACACAAAGCCCATGCCTACTACAGTAGTACAAGTTTATATGCCAACTAGCTCTGCAGATGATGAAGAAATTGATGAAATGTATGACGAGATAAAAGAAATTATTCAGGTAGTGAAGGGAGACGGAAATTTAATAGTCATGGGTGACTGGAATTCGCCAGTAGAAAAAGGGAGAGAAGGAAACATAGTAGGTGAATATGGATTGGGGCTAAGAAATGAAAGAGGAAGCCGCCTTGTAGAATTTTGCACAGAGCATAACTTAATCATAGCTAACACTTGGTTCAAGAACCATAGAAGAAGGTTGTATACCTGGAAGAATCCTGGAGATACTAAAAGGTATCAGATAGATTATATAATGGTAAGACAGAGATTTAGGAACCCGGTTTTAAATAGTAAGACATTTCCAGGGGCAGATGTGGATTCTGACCACAATCTATTGGTTATGAACTGCAGATTGAAACTGAAGAAACTGCAAAAAGGTGGGAATTTAAGGAGATGGGACCTGGATAAACTGAAAGAACCAGAGGTTGTAGAGAGTTTGAGGGAGAGCATAAGGGAACAATTGACAGGAATGGGGGAAAGAAATTAGAAGAAGAATGGGTAGCTCTGAGGGATGAAGTAGTGAAGGCAGCAGACGACCAAGTAGGTAAAAACACGAGGGCTAATAGAAATCCTTGGGTAACAGAAGAAATATTGAATTTAATTGATGAAAGAAGAAAATATAAAAATGCAGTAAATGAAGCAGGCAAAAAGGAATGCAAACGTCTCAAAAATGAGATCGACAGGAAGTGCAAAATGGCTAAGCAGGGATGACTAGAGGACAAATGTAAGGATGTAGAGGCTTATCTCACTAGGGGTAAGATAGATACCGCTTACAGGAAAATTAAAGAGACCTTTGGAGAGAAGAGAACCACTTGTATGAATATCAAGAGCTCAGATGGCAACCCAGTTCTAAGCGAAGAAGGGAAGGCAGAAAGGTGGAAGGAGTATATAGAGGGTTTATACAAGGGCGATGTACTGGAGGACAATATTATGGAAATGGAAGAGGATGTAGATGAAGACGTAATGGGAGATAAGATACTGCGTGAAGAGTTTGACAGAGCACTGAAAGACCTGAGTCGAAACAAGGCCCCGGGAATAGACAACATTCCATTAGAACTACTGATGGCCTTGGGAGAGCCAGTCATGACAAAACTCTACTATCTGGTGAGCAAGATGTATGAGACAGGCGAAATACCCTCAGACTTCAAGAAGAATATGATAATTCCAATCCCAAAGAAATCAGGTGTTGACAGATGTGAAAATTACCGAACTATCAGTTTAATAAGTCACAGCTGCAAAATACTAACCCGAATTCTTTACAGACGAATGGAAAAACTGGTAGAAGCGGACCTCGGGGAAGATCAGTTTGGATTCCGTAGAAATGTTGGAACACGTGAGGCAATACTAACCTTACGACTTATCTTAGAAGAAAGATTAAGAAAAGGCAAACCTACGTTTCTAGCATTTGTAGACTTAGAGAAAGCTTTTGACAATGTTGACTGGAATACTCTCTTCCAACTTCTAAAGGTGGCAGGGGTAAAATACAGGGAGCGAAAGGCTATTTACAATTTGTACAGAAACCAGATGGCAGTTATAAGAGTCGAGGGGCATGAAAGGGAAGCAGTGGTTCGGAAAGGAGTGAGACAGGGTTGTAGCCTGTCCCCGATGTTATTCAATCTGTATATTGAGCAAGCAGTAAAGGAAACAAAAGAAAAATTCGGAGTAGGTATTAAAATTCATGGAGAAGAAGTAAAAACTTTGAGGTTCGCCGATCACATTGTAATTCTGACAGAGACAGCAAAGGACTTGGAAGAGCAGTTGAATGGAATGTACAGTGTCTTGAAAGGAGGATATAAGATGATCAACAACAAAAGCAAAACAAGGATAATGGAATGTAGTCATATTAAATCGGGTGATGCTGAAGGGAATTAGATTAGGAAATGAGACACTTAAAGTAGTAAAGGAATTTTGCTATTTAGGGAGTAAAATAACTGATGATGGTCGAAGTAGAGAGGATATAAAATGTAGACTGGCAATGGCAAGGAAATCGTTTCTGAAGAAGAGAAATTTGTTAACATCGAGTATAGATTTAAGTGTCAGGAAGTCGTTTCTGAAAATATTTGTATGGAGTGTAGCCATGTATGGAAGTGAAACATAAACGATAAATAGTTTGGACAAGAAGAGAATAGAAGCTTTCGAAATGTGGTGTTACAGAAGAATGCTGAAAGTAAGATGGGTAGATCACGTAACTAATGAGGAGGTATTGAATAGGATTGGGGAGAAGAGAAGTTTGTGGCACAACTTGACTAGAAGAAGGGATCAGTTGGTAGGACATGTTTTAAGGCATCAAGGGATCACAAATTTAGCATTGGAGGGCAGAGTGGAGGGTAAAAATCGTAGAGGGAGACCAAGAGATGAATACACTAAGCAGATTCAGAAGGATGTAGGTTGCAGTAGG
Source organism: Schistocerca piceifrons (assembly GCF_021461385.2). Taxonomy (NCBI): domain Eukaryota; kingdom Metazoa; phylum Arthropoda; class Insecta; order Orthoptera; family Acrididae; genus Schistocerca; species Schistocerca piceifrons. The sequence goes on along the minus strand of NC_060138.1, from coordinate 182,231,602 downwards.
TACTGGGAGATGAAGAAGCTTGCGCAGGATAGAGTAGCATGGAGAGCTGCATCAAACCAGTCTTAGGACTGAAGACCACAACAACAACAACATAATGCGTCTGGTGCACTTCAAAGGTAATTTCTCGTATTTATTTTTGATCAAAAGATTCTGTGGTGAACTGTGAGCTAGTATAGGACTTCGAACATTTGATTGTCGATGTTTGCTGCAGAAGCTGCTTCAGTAACATCAGTAAAAGCATAGAGAAAGTTTTCTATGCTAAAAAGAACTCATTTCATTCGCAGACAATCATCGAATGACCAAATGCGAATGGCAGTACCCCAGTTCGGGAAGATCGTATACAAATTATCTTTCTCTTAGTTTTCAAGAATTTTACAGGTGACCGTCGGAGTCGGCAGCTGCTTCTACATACATCACTAGAGTAACTTGTCTACGTGTAGGAAATTACGTACGCTGTGGGAGTAGTCAACGCCGCTCTGGAAATTGATATTGTCCTTCACAGACATACAAACAGAGACACTACACACACTAGATCAATATCAACGAGTTTAATATTATCAGCTTACAAACATTAATTTCTTATTTTAAGCCATAATATTATACTATGAAGAAGATATTGACTGTCTGCTAAACTAAGGTTATGAAGGCAACAAATTAGTTTGTCGAAACTGGTAAAGACAATAAAAATTTATTTGAAACTGATGTCTGAAATTTAGCCTGAAAAAAAATTGTTTATGTCGGTAATGCTCGTCCACTAGTGTACTTGAAACTGTAAGTTAGATCAGCAGTAGTGTTCATGTGTCTTTTGCAACTTACAGACGCAATTTTTATGTATTTTGATGACTTTAGCGTGCGGTTAAACAATCAAATTGTGCTCATCAACAAACCTATAATATATTTCATTTGTGTCAGTAAGTGAGCCGCATATATTTTAACATTTAGAGAGAATTCAGTCATAGTTGCAATAAAAATGGATTTTTAAGTTCTTCGTTTGCAACGCATTTTGACTCTATTGAAATTCATCTTCGGAAAATGTACGAAAATTATAAAAACCAGTACAAATATAATGGCCATATAGAAAAATGCTAAAACAACAAGCCATGTAAAAATTCTTTAACTCTAAAACATGAATGTTACAGGTCCTAAACTACGTTTTTGGGGGGCTAGGATGGTAGCTAAAGAGCGTATTTTAATAACTAGTAATTACAATTTAGATGTGGAAGTACTGATTTTGAGGGTCCACTGCACTTGTGAAATGGGGTACAATGATCGAACTTCGGTCGTTAACATGGGCTGCTTAACATAAATATTTTATCAGTAGCGTCAATATGCAAACCATGTAACTTTAAAAATAAATATTATAGAATACTTAAATTTAAACAGTAGTGCCATGTGTTTGACGCTCAAAGTCTTCCATCAGCCAAGAATTAATTTTATTTTCTGCAAAATTTGAATTTTCGCTTGTGATCAGAAATCAGTAATTATCGGAACATGTAACGATCTGTTTTGTACTTAACAAACCATCTCTGTGATGTTGTACCATCATCTTTGACTATCTTTCATTTCTGTCCTACTGTCCTATTCCTACCGTGTTTATTAATGTTTTAATGTATTTAAACATTTTGTATTTCGTGGATTGTGTAGTTTCCCCTCGAGAATTACGTGTTTATTAATGTTTTAATGTATTTAAACGTTTTGTATTTCGTGGATTGTGTAGTTTCCCTCGAGAATTACGTGTTTATTAATGTTTTAATGTATTTAAACGTTTTGTATTTCGTGGATTGTGTAGTTTCCCCTCGAGAATTACGAATACATACATATATATATATATATATATATATATATATATATATATATATATATATATGTATAGGTTAAATGAAATAACATATTACTTCAGTCTCACTTAGAGTACAGTTTGTTGTGATAAAGTGTCAGAAAATGATGCTGATTTTGCTACCACAGGTATGTTTAAGATCAAATGTAATAAAAAAATTGTAAAAAGTCAATAATAGCGGGTAAATATCACTGTATTGCCTGATACATGAGTTTTATTCTGCCATAAAAATACAGCAGTGGAAATATCTTCGTAGAAAATACTTTTAGAGTCTGCAGTCATGTTTTCAGGCATTACACATTAGTTATACTCTTCCAGTGCCGTCATGTTATTTGTGTATCTGTTGAGACGTCAGAGGAACCGGTGGTTTCTGAATAGGGGCAGCAGGCTTTTCAGTAGCAGTAGGGGCAGCAATTTGGATGACTGACTGATCTAGCCATGTAACATCAGCCAAAATTCAATGCTGTGTTGGTACTGCGAACAGCTGAAAGGTAGATGGAACTATGGCTATAAGTTTTCCAAGGCATACAGCTCTAGTGTATGGTTAGAGCACATCCTCTTACATAAAAGCTTCTACAGATAAAACAGTCTCCCATTTGAATCTCATGAGCGGGACTACCCAGGAGGAAGTCGTCATCATGAGAAACAAAACTGTCGTTCTACAGGTCGTAATGTGAAATGTTAGATTTCTTAATTGGGCAGGTAGGTTATAAAATTTAAAAAGGGAAAGGGATAGGTTGAAGTTACTGTGGGAATTAGTGAAGTTCGGTTGCAGGAGAAACAGGACTTCTGGTCAGCTGAATATATAGTTAAAAATACATAATTGAATACGGTAATGCAGGTATAGGTTTCAAAACGAGTAAGAAAGTAGGAATTAGTGCAAGCTACTATGAACAGCATGCTGAACGCATTATCATAGCCACGATAGACTCTTACTCACATTGACCACAATAGAGGATTGAAAAAAATGTTTAATGAGATAAAAGAAATAACTCAGATGGTTAAGGTAGACGATAACTTGTGATGCGGAGCTTGAATTCGATAGTAGGAAAAGAAAGAGGAGGAAAAATAGTAGCTGAATCTGGAATGGCGCCAAGGAATGAAAGAGAACGCTGCCTGGTTGAATTTTGCAGAGAGCATAATTTAATCACTTAGTAAACGAAGTGTAAACAAAAGGTTGTATACGTGGAAGAGAACTAGTACCATCAGGAGGTTTCGTATTGATAATGAAATGGTAAGACAGAGATTTCAGAACGAGATTTTAAATCATAAGAAATTTGTGAGGCAGATGTAGATTGTCAATTAGAACTGAAGAAATTGGAAAATGCTGGGAAATGAATGAGATGGGACCTGGGTAAGTTGAAAGAACCACTGGTTGTTCAGAGTTTCAGGAAGAGCATTAGGCGTTGACTAGAACAGGGCAAAGGAATACCATATAAGACGAATGATTAACTTCCAGAGACGAAACAGTGAAGGCAGCAGATCAAATAGGTGAAAAGGAAAGGCCTAGTAGAAATGTATAGATATCACAGAACACACAGAATGTAATTCATGGAAGGGCAAAATATAAAAATTCAGCAAATGAAACAGGCGAAAGCGAAAACAAACGTCTAAAAATGACAGGAAATGTAAAATGGCTTAGCAGGAACGGCATGAGAACAAATGTAAGGATTTAGAAGCAGATATGATTAAGAGAAAGATAGGTACCACACACAGGAAAACTAAAAAGCTCTTTGGAGCGAAGGAGCTGTATGAATACGAAGAGCTAAGATACAGCAAGTACTAATCAAAGAAAAGTAAGCCAAAAAGTGGACGTAGTATATTCTACATATATCAGTATTAGAGAAAGGAAAGAGGGCGTAGTTGAGATGGTAGATAAGTATTTGACAGAGCACAGAAAGGTCTAATTCGCAAACAAGGCCCCTGGAGTAGATGAAATTCCGTCAGAACTACTGATAGCCTTGGGAGAGCCAGCCATGACAAAACTGTTGCATCTGGTTCAAAAATGGTTTAAATGGCTCTGAGCACTATGGGACTTAATTTCTGAGGTCATCAGTCCCCTAGAACTTAGAACTACTTGAACCTAACTACCCTAAGGACATCGCACACATCCATGCCCGAGGCAGGATTCGAACCTGCGACCGTAGCGCTCGCGCGGTTCCAGACTGTAGCGCCTAGAACCGCTCGGCCATCCCGGCCGGTTATTGCATCTGGTAGGCAAGTTGTATGACGCAGGCGAAATATGCTCAGACTTCATGAAGAAAGTAATAATTCCAGTTTCGAAGAAATCAGTTACTGACAGGCGTGAATAATGAGGCATGGTTGCCAAATACTAACACGAATTCTTTACAGAAAAATGTAGAAATCGGTAGAAGCCGACCTCGGAGATAATCAGTTTGGGTTACAGAGAAGTCTAGTAACATACGAGGCAATACTGACACTAAGCCTTGTCCTAGAAGACAGGTTAAGCAAAGACAAACCTACATTTATAGCATTTGTAGACTTGACAAAGGGAAACATGACTGACAAGAGAGCGAAGCAATGTTGTAAGCTATCCCTGATGTTATTCAATCTGACCCTTGAACAAGCAGTAAAGGAAACTAAACAAAAATTGGAAGTGTGGAAGTTCAGGGAGAACAAATAAGTACTTTGTGGTTTGGCAATGACAAAATGTGTTCTTGTGAAATGCCGATTGTGCTTGCAATTTCTCTCTGAGTGATACAAGGATCGTCCTGGATCAATCCGTCAACATTTTGGTTTTGAAACTTGGTGGTTACTGTCAGAGGACTTAAAACTCTTTGTTTCTCATACAGGTCAGATGTTCCCGCCTGAACATCTTTAAACTTACTCGCCCAACGACGTACAGTACTCACATCAACACAATCACCACAAACTGCTTTCATTCTCTGATGAATCTCCTTTGTGATGACACTTTCTTCTGTCAAGAATTCACTGACCGACCGTCTGCGAAGGGTTCCATATTTTACACTGTAACAACACAACCTTTCAATGCTAAGGCTTCCCGCGAGCTGGAGCTGTAGAGAAGAGGGTACGGAACGAGCCAGTACCTGCAGCATACCAGTGCTGGCAGCTGTTGAAGAGTTACGAAGGAGGAGGCATTACTTTTCAGTCAAAGCTCGTAGATATGGATACTGACATCGAATTTTCTCACCATCAGAGAAATTATTTTTCTTTCTGTAGCAATTTTCCGATTAAATGTAACTATGTCAGTGCGTCTATTCTACATTATTCCACGCACGTCAAGTATACAAAACAGCCTCGTGGGAGATGAAAATGATAATTTTTCCATCATCTTTATTTACTGATTGGGTCTGCCGAGCGCTGTTGGCAAGCGGTGTGCACTCAGCGTTTGTGTGGCCAGTTGACTAAGATATGGGAGCTCTGATCACGAAAGCTGACAACGGCCAGGAGACGGCGTGCTCACCACATGCCCCTCTATATCCACATCCAGCGAAGCCTGTCGCTGAGACTAACACGACGGTCGGTCGGTACCACTGGGCCTTCCGACGCTTGTTCGGACGAAGAGTATTTACTGATTCAAAAATATCTCACACGCAAAATTTTGTACATGGCTGCACGTTCAGAGACCGTGAATAGTTACAGTTAAAAGAAAACGTCCCTCGGTCACTAATTTTTAACGAATTAACCGGGTTTCGACACTGCTAGGAGTGTCTTCCTCAGAATTTAAAGCAAAGAATGGTCTATGACATGGTCACAGAATTATGAGTAAAAACGTCCGTTTACAACCTGCACCACGCAAGTAACGAGCAGCCCTTAGTGGCTCGCCGTCACAGTTTTTTTATGTTAAATATCTTTGTGACTAATGCCCTTTTGACATATTTATTATTTTATAAATGACATAAGTACTGCCAATGTTTCACGATAGTTCCACACTTATAATTTGTATCATACGTTTTTTGTCATAATTCTGTGACCATGTTATAGACCACACTCCTAGCAGTGTCGAAACCCGGTTAATTCGTTAAAAATTAGTGACCGAGGGCTGTTTTCTTTTAGTTATATCTCATGCGTTCAGTTTCGGAGTTAAGAAGCTTCATCACCGGTCACCTTTCTTTGACCCTGTTACTAATCTGGCACAGCCGTTATGTAGGAGTTTTATGAAATACAGTTCCTTTCTGATTTATAGCCCAATTCAGATTATCTGGGAGCCTATTAGTGGACTTTTATATGGGATGAGTCCACCCTCCACCTTTATGACGGCTCAGTGTCTGCTGGGGCACTTTCAATGAGGTGGCTGAATGTCTGAATCTAAATCGCATCCTATTCTCCCTCAACAGCCCAAATTAGAGAAGGTAGAAAGGTTGACGCTGGGGTGTGGACTCTGGGCAGGCCAGTCCATTTCAGGTCTGTTACCGTCGACAAACCACTGCCTCGAAGATGCTACTTTATGACAGGGTGCATTGTCATGCTGAGACAAGCAATCAGCGTCTCCGAACTATTCCTCTGTTATACACAGTTCACACTGAAGTAAAATGTGGTCATATCATTGAATATATAGCGGTTCCTTAAACGCAGTAAAGTGACCACGAAAAACAGCCCTATAAGATAACATAACCTACTCTGTATCTTACAGTTGTCACTACCCGTGATGGCATCTAACGTTCTCCAAGCATCCACCAAACCCAAACCCTTCCATCGTACAGCCACAGTGGATAGCGTAATTCATCACTCCAAATCATGTCATTCACCATACGGTGGCGTCGCTCTTTACACCACCACAAGCGTCGTTTACGGCACTACAGAAATTTGTGATTTACGAGGAGCTGGTCCACCATTGCACCCCAGTGTTTTTAGCTCCCTACGTATAGCAAAGTCTTCGTGCTAGCTACACTGATGGTAGTGCTTTGGAATTCAAAAGTGGTTTCTTTCGCTCATTTCATGCGACGTTTTACAACTACCCTCCACAGTCGCAGTAAGTAAAAACTAAATTTACATCCATATCGACAGATAAGCTATAGTCATGGCGATACATTAAAGTGTGACCCATCTTTCTGCCATAGAACCAGCACCCAGCATTATGCTACTACCAGTAATGATGTAACTTCCCGGATCCTCCCGAAATCATCTGAAGATGAACCCGAAAGGGTTCGAAAACCGTTTCATGTAATAAAGCATTATTATTGAAAAAAGTGACTGGTTGCAGCTGTGTATAACTTATTTACATTCAATATACAGTCACGGTTCTCAAATATCCGTAATGGATAAGCATAACATCACTAACAGTCGACCTGTGCAACTTTATATGGGCTTAAATGTCCCTGGTAGACTTGTTCAGATAACGCCCAATTGCTAGTCCATGTTTAATGTCACTGAACTTTTCTGTGCAACCCATTCTGCTGTTGCTGCTTCTGTACTGACAACATAATAATCCCCACCTCCTTTTGGTTAGTTAGTTACATTTTCCATACATCATTTGAACAGTACTTTTATAGAAACAATGTGAAACGAGTCAATTTAGAGAATATGTATGGATGATAAGTGTTAACATCGCTGAACACATAATTTTTTAGTCCTATTCATGCAACTGCACTTAAAAACAAAGCATCTTTCCACAGGCTATCAGTTTTTAAACTGAATTACATCCGCGGAATAGAAGGGGTTGTCCAGGAGAAATTATTTTAGAATAGATTTAAAATGTGCTCTGCTACCTGCCAGACATTTCACGTTCTTGGACAAATGGTCAAACATGATTGTCGCCGGGTATTGAGTTTCTTTCTCAGCTTTAATAATGGGAAATGAAGGTAAGGTTTTCCTCTGGTATTGGAGGTACAGACATCAATGTCCTTCTCAAATAATGATGAATTATTTACGGCGAATCTCATTACCGAATATAACTATTGTGACGGTGCAGTCATATTGCCTAAATCCTTGAAGAAATATTTACATGACGACCACAGGTGAACACTGCGTATTATTCTTACTTCTCTCGTTTGGGCAATCAATACTTTCTTTCTATGTGGTGAATTACTCAAGGAAATTACTCCATAAGGCATTATTGAGTGGAAATATGCAAAATACTCTTGAGTTTGAGTTGTCTGCTTCCAAGATGAAGAGTTATACTAAGAACAAAAACAGCTGAACTTAATTGTTAGAAGAAATCAGTAATTTGTTTCTCCCAGTTCAAGTTTTCATTAGAATGAAGAGCCAAAAACTTGGAATATTTACTAATATTACTACTTGGAATATTTACTAATTCCTGGTCATGTGCTATATCAGCTGTTGATGTGACTCCATTTGTTGTACGATGCTGAATACAAAATTTAGGGTGAATCCATATTCTGAGAACTACTTTATAATTCTTTGGAAAATATCATTTACCATCTCTTCTGTTGCTTTCTCTGTAACGGAATTTATTGTAACAGTAGCATCGTTTGCAAAAAGTACCAATTGTGCTTGTTGCATTTTTAGTGGCAGGTCATTCACACATGTAAGGAATAGGACTACACTCAAAACCGAATCCTTTGAGACTCCATTTGTGATTTTTTTCCCAAGTCACTAACATTTTCTACACTTCCAACATTGCAAGAAGCATTCAGCACAACTTTTTGCATTTTGTTCAGCATGATTCACACCTGTTGTGTGTAAAGCCATCTCTTCCACAAAATATGAGTTTGTCTAAAAGTGTAAAATGATCTACACAATCAAAAGCCTTGGAAATATCTCAAGAAATACCAGCCGGCAATATTTGGTTATTTAAGTTTGGTAATATTTCGTGGGTGAATATGTAAATAGAATTCTCAGTCGAGCAATCCTTCTGGAGCCCAAGTGGATTATTACCACGTAAATACTGTATATCTCTTGAGTACATTACTTTTTCGAACATTTTTGAAAAAATAGATGATAACTATTTAAGTCTTTCTTATCGTTTTTCTAATAAAGAGGTTTAACAAAAGGCTCTGAGCAATATGGGACTACATCTGAGGTCATCAGTCCCCTAGAACTTAGAACTACTTAAACCTAACTAACCTAAGGACATCGCACACATCCATGCCAGAGGCAGGATTCGAACCTGCGACCGCAGCGGTCGCGCGGTTCCAGACTGAAGCGCCTAGAACCGCTCGGCCACTCCGGCCGGTGAGGTTCAACAGTTGCATATTTCAATCTGTCTGTAAAAATTCCCTTTCCCAGTGACTCATTACGTGTATCACTAACACCTTATGGCCCGCCTTTCCTGACGCCTAGTGATCAACTCTGTAGTACACAGAAGAGGTTGGATAGCTTTTATTAGATAGTGTATCCCCGTATCTCTCACTTTAACACAATCTGCGCGAGTAATAATGCTCGTCACGACCTCTAATCTCCTTAACAAGGAAACAGTGATGCTAAAAATTACTTTCAGTATTAGCATTCGAACTTCTTTGGACTGGTCCGAGGTACGCGACAAAAATATACGTGAATGAGATAAGAAACGGAGATACGGAATATTAGAAGGAAAGACGAGGAGAGGACGGCAAGATGCAGTTCTACGTTTCTGTGTGCTGGAAAATACTATTTGCGCTGTAGTGCTGTGTGTTCTCAGCAGAGACATGGAAAAAAAGGCGCTTGGTATGCAAGGCATTCTGCGTAATATCGCCAGTTACAGGGAGGTCGGGTGTTGTGTAAACAGGAAACATGAGGCGTGTCGTATGGAACGATGAGGAGAACCTGAAGCAGAGTTTCTGCGTGGTCCGCAAATACCTGCAGTCGCAACGAGCCACAGGCCTGGGATTCCTCACCCAACCGTGCTGAACATTTTGTGACGCTCGTTCGAGCCAATTATGGCAACGGTTACTGCCTGAGGATCACAGCCATGGAGTGCAATTTAGCACAGAAATGTGCGTAACAGTGGAGGATAAATATTTTGCCAGCCATGCGGCTATTTGCGCCCCTTGGCATAGCTGAGGCAAGTAAATGCACTTCAATGGTCAAAGCTGGTTATTACCGTTCATGAGTAGATGATATTAACAGTTTGCTGAATGCATGATTTAAGTGCTGCTTACACCATTGCATGTGCTTTCTTAGGCTGATCGAAATGGTGGCAAACAACGTAAGAGTTCTGTAATATTTTATATCAAATCAATTAATTAATTAATTTAATCGCCACACCATGGGAGGAGATTAAATAAATAAAAGGAATATAAATTGTGCAAATAGCATAAACGTAATACAAGAATCCCAGCTGTTTTACCGTAGTTAGTACATGGTGATGTGGAAGTTCTTTGCAGTATCACTGATTACAAAACCTTAATAAAGATTTTTACATTATGACTACGATCTGGAAGTAAACTCAGTCTATGCTTTAAATTCCTATTCACTTAGGAAGCATTTGAAATTACTTGAGCGCTTCACACAAAATGTACTTAAAAAGTGATTGTATTTGAAACATTCACTAGGGCATCTGTAGCATTCAGGTCAATTCATATAAACATCAGACGAGTTGCCACAGAAATATGTTAAATGCAGCTGCACGTAGTCTTATTGTTGACCTGAGTTAGGATATAGATCTTGCTATGCACACCCAACGCCCTAATTTAAGCAGTCGAAGCCAGATGTAAACTACTGGAAAAACTGAGAGAGTCATTGAATTGTTGCACCAGAAACAAGAGCCGACACATTTTTGGAAGCAGTGATCTAGACAACAAACAATCACTACAAACCACTTTTGCAGTTGAGTGTTTATGATCATCTCTAACTACGTGATTACTCTGTTATTCACAATAAAGTGCCTGGCAAAGAGTTGAATGAACCACCTTCTAGCTGTCTCTCTAGCGTTCCACTCTCGAACGGCGCTCGGGAAAAACGAGCACTTAAAGTTTCTGCGCGAGCACTGATTTCTCTTATTTGATCGTGATGATTATTTCTCCCTATGTAGGTGGGTGCTAGCAGAATGTTTTCGCAATCGGAGGAAAAAACTGGTGACTGAAATTTCATGAGAAGATCCGTCGCAACGAAAACCGAGTTTGTTTTAACGATTGCCACTCCGATTCACATATCATGTCTGTGACACAATCTCTCCTATCTCGCGATAATACAAAATGAGCTGCCCTTCTTTGCACTTTCTCGATATCATCCGTCAGTCCCACCTGATGCGGATCCCACACCGCACAGCAATACCCCAGAATAGGGCTGACAAGCGTGGTGTGAGCAGTCTCTTTAGTAGACCTGTTGCACCTTGAAACTTTTCTTTATTCAGGGTCAATTGCCACTTTTGGCACCATACAGATATCTTATCTAAATCATTTTGCAATTAGTTTTGGTCATCTGATGACTTTAGAAGACCGTAACTGGCAGCATCATCAGGTAACAATCTAAGACGGCTGCTCAGATTGTCTCCTAATATACAGTAGATCAGGAACACTGGAGGGCCTATAACACTTCGTTGGGGAACGCCGGATAGTACTTCTGTTTTACTCGATGTCTTTCGGTCTATTACTACGAACTGTGACCTTTCTGACAGAAAATCACGAATCTAGTCTTCTGGAAATGTAAAACTATGGAATCAATTTGACATCCTCTGTCGATAGCACTCATTACTTCATGAGTATAAAGAGCTATTTGTGTTTTGCAAGAACGATATTTTCTGAATCCGTGCTGACTATGTCTCAGTATATAATTTTCTTCGAGTTACTTCATAATGTTCGAGTACAGTATATTTTGCAAAACCCTACTGCAAATATACGTTATCACGGGCTTATAATTCAGATGATTACTCCTACTTCCTTTTTTGGGTATTGGTGGGACTTGAGCAATTTTCCAGTCTTTAGGTACGGATCTTCCTGTGACAGAGCAAATGTACCTGAATAAATTATTTGAAAACGGTCTGTACAACCTGCGCATATGCTAATGAGTGGAGCTTGGATGCAACTAGAGGAGCGGGTGAAAGGAAGAGGCTTCTGAAACTAAAAGAAACCGAATTAACAACGCAATTACGTCTTGTCTGTTCGGAAGTGTACGCCTCTTTCCACGTCTCAGAAATCAAAGTCAGCTGCTGCATAACATTCGAAACCATATAGCTCCAGCCTATGCGTTGCAACATGTTTTCATCCTTCTCGGCATGCTGCCCACAAGCTGCTCGACACTTCACCTCTCAAGCCCGTGAGACCCTCGTGAGAGAATCTGGGTCATTCCACTCGGGTGACTGCTGTCTACTGGAGAAAGATGTGGGAAGGTGGAGACGAAGTCACCTAAAAAATTAATCAGTCACAGAGATGCTGACTGCAGGACTGCACGACAGACTGGAGGATTTTGCTCCTAAACGGAACAGCCCACGAATTACTTTCGATAAAGAAGAGAGGCTAGTTAACATCCGTACATGATACAGGCGCACATGTCTGAAGGAACAGACATGGTGACTATACAGAGTGCAAATTTAAAGTTGACAAACCAGAATAACTCGAAAAATAAGCTTTACACGAAAAAATGTGTATAATCCACAGCTGAATTATTTTCGGGGAGGACACCTGCTAGTGCTAATTAGCCCGCCACCCCAGTACCATGGGGGTGGGGCGGGAGGTAACTTTTAAATTTTATGTGTCAACCCCCACTTTTTTTATTGCAGAATCAGATTCTAGATAAAAAACTACGTACGTCTTAAACATTTGTTGGCACTGTAATTCAAGAAAATCCATGTTATTGTTTTTGATTGCAAAATGGTTACGGATAAATACATGACACTTTTTTTCTTCGTAAATTTTGATTCGCTAAAACTAAAACTCTCCCTCTCTCCCCATAGGGTGCGGTTTGAGAGAGAGGAAAGTTTTACAAATGTTGACCCCAATACTTGGGTTTTACAAATTAGAGTTTTACAAATGTTGACCCAAATATTTGGGTCAACAATTGTTCAACTCTAATCCCTCTCTCTCAAACCCCACCCTACGAGAGAGAGGGAGAGTTTTTAGTTTTCGCGAATCAAAATTTACGAAGTAAATAAGTACTTTTCACGCAAAAATGATAAAATGGATTTTCTTGAATTACAGTGCCAACCACCAAGAATCAAAACAAATGTTTAAGACAAAATGTACGTAGTTTTTTTATATAGAGTCTGATTCTACAATAAAAAATGGGGGTTCCCATTTGAAATTTTAAAGTTGCCTCCCGTTCGACCCCCTGGGGGCTGGAGTGGCGGACTAATTTTAGCATCAGCAGATGTCCCCCTCGAAGATAATCAACTTTGGATACTATATATTTTTTTCGTGTGAAGCTTATTTTACGAGTTATTCTGGTTTGTCAACTTAAAATTTGCACCCTTTATACAGCTGTATTAATATAACGAAATATATTCGCCAATTGTGAATTTTTTGACACCAGAATTATTAAGTACAGAAATTTTACCTGATGGTGTCACATGAGAATTTGTGCCGTACCGGGACTAGAACACGGGTTTCCTGCTTATTGCGAGCGGTCGTCTCAATTATTTCGGATATCCGTCCACACTTTCCGGACGATCTAAACCTCCATATGCGACACCGTCTACGCCCCTATTGCTCGCAACATTACTTGGACTGTCGCAAGGGGGTTAATGAGATAAATGTGTTCCACACTTTTGCTATTATCGCTATTGGGTGAGTCATGGCTTGTAATACTTATTTACAATGTCTCTTCGTTCAGTCATGCATGCATTTTCTCAGCCGACACAAGTAAGTCTGATAGCACATGAGGCGGCGCATCACTCTCGCTAATGGGACTCCGTTCAGACAAGAGGTTGCTGTATTGTGATCTGAAGGCAGCATATGCCAACAGGGGTTGGAAGATGTACTGATAATGGTCTCAACGTCGTCCGCCAACAGACAGCGTAGTCACGAAGCTACCAGAGTGCCGTCTGTGTCTAACCTGTAATAGGGAATGTTCACACAGCCAGAAGGTTCGGTGTGGTGCAACCGTGTGGTCTTCAACCATGCCGAGGAGGTGCACTTGTGCTCCCTACAACGGAGCGACTTTGAACGGGGTCACATCGTGGCTTCCGTGGGGCTGAATGGTCCTTTCGGAGAATTTCCGCACCATTTGGATGTGCTGTGCAACGATGCTGATGTCAATGGTCACATTCTCACACCCGTAGACTAGATTCTCGATGTTAACGCAGCGCAGACGCCCACCAGTATCGTCGTACACAACTGGCCGTTAAAACTGCTACACCAAGAAGAAATGCAGATAATAAACGCGTATTCATTGGACAAATATATTATACTAGAACTGATATGTGATTGCATTTTCACGCATTTTGGGTGGATAGATCCTGAGAAATCAGTACCCAGAACAACCACCTCTGGCTGTAGTAACGGCCTTGATACGCCTGGGCATTGAGCTTGGATGGCGTGTACAGGTACAGCTGCCCATGCAGCTTCAATACGATACCACAGTTCATCAAGAGTAGTGATTGGCGTATTGTGAAGAGCCAGTTGCTCGGCCACCGTTGACCAGACGTTTTCAATTGGTGAGAGATCTTGAGAATGTGCTAGCCAGGGCAGCAGTCGAACATTTTCTGTATCCAGAAAGGCCCGTACAGGACCTGCAACATGCGGTCGTGCATTATCCTGCTGAAATGTATGATTTCGCAGGGATCGAATGAAGGGTAGAGTCACGGGTCGTAACACATCTGAAATGTAACGTCCACTTTTCAAAGTGCCGTCAGTGCGAACAAGAGGTGACCGAGACGTGTAACCAATGGCACCCCATACCATCACGCCGGGTGATACGCCAGTATGACGATGACGAATACTCGCTTCCAATGTGCGTTCACCGCGATGTCGCCAACCACGGATGCGACCATCGTGATGCTGTAAACAGAATCCGGATTCATCCGAAAAAATGACGTTTTGCCATTCGTGCACCCAGGTTCGTCTTTGAGTACACCATCGCAGGCGCTCCTGTCTGTGATGCAGCGTCAAGGGTAACCGCAGCCATGGTCTCCGAGCTGATAGTCCATGCTGCTGCAAGCGTCATCGAACTGTTCGTGCAGATGATTGTTGTCTTGCAAGTGTCCCCATCTGTTGACTCAGGGATAGAGGCGTGGCTGCACGATCCGTTACAGCCATGCGGATAAGATGCCTGTCATCTCGACTGCTAGTGATACGAGGCCGTTGGGATCCAGCACGGCGTTCCGTATTAGGCTCCGGAACCCACCGATTCCACATTCTGCTAACAGTCATTGGATCTCGACCAACGCGAGCAGCAATGTCGCGATACGTTAAACCGCAATCGCGATAGGCTACAATCCGACCTTTATCAAAGTCGGAAACGTGATGGTACGCATTTCTCCTCCTTACACGAGGCATAACAACGTTTCACCAGGCAACGCCGGTCAACTGCTGTTCGTGTATGAGAAATCGGTTGGAAACGTTCCTCATGTCAGCACGTTGTAGGTGTCGCCACCGGCGCCATCCTTGTGTGAATGCTCTGAAAAGCTAATCATTTGCACATCACAGAATCTTGTTCCTGTCGGTTAAATTTTGCGTCTGTAGCACGTCATCTTCATGATGGAGCAAGTTTAATGGCCCGGACTGTATTTTAAGGGCTTCAGTGGCGGATCACACAGCTACCACAGCACAGATAAGAGGGGTTCTGAGCCCAGGTGTGTCAACTATAACTTTTGAGAACCGGTTATTAGCACTGGTATTACGGGCGCACACACCTCTAGCCCGTCCTCAACTCACAGCACAGCATCGACGTAACCGGGACGACTCGGGTGTCGTCAGAAAACCACTTGGAACATGGAATGGCGCACCGTGGTCTTCAGCGATGGAAACAAATTGTGCCTGTACGCTAGTGATGATCATCGTTTCCGAGTGAGCGATGTTTGGTGGAGTGCATTCGTCCAAGACACACTGGTCCCTCCCCCGGCCTTATGATCGGGTGTACGATAAGATGCAACGCTCTTTCAACTTTATGTTTCTGGAGAGGACGCTAACCAGCGCTTGGCACTGCAAGAGGAAGGTGGTGTGTGGTTCCAAAAGGATGATGTTCGCCCACACACTGCCCTTGAATCTCAGTGGACTCAGCAAGACGTGTGGCAACTTTCCTGGACAGCAAAATTTTCAGACTTGTCACCAATGGAGCACGTGTGGGATATGATGTGACGAGAAGTGATTCGTCGACCAACGACTCTTGCAGAACTACGTCAACAGGACGAGCAAGTGTGGCATAGCGTATTCGCCATCTGTACGATTGACTGAATGCCAGAGTCAGCGCCTGCATTGCCGCCCGTGGACACTATGCTACGTACTAATACAGGTGTTGCAGCATGGGTCGATTCTTGGTGCCTCAGAACCGCTTATGTTATTGATCTGTATATGTAATCATTTCATGTACTCCATATGCACTGTTGCGACATTACATTGTGAGTTAATCGGAAATCTCCAATAGAGTGTACTAATTAAACCCTGGTACTTGGGGAAAGGCAGGATTCGGTGTGGATGGGGCCCTAAACAGTTACCGTTGGTTGCTCAGTTTTCTTAAAAAAAAAAAATCACGTACACTTTATTTGGAAATTAACTTGACTGTTAAGACACAATGTCTAATTAACAAAATTCTTAAGCAAGTTGTACTCACGGCTGAAGGCCTTATTGACCAGAAATTCAAATTATTTGTCGGCTGAAGGTCCCAATAGTAATAACTTAAAAAACAATTTTACGGCTGAAGGCCTGGATAGCAAATTTTTGAGAACCAGTTAAACTTCTCTGGAGACACTAAAATATTTTAAAGAAACGCAATCATCAAAATTTCACTATTAAGAGATAATATCTAATTAAAAATTCTTAAGACCATTTGCGTTCACGGATGAAGGCCTTATTGACAAAAATTTCAAATTATTTGTCGGGTGAACGGCCTTATCGTAATAACTAAAAAAAAACAGTTGGACGGCTGAGACTTGGATAGAAAATTTTTGAGAAGCAATTAAACTTCTTCGAGAGATATTTAAAGAACAATCATCAACATTTCAGTGTTAAGATATTTTGTCTAATTAAAATTTCTTAAGACAAGTTACATTCACGGCTGAAGGCCTTATTAGCAAGAAAGTCAAACTATTTGTCGGCTGAAATTTTTTTTTCTAAAAAATCATCACAATCTCACCGAATCAAGAGAGAAGTGGGCCTCAGACAGTGCTCCAAGGATCGACCTGGGAAAGTCGCTCAACTTTGTAAACCAATAATTGTGTTCACTTAACCAGATGGCAACGCAAACTAGTGAGAGTTTAAACGCAGGCCAACACTCTTGCAAAATCTACCTAACGTCTGATAACCAATACAGTGATGGAATAACTCAGGCAAGGTGGAACCGGCGGACAGCACTGCGTCTTCAGAATCCGGTGTTTACAACATCCAGAAGCAGAAGGAACCACTACGACCAAAATAGTACAAAAGAAACAAAATATGCGAACCACAATCAGTCGAACTACACACCTTACTGGACAGCAGCGGCAAGGCGAGGAAAGGTACACTGCCACGAAAATACACTAACCTCCAGGGCAGGTAATTGGGGCGTTAGCGGCCACTAGGCAGAAAAATATCGCTAGTTGAACTTCACCAATAATAACAGAAGAAATTCAGTTATTAATAATAAGAAGTGGAGGACGGTTAATTAATTTCGCCTACTCCAAACACTCCACTCGTTGCTCTTCGTCTCCTCTGGTTCGTCTCTTGTTACTGAAGGCGAACCTCACATCCAACTGCAACTTCACATTATGAACTGTGATTATGTGCTGCTGTTTAACACGATTCGGGACTTGTTTATTGTCACTGATTTCGGTTTACTCTGCCTGCCGTCGAAATGTTCACTCCTTAAGCCGGAAGTCGACTTAGCGCCGGTCACAGTTACCACACGGTATGCGGTTTGTGGCACTAACTTCCCTAGTTATTGTCAGGCTACGAAATGAAATTTACGAAAAATAAAATTATGCCGCTAGTAAATCAGTAATTCCCCCTCATATTTGTGCAGTACAGAAGGTACTGTCAGATACTACCCATTCATTTCTTCATTTATGGCATTCCATGCTGTTTCTCCAGCAAGACTGTTCACCACACTTCCACTCCTGAATTGCGTCGGATGTGAGGGAGTTTGTTTACCCTCGTCACCTTGCGAACTCCTTCCGTGGTCGGTCATATAGGCGCCTTATACATTACCTATTGTCTGTGCTGACGCAGTTGTTAAACTGCTGTGATACACAAATGACGCGGAGATCTGTTGTTTGGATGTAGTACTTACATTTATTAAATCCCCAGCCGGCGCCGCTCTTGTGACGGCGATAAACGAACCACTCATTTGCCCCATCTTGTCACTTAGAGATGTACTGCTTATTGGCATACTACTTCACTTGCATGTATTAGACGATATTACTCATGGTTTGTTATGCAGTTGCCTCGGGTGATAAAACGGATGACGTTTGTTGGCCGGCTGGAGTGGCCGAGCGGTTCTAGGCGCTTCAGTCTGGAACCGCGCGACCGCTACGGTCGCAGGTTCAAATCCTGCCTCAGGCATGGATGTGTGTGATGTCCTTAGGTTAGTTAGGTTTAAGTAGTTCTAAGTTCTAGGCGAATGATGACTTCAGCTGTTAAGTCCCATAGTGCTTAGAGCCATTTTTTTGACGTTTGTTGTCATTTATCCGACGAAGGTATGTATACTGTCCTGAGAAATTTTTCATAATTTCACTCCAGATATACAAGTCACATGACTCGCGGTGTGGTATGATTTCGAAGTCCCTATACACTCAGTACAGATTATTTTAATGCCATACACAATCAAAGTGTGCAAGTAAATTCATCGTAAGGACACACGATGTGTGTCAGACCAAACTTGACCCAAGAATGATTTCCTAACATGCTCATTGTCAGTATGAGTTCGACAACAGGCTATAAAATTTTTATCTTCAGACAATAAAAAAATGTATAAAAAGCTTTGTCTTTCGATCCATAATTGTGGCCACTGCCTGGTTTGTTCGATACATTGACAAAAGTGACAAGTGTTACATCATAAATCACCAGTTCGGTGAACGTCAAACTTTGTTCAATAGCTAATTATATAACGGGTATTAAATCACTGTCATCTCATTCGAACTGCACTCTGTCACCAACATTGCCAGACACAAATACTCTTATGTGTTGTAGCATGGAGGCAAACAGAATCCTAATGTCACTTTAAAGAATTTATTGCCATGCCTGAAACACATACTACCTCAGTTCATAAAGGTTGCTGAAACTGGAATGAAAGTGTACGTCTAACCATTACATCCCAGACATTCTCTGTGAGTGACAAATCTGGCGACCACATTAGTTAATAAATAATCTAGGCGTTTTTGGCGTTAACTGGAGCGTTAACGCTTGCACTAAACTAAACTCCGCCCGAACAAGCCATGAAGGCCTAACGCTACCGACCGGCCGCCATGTCACCGTCAGCCCACAAGCGTCACTGGTTGCGGATATGGAGGGGCATGTAGTCAGCACACCGCTCTCCTGGCCGTATGTCAGTTTACGACACCAGCTAATTCTTGCATTCCTCAGCTGAAATATGCCATTTGGTATGCTTGCAAGGTTTTTATATACTATATGGAACCGTGGTGTCTATTGTTTCGGAAATGTCCGAAAGAGCTGAAACCACGCATTCGCATAATTGATTTGCCTCGATGTGAAATGAATCCATAACCTGCTACTTTCTACTCCCAGAGAGAATCTAAAGTTAGCGACCAGGAAGAACAAGGACGAAGACTGGGGGTAGGTAGCGCTAGGTGGAAGTGTGGATGAGCCGGGGAGCGTGCAGGGGTAGCGAGGCAGTCCGTGCATTTGCCATAGGCAATGCGACTGGCTGGCGCACTGGTTAACGCAACTGTCTAGTAAGCCAGAGTACCTGGGTTCGATTCCCAGTATGGCACACATTTTCACTCGTCGCTTCTGATTCCGCATAAAGTCCTGATGTAGCTAATATCATTACCTCCTTCCCTTGCCTTTCTTTTCTCCCCCTCCCCTTACTCCTTCAGTTTAAATAACAGGTTTGTATAGCATGAGAAATGGCTGTTTAGATTGAAATCTGTGCCATTTAGAGCTCTTTGGAAAAATGAACACATATCACGTCACTCTTTGGCTACCAAAGGTCATAGTAGTAAAAGACGACAGAGGGAGTGAGTAGGTTGCGGAGAGAACGTGTGTAGAGTCATTGGTAAGAGAGGAGTTTCGATGGCGGACATGCTAAACAGAGAAAGCGTTTCATTTGAGATGCTGTCTGTCGTGACTGAAGATAGAGAATGATTGTGAGATGGTTTTATAGAGATGCGGCACATCTGGAAAAACGTAACAGGGCTATAGTTCTTATTCAGTACAAGCATTAGCCGAAAAATCGGCCATATGTTCCAAATATTAATCATTATTTGTCACACTCCAACTTCTGTTAAATGTACTACGTAAGACAAGTGAAGAATAAATTTGTAACTAAAATACTGTTTGAAGGAGTTTTCATTGTGTTTGACAATACAAGGGAAGACCATGCTTTCATGTTAGTACGAGTAACTTCCGTTTTATTAAAAGGATCTCAATGTAATGTTAATTTAGCCTTTTTCAGCCATTTGCAAACATTCTTCTAGCTTGACCCTACAGTCTGAATGAAAATCGTAAAACTGGTGCACTGTCTCACCTAGCACTATTGCGTGGACAACTAGGTGCATTCGTGGAAAGATGACAAAATCCTCATTGGCAAAGCAGCCTGATGTAAATTATGCAGTTAGCGGCACAGCGATTTATTTCAGGTACATGAAGTTCTACATTTCATATTACGCAGTGCAGCATTTCATATTACCGAGCAGAGTTAAGTTATCCATTGCAGATAAGAAACAATCACTGGGCCTACACAAATTTGGTGGGATGAAGTTAGGAAACGGTATTCATTTCTAAGTTTCCACATAATTCAGTAAGTGAAATTTTTCTAACAGTACGTGACAATTAACAAGTGTGTTGTGATTGTTTGATGATGAAGTCATTATGTGTACTGTTGATAGACATTCTTTGTATTGAATCTCACTTACTGATAGTCAGATTCAGTTTACCGTAATTGTCACCACGCACATCGAAAAAAATTTCCACAGTTATTGTTCGTGTTCAAAAGTAGTGTACTAAAGGCCATTCTAGATCAGAATGCATGGATGACACTGAAACCGGAATTTAAAAGTCATACAGTTTTCAGACGATTCGTTTAATTTAAAGTAGTGAATGGTATGAAAACAGTTGTTACTATTGTTACCACATACAGCCGAACATTCAGCCTCTCTTTATCAGTTCCTAATTAGTCCCGTTGCCATATCCGTTATCTCACCACATAACAGTTGAAAACTAAACTTCAGCCATGTTAACTACAAAGAAATTCCTCGCATCTCTCTTTAGTTAGTCTGCGGCGGCAGATTAGCCATGAGTGGTCACGGATCGGGGTGGGTCCGCAGTGCCTTTGGCGTTTCATTGAATCCTTGTCTCGAAGACTCGTCGTCATCATCAGTTCGAATGCTGCGCTACTACATGCCACGAAGTAGTCATCTGTAACTCGATTACTCCTGAGTACCTTTTACAACCTGCATCATTTTGCGAGTCCATGAATAACTTATAAGGGCCCTCTACTTTTATACGTGGCAACTGAAGTTCTCTGAACTCCCGGAGAAGCATGAATTATTTATACACCTATCCTCCATGCTTTATTTTCTCACCTTGTGGTTTATTTACCGAAAGTGTGGTTTACATCTTTCCTTTTTCCGCCCCTTCTAGCTTATACTTTGGCAAACACATTGCCCACTTTCGCAACAACGAACAAAAAACCGCTTCCAAGAAAGTGCATTACCTGTTCCGTATTCAGTCCACAAATTTTGCTGAAGGTAAAGTGAGCTACGTGTGACGTGTAATTTTAACATAGTTAACAGATACAGAAAGAAATAAAAAATGCATCAAAAGTGGAGGCCACAAAAATATCTTGGAAGAAACATATTCTATAAAAATGAAGAACTTTGTGGGATGTTTCCTAGCTAGGACTCCGTCTGTAAGGACATAATCATGGACGGTACGTTAAACAATAACCATGCAAAATTTAGACAACTTTAACAGGCGTTTAAGAAGGACCTTACGGGGAAAATCATTATAGAAGTGTATGAGGACTAGGATCCGTAAAGCAGTATACTGAGCACATCGGTTGCACTTACGTTGACATGAAAATGTTAACCAGAAATACTTCTGCATGTATACTCTACAGACTATTGTGCCGTACTTGGCAGACTGTAGTTCCCACTGACCCACGTATGTAGATCTCTTCCTGGTCTATTCGCATATGGTGCGCGGGAGGGCTGATCGTTTAAATGCATTTGCGAGTGTCTCTGTAATTAATGTGACCTTGTCTTCGTGAGAGTGACATGTAGGGGGTTGTAGTGTGTTCCTAGATATCTCAATGATGATTCTGGAAATACTGTTAACAGACTTTTGCACCATAACTGGCATCCATTTGTTCAGATTTTTCATCATTTCCGTGACACTAACGTGCGAATAAATCATACCTGTGATCGTTCGTGCTGACATTCCTTGTATATATTCAATATACCCTGTTGGTTCTATTTCATCTCGACCCTGGGCACTATAGTAATATTCTGTGACCAGTCGCAGAAATCTGTGGTAAGCAACCACCTTTGTAGAGCCACTGATGTTGCTAGGATCACCAATGAACTTATGTCAACCTGCTGCTTTATCGATGACATGAGATGGTTCATTTCATAACTCTACAGACTGGTACATCTAAATTACAGTATGAGCTGACCGATTCAAGCTGTGAATCATTAACAGTGTAATCATATGATACTACGTTTTTTTGGTTTTGTGCAAAGAAAATTATATACACTCCTGGAAATTGAAATAAGAACACCGTGAATTCATTGTCCCAGGAAGGGGAAACTTTATTGACACATTCCTGGGGTCAGATACATCACATGATCACACTGACAGAACCACAGGCACATAGACACAGGCAACAGAGCATGCACAATGTCAGCTCTAGTACAGTGTATATCCACCTTTCGCAGCAATGCAGGCTGCTATTCTCCCATGGAGACGATCGTAGAGATGCTGGATGTAGTCCTGTGGAACGGCTTGCCATGCCATTTCCACCTGGCGCCTCAGTTGGACCAGCGTTCGTGCTGGACGTGCAGACCGCGTGAGACGACGCTTCATCCAGTCCCAAACATGCTCAATGGGGGACAGATCCGGAGATCTTGCTGGCCAGGGTAGTTCACTTACACCTTCTAGAGCACGTTGGGTGGCACGGGATACATGCGGACGTGCATTGTCCTGTTGGAACAGCAAGTTCCCTTGCTGGTCTAGGAATGGTAGGACGATGGGTTCGATGACGGTTTGGATGTACCGTGCACTATTCAGTGTCCCCTCGACGATCACCAGTGGTGTACGGCCAGTGTAGGAGATCGCTCCCCACACCATGATGCCGGGTGTTGGCCCTGTGTGCCTCGGTCGTATGCAGTCCTGATTGTGGCGCTCACCTGCACGGCGCCAAACACGCATACGACCATCATTGGCACCAAGGCAGAAGCGACTCTCATCGCTGAAGACGACACGTCTCCATTCGTCCCTCCATTCACGCCTGTCGCGACACCACTGGAGGCGGGCTGCACGATGTTGGGGCGTGAGCGGAAGACGGCCTAACGGTGTGCGGGACCGTAGCCCAGCTTCATGGAGACGGTTGCGAATGGTCCTCGCCGGTACCCCAGGAGCAACAGTGTCCCTAATTTGCTGGGAAGTGGCGGTGCGGTCCCCTACGGCACTGCGTAGGATCCTACGGTCTTGGCGTGCATCCGTGCGTCGCTGCGGTCCGGTCCCAGGTCGACGGGCACGTGCACCTTCCGCAGACCACTGGCGACAACATCGATGTACTGTGGAGACCTCACGCCCCACGTGTTGAGCAATTCGGCGGTACTTCCACCCGGCCTCCCGCATGCCCACTATACGCCCTCGCTCAAAGTCCGTCAACTGCACATACGGTTCACGTCCACGCTGTCGCGGCATGCTACCAGTGTTAAAGACTGCGATGGAGCTCCGTGTGCCACGGCAAACTGGCTGACACTGACGGCGGCGGTGCACAAATGCTGCGCAGCTAGCGCCATTCGACGGCCAACACCGCGGTTCCTGGTGTGTCCGCTGTGCCGTGCGTGTGATCATTGCTTGTACAGCCCTCTCGCAGTGTCCGGAGCAAGTATGGTGGGTCTGACACACCGGTGTCAATGTGTTCTTTTTTCCATTTCCAGGAGTGTATTTCTGAGTGTTTAAAGATTGTTGCCATTCTTTGCACCACTTCGAAATATTATCGATATGTCACTTTGTGCGGTTTTTTTTCAGAAACTACTTCATTATCGATAACTGCATCATCAGCAGAAAGTCTAAGGTTTACTCAAAATCGAAAGTCTGGATTTCGGTGCACTTCCATGGGCCACGCTTAAAGTCACGTCTACATCTGTCTAAGCCTTTTCATCCAAGACAACAACATGAGAGCTATTTACAAAACTTCTTCCGCTGCTTGGGAAGAAGTGGGCGGAGAAATGGGGTAGACGCCACACTGAGCCACGCAGAAGGTCAGTGAGCTTAGAGCAGCGAAACAGCGAGAGGGCCACACTGCTGCTAGTCTGCCTATAGCACCCGCTCGCAACGACCACCGCAGCCATTGAATATCCTACTAAATACGATTTCAGTTCTGTAGTACAGCCTTTAACCGAAAAAATAATCCATTTGTTGCCAAATCAATGTTTCATATGGGCTGAATGTAATGAGTGAAGGGGTTGTGCCGGCCGCGGTGGTCTAGCGGTTCTTGGCGCTCAGTTCGGAACCGCGCAACTGTTACGGTCACAGGTTCGAATCCTGCCTCGGGCATGGATGTGTGTGATGTCCTTAGGTTAGTTAGGTTTAAGTAGTTCTGAGTCTAGGGGACTGATGACCACGGATGTTGAGTCCCATAGTGCTCAGAGCCATTTGAACCATTTTTTTGAAGGGGTTGTGCGTCAGTAGTGTTGTTTAAGAGTGAAGGACGATTTTTCGTGGTAATGATAGAAACGGCCATCAGTCTCTAGTCAGCAACAAACTGCTATGGAAAACTGGTGAAATTTTTTTTTGTGAAATTTGGTTCGTATATGCAGCAAATCTTCTCGCAGATTTGTCAGAGTGTTTTACATGTGGATATCAAAATACTGTCGAAGGCTGACAGGAATTTCAGGCAGTCTTTTACCGTGAGTTTAATTTTTTGTCATTAAGAGAGACGATAGACAATTTTGCAGAGACATTTTATAACAGTTCCTAAAGGTTCAGTTACAAACGTTCTGTAGTCTCCATTAAAGTACTGATTTTATACGTGAAATGGAGTATAACGCTTAAAAACCGGTTGCTGAGTGACGAGAGAATGGCTTCCTGGCAAATCAAAACTTTGTTCTGGAACAATATTCGAACTTGGGCAGTTTAGAAGGTAAGAAATGAGGTGTTGGCGCCACAGAGTTTTAATCGGCCAATAACCCTGTTTTAATCGGACCGTAAAAATTTATTGCTTGTTACAGGTGTCAAAGAACGCTCGAGCCACCACCCAGCGTCGTATTCTGGGGAATGGGATATCCAATGGTCTGCTTTACGAGTGGACTGATAAGAAATGTGCTTATTTTGTTTTCTGTAGTTTTACGTATGGGCTGATTTCAAACGGCTGTGTCAAGCTATAAAAATAATTTCTTCCTTGTAATTGCTATTTTTCACTTAATTTTTTTGTCGCTGGCACCGAAGCAGCAGAATATTTTTGATACAGTCGGATGTCAATCTAGGGTATCAATTATGCTTTTTACCGATTAGCGTATTTTTCGCAGCCAAATTACAAAAACAAACTTACGTTTACATTATACTGCAGTGCTCGATATTCTAGGCTATCCAAATACATCCTAACAGAAACCATGTACTTTTCCAAGATAGAAACCACCAGAAATTTGCTTCACCTACCGCACAGTTTTGTTTAAAGTCATCGGAGGTTACGTTCCTGGTAGTCCCCATCGAAAAATACATAGAACTTAAGCATTTATAGCAGGGGTTTCATGGTACCGTCGCGTCCTTACAGTAGGGGCGCCGCAGTGGTTTCATACAAATAATAACTTATTTGCTGTCTGATTAAAAAATGGTTCAAATGGCTCTGAGCACTATGGGACTCAACATCTATGGTCATAAGTCCCCTAGAACTTAGAACTACTTAAACCTAACTAACCTAAGGACAGCACACAACACCCAGCCATCACGAGGCAGAGAAAATTTCTGACCCCGCCGGGAATCGAACCCGGGAACCCGGGCGTGGGAAGCGAGAACGCTACCGCACGACCACGAGATGCGGGTCTGTCTGATTAAAGAAATGACGTGTGCATAGTAGTGATATCTATTGGCCGGCAGTGTTATGAACATGACAGAGTGGTCAATGGCAGTCGAATTGTGCAACGTGATTCATTTTTTCTGTTCAGTAAATATCAGTTTGAAGTATAGTTTTGTGGAAAGGACGTCGTTTTTAATTGGTTGACTTCTGGGATTTGTGTGTCTCTGTCGCCATGGACAACTGTTTGAGTGTAAGTACAGAAGTGGTATTTCAAATGTATGACGATATTCTGCAGGCCTGAATAGATGATACTGGAGAACTACTGCGGTGTGTCAGTTTAAAGCTATAGCTACTGAAAGCGTGCTTCCTAATCAAATTAAATAATATTTGGAATCAGATTACAGCAGTTTGTTAAACGAATCACGAGAATACTTTTTCCATAATATAAAAGATGAGACAGGAAAAAACTACCATGCTTGTCTGGGGGTGCGTACCATGCGCATCTTTGAACCGCCGTTCGAAGTTCCGTCTCACCTTGTCGTTAATGCGCTGCGACCGTCTGGTACAGTTTTGAGCCACACAGAGAAGAAGTGTAATACATATGAAACGTACCCTGTACATAACAGGGTAGGCCAAATGCGCATAGAACTTAAAAAGCACGCTCCATGGTATGTTTTTGTTGGCGGCTGCCGTGCAGTTGTTTTACATGATGGCCAACCGAGGACCTGCTCGGAGTCTCGGACTGCGGGGCCTCATTCACCAGAAGGCGCCTGACGTTATGGAACACTTGCTCCCTCATGGTGGCCCTGAAAACAAGGTGCATTGGGTCGACATCTTGATGGCTGTGACAACATCATCAGAGCGCCAGAATCGGACACTGCCCTTCTCCAGGAGGTCTGTCCAGAGCCACGTTTAGAGCTTTATGGCTAAACCACCTACGGCCCACCATCTCGCGATGGCGCACGTGGAACGGCCATTCTCCCCGAGATGGCATCGAAGCGACGGACATGACGTAGTTGCATAACACGCGAGGCATCGCACTCACACTTGTCAGCCTCGTTAACGTCTAGGCACCTCCCGGTACTTCACACAGCGGTGACAGACACGTCTTGTATTTGGAGGAGGTCACCCACTTTTCCAAGGAAATACGGACCATATTACATAGTGGGTGGCGATTTTAGCAGTGTTCTGTGGCCCGAGGACAAGATACTGCATTACGTCCCGTGTCCGGCTCTACACGCACTGGTACGTGATCTCGCTCTCCATGACACATGGCTCTTAAATCCCGGGGACCAGCGCCGATATACGCACTTTACCAGCCACTCTGCCAGTCGTCTGGACCGGATTCAGGACTCGCATGGCTTCCGCACAGTGACCTGTGATTTAGAACTCTTCCCGAGGGCCTTCACAGATGATCTCGCACGTGTCTGCACTATCACCTTACCCCGACCCAACAGACGCAGCGGAGGCCCATGGACGCTAAACGTCACCCTCTTTCGGGAGGAAGAACGTCGACAAGCAGTTTCTGATACGTGACGCTGTTGTATCAGGCGCGTGCCCATGTGTGTTTCCACGTTGCTGTGGTGGCTGGGATATGTCAGATTTGCACTCCCAAACACCCTGGTGATCTACGGCGTGAGTGATCGAGCTTTCAAAGGACGACATCGGAGTTTTACTACACAGCGTTACGTGAGCTGGCGATGCAACAGCCGTCTCCCGAATGTCAGATGACCGTACAACGTACCAAAGCTCGTCTTCTGTGCATCAGGGCAGAGCAGCTAGAAGGTGCCTGCATCCGTGCGAGAGAGCAAGACTGCATCCCCAACCAAACGGCCTCAGTGCATCACATGTGAGCGAAAGGCGCCATCGCAAACGTCAGCTCATTACAGCGATAAATACGGAGGTGGACGCGCAGTGACGCAAACGGACATAGCGCACACGTTCGCCAGGCACTATGGGACCTCGTACATCGAAGATCCACGAAACTTTCGTTATTATGATGACCTGCTGCACGATTTTCCCGCCCCCCAGGGACGTGGAATCTGATAATACTCTGCTGTTGGCCGTCACATCCGACGAGCTGACGTCGGCCTCGGTACGTAAAACACCGAATAAGTCACCAGGGCCGGACGGTTTCCACCTGGAACTCTACCGCACTTTTTATGATCTTATGGGCACCAAGTGCCTCCAAATGTTCAAGAACTCGTCTCTTCTGATTTCGCCGGCCGGGGTCGCCGAGCGGTTCTAGTCGCTACAGTCTGGAATCCTGCCTCGGGCATGGGTGTGTGTGATGTCTTTGGGTTAGTTAGGTTTAAGCAGTTCTAAGTTCTAGGGGACTGATGACCTCAGAAGTTAAGTTCCATAGTGCTCAGAGCCATTTTTCTTCTGATTTCACTTTCCCCACGAAAATCACAGACGGCATCTTGATCCCAGTATCAAAACCGCGCGTCTCCACACCGCTATCCACACCGACCAGACATGTTTAAGTGGTGTCAGCAACATTCATACTGCGTTAGGTGCATACAGCGACGTAATAGCTTTGACGGCGGCGTGCAAAATACGAGGTGACCAAGCATTCAACCGCGTCGACCACAGCTTCCTACGCGCAGTTTTGTAATGCATGGGCCTCTCTTCAGAATCTGCACAGGTGGTCCTTCGACTGATCCAAAGAGCGCTTTCCCGCATGATGGTAAACGATTACCAGTCTGGTTACATTGTTGTTGGACGGTCAGTGTGACAAGGATGCCCCTAGGGGGCATATTACACTACTGGCCATTAAAATTACTACACCAAGAAGAAATGCAGATTCATTGGACAAATATATTAACTGTGGTGTCACCGCCAGACACCACACTTGCTAGGTGGTAGTTTAAATCGGCCGCGGTCCATGTAGTACATGTCGGACCCGCGTGTCGCCACTGTGATCGCAGACCTAGCGCCACCACCAAGGCAGGTCTCGTGATACGAGAGTGGACTCGACCCCAGTTGTACGAGAACCAAGCTACCGCCCAGTTGTACGCGAACCTAGCTATCGCCCAGTTGTACGAAGCCTTTCTCTCTCATTAGCCGAGAGACAGAATAGCCATCAGAAGTTAATGGCTACGAACTAACAAGGAGCCATTTGTATCAGTGCCTATAGCTTCGAGTATTCAAGAGAGATGTATTCCAAGGAATTATTAAAAGTTAAGTAAAAAGCATCTACATACTTTTCTTCTTATTCATTCATAAGTTTTTATGTTCCAGACTTCACGCCCGTATGCTTATTGCCGTTCGTGCACTATCGGCCACAGCGTTAGTTTAGCATTCCTTTTCAGCAATCCACATCACGGTGTCGGTCCAGCTACCGACACTACAATTATTGGCGACGAGATAAAGAGTTTGTATTAATTCATTTGCACCATTGGCCGATTTCAAGTGTTCTGATTGCTTACATTTAATTGTGTCATGGCTTCGCCACAATCTCCAGATGTACTGTCCGAATTTTATCGCTTGCAGAATCAGCAGACGCAGGCGTTACTGGATGCCCTTGGACAGCTCGTCCAGGGTCAACGTGCTCTGCACACCGATGCGGCCGCCGCCGCTTCTTCGCTACCGCTGCCACTGAACGCTGTTGCACCTCCCTTTCGACCATACGTGGCAGCCGATGAG
The DNA here is from genome assembly GCF_021461385.2 of Schistocerca piceifrons. Taxonomy (NCBI): domain Eukaryota; kingdom Metazoa; phylum Arthropoda; class Insecta; order Orthoptera; family Acrididae; genus Schistocerca; species Schistocerca piceifrons. Next base: position 182,201,763 of record NC_060138.1, on the reverse strand, counting down.
ACCTGGCAAGAGTGGTCTCGCCAGTTCAACTTCCACCTTGCTGCCTACAGAATTCAAGGTAATGAGCGGCAGCCGTTTTTGCTTTCTTGTGTCGGTGTGTCCACATACCGTGTGATAGTGAAATTGTTTCCCCGCCGCGACGTAGCAACTCTGTCATACGAGGAAATTTTGTCTGCCTTAGATGCCTATTTCAAAGAAACAGTTAATGTGGTTGCAAAACGGTATACGTTTTTTCGTACAAAACGTACGGCCGGTCAAACTAATAGGGAGTGGGTAGCAACATTGCAAGGACTTACTAGGGACTGTGCCTTTGAATGTGACTGTGGTCTTTCTTATTCAGATACAATGGTGCGTGATGCAATTGCACAGAACGTTTCTGATGTTCGCATACGGGAGCAAATTTTGAAACTAGTTAATCCCTCCCTTCAACAAGTGATAGACATATTGGATAGACAGGACACACTGGACTGTGCTCAGGAATCTTTTGAAACTTCGCCAGCTGTGTGTAACATTAACCGGCCCGCCGGGCGCGCTCGCGCAACGCGGCCCGGTCAACTGCCCTCGCGGCCGTCCGCACAGCTGACGCCGCGCGCTAAGCCAGGTGTGCCGAGCCAGCACACACATGTAGTGAAATCGTGCCCGCGGTGTGCTACTAGACATTCGCGTGAACATTGCCCGTCACGCCAAGCTATTTGCTTTTTCTGCAATAAGAAAGGACATGTTCAAAGTGTTTGCCAGAAAAAGCTCCGTTCAGACAATCACAACCATTCCAGGCCCTTTGCTTCGCGCCGGAATCGAACCAAGGACACTCAGGCTCGTGGACCTTCGCCTATGGACATTCATGTCGTTAATTCCGCTCCGTCCAGTGACACTTTCTCTAACAGTGACTGTGTTCGTCCCACAAAAACTGTGCGTCGACGTCGCCGGAAATCACGTCAATTAGCAAGTGATTCTGTACCAGTGTCTGTTCCAATTGCACAAAACAGTCGCTCTTGTCGTCAGCAGAACAATAAACTTTTTGTGGACTTAGACTTTGACGGCCAAGTGATACCATTCCAGCTCGATACCGGAGCTGCAGTTTCATTGCTCAATCACGACACGTACAAACAACTGGGCAAACCTCCGTTGCGTTCCGCAAATGTTAAGCTAACTACATATTCCGGACAGAAAATTCCTGTGTTAGGACAGTGCAGCCTTCTTGCAACATTCAAGGGACAAACAAAACTTGTGTCATTTTACGTTCTTCGTTCTTCTTCTGCAGTGAACTTATTTGGTCTAGATTTATTTAAGTTGTTTAACATGTCTATTGTAAATCAGGTCCTATCTGTGAATCAGACTGTGCCTACAGACAGTGTTTCTCGGCTGTGTGACGAATTTGCAGACATTTTTGCACCGGGCTTAGGTTGCGCTAAAAACTATGAAGCACATTTAGAACTGAAGGTAAACGCGCAACCGAAATTTTTCAGGGCGCGCAATGTTCCCCACGCATTGCGTGATGAGGTCGCAAGAACGTTACACGATCTCGAATCACAGGGTGTAATTGAACGTGTGCAAGCTTCTCTCTGGGCCTCACCCTTAGTCATTTTGCCAAAACCGTCCGGAAAATTGAGACTTTGCGTGGACTTCAAGGCCACAGTGAATCCACAGCTAGTGACTGCTACTTTTCCTTTGCCCCGCCCGGAAGATCTTTTTGCTAAACTGTGCCCGGGAAAATATTTTTCAAAGTTGGACCTAGCAGATGCGTACTTGCAAATACCGGCGGACGACGAATCCCAGCGCGTATTGGTGGTTAACACGCATCTTGGATTGTACCGCTTCAAAAGACTGCCATTCGGGTGTGCATCCGCCCCTGCCTTGTTTCAGCAATATTTACAAACTGTTTGTGCGTCGGTCCCTACTGCAGCAAACTATCTGGACGATATAGTGATCTCCGGACAGACAGAAGAAGATCATCTTGCGAACTTACGAACATTATTTCAGGTCTTGCGGCAAAATGGTCTTCGCTTGAGGAAGGACAAATGTGTGTTTTTTGCTCGTGACTTACCATACCTGGGACATGTCATTAATGCCCAAGGCATACATCCAAGTCCAGAGCACCTCCGTGCCATACACGATTTGCCTTCCCCTCAAAATCTGAAACAGCTACAGAGTGTGTTGGGTAAAATTAACTATTATCATAAATATGTGCGCAATGCCTCTTCCATTTCAGCTCCGCTTCATCGCTTACGCCGTAAAGGTGTTCCGTTCGTCTGGACGACGGAATGCGAACGCGCCTTTCGCCAGTTGCAATCGGCGTTGCTTTCTAATACTTGCCTTACGCCATTCGATCCCCAGAAACCCCTTTTGTTGATGGTAGATGCATCGGATTTCGGGATCGGTGCTGTGCTTGCGCACAAAGTTGGCTCCCATGATCGCCCTATTGCCTTTGCGTCCAAATTGCTCTCGTCTGCGCAAAGAAATTATTCACAGATAGAGAAAGAAGCTTTGGCTCTCGTGTTTGGTGTTACTAAGTTCCATGATTTCTTGTATGGTCGTCACTTTACCATCATCACAGACCACAAACCTTTGACGTCGCTTTTTCATCCGAACAAGCCTGTACCTCCACGTACAGCGCAGAAATTCATTCGCTGGTCTATTTTCCTCTCGCAGTACCGCTACGATATCTTGTATCGGTCCACTGCTAAGCACGGAAACGCCGATGCGTTGTCCCGTTTGCCTGTTGCTGAGGATAAAGCATTCGATTCTTCCGAACTTGCTTGCATGTTCATTGATTCGGAAACCGATGAAGTGGTCGAATCGTTTCCGATTGATTTTCGTCGTGTCGCTACAGCCACAGCTGCTGACCCTGTCCTTGCTACTGTTTTACGTTTTGTTGCTACGCAATGGCCTTTGTCAAAGTCTCGGATCGAGGATCCGTTGGTTCGCCGATTTTTTGCTCACAAGGAGAGACTTTTTGTTCGACGTGGTGTTTTGTTGTTGCGTTCTGATAATGATCAGTCCAGAGTCGTGGTCCCACGTTCGTTACAGTCCTCTGTTTTACGGCTTCTTCACCAAGGACATTGGGGTATAGTGCGAACGAAACAACTTGCTCGTCAGCACTGTACTTGGTTCGGAATCGATGCTGCGATTACGAATATGTGTTCTTCGTGCCCGGCGTGTGCCGAACAACAGTCCGCACCGCCGCGGAAAGTCTTTGCGTGGCCAAAAGCCACTTCCCCTTGGCAACGCTTGCACATTGATTTTGCTGGTCCATTCTGGAATGCTCGATGGTTGGTTCTGGTCGACGCCTTCAGTAATTTTCCTTTTGTTGTCCGGATGTCTTCCACGACGTCCTCCGCCACCATCAAAGCGTTGTCTGCTATCTTTTGCATTGAAGGTCTTCCGCAGACTATTGTTTCCGACAATGGCCCACAATTCATGTCCGCAGAATTCCAGTCTTTCTGCCAGGCCAATGGTATTCAACATCTGACATCCGCGCCGTTTTCGCCTCAGTCCAACGGTGCCGCTGAACGATTGGTCCGGACTTTCAAGTCTCAGATGTTGAAATTGAAAGAGTCGCATTCTCGGGAGGACGCATTGTTGCTCTTTTTGTCTTCGTATCGCTCTCAGCCCCGAGATGGTCGCTCGCCGGCTGAGTTGCTCCACGGTCGTCCTCATCGCACCTTGATGTCTTTGCTGCATCCGCCGCATCAGGTTCCTGTGCAGCGGCAGACTCCTGCTTTTGCTCCAGGCGACGTTGTATTTTATCGCAACTATCGAGGTTCACGGCGTTGGCTCGCAGGGCGCATTCTTCGCTGCCTCGGCCGCGCGATGTATTTGGTTTTGGGGGCCTCTGGTGAGGTGCGTCGGCATCTCAATCAGCTGCGCCTCTGTCGTCGCTCGGGTTCTGCCGCTCCCCGTCTGCTTTCAGCGACGGTGCCGTCCGGTCAGCGCCCTGGGGACCCATCTACTGGCTCGCCTCATCCCCAGGTGTTACCGACGATGCCTTCCATTTTGCCCCATGGCGACGCGCCGCCGCCGCCGCAGCAGCAGCAGCAGCAGCAGCCGCCGCCGCCGCCGACCGCATTCGACGCTTCGTTGCAGCCGCCAGGCGCCTCCCAGGGTCACGCGCCGCCGATCGCTTCCCGTGACCAGCTGTCCGCCGCCATGGAACTCCCGCCCGCTCCGGACCACGTGACGCCATCGCGCGTCGGCTACCCCGACGCAATGGAGGTCGACACTTCGGCCCCTCATGTTTCTTTACGGGCGCCTACACCGCATGTGGACGTGCACCCTGGACTAGTTTTGCAGGCGTTTCCTAGCTCCCCTCGGACCGGATGGCCGGGTGCGGGTGGCACAGCCTCGCCTGTTGTTAGGCTCCCCACCTCATCGCATACGTCAACATGTGGTCCTCCCCACGGCGGGCGGAAGCCTTATTACACGACCGTTCGCCGATTTGCGGGGGAGGAATGTGGTGTCACCGCCAGACACCACACTTGCTAGGTGGTAGTTTAAATCGGCCGCGGTCCATGTAGTACATGTCGGACCCGCGTGTCGCCACTGTGATCGCAGACCTAGCGCCACCACCAAGGCAGGTCTCGTGATACGAGAGTGGACTCGACCCCAGTTGTACGAGAACCAAGCTACCGCCCAGTTGTACGCGAACCTAGCTATCGCCCAGTTGTACGAAGCCTTTCTCTCTCATTAGCCGAGAGACAGAATAGCCATCAGAAGTTAATGGCTACGAACTAACAAGGAGCCATTTGTATCAGTGCCTATAGCTTCGAGTATTCAAGAGAGATGTATTCCAAGGAATTATTAAAAGTTAAGTAAAAAGCATCTACATACTTTTCTTCTTATTCATTCATAAGTTTTTATGTTCCAGACTTCACGCCCGTATGCTTATTGCCGTTCGTGCACTATCGGCCACAGCGTTAGTTTAGCATTCCTTTTCAGCAATCCACATCACGGTGTCGGTCCAGCTACCGACACTACATTAACTAGAACTGACATATGATTAAATTTTCACGCAATTTGAGTGCACAGATCCTGAGAAATCAGTACCCAGAACAACTCCTCTGGCCGTAATAACGGCCTTGATACGCCTGGGCATTGAGTCAAACAGAGCTTGGATGGCGTGTATAGGTACAGCTGCCCATGTAGCTTCAAGAGGAGTGACTGGCGTATTGTGACGAGCCAGTTGCTCGGCCACCATTGACGAGACGTATTCAATTGGTCAGAGATCTGGAGAATGTACTGGCCGGAACAGCAGTTGAACATTTTCTGTATCCAGAAAGGCCCGTACAGGACCTGCAACATGCGGTCGTGGATTATCCTGGTGAAATGTAGGGTTTCGCAGGGATCGAATGAAGGGTAGAGCCATGGGTCGTAACACGTCTGAAATGTAACGTCCACTGTTCAAAGTGCCGTCAATGAGAGCAAGAGGTGAACGAGACGTGTAACCAATGGCACCCCATACCATCACGCCGGGTGATACCCCAGTATGGCGATGACGAATACACGCTTCCAATGTGCCTTCACCTCGATGTCGCCAAACACGGATGCGACCATCATGATGCTGAAAACAGAACCTGAATTCGTCCGAAAAAATGACGTTTTGCCATTCGTGCTCCCAGGTTCGTCGTTAAGTGCACCATCGCAGGCGCTCCTGTCTGTGATGCAGCCACGGTCTCCGAGCTGATAGCCCATGCTGCTGCAAACGTCGTCGAACTGTTCGTGCAGATGGTGTTGTCTTGCAAACGTCCCAAACTCAGGGATCGAGGCGTGGCTACACGATCCTTTACAGCCATGCGGATAAGATGCCTGTCATCTCGACTGCTAGTGGTACGAGGTCTTTGGGATCCAGCACGGCGTTCCGTATTACCCTCCTGAACCCACCAATTCCATATTCTGCTAACAGTCATCGGATCTCGACCAACGCGAGCAGCAATGTCGCGATACGATAAACCGCAATCGTGATAGGCTACAATCCGACCTTTATCAAAGACGGAAACGTGATGGTACGCATTTCTCCTCCTTACACGAGGTATCACAACAACGTTTCACCAGGCAACGCCGGTCAACTGCTGTTTGTGTATGAGAAATCGGTTGGAAACTTTCCTCATGTCAGCACGTTGTAGGTATCGCCACCGGCGTCAACCTTGTGTGAATTCTCTGAGCTAATCATTTGCATATCACAGCATCTTCTTCCTGTTGGTTAAATTTCGCATCTGTAGCACGTCAGCTTCGTGGTGTAGCAATTATAATGGCCAGTAGTGTATTTGCAGCAGCGCTTGAAGTAGCTTTGCATGATCTACGGCGGGCAATAGCAGCCATTTGGATGTGGGACGTGACCTTTCATTGTGGCGCATTCGCCGATATGCGGTGTTCCTGTCCAGATCAGAGGATGAAATACACATGGCGCTTCAGTGGCTACGCCAGTATGGGGTGGTCGCTGGGAGCGTCATCAACATGAAGAAGACAAAATACATGGATGTCCTTGAGGGGCTTTCCCACGCAACGGCGGTGCCTTTTGACAAGGTGCCCGTACTCAAATGTTTGGGAGTGTAGTTCTGTAACAGTGTTCGCCGCACGGAGCAGCCACGTACTGCCGGCTACTACAGCAGACACGTGCACTGATACAGGACAACAAATTGCTAGGAATCGACATACTCCTACGAACACGTTATCTCAACATCTATCTTGTCTCGAAACTGAACTGTTTTGCGCATGGCCTTCCGTTGACGATTACGATGGCCCACAGACTTGAAGCAGCATATGAACATTTCTTGAGCGTCGGTCTTGCCGTTAAAGTCCGACACGCCGACATGACACTGCCACAGCGGGACGGCGGTATCGGTTTAATTCACGTCTACAATTGTGCGCGATCGCGCTATCTCAACACTGTGTGTCGCACGTGGACTTCCGCCCACGCCACTCTGACGAGCACCCCGATAGCTGAAGTGCCACCACACTGTCTGCATCCACTGGTTTCTGTTGGACACAATTCACCGGCGTTCGCCCTCAGCAGAGTTATTTATTGATCCCAGCTACTTATGATCAGACCTTCCGACGACACGGATGCCCAGCACGAAAGACTATTATCGCTTTTACCAACAGTTACAACCTGTCAATACGGTTGCACACAGACACCCACAAGTTAGATGGAACACGCTGTGGCGAGCAATACACATGCCTTTCCTGCCTACGACGGTGCGCTCATTGTGGTACGTGGTTGGGAATGGGAAGTTTGCTACTCGTCGTAGTATCAAACTGTTAGAAGTTCTCACAATCAAGCTATAGTAGCCCATGACAAACAGTATTGTAGGGTGTTTAAAATTCTTTAGGAAGGCAAATAGTATGTGGCATGGAAATACAATAGCTAATTCTCAGGATAAAATTAAAACTATATGGTTAGTTCTGAAGGAAGTGTCTGGTCAGCAGCACTAGGTCTACGATATTAAGTCAATTCGTAGTAAAAATGTTTCTGTTACTGATAAATCAGATATATGTACAGTATTTTACAGCCATTTTCTGAGCATTGCTGGTGAATTAAATAAAAATTTAGTCTCTACAGGGAATCATATAAAATTCTTGGTAAATGCATTTCCGAGATTGATGTCTGAAACACTCCTCTGTGATACCGACAAGGTGGAGATTGAGATTAAATCACGGAAAACTAAGGACTCTCATGGGTATGATGGAGTGCCTAGCAGAATATTAAAGTACTGTGCTGCACATGTTAGACCTCTACTTAGCCATATTTGTAATTTTTCCTTTAAGAATGGTCAGTTTCCTGAACGATTAAAGTACTCAGTAGTAAACCCACTTTATAAAAAGGGAGAAAAGGATAATGTAGACAATTTTAGGACTATTTCTATGCCATCAGTGTTTGCTAAAGTTATTGAAAAGGCTGTGTACGTGAGGATAATTGAATATTTTATATCACACGATTTGCTATCAAATGTACAATGTGGCTTTAGAAGTCATTTAACAACTGAAATATTTTATTTTTATCTGTTATTACTTTTATGTTGTTATTTCATGTACTGACATGTTCCATGACCTCGGAGACTTGCTCCTCAGTTTGGTCCTACGCAACTTGATGTGCAAATAAAAATTAAATACATTCCATTCATCTGACGGAGGACATAGTCAATCGTCGATTTATATGCACACCGCCTGATTTGTGCCGCGACCGGCGTGTGCTGGCTACTCACGCAGCGCAGGCTGGCATTACTCTTGCGGCGATTGCCGGAGTCTATCTCCCCTGATTATACAGGGTGGTCCATTGATCGTGACCGAGCCATATATCTCACGAAATAAGCGTCAAACTAAAAAACTACAAAGAACGAAACTTGTCTAGCTTGAAGGGGGAAACCAGATGGCGCTATGGTTGTCCTGCTAGATGGTGCTGCCATAGGTCAAACGGATATCAACTGCGTTTTTTAAAACAGGAATCCCATCTTTTATTATATATTCGTGTAGTACGTAAAGAAATATGAATGTTTTAGTTGGACCGCTTTTTTCACTTTGTGGTAGTCACAAACATATGGCTCACAATTTTAGACGAACAATTGGTAACAAGTAGGTTTTTTAAATTAAAATACAGAACGCACGTACGTTTGAACATTTTATTTCGGTTGTTCCAATGTGATACATGTACCTTTGTGAACTTATCAATTCTGAGAGCGCATGCTGTTACAGCGTGATTACCTGTAAATACTACATTAATGCAATAAATGCTCAAAATGATGTACGTCAATCTCAATGCATTTGGCAATACGTGTAACGACATTCCTCTCAACAGTTTGCCTTCCGTAATGTTCGCACATGCATTGACAATGCGCTGACGCATGTTTTCAGGCGTTTTCGGTGGATCACGATAGCAAATATCCTTCAACATTCCCCACAGAAAGAAATCCAGGGACGTCAGATCCGGTGAACGTGCGGGGCATGGTATGGTGCTTCGACGACCAATCCACCTGTCATGAAATATGCTATTCAATACTGCTTCAACTGCACGCGAGCTACGTGCCGGACATCCATCATGTTGGAAGTACATCGCCATTCTTTCATGCAGTGAAACATCTTGTTGTAACATCGGTCGAACATTACGTAGGAAATCAGCTTACATTGCACCATTTAGACTGCCATCGATAAAATGGGGGCCAATTATCCTTTCTCCCATAATGCCGCACCATACACTAACCCGCCAAGGTCGCTGATGTTCGACTTGTCGCAGCCATCGTGGATTTTCCGTTGCCCAGTAGTGCATATTATGCCGGTTAACGTTACCGCTGTTGGTGAATGACGCTGCGTCGCTAAATAGAACGCGTGCAAAAAATCCGTCATCCTCCCGTAATTTCTCTTGTGCCCAGTGGCACAACTGTACACGACGTTCAAAGTCGTCGCCATGCAATTCCTGGTGCATAGAAATATGGTACGGGTGCAATCGATGTTGATGTAGCATTCTCAACACCGACCTTTTTGAGATTAACGATTCTAGCGCAATTTGTCTTCTACTGATGTGCAGATTAGCCGCGACAGCAGCTAAAACACCTACTTGGGCATCATCATTTGTTGCAGGTCGTGGTTGACGTTTGACATGTGGCTGAACACTTCCTGTTTCCTTAAATAACTTAACTATCCGGCGAACGGTCCGGACACTTGGATGATATCGTCCAGGATACCTAACAACATACACAACACACGCCTGTTGGTCATTTTGGTCACAATAGCCATACATCAACACGATATCGACCTTTTCCGCAAATGGTAAACGGTCCATTTTAACACGGGTAATGTATCACGAAGAAAATACCGTCCACACTGGCGGAATGTTACGTGATATCACGTACTTATACGTTTGTGAATATTACAGCGTCATCTATCACAAAGAGAAAAAAGTGGTCCAACTAAAACATTCATATTCCTTTACGTACTACACGAATATGTAATAAAAATGGGGGTTCCTATTCAAAAAAACGCAGTTGATATCCGTTTGACCTATGGCAGAGCCATCTAGCGGGACAACCTTAGCGCCATCTGGTTTCCCACTTCAAGCTAGATGAGTTTTGTTCTTTATAGCTTTTTCGTTTGATGATTATTTCGTGAGATATTTGGCCCGGTGACTATCAGTGTACCACCCTGTATATTGCGCCCCGAAGGCGTATGCTTTCCACTGACCAGGACGAACTCTGTTAACTGGCTAGAAGGCATAGCCCTTTACCACATATATGCTCACTAAGGTACACTCGACTTTTGGTCCCTACTGGTGTCGACACATGCAGGCTTCAGCCGCCACTCAAAATACAGGACCCCACTTCGCTAATTATTTAGGTTCACTATTTGCAAACTCTCCTGCTCACAGGGGCGTTTCGGGTATATGACGCTGAAACTGAAGAAGAATCCTGGAGCATATTTATCCACTACGGATGGACTAGGAGTGAACCCCTACCAACAGACGAGAAGACGACTCGGACGCTCGGTTACGGCTGTTATAGGATCAATAAATACATAAAATAACAAAATTAAATAAATAAGTAAACACAGAAAAACCTGTGAAACCCTGTCCCTGATCCTTTGCTCCTAGAAAACGTTGCATGGGCATGGCGACCGGATGGCCAGGGCTCGGGTGTTGATCCCTGCACTACCCTCGTCCTGCAGCGGTTCCTTCGATTAAAAAATAAAAAGAGGGGTAACGTCTAATATAAGCAATCAAAACCTCGGTTCCGGGTTTGAACCTCACGGCTACTTCGATTCTGAGTAAAAATTATCAGTAATGGCGGCCGAAGATTCACGGCATAAGAAGTCACTCTAATTCTGCCAACAGCCTTATCAAAAAGGCCAGAGGGGCGGAAAGAGGTTCAGGGCACTATCTTGCCCTCGGGGTGGGAAACTGCCCCTAAATGCCATGCATGGTGAAAGGCAATGGAAACGTCTACATTAAAGACACATAATGTGTGACCACAGGAGCTGTGACATATAATTGAAAAATATGGTGATCTCTCCAGAATGAGATTTTCACTCTGCAGCGGAGTGTGCGCTGATATGAAACTTCGTGGCAGATTAAAACTGTGTGCCAGACACAGTTAGCTGTGAGCAGCCAGTGTTCGGTAGTGGAATTGCAGCCATAATATATCAACGTTGCTGTGTAACAAGTCGCAGTGGAGCAACATCTGTAAACGAAGTGTTCGAGACATACTTCAGAACGTTTTAATGAAGAAAAAAGTGTATGCAGCGTTTGTCCCTAAAATCTTTGGAACAAAAACAACGACGTGTCGCGCCTTGATTACTGTTTTCGAACACTATTACCTGAAAGTAAATGATCTATTGACACATAGCAAGGTTTCAGAAAATATCGCACGTGCACAACGAAACTAGCTCTTTATTCTCACGAAGTAATGAGTGCTAACGACAGGGGATCAGAAACTGATTCCATATTCCTAGATGTCCAAAAGGCTTTTGATACCAGACCTCATAAGTGACTTCTAATGAAACTGCATGCCGTGGCGTCTCATCTCAGGTATGAGCGACTTGAATCGTGATATCCTGTCAGGTAGGTCGGAGTTCGTAGCAAACGACATCGAGTTAGGCAGAAGAGACATCTGGTGCTTGCCCCTGGAATGCTACAGGCTCTCCACTGTTTCTAATGATTATAAATGATAGGATGATGGTTCAGGTAGCTCTGAGCACTATGAACTTAACATCTGAGGTCATCAGTCCCCTAGACTTAGAACTACTTAAACCTAACTAACCTAAGAACATCACACACATCCATGCCCGAGGCAGGATTCGAACCTGCGGCAGTAGCAGCAGAGCGGTTCCGGACTGAAGCGTCTAGAACCGCTCGGCAACAGAGGCCGGCTATAAACGATAGAACATAATCTGAGCAGACATGTTAGATTGTTTGCAGATGATACTGTCATTTACGATCTAGTAGAGCCATCGGAAGATCAAATTCAACTGCAAAAGTTTTACACAAGATATCAGTACTGTGAGAAAAGTGTCAGGTGCCCTAAGTAATGAAAAGTGCGAGGTCATCCTCTTGAATACTAACTGGAATCAGTTAAATTTCGGATACACAATAAATCAGACAAATATAAAGACTTTCAATTCAACAAATACCTAGGAATAACAAAAAAATGGTTCAAATGGCTCTGAGCACTATGGGACTCAACTGCTGTGGTCATAAGTCCCCTAGAACTTAGAACTACTTAAACCTAACTAACCTAAGGACAGCACACAACACACAACACCCAGCCATCACGAGGCAGAGAAAATCCCTGACCCCACCGGGAATCGAACCCGGGAACCCGGGCGTGGGAAGCGAGAACGCTACCGCACAACCACGAGATGCGGGCTAGGAATAACAATTACGATCAGATTAAAGTGATATCCTCACATACAAAATGTTGTGGGCAAGGCGAACCAAACACTGCATTGTATTGGCAGAACACTTACAAGATGATACAACTCTAGTAGATAGAGTACCTACACTACGCTTGTCCATTCTCTGCTAGAGTACTGTTATGCGTTATGGGATCATCACCAGAGTGGGCTGTCAGGACATCGAAAAAGTTAAGAGAAGAGCAGCTCGTTTTCTATTACAGTGACACAGAGAAGAGAGTTTTAAAGGGACATCCGCGGGAAGAGCGGAATTTGTATATGAAATATGTGAAACGTAACAAATAAATAAAGTATTAATTAAAAATTAAGTACTATGAACGTTTGTACTGACTGTAGGATACAACCGCAGAGACACATGTAGAATTGCGTCCCTCAGTTATTTTTGTGAACGGGACTGCACCTTTCTGTTTTAAAAGCGAGCCAAGAAGGACACTTTCCTGCGATTACGGCAGATTTATACGGCACACCGCCATTATCATTTACATGAGGCGCAATCACACTAGGAGCACCCGCATGTTGTTGTATACAGCAACTGATTTAATGTCTCATCGTAAATTTATTGTTTATGTGTGATAATTGAATACAGTGATATTACTTTATATTTGTTTCATTTTATTTTAAAAGTCATCGCACCTATACTGAGTCTTGACGTAGCGTAATGTGCGCTCATCAAATGCACATAAATGGTCCAGTACGAGCCTTGGTTCGGTGAGAAAATGTTTTCGAAGTCTGGCAAAAGAAGTTTTCATTTGAAAAGATGTCCACCGTCGAATAAAAAAACCAGAACGGATCTTACACAGAAAGTCATTGTCAAGCCCACCTAGTAGAAGTAATGTATTTAATAAATTTATTTATTTAAGAAGTTACTTAATTATTTTAGTAAGTTGAGTGACTCCCTACTTTTTATCCATACACAATCGTGACAGAATTAACAATAAAAGAAAATTTAAAAAGTGTCACGGATATGATACGCCAGTCGGGGAGGCAGTCATTAAAACAAAGGCGTTTTTCGTTGCAGAGAGATCTTTCAGGCAGCTCCATTCACCAACATGCCCGTACGAATGTGAAAATAATCTTTTGACGCCTCCTACGCAGCGAGAAATGGTCATCGTGATAAAATAATGCAAATCAGATCTCGCACGGAAAGACAGAGGTTTTTGCTTTTCCCGCGCACTGTTCGAGACTGGAGCGATACAGAAATAAGGTGAAACCGGTTCGATGATCTCTGTGCCAGGCAGTTATGTGTGACTCGCAGGATAGTCATGCAGATGTAGATGAAATGCAAAATGCAGACAGTTATTTCCTGAACAAAATCATCACAGGTGACGAGACTGTAAAAACCTACCGCAGAAATTCACATGAAGGATCAACACATTGAGGTTGGACAAAATTTCCACTTGGTATAATGAACGAAAGCGCTCTTTAGGCGTGGATAAATGAAAGACAATGCCTACAGCAAAGAGGAAGAATCCGACAGTATCAGATTAGTGGTAAAAATCTTGAGCACGACACATCGTGTAAGCCTTTAGTGGTAATACCGAGAAGTAATATGGAATGGGAGGATCACGTAAAATCAGTGTTAAGGAAGTCGAATTGAAAACTTCGTTTTGTTCAAAGAGTTCACGGAAAGTGTAATGCATCTTCAAGAAAATTACACACACAATGCGAACGTGACAAATTCCAGAATATCGCTCCAGTGTTCGAGGTCCTTATCAAGTAAGCATGGCAAAGATACCGAACGAATCCAGGACGCGCTGTTGTGTTCGATATAACGCATACGACAGTATAACAGAAACGCTCGGAAACGTAAATGGGAATCTTTGGTAGAAGTTCTCGCAAAAGCCTATTGGAGAAATTTAGAAAAACTATGTTCAACCACAACTGTATATGTCGCATAGGGATCTGAGATTTCAACAGCGGTTAGAGGACGTATAGAAGCATATACTCAGTTTTTCCTGGCTCAGTACTCAAACGGAATAGGACAAACAATCGCCTACATTGGTACAAACGGACCTCCGCCATCCTCTGCATGTGTGTTTGTGGTAACGACTGCAAAAAGGCAATAAAAACAACAATCGGTAACTTTGTTTACAGCGGGAAATATAGAGGCCGACTATCAGACGAGGAGAGAGCATCAAAGCAACGGCGAAACACGGACCCACGTCCACGCCACTGGTGACCGCATATCTTCTTCTGCTTCGGATGCACTTCTGCACCACATATAATATGCACTTTCGTTGCAATTAGAACCGAACAAAACGATTTCAGTTATTTTGTATACATCCACACAGTCTCGAAATGGAAGACTCAGTGCCTGACAACATCTCTTGTAGCTGTTATGGTGGTCACAAAGCATTTGAGTAATTGTTAAGTGATTGTGTCAGTCAAGTTTTATTAATTCCGCTACTGAAAATATCACAAAAAAATTAATGTGCTTTTTGGATAACCCGATTAGTCATTGTTGCTTTGGAAATTAATCTCCTTTACGACTACTTCAATTTCATTTTGGAAATATTTCAAGTATGCATTTCCGTTTCGCATGTATTGCATCTTCTAGTTACTCATTCTACGCCCTTATACACTACCTTCTGCTTGTCATCATCTTCCTCATGTCTCCAAAGACGGTTTTCTCGATACACATTCTTTGATACTCTTCCGTTTGTGTTCGAAACTGCCCTTTGTTGGCGTATTTGATTAGTAACCATTTTCTATTTCCTAATATTCATGCAACAACAACCTTGAATGCATGTTCCATAATAAATTAAGTATTAATTTATTATTAAGTATTGTACACTACTGGCCATTAAAATAGCTACACCACGAAGATGACGTGCTACAGACGCGAAATTTAACCGACAGGAAGAAGATGCTGTGATATGCAAATGATTAGCTTTTCAGAGCATTCACACAAGGTTTGCCTCGGGCATGGATGTGTGTGATGTCCATAGGTTAATTTGGTTTAAGTAGTTCTAAGTTCTAGGGGACTGATGACCTCAGCAGTTAAGTCCCAAAGTACTCAGAGCCATCTTTTTGTTATAAGAATCTTCTGTGGTGTAAACTCAAGAATGTCGGGCAGAGACTGTTCAAAGTAAAGAATGTACTGTTACTCAGTATACATAATCTTTTATGAATTTTGTACTCAATAATACGTCTTTCAAATCAACAGTTCACGTCACAGAATTAATACTTGGAATAAGAAAATACAGGTTACAAATCACTTACTTTTGATCTGAAATTTAACAGCTGTTCAGGAACATACATGTCGAATAACTTGACGCCATAATAAGAAATTTAGCTACTAATAAAGTTCATTCTAAGAGTTACCTAATAGATTTATTAGTGGCCAACCGCTACTTAACTGATGAATTTCTTGCCTGAACCAGTTGATTTACATGCTCGTAATAATAACGTGAATTCTATGTACGTAGTGTCTTCTGCAGCTCTTCAGCGCGCTAATACGATCTGATGGTGATGCTTGGCTTCAGTTGCCTAGGAATGACACACTGAAGAGCCAAAGAAACTGATGCACCCACCAAATATCATGAAGAGCTCCCGCAAGCACGCAGCAATGCCGCAACACGACGTGGCATGGACTCAGAAGAGTGTTCCTGGAGCTACTTTGTAGCAATTCTAGACGTGTTCAGAGCCGCACTGTCCTGCTCGAATTACTCAAGTCCGTCGGAATGCACAATGGACTTGGATAGCTGCAAGTGATGAGACAGGATGGTTATGTACGTGTCACCCGTCAGAGTCTTATCTAGATGTATCAGGGGTTCCATACCACTCCAACTGCACACGCCCCACAACATTACAGAGCCTCCACCAGCTTGAACAGTCCCCAGCTAATATGCAGGGTGATGGATTCGTGAGGCTGTCTCCAGACCCGCAAACGTCCATCCGCCCGATGGCATTTGAAACGAGACTCGTCCACCAGGCAACATGATTCCAGTTATTAACGGTCCAACGTCGGTGTTGACGGGCCCAAGCGAGGCGTAAGTCTGTGTCGTATAGTCCTCAAGAGTACGTGGATGGGCCTTCGGCTCCAAAAGCTCATATCGATGATGTTTCGTTGAATGGTTCGCACGCTGACGCTTGTTGATGGCCCAGCATTGAAATCTGCAGGAACTTGTGCTTCTGTCATGTTGAACGATTCTCTCAGTCGTCGTTGGTCCCGTTCTTGACGGGCCCAAGCGAGGCGTAAGTCTGTGTCATATAGTCCTCAAGAGTACGTGGATGGGCCTTCGGCTCCAAAAGCTCATATCGATGATGTTTCGTTGAATGGTTCGCACGCTGACGCTTGTTGATGGCCCAGCATTGAAATCTGCAGGAACTTGTGCTTCTGTCATGTTGAACGATTCTCTCAGTCGTCGTTGGTCCCGTTCTTGCATGATCTTTTTCCGACCGCAGTGATGTCGGAGATTTAATTTTACCGGATTCCTGGTATTCACGGTACACGTATGGAATGGTCGTACGGGAAAAGTCCCACTTCATCACTACCTCGCAGATGCTGTGTCCCACTGCTTGTGCGCCAACTATGAAAAAAGTGGTTCAAATGGCTCTGAGCACTCTGGGACTTAACATCTGTGGACATCAGTCCCCTAGAACTTAGAACTACTTAAACCTAACTAACCTAAGGACATCACACACATCCACGCTCGAGGCAGGATTCGAACCTGCGACCGTAGCAGTCGCGCGGTTCCGGACTGAGCTCCTAGAACCGCGAGACCACCGCGGCCGGCGCCAGCTATGACATCACGTTTAAACTCGTCTGATAATTTTGATAACCTGCCATTGTAGCAGCTGTAACCAATCTAATATCTGCGCCAGACACTTTGTGTCTTATATAGGCGTTGCGGACCGCAGCGCCGTATTCTGCCTGTTAAAGATCTCCGTATTTGAATATGTATGCCTATACCAGTTTCTCTGGCGCTTCAGTGTATTACACGCTGCAGTGTATATGATAAATTGTGTTTTAAATTGTAAATGAAAACGTGTTAAAATTTCTCTGTTATTCCAGATCCTTCAGAATCGTTCCAGTCGGGATCAGTGGAAGGACCATAAACACATTAGCTCTTTTGCATTTCTGCATTATGTACTTTTTTCCTGGCGTGGTTCCCATCTTCTCAATACAGGTCCGTAGTGGTCACCCCTTGGGTCAGGATTTTGGTTGGCGCCGAGGCTGAGCAGATGAGATGGTGAAGCTACAGGTGCAGTGTGTGCGGGAACTGGTGTGCATGAATGCATGAATAGCTTCATTGGCTGCATCCCTAGTGGAGGTTAGAACCCAACGGCGATATCGTGCTGGAACAGGAGTGTGTATGCGTGATTCATCCTTGGTTCACCAGTAACTCGTGTGGCCTGCCCCAGCGCTTTTGAAGACAGATGAGAGCTTAACCAGGTGCCAATAGTATATCAGGGCTGGCGAGTGTCATGAAGGCGGAAGCCTGGGACCAAAATCCGTAACAAACCGTAGTGCCAGAGTGGCGGTACTGAGGTGTCTCGCTCGACAGGTTGTAAAAAAAGCGGTGGTATGCAGTCATTTTGATATGCCCCTTCGTCAGGTGAAGGCCCAGGCTTGTTCACACTACTGCCAGTCACGGAGGGGACCAAACAGCAGTGGTAGCTTACAGCAGCTAAGTTCCACTACAGCCAGCTGGCTGTGGGCTCAGAGGCGAAGTCTTCTCTCGGTAGCAGGCAACACATAATGATTGGCCAACCAAGTTGTGCTGCAACTAGCGACACTGTCATTCCTTAGGAATCAGCGGTGTGGATGGGGTGACCAGACACTGAGGCTACTAAAATGGGGGTACGTAAGCTGGAATGACGACTCCATCTTCCCTCATTACCTGGAGGCTCCACCGTAGTGTCACATTTACTGTCAGTTCCCCTCGCCTTCGCACTTTCCGTCGGTGCTAGGACGCCGTGGAGCGGCTGAGCTTGGATGTCAAATGTTACGATTCCATACTGCAAAGCCCGCAGAATATCATATATACTACCACAATGAGCCGTTGTGCATGCCTTGTTTACAGCTCGGATCGGTGTACAAAAGTAATAGGAGCGGCGCCCTACCTTCTGCAACACTGCCACTCTCTGTGTGTCCCTCTACTGACTGCGAGACATGAGGTGAGCTGGATGTGATTCTGTGCTGCGTTAGGCATGAATGCCCGGGAATTGGATTTTATGTGCAACGGGACAGCAGAACGAACAGTGCATATAATCTAATGTAATATTGGTCGTAGCATCATTTAACTGACACGTTAGCACACTGAAGTGAATAGACCATTGTGATTTTAATTAGTAAACAAGTAAAGATTTGTATTTTTGCAAGAGCGTTTTCTACACACTTATTCTGAACTATACCAAGTCTCTATTTTTAAACATTCCGTATTTTTTGCAGGTTGTAATTCATTTTGGTTCTTAATCTGTCAGTGTTTCAGCTGTTTCAGTACTGTATTCTTTTTGTTCTTACCTAATGCTAATTTTTTTTTCATCTATGCTCCTATCATCCGAAATATCCTCGATAATCTACTCTATGCATTCAATTCTTGTTTGTCTTTGCAATCTATCCTCTCTGCCTCTGCTTTAATAGCTAAGTGATTTCTTGATGCCTTAGCATATTCGACATTAACTTGTCCCTCTTTCAGCTAAAATTTTACAGCACACTTCACCTGTTGCATACATGGTGTCCAAAGAGTAATGGTCAATCCAGTTTAGTAATGGTCAACGTTCAGCAACGTGTTTAGAAGGATCCTTGGAAGCAAAAATGTCCTGTAAATATGGGTTTTAAATGCATACCTTAAGAGTTATGAGCAGACGACCATCTTCGATGTTGTGAATCAAATCTCTTACGCTGCAAGCTCTTTGTTATTCATAATTTGAGAGATGGTAGTTTCGACCGAAGCAAGGAAAAAAGTTTCCAGTGAACAAGGGATCGCCGGCCAGTGTGGCCGAGCGGTTCTAGGCGCTTCAGTCTGGAACTGCGCGACCGCTACGGTCGCAGGTTCGAACCCTGCTTCGGGCATGGATGTGTGTGATGTCCTTAGGTTAGTTAGGTTTAAATAGTTCTAAGTCTAGGGGACTGATGACCTCAGATGTTAAGTCCCATAGTGCACGGAGCCATTTCTTAAAAAAAAAACAAAAAAAAAACAAAAAAAAAACAAGGGATCTAAATTGCATACCTTTGCTATGTGCTATGAGCACTTATTCTTCTTCGCTATTGTGAAACGCATCTCTTGCACTGAACAAGTGCTCACAGCTCTTAATGTATGCATTTTAGGGCCCATGTTTACTGACCGCTTCTGCTTCCAGTGATCGTACCTGTCGTTTCACTGGAACTGATCGTTCTTCCTGGGACACCTGTGTAGTGCATCTTATATTGCAATATTTTCTGTTCCCTTAACGTTTAACGCTGTATTGTGTCATCACATTCCAGACACTAATAGTTTGTTCGTTTTTTATGCTCTCGCTTTATCTATACACGTATATCCCAATGCTGCTGCAGATGCACTTCAGTAAAAGCATGTACAACTCTACGTCTACGTAGGATACCTCTAGGACACCGCAAGTCTGCTTCCGACGACAGGCTTATTTCAACCATTCTGTATTGATTCGTTGGTAGGTAACATAAATATTTGACACCTTTCACTATCTCTTTCCAATTTTCATATCTAGCAAGTGGTGATAATTCTCTCTAGTGCCCGTTGTTCCACTTGTTTCTTTTGCTTACTTTGCTCGTTTGTCTCTCATAGTGATTCTATCTTACACCGTGATTAGATGACTGAAGTGTCATTGGTGTGACCTATCTAGAACATTTCCCCCTGCTACTACGTTTCGGTAGGCTTTTCTTCAACGCACGAGGGGAGTCACTAAACTCGGCGGGGGCCGAGCTCTGCCCTGTTCAAAATATCGTGCAACATGCTGAAAACTGATCCATGACATCCATTTTTCTCTTTGTCGCCTCGATTGTGATTCACCAGTCTTCAAGTAGGAGGGCCTCCACTTCTCTTATTATTTTCGGCTACTCAAAGGGAGATGGTCTGAGACTTGGAAATTCGGCATTCAGACATAGGAAGCGTCTGGACCCCCTAACAAGGGAGGGGGGGGGGGGGGTCGGTTGTGGTCGGAGCATACCGCTAGGATATAGAAAACTAAATTGAGGAACAGCCTCAAATGATCATACAAATTAATTGGGAACAAGCATATTGTTACGAAAAGGCAAGCGTTATTTAGATGAATAATATCGATGGTCCAATTAAACATGAAACAAATGGGCACAACACCATTGACATAGACATATTAATCGGAGGATGAATGGAAACAAATGGACAATACAACAAATAGCATTATTGTCTTTGACCATGAAAGATAGATTGCCAAAATGCGCACTGGGAACAACAAGGTGGATGCATGACTTTAAAATAGCAGACTTGCCTCCAGAGGGCGGCGAGTTAGATTCGTTTCTTAACTGCTTCGGCGATTTGCATCCATACCATTTTATCATCGCGTACGTAAAGAGGCTGACGCCTCCCTTTCACGTCCTTCGTCTCTTTTAACTGCATTCTTGTTTTTTTGAAAGTTGAAGACAGCATTTTTCTCCCTTCGACATATACTTTATAAGCTCAGAATGCGAAAATTGTTCAGCTACTACCATAAAAATATGAAAAATTATTTTCTGCGGAGTTATACGTATTTTCCTTTGCTGGTTACAGAGGCACGCCTTTGTAGCACGGAACGTGCAAGTTCTGGTACGTAGGTGTTAGGTGTATAGCACACAAGGGGATGTTGTCAACTTGCGGATGCATTAGCGCGGTTGGCGTATTTCGCGCAAGGCTGGTTATATCCAACACACCCCCTGGAGTTGCGGTGGCTGTTCTCTGCAAGAGCGGTCCCGGCATCTAGCAGCTGAATACCACGGGAAGAAACGTCACAGCAGCGGCGAAACACAGGCGGCAGAATTCGCCATACCTGTCCTTTGCGATGATACTCCATCAAGGAGATGCAATTGGTGCTTATTATGAAACTGCAAATGGCAACAAATATATGTGATGAAAGGTAAAAATACGCTCGTAGGCGAAACTTTAAAGACGAAAGCAAATTTCACATGATATGTTACCGCTAAGTAACATAATTCGATTGAACTTGGACGATAGATAGAAATAACTGCTAGAGTATAGTGCAGTATAGAATGTAACTGAAGGAAATGGTTTGCAATGTGTCCCCAGGCTGGTCACAAGGTGGGTACCGAGTTGGCAGTTGTTTGGTACTGGTAGGGCTAGCGGTGAGCAGAGGGCGTGTCAACAATTTTCAGTTACTGAGACCAAGGTGTCCTGTAGGTGGTGAAAAGGAACTAAAAAATGTTGTAATTTAATCTCAAAGATACAAGAAGAAAATTTGTTCGACTGTGATACCAGAGGAATACTCTAAAAAACTTTTATATCATTGAGAGGCAAAGGACTAATTTCGAGATTCTTTTATTACTGCTAGTATTAACGACCTTTTTTGTTCTGACGTGCTGGCGTAAAGACGTACTGTATAGTTTCATGTCTATGTGTGTGTTAAATGAAGGTGTTAAATGATGAAAAATGTGTTTTATAATTTCTGTCAAGATCAAGCCTAAATCCTATACCAATGGGATACAAATTATTCTGTTAATTCGAGAAGGCGAATTTTTGATGGAGGCGACGATCTTTACGACAGCGCTGCTCAACAGTAGAGGTACGTGATTGTGCTCACTACTTTGCTTTGGTGGCCGATAAGATTAATTTCGATGTGTTTTTGCCGAGACATTCAGAACCTGCAATCTTCCTTTTCGTATAAAAATAGGAGTCCGATTTAAAAAGAAATATTCTTAAATTTAAATAATTGCAATTCTTTTACTCAGGCCGCGGGGAATTATAGAAAGTACGTGCCTCTACCCTGATTGTACGTTCGCAATCTCCGTGTGTGTTACGACGTAATTATTTTACATAAAAAAAATTAAGATAGATCTTTCTCATCAGATCGCAACCACTCGTACGCGAATGTGTCTACCCTCTGAATGTGTCTAGTCAGTCGTGCGCATTGTTATAAGCTTTTCTGTTAATATTTTGTGGATTGCATCTCCGCAATTAATTTTTGTTTATGCCGCAAATCGCACTTCACGCGAAGTATTTATTACGCAAGTTTCAGGCTCCATTTAATGTCAAAAAATTCCGAAGTGCGGCTGACTAAGCGAACCGCTACAATAATTTCATATCTCTACAACTACAAGAACTAAAAACAATAACAAAAAACAAAAACAATAACAGAGAGGGTACGTTACAGTGACAAGACAGGTGATGTTACTAATCCTCTTTTTCTCCTTAATTTGGGCTCCATAATGTGCACTTCATTTGTCATCTAAAACGCATGGCTACAATGTACGAGGGTTTGCTGAAAAATAATGCTTCAGACTTTTTATGTGAAAAATTTTAAATCTTTTTAAATAAAATAAACGTTATTAACATTCTGTATCTTTATTCTTCACGTCTACATACGATGGTGAGACAAATGAAAACCTTAAATATTTCTTTAAATCTTATTTATTGTGCAGAAGTGGTACAAAGCTTTTCAACATAATCTCCCCCACGCTCAATGAAAGTCCTCCAGCGCTTACAAGGTGCATAAATTCCTTTAGAAAAAAACTCTTTTGGTAGTCCGCGCAACCACTCATCCACCGCGTGGCTTACCTCTTGATCAGAACTGAACTTCTTTCTTACCACTACGTCTTTGAGTGGTCCAAACACATGGAAATCACTTGGGGCAAGGTCTGCTGAGTATGGTGGATGAGGAAGACACTCAAAAAGCAGGTCTGTGATTGTTGCAACTGTTGTACGGGCAGTGTGGGGCCTTGAAATGTCATGTTGCAAAAGGACACCTGCTGATAGCAATCCACGTCGCTTTGATTGATTGCAGGCCGCAGACGATTTTTTAGGAGATCTGTGTATGATAAACTGGTGACAGTGGTCCCTCTAGGCATATAATGCTCCAAAATGACGCATTTTTCGTCCCAAAAGAGAGCATGACCTTCCCTGCTGATGGTTCTGTTCGAAACTTCTTTGGTTTTGGTGATGAGGAATGGCGTCATTCCTTGCTCGCTCTCTTCGTTTCCGGTTGGTGGATGTGAACCCAGGTTTCGTCCCCAGTAACGATTCTTGCATGGAAGCCATCACCTTCTAGTTCAAAGCGCCGAAGAAGTTCTTCACAAACGTCAACACGTCGTTCTCTCATTTCAGGAGTCAGCTGCCGTGGCACCCATCTCGCAGACACTTTGTGAAACTGGAGCACATCATGCACAATGTGTTGTACTGACCCATGACTAATCTGTAAACATGCTGCAATGTCATTCAGTGTCACTCGGCGGTTTTCCTTCACTATGGCTTCAACTGCTGTTCTGTGGAGTCACAACACGTTGTGCCTGACCTGGGTGAGGAGCATCTTCCACTGAAGTCACACCATTTGCGAACTTCCTACTCCATTCGTAGACTTGCTGCTGTGACAAACATGTATCATCGTACTGAACCTTAATTCGTCGATGAATTTCAGTAGGTTTCACACCTTCACTACGCACAAACCGAACAACAGAACACTGTTTTTCCCTGGTGTCATCTTTATATTGATGCTGCGACGGTATGTGTGCATCTGCTCTATGCTGCCACCTACAGGCCATTCTGCACGTTGCTTATAGCACGCTTACCAACTTACAGAATAACGGCGCGAAATTTCGATTAGTTATTACAAATTTAAGGTTTTCATTTGATTCATCCTCTACTGCTAGAGGGCTCCGAATTGTAGCGTGTAACATGGCGGTACGTAACGTAACTATGTCATTGCGTGAGAAACAGCGTGCTATAACCGAAATTCGAATTCGAAGAGTTCGTCCACACTTGGGGAACCGTCTCCTTCAGCATTACAGTGCCAGACCACACACGAGCGGTGTGATATCTGCAATAATTCGACGCCTTGGTTTCAGTGTCATCGATCATCCTCCATACGGTCCCGCATCCGATTGTCTTCTGTTTCCAGAACTTAAAGAACACTTCTGAGGACCTCTTTGTGATAGTGATGAACCGTTGCAAGCAGAGCTGCAGTTGTGGCTCCGTCAACAAAGTCAAACATTCTACGGTGACGGCATCATCTAACTGGTCCCTCGTAGAGAGAAATCTGTCCGTCACCAGGATGACTATGTTGAGAAACAAATATACGGGCATGAAGAACGAAGATGTAGAATGTTAACAGAATTTGTTCTGTCTAAAAAAGAATTGAAAGTTTTAACATTAAACATTCGGAGGGATTACTTTTCAGCATACCCCCGTGTACTGAAGTGTATGAACAGAATACATAAGTGAATTTACAGAGAGAAGAGCTCAAGGTTTCAAAATTTGGACCACCATAAATTGTTAAGAAGTAGATTTAGAAGTGAATTCGATAGTTTTCATTTACCAGTCCACACCTTCTATGAAATTCAATCATAAGCAAGAAATGGGAGAGAAACACGCATATTGTTAAAACGTACGGTGTTTTACCAACACTCTTAAGGAAATTAAACGATCACTGTACAAAGGGAAGAAGCAGTCTGAGGGAGGTGGTATCCATTATTGAGCAATGTCTTCAAGATGTCCAGTCGTTCGCGCTCGAATTTGGGACTCGAAACGGAGATGTGGTTTAAATCGAATTCCGACTAAGAATCACACTGGTGTGGCGGACAACTGTAAACGTTAATATGATGCCGATGAAACGGGAAAGAGGCGTGGTTGAATTGGGGTCGACAGATGGTGGAAATCGTTGATCGGTCCAAATGTGTCTCGGTAAACCACATCATTATAGTAATTAGAAATTGTAACAGCGCACAATAACCGCTTAACTATTAATCTTTTCCGTGGCTCTCGACCTCATGTAAGTACGATAAGATACGATATTGCAGTGCCTGTGTTATTATGATTAGGATGCAAAGCTCCTTTGGACATGCATGCATGAATTCACAATGCCAGGTAGGGATAACCATCAGCTGTCGAATGGAATGACGACAGTGAAAATTTGTGCCGCAACTGGACTCGAACCCGGATTTCCCGCTTGCCGCAAGCAGTCACGTTAGCATTTGGCTATCCGTGCTTGGTTCACGGCTAGAGCCAAACTTCCATATGTCGTCAACTATGGGTCTATGACCCGTACTCGTACATCCATTATGCATATACCCCTACAGGTCAGACATGGTACTTGAAAGTCGCTTGCCCGGTGTCCGCAGATAAATACAACTTCGTAGTGCTTGTGTTATTCCGCTTACGATGCCAAGTTCCTTTGGACATGCATGCATGAATTCACAATGCCGGGTAAGGACAACCATCAGCTGTCTAATGGAATGACGACAGTGAAAATTTGTGCCGCAACTGGACTCGAACCCGGATTTCCCGCTTGCCGCAAGCAGTCATGTTAGCATTTGGCTATCCGTGCTTGGTTCACGGCTAGAGCCAAACTTCCATATGTCGTCAACTATGGGTCTATGACCTGTACTCGTACATCCATTATGCATATACCCCTACAGGTCAGACGTTGTACTTGAAAGTCGCTTGGCCGGTGTCTGTAGATAAATACAACTTCGTAGTGCTTGTGTTATTCCGCTTACAATGCCAAGTTCCTTTGGACATGCATGCATGAATTCACAATGCCGGGTAGGGATAACCATCAGCTGTCGAATGGAATGACGACAGTGAAAATTTGTGCCGCAACTGGACTCGAACGCGGATTTCCCGCTTGCCGCAAGCAGTCACGTTAGCATTTGGCTATCCGTGCTTGGTTCACGGCTAGAGCCAAACTTCCATATGTCGTCAACTATGGGTCTATGACCCGTACCCGTACATCCATTATGCATATACCCCTACAGGTCAGACGTTGTACTTGAAAGTCGCTTGCCCGGTGTCTGTAGATAATACAACTTCGTAGTGCTTGTGTTATTCCGCTTACGATGCCAAGTTCCTTTGGACATGCATGCATGAATTCACAATGCCAGGTAGGGATAACCATCAGCTGTCGAATGGAATGACGACAGTGAAAATTTGTGCCGCAACTGGACTCGAACCCGGATTTCCCTCTTGCCGCAAGCAGTCACGTTAGCATTTGGCTATCCGTGCTTGGTTCACGGCTAGAGCCAAACTTCCATATGTCGTCAATTATGGGTCTATGACCCATACTCGTACATCCATTATGCGTATACCCCTACAGGTCAGACGTTGTACTTGAAAGTCGCTTGCCCGGTGTCTGCAGATAAATACAACTTCGCTGTGCTTGTGTTATTCCGCTTACGATGCCAAGTTCCTTTGGACATGCATGCATGAATTCACAATGCCGGGTAGGGACAACCATCAGCTGTCGAATGGAATGACGACAGTGAAAATTTGTGCCGCAACTGGACTCGAACCCGGATTTCCCTCTTGCCGCAAGCAGTCACGTTAGCATTTGGCTATCCGTGCTTGGTTCACGGCTAGAGCCAAACTTCCATATGTCGTCAACTATGGGTCTATGACCCATACTCGTACATCCATTATGCGTATACCCCTACAGGTCAGACGTTGTACTTGAAAGTCGCTTGCCCGGTGTCTGCAGATAAATACAACTTCGTAGTGCTTGTGTTATTCCGCTTACGATGCCAAGTTCCTTTGGACATGCATGCATGAATTCACAATGCCGGGTAGGGACAACCATCAGCTGTCGAATGGAATGACGACAGTGAAAATTTGTGCCGCAACTGGACTCGAACCCGGATTTCCCGCTTGCCGGAAGCAGCCACATTAGCATTTGGCTATCCGTGCTTGGTTCACAGCTAGAGCCAAACTTCCATATGTCGTCAACTATGGGTCTATGACCCGTACTCGTACATCCATTATGCATATACCCCTACAGGTCAGACGTTGTACTTGAAAGTCGCTTGCCCGGTGTCTGCAGATAAATACAACTTCGTAGTGCTTGTGTTATTCCGCTTACGATGCCAAGTTCCTTTGGACATGCATGCATGAATTCACAATGCCGGGTAGGGATAACCATCAGCTGTCGAATGGAATGACAACAGTGAAAATTTGTGCCGCAACTGGACTCGAACCCAGATTGCCCGCTTGCCGCAAGCAGTCACGTTAGCATTCGGCTATCCGTGCTTGGTTCACGGCTAGAGCCAAACTTCCATATGTCGTCAACTATGGGTCTATGACCCATACTCGTACATCCATTAAGCATATACCCTGACAGGTCAGACATTATACTTGAAAGTCGCTTGCCCGGTGTCAGGAGATAAATACAACTTCGTAGTGCTTGTGTTATTCCGCTTACGATGCCAAGTTCCTTTGGGCATGCATGCATGAATTCACAATGCCAGGTAGGGATAACCATCAGCTGTCGAATGGAATGACGACAGTGAAAATTTGTGCCGCAACTGGACTCGAACCCGGATTTCCCGCTCGCCGCAAGCAGTCACGTTAGCATTTGGCTATCTGTGCTTGGTTCACGGCTAGAGCCAAACTTCCATATGTCGTCAACTATGGGTCTATGACCCGTACTCGTACATCCATTATGCATATACCCCTACAGGTCAGATGTTGTACTTGAAAGTCGCTTGCCCGGTGTCCGCAGATAAATACAACTTCGTAGTGCTTGTGTTATTCTGCTTACGATGCCAAGTTCCTTTGGACATGCATGCATGAATTCACAATGCCGGGTAGGGACAACCATCAGCTGTCGAATGGAATGACGACAGTGAAAATTTGTGCCGCAACTGGACTCGAACCCAGATTTCCCGCTTGCCGCAAGCAGTCACGTTAGCATTTTGCTATTCATGCTTGGTTCACGGCTAGAGCCAAACTTCCATATGTCGTCAACTATGGGTCGATGACCCGCACTCGTACATCCATTATGCATATAAACCCTACAGGTCAGACGTTGTACTTGAAAGTCGCTTGCCCGGTGTCTGCAGATAAATACAACTTCGTAGTGCTTGTGTTATTCCGCTTACGATGCCAAGTTCCTTTGGACATGCATGCATGAATTCACAATGCCGGGTAGGGATAACCATCAGCTGTCGAATGGAATGACGACAGTGAAAATTTGTGCCGCAACTGGACTCGAACCCGGATTTCCCGCTTGCCGCAAGCAGTCACGTTAGCATTTGGCTATCCGTGCTTGGTTCACGGCTAGAGCCAAACTTCCATATGTCGTCAACTATGGGTCTATGACCCGTACTCGTACATCCATTATGCATACACCCCGACAGGTCAGACATTGTACTTGAAAGTCGCTTGCCCGGTGTCTGCAGATAAATACAACTTCGTAGTGCTTGTGTTGTTCCGCTTACGATGTCAAGTTCCTTTGGACATGCATGCATGTCCATAGGAGCAGGCACTGTGGCGACTACAGCCGTTATGAAATACATGTAATGAATTCGTAATTGCGAATAAGGCCAAGTCGTACACGGATAGCCAAGACGACCGCTCGTTGTTCGAGCTCCGGTGCGGCACAGATTTTAATTGCCATCATTTCATTCTACAGCTGATGGTTGTCCTTATTCGCAATTGCAAATTCATAATTCATTTAATGCATTTCGTAACATCAGTAGTCGCCGCAGTGCCTATTCCTTTGGATATGCACTGCAATATCGTATTTATCTGCGGATCCGGGCAAGCGACTTTCAAGTACAACGTCTGACCTGTACGGGAGTATACATAATGGATGTACGAGTACGGATCGTAGACACATGGTTGACGACACGTACAGTCGGCCTTAGGCGGCCTTGGTCACCGGACCTCCGGCGTGTGCTGTGCGCTGCGGTGTGATGGGCTCCGCTCGGTAGGTCGAAGCGCCTGTTGCAGTAGTTAGCTGCGGTATTTGCGACTTTCATATTAGGTGGAGAGAGCATAATAGAAGACACACGTTGAAAAAATGGTTAAAATGGCTCTGTGCACTATGGGACTTAAGTTCTGAGGTCATCAGTTCACTAGAACTTAGAACTACTTAAACCTAACTAATCTAAGGACATCACACACATCCTTGCCCGAGGCAGGATTCGAACCAGCGACCGTAGCGGTCACCCGGTTCCAGACTGTAGTGCCTAGAACCGCTCGGCCACTCCGGCCGGCGACACGATGAAATTTGATCAGAAAGTTCATAGACCGAATTCGTCCGAAATTGAGACATAGCCAGAGGGAAGTTGCGAAAAATTCGTTTGAGACTGTCATAGGTATTCACCTTTCAACTGTATGCAGCATCGAGTATGTCAAGCTTAAAAACACAGAATTATACGACAAAATTGTAGAATCTAGTGGCGGAACGTTTAAGTACAAACATCATGATGGCAATATTAGTGAAATTTGTGTTACGCGTGATGGATTTGGGATAAGGACTGTTCGTATCTTTGAGCTACCCTTCGAAATCACCGCGTAGAAGATCAGTTCAGTGATAGCTCCCTATGGAAGATCAATCAGTAATTTTGCAGAAAAGTTGTCTGCTGCTCACAAGTTGCCCGTCTTGAATGGCATTAGGCATTTGTGAGTAGGTTTACACAAGCACGTACGCTTGTGTATAAGTGCTTGCGGTTATTGCGCTGTAGTAATATATGACGGGCAACTAATCTGCGCATCGTGCGGCGGCACGGGCCATGTTCGCTCGCAGTGTATACAACGCCGAGTGACCCGGCTACCTGCCGGCGAAGCAGTGACCCCCCCTCCCCCCCTCCCTATGTCAGCGTTGCCTTTAACGTGTGTACCGGCAACTACTGGACAAATCCATACGCGTCACGCTCCTGACGCTACCCACGATGACGTTACTCGCGACAGTGAATTGATGATGGACGTTAGCGACTCGAAGTGGCAACACAACCAGAGTCTAGAAAAAGAACCCAACATCACTGTTCAGACAAACAAACCCCGGAACCGACTGTAGTCCTTCAGAATGAGCAGACTCTAGAAAACAACAAGGAAACCGAGCCACCAGTTGCCTGGCGCAGGAAAACACGAGGGAATGGAAAGCGCTGAAATTCCCCAAGAGGCAGTCTTGCAAGGAAGCCTAAAAAGAGAAGACTGGCTCACATGTGCGCTGAACAAGTAGCACCGCCTTTGCGAGAAAAAGCAGAGCAGATTAGCAACAAACTACATGAAGAACCACTTAGTAATCCGCTTCTGAGGATGCAAGCTTCTGACCCATTGCAAGCCGCATGTCAGCGGACCATTTGTCACATGAATGATTGCAGCTGATACCCAATTTCGATACACAGTTCTCCCTGAGACTAGAAACGCAGAAAAAGACACATCGAAAGTTAATCAACATAAAAGTCGGACGAAATGAACCAAGATGAAGAAATGATAAACTGAAAGAACGGGACAGATTCCTGCCCAACAAGATCAACTGAACAAGATGGATACGACATTGTTGGAACATACATGTGGAAAAGGACATACGTCCGACAGCACTTCTTATGACGAATATTGACTTCGATAATGACTAAGACAATATGAACGCAGCACAAGCCTACAGAATCCTCTTTGCATTTACAACACCTGCAAGACTTCCTATAGACAGCTGACATTGATATACTACTGGTACAGGAAGTACCAGATACTAAATTTTCAGAATGAGAGCGCTGTGAAGTTGGAGAATTACCGCCGAAATCAGTTTGGTCAAAACAAGCAAAGTGTTTCGCAGCAAAGAGGACTCAAAAACCCAATTGTCTTTGTCTGACTTATGTAATGGAGGCTGAGTCCCAGTAAAACTGCACGAAACAGCTGACACTGCTAAGCATATTGCGTGTATTTCGGGTCGTTCCAAAGTCCCTCTCTCAGTTGAATCCAAACTGTAGTGAGACAAGAGGGCGGAGCTGCAAACTGAGCCCGCCCCACTATGTGGGGGTTATCGTCACAGCAGCGCACAGACGTCTGCGGACACGGGGAGAGGTTCAGCAGAGTTACGACTCGGGGCACGTGCGGCTTGTCGAGATGGACGGCCGCCTCACAGCTCCGGCACTCCCAAGTTCCTCTTACAGCGCTTCTGCTAGATTGCCCCGGGCGAATCCGAGATCCCCCTCTGGCGAATACCGCCGCCGATTCTGGCAATAAATTGTGCCGACTTTCAGCGAAGATTCCTTTGATTTTGGTGCTAATACGACCTGGAACGCGTTAAATGAGTTCGCTTAACTGGAATTCCTGGCATTGTTGCTACCGGGTGCCATGCTAAAGCGCTATTGGGTTTGGGGTCTAAGTAGATTCACATCTCCTTTCAGGCAAAAGCCAGACCTTTCTGTTGGTATCTTTTGCTGACAACCGCGGAAGGCTAGTGTGACGAAAACTGTTCGTTCAAGTAATTATGGTTCAGTGTATTTACTACATGTGTGGGTTGCGGGATATTATGTATCCACAAAATCGTTGTTTATCGAAGACAGATTTTTTTTATGTAAAATATGTGCTGTTGTCATGAGCATTCGTGGCAGTATGTATGTATGTAATTAAACCTGTCATCCAAATTACTTTATTTTTTAAATAAACATCTCTCAACAGCCAGCTATCAATCAGTCAATTCAAAATTATTAAAAACAAAAGACTGACGATATTACTGCCGATGCACTTCGGTGGCGTTCGGGTCACGCCTTGCTGGCTGGGCGCGCGAAGTGTCTCGGGCAGTCCGGCTCTCCAGTTCTGATGATGATGATGATGTTTGGTTTGTAGGGCGCTCAACGGCGCGGTTATCAGCGCCCGTACAATTTCCCAACCTTTGCTCAGCCCAATTTCGCCACTTTTCTGGATGATGATGAAATGATGAGGACAACACAAACACCCAGTCATCTCGAGGCAGGTGAAAATTCCTGACCCCGCCGGGAATCGAACCCGGGACCCCGGGCTCGGGAAGCGAGAACGTCCAGTTCTGACCGATCCAGTAGACAGACATGTTGTCTGTTATAGCAGTATTTGTTTCATGCAGTTTTATTTACTACAGTTCCGACCGTCGCTAGGTACAGACATGTTGTCTGTAATAGTAGTATTATGTTGTACCAGTTCTGACGGTTCCAGTAGACAGACATGTTGTCTGTGGCAGGATGTATTTCATGTTATTTGAGCGAGATATAATGACTGTGGAAATATATGTTCAATACGTTGTGATCAAGAATAGTTTCTCGTGTCTATATTAATAAAAACGTGAGTGGCATCCCAAATGAGTTACAGTTTATTCGTAGCAGCAGTTCCTTGCGGAGTTAATTTCAGCCCCAAGAAAAAGAATCCACGACCTGCACGCTGTTTTCTGCGTCGGGGACTTCGTCATCATGAGGACAGCAGGTTAGTAAAGTGTACAACTTATGTATTCCACACAGGGCAGTGAAACAACTAAGCACCTCACGTGTACTGCACGCACAGTACAAATGTGCTCAGTGACACGTCATCTGCAGTAATGTAGAGGAGGTAAAGAGGGATTTCTCATTTTTATTCCTTTTTTCCTTGCCGTAACGGTCCAGTCGCATTAACATGACCACCTCCTTTGTGTGGCATCAACGGGAGATAATCACTCACAGCGGGCTGTTGGCGGCATTAGCAAAGGAGGATAAATAAAGCGTGTCGAGCGGACGTGGAGTTGCTGTCATAATGCGGAAACAGAGCGATTTTTCTGACGCCCAAAAGGACCTGATCATTGGCTTTCGGACCAATGGAGAAGCAATTCTGAAATGGATAAATTGGTAAACCGTTGGTGTGCTGCCTTGCCTTCCGTGCATGGAAAAATAATGCTATCATAAACCGGCGCAGGAGCAACTATATTCATCTACATCTACATCTACATTTATACTCCGCAAGCCACCCAACGGTGTGTGGCGGAGGGCACTTTACGTGCCACTGTCATTACCTTCCTTTTCTGTTCCAGTCGCGTATGGTTCGCGGGAAGAACGACTGAAAGCCTCCGTGCGCGCTCGAATCTCTCTAATTTTACTTTCGTGATCTCCTCGGGAGGTATAAGTAGGGGGAAGCAATATATTCGATACCTCATCCAGAAACGCACCCTCTCGAAACCTGGCGAGCAAGCTACACCGCGATGCAGAGCGCCTCTCTTGCAGAGTCTGCCACTTGAGTTTGCTAAACATCTCCGTAACGCTATCGCGGTTACCAAATAACGCGCCGCTCTTCTTTGGATCTTCTCTATCTCCTCCGTCAACCCGATCTGGTACGGATCCCACACTGATGAGCAATACTCAAGTATAGGTCGAACGAGTGTTTTGTAAGCCCTCCTTTGTTGATGGACTACATTTTCTAAGGACTCTCTCAATGAATCTAAACCTGATACCCGCCTTACCAACAATTAATTTTATATGATCATTCCACTTCAATTCGTTCCGCATGCATACTCCCAGATATTTTACAGAAGTAACTGCTACCAGTGTTTGTTCCGCTATCATATAATAATACAATAAAGGATCCTTCTTTCTATGTATTCGCAATATATTACATTTGTCTATGTTAAGGGTCAGTTGCCACTCCCTGCACCAAGTGCCTATCCGCTGCAGATCTTCCTGCATTTCGCTACGATTTTCGAATGCTGGAACTTCTCTGTATACTACAGCATCATCCGCGAAAAGCCGCATGGAACTATCTACACTATCTACCAGGGTGATAGATGACAGGGGTGAATGACAGTTGCAGAGATGCTTACGGGCGAAGAGACATGCAATGGTTGAGCAGCTGACCGCCCAGATTAACCAAGGGGCTGCCAACAGTGTCTCCTCAGCTACCGCTCAGCATGTTTATGAGTGTAGGACTCTGCAGTAGGCACCTGGTTCATTCACCCATGCTGACTGCTGTTCATCGGCGACAAACGTTCGAATTTGCACGGCAGTTCCCCAACTTGACGTCCAGTGCGCGGCGACAGGTGGCCTTTCCAGATGAATTACACTTCATGCTCCATCAGACAGATGGTCATTGACGGATGTGTACGGCGTTACGCGCCTGCAAGCTACAATCTTTGGAAGAGTCCAGACGGAGGACGGAGCGTTATGGTTTGGGGAATGTTTTCGTGGTATTCCCTGGGTGATCTCGTCTCTCTGGAGGGCACAATGGATCAGCACAAGTTCGCATAAGTCCTTTGGAACCATGTCCACCACTATATGCACTTCGTTTTATCTCTGCACGATGGCTCCTACTAGCAGTACAATGCAACATGTCAGGAAGCTTCCAGTGTACGTTTGTGGTTCGAAGATCACCAGGACGAGTTTACCGTGCTTCCCTGGATACCAAACCCGCTAGATTCAGGTCCAGTCGAGAATCTGTGGGACTACCTCGACCGCGCTGGAGTCGACTTGGCTCCACGTCCATGTAGGTACCTTCCAGAACCTCAGTGACTCTTTTCCTGCACATCTCTCAGCGACCCACATTAAAAATATTGTTATTCAGGCTTTTGACAGGTGGGCACATTAAAGAGATTGGACAGCGTATTATCATAAGAAATACCCTGATATACTAGCTCGCCAATAGATCTAAAGTCATCGGCAGCAAATGAGTAAAATAATCTTCATGTTGTTGTTGTTATTGTTGTTGTTCATGTTATGACACCAGAGGGCATGAATGTCAATGCCGGCATAAAACCTACTCTCTAACAGCATCAAGCGGGCCACGAGCTTAGTGTCCCAGTCCGATTGACTGATCATCATCAACAGTACCACACCCGTTCACTTCATGACACTCTTCAGTTAAAACTTACGGGCTGAGAGGCAGTGGTCGATGTATAAAATTTCCACCTCACGTTTCGTTTCCATCTGCGGAGACATCTTCTGAGGTCGTCCGGCTACTGCCACTGAGCCTCCAGGAACTCTCGCATTTATAGAGCGCATAGATGGCACCACCATTCGTCACGTGATGCCGACTGTATGCTTATCTTTGGAAGGCGTCATCATTCTCGATTAAGAGTAATTGATTGTCATTTTGCTGGCGCAACGTCGACTTCCATATTTTGTCTAACTTTAAAGCTTCCTCTTGTCTATTAAAATTGTTATGGTGTTTGTGAATCTCTATTGCTTCTCTATACATGCGCGCGTGATAATGGGATGTTCGTGCTAGAATGCTTGTCTCATGAAATTTAATTTCGTGGTTTCCATCTCGAAAAACATGCTCAGCTACGGCCGATTTTTCAATATGTCCTAAACAACAGTTTCTTTTGTGTTCGGCTAAGCGGGTGTTCACAATTCTTTTTGTTTTTCCAATATATACCCGTCCACAACTGCATGGAATTTTATATACCCCAGGTGTTGCTCGTGTGTGTCGGGCGACTATTGCAGTTCTTAAATATTCCTTAATCTTCTTTGTGGGTCTGAAGATTGTTTCGATCCCATACGTGGCCAGAACTTTCCCGGTACGGTCCGTGACTTTATTAATGAACGGTAGGAAAACTTTTCTAGTAGGTGACCGTTGTTGCTCTGGACTTCTGGCTTCTTTTCTTCTTTGATGGAGGGCTCGTTCAATTTGCTTGATGGTATATCCATTTTTCATGAGGGCTGACCGTAAGTGATTTAGTTCATCTTTTAAGTAAGCCGGCTCGCAGATTTTGTTGGCTCTGTCCACCAAAGTTTTCATGACAACTCTTTTTTGCCTAGGATGGTGGTTAGATTCCTTGTGGAGGTATCGATCCGTGTGAGTGTTCTTACTATATACGTTGTGGCTCAGCGTCCCATTCACACGTTTAATTACCGACGCTGCTGAAAACTTTGTAATTTAACCCTTGAATTTAGCCAAAAACTGATAAACAGGAGCCACCAGCTCTCCTACCCTTGGCACCCAAATATTTCCGATGAAAATTTCTGACTCATGAAGTTTCAATTATCAGAGAAGAATACTCGAGCTGAAAGACTGTGAAGAATGGAAGAACCAAATCAACTGAAACCTGTAGATAATGACTCTAAAAATAAACCGTTGAATGTAGTGAACATTAAATTTAAGAATAGGGAGCTATAATATTTTCTTGGAATGTCGCGTTTGTTTATGATACGACAAACGGCGCATAAAATGATTCCAGCTGTTACTAGATGTTACTTTAAACCCATTATCGATCCCACAATGTACCACATGACGCTGTGACGGTGTAACTGCATTTTGATCACATTGATTTCAAACTGTGACAATCGCTGCGACAATATCTGCTTGTCATGACTATGTATGATGCAATATACACAGGCATCACGTGCAGGAATTTTAAAACGCGCTACAAACAACACATTCAGTGTTGGAAGTACGAAACAAATCATTCCACATTTCGAGAACACTTGATATACCATAACCACCATCATATAAACGTGAAACAAGATATGAAAATAATGAGAATAAACAACCATGACAAATAGTTTGTACAAATGCAAAGAAACTTCTACGTCCGGAAAGCCATTGCTGAAATCAAACATGTGATAAATACGCACACACACATCAGTGCAGACTCCATACTACACCACACACACACACACACACACACACACACACACACACACACACACACACACACACATGCATACATGCGTCTCAAAACAAAAACAAAAAACGAAACAAAAAAAAAGAAAAGAAAACAAGAAATAGCGCGCGAAAGTTGGCAATAGCAAAACAGAAACCCAAATGGCAGTTTTAAGAAGAAATACATTGCCAAAAACGGAACTAAAACACAATATGTAGAGAATCATCCATGAAACCTGTAAGTAATTTAAAACGTCGCTACCACAGAACTGTTTCGAATGTATTTTGGAATTGAGTTATGGTTCGATCCTAGAGCGAAATTAAACGTCTCCAATGAATTACACTAATACGGCATTGAATTGCATAATACAGTTCTTAACCTTCATTAAAACTATAGAATATGACTTCCACATGATAAAGCATTTGACAAAGCTTCAGACATGCTATGACAAGTAGTGAAAGAGTAGAGATAATAATTTGTCATAAATAGTAAGAAACGTATACACTAAACAGCCAAAGAAATTGCTATACGCATGCGTATTCAAATACAGAGATATGTAACCAGGCAGAATACACCTATATGACAACAAATATCTGGCACAGTTGTTAGATCGGTTACTGCTACTACAACTGCAGGCTATCAAGATTTAAGTGAGTTTCAATGTGGGTGGTGTTACAGTCGGCGCACGACCGATGGGACACAGCATCTCCGGCGTAGCAATGAGATGGAGAGTTTCCCGTACGACCATTTAACAAGTGAATCGTGAATATAAGGAATCCGGCAGAACATCAAATCTCCGACATCACTGCGACCGGAAATAGAACCTGGAAGAACGGGACCAATGACGAGTGAAGAGAATCGTTTAATGTGACAGAAGTGCAACCCTTCCGCAAATTGCTGCAGATTTGAATGCCGGGCCATCAACGAGTGTCAGCATGCGAACCATTCAACTAAACACCATCTATATAGGCTTTCGGAGCCGAAAGCCCAATTTTGTACACTTCATGACCGCACGACACGAAGCTTTATGCCTCGTCTGTGCCCGTCAACACGGACATTGGACTGTGGATGACTCGTCGGACGAGTCTCGTTTCAAATTGTATCGAGCGGATGGACGTGTATGAGTATTGAGAGAACCTCATGAACCCATGGACCCTGCATGTCAGCAGGGTCTGTTCAAGCTGGTGGAGGCTCTGTAATGGTGTGGGCGTGTGCAGTTGGAGAAATATAGGACCTCTGACACGTGTAGATACGACTTTGACAGGTGTAACGTACGTAAACATCCCGTCTAATCATCGGCATCCATTCGTGTCCATTGTGCATTACGACGGAGTTGGGCAATTCCGGCAGGACAATGCGACACCCACACGTCCAGAATTGCTTCAGAGTCTCTCCAGTATATCTGTGATGCCTTGCAACGTACTGTTCAGAAGAGATTTCCACCCTCTCGTACTCTTACGGATTTATCGATAGCCCTGCAGGATTGGTGGTGTGAATTCCATCCAGCACGACTTCGGACATTAGTCGAGTCCATTCCACGTCGTCTTGCGGAACTTCTGCGTGCTCGCGGGACCCCTACACGATATTAGGCAGGTGTACCAGTTTCTTGGTTCTTCAGTATATAGGTACTACGTCCTAAGTAGTTTTTACTACGGTGAAAGAAAATATCCTGATGTAGTCACGAACCAGGCTCAAATAAGAAAAACCCTTCTAACTTTTTCAATACTAAAATTAAAATCCGTCCGAACAAGTCTTGGAAGGCATACGGTACCGACCGGCCACCGTGTCATCCTCAGACCACAGGCGTCACTGGGTGCGGATACGGAGTGGCATGTGGTCAGCACAACGCTCTCCCGGCCGTTTCTTTAATACTAAGCAGCTATAAAAGACCGTCAAAGTAACTTTAAACATTTAAAAATTGTCAATATTAAATAAAATATTATTTTCTTATGATCAGAACATGTATGGATGCAACGAGATCGACTCACGACAGGCCGCGCAGCAACTATTAAACCCAGTTTTAAACAGCAACTGTGCATATCCATCAACGAATCTAATGTAAGGGCACAGAGGGCGAAACAGTCTGTTCAAAGATATCAGCTGACAAAGGAACAAAGGAATTAAAGGCATTAGTTGCCAGTGTGCACTGATTGGAATCAATGAGGCAAGTGGAAAATTGGTGCCGGACCGGGATTCGGACGTTGGTCTCCTGCTTGTTGGGCAAACGCACTGACGACTACGCCATATGGAGACAGTGGCTACCACAAGCGAACGGACTCCCCTAATACCCCTCTCGTCAGCCCCCAAATCCTCCACTTACACGTAACACTACTGACGTGCTGCCCCTGCTCGTGAGCCTCATTACTCGCGGCAAATCTCTAATTCCGGTAAGCGTTCGAGCTTGGCGTACTGTGTCTGATCTTTCGGACATGTCAAATTTCATGTCAGTCGCATAAGAGTGGCGCCACTAGCATCATTATGAGATTGCAAGTGTGCTTTGCTGCACACTATAATGGTCGCGGGCCTTACTTTACCTTCGAGACTGGACGTGGTGAGTTGATATTAGTAAAGAACGCCTTTAAGGCGACAAAGACGCCATTTTGAACACCTCACTGAGTTTGAACGAGGTCGTGTGACAGGGCTACGAACAACTGATGGTTCCTTTTGCGATACTGGAGGAAGACGTCGCAGGAATGCCGCCTCTGTACATAATTGGTGGCACCGGTGGGGCACGGGAATGCTCGCAAGAAGACGACCACGTGGCACTATTGAGAGGGGAGACCGTCGTGTTCGGCGTATGGCTCTAGCGCATCGTACTGCATCTGCAGCAGCAATCTGAGCAGCAGCTGGAACCATGGTGACACAATGAACTGTTACAAATCTGTTACTTCAAGGACATCTCCGAGCTAGGCCCCCGTAACGTGCATTCCACCGACCCCAAACCACGGCCATTTGCGAGCGCAGTGGTGTCAAGTGAGAGCTCATTGGACGACAGGGTGGGGGTCTGTTGCGTTATTTGATGTGTGGAGGGAGCTAATTGAGGACCTGCAGACGCACAGTACCAACACCTCGAGTTATGATTATTCGATTTCATGTGATGGCAAGAGCACTCTTGTGATTGTTCCATGCACCCTGACTGCAAATTTTTACGTTAATCCGGTGATTCGACATGTTGTGCTGCCATACAGGAGCAGAATTCCAGTGGGTGCTTTCCAACAGGATAACGCTCGTCCAGACACCGCTGTTTTAACCCAACATGTTCTACAGATTGTCAACATGTTGCCTTAGCCTAGTCGATCACCAGATCTGCCTCCAATCGAACATATATGGGACATCATCGGGCAACAACTCCAGCGTCATCCACAATCAACAGTAACTGTCCCTGTATTGACCGACCAACCGTAACAGTCGTGGAACACCATCCTCCAAACTGACATCCGGAATCTGTACAACACAATGCATGCAAATTTATGTGCTTGGATTCAATATTTTGCCGGCTAAATCTGTTACTAATGAACCCGCATTTCGTATTTGCAACAGCTTATCTGGTGCTTATATTACCCTGACTTCAGGGACTCACACCTAGTGAGTACGTGGCTGGCGACCACGGGGTCCCGAGCTGAGTCCTGGCATTGCTTCCACTTACTTATGCCAGGCTCCTCACTTTTATCTTTCCTATTTGGCCACCCTCGGCCAACTCTTGTTCTTTTCCGGCCCTAACGCTATTAGGTTTCGAGGGCTAGGGGTCTTCCATTTCCAACCTATACTTCTACTGAGCCGAATATCTCCCGGGATAAGGAGATTACCTTCTATCAATTGCCAACGGCCTTCTAGGAGGGCGGATGAGCGGCTAGAAGGAAGGGCACTCTCTTGCTCTTGGGGTGGGAAACTGCTCCTAAAGGCGGAGGAGCCACAAGGTGGCCAACGGCACAGAGTGGAGAAGGCAACGGGAAACCACTCCATTAAAGACCCGGGCGGGTATCCCAAGTATCAACAGCTTATGATGGAAAGCTCTTCGGTTAAATTCTCCGGAGGTAAAATAGTCCCCCATTCGGATCTCCGGGCGGGGACAACTAAAGAGATACCAAAATCCAAAAGCATTAATGTAAGAAGGATAGCAACATGGAACGTCAACTCACTTCTTAAATGTGGTAAACTGGAAAACTTGAAAATGGAAATGAAACGAATGGATATTGATGTACTGGGAGTCTCAGAAATGAGATGGCCAAACGCTGGCGACTTTTGGTCAGGGGATTACAGAATCATACGCACTGGAACAGCACAAGACAATCCCGGGATTGCAGGAGTGGGAATTATCCTCAGTAAAGAGATGGGGTTAAGAGTAAAAGGATTTGTTCAACATAGTGAGAGGATAATTTATGTCCGATTGGAAACCAAACCAAGAGACACAATTATAATCCAAGTATACATGCCAACTACGAGGCACGAGGATGATGAAATCGACATGATGTATGACCACCCTGAAGAAGTAATTGGCAGAATTAAAGGAGCTGAAAACCTTGTCATCATGGGAGATATGAATGCCGTTGTTGGGGAAGGTAAAGAAGAGGATGTGGCAGGGAATTTTGGATTAGGATTAAGAAATGAAAGAGGGGATAAACTTGTAGAATTCTGCCAAAGAAATAAACTTTTGTATTACAAATACCTTCTTTAATCATCATCCAAGAAGAAGATATACTTGGAAAATGCCTGGTGACATTAACAGATACCAAATTGACTTCATATTAGTGAAGCAAAGATTTAAAAACCAAGTTAAGGACAGCAGATCATATCCAGGCTGTGATGTGAAAAGTGACCACATATTCGTTATGATGATGACTGAACTAAAATTCAAGAACGTTAAAAAAAGAAGTACATGTAAATGGGATTTGACAAACCTGAAAAACGAAAATACACTGAATCACTATCAACTAGAAATAGACAAGAAAACAAATACAGAGGGCTGCAATGACATCCAAAGCAGCTGGGAAAAAATAAAAACTGGTATTTTAGAAGCAGCAGAAGAAGTAATAAGAAAAGAAAGGACAGAGAAAAGGAAGGAATGGATCACTAATGACCTACTAAATATGATGGAAGAAAGAAGGAAATTAAAAAAATTCTGTGAAGAAGGAAGACTAAGAGAAATACAAGAGTCTGTAAAACAGAATCAACAGAGACAAAACAAGTAAGAGAAAAATACCTTGATGATCTCTGTATTTCAGTTGAGGACAACATGAGCAAGGGAAATATCGATAAGGCCTATAAATGTGTGAGACATTGCTTTGGAGACAGAAGAAACAAGTGTAGGGCTGTGATGGATGAAAATGGCAATATGTTGGATGACGATGATGAAGTTGCAAGAAGATGGAAACAATATGTAGAAAAACTGTACAGCGGACCAGACCTGTCTGAAAACATCATGGGAGAAGAAACAGAAGTAGATGCACACAACATAGGTGAACCTATGTTAAAGGAAGAGTTTGAACTAGCTCTGAAAAAATTGAAAAACAACAAATCGCCTGGTATAGACAATATCCCAGCCGAACTTCTGAAATATGGAGGAGCAAAACCGAATCAGGAGTTGTATAATCTTGTTTTCAACATGTACGAGCAGGGTAAAATTCCTACAGACTTTGAGAAAAACATTATGATCCCCATTCCAAAGAAGGCAAATGCTACAAGATGTGAAAATTATAGGACGCTCAGCCTAGTTACGCACGCCTCTAAAATATTAACCTCAATTATCCTAAAACGCAAAGAACAAAAAGTCGAAGCTACACTCTCCGAAGACCAGTTTGCATTCCGGAAAGATAGAGGAACCAGAGTAGCAATATTTGCTCTAAAACTAATAATAGAAAAACGACTAGATAAGAACCTGAAAACATACATAGCTTTCGTAGATGTAGAGAAAGCCTTTGATAATGTTAAATGGGATAAGATGTTTGAGGTACTCAAAAAAGTACGAATAGACCATGAAGATAGAAAAATGATATGGAACCTGTACAAAAACGAGACAGCAGTTATCCGTGGACGGACAAAACAAGAAGAGGTGCAGATACGGAAAGATGTCCGACAAGGTTGCGCACTGTCCCCTGTTATCTTTAACGTATACATTGAAGAGGCGCTGAAAAAAGTAAGGGAAAATTCACAGACAGGTGTAGTAATTCATGGCCAACGAATAGATATGATAAGATACGCCGATGATATAGCTGTCATGGCTGAAAGTGAAGAAGATCTTGTAGTCCTACTGAATAGAATGGATAAAGTTATGGGTGAAGAATATAATATGAGAATTAATAAAGCAAAAACAAAAGTAATGGCATGCGACAAAGAAGATCAAGTGAAAGTCCAAGTTCATGTAGGCAATGAACTGCTTGAACAAGTTGATAAATTTACATATCTGGGCAGTAATATTACCAGGGATGGAAGGAGCAAGGCAAAAGTGAGAAGTAGAATAGCTCAAGCAAAGGCTGCTTTTAACAAGAAGAAAAACATATTAACATCTAAGAGCATCAGCCTTGAAATCAGGAAAAGATTTTTGAAATCATATGTGTGGAGTGTGGCATGCTATGGGTGTCAAACGTGGACTCTCGGGACAGAGGAAGACCAGAAGCTAAATTCTTTTGAAATGTGGTGCTATAGACGCATGCTCAAAATAAAATGTATCGACAAGGTCACAAACGAAGTGGTTCTGGATAGAGCAGGTGAGAAGAGAAGCTTCTGGAGTTTCATTGTTAAAAGAAGAGTGCAATTTACAGGCCATCTATTAAGACATAAAGGACTCCTGAACACAATCGTAGAGGGATATGTCGAGGGAAAAAGACCAAGAGGAAGACCACGACTGAGGTACATGGATCAAATCGTGAAAGATGTGGGATGTAACACCTATAAAGAAATTAAGAGAAAAGCTGAAAGACGCACAGAATGGAGACAAGCTGCCATTGTAGCTGTTGCAAACCAATCCTTGGATTGACCACTACAGAAGAAGATACTACCTTGCAATGTATCTAGAAATTCCACTAACGTACATTAAATATTTTTTGGTGATGCGACTTTTTCCGTCAGTGTATATATGTCAACAAAGGAATGGAGCAGCATAGCAACTTAGACTATTAAGGATGTTTGACATACGATGATCAAGATGATCTCATAAACAATTTCCTAATGATCTGAGGCGCTATAAACAGAACACTCATCAACAAAAGAAGAAAGTACATGAAAATGAAGTTATGATGGCTCTGGCTATGCTGATGCATGAGTATGGGATATGTCCTCTGAACATAAAGGAGACGCCAACGATGGTAACAGTGGGATTGAGATTCTCGAAAACAGCGGCTGGA
This sequence comes from Schistocerca piceifrons, assembly GCF_021461385.2. Lineage (NCBI taxonomy): Eukaryota > Metazoa > Arthropoda > Insecta > Orthoptera > Acrididae > Schistocerca > Schistocerca piceifrons. The sequence continues at coordinate 182,157,580 of NC_060138.1, read as the reverse complement.
CATATCGTCACAGATGATACCTTATTGAGTCACCGATGCGACCCGCCACGGTTTTCCCTCCCATGCCAACGACTTCATCTCTGAGTAGCGCTTATTACGACCGTCCGTCAATTATTTGTTGGGTGTGTTCCCGTCAGTCTTCCACTATGTTTTCACCCTCTCCTGTTCCGTTTAGTACCATGGAAGCCATTTATTAATGTCTTCACACACACTCCATTTTTTTTGTCAATATTTTTCGTATGTACCTGCCTTTGCTGTCTATGCGGAGGACCTCCTCAAATCTCAGTTTTTTTCGATCTATTTTAGTTTCAACAGTTATTTATCAAACCACATCTCAAAAGCTTCGATTCTCTTCTTTTCCAGTTTTCTACAGACTATCATACAGTAATGTGCTTCAATGTGATTCTTCTATCTTTCATGTGAAATTTTTCTCCCAATGTAACAGAATATTTCACTTCCTTTGCTACGTGTACCCAGTTTTGATGTTAACATTTATCGCTGGACTCATTTCTACTACTACTCTCTGCTTTGGTCTTTCTTGGCTTTACTCTATAGCCATAGTGTGTGCTCATTAGATTGCTCATTCCTTTCAACATGTCCTGCGATACTTCCACATTTTCATTAAAGACAACTCTGTCATCACCGAATAGTATCGCTGAAATCCTTTCATTATGAATTTTAATTTCAACCCTGAAACTTTTATTTCTGCTTCTGTTTTCTCCGACGAACAGGATGAATATTATTAGAGGAACACAGAGATACAGTCTTACAACCTTTCTTATCCGTGAACTTCTATCCTGGTCTTCCATTCTTCTAGAAATCCCGTGGTCCTTGTACATGTTACATATTATCCGATTTTCCCTACAGCTTTACTGTTTCCTGCTGTAAACACCTCGGAGCGTTTTGTTTTCTGGAACGCTTTTTCTAAGTGATTTTTCTCACGTGTTGCCTTTATGATGAAGTGCAACGCGAGAGCTAAAGGAGTTGGATAAAAATATGGAAACACCAAAAACGCAACACATTTCCATGCCTAATACGGTGTAGGAAACCCTTTGACATTCAAAACAGCTTCGAGTCATCTCGTAAGGGAATCATACCGTACTTCCTGCAAAATAATGCTGAGATGCCGAGAAAAGGACGTTGTTCCCGTAATTGCCAGAATTAAACATCACGTCAGTTCCAGAGCGGCCAACAGAATTAAACATCGAGCGAGCTTAGCAGTGAAAGAGTACGTAACATGCGCCATCGACTTGACGTGACACACAAAGAATTACTGTCTCTACACCTTTTTATAGCAAATTCTCTAACCAGACAAGACTGGAACCGAGTTGACGGCACCTCCTGGTCCCTAGCGGAGTGCACGAGGAAGAAATCAGCGACCTGTCAACTAGCCAAATTTGGACGTCTTAACAACAAGAAGCAATAGAACAAGGACGTCTCACGGTCGTCAACCTAAGCGAAAAGGAACTCGTCGCGACTACCTTTAAAGTATTGAGCAGGAGTCTTAATTTTGCAGGGACCCCCAGAAGTGTTCCTGTTACGGCCTTTGTCAGTGCAGTGGAGCAGTTGGCCCTGAGACTTCCTGCCAGTGAGGCTGAAGAAATCCGACGACAGACGCGTAGAACACTCACTAAAACCAAGCTGCCCACATCAAACATCTCCGGTGACGAGAGGTTGGCACTCAAACCACTCTGGGAAGAAACCAGCAATGTGGTGTTACCGGCAGATAAGGGGAATGCTACCGCCGTTCTACAGAAGCAGATTATGACAGTAGGGTACGACAACTTCTGGACGACCCGGCATACAGACCAGTAGAAAGGGACCCCACAGACAGGGTGGATAAGAAAACCAGGGATCTTCTAAGGGAAATCGGCCTTCCATGAAAGATCGTTAAACAGCTAAGGGCTAAAGAACCAGTACCACCCAGACTTTATGGCCTGCCTAAGGTGCTCAAGGAAGGGGATCTTCCACGTCAGCAGTATTGGCGCAGCCACTTACCTCACTGTCCATCACATTCGCAACTCAGGGGATTTCCTACAACGCCTCAAGCAGTTACAGGACTCTGACATTACGGTCAGTTTCGACGTGGTCTGCCTGTTCAACAGCATTCTACTGAACAGCGTATCACTGAATGATTCACTTGAGCTGTTTGGAGAAAAGTTCTCCTGGACTTATTCAGGCATTTATTGACCTCGACGTATTTCCTATATTGGGGTCAATTCTACGAGCAATCGGAAGGGGTGGCAGTGGGCGGCCCTCTATCACCAGTGGTGGCCAATTTCTTTTTGAAAAGATTTGAAGAGGAGGCACTTACTTCGGCCCCCGATAAACCTAAATGTCTTTCAGGTACATGGGTGACACCTTTGTCCTATCGCCCCATGGAAGGGGAAAGCTCGATGTTTTCTTGGATAACCTAAACTCACGCCACCCTAACGTTAAATTCATCATAGAACTGGAGAAGGACGGGCTACTCCCTTTCCTAGGTGTACTAGTTAAGAGGGAGGCACATGGTGCCTTCAGTCACAGTGTGTACCGCAAACCCACTCACACCGACTTGTACCTGCAAGCCAGCAGTTTCTGCCACCCGGCACAGAAAAATGGTGTACTCATAACTCTGGATCACCGGGCACGAACCCTGTCCTGTTTCCCCACCAGAAGTTCCTGACGAGATACAAAAAGAAACGTAGAAGGTTGCATATTTGCCATACGTCGGGCCAATATCTGCCAAAGTCATCAAAAGCGTGTTCCTTCCACCCACCAAGCTTAAGGATCTGCCAGGGAGTGTGAAGGGTATCCTGCGTCTACAGAAATCGGGCGTTTACCTCGTACAATTTGAACGTGGTATGGCGTACATCGGCCGTACGATCAGGACCGCTACCTTCAGGTGCAAAGAGCACCGAAGGCACTCCAGAGAGACAGGCAACCAAGTCAGCGATTGCAGAGCATTGTTTAGAACTCATTCATTCTATGAGGTATAATCATGTCAAGATTTTAACACAAACGTTGAGATACTTGGACAGTGTCATGAAGATATTGAAATTAAGGTCACGGTGAATCTTATTAACCGTCACACCGGTTTCCAGCTGAGTTCGGCTTGGTGCCGGCACTCGATCTTCTGAAGACACAACGGAGGCAACAGGACACAAGTATAAAGATGGAGTTAAGGTAACAGGCAGTACATGTAACAAAGGACGCAAGCGAAATGGTACCTCAGGCAGCATACTCAATACCTGAGGACACTTTTCCGAGTCTCGAGCGGCAATTTGAACAACATCGGCAGGAAAAAAAAAAAAAAATGCAGCCGCTCCTGGTGCGCAGGGTCTTCCGACAGAACATCTAACGCGGCAGACCACGGTAACAGAACTTAAATGACGACAGTTGGAAAATCCTGAGGACATTTTTCCGAGTCTCGAGCGGCAATTTGAACAACATCGGCCGGAAAAAAACAATGCAGCCGCTCCTGGTGCGCAGGGTCTTCCGACAGAACATCTAACACGGCACACCACGGTAACAGAACTTAAATGACGACAATTGGAAAATAAAGCTTCCACCACGGCTTGGACGTCATTCAGAACTTAATACAACAAGACTGACAAAGGGTAATATCAAAAACGTATGCGCACAGCTTGCGGTTCAGCCGTGGCTAGAAAACCCTACAGTCGCTGCTATAGATCAGCGCATACCACAGACACAGCGCCTGAAGGGGCGCGGACCGCAGAGGGATTGCCTAGCACAACATAAGCATAAATACCGGACATGTTTCACACTTTAATCAGTACCAGACAGCACCTGAAGAAGACTGCGAGTCACGCTGTTGGAATATCGTGCAGGAAAGACGAGATTAACCGGTAGAAGCCAATTATTCAACTCGATAAACACTTCAGCTACTTTGGTTAAGGAAGCACGCACCATACGATACCAACAATTTGCTCACGTTCGAATTCAATTTCGAATTCATTTAACTCTGACATAACACACAACTACACAGAAGGCTATTCTAACCACGACTAACTCTTGCAACACACTTAGGACAATCTTCATCTGCGCGGTTACTCTGCTATTCACAATAAAGAGCCTGGCAGAGGGTTCAATGAACAAACTTCAAACTGTCTCCCTACCGTTCCACTCTCGAACGGCGTGAGGGAAAACATACAGTTAAATGTTTCTGTACCAGCCCTGATTTCTCTTATTTTATCGTGATGATCATTTCTCCCTATGTAGGTGGGTGCCAACAGATTGTTTTCGCAATCCGAGGAGAAAACTGGTGAACGAAATTTCATGAGAAGATCCCGTCGCAACGGAAAACGGCTTTGTTTTAATGATTGTCACTCCTGTTTACGTATCATGACTGTGGCACCATCTTCCCTATTTCGCGATAATACCAAACGAGCCGCCCTTCTTTGAACTTTTTTCGATGTCATCTGTCGGTCCCACCTGATGGGGATCCTACACCGCACAACAGTATTCCAGAATAGGGCAGACAGACGTAGTGTAAACAGTCTCTTTAGTAGACCTGTTGCACCATCTAAGAGTCTGTCAATGAACCACAGTCTTTGGTTTGCTCTACCCGCAACAATTTTTTGTGTGCTCGTTCTAGTTTAGGTTATTTGTAATTGTAATCCCTAAGTATTTAGTTGAATTTACAGCCTTCAGATTTGTGTGACTTATCGCGTAATCGAAATTTAGCGGATTTCTTTTAGTACTTTATTCAGGATCAACTGGCACTTTTCGCACCATACAAATATCTTATCTAAGTCATTTTGGAAGTCGTTTTGATTATCTGATGACTTTACAAGACGGTAAATGACAGAATCATCTGCAAACAATCTAAGACGATTACTCAGATTGTCTCCTATGTCGTTACTATGGATCAGGAACAATAGAGGGCCTATAATACATCCTCGTGGAACGCTGGATATTACTCCTGTTTTATCTATGAGTTTCCATCTATTACTACGAACTGTGACCTTCCCGACAGGAAATCACGAATCCAGCCTCACAACTGAGGCGATATTCCACAGGCACGAAGTTTGAGTAGAAGACGCTTGTGAGGAACGGTGTCGAAAGACTTCTGGAAAGCTAAAAATATGGATCCAATTTGACATCCCCTGTCGATAGCCCTCATTACCTAATGAGTATAAAGATCTACTTGTATTTCAAAATATAAAGATCTACAAGATGGATATTTTCTGAATCCGTGCTGATTATGTATCAATAAATCGTTTTCTTCGAGGTACATCATACTGTTCGAACACAGTATATGTTCCAAAATCATGCTGCAAATCTATGTTAGTGATATGGGCGTGTAATTCAGCGGATTTCTTCTACTTCCTTTTGGGTATTGATATGACATGAACAATTTGCCAGCCTTTAGGTACGGATCTTTCTGTGAGCAAGCGATTGTACATAATTGCTAAATACGGAGCTATTGTATCAGCATACTCTGAAAGGAACCTGACTGGTATACAATCTGGACCGGAGGCTTTGCCTTTATTAAGTGATTTCAGCCGCTTTCCTACGTCGAGGATATCTACTTCTATGTTTCTCATGTTCACAGTTGATCTTGACTGGAATTCAGGAATATTTACTTCGTCTTCTTTGGTGAAGGAGTTTCACAAAACCGTTCTTAATAACTCTGCTTTAGTGGTACTGTCATTAGTGACCTCATCGTTGTTATCGCGCAGTGAAGGTATTGATTGCGTCTTGTCACTAGTGTACTTTATGTATAACCATAATCTCTTTGAGTTTCCTGTCAGATTCCGAGACAGAGTTTCGCTGTGGAAATTATTAAAATCATCTCGCATTGAAGTACACACTATATTTCGAACTTCTCCAAAACGTTGCCAATCTGGAGGATTTTGCGTTCTTTTAAATGTAGCATGCTTTTTTTCGTAGCTTCTGCAACATGGGCCGTTCGTGGTCAAATACAACAGGGCATTCTGCGGGTTTGGAAAGTGTCAGAATATATGGTCAAGTATGCTTTTCTCGCGGTGTTTCCATATTTTTCGTCTAAATCTCTTCTAATTCCAAGTTGGTCGTCAGATAACAAATCTTAAGTTCTATTATTTCTATTATCCTACTCCAGTGGCAGACGTTACAATAGAAGCTCTGCACATGATGCTGTGCTCCACTCCCAAAAGTCCAAGAGCTTATGGTCGTAGAAGTATCATATTTTACTACACATTACATATATCTAGCGAAAAGGCCGTGAAGGTAACGTTAAGGGGGGGGGGGGGCGTCCTTGAAATTGACCAAAAATGTCAGTTTTAAATTTATTTTCTATTTATTATTAGAATTCGTGGACAATAATTTTCCAAAGTTGTGGTGATGAAATCGCATGCGAAGTGTCTGAAAAATAATCATCTTTGTGACGAGACCTTCCTGCGAAGCCTACTTTTTGAACCAACACTTCAGTACTAGCTCGGTGAACGACGATTCCGTGGATTACTTTCAGGCAAACTTTCAAGGGATACATCAAGAAAGCTGTGATACACACTATTTGGTTTTATAGATCATCTGAGAGACTGTTCCTTATCTAGAAGCAATAACGAACGAGCTGCTTTCTTTACGAAGAAGCAATTCTTCTTTTGCCGTATTTCATCTGCGACGGTTGTCAGAATTGAAACTTACAATGCAGTTAGTGTACTTAATGGTGGGAACGTAGAGAGGATGAAAATCAGCTTTAAGATAGCGAATTTTACTAAAGATACGTTGAGAGAAATACACTCCTGGAAATGGAAAAAAGAACACATTGACACCGGTGTGTCAGACCCACCATACTTGCTCCGGACACTGCGAGAGGGCTGTACAAGCAATGATCACACGCACGGCACAGCGGACACACCAGGAACCGAGGTGTTGGCCGTCGAATGGCGCTAGCTGCGCAGCATTTCTGCACCGCCGCCGTCAGTGTCAGCCAGTTTGCCGTGGCATACGGAGCTCCATCGCAGTCTTTAACACTGGTAGCATGCCGCGACAGCGTGGACGTGAACCGTATGTGCAGTTGACGGACTTTGAGCGAGGGCGTATAGTGGGCATGCGGGAGGCCGGGTGGACGTACCGCCGAATTGCTCAACACGTGGGGCGTGAGGTCTCCACAGTACATCGATTTTGTCGCCAGTGGTCGGCGGAAGGTGCACGTGCCCGTCGACCTGGGACCGGACCGCAGCGACGCACGGATGCACGCCAAGACCGTAGGATCCTACGCAGTGCCATAGGGGACCGCACCGCCACTTCCCAGCAAATTAGGGACACTGTTGCTCCTGGGGTATCGGCGAGGACCATTCGCAACCGTCTCCATGAAGCTGGGCTACGGTCCCGCATACCGTTAGGCCGTCTTCCGCTCACGCCCCAACATCGTGCAGACCGCCTCCAGTGGTGTCGCGACAGGCGTGAATGGAGGGACGAATGGAGACGTGTCGTCTTCAGCGATGAGAGTCGCTTCTGCCTTGGTGCCAATGATGGTCGTATGCGTGTTTGGCGCCGTGCAGGTGAGCGCCACAATCAGGACTGCATACGACCGAGGCACACAGGGCCAACATTCGGCATCATGGTGTGGGGAGCGATCTCCTACACTGGCCGTACACCACTGGTGATCGTCGAGGGGACACTGAATAGTGCACGGTACATCCAAACCGTCATCGAACCCATCGTTCTACCATTCCTAGACCGGCAAGGGAACTTGCTGTTCCAACAGGACAATGCACGTCCGCATGTATCCCGTGCCACCCAACGTGCTCTAGAAGGTGTAAGTCAACTACCCTGGCCAGCAAGATCTCCGGATCTGTCCCCCATTGAGCATGTTTGGGACTGGATGAAGCGTCGTCTCACGCGGTCTGCACGTCCAGCACGAACGCTGGTCCAACTGAGGCGCCAGGTGGAAATGGCATGGCAAGCCGTTCCACAGGACTACATCCAGCATCTCTACGATCGTCTCCATGGGAGAATAGCAGCCTGCATTGCTGTGAAAGGTGGATATACACTGTACTAGTGCCGACATTGTGCATGCTCTGTTGCCTGTGTCTATGTGCCTGTGGTTCTGTCAGTGTGATCATGTGATGTATCTGACCCAGGGAATGTGTCAATAAAGTTTCCCCTTCCTGGGACAATGAATTCACGGTGTTCTTATTTCAATTTCCAGGAGTGTAGTTTTACAGTGCGTCTCTATAGCTGAGAAGTCAGTTGAAGACCTAGCAAAGGAAAGAAGGCAAAATACAAGCAACCAGAAGAGAAGCCTTAAGGCAAAAGAGGGCCCACAGTACTAATCTTCTGAATAGGTTACATCAGAAAAAAACTTTACGTTGAACCTTAAATTGCATTTCCTGAATCTGTCGTTTCTTAAAATTTATACACCTTCTTCTCAGAATCCAGGAAGTTTAGAATTATGAGATGTTGTACATTTATTCCTATGAACCCAATAAATGTCTCACGAGTGAATTTTGAAATTGTAAGAGCAACCTGATTTTTGGGGCAAAGTGCTTGAAATTTTGTGTTAAATTCATGTCATACTCAGAGGATTATAATTAAGAAATTATTAAAAGTCTCATGTTCGATATATTCAAGAAACCTTATGAGAGAGATGAAACACAGGAAATTTTGTAGAACTCTCTCGAATAGTTTATGAGAAAAATGTATACGTATTATTTTGTGAAAATAAAATTCTTAAATTCCATAAAAAAGTTAAATATATATAACTCAAGGAACTTAACAGTAAACGTGTTAGTTTCGTGTTGAACATGGTACAAATTTCATTGCCTTATCTTCAAAACTGTGGACTTGGTGCATCTTTTAAATAGTGTGTGTTTTTCATTAACGTCCCCCCACGGAGAAATTGGCGCTCACGAAAAGACTGACAAGCAGTTTTTCTCGCGCACCTTTCGCGACTGAGATCAGGAACGGGATATGTGACAATGGTACAGTAAATACCTTTCGGCTACACAGCGGTAGACGTAGTCTTGAGGTATACATCTGAGACAAAACAAAACGATATTTGTTCTATGAAAGTAGAAGATCTCGAGTGAAAACAGATGTTAAGTATTGTGGATACACTGAAATGTTTTTGACTGTGCTGTCCAAAATTTATAAAACACGCGAAGTTGGCTGTGGTTTAGAAAATTTATAAAACACGCGACGTCGTTTCTGCCATTGAGGAAAGTACTGTGAGTTCATAAGCTAAGAATGCGCTATAGCATAAATACAAGAAATGTCGCATCACTACTTTTAGTTAGTACGCCTATGAATGACTTAGAAGACATACAGCAGAACAGCAAACGTTGAGAGTTATAGGTAATTATATGAAAAATGCAGATGGCAACTATTGAAATAAACAGTGGAACAAAATCTCAACTCATTTCTAGTATATACGAACTTGCAGAACGTCTCCCATTGTTGTTGTTATTGTTGTTGTGGTCTTGAGTCCAAAAACTGGTTTGATGCAGCTTTCCATGCTACTCTAACCTGCGCAAGTCTCTTCATCTCCGAGTAACTACTGAAACCTTCATCCTCAGCTTGCTGCATTCATCTCTTGGTCGCTCTATGATTTTTACTACTTCCCCCTCTTACCACGCTTCTCTCCAGCTCACTCAACAGGGTTTCCCCTCATGGCTTTGAATGTATCTTACCAATCGATCTGTTCTTCTCATCAGGTCGTGACATAAATTTCTCTTGTCCCCAGGTCTGTTCAGTACCTCTTCATTAGTTACGTGATCTACCCATCTAGATTTCAGCATTTTTCTATAGCACCACATTTCAAAAACTTTTACTCTCTTGTCGAAACTGTTTATCGTCCATGTTTCACTTCCGTACATGGCTACACTCCATACAAATACTTTCAGCAAAGACTTTCTGGCAAATAAATCTATACTAATGCTAACAAACTTCTCTTCTTCCATATCGCTTCAGTAACAAGATAGGAATTACGACGCTAACGAATATGAAGCGCACAGACAGGCAGGTAATTTCATGTAACTGCAGTACTGCAGAATCCTGTTTGGACTAATATGATGGGAAATCTTGAGCACACAAACTTTGGTTGACTACTAATGGGAACGGCAGAGGAAGCAGAATGAGTGATGAAGATTATGATGAACAGGAAGACGAAGAGGACGAGGAGGAGGAGCAGTAGGAGAAGGGGGAAGGTAGTAGTCGGTATAGATGAATAATGATGGTGTTTGGTTTGTGGGGCGCTCAACTGCGTAGTCATCAGCGCCTGTACCAAATCCCAATTTTTACGAAATCCAATTTTTACACAGTCCAACTAGCCACTGTCGCGAATAATGATGATGAAATGATGAGGACAACACAAACACCCAGTCCTCAGGCAGAGAACATTCCCAACCTGGCTGGGAATCGAACCTGGGACCCTATGATTCAGAGACAGCAACGCTAGCCACAGGACCACGAGCTGTGGGCTGGTACAAATGAAGATAGAACAGCTATTAAATGGCATGTAGTGATCACTTTGTGCCATGAATTACCGCATGTCATATTCCTGGCCGCCCGCTAGAGAGGCACCTCCAGCTTTGACTTGCCAGTTGGTGGCCCAGAGGTTGCTGGAAATGCGGCGGTAGTTCGTGAGCGCCGCCACGGTCCAGTGGCACGGAGCCTCAGCGGACGCGTGGGCAGAATTCAGGGAGCCAGCGAGGAAGCACGGCAACCAGAGAGTAACTGAGATGGGGAGGCAGCTAGACCAGGTGGGACCCGAACCCGCGGTGACAGTAATGGAGGCGGTTCAATGTAGTCTGGGCGTCAGCAAGCAGCGACTTGTTATCAAGACGAGGCATCGGTTACTGTACGAGTTGAACGGACTGTGCCAGGAGTCTTGACACCAGGAAAGTTCGCTCGCACGAGATGCAGACAGATTTTAGATGTGGTATGTGCTCGTTGATGGCTGTGTGCAATGTCGCGCCGTTTGTGAGCAGAGGAAAACTTCATTTGTGTAGACGACTGTGTCTCGCTGGGTTTCAGCTTAGGCTCTGCTAGTTATTATATTGCTATTTATTATTAATATTTATTATTATTAACATTATTCTGCCATGTACCATGGCTTTTAAATACACGGATGCTGTTTAAGTATACTCCCAAATCCTTAGTATTGGACTTAAAATAATTCAGAACTGTTCCGGATATTTTCATACTAATACATCATTGTGAAGATAGCAGTAGCCTCACTGTGTCAGACGTATGACCATATAACATGGAAACAAGTGGTACAACGCTCTTCCTGTGCACCGATGTACAAGACCACACGCAAGAGTAACTTCTGCTTGTGTCTCGTCGGCACGATGATCGTGTGACAACATTAACATTATTAATATTAGCATCATTAATTACTATTTTATTAAGAAAATAGTTATTATATTGCGTACCTTCTTCATGCACAGCAAATCCACGAACTTCCAACGTGCTGGAATAACCAGGAGTTACCTGTAGGCTCTGTAACTGTTCGTTTGCACATTGTTGACATGATTTTTTTCATTTTGGGAAATACCATTCGGACTATCTGTTACGGTAATTTGAAAATGGGTCCCGAACCGAAATTAGACATCGAATGAAAAAAAGTGAAATATGCAACTTGGACTGAATTTTCGTTGTACTGAAGCAAATCACCGGCCATGAATGTCTTTATCATAGCTCCAAAAATATGGAAATCGCATGGCGAGAGGTCGGGACTGTATGGAGATGTGTAAGAGCTTCCCGGCGAAACTTTTACAGCATAATCGAAAAGACCTTGGAAATATTTGGGGAGGCATTATCGTGGAACAGAATTATGCCGTCCGTGAACTTCCCAGAACGATTCAACATAGTGTCACGTGTCAGCTTTTGTAAAGCGTCCACATGGACAGCCCGTACCTCTCCCGAAGAGACTTCCAATATTTTTGAATCCCTAAAGAAAGATATTCATAGCGTCAATTAAGGCATTGAGCGTCTTGTCTCACAGTGGGAAGTTTGCTTACGTTGTTCCATCTGTCTCATTGCAATTTGATTGCAACTTATAATTTTGCTCATGCACTCTTATTTAACTGAATTGTGTTGCTAATAGAAGTGTTTAAAATTGTTAAGTATTTACATGCAGACAGTACCCCGGCACTTTCTACTCCCACGGTTCTCTGCGTCACAGTCTAGCCCAACACTTAAGTAAGGAACAGACAAAACAAAATTAAGTTATCCAACGTGAAACAATCAACTAGCTAATCATCAATTCGTTAACAGTACTACAGAGGGAGTAAAAAATGAAGTTCATCTAGGGAAGAGGCTGGTAGAAACAAAGAGGGCATAAGGGGCTAAGACTACTTCCTCAAATACAAATGTTATGAATGTGAAAGTAGTTACTGAAACTGTCAATTTAACGCATGACACTACATGGAAACTGTACACATACATTCAGTGAACCATCCTAAAAAGAAACTAATGCTGTGTGAAACAGGATACAAACGAAAATTGCTAAAAGTAAATAAAGAAACATTAAGAAATATTTGAAAAAAAGATAGGACTAAGATGCGTTTGTAACCCAGTCAAGAGAAGGAGGCAAAACTAGTCACACATGTGGTTTAACATCCTGTACTACTTAAATCAGAAACACCCGGTGATGGTTGTGCAGAATAGGTGTATCAAGTATTCATACATTAATAAATTAGACTGTGCCGTGTAAGCGTATAACCAGTCGGAAAAGTGATAGCTTGCACACAGATGTGTCTCAACATGTGCAGTTATTTGTCAATGTTACTGTGCTTCCAACACGAAACTGTGATATGTGAGAAAATAAAATAGTAGCTATTGCTATGTTATATAGTGATTTATCTGACACAGTGAGACAATGTTCACAATGATGCATTTGTATGAAGAATCCAGGAACAGTTCTGAATTATTTTAATCCCAAAACTAACTGTCAAAACGACTCGAAAATACACTTAAATAGCATATGTGTATCTAAAACTCATGGTATGTGACAGGCTCTGGCCAATTGTAAGATCATAACTTTATAATAAATTAATAGCCATTTCCTATGAATCAGAAAATTAGCAGGTAAAAAGAAGTTTAAAATATAACTACGCTTGAGAATGTTATGAATTGCTTAAATAAAACTAACCTAACATAGATAAAGTCCGCAGCTCCTGGTCTCGCAGTAGCGTTCTTGCTTCCCGAGCACGGGTTCGATTCCCGGCGGAGTTAGGGACTTACATCTGCCACGAATTGACTGGGTGTTGTTTCGTCGTCTTCATCATCATCATTCATCCCCATTACGGTCGGACGAAGGCAACGGCAAACCACCTCCATTAGGATCTTGCCTAGTACGGCGGTACGGGTCTCCCGCATCGTTGCTCTACGCTCTGTCAAAAAGCATGGGACTTCATTTCCAATATAGATAAAACATTGTTACATATTAAATGCAATGTGTTCCTCCGGACGTTTATAAGGATACTGCAAATACAGTAACTATACAAGTTCCTGAATCAGCATACAGTGAAGACAAAATTTATATGAAAATCAGACTTTAGTCTCGACAACGATGATATGATTGCAAAGAACATTCCTGACCACATGGGTAGCGAATCATTACGCCATTCGTCTGTTTTTCATAAAAACAAATCTGAGAGCTGGAAGGCGATTCGATTCACGATTGTGTCAAAAACGAAAGTGCAGCATCTAAGTAACTGTATCATCTTCCTCGGCAACAAATAATGTAACTGGTATGGTTATATTATGTACGTTAAAGATTTGTGATAACTAAGGCATGAACAGTTTTGTATAAATGACCTAAGGCAAATATTCTGCTACAAAAGAAATTTTTTCTCGGATTTTACGATAGTATCAACCATGTTAGCATGGTTATTATTATTAACAAAATCATGTGACCCTAAAGAAATGTAATGTCGAAAACATATTATCAGATTTGAGTAAGAGACTATACCAATACTAGATCAGCGCTCACAGGTTCGCTCCTGCAGACTGTATGGTCTGCACAGACCTTTTGTTTTGCTTTGATCGAATTTTTATGTTGTTCACAAGCTGCAACGTCTTCTAACCTTTCCACGCTAATTAAGGCTGTCCATAGAAGAATGGTCTTTTCCGAAAGTACTTCTGACGAAAAAGCCATTCAGGTTGCTGGAGTCGGAGGTCTTTTTCAGTGCTGCCTTTTGAGTGCTTGTGGAGATATTTCCAAAGAAACTTTCATCCCCTAACACATGTTTCTTTATTTCTAACCCAGCTTTAAAAATATTTTCTTGGAAACTTTCATTCCTTATTTCACTCTCTTAGAGGTTGAATGTCCGAAAACGTTGAAACACGTAGTTTTTTTATTTTCACCCGAGAAGCAAAGTATAATTTTGAAAGATTTACTTACGAAAATGCTTTCTTAATCAAGTATTTTCACGAAAACATTCGGCCTCTATTTCACACCCTTTGCTGTTGAGTTTCAAAGACACTGAAACATATATATATTAATTTTTAATCAAGAAGTCAAATAACTTTTTTCGTATGTGCAGCTTTGAAAATGTCATTACTACTTTAATAGTGATTTATTTTGAAAATGACCTTCACCCGCTATTTTACCCCATTACTAATTGAATTTTCACAACTGCTGAAGCACGAATTTCCTGATTTATGACCGAGAAAATATATACCAATTACCGAAATTGTAGTTGAGTACTACCTTAATACCGACGTATTTTCAAAAAACCTTTTATCGCATACTTAGCACCTTTAGGAATGGGATTTCGAAGAATAGCTTACTAAACGATATCTACAGTATAAGATCAAAGCCCTCTCCAAATTTCGGATTTCTATCCTTAATGGTTTGTGCTGTTGAATGACGAACCGTCAATTAGTCAGTCAGAACATTTCCTTTCATATACAGGCATAGAGATGAGAGGCTGATTGCTGCGTATTATGGAAAAGTCGCAAAGAGCTCAAAGGAAATATGAATAATTCATAACACAGCTATAAATTACCCGTAGTTAACTTACAGGGCGTTTTGAGTTTGTACATAACACACTGTTACAAATTTTATAATAGTACAGCAATCTAACGATTATACGTTATTAATCATATTATCATTTCCTCCCTAAAAAAGAATCTGATCCGTCTCCAACGAAAGTCGACGCACAAGATTAAATATTATGCAGTGATTCACGTACAAAGGTTATTTACCTAAATGTAGAGCGTTTTTATCCAAATGTCAGCGACATTTGTGTTACATTCCCACACATTAGTATCAGAAAGTCAGTTTCTGACATTCGCTCTTTGAGTTCTTAATGATGTTAATGTTGTTATAGGCGTCGATGATGAGGCGTGTTATTTAATAGAAGTACTGCAGTAAAAATAATGTGAAATTTGTATTTTGAACAATAATGTTTAATTTTCTTAAAGAAGTACGAATTAATCATATTCATGAGGGAACAGCGCACTGCATTAAATATGGTCGTAGAATGATACTGGAGTGAAGTGACAAATACCGACGTTAATAAGTAACCACAACGTGTTATAAAAACTGCCCCATCCGAAAAAATCTGCCGTATTATTGAAGCCGGATCTGATTACTGAGTAAGCTTTTAATACGGCTGACGTCACAAAATTAATTACGATAAACGAAACCGCAACCCATCGATTTTAAACACAATATGCCTTTAGCCGGTAAACGGTCTCCTCAGCTTTCGTCGTTCTTTGGAAAGCATGAAACGTTAACGAGGGTCTTTAGCTTCTGTGATGGCTGCTTTCTACTCAGCAGAGGTTCCTTTTATGCCGCCCCGTACCTGTTACGGGATATTCAAAATAGCCCTTTGTTTCCTTAATTCCACTTAAAGTTGTTCGACAATGGAAAATATGTAAAAGGAGGATTTAGTCTGCTACAGAACAGTTTAATCAAGGCATAATTGATTTCAACTGTCTACGAGATCTGGAACGGTCCAAGGCGGAGATACCATTAGCGTAAACCGCCTCCACATGCTCTGTACTGTGTAGGCTTCTGCTTTGTCGAAGATACCAGCCGTTGTATTTGCTCTATCTTCACTCCCTCGCTGCTGTCGCATAAACATTGGGGGGGGCGCACGTATCAATGCAGTTTGCAGTTGCCGATTTATTCATCGCTGATAATATCAGAAATGAGAAAGTCTGTCACTTCTGCACAGATAATCAGACACATCGGGGAAGATCAGTTTGGATTCCGTAGAAATGGTGGAACACGTGAGGCAATACTGACCCTACGACTAATCTTAAAAAATAGATTAAGGAAAGGCAAACCTACGTTTCTAGCATTTGTAGAGGAAGCTTTTGACAATGTTGACTGGAATACTCTCTTTCAAATTCTGAAGGTGGCAGGGCTAAAATACAGGGAGCTAAAGGCTATTTACAATTTTTACAGAAACCAAATGGCAGTTATAAGAGTCGAGGGGCATGAAAGGGAAGCAGTGGTTGGAAGGGAGTGCGAAACGGTTGTAGCCTATCCCCTAGGTTATTCAATCTGCATATTGAGCGAGCAGTAAAGGAAACAAAAGACAAATGCGGAGTAGGAATTAAAATCCACGGAGAAGAAATAAAAACTTTGAGGTTCACCGATGACATTGTAATACTGTCAGGGACAGCAAAGGACCTGGAAGAGCAGCTGAACGGAATGGGCAGTGTCTTGAAAGGAGGATATAAGATGAACGTCAACAAAAGCAAAACGAGGATAATGGAATGTAGTCGAATTAAATCGGGTGATGCTGCGGGAATTAGATTAGGAAACGAGACGCTTAAAGTAGTAAACGAGTTTTACTATTTGGGGAGCAAAATAGTTGATGATGGCCGAAGTAGAGAGAGGATATAAAATGTAGACTGGCGATGGCAAGGAAAGCGTTTGTGAAGAAGAGAAATTTGTTGACGTCGAGTATAGATTTAAGTGTCAGGAAGTATTTTCTGAATGTATTTATATGGAGTGTAGCCATGAATGGAAGTGAAACGTGGACGATAAATAGTTTAGACAAGAAGAGAATAGAAGCTTTCGAAATGTGGTGCTACAGAAGAATGCTGAAGATTAGACGGGTAGATCACATAACTAATGAGGACGTATTGAACAGAATTGAAGAGAAGAGAAATTTGTGCCACAACTTGACTAGAAGAAGGGATCGGTTTGTAGGGCATATTCTAAGGCATCAAGGGATCACCAATTTAGTACTGGAGGGCAGCGAGGAGGGTAAAAATCGTATAGGGACCCCAAGAGATGAATACACTAAACAGATTCAGAAGGATGTAGGTTGCTGTAGGTACTGGGAGATGAAGAATCTTGCACGGTTAGAGTAGCATGGAGAGCTGCATGAAACCAGTCTCTGGACTGATGACCACCACAGCAACAATCAGACACTGTTTCTCCCAGAATCATTTCCTGATCATACTATGCCGGACCTGTATACTAGGGAGACAGTGCAATGCTTGAACAGACTTCCCTCCAACATCGTGCAATCTTTTCACCAATTATCAAATTTCAAAACGTCTGGAGATTTTAAAATCGTCGCTTGAAACTTAGTAAACGTTTGATGCAGTTGCGTACTTCTCATGTACATAAGCGCGGCCACTTTCGTTTTTTATTCTTCGTTGCATCAAAATCTTGATAAGTGCGAAGAAAACTACTGTCTCCCATGGGAAAATAATACATTATGTTGTTGCAGTACCCACAGGCAGGACAAGCTGTTGTGTAGGGGAACAGTACTTCCTCGGTCCAAATTTTTGATATTTTTGGTACGCCAATTAATAAGAATGTGTTTTCGAGCTGTGGTTAAATTGATCTTTTCCCAGCTATATGTTCATAGACAATTCAGTGTGCTGCAGCTTCGATAAGCCTAAGGATGGCTACCTCAGGGTGAGCAACGAACTGATCCTCAAACCACGATGAAATTTGTCATACCAATTGTGGACAGTCTCTTCGGAAGCAGATTGATTTCCGAACGCTGATCGAGATGATTATAGGCATTGATGTTGACGTAGGAATTTGGAAAATCGTAAAGAAATATTCCAACGAACCCGTTTACAAAAAAATTTCCGTTTCTCACACAACCGTTTCTTTAAACACTCACTGTAAATGCGCTACTCGTTCAATCTCTACGTTGGCATTGTTTTAACAATAATGCTGAAAGTTGGCTGTTGCATTTGCAAATTTCAATATTTAATTATTTACTTCCACTATTTCATTATGTTTCGTGTTAGTTAATCCAAGTCCTCTACCAATATGCATTTGTGTTACTGATTATCGACTGAGGACCCTCTTGTAGATTTGTGCGTCTGTGTGAGGTGATCAGACCTACTCTTTGAGTTCCAACTTAGCCGAGCAGTCAGTCATGGCCAGCCTCGCTAGAAATTCTGGTTTATGAGTTTGAAGACGCACTTCGTATCGTGGCGTGCTTGGAGTAAGACTTTTTTTCTTGCGGTATGATGGCGCGGGCTACTGTTTGCTGTACTTTGCTGTACGGTGTGGTGGTAAGATGTAATTTTGCTATGTGGAGGAAGAACAGATTTACAATACGATTTTGTTAATCATTGCATCGAGAGTATGTTCAGGCATAATTATTTTCTTGAGCTACATCCGAAGTTATTGAAACTTCCATGATCCGAACGTGGATATCACATGTGGATGTTCGGCATTTGTGTTTTTGTGAGGAAAGTATGATTCGAGGCTCTGTACAGAAGCTGTTTGCTATTCACCTGAATGGTAGAACAGCTAATTTCATCACACTCCCTATCACTGAACATCTGTCAATTTTTGTAACTTCCATATCTCTCACCGTGATTGATTTTTCTTATATGCTGGAACACTGTGTGCCAAGTGTTTTCAAAGCATTAACGTTGGATGCACTGTTGCAATTTAATTGCTTTCGAGATTTATAGTCAAATATTCTTTCAAATCAATTTTTCCTGCCAACTACTTCCCTATTTAGACGAGTTTATGACGACTTGCATCCAGCAGTTAACCTATCACCATTATACGCGAAACGTGATGCTTGCATTTAGCAATTAGTAGAATCTTTGTGTGCCGCGCGGGATTAGCCGAGCGGTCTGGGGCGCGAAGTCATGGACTGTGCTGCTGGTCCCGGCGGAGGTTTGAGTCCTGCCTCGGACATGGGTGTGTGTGTGTGTCCTTAGGATAATTTATGTTAAGTAGTGTGTAAGGTTAGGGAGTGATGACCTTAGCAGTTCAGTCCCATAAGATTTCACACACATCTGAACATTTTTGAGAATCTTTGTGGACTGTTTACTACCATCTGCTCCAAAACTATCGTCATTTACCTTTGCATAATTTTTCAGTGAAAAATGTTAAGTGTTGGTGTTGAGTTTAAAATGGCTCTGAGCACTATGGGACTTAACATCTGAGGTCATCAGTCCCCTAGAACTTAGAACTATTTACACCTAACTAACCTAAAGACATCACACACATCCATGACCGAGGAAGGATTCGAACCTGCGACCGTAGCGGTGGCGCGGTTCCAGACTGAAGCGCCTAGAACGACTCTGTCACACCGGCCGGCTCGGTGTTGAGGCATCAGACAGAGACACATTCCTTCAGTCTATATGAAGTGAAATTTTCTGATGTTTTGTAATTATGAGCTATTATAACAGATTCGGTCAACATGCCGACAGCACCGCACGCTGCTATATCCCATGTTGTTTTACACATTTTCACACATGGTGAAATGTTTGTTACTATTGTCCGAATGCATGTAAATTCAGTTTCATTTTACTATGCCCATTATAAATAGTTGTCTAAAAAATACCTGTTCTCTGGCTGGGTAATTTTCTATAAACTTGTTGCAGTCAGATCACGTTACCAGTTTGATTCGAGGGTCTAAACATTTACATTTACAGGACGTATCCGGACTTAGTCTCAGATATAATCCACGTTCATAATCCTAGCCGGGATCTTACAACACACTGCAAATTTCAATAGCGCCATTGTTTCTTCGTAAGAACTTAGCGGGCAATCCCTTTAGAACAAAACCGACATTCGTATTAAAGCTACGGAGAGTTTGATGCATCGTAAATTGTAAACCTACGTAATCTGGTTACATTCTGAGTCAGTCTTTTTGTTACTGTAGTCCTCAGTCCGAAGAATGGTTTGATGCGAATCTAGACGCCAGTCCGACCAACGCAAACCACTTTACCTCTGCCCAACTATTGCTGCGTACATAGAGGGAGCCTGCTTGGTATTACCAAGCCTTCCCTCTCTGCGATTTTTACCCCCTGAAATTCATCCCATTGCTAAATCGAGCCTTCCTCTATGTCTCATGATGCGTTCAGTCAACCATTCCTTTCTTTTACTCTAGTTGTGGCATAGAGATCTTTTCTCGCAGACTCGGTTCAGTGCCTGTTCACTGAATATCCGTTCTACCTATTTTATCTTCAGCATTTTTTATAGCGCTACATTTCCAAAGATTCTATATTCTTATTGTCTTTTCTGTTTATCGTTCATGTAAAGCTACGCTACAGACTAATATTTGGATTATACGTTTCCTATTACTTAAATTTATATTCGTTTTTAACATAGCTCTCTTTTTCAGAAAATGTTTCCTTGGTATTGCCAGTCTCCACTTTATATTCTCTTCAGTACTGCTATTGTCAGTAATTTCGCTGCTCAAAGAGCAGAAATGAATTTTCATTTCATAGTCTACTTCCATCAGCCTTTATTAATTCGACTACACGCCGTCATCTGCTAGATGACGTTCACTTTGGCTTTAGGAAACGTGAAGCACCAGATAGGCAATCCACATTTTGTACTTGATAGTGGAAGCAAGACCGAAGAAAAATCATGAAACGTTCTTAAGATTTGTCGACTGGGAAGTCAATTTGTGCCATAAGAAATTTCTCCTCCTCATTTCTATGTAGTACTTCGATTAGATACTCGATTGCATATCCAATCATCGACACCCTTCTCTTACACCACATTTCAAAAACTTCTATTCTCCTCTCGTCTACTGTTTATCTCTTACGTTTCACTACCGCGTTAGCGTATATTCCACAGAAAAGATTGCAGAAAAGACTTCCTAAGACTAAACTTTATATTCGATATTAAATATTTCTTTTTTTTTTCAAACGAGCTTTTCTCGTTATCGTCCTTTATTTTGCTACCAAATTACGAAAAACAATAACTACTTTTTGTATCTCATTCTTAAGCAGATTCCCTGGGAATCACCTAATTTAATTTCACAACACTATGTTACTTTCGTTTGAGTTTTGTCGGTGTTCATATTATAACTTCTTTTCAAGACGCTTTTTATTCTTCTCAACTTATCTTCCAAGTCCTTTGCCTTCTCTGACACAATTACGATGTTTTTGTTCTTTCTCTCTGAATTAAAATTCTCATTCTAAATTTCTCATCGGGAGCTCCTTGTGCAGAATGAATGAAAGCAGAAATACACCGAAGAGGCAAAGAAATTGGTGTAGGAATGGGTAATAAAATACAGAGATGTGGAAACAGGCTGCGGTTGGCAACGCCTGTGTAATGTAACAAGTGTCAGGCGTACTTGTTAGATCGATTACTGCTGCTACAATGGCAGGTTATAAAGATTTAAGTGAGTTTCAATGGCGCATGACCGATGGGACATAGCATTGAGTTGCCGCGCGGGATAAGCCGAGCGGTCTGGGGCGCTGCAGTCATGGACTGTGCTGCTGATCACGGCGGAGGTTCGAGTCCTCCCTCGGGCATGGGTGTGTGTTTTTGTCCTTAGGATAGTTTAGGTTAAGTAGTGTGTAAGCTTAGGGACTGATGACCTTAGCAGTTAAGTCCCATAAGATTTCACACACATTTGAACAGCTACGAGGTAGCGATGAAATGGGGATTTTCCAGTATGACCATTTCACGAGTGTACCATTAATATCAGGAATAAGGTAAAAGATCAAATCTCCGACATCGTTGCGGCCGGAAAAAGATCCTGCAAGAACGTGACCAACGACGACTGAAGAGAAGCCTTTAATGTGATAGAAATGCAACCTTTCCGAAAATTGATGCGGTTTTCAACGCTGGGTCATCAACAAGTGTCATTGTGCTGAGCATTCAACGAAACATCAACGATATGGGCTTTCGAAGCCGAAGACCCACTCGTGTACCCTTGATGACTGCACAACACAAAGCTTTGGGCCTAGTCTGGGCCGGTCAACACCGATATTGGACTGTTGATGGGCGGAAACACGTTGCCTGGTCGGACGAGTCTCGTTTAAATTGTATCGAGCTGATGGACGTGTACAGGATACAGGAATGGAGACATTTTTCAAGCTGGAGAAGGCTCTGTAATGGTGTGGAGCGTGTGCAGTTGGAGTGGTATGGGAACACTGGTACTTCTAGGTACGACTCTGACAGGTGACACGTACGTAAGCATCCTGTCTGATCACCAGCATCCATTTATGTCCATTGTGCATTCCGACTGACTTGGGAAGCTGCAAGCAGGAAAGTGCGATACTCCACACGTCGAGAATTGCTACAGAGGGGCTCCAGGAACAATCTTCTGCTTTGAAACACGTCCGCTGGCCACCAAATTCCCGAGACATGAACATTATTGAGTATATCTGGGATGCCTTGCGACGTGCTATTTAGATCTCCGCTTGCTCGTATTCGTTATGGACAGGCCTGCGGGATCCATGGTGTCAATTCCCTCTAGCATTACTTCAGACATTAGTCGAGTACACACCACGTCGTGTTGCGATAGTCCTGCGTGCTCGCGGATGCCCTACACGGTATTAGGCAAGTGTACAAGTTTCTTTGGCTCTACAGTGCAGTTAACAACCCTGACTCTCTCCCTTCTCCAAAGCCTTTGCCTCTTGGAACTGTAACTTTTTCTGTCCTTTATTCGAGACAAACTGATTGTGAATAAATACGATGTTCAACCTGCGTAGAGTGTAACTAAAACTTATTGCATGGTGAGCTTGTTCCTTTTTCCACCAGTACAGTTAGCGGCCTATTAGCTACAGGCTTCACATGTTCCTCTGGAGCAGCCAACGAATCTCCTCCAAGGTGCCTGTTCGACAGACGTGACGCTAATTGGACGTGTCTGAGACGGAGCATCCCTGAAAGTTTCTCATTAAAGTTCCTCAGCAGAAAGTTCCCGTCAGTAAGGATTTCCACCGAAGTAGCGCGTTCCGTAACATGTGATTATCGTTCTCTGGTATAGTGTACAAGCAGCAGGAGCTTGTGCTGCAGCTCCATGTAATGTTTAAGAAGTAAAAAGGAAATTCTGACGTCGCTCTGGACAATGGTAGCAAGATTTTAAAAAGTGAAGATACTTTCATTGCATTTGTCGACCTCAGAAAAGGACAGTTTAAAGTGTTGCAGGATGTTCGAAATCGTCAGCTTATGTAGTGGAGACAAGGACACATTGGTCATTGGGGCAGGATGACTAGTTTGTACCGTTTCGTGAAACTACTGTTAGAACACGCCACCGACCATGGAGGTTGGTTGCAACAATCCCGCCGTATTTCCAAAAAGGCGTCAGTGCAGTTAGGTTGTTCTCTTGTTAGCGAAATATATTTTTGTATGTACTTAGAGACAACGCTCTTGTTAAACCAGTAAGAACAGCGGTTTGAGTCCATTGCTTTAGGATTATTTTAACACACTGTACGGGGATAAATGTGTAGACAATTTTTTAAGCAAATTAAAATAATTCCAGTATAGCGATGGTGTCCATTGGACGATTTAAACAGGTGTATGTCAGCTCACATAGCTACCTGCACCGCTGTCTTTTTGTGAGACTCTCATTAATAGGTCAAACATAGTTAAAGTATAGCTCACATCCAATGCAATTCTTACGTAATAGAATTGTTCCCCGGATTCATTTTAAACTGGCAATACCTGTCAGCAGTTTTTTTCCCTCTTCTAAAACACGTAGCTGTGTTCAGATAATCAACTACAGCGATAGTCACATAAATTTGAAATTATTGCTGTTGGGACACTGCAGGACATATATTTTCCAGTACTAAATCTGTGTATCTTTGAATATAGTCGTGTTTTTATTCTCCGTCGTTCTACTGTTTTTTTTTCTAGAACGGTTCGACATCATAGAAAGGAAATTGAAAGAGGCAGTGTTCCTGCAGCGCCTATGAGATTAGCAGTGATAGAAGCAAAACGGCATAAAGGATTGATTAGGCAAACGAGCAAAGTATTTACCATTCCTGGAAAAACTGTGGAGAGGCGCTGCAACAAATTGAAAGAAGTTGAAATTCTTGGACAGATCTGACTCAGCAAAAAGATTTTAGGTTAACATATTTCTTTTTTTTTAGTGTTGTACTTAATATTTTCACAGTTTTGTTACTAACACTAAATGTAATTAAAGTTATGTACTAAATTAAGTTCACTTAAAAATTTCTGAAAACTTTATTTATTCGAGGATAGTTTAAATAAATAGCGACGGCGAATTCATTTTTCTAGGTGTTCGACGTGAACAGGAAAAGATTCTTGAAGAGTACCTCACTAAAGCTTAGTGACATATACTTTGCACTTTCACCAAAAGAAATTAAGCAGTTTGCTTATACCTTTGCAATTGCGTGCCAACGTAAAATACTCCAATTATGGACCGACTGGAATGACACTATCCACTCGAACTCCTTGGATAACTAGTTCGGCACGAGGTACTAGCTTTAAGAAGCACAGCACAGCCTTGTTTTATGTCAACCCGAACAACATTTAGACAACACTGGAACACCCGTCGAGATGTCTGGAACGTAGCTGAAGCTGGAATCACTTCAATCCACAAGCCTGACAAAAATAACAGCATGAAGGGGATTATGTTAAATAGAGCGGGTACCATCTGCACAAAGAGGATTACTTAGCTTGACTCCGCTGGGCATTCCTAAAAAGGTCCTCCAGGAAGAGGAAGATGGGAATGAGGATCCCCTGTGTATTAGGTGTCAAACCATTTTCTTACAGCTATCCAAGTGATGGATGAATTCAATGCGCAAGTTGTAAGCGGTCGGCACATCCGCTGTGTGTTACAATGATATGAAAGGACTTTTTTATGAATGTTTGAACTATGAAGGTGCTATAGGGCATTCAGATGACTGATAAAAATTTTAACGCACTGCTCTGTGAACCTTTTATAACAATGATAATACGATTTATGATCGTAGTTTTTGTCATACAGCTGTAAGAATCTGTATTAAAATAAACTGTATTGAAGTCAATATATTTTCAGTTAAATACCCATTGTCATAACTATATTAATTGATAAATACATAACGGCCAACTTGCCCCGTCGTGGGGTAGGTTTGCCTAGTTGATTTAAATGTACTAAATATGAGCAGACAAACGGTGGGAAACCTTAATCACTTACTTGTAACGGTGCTAAAACAATGTAAAAATGTTTCCACATACAATGGTAAACGGAAACATTTAAAATACAAGCTGCAAAAAATCAAGGAAAACAAGTTGCGGTTTCAATTATATTTTAGTTTGCGAAGGTGTTGCGTTGTGGACTGGCTGAACGTATTCCGTTACAACGGATACTCACAAAATCAAAGACACCTTTTGCTTCAGTGTGTTGTGTAAGGTTCTTTACCTTATTTTCAGAAAGAAAAGCAGTAACGCATCTTATTTTTAATAAATTTAACTTCACCCTTACTTACATCTACATCTACATCTACATACATACTCCGCAATCCACAATACGGTGCATGGCGGAGGGTACCTCGTACCACAACTAGCATCTTCTCTCCCTGTTCCACTCTCAAACAGAACGAAGGAAAAATGACTGTTATATGCCTCTGTACGAGCCCTAATCTCTCTTATCTTATCTTTGTGGTCTTTCCGCGAAATATAAGTTGGCGGCAGTAAAATTGTACCGCAGTCAGCCTCAAATGCTGGTTCTCTAAATTTCCTCAGTAGCGTTTCACGAAAAGAATGCCTCTTTTCCTGTAGAGACTCCCATGCGAGTTCCTGAAGCATTTCCGTAACACTCGCGTGATGATCAAACCTACCAGTAAGAAATTTAGCAGCCTGCCTCTGAATTGCTTCTACGTCCTCCCTCAATCCGACCTGCTAGGGATCCCAAACGCTCGAGCAGTACTCAAGAATAGGTCGTATTAGTGTTTTATAAGCGGTCTCCTTTACAGATGAACCACATCTTCCCAAAATTCTACCAATGAACTGAAGACGACTATCCACCTTCCCCACAACTGCCATTACATGCTTGTCCCACTTCATATCGGTCTGCAATGTTATGCCCAAATATTTAATCGACATGACTGTGTCAAGGGCTACACTGCTAATGGAGTATTCAAACATTACAGGATTCTTTTTCCTATTCGTCTGCATTAATTTACATTTATCTATATTTAGAGTTAGCTGCGATTCTTTACACCAATCACAAATCCTGTCCAAGTCATCTTGTATCCTCCAACAGTCACTCAACGACGACACCTTCCCGTACACCACAGCATCATCAGCAAACTGCCGCACATTGCTATCCACCCTATCCAAAAGATCATTTATGTAGATAGAAAACAACAGCGGGCCTACCACACTTCCATGGGGCACTCCAGATGATACCCTCACCTCCGATAAACACTCACCATCGAGGAAAACATACTGGGTTCTAATACTTAAAAAGTCTTCGAGCCACTCACACACTTGGGAACCAATCCCATATGCTCGTACCTTAATTAGGAGTCTGCAGTGGGGCTCCGAGTCAAACGCTTTCCGGAAGTCAAGGAATATGGCATCGGTCTGATACCCTTCATCCATGGTTCGCAAGATATCGTGTGAAAACAGGGCGACTTGCGTTTCGCAGGAGCGATGCTTTCTAAAGCCGTGCTGATGCATGGACAGCAACCTCTCTGTCTCAAGGAAATTCATTATATTCAAACTCAGAATATGTTCGAGTATCCTGCAACAAACCGATGTTAAGGATATTGGTCTGTAATTCTGAGGATCCGTCCTTCTACCCTTCTTATATACAGCCGTCACCTGCGGCTTTTTCCAGTCGCTCGGGACTTTACGTTGGGCAAGAGATTCGCGATAAATGCAAGCTAAGTAAGGAGCCAATGCAGTAGAGTACTCTCTGTAAAACTGAACTGGAATCCGATCAGGACCTGGCGATTTATTTATTTTCAACCCATTCACCTGCTTCACAATCCCAGGAATGCCTATCACTATGTCCTCCATACGGGAATGTGTACGAGACTCAAACGGCAGTATGTTTGTACGATCCTCCTGCGTGAAAGATTTCTCAGATGCTAAATTTAAAATTTCA
The DNA here is from genome assembly GCF_021461385.2 of Schistocerca piceifrons. NCBI lineage: Eukaryota > Metazoa > Arthropoda > Insecta > Orthoptera > Acrididae > Schistocerca > Schistocerca piceifrons. The sequence goes on along the minus strand of NC_060138.1, from coordinate 182,130,386 downwards.
GCTTTCATTTTGCTGTCTTCCGTTGCCAAGCGAGACCAGTGAGTGGAGCCTTGGACCCGCTTACCGATTTTATGTAAGACCAGAATTTCCTTGGGTTTTCAGCAAGATCTTAGTTGGAAATTCTTCCAGCGTTGAGGAGGTTGAAGGAAATCCAGGCTTTATGGGGTTCTAAGTTCACTGTTTTATCTATTCATCTCACACAATGTGAAAATACTTTTATAGGCTGCTTATTGTAACAACCACCAACGGATTACAGCGCCTTCCAGGTGACAGATCTTTTCAGCGGTACAAACATATGAACAAATGACATATTGGAAACCCAGACTAAGATACTTAACTCATTCTTTGACGCCTAAAACTTGAGTTTGCTAGTCATCCAGAGTCCAAAAGTGCTATGTCCTTGGTTACACTGGCCGGATGAATGTCTCTAAAAAATGATAATTTTTATGGATATCTAAACCTGTTCTATGGGTGACAAATCTGGTGACCTTTGTGAAGTAAAGAGCTAGTTGTGGCGCCTTGGAAATATTCTCAGTTGGCGTGGCCGCACAAGCCGCTCGGCAAGCTGGGGCTCGTCAGCAACCGCGTGGTGCCGAACATTAGCCGGAGCAAGAGGGGTAGCTCCAGCGCGTGGTCCAGGCCGACCGTGTGGCTGGAAATTCCATGTTGATGCTGTGTCGAGGACTGTGCTTTGTGCCGATGAAGGAGAACTGTATGCCGGGAGTGCCAAAGATGACGGACTTTGTGAAACCATAGTGACAGACATTTCACAGTTCATGTAGAAATTAAAAATTGGCAGAGGAATCATGATACCTTAAAAAGGAACATGTGCATTACCATGACTTGCATGACGATTCTGATGGTGTAATCAGACTTTCAATATCCTTATTAGTTTAAAGTTTAATGTCTGACTGTAAATTATAAAAGGAACACTCAGCAACGGATTTCCAAAATCTAAACGGTTCATCCGATATTGTCCATCGACGTGTCTTTAGAAATCTATTAGTGTAAACCTAAATGGTATGAATTACAGGCATATAACTTAAATAGTACATGAGTTATTGGAGGTCAAAGTGGCCGATTACTATTGATCGCGTGAGGCCGTAAGTACTCCATAGTTACACGAAAGAAGGGTAGCAGGATGCTTGCAAACATATTTATTCGTCTATGTCTTTGTTTATATACGATATATACTATTCATAAAGAAGTTGGTCAAATATGTACTGTGTCTTAGAAAGCACAGAGATATTAGGCTACTGGCCTACTTTTGTTTCTATTCGTTTGATATATGTTTATTTGATTTGTTTATGTATTTAATAATGTGTATTAAAAAGTGTTTGTGGTCCAGCCGTAGGAATATTTATTTAATTACAAGTTATTTATATGTAAACCCAGTATTTTGTTTGTGTTTCATTATGTTTGTGAGTGTTCGTTGGCTTAGAGATATGGCAGGAGTTCAAATGGCTCTGAGCACTATGGGACTTAACTGCTGAGGTCATCAATCCCCTACAACTTACAACTACTTAAACCTAACTAACCTAAAGACATCACACACATGCATGCCTGAAGCAGGATTCGAACCTGCGACCGTAGCGGTCGCGCGGTTCCAGACTGTAGCGCCTAGAACCGCTCGGCCACCCCGGCCGGCTCATGGCGGGAGTGCTCAAGCCAATCACAGCGCTCGTTGCTACGGTAGGCGAATAGCGAAGTCAATGGAGAGACTGTATGGTAGTGGGGGAGGAGCATCGGGACAGGACAAGGAGTGCTGCACAGGGAGGCGCGGCGGCGGTCGCGGGAACTACGTGGAGAGTGGAGCAGTTTGTACGTGGTCGTGGGATATAGAAATATATTACAATGAAATGAACACCCTTAACTGCTTACAGGCGTTGACATACGTCAACGGGAACAGATGAAAATGTGTGCCCCGACCGGGACTCGAACCTGGGATCTCTTGCTTACATGGCAGACGCTCTATCCATCTGAGCCACCGAGGACACAGAGAATAACGTGACTGCAGGGATTTATCTCTGGCACCACTGTTTGTGCATTCGCACAGAAGAAGAACATGGTCAAGTGGGCGGTGAGCCTTAACTATATACACTCCTGGAAATGGAAAAAAGAACACATTGACACCGGTGTGTCAGACCCACCATACTTGCTCCGGACACTGCGAGAGGGCTGTACAAGCAATGATCACACGCACGGCACAGCGGACACACCAGGAACCGCGGTGTTGGTCGTCGAATGGCGCTAGCTGCGCAGCATTTGTGCACCGCCGCCGTCAGTGTCAGCCAGTTTGCCGTGGCATACGGAGCTCCATCGCAGCCTTTAACGCTGGTAGCATGCCGCGACAGCGTGGACGTGAACCGTATGTGCAGTTGACGGACTTTGAGCGAGGGCGTATAGTGGGCATGCGGGAGGCCGGGTGGACGTACCGCCGAATTGCTCAACACGTGGGGCGTGAGGTCTCCACAGTACATCGATGTTGTCGCCAGTGGTCGGCGGAAGGTGCACGTGCCCGTCGACCTGGGACCGGACCGCAGCGACGCACGGATGCACGCCAAGACCGTAGGATCCTACGCAGTGCCGTAGGGGACCGCACCGCCACTTCCCAGCAAATTAGGGACACTGTTGCTCCTGGGGTATCGGCGAGGACCATTCGCAACCGTCTCCATGAAGCTGGGCTACGGTCCCGCACACCGTTAGGCCGTCTTCCGCTCACGCCCCAACATCGTGCAGCCCGCCTCCAGTGGTGTCGCGACAGGCGTGAATGGAGGGACGAATGGAGACGTGTCGTCTTCAGCGATGAGAGTCACTTCTGCCTTGGTGCCAATGATGGTCGTATGCGTGTTTGGCGCCGTGCAGGTGAGCGCCACAATCAGGACTGCATACGACCGAGGCACACAGGGCCAACACCCGGCATCATGGTGTGGGGAGCGATCTCCTACACTGGCCGTACACCACTGGTGATCGTCGAGGGGACACTGAATAGTGCACGGTACATCCAAACCGTCATCGAACCCATCGTTCTACCATTCCTAGACCGGCAAGGGAACTTGCTGTTCCAACAGGACAATGCACGTCCGCATGTATCCCGTGCCACCCAACGTGCTCTAGAAGGTGTAAGTCAACTACCCTGGCCAGCAAGATCTCCGGATCTGTCCCCCATTGAGCATGTTTGGGACTGGATGAAGCGTCGTCTCACGCGGTCTGCACGTCCAGCACGAACGCTGGTCCAACTGAGGCGCCAGGTGGAAATGGCATGGCAAGCCGTTCCACAGGACTACATCCAGCATCTCTACGATCGTCTCCATGGGAGAATAGCAGCCTGCATTGCTGCGAAAGGTGGATATACACTGTACTAGTGCCGACATTGTGCATGCTCTGTTGCCTGTGTCCATGTGCCTGTGGTTCTGTCAGTGTGATCATGTGATGTATCTGACCCCAGGAATGTGTCAATAAAGTTTCCCCTTCCTGGGACAATGAATTTACGGTGTTCTTATTTCAATTTCCAGGAGTGTATATACTAAGATGGTATGTCCGAAAGAACAGAGACCATATTAGTACATATACAGAAATATATTCCGTAGTGGCGACTGGTGCACTTGTGAGATTTTCGTGGCTTCTGCAGTGAAGACGTAATATGCGTTTAGAAGTGAATATCTCGCGAGCTATGTTGTTGCTGGTAACTAATTACATGCAGTAGGAATCAATTGTTTCCCTGTTATTCAACTTATATTTTATTTAATTGCTGGACCATCGACAGCAGTAAGTGTTTTGTAGCAATAAACGGCATTCTCAAAGGTACTTCTGCTATCGTACTCATCATTTAATGTAATCAAAAATAATACCTGGAGCTTTTATTTAATTGCAATCTTTCATTTATAAATTTCTATGCTACATTCAAAATTCGCAATTCCGACTGATAGGAACCTTCGACCATTCGATTCATCTGTATATTCATATTGTATACGGTAGACTCAGCAGTATTTTGCTTGTAATGCGGCCACTATGAGTCCCAGCCCATAGGCAACGAAACCAGCCAAAACTTTTAATATTTCTACTCTGAACTTTGATTTTATCCATACTGGATGAGAGGTCGTGGTTGTGAATGTCAATGTTAAAAAATATATCGGCTCAACCAATTGTTTATAGAGTAAAATACTAAGATTGACTCGTTTCGGAAGTCAAGCTTCCATCATCAGAATAATAAAAAGTAAAAGAACCTGTTAAAACTCGCTAAAATGGAACATACACCAGGCACAATAAAATTGATAATAAAATTAAAACATCGTGGCTACTTCCCTTGTTGCAGCCGTGTCTTCCAAGGTGCATCTCCACATAGTCGTCAAAATGTAAAATACTCTAAATAGGTGTCACCTATGGTGTTCAACATCTAACCACATGGCTCTCTCCTCTATCGTCGTAAACCGCCCGTGCGGTAGCCAAACACGACACTGAAACGCGAGTGAGCTCACGCGCAAGTAAACAAAGAAGTCACAGAGATGTCTATACAAATAAATAACGTATAGATGTTCCAAAGACCTCATGAAATGACTTCAGAAACGCGTCAGTCTTAGTGTTTTACACTATAAACAAGTGGTTGAGCCGATTATTTTTTAACATTTCAACTCTGAGTCTGAGGGTACGTAGTTGAGGGCCACCATCAATTATTTTTGAAAGCCGGCACTTTGCTGAGACTTCACCCTCAACATCATGCATACAGTTCATGGGGACACGTGCCATGGGTGGACGATCATCGTTCTATTAAAAAATGGCATCACAATACTGTCAAATGGGAGATGACACTTTAGGATACACGAGTCCGTGACGCAAAGTTGTACCGTCAGACTACCCTCGATCGCTACCAGCCCTGAATGGCATCGTATCAGATTGCTCCCCACACCGTGACGCCAAGAGTAACACCGTTGTGTATCTTCAAAACATTGGAAGAATGGAACATACCTCCAAGTCACCGTCATAGGAGATGATAATTTTCATGCCTGTCAATTCAAAACCGCGATCCATCGCTGAAAGCAGTGCGACGCCATTTAGCAGCCGTGAATTTTTCCCGGTATGTGCAGCAGTTTGTGTTGTAGTAATAATAGGGAGCTTGCCCTCGGGACAATAATTCCTTACTCTGCCTAGTGTCAGTCTCCAACCCATGGTGTGGGACGGCTCCGAATGATACAGAGCGTCCAATTCTTGTTCGCGGATGGCAGGCGTGGATGAGAAGGTGTTACGTTGTGCTTGGTGCACAATTCGGCGACGCTCCCTTGTGATGGTCAGACGTGGTCGACCGGAATACTGACGACGAGTGTGTCCGATCTCAGGTTTTCCATGGGGTATGATATCGAGCCAGTATCACCTCCATCAGTCTACTGACTGGTCTGATGCGGCCCGCCACGAATTCCTTTCCTGTGCTAACCTCTTCATCTCAGAGTAGCACTTGCAACCTACGTCCTCAATTGTTTGCTTGACGTATTCCAATCTCTGTCTTTCTCTACAGTTTTTGCCCTCTACAGCTCCCTCTAGTACCATGGAAGTCATTCCCTCATGTCTTAGCAGATGTCCTATCATCCTGTCCCTTCTCCTTATCAGTGTTTTCCACATATTCCTTTCCTCTCCGATTCTGCGTAGAACCTCCTCATTCCTTACCTTATCAGTCCACCTAATTTTCAACATTCGTCTATAGCACCACATCTGAAATGCTTCGATTCTCTTCTGCTCCGGTTTTCCCACAGTCCATGTTTCACTACCATACAATGCAGTACTCCAGACGTACATCCTCAGAAACTTCTTCCTCAAATTAAGGCCGGTATTTGATATTAATAGACTTCTCTTGGCCAGAAATGCCTTTTTTGCCATAGCGAGTCTGCTTTTGATGTCCTCCTTGCTCCGTCCGTCATTGGTTATTTTACTGCCTAGGTAGCAGAATTCCTTAACTTCATTGACTTCGTGACCATCAATCCTGATGTTAAGTTTCTCGCTGTTCTCATTCTACTACTTCTCATTACCTTCGTCTTTCTCTGATTTACTCTCAAACAATACTGTGTACTCATTAGACTGTTCATTCCGTTCAGCAGATCATTTAATTCTTCTTCACTTTCACTCAGGATAGCAATGTCATCAGCGAATCGTATCATTGATATCCTTTCACCTTGCATTTTAATTCCACTGCTGAACCTTTCTTTTATTTCCATCATTGCTTCCTCGATGTACAGATTGAAGAGTAGGGGCGAGAGGCTCAGCCTTGTCTTACACCCTTCTTAATACGAGCACTGCGTTCTTGATCGTCCACTCTTATTATTCCCTCTTGGTTGTTGTACATATTGTATATGACCCGTCTCTCCCTATAGCTTACCCCTACTTTTTTCAGAATCTCGAACAGCTTGCACCATTTTATATTGTCGAACGCTTTTTGCAGGTCGACAAATCCTATGAAAGTGTCTTGATTTTTCTTTAGCCTTGCTTCCATTATTAGCCGTAACGTCAGAATTGCCTCTCTCGTCCCTTTACTTTTCCTAAAGCCAAACTGATCGTTACCTAGCACATTCTCAATTTTCTTTTCCATTCTTCTGTATATTATTCTTGTAAGCAGCTTCGATGCATGAGCTGTTAAGCTGATTGTGCGATAATTCTCGCACTTGTCAGCTCTTGCCGTCTTCGGAATTGTGTGGATGATGCTTTTCCGAAAGTCAGATGGTACATCGCCAGACTCATATTCTACACACCAACGTGAATAGTCGTTTTGTTGCCACTTCCCCCAATGATTTTAGAAATATCACCTCCGCATGCCCTCTAATTTGGAGACTACAAGATTGGAGCACCGGTCAAATAGATCCGCAGTATAGCACCCCTTTCAAACTCATGTAATAAAATGGTACACCTGCAGCCTTACTTACGATGTTACTTACTATATGGCTACCCGTTTCGGTGCTTCAGTACACCACGTTCAGGCCTTAACTGACGCCGAGGGGGTTAACTTAAATCGTACAAGCGATTTTTCATTGGCCATGATCTATGAACTGGGTTTCACAGACTACCCAAACAACGATGTTGTGTCTCCAACCATCAACTACCAACTGAGTGGACCACACCCTCAGCGTTAGTTAAGGCCTGAAGATGGCCAAAGTCCCTCAGACCTCCAAGGAAGGACATACAGAAACATTGCAAACTACGTCAGGTGCTGATAAAGCTGTCTGTGACAAGTACGCGGCATCACCACGTTGTTCAGTGATCACTCATCTGGCGCTGTTCGCGCCCCGTATACAGACCACCAGGCCTGGTAACATCGGTAAACACGAACAACACAAATGCACTATGGTGGTCGTTCTACGCGTGATAGAGAATTGTAGTTATAATCATTTATATACCCACCGATGGTTTGTACGTGTAGGAAGTTACTTGACATCCATGTCTTTCGAGAGCTTCATGGAGAGTAATATCGCCGCCACTCTTTGAGTCTCTCTAGATGTGGCATCACTGGAATTTGCAGATATCAGAGGCTGGCCAGTGGCAGGCAGCGGACTGGGGAGGGGAGGAGCGAGGGGAGAGGAGTGCACGTGGTCCATCTATGCGGTAGTCAACATTGCACATTCCGTAGAGAGCCAACGTTCCGTATTAGCAACTGAAAATGTCTGGAATTTGATCAGCGGATGATGCTTTGTATGAGCTGAAGAATCTGCCAGGAAGCCTGCCTTATGGACACATTCATTACCGGTTCTGTGAGGGTAGAGATAGTTTTCGTTGAGCAGAGTAACTTGCTTAGTAATTAATTTTATGCCTGCAGCGTTTAGAAGCCCAGTGAACAGTTTGCGTTACTACTTGTTATACCGGAGCCAAGGTAGCCCTTGAGGCCCGGCAACCCATATAAAACCACAGAAGACGAGGTTGTCTATGCCCAAGGCGTACCCAAAAGTACCATGGTAAACACCGGCTATTTACATACAAGATAATGGAAACAGACATTCCAAGCACTACTTCCTGCAGGGGGAGCTGTAGCCACGGCCTGCAGGAAGCATCACTACGCCGAAATTTGATTGGCTGGAGACAGCTATTCAGAGGCTAGAACCAGGTCCGAAGTTCAATTCACGCCGGATGCCGATCTCGTGTACTGCAACCGTCGAATATTGCGTCTTCGTCTCGGAATTGGACTGTTACTAGTGTGTGAGTGTGTTACCACGAACCGTTGTAGAAAACAAGAAGTAAACTTTTGTTTGCCTAAATTAGGAGACTTTTTTTCGTTATTGTTACCTTTCGTTTGTAGGATCAGTCATGACCCTTGTGAACTTACATGAATAAAAGTTGCGTTCTGGAAAATTGCGAATTGTCAGTCACAACAAAAGTCTGATTACATATTTATGAAATTACCCTAAGCCCTAAGCAGTTGTCTATTAAATTCAGTTCTCTGACTCTCGGTCTCTGTTCTATGTATTGTCGAGAGTAATTTGCAGTTCAGTATCAAAATGCGTAAGGGGATGGTCTAAGGAGCTAGGTAAACCTCACAATTTATAGCTGGCATAAAATTTAGACGAAAAAAAGTTCGGAACATTACAAAGCAGGGCCGAGGTTCGCCGATGCGATACTATTTATAGTCGGATATAAGGCCTGCAACACCTGTTAAGTGGACGACAAGCTGGTTAGCACAGTGTGGCTTAAGGATAAACAAACCAACGACGAAGGGAGACGTAGTGGAAACGAGATCGACTTTTCTAACAACACAATAGGGAATGGCAATAGTGGACAAAGTAAAACAACTCTATCTAAAAGTAAGATTACAAAGAATGACCGAAACAATGCAGATAGCAGAAATTGTTCGACACAGCCGGAAAAAGCATTCTTCAATGAAACAACTCTCATGGTATCAAGTATTGATATAGAAGTGAGGCAGTGTATGTCTGGTGCCTGGAACTTTATGAAAGCGAAAAGTGAACAGTTAGGAAACAGAAGAAGAAACACAGAACGTGTTTGAAGTTTGATGCCACCGAAGAATGTTAAGATTTAGTTGAAACTGAGGTATAGCGCTATAGTAAGGGGAATCGCGCACCATAGGCAATACGGTGAAGAAGAAATTTTATGCATTTCAAATGATGCGCAACCGAAGCACGTTATGAATTAAGTGGATAGACAAAACACTAAATGGTTATGTATTAAAAGCAGTAGGACGGAATGTATTAAAAGCAGAAGGACGGAAAGGTGAATGTAACATATGCTGCGGTATGAAGGCTCCAGATGGCACGTTACACGGAAAAATTAGCAAATGCAGACTAATACTAGAACATGCTAAATAATAATTACATGGAAAAGAAAAGGTTAATGCGAGATAAGAAAAGATGGACAGCATCAAAGCTGAAACTTCCTGGCAGACTAAAACTGTGTGCCGGACCGAGACTCGAGCTCGGGACTTTTGCCTTTCACGGGCAAGTGCTCTACCAACTAAGCTACCCAAGCACGACTCACGCCTCGTCCTCACAGCTTTACTTCTGCCAGTACCTCGCCTCCTACCTTCCACCTCATTCTGGAAGCATCAAAGCTGTTGAATAACAGCTGATTATAAGACAAAGATTAGAAAGAAGACACTCACGAGAAAATAAGAGATTTATGCCGAGTGTCCCTGTTTACCAAATATCTTTTTTGTTCCAGTATAAATCATCACAAAAAATCGCTTCTATAGACATAACTGCCATTGCAGTTGCATGTACAGAGAGTAAGTTTTTCAAATCATAATCGATCGTATACGAACATTGGCTAACCAGAGACGTCGGATTAATTTCAGAAACATACTTTCTTACCAGTATATCGTTCGAATGCAGCACGGGCGGCTCTCTTCCGTACTTCGTTTTGGTTCTAGAGATGAGTTTATGCACATATAAGATATTGTTTAACGGTTCAGAGGCACTCCATTTAGCTCACTAAATGAACCTAAACTGTGACAAAAAGAAGCACAGTCACTCAGGACGCACTGAATTTCTTCCATTGTTAGTTTCCGCATTTCTTCTCCTTTAAAAGAGTCTCGTCACCAGAAATATTGCAGAACTGACGATAAATTTATTTAGCAAGCAAAGAGGGCAACCTCTGGCTAGTATAAGTATTTATAAATTGTAATAAAACGTAATTACTTCTTTCTGAATAAAATTTTCGCCATTTGACTTTGTTCCTATATTCACAATATCGCGACATCATAAAGATAACTATATAGCTGACATGATGATAGTGTAAAATAGATGAATATTAAAATATGCAGTCAAATGGCGAAAATTTCATTCTGAAGTCTGCATGACTGTGCTTCGCAAAAGGAAAGAAAATATTACTTCTGCTGACATGATTACTTTTTTCTCATGAGAGAAAGTCGTTTGAGATGGTCGTTCCTCAGAATTTTCAGTCAAGCTCTCTAGACGTGATTACGCGAGAGCGATGCCTGTTGGTACTCGTTCGTTACACAATAAATATTTATTTACAAATTTCAGCTTGCACTGATTTACATGTTGTATCAAACATAAATGAGTTCTACTTTTGAAGAAAAAGGAACAAAGGAAAGATTTTGGAGGACTGACATACCGACAAGTGAGTACCTACCCAATTAACCAATGAAGTAAGTATGATATCAGGATCATAAAAAGAAAACTGCTAAACAACTATCGCACTGCAAAAAACAGATTAGCGAGATGGTACAGTTTTTAATGCTCTTGTATTTGTATTCGACTAACGATCTAGTTTAAAGTTTATGAAGTCTTAAAATACTCCAGGGGAATTATAGTGACAGCATAAACTGAACCACAGCAAATCACTTTGCCTTATTCCTGAACAACTGAGTTACTACTCCATCTCTAATGATCTTAAAGGTTGACTGAACGCTAAATTGTTATATTATTCGGAAGTATCAGCTATTCTATGCCAAAGTCGCTTGTAATCTTTTTAGTGATTACCGGTTTCGACAGATGTGTGCTGTCATCGGTGGAGCATGTACACGTTAACATAAACACGGGCTCTTTGCGGACTTCCAAATCACATCGTGATGTTGCTTCGTTTTGCTGTTAAAAGGAACATCAGCATGTCGAACATAAAATACCACAGACATAAAACAAACATCATGTTCTAATGATGTCCTAGAGCATCTTTCGTCATTGTGATGTTAAGTGAACGCGTGTGCCAGCACATCGCCACATCGTGATCTTTGTTTTATATTTGTGATGTTTTACGTTTGACATGCTAATGTTCCTCGCTACCTTTTACTGTAAAACGAAGCAACATCCTGATTTGACTTGCAAGTTTGTAAAAATCATGGACTTTTGCTATTGTATTGCAAGATCAGATGATGGCAACACAGATCTATCGAAACTGGTAATCAATAAAAATATTTAAAAACGATCTTGGCGCTGACTACTCGATATTTCAGAAAAATACAACAATTCAGATCGCCCTCGGCAGCTGACGCAATGTAAAACACATTTGTACCTTATTTTTTACATAGCTCCGAATGTATATGTTCACTATGCTACAAATATAGCACCATTCTTATCCACCATCTATGAGAGATCATTGGAACAGCGGAAAGTTCTACGGGACTGGAAGAAGGCTCAGGTCAAAGCAATCTATAAAAACGGTAGAAAATCGGATACACATAATTACCGGCCAATTTCACTGACATCAATTTGTTGTAGAATCATGGAACATATTTTGTGTTCAGACAAAATGGCCTTTCTAGACTCTGAGAAGCTCATCTGTAGAAACCAGAACGGTTTCAGGAAACAGCGGTCATACGAGACATAGATGGCCCTCTTTGTGCATGATATACAACAGGCTCTAGATACAGGCTCCCTGGTTGATGCCATATTCTCGACTTTCGAAAGGCGTTCGACTCAGTTACGCACTCGCTTGCTCCAAAACGTGGGCACTTACTGTCTGTCCGATGACCTATGGGGTTGGATAGAAAGTTTTGTAACAGACAGAGAGCAGCATGTCGTCCTGAATCGGGTGAATTCAACAGAAACAAGCGTAACTTCAGGTGTGTCCCAGGGCAGCGTAATAGGTCCACTGCTTTTTACGATTGACATAAACGATCTGATTGATGGTATTGACAACGGCATTAGACTGTTTGCCGATGGTGCTGTAGTCTACAGGAAAGTAGTATCACACGAAAGTTGTGAACAAATCAATGAGGATTTGCAGAAAATAAATGCATCATGTAATGACTGGCAGTTATCTCTCAATATTAGTCAGTGTAACCTAATGCTGAGAGGATTAGCTTAGGAAATGAGACACTTAAAGTAGTAAAGGAGTTTTGCTATTTGGGCAGCAAAATAACTGATAATGGTCGAAGTAGAGAGGATATAAAATGTAGACTGGCAACGGCAAGGAAAGCGTTTCTGAAGAAGAGAAATTTGTTAACATTGAGAATAGATTTAAGTGTCAGGAAGTCGTTCCTGAGAGTATTTGTATGGAGTGTAGCCCTGTATGGAAGTGAAACGTGGACGATAAATAGTTTGGACAAGAAGAGAACAGAAGCTTTCGAAATGTGGTGCTACAGAAGAATACCGAAGGTTGGATGGGTAGATCACATAACTAATGAGGAGGTATTGAATAGAATTCGGGAGGAGTTTGTGGCACAACTTGACTAGAAGAAGGGATCGGTTGGTAGGACATGTTCTGAGGAATCAAGGGATCACCAATTTAGTATTGGAGGGCAGCGTGGAGGGTAAAAATCGTAGAGGGAGACCTAGAGATGAATACACTAAGCAGATTCGGAAGGATGTGGGTTGAAGTAGGTACTGGGAGATGAAGAAGCTTGCACAGGATAGAGTAGCATGGAGAGCTGGATCAAACAAGTCTCCGGACTGAAGATCACAACAACAAAAATCTACTGCGTATAACAAGGCGAAAATCCCCATTAATGTACGAGTACGAAATGAATGCCCAGTCTTTGGAAGCGGTATCATCCGTCATGTATTTGGGTGTGACTATTCAAAATGATCTCAAATGGAATGATCACATTACATAAGTAACGGGCAAGGCGAACTCTAGATTGCGGTTTATTGGTAGAATCCTGAAGCGATGCAGTCCTTCAGCAAAGGAAATTGCTTACAATAGTTCGTCCAGTCTTAGAATATTGTTCTTCTGTATGGGACCCTTATCAGTTGGGTCTGATTCAAGAGATTGAGAAGGTCTAAAGAAGAGCTGCAAGATTCGTCACTGGTACATTTAGCCATCGCGAGAGCGTTACAAAGCTTATAGAAAGTTTGAATTGGGACACACTTGCAGATAGACGACGTGCTAAACGGGGCTGCTTACTAAATTCCGAAATCCGATCTTCACCGTGGATGTTGAGCACATATTATTTATACCAACTTTCAAATCGCGCAATGATCCCCATTCAAAGGTAAGGGAAGTTAGAGCTCGTACTTGGGCGCTCAGACAGTCGTTTTTCCCTTGTGCGATCCGTGAGTGGAACAGAGGGGAGAAAGTAATACTTTGGCGCGAATTGTGCCCTCCGTCACACACCGCTTGGTGGCTAGCGGAGTATATATGTTGATGTAGATGTAGATGTAACTACTAGAATAATAGTAGAGTGTGATGTGTACAGGTTATTCCATTTCGTCTCCGAAATGTTTGGGTATCTATGCCCAAAGAAGAGGGGTAGCTTCATTGGACGCGCTTTGTACCCCCACTTGAGGCCTTTTAGTGTCGATTCTGAGAAGCGGTGAGTGTCAAATGTTTTCCTCGGCCACCTATAAGGAAAGTGCGTGACTTCAACGTTTGGCGTAGTAGCTGTAGAGGCTGTGATGACCTACTCATTGCGTGACACATTCACGGTGGCGCTAGGCAGAGCTATGGTGAAATTCGGTACCAGTGTGACATCACAACCCACCTTACACGTCACATAAACTTCTGAGCTCTGGTCTTTTTCTCGCATGGTGTCGACACCTCGATGTTTGAGGCATTGTCTAGACCGAGGGTGATGTCGCAGAGCGCCGTGCTTTCGCCCCATTACAGAAGAATTCTGTAGGTACTTTTGAGCCAAATATCAAGCTCCTGCGTCGCAATGACAACTACCGGATTTCAAAAAAGTGATGCCTTGAATGTGTCCGCAGTGTAAATTCACCGCCAAGAACGAGGAAGATCTAGACTTCATCGGGCAAGATGATACTGCTTTTTTGGGACTGCCATGATTAGTGATAGCAGATTATGCTGAGACGGGGAAATCGTCACAGGAGTATTCTACCGAAATCTCCTGACGATGTTACAGAGTAGCTGTCAAGACGATGTGCCACGGGAAGCTGTGTAAGGTGGCGTTTATGATCCACAGTCATGCCGCACCTCATTCTAAACTAGACACAGTCACGGACGCTGCTTTGGCAATCAAATTTTGCATCATACCATGTATTAGCTTGACACTATTCCCAGTAACTTCATCGTGAAAAACCTTTGCGTGGCAGGCACTTCCAGAACGACGAGATGATACTGGAAGTGGAATGTTTCCTAAACTGGGAAAATGTCGACTTCAAATCATGATCACTGACAGGTCATTATCATTGAGAGCAATGAGTCATGTGGTTACCCCTGATCAGTCGGTGTTGGAGACGATCTATAAATTTGTACTTCTTATGACAATATTTATTAATTAACCAAGATCGCTATGTTGTCACATTAATGGATTACTAGATTCGGCAGTATAAATTTCTGTCTTCATATCTACAAGAAAATATGCCGAATGTACAAGCTTAAAGCAATGTAAACACATTGGAGCATACAGAAAAACTCGCTGACAAAACAATTACGTACCCATAAAACTGGGCACTGGTAGTTACATCACACAATGATTTAAACCACTCTGTTACATGAAGAACATACACTGATGTTATAACAATCATGGGCTACCTCCTAATATCTTATCAGACTTTTGCCCGATGTGATGCAGCATCTCCACGTGGCGTGGACTCAACAAGTTGTTGGAACTCTCTGCAGAAATACTGAGACATGCTGCCTATACAATCGTCCGTAACAGCGAAAGTGTTGCCGGCGCAGGGTGTTGTGCAAGAACTGAACTCTCGATTATGTCCCATAAATGCGACCTGGGCGGCCAAAACATTCGCTTGAATTGTCCAGAATGTTCTTTCAATCGCGAATAATTTTGGCCTGGAGACTTGGCGCATTGTCATGCATAAAAATTCCATCGTTGTTTGGGAACGTGAAATTCGTGGGTGGCTGAAAACGATGTCCAAGTAGCCGAACATAACCATTTCCAGCCAACGATAAGTTCAATTGGACCAGAGGATGCAGTCATTCCATATAAACACAGCCCATGCCATTATGAAGCCACGAGCAGGTTGCGCTGAACCTCGTTGACAACTTGACTCCATGGCTTTGCAGGCATTGTACCGTACTCGAACTCTGCCATCAGCTCTTAACAACTGAATTTGGGATTCATCTGACGAGGCCACGTTTTCCACTCGCCTTGGGTCCACCCGATAAGTATCTGAAAGTCATGTGTACAAACTCTGCAGTCTTTTTGGTAAGTGTTGTCATTTTCATGGTTGGAATTATTAGCGATATTATAGTTGCTATCATAACGACTTGTGCTTGTCAGTGTTAAAATGTTGTTGAAGAAAATAAAATTAACAAATTTTTGTAAAAATTGTGTGAATAGTACGTTATCAATCCCAGATAGAAGCTCCCCACCATTTCACCTATCATTCTGTTGAATACTGTTGTTCTTCAAGAACAAGTGAATAAATGTGTGGCTATACTGTGCGCAGCGGTAGGATAGCTAACACAGGAATATGTTTGTGTGGCCATCATCCGCGGCAAGCACAGACATATATTTCGTTTTGTAAATAAAACATGCCTATTTACAAAACAAATAGTTAACACACATTCGGGAGCCAGAGGGTAGATTTATACTCAGCCACCAAGATTCAGTTTTTCGTAGTTTCCCTTTTGGACTTAAAATGAGCTTGCGCTCCACCTGCAATAAACCTCGTGGTCAATAGGAGTCCTACTCTTCCTGTTTTTTCTAGAAAAGAACGTATTAGGAATTTTAGCTCTAAAGAGCTGCGTAGTGCATATCTTTTCTGTTGTAGCGTCTGCGACAGGAGTTGGATGAGAATCTGTGTGACGCTTTCGCGCATACTAAACGAATCTGTGACGAAACGCATTGTTCTTCTTTCGATATTTTACATTTCTTCTATCAAATATACCTTGGAGGAGCTCTATACTATGGACCAATACTGAAGCATTGGTGAACAGAGTGTTTTCTGGGCCGTGTCCTATGTGGTTGGACTACTTTTGGTAAGGGTTCTTCCAACGAATCTGTCTGCCATTTGCCTTTCCTACAATTAGTTTTATGTGTTTGCTCTGTACTCACACCCCCAGATTTTTAATGACTATTACTGTTTATGGTTATTTTTTGGCAACCACATAACCTAATAGTAACTGGTCTCTCCTCCTATTTATGCGCTCTATGTTACATACGTTTACGTTGGGCATCAAATGCTTATCTCCGACCCAAGCGTCGATTGCATTAAGGTATTTCTACACTTGGGTAGAGATTCGACCATTGGGACGTCTGCGACTAGCTTACGATGCTGCCCACTGTGTCACATAAACTATTTTTAAATTTGTAATTTCTCTTGTTTGATAATAGCATGCACCATTTCATTTGCAGGCTATTCTTCACTCAGACCACAAAACTGGTCTTGTATTCCATACAGCTGTATAATATCAGGCGACATCTCCGAATGGGGTTGAACGCTGTTCAAAAGTCGAGGAAGTACTTATCAAGCTGGGCTTCTATATCTGTCGTCTTCCGGGTTTCGTGTATGCACCGAGAAGGTTCAGCACACATGATTGTCGTTTGCGAAACAATGAACGATATCTCTCCAAGCGTTGCCATTTACGCACTTGAAAGTTTTCGAAGAAGAGCAGCCGTTAGTTCTGATAACCGCTCGCAAGTTTCCTGCAGAACTAACGTCATGGTACAAATGTAATTCTGCATTTAAAGCATAGTTCTATACGATATTATACTGATGAAAGCGACCCGCAGTAACAGTCGAAACTACTACAAAGCCGCACATGAAGCAGATTTTCCGATTGTAGTAGGTCTGAATTAGGAATGAACCTCCCCTGAAAGTTACCAACAGAGGTTGGTGGAGAAGAAGTAGCAACATGTTTGAAGCTTTAATTTTTTTCCATACTGTATAGTCCCAGGCACCTTATGAAAAGACTGTGTGGAATAATTCAGCCAGTTACATCAAAAGAGCAGATGAATTAACAGGCAAAACAGACATTAAATAGTCTTTCATTTCAACCATGTCGCTATTACCACTACTGGAAAATGCCTGTTGCGTTATTTTATTTAGTAGGACGTTAAACGTGACGCACAGCATAAAATACAGTTCGCCACAAATAGTGATTCGCCACAAATAGTGACGACACATGCACTTTCTGATCGACGGTATCCAGGCACCCCTATGTAATGCGAATTTGATCACTAGATGCCACTAGTGCCGTGGCCGCCTCTATAGAAGGAGCCAGAAAAGTACTGCGTTGTCAGATGAGAAGCAGTGACAGCAGAATAGGCTCTTCAGGAGAGCTCAGTGACATCGATCCTGGAGTAGTCATTGTATGTCACCTAAGAAACATATCCACCAGGAACACTTCAACCCTTCTAGAGCTCCCTAAGTCAACTGTTGGTGATTTGATTATAAAGTGGAAAGGGAAAGGAAGAATCACACGGATATGAATCCTCTACACGTCCTGCAAGCTCGATTCTCCCCACACGTTTGTCTCTCCCATCCTCTCCCACCCCATACCGCTGCCACGCCTATACTCTTGTGTCACAACTGTTCTCCATCTTCACACTCTCCTCACCCTTGCCCAAGGTGGCTTCCGCCAACTCCTCCTTCCTGAAGATGTCCTTGTTCCATCCACATACCCCTCCTATCAGCTCTAATCCTCCCCCTTTTCTTCCAGGGCTCTCTCTCTCCTTCCTCACCTTCCCATCTCCCTCCCCCCTCCTCTCTCCCTGTTCTGCCACTTCCTCCCCCCCCATCCCTGGGCTTCCACACCCAACCCTGCCCTCTCCCTTCCCCTCCCTTTCTCCCATTAGCTTCTTCTCCCCCCTCCTCCCCACCTGACCGTCTCCTGCACCCAGTGGCAGCCCCCGCCCCCCATCTCCTCAGCGTGTTCAGTGCACCGAAGCTCATCACCAGTGTGCTACAGTGTTCTCTTCGTCTAAGTTACGTCAGTGTTCTTCTTCAGTGTGCTCCTTCGTTTGCATGTGAAACTGTTTGACTACGTTTGTGTGCACTCCTGAACTTACTTGTATAACCAGTGCCTTCCATGACTGCCTTCATGCTATTTCTTATTATCTCCTGTTTATCTGTTTATTGTCCGTTTTTTCTGTGGCCGAAGACTGGCGTAGATAGGCTGCTGCCTAAGGTATTAAAATAACTATAACGAAAAAAAAGAAGAATATCAGCTGAGCCGAGACCTGGAAGACCTCTTATACTGATGGAAATGGACCGCCGATCAGTGCAGAGGATGACTAAACAAATTGCTTGGAATCAGCTACTAGCTACCAGCAGTCCCGCTAGAATAGTGACTGTGAACACGAAGAATGGGCTGCAGTGACCAGCAGCACCTCATGAGGTGCACATTTCTGTAGTCAATGTACAGTGACGCATGTGGTGGTGTAAACAGTGACGCCACTGGACAGTGCATGACTAAAAGCGAGTGATTTGGAGTGGTAATGACGCCGCACCCTGTGACAATCCGATTGCAGGGTTTGAGTTTGATGAACAGCTGGATAACGTACATGTTACCATGTGTAGTGCCGACAGTGGAGTACGGAGGTGTGGTGTTACAGTACGGGGTGCCGGCTGGTGTAGCCGTGCGGTTCTAGGCGCTTCAGCCTGGAACCGCATGACTGCTACGGCCGCAGGTTCGAATCCTGCCTCGGGCATGGATGTGTGTGATATCCTTAGGTTAGTTAAGTTTAATTAGTTCTAAGTTCTAGGCGACTGATGACCTCAGAAGTTAAGTCGCATAGTGCTCAGAGCCATTTGAACCATTTTGAACAGTATGGGGTGTTTTTCGTGTTTAGGGTGTGATACTCTTCCTGCGCTTAAGAAAACGCCAACTGCGAAAGGATATGAGTACAGTTTACAGTTTTTGGTACTACGTACAGTAAAGGAACAGTTCGTAGACGATGACAATATCAGGAAATCAATGCACCCTGTCACAGACCAGCGTTTCTGAAGCAATGGTTTGTGCACAATACCGTTGCTCAAATGGACTGGCCTGCCCAGATTCCCGACCTGAACCTTCGGTATCAATTAAATTCGATTTCGCTCCAGATCCTAGAGGTTAACATCACAACCTTCTCTGTTCCCCATTACTGAGGATGTGTGGACTGTCATTTCTCCACAGACAGATCATTGAAAGTGTCCACAGCAGAGCTCACGGCATCATAAAGGCGAAGTGTGGACACACCCTATAGCAACGTTCACTGGTAAGTGTCCGGATACTTTTGGTCACATAGTGTGTGATAACCCACTGTAAATAGAGAGGAACACTGCTAACAGCTGCGACCGCTGGTACCAAACTATACTGTGCAACACCAAACCTTTGTGCTAGTCCACAACATGTCCTCTAGAGACTTTGCACAGGGAATAGTTGGCACGTGCCCAACAAAACTGTCGAGTAAGCGCCCACGTGACTGGAGTGATTTATCAATTTTCTGAATTTTTTTTACGTAAAATGTAGCTCAGTCAACTACTTTCGGTAACGGACTCTGAAGAATTGGGTATAAATGCCGTTTCGCCAGCTCAGACTTATTTTCCACAGTTTTGCAACAGCACCATTTGGCGAACCGCAGACAATTCATTTCTTCATTTAGTTACTGATATTGTTGGAGTTATCTGCAGAAAACTGCTTAAAACATGACTTCCACCTTTTTTCTATTTATTGCCTTTGCGTTTTAAAATCGGTTTCTGAAAAACTTGAGGAAGTCCGTGTGGAAACAGTGAACCGTAAAGGTACGAGACTAGCTATCAACACAGGAAACACAATCACTCCGTTCTTTAATGCCGTTGTGGTCACACATGTTACTATTGGATAACAGCTTTTATTTTCTACTGCTGTAATTTTTCCTTCTTGTATACTCGACTGTCGCAATATTATCTCAGACGACAATGAAAGAGAATTACGTGAACTCTCTTTCCACTCTACGATTATCTGATGTCGCAGTTATAATGTTGGCAATTGCAGCAGTTTACAAAAGCGTTCGACAATGTTCGTTTTCTATCGCTAATTAGTCTGTTAGGTGCCAATGAATGACGTTTTGATGAGGATAGTTCCTCAACGATTAGCCACAAGCGATCACATGAGTTCCGACGAAATCTCGCAGACATTTAGCATGCTTAATCAGTGGGAACACCGAGTATGTCAGCGAAAGAATATGTCTTTCTGTCAATGAGAACACTCTGCTGAAAATATGTTGACTGTGACGGATGAAGAAGGCGTTTGGCCACACCAATCCTATATAACTGCTTTTAACGTGTTACAGATTCTGTAAGCATTCTTCAAAGTTCTTGATGTTGCGTTTCACAGATATCGGGTGCCACACACAACAGCAGCAGACATAGGTGCTCTTGTGCTGAAACAGACTGTTCGCCTCGTTCGTGCAGCGTAGGGCTTCTCATCAAACGTGTCCGACGAGCAGACGGTGTGCGCAAGTCTGCGGGCAGCGAGCACTGTACCTGTAGAATGGAGACTTGTGTAAAGCAGGAAATCGATCCTGAGGAAAGTACCTGGAGAAAGATATAATGACTATGTCCTCTGCCGCACTGCACATACTTCAAGGTGCACATCAACGTGATTTGGGTCCTCGATGAGTTTTCATTTTCTCATCCAGCTACGACACGAATCCAGATTTGTTTCCCAATACAACTGGCGCTCCATCTGTAGACACATAAGCTAATAAATTCCCTGGCAAACATAAATTTTCTTCACTTTCGCCGAGCGGTCTCAAGCGCTACAGCCATGGACCGTGGAGCTGGTCCCGGCGGAGGTCCGAGTCCTTCCTTGGGCATGGATGTGTGTCTTTGTCCTTCGGATAGTTTAGGTTAAGTAGTGTGTAAGCTTAGGGACTGCTGACCCATAAGATTTCACTCACATTTGAACATTCTGAACATCCCACACTAGTGGGAATGTCACAGCCATCTCCCGACTGCGATACCTAAACGTTCATAGAACGCTAAGGAATGTGCAACAAAAGATTTACAAAGATATTGCAAGGTGGCTCTGAACGTCGTCTGTCATAACATGTCAGGGGGGGGGGGGGGGGGAATGATTGTCATGCTTGATAAAGGCACCACTTGAATATTCTACAAAGGTGGACATAAATGGTCAGCTGCAGCTACTGTTATTAAGGCACCATCCGTGAGAGAGCACAAAGACCTTACTGAAAGGAGTTCATTTTTGTAGCCCATCCGAACGGCGGAATCACTTCATTTTTCTTTATATTCTCCCTACAGAGAGCTTCCTTTTAAATTTAATAGCGTCTGTACTGTGAGGAGCTCAGATAGTTCACATTTTCCGTTTCTGACCTGGAAAGACATGTAATGCCTTTGTAAATTGAACTATACACTGAACATTTTGCTAACTCATCTGTGTGTGAAATGTTAAGGTTACTCGCATTCCGGACTGAAGTGCGAAAACATTTTCGTGTTCGACAATGCTATCTCGCCATTGTTGCTATTAAATGGCTGTGCTATCAACAATGACATTTCCGATAGTATTGTTCATACCATTAAAAATACAGGAAACCGATGTATCTACATTTAAAATACCATCATTATACGTCCTCGACCGAAATTATAGCCGGCCGCGGTCACCGCGAGGTTGTAGACGCTTCAGTCCGGAACCGCGTGACTGCTACGGTCGCAGGTTCGAATCCTGCCTCGGGCATGGATGTGTGTGATGTGCTTAGGTTAGTTAGGTTTAAGTAGTTCTAAGTTCTAGGGGACTGATGGCCTAAGATGTTAAGTCCCATAGTGCTCAGAGCCATTCGAACCATTTTTGAACTGAAATTATAGTGCCGATTTTAGAGATGTATATTTAAGTATTAATTTATTATTAAATATTGTACACTACTGGCCATTAAAATTGCTGCACCACGAAGATGACGTGCTACAGACGCGATATTTAACAGATAGGTAAAAGATGCTGTGATATGCAAATGATTAGCTTTTCAGAGCATTCACACAAGGTTGGCGCCGGTGGCGATACCTGCAACGTGCTGACATGAGGAAAGTTTCCAAACGATTTCTCATACACAAACAGCAGTTGACCGGCGTTGCCTGGTGAAACGTTGTTGTGATGCCTCGTGTAAGGAAGACAAATGCGTACCATCACGCTTCCGACTTCGATAAATGTCGGATTGTAGCCTATCGCGATTGCGGTTCATCGTATCGCGACGTTGCTGCTCGTGTTGGTCGAGATCCAATGACTGTTAGCAGAATATGGAATCGGTGGGTAATACGGAACGTGCTGGATCCCAACGGCCTCGTATCATTAGCAGTCTAGATGACACGCATCTTATCCGCCTGGCTGTAAAGGAACGTGCAGCCACGTCTCGATCCCTGAGTCAACAAATGGGGACGAAAAAATGGCTCTGAGCACTGTGGGACTTAAAATCTATGGTCATCAGTCCCCTAGAACTTAGAACTACTTAAACATAAATAACCTAAGGACATCACACAACACCAAGTCGTCACGAGGCAGAGAAAATCCCTGACCCCGCCGAGAATAGAACCCGGGAACCCGGGCGCGGGAAGCGAGAACGATACCGTACGACCACGAGCTGCGGACCAGACGGTGACGTTTGCAAGACAACAACCATCTGCACGAACAGTTCGACGACATTTGCAACAGGATGGACTATCAGCTCGGAGACCATGCCTGCGGTTACCCTTGACGCTGCATCACAGGCAGGAGCGCGTGGGATGGTGTACTCAACGACGAACCTGGGTGCACGAATGGCAGAACGTCATTTTTTCGGATGAATCCAGGTTCTGTTTACAGCATCATGATGGTGGCATCCGTGTTTGGCGACATCGCGGTGAACGCACATTGGAAGCGTGTATTCGTCATCGCCATACTGGCGTATCACCCGGCGTGATGGTAGCGGTGTCATTGGTTACACGTCTCGATCATCTCTTGTTCGCATTGACGGCACTTTGAATAGTGGACGTTACATTTCAGATGTATTACGACCTGTGGCTCTACTCTTCATTCGATCCCTGCGAAACCCTACATTTCAGCAGGATAATGCACGACCGCATTTTGCAGGTCCTGTACGGGCCTTTCTGGATACAGAAAGTGTTAGACTGCTGCCCTGGACAGTGCATTCTCCAGATCTCTCACCAATTGAAAATGTCTGGTCAATGGTGGCCGAGCAACTGTCTCATCACAATACGCCAGTCACTACTCTTGATGAACTGTGGTATCGTATTGAAGCTGCATGGGCAGCTGAACCTGTACACGCCATCCAAGCTCTGAGTGACTCAATGCCCAGGCGTATCAAGGCCGTTATTACAGCCAGAGGTGGTTGTTCTGGATACTGATTCCTCAGGATCTATGACCCAAATGGCGTGAAAATGTAATCACATGTCAATTATAGTATAATGTATTTTTCCAATGAATACCCGTTTATCATCTGCATTTCTTCTTGGTGTAGCAATTTTAATGGCCAGTAGTGTATATATATCAATCTAGCAGCCTGCTTATCTCCCTTAGAGCAAGAACTGAAAGGAAAATAATGGACTTTCACGCTTGTTGATAACCAATTTCCTAATAATAGTAACTGTGTGTAAGCGGCATAGTAGAAGGTCGCACATGGGTCCGTCGCTCGGCTTCGTCACTTATAGGATTTGTCCGGAGCAGATCATACCGACTTCCCCATGTTTTTTTCTTTTTTGGTTTCTGCAAATGTCTGTGAACAGTAATTCGTCATCATAAGAATAAACCTGACGTAAACAAACACAAACATGATGATTTGTCAGAAGCCGTAGCACACGTACGCTGGTGTCGTTACGCTCTTGGAACTAGGTCCTACTCGTGTATTAGATATCTTATTACTAAGTTAAATTAAATGAAACTTTAGCATGTTTAAGTGTATTAACAGGCATCAATGTTTTTCTTAATCACGCTTCAGCTACGTAGTTCTTATTTCAAAAGCCTCTGCAGCGTTGTGCTCTGATTGTCACGCTGTTACTGCGCAGTCCAAAAATGTCTGAGTCTGCTTTCTGTTCTGTAGTGAAACACGAGCGTGGAACATGGTTAAAAAGTGCCGAGAATGTGGCTGGCTGTTCTTAATATTTTTCATAAATTTACGGAGATAACCGGTTTTTAAGTTTTCCCAGCGTTGTACATATTGCAACTATTAAGAAATCAACATTGTACGTGTTTTGTAGGCAGTAGCGTCGTGGAAAGTGAACTGCAGCCGGTTATTCGTGTTTTGGTTCAAAACTTTGCAGTATCATTTTTTTCCTCGTTTAATTTGGAACACCTACATGTCATTTTTTACGAATAATGCACGTCTTCTTGTTTTTAATTACATACTGGACGCGAAATTCCTGCTTCCATTTCAAATACAAATTCTTAATTGTCAATGTTTTATGAAAGACTGTTCATAAAAGTTGTTTAAATTAAGAAAACATAACAATTTAATTTTTAAGGCAAAAATGAAAAACCAAACCTCTAAGTTTTGGACTATGTCCATCGTTTTATACCACAGAGGTGGATAAGGATTGTAAAAACAGAAAAAAAACATTTTCACAGCTTCGAGCACATCATACAAATGCTGAATTTTTACATTTGCTTCTGTACCATTACAATATGAACCCAACAGAAGAGATCTGGAGCCAAACTGAGGGATTTGTCCAGAGAAGTAACAAGATTGTAACTCTTCAGGCTTTACATGCGAGATCTTGACATGTGCAATAATCGGGTCTACTGCCGGATGTTTGTGTCGCTCTGGCACAATATTTCGGCCGCGTAACTCGTTGCCTTCTTCGGGTGCTACCTGAGACTACCGTATTGGAGGATCTTGTCCAGTATTTATGCCCAGATGGCGCTGGGCGCTCAGTTTGCCGTCCGCGCCCGCCTGGCGCTGCTTATAAGGTGTCTCTTTCCCAGTGCTCCCTCGGTCGTTCGCTCCCGACTTGGTCACCGTCTGTGGCAGCTCTCTGAAGCCTGTCCTGTGTCGGGCGCTCCGTTCGCGGTCCGCGCCCGTCTGGCGCTGCTCCTGAGGTTTTGGCCCTTCCCTGGTGCTCCCACGGACGTCCGCGCCCGCCTCGTCCATCATCTGTGGTCGTGGCGGCTGTCAGAGGCCCGTCCCGTGTCGGGATTTGCGTTCGCGGTCCGCACCTGCCTGGCGCTGTTCCTATGGTGTTACTATTTCTTGAGGAGTTTCTTGGTTCCCTTCATTGGGCCCTGATAAGCTCCAGAGCTGGACTCCACGCCGAGCTGAGCTGGTAACCGCTGTCTCGGTTTATTAGGTTGTCTGTGACCTTGATCTTGATGGTCTCCTTTATGACACTGTCCCAAAATCTTGGCGTCTGTGTCACAATTTTGTTGTTGTTGAAGTCCTTTGAGTGACTGAGCTCCAGACAGTGCTCCGCTTTTGGAGGTTTGGTTGCCTGTCCGAGTCTGGTGTGCCTCTGGTGATATTTGCACCTGACGTCCACTGGCCTGGTTGTCTGGCTAATGTATGGCTTTCCACACTGTCACGGGATGTTGTAAATGACTGATTTATGTAGCCCCAGGGCGTCCTTCACACTCCCTAGCATTGTCCCAATTTTGGAGGGTGGACAGAAGAAACTCTTTATATCAAATTTGAAAGAATTCTTCTGATCTTTGCAGAAATAGGTCCAGCATATGGCAGCTATGCTTCTTCGCCTCCTATGGCTCCTCTTCTGTACCCTGTGGTTGGGTGGTAGCACGAAGTGCCCTTTGGATATCTGTGGAGGAGTATCCATTTCTGCTGAACACCAGCTGTAAATGTTCTATCTATGTGGCCAGACTTTCCGTATCTGACAGCCCGAGCCCTGTGAACTAATGTTTTCAAGACTCCATTCTGCTGTGCCAGGTGGTGGCAGCTACTGGCTTGAAGGTATGAGTCAGTGTGGGTGGGTTTACGATACACACTGTGCCCCAGAGTGCCATCTGCCTTCCTCTTGACCAGAACATCCAAGAACGGGAGCTGTCCATCATTCTATAGCTCCACAGTAAATTTTATACTTGGGTGGCGTGAATTTAGATGTTCCAAAAAGTCGTCTAGCTTCTCCCTGCCATGGGGCCAAATGACAAATGTGTCATCGACATACCTAAGAAAGCACTTGGGTTGGTAAGTGGCTGATGCAAGTGCCTCCTCTTCGTACCTTTCCATGAAAAGGTTGGCTACCACTGGTGATAAAGGGCTGCCCATTGCCACTCCTTCCGTTTGCCCTTTGGGCACAAATACTGGACAAGATCCTCAAACACGGCAGTCTCAGGCAGCACCTGAAGAAGGCAACGAGTTATGTGGCCGAAAGATTGTACCAGAGCGACACAAACATCCGGCAGTAGACCCGATTATTCCACATGTCAGTAAGATGACTGTTAAGCTGCCAGACGTACTGGAACTAACGCACGCAACTTTTTCACACATCACTGCCCAACGCTAGCAGGATATAGAATGGTTCGTCATAAGAGAAGAAGAAGAAATGTTGCACCTTGTTGGTTTCGTGGATTCTGTTGTTGATAGTCTCGTTACCAACGTATTACGTGACTCTGCCTGAACTTGGATTCGGATGAGGAAGGAGCTAAGAGATTACCAGACAGCTGACTGTAAGTAATTCCTTCAGTATTTAACCATACGGTGAATTCCTTCAATACTCTCTTACGTTACACACACTTTACGCAGAAAAATTACCCTGTGGTTATGTCAGGAATTTTTATCATTCTTGTTTTTAACTACAATAGTACGTTAGCTAAAAACGACAACTTTTTGCGGTTTTAGTTTAGTCGTTTAAGGAGCCTATTGTGGGAAATTTACAGTGTATTCTTTCATTTTGCTTAAAAAGTAAATGGCATTCGAAGCAGTATTGCTCCTCTAATGGTCTCTTTAATCGCGTGACCTACAGCTGTCCACGTCATTGCAGGCTAGCTGTACCCGATGAGCGGCCAGTGCTGTCCAAGCTAAATGCGCTGGTGAAGCTGTTGACCCGTACTATCGCTAAGTCGATGTGTGCGTAACGCACAACACAAAACGAACCCTTATTATCGTACTTGACAGTACTCGAGACAGCTTGGCTGCAGAACCACGTGAAACGGAAATCCAATGAGGTTCCAGCAAACACCAAAGAATATATAGTGCAATGTTTACATCAGGTTTATTTTTGTGGCGAACGGATTATAGCAGTAGTGTCAGAATTGCGAGGTGAAGTCAAACGTCACAGTTTCTGTTTGTAGCACAGAGCGCCAATGACGTCAGCATCTCTCCTTACACGTCTCCGTCACCGCAAACACCAGTCTCGTCTTTTAGATTTATGTTCATTATTTTCAGCAACTACATTTGCAGAATGCCGATGTGAAGAAATAGCACAGTAGTTGCGTAAAAAAACAGTTTTTAAAGCAGCTGGTGTGCTGCTTCATCACATCGGAGATCTTGTTAATCCAATCCCCCTCCGCTCCCCGCCCCCCCTCCCCATAGCCGCATTCGGACTTTTTCTTTGTGTCACCTATATGTTCATCACACAGTCATAAAGAGACTGGACGTGATGAAAGCTCAAAAACTAGTAAAACTCCTTCACACAGTAGAAATTGCTGCAGTCACCTCAGACGCCTACTGCACCGGCAACACAGCAGACAGACCAGTAATGCGGGTTGCCGCCTGCCGGCTGGTGAGCGGACAGTGCGGAGGAGATTGGGTGGTCCAGTGGGGTGCCACCTCGATCATCCTCTCTTCCGCAACGATTGTGCTACGTAGCTTCCGTCATGGTATGCTAACTAACAGCTGCTAACAGCCCACTTCGACGTGGAACGGTTGTACAGATACAGAGTCGAATCAGTAGTTATTTGCTTGATCCTTATTGTTTTGTTTGTTTTGAAGTGTGTTACTGTTGGTGGTTTATTGTAGAATCGATAATAAATAAGTTGGCTAAACAAGTTGGTTCTTGTTCTATAGATTTGGCACAAGTAAAATTATGTTCTACTACAGTTTCAAAAAACAATTTCAGTTATTTGCCGATATTGCGAATACAAAATAAAAATATCGGCACTGCCTATTGCCAGTCTATACGGACGTATCTTTGTAAGAAATATGACCTATAATTATCGATATTGATATCGAAAAAAGTATAGATAGGTCGGTATATCGACTTTTTACCGACAGCCCACATTTCCGTATTTCGTAGTTGGCGCTTCTCATGCGTTGTGACGACTACGCGGTGCGCTTACATTTCTCTCACTAGCTACCACGCAGCAACCCCTCTGCTCGCGAAGGAGACCCTGAGCAGGCCCGATGCTCACGCTCAAATTCGGCGAGTTAAGTGTTGCTGAGCTCGTGTTTTACCAAGCTTTGCGCAGCATGATTATTTACTATTTTAGAAAAGGCCTAAGTCAACAATACCACGTAGGAGCAGTTCCTACGGCTTTGGCAATCAGTTACCTTCAGAAAAGTTAGCCGGCCTCTGTGGCCGAGCGGTTCTAGGCGCTTCAGTCCGGAACCGCGCTGCTGCTACGGTCGCAGGTTCGAATCCTGCCTCGGGCAGGGCTGTGTGTGATGTCCTTCGGTTAGTTAGGTTTAAGTAGTTCTAAGTCTAGGGGACTGATGACCTCAGATGTTAAGTCCCATAGTACTTAGAGCCCTCTGAACCATCTGAACTATCAGAAAAGTTAGTTTGCAAATTTTTTTGCTGAATTTCGTCGTGGTTGTTCCTTCCATCAGCAATGAATTTCGCGAGAGTCGAACAAAATAGGTTGTCGATCCAGAAAACATCGATGCCGTTCTCATGATGACTGTAGAGCAGGGCAATCCAAACCATGGCCCGCCGGCCAGCACCGGCCAACGAACACCTGTAAATCCGGCACGTGGCAACGGACCACACAAGCATGGTATCGGAACAGCCGTAAGGTTTTTTTTTGCTTTTCACACCTGATCCTTACGTATCGAGCAACTTCTATAACGAGTGATATACACAACGAGTAGAAGAAAATGTGAGAAACTGACTCGCTTAACGAACAATGCTTTGCATAAGGAGTCTGTTTAGTGTTATTTTTTTCAGTTTTTAATAACCTTTACGAAAAGAGCCTACAACCTACAAATGAACACTAAGTCATGTGTTCTCCTGTAAACAACCATTCTGTAAAGTAGAAGCTCTGAAATGCTATATTCAGTCAGATGTACTGATCGTAATCTCCTCAAGCATCAACTATTGTCATCCGTACCACTGACTGGGCTTCCTTGACGATGTTGCAAATTCTCTGCAACGATGTCGCAAGATCTTTTCTTCGCCTGCACATAGTACCCCTTTCATTTGCAGTATATGTTTATGTATTCCAACTCATATTTGTCGTCATTAACAAATGCGAATTCATTAAAGATACCTGCAAGGCAGTAGCTACGCATATTAAGAATTTAATTAATGAGAATATTACGTTTCTTTCTCGACAAATTTTGAGAGTACAAGCATAAATAAATATCTTTAGATAACTGTATTCTAAAATAGAATGTACTGTTCTACATCTGAAAAATTACAATTCTGTTTTGTAACACAGTAACAGTACCTTTTTGTCGGAAGGGAACACATGGATTCATTAGGAAAGAAGTGTTTCACTTAACACGTGTTATTTCGAGTAAGATGCAGAAACGAATCATGCTCATTAAGCGAAGTACCACTTTATAGTGTAAAGTTGAAAATGCAAACAAATGATACAAAATACGTACAATAATTCCAGAATGAAATTTTCACTCTGCAGAGGAGTGTGGGCTGATATGAAACTTCCTTGTAGATTAAAACTGTGTGACGGACTTAGGCTCGAACTCGGCACCTCCGCCTTTCGCGGGCAAGAAGAGGTACAGGCGGAACCGAAGCTGTGGGGACGGGTCGTGAGTCGGGCTCAGGTAGCTCAGCGTGTTAGGTCAGACGGTTAGATGACCTCTGTAATAAAAGAACTGAGTGAACGGATCAACGATGAACTTCAACAATTGTCATGGGACGTCCGTCCCGAACAAATGCAACTAACAAAATGAGATCAGAAAAAAAGGTTGGTAGAGCACTTGTCCACCAAAGGCGAAGGTCCCGAGTCCGAGTCTCGGTCCGACACAAAGTTTTAATTTGCCAGGAAGTTATATGTATGTTTCTGTTTTATGACCATTTAAAATACACATTAACAGAAAGCTATAACGTAATTGAACATTCTAACTCTAATCAATTATACGGTATTTACTGTACGTATGAGACTTCCAAGGGCGATTCACATAATCAAATTAAGCTTTGTAGCTATGTTTGAGATTTTTGTACCTGTAACTTCCCAATTACAATTTTACTTATGAAAACTGTCAACACTGACTTAAAAAGCTAATCAGTTAGTTTAGATCCTTAAATATTTGTAGTATATTTGATTTTGGAGAATTTTTTTCTCGGAGATACGTAGTGTGTAAAACGTAAAAAAGCCACGAGCAATCTTATGCAATTGATCAAACTGTGTGACTGGGAGACTCCTATAAAATTCCAGCAATGACGAATTTAAATATTTATAGTTATTAACATCACTATATCGCAAATAAACCATTTCCATTTCAAGATCTGGAGCAAGAGTTTTCATATCAGTGTTAACATGATTTTGAAAAATGTTGATATCGTTTGCAATTGCATCAAAATCTGGAAACTATAATAAAAATTAAGTTTTAAGACACTGCCAAGTCTATGGTAAATGAACTGACTACCGACTGAATGTTTGGTGTGTTTTAAAATCTGTGAAACATTTTTTATTCAAGTGAGATTGAAACAAAACAATTTTTTGTCGGAAGTATTTAATATTAGTGTAAAAACCAGGCGCTAGCTTGTTTTCTCTTTGTAATTTTAAATTATGCCGTTCATGTGTTTAGTTAAATCTGTGTAAATATTTCGATTACTGTTCGGAGGTCAAAAAACTTTTCTACAGCTAAGCCATAGTACTGTTGTCTGGTATGATACGTCATTTTCTTCAATATCTTCAATAAACTCTCGAAACTGACGATGACAGAGCATGTAATGATCTAATATGATTAATAGCTGACGTGACAAGCTTTAGAACTTCCACACAAAGAGTGTTGATGAATGACGTAATGTAGGGTTAATGGTACTGATCCACCGGCATTTTCCACCCCCTTTGACACTGTTTTCTATACTCGTGTCTTTGCCGCCTTCAGTTGTGGTGCACCTCAAGTTTCTGCAATGAAGATTGTTTTTCTGAACAGCTTTCCCTACTCCTTTACAAATTTCTTCTCCCGTGGTTGTGCCGTGAATCCAACAAACTTGAAGAAGCTCATAACTCGTGTTTATCCCTCGAATACAGCCAAAGAGAACAGCACTATGTGTCACGTTTTCACAGACAACTGAGTTGATATATTTTCAGCAATATCATTTACTCTTCGAGCTGACAAATTCATGTTTGAAATAAATTAGCTCTTTCTGCACACATTCCTTCAACTGCTGCAATCATGCAATCATTCAATATGAATTCTCCTTCAGTAAGTCGTTTCCTATATTTTGCTATTGAGTGAACCACGCAGAAACTAGCACGAGTTGTTGCTTCATGTTCACCATTCATATTCTTAAACAACAGTTGTTGTGATTTCAAACAGCGTTGCAAAGAATCACATATATCTAACCGTTGACTAGCGATTCATTTGGAATAACTCAGAGAATGTGTTGTCTAATCAACACGTTTTCTGAGAACTCACTTTGTTTCATTGAAAATTATAAATGTTGCCTTATTACACAACTGGCCATTAAATTTGCTACACCAAGAAGAAATGCAGATGATAAACGGGTATTCATTGGACAAATATATTATACTGGAACTCACATGTGATTGCATTTTCATCCGGTTTGGGTGCATAGATCCTGAGAAATCAGTACCCAGAACAACCACCTCTGGCCTTAATAACGTCCTTGATACGCCTGGGCATTGGGTCAAACAGAGCTTGGATGGTGTGTACAGGTACAGCTGCCCATGCAGCTTCAACGAGATACCAAAGTTCATCAATAGTAGTGACAGACGTATTGTGAAGAGCCAGTTGCTCGACCACCGTTGACCAGACGTTTTCAATTGGTAAGAGATCTTGAGAATGTACTGGCCAGGGCAGCAGTCGAACATTTTCTGTATCCAGAAAGGCCCGTACAGGACCTGCAAAATGCGGTCGTGAATTGTCCTGCTGAAATGTAGGGCTTCGCAGGGATCGAATGAGGGGTATAGCCACGGGTCGTAACACATCTGAAATGTAACGTCCACTGTTCAAAGTGCCGTCAATGCGAACAAGAGGTGACCGAGACGCGTAGCCAATGGCACCCTATACCATTACGCCGGGTGCTAAGCCAGTATGGCGCTGACGAATACACGCTTCCAATGTGCGTTCACCGCGATGTCGCCAAACACGGATGCCACCTTCATGATGTTGTAAACAGAACCTGTATTCATCCCAAACAATTACGTTTTGCCATTCGTACACCCAGGTTCGTCGTTGAGTACAACATCGCAGACGCTCCTGTCTGTGATGCAGCGTCAAGGATAACCGCTGCCATGGTCTCCGAGCTGATAGTCCATGCTGCTGCAAACGTTGTCGAACTGT
Organism: Schistocerca piceifrons; assembly: GCF_021461385.2. NCBI lineage: Eukaryota > Metazoa > Arthropoda > Insecta > Orthoptera > Acrididae > Schistocerca > Schistocerca piceifrons. The sequence goes on along the minus strand of NC_060138.1, from coordinate 182,097,505 downwards.
TCCTGCAGATGATTGTTGTCTTGCAAACGTCCCCATCTGTTGACTCAGGGATCGACACGTGGCTGCACGATCCGTTACAGCCATGCGGATAAGATGCGTGTCATCTCGACTGCTAGTGATACGAAGCCGTTGGGATCCAGCACGGCGATCCGTATTACCCTCCTGAACCCACCGATTCCATATTCTGCTAACAGTCATTGGATCTCGACCAACGCGAGCAGCAATGTCGCGATACGATAAACCGCAATCGCGATAGGCTACAATCCGACATTTATCAAAGGCGGAAACGTGATGGTACGCATTTCTCCTCCTTACACGAGGCATCACAACAACGTTTCACCAGGCAACGTCGGTCAACTGCTGTTTTTGTGTATGAGAAATCGGTTGGAAGCTTTCCTCATATCAAAACGTTGTAGGTGTCGCCACCGGCGCCAACCTTGTGTGAATGCTCTGAAAAGTTAATCATTGGCATATCACAGCATCTTCTTGCTTTCAGTTAAATTTTGCGTCTGTAGCACGTCATCTTCGTGGTGTAGCAATTTTAATGGCCAGTAGTGCACTTGACTCAGTCAAGAAATATTGATGTTCCCATTGAACTTTTAAGTTTCTGCACTCCCTATCTTCCGTTTCTTTCCCATATCCACGCAAATTCACACAAGAAGAATTTAACTGCAAATCAAAATGATGCCAGTCAATAGAATTAATATCAAAGGTCCGGAGTAAAAATTGGACTGAATTTATTTTTAAGGCAATGTTGACTGAACTCAGTACTCACTGCTTAACACAGTGTGTCTCAACTAAGAAACTTTAGCCGTAAAACACTTTAGTTCTACTATATTTTGCTTTTCAGACTGCACACGTCGCCGCTACCCACAAGAAATTGCTGTAGTACAGCACACAACTTCCCTGTTCCCTGGAACACGTCATTACTATATAAATTTAGCACTGCTGGAAGTAGTGCGCATAGTATGTAAAGCGCAGCACGCGCATCGGTTATTGCCGCGGCAGTGAAATGACCTGGACTTTGGCCCTAAGTGCGAAAAGAAATCGCAGAATGGTTCCCACCTCCACTCCTTGTGGTGTAGATACCTCAATGACCATCTAGACCTCAAACGACACCATGATATATTAGTATGATAAACGATAGTCTGACCAGCTTTTCATGAACCATATTAGCAGGGAACGGAGTGATAATCACTATTGCCACAGAGTTGTGATGAATGTTGCGGAGCTGATACGATATGCAGCTCGCATTACGTTGCGGGTACTTGCTCTTATTTAATAACGGGCGGAAGCGACAAGGTTTCGTGAAAGCGCGTTAAGCGACCTTCTCGAGTGGTAGTTATTTGTAGTAGTGTATATGAAATTAAAAAAATGGTTCAAATGGCTCTGAGCACTATGGGACTTAACTTCTGAGGTCATCAGTCCCCTAGAACTTAGAACTACTTAAACCTAAATAACCTAAGGACATCTCACACATCCATGCCCGAGGCAGGATTCGAACCTGCGACCGTAGCGGTCACGCGGTTCCAGACTGACGCGCCTAGAACCGCACGGCCACACCGGCCGGCTTTATGAAATTAAGGCGATAGCTCAAGGTCAAACAATAGGCAGTTCGCTCCGTAATGACTACTGCAGAAGGGAGACTGGCCATTTTTAGAATCCGTTGATTCTAATAACAAACGACACTTGTTATATTTGAGAGCTACGGTAATTTTTAATGTTTACTAGTTTACTGCGTGTAGTTTGTTCGACTTACTCTAATACTTTGTTAATTATCATCATTTAAGTCAGACCGAAAAAATAAGTTTGACAAGAGAACATTTCCGGGCTACGATTTTTTACTGTTTGTATCAGGTCGTTGACGCACAATCTCAAGATCGGCTTAGAAATGAATTTTGGGAAGAAGTGCCGTATAAGGCAACAATCTACAATTGATGCAGAGAATTCAAATGATATCGGTTTTCTGTTAGTGATGAATTTAGTGAAGGACGCCAAAGAACTGCTGTTAGTGGTGAAAATATCGTCGCTGTTCAATCAATCCACCAAGAAAGTCTTGTCACACAAATAACTTGATAACAGTAAAAGAACTGCAGTGACTGTTAATGGCGGGCCGGGGTGGCAGAGCGGTTCTAGGCGCTTCAGTCGGGAACCGCGTTGCTGCTACGGTCGTAGGTTCAAATCCTGCCTCGGGCATAGATGTGTGTGATTCCCTCAGGTTAGCTGGTTTAAGTAGTTCTAAGAGCTATTATGGGACTGATGACCTCAGATGTTAAGTCCCACAGTGCTAAGAGCCATTTGAACCATTTTTTTTCTTTATTACTTGGTTTCGGCTACTGTCATCAGATATCAAAATGCTTAGGACATGCAAAACAATGATCAATGCCTGTAGTAAAACGTATGCCCCAATTAGTCATAGGTTTTAATAGTGACTCTGAACATTTTTAGCGTCTTCTAAGCATTCTGATACCTGACGATGACAGTAGGCGAAACCGTGTAGTACATACAGAAATTTTAACAAGCGATTATCAAGAAGATACACGGACGTCTTACGAATTAATCTGGGTGTCAATGGGCGTTCATATGAGTCAAACACAAAAATTTTATATGAACAGTTAGACATAAACACTTTTTCGGTGATTTCTTTCCTAAAATGAACCATAGCATTACAAGATAGACATAACATTATTGCCGATTAATATACAAAATTATATTTACCGCAAATTTTTGAAAAGTACGAAAAAATTTTATCACGATAACACATTATCACATACACCACAACTAACAATTGAGTATTGCATGCCCTACATGTCAGCACCATAGACCTGAACGAACAACCGAAAACCTAGTGATTCATTTTCTTTCCAAAAACTAAAGATATTGTGCGTGGAAGCACTTTCTCATCATCAGACGAAGCAGTGGAACGATATAAAACACTTGATATCTGCAGTACCTCAGGAAGAGTGGCATCATTACTTTAATTAGTGGTTTCTTCAGATGTGTTTGTTGATGTTAAAGGGGGGCATTAAAAAGTCATTTTTAAGTTAATTTTTATTTGATTTCCTAAAAATATTCGGTGACGTCCTTGTAGTTGTGAAGATGATCTGGTCGCCAGAGATTCCACACAGTCTGACCTAACTTAGAAACAGGCGTTAGTCCTTTGGCGTAAGGAACGCTGAAACAATTCGATCGCAGAAATACCATATCCATATACGACATAGTAACGGGAGGTGAAGTTTGGATACAGACGTAAGACCCGGAAACTAAGCCTAATGAACTGTTTGGGTGTAAACCGAAACCCAGTAAACTAGTTCGATCGCTTGCTTGTTTGTTTGGTAACTGGACAGGTCGCGACGACTACTTTAAACATTCTAAAAGCAGTTAATATTGAATGGTATGCAACAATTTGTTGGTCAAAACTTATCGAAGAAATTAGGAAAAAAAAAAAAAAACGAAGACGAGGCATTACTCTTTGTCACTGCTAGCTCTCACAGAGCACGTCAAACGATTGTTTAATGGAGAAAAATATCAAATTAATCCTCCATTGTACATATGTACCTGATTTATCTTCTAACGTATTGTTTTTGCTCCCTCACATCAAACAAAAAATGTCTGGACAGAAATTTTCAAATCCTCAAGAAGTTCAGTTTTTCAAAAACCATGTTTTTTGAGACACCAAGAAAGAGAAAAAACATAAATCGTTCGATGACTGCAAAAGTTCATAAATTTTAAACGTGAATATTTTGAGAAAAATAAAACTATTTCTTGTACAAAATAAGTTAATTTATTGCTTTTATAATAACTTAAAAGAGGAAAATTTCTGAGCATTATTATTGCACAATAAAAAACTATGAAAAACATATCTGAATGATGTTTTTCAGTATTCCAGTACTTAAAGATGTAGTTTCGTGCTTCTAGTTGACTATCACGTAGGCTTTTATTGTGACCGTGACTAAAATGAAACAGTAAAGGATGAAAGCTGTCCTGTTACTCTTAGCTGAAAACCTTCTTGTTGTTAAAACTAAGCGTTGTATTGTACAGTACGAAATAGCTACACCCCCAATCGGAAGATTGATTACAATGTATTTATAGTCGCTCGGTACAATGCTTTGTTTGTACTACTGCTGTTACTGAAGTCCCCGTAAATTCTGAAATACATTTCAGCTAAATTGTGTGGTAACCAATAAAATGAACTATGGGAACATAGTACTACATACAAGCAGAACCATACGGCATACGGCACTGTAAATAATCTGTCAGTGTTGCAAGGCAGACTAGCTGCAGAGCTTATGAAACAGCTAGAAAAAAAATGCACGTATCGATAGCGAGGCGCTGGTAACTAAGCGGAAAGAAGTGATACTACAAAAAGTAAAGCATATTTAATTCAATTAGATCTGTCTGCTCTTCGCGGCATTCTGAACAACAGCACTTTCCCATCAATATTCATCAATAGTTTCGTGCAACAAAGTTATGATGGTTTCTACATAGAATGTCTTCCTACTGTTAAGCATACATTTGTGGAATTGCTATTAAAAATATGAAATATTTAAAGCGCTACATTTCTTGGTCTTAAAGTAAAAACATGCTTTATTGACAAGAAGCAGATATGCATAATCGAGGATATCGTCTTTGGTGAAAAAACGCTCTTGTATTTCACGTAGCGCTGATTTTCTAAACTCTTACCCTTATCTCATTGGATATCAGCAGACAGATAAGTTGATTTGCATCCTGCGCCAGCTGAAGAACGAACAACGCTTGATATTTACTTCAGTCAACTATCACATGATTTGGGCGCCAACAAACTCGTAGCACGTGGCGGTTCGAGGCTGTCGTGCTGCACTCGGCGCTTCCAAACGCGACCGCACGCGTCCGCAATTGGCGGACGACTGACTTCGCTTGCTGCGGTTCGTCCAGAAGCGCTGGATGCTTTGCCCGGCGCATGCGCACCCCTTCCACGCCTGGGTTCCCGGCGCGGAATGTCGTGGCGAGATTTAATTTAAGGAAAACGAAAATAGTGAGCAGAAGTCAAAAATTTGCACTTTTACAGTAAACTATCATTTGTCTTTGGCCGCAAAATTTTTTCGCAACCACTGAATTACACGGAATATTTTCCTACGTCACAAAAAGGGAGATGCAGGAAATGACAGTCAAAGAAGGAGCGATTGTTAGTTATTCCGTATCTGGCGTATATTCTGGATGAACATTTAGTGAATAATTCCTGAATTTGTTTGTGTACACCGAACAGAAATAAAAAGGTAACATCCTAGTCAAATGTGCTATTCAAAATAAATGCGGCTTCAGTTCTCCTGTAGAGCAATTTGTTAATGGACTGAGGCGTTGATTGTATTTTGGTAAATCAGATAATCCATTTCGAAAGTAACAACAGCAACGTGAAAGCAGTCGATAATAGCTGAAGGAAACGTATATTCCCACACAGGAGAAATGTCTGAGAGAACGAAATGGCAGATGATGCTACTTACAAACACAGAATAACGGTCTGCCAGCTGAGATCTATTGATTCTACATGTCGACGAGAGACTAAGTTCGTAAGAACACTGTTAAGTATGCGTATAACGTAGTGTTTACTTAGAACAGAACAAAAGACAACTGTAAATTCCGTCAGCCAAGCATGCTATACAAAGAAACAGAGAGACAAATGAACTCGCAGGAAGTGCCGCTCATAGCAAAGTGTTCTTGATCGTGGTCGGGACGTGTCTCTTTTCCACAGGAATTTGCTCTCGTTTTGTGCAATAATTGCCTCGAGGTTTCGTCATCAAGTAACACAAATATCCAAACATTGTGTTTTCTCCTTCTATTGTTCTTTACGTGCCCTTAAATAAGAAGCAACGTTGTTCTAATGTAACGTGCGTCCTCTGAGTGTCATTTGTGATACTAATCCTATCCCCTAATTGTGTTGTACTATTTAAACTAAAACTTTCTAGTCTGACATCAATAATAAAACACGGTACAGTCAGCTTCAACTGAGTCACTCTCTCTTTTCTCCGTGACAGTGCAAGGCATGCGGTGAAACCATATCCAGACGCTGTACTCAGTCAGTTCAAAATGATAACTGCAGCAAGTGACAAAAAAACTTTTAATGTACACCTGGAACGTGGAGGCGGTTAGAAGTGCTAAGCCTGATACAGGGCTGCCTTAATCTTGATGATAGCTAGCAATGTTGGCCATATTTCCAATCGCATAGTCAGGAAATACTATTCGTACCAAACACGGTTTGCCCTGTTTACATAGCACAACGAACAAATAGTAGATGCAGGTGTACAGGTTGATTCTGGTTTCCTAGATTTTCGAAGCAACATATACTACTGGCCATTAAAATTGCTACACAACGAAGATGACGTGCTACAGACGCGACATTTAAGCGACAGGAAGAAGATGCTGTGATAAGCAAATGATTAGCTTTTCAGAGCATTCGCACAAGGTTGGCGCCGGTGGCGACACCTACAACGTGCTGACATGAGCAAAGTTTCCAACCGATTCCTCATACACAAACAGCAGTTGACCGGCGTTGCCTGGTTAAACGCTGTTGTGATGCTTCGTGTAAGGAGGAGAGATGAGTACCATCACGTTTCCTACTTTGATAAAGTTTGGATTGTAGCCTATCGCGATTGCGGTTCATCGTATCGCGACGTTGCTGCTCGCGTTGGTCGAGATCCAATGACTGTTAGCAGAATATGGAATCGCAGGGTTCAGGAGGGTACTAGGGAACGCCGTGCTGGATTCCAACTGCCTCGTATCACTAGATGTCGAACAGACAGGCATCTTATCCTCATGGCTGTAACGGATCGTGCAGCTACGTCTCGATCCCTGAGTCAACAGATGAGGACGTTTGCAAGACAACAACCATCTGCACGAACAGTTCGACGACGTTTGCAACAGGATGGACTATCAGCTCGGAGACCATGGCTGCGGTTACCCTTGACGCTGCATCACAGACAGGAGCGCCTGCGATGTTGTACTAAACGACGAACCTGGGTGCACGAATGGCAAAACGTCATTTTTTCGGATGAATCCAGGTTCTGTTTACAGCATCATGATGGTGGCATCCGTGTTTGGCGACATCTCGGTGAACGCACATTGGAAGTGTGTATTCGTCATCGCCATACTGGCGTATCACCCGGCGTGATGGTATGGGGTGCCACTGGTTACACGTCTCGATCACCTCTTGTTCGCATTGACGGCGCTTTGAACAGTGGACGTTACATTTCAGATGTGTTACGACCCGTGGCTCTACCCTTCATTCGATTCCTGCGAAACGCTACATTTCAGCAGGAGAATGCACGACCGCATGTTGCCCGCCTGTGCGGGCCTTTCTGGATACAGAAAACGTTCGACTGCTGCCCTGGCCAGCATATTCTGCAGATCTCTCACCAATTGTAAACGTCTGGTCAATGGTGGTCGAGCAACTGGCTCTTCACAGTATGCCAGTCACTACTCTTGATGATCTGTGGTATGGTGTTGAAGCTGCATGGCCAGCTGTACCTGTACACGCCACCCAAGCTCTGTTTGACTCAATGCCCAGGTGCATCAAGGCCGTTATTACGGACAGATGTGGTTGTTCTGGATACCGATTTCTCGGGAGCTATGCACCCAAATTGCAGGAAAATGTAATAAAAAAATGTTCAAATGTGTGAAATCTTATGGGACTTAACTGCTAAGGTCATCAGTTCCTAAGCTTACACACTACTTAACCTAAATTATCCTAAGGACAAACACACACGCCCATGCCCGAGGGAGGACTCGAACCTCCTCCGGGATCAGCCGCACAGAAAATGTAATCACATGTCAGTTCTAGTATAAAATATTTGTCAAATGAATACCCGCTTATCATCTGAATTTCTTCTTGGTGTAGCAATTTTAGTGGCTAGTAGTTTAAAATCATAAGGTGTCACACACTGGCTCCACTGAAACTTACGTGCCACAGGAACGAAAGTAACGACACGTGTGCCCGAAAGCAGCGTAGTAGCATATTCGAAGGAGTCTCCTGGGGCCCACTTGTATGTGACACCCGAATATGGTCATGTTAATGTAAACCAAACTGAAACTATGATATTATAAACGATGTATGTCTCTGACAGGCTGCATAAAGCGGATCGCAGACTGTGCACGACCGCAGAGCCAAACATACTGTTTCTGATCAGAGTTTGTGGCGTTAAAATAAGAGACCTCTGGACCCAGAGTTGTAGGTAGGTGGTTGTGAGTGAAAGAGGATGGTGTAGGCAGTTTTTATGGTGTGCTTTGTGGTGATGAATGTAGGAATTATGCGAACATGGAAGCAGAAGTCTTCAAGCAAACAAGGTAAAGATGTTAAATAATTATGATTTTCATTTTGCTAGCGCTTTAGTATAGATGAGTTGAGTAATCCCAGAATGTATGTAAACTGACTGATAAAAAGGCTAGTTAGATATTTCACTTTTGTATTGTTTCTAAGATTTGTTAACAGAGCTAGCTGTATGTAGTTTAATAATTTACATTTATGCAGGTTTAGTGAGGTTAGATAATATTTGCTGTTGTTGTTGTTGTTGTGGTCTTCAGTCCTGAGACTGGTTTGATGCAGCTCTCCATGCTACTCTATCCTGTGCAAGCTTCTTCATCTCCCAGTACCTACTGCAACCTACATCCTTCTGAATCTGCTTAGTGTATTCATCTCTTGGTCTCCCTCTACGATTTTTACCCTCCACGCTGCCCTCCAATACTAAATTGGTGATCCCTTGAAGCCTCAGAACATGTCCTACCAACCGATCCCTTCTTCTGGTCAAGTTGTGCCACAAACTTCTCTTCTCCCCAATCCTATTCAATACTTCCTCATTAGTTATGTGATCTACCCATCTAATCTTCAGCATTCTTCTGTAGCACCACATTTCGACAGCTTCTATTCTCTTCTTGTCCAAACTATTTATCGTCCATGTTTCACTTCCATACATGGCTACACTCCATACAAATACTTTCAGAAATGAATTCCTGACACTTAAATCAATACTCGATGTTAACAAATTTCTCTTCTTCAGAAACGCTTTCCTTGCCATTGGCAGTCTACATTTTATATCCTCTCTACTTCGACCATCATCAATTATTTTGCTCCCCAAATAGCAAAACTCCTTTACTACTTTAAGTGTCTCATTTTCTAATCTAATTCCCTCAGCATCACCCGACTTAATTCGACTACATTCCATTATCCTCGTTTTGTTTTTGTTGATGTTCATCTTATATCCTCCTTTCAAGACACTGTCCATTCCATTCAACTGCTCTTCCAAGTCCTTTGCTGTCTCTGACAGTATTACAATGTCATCGGCGAACCTCAAAGTTATTATTTCTTCTCCATGGATTTCAATACCTACTGCGAATTTTTCTTTTGTTTCCTTTACTGCTTGCTCAATATACAGATTGAACAACATCGGGGAGAGGCTACAACCCTGTCTTACTCCCTTCCCAACCACTGCTTCCCTTTCATGTCCATCGACTCTCATAACTGCCATCTGGTTTCTGTACAAATTGTAAATAGCCTTTCGCTCCCTGTATTTTCCCCTCTCACCTTTAGAATTTGAAAGAGAGTATTCCAGTGAACATTGTCAAAAGCTTTCACTAAGTCTACAAATGCTAGAAACGTAGGTTTGCCTTTCCTTAATCTTTCTTCTAAGATAAGTCGTAAGGTCAGTATTGTCTCACGTGTTCCAGTGTTTCTACGGAATCCAAACTGATCTTCCCCGAGGTTGGCTTCTACTAGTTTTTCCATTCGTCTGTAAAGAATTCGTGTTAGTATTTTGCAGCTGTGACTTATTAAACTGATAGTTCGGTAATTTTCACATCTGCCAACACCTGCTTTCTTTGGGATTGGAATTATTATATTCTTCTTGAAGTCTGTATAAATATCATTGTTCGTGAATCAAATAGCAAATATGATGTATTTTTCTGACTAACTAATTTCAATCGTCAGATGTTTTTTAAAAGAGAAATTTAACTTGCAATATAATTTTGTTAAAAAAATGTCTGCGTTAGTAATTCACCACAATCAGTACCGTCTCCATGTCCAGGTCATATGTTTCTCAAAGAAGCTGGATTTTTCTTAAGTGTATTCATTTATTAGCTAAAAAATGTCATGTACATTCCAAAGTGTTATCGACACCATTGCACACTGATGAGCCTGTAGTATCGACTTTATTTTTTTGATGAAAGAACAGAATATATAGCGTTCCACCGTTGCTGCATTAGAGGTAAGACAATTCAGATTATTTATTATTTCTACAGGGAACCAAAGCTATAATTTTGAACAGGGCCAGAGGATTCAGTGCCTGAATGTATTTTGCAGTGACTGTATTTCTTTATTCGTTTTGGGAGTTGCATTGCCCAATCATTTTGTATAAAGTTTTTGATGACGATAACAGTGTAAGCACACCACTTACAGTTACAACACGCTACACGATAATTCGAGTTTTGTAGCCTTTCTACAGTTCAGACATTCATTCAAGTTTATAATGTCCATTGTTGTCAATAGACATAAACGATTTCTCAGAAGCACTATTGGACTGTTCACTAACGATGGTGTTATAGTGATTAAAATTCTTCTGGGTATTATGCCCTGTCATTGCTAAAAACTGAAAACAATAATAAACTAAAACCGACGTTTCGGCCGAATTACAACGGCCTTCCTCAGGGCACGACTGGTTTTGCATGGGGATGGGTGCTTCTACTCATTACAGACTATCGATTTCTGACGTCACTGTTGTAAAACTTTTAATTGGCCCTCTAATATGATTGGCTAGTCGTGACGTAAGGGAAGATGGAAGGAAAGCGGCTATTCGTGGATGTCCATGTCGCCAACGATTGGTAGCTGTCCGCCAATCAGCGTACGGCTTCTGGTCGGCAAGTTTTCCTCGTGGTGTGCGCGGAAGTGCACTGACAGTTGCTCTACTGCTGTTTGTGCAGATACGTCCGTGTCCCGTGTAGCTTCTACCGCGCGACCGCTCGCGGCCCGTTGGACTGGGATGGCCGGCATCCACGACGCCGGGAGTTTGTAGCCATCTTCTCCGTTGATGTTGTCAGGCTGCTTAATAATTTAGATCGCCTGCTGTACTTTGCGTTCTCGCATCCACGATTCTTTCGCCAGTACTCGGGCGTCCTGGAACCTGATAGGTTGTCCACAGTCACGGTGGTGTTCCGCTATCGCCGATTTATTATGTTGTTGTAATCGTACGTAGCGTTCGTGTTCTGCTACTCGTAAGCTGACAGGTCTCCCTGTTTCTCCTATGTAGGTAGCTCCGCGCTCACACCGTAGTTCGTAATCACTTGCAGTGTTAATATTGTTGACTACATCCTTGGTGGAACCTACCCTTTCGTGGATCCTGTGACTGCTTCGAAAAATCGGTTTGAAACCTCGTCGGCGGAGGACGTTGCCGTTCACTGACGTCTTTTACATATCGTTAGTGTACCAGTGGAAGCTTCTCTTCCTTGTCTCCTTCTCGTGTTCTGCTCCCTTTCTTTTTTTAGCATGATGTTGTCATCATAGCCGTTGGTACGAAACGTGTGTTGTAGCTCCTTTAATTCTGCATTGATGTTAATTTGATCGCTTATCCGGTAGGCTCGGGCCGTTAATGCAGAACAGAATACTTTTGAGCTGCACAAACAGCTGTATAGCTGTATAGCTGTCAGTCCACTTCCGCGCACACCAGGAGGAAAACTTGCCGACCAGAAGCCGAACGCTGATTGGCGGACAGCTGCCAATCGTTGACAACATGGACATCCACGAATAGCTTCTTTCCTTCCATCTTCCCTTACGTCATGACTAGTCAATCATATTAGAGGGTCAATTAAAAGTTTTACAACAGTGACGTCAGACATCAATAGTCTGTAATAAATAGAAACACCCATCCCCATGCAAAACCAGTCGTGCCCTGAGGAAGGCCGTTACAATTCGGCCGAAACGTCGGTTTTAGTTTATTACTGCTGTTAGTTTTTAGCAATGACGCGGCATAATACCCAGAAGAATTTTAATCAGTATGACACCGGCTGCGGAAGCCTACGTTCTTATAACGATGGTGTTGTTTACAGGAAAGTATCATCGTTGGATGATTCTGAGGAACATCGTACCATTTACACTTGGTAAAATGAATAATAGTCCATTTTAAATAACGATAAATGAAAGATAATGTCTATTGCTAACACAAATAATGTGATGGAAACGATATAAAAGATTAGCGATCTTTATCCAGAACTTGTCACTTTTTTAAAATATTTGGGATTAATAGTGAAGCTATATTGAAAACACGAACGAGAAGGCGAATGAGAGACTTACACTAAGGCGCCAAAGAAAGTTGTACGGGCATACGTATTCAAATACAGAGATACGGGCCGGCCGGAGCGACTGAGCGGTTATAGGCTCTACAAACCGCACGACCGCTACGGTTGCAGGTTCGAATCCTGCCTCGGGCATGGATGTGTGTGATGTCCTTAGGTTAGTTAGCTTTAATTAGTTCTAAGTTCTAGGCGACTGATGACCTCAGAAGTAAAGTCGCATAGTGCTCAGAGCCATTTGAACAATTCTACATTTATACTCCCCAAGCCACCCAACTGTGTGTGGCGGAGGGCCACTTAACGTGCCACTGTCATTACCTGCCTTTCCTGTTCCAGTTGCGTACGGTTCGCGGGAAGAACGACTGCCGGAAAGCCACCGTGTGCGCTCGAATCTGACTAATTTTACATTCGTGATCTCCTCGGGAGGTATAAGTAGGGGCTACAGTCTGAAATCGAGCGACCGCTACTGTCGCAGGTTCGAATCCTGCCTCGGGCATGGATGTTTGTGATGTCCTTCGGTTGGTTAGGTTTAATTACTTCTGAGTTGCAGGCGACTGATGACCTCAGAAGTTAAGTCGCATAGTGCTCGGAGCCATTTGAACCATTTATAAGTAGGGGGAAGCAATATATTCGATACCTCATCCAGAAACGCACCCTCTTGAAACCTGGACAGCAAGCTACACCGCGATGCAGACCGCCTCCCTTGCAGAGTCTGCCATTTGAGTTTGCTAAATATCTCCGTAAAGCTATCACGCTTACCAAATAACCCTGTGACGAAAAGCGCCGCTCTTCTTTGGATCTTCTCTATCTCCTCTATCAACCCGACCTGGTACGGATCCCACACTGATGAGCAATACTCAAGTATAGGTCGAACGAGTGTTTTGTAACCCACCTCCTTTGTGTATGGACTACATTTTCTAAGGACTCTCCCAATGAATCTCAATCTGGCACCTGCCTTACCAACAATTAATTTTATATGATCACTCCACTTCAAATCGTTTCGTACGCATACTCCTAGATATTTTACAGAAGTAACTGCTACCAGTGTTTGTTCTGCTATCATATAATCATACAATAAAGGATCCTTCTTTCTATGTATACGCAATATATTACATTTGTCTATGTTAAGGGTCAGTTGCCACTCCCTGCACCAAGTGCCTGTTCGCTGCAGATCTTCTTGCATTTCGCTGCAATTTTCTAATGCTGCAACTTCTCTGTATACTACAACATCATCCGCGAAAAGCCGCATGGAACTTCCGACACTATCTTCTAGGTCATTTATATATATTGTGAAAAGCAATGGTCCCGTAACACTCCCCTGTGGCACGCCAGAGGTTACTTTAAAGTCTGTAGACGTCTCTCCATTGAGAACAACATGCTGTGGTCTGTTTGCTAAAAACTCTTCAATCCAGCCAAACAGCTGGTCTGAATGCCGGGAACGTTACCGGATTGCATATATACGGGATTTTGCAAATCATGACAGCCATACATTTTCAGGTAAACTCTATGCGTTTCTTCAGTTATTTGTCGATAGTTAGAAATATGTTCGTTCTAATAATAAAATTTAATTAAATATAGTATGTATTCAAATAACATGTCATTCACGAAAACTACATGCAAATACACGTGTTTTTAATTACATTACCTCTCAAACGTGACATAAATTAAATAATGAAGAAAAAATCTATTAAGAGTTAAGTATGGGCGATAGTTGAACCGTAGTTTTATATACAGCCGTCTTACGAAGCTAGAAAGCTAACCACTTGACGATCACGACCTCTAACGTTCTGCCTCTACACAGAGATGTATGAGATACGTATAGATGTGCAAAAGTTCTCTTGCATTTTCCTCAGAAGTGCCAAAGCAGTCCATCTTACAACTTGCACAGTATGTTGTTTCAATGGCTTACTAGAGGTATACAAAACTTGAAGTAAATCTGTGATCCCAAAGTCGCGGCCTCCCCTTGTCAGTATGTAATTGAGTACAGCAGTGAATGAATCATAGAATCACTTATTTCAGGAAGAACACTTGTCCACAAATTTTCGGTTTTCAGTTAATGGTGCAGCGCTGTCCTATGAGGATAACTCTATCATTTGCTGAGAGATATAGCCCTTGTAACGATATGGGAGTTTTGGACCGACAAAATTTACGTTGGCCACAGAAAGAACACTTATTCTGGGGAAGTGTTGTTTCTATATGCAGTGTTGCCAGAAGTGAAATAAGTCGTAAACGAGCTCTCGAACTGACTCTTTTGCGCGCGAAGAGACTAAACCGCCTGTACTTCATTATCGTGTAACTTGTCTTCAGATGAATCAATTCGAGAGTGCGGGACATTTAACTAAAGAATGGAGTGAGGAATGTGGAATATAATAATAATAAGTTCATTACAGTCAAATAGCGATAAAAATTCAATGTACAGTGATAATAATAAGATAAATAAGAAATATCAGATATTTTGATTTGCATAGTCACTTATTGTTCGTGTCCTTTTGGTACAGAGCTCTATATAGTAACGTTTGCAAATTGGGTGACACAGTTTACACTCACATATTTCGTTTCGTTCATGATATGACGTGTTGTTGCAGATAAGGTGGTGGAAACCATGGACTGCCAATCTGGTGATCACATGTCTCATTTCGAAGTTTTCCTTTGTCCATGTTCGGTCAATCATGGCCCCTGTGCTGTAAAATTCTGGAGGTATGTCTTCCCTTTTTTCCTTCAATGTTTTAAGTAGACTTTCCAAGGTGCTGCTATTGGGTAGCATCAGGATTGTCCGAAGGTCTTCAATGAGGAAGGGTTCCCTCGCCAGCAGGTATTCAAGTCTCGATCGTGTTGTTTTGGACACTCCTACAGCTTTCTTTATATAGGTAGCCCTCACTTGTTCTAGTGTTAATAGGTTGTTCACTGTAAGATGTGGTCCAATAATTTCTATGCCGTACGTCAGTGTTGGGAAGATTTTGGCTCTGAATAGTGGCATTGCTGTCTGTAGGCTAAGGCATCTGATGTCTTGTATTTCATGCATTGCCATTATTGCTTGCATTGCTTTCTCTGCTACATGTTTTGTGAAACAGTTTGCAGTTGTTTGTATTGTGACCCCTAGGTACTTGTAGTCCGATACACTCTTCAGCTTTCTCTCTCGTATGAAGATCTCAGCTGATGCAGGTGTTCTTCCTCCATTTCTGAGTACCATCATTTCTGTCTTCGCCACATTTATTTCGAAGCCGTGTTCGACGCACCAATCTTCCATATCGTTTATCGCTTCTTGTAACTATCAATATTCTTTGCACCTATTACAATATGGTCTGCATATGCATATGAGACTACATCCTCCCTTTGGGATATGTGGAATATCAGCAGGAGAAGATTAAAAGACTGCGTACTAAAGAGCAGGAGTACGAAAACATCTATGGGAGAACAGTGCGGAAGAAACAAATTGGTGATGATTGCAAGTAGGTATTCTAATCATTATATGTTATTACGTACATGTTTTGCTTTAATTAGTAATAGTCAAAATGCTGGTACTGCTGGTTCACGTAGAATATTTATTTCACTTTACGAATGTTCTCGACAGTGCTTTGAGAAAATTAAAGAAAACATAGGGATAAAGATCTTCACACATTTATATGATATGGACTCAGAGGATGTATATTTGCAAGGGCTGAACACCGTCGAAGGTATTGGGAGAAGACGTTCGCGAAAAGGAGAAAATCATTCTAATAAGAAAACTAGACAGAAAAATTTCAGGTATTCTGTGAATTCTAGTTCCGGAAAAGTGGAAGTATGAAAGGAAACATTTCTAAGCGTGCATGGCGTGACGAACATGAGAGTAGGAAGGATTAGAGAACAACTCGCACTCGCAAGTAACCTACCGGCCAAAAAGGTAAAAATCTTTGAGGCAATGCGAAACGTGATAGAGAGATAAATGGCCTGTTGTTGACCATTTAACTCGTACCCGGAAAACGTAACCAACTATGGCTCTCGAGAGCGCAATTATTTACACGAACAGCTTAATGTGGAAAGTCCCAAGTTAAATAACCCAACATGGCAGTAAAATACGACTATTTTCTGAGAATATTCAGGGAGAGATTTTTCACACTGTTTTGGGAGACCACAGGTCGACATGTATGCCAAATGTGAAGAACTATCAACTAAAATGAAAAATAAAATGCCTAATGACAACAGAGAAACGGGTAGCCTCTGCAGAACTCATCGTGCACAAGAGACGTGCAGCCAAGTTTCTTTCTCGCATTATTGAAATTAAGGAGAAATGCAGTGATGATAAGGAAGTGTCAGGAATTGCTGCTGACTTCATGCAAATGGCTCTAACCACTATGCGACTTAACATCCGCCGCGCAGGATTAGTCGAGCGGTCTAATGCGCTGCAGTCATGGACTGTGTGGCTGATCCCGGCGGAGGTTCGAGTCCTCCCTCGCGCATGGGTGTGTGTGTTTGTCTTTAGGATAATTTAGGCTAAGTAGTGTGTAAGCTTTGGGACTGATGACCTTAGCACCTAAGTCCCATAAGATTTCACACACATTTGAACATTTTTGAACTTAACATCCGAGGTTATCAGTCCCCTAGACTTAGATCTACGTAAACCTAACTAACCTTGGGCGTCACACACATCCGTGCCCGAGGCAGGATTCGAACCTGCGACCGTAGCAGCCACTTGGTTCCGGACTGAAGCACCTAGAACCACTCAGCCATAGCGACCGGCTCATACAGAATCTATGTCTGTTTACTATACCAGTTCAAGCCTTCTTCTATCGTCAGCTTACTGTGAATGTTTTTAATATATACTACCTGAAGGCTGGGGAGTTAAAATTCTACCATTACCATAAAGGAACGGCAAAGAAGACGCCCCCCCAAAATGGCTTTGAGCACTATGAGCACTATGGGACTTAACTTCTGAGGTCATCAGTCCCCTAGAACTTAGAACTACTTAAACCTAACTAACCTAAGGACATCACACACATCCATGCCCGAGGCAGGATTCGAACGTGCGACCGTACCGGTCACGCGGTTCCAGACTGTAGCGCCTAGAACCGCTCGGCCACTGCGGCCGGCCCACCCACTAGGTGTGTTCATTGTTTTTAGATCTCATCACAAACAACATCCCCAAAAAGAATTTAACAGTTTCATGTATTTTCAGAAGGTTGCCCAGGACGAAATAGGAGTCATAATGTCGTAAGGTTTTCCTGGCTTTGGCACCTTCAGAGCGGTTTCTCACTATTAGTCGTTATTTCCTTGTATGTGCACATTAATTTTTGCCCTGTGATAGGGACTTCGCGGTAGTGAAGAGAGACATCCGCCAGAGGATAGGGCGTATCACATCAAGATATTTGTTGAATTGGTTTAGAAATCAAGATCAAAACTTAATAAGTTCCAAGTGAAGGTAGTTTCAACAAGCGATATTTTGCATTCAAAAACTGGTAGCCTAGATTTTGCAAAAATAAAGTGACAGTAGAAAGGTGCGCAGAGATCAGAAGCAGTAATTTGCGGTGTGCGAAATCTGAATATGAATACAAAAGTAACACTACCGATACTGTGACTGGAAAGGTACGAGTAGATATCCACATTCCTGTCATGCACACGTAACATGTTCGTTCTGCTACAACTCTTCAGATCCTTTTCCCATAGAAAAAGCATTTATCACATGCGTGCCAATAAGTTCAGAAAAAAATGCTGACATCAAGAAATTAGAAACGTTCATTCCAGATACATTCCAGGCATTTTACACCGCAGTCCACAATTGGCCAACAGTGGAACGTGGAGATGAGATCCATGAGTAGAATGAAGGAGGGTAATACAAAACAACGTAAATTCAGATTTGGCTTAACATGTAACTATGCTACTTCATAAGGTTCAGAAAGCTAAAAAATTACAGATTGAAAAAATGTACAAATGATGTTCTATTTTCCTGCTGCTGTGTATTATTCAATTATATACTCCTATACCACACCAGTATTGAAGACACATTAATAATTGATAATTTCTGTATTAAATCGTTTGAAATTACTACATATTTGAGAATCAATACTTGTCTCTCAATTTCAACATTAAAAAAAGAAATACTTCCCTTTAAGCAAGATCTCTGTAACTGCACTGAAAAATACGTACACATATACCGTTGAGATTGTGCACTATGTTTCTGCAGTTAAAGATCAATGTGTGAAATGAAAATGTTTTTTGGCTTTTTACGAAAAGCAGTCTCTGTGGAGAATTCGTTATTTCTGAAATCAGCGAATCAAATAGGTTTCCACGTATTGCTTTGGTTTCAGTAACGTACGTTCTCATTCTTGAAGAGGTCTACAGAATGCGAGCAGTAAATGCAAATAAATAAGTAAATGAATAAATAAATAAATGGGCTCGAGATCTGTCGGCTGCGGAGGGTTAGAAGGAATAACTGAGCTGTGAAAAATCTGGTATTTTGGAAGATAAGCAAGTGCCGACTGATGCCTAGCCTCAGGTGGAGCCTGCGAGCCGGCAGGTTCCAGACAGAGTCCAGGTTGAGGTACACATAAATGGCGATGGAAGTGTGTCCTGAGGACTGCTCGATGCAACCTGGACATCGGGTGGACCGGGAGGACAATTTCTCACTCAGTATCTGCGGCAAGCCCATCACCACTTGGTTCTACGTGTTTTGAACGATGAACCACTGTTATTTTTGATGTAACCCGTTCAACTTACCGCCAGGAACTTCACTGTATGAACTGTGCATTCAGGTGCAATACACCATTTCCATATCCAAGTCAGTGATTCTGCTTTTGTTTTCCCTCAACCTTTAACTTCTATTGATCACTACAGAGATTTATAAGTTCTGTATGATCACCACAGAGATTTCAAAATTTATACTTATTGCTGAAGGATTGCAATTTCCTTCCACACTGCCGGCCGGGGTGGCCAAGCGGTTAAAGGCGCTACAGTCTGGAACCGCGCGACCGCTACGGTCGCAGGTTCGAATCCTGCCTCGGACATGGATGTGTGTGATGCCCTTAGGTTAGTTAGGTTTCAGTAGTTCTAAGTTCTAGGGGACTGATGACCTTAGAAGTTAAGTCCCGTAGTTCTCAGAGCCATTTGAACCATCTGAACCTTCCACACTTCCTCTTTTTTTGCCTGAATGCGATGTGCTTCGGCCCTGGGGTCCCAAAAAATTGAAAATGCTGTTGAATAAACTGAATATTTTCCTCCTAATTCGTAGTCTCACGGGAAGCAAGTAATGATGCCTTCACTGTGTGGTACAAGAGAAGCAAGGCAATTAATGTGCGACCAAAAACCAACTGGAGTCTTCCTCGTAATGAACAGCCTCATACTTTTTGAGAGGACGGACATCTACATCAGGCGAGGGTGTCTCCTGTAACTGTTACCAGTAATGTAACCACATCAATGCATATTTAAAACTGGCAGCCTTCTCTTTAAACAGTTACTATGAGCTTAAATCATCAGAATGAGGAGTAAGTTGCTCACTTCAGTAAACGACTAAATATGTATTTCCGGAAATCCGTTTCTCAAGTCAAATACTCAACTCCGAACAGTGTAACCTCTGCATAACACTGAGTAGAGAAAGGGCAAGGGAAGGCCCTGGGTACTTCCATGCGGCCAATGAAACACGGCGGTTAGCTACGTCGCAACGCCAGGTGTAGTGGCAAGAGATAAAAGCAACTCGAGCATGCGCACACTGCAACCCCACGGCCGACTCGTGCGAGGTTCATCTGGTCATACAGAGTGAACGAGAATTTATGCACCTCTAAATTCAAAACATTCAAATTTTTATTAACGTACCTACTTATAATGTATACATTCACAATATAGAATGAAATTTTCAGTCTGCACCCGAGTGTGCACTGATATGAAAATTCCTAACAGATTAAAACTGTGTGTTGGACCGAGATTTGAACTCGGGACCTTTGGCTTTCGCAGGCAAGTGCTCTACCAACTAAACCACCAAAGCACGAGTCACGACCCGTCCACACAATTTTATTTCCTACAGTATCTCGTCTCCTACCTGCGAAGCCTCGCAGAAACTCTCCTGCGAAACTTGCAGAACTAGCACTCCTGGTAGAAAGGATATTGCGGAGCCATGGCTTTGCCACAGCCTGGAGGATGTTTCCAGAATGAAATTTTCACTCTGCAGCGGAGTGTGCGCTGATACGAAACTTCCTGGCAGATTAAAACTGTGTGCTGGACCGTGACTGGAACTCGGGACCTTTGTCTTTCGCGGGCAAGTGCTCTACCAACTAAGCCACCAAAGCACGACTCAATCCCGTCCTCACAGTTTTATTTCCTCCAGTATCTCGTCTCCTACCTGAGAAACTTCACAGAAGCTCTCCTGCGAAACTTGCAGAACTAGCACTCCTGGTAGAAAGGATATTGCGGAGCCATGGCTTTGCCACAGCCTAGGGGATGTTTCCAGAATGAAATTTTCACTCTGCAGCGGAGTGTGCGCTGATATGAAACTTCCTGGCAGATTAAAACTGCGTGCTGGACCGTGGCTCGAACTCGGGACCTTTACCTTTTGTGGACAAGTGCTCTAGAGTTTTAATCTGCCTGGAAGTTTCATTCACAATATCTATTTTCACCTAACAGATACTGAAATGTCCACCATGCTTGCACCACACACCTCAACATGATTCTTCATGTTAGCTCAAACGTTTTGGTTTGTCTCTACACTTACGCGGGTATTTGTCCTCGGCTTTGTTCTTCAGCTGGCCGATTGTGTGGGGGTCGTTTTTATAGGTATCTATTAGATGTCTCCGAAGAAAAACTTCGGGGGGAGATAAATATGGGGACCCGTGTGGCCACATGTCACGTGAAATGACTGGTCCTTCGAAGAACTCGGCAACGCTATCATTGTGCTATTCGCCTTGTGCGCCGTTGCACCATCTTGCTCCAGCCAGCAGTATCGTTCATCAGCCTCTAACGATGCTACGAACTGCGAGATGATGTCTTGGTAACGTTTGGCTGTTGTCGTTTCCAAGAAAGACATTGGGCCTACAGTTCCTTAGCGCGAAATCGCACACCAAACTTCAACCAGTTGGGAATGTGATGAGGCCTTATGAAAAACGTGAGGTTTTTCTGAACTCCAATACCTGTTGTTCTCCTTCTTTATGTAGCTGCTTAAATGAAGCCATGCTTCGTCACACATAATCCAACACCCGAACACTGTTGCGAATGCATCGCAAAAATCGTTGATAGTAACGTAACTTTTCCCTTCTGTCAGGTTCTCGTAGCTCATACATAACGTGAATGTGATACTCATGCAATTTCTGCTTCTTTGTGGATCTGCAAACACTCCCGCAAAATATAGTTTTCGTAACGATTTTTTTGGTGAACATAGCAAGAATGCGGGGATATTTTCCAGTGAGGCATAACTTAACACCGAAGATCTGCCGGAACGTTCATCTTCATTCACACTACCAGTTTTTCCGAAACGGTCGACTATACGTGAAATCGTTGATTTGTTAAGTACCCTCGCTTCAGTAAAAGCTACCGTAATGTCTTCCTGATATTTTGAGAAATAATGTAATTTGAAATAACTTTCAACAGCCGCGGGGTACGTGGTCAAGCTATGCAATGTCGGTCGTTTTCGGCGACTTCTACCGAACCACACGAAGTTTATTCGCCCTCTTCCACGGCGCAGTATCAGATCGACCATCTCATAGGAACTGACAGTCTGGAATAACTACACCATGGAAAGAAGATCTAAACACTTGTTTGTTCCCATAGGAACTGACAATCTGCATTAACTACACCATGGAAAGATGATCTAAACACTTGTTTGTTCCTCTGGAATAGCATTTTCTGATGATACAGCAAAAGTCGTCCTTTTTCATGCATTTTGCAGAGAATCACAAAATATATAGTAATGCTGTAGGGTTTGGTTTTCTTAACGCTTAGGTGAATACGTTGTTCCTCGAGTTTCTTTGAATTCGTTAAGTAAACGAGCTCACAGGGATTTCGTCGGCTACATCAGTAATCATACGAGAAGCTTAATGGCTGGCGGCTATTGTTGTGTAGCGTATTTCTATTCAGATTTGAGCCTTATTGTAAACCAATTTATATACCTGATGTCTATAATTAACCTAATGATGTTCCGAGTACTGCAGTGCGGTCTGTATACATTGCAGGACGCTGACGCATCGTATATATGTTCATTAATCGGGTGCACGTGAAGTATGCTGTAAAATATAATAGATCCACTTTCTATCATCAGACGGAAATAAACAGTTAGAACGTGAAATTTTTCATGTTTTGACGTTTGAATCTTAATGACGTATGTTAATTACTTTTGTGAAGTGACTGTTGGTGGAAAGGTTTCCACACGAAACGCGATGGCTGTTTAGAAGATAGACCGTGCCCCGCTGGTAATCTTGATTTATTTGAACGGTAGCAACAGCAGCAGTGCATTTAGGGAATATAGTCGACAGAAACAGCTGCGAAGAGCCCCCTGTCGACAGGGGGACAGCCACTCGCTAACAGCTAGTACACCCGCCACCTAGCCCCCTCCCCCCCCCCAAAAAAAACCGTCGGCTCTATCCCCCTCTCTCTCTCACTCATACACACACACACGGTATAAATACGAGGGCTATCCACAAAGTAAATTACGTTTTGGAATTAAAAATAAATAAAGTATTGGAAATTTTGTTTATTATATACAGATGAAAGCCACACTTAAATACTACTTTTCTACATAGTTGCCATTTAAATTAACGCACTTATCGTAGCGATGGACGAGTTTGGAAATACCTTCGTCGTAAAATTCGGCCGCCTGCGCCTTCAACCACGTGGTTACCTCTTCTTTTGGGACAGAAAAGGTGTGATTTTTGTGGATTTCCTGGAAAGAGGCACTACAATAATCTCTCAAAAGTATTGCCAAACTCTGCACAACCTCAGAAGAGCAATGCAAAACAAGCGCAGGCGAAAGTTGGGCTCGAAGATCTTGCTGATTCACGACAACGCCCGGGCCCCGACGGCAAATCTTTTAAGCGGGAGTTGTTTCCTCATCCGCCGTACAGTCCCGACCTGGCACCGAGCGACTTCCACTTATTCCCAGCAATGAAGAAGTGGTTGGCTATGCAGCGTTTTGATGACGACGCACAGCTTCAAGAAGAGGTAACCGCGTGGTTGAAGGCACAGGCGGCCGAATTTTACGACGAAGGAATTTCCAAGCTCGTCCACCGCTACGATAAGTGCCTTAATTTAAATGGAAACTATGTATAAAAGTAGTATTTAAGTGTGGCTTTCATCTGTATATAATAAAAAAAATTCCAATACTTTATTTATTTTTAATTCCAAAACGTAATGTACTTTGTGGATAGCCCTCGTATCATAAATAGAAGTTAGTAACGAACAAATACTTCGTTAGGTTGGCAACAAATAGGTAAACATACCAAAGAAGATGAAACACCTCATAGAGTCGCAATATTTACGCTGTGAAAAGCAGTGTACGTCGAAATAGTTGTATCGAGTGACAAAAGAACAATGGTCCACCACAAAAAAGAGTGAAAAACATGGTTAACAGTGTGTGGAAGGCGAGAACACGAAGATGTGATTATATGGCAGTGATAAAAGTGGTAGTGCGACCTTCAGACCAGATGTGAGGAAACGCAGATCAGCAAATCATAAGTAATTACTTTTTTTTACAAAAAATCGCGAAGTGAACTGTTTGATAATCTATAACTAACAAAACTGTATCGTTATAGATCCCACTGATGAAGCCTTAGAACAGGAGAAGGCGAAACGCGTATGGGATAAATAAAGCAACTAGCAGCAGGAAAAGGCAGTTATATTTACAAAACAAGTATTTATATGCTTGCTGAAGAGGATGGCCACACAAACAAACATTTTTTTTTCAGCACACTTCGCGAGCCCACCGATGCTGGAAGAAAAGGGGCTTCTCGTGACGGACCTGCAGTCGCTGAAGAAGCGGGGCGAGACGATGCTGAAAGCATTAGCTTGTTGAGATAACGTCTTACTAGCGCTGCCACCACCCTCTTTAGCATTATGGAACGCATTGGAGAATGCTTGCCGTGAATGGTGGCTAACGGAGCAGAAGTTCCCGCGACAGACGCGCAGGCGTATTCTCGCCAAAAGTTACAGGAAAGTATCTGTTTGGCTGAATCTGCAGAGGATAGGTCACAGATTGTCCTAGAAGCTTCTACTGAATGTAGCATGCGAAGAAGGTGGTTGGCTGACAACTTCATGACTCAGAAAGTGGGAGGTATTCTGTTTGTAACGAGCACGGTGACTGGCCTCAGCTCCGGTCGCAGGTTCGAATCCCGCTTCGGGCATGGATGTGCGTGATGTCCTTAGGTTAGTTAGGTTTACGTAGTTCTAAGTTCTAGGGGACTGATGAACTCAGTAGTTAGTCCCATAGTGCTTAGAGCCATTTTTTTGACTGGCCTCAACAAGGGTTCACGGGATTTGCTGATGGGCACTGGGAGGAATAAGGACTCTGGTGTCGTGTCGGCAGGGGCAAATCGCTAGGCTGCGTTTTATAAGACGCCCTGGAGAGGTGTCGCTAGCTACACTTGGCTACTTGGAGCTGCTGATTTCGCCACTAAGAGTAGCATCATTCGTTTTTCCGCTCACAGAGGAACAAAGCGGTGTTTGAAACTTCCTGGCAGATTAAAACTGTGTGCCCGACCGAGACTCGAACTCGGGACATTTGCCTTTCGCGGGCAAGTGCTCTACCATCTGAGCTACCGAAGCACGACTCAGGCCCGGTACTCACAGCTTTACTTCTGCCAGTATCTCGTCTCCTACCTTCCAAACTTTACAGAAGCTCTTCTGCGAACCATGCAGAACTAGCACTCCTGAAAGAAAGGATATAGCGGAGACATGGCTTAGCCACAGCCTGGGGGATGTTTCCAGAATGAGATTTTCACTCTGCAGCGGAGTGTGCGCTGATATGAAACTTCCTGGCAGATTAAAAGTGTGTGCCCGACCGAGACTCGAACTCGGGACATTTGCCTTTCGCGGGCAAGTGCTCTACCATCTGAGCTACCGAAGCACGACTCAGGCCCGGTACTCACAGCTTTACTTCTGCCAGTATCTCGTCTCCTACCTTCCAAACTTTACAGAAGCTCTTCTGCGAACCATGCAGAACTAGCACTCCTGAAAGAAAGTAAATAGCGGAGACATGGCTTAGCCACAGCCTAAGGGATGTTTCCAGAATGAGATTTTCACTCTGCAGCGGAGTGTGCGCTGATATGAAACTTCCTGGCAGATTAAAACTGTGTGCCCGACCTTCTGTAAAGTTTGGAAGGTAGGAGACGAGATACTGGCAGAAGTAAAGCTGTTAGTACCGGGCGTGAGTCGTGCTTCGGTAGCTCAGATGGTAGAGCACTTGCCCGCGAAAGGCAAATGTCCCGAGTTCGAGTCTCGGTCGGGCACACAGTTTTAATCTGCCAGGAAGTTTCATATCAGCGCACACTCCGCTGCAGAGTGAAAATCACATTCTGGAAACATCCCCCAGGCTGTGGCTAAGCCATGTCTCCGCTATATCCTTTCTTTCAGGAGTGCTAGTTCTGCATGGTTCGCAGAAGAGCTTCTGTAAAGTTTGGAAGGTAGGAGACGAGATACTGGCAGAAGTAAAGCTGTGAGTACCGGGCGTGAGTTGTGCTTCGGTAGCTCAGATGGTAGAGCACTTGCCCGCGAAAGGCAAATGTCCCGAGTTCGAGTCTCGGTCGGGCACACAGTTTTAATCTGCCAGGAAGTTTCATATCAGCGCACACTCCGCTGCAGAGTGAAAATCTCATTCTGAAAGCGGTGTTTGTTTGTGGAGACTGGGGCATTACGCAGTGCTTGTTTACGATCGTATACTTGGGCCAAGTCTCCGTACGTCCATCTTTATACAGATGATTGCGAGATGATAGTCGAATGAAAACACCTTTCAGCTGCCTAAATTTTCAATTATTATTTTACTGAGCATCCAGATCCGGAGATATATTACACCATCTTGAGGCCCCCTGACTGACGTACAGGAAGATTCCCACCTCTTGTACAGTCAAAATAGTGGCCAGCATTCAATGGCTTGTGTCCCAGAGGTGGGGATCTTCCTATACGTCGGTCAGGTGACCTGAAGATGATGTAATATATCGCCGAAACCTGTTGCTCAGTAAAATAAGAAATAGAAATACAGCGGCTGAAAAGTGTTTTCTTTCGACATTCTGTCTTGCAAGCCCCTGCTCTCGGTTCTGGTCCGGCATTTTACGGAGGTAGCTTCGATCCCAGCTGTTTGCCGAAGCTGTTTCACGCTTTCTGTTTAGTCAGAATTTTCAGTTACGCAAGGCATGTCGACTGCACGATTGAAGCAGTGAGCAGACAACCGCCGAAAGAACAGCATTTCACATCGCTGCCGGCCGGGGTGGCCGAGAGGTTCTAGGCGCTACAGTCTGGAACCGCGCGACCGCTACGGTCGCAGGTTCGAATCCTGCCTCGGGCATGGATGTGTGTGATGTCCTTAGGTTAGTTAAGTTTAAGTAGCTCTAAGTTCTAGGGGACTGATGACGTTAGAAATTAAGTCCCATAGTGCTCAGAGCCATTTGAACCATTTTTTTCACATCGCTGCATTCGGTGATAGAGAACTGTAACAGTAAATGTATCAAATTCCATTTGTTTGCTCCCAAGGCCTTTTACTGTCAGTGCCAGTCAGGGTAATAGATTTCTGGACTTAGATGCTAATTAGTACCACCCACTTCGTGTTTGCGTTCTATAAACGGAGATGCGATTTCGAGTCAAGTCATAAAGGCTTTGCCAACCGCAAATTCAGCATAATAAGTAGGAGTTAATGTCTCAAGGCTGTATTTGTACATTTTGCATATTTTCCTGTAGCGTTGTATTTGTAATAAATGTATTATTCAGTACATAGTTGTTCTACTTTCTCTATAATTAGACTCCAAGTACCGCTCCTGACTAAGTTAGAGCGAAATGGTCTGAAAACTTGGGGTACTAACCCACATGTTGCAGGTTGTCAGTGGTAGGGCTAATTTAAAAAAAATGGTTCAAATGGCTATGAGCACTATGGGACTTAACATCTGAGGTCATCAGTCCCCTAGAACTTATAACTACTTAAACCTAACTAACCTAAGGACAACACACACATCCATGCCCGAGGCAGGATTCGAACCTGCGACCGTAGCGGTCAGGCGATTCCAGACTGAAGCGCCTAGAACCGCTCGGCCACTCCGGCCGGCGGCTAATTTAATTCACACCTTTTTTACATAACGTTGACAGATACACACGCAATCAGAAGAAGTAGCGTCGGACTGGTACTGATACTGGGCCAAAAATATCCTTTTTTTGTACCCATATTCTACCAAGCATAGTGTCTTTTTGCGAAGTATCGATATTCCTCCGTCGATTTCTTTAGATCAATGTTTCAAATTATTGGAAAGTATAAAACTTTTGCCTCCTGTCATTTCAGTAAAAGTTCTGAAGCTTTATAAATACAAGTATGCGTTCTGCAACAATAGATAGTCTCTCCCTTTCCAGAAACTCTGTAAGCTGACTGTCAGACTGCAATACCATTACGATGGTTATGCAACCATTTTCGTACATTTTCAAAGAATGGTACCTCATCGAAATTTTAAATTAATTATCCTTTTCATAATTTGAATTCCAGCCTAATATAAAGTTTCTCATTGCCCTAGTTCGCCCGCATCTCGTGGTCGTGCGGTAGCGTTCTCGCTTCCTACGCCCGGGTTCCCGGGTTCGATTTGTAACGTCTAGAGAAACAAAAACAATATATTATGTAGTAATTAGAGAATTAGATGTATCATATTGTGTCATTGTATAAAATTATGTATTTTTTTTATTATTTATTTCTGAAAACGTCTGCGTCGGCGAGTAATAAAACCGACACAGAAGATAAATGTTAAACAGAGATTAAAAAAGGAACTAGTATATAATACGTGTTGAATATG
Source organism: Schistocerca piceifrons (assembly GCF_021461385.2). NCBI lineage: Eukaryota > Metazoa > Arthropoda > Insecta > Orthoptera > Acrididae > Schistocerca > Schistocerca piceifrons. The sequence continues at coordinate 182,069,273 of NC_060138.1, read as the reverse complement.
AATGTCTTTGTCGTCTTAATTTGGAAGTTGTGCGAGTAAGATCTCCTGTTGTTGTCGTAGAGAACGCCAATGTAGCATTCTTTTGTCGAGACTAAGCAATGTACGCCATTACGTGTGAATTCACAAAGGTCTGTAATCACTGAGATATTTAAAGGTTTTAATAGAGGTGTTTAAATGAAAACTTGTATTATTTATTGTTAAGCTTGCTTGCATATTATCCCATCCTGTTGAGACATTTTTCAGTTATATAAATATTATCTGTGGTGCTGAGCTGCGTGGAGAACGAAGAGCCGCTGCCGCGGCGTATTTAAACGACTTACAATATAGTCGAGCATACCGCAAGGAAGCGGTAAAATAATAGTAAAATAATATTATTTCTTTTAGCTCCCAGACTGGCAGCGAAGATCAGCAGATTTTATGATGTGTTGCAGATTGACGCGGGCTGCTGATAGGATATAATTTACAGTGCAAATAATTTAATGTACCTTCAGAATCTGATAGGAATCTTGCTGTGCTCCGTTCTGATCTGGCAAACTTTATAGTGACAACGTATTTTTTAATGAGAGTCTCATGTTCTTGGGCTAGTTGTGGTATGAAATAGCATTTTAACGAGAAATAAAATCCACTGCGAACTTGTGTTTTTGAACGATCACACGAACTGTAACATCAGTGTTCATAACAAAGTAATTTCAACTTTTAATCACTATGAAGTAGGGAAGATATATTGATTCTTAGCATGAGTTGCAGTTACGAAAAATCGTTCCTTAAATTGTAGGCCAGATACAGAACAATAAGACTTCCATATATACATTTTATTCAGCTAAAAGGTAATGATGATAAAGAAAAGCAAAGCACAGCATTGCTAAAAGTATTTCACGTAACTCTTTTCGTAAATGTGTTGTTACAAAGAGAATAAATAAACCAAAGAGCAACAATTTTACAATCCGCGAGAGAGTTGTACGTGAAAGATTCCCGGCGGGGTCAGGGATTTTCTCTGCCTCGTGATGGCTGGGTGTTGTGTGCTGTCCTTAGGTTAGTTAGGTTTAAGTAGTTCTAAGTTCTAGGGGACTGATGACCATAGATGTTAAGTCCCATAGTGCTCAGAGCCATTTTTTTGCTCTAGTTCATTTTATAACACGTATTAAATATGTTTAACATTATTTTATCCATATTTTCAGGTAGTTTAAGGGGTAAATTACCAGCTATTTTAGTCTATAAAAATTCGGTCCTTCCGGATACAGAACGTTTTTCTTATTTGGAACTCAACGAATTCTCACTAGGGACAACTGCCGCTACTGCGGCCCCCCACCCCTCCCCCGGAGGTGCCCTTTGTAACACGTAACACATGTCAACGGATGTATTGTACGAATATTAACATTAATTATAGAACAAAATGTGTAGTAAATAACTAGGAGACAAAAGTGTCGAAGCATACTAGGCGACTGTGTAAGAGGAGAGCAATCTCCATGCAAATGTGTTCGCAAAAATTCAAAAATCACTATGTGTTGCTTACAATTACAGTCACTCTGGCTTATTAGATATCTGGTAACGTGAAAGCACATAAGCAGGATGTTCAGGAAATGGCCACTAATGTCGAAATGATGCATAGCGTGTAGGTCGTTCCTACAAATGTTGAGAACATTGAGTGTCAGTTCCTAATAGCGCATGATAGAAACACATTGGATCTGCAATTACGATGAGACTTTTCTAAAGATGGAGAAACATTTTGGGACCGCAGATTGCGTTGTTGTTTCACTTTATGTCAAAGATAACGAAATGTCCAAAATAGTGACTACAGGAGATCGGTGAGTACATTCAGTAGATGGATCGATGGGGCTTAGACAGTTTTTTGCAAAGCTATCGAATGAATCTGTAAGAAGAGAAAACAACTTTATGGAAGGAAAACCAACGACGCGTCCTAATGCTATTCAATAAGAAGGAAATTTAACGTATGGCACATAAAAAGATAGGCTCTTGAAGGTCACGTATCGGAAGTTCGTGCCTTTTAAACGACCTCATTGAGCAAGAATGTGTACAACTGCTCGCAAAGCCAATGTGATTGGATAATTATTATTTACTATTTGGAACGTTCTCTGTAGCATGATACTGAGATTAAACTAACCCATATTGGACTCAGACAACAGTTGGACGCCCATTGCTATTGTGTCGTGTTTGCAGTTGGCTACCTCAAATGTTTGTTCGCAAATCGAACCTGTGGCCTGTGCGTGAGAAGGGCAAATAGTAGATCTGCGCAGTTGATTTGTGCAGCTAGCGGCGATGATCATTCGCTAACACTCGCCGAGATGACTGTATGAACGGGGCACTTATTATTCCCGTTCGCATTATTTTTCTAGCATACAAAGAGGGCACGGTAAGAACCTTTCCCCTTGCAGGAACGCCCGTTGACATGGACGACAGCTTCGCGTGTTGCCATGTACTCCACTTAGATCCACAAACAACAGGCACCCTACAATGCGTACCGTACCGCGACCTCTGTTTTATCGCTTCCACTATCATTTCTTTGGTATGGCTATCCATGCTCCGAGCGCTATGGTATTGAGACTGCATTTCGCTGGTCCTTCTGCTGCTATTTGTATTTCTGTCTGTTTCCCCGGCAAACTGTGTGTTATTGTTGTTGAAGAGCGCTCAGCACGTCGGTTTCCAATTTATTTCAACACTATTTGCAAGTTACTCTATGGTCTTTGTTCCGAGTAATTCGATTTCATTCGTTCCCGAAAGGTTATCTGTTTTTGTTGGTTTATTCGAGCACTCGCAGCTTCCAAATTGATGTGTCCCGTGTCAAAGGCATTTCTGTTTAATTTTTCATTCATCCTCAAAGAAACGACATAAATTTTTTTCCTGTCACATTACAAATGAGACAGACGACTCTCACGGAAGCTAAGTTGATAATGAATCAAATTAATATTCTTTGGCTGAACTGCTATTTGCAGTACGACACTGTCAAGTACATGCCATTATTTATCAAGCGAGTAATGGAAATAACACTCTTCGCACACGCCGAAGTTAATAATACACACGATATGCTCACATATTTCTCATTGTCAAAATACTGTCCCATTAATAAAACAAATAGTTACTCAAATCCCTCGGTTTCGAGGGAGATATTCGTATCTAGTCCATTAATGTGGATTAATAATTAAAGCTGAAATTTGCTTCCTATACCATTCCTGTTTGAGTCTTCGATATACCATTAACGATGTTGTCTGTAAAATTTGTATGACGTATAGATCTTTGTGAAAGATCAACATTTTTTTAGAAAACGCAAAATAGTTTACCTCTCTTAGTGTCAGTCTGTGTAAAGTACACGTACACAAGTACAAAAAACGAAGACGCCTTAAGTGGAGCCATTAAGGTCTGACAGAGGGTGGAGGACACAAGTGGGGAGAGAGAGAGCGAGAGAGAGAGAGAGAGAGAGAGAGAGAGAGAGAGAGAGAAGAGAGACAGACAGACAGACAGACAGAGAGATAGAGGGAGAGAGAGAGACAGGCAGACATTTAAATAGTCTATGAACATAATCAGAGCCCTGTACACAAAATTAATATTTAGAAAGCTGAATGAAATATTTAACCTTACAAGGATTTTAAGCTATTTTCTGAATGTTGATGATTTTGAAAAGAAGACATTTTGCTAAAATTCTCCTACGGTAAACGTATTTTGGGTGTACTCGAAGACAAATATTTCCTATTATATTACGGTAACTGTTTATTCTTTGGCATACTCACGTGATAGGAGTTTATACTGTCGATTATTCCAAAACTAGGAAAATGAATTTCATGTTGCCGTTCTTTTGTGTTAGCATTGTCGTTCAGTTTCATTATTCCTGTTGTACTATAATTTCCACTGACCGTATTAGTCAAGTTTCTCGATCTTGTATAAGGTGCAGTCAAGTGAAAGGCTGTTGGCAATATGTAATGTTGTTCTGACTACACTGCAGAAGTTTCACTAGGAAACCCTTATACATCCTGCATACGGTCCCCATCTCTCAGCATGTGATTTCCATATTTTTGGTGGCCTGAAGAAAGATATTCCTAACTGTCGAATTGTTTCGGAGGAAGTGGTGCACGCCACGGTACAGGCAGGCGCAAAAATTTTACCATGAAGGCATTCAACGTCTTGTCTCAAAGTGAGATAAATCTATTAACAGTCGCAACGATTACCTTTCAAATAATAAACATTTTACTTACTTTTTTCCATCTGTCTCGTTTTTCGTTCGGCAGCCCCTTTGTCCCTTGTATGCCCTTTACGTCGATGCCAGTTTGAGTCACTTATCGATGTTCCTTAAAAGATATTCCGTATGTCTGTATTAACATATGAGATGGTTTATTATCTGCGGAATTCCTCCTCTAAAGACAGTATCTTGAGAGCATAGATTGGAAATAAATAAGGAAAATTATATATGTACTGTGCGGGACTGTACCCTACCTAGTAAACTAAGAAAACATGGAAATCATTAATAGACTCTAATGTAGCGTAATGAAACAGTTCTTCGAAACATGACTGTGAAATCGGTGATAAATTACACTAGGTTAATCAATTTCTGGAAAAATTAAAACTGTAACAGAAAACTTTGAGGTATATAAATAAAATTTATTGGAAACCTGGACGTTGTACAAAAATTAACATAAAAAAATGTTGTTAAATGTCGACGCCAATGAAGAACTGAACTTGTAAATGTTCATGTTTTGGATATAATCATAGAACATAAACCCGAGTGTATACTCTAGAGAGTTAACATAATCTGACCAAAAACGGGACCCAATCATTTCCTGTGAACATAGAGCGGATATTTTTAAATCCTCAACATCTAGACGACAATTGTCGTTAGTGACATTTCGTTATGATCGGAATTAATAGCTATCTTGGCTTGGAAAGCCTTTTCGTGTGTTGCTACAGTATTAATACAAAATGTTTTTGAACAGTTAGGAAGGACAAGATAATAGAGCACCAACTGTACTTCTTACAGTAACTTTGGATACAAATGTAAATGCCTTCCTTAATGATGGAAGAAACCAATGTCTCTGTAACAGGCGTGACATGGGAAGGTGTGAGGGAGAGAGCGGGTTTGTTAATTTTAAATAGTGACAGCAAAGTCCCTACAATGGGAAGAAACTGAATAAGAAACATTCATGTATGTTTGAAGCTGATTCTTTGTTTCTCTTTAACGTTCTTCCTGCTCTCTTCATATTTTTATCATTGTTTTGCTACTTACTGTGCATATCGCCGCTGTCTTGCCTTAATGTGTTCCCTACAAAGTGATGCAAGTTCCTCACAACACTGCTCCTCAGAAGAGAAATGTTTGTAAGCATGTCACCGCCGAAATGGAGTGAACTGCACAACTGAGTGCATAAATTAGTCAGCTTGACTGCGTTCCATGTGTTATAGTTCATTTGTGTAAATGATATATTTACATTGTGGCATTCAAAGTTTAGACGAAAAAGTGTTGAAAGTGTTAAGCAGGCAAAAAACAATGTTTAGTGTGCGTCTTTTAAACGGTTGGCAATCGCAAAAAGAGCAATGTGAGTTATCTAAGACTTTACATACGAAAAGAGTATCTGTGTGGTCGTTTTTATAACAGTGTAGTAACTTGTCTGGTTTCCAATCTGTGTCGTGTGACTCACTGTATTTCCAACTGATGCATCACAAGGTAACAAAAAAGCCCCTCAGGAGCTTATTGGCCCAGAGCTCTACAAAAATAAAAAGTAAAATAAAATAAAATCCATTTAATGGATATTTCAAGAAAACGAAGAACTTCACGATGGAAATTTGTGGTAAGATTCTGTGGAACAAAACTGCACAGGTCATCGGTCCCTAGACTTATGCACTACTTAATGTGACTTAAACTTACGCTAAGAACAACACACACACAAACACACACACACACACATACACACACACACACACACACACACACACACACACACACACATACCGCCATGCGCGAGGGAGGACTAGAAGCAATTACGGGGGGGAAGAGGAGGGGGCAGCCATGCGAACCGTGACAAGACGCCTAAGACCGCTTGACACTTCGGGATGTACAACTGCTTAAAGACAGCAGTACATTTAGCACGTGGGATATTGAAATTAGAATATTATTTAATACACAATATCTATGTGGTTTTGTGTATGGAACTAAATACTAGAAAATTGTGAAACTGTAGGAAAAAAAGAAGAAATGTAAATGGCAGCAATTCCACAGCAAGGGAAGACATTACATAATGAGAATAGTTGTTAAAAAGGTTGAAACGTCCCCTTAGAAAAATCAGTGAATTACTATGCTGATAAACCTCTTACGTTATTTGATTTTCAAACAGCTGAGCAGAACTGCACGTACTTAGACATTTCTCTGTTTACTTATTCTGATCAACACTAAACTGACACGCAATATTTTTAGCGCAACGCAACCTGAATTTCAATAATCCCTACAAAAGAATGGCCCTGATTAACAATGACCTATACCTTTCATGAATCACTTACCTCACAAAAATCTTCCTTACTCGAACTACTGCAGTACAGCGAGCGCCAATACTGCCAGCTAAATAAAAGATTCTAACTACTGAAGCCACTAACTACTGATAGACATAGTAAACAAATGAAAGATTTTGATAGAGAACAAACAATGTATATACGTTAATAGTGTTCAAAAGTCATAATATATATATCAGTTCATGATATCCAGTCTTACAAATTTACTGTCTCTCATGGACACACGTCCAGGTCATCCGCTCTCAAAACTCCGCTATCTCTCTCCCCGCATCCACCACTGCTGGCAGCTCACCTCCAACTGCGCAACACTACGCGCTGTTCACATCCAACTGCCCAACACTACAATAGCGATTATTCCAACAATGCCACCCAGCCACAGACTGCACACAGCACAGTCAGTGATTTTCACACAGAGCGCTACGCTAAGTGGCGTTACCAGTATAAAAACCTTTACAGCCTACTTACAAGGTAAAGCCATATGTACTGTGTTCTGAAGCTTCGAAGGCTGTGTATGATAGATTTACAGCAATTTAAAAAAGGGTTGCTTCTCAAAAAACTCAACAGTCGCCTCAGAAGTTTTATAGTTTCAAGGATGATAAAACTTTAGACAGCTAATAATATAAGTGCGTTGCAGAATATAGCATTTGAACTGAATCGTCTCCAGACAGAAAAGTTGAGAGCTACTATGATTGTACCCAAGATACTGTCTCTTTTGCCAGATAAATTCAAACACTTTTCTCCAGCATGAGATTCGTCGCCCAATATACTATATGCAAAAGAAGAAGAGTGCTACTTTAAAAATAAAAAAAAATAAAAACAAATTCAAGAACCAAACTCGAGAGCTTTGAAACGCTCTCCTCATTACAAAAGGACAAGCCAAAAAGAGGAAAATTGTTACTTTAAGAACAAAGACAACACAGAAACATTATTTTTTGCTTTTTAAGTCATTAAAGAAGATCTAGTCACTCAAAAAGTCAAGAAACAAGACATCAATGAAAAGACTGCATTTGTAACATATGAACGTACCAAAGAAATGATTCCACAAGAAGCCAATGAGAAAGAACATATGGTCATAGCTGTTGATAGTACATATACAGGGCATATGTCTAACGAAGTAGACAAGCTAACGAATGTGATGGTGCTGTGAGAGTTGCCAAACAAGATGGATCACTGAAAATAGTAAGAACAGGTGACCCTGTGGGTGATAACTGTGTACTCAGAGATGTGTTGTATATTCCTCAACTGAGCAGAAACATGATGTCTGTGAATGCTGTCATTTAAAAAAATTGTACAGTTGTGTTAACTAAACATTCTGTTCGACTCTACAGAGATAAAATACCCGTTTTGAAAGGATACAAAACCAGAAATGAACTGTATGAAGCAAACATTATGTCAGTAGTGCAATCACTACTGACACAAGGGAAAAAAACAACTACTGCATAACGAGCTAGGTCATCCAGGCCTAAGCTGTACTTCAAAGATCATGATGAAATGTGTACATTTGAAATATGGTTGAAATTACGTTGACTGAGAGTAGTTTGAAACACAACTGTTAGAGTGGGAATTGCATGTCAATGTGTATTCTATATCGTCATTTACGAGCTTTCCCCTGTACTAAACATTTCTGACTGCGAGAATGTAAGTTTAATTTAGCTGCGAGAATGTAAACTGTCAGTAAGTTTAAACCAAATCAAAACTGCATGAATTTATGTAACACAAAAACTGAATATAATACAACACTATTCATTTGAAATTGGCTCTGGTAATAAAACAATATTAGATCAATTTGAAAATAATGGTCCCTGTGCTTAATGAATGCTATCCCTGAAACAATAAAATTTCTTACCTTTATCTGTGCAATGGTGATGCTCGTCGCACTGCTTACTGTTAGTACTTTCAATTGTGTCGTTAGCAAACAGCTATTGTGCGCGGCTGTAGCTTAATTTTAATTACTTCGAATATGACTGACACAATAACTTCTTGGGAATAATAGTTAATCAAAAATGACATGGATTTTTGAAATTGGATACATTATTTAGAATAATCTTCTACATTCTGCTTGACTACTTCATTGCTTACAAGTGTCTAGCAACGTTGGGATAACTTTTCGTGTCCGCGACTGTAGAAATCACATGGTTTAGAGACGCTTTTCGATCCGGAAAGGAAGTTCTTTGAACGTCGTTTGATATAGAGCGGAAAAGGCGAAAATCTGAGAGTGCAATATCACGTGAATAAGGTGGGTGCGGAACGATATCCCAACCTTACACCTGTACAGGTTTTTTTGTCAGTCTATCAGAATGTAGGCATGCATTATCGTGGAAATTCACTTCACGAAATTCTCTCGGTAGCTCTTGGATTGCACCTATAGGACATCTCAGATGTTGACAATAAATTTCAGTAATGATTGTTACACTGGGGAAGCAATTCGTAGTACACCACACCGTACGGGGAGTCGTTGCATTGTTTGGACTCAACACTTCCTGTCTTTTTCTTATGTTAACATAAAAACACCATTTCTCGTCACAGTAATAGTAGAGGATAGGAATGATCTGTGTTGTTCACGAGTCAGTTGATGACGAGCAAGCAGTGATCATCAATATGTTCACCGGACGATTTTTGTAACTTTGGTTTACAGCATGCGGTACTCACACACACGATTTTTGAACTTTCCCCATTGCATGAAAATGTCGCACGGTGGTGGAACGATAGCAGTTCTTTGTGGATTGATCCCTTTAAATGATCTTCATCAAACCCCGAAGTTGTTCTACAAAGTAAACAGTCGCTAATGTCAAAAGGATACTCCTTGAAGAGAGAAAACCATTTTCTTGCCTCGCTCTGTGCAGCTGTATTATCCCCACAACACGGAGCAAATGTCTGAAGTTGCCTTCGCTGCTGTTACCCGTCTATTGAACTCAAACAAAATATGTCCGAAATGTTCCGATTTCTCCACTTGGCATTCTAATTCTAAGCGTCCACAGCTTCAATATCTCCTAATGACTAAATGAAAATATGTAAACTCAGCTAACAACGGTGAACTACAAATAAAAAATGACAATTGATAAATGAACCTATAGCAACCGGAATGCTAACACGGAAAACAAAACAGCTAGAGATTTATGCACCAGTCGGTCCAAATGCTGGGAATTGTGGCAGGACGCAAATTTCGGCTTCTCACAGCAACTTTGCCCACGTGGGAGGTGTGGAATGGAAATTAATATATTACATCGTATAGAATATGAATGAAAATGGTCTCGAAAAGTTCTTGAACGGTTTACTTCAATAATTTGATAGGAAAGTCCAGAACGTCTTATCTGCAAGCTGAATGAACGTCTTGGGGATGGGCGGGGGATTTTCCACTGTTGAGGACCATCACACAGCGGTTCTCGAATGACTTCTTGGCCAAAGAGCGGGATTTACGTCGTCGATGAAGTGAATGATTGGTACATCGGTGTTTACAGAGAAGAAAATAGTGTCTTGTGTCTGTGTCGAATAGTGCAGCGATCAATAAAAATTACTTGGCTTGCCCATAATAATGTATAGCTTGAAACTTCTTGGCAATTTATAACGGTGTGCCGGACCGAGACTCGAACTCAGACTATGCCTCCCCCAAGCAAGTGCTCCACCGACATTTTTTTTAATGAATAAGCATTTTTATAGACCAACATCAGAAAAAAACATTATCAGTAAGCTAACATACCTTTTCTGCCTTCTCATAATTTCTTGCCTTCATCTCTTGTGCTGCATAAATCTTCCAGTATCTTCTAGCACTGAGGTACGTCGTTACTAGTTTCTCAAACAGAGGACGCATTTCTCCAGTCCACTTGGTTTGAACTTCGGGTGTAAGGAGGCTCCATGCCTCTAGGACGAACAGATTTCCTTCTATCTGCTTCTGCGTGTTTTACCATTTTTCGTTTCCCTATTCCAACTCTAGTTTCCTTCTGATCCCTTGTGATTTATGGTGAGTGAAGAAGAAGAAAATAACTATAAATCATTTAATTTCTCACCAAAGAAATACATCCCCACTGCCGTATCAACGCAACCAACACACATAGCTTCCCAGTCCTCTCGTCCTCTCAGCTTTACTTACGCCAGTACCTCACCTCCTACCTTCCAAACTTCCGATCCAGCACATAGTTTTAGTCTGCCAGGAAATTTCACATCAGCACAAACTCCACTGCAAAGCGAACATTTCATTGTGGAAATGTGTAACTAACTCTCTGAAATCCATTGCACGTATATGACAAGTCAAGTTCAAGATGTTTACTACTAATCTTGTAATAGGATACCATCGGGTTCTTTCACTTCGCGCATTCTTTTTTTCTATTTTTCTTTTTCCGTTTGGGTAATATAAGAACCATGCGCCTATTTCAATGCTTCCTCCTTTGTTCTTCTTTCTTATACCTCCAGCATTCTTTCATCTTCTTACTATGTATCCTGTTTCTCTCCTCAGAACATTGTGAACCTGTCGTCTCCTCCCTCCTTCCTTGGAATCCTTTATTTTCCACACTTTCTTCTCAAAAAAATCTTTTTTGTTGCAACTTTTGTTTCTTTCCAAATCTTTACTCACTTATTGAAGCCAGTCTATTATTAACTTTTTGTTCCAGAGTTATTTAAAAATCTGCTTGGTTAACCTGTTGCGACTCATTCTGTATAAATGGCAAAAAAATAGCAGTCACCTTCTCCGTAGCGTTTCTGTTACATTTTCTTTCTTACGATATACTTCTTCATTGCATCCTAATTTCCATACCTCTGAACTTCTTAGTGGATCAAGTATTTTTCGAATGATTCTTCTTTCTAAGTCTTCAAGTTCATGTATTTTTTAATTCAGTACTAAACATTCGCTTGCCTAAAGACATTCTGGTTTTACTACTGAGTTGTAGTGTTGTATTTTCAAATTTTTAGATAAAGACCTTTTGTTGTAAATTTTCCTGGTTATACGATGTGCTCTCCCCATTTTACGTACTATTTCTTCTCTAGCGAATTTTTCTAAGCTATTTCCTTGAATCATTTCTCCCAAATATTTAAATTTGTTACCCCTCTTTGTCTGTCCAATATCTGCTAGTAGGATTTCTGGAGTATTTTTTTATGTTTGCCATAAATTTTGTATTTCCACAGAAATTCATAAATCTGGGTTTTGAGAGATTGATTAGTATTTCTGCATTTGTTAGGTTTCCAGAAAGAACGGCAAAATCATCCACAAATGCTAGACAGTAAATTTCAGTACTGTCGTCATTACTCCCCAGTCTTATGTTCTTTCAATATTTGTTTCCATTCTCTCAGCCAAGACCTTGCTGCATTGGTAACACTGGTTCCCGTCAGATCAACGGGTTGGGCTAACACTTGGATGGATGACCATCCGGTCTGCCGAGCCCTGTTGGCAAGCAGGGTGCACTCGGCCCTTGTGAGGAAAATTGAGGAGCTACTTCAATGGGCAGTAGCGGCTCCGGTCTCGTAAACTGACATACGGCCGGGAGAGCGGTGTGCTGACCACATGTCTCTCCTGCCCCCCCCCCCCCCCCCCCCCATATCCGCCTGTGGTCTGAGGATGACACGGCAGCCGGTCGGTAGCGTTGGGCCTGGAGGGCTTGTTCGAGCGGAGTTTAGTTTAGTAATTCCTTACCCTTACTATTTTGTCTAGGACGCAGCTGAAGAGGAGTGCAGATAGGCCGTAGCCTAGCAGTAGATATTTCGCCCGAAAACTTTACTTTTCAGTTAATGTCTGTGAGCATTTAACGAATCAGGTTCTCTAGTTTACAGTTAGTGCCAAATAATCTAACCACTTTCTCTAATATTTCCATTTGAACTGAATCAAATACCTTCTTACAACCTATACATGTTACACTTGTGTCTTTAGAGTTTGTAAGTCTATGACGGATTATGGACTCTAGATTGATAATCTGTTCTGAGCAAGACCTGGCCTTTCCAAATCCACTCTGATAGTCTCCCAAATGGCTGTCAATTGTGGCTTCTACCTTGTTCAGTAATATTTTGAAAATATTTTATAACCCATTGGTAAAAGAGGTATACCTCTTAGTTATTTACGTTATGCTTACCACTTTTCTAGTGAAAACGATGATTAAGAGCCACTTTCCAGTCTTGTGGAATCTTTTCAGTTTCCGATATTCCTTAAACATGATCTGAAGGTTACTTACAGTTTTTTGTTCATACCATTTTATAAGTTCAGATGTAATACAATCTTCTCAATTGGCTTTGTTGTTTTTCAGGGTATTTATTGCTTTTTTAATCTCTTCAGTGGGTAAATGATGGATCTGATTTTGTTTTTTCACGAAGATCTAGAAATTATAACTTACAGTTCGTTCCTTCACAGTTCAAGAGTTGTTCAAAGTACTTTCTTAGTATTTCATAGCTCTGGGTATTGCTTAGTCCCATTTTACCATTTTCATCTCTGAAGCAAATACTTGGACGCTGGAAGCCCTTTATATGATTTTTAAACATGTGACAGAAATTCCGCGAACTACATTTACCAAAGCTATATTGTATGTTAAGAAGTTCTGAAAAGATCGTTTAGCACCCTTTGTTATTCTTGCTGTTTCTTTCCTTTGTATTTAAAATTCATTACGGTGCTCTGTATTCCCAGAAAATTTCCATTTTTTACACTGTTTTGTTCTTTCTACAAATACTTTTTCATAGTTTTCATTCCATCAGCCTTTCTTCTTTAGTTTTGTTGATCGGAATACATTCTTTGGTGGCATGTTGATTTTCTTGGATAATTATTCCACTTTCTCTGATTTAGCTATTTTAATTTCTTCTTGAAAATGTCTAATTGCCTCTTTTGTGATGTTGAGCCTATCTGTGTTATATTTAATCAGTATTTGGTGTCTCTTTTTTGCTTTTATTAGGGAGAAGTTTCATTTAATTTTGGTTAGTTAACGATCAGAGTCCAATTCTCTGTTTCTTGTTGCTTCTACATTCATGCTTTCTTTAATATTGGTTTGAGAAATAGCGACGTGACGTAACTGAATCCCTCCTACTATTACATTCATGCTTTTGCATTTGCTAAGTTTTGAAGAAAGTTGACATTAACTTCAACTGAGATGTTTTGCAAAGATTAATTGGTTTTCTGCCATTTTTGTTCATTCCCCCAATATTTTTCGAATAGTTTTTTCCCTCAATATTTGGGCGTTAAAATACCCTAGTAGTATCACAACATTTTAATTTGGAATTTTTGATATTTCGTTGGTTGTTGTTGGTTTGATTGTTTTTGCGAAGGAGACCAGACAGCGAGGTCATCAGTCTCATCGGATTAGGGAAGGACGGGGAAGGAAGTCGGCCGTGCCCTTTGAAAGGAACCATCCCGGCATTTGCCTGAAGCGATTTAGGGAAATCACGGAAAACCTAAATCAGGATGGCCGGACGCGGGATTGAACCGTCGTCCTCCCGAATGCGAGTCCAGTGTCTAACCACTGCGCCACCTCTGGTATTTCGTCTTCCAAAAGTTCCCTCAATGCTTCTACTTTACACGGATTTTTCTGATTGTCATCATTAACTGGAGCATGACAATTAAGAAAGGCATACTGTTTATTTTGGCATTTCACTGTGAGAAAAGTCTTCCTGAACTGGATTTGAATTCTGTAACGTTATCTACTAAATTTTTATGTACATAGAAGGTGGTAGCACGTATTGGTATGCCTTTCATAATTTTTATTGATGGCTTATCCTTAGAAATTTTATGGCTTGTGGTTTCTGTAACAGTTTCGTCCAAAAAGCTTGTTCGTTGTACTGATAACATTTGTATTTCGTGCTTATCTAACAGAATATCAAGTTCTTTTTGTTTACCAATTTTTAGTAATGAGCTTATATTCAAGATGCCTGAGAAGAATTTCCGTTTGAACTCGAGTTCAGAAGGATGCCAAGGCTGCTCCGACTCATCCTTACATCATATGCTGGGACTCCGCAGCACCCTAGGTCCCGATGCACTACGTAAAGCAATGGTGGATTCGTCTTCTGAGTTACTACCTTGTGGGAGTGCTTACTTTTAGCACACTTTCCATTTTGAAACTGTACACTGTACATGGTAGGAAATAAATTCCAAGATAAGATCGGATTGTTAGTCCGAAATGATTATTTTTTATGGTTTTCTCCATTAGGTTCTTTCGCTCTTTCTGCTGTTGGGAGCTGGATTCCTCTTCACCCTTTGAGACCGTTACCCAGTTTCTTTTGCAATCATTAAAACGTAAATTCATTAAACTAAGCCAAAATTCCTCCCAAACAGGCCATGAAGGCCCAATAGTACTGACCGGCCGTCGTGTCATCCTGAGCTCATAGGCTCCGACACCAGAGCTGCTACTTCTCAATCAAGTAGCTCCTCAGTTTTGCTAAAAATAACCTAACGTCTTCAGACAATGCTTTTCTGTAGACAACAACGTCAGCAGTGAACCATCTGACTGTGTCACTGAACGGACGAGGAAGACTATCTAGGCTACAGTAAGAGTACAGAACTAAAGAGCGAAGAGACGGGAAAGACCTCTGGGAGCTAATTTCGTGTCGGAGCCGGAGTAGACATGTTGCATATTCCGTGAAGGAGAACTTGATTCAGCCAGTTAACTCTCTTTACGACGATTAAATCCGAAAAATAATCACACATCTATGAACTTCATGCAGGTTGGTTAGTTTGGTTAGTTGCCATAACTGCGGAAAGGAATGGGTCTGCAGCTCTGTTTCTCTTTCATCTATGCTATCGAAACAAATTCAAGCGTATCAAACAACAAGCCGATGATAGAAAATAAAAAAAAAAAATAATTTCATAGACTTATGGAAACAGACTAAAGGAAGATCACAGACAAGATGGAAAGCCTAATTTGGAGATCCTGTCTTAACCGACCTAATTCTTTATTGTTATTGATGATCACGCTGAAAACAACAAATCAAGGAGAGACGGAAAGTTCGTTCCAATCGTGAGGGGTGCTTGGCATAAGGTACGAACACACGAAAACGGAGCAGACATTACATGATCGGTTTTATTTATGGTGATCGGCCATTCCGGGGATTTCGTGGTAAACGGAAATGTGCGATGAGCTTGAACACTTGAAAGTTAATTACGAACAGACTGGGTATTTATTACAATATTCGGGACACCCACACATAGAACAGCAAATATTATCAGATTGATACTGAAAAAATTCTGGTCCCTTTCACATCCCAATCAAATAACTCGGTTTTTAGTACACGTGATCTAAGAACAATACACGAAAAAGACAAATGGGCCGAAGTACAATGGGGCAGCATTCAACATCAGAACCTCCTCACAAAAGTCAATAAATTCAATAACGTTCCCACCACACAAACAGCAGCAGTTCGTATGTTGGTCTATTCATTAGTGCTGCCCATGACCACAAAATACTTTCATCCCACATGACGTTCACGCGGCATTAAGACTAGAACACCAATATATGGGAAACCACTGGAAAATCGACGATAAAACTAACGGGAGCTCACATCAGACCCATAGGTAGATTGATGAAGGAAATTATCCAACTAAACAGATGCAGACTTCACTCAACACAGGTATACACTGAAATTCATCACTCACGATCGCTAACTTGCTTACAGCCTGGAAATTCAATTTAAAATACCTGAAGCAATGAAATATGATAGTCACGAGTTGAGAGATATTAATTTCTAAGAGTATATTTGGTTCGTCGTTATAACTAGGGAACAAAGATACTCTCAGAAACTATAAAGCACCTGCGGACAATATTGTCACACAAACGAAGAATTTGGGAGTTATTAATTGTTGGAGCATACGGTGATTTTCACGTTAACAGGCACAGGTGCTGATGGCACGTAGCTGCCATTATGAACAAAAGGCACTTTTAATTTTTCTCATTTCGCAGCAAATCCATAGGAATTACTCTGAAAATACAAACAAAAACGCATAGGAGTACGGGATTGAAAATGCTGAATGGTTGTCTAACAATCGTTAGGACTGACTGACTCACAAGAATTCGTACGACATCATATTCCGGGGAACAATGACGTTCTCACAAGATGGGAGGGGATCACCGAGTAATTGAAAAAAAGAGCTGGCCAACGATTTCCTTATGCCGGGACTCGTGCGGACAGACCCCTTGTAGAACCTCTACATGCTCTTTCTTAAATTCAGTTAAAATTGCGCGTATTCATGTATGGTCCTTCGACACACTGTCGCTTTACAGTATGATGTCACATTCCATTGCCCTGATTTGACGTTCGAGCTGTCTGATCAGTTCTAATCGGTTCTTGTTCGTCGTTTTGACCTTCTCAATAATACCTTCCTACCAAGTTTAATGGCTCCCAAATCAGTCCTTAAATTCGCTAACTCGCTCCAGATTTCTTCTGCAGTACTTCTGCTTTCTGCAATAATTGCACGTAATTTCTTATTCAGGCTTACGTTCTGATCGTCAGTACTCGCCTTTTGAGCTTGTAGCTGCCGTAACACGAGTGCCGAGTGCCAGGAAGGCAGTAAGTACGAAGCCGCCATGGTTCACTGAGTTTGGCTTGCTATCCGTTGTCCTTGGGGTTGGGTCTAAACGATGAAGCATCTCTCCGTGAGCCATTTCTGGGATTGCGGCCAGCATGGCACTATAATATACACATTTGGGGGGGGGGGGGGGGAGCTGAGGAAGGGCTACTCGTGTAACAGTGTAACAGTAACTGCGCTGTCTGCTTCCCTCGACGACTATGCCGAGTAAAGCTGCCCTGGTTTAGCATTCTAACTGCACTGCCTAGCGCTTATTTTTCAAAAGAATGACTTCTTGTACCGCTCATCCTGATTAAAGTTTTCGCTCTTGAGCAGTTCGTGATTCGCAATGCCAATTTCACTTGCAATGTGAATTAATGAGATCATAACAAAGAGTGACAACAATGTGTTTCTGCGGCTTGTCTCTGTGTACTTCATGTCGAAATAGTTCACCGTGAACTGCGGGATGTCAGTGTTCAGTGGCCACAATATTACGGCAAACGACCACATTGCCATCATCGTGTGCGCTGATGACGATAACGCGGTCGTTTGTCGAAGTATTATACCCGCTGGCCACTGACATCCGGCAGTTCACCGGTGCACTATCTCGACAGCAACACTAATAGCACATATCGCACCAAATAATTTTTACTTGTTGACATGCTATAAAAACACTCCATTAATTCCCTAAAAAGACAATTCATACTAAACATGAAAAATATACAGTGACGGAAAAAGTCGCAAGAGCATCAAGGAGTTGTGCGATATAAACGAAATTTGGAAGGCATGTTTCTACATTTGAAAGATGATGTCCACTCCAGTTGCGCGCGCGTCGCCTAAGAATGGTGCCAGTAGCACCCCTATTAGGATGCAAGTCATGTTTGCTTTAAATACACGCTGTTACGATCGTGGGCGTTAATTACTTTTGAGAATGGATGTGGTGAGTTCATGTTAGTCAAGAATGCCTTTCAGGCAACAAAGACATCATTACCAACGCCTTACTGAGTTTGAACGAGGTCGCGTAATTGGGTTCAAAATGGTTCAAATGGCTCTGAGCCCTATGGGACTTAACATTTGAGGTCGTCAGTCCCCTAGAACTTAGAACTTCTTAAACCTTACTAACCTAAGGACATCGCACACATCCATTCCCGAGGCAGGATTAGAACCTGCGACCGTAGCGGTCGCGTGGTTCCAGACTGAAGCGCCTAGAACCGCTCGGCCACTACCGCCGGCGCAGAGGCAGATGTCAATTTCAGTTGCTGTTGACACTTCATGGTTCTTCCACTGACTGACTGCAACTGAGAGTGCATCTGTCTGATATCCGGTAATGTCACTATCACATGACTGGATGTATTGTTCCTGCATTCCTATTGGCTCCCACCAATTTTCGGGTGAATGCTGTGTTCCCATTGGTTCGCAAAGGAACTGGTGGGAGAGAGAAAAACCCGTTTGAAGTGCCCTCTGTGGGAGCCTTGTGAACTTGCTCAGTCGAGTCCCATATATCAAGGTGAACACTTCTGGTTTGTTCTGTCTGAGGAATAGGACAAAGCTGTCTCCTGCACAGCAGGCCTCTTCCCCAACTTGCACACAAGTGAATACACGAAGTAGCCAGCACTTGTGCCCTGTGGTCAATGCAAAGATGCGATCGGAGGATTTTTAACAGTGTAATTCTATGTTGTGAGGTATATTGACATTGATTACGTGACAGTCTTCCTTGCGTGATCGGAAAAAAGTTTATCTGTTAAAAAATTACTTGTTTTGAATGAAGTTCACAAGAGCTGCCTCTTCCAAAATCAAATTAATAGCAAAGAATGATGAACTTTTTCTGCCAAATAATTTGAATTTCGAATGTCGTGAGATCCTTCCTCTCCAGCACAGACTGAGCCTTTTCTTCGCCAATTTCCAGGTTGGGGAGGGAGGAGGGGAGTGGGGAGGGGAAGGGAGGGGTGCTCTGCAGGATTCCCCAGAGGAGTAATTGGGCTCCGTGAAATTGAATCTTACTTCCTCGATATTCAAGGACGGCAGGAATGTATCCACTGCACATGATTGCTGGCAGCGGGTGTCACGACTATGGTCGCAAGAAGACCGGGCTCCGGATGCCCACTTGGCACTACCGAGAGCAAAGGCCATCGTGTTCGGAGTACGGCTCTGGGCATCGTGCTGCATATGCATCAGTGATTTTAGCAGCCCTTGGAGTCACAGTGACACAAGAAACAGTTACAAATCGGTTACTTCAAGGACAGCTACGAGCCATTTACAGTGCAATCCACTGACCGCAAACCACCGTCATTTGCGATGACAATGTTGTCAAGTAAAAGCTCATTGGAAGGCAGGGTGGAGGTCTGCTTTGTTTTCTGATGAAACCTGGCTCTGCCTCGGTGCCAATGATGGCTCTGTGTGTTGGTTAGGAGGAGATCAGTTGAGGGCCTGCAGCCAGCCTGTCTGCATCCCACACACACTGTACCTACACGTGGAGTTACGGCCTCGAGTGTGATTTCACACGACGGCAGATGCACTCCTGCGGTTACCCCACGCACCCTGACTGCATATTTGTACGTCGGTCTGGTGATTCGACCTGTTATGCTGCCATTCACGAACAGCATTCTACCAGGATGACGCTTACCGACATCTGACTGTTGTAAGCTTAATGCTGTGCAGCGTGTCGATATGTTGCCTTCGTCTGCTCGATCACAATATCTGTCTCCTATCTATCTATTCTATCGCTTGCGCCTTTTTCTCGCATTTCGCGCGGGGTTGGCGTGGTTAAATCGGATTTGGCATGTTAAGTTGAAGGGGTGACCTTCCTGCTGCTACCCCATACCCCCCGGGACGGAATCAGAGTACCCCATCTGTCTGCGTCTAGTGTAAATCATGGAAAAGTGCGGATGTGTTTCAAATGTCTGTGATTTGTGTAACTGAGGCGGGACGTGGAGACCAGCCCAGTATTCACCTAGAGGGATGTGGAAAACCGCCTAAAAACCATATCCAGGCTGACCGGCACACCGGCCCTCGTCGTTAATCCGGCGGGCGGATTCGATCCGGGGGCGGCGCGCCTACCCGCGTCCAGGAAGCAGCGCATTAGCGCTCCCTGCTAACCTGGCGGGTTATCGCAATATGTGTCTCCAATCCAGCGCATATGGCTCGTGTTGTTGTGATCTTCAGTGCAGAAACTGTTTAGATGCAGCTCCCCTTGCTACTCTATCCTGTGCGAGCCTCTTCATCTCCCAGTAACTACTGCAACCTACATCCTACTGAATCTGCTTAGTGTATTCATCTCTTGGTCTCCCTCTACGATTTTTACCCTACACGCTGCCCTCCAGTACTAAATTGGTGATCCCTTGATGCCTCAGAACATGTCCTACCAAACGATCCCTTCTTCAAGCCAAGTTGTGCCACAAATTCCTCTTCTCCCCAATTCTGTTCCATATCTCCTTATTAGTTACGAGATCTATCCATCTAATCTTCAGCATTCTTCTGTAGCACCACATTTCGAAAGCTTCTGTTCTCTTCTTGTCTAAACTGTTTATCGTCCACGTTTTACTTCCATGCATGGCTATAATCAATACAAACACTGTAAGTAGGCTGTTTAGGTTTTTATGTTGGTAACGCCACGTAGCTCTCTGTATGAAAATCACTGACTGTGCTGTGTGCAGTCTGTGGCTGGTTGACATTGTTGGAATATTCTCTATTGTAGTGTTGGGCAGTTGGATGTGAACAGCGCATAGCGATGTGCAGTTGGAGGTGAGCCGCCAGCGGTGGTGGATGTGGGAAGATGGGAAGAGAGATGATCTGGACGTGTGTCCGTCAGAGAAACGAAATGTGTAAGACATGATGTCATGAACTGCTTTTATATATATATATATATATATATAATGACTTTTGAACACTATTAAGGTAAATACATTGTTTGTTCTCTATCAAAATCTTTCATTTGCTAAGTATGACTATTAGTAGTTAGTGCCTCCAGTAGTTAGAATCTTTTATTTAGCTGGCAGTATTGGCGCTCGCTGTACTGCAGTAGTTCGAGTAACGAAGATTTTTGTGTGGTAAGTGATTCATAAAAGGTATAGGGTATTGCTAGTCACAGCAATTCTTTTGTAGGGATTATTGAAAGTCACACTGCGCTGCGCTTAAAGTATTGTGTGTCAGTAAGTAAAGAGAGAAATGTCTGAGTACGTTCAGGTTTGCTCAGCTGTTTGAAAATAAAATAACGTAGAGGTTTACCAGCACAGTAATTCATAAATTTTTCTAAGGGGATGTTTCAATACTTCCAACACGACTTCCTGACACTTAAATCTATACTCGATGTTAACAAATTTCTCTTCTTCAGAAATGCTTTCCTTGCCATTGGCAGTCTACATTTTATATCCTCTCTACTTCGACCATCATCAGTAATTCTGCTCCCCAAATAGCAAACCTCCTTTACTACTTTAAGTGTCTCATTCCCTAATCTAATTCCCTCAGCATCACCTGATTCAATGCGACTACATTCCATTATCCTCTTTTTGCTTTTGTTGATGTTCATCTTATATCCCGCTTTCAAGACACTGTCCCTTCCGTTCAACTGCTCTTCCAGGTCCTTTGCTGTCTCTGACAGAATTACAATGTCATCGGCGAACCTCAAAGTTTTTATTTCTTCTCCATGCATTTTAATTCCTACTCCGAATTTTTCTTTCGTTTCCTTTACGCTTGCTCAATATGGCTCATCATTGGACAATAACTCCACCGTCATCCACAAAAAGCATTCACCGTCCCTGTATTGACCGATAAGGTGCTACAGGCACGGAATTCCATCCAACGAACTGACGTCAGGCTCCTACACATCACAATACGTGCAAGTTTGTATGCTTGCATACAACATTCTGATGGTTACACCAGTTATTAGTATCAGGATTTCACTTTTGCAGTGGCTATCTCGGACATTCATTAACCATTGATCTTGTAAAGTTACTCACTTAAATATGTTACCAACACAATTTTTTCCCGACGTTTCATTACACTACATTAACAATTTTCTGGTAGTATTTTTTCCGTCGGTGTATTTACGCTTCAAATGAAACCACGCATTTATTAGGCAACAAAAGAAAACAAGGCTGTTGTGCAAAATTATATGCAGAAAAACGCAAGTGATTGGAAAAAAGAAATATTTTTGTGGACATAAAAGTACACTCTGCAATTAACTACCTCACCAGAAGACTACAGTAACCCATAATCATGGCTGTTGTCGCCTAGTAAAAGACGTCTACTAGTTCTGATTTCAAAGAATCCTCGTAGGCACTGGCTAGTAAAAACTCTCAGCTTCTTTAGTCAATTATGCCTTCTACCGGTTTTAATTACATACTGTTCTATTACTTTAGTAGACCGACTGTTGTGTCTGCCGACGGTGGCACAAAATACATCACGGTAGCTATAGTCGAACAAGTTCACTATTCAAAGGTAAATACAACGTCTATTTCTACGTGGATTGAAACAAAACATATCGTTTGGAAGGAAAGCAGTAATACTTCTAGTGCCTGAAGACCAGCTGTATTGCCCCTGTGTCTAAGTTCATTAGACAAACGCTTTATAAAAGTCAAAATCCCGTAGCATGTTCAGTGTAAAAACTGAATGAACAGAGTTGAAGTTCCGTAGGGAGCGAAGTTTTCTACGTCCGGCGTGTAACCATTTGAAAGTTAAACGGGAATAAATTTAGACGTCCGAAAATCTTCCAAGAGACGGAGTCCCCATTTCCTTCAGCGAGGAGGCCGTGAACATTCTCGTTCCACGGCCGGCAGCTTCTGGGGACAGACATGAATGGCAGTGCCGTCGTAGAGGCGACTTTCAAATGGGAACCATGACTGATGCAATCCTTGCACTCGGCGCCTTGCCCAAGAAACACACTCGGAGTGAACTGGTCTGGTGTGGCCTGTGTGCTGCCCTAAACACTATTTGGCATCAGGAGTTGAGAGAATGCTGTTAATTTTTAGAGTGACACAAAATGATTACAGATAACAGGCAGGCGTAGGTGTTAAAGCCATATGGCTGTTTCCGGACCAAGAGGCAAAGTTAAGTTCGCTCATTTCACAGTGAGCGCATAGGAATTATACTGCAAATAAAATCAAAAACATGTACCAGTGTGCAGCTAATTTTGCTGGAACATTCCATAACTAAGAATAACCGTTAATTCCAATGAAGTCAAATAAAATAATACAAAGCCATATTATGGAGAATGAGGACATATTATCACAGTAATGTATCTCAGAGTAACTCAACAAATGATAGCCAATGGCTTTTCGCGCGAGGACCTATTTTTTTTTTTTTTTAACAGGGTGTGTCGAAAAATACCGGGAAGCTCAGGATCGAGAGGTAACTACTCTCCCAGACGTGTTACCTTGGTGCATAAGTTTGTAGCTTTTTTGTTTTGCATTTCGGTATTTTGCAATGGGTTTATTTATCGGTTTATGATTTTTTATTTGTAGTTCGCTACTGTTATTTAGGATTACATATGGTCATTTTGTCATTTGGAAATGTGGAGCTGTGGATGCTTGAAATTGGAGGGCAAGGTGGAG
This sequence comes from Schistocerca piceifrons, assembly GCF_021461385.2. Lineage (NCBI taxonomy): Eukaryota > Metazoa > Arthropoda > Insecta > Orthoptera > Acrididae > Schistocerca > Schistocerca piceifrons. The sequence goes on along the minus strand of NC_060138.1, from coordinate 182,045,762 downwards.
AAATCCAATCATTTCCAACATATCATTTAGTTTCAGTGCATTAGAGGTATAACACCAGCGAACGCAACCTGAAATATTAGCGCAGTATATAGAGATAATGCCATTTGGCAGAGCTCAGCAAGAAAATGGATTTTCGTTTTAAGGAGGATCGTTTTGACATTAGTGACTGTGTTTTGGCTTTGATGAAGCTCGTTTAAATGCATTAATCCACGAAGATCCACGTCTATGCACTCAAGGTTAACTGTGATCGTTCCACCATCGTGCGACATTTGCATGCAATGGAGAAGTTAAAAAATATAGTGTATGGGTACCACACGTCCTAAGCTACACTCATGCTCATAAATTAAGGATAATTGCAGAATGTGGTGCCACACAATGTGGCACTACACAAAACTGCCGCTAATACCATAGGAACATAGGGAACACACACGACACAGATCTGTAAGTCCACAGTATTGGTGATAAGTTGAGAAAACCGTCCCGAAACACATGTGCTACAAAACAACACTGTTTTCGGCGCATGTACCCCGACATCAATATGGGATATGATCACCATGCACACGTACACAGGCAGCACAACGGGTTGGCATACTCTGGATCATGTGGCCGATCAGCTGCTTGAGTATAGCCCCCCATTCTTGCACCAGTGCCTGTCGGAGTTCCTGAAGTGTCGTAGGGGTTTGAAGACGTGCAGCGATACATCGACCGAGAGCATCCCAGACGTGCTCGATGGGGCTTAAGTCTGGAGAACAGGCAGGCCACTCCATTCGCCTGATATCTTCTGTTTCAAAGTACCCCTCCACGATGGCAGCTCGGTGGGGCCGTGCGTTATCATCCATCAGGAGGAACGTGGGACCCACTTCACCCCTGAAAAGGTGGACATACTGGTGCCAAATGACGTCCTGTTACACCTGACCTGTTACAGTTCGTCTGTCAAAGACATGCGGGGTGTACGTGCGCCAATCATAATCCCACCCCACTTCATCAAACCACGACCTCCTTACAGATCCCTTTCAATGACATTAAGTGGTTGGTATCTGGTCCCTGGTTCACGCCAGATGAAAACCCGGCGAGAATCACTGTTCAGACTATACCTGGACTCGTCTGTGTACATAACCTGGGAGCACTGTGCCAATGAACATGTACTGTGTTCGTTACACCAGGCTTTACGGGCCCTCCTGTGACCAGGGGTCAGTGGAATGTACCTTGCAGGTCTCCGGGCGAATAAACCATCTCTGTTCAGTCGTCTGTAGACTGTGTGTCTGGAGACAACTGTTCCAATGGCTGCGGTAAGGTCCCGAGCAGGGCTACCTGTATTACTCCGTGGCCGTCTGCGGGACTGATGGTGAGATATCGGTCTTCTTGGAGTAATGTACACTGTGGACGTCCCACACTGTAGTGCCTGGACACGTTTCCTGTATGCTGGAACCGTTGCCGTAATCTTGAGATCACACTTTGTGGCACACGGAGGGCCTGTGTTACGATTTGCTGCGTTTGACCAGACTCCAGTCACCCTAGTATTCTGCCCCTCATAACGTCATCAGTATATGTTCTTTGAGCCATTTTCAACACACGGTCACCATTAGCACGTCTGAAAACGTCTGTATACTTACTTGCTGCACCGTACTCTGACATGCACCAACACACCTCTGCGTATATGGACTGCTGCCAGCGCCAACGTGCGACGACCGCAGGCCAAATGCACCGCATGGTCATACCCCTAGGTGACTGAAACCCGCAAACCGCCCACCACAACGTTGTTTCACAGTCTACCAGCATTATCCTTAATTTATGAGCATGAGTGTAGAATAAAAAAAATCGACGGTGGCCATATGTGCATCTCTCCTTGCTCGTCATCGATAGGCTCGTGAAAAACACCGAACATTCCTATCTTGTATCGTTACTGGGGACGAGAAATGGTGTCCTCATGCTGACATAAGAAGATGGTAGTGGTTGAGTCCATACAATGTAGCAACCCGCCATACGAAGACCTGTGCACATTCGCAGAAGAAGATGTTAGGTATCTGTCGGATCAGCGACAGTCTGATGTACTACGAATTGCTTCCCCTAGGTGTAAACATCACTGTTGACATTTACTGTCAACAACTGAAACGTCTTGCGGACGCATACCAAAAACAACGACCAGGTTATTGGCTGAAGTGATGATACTGCACGATAACTGCCGCCCACATTCCCCTAGACTGACAAAAGACACTTTACAGAAGTTGGGTTAGGAAGGCGTTCCTCATCCAAGTTATTCATCTGATCTTGCGCCCTCAAATTTTCACCTTTTCCGCACTCTTTCAAACAGACTCCAAGAAACTTCCTTTCCATATGAAAATGCGCTCCGAACATGGTTCGACGAATTTTTCACCTCAAAACCACGTGACTTCTACAGTCGCCGAATCGAAAAGTTACGCCAGCGTTCACAGAGTGTTGTAAATAGCGATGACGAATGTATTATTCATGACTAAAGTGTTTATTATACACTCATCCTCATAAATTAAGGATAATGCTGATACACGGTGAGACAACGCTCTGGTAGGCGGTTTGCTGGTTTAAATCACCTCAAGGTATGACCATGCGGTGCATTTGACCTGCGGTCGTCGCACGCTGGCGCTGGCGGCAGTCCACATACGCAGAAGTGTGTTGGTGCATGTCAGAGTACGATGCAGCGAGTAAGTATGCAGATGTTTTCAGACGTGCTAATGGTGACTGTGTGTTGAAAGTGGCTCAAAAAACACATATTGATGACATTATGAGCGGTAGAATACTAGGGCGACTGGAGGCTGGTCAAACACAGCAATTCGTAGCACGGGCCCTCCGTATGCCACAAAGTGTGACCTCAAGATTATGGCAACGATTCCAGCAGACAGGAAACGTGTCCAGGCGCTACAGTACGGGACGTCCACAGTGTACAACACCACAAGACGACCGATATCTCACCATCAGTGCCCGCAGACGACCACGAAATACTGCAGGAGAATGCCGGACATTTGCTACACCGGACATTTGCCACGCCGGACATTTGCCACACTTGCCCCTACGCCAGGTAGCGATCCCTCAGGTAAGGGACGCCCTTCCTCGTACTACTTCTGTCCGCTTTCAAACCATCGTCTCCACATCTTACTCGATACAACCAGTACGTAAGGGACCTTCTTCTTCGACATCTTGGCGAAATACAGAGCTTCTTTTCCGAAATCGAAATATTTATAACTGTTGGGAAACGAAAGCAATACCGACGATTATGTGAGTATAAATATAGATTCCTCAGTCTGTACGGTAGCTTCCTTTCACGCTTACTGATTGCGATAGAAACAATCCATCGCCATGGGAGCAACAACAAAGGAACTATGTAAAGAGAATGCGAATGTACGCTAATCATTTCTTTTTTATGACTGCATTTGTGCCTACTTTAATTACTACAACTGCATGCCCAAAACACAACACGGAGAGAAGAAATGTTTATGTGAATGTTTGAAAAGAAGAACGACATACTCTATATTAATTTTCTCTCTGAAATGCGATATCCCTTGTGGTGAAACATTAGTTAATAAAGTGTAGCGAGACAATGTTCAAAACATGACTGAAAATACTCGTACGTTCACTAAATAGAAATAAGAACATCTATGATTGACATGTCATCTAAAGTCGACGTACAATTTTAAATGTAAGAAATAAGCATATGAAGTAAAACAGAGTGCTATGCTTGCAACATACTTTGTTGTTCTACATTGTTTAGCTCTGGTATTTACAGGGTCACAGAGAAAGCATCCTAGGTTTTGGAGCGAAAAGCCGTAATTGTAATGATCTGCACTACAACAGAAACAACAAGCACAACTTAAGGAAAAATAATGTAATGTGTACTCCAGCTCACAAGCAACATTGAGGCAGATAGTTCCTGGGACTTAGTACGGGCACAGGTTACATTCGACAACCGGAATAAATTAATAACTGGCTCCCTTTACTGACCCCCCAGTCTCAGATGAAACAGTTGCTGAACAGATCAAAGAAAACTCGAGTCTCACCAAAAATAGGAATCCTATTCTACAATTATAGTTGGCAGTGACTTCAATCTACCTTCCGTATGTTGACAAAAATACATTATCAGACCCTATTGTAGATAGAAAACAACTTCTGTGATTGTTCTAAATACTTTTTTAAAAATTGAACAATTAGTTCACGAGGTCATTCAAATTGTAAATGGTTACGAAACACACTTGACCTCTTAGCCACAAATAATCCTGAGCATCACGATGGATACAGGGATCAGTGAACACAGTCGTAACGAGGCTCAACTCCGTAACAAAGAAATTTACCAAAACTAAACGCGAAATATACCTATTTATAAAAGCAGCTAAAAATTCGGTTGACTTCTTTCTAAGAGACAGTCTCCAATCCTTCCAAACTATGTAAGTGACGACCATATGTGGCTTAGGTTCAAAGAAAAAGTATCAACAGCACTCGAGAGATTCATACCGAATAAATTAATAAGAGACGGAACTGATCCCCCATGGTACACAAAACACGACAGAAAGCTGCTGCAGGAGCAACGAAAAAGGCACGTATAATTTAGACGAACGCAAAATCTCCAATATTGGCGAAGTTTTACCGAGGCTCGAAATTTGGTGGGCATTTCAATGCGAGATGCATTTAATAGTTTCCACAACGAAAGTCTCTCTAGAAATGCGGCGGAAAATCCAAAGAGATTCTGGTCCTATGTTAAGTAAACCAGCGGAAAGACTCAGTAAGTACCTTTACTGCGCGACGGTAATGTTACTGTTGAAGTGGAGTTATTAAATGCACATTTCCGAAATTCCTTCACCGAAGAAGACGAAGTAAATATTACAGAATTCGAAATGAGAACAGCTGCAAACGTAATATAGAAGTAGATATGCCTGGTGTTGCGAAGCAAATCAAATTACACTAGCAAATAACTGATGTTGCAGAGGTGCCTGAACTGTCAGTGACAGAGGAAATCATCAAATATCTTTTCAAAAAGTCCCTAATGTATACGAAAAGTAGGTCTAATACGTTTCTGATGTTCTTCAATAACAATTAATTTTCTGTAGTAGCTCCTTGCCTAGTTTCAGTTGCTTTTACTGGCCTGTTTAAAGATAATCAACAATTTAGTATGGAATTTTAATTTTTAAAACACTATATATAAATGTACTTAAATAGTTTTACATCTACTATAAATGTTTGCAGCTAAACTTAAATAAAAAAATATTTGAGATGCCAAAATTGTCATCCTTAGGATCAGATCAGTTTTGGGATGTCAATTTTAGGTTCAATTCAAAGGTGCAGTTCCCATTTTCTTTTACAAACCTATACTATCAGTATAACGAAGCATGATATTTTAGGTGTTAGCTGCGACTCTGAAGCTTAAGAAAATAATTTTAGAAGTCACAATTATTTAATAGTATAGCCATAATATTAGAAGGTAGAAAAAAGTTATCTTAACGTGACAACAATAGGAGCTCTTACTTAAAAAGGAAATTACTAGTGAAAAAAATTAGACGTAACTGTAAATTCTGGTTACAGGAGGATCATTTGAGTGATGTTTAATGTTGGCTTCGTTAATTCACTGCTTCTTGATTACGCGCTAGTAAACCTAGCTGGGACCAGCTAGTTACATCGTTAAGCTATTTAGGGATACTTTTGTGAGGCTTGAAACACTCTTTAATTTTTACAATAAAGGCTGATTCCCAATACACTTTGCACAGGCTTTGGACTGTCAAAATGATAAATGACCATTTACCATTTTGGCGTCTTTAAAATCAGCTTAAACAGGCTGAACTAATGTACACTCTATTTACAATTACAATTTAATATTAGCGCTGATAATGCTGCTTCAATGTTTTAGTAATTTTAACTCAGTAATCTGCGAGGTCTCAGCGGTATTAATGGTTTTAATGCATTATTTATAACGTATTTTAGTCCAGTTTGTGACTATGGGCAATGGCCTTCAAGCTAGGCCTAATTTGCCAGTCTCTTCAAAATTCTTTACGATTCTCTCTATCCTGTCGTCCAGCTTCAAGTACTTCTTCTTCCTCTTCTTACCTTCAAGATTCATTTCCAATTTCATGTACATGCAGTTTGTGAGCTCTGCTTCCTTTTTCAAGCACTCCACCAAATAGGTGATTCTAGGGTGAGAGTTTCCAATAATACTATTTATTTTGTTGTGCCATCCTTCAACAGCCTTTTTCCATAGCAGTTCCACATTTTTATTGGGATATCTTCATTGTCTAGCCAGTTGTCCACAAAGTAGTCAAAAAATTGAGCATTCCGTTATCAGGAGCTTCTGCATGAATCTCAATCCATCCATTGCTTACGTCCTCCGGTTTTACAAATGCCAGCGCTGCACACATGCTGACGTGAAGTCTTAAATCCTCGTTCTGGCGGTACTCCTCAGTTAGACCTAGAACTTGAATTCTCCTCCATAAACTCTTCTACATGTGGAAATAGCATCCATTTATTTCAATTGTTGGAAAAACTTGACGAATGGCCGATATCGCAGCTGCCTCAAAATCGACATTCACTTCTTTAGGACACCACTCAGGGATTGCCTGTTTTATCAGACGAAGCAGACGAACATATGTGTCTTTCTTCTTATTTGGGAGCAGTGCAAATACAATAGGAAGAATGTTTGTTTCTTTATTCGGGCCTCCCAAGTCTACGTGTATGGTGTAGATTTGTGCGAACTGCTTGCTGGAGCTCTTAAATGTTCCATCCATAAAAAAATGGGAACATATTTTTAAACTTTCTTTTCCCTTGGGTCCACTAAAAATCATTATTCTCTCCTCTAATCTATCGTCTTCTAGAAGAAAACCAGTGCCATCTCCCATTTTTAATAGATCTTCATGAAGATCAATTTCATAAGAGTTCGTAGGCTCTTGTTGGTTCCCCCGCGCTTGATTCCGTCGACGACGCATGGTTCTCTTCATAGATTCTGAATTCTGCATCACTGTAACAAAATCATAACCTTTATTATGAAGATTTCCCATTTCATCCGCATAAATCTCCGATAACTGGGTAGTTTCTTCTTGAGACCTTCTCTTCGCCCTTTACACTTGCTTTCTCACTTCCAGAGCCACATCGTCAGGTGGTCCACAGAGATGTTCTGATACGTTCAATACGTCTCCGTTCTTCGAAATCAGCTTTCCCTTGCAGTGATCCGCTTTTCGGCGTAAGCACATCCACGTAACAACATCTTCTTTAGATTCCCTCTGTTCAAGATACGCGTAACCATTGTAATGAGCAGAAGGCGTGCCCTTGTTCGTTGTAATAACTTCCATACTGATGGTCACGTTAGGAACTTGGAAAGCAAACTGAGTGTAAGGACTTTTGTTACGACCAGTGTACGGGTTCGGTGACCGTCCACGGGCATTCCAGGGGTTGAGCGGCGCTTGAGGAGGAGGAGGAGGAGGCGCAAGGGACCCGACCCTTCGGAGCAGGTAAAATCGTGGCAAATGTCCGGCGTGGCAAATGTCCGGTGTGGCAAATGTCCGGACACCACTGCAGGTGGTGCTCGGGATCTTACTACAGCCACTGGAACAGTTGTCTCCAGACACACGGTTCACAGACGACTGAACAGACATGATTTAGCCGGCCGAAGTGGCCGTGCGGTTAAAGGCGCTGCAGTCTGGAACCGCAAGACCGCTACGGTCGCAGGTTCGAATCCTGCCTCGGGCATGGATGTTTGTGATGTCCTTAGGTTAGTTAGGCTTAACTAGTTCTAAGTTCTAGGGGACTAATGACCTCAGCAGTTGAGTCCCATAGTGCTCAGAGCCATTATTAGACATGATTTATTCGCCCGGAGACCTCCAAGGTGCATTCCACTGACCCCTGATCACAGGAGAGCACGTAAAGCATGGTGTCAAGAACAAAGTACATGCTCATTGGAACAGTGGTCCCAGGTTATGTTCACGAACGAGTCCACGTATAGTTTGAACAGTGTTTCTCGACGGGTTTTCATCTGGCGTGAACCAGGAACCATATACCAACCCCTTAATGTCCTTGAAAGGGACCTGTATGGAGGTCGTGGTTTGATGAAGTAGGGTGGGATTATGATTGGTCCACAGTACAACCCTGCGTGTCTTTGACAGAGGAACTGTAACATGTCAGGTGTATCGGGACGTCATTTTGCATCAGTATGTCCGCCTTTTCAGGAGTGCAGTGGGTCCCACGTTCCTCCTGATGGATGATAACGCACGTCCCCACCGAGCTGCCATCATGGAGGAGTACCTTGAAACAAAAGATATAAGGCGAATGGAGTGGCCTGCCGGTTCTCCAGACCTAAACCGCATCGAGCACGTCTGGGATGCTCTCGGTCGACGTATCGCTGCACGTCTTCAAACCCCTACGACACTTCAGGAACTCCGACAGGCACTGGTGCAAGAAAGGGAGGCTATACCCCAGCAGCTGCTCGACCACCTGATCCAGAGTATGCCAACCCGTTGTGTGGCCTGCGCACGCGTGCATGGTTATCAGATCCCATACTGATGTCGGGGTATATGCGCAGGAAACAGTGGCGTTTTGTAGCTGATGTGTTTCGGGACGGTTTTCTCCACTTATCACGGATACCGTGGATTTACAGATCTGTGTCGTGTGTGTTCCCTATGTGCCTATGCTATTCGCGCCAGTTTTGTGTAGTGCCACGTTCTGTGGCACCACATTCTTCAAATATCCTTAATTTATGAGCATGAGTGTACTTACGGAAAAACGCTCCGAACTTAAGTACCGATGTAAAATTTGGAGATACTCTAAAAAGTTGGCTCTACATTAAGCGAGTAAAAGGGAACTCCTCATCTCACTAATCGTATTTTAAAACCCATTCGCTCATACAGTGACACTTACAGATACCATTTAGGGACAAAGTGAGAATGAATCGAGGTCATTGGTTATCAAAATGAAAGAAACATACTCGCTCCATGCATATTCCCATCCAAGAACTTCAACAAGTAGACATAAAAATCTGTGTACCTCAAAAGTAATATCAGGGGAGATAAATAGAGAAAAATTAAAGATGGTGGAAGTAGACACCTTACAAAAAACCATGGAAAATATAGGAATAAGTCTCTGGATGTAATCAGCATAGGCATTTTGCCTATCCCACCGAAAAGGAGCTACTTTACTTCAACAATTTAACTTTTTTCCGATGTACGTAATTATTTGCTTCTTTGGAACTACGTGTCTTCACTTCTGGTGCACAATGCAAGTCCCAGATCAGATATCCGTAGCAAAATAGAGCTGGTTATGTGTGTGTGTGTGTGTGTGTGTGTGTGTGTGTGTGTGTGTGTGTGTGTGTGTGTGTGTGTGTGTGTGTGTGTGTGTGTGTATGTGTGTGGGCGGGGCATTAGGTGGCACAGTGTGATCAGATATGAACAAGAAAGGGGCAGACCATCCGTGAGTGAGGAAGCAGCAATCTCAAGAGACACGGACGTGTTGGTGATCTAATGTCGGCATATCACGTTCAAGGGGATACTGGATAAAGTGAAATTGGGGTCTGGGATCAGTTTTCAACATCCTTAATGACGTTTCGAATGTGAAAATGATGCTTTCCGCTGGATTCCGCGACGCTTCAGACCAATTCAGTCAGAGTGCCGAACCGAGGCAGCAGTGGCAGGAGTGTTGCTACTTTGTAACTTAATCGTGATATCTAGTGCAGTCACCTAATCACTAAGGATTAGCGCTGGATGTCTCTCTACGACCCAGAGACGGATCAACAAAACAAGCTGTGGAAACATGCCGATTCACCTCCTCCTCAAAAGGCGTATACTCACTCGCAATTTTTTTGGAATTATCAGAATGTGCTGCTGACAGAATATGTTAGTAAGGAACAAACCTTCAGAGTACATACAAGCGAAGTTTCCTAACGAAGTTAGGGGACGCTGCCAAGAAGAGGCGTCGGTCGTGGGGTTAGAGGTGGGGGAGAGTGGGGGAAAACTATCTGTGGTATCTAGTTCGTCGCAACGCCCGCCCCCCTCCCCTCCCGAAACTCTCATGACATGACACCTAGTGACGTCTTCTTCTTTCTGCGAACGAAGAAACAATTGCATGTCAGGCATTTCCAGGATGACGAAGAGGTGATTCTCGAATGGAACGTTTCCTCAATAGGCAAAACGCAAACTTCTGTAGCAAATGGTTCAAATGGCTCTGAGCACTATGGGACTCAACTGCTGAGGTCATTAGTCCTCTAGAACTTAGAACTAGTTAAACCTAACTAACCTAAGGACGTCACAAACATCCATGCCCGAGGCAGGATTCGAACCTGCGACCGTAGCGGTCTTGCGGTTCCAGACTGCAGCGCTTTTAACCGCACGGCTTCTGTAGCAAAAGTCCCTGGAGTAAAGTGCCACACTGAATAGAGAATACGTAGAGAAGGACTAACACAGCAGCAAGCAGCAGCTTTTCCTTTCCAGGAGATGGTTAAAGCTTTTACTTTGCGGCTTGCTACTAAAAGATCGTCACATAACTAACGGCCGGCCGCTGTGGCCGAGCGGTTCCAGGCGCTTCAGTCCGGAACCGCGCTGCTGCTACGGTCGCAGCTTCGAATCCTGCCTCGGGCACGGATGTGTGTGATGTCCTTAGGTTAGTTAGGTTCAATTAGTTCTAAGTATAGGGGACTGATGAAACTCAGATGTTAAGTCCCATAGTGCTTAGAGCCATTTGAACATAACTATTATCTGCATGCAGATGACTTTCCTTTGACTCGTTGCCTTCAGTGCGCGAAACCACGACTTTGCGTTGTGCGCAAGTGTCAACTGCGCAACCGTACGATGTGACTGTCCCACTTTCGGCAGGAGCCGCAGAGGCAGACACCAAAGCGAGAGCAAGTGGCTTCCTTTTTGCTTACCTGTTGCCGCCAGCCAGCATAGTTTTGTAAAATCTTGCCGGGAGACTTTGGGCACAAAGGCGGGCCGGCGGTGTTTGCCGGTATTGTGGCGCTGATTAAAGGGGCCGCAGTACCTGCCGCCCCCCCCCCCCTCCCCCCCCACAGCAAGATTAAACCCGCTGCCTTTGACGGCGCGCGGAGACAATGGCGCTTCCTGTTACACACACCGCACGTGGAGCTGCGCCAGACCCCTAAAACGCAACAGGACTGATGCGCGATCGCCGTCTCTGTGTTTAGCTGCATAAGAACACGGCCCGCAACGGGTTTGCAAGGAGGCGCTTTTATAATACAGGCAACGACGATCACAGCTGCCCACACAAAGTAATTTTCTAAGAAAAAAAATCCGATATTAGATGGGAAACGCTCTTGACGCTCTGCAGAATGCTTCGACTGGTATTTAAAGTTTAGGAAATACCTTCATCAAAATTATTACCTATTTATCTCAATTATCACATTCAAAGGAGTTCCTTGGAAGCGAATAAGCCGGTCACAAAGTTTCTGTAGTTTGAAACATTTCCTCGAAATCACTCATTGTTGTTGTTGTTGTTGTTGTTGTGGTCTTCAGTCCTGAGACTGGTTTGATGCAGCCCTCCATGTTACTCTATCCTGTGCAAAGTTCTTCATCTCCCAGTAGTTACTGCAGCCTACATCCTTCTGAATCTGATTAGTGTATTCATCTCTTGGTCTCCCTCTACGATTTTTACCCTCCACGCTACCCTCCAATGTTAAATTGGTGATCCCTTGATGCCTCTAATCTTCGGCATTCTTCTGCAGCACCACATTTCGAAAGCTTATATTCTCTTCTTGTCCGAACTATTTATCATCCATGTTTCACCTCCATATATGGATACACTCCACACAAATACTTTCAGAAATCTCAACTCGATGTTAAACAAATTTCTCTTCTTCAGAAACGCTTTCCTTGCCATTGCCAGTCTACATTTTATATCCTCTCCACTTCGACCATCTTCAGTTATTTTGCTCCCCAAATAGCAAAACTCCTTTACTACTTTAAGTGTCTCATTTCCTAATCTAATTCCCTCATCATCACCCGACTTAATTTGACAGCATTCCATTATCCTCGTTTTGCTTTTGTTGATGTTCATCTTATATCCTCCTTTCAAGACACTGTACATTCCATTCAACTGCTCTTCCAAGTCCTTTGTTGTCTCTGACAGAATTACAATGTCATCGGCGAACCTCAAAGTTTTTATTTCTTCTCCATGGATTTTAATACCTACTCCAAATTTTTCTTTTGTTTCGTTTACTGCTCGCTCAGTATACAGATTGAATAACATCGGGGAGAGGCTACAACCCTGTCTCACTCCCTTCCCAACCGCTGCTTCCCTTTCATGCCCCTCGACTCTTATAACTGCCATCTGGTTTCTGTACAAATTGTAAATAGCCTTTGGCTCCCTGTATTTTACCCCTGCCACCTTCAGAATTTGAAAGAGAGTATTCCAGTCAACATTGTCAAAAGCTTTTTCTAAGTCTACAAATGCTAAAAATGTAGGTTTGCCTTTCCTTAATCTATTTTCTAAGATAAGTCGTATGGTCAGTATTGCCTCACGTGTTCCAACATTTCTACAGAATCCAAACTGATCTTCCCCGAGGTTGTGTTCTACCAGTTTTTCCATTCGTCTGTAAAGAATTCGTGTTAGTATTTTGCAGCTGTGAATTATTAAACTGAACGTTCTGTAATTTTCACATCTGTCAATACCTGCTTTCTTTGGAATTGGAATTATTATATTCTTCTTGAAGATTGTTAGGCTGTTTAATACATACTGCGGTTCCACTTCAGTCTTCCGCACTGTATCAAATCTGCGTCCCTTCGAACTGGGTTTCATCTTACGGAACAGGAAGAAGTCACATGCAGGTATGTCTCTTGAGAAGGCGGGAGGGGAAAACCCGCCGTTTCGCCTTTATTTTTTATTTTTTTTTATTGAGTAATGTGCAGCGCCAACCAGTGCCCGTGCGGGGCCGCCCGCTTTGCCACCCGCACCGCTCCCGCCTGTCAGCCCACACGCTAGTCGTTCGTTTCTTTCAACAATCCACCCGACTGAATCGAATTATCGAGAAGTTGTATTTTCCCATGTAGCACGCGCGTCCGTGTCATCGTATTTTATACATTTCTGTCTGGCACATAGATAGTTAACACATACATACGAGAGAAGTCGAGGCCATTCTAGCGATCTCGATACGTTATTCCGTCCGGCATTTGTTCGAGAAAAGTCGCGAGATGAGTGTTCTACGTCTTACAGGCAGACAAAGACAGAGGGAAAACTGCGATCATAATGATGATGCTATGACATATTGGAAAAGAACTGTTTTCATTCCAACACTGGACGATGTTACGACTGACGTGAGAGAACGCTATCCTGTACAAAATATATTTCACTTACAATTTAACACACTTTTCCCCTCACTACTACTGAAACATGACGGTAATGATCTGGCACATAAATTGAATCAGTGCTTAACTGAACTACCGTTCTTTTAAGAACAATCACTCTTTGTGATTAAAACGAGACAATTGGGAGAGATTCTTCAGTGTAAGCAAACCAGCGTAAACGCCCTTAATGATCGTGATTCTATTATGCAAGCGTTGTCTGTTTGTCCTAGAGCTGACTGTCCTACTTTGCACACGCTGAATAAAACATTTGCTTGTCTACCTGCAACTGTTGTTACAGTAGAAAGAAGTTCTTCAACATAGCAGCGAACAAAGACATGACTGAGGTCGACAGTGGAGCAGGATCGACTCAATGGCTTAGCTCTGTTGAACACTCACCCTGAGCTGCTTGTCCTATTGACGATGTAATTTGCCAGGAATAATAGGCACATAGAATTCGTCATTTAAGGAAGAGAAACACAATTGTAATATTTTATATCATAAGATGGCATTTTCTTGTATATGTGTATAATCAGTTTAAATAAAACTTTCTTGAACTTTGTATTTTACTTAATTATTTTATATTGCGATAAAAGTAAAGGTAGCTCAAGGTATCTTTAGCGCCCCCTCCTTGATGTTTTTCTGTACCCGCCACTGGTGCCAGCTCGTGAACAATTATAGCAATGTGCTACAAGGTGGTGGCCTATAACCTGTTGACTTACAACGGTACTAATCTTAACTAGATTGAATATATTGATTTTAAGTATCTAAATTGAACTCTTAAACACATTTAGACTTTATAATTAGTAGTTTAACATTACGCGAAGTACAATAAAATTAAAATAAAAGTTACTATCGGCCGGAATCTAATCCAGGTCCACAAATTACTAATCTCTGCTTTTTTCCATTTCTTTCATTTTTTTTTCTTGGTAGATCGTTGCATTTGGTCTGAGCAGATATTACGTGACACACCTTCAAGTTCATCGTTGATTCCTTTACTCATTTCTTTTTATTGCAGTGCGAAGACAGCCTTCTGCCCAAAATCACTAAGGAGCCGAATGAGCTTTTAATATCACTTAATAACGATGATTACAATGGCGCCTTCAACATTCCTTCCTACTTTATGCTTGAAAAATGTGCTACACGTTTTCAAAGGAAAATACTGACACGTTCCTGTGGGCAACATAGCACTTGCAGCGCTGGAAGGGATGACACCACATCAGAGCAGGTACAGTAGAAAACAGACAATTGCGTTCCTTTTTTTAGTCCAGTTTTTGGATCGTATTCAACACGAAATGGAGTAATTTTAATGAGATTTCTGTCTCGTATTTGGAGTGAAATGGCATAATTTTAGTGTAATACTTACAGTGTGCTGTAGAACAGTAGCACATGACAACCAGACGCGACTGGTAATGTTGGCCAAATGAAGTTTGATGGCGCACCCAGTGGTCTCTACCCCAGGTCTGTGGATGTTTTCTCATCATACCCTGCGTGAAACATCTTCGAATATTGTAATATAATTCTTTCTTGACTTTCTCACCAAGAGGGACAAACAATTGGTGAACAAGCCTGTCAGTATAAATATAAACAGGTCAGTATTTAGTTAATGTTACTCGTGGTCATGATGACTCTTTTATTGCGACGATTGCTGATAAAGTTTCATAGTCATAGGCAAAAAGCCAGTTTTCTAAGCCAGTGATAACATTTTAATGAAAGTTTCGATCATCTTGAAGTTCTCACTGCAGACTTCCTCACAATGATGCCTCTGATCGTCTTGCAACAGATGAGGCCACAGTTCCTTTCACGTTCATTTCTTTGGAAAGAATACATTCACAAAACCGTAACATATTCTCAGGGTTGTTTGTATACGGTCGTTTCAGAAGCATGAATGTATTAAGTTTGCAAGCTGATTACATATCGGAACAATCGGGATAGTCAGTCTATGTTCGCCCATTTTTGAAACGCCTATACCAATCATAAATCTTCGTCTGATCTAGACAGTTGTCCCTAAAAGCTTGCTTCAACATTTGGTACGTTTCTGTAACACGTTTTCAGGGTTTAAAACATTACTTTATATAGGTACGCTCTTTCAGGTCAGCAAATTCACGGACACGCGACGATGGAAATATGCTCCCGAACAGCTTATCAAACCCCTCAGCCTGCAGTTGTTTGCTGATTCAAGAATGTATTCATAGACACCTAGCGTTATTTCAGTGTACTAGAAACCATGTAAAATTCAAATTACTAGAACTTTCGGACACCACCTTTCATTTATCTGATAACGAAGCACCCATCGGCTTCTTAGGCCATCAAGTGACAAGTGAACGTCGCAAACTCGGCTAAAACAACACGGGTAGGCATAATTGGTCACCTCCACATAGTATATCAAAATTATATATAAACATAGCTAAATTATATTTATTTTGAGTAGGTGATCCAGAACCTACAAGTTATGTCTACTGTCCCATCTTCTGTTTCCAGCTAACCTTCCACTTGGTGATTACTATAGACCGACCTCTGACATTCTGTATGTCAGTGCATTCTGAATTAACAAAACTGCTCCTTTAATACAGGCTGAAACATGGCACTCTTTCTTTAATGCAGGTGTCAAGCCCACCTAGGTATGACGAGTCGTTCAGGGGCGAGGATAGAAAATATTTTGTCACGTGGCCAGCTCTTTTCACATATGACGCACTTAAGATTCCATCAGCGTTTCCAAGCTGGTATATACAGTCAGTATATGAGTGATAAACTAGATTCAAACAAACATGATAACATCGATTTATTTTGTATGGAAGTACACTGTTTTATTTATATTTGTTTTAGAGGAAACGCATTGTAAACAACATGTAGATATTAATGTCAAAACATAAATTAATCTTTAAAAAAGAATATTATATGTGAATGACGAAGTATACTCCCGTACTGTTTTGAATGCAGACTGCCTCAGCACCATCTATGAGTGAAGTTATCAACTGCTGTGTGAACAGTTGAGACATACTGAGCAAGAGAGACAGAGATAAAAAGGCAGAGCAAAGCGGAAGGTGATGTTTTGTATCTATATCAGTCGCAACTAATTCCTGACTAGATCAGTAGAATCAGTTCTCTCACGCAGACGCGATCTATATAATGGAGCTGCCGTCTGCCAGCATCCAAATAAATCGATTTTTGTTTATTTCTCAACCAAATATTAACCAGTTTCAAAAATTCAGGAAGCTAGAGTAAACTACATGAAAAGGGTTATCCAGAGGAGTCCTCTACACTGCTTCATAATTTTCAATTACTTCCCTGTGCTGTGCATCATAGGTGAGATTCTTTTTACCATGCATTATTTCATAAGCAAGGATACCTGCAAGAATTTTATCATTGAAAGTTGAATGAAATTTCATCATTGTTTTTTGAGTGGCAATTGCATTCCTTGCACGAGTCATATTTATGACATAAATTGGGTAGTTTGTCATGAAATTATATGGGTTTATATCTATGAGCCGTTTCAATTGTCTAACTCATTTAAAATTCAAAAGAGAATCATAAGCCTTCACACAGTTATTTGGTGAATCGAAGTTCCATATTTCTTCCAGAAAAACTTCATTTTGTCCATTTTTAGATAAAATATGCGTATCTTAAAACGATCAAACAATGATGAAATGATCAACTAACTATTTTTTTTATTTGTATAAAATGTAACAAATACGAAGTAAGGCATACCAAATTCTGCTGAGTTGCAGTAATTCATAATATGTAACTCAAAATTCTTAGCAGCTTCCACAGTCTGTAGTTCATAAAAATATATCGAAATATTTTGATTTTCAGTGCATTTTCTGTAGATTCTACAACAATTGTACCTTATTAGGGAGAGTATCTTTTATTGCAATTCCAGCATCATTCTAATCAGACCATCTAAGTATATCATCTCCAGTACTAGAAGACCATGTAAAACTAATAGAAAGATCTGCCTCAAATATAATCTCAATATAATCTTTGAAAAATTTGCCAAGACCAGGTGGATGAAACACCTCGTTTTTCTTGCTCTACATTTTTCCATTGTTAAGTACATTACCTTCCATGCTTATGTTATCAGTAAGAGGTAAAACAAAATGCACAACACTGATGCTGAAATAAAAGGATATTCAATTCTAGATAAAACATTATTTCCTTTCTTTCTGCTTATAAAATCAAACAGCTTTCCCACGTAAATACCTATTAATTCTTTACTGAATTTTCCAGCATATGTTGGTTAATATGATCCATCAGTGTTAGCAATCTTGAGGCTCATGTGAAATTGAGGATGGTTAGGATGAAGCAATCTATCTCCTGTATGGATGTCAATTTAGCTATCCTTGATAGGAATATTTAGGATATATTCACTTTCCTCAATCACAGTAAGTGAGTTAAACATAACTTCCAATATCATTCATTTAATAAGGACAAAATTTCATGAAGCCCTTTCTGAAACAACTCTCACACGAGCACATTTGAAGTCAAGCTATCATTTTCATCAGTTATTAACTGAACTCCATACGAACAGGTCTTGCAAGACCCAATGTACTGACCAGCTGCCATGTCATCCTCAGACAACAGGTGTCACTGGATGCAGATATAGAGGGGCATGTGGTCAGCACACCTCTCTCCTGGCCATATGTCAGTTTCCAAGACTGGAGATGCTACTTCTCATTTAAGTAGCTCCTCAGTTTGCCTCACATGGGCTTAATGCAGCCCACTTGCCAACAGCACTCGGCAGACCAGATTGTCACCTATCCAAGAAATAGGTGACCCTGACAGCGCTTAACATCGGTCACTTGATGGAAGGGCCGTTGACTTTTCACCAGTTGTAGTTATATCTAAATTTTGGATTTTATTTTAAGCTGAAATAAGTACAGGATATGTGGTTCATGAATTAGTGGTGCACCAAACTCAGGATCGGGCTTGAATTAATCAGTAATGGTAGTTTCTCAGTGAAAGAGTTCAGTATGTCTCATAAACATTCCATCAGCTACAGTGAAATTTGAGTAGAATATTTTATGGCTGTCATTAGCAACAGTCATTCCATTATCAAGAATAATCGACCACTAAATACAAGCATACTTCTGATACTATCATCTTTATCCATATACAATTTAACATCAATTTCAATAGTAACTCTATTCAAAATTTCATCTTCCTTTGTGTAGATATTGGGTTTTTCGAATGAATAAACTTTTCTACATTTATCAGATGATACTGACCTACTGGAATTTCTATTTTCCTCCATCACAATACAATTTTTTTTTATGACATGATATTTCGATTTAAAACTGTTGTGTAAGAACCATCTAATGCAACATTGCTATAATTGTGTTATGTAGGTACAATCTTCTTTTAAGAACAAATGACTTAACACTCAATTGAAATAGATGACCCATGTACTACTAATAAAAATATTATTATTTAAATGGTAACTGATT
Organism: Schistocerca piceifrons; assembly: GCF_021461385.2. Lineage (NCBI taxonomy): Eukaryota > Metazoa > Arthropoda > Insecta > Orthoptera > Acrididae > Schistocerca > Schistocerca piceifrons. The sequence continues at coordinate 182,027,032 of NC_060138.1, read as the reverse complement.
GATAGCTAAAAATCAGAATTACAGAGAAAAAATCAAAAAATAAGCTCGGAAAGCTTTGACTAATTCTATTCATTGTGCAATAATAGAGCCAAGCAGATGTGGAGAAACAACATTGATGATCGACAAACATATTTTAGCCCTGCGATGCTTGAACTGGAATAAATTCAATCTTCTGTATGATTACTCTTAAAGTTTAGACAGCCAAAATATCAAGAAATTATAAAAATATGTAAAAAAGTGGAATATAAGAACAATGAGAAGATTACTACTTTTATAGAAAATAATGAAGAAATTGTATCATTAGATGAACGTCAAGATATTCTTATTAAAGTATTCGATGATTTCATTCTTGAAATTTGGGGTGAGGGTAAAGAATATTTTATGAGAGGCAAATGTAAACGATTAGATTGTTTTCATTTAGTTCAGCTATATTATAAATATCAAAATAATTACTGATAGATAATCTAAATTTTTAAATATATTTAGACAAGATGATGCACACTAAAATCTTATGTACTATGTGTTTGTTAGTGGTGATTCAAATATTGATGAATTTTTAAGAATTGTGTAGTAAATGCTGGAATGAGGATCAGTAGGGGTTTTTAAAACAGATATGACTAGGAAACCATAATGAAGGTAAATACAGACATCAAATTAAAGATATTTTACAATGTAAGTAATAATTGATTTTTTGTCTATAGTAAATGTTTTCAAAGTTCAATTATCTGAAAGACTTAGTGTCTAGGAGGCATATGATCCAGAAGTTGTTAAGAAAGTGAATCAAAATTGAAAAAAATTGAAAAATTGGAAAAAAAAGGATTCAAGCTTTGAAAACGACAACCAATAACAAAATATGAAATATAAGAAAGAGGAGAGTAGCCTGTTATCAATGCAACTGAGCAGGTAAAACAATGAATTGAAGGATTAGATGATAATGTTCTGAAATTTATTGAAGAAAACAGAGAAGGTGAAAAACAAATTGTTCTATATAATGGAAACATAGCAGGATACCAAAGTCCACATTATGAATGGTCTGATGATGAGCCAGATATGTACAATTAAACATAAGCGAATCAGAAATACAGACTGCATTAAAAATGTGAAGAAGGGAAAAATGTAGAGTAAGAGAATGGAGAGAGCGATGTTAAGAAAATAAATATAAGTGAAGTGATGTTAAAGTATAGTAACTACAGTGAAGATAAAGTTTTTAAATAAAAAACGGTGGTACATTTAAATTTGCAGATTATTTATGAGTTGAATTCGTTGTAGATGAATCAAAAATTGTCGAAAAACAGTATGATGACAGAGATGGACTGATGAATCTTTTAACTAAAAGCAGCTTATTATGGGTAGTTTTAACACAAAATTTGATATTGCTGATTTGTCAGATTACATCGATATACTGTATAATTTAAGAGCATTATATTATGATAATAATCCAAATGAAATAAAATAAGTAAAAGTAAAGATATAAAAATTTGATAAGAGATTGTTAATGTCTATTTCCAAAAATTAAGAGGAGATTTAGAATCAAGTAAACATGAAGTTAATGTAAAAAAAATGAGCAGGGAAACTAGTTGAATATGTTTGGATGAATGATGTGCATGATTTAACCGATAGATTAGCAGTAATTCATGGGGAAGTATCAGGTGGAAAATTATCATAATGAAGAAACAGGAATACACAAATATTGAAAATAAATTTATTGATTTCATTATTGATAATTTGAAATGAATACTATATCTAGTTATATTTTTGAATAAAATAACACACAATTTTTGGAAAAATGAAAACACTGAAAAGGATTGGTTAACACATATTTATAGATTTAGTTGGCTGGGTATCAAAACAGATGAAAGATTAGCTAGAGGAGAGTAAGGAATAAATCTGTTACATGAAGCTTTTACACTTGAAACAGATATAAAACTTACGTTGGTTCCAATAGAGAGAATGTATGCTTCTGATGCTTCATTAAGAGAATAATTAGCTGCAACAGAATTTGAAGGAATAATGTATGGAAAACGAAAATTAGGTATGGACACTGAACTTGATGAACATGGTTGGAAATCGCAAAAATATTCATTCTTAAAAAAATTATTATCTTTATAAACGAATAACATAAGCATTTTATGTATATAGACTGGCAAGTGAAAATTTGTACATAGGCAGAAAGTCGAACCTGGGTCCACTGCTCACTAGCCACCTTGGCACAGCAGTTCACGCAACTGCACAGATTACCCTGGCACACCTTCATCCTTGATCCAAATACTCACTGCTGCCCCAGCCTGTGTTCAGTTTTCCTTTCCACAGAACTGATTTTTCAAGGCTCTCCATGTTCGGGAATAGCATTTCAGTGTGTTTATAAGACCAATAAAGTGTCTGAAATTGTGTCATTTCATTTGTACAAGTAGCTCCATCTTAGTTTCAGGCTGAATCCCCCACTTACATTCGATGTTGAGGTGCTATTCCAGAACATGCAGAACTTTGGCAAATCTGTTCCTCTGTACGGAGGAATTCAGAATAGACTGGGTTGGCAGTGAGAAACTGAATTAAGGAGGGAGGCTTCCAGGATAATCCTTGTAGTATTGTGAACTGCTGTGCCAAGTGGCTAATGCACCTGCTAGTAAACAGAAAACCTGGGCGCGATCCTGGGCTCAGTACACATTTTCCCTTGCCGCTTCATTCCATATACATAAAATCATATCTGTATGAGGCCAGTAAAGTCTCTGAAGTGATGTCATTCTATTTAAACTTCAGTGTTAATTAGAAATTGCTATATAGTGGTAAAACGAAATCACAACTGCATGATATTGATAATTTTTAACTACTGCTGAAAAAAATAGATGTGGCGTTTCAAGAGCCCATCAGGGCAGATATTTGGCCATAACATTGGGCATACCTATTCTGAAAAAAAGTTACTGAATACCTAACAAAAAAAGAAGACTGTGTATGAACACAACATGAACGAATATTTCTTTCATTTCCTTTGGCAGCTTTACCGTATGTAGATACTATTTGATAATTAGCTGATGCTGCAGCTGAAAGATGGTAAACAATCGAAAGAACAAAAAAGTTATACTCAAAGTATATGGAGAAAATGTTCAGGGATAAAAAACGAAACTCCAAAAACTAACTGGTATATATTCAAACGCATTAATTAATTTACATATAGAAAAGCTTGCTAAACACTTAAAATTTAAACCCTTCTGTGGTGTATCCATGATTGATGAATTACCAGACCACCCAAAAAATATTGTTCTGGTATAATAAACTTAGATTCATCCGATCATGCTAGCACATATTGTATTTGTTGCTGTAAGGTAAATAATTCAAAAATAGTTTTTGAATCATTTGGTGGCAACATACCAAATCGATTTGTTAATTATTTGGAAATAATAAACTATATTACAGATTCAAGAGAATACAAAATTTTGATGAAGTCATTGGTGGTCATTTGCATATATTTATATTAAAGCTATTGTTAAATAATTACAAATTCAATAATATTTTAAACCTAATAAAGGGTGTTAATGGAAATAGGATAAAAGAATGAAGTACTACAAAAATTGAAAATGTTCGACCAAATATAATTAAATAATTTTAAAAAAATGAAGTGCCATTTTAAAGAAACTGAAGGTTACATTGATATTAAAGGTAAAAGATTAGTAGATATAAAAATCCTTCAAATGATTATGATGCAGTTGCTAAACAATACTTAAAAATGAATTAAATAATTGTGTTACCAGATCTGAATACACAACTATTATTACAGTTGCAACACAACTGAATATATATGTTACCACAACACATCTCAATCAGATTCATAAAGGTTACTTTACAAAAAAAAAGTTGATGGAACTTCAAAATACGAATTATGACAAACATAAAGTGAACTTTTATTTTGTTACCAGTGATTGAGTAAAATATATAAATATCAGTATGATGTAAAAATTAAGAGAACCTTTATTGATGAAGCTAATATAGATGGTGAGATGTCACAGACTGATTTTAAAATAAAGATGAAAAGATATAATGTTGATAAACTGCCAATTTTATATCCAACTAAACTAAATGATTCAATGCTTAAAATTAAAATGCAAGATAAAATTTTTATATCTCTAAAACAGGCTGTTAAAATTGTACCTGTTTCAGGTAGATTATTGACATCTGGTGAACTTTTTTTGAATCTGTTACAATGGAACAATGATTAATACATTTTTATCTATGTAAATGGGATTCTATCTGGTTCTTGAATGGCAGAACATTTATTCAAACATATGATCCACACAAAATAACAACTATAAATGGAATACGGAAAATTGAAGGTCTCAGCACAATATGCAAGAATAAAAAAGAGCATTTGTTAAAAAAATTATAGGTGATGTGGTGAACAGATCATGTACTGCTAATATCTGAGAAGAAATTATTAATGAATTAACACTAACCACTGAAAGATAAAATTAGAAGAAAATATGTTGTTAGATTCGGTAAAGATGATTTATGTCATACTGATCCAGTAGAAACAGACTCATGTAACATGATAGGAATTTTAGAAATAAATAGAGGATATAAATATTTATTAACTGTTATTGATGTTTTTTTCAAAAGTATCCTGCACAATTCCTGTCAAGGACAAATGAGGTAAGTATAATTATGAGAGAAAGGTTCATGAGTAAGTTTTAAAAATTATCAACATATACATTAAGTTACATTCTTTATATATGTAGATTTTGATAGTTTGCAATTAAAAATGCCTAATTGTGAAGCAATTGATAAACATATTTAAATTAATTAAAAGTATCTTGTGGTAACATAGTAAGATTTTCATAGTGGTTTGTACAAGTAAATATTAAAAAATAGGTACAACCTTATCACGGAAAAGATAAATATAATTGAATTAAAATTAAATAGTGAACCTTATATTATGCAATATCTAAAACATGAACCAGGTGAGTTTTGTTACTGTATCGGATATGTAAATGTTCAAGACAAGGATCCAGCCATGTACTGAGGACCAAATTGTCATAAAAATCATTGAATGTATGAAAAAAGAGGCTGAGGAAGATGGAAGAATTTACTCTGAAGCTGAAGAAATCAGACCATCAACATCTGAAGAACAAATATGACATAAAAATATGCTCATTATGTAGACCTCATTATACCAAATATAATAAATAAGTTCATCACCATGACCATTTAATGCAAAAATATGTAAATCCATTATGTAACAGACGTGACTTACATCCCAGGAATCCTAATTTTGTATCAACATATATACGTAACCTCTCAGGATAAGATTCCTATTGGTTCATAAAAGAACTCATTTATGATAAAATAGCAATATATTTGATACACTACAATTAAAACAGATGTGTTAGTTGTGGCAAGATGACAAAATGTTTAATGTTGGTAGTTACTGACACATTTAGATTTAATGGTTCAAATATTGACAAAACTTCCCCAAATTTAACAAAGAAACAAATGAGAAATGATAGGAAATTTGTCCCATAAGAGTTATTCAGTCTTCTGATCAGCAAAGGTGTCTATTCACATAATTACATAGATTCTTGGAATAAATATGAAGAGATGCAGTTTCCAGCAGAAGATGAATTTTACAGTGATTTGGATTACAAATAAGTGCTGAAGATTATAAATATCCAAAATTAATTTGAGAAAAATTTAATATAAAAAATTTAGGTGAATACCATGATCTGTATCTTAAATCTGATGTTTCGTTATTTCCTGATGTTTTAGAAAATTTTAGACAAAGATTTTATAAAATCATATGATTTGGATCCATCTTGTTATTTTACTGCACCTGCTTTACCTTGGGATGCAATGCTAAAGATGAGTGGATAATCTACAGAACTATTACATTATTATGATATGATTCTAATGATAGAAAAAGGAACAAAAAGTGCCTTCTCCCAGTGTTCTAAAAGAAATGTGAAGGTCAATAATAAAGATCTGAAAGATTATGATGGTTATGCCATGAGTCAATATTTACTATATGCTTGAATCGAATAGGACGATCAAGAATATTTTGAGTCTAAAAAATGAATTAGATGTCAGAAACTTCTGGACCTGGAGTTGTATGTAACATAAATGTAGAATATCATAGAGAACTACACGATTTATATGGATATGTGCCATTAACTCCCAAAAAAAGTTGTTGTTGGAACTAAAGAAAGGAAACTGTTGACTGCTCTGAAAGACAAAAATAATTAACTAGTTCACTATAGACATCTTAAACAATATCTGTCTCTAGGAATGAACATAATAAAAAACAAAGTTTTAAAATTTAAACAATCTGAAAATTTATTGATATGAATATGAAAAGTAGGATGAAAGCAAAGAATGATATTCAAAAAGGTTTCTATAAATTGGTGAATAACTCAATATTTGGAAAATGACCGAAAGTATTAGAAACAGACTGGACGTAAAATTAGTTTCAAGTGGAGATAAAAGTGAGAGATCTGTGACAGAGCCGAATTTCATGAACAGTATTTAATGAAAATCTTGGTATGACTCACATGAATAAAACTATAATTATGTATAATAAATGAATGTACATTGGCATATGTATACCTCATTCATCTAAAGAACTGAAGTATGATTTTCGGTACATTGCTATCAAACTAAAATACATTGAAAATACTGAGCTTTGCTGTGAACATATGGACAGTTATATCTACAACATACAGACTGAAGATTTCTATGAATACATGAAATCAAAGATTGATAAATTTGATACTGATTACTATCCAACAGATAATATATTCAGTACTCCACAAGTAAACTAGAAAGTTTAAGGTAAAATGAAAGATGTATGTAATAGTAAAAGATATAAGAATTTTATGATTTTAGAGCAGAAGTGTATGCTTATGAAGTTAGTAAGAAGGCAGAGCAGAAATCGAGAAGTATCAAATGTTATTAAAATTAAAATAAGTTTAGGAGATTACAGATGGATTGTTCAACAATACAGAACTAAAAATTTAATACAAAGCATTAAACATAAAAAATTAATAAAATGATGTTAATAAAATGGCATTGTGCCCTCCTGTTGATAAGATTTAGGAACCAGGCTTTAAATTGCAACACATTTCCAGGACCAGATTTGGCCTCTGAACGCAATTTATTGTTACACACTGTAGATTAAAACTGAAGAAAAGCAAAAAGGTAGGAGTTTAAGGAGATGGGCCCTAGACAAATTGAAAGAACAAAAGGTTGTAGAGAGTTTCAGAAGGAGCATTAGGGAACGATTGACAAGAATAGGGGAAAGGAATACAATAGAAGAAGAACCGGTAGCTTCAAGAGATGAAATAGTGAAGACCGCAGATGATTAAGTAGGTAAAAAGATGAGGGCTAGTATAAATCATTTGATAATACAAGAGATATTGAATTTAACTGATGAATGGAGAAAATATATAAATGTAGTAAATGAAGCAGGTGGAAGGCAATACAAATGTCTCAAAACTGAGATCGACAGGAAACGCAAAATGGCTAAGCGGGAATGCCAAGAGGACAAACGTAAGCATGTAGAAGCATATATCACTAGAGGTAAGATAGATGCTGCTTACAGAAAAATTAAAGAGACCTTTGGAGATAAGAGAACCAGCTTTATGACTATCAAGAGCTCAGATGCGAAACCAGTTCTAAGCAAAGAAGGGAAAGCTAAAAGGTGGAAGGAGTGTTAGTAAATCTATAGTAGGGCGAGGTACTCATGGCCAATAAAATGGAAATGGAAGAAGACGTAGATGAAGATGAGGTGGGAGATACTGCTTGAAGAATTTGACAAAGTACTGAAATTACTAAGTAGAAACAAGGCCTCAGGAGTAGATAACATTCCGTTAGAATTACCCTTCTGTTGGGGGTGCCAGCCTTGACCAAACTCTTCCACGTGGTGGGAACGATGTATGAGACAGATGAAATACTCTCACTTCAAGAAGAATAAAATGATTCCAATTCCAAAGAAAGCAGGTGCTGACACGCGTGAAAATTACCGAACTATCAGTTTAATAAGTAACGGTTGCAAAATACTAACACGAACTCTTTACAGACGAATGGACAAACTGGTACAAACCGACCTTGGGGAACATCGGTTTGAATTCCGTATTAATGTAGGAATATGCGAGGCAATTCTGACCCTACTACCTACAATGTTGACTGGAATACTCTCATTCAAATCTGAAGGTGGCAGGGGTAAAATACAGGGAGCGAAAGGTTATTTACAGTTTGTACAGCTGGACCCAGCCCGTTCCATGTAAACACAGCCCACACCATTATGGAGCCACCACGTTTTTACAGTGCCTTGTTGACAACTTGGGTCAATGGCGTCTTGGGGTCTGCGCCACATTCGAAACATACCATTAGCTCTTACCGACAGAAACCAGGATTCGTTAGACTAGGCGACGGTTTGCCAGTCGTCCAAGTGATATGATCAAGAGTCAGAGAGAGGCGCTGTCATCGGTTTGTACCCAACAGTGCCCACACACTACACCTAGATGCACTGAATCGTTATTTACAGTTTGTACAGAAACCAGAAGGCAGTTATCAGAGTTGATTAACAATACACTCCGATTTGAAATTCCTTGTCCAAGATATTGAACCAGCAAATGAAGAGTACGTGCTGTTCTCCGCTAATCCAAGTTCGTCGATAAATTTACACTCCTGGAAATTGAAATAAGAACACCGTGAATTCATTGTCCCAGGAAGGGGAAACTTTATTGACACATTCCTGGGGTTAGATACATCACATGATCACACTGACAGAACCACAGGCACATAGACACAGGCAACAGAGCATGCACAATGTCGGCACTAGTACAGTGTATATCCACCTTTCGCAGCAATGCAGGCTGCTTTCTCCCATGGAGACGATCGTAGAGATGCTGGGTGTAGTCCTGTAGAACGGCTTGCCATGCCATTTCCACCTGGCGCCTCAGTTGGACCAGCGTTCGTGCTGGACGTGCAGACCGCGTGAGACGACGCTTCATCCAGTCCCAAACATGCTCAATGGGGGACAGATCCGGAGATCTTGCTGGCCAGGGTAGTTGACTTACAACTTCTAGAGGACGTTGGGTGGCACGGGATACATGCGGACGTGCATTGTCCTGTTGGAACAGCAAGTTCCCTTGCCGGTCTAGGAATGGTAGAACGATGGGTTCGATGACGGTTTGGATGTACCGTGCACTATTCAGTGTCCCCTCGACGATCACCAGTGGTGTACGGCCAGTGTAGGAGATCGCTCCCCACACCATAATGCCGGGTGTTGGCCCTGTGTGCCTCGGTCGTATGCAGTCCTGATTGTGGCGCTCACCTGCACGGCGCCAAACACGCATACGACCGTCATTGGCACCAAGGCAGAAGCGACTCTCATCGCTGAAGACGACACGTCTCCATTCGTCCCTCCATTCACGCCTGTCGCGACACCACTGGAGGCGGGCTGCACGATGTTGGGGCGTGAACGGAAGACGGCCTAACGGTGTGCGGGACCGTAGCCCAGCTTCATGGAGACGGTTGCCAATGGTCCTCGCCGATACCCCAGGAGCAACAGTGTCCCTAATTTGCTGGGAAGTGGCGGTGCGGTCCCCTATGGCACTGTGTAGGATCCTACGGTCTTGGCGTGCATCCGTGCGTCGCTGCGGTCCGGTCCCAGGTCGACGGGCACGTGCACCGTCCGCCGACCACTGGCGACAACATCGATGTACTGTGGAGACCTCACGCCCCACGTGTTGAGCAATTCGGCGATACGTCCACCCGGCCTCCCGCATGCCCACTATACGCCCTCGCTCAAAGTCCGTCAACTGCACATACGGTTCACGTCCACGCTGTCGTGGCATGCTACCAGTGTTAAAGACTGCGATGGAGCTCCGTATGCCACGGCAAACTGGCTGACACTGACGGCGGCGGTGCAGAAATGCTGCGCAGCTAGCGCCATTCGACGGCCAACACCGCGGTTCCTGGTGTGTCCGCTGTGCCGTGCGTGTGATCATTGCTTGTACAGCCCTCTCGCAATGTCCGGAGCAAGTATGGTGGGTCTGACACACCGGTGTCAATGTGTTCTTTTTTCCATTTCCAGGAGTGTATTTACCTACCTTCGTATTCTTGATTATTGATTTCTTTGCCTTGTGAGCATAAAACGTGCTCCATAACTCTACAACAGATTGACGTCAACGAAATAGATCTATAATGTCCTACGACCCTTGAAAGTACGAATGACCTGCGCTTTTTCCGGTCGCTAGGTTCCCTTCGTTGCTCCAGGGACAGCTGCTAGAAGGGGAGCAAGTTCTGTAGCATAATTTCTGTAGAATCTTGTCCTGATACCTTTCCCCCATAGAAAGATTAAAGTTGTTTTTCCATTCCACGATCAGTTATTTCAATGTCAGCCATTACGAACTTCGTGCGATGATTGAAAGGAGAGATCATATTACGATCTTCAGCGGCAAAAAAATTTCGGAAGACTGACTTCAGTATTTCGGACGTCTCTCTGCCATTATCCGTTTCGTTGCCGTTGTGGCCACTGAGAAACTAAACAGATGATTTCGAACCGCTTACTGAATTCACTTAAGACCAAAATCTCTTGGGGTTTTAGTCAAATCGCATGAAAAAAAAATTACTTTCGTAGTCACAGACCGCTTCTCTCATTGTTCTCACTGCACTCATTTTAGATTCGTTCAGTTAATGTTTGTCAGCTAGGTATCAGCATCTCTTGATTCTGTGATGAAGCTCTCTTTGTTTGAGTAGAAGTTTGCTAACAGGGCTATTAAACAGGGGTGGGTCTTTGCAATTCCGTAAGACCTAGCTCGAAACATACTTGCGTAAGTCATATTGAACGACACTTCTGAATTTTTTCAATTCGTACTCCACATCTTCGTCCTCAGCACTGAATATTTGATACTGACTGATCAGATACTCCTCAATTTGTATGCTGTCACTCTTGTCGAGCGAAAATATTTGCCTATCTTTCTTAACATTCATGGCAATACCCGTAGTCATAGCTGCTGCCAGAGCCTTGTGATCAGTGATACTGTCCTCTATGGGTGATTCGAGTTTGTTTTTTACTAGGACGTCTAAGATGTTACTTTCATGAGCAGATTCTCTGTTTGCTCGCAGTAAATTTCGGATAAGACATTCAGATTGATGTCACACGAGTCCCTGTTCCGACAGCTGTTCTGATGGTAAAAGTCTGCCAAACTATGTATGGCATGAAACTTCCTGGCAGATTAAAACTGTGTGCCCGACCGAGACTCGAACTCGGAACCTTTGCCTTTCGCGGGCAAGTGCTCTACCATCTTTTTTTTTTTGTAATCTTTATTATTGAACAAACGGAGAGTACATATATATATACACAAAGCAAAAGTTCTTCAAGGTACCAGTTAAACATATACAAATGAGTGTTAGGTAAACAAATTATTAGAATAACATGAAATACAACAAAATAGAACATATCCTGTTTTCCTTTTTTTGTTTTTTTTTGTGTAAAAATTTGTATTGAACAAACTAAAAGTACATATATATTCACTATGCAAGAGTTCTTCAAGGTGCCATTTAAAAATATAAAAATGACTGTTAGTTAAACAAAAAAAATTAAAAAAGAAAAACATTAAATACAACAAAATATAACATATTCTGTCTTCTTCCTTAAAAAAAAATAAATAAAAAAATTTGTGTTTGTTTTTGGTCGATGCATGAGAACGTGGATAAGGGTGTTGCATCATGTGACAGGTAGGCATGGTACACCCCAACTTTGAGGGGGTCAAGGAAGTCGCTGCGGAGATAACCGGCAAAAGTTTGTCGGTAAGATGGTTTTCGGGTGAGGGTGCTATGCGCGGTCACAACTTTGTACCAGAAGTCAAGGACTGTATGCGGACCACTACGAAAGAGATATTCTAAAGCCTGTCCTCGAAACCAGATTAGGGTATGGTGCTTAGCAAGAGGGTAGTGAAATGTCGGGGGCAACAACAGGAAATCCGGGGTTACCGTCGTTGGCGGCGCACGGAGGTAAAAGCCCACGATTCGTTGGATGAGGAGCCATACGTTTTGTTTCAGGGGGCACGTAAGACGGTGCTCGTCGGTGTCTTCGAGCTGACAGTCAGGGCAGAGTGGGGAGGTGGCCAGCCCAATGCGATAAAGTCGACTATTAGTCGGGAATTTTCCATAGACTAGAACATACCAGAGTGCAGACACAGACTACGGTAAAAAGGGTGCATGCACACACCCCCAAACCGTTCGCCAGTTAATGTCAGGATGCTGTAGCACCATGGGGTCGCAAGGGTTGGACAGCATAAACAAACGATAAATAATCTTTTGTACGGGGAGGACGGGTGACTGGAAGATCGGCTCGAACGTAGCTGAGTTCTATGAAACAATTGGCGACGTAGTACAATAATGGAGAAATACGTGCCACATTGATCGGTGGATCGAGAGAAGCTGGTCGGAGGATATCTAAGAGACTGCGTGTTAAAGACGGGACCGGCCCCTGCCAGTGCCGCAACAGTGTGTGGACAAAGAGTGCAGAAGAGCGTGCCCGCACGTTGATGAGTCCGAGGCCACCTCGCAGCACTGCCGGCGGCAGACTGAACCATCTGAGCTACCGAAGCACGACTCACGCCCGGTACTCACAGCTTTACTTCTGCCAGTACCTCGTCTCCTACCTTCCAAACTTTACAGAAGCTCTCGCAGGAGAGCTTCTGTAAAGTACTGGCAGAAGTAAAGCTGTGAGTACCGGGCCTGAGTCGTGCTTCGGTAGCTCTGATGGTAGAGCACTTGCCCGCGAAAGGCAAAGGTCCCGAGTTCGAGTCTCGGTCGGGCACACAGTTTTAATCTGCCAGGAAGTTTCACATCAGCGCACCCTCCGCTGCAGAGTGAAAATCTCATTACGTGTGGTATGTTGAAGACACTCCAATTTACAACAGCATGACCAGGGAAATTTTTAACAACATTTTATGTCTCTGACGTACTATACCACTACAGATCCTGACTCAGGCAGTCTATGCAAGCATCCAATTATCATTTCACCCACCTTTGATGCTTGACTTCACCCATATCAATTCATATTCGGAATACGTGATTACCTTGCTATATATTATGCATTTCTTTACTGCTATAAATACGACGCCACCATTGGTGACTAACCTATCCGCTACGGTCGCAGGTTCGAATCCTGCCTCGGGCATGGATGTGTGTGATGTCCTTTGGTTTGTTAGCTTTAAGTAGTTCTAAGTTCTAGGGGGGTCTGATGACCTCAGATGTTAAGTCCCATAGTGCTCAGAGCCATTTGAACCATTTTAACTAACCTATCGTGACGATAGATGTATCAATCTAAATTTATGATTTCGTTGCCAACCACTTCCGGTTTCAATCTTCTTTCTGTTCCTAGTACTATCTGGGCATTATGATCTTAAATAAGAGATACTATTTCTTGGATGCTCCTGCAGCTTACTAATATACACTCCTGGAAATTGAAATAAGAACACCGTGAATTCATTGTCCCAGGAAGGGGAAACTTTATTGACACATTCCTGGGGTCAGATACATCACATGATCACACTGACAGAACCACAGGCACATAGACACAGGCAACAGAGCATGCACAATGTCGGCACTAGTACAGTGTATATCCACCTTTCGCAGCAATGCAGGCTGCCATTCTCCCATGGAGACGATCGTAGAGATGCTGGATGTAGTCCTGTGGAACGGCTTGCCATGCCATTTCCACCTGGCGCCTCAGTTGGACCAGCGTTCGTGCTGGACGTGCAGACCGCGTGAGACGACGCTTCATCCAGTCCCAAACATGCTCAATGGGGGACAGATCCGGAGATCTTGCTGGCCAGGGTAGTTGACGTACACCTTCTAGAGCACGTTGGGTGGCACGGGATACATGCGGACGTGCATTGTCCTGTTGGAACAGCAAGTTCCCTTGCCGGTCTAGGAATGGTAGAACGATGGGTTTGGATGTACCGTGCACTATTCAGCGTCCCCTCGACGATCACCAGTGGTGTACGGCCAGTGTAGGAGATCGCTCCCCACACCATGATGCCGGGTGTTGGCCCTGTGTGCCTCGGTCGTATGCAGTCCTGATTGTGGCGCTCACCTGCACGGCGCCAAACACGCATACGACCATCATTGGCACCAAGGCAGAAGCGACTCTCATCGCTGAAGACGACACGTCTCCATTCGTCCCTCCATTCACGCCTGTCGCGACACCACTGGAGGCGGGCTGCACGATGTTGGGGCGTGAGCGGAAGACGGCCTAACGGTGTGCGGGACCGTAGCCCAGCTTCATGGAGACGGTTGCCAATGGTCCTCGCCGATACCCCAGGAGCAACAGTGTCCCTAATTTTCTGGGAAGTGGCGGTGCGGTCCCCTACGGCACTGCGTAGGATCCTACGGTCTTGGCGTGCATCCGTGCGTCGCTGCGGTCCGGTCCCAGGTCGACGGGCACGTGCACCTTCCGCCGACCACTGGCGATAACATCGATGTACTGTGGAGACCTCACGCCCCACGTGTTGAGCAATTCGGCGATACGTCCACCCGGCCTCCCGCATGCCCACTATACGCCCTCGCTCAAAGTCCGTCAACTGCACATACGGTTCACGTCCACGCTGTCGCGGCATGCTACGAGTGTTAAAGACTGCGATGGAGCTCCGTATGCCACGGCAAACTGGCTGACACTGACGGCGGCGGTGCAGAAATGCTGCGCAGCTAGCGCCATTCGACGGCCAACACCGCGGTTCCTGGTGTGTCCGCTGTGCCGTGCGTGTGATCATTGCTTGTACAGCCCTCTCGCAGCGTCCGGAGCAAGTATGGTGGGTCTGACACACCGGTGTCAATGTGTTCTTTTTTCCATTTCCAGAAGTGTATTAACCGTTCCTACAACCGATCTGCGCGGACGAGTATCCTCTGAGAACATTGTGGCTAACGCAATTTCGATTTTAGCTGGCAATTTGTCTCTGAGCCCAAGGGAAAGTTTCTCTGACCTAAACAACCTCCATGCGCGTCGATAGGTGCTTAGTGCACACAGGGCACACCTTACCCTTCTAGTACCACTAGGTACGATATGACCCTAAAAGCACACTGGTAATATACATTCCCCTTGTTTTCAAAGCTATTATTTTAAAAATATATGACTAACTCCCTCTAAGTAAATTGAAGCCAATGATGTTCATTTTTATATTTACATCACATTAAAATTTATTCATGGTTTTCGCACTGAGTACCACTGTGGTCAATATGACCCCAGTTTCAGTTGTTTGTTTGTTTCTTGAATGTAACATTTATGAAAATATAATGATGAATATTATGTTGGACAGCTAGCTGTTACTTGAAACAGCCACAACAATGTAAATATCGTTTACTGATTATTTATGAACCCATTGTTAGGATTTCTTGCATCATGAGTTGTTTCACCCTTCCTAGTACCACTGGGATCAATATGGCCACATGAGCCGTTTGGGAAATGGTATGTCCGTTGTTTTCACAGCTATTTCTTTTTCAAAACATAGGACTCTCTCTCTCTGTCTCTCTCTCTCTCTCTATAAGTCGACTGTATCCTTAAGGTTTTTTCCTTAACTTTTAAACATGGCTGTGTGGTCAGCGAGCATTTACAAAGTATAATTGAAGCAGTAGCAGCCTTCAGTCGCAAAAATGTAGTCTCTTGACCTAGGTTTCGGCACAACGTTGAATGCTTTCATCATAAGTAAAACACTCAAACTGGCATGCCACGTAGAAACTAAATATCAAGCGATAAAGCTTTGTCTCAGAATTTTGAAAAAAGAATACGTGGAAGGCAAGCCACTACTGGCTGCTCACACATGTCGAGCTACAGGTAGCATCAGACTCAACTGTATTCAATGATATTTTGTTCAGTTTTATATTTACAATACATTACAATTTATTCATGGAGTTTTGTTCTGAGTGTTACTGGCGTCAACATGAGCCCATTCTAAATTTATTTTTGTTTATTGAATGTAATATTAATGAAAATAGAATCATTACAGCTATACATAAGAAGCTATACTGCCAATATATCTGGCCTAAATTACATGGGGTCTATATGAACCCAACAGTTCTCAGTGAGACGAAAAAATTCTAGTAGCAGGTGAGTTAGGGGAATCCTGCAACTCTCCATCCTATAGAGGAAGTGGAGAAATCAGAGGCTCACGATCGTCTCTGAGTACAGTGGTATAAATAGTGCACTCCACGTGCAGCGCTAGCTGTCGTTACAAAATTGGCCACCCCGCTGTAAGCACTGAGAATGGCCTCAGAGCCCAAGCAGCAGAGGTCATTCTTGCCATCATGAGCCACCCGGCGCGCTCGATCGTCGCCAGCAGAGCCGCCTCTAAGTCTGGGACGAGACGCTCCCCCACCTCTTGCAGACATTCCGTGCGCGCACTGGCAACCTTTCCCGACCTACCAGCTCTAAGCGGTTCCATTAGCTACCTAACGTTGGAGCTCCCCATGACTATCATACCCGCGCTCTGCAGTTGTCCGGAGTGGGTTGGAAAATGGGCCACTGGTCCAACAAGAGCGATGTCCCGTTCTGACTCTGAAGTATTGTTAACACTGGCTAGCACCTCGTGTAAGTAGCCAGCCACGCAGCCATTTCCCCCTTCCGCGGAGAGGCATGTGAACTCACCGTTTTCCGCCACCCTCAAGACAGACCAGTCGGATCTTGTGTATCGGAATTCGCAGTCACCAGGAAAATCCATCGCCACCACAGGTATTGCAGCTCTCGTCTGCAGTGCTCCAATGTCTTCACAGCTTTGAGAAGTATAAACAAGAAAAATAAATAAACACTACAAGCTGCCCAATAGAGATCTCAATACAGCCTAAGATCGCTAGATCCGCAAGCACTTAAAACAGAATTAATTATTTCTGTTGACTACAGAAGTATCAACATTTATGTGTTACTCGAGACTTGGCTTTCACAAAAGATACTGTAGGAAACATGTACTAAAGCTGTAAATGTAAGTAAACACTAGTCAATCAGACAAAAATTCTGATAATATTAACTTCCTGTCAGGAGTTTGTTAAAAAAAGGCACAGAACTAATCTAAAAGCTGTATAGTAACACAAACTGCTGCCGCTGCTGCTGATGGATGCTCCACCCGCGTGGATGGCTGACCCTAGACTGATTAATGAATTGCTGGTCGTAGCACTGGCAAATTCAAGGTTCGTCAGACGACTCCAACACTAATGCCCCTGTGAAGCTACACTACAAGCTCTATTTTAACTAAAATAACTGCAGAAAATAAATAAACAAGCTGCTTATGTAAATGGGCACTAGTGAATCGGACGGAAACAAACTTCTTATTAGAATTTCACTTAAAAAAGGAAAAACGGCACTGAAATAAACTAACACAAAC
Organism: Schistocerca piceifrons; assembly: GCF_021461385.2. Lineage (NCBI taxonomy): Eukaryota > Metazoa > Arthropoda > Insecta > Orthoptera > Acrididae > Schistocerca > Schistocerca piceifrons. Next base: position 182,009,663 of record NC_060138.1, on the reverse strand, counting down.
AGCTGATGTTGTCGCTGCTGGAGGCTGCTCCCGCCTGGGTGACTGGTCTTTTGTTGTGTGCTGCACGGGATTAGCCGAGCGATCTAAGGCGCTGCAGTCATGGACTGTGCGGATGGTTCTGGCGGAGGTTCGAGTCCTCCCTCGGGCATGGGTGTGTGTGTTTGTCCTTAGGGTAATTTAGGTTAAGTAGTGCGTAAGATTAGGGACTGATGACCTTAGCAGTTAAGGTTTCACACACATTTGAACATTTTTTTATTGTGCCGGACAAAATTACACTCGTCGGTACAGTGATGGGTTCTCACACTTATCTGGATGAGGGCAAGTTGATACTACAACACATACAAAATATTAGATCTTTTTGTTTATAACTAGAACCAGATGAAGTACTTAATTTTGTAACAATCCACGGCTGCAGGTGTGTCATGTGTATTTATTACTGTCACTGAACATTAGTGTATCGTATGATACAGTACAGGTAACAGCCTCTTCTCTCAAAAAACAATTGACCGTAAACTTTGCTAAGTGGTTCTGTCCAACATAACTTTTGTGCTGACGGCTATAGTGGCACGATGCTGTTGTCCTACACGATGACTGCAGAGTGGAGATGGACGGCGCTCCACTCTGGCTTTAGTAAGGATGCTGCAGTGGTGGCGAATGGAACTATTGAGGCACATCTACGCTGACTTCGCTCATTCGTCACCGCGTGTGGCAGCGACTACGCTTATTTGTGGTTCCTTTGCGAGATACTAACTTTGCCACGTTACGTCCCCTCCCCCCTACCCAAATCCATGGGCCTTTGTGTTGTGTCATGTGATGACGGTGGGGGATAGGGAGGCCTGAATGCGGACTTAGATATGGAGTGGAAAGGCAGCCGACGGCAGCTTCCTATCTGCTTCCCCTATTCCGCCATGTGACTGACCGGGAACACTGAGTGGAAAACCAGCGACATGGTGGACAATCACATCCAGTGATGCAGACGCTGTGTTCAGGTTTTGCAGCAAGTGGAATTATTGGGGCGGCAGCTGCAGCTGATTCTGGTGACGCCGTTGAAGCCCAGAGGCTTCAAATGAATGTCCCCAAACTTTTGGTATGAGAGCGTGCTGCCAGTGCTATTTCTTACCAAAAACCTTAAAGAAGACTTTCATCCTGGGGCTCAAACTCTGTCTTATCCAGCGTAATAAGAACATGGTGGACGCAGGAGGTGCAATAGGCTGCATGGACGACGATCATATAGTATATCTACAGCTACATCTACATTTATACTCAGCAAGCCACACAACGGTGTGTGGCTGAGGGCACTTTACGTGCCACTGTCATTACCTCCTTTTCCTGTCCCAGTCGCGTATCGTTCGCGGGAAGAACAACTGCCGGGAAGCCTCCGTGCGCGCTCGAATCTCTCTAGTTTTACATTCGTGATCTCCTCGGGAGGTATAAGTAGGGGGAAACAATATATTCGATACCTCATCCAGAAACGCACCCTCTCGAAACCTGGACAGCAAGCTACACCGCGATGCACAGCGCCTCTCTTGCAGAGTCTGCCACTTGAGTTTGCTAACCATCTCCGTAACGTTATCAAGCTTACCAAATAGCCCTGTGACGAAACGCGCCGCTCTTCTTTGGATCTTGTCTATCTCCTCTGTCAACCCGACCTGGTACGGATCCCACACTGATGAGCAATACTCGAGTATAGGTCGAACGAGTGTTTTGTAAGCTACCTCCTTTGTTGATGGACTACATTTTCTAAGGTCTCTCCCGATGAATCTCAACCTAGTACCCGCCTTACCAACAATTAATTTTATATGATCATTCCACTTCAAAGCGTTCCGCACGCATACTCCCAGACATTTTGCAGAAGTAACTGCTACCAGTGTTTGTTCCGCTATCATATAATCATACAATAAAGTTCTTCCTATGTATTCGCATTACATTACATTTGTATATGTTAAGGGTCGGTTGCCACTCCCTGCACCAAGTGCCTATCTGCTGCAGATCTTCCTGCATTTCGCTGCAATTTTCTAATGCTGCAACTTCTCTGCATACTACAGCATCATCCGCGAAAAGCAGCATGGAGCTTCCGACACTATCTACTAGGTCATATATATATATATATATATATATATATATATATATATATATTGACAAAAGCAATGGTCCCATAACACTCCCCTGTGGCACGCCAGAGGTTACTTTAACGTCTGTAGACGTCTCTCCATTGAGAACAACATGCTGTGTTCCACACAGCTGGTCTGATATTCCGTAGGCTCTTACTTTATCAGGCGACAGTGCGGAACTGTATCGAACGCCTTCCGTAAGTCAAGGAAAATGGCATCTTCCTCGGAGCCTGTATCTAATATTTTCTGGGTCTCACGAACAAATAAAGCGAGTTGGGTCTCACACGATCGCTGTTTCCGGAATCCTTGTTGATTCCAACAGAGTAGATTCTGGGTATCCAGAAATGACATGATACGTGAGCGAAAAACATGTTCTAATATTCTACAACAGATCGATGTCAGAGATATAGACCTATAGGTTAGCGCATCTGCTCGACGACCCTTCTTGAAAACTGGAACTACCTACGCTCTTTTCCAATCATTTGGAACCTTCCGTTCCCCTAGAGACTTGCGGTACACGGCTGTTAGAAGGGGGGCAAGTTCTTTTGCGTACTCTGTACAATGGAATTGGTATCCCGTCAGGTCCAGTGGACTTTCCTCTGCTGAGTGATTTCAGTTGCTTTTCTATTCCTTGGACACTTATTTCGATGTCAACCATTTTTTCGTTCGTGCAAGGATTTAGAGAAGGAACTGCAGTGCGGTCTTCCTCTGTGAAACAGTTTGGAACCACGGTGGGTTTTTCCCGTCCCTCACAGTTTTAGTCGGCACGTACCTGTCTAAAACGCATTTTACGATTGCCTTGAACTTTTTCCATAAACACTCTACATTGTCAGTGTCGGAACAGAAATTTTCGTTTTGATCTGTTAGGTAGTCTGAAATCTGCCTCCTGTTACTCTTGCTAAACAGATAAACCTTCCTCCCTTTTTTTGTATTCCTATTTACTTCCATATTCAGGGATACTGCAACGGCCTTATGACCACTGATTTCCTGTTCTTGCGCTTACAGAGTCGAAAAGTTCGAGTCTGTTTGTTATCAGTAGGTCCAAGATGTTATCTCCACGAGTCGGTTATCTGTTTAATTGCTCGAGGTAATTTTCGGATAGTGCACTCAGTATAATGTCACTCGATGCTCTGTCCCTACCACCCGTCCTAAACATCTGAGTGTCCCAGTCTATATCTGGTAAATTGAAATCTCCATCTAAGACTATAATATGCTGAGGAAATTTATGTGAAATGTTTTGCAGATTTTCTCTCAGTTGTTCTGCCAACGACTTCCGTCACTTAGCAAGGAGCGGTATGAGGAAAAAAAATTTTTTAGGCTTGCTCTCGGGTGTGGGAGGAACGAATTTTCTCATGTGGCTTTTGAACGTTCGAACGGATCTTCAGCTTCATCGTTAGACTGAGGGTGAAAAGGAGCGATAGTCACATGGTGTATGCAATTGGCGGCACGAAACTCTTGAAAATTGTCTGACGTGAATTTTGGTTCATTGTTCAAGACAAGGACATCACGTAGACATTCAACACAAAAATAGAAGACAAAGCCGAAACCATTTTCGCAACAGCTGGCATTGAGTAGAGCTTTTGTCACAAGGAGACCCCGAATGCTTCCAGACTGTGCTCTACTGCTTCGATTCCAGCGTGAAATGCAGTATCCACGTTTTATCGGTTGTAACAATGCGCTCCAGGAAACTGTTACCCTCCCCAGCATATACGAGCTGCGTATGATTCAGTGAAACAATCATTCGCTTGCCCTTCATCATGTCTTCTAACTGCTTAGGCGTCCACTGACATGAAGCCTTCCTCTAACCTAAGGTTCCGTAAATGATGTCGTAAACACTCCCATACGAAATGCCAAGCTCTCAGGCCTTCTCCGAACTCGAGGCCTTTTGCGAACTCCCAATCTTTTGCGAACACACCAGTGAACTCACCACCGTCTCACATTTCTGAAAGCGAGAGACTTTTCCCTACGTGTGTGCTACGTTATTCTGTGGATTTTTATGGGTGTTCGTCCCTTGCTCCATTGAAAACAGATCACTTCATTGTTGTTACGCAATGTACATGTGAAGCACTATCGCCACCTCCAAGAACTGACAACACAGCCACGGCGCGGAGCTACCGTCAAATAGAGCAGGTCAGGCCTATGAAATGTTTACTTGGAATTTATGGCCATAATTTGGCTAAAAATGTAGCTCAAAGACTTTCAGATTCGCCCTCTAATATCCGGCTCAAGCATTAACCATAGCTAACGGAAATTGTCAGAACTCAGCTGGACTGAGGAGAGATGACCTGAAGGGCAGGGGAGTGTGGAGGGAGGGAAATGTGGAGTGGATAAGAGGGTACGGGCAAAGACAAAGGAACAGTGGAATCGGCGGTTGGGGGTGGGGGGCTGCACGGGTAAACTCACTCATGTCTATCGTGAAGAACTAGTAAAGCGAATGATTTTTGTCTCGGCATCTAATACTATATGATAGGAGCATGCATACCTATAGCAGAAAAAAACCTGGAATACTTTTAAGAAGTATGCTGACGATAATGCTCGCATATGGGTTTAGTCACGTGGACCATCAACTAGTTTCCGAGAAAATCGCACACAAAAAAGAAAATGTAACGTGTCTAATGATCACGTCAGAGATCTAGCAGCAAAGAGAGCGATAAAACAGGATTTTTGCAGCCGAGATCGCGTGTTGAAATATTTTTTTTATTTTCTCGACAGAGTCCCAGCTGTCACCTTCGGATATTCGGAGTTCGTTCTGGGGCTGTTACAGCTGCGGCCCATCAGGGAAGACTGCGCAGGCATGCAGCGGAAGTGTCGAAGGGCGGTTACGCTTTTAGTCAACAGGTGGCGTAAGTCAGCCATTACTACATATTATTTGAAATACAACATTGTACTTGCTAGAACCATGGGCATTGGAATGATTATCAAACAACTGAAAATTTATCGATCGATCTAAGCGAAAATAAAGCAATTCATATAATATCCCAACATAGGTAAAGACTGTCGGTTCACCTGAAACACCGAAATAATTATATCGTACAATAATACACTTGCAGCTTATTTATACATGCAGATGAATTATCTTGTTAAATGTAAATGTCGTGTGACTAAGGCCTCCCGTCTGGTAGGCCGTTCGCCGGGTGCAAGTCTTTCGGTTCGACGCCACTTCGGCGACTTGCGTGTCGATGGGGATGCAATGATGATGCTGAGGGCAACACAACACCCAGTACCTGAGCGGAGAATATCTCCGACCCAGCCAGGAATCGAACACGGGCCCTTAGGATTGACATTCTGTCGCGCTGACCACTCAGCTACTGGGGGCGGACATTATCTTGTTGATAGTAATAATGCATACAGACATCGTTCCTACATTTACAGGATCATCCGCAAACTATACCGTCGACATTGTGAAGCATACATTCTAATTGCAATTACAGCATTAGTTGGCTAAGGAGGTACTTACGGGACAGACTACCTTAGGATTCTCCAGATATTCTTGGAAAAACGAACTGGCAGTAAATATAAAATAAAAACAAGCTTGAAAATTGTGAACTGATAATATGAAGCAACAATGAGTCAGATACTAAGGATAGAAGAAGCCTCATATTGCGACTATCAGATACGAGGGCTATCCACAAAGTACATTGCGTTTTCCTTTGTGTCCGTTAGGGGCGGGGCTAGCGAGGCCATCTTGGTGTCATGGCATTGCGCCGCTCAGTCGGCATCCTACCGTGCTAGTGAGAGGTTCGTGCTGTACTCCGTTGAGTTACTGTGACAGTTTGAAATGTCAGCGTTAATTGAAAATGTCGCGAAGTGTGAAGTGCGTGCTGTAATAAGGTTTCTGACTGCAAAAAACTGTACACCGATAGAAATCTATCGGCAGCTTTGTGAAGTGTATGGGGACAACATAATCACTGAAGGTGGAGTGCGTCAATGGGTCATAAAATTTAAAAATGGCCGAACTAACGTTCACGACGAAGAACGAAGTGGAAGACCCAGCACAGTGACTCCCGAACTTGTCGAAAAAGTCGATGCCGCGGTCCGTGAAAACCGTAATTTCACAATAACGGAACTCTCTATGAGTTTTCCACAAATTTCACGACGTTTGTTGCACGAAATCACTACCGAAAAACTTGGTTACCACAACTTTTGTGCGAGATGGATACCAAAAATCTTGACAGAGATTCACAAAAATCAGCGAATGGCTGCAGCGTTAACGTTTTAGGACGCTTACGAGAAAGATGGCGACTCATTACTCGATCGCATCGTTACTGTCGACGAAACATGGGTTAAGCATGTGAACTGCGAGACAAAATTGCAGTCAATGCAGTGGGGGCACACAAATTCCCCCCAAAAACCCAAGAAATGCATGCAGACAATGTCGGCAAGGAAGGTGATGGCGACTGTCTTTTGGGACAGAAAAGGTGTGATTTTTGTGGATTTCCTGGAAAGAGGCACTACAATAAACTCTCGAAGGTATTGCCTAACTATGCACAACCTCAGAAGAGCAATACAAAACAAGCGCAGGGGAAAGTTGGTCTCAAAGATCTTGCTGATACACGACAATGCCCGGGCCCACACGGCAAATGCCACTCGTGAAGTTCTCGAATCTTTTAAGTGGGAGTTGTTTCCTCATCCGCTGTACACTCCCGACCTGGCACCGAGCGACTTCCACTTATTCCCAGCAATGAAGAAGTGGTTGGCTATGCAGCGTTTTGATGACGACGCACAGCTTCAAGAAGAGGTAACCACGTGGTTGAAGGCGCAGGCGGCCGAATTTTACGACGAAGGAATTTCCAAGCTCGTCCATCGCTACGATAAGTGCCTTAATTTAAATGGCAACTATGTAGAAAAGTAGTATTTAAGTGTGGCTTTCATCTGTATATAATTAAAAAAAATTCCAATACTTTATTTATTTTTAATTCCAAAACGTAATGTACTTTGTGGATAGCCCTCGTATTACAGGAAAATACTTAGCAAGTAAGTGTTGAGAACTTCTCTACACTCCAGAAAGTGATCGAAGGACGAAGAACTATGATGCGTTCGGCTCTTGAAGCTCAATAATAACTACTTTGTAACAGTTACTCGGAGAGCTTTTGCGCAGCCAGATTTTCTGCATTTACCGAAATATGTCATAAACGAAAAACTGAGTACACGCACTTCCATACGAAGAGTTCTACACTGTTGTGAATACAGATTAAATAAAAATCAGCTATCTGTCTTGTACTGATGGCTGAAGATCTCAAATTCCTAACTTTAAACCTTAAACGTTTCACAGCATTAATCGAGTTTTGACAGATAGTTTTCTTAGTTGCGATATGAATTACACAACGTTAACAGTTCGCTAAAAGTTGGCTCTGCTGTTGTGCGCAGCTATTACGGAACAGGTGTTTGCGTAAATAGCCTGCCACAAAAGAGAGCGCAAATTTCATTACATCGTCTGCAATTAACCAGTCGACATTTTAATTAGCTTTTATTCGGGCGTAACTGGGATTAGGAGATTAATTTCCGATTTTTTTTAAAAAAAGTTAATACGTGCTCATTGTAGCAACAGAGTTTTGCATTTGCTTTGGCTGAGCAATTTTTCAGAACTTGTCTCACTTCTACAAGCAGTCCCACTAATTATTTCTACTGCACAGAGACCGAAGTTGATTCTGCCTACAGAAGTGTTATTTTGAAAACATTATCTGGAACTGATAGACTTTATGTAGGATCTCGCCTTCCGAAATTTTTTGTGTACATTTGCAGATCAGGATAAGACGGACATTGATCTCTTTTTCTCTGGGATGTATCCATTTTCCTACTTGCAATTAATTCCAGTGTGCTTTGAGTATATTTTTATATTTCGACATTAACACGTTCATTCATTTGTTAGAGTGTCTGGTCCATATCTGTCTAACCATACATACATGCAGTGCTCAGTTCACGAGAATCTTTAAACACAATATGTAAATAATCATGGCCTTTGTATTGCCCCATTGGTGTTGAATAACGAAAACATGGACAAGGAAATAAGAAGATACGGCTAGGAGAAGAAATCTACCAGATGTCTAAACCAGCGGTTAATATGGAGCACAGTGGTAGAGGATTAGCGACTTTGACAATTAGTCAATAGGCCCTGAGTGTCACTTTCCGTCCCAGCCACTGCCTAGATTATGAATAAAAATCGTCCAGTTAAATAAGTCACCCTCATTCTTCCAGCGCCGGCCGGGGTTGCCGAGTGGTTCTAGGCGCTACAGTCTGGAACCGCGCGACCGCTATGATCGCAGGTTCGAATCCTGCCTCGAGCATGGATGTGTGTGATGTCCTTAGGTTAGTTAGGTTTAAGTAGTTCTAAATTCTAGGGGACTGATGACCTCGAAAGTAAAGTCCCATAGTGCTCAGAGTCATTTGAACCCATCTGAACCATTCTTCGGGCAACCTTGAAAAAGAGGGTCGAGTAACATTCAGATGCCCCTGATGTGAGAAACTACCCATATGGTCAACAGAATCAGAAAGATCAAAGACATGAGGACACAGAAATCAGTAGAGAATTCAAAAGAAAAGTGTCGTTAGAATCTCTCCATTTGAATAAAAAAAAAAAAAAAACCATAATCCCAGTTGGATCCAAGGGAGAGACTGCTAATTGTGAGGTGACCACAAGAAAAAGACTAAAATACCAAAGACAGAGTAACACTCTATGAGTTAGTCTAAATGTCGTAGCAACAGTAGAAAATGTAAAAAGGCATATGAAAAGGCTAAACTAGATATAACAGGGCTGAAAAGAACATAAGGATTTCTGGTCAGACGACAACCAGAGCCAACAAGATTTGTTCAGTTATACATGCTGAAGCCACAGTCAGAAATGAGGAGGCAAAGAGAGTATATGAGGCTATTGAGTGGATAACTCAGTATGTTAGAGACAATGATAATTTGGTAACGATTGGAAGCTTAAATATTATAACAGGAGAACAAACAGAAAAGCGAGTTACGGAGATTAGGGGCTTCTTAGTGTGAATGAGAGAGCAGAAAGCTCCTAGAGCTCTGCAACAAATTTCAGCTAGTAATAGGTGATATACTGTTGAAAATCACAAGAAGAGGAGCTGTTCTGGGTAAGGGCCCAGAAATATGGGAAGACTCCTGCTTTATCAGCTTTATTACATCGTGGTGAGACAGAGTTCCCGAAATCAGGCATGTGTTTGTAAGCGATGTCCAATACCAGGTATAGATTCACGTCGTGATCTGACAATAATTAAGAGTAGGCTGCTGTTTATATGAATCAGCAGGGAGAACCAGAGTGTGAGGAAGTGGAATAGCGCATTGCAGACGAATGATACTGTGTTAAGTTCTGAGGCATATTGAGTACCACAGAAGGCATTTAGGTTGTAAAGAAATGGACATACTTAAAAAGAACAACTATGGAAGCTGGACAGACAAACGGAAGTACTAGAAAGGTATCTGCGAATGAACCTTGGGTAACAGAATAAATACAATTGGTTGACGAAAGAAGAAAGGACGAAAGTCCAGGAAAAGACAGAAATAAAGCAACAAAAGTCAACTAACAATGAAATAAATTGTGAGACTTGATGTGTGAGAAGTTACCCTCACCCAGAGAGCTAATGATGAAGAGCTGGACACGCCTTAAGATCCAAGCTATAATTTAGTGTGCATAACTTTGTTGAATAACATGAATGAGTTAAAATCCTACATATAGATCCTAAAGTGGAATTTTGCACTCAGAGATTATTTAATATAAACGAACCATGTTTAAAAGAAACAATCTTTGAATTAAATTAATAATTTATTCAGTTAAAATCATAATTATTCCAAAAAGATCATGATTTATAAACGCTTTATGCAAACTCTAAGTAGAGGATTTGCTGATTTCCAGCGTTACTTGAACCAACAAGAAATATGCCTACCTGATAGTAATGGCGACCTGGCAATTATTCTCAGATCTCGCTAATCTCAACGAAAAACAGCGACTGTGGCCATACCTTTTTTCGAAGACCTCATACATTATCTACAGCGACGCTGCTGGATGTGAGACAGGTGATCGTACTAGTTTTCAGAAGTATGGACCAATAAATGCTCCATCATGCCAGTGATCCCAACATACACGGCTGACATGCACAAGAGCACACAACTCCACATCTCCCCACGAACTTCAATTTCCAGATGTTCACAAGATGCACACACTTCCATGTGTCTCCGACAACTCTCCAATATACTAAACTCAATCTAACGCCCTACTATTTCTTCCCGCCATACAGGAGCTGCCCGCCAATAGTGAAACACGCACACAAGGTTACCCAGTAGCGAGGTTCCACCGAGCACAATAAATTGCACCAAGAAAAAGCATAGCGATAAAACGCCAACCAAATTATAATCCGCCCTTACACTTCTAAAAAGTGTCCCTTGTGCTGTGTTTCCATGACGTCACTGCAAACTTTACCAACGGAATGTTTTCTCACCAGCAACTAGTGTCACATCATAAGTCCTCTGAATTTATAGAACCTCTCATAAGGGTAGGCCATTATTTTCTGCAAGCCATATTTCTTCCGACAATCGTGAGATGGTGGTCTTCAAAGGGATCTCTTCAAAACACTCCGGTGCTGGTGCTGCTAGAGTCCCTTCTGGCCTCAGCTCTGGCACTGTGCAGCAGGGCTCAGTTGTAAAACGCACAATAGCCTATCCCCCCCCCCCCCCCTGCCCCCATGGGTGGGCTTGGCAGCCCGATTTCCATGGAGCCATGGAGACAACATCTGGGGGGGGGGGGGGGGGGAGGGTCCAGTCTGGGCATTTGGCTGTATTCAGTGCCTTGACTGTTCCAAATCCAGAGCTTTGCGCTTTCCTTCATCCACAGAAGTCACCCAGAAGAACAAGGGAGTTCTATATCATATTAAATGTAAAGAACTGAGGATAGCAAGAGCTCAGTATGTGTAGTTATTGTAATCTTATATACTTCAATAAAAATATCGCTACTGGAATCCGTTCCATTAGAAGCCCCAAATCAAATGAAAAAAATATGAGCAAAGTTGCCTGCAACATTTCAGAGTAAGATATAGAAGACACAATGGCGAAATAGCTGGAGAATAGAAAACCAAAAAAGTTTGGTAAATTTAAGAGCGACTGCATTAAGAGTGCAAAAGGAGGTCCACTGTTAAACTCATGTGAAAGAGCAGGTAGGTGGAAAGAGTACTCTGAAGACTTCTGCAAGGAGAGGAACTATTTGATGACATAGTAGAAGAAGAAATGCGAGTAAATATGCAGTACATGGGGGATTCAGATTGGACAGGGCTTTGGAAGACATACAGTAAAACAATACAGTAGCGATAAATGATAATTTTCTGGAATTTTTAATCTCAGTGAGTTTAGTGGGAAACAAGCGCTTATGCAAGTTAGTGGTTAGAATCCTTAGACTGGAGATGTACCAGTGGAAAATGGAAGAATATGATACACACGATCTTGAATATACTAAGGGCAGATAAATGCGAGAATCATCACAGAATTGACTTAATATCTCATGTATGCAACAATTAAATACCAAAGATTGGAAAAGTGATCTAATGATTTGTTGTGGGTTCATTACCTTGTTTTCAGTAAAGATAATAGTATAAGAAAGGCAGTTCTGACATTGAACTTGATCATGGAGGCTAGACATACAAAAACCCAAGAATCTTTCATACGATTTGTTGACTCAGAAAAAGCATTCGACTGCGTAAAATTGCATTGGATTGAAATTTTGGAAACAGAATAAGTTGTAGAGAATGATAGGCATTCGACAGCGTAAAACTGCATTGGATTGAAATTTTGGAAACAGAGTAAGTTGTAGAGAATGATAGGCAAAATACAATATGAACAAGAACCGGGAGGAAATGATAAGCAGTAAAGCCAAGGGAGACCTACTGGGATTAAACAGGGCGTAATTCAAGATGGATTCTTCATTCCTTGTTGTCAACAGTTATACTGATGAAGCAATGACTGAGGTAAAGAAGAAAGGTTCAGAAATAAAATTAAAATCCAGAATAAGACAATATCAAGGATTAGGCTCGCTGATGAGAGTCCTATCCTCAGGGAAAGAAAAATAACAGTACCTTTGAGATGAATAATCTATCTAGTGAGTACAGTACATGGATTTAGAGGACACCGAACAAAGACTGAAGAATACCTGACTTGAGTTGAGCCAAAGCATAGTATTAAAATTAATGACCACAGAGTAGACGAAGCGAAGGAATTCTGCTACCTTGGAAGCGAAATAAGACACCATGAAAGAAGCACGCAAGATATTAGATGCATATTAGCACAGCATAAAAAGACATTCTAAACAGACGAAGCATGTTTTAGCATTAAACAAGGGGCTTGGTTGAACTGTGAATCACAGACTATGCGAGAAACACGAGTCAACAGAACCGAAGCGTTTGAGATGTGGTATTACAGGAAGGTGCTGAAAACTGAGTGGATCAATAAAATAAGAAATGAGGAAATTTTACACAGAATCGCCGAGGAAAGAATATGTAGAAAACGTTGGCTAGAAAGGGGACAAGATGACCGGACGTGTGTTAAGGCAGCAATGAATAATTTCCCTGGTAATAGGGCCATTGGGAGAATAAGCTGAAGGAGATACATTATATTAGAATGTATCCTACAATGTAACTTGTACTCAATCTATAAACAGGCTTGATACCCATATGGTACATTCATAACTGTGTAAAAAATTCAACTGGTTAAAAGAGAAGTGCCTAAAATTTCTTCTCTTAATGATGGTTACATTTTTCGTTTCTGTTTCATGTTCTGGGATCGTGGTTACTTTCATCTCCGCCACATTCACAACCCTGCATTCTCATCGCTTTAATTAAGTTCATGCTACTGAACTGACACATTAACTGAAGTGGCTGCTATTATTTTGACACGCAACAGTTTACAAAGACGAGCCCTATTGCATTCCTTGACAGGCTTAGAGGGGAGAAGGAAGATGACGCCACGAAGGCATCCTCTAAGTTCACCAAACTGCTTCTTACGTATCACTTTTTCTCTGACTCAAGTGTCACACATAGGCGTGACGTCAGCACATTGGGGCCTCATACGGCATGGATGGGGAGATGTGATTGTGCAATGTGGGTGTGTTAAAGTGCCAAGCAGTTCATTAACCACAATACAAATTTATTAAGCAAGACAGGATTATGACTCGCATCAGTATGTGGTCAAAAGATATCTCTCTCCACTTCATCGTCTTTTTACTGAAGTACAAGGGAGAATACAGTTCAACAACACAAGAGTTCTAAGACAAAAACTATGCTTTAGTGATGTCTTGATACACGGTTATGCACGGAAAATCAGCAACAGGCGATTAGAGCGCAATAATATTTTTGAATGTGTCATTGGGATGCGTTGAGTCCTGCGAATCACATCCACAACGTGAAGGGGGACGAAAATATAGAAATCAGAAACTAAGAGAAATTTCCCACGCAAGTATCTAGGCATCATACTCAGTATCCTGAGTATCCTGAGTATGATGCCTACATACTTGCGTAGGAAATTTCTCTTAGTTTCTGATTTCTATATTTTCGTCCCCCTTCACGTTGTGGATGTGATTCGCAGGACTCAACGCATCCCGATGACACATTCAAAAATATTATTGCGCTCTAATCGCCTGTTGCTGATTTTCCGTGCATAACCGTGTATCAAGACATCACTAAAGCATAGTTTTTGTCTTAGAACTCTTGTGTTGTTGAACTGTATTCCCCCTTGTACTTCAGTAAAAAGACGATGATGTGGAGAGACCTATAGCGCAAATTGGAACGTGACCAGATCAGTATGCCCCTGGTCTGAACGCTAGAATTTATGTTATTTCCAAGAAATTCAAAAATGGAGAACGGACACATAAGTATTCGTTAGATTCTTTTTTTTTGTGATCTACCTTTTGAACAACACAGTTGAGCGATAGCAACAAAGTATATGACAGTCGGCGGATGAAGGCCAGAGTCACCAAGAAATTAAAAAACTGGAAAACGGACAGAACTTCTGCAACCATGATGGTATTCATTATATTGATTGTTTTGCGATATACCGTTGAACAAAACTATTTATAAATAGCAACAAAATATGGGTCCCATAGAAGTCAACAGGCCACAATTTATACAAACTTCAAGAAATTAAAAAATGGGAAAAGAATTAGAAATTCTGCACACATGTGCCTTCAGTGGTGGAGGACTTTCCTGTTGGAGCAAGACGGATTTCTAACAACGTGCCTGGGGGGTACAGGACTGAATTCCACCCTGTCACTGACTGAACCTACCCGGGCCCTGTGCTTCACATATACGAAGTTAGGTTTGTAATACGATCCCATAGCCCTATGAACTCTGGACGTAGTGGAGGCAATTTCAAAATACTCTCAATCTCGCACCCACTCACTCACACAAATGCAGAAAATAAATTGATTGTTGAATGGGCTGTAGAGAGGTGAATATACAAACCAAACCGCTCCTCCCTTTTCCAGAGACAACGTCTTGCTCCGACAGAGCGAAATGGCAGAAGGTCTAGACACTGCCAACATGCTATGGTGGCAGACCTGCTTGACATCCATGAAACGGATTCAACAGAGCCGTTTCAAGGAGAATTAACATACGAAGAAGACCTTAAAATAAAAATGTATAACATTGTTATCACAAAATCTGATTTGTTTTATGGTCTTGAAATATGGGCAAAGATAGGAAAACAAGAGAAGTATAGTGAAATTGAAAATGAGAGTTTAATTACTTCCAGTTGAATCGATAATCGGTATGACATTCCGAGCTCAAGTGAATGCCGATATAATGAGTTTATTGATGTAGCCATTATCCGCAGCAAGTATTTAAATATTCGTTTTATAAATTGAAACGCCTTTGTCTTGCGGGAGTCTATATTTATTTCCGTTCCAGATGTGTTCCACGCTTTACATACAGGCATCTTCAGTGCATTTAATATGGAATAATACAGATCTGTTTCTATTGCGATACTTATAGAGTAGAAAAATAATTAATTAATTAATTACTGCTTACAGTTATTCGTTTTCCCTGGCGAAATCTACGTTTGCACTCATCTGGTTCTAAGTCAAAGGTCACACAGTCTCTTCACCGTTTAAGGAATTCTGGCTGCTAAAAGTAATCGATCTCACATTTACAAAGCATGTTAAATGACGAATTCTTATCAAAGCTCATTTTTGCCGTTCCATAGCAATACGAAATATATTTGTATACCAGGTAAAGTACTGTCAACGGATTCATTAGTTTTGGAACGGTACTGACCCAGCATCGTGTGAAACAAGAAGTCGTGACCGTCAGGGAGCATACGCTTTCTGCATAAGGTACAACATAGAGATAGTTGAAAAGCTGATAAATGCTTCGTTGTAGCGTTTTTTAAATTTTTTTGCGTATATATTTATTTTCTTTTTCAGGTATTTTTCTGCTAATGCTTTCTTGTTCATTGGTGAGGGAAATCGTTGTACGTGCTTTCTGTCTTTTGCCCATCAGTCTTCTTACTGGTGTGATCCATCATGCCGCTACTTCCTCTCCCGATATAGTCTCTTGATTTCTTAGCAGCACCTACACCCAATAGCCTCAGTTTGCTCTGGGTTTCTCTGTTGAGGGTCCATGACACTTACACTCCGATCGAAGTGATCCCAGAGATTTGAATTTAGGAGGTTTGGTGGTGAGTCGAGTACGGTAAACTCAGTCTGGTGCTCTTCGAACAATGCACGTACACTGCGAGCTGTATGAAACGTTGCGTTGTCCTACTGGTAGATGCCTTCGAGCCGAGGAAAATCGTGGACATGGTTCCCAAGGACAGATGTATACATGTATTGATCCATTGTGCCTCTCAGAAGGAGAAGATCACCAATGGGATGCCACATAAACGTTCCCCAGACCATGACATTGTTACAGGGTGTTTGCTTTCAGAAGTTTCACACCGAACACGCCATCGGCAATCAATCCGATGGAGCATGAAACATGGTTAATTTGAAAAGGCCACCTGCCGCCACTCGGTGGACATCCAGTTGTGATATTGGCGTGGAAATTCCGATCCTCGTCGTCGGTGAACAGCAGTCATCACAGGTGCATGAATTATAAGTCTGCTGCGGAGGCACATACTCAGCAACGTTCCCTGAACATTCATTGAGAAGTCACTGTTGGTAGCCCTTTGGTTGATGGGTCGGACAGTTGCTCAACAGTTCGCCTGTACACATCCTCGCAGCCGTCGCTCACCCCTGCCATCGGCGCCGGTTTCGGATAGCGCCATTTTGTCGTATAAGTGCATTAACCACGGCGGTATACGAGCAGCTTACAAACTTAGCTATTTCGGAAATGCTCCGATCCTTGGCTCGAGAACCAACGAGCATGACCTCTTGGACGTCAGATAAATAGGTTTGCACATTACGACAACGACTGCATTGTTTTACACATCCCTCCCACATCCCTCCCACACATTTTGTTTACCCTCCACTGCTAGTGCTGCCACCAGCCGTCTGTGAGTGGTTATTGCACGTTGATGTCGATTATAGGATGGGGCCACATATTGTGAGTGGATCGTGCATTTTCTGCCTCTGTCTACCTCTTCAGTTTCTGGACGTCTACTGCTCGCTCTGGTGCTGTGGAAGCTGTTCCCTAATATCTCAACGTATTCCCTATCTTCCTGTATCTTCTTGCTATAAATGTTTTCTACATATTTCTTTCTTTGCCTATTCTGCAGAGTACCTTCTCATTTATGATCTTATCAGACCGCTCATTTTCAGCATCATTCTGTAGCACCGCATATTAAACGTTCAGTTCTCTTCTCCTGCGCCTTTCCCATAAACCATGACTCACATCCATAAAATGTTGTTCTCCAGACGTACTTTCTCAGAAATATCTTCCTCAAGTAAGCCCTCTTGGCCTGTACTAGTAAACTTTGTACGCCCTCCTCGCTCCGTCTGTTCCTCGTTATTTTGTTTCGAACGTAGCAGAATTTCTTCCTTTCCTTTACTATGTAAATCCTAAATTTGACGTTCAGATTGTCGCTAATATGATTCCTGCTACTCGTCATAGTTTTCACCTTTCTTTGTTTAACTGTTAGTCCATACTCTGTGCTCATTAGACTATTTGTTGTATTTAACAGCTACTATAGTTCTTACTCACTTTCGTTGATGATAGCAATCTCATCGGCGAACCTTTTCGCTCACATTCTCAACTACAATCCTAAAACTCTTAATTCGAGACCTCTTGCTCTCACATTCGGGCTTTTTCCTGTACGTGCATGCGCTATTTCAGACAAAGACCATGTGTAAACGAGCGATGTGGCACAATGGTTAGCAAAAAAAAAAAAAAGGTTCAAATGGCTCTGAGCACTATGGGACTTAACTTCTGAGGTCATCAGTCCCCTAGAGCTTAGAACTACTTAAACCTAACCTAAGAACATCACACACATCCATGTCCGAGGCAAGATTTGAACCTGCGACAGTAGCAGCAGCGTGGTTCCCGACTGAAGCGCCTAGAACCGCTCGACCATAGCGGCCGGCTGCTGTCATGTCAACTAAATCGTGTCGTGAACATTTTCCATGAAAAGAAAGGAATGACTGTAAATGTAACATGCTCCACGGACTCGTGGACACTCGGGGAACAACGGTTGGGCTACAGTCACTCATCTATGGAGCACCTCCATCGTCAGTTAGTACCAGCCGGTGCGAGAGAATGCTGCTGTTGTTCCTCAGCTACATGGTATTGTGCTCAATTCTGGATGAGAGGCAGCGCCGAAGCAAGCACTTAAAGCAATGTTTTAGTAACTAATTATTGTTTAACATCAAGAAAAATTCGAGAATTAATAAATAATGGAAAACAGTTTTCGGAAAGCAACGGCCTTGCCGCAGTGGATACACCGGTTCCCGGGAGATCACCGAAGTTAAGCGCTGTCGGGCATGGCCGGCACTTGGATGGGTGACCATCCAGCCGCCATGCGCTGTTGCCATTTTTCGGGGTGCACTAAGCCTCGTGATGCCAATTGAGGAGCTACTCGACCGAATAGTAGCGGCTCCGGTCAAAGACAACCATCTTAACGACTGGGAGAGCGGTGTGCTGACCACACGCCCCTCCTATCCGCATCCTCAACTGAGGATGACACGGCGGTCGGATGGTCCCGATGGGCCACTTGTGGCCTGGAGACGGAGTGCTTTTCAGTTTTCAGAAAGTGTTCGCGACTATTGTGAATGATTTACTATTTAGATGTCTTAATATAGAATATCTCTACCCATTACTATTGTTGGTGAAGTAAATTGCAATGCGAAGATCAGAAAATTCTACCACTTGATGTAGCCAAATAGCACGTTTCGTATCAAGTAATTGGATTCTGTCTGCTGAGTGGAAGTCGGTCTAATTGGTTGACGTAAGGAAAATGTCTGGCAAGGAAAATGATAGAGAGGTAGATCTAAAGATACATTCGTATAAACCGGCTTCATAAAAATGAACGAATCACAGTGGGGTACGTAATACTGGTGGCCAGAAAACGCGTGGCACGCACAGTACCAGAATGCAAGAAACTCAAAGAAAGTGTGATCCATTCAATTCGCAAAGGCCGTACAAAGGTTTACTGATAGGTTGTTTGACTAAACTTGACTTCATTCGTATGAATTAATAGTAAACAGATTTTGGGCTGAGTCTCTAAATATACTCGCCTCACAAAGACACAAATACCTAATAACCACATGTGAGACCCATGGGCCAGTAAATGAAAGCTACAAAAATTTCGCGACGCCAATCAAGAAAGAAGATAAAGATGACTCACACGTTCGTCATAATTGGTTAATGAAATCGCAAGTGCACCCCTCCTCCACGCAATTGAACCACATCTCACTACTTTACCGTCCAGCGACCAGCTACTCGAAGAATTCGACAGCGAACACGACATTGCTGAACGCGGTGGAACACAAGAGTGTCTATTCAAACTCACGCCGTGCATTCTCAGCCAGCAGGCCGTGACCTGGTCCATTTACTCACTTAGAACACCTCGCAGAATACTGCCAACGACAACTAAGTTACATGTAGTCGATGTCATGTAGAGAATTGCATCTCCGCTATAACCCAGCGGTATCCAGTACAATAGGCGTAAGTGATGAATCATATGATTTCAAATTAACACTGAAAGTTTCACTGTAACACTAAACTTTCATGCTGATGCCATTGTTAGGCACGTTTTTTTAGACTGACACTGAACATTGTTATAGACATTCTATGTAATGGTGTGTTAAAAAGTCAGATTAATTTTTATAAAAACACGTTATACCATTTTCTGTCCTTTAGATTAAAAAATAATGCTTCTTAATACAGTAAACCTACATTAATGACAATATAAGAGAGAAAACTGTTTTTGTAGTCTAAAATAGTAATGTCCAGCTTACTCTTCTCCCTCAGAATTCAGTAGTGCTGGCTTTCTATCTGGGATTTAGTTTTCTGACATTGTTATTTTTCGTAATCAGTGGTTCTCCGCAGTGTAGATAAATTTCGACGCGAAGAATTGGCCGATAGGCGCATTGCGTATGGTTTTGCTGATTGCAGTGGCAGACTGGCACAAAGACGCCATCTTGTGCTGTTCCCGCAGCGATGGCTACCACATCACAGTACTTCAGCGTCTGTGTGGGCGTTGTTGCATTACTCTGTGTCTTGTGTTGTAAGTTTAAACGTTGCACGTTACGTGCTTTTTTGATGTTTTAAAGGTATTTTCGGTGAAGTCAAGGGCCTGCCGACGAAGTTTACGTTTACGTGCGAGATAATTGCTATAACAGATTGAATGAACCATAATTACATTTATTACTCCATAAAGAGATACAGGACACCACGGGTTCCTTATACCAAAATACTCAGAAGGTCTCCTTAAACAAATTCTGATATTCTGTCGGTAGAGTTCCGGACCTCCCAGGATATCGATATATGAGTGCCGATAAATTTATAAAAATTTCGAAATGTCCCGTATATCTGTATTCATTTCCGTGTTGAAGCCCAAGATAAATTATACAAATGTCTGCATGTAATTTGATGGGCCTAGTTAGGCAATGAATCCAACTTCTTCGGTGCGGATGCGTAAGTATGACCGACCTCCTCTGGGAACCTCAGGCAATGAATGTGGAGAAACTGAGGCTCGATGGGAATGTGGATCGGCGATGAGGCGCTCCGAGATAGTTTGTGCAGTTGCGGTAACATTGTATCCCGGATGACGCAGTGCTTACCGCAACTCTCTAATAAACAGGAGATCTCGGGTTCGAATACCGGTCTGGTATACATTTTTCATTCGTTGCCGCCGATACCACATAATGTCCCAATACAGCTGACAGCAGTAATCCTCTCCCTTTCTTTTCCTTACTTCCCCTCTCCACCTTCAATTTACATACACCAAAGATAAGTGTTTAAAATATATAACAACGCTCAGGCTAGTTAGTAAAAGGCAAACCTCCTATCGCTTTTTCATTGTGATGCAACGCACAAGTATAAATAAATATCTGTGTAATGCCGGGTTTCACTGTTAGTGTGTCATTAAATCGGAAACCTTCCAAAGTAATTGATTCAAACATTGAAAAATACAGGGTGCTCAAAAAGTATCTCCGCAATGCCGTATTATTGTTAGCCGCGCGTGCCGTATGATGGTACACCGGCCTGGATTACTTCCCCAGTGGTCTCTCCCGACATTCTACTGTTTCGTTTATCTCAGCCAACGTCAGTAGCATCGTTGGTGTGTGTCGTTACGTGTTGACACCAACGTTTAAGTTTAGTTCCTTTGTACGTTTGCTTCGTTTTTGTCATTGTTAAAATGCTAACCATTGAAGAACGTCTGTTTTTAGTCGAAGAAGTGTTGAAAACAGGCGGTAAATACACAGTTTCAGTTCGTCAAACATTGAATTCAGCTTTCCCAGAGACAACACTCCCACATCGCGATACAGTGCGAGATTTGATTAACAACTTTCGAAGTACGGGTTCAGTGACAGATGCTCCGAGAAGCGGCCGTCCTAGCGTTTTGTCTGAGGATAAACTACTTGATATTTCCGATAAAATGTCCATGAGTCCGGACAAGTCACTAAGAAAACTCGCCCAGGAAATTTTTGTTAGTGTCGGAACTTCCCACACAGCTGTAAAGAAAAAATTAGAACTTTTCCAATACAAAGTGACAGTCGTGCAAGAACTGAAAAATAGTGATCATGACAAGAGACTGCATTTTTGTCAATGGTTCAAAAATTTCGTTCAACAAAATGGGATATTCTTAATGAAACTTTTTCACTAACGAGGTGTCGTTTCATTTATCCGGGTACACGAACTCGCAAAATTCTCATATTTGGAGTACTGCAAATCCATTCTGTATTGGTGAGGAACCACTTCATTCTGTGAAAATAGGAGTTTCGATTGCAATTTCTAGACGTCGGATTCTGGGTCCCACATTTTTCAGCGAAATAATAAACACACAACGATACTGCAGTGATATTCTGTACCCATTCATAGGAGAACTTGCGTTAAGTGAAACACTGAACGGTTGTTTTCAACAAGATGGTGCAACCGCGCGTACAGCTCACGTTTCAGTGTCACTGCTTGCTGATGTTTTTGGTGATTGCATAATTTCACAGGGACTTTGACCTCCACGATCGCCTGTCCTAACACCACCCTACTTTTTCTTCTGGGATGCAGCGAGAGCAACTGTCTATAACCGTCCAAAATCCATCGATCAATTGAAAACTGCGGTATCCACTTTCACTTCTTCTGTTACAGAAGAAATGTTGCAGCTTGTGTTTGGAAACATGATTAGACGAATTGAATTGTGTATTCAACTACAGGGTGGACACTTTCTACATTTGATGTGAAAATTTGTAAGTAAAAATAAATATTCAGTATGTAACGCCGGAAATGCATATCCTTCTATTTCCATCTATTGCACTGCAATTTTTTTTCCTTGTTTTGTTACCTGAAGATATAACATTTCTGTGCCTTTGTATATTGTAATTGTTTTACTATTTGTATATATATGCAATTATGTCGATGTATAATTGGTTTGATTTGTGAATATTATTTGTATTTATACGCTGGGTCTGGCCTAGGGAGCCGGCCGGTGTGGCTGTGCGGTTAAAGGCGCTTCAGTCTGGAACCGCGTGACCGCTACGGTCGCAGGTTCGAATCCTGCCTCGGGCATGGATGTGTATAATGTCCTTAGGTTAGTTAGGTTTAATTAGTTCTAAGTTCTAGGCGACTGATGACCTCAGAAGTTGAGTCGCATAGTGCTCAGAGCCATTTGAGCCATTTTTGATTTTGTCTGGCCTAGGGAAAACTATGCTATCGAACGAATACATCGATAGGTCGTGTGGAGAACCAAAGTGTTTAGGATCTTTGGTAGCGTTAACTCTGTCGCGTGGAGCGCGGGCAGATGGGAGTCTGGCTGGAGTAGTGCAGTGGAGCAGGTGTGTTGTGTGACGCTCCCGCGAGTTGCCGCGCTTTCGGGGTTTGGCAGCACGTAATTGCGCTCGAATTGCTATGATAGTTTCTGACACTGTGTCGCGGACGGGAAGCATTAGCTGGCACACATCAAGAGCCCGTTTCGCCTGGTGACCGTGTCGAGAAGAAGGCGCGCCAACATCCAGCTCCTGCAACAGCGACGGCCGACAATGAGTGACTGTCGCCACCTCCTCGATCGACGGCTTCAAACCTTCAATCAACCAACAAGGAAGACTGGAAGCACGTAAAGTTTCAGAACTGTATGGCAGACGTCAGCTTTTCAAACTGTAAAATTTTTCTCAATTACAGCAACGTAGCATGAACCTTTGTTGCTAATTGCATTACCAAGCAGGGTCCCTTCCTTTTCCGGAATGAACCCGAGCGTCGTTGAAATTCAAACGACAGCATTAAAGCAATATCATTCGATTTCACTGCATTAATTTCAAAGTTCAGTTAAGGTATTCATAGCTGGCTACAATATTTAGATTACACAAGCGCAAATTAAGAGTGCGAGTTTTGTTACCGTATTTTAGCTTACCTGTGGCAGCAGCTCAGTTTGGTACGTACTAAATTTTACTATTGTTAATTGTCCAGAATCATTTAATTCAAGTTCAAAGTTAAATCTCTTATTTCTAAATTGCGTAGATTCAAGTAGTTTTTGAAATGATTGTTGAGGTAGCCCAAGACTAACCTTATTTTATTGAATTTCGTAGTGCTTCAGAAACAAAGTTTCACTATTAATTTCAGTCACTAAATTAACTTTCAATTTTCCAGTTTCATTAATTCTTTTGCTAAATTAAGTCAGAGTGTAGCGAAATTTATTACTTCTGGCAAACATTCAGTTTTCACACAGCACGTGTCAACCTTCAGTTGCCACGCTTTTAGTGCTAATTATATGTGCAATAACCTTTCTTTTTCAGTTACTATAGTAATTGCCCATAGAACTGGCGACCGTAATTTTCCCCAAATCTGAAATATCTATTTACCGCTAGTTGATTGTTAACGTAACGACCGCATATTTACTTTCTTTATTAATTTTACCCTTTTCTCAAAATTAATTTTCATCAATTTCATTTGCATTTTTCCTTTCATTTAGATGTAACCCTTTCCTCCCTCTTTACCAACAGATTAACTTCGGTGACGATTGCTTTTCCCAAATTTGCATTAGGTACACGCGGTTTAATTTTTCACTGCCATTAAAGTCGATAAGTGAGGGGGAGGTTACAAGTAAATTAATAACTTGTATTTCACTGAGTTTCATTTTGGAGTATTCACTGCGGCTAACAATCATACGGCACTGCGGAGAGACTTTTTGAACACCCCGTATAAGGGGCGAACGAAAGGTTTCCGAAAGCCGTACGATCGAGAATCGGCATCCCAGACAGGAAAAATCGTCGTGAGCAATGAGGAAATCACTCCACGGACGCACCAGCTTTAATAAACCCGTTTAGTGAAACACCGCGTCCTGCGGCATGCAGAAGTCCGTCAATGCCGGCTTCGCTTTGTCGTCCGGCAGGAATCGTCAACACTTCAAGGCCTGTTTCGACAGAGGGAATGCATGACAGTCGCGTTGGGAGAGATAAAGACTATTGCGGGTATTCGAATGTCTCACACTTGAATTGGTGTAACTTCTGCGTTATGACATTTACGATATGGGGACGTCCGTTGTCGTGAACTTGAAGCACAATTCCACAAGGGTGGTTTTCGACAGACAAGCTGCCTCACACTAGTGGAGGTCTACCGGTGTTGCTCCTTCGGCAGCCAAAAGCATAACAGCTCCTTGGTAATAATATCGTCATAGTTCACGGATCCGCATTTACCGCACGCACGTCGGGAAGACGCGAATAGCACACTAATTCATTGCCGTAAGTCGTTGCTACTACCCTATACCAGCATCGAAGTCGCGCTACGTTGCATGCACGCCCCAGGAACGCCCTCAAACAGAAACTTTTTCATCGCATCTTACATAATGAAGCACATCAATGAATACATATTCCATCACTCTTCTTTCAATTTCTTATTTGTAACTGTGTGACAATATTGTGTTGTATGAACAAATTACTTTTCTTCCTGCGGTGTATTGACTCAGAACATATTTTCAGAATGCTTTACGGTACTTTTTTGCCTTCTGCTGGATCAACAGTTGATGTGTAAGCAGAAAATTGTGCGACAGATGTACCTTTCGTCCTCGGAACAATCATGAGTTAGAAGAGGAGGAGGCTGATGAGGAAGCAGCAAGTGAGCTTATAGCCTTTCAAGTTCCACACAGGGCGTCAAATGAGACTGAAGATCCGAGGTAGCTTTCTATGAGTATTTGAGACGATAACTCTACAGAGTAGGTCTGAGTACATTAGTGGCACTAGGTACCTGGAGGCAAATCATAATTTACTCTGAGGATATAATGAGCAAGAAAGATACTCATATGGATATCATTTCGGGAGGTAAGTGGGCGCTTTATAGTAGTCTATGAAAAAAGTGTAAGTGAAGTATGAATTTCTGTGAACAACTTAATATTTGCAGCTCATTAGCGATGATTAAAACATTTACTGTCGATCAGATAACACAAATCTTCAGAATAATTCGCACAATTTAAAGGCCAATAGGACACAACTGATTTCCTTAATATTTTTCAGAAATCATAATACTACTCAAATATCTGAATACGTGTCTTCCATGACAAACTGTTTCAGGCGAAAACCCTTACATTCAGTGACAGCTCTCAGATATGTATTAAACCAAATCTGTCGTGAAAGGATTAAGAATGTGGAAGTAGAAGAAGGTGATATTAAAGGTGCTGACGCTATAAAATGATGCAGACGATGATGGCACTGCAAAAAAGAGCAAAAAAAAAGAAAAAAACAGATATTTCACGATTTCTTACCATGATAAAACATTTAGTATTTAAAACCATTAAAATTGTAAAAATGAAGAATACTCAGTATTGTAGAACACTCAGTATAATTAATGTCGTTTAATGAAACTGATCTACACTTCTCAAACAATCACTGTATACACACAAAAACAAATAACTTGTAGACGACCGTTCATCAAGAGCATCGGTGAGGTCTGTCGGAGCTGGTCCTAGCTCGGCAAGGAACTGGCTGTACTGCTGCTGCGCTGGCCTTATAAAGCCGGCGGAGGCCGGCGGATTACTCCAACTTTCCCTGTATCTGTGAGGCGACCTCTGCAGAAAAAGGTTTGCATTAGTCTCTAGCAAGTTCTGTTTGTTTTGAAGAATTGTTTTCCTCTTGGTAAATCTTATACTACAAAATTTCTGTTCCTGTGAGGTGAAGCGAACAAATTTGCAAAATTTGCAATAAAGAAAAATCCATTCCTAGAAATGAAAAACGTCCACTTCCATAGCTGAGTGGTCAATGTGACTGACTGCCGCGCAAAGGGTCCAGGTTCGATTCCCAGTATTGCCAAACATTTTTTACTGGCGGGGAAACTGGAACAGTCTGCTCTCAGCCTTGCGATGCCAACTGAGCAGCTGCTTACTGATTAGTAGCGGTTCGCAGTCGGGGGAAGTGAGAACGGCTGGGAGAGCGGCGTGCTGATCCTGCGTATTTTCATATCGTATCCATTAACGCCATGTGCAGAGGAAGACAGGCCGGCCGGTGCGGTCGAGCAGTTCTAGGCGCTACAGTCTGGAACCGCGCGACCGCTACGGTCGCAGGTTCGAATCCTGCCTCGGGCATGGATGTGTGTGATGTCCTTAGGTTAGTTAGGTTTAAGTACTTCTAAGTTCTAGGGGACTGATGACCTCAGATGTTAAGTCCCATAGTGCTCAGAGCCATTTGAACCATTTTTAGAGGAAGACACGCCGGTCGGTAGTTACGATGGCTCTACCAGGACCTTTGGACGGAGCTAACGCCACAGATGAAGAACGGTGTGAAAACATGGTGTTGCCACGAATCGACGGCAACATATTACCCGAATATGGGTTGACATCTCGAGTTTCCACGTCTCGTTTATCGTCGACACCTTGCCATAGCAAACAGAGTCAGGTTAGCTAGGAAACTGAGTGGCATTCTGAGGTGTACAGCGCAACGATTTTAGCTTCTTTTCATGACGGTCAGATCGGGGCCAACGTGTCTGTAGACGACCTTCACAATAGTCACAGTGAGCAGCGATTCTCAAGACCAATAAAACTGCCAGAAACAGAGTGTGGAGAGGTATTGGGTATGATAACAGGACTGATTTGGAGATTTTTGAAGGGCGGCTGAAAATGCGTCAGTATGTGGCTAGAATCGCGTTGTTACACCGTTCATGATTGATGCACCAGATGGAAGATTCCAACAGTATTACGCGAGAACCTCAAACTTCTTGAGAAATATATGGATCCCTGACTGCCTTGTACAAGCCCCTGATTTATCTCCTACAGACCATGTCATAGAATGAACACCCTAATGAGTACAGAAATATGGATGGAATGTAAACTGGAAAAAGAAGAAAGTAATGAGAAGCCGGATAGTGGCAAGCCTATTGGCGTCTCCCTTTACATTTATTATGAGAATTATGTTCAAATAAGTGGAAAACGAGGGTTGATACACTTAAGAGCGAAAGAAACTGGTACACCTGCCTAATATCATGGAGGGCCCCCGCAAGCACGCAGAAGTGCCGCAATACCACGTGTAATGGACTGGACTAATGTCTGAAATGCTGCTGGAGGGAATTGAAACCACGAATCCTGCAGGGCTATCCATAAATCCGTAAGAGGGAGTGGAGATACTTTCTGAATAGCACGTTGAAAGGCATCCCAGATATGCTCAATAATGTTCATGTTTGAGGAGTTTGGTGGCCACAAAAGTGTTTAGACTCGGAAGAGTGTTCCTGGAGCCACTCTGTAGCAATTCTGGACATGGGGTGTCTCGTTGTCCTGTAGGAATTGCCCAAGTCCGTCGGAATGCACAGTAGACATGAAAGGATGCAGCTGATCGGACAGGATGCTTCCGTACGTGTCACCTGTCAGAGTCGTATCTAGACGTATCAAGGGTCCCATATCACTCCAACTGCACAAGCCCCACTCGCTTTCAGAGCCTCCATCAGCTAGAACAGTCCCCCAGCTAACATGCAGGGTCCATGGATTCATGAGGTTGCTACCGTACCCATACACGTCTATCTCCTCGATACAATCTGAAACGAGACTCGTCCGACCAGGCAACATGTTTCCAGTCATCAACAGTCCAATGTCATTGTCGATGGGCTCAGGCGAGAGGTAAAGCTTTGTGTTGTGTACGAACCGTGAATTTTCTTTCAAAGAATGTTCTTAAGAATTTATTTTATTTACTATTGATTCATCATGAACATTAACACATTTAATCACACTATGTGAGCGTGGTAGTAGTTGCCATGGAGTAACTGATGAAATAATAAGCAAATTTATTCGCTCTAATGGTGCCTAAGGCATTTTTTAAAAGAAACAGATTTAAAATGATAATGAGAAAGTACCCTCTAAATATCAAAAAAGAAACAAATTTTTGACTGCATGAGCTTTCAGGCTGAGAACCTTGCCGCTCCCTTTTGACTCGGCCGTAGTTACGACCGCTCACAACAACCTCTGAAAGACTACACTGGTGCAAATCTGCAACACACCAGATTACTTTAAACTAAAAGTTTTAACAATTCACACAAGCACACAAACTATGCCCCCCGTAGGAGGGATGAAAATGGTACAAAACAATAAAATTAAAAAAATTAAATTTGCCACCGAAGGTGCAACTTGATTTTAACTTCTAAGAAAAGTCTTACGGTGGAAGGGTGGCAACTTTATATACTAAAATGATCATTTAAATAAAAGCCTATAAAATGCAATCTTATATGAAATTCTACAAGGTTGGCCAAACAAATTAAGATGCTCTACAGTACACAGATACCGCCTCTCAAGATGGTAGGCAAGATCAAAACATATTTCAGGCCGTTACACTCCAAGCAATAAATTCGTTCACACACCAGATCCGACAAACATGACAGAGGCAGCTCTGAACGACAGACAGACACTGCCTAACAAATGCGGACGAGAGACAGACGAGCAAGCTGGGGACGAGAGACTGACCCAGACTGACCCCGACTCACCCGGACTGACCAACTGACCGACTGGCGAGCTCATCGCCCCCCTTAAATGCACATGAACAGGCAACCTTTCCCCTTTTCCCACCAGAGGGAGACAGCAAAGCTGCGATTGCCACGGCGGCGCCACCGCCAGCAACACAAGGCGACTGCTTCACACTACGCGCTGCGGCGCGCTCTTCAAAACAACAATTTTTACCACGGCTCAGTGTAGTCACTATGGGTACACGAGTGGGCCTTTGGCTCCAAAAGCCAATGTCGATGATGTGTCGCTGAATGGTTCGCACGCTGAGACTTACTGATGGCCCAGCATTGAAATCTGCAGCATTATGCGGAATGGTAGCATTTCTGTCACGTAGAACGATTTTTTGTGGTCGTCGTTGGTCACGTTCTTGCAGGATCTTTTTCCGGGTGCAGCGATGTCGGAGGTTTGATGTTTTGCTCGATATTCACCGAACAATCGTGAAATGGTTGTAGGGTAAATCCACACTTCAACACTACCTCGGAGATGCTGCGTCCCATCACTCGTGCGCCGATTGTAACACCATGTTCAAATCCACTTAAATTTTGATAACCTGCCATTGTAGCATCAGTAACCGATATAACAACTGCGCCAGACACTAGTTGTCTTACATGGGCGTTGCCAGCCGCAGCGCAGTATTCTGCTTGTTTACATATCTCTGTATTTGAATAAGCATGCCTATACCAGTATTTTCCGTGCTTCAGTGAAGTATGAACCTGCAACTGTGCTAAGCTAAACAGGGATAAGTCAGGAATTATGAGCATTAGCCATTAGCCGAGGGGGAGGGGGGGGGGTGAAATCGGAGCTCAAGGAGTACTGAACTAACTTGGAAGAGCCTGTTGTTGTTCTTGTAGTCTTCAGTCCGAAGACTGATTTGATAGAGCTCTCTACGCTATTCTTTGAAACTCTCTTCATCTCCAAGTAACTGCTGAAACCTACATGCTTCTGAATATGCTTAATATGTTTATCTGTTGGTCTCCCTCTACGACTTTTACTCCCCACATTTCCCTCCAATACTAATTTGACAATCCCTTGATGTCTCAGAATTTGTCCTATCAACCGATCCCTTCTTTTAGTCAAGTTAAGCCATAATTTTCTTGTCTCACCAATTCTACTCAGTACCTCAATATTATTTACATGATATACCTATCTAATCTTCAGCATTCTTCTGAAGCACCGCATTTCAAAAGCTTCTATCACTCTCTTCTTGTCTAAACTGTTTGTCGTCCATGTTTTCCTTCCGTACACTGCTACACTCCCGACAAATACGAGGGTTGTCCACAAAGTAAGTTCCGATCGGTCGCGAAATGGAAACCACAGCGAAAACTAGAAACGTTTCATTTGCAACAGTTAGGTACACCTTCCACCTATTTCTCTACATAGTCGCCGCTCCAACTTCGAGTTTTGTCGTAGTGTTGTAACATCTTTTCAATATGCTCGTCATAGAAAGCAGACGCCTGCGCTTTCGGACAGTTATATGCACTGATCTACATCTCATTGTCTGTGGAAAAATTCTGTCTTCGTAGCTAGAGGTTCTTATGAGCAGAGATGAGTCTCAGGGGGAGCCAATTACGGACATTATTGTGGGTGATCAAACACTTCTCATAGGAAACGCTGCAGGAGTGTCTTCATTGCCTCCGTAGTGTGTGGCTGAGAATTGGCATGAAGAAGGGCCTGCTAGACAGTTGTGTTATATGGGCTGCATGAAACAGGCGAAATCTCTAACCAGGCCCTCATATTTGGCGGGAGACGCTATTCCCTACACATCTTTATCTGCTCACTGTTCACTCAAACTGAAAAGAGCAACGCGACACGATCGACGGGCATACTTGAGACACTGACCAACACATCTATGCAAAGCTTTACCGGATTTTCCCAGGGGTTTCCATTTCCCGACCGATCGGAACTTACTTTCTGGACAACCCTCGTACCTTCAAAAAAGACTTCCTAACACTTCTACATATACATGTCCATCTTCATGGCTAGTCTTTAAATAACGCTTACATTCCTGGCAATGGCATTCATAGAACCAGTTTCACAGTAATTCTCTATTATTCCCCTCTCGAACAGCGCGCTAAATAAAAGGTACACCTATATCTTTTTATGCGAGCTCTGATTTCCCTCATTTTATTATGATGATCGTTTCTTCCTATGAAGGTCGCCGTCAACAGATTATTTAAGCATTCGGAGGAAAAAGTTGAAGATTGAAATTTCGTGAGAAGATTATGCCCCAACAAGAAACACCTTTCCACCCCAAATACTGCTTCATAACCGTGACACTCTATCCCCCGTTTCACCATAATACAAAAAATGCTGCCCTTCTTTGAACTTTCTCGATGTACCCGTCAATCCTATCTGCTAAAGATCCCACACCGCGCAGCAGTACTCCAGAAGAGGACGGATGACAGTAGTGTAGGCAGTCTCTTCAGTAGATCTGTTGCATCTTCTAAGTAAACTGCCAATAAAATGCAGTCTTTGGTTCGTCTTGTCCATAACATTTTCTATGTGTCTTTTCACTTGTTCTTAACTGTAACTGCTAGGTATTTAGTTGATTTTACAGCCCTTAGATTTGATCGATTTATCGTGTAATCGATGTTTAATGGATTCCTTTTTGCGCTCATGTGGACGACCTAACACTTTTCATTATTTAGGATCAATTTCCAATTTTTGCACCATACAGATTTCTAAATCTTTTTGCAACTGGTTTTGATCTTCTGATGGCCTTACTAGACTATAAACGACAGCATCATCTCCAAATAACCTAAGTCGGCACCTACCCTGGAGAACGCCAGAAATCACTTCTATTTTACTAGACGACTTTCAGTCAGTTACTACCAACTGTGGCCTCTCTGTCAGGAAATCATGAATCCAGTCGCACAACTGAGACGATATTTCATAAGCAAGCAATTTGATTACAAGCCGCTTGAGGTACAGAGTCAAAAGCCTTCTTGATATCTAGAAATACGGAATCAGTTTGAAATTCGCTATCGACAGCACTCAACACTTCCTGTGAGGTAAGAGCGAGTCGTCTTTCACAAGAACGATGTCTTCTGAGTTGACTGGGTGTCAATGGATCGTTCTCTTCGAGGTAGTTCATAATGTTCGAAGACAATATACACATATCAAAATAAGTTTTGAATCATCTCGGTTCCGAGAATTCCGGAACCTTTACAGAAAATTGGATTATAGGTCAACATAAACATCATTTCCGACCTTTTTATTGCTAATGAAAACCACACATTGCATGTCGTACCACCATACAGCGAGACCAGATTGCTGTACACACCGGTACCTCTAACTCCCAGAAGCTAGCAGCACGTCCTCTTGCATTGGTCATTGATGCACGCCTGTATTCGTCGTGGTCGGTCGGCCACGTCGTCCATAAACAGCCCTTTTCAATCTATGCCAGGCATATTCGATAGGGTTCATGTCTGGAGAACATACTGGCCACTCTAGCCGAGCGATGTCGTTATAATGAAGGAAGTCATTCACAAGATGTGCACGATGGGGCGCGAATTGTCGTCCATGAAGACGAATGCGTCGCGAATATGCTGCCGATATGGTTGCACTATCGGTCGGATGATCCCAGTCACGTATTGTATAGCCGTTACGGCGCCTTCCATGACCACCGGCAGCGTAGGTCGGCCCCAAATAATGCCACCCCACAATAGCAGGATGCCTCCACCTTGCTGCACTCGCTGGACAGTGTGTCTAAGTCATTCAGCCTGACCAAGTTGCCTCCAAACACGTCTCCGATGATTGTCTGGTTGAAGGCATATGTGACACTCATCGGAGAAGAGAACGTGATGCCAATCCTGAGCGGCCCATTCGGCTTGCTGTTGGGCCCATCTGTACCGCGCTGCGTGGTGTCGTGGTTGCCAAGATGGACCTCGCCATGGACGTCGGGAGTGAAGTTGCGCATCATGCAGCCTATTGCGCACAGTTTGCGTCGTAACATTATGTCCTGTGGCTGCACGGAAAGCATTATTCAACATGGTGGCGTTGCTGTCAGGATTCCACCGAGCATAATCCGTAGGTGGCGGTCATCCACTGCAGTAGTAGCCCTTGGGCGGCCTGAGTGAGGCATGACATCGACAGTTCCTGTCTCTCTGTATCTCCTCCATGTCCGAACAACATCGCTTTGGTGCACTCCGGGACGCCTGGACACTTCCCTTGTTGAGAGCCCTTCCTGGCACAAAGTAACAATGCGAACGCGATCAAACTACTGTATTGACCGTCTAGGCATGTTTGAAATACAGACAACAAGAGCCGTGTACCTCTTTCCTGGTGGAACGACTGGAACTGATCGGCTTTCGGAGCCCCTCCGTCTAATAGGCGCTGTTCATGCATGGTTGTTTACATCTTCGAGCGGGTTTAGTGACATCTCTGAACAGTCAAAGGAACTGTGTCTGTGATACAATATCCACAGTCAGCGTCTATCTTCAGGAGTTCTGGGAACCGGGGTGATGCAAAACTTTTTTTAATATATGTATGTTCCAAAATCCTGCTCCATAGCAACGTTAATGATATGAGTCTGTAATTTAGTAGATTATTCCTATTGTCTTTCTTGCATATGGGTGGTGTGATATGTGCAACTTTCCAGTCTCGACGACCAAGCAGCTGTGTATGATTAAGTATGGAGCTCTTGCATCGGAATACTTGAAAGGAACCTAACTGATGTATAGTCTGGACCGGAAGACTTGCTATTATTAAGTGACGAAAGGTGCTTCATTACTCCTAAGTTACTGTTCTTGATTCAGATTCTGGAATATTTGCTTTCTCTTATTTGGCAAAGAAGTTTGACAGGAGGTTCTGTCTAGTAATTCTGCTTTTGCAACACTTTCATCAGTAGTATTTCTATTGCTATCACGCATAGAAGACATTGATTGTGTCTTAGCACTAGCATATTTTACATACCACCAGAATATCTTTGGATTATCCGCCAGCTTTCGAGACAAAGTTTCGCTGTGGAAACTATTATAAGCACCTCGTATTGAAGTCCGCGCTAAATTTTGAGCTTCTGTAAAAGATAAACCGTCTTGTAGATTTTGCGTTCGTTTAAATTTGGCATGCTTTTTTCGTTGTTTCGGCAACAGTTTTGTGACCTGTTTTGTGCACCATGGAGGCTTAGCTCCGTCGTTTCTTAATATATCAGGTATAAAACTTTCAACTGCTGTCGAAAGGCTGTCTTTGAGCTCAGGCCACATCTGGTCTACACTTACATTGTTATTTTGGAGAAGTGGCAATTGTCTCTCATGAAGGTATCAAGCGAATTCAGTGTTTACATGTTTCTCCATCAGAAACCTTTTCTTGCCATTGCCAGTCTACATTTTGTATCCTATCTTCTTCAGTCAATAACAATTATTTTCCCGCCGAAATACCAAAACTCATCTACTACCTGAAGTATATCGTTTCCTAATCTAATTTCCTCAGCATCACCTATTTAACTCCTTTTAAGACACTGTCCATGGCGTTCAACTGTCCTCCAATTCCTTTGCTGTGTCGTCTGTGACAGAACTACAATGTTTTTATTTCTTCTGCCTGAATTTTAATTTCTACACCAGTTTTTCCTTTGGTTTTCTTTACTGTTTGCTCAGTACGCAAACTGAATAACAGCCTGGATAGGCTACAACTCTGTCTCATTCCCTTCTCAACTACTGCTTCTCTTGATACCCCTCGACTCTAAAAAATGCGGTCTGGTTTCTGTACAAGTTGTAAATAGCCTTTCACTCCCTGTATTTTACACCCACTACTTTTACCTCTCCTACCCTTCAGAATTTCAGAGAGAGTATTCCAGTCAGAACTGTCACCAACTGTAAGTTTACAAATGCTGAAAACGTAGGTATGCATTTGCTTAACCTATCTTCTAAGGTAAGTCGTGGGGTCAATATTGTCGCGCGTGTTCCTACATTTATCTGTAATCCAAACTGATCTTTCTCGAGGTCAGCTTCTACCAGATTTACGTTCTTCTGTAAAGAATTCGTGTTAGTATTTTACAGCCATGATTTACGTTTTAAACCGGTAGTTCGGTAATATTCAAATCTGCCAGCACCTGCTTTTTTGAAACTGGGACTGCTACATTATTCTTGAAGTCTGAGGGTATTTCGCCTGTCTCGTACATCTTTCACACAAGACGGAAGAATTTTGACATGTATGGCTCTACCGAGATTATCAGTGGTTCTGACGTTATGTCGTCTAACTTGTTTCGACTTAGGTATATTAGTGCTCCATCAAATTCTTTTCTCAGGATTGTACCCCATCTTATCTTCTGCTACGTCCTCTTCAGTTTCTATGATATTGCGTTAAAGTACTTCTCCTTTATATATACTCCATCCGCCTTTCTGTTTTTCCTTTCTTTGCTTAGGACTGGTTTTCCATCCGAGCTCTTGAAATTCACACTGGTGGTTCTCTTCAGTTTCTATGATATTGCGTTCAAGTAGTTCTCCTTTGTATATACTCCATCCACCTTTCTGTTTTTCCTTTCTTTGCTTAGGACTGGTTTTCCATCATAGCTCTTGAAATTCACACTGGTGGTTCTCCTTTCTCCAAAGATCATTTTAGTTTTCCTGTAGGTGAAGTCTGTCTTTCCGCTAGTGATCTATGCTTCTAAATCCTTACATTTGTCTTCTGGCCATTCCTACTTAGCTATTTTTCACTTCCTGTCAATCTCATTTTTAGACGGTTGCATTCCCGTTCGCCTACTTCATTTACTGCATATTTATAGTTTCGCCTTTCATCAATTAAATTCAGTATCACTTGTGTTATCCAAGGATTCCTTCTAGCTCTTGTCTTTTTACCTATTTGATCCTCTGTTGCTTTCTCTAATTCATCTCTTAAAGCTACTCATTCGTCTTCTACTGTAGTCCTTCGCCCTGTTCTAGCCAAGCGTTGTCTAATCCTCCCCCCCCCCCCCCCCCCTCCCCTGAAACTACCAACAACCGCTGGTCCTTTCAATTTACCCAGGTCCCATCATGCAGCTTTACTGTATGATTACATGATGATGGCGTCCTCTTGGGTAAAATACTCCGGAGGTAAAATAGTCCCCCATTCGGATCTCCGGGCGGGGACTACTCAAGAGGATGTCATTATCAGGAGAAAGAAAACTGGCGTTCTACGGATCGAAGCGTGGAATGTCAGATCCCTTAATCGGGCAGGTAGGTTAGAAAATTTAAAAAGGGAAATGGGTAGGTTGAAGTTAGATATAGTGGGAATTAGTGAAGTTCGGTGGCAGGAGGAACAAGACTTCTGGTCAGGCGACTACAGGGTTATAAACACAAAATCAAATAGGGGTAATGCAGGAGTAGGTTTAATAATGAATAGGAAAATAGGAGTGCGGGTAAGCTACTACAAACAGCATAGTGAACGCATTATTGTGGCCAAGATATATACGAAGCCCACACCTACTACAGTAGTACAAGTTTATATGCCAACTAGCTCTGCAGATGACGAAGAAATTGAAGAAATGTATGATGAAATAAAAGAAATTATTCAGATTGTGAAGGGAGACGAAAATTTAATAGTCATGGGTGACTGGAATTCGAGTGTAGGAAAAGGGAGAGAAGGAAACATAGTAGGTGAATATGGGTTGGGGGACAGAAATGAAAGAGGAAGCCGCCTTGTAGAATTTTGCACAGAGCACAACATAATCATAACTAACACTAGGTTTAAGAATCATGAAAGAAGGTTGTATATATGGAAGAACCCTGGAGATACTAAAAGGTATCAGATAGATTATATAATGGTAAGACAGAGATTTAGGAACCAGGTTTTAAATTGTAAGACATTTCCAGGGTCAGATGTGGACTCTGACCACAATCTATTGGTTATGACCTGTAGATTAAAACTGAAGAAACTGCAAAAAGGTGGGAATTTAAGGAGATGGGACCTGGATAAACTAAAAGAACCAGAGGTTGTACAGAGATTCAGGGAGAGCATAAGGGAGCAATTTACAGGGATGGGGGAAATAAATACAGTAGAAGAAGAATGGGTAGCTTTGAGAGATGAAGTAGTGAAGGCAGAAGAGGATCAAGTAGGTAAAAAGACGAGGGCTAGTAGAAATCCTTGGGTAACAGAAGAAATACTGAATTTAATTGATGAAAGGAGAAAATATAAAAATGCAGTAAGTGAAACAGGCAAAAAGG
Organism: Schistocerca piceifrons; assembly: GCF_021461385.2. Lineage (NCBI taxonomy): Eukaryota > Metazoa > Arthropoda > Insecta > Orthoptera > Acrididae > Schistocerca > Schistocerca piceifrons. The sequence goes on along the minus strand of NC_060138.1, from coordinate 181,972,876 downwards.
AATACAAACGTCTCAAAAATGATATCGACAGGAAGTGTAAAATGGCTAAGCAGGGATGGCTAGAGGACAAATGTAAGGATGTAGAGGCCTATCTCACTAGGGGTAAGATAGATACCGCCTACAGGAAAATTAAAGAGACCTTTGGAGATAAGAGAACGACTTGTATGAATATCAAGAGCTCAGATGGAAACCCAGTTCTAAGCAAAGAAGGGAAAGCAGAAAGGTGGAAGGAGTATATAGAGGGTCTATACTTGAGGACAATATTATGGAAATGGAAGAGGATGTAGATGAAGATGAAATGGGAGATATGATACTGCGTGAAGAGTTTGACAGAGCACTGAAAGACCTGAGTCGAAACAAGGCCCCCGGAGTAGACAATATTCCATTGGAACTACTGACGGCCGTGGGAGAGCCAGTCCTGACAAAACTCTACCATATGGTGAGCAAGATGTATGAAACAGGCGAAATACCCTCAGACTTCAAGAAGAATATAATAATTCCAATCCCAAAGAAAGCAGGTGTTGACAGATGTGAAAATTACCGAACTATCAGCTTAATAAGTCACAGCTGCAAAATACTAACACGAATTCTTTACAGACGAATGGAAAATATGATAGAAGCCAACCTCGGGGAAGATCAGTTTGGATTCCGTAGAAACACTGGAACACGTGAGGCAATACTGACCTTAAGACTTATCTTAGAAGAAAGATTAAGGAAAGGCAAACCTACGTTTCTAGCATTTGTAGACTTAGAGAAAGCTTTTGACAATGTTGACTGGAATACTCTCTTTCAAATTCTAAAGGTGGCAGGGGTAAAATACAGGGAGCGAAAGGCTATTTACAATTTGTACAGAAACCAGATGGCAGTTATAAGAGTCGAGGGACATGAAAGGGAAGCAGTGGTTGGGAAGGGAGTAAGACAGGGTTGTAGCCTCTCCCCGATGTTGTTCAATCTGTATATTGAGCAAGCAGTAAAGGAAACAAAAGAAAAATTCGGAGTAGGTATTAAAATTCATGGAGAAGAAATAAAAACTTTGAGGTTCGCCGATGACATTGTAATTCTGTCAGAGACAGCAAAGGACTTGGAAGAGCAGTTGAATGGAATGGACAGTGTCTTGAAAGGAGGATATAAGATGAACATCAACAAAAGCAAAACAAGGATAATGGAATGTAGTCTAATTAAGTCGGGTGATGCTGAGGGAATTAGATTAGGAAATGAGGCACTTAAAGTAGTAAAGGAGTTTTGCTATTTGGGGAGCAAAATAACTGATGATGGTCGAAGTAGAGAGGATATAAAATGTAGGCTGGCAATGGCAAGGAAAGCGTTTCTGAAGAAGAGAAATTTGTTAACATCCAGTATTGATTTAAGTGTCAGGAAGTCATTTCTGAAAGTATTCGTATGGAGTGTAGCCATGTATGGAAGTGAAACATGGACGATAAATAGTTTGGACAAGAAGAGAATAGAAGCTTTCGAAATGTGGTGCTACAAAAGAATGCTGAAGATTAGATGGGTAGATCACATAACTAATGAGGAGGTGTTGAATAGGATTGGGGAGAAGAGAAGTTTGTGGCACAACTTGACCAGAAGAAGGGATCGGTTGATAGGACATGTTCTGAGGCATCAAGGGATCACCAATTTAGTATTGGAGGGCAGCGTGGAGGGTAAAAATCGTTGAGGGAGACCAAGAGATGAATACACTAAGCAGATTCAGAAGGATGTAGGTTGCAGTAGGTACTGGGAGATGAAAAAGCTTGCACAGGATAGAGTAGCATGGAGAGCTGCATCAAACCAGTCTCAGGACTGAAGACCACAACAACAACAACAACAACAACCATCTCCTTAATTCCCTACCTTTTTGCAACTTCTTTAGTTCCACTCCACACGCACAATTTCCGTCGTACAGCTGCCACCATTTATACGAAAATATTGGCGAATATGCGAATCCCGCTCGAATCACGTAAAGTTTCAGTCTCCCTTTAACTTGTTTCTCTCAACAAAGTAAGCAGTCACCAGGAAAGACACATAATTCGGATTACACCTAACTGTTGGTGTCCCTTCCTCTTTCGAATAACTGGTATAGGTTAGGGACACACAAATCCACGAAGTATCACCCAATTAAAAAACTTGTACGTGTAATTATTATTACTCTGTGCATTTGCAAAAACTGCGATACTTATGGTGGAGGATGGAACCTTCAGCCGTCATGACAACGTATCTGATCCTGGGTACTCGAAACAAAAGATTTCTAAAGAAGTTTCCGATTATGAAAATTTCTGTAACTGTAGAAATACTCCTCGAGCCAACGAGTTAAAAAAAGATGCTGTGAGAGAGAGCGAGTGTGTGTGAGGGCACCTGGTACTGACAGAAAGAGAGAGAGAGAGAGAGAGAGAGAGAGAGAGAGAGAGAGAGAGAGGGGGGGGGGTGGTGTAGCGTACTCAAGAATTATAGACATGAGTGATGTCTGTTCTGTCGACAGAGCCACCATTAATACCTATATTGTATGGGCGCGACGGATGCCTGATGAAAAAGCTTCAGTGGGGATGTACAACCGACGTCCGAGCTCCTATGGGAATCAGAAATCTGCAGGTAGGGGGTTAATGGGCGTGGGTCGTTGTGGTGCCCCGCGCGGGAAGTTGGAAATCTGAGTCTGACGGAAAGTGTGTCCAGATGGCCGAAGCTGTTAAGACAACCGTTCTAGAGAATCAGGCCATCAGGGTTCGAGTCCAGTCCGGCGCAAATTTTTTACTCTTGCCATTGCATTGCCACAATATCCTGCGCAGCTGAAAGTGATCATTTCCGACCTATCTCTTTCCATCCCATTTCCTTTCCATTCCGTACACCTGAATTATTCATTTACAGTAGAATACCAAGCTTCATTTAGGTCAAATTGTACTCCATTTAATATTAATGAATTAAACAATTATTAGACATTATCTGTGATTTTGTAGCCACATATGTGAAAGGTATCGGCAAGAATGTAGAGATAAATCTGTTTTCTTTTAATAACTGGCCATGAAAAACAAAAAACAAAAAAAAAACTATTTTTAATGTAAACTGAAGTGATAGCTGAAAACCACTTTCCTCTTTCCTCGTGCCTCTCCGTTGACGTCTTCTCTGTGAAGTTAAAACGCCGTGGCTCGCTTAGCCACTGTGCGCCTGAAACCCACCGCCGGTAGCCAAGCGTGCAGCCCTGGGGGAATCCCCGCACAGTGAGGACATTGCGGTGCCGACGGGACTTCCCTGCCTCTGTCCCGTGTGTGGTCTCGCCCGCATTACTGCCTCTGGCGCTGCTGGCTGCTGCATGTCTGGCAAACGTCTGAGGGAGATGGGGCGCTAGGGCTGCCGGCCCAGTTGCCGCCAGAATTTGCTGGAGTGGAAACCTGGAAGACAGAAGTGCTCCGTAACATACAACCAGTTGCAAGAGAGGCAGTAAATACTGGAAAACGGCCGAGGAAAGTCCGGAGGCGGCGTTGTGACGTTGTAGTGGCCGACTGAAAATTATCTACAGTAGCGTGCTGGTCGCTTTCGAGCGTTGAAGGTTGTATGGAACTGGTACCAGGCTGTTGTACAGTTTGGTGTATGGAATAGCAATAACATAGTAACAGCCTGTTAAAGCTTCGAACCCAGAGCCATCAGCTGCCACAGATTGTCTCTGTTTGGTTGAGGGCTTTTGTGTTTTGCTGGCGCCTTAATTCTACCATGTCTTTCCTTTGCAGTCTTTCGATGTTTTAACAGTGTCTCGTATATCCAGAATGAAATTTTCACTCTGCAGCGGAGGGTGCGCTGAAAGGCTATGAAACTTCCTGGCAGATTAAAACTGTCTGCCGGACTGAGACTCAAAATTGGGACCTTTGCCTTTTGCGGGCAAGTGGTTGTAATGGTACTTGAATTACGTAACCATTACGGCACCTCACCTCAACCTCTCGATACCAGCAATATTCTACTGTTTTTCTGTAAAGCAGTTAACATATTTCTGAGACAACATTCAGATTTGATTTCATTAATGTAGAGATACTTTGATACATCGGTATGTTTATATTGCAATGATATTATTCTTAACTGTATTCTTTCTTTTGTCACTATGATTTTTGTAGTACTTGTAACTCTGATTTTTGGGCGTGTAAGCGGTTATTAGAGAGTCAAGTCTTGGTCGTCATGTTAAAAAGACGCAAATTGTAGTCAGTTTATAAAATGTGCACTTTAACAGTGAGGGAGATATTTTCAAGTATGTTTTATATTGTGAAGTGATGTTTTGTGAGTTACGTGATATTGCAACAAAAGTAATAAAAAAGAAGCGTAACTTAAATTCGGAGTGCTGATTACTTTTTTACATCACCATTGTGCTAATTTGCAAATGTTTAATCTTCAAGAATGGTTTATGAAACACATCTATAAAACTTTTGAATATCGCAGAATAACACCTAGGCCTCTTTGCATCCGAGCTTGGAATCATCACTACCTAGATTTTCGGCGATTGAGTCATGATTTCACAACGAGACCAGCGTGGGAAACACGAAAAGATGAGTGCCTAGTTTTTCCATTATTTTATGAAATGACTTTATTAACTGTGCTCTAATGACACCTGCCACATAATATAACTTTGTTGTTGCCTGAAAATGCAGTATTTAGTAGCGTGAGCAACACCACAATCATAATTAATTTTTGAACTTTGTTGTGGTAGGGTTGTTAGATGGTCTACCAAATGAGCTACCCAAGCATGATTCACGCCCTGTCCTCACAGCTTTACTTCCGCCAGCAAATCGTCTCCTACCTTCCAAACTTTACACAAGCTCTTCTGCTATGCTGCAGAACTAGCACTCCTAGAAGAAAGGACTTTGCGGAGAAACGGCTTGCCACAGCCTGGGGGATGTGTCCAGAATTAAAATTTCACTCTACAACGGAGTGTGCGCTGATATGAAACCTCCTGGCAGAGTAAAACTGTGTGCACAGAAGGTTGAGTGCAGGTTGAGTCGTCCCTTGCTCACGACTGGCCCAGTAGGCAGTAACAGCACACACATGCCACACAGCATAAACAGTTCTCTAAACAGGCGGCTACATCACTGAATAGAATTAAGTCAGGTCTTCAGTGCTATTCACTGCACGAACGCCAAGACTGCCCATTCAGACAAGCACAGTGTTACACTTGTGGCAAGAAATCCCACATACAATCCATATGTTTGCTACAGAATAAGCATATGAACTCAGCCCACTGACAAAAATCTAGTCACAAGGCCTACGTAAATAAATACAATATGTTCAAAGCCCATTGCAGGCATTAGCAAAACTAGCAAGCAAACAGTTTCTTCAGTGCTACACCATTCCAACAAACTTTTTGTGCATTTGCATCTTAGTGAACAACCTATCAAATTTCAGTTGCAGACTGTTGCCTTTGTTACATTGCTGAACCGTAGCACATTTGAACTGTTAGTCTCCCTACGCCTGTCTAAAACTAGCACGCACTTGACGGCTTATAATGGACAAGACATTCCCGTGTTCAGAACATATACTTTGCCTGCCATGTATCACTCGCATACACAAACTGTGACTATCACTATGCTACAGTCACGCGTTTGTCAGAAAATATTTGTCCTTGTTTCGTTTTATTTGTTTGGCTTTCACATTCATGACAATGTGTTATCAGTGACTGCATTCAGTGCCATAGACAGTGTAGCTAGCTTGCTGAAAGAATTCCCTGAACTCTTTTCTGAAGGTTTAGGCAAGACTAACAATTTTGTTACACGTATTTCTATGAAAGACAATGCTCAGCCGAAATTTTGCCAGACCAGAACAGTTCCTATTGCATTACGGGACAATGTGGCTGCTGAAATTAAAGAATTGCAAGATAGCAGAGTTATTGCGCCCGTACAAGCTAGTCAATGGGTAAGTCCACTGGCTTTACTGCCAAAACCTTCAGGTAGCATTCGCCTCTGTGTTGACTTGAAGTCTACAGTCAACTCACAAACTGTGATTGATACTTATCCATTGTCATGCCCAGAGGATATCATCGGCAGATTAGGCGCTGGTCGCTACTTTTCAAAAATTTATTTATGCGATACATGTCTTCAAATAACACTAGATGAAGAAATCCAAACCGTCGTGTTGTGGACACTCATTTCGGCTTGTTTAAATATTTGCATTTGCCTTTTTTCGGTGCTTTCGCACCCATTACTTTCCAGTGGTATTTGGGACAGCTGACTGCTCAAGTACCAAACTGTTCAGACTATTTGCACGATATTGTCGTAGCAGGTCGTTCACCTGAAGAACACATTGCAAATTTGCGTTGTTTATTTCACGTGTCATCCGATGTGGGCTAAAGTGTAGACTGGACAAGTGTGATTTTTTTTAAAACCTGAGTTGCAGTATGTTATAAACAGTCAAGGTGCGCATCCTCTTCAGCCAGTTTTGTAGCCATACGTGACCTGCCAGTTCCTCGCATCTACATCTACATCTACGTGATTATTCTGCTGTTCACAACAAAGTGCCTGGCAGAGGGTTCAATGAACCACCTTCAAGCTGTCTCTCTGCCGTTCCACTCTCGAACGGCACGCGGGAGAAACGAGCACTTAATTTTTCTGTGCGAGCCCTGATTTCTCTTATTTTATCGTGATGATTATTTCTCCCCTCTGTAGGTAGGTACCAACAGAATGTTTTCGCAATCGGAGGAGAAAAATGGTGATTGAAATTACATGAGAAGATCCCGTCGCAACGAAAAACGCCTTTGTTTTAATGATTGCCACTCCAATGTAATACAATTGCAGTCAGTCTTAGGGAGAATGCTTCATACCGAATGCTGAACAAATCGCAGCTCCATTGCTTCACTTGCGTCGCAAGAACGCCCTCTTTCTTTGGACAGACGAGTGCCCAGAAGCTTTTCAAAAACTTAAAGATGCATTTTTCAGTCATCGATCCTCGGATCGCTTTGATCCTGATAAACCAGTTGTGTCGCAAGTAGACGCTTCCTCTTACGGAGTCGGAGCAGTGCTTTCGCACAGATTTTTGTGATAAAAGACCGTCCTATTGCTTTCGCTACAAGAGTGTTGTCCAAAGCTTAGTGTAACCATTCACAAACAGAGAAAGAGGCATTGGCTATTGTGTATGGTGTCACCAAATTCCACCACTATTTGTATGGTAGAAAATTCTACTTAGTAACAGACCACAAGCCATTGGAATCCTTGTTCCTCTACGAACTGTCCAAAAATTGCAAAGATCGGTTTTGTTCTCTCAATACCAATACAAGATTGTGTATCGTCTGACAGCTCAACATAGTAATGCGGACGCATTTTCATGTCGACCGATTGGCCCTGATACAGATTTTGACGCTTTTTCTGGATCTTTTTGTCACATCGATGCGCAGGATTCTGAATTGCTTCAATCATTTCGTCTGAACTATAGGAAAATTGCACAGGCTACGGAAGCTGAGTCAGGTTTGCACGTTTTGATAAAGTAAATTTCCACATCTTGGCCTCGCTCATTGCATAGCATAAAGAACTCTGTAGTGCGCTGATACTTTGCACGTCGGCATAGCCTCGCTATACTGCAAGGTGTGAGTCTTGTACAGAACGACAGTGGACAGTCACGTGCGTTGATCCCCAAAGCTTTGCAAAAAGAAGTGCTGCAGTTACTTCACCAAGCTTTGCAAAAAGAAGTGCTGCAGTTATTTCAACAAGGCCACAGGGGGATAGTTCGTACGAAACAGTTTGCTCGTCGACACTGTACTTGGCAGGCTACGGATACTCAAATAGAACAGATGACGTCACAGTGCCACGCATGTGCGGATAATCAGTGAGCTCCACCACAAAAAATTCTCTGCTTAGCCTAAGTAGCAATCACCTTGGCAACGTGTGCACATAGACTTTGCGGGTGCTTTTTGGAATATTCGTTGGTTGATTGTGGTAGACTCTTATAGCAAGTTTCCTTTTGCTGTACCAATGAACTCGACAACGTCACGCAGCACAGTTCAGGCGTTGTCCTCCCTTTCTTGCCTCGAAGGTTTGCCTGAAGTCATAGTGTCGGACAATGGCCCTCAGTTCGTGTCAAACGAATTTGAAACATTCTGTGAACGCAATGGCATACAGCATCTAACTAGTGCACCGTTCCATCCACAGTCCAACGGCGAAGCGGAACGTTTTGTCAGAACCTTCAAGCAGCAGATGGACAAACTTCACACGGCACACACCAGGAATCAAGCATTGCAATTGTTTCTCGCTTCCTATCGTTCTCATCGACGAGATGGACCATCGTCGACGGAATTGCTTCATGGCCACCACCATCGGACCCTGCTCCACCTGCTCAACCCTCCTCAGCATCCGGCGCCGAAGGAAGGCCACATGTATCACACCGCGCTGCGTGATGTTGTGTTTTACAGGCCTTTTAGCGGCAGCAGACGGCGGGCACGAGACGAGATCGTCACTCGTCTTAGCGCTTGCATATCTCATTTCTGAAGAGTTGCAGGACCGACATCACAATCAACTTCACCACTGTTATGTACACGGTGATCTTTCTGTGTCTCTTCCCCTAATTCGCGGATTCAGAGGACAGCGCGGCCACAGCAGCCACAAGAGGGTGTCATCATGACATCACCGGACAGTCAAAAGGAGATGGAACCTTCATTTCCTCCGCCTCCTATCGCCCTCCTGATGGAGCTGGTCCCGCTCACGCCATACCTTCTACATCTTGTTATGGACCTCAGGAGGTGGACGTGTACCCTTCTGGGCTTTTCTGAGGACGTTTCCCCCAGACCTAAGGCCGGATGCCAGGGTACGACCTGCCCATCAGAGCATCCACGCTCCTGCCTCCCCACTCCCCGTTTTCGTGCTCCATGTATGACGACTGTCCATCGCTTTGGAGAGGGGACGACGACAGAGAAGGCTAAAGGAAAATGTCAGCCAATCGCGCACTAACTGACCTGCATCCAGGACGACAAGGTAAAGACGAGATAAACGCCGCGTCCGACTGGTTGCAGCCCACCTCGATAGCAGCTTCAACGTATCACAAAGGGCGACATACAAACTAATCAGTCTTCTTCAGAATAGACAAACGCAAGTAGTGCTTCTGGTCCTAGCTACGACTTCGTTAGCCGATGCTTTATGGCGTCTTCATTATCAATCTGTACGAAGCACAGTTAAAGATCATTATTCACTGGAGTTCAGTTGACAGACTTTTCTTAGAAGCCGTAGCTAGGACCAGAAGCGCTACTTGTGTTTGTCTATTCTGAAGAAGACTGATTAGTTTGTAAGTCGCCCTTTGCTTGCGACTGTGTAATTGCACTTGTGGATGATATATATAAAGGACTATAAGAATTCTCAGATCAAAGCTAAGTATTTGTACTTGTTGTAATATAACTGATTAATAAGAGTTTGATTGTTTGTCTAGCGAACCGAGTATGCAAAATTCCTAGACACATCAAGGAACACTCTGATACCTCTTGTAAGAGATGGCCACATGGAGAAACAAGGTGTGACTGATGGCCCACCTTACTGCACTTCCCTTCCACGTACAGATTTTGTTGCTGGCGCAAAGAAGACGTTCCATCAAGAATGGTGACAGACGTGAGAGATCTCACAACAGCCCACAGAAAAACATTATGCCGCAATATAGCCGATATTCCGCAAAACACATGGTTCAAGCTATCTAGACGGCTTACTACTACTACAACGCGCATCCGGTTGGATCACTATTGTCCTTCACATCTGTATAAGATGAATGTTTAGCCATCTCCGCACTGCAGTGTCTAGCCAACTGAGACTTCAGACCTCCAACATGCGATATTAGGGTGGTCACGCTATGACGGACGGCGCCGCAAATTTTTTAAGGCCTTCACAGAGCAGGAGTTCCCCACCCCACATCTATGACAGACCGGATTCTGGAAGAAGCAGATATCCATTTATAAGGCAGACACAATGAAGCCAGCTTGAGACGTTTTGATATATGGACTGTGTATAGCGTGTGAGTGGACAAAGTGTATCATGAAGTTTACTTGGAATTAATGCAATTTCTAATGTTTGTGCTGCATGTATGATACTGCATACCAAGCCTGTAATTACTTACCTGGCTACTGGTTAATGACAGCGGCCACAATTAATAAAGCCGACAAACTGAATGGACGGATTTCTGACTGGAAATGGTGGGAAAAACACGTTGTGAATATGTTTCCAAAAATGCATAATTGCCACGGTAGATGACCCTGAAGAATGAAAGTTGTTTTGACCACGTGCTGTGTGTTCCTTTCATGTTGTAGGCTGTGTGATTGACGCAGCGTACCGTAAGCACAGAACTATTCGGTGTTAACGTCAGGAACAAACTGAGATGGTGTTTGTCTACGGCCAAGCAGACAGAAACGGCAGTACAGCTATACCAAAGTAAGTACCCTCAAAAACACCAACCACATTTCACACATTTCAAGCAATTTTTTCGCTTTTATGTGATCATTGGTCCTTTCAGACAGACGAACGTGCAGGGAAGTGCACCAGATTAAGAGAACCGGATTCTGCAGGGTATGCTGCGTCTCGACGGCTTTCATCTGCTTGGCCGTACACAAACATCATTTCCGGTTGTTCACAAAGTGAATATATAAGACTATAGTTTTAAGACTGTAGTTTCATATATATAAAACTGCAGTCTTGACAGACCTCGATCGATCATTTCGCTGTCAAATTCCGACTGTTGGAAAATGGTGGATGATGATGATGATGTTGGTTTGTGGGGCGCTCAACATCATGGTCATCAGCACTCATACAAGTTCCAATCTTTCTATTTCCAGTCTCGCCACTACCCAAATGATTATGAGATGATGAGAACAACACAAACACCCAGTCCCCGGGCAGAGAAAATTCCCGACCCGGCCTGGAATCGAACCCTGGCCCCCACGATAACGAGGCAGCAACGCTAGCCACTAGACCACGAGCTGTGGACAGAATTGCGGAAAGTGACAATTAGGAGCTGGACACAAAGAAAAACCAACCTAAAAGTACTGAGGGGAGTCAACGGAAGAGAAGATTATTAAAGCAAATAGAAAAGCCACAAAATAAAATTTATTTAACAGTTTTGAAGGGAAAGTGCGGGGAAAGAAAGTAAAAGAACAGCCTAGGATGAAATATCTGGAAGACAATGATAAGTGGATACGAGTGAAAATGACATGGAACTGAAAAGAGGGGCCACTCACGGAAGATAGTGGTTACACTGACAAGGCATTAGACTTTGAAATATGTCTGTTATGTATCTCAGGGAAGCAAATGATAAACTAAACTAAAAACACTCCATTTGAAACTTCTGGGCTGACAGACCGAGGTCGACGAATAAAACTGCTTAACTATTTGAGACATCTTCAGAGGTAAAGCGTCGAACTGCAGACAGAACTCCAGGGAGCGCCGAATATATAGGCAGTGTAGAGTGTACCACAGTCTGTCACACAACGTCGGATACGAGATAATCTCTGGTAATGCCAGCATTCTTGGCTGAAAATAACCAATCATCATTCTAACGGTGCAACGTAGACATCTTAATTTTATCTAATTCCTCACCTTCCTGTTTTCTGTCAATATTATTAAGGTGTTTATAAACCTTAATTGCCTCTCTATACCTTCTTAGATGATGATGTGATATTTTCGATGTAATATCTGTATTGCTGGATTTTATTTCACAATAATATTATTGGTAAGCATGTTCCGCTATGGCCGATTTCTCCTAATGTCCCAGGCGGCAGTTCCTCTTGTTTTCAACCAGACAGGTGTCAACACATCTTTTAGTAGTACCAGTTTCAACCAGCCACAACCACAAGGGATTTTATATAAACGCTTTGTAACAAAAGGATGTTCTAACATGTGTGACGCTGGTTCTCATCTATCTTCCTACCACAATTGCGCAAGGAGCTCTGTGAATGTTTTAGGAATTTGCGTTGAACCTATGGCCTACAAGGTAGAAAGATATCAGCTCACCATGCAGAGTTCAGAAGAGTTCATCAGTACGGACAGTGATGTAATGAGACAATGGTCTCAGTGTCAGTTCCACTACACTCCCTGTAAAGGAAACGTTATCAAAATATTCAAATGTGTGGGAATTCCTAAGGGACCAAACTGCTGAGGTCATCGGTCCCTAGACTTACACACTACTTAAACTAAGTTATGCTAAGAACAAAACACACACATATGCCCGAGGGAGGACTCGAAGCTCCGGCAGGAGGGGCCGCGCAGTCCGTGACATGGCGCCTCAAACCGCACGGCCAATCCACGCGGCGAAACATTATCCCTGACAGAAATTAGTGTATGGGTTTCAGGCGCAACTATATATTAGCAAAAATGAAAATCTTTGATTTTCATTATTCAGGTTTATATTTTACTCTAAGTATGGATTTATGACATATTAATCATAATTTTAATACGTACAGGATTGTAAAATATTGAAAACAGGTGTTCACAAGCGTGAAACATCGGCATCTCGTGGTCTAGTGCCTAGTGTTGCTGCCTCTGGATCACGGGGTCCTGGGTTCAATTGCCGGCCGGGTTGGGGATTGTCTCTACCTGGGGACTGGGTGTTTGTGTTGTCCTCATCATTTCATCATCATCATCATTCGTGTACAGGCTAGACTGAACTGAGTACAAACTGGACTGTGTAGAAATTGGGATTTGTACAGGCGCTGATGACATCTACATCTACATCTACATCTACATTGATACTCCGCAAGCCACCCAACGGTGTGTGGCGGAGGGCACTTTACGTGCCACTGTCATTACCTCCCTTTCCTGTTCCAGTCGCGTATGGTTCGCGGGAAGAACGACTGTCTGAAAGCCTCCGTGCGCGCTCTAATCTCTCTAATTTTACATTCGTGATCTCCTCGGGAAGTATAAGTAGGGGGAAGCAATATATTCGATACCTCATCCAGAAACGCACCCTCTCGAAACCTGGCGAGCAAGCTACACCGCGATGCAGAGCGCCTCTCTTGCAGAGTCTGCCACTTGAGTTTATTAAACATCTCCGTAACGCTATCACGGTTACCAAATAACCCAGTGACGAAACGCGCCGCTCTTCTTTGGATCTTCTCTATCTCCTCCGTCAACCCGACCTGGTACGGATCCCACACTGATGAGCAATACTCAAGTATAGGTCGAACGAGTGTTTTGTAAGCCACCTCCTTTGTTGATGGACTACATTTTCTAAGCACTCTCCCAATGAATCTCAACCTGGTACCCGCCTTACCAACAATTAGTTTTATATGATCATTCCACTTCAAATCGTTCCGTACGCATACTCCCAGATATTTTACAGAAGTAACTGCTACCAGTGTTTGTTCCGCTATCATATAATCATACAATAAAGGATCCTTCTTTCTATGTATTCGCAATACATTACATTTGTCTATGTTAAGGGTCAGTTGCCACTCCCTGCACCAAGTGCCTATCCGCTGCAGATCTTCCTGTATTTCGCTACAATTTTCTAATGCAGCAACTTCTCTGTATACTACAGCATCATCCGCGAAAAGCCGCATGGAACTTCCGACACTATCTACTAAGTCATTTATATATATTGTGAAAAGCAATGGTCCCATAACACTCCCCTGTGGCACGCCAGAGGTTACTTTAACGTCTGTAGACGTCTCTCCATTGATAACAACATGCTGTGTTCTGTTTGCTAAAAACTCTTCAATCCAGCCACACAGCTGGTCTGATATTCCGTAGGCTCTTACTTTGTTTATCAGGCGACAGTGCGGAACTGTATCGAACGTCTTCCGGAAGTAAAGAAAAATAGCATCTACCTGGGAGCCTGTATCTAATATTTTCTGGGTCTCATGAACAAATAAGGCGAGTTGGGTCTCACACGATCGCTGTTTCCGGAATCCATGTTGATTCCTACATAGTAGATTCTGGGTTTCCAGAAATGACATGATACGCGAGCAAAAAACATGTTCTAAAATTCTACAAGAGATCGACGTAAGAGATATAGGTCTATAGTTTTGCGCATCTGCTCGACGACCCTTCTTGAAGACTGGGACTATCTGTGCTCTTTTCCAATCATTTGGAACCCTCCGTTCCTCTAGAGACTTGCGGTACACGGCTGTTAGAAGGGGGGCTAGTTCTTTCGCGTACTCTGTGTAGAATCGAATTGGTATCCCGTCAGGTCCAGTGGACTTTCCTCTATTGAGTGATTCCAGTTGCTTTTCTATTCCTTGGACACTTATTTCGATGTCAGCCATTTTTTCGTTTGTGCGAGGATTTAGAGAAGGAACTGCAGTGCGGTCTTCCTCTGTGAAACAGCTTTGGAAAAAGTTGTTTAGTATTTCAGCTTTACGCGAGTCATCCTCTGTTTCAATGCCATCATCATCCCGTAGTGTCTGGATATGCTGTTTCGAGCCACTTACTGATTTAACGTAAGACCAGAAGTTCCTAGGATTTTCTGTCAAGTCGGTACCTAGAATTTTACTTTCGAATTCAATGAACGCTTCACGCATAGCCCTCCTTACACTAACTTTGACATCGTTTAGCTTCTGTTTGTCTGAGAGGTTTTGGCTGCGTTTAAACTTGGAGTGGAGCTCTCTTTGCTTTTGCAGTAGTTTCCTAACTTTGTTGTTGTACCACGGTGGGTTTTTCCCGTCCCTCACAGTTTTACTCGGCACGTACCTGTCTAAAACGCATTTTACGATTGCCTCAAACTTTTTCCATAAACACTCAACATTGTCAGTGTCGGAACAGAAATTTTCGTTTTGATCTGTTAGGTAGTCTGAAATCTGCCTTCTATTACTCTTGCTAAACAGATAAACCTTCCTCCCTTTTTTTATATTCCTATTAACTTCCATATTCAGGGATGCTGCAACGGCCTTATGATCACTGATTCCCTGCTCTGTACATACAGATTCGAAAAGTTCGGGTCTGTTTGTTATCAGTAGGTCCAATATGTTATCTCCACGAGTCGGTTCTCTGTTTAATTGCTCGAGGTAATTTTCGGATAGTGCACTCAGTATAATGTCACTCGATGCTCTGACCCTACCACCCGTCCTAAACATCTGAGTGTCCCAGTCTATATCTGGTAAATTGAAATCTCCACCTAAGACTATAACATGCTGAGAAAATTTATGTGAAATGTATTCCAAATTTTCTCTCAGTTGTTCTGCCACTAATGCTGCTGAGTCGGGAGGTCGGTAAAAGGAGCCAATTATTAACCTAGTTCGGTTGTTTAGTGTAACCTCCACCCATAATAATTCACAGGAACTATCCACTTCTACTTCACTACAGTTGAGCTCCCCTCAAACCAAACAACATCATCATCACAACTGTAAAGCGAAATTCCTAACTATTCTGTAGTAAGATGGTTGATAACCATGTCTAGGGGTCGATAAAATACAAACAAATTCAATACATAGATATCAGTTAAACCAAAATGCACAATTAAAATAACCACATAATGGATGGGGGTTGGTAAAGAGCAATCAAAAATAATTACACAATTAAAGCAATTCAACAACTTCGTAGTATAAAGCACTCTACATGGCTCATCAATTCTTTTCGTTAAATCAGACATCTCGCGTTCCTGCTTGAATTAAGCCTGACAGTTGTGAATATGTTTAATTACAGGTCACGATTGAATGTATGAAAAATTAGGAGAGATGAAGACGACTGCAGTTCAGGGCATCAACTGAATATCACTTGCTGGCGTAGTGCGAGCGCACGTGATTACCTTTCATCGGCGGCGGCAGTGGTGGCTGTCAGCGCGAGCTGTCAAGCTGAGAATCTGTTCTAAACCTTTCTCAACTGTTAAACATCAGTCTGATACATTACGTACCTCTTCGGTGAAGCCGAGACTCCTAGTTGTTCCCTATCTAAGTTAGTTGTCATGGTACACGCTATATGGCTGGGATAGTTCATACGTTTTTGCCCTTAAAGGGTTCACAAGCGTTAACTGACGGTGCAATTCTCCATACAAGGAGACTTTTCAGTTTAACTCCTTAAGAGTTAAGACGAGCCCGTGAACAAGAGTTCACACAATTGCTCTCGTAATCGTCTCAGCGTGGCGTGAGTCGCCTTGCTCAAACACTAGGCTATTTTCTACAAGAGAAGAGGGAATTTCTCTGTCTGCAATTTGCCTATATCATAGCTGGTAGCCACACTTTTTCTTTCTGGCCATTCAGAGTCTTCGTGCTTGTCATAATTCCACCCTCTAGAGTTTCTGTGGCCTGTCACAGACGTCGTTTCTTTCATTGGCCAGAGTTTAACTTCTGCCGTGTAATACTGAGATTGACAGTTTTTTCTTTCATACAAGTTTTAACACAGGTGGCTACAGTGAGTCACCAATGTTTTGAGTTGGGTTTCTCCATACGTTTATCTTCCATCTCCGGCCGTGTTCCTGCAGAAAGGCTTTCCCAAGGGTCGTCATTTAAAGCAGGGACAAGGGCAGCTCTTACCAGTGGCCTGCACAGTGGCTCCGGGATTGCAGTGTGCCCGCTAGATGTAATGCCAACAAGGTTTCGGCGAACACTGGATGTCCATTGCTGTCATAAAATTTATGTTCTCTTTTAACTGCATCTCATAGCTCAGGTGTGGGAAATGACTTGTGTGCTTACTAGTGCGAGTGTTATTGGTTTTGGTCGGCCGCTGTGGCCGAGCAGTTCTATTCGCTTCAGTCTGGAACCGCACTGCTGCAACGGTCGCAGATTCGAATCTTGCCTCGAGCATGGATGTGTGTGATGTCTTTAGGTTAGTTAGGTTTAAGTAGTTTTAAGTCTAGGGGACTGGTGACCTCAGATGTTAAGTCCCATAGTGCTCAGAGCCATCTGAACCATCTGTTAAGTCCCATAGTGCTTAGAGCCATTTGAACCAATTTTGTTGTGGTTTATATCCATGAAATTCCAGTTTGTTTATTAGATCTACATGTCAATGAAATCTATACATTTTCACGTAATATATTGTGTGACATACCGATTTAATGGGAATTGTTTCAGGAATTCAGTGTAAGGTGTTACTTGTTTGACAGCTTACAATGCCATATATCTTTTGCTAATCTTAAACATTCTTTTACTTTCCTAGTGGGACCGAAGATGTTCACATACCACTTGCTCAACATTTTCCAAATGCGATATGTAATCTTACTTATGGACGGAATGAAAACTTTCACGCAGGATGACCGTTGTTCTTCGTTGATCCTGATTCTCTCTGTAAGGCGAAGTGCTGGTTCTATCTCCCTGTTAGAATAACCATTCTTCTTGAATGCCAGCCATAGATGTTTAATCTCATCTTTTAAGAAAGTCTGTTCAAAACTTTTGTACACCCTGCCTACCAAGATTTTAATCACACCTCTTTCTTGTCTGAGGTGGCGGTTAAAATCTTAATGGATGTGCAGTTAGTATGTGTGGCTTTTCTATATACTCTATGGCCCAACGTCCCATTGTCTCGTTTGATCACAAATACATCTAAAAATGTAAGTCGACCATTATTCATTATTATTTTCAGACTGCTACTGTTGAGATGTGTCAGAAAAACATCCAACTCCTCTGCAGCGTGTGTCCATAGTAAGAAAGTGCCACCAAAATAACGGTACTACCTGACTGGTCCTTTACTGGAAGTCTGCAACGCCCGTTGTTCAAAAGTCTCCATTAAGAAATTGGCCACAAGTGGAGGAAGAGAACGCCCACAAGCTTTAACTGTCGGTGCAGTTCTCCATACAAGGAGACCCTGTCAATCTCTTCATAAAAATCATTATTGATTGCAAAATGGTTGTGGCGAGGCAGTGCCTAAGTAATTCCATGCTACTGGAAAAATATCCATTATGCATGAGACAGCTTCGTTCACTGGAATCATGGTAAATAACGATACAGCATCAAAAGTGATAAGGATATCACTATAGCACAAGTGCATTTAATTTGTAAGTGAAGTGATATAAATATTAATATGGTTGTCAGTTCCAGCAAAATAAGGTTGCAGCAACGAAGCAAGGTGTCTATCAAACTAGTGGGCGGGAGACCCAACAGCATTAAGCTAAAAACAGTGTCAAACGCAATGATGTGAAGATTCTAAAGGCAAAACTTTTACTCGAAAATATTCTACCACTCTGTTAAAAAAATGAAGCACTGTATTCTACGGCAGTGGGATGTGGCTAGCACATCATACATATTATTTACACTGAAAAGTAATACTCTCCAAGACCCGTCATGTTATTTTTCTTAATGAAAGAGTGACTGTAGCAGAACTTTACTGCAATTTGGCTATGTATAAGAGAAGTATGAAACGGTATTACACTAAGGGTGTATCTCAGTGGCGAAGTTGCCTGAAACTTCGGTGAAGAAAAAAGTAATAGCTCTTCCGTATGCAGCTAGTTTTATTCGCTGCAGCATTTCTAAGGACAGATTCTGACACATTTCGACGGCGCCAGCGACGAAATACGAGGAATTCCTTGGCTACGCAACGCGTTCGCCTCGTGAATGGCTCGGGGTGTGGCGCCGCCTTTCCATCAGCTGAGTGGCCTGCCGTGTTCCTTCCGCGCTCCCGGCACCTCGCCACCGGCGAATGGGTTCTTCCCGCAGGCGGGACTTCGTCTGGTACATTCGCCCTCTGGCTGTCTGGAGCTACAGCCTGCTTCAATATACCTGCCGGTAGAATAAACTATAAAATCTATGGAGGCAGAGTCCTCCCTGTCTCAAGAAAATAAAATAGGTTTCTATCAGAAGGTTAAATAAAGGCAAGCCGACATCCTCAGACATCCATTACTTTGACTCTATTCATAGACTGTTACGAAAATAAGTTAAAAGGACGCAATGCAGGCTTTTTTTTGTGGTAAGCTTCTATGGTACCAAACTGCCGAGGTCACCGGTCCCTAGACTTACACACTACTTAACCTAACTTAAACTAACTTACGCTAAGGGCAACACACACACCCATGCCCGAGGGAGGGCACGAACCTCCGCAGTGGGGAGCCGCGCGTACCGTGACAAGACGCCAAAGACCAAACGGCTACCCCGCCCGGCTGATATAGGCTAGAACAGACTGCAAAATCCCTATCAGAAACTGAAGTGGGTGCCCAAAATCCTCACAACAGTTAGGGCTCTCTAATACTGGCGTCTGAGTGAGCCGGGCTTACGTTTTAATCTTTTCCAGTCGACTAGTTTAGCCTCACCGAAGAAGGAAGTAACTGTTCTGAAAGCTAGGGATAGTATGTGTGTTTGTGTGCTTATAAGTGTCTTTTACTGACTGTTGAAATCACTCCTAAATGATTGAGATTGCGGTATTCCATTCCTTTCCTGATCATTTTTCTGCTTCCTTCTTTCGTCGATCTGTTCTAGTATTTATTCTACGAGAGGCGTTCCGTAAGCAATACAACACATTTTTTCTCAACCTATTTGGCTTGAAAAAATGCGGAATTTGTCATGGGAGATCATGAATATTCCCTTTTCAACCCCTGTAGTTTCATGAAGTCCCCATAGGTGGCGGCTCTATGCACAGTCTTCAAAATGGCATCTGTAGCGGAGGTGGGTTTCAAGCAGAGAGTTGTCATTGAATTTCCTTTGGCGGAAAATCAGACCAATGCATATATTCAGAACGATATTTTCACTCTGCAGCGGAGGGTGCGCTGATATGAAACTTCCTGGCAGATCAAAACTGTGTGCTGGACCGAGACTCATCTGTTAATAGGCGGTTGTAGAATGTCTGCGGAGACTTCGCAGTGAACAAAAGCACGGTGAGTCGTTTTGGGAAGAGCCTGTCATCATCTCAACAACGTGGCAAAATCCTGTCCGATCTTCCACGTGTCGGTACATTGCACACAGCTCTGCTACCCTCAGGAAATTCAAGAAACGACCTCAGCGTGTTACTCCCCACAAGAATGTGACAACACAACGCCTCACCCAAGACTGCGCACCCGAGAGGACCTCGCAAAACTTCATTGGACTGTACTTCCCCATCCACCCTACAGCCAGGATCTGGCACCTTCCGACTTCCATCTGGCTGGCCCAATGAAAGACGCTCTTCTCTGGCAGCACTAGGCGGATAATGGGGAGATTAATAATGCAGCAAGGAATTGGCTCCAACGTAGACCGGTAGAATGGGATCATGCAGGCATTCAGCCCTTCCAATCAGGTGGTGTAAGGCCGTCAACTCGAAGGGAGATTATGTTGAAATATAATGTTTAGTAGTCAAACGAATGGGAAATAATATGCTGTATTGGGATCCCGATTGACAACATCCAGCTTTCAGATAAAATAAATGTATTTGAACATTTCCGTTGAATTCTATGTGTGGAATACTTTGTCTCTGAAAGCAAAAGATATATACTTGGCCAGAGACTTTTCAAATGAGTCAAGTTTACAGAAACGACACAAATAGTACGTAACCTTTTGTAAAAACAAGCGAAAAACCTTACTTTAATTATTCTCGCCATATTAAGGCGCTCATTTTTCGTCTGGCAATTGTAACGTAAGTAACCATTTTTCTAAGTACTGTAATTTTGATTTAAGTAGACAGTATTGTTTTACCTGCATATGTAGAATTTATTTACGGTATTAGACTTGATTGTTTCCCATGTTAATAAACATAACTTTGTACAAATTTTTATATTTTTTTCAAAGGCGTCAAAAAAGTACTGCTGACTAATTGTTCGAGGGTATAACGCTGGAAAATGTCATTTGTTCTCTTATTATTTATACTGTATCACTAAGTAGAACCTCTATGTAACTGATTTTCCAATCATTCCACTTACTTCCTTGCGTATATTCTTATGTAACAATCTTGATAGATTGATCGGTCAATTGTCTTCAATTCTCCGGATTGACGTATTGCGCCTCCCCAAAATCAACAGGCGGCAACCTGAAACATTGCGTGAATTCGTAATTAACATCTTTTAACAGCAATCATTAATTCCATGTACTTAGAATTTTTGATCAGGTTTGCCTGTTTGGATGCCTCTCTCGCTCGTCACGGTATTACAGTATAACCGATATTTCAATAATCATACTGTATTTGGAGAAGAAATAAAAACTTTGAGGTTCGCCGATGACATTGTAATTCTGTCAGAGACAGCAAAGGACTTGGAAGAGCAGTTGAATGGAGTGGACAATGTCTTGAAAGGAGGATATAAGATGATCATCAACAAAAGCAAAACATGGATAAAGGAATGTAGTCTAATTAGGTCGGGTGATGCTGAGGGAATTAGATTAGGAAATGAGACACTTAAAGTAGTAAAGGAGTTATACTATTTGGGGAGCAAAATAACTGATGATGGTCGAAGTAGAGAGGATATAAAATGTAGGCTGGCAATGGCAAGGAAAGCGTTTCTGATGAAGAGAAATTTGTTTAATCCAGTATTGATTTAAGTGTCAGGAAGTCATTTCTGAAAGTATTCGTATGGAGTGTAGCCATGTATGGAAGTGAAACATGGACGATAAATAGTTTGGACAAGAAGAGAATAGAAGCTTTCGAAATGTGGTGCTACAGAAGAATGCTGAAGATAGATGGGTAGATCACATAACTAATGAGGAAGTATTGAATAGGATTGGGGAGAAGAGAAGTTTGTGGCACAACTTGACCAGAAGAAGGGATCGGTTGGTAGGACATGTTTTGAGGCATCAAGGGATCACCAATTTAGTATTGGAGGGCAGCGTGGAGGGTAAAAATCGTAGAGGGAGACCAAGAGATGAATACACTAAGCAGATTCAGAAGGATGTAGGTTGCAGTAGGTACTGGGAGAAGAAAAAGCTTGCACAGGATAGAGTAGCATGGAGAGCTGCATCAAACCAGTCTCAGGACTGAAGACCACAACAACAACAACTGTATTATTACGGTGATTTACTGGGACAATTCTTATTTAAAATAATTCACGCTCTTTCTTGTCTTAAGTTTGAGTTGGAAGTGTCTCAGTTACATCCACAGTTTCCCGATACACTCGCTACGTCTATTCATCGTTTGCTTGTGATGTTGGTGTATGTTCTTGAACTGCTACTGCTCGTTGCCTTAGTGCATCTGCTGATGAGAATAACCCTATCGCTGACCTGTTCACAGTAGTTCACCCTTTTCACTGCCTTCCTATCCCTAACGAATCCTACTATCGTTAAGCAATTTCTTTTTCTCGTTTTCTTGTTTTCCTGTTGTTGGTATTAGCCAACCAGATAAATTTATTTTCTCTCCATTTAACTTTGTTACCCTAATCAGTCTATGTAATCCCAAGTGTAAGGTAACAAAGATGAAATTACTTTCTTGTGAACTGCTATTCTGATACTGCGTTCTAACTCAGCCAAAATAGTTTGTTCCACATGAAAACAATGATCTAAAAAATTATGAAATTATTCTATAATGGCGTTAAATTTAGTTTCACACAGCATAGAGTATGAATACTTACCGGTAATACGATTTCATGTGCCTTCAAGGACATTAGGTTACTAGAAAACACTACCTAAGCCTAAACAAGTGGTTTATACAGGCAAAAGAGCAGCAGAAAACATGTCCACCATCTGTCAAGCTTGAGTGTAGCACCCATTGGCGCTGTCAGCCGAAAAGACACAACTCAGAGATCATGACAGCTTTACGCTCGCATCCTACAATGGCGAGCAGCAGTTTTATTCACTTTCAATTTAGAAATATTCACCACACACAAAATGCAGCCTAGCAGTTTTGAAATCCGAAATCAACGATTTTACTGCGTGTGTGTGTGTGTGTGTGTGTAGATCTATAGCTTTATCACCAAAATTGTATGAAACTAACGATACAAAATTTTAAGTTTGTGTTTGTTTTATCGGGGTTGTAAGTAGTAATAAAACCACTTATGACAGTAACCGGAATTAATCCGTAATAGTTTTGCAGTTATCTGTCAAACGAAACCATTTTTTAAGTAATGTTTAGAAACAATCTAACATTAATTTCAAGTACTCAACGATTTATTCTACTCGTAGAATTATATACGTATGACCCCCCCCTCCCCCAAATTCAATGTTGGTCACTTTTAAATTACGGAAATAAGATAATTTTATAAATAAACTGGTACTCTAAAAATAAGACAGTTTTATAGTTAAACTGGTACTATAAATTGAATGGCATACAGAAAAATTAGACAGACTTCAGTAACAATTAATTAGTAAAGATTTAAGGGGGATAAATGATTTTCTTTACTTACAATACCAACGACATTCATTTTAATGTATTACAAAAATGCCATTCAATTTTAAGTAAAGAGCGCAAATAAGATATTTGCACACATGAAATCAAATCTTTCTTTCCTTAACAGCCTCTTACAAAAGTCTCTGCATTATGTGCATATTACCTTGCCGATATCCTGTGACGGCAATGGTTCCCCATCCTAAAATTCAACCATCTGTAAACTGAAGATAATACCTTGAAATTCTTTACGCGTCTGTATCACATGGATTCCGTGCTCTCGGAAACGACTTGTCCAATCAGTCAATCACAGTGCTCAGTGTCTGATTAACTATGAGACTTACACTACTATTATCACTGCTGTTCTCAAGCGCTTGAACACCTCTGATGTATGCCGGAATACAGCCTGCGACTACTGACAGTGACATAAATCATAATACCTCTTCTACACTGTCAATAACAAGCAAAACAAGCAAATATGACGTGCTGTTACCAAATGTTCATACATAAACGCCCAGTAATGCTGTTGTTGAGCACTCCATGTTGTAACTATACATCAAAATGACACGTCTATAGCTTTTCTCTGTCTGCCAAAATATTTTAATGTTGTACTGATGCTTCCGTTGGTTCTATTCGCTACTAGCCGCATTCCGACCTTGATCTAGTACTGGAGATGTAAGACACTCACATACACACATGTCCACTTACATGGAAGACAACAATTACAAATATATAAAATTTCTTATGTATATACGTGTACTTGAAAGAGACAGTTTCTCTAGATAATGAGGAAATATGTTATTGTGTACAAGTGTATGTAGTTAGAATTACACGGTATGATGCGAAGATAGTGTAAAAAATGCAACTACTAATGTATACTGATTAATCCGTATCCTGATTAACATCATGAATGATGGTAGTAATAAGAGGTGTGTGTCAAAATATTGGCTGCATATGAATGCATACTGTTTTACTGGAGAAAAGTCGTGTGACTAGGGCTTCCCGTCAGGTAGACCGTTCGCCGGGTGCTAGCCTTTCGATTTGACGCCACTTCGACATCTTGCGCTTCGATGGGGATGAAATGATGATGATTACGACAACACAACACCCAGTTCCTGAGTGGAGAAAACCTCCGACCCAGCCTGGAATCGAACTCGGGCCCTTAGAACTGACATTCTGTCGCGCTGACCACTCAGCTACATTTCCTGAAATCTGTAACACTACTTCCGTGGAAGTACAAACGTTAAAGCTGTCTCCTTTTGCGACGCACAAGTTTGAAATTTGGGTCAAAGTTGCCAACAACCTACGCCACCCTCGGTCTCGACTACGCCTTAAACAGCAAGGTGCCGACACATGCGGGAAAAAAAGGCCAGAGCTCGGAATTTCATGTGACGCGTAATGCGGATTGTTCATGATGCCCATTGGCACCAAAGTTCACCACAACTCTTCCCAGTGATGTTGTGGACGTGTCAGACCATGGGAAGGTCGTCACAACCCAATGTTACCCACATTTCACCCTTTCGTTTGACGCCTCTGCGATGGGGTTAGAACCGTGACAACCAGCCTTGAAGTCGCACAGTTTTCTTATGAGCGGCCGAGGAATATACAGTATTTCAGAAACATCACCGCCCACAATCAACATGAATAGTCCTTACGATGTGAATGAAACCACCCATTTCCCACATGTTTCGCGTGCGAAAACGACAGTTTCCAGTGCGAACAGCAACAAGAAGACGTTCTTGACAATCTCTGACACTGCTGACGTCTCCCTGAGACTGGAACCCTTTTCTATGGACATTGTGGGCTAGCGACCACTTTGGAGTCCGACGGCAATTTTTATCTGGTGTGGGAATCAACGTCCCAAGGAAAGTGGTGGTTTCATTGACGCCCTTTTGCCACCACCTGAGGCCTTTCTGCTTCGATAGTGAGCG
Source organism: Schistocerca piceifrons (assembly GCF_021461385.2). Taxonomy (NCBI): domain Eukaryota; kingdom Metazoa; phylum Arthropoda; class Insecta; order Orthoptera; family Acrididae; genus Schistocerca; species Schistocerca piceifrons. Next base: position 181,947,888 of record NC_060138.1, on the reverse strand, counting down.
GCAGTGCGTCTGAAATGTATTCCTCGGCTACTCATGAGAAAATTGACTGATTCCAGCTCTTTGCGTCGCGGGTCTGAGCTCCATCGTAGAGGCGCCAAACGAAGGAGGGTAAGAGGGGTTGAGACGACTTTTTCATTATATGACACGTCCAAAGCGCAATTGGGAAGATTTTTGGCCACATTTGGTGCCAATGGGACACTATTAACCCACCTTACACGTCGCATGTAGTTCTGAGCTCTGGCCTTTTTTCAGAATGTGTCGACACCTTGCTGTTTAAAGCGCCGTCGAGATCGAGGGTGACGTCACAGAACGCCACGCTTTTTCACCGTTACAGAAGTAGGTTGTAGGCAGCTTTGAGCCAAATTTCAAATTTATGCGTCGCAATGGGAGACAGTTATGCGTTTTGGAAAAAGTGATCCTTTAATTCTATTACGCAGTGTAATTGTATTTTTAAATGAAATTATCTCTGAAACTTCCTGGCGGATAACAACTGTGTGCCAGACCGAGACTCGAACTCGGGACCTTTGCCTTTCGCGGGCAAGTGCTCTACCATCTGAGCTACCCAAGAACGATTCACGCCCTGTCCTCACATCTTTACTTCTGCCAGTATCTCGTCTCCTACCTTCCAAACTTCACAGGAGCTCTCCTGCGAACCTTGCAGAACTAGCGCTCCCGAAAGAAAGGATATAGCGGAAACTTGGCTTAGACATAGCCTGGGGGATGTATCCAGAATGAGATTTTCACTCTGCAGCGGAGTGTGCGCTGATACGAAACTTCCTGGCTGATTAAAACTTTGTGCCCGACCGAGACTCGAACTCGGGACTTCTGCCTTTCGCGGGCAAAGTGGGAGACGAGATAGTGGCAGAAGTAAAGCTTTGAGGCAGGGGCGTGAGTCGTGCTTGGGTAGCTCAGATGGTAGAGCACTTGCCCGCGAAAGGCAAAGGTCCCGAGTTCGAGTCTTGGTCCGGCACACAGTTTTAGTCTGCCTGGAAATTTCATATCAGCTCACCCTCCGCTGCAGAGTGAAACTACTTCCGGTTTTCTTCTTCTCGCCATATTGTTGTCTTCTACGCTGACTTCTTGATAGTCTGAATGTCTTGGAAAATTTTTTTCTTACTATTTTTCTTTACTCCAAATCTTTCGCTCTTGCGCCTCCTCTCCTGTGATGAATTTGTAGAATCATATCTCTTCTCGAAAATTTTGTGCTTTATTGTAACAATGTCGATGCAATAGCTTTCTGGAAACCTCTCTGTTCCGTCCATCTCCATACGCATATACTGCCCTTCGTCGCAGTAAAATACTTCTCTTTTTTTTCTAAAAGTCCTCATACTGCCACCACTACTCCTCCTGCAAAATTATTATCTAACGATTAATTAACTCCACATTCGTATCTCATCTCCCACCACTCGTTCTCTTCTCTGCATTACTCCTTCCATTTGTTACTACTAGAAAACCTCTTCTTCTTGTGAAATACAACAGATTTTTCTGCTAACAATCATACATGCCCCTTCCGTCCACCTTTACACTTCTGAGTCTTGAGTGAGCTGTCCATATTCATTTGTCTTTCTCTTTCGCAAAATTATACAGAGATGATGCTTCCTAGCGGACCAAAACATTTTTAGATGAAGTATATACAATGACATGAATTTAATATAACAAATTCATATGATCTACGTATGATCTATTATATTTCATTCACATTATAACTGTTTGACGAATGTACAATTCCTTGCAGGTGAGTAAAGTTCATCTTCTGGTTTCTTTGCCTGGGGGTAGAATTCATAGTAATTTACGGGCATATGAAATGGCACTTTGTGACAACAAACAAATAAGATGAATCCTGGCTTACTTCAGCCTCTGAAAAATGCTTTATGTTTCACAGATAATAATCTTCTTCAGAATTTGCGTTTTGTATCAGTAGCCTGAATTGATTCCTGTCACGTATTACAGAAGAAATAATACCTGACAGGAATCACTTCAGGCTACTGATAGAAAACGCAAACTATGAAGGAGATTAGCCAGAACCTAGACCCAAGAGAGTGTGGAAAGATGATCAGAGACGAGCAGTTGGCGAGAATATGAATAAGTACTGGGAAGAACGGAAGAAAAAGAAACACCATAAGTCTTAAGTTGTATACGGTCCATAGCAAGCCAAATCATGAATAAAAAAAATAGATTATTCCCACTTCTACGAAAGAGGTACAAAGAGAGTAAAGAGAGAGAAACAGTGCGAGCATGAGAGAACAAGAAAGTAAGAAGTGGTGTGTGTGAGTGAGAAAACGAAGGAGAAAAGGAGACAAGCGAAAGGATTCACTTATTACTAGACTCGTGCAGTAACATGTAGGATAAATGATTCTCGTAACCCTGGCTCCTCGATTAGTAAAGGACACAGTGGGGTGGCAAAGGGGAATTGAGCGTGGACTCGATAGCGGTGCAGTCTGCGTACAGCGTCGCGCCTGGGAGCATGGAAGGAGTTCGCGAAGCGCGAATTGGCCCAACAATTTCACAGCTACAGTTTATAAGTAAGAGTTTTGTTAACAGTTTGACGTTCATCAGCAATTAAAACTCGCGAGAGGGGTCCCGCGAGCAGCGCAGTTGTGGCGATGAAACAAATGTTGTCGGCTAACGAAGCTACTAAAAAAGAGACTTTTTTCGCCCCGGCCAGTTGACAATGGCCTGCAGGAACTTGAAGTTCCAGCTGTTTATTTCACTTTTTTGTTCTCTCTCCACGACCAGCCCTCTCCATTTTCACGTCACGCCTTATTTATCCCGAGCACGAGTCGGTGTGTGGTTCCATTCCAGAGAGACAACTGCCAAAATTTCCCATCATATTCATGCTTCCCTTTTGTTTATTTCTTTAGTTTTTACGTTGACCTTCTTGTTTGGCTGAGCGATCGTGAAATAACCCAGAGATGTCGTATTATATTACGTAATGGATAAACGGAATTAGATGTATACACAGACGCAATTGCCACGTCTTAATCACCAGTTAATTAATGGGATTTCAAAAGTGAATATATTTCTTAACCTCTTTCATTTAGTCATGGCAGAGTCCGGTTGTTTGCACTGCGATGACAAAATTTCCTACCAACGTGATAAATTACACCAATTTCCGATTCTTTCCTCAGCTTCGTCGCTGTGTCTTCGTCTTTTGTTATTCTAAAAACATCATTCCTCTTTCCGTTTTGGCCTGAATTACAGCCTTCTCACGCAGAGATTTATCAGTGACGCTGCTAAATAAATTGGTTCGTCTATTAAACATTGTAGCGATCTGAAAATAGACTTCAGAATCAAAGTGTGACTTCACACCTTTAGTGCCCAAAAGATCGATTTGCTGGTCCCCAACTAGATTTTAAATGTTTGTATTAGTCATGCGTAAATATCTCGGCAGGATCGATGATGAAATAGTCGGAAGTAGCGAAATGCAGAAGACTGTTGTTTTGACACTTAATGCTGGCCAGAGTAGAGTACTCTACGTAATTGAAAGCGATGAGCGATAATTTCAGAATTGGTGTGAAGCTTAACCCCATTTCTGTTTTCAGACCGGGATGCTGAGATAGGTTAACCCGTACCTGTAATTGTGGAATAGAGCGAACATGTTCAAAGTACGAACCGCGCGGAGTGACAGCGCGGTTTGAGGCGCTATGTCACGGATTGCGCAACACCTTCGGCCGGAGGGTCGAGTCCTCCCTCGGGCATGGGTGTGTCTGTTGTTCTTATCATAAGTTAGTTTCAGTAGCGTGTAAGTCTAGGGACAGATGACCTCAGCAATTTCATCCCTTAGGAATGCACACACATTTGAACACTTGAGTGAGTGACAGGTGCTCTGATTGCAATATTTGTTTGTTTTGATTGCGGAATATATCCAGAAACTGAAATCACTCTTTTGGCAGAGCAAGGTCACACCTGTAAATGTATGTGTTATTGGTAGAACTGAAGTATGGCAAATAAGTGAACATCCATGCAACCAGCAGCATGTACTGAGATTTACCGTACAAGGAAAGATTTTTTATTTCACTTTCCTTTTACTTCCACGCGGCAATGAACGTCGCATAAGAATACGGAAACGTAATTCTTTAATTGTGTGTGTTGCAGTTGATGATAGCTTACAAAATTCTTAAATTCAGAGGAAGAATTAGTGTCCCTTTTAACGAAACTATCACAAACACGTGCAATGATCCGTTAATAGCTAATTGACTTTGTGATCGTTAACACATGATTTAGATTGGTATTTTACTCACTGAAGGGACAAATATCGGAGGAAAACATGTGAACTCGCTGAGTGGAATCAGAGATACCGTAGAAACATTACTTGTAAAACGGCCTGCATGATATTTACATACGAATATACAAACCATCAACAGTGATCACCGTTATACACGTCGCAGCACTAATAGTATAAGGTACGCTACTGGCAATTAAAATTGCTACACCAAGAAGAAATGCAGATGATTAACGGGTATTCATTGGACAAATATATTATACTAGAACTGACATGTGATTACATTTTCACGCAATTTGGGTGCATAGATCGTGAGAAATCAGTACCCAGAACAACCACCTCTCGCCGAAATACCGGCCTTGATGCGCCTGGGCATTGAGTCAAAGAGAGCTTAGACGGCGTGTACAGGTACAGTTGCCCATGCAGCTTCAACCCGATACCACGGTTCATCCAGAGTAGTGACTGGCGTATTGTGACGAGCCAGTTGCTCGGCCATCATTGATCAGACGTTTTCAATTGGTGATAGATCTGGAGAATGTGCTGGCCAGGGCAGCAGTCGAACATTTTCTGTATCCAGAAAGGCCCGTACAGCACCTGCGACATGCGGTCGTGCATTACCCTGCTGAAATGTAGGGTTTCGCAGGGATCGAATGAAGGGTAGAGCCACGGGTCGTAACACATCTGAAATGTAACGTCCACTGTTCAAAGTGCCGTCAATGCGAACAAGAGGTGACCGAGACGTGTAACCACTGGCACCCCATACCATCGCGCTGGGTGATACGCCAGTATGGCGATGACGAACACACGCTTCCAATGTGCGTTCACCGCGATGTCGCCCAACACGGATGCGACTGTCATGGTGCTGTGAACAGAACTTGGACTCATCTGAAAAAAATGACATTTTGCCAGTTGTGCACCCAGGTTCGTCGCTGAGTACACCATCGCAGGCGCTCCTGTATGTGATGCAGCGTCAAGGGTAACCGCAGGCATGGTCTCCGAGCTGATAGTCCATGCTGCTGCAAACGTCGTCGACTGTTAGTGCAGATGGTTGCTGTCTTGCAGACGTTCCCATCTGTTGACTCAGGGATCGAGACGTGGCTGCACGATCCGTTACAGCCATGCGGATAAGATGGCTGTCATCTCGACTGCTAGTGATACGAGACCGTTCGGATAAAGCACGGCGTTCCGTATTACCCTCCTCAACCCACCGATTCCATATTCTGCTAACAGTCATTGGATCTCGTCCAACGCGAGCAGCAGTGTCGCGATACGATAAACCGCAATCGCGATAGGCTACAATCCGACCTTTATTAAAGTCGGAAACGTGATGGTTCGCATTTCTCCTCCTTACACGAGGCATCACAACAACGTTTCACCAGGCAACGCCGGTCAACTGCTGTTTATGTATGAGAAATCGGTGTCAGCACGTTGTATGTGTCGCCACCGGCGTCAACCTTGTGTGAATTCTCTGAAAAGCTAATCATTTGCATATCATTCCATCTTCTTCCCGTCAGTTAAATTTCGCGTCTGTAGCACGTCATCGTCGTGGTGTAGCAATTGTAATGGCCAGTAGTGTATATAAAACGTGCCAAAAGGACGCGTAGAACAGTATAATCATGGTCGCAGTGGGGAAACGGAGCGATTTATCTAACGCCCAAAAAGGCATGACCATTGCATTTTATGGCAGAGGGTGAGAGCATTTCCAAAACGGCTAAGTTTATAAAAGGTTCACGTGTCACTGCGTTTAAAGTGTATCGTGCATGGCAAAATGGTGCTACCAAAAACTGGCGCCGAGGCAGCCGTGGTGTACAGTAGCCATAAATGACAGTATCGAACGATGGATGGGAAGCTGTGTACGGGCTACTAGATTCAAAATGGTTCAAATGGCTCTGAGCACTATGGGACTTAACTTCTGAGGTCATCAGTCCCATAGAACTTAGAACTACTTAAACCTAACTAACCTAAGGACATCACACACATCCATGCCCGAGGCAGGATTCGAACCTGCGACTGTAGCAGTCGCGCGGTTCCGGACTGAGCGCCTAGAACCGCTTGGCCACCGCGTTCGGCGGCTACTAGGCATACAACTATTGAGTGACTGACCACAGAGATGAACCAAGAGACTACCAACAGTGTCTTCTCAGCGACTATTTTGCGAACGTTGCTGCGTTTGGCCTACCTTGTTCATCGGCGTTGAAGGCTGGAATTTGCACACCAACACCACAACTGGACGTCAGCTGAGTGCAATATGTGGCCTTTTATGATGGATCATATTTTATATTCCGTCGGACTGAAAGCAAACACCCTGTAACAATGGTCGGAAACCCCAGGCTGAAGGGGGGAGCGTTGTGGTCTTCTGGAATGTTTTGGCGACATTCTCTGGGTGATCTCGTCATGGCACAGTGGATCGACACAAGTATGTATCGATCTGTGGGGAAGACGTCTACCATATACAGGTCGTTTTCCCTGAACACGATTGATCTGCCAGGAAGACAGTGCCAAATGTCACACACCTCACAGTGTTCCTTGAGAAGCTGCGACCACTTCGACTAGGCTGTTCGCACCAAGGATCATTACGCAGCCGGTTACAGCTCTGGAGTCGGCATGGCTACACATACGGGTGTGTGCCTTCGAGAACCTCATCGACTGTATTACTGCGTGTCTCTCGGCAGTCCGCATTGCAAAACGTGATTATTTTGGCTTTTGACAGGTGGTCACATTATGTGACTGGACAGTGTAATTGCTTTAGCCAACAGTAGTAGAACACTAATTACACTTGAAAGATTGCAGGGCTCTCTCACTTCTGATGTGGTGTAGGGAATACGATCTACGGCGATTTGACTTTATACATTGTGATGAAATGGTGGGCAGCAGTTCATGGTCTTGTTTGAGTGCTCTAGGTAAAAAAATACGGTAAGCTTTACCTGCGTTCGGCCGCGCGGGATTAGCCGAGCGGTCTAAGGCGCTGCAGTCATGGACTGTGCGGCTGATCCCGGCGGAGGTTCGAGTCCTCCCTCGGGCATGGGTGTGTGTGTGTTCGTCCTTAGGATAATTTAGGTTAAGTAGTGTGTAAGCTTAGGGACTGGTGACCTTAGCAGTTAAGTCCCATAAGATTTCACACACATTTTTACCTGCGTTCAAAGGAACAGGGTGCCAACTTAAACGACTGCTGTTAAAGGACGGCGTTGGTGGGGCGACAAAGCGAGTTTTTTCTGGAGAACAGTGACGAGACATTTCCAGACGGGCTGTGACGTGGTCACATTGTGCAGAAACACATTAAGTTTTGGCGCCAGACGTCCAGGTACACGACCTATTGCCGAAAAGTCACCGACAGCGCGTTGTAGGCCTTGTTAGCGAGCAGGCTGCCAAAAGAAATGTAAAAGTTCTGCAAATGTCTGTAGGACAAGAAAACTGGCGCCGAGACGTGCAGACTATGTTTCAAAATAAGTTTTGTCAATGCAATTTTATGACCGTTCCCTGCAAACTTTCAAATGGACGCAACAGGGGAGATAACAAGCTGTTTATGGAGACTGTGCTTCCACCCTGTATTGTGTTAGCATAAGAGACGGCAAACGTGTGGGAAAGAGGCCACAAAGCTGAATTTTCTTCTGTTTTCTGCCAATTAACTTTAAGTCTCTGATTGGTCAAATCGGTTTGCAGTGCAAAGACCATTCACTGAGCATAGAATGCTTGTGCGAAATTGGGGGAAGTCAAAAAAGATAAATGCGCTTTTGGAACCGAGCTGAAGAGGAAACACTGAGAAAGGGAGATTGACACTCTTGTACAAGTCTCTTGTACTGGCGCTTTGCTAGTAAAGAACTACAAGTCTCTACCTAAATGGTGAGACTCGTGTCCTTTGCTAGGGTGCGACTTTGTGCCAGTCACCTTCCGAACCGTCAGAGGTACTGCTTATATCATCACGGTCACAACGAGTGACGCGTGGGTGTACTTATTTGTCGTGAGTCGGCCGCCTAAACATTTGACGTATTCTGACACGCACAGTCGTGGCACAGAGTCAAATTGGTTTGTCAGAAAAGCAAATGGGTCCACATTCACACTGGAATCCATCAGGGTTTCAGAGGCTCTTAGGGAAGTACCTGCATTCTGAAGTTTTCGGGAACGCGCATTTAATAACAGATTGCCGTCGTCCATGACTTCAGTCGCCGAACGCATCTTAGTGTGGTGCCTTGACCAGTAGGATGGTAAAGTATTCGCTGCTGCGACGTAGGGCTACAATATCTATTTCTCAGCACCCTTTTCTTTCGAACCATATTTTTCCTTTTTTTTGTATGGTAGAATAAAGATGCTTGATGGTGACGAAATTTGATGCTATAACCTGTATTCACGTGTATGAAGTGAGATAGAGCGTGTAGTGTTTTGGTTAGTGTCGTGTGTCGATCCCCAGCAGATCACTTTGCCCACCATAGATCCCATTTTAGTAAGGCGTTTGTTAAATAACTATTTTTGTATGATGTTTCTTTAATAATTTTGTTGTCTTGTCTTGTTTAAGATCAATAAATCGATTGTGAATTAGACTACAACTTCTCCCTGAGTTCTGATTAACAGTTCCTTCGCATTTTTATGGCAGTCTAGATCAGAAACAAAAGAAGTAGCTTTTTAGTTTGGTGTCCACTGGGTAGATGTTTTACTTCATTAACAGTAATCTTCTTTCACACTTTGTTCACGTAAGTTCAACCATGATGTAAACAAACAACCCCTCAACAAGCTCAGTGATTGCTCATCAGACGCAGTGCACGTACACCAGATGTTGTGATGCCATTGGAAATAGACCCTACTCGTGTGTCAATTAACTTGTTCTCATTCTGAAGTGAATCTCAGACAAGAAACAACCTTGAAATTATTGACTCTTTTTGTCGATCATAGTGATAAATATTTTGCGTGTGTTTCTTGTTTCAAATGTCACTCTGCAGGTGCTCTCTCTGTCCTGCCAGCTGTGCTGATGCGAACTTGTCTACATCTACATCTACATCTACATTTATACTCCGCAAGCCACCCAACGGTGTGTGGCGGAGGGCACTTTACGTGCCACTGTCATTACCTCCCTTTTCTGTTCCAGTCGCGTATGGTTCGCGGGAAGAACGACTGTCTGAAAGCCTCCGTGCGCGCTCGAATCTCTCTAATTTTACATTCGTGATCTCCTCGGGAGGTATAAGTAGGGGGAAGCAATATATTCGATACCTCATCCAGAAACGCACCCTCTCGAAACCTGGCGAGCAAGCTACACCGCGATGCAGAGCGCCTCTCTTGCAGAGTCTGCCACTTGAGTTTGCTAATCATCTCCGTAACGCTATCACGGATACCAAATAACCCTGTGACGAAACGCGCCGCTCTTCTTTGGATCTTCTCTATCTCCTCCGTCAACCCAATCTGGTACGGATCCCACACTGATGAGCAATACTCAAGTATAGGTCGAACGAGTGTTTTGTAAGCCACCTCCTTTGTTGATGGACTACATTTTCTAAGGACTCTCCCAATGAATCTCAACCCGGAACCCGCCTTACCAACAATTAATTTTATATGATCATTCCACTTCAAATCGTTCCGCACGCATACTCCCAGATATTTTACAGAAGTAACTGCTACCAGTGTTTGTTCCGCTATCATATAATCATACAATAAAGGATCCTTCTTTCTATGTATTCGCAATACATTACATTTGTCTATGTTAAGGGTCAGTTGCCACTCCCTGCACCAAGTGCCTATCCGCTGCAGATCTTCCTGCATTTCGCTACAATTTTCTAATGCTGCAACTTCTCTGTATACTACAGCATCATCCGCGAAAATCCGCATGGAACTTCCGACACTATCTACTGGGTCATTTATATATACTGTGAAAAGCAATGGTCCCATAACACTCCCCTGTGGCACGCCAGAGGTTACTTTAACGTCTGTAGACGTCTCTCCATTGATAACAACACGCTGTGTTCTGTTTGCTAAAAACTCTTCAATCCAGCCACACAGCTGGTCTGATATTCCGTAGGCTCTTACTTTGTTTATCAGGCGACAGTGCGGAACTGTATCGAAGTCCTTCCGGAAGTCAAGGAAAATAGCATCTGCCTGGGAGCCTGTATCTAATATTTTCTGGGTCTTATGAACAAATAAAGCGAGTTGAGTCTCACACGATCGCTATTTCGGAATCCATGCTGATTCCTACAGAGTAGATTCTGGGATTCCAAAAACGACATGATACTCGAGCAAAAAAGATGTTCTGAAATTTTACAACAGATCGGCGTCAGAGATATAGGTCTATAGTTTTGCGCATCTGCTCGACGACTACCTGTGCTCTTTTCCAATCATTTGGAACCTTCCGTTCCTCTAGAGACTTGCGGTACACGGCTGTTAGAAGGGGGGCAAGTTCCTTCGCGTACTCTGTGTAGAATCGAATTGGTATCCCGTCAGGTCCAGTGGACTTTCCTCTGTTGAGTGATTCCAGTTGCTTTTCTATTCCTTAGACACTTATTTCGATGTCAGCCATTTATTCGTTTGTGCGAGGATTTAGAGAAGGAACTGCAGTGCGGTCTTCCTCTGTGAAACAGCTTTGGAAAAAGGTGTTTAGTATATCAGCTTTACGCGTGTCATCCTCTGTTTCAATGCCATCATCATCCCGGAGTGTCTGGATATGCTGTTTCGAGCCACTTACTGATTTAACGTAAGACCAGAAGTTCCTAGGATTTTCTGTCAAGTCGGTATATAGAATTTTACTTTCGAATTCACTGAACGCTTCACGCACAGCCCTCCTTACGTTAACTTTGACATCGTTTAGCTTCTGTTTGTCTGAGAGGTTTTCGCTGCGTTTAAACTTGGAGTGAAGCTCTCTTTGCTTTCGCAGTAGTTTCATAACTTTGTTGTTGAACCACGGTGGGTTTTTCCCGTCCCTCACAGTTTTACTCGGCACGTACCTGTCTAAAACGCATTTTACGATTGCCTCAAACTTTTTCCATAAACACTAAACATTGTCAGTGTCGGAACAGAAATTTTCGTTTTGATCTGTTAGGTAGTCTGAAATCTGCCTTCTATTACTCTTGCTAAACAGATAAACCTTCCTCCCTTTTTTTATATTCCTATTAACTTCCATATTCAGGGATGCTGCAACGGCCTTATGATCACTGATTCCCTATTCTGCACCTACAGAATCGAAAAGTTCGGGTCTGTTTGTTATCAATAGGTCCAAGATGTTATCTCCACGAGTCGGTTCTGTGTTTAATTGCTCGAGGTAATTTTCGGATAGTGCACTCAGTATAATGTCACTCGATGCTCTGTCCCTACCACCCGTCCTAAACATCTGAGTGTCCCAGTCTATATATGGTAAATTGAAATCTCCACCTAAGACTATAACATGCTGAGAAATTTTATGTGAAATGTATTCCAAATTTTCTCTCAGTTGTTCTGCCACTAATGCTGCTGAGTCGGGAGGTCGGTAAAAGGAACCAATCATTAACCTAGCTCGGTTGTTGAGTGTAACCTCCGCCCCTAATAATTCACTGGAACTATCCACTTCTATTTCACTACAGGATAAACTACTACTAACAGCGACGAACACTCCACCACCGGTTGCATGCAATCTATCCTTTCTAAACACCGTCTGTGCCTTTGTAAAAATTTCGGCAGAATTTATCTCTGGCTTCAGCCAGCTTTCCGTACCTATAACGATTTCAGCTTCGGTGCTTTCTATCAGCGCTTGAAGTTCCGGTACTTTACCAATGCAGCTTCGACAGTTTACAAAAAATGGTTCAAATGGCTCTGAGCACTATGGGACTCAACTGCTGAGGTCATTAGTCCCCTAGAACTTAGAACTAGTTAAACCGAACTAACCTAAGGACATCACAAACATCCATGCCCAAGGCAGGAGTCGAACCTGCGACCGTAGCGGTCTTGCGGTTCCAGACTGCAGCGCCTTTAACCGCACGGCCACTTCGGCCGGACGACAGTTTACAATTACAATACCGATTGCTGCTTGGTCCCCGAATGTCCTGACTTTGCCCCGCACCCTTTGAGGCTGTTGCCCTTTCTGTACTTGCCCGAGGCTATCTCAGCAAAAAAAACCGCCCAGTCCACGCCACATAACCCCTGCTACCCGTGTAGCCGCTTGCTGCGTGTAGTGGACTCCTGACCTATCCAGCGGAACCCGAAACCCCACCACCCTATGGCGCAAGTAGAGGAATCTGCAGCCCACACCGTCGCAGAACCGTCTCAGCCTCTGATTCAGACCCTCCACTCGGCTCTGTACCAAAGGTCCGCAGTCAGTCCTGTCGACGATGCTGCAGATGGTGAGCCCTGCTTTCATTCCGCTAGCGAGACTGGCAGTCTTCATCAAATCAGATAGCCGCCGGAAGCCAGAGAGGATTTCCTCCGATCCATAGCGACACACATCATTGGTGCTGACATGAGCGACCACCTGCAGATGGGTGCACCCTGTACCCTTCATGGCATCCGGAAGGACCCTTTCCACATCTGGAACGTTCCCCCCGGTATGCACACGGAGTGCACATTGGTTTTCTCCCCTCTCTTGCTGCCATATCCCTAAGGGGCCCCATTACGCGCCTGACGTTGGAGCTCACAACTACCAGTAAGCTCACCCTCTGCTACTGCCCGGATCTTGCAGACTGAGGGGCAACCTCTGGAACAGGACAAGCAGCCATGTCCGGCCGAAGATCCGTATCAGCCTCAGACAGAGCCTGAAACCGGTTCGACAGACAAACTGGAGAGGCCTTCCGTTCAGCCCTCCGGAATGTCTTTCGCCCCCTGCCACACCTCGAGACGACCTCCCACTCTACCACAGGTGAGGGATCAGCCTCAATGCGGGCAGTATCCCGGGCAGCCACAGTCGTAGTCCGATCGGGGGATGCGTGGGACGAGCTGACGGTCCCCGACAAACCCACATCCGGACCCCCACAGTGATGCCCATTGGCAACAGCCTCAAGCTGTGTGACCGTAGCCAACACTGCCTGTAGCTGGGAGCGAAAGGATGCCAACTCAGCCTGCATCCGAACACAGCAGTTGCAGTTCCTATCCATGCTAAAAACTGTTGTGCAAAGAACGTCTGAACTAATCTACAGAGAGCACAAACAAATCGACACAAAATTTAAACGGTTATTAAAATACAAGATTGCCTAGTAATTGCAGTAATACTGCTACTTGCGCACTGCTGAGGCACTGCTCGGCGGCGGAAGGAGACTACGTGATTTTACACTATTCAGGTACTAAAACGCGATGCTACAACTCTCAAATACTATAGTACGTCCGAAATTTATGAATTAAAACAATGCAAGCACCAAAAACACGCAAAGAAATTAAGAATTAAACTATGTAACAAATAAGTGAGCTAGGAGTATACGACTTGCTGCTGGCAGCTGCTTATCTAACGGCGGCAGGGCTTGTCACTCGTAAACGCTGTGAAAGTGTCTCGCCGGCCGGTGTGGCCGAGCGGTTCTAGGCGCTTCAGTCTGGAATCGCACGACCACTACGGTCGCAGGTTCGAATCCTGCCTGTGTGTGATGTCCTTAGGTCAGTTAGGTTTAAGTAGTTGTAAGTTCTAGGGGACTGATGACCTCATATGTTAAGTCACATAGTGCTCAGAGCCATTTGAAAGTGTCTCAAGATGGTCGAAAACAGTCAACAAAATGGGTCAAATGGCTCTGAGCACTATGGAACTTAATATCTGTGGTCATCAGTCCCCTAGAACTTAGAACTACTTAAACCTAACTAACCTGACGACATCACATACATCCATGCCCGAGGCAGGATTCGAACCTGCGACCATAGCAGTCACGCTGTTCCATATTGAAGCGCCTAGAACCGCACGGCCACACCGAATGGCACAGTCAACAAGAAACCCATTCCTGACCCATGGGACACACCAACCAATAATATTTGTCAAGGGCGTACCTCGAGTGTCTCTATTCGCGGGTTCAAGTGCAGACACCAGTCGTCTGCCGAAGGAAACACACTTTGCACTTTGATATTAGCCAAAAAAGCCCAGAAGTGATAACGACAGGGGTCGCCGAAGGCGATCGTGGACACAGACAATAGATGGATGGGGTATTGTGCAGAAAATCATTCGCCAATTATGTGTTAAATAACAACAACCGGTAAGCAGACAACATCCCAAGACCTCCTCTTAACTATAAGGAACAAAACTGACGTCTTGTCTTTAGAATTTACACTATTTGACGCTGTGACTATGGAAACAGGTCACCTGGGGAAACGCACCGTCGTACACACTGTTATGTGATAGTATAGGGTATCAAGTACCTCTAGAACTACTTGCTGTGATGCATGCCATTTGCCAGTATCACGTCATGAAAGTAAGTGATAGAGTTATAAGGAATGAAATGGATCCTGTGATTCGTTCGCGGTTGTCTCTCACGGGCGGGTAATAGAGGAACTTACCGCCTAATCGTGTGCATCTGTCTCATTGCCTTCTACGCCCTCACTCAACGTGGACCTCCATGTAGGCTACCTGTCACTGCTGGTCTCTGTCAGATTGGTTTAGAAAGAAGTTCGCATACGTGATCTTGCTTTTGTGACACTCTAAGTCACCTGATTTCAATTCTGATAAGATTTCGTTTCGTATATGTTACTAATGGCCTTATATTGGGTGATCAAAAAGTCAATATAAATTTGGGAACTTAATAAACCACGGAATAATGTAGATAGAGAGGTGAAAATTGGCACACATGCTTGGAATGACATGGGGTTTTATTAGAAAAAAAAAACAAAGTTCACAAAATGTCCGACAGATGGCGCTGGACAGCAAAACGTCAGTGACTGCGCATGACAATCGTGTATAAACGGAGCTGTAATAGAGAGAATCAGATGCGCCAGCAGTCGCAGCATGTTGACGTTACCTGAAAAGGTGCTTTTAGTGAATCTGTATTATCAGAATGGGGAATGTGCTAGTTCAGCGTTACTATCCTATCGCCATAGCAAGGGGATTCGAACGGGGACAAATGCAGCTGTGGGGCGAATGATTTCGAAGTTCGAAGCCACGGGTTGTTTAGACGATAGACCCCGTAGTGCCCGACCGAGCACAAGGCGTAATGCTGCTGAGACAGTTCAGGAAGAAATGGAGACTGTAGTGGGTTCATCTATGCACGAGGAAGTCAGGGCTCGTGCAGTCGCACGTCGCACCGGCATTCCATACACTACTGTTTGGCTGGCCCTTAGGCGTACCCTCCGATGCTATCCGTACAAAACCCATCGGCATCATGAACTGTTACCTGGCGATTTAGTGAAGCGGAGGGCATTTGCGTTGTGAGCGTTTCAAAAGATGGGGGAAGATGACGATTGGTTGAGTAACGTGTTGTGGAACGACGAAGCTCATTTCACGCTCCGAGCGTCTTTCAACGCCCACAACTGCAGAATTTTGGCTACCGAAAATCCTAGAACTGTCGTAGGAACTCCATTTGCACGACGAGAAATTCACGGTATGGGTTGGATTTACCACATCTACCGTTATCGGGCCTTTTTTTCGAGTAAATGAGGGATTCTGCTACCGTGACGGGTGAGAGGTACGCCGATATGTTACAGAATCGTGTGGTGTCACAGCCAGACACCACACTTGCTAGGTGGTAGCCTTTAAATCGGCCGCGGTCCATTAGTATACGTCGGACCCGCGTGTCGCCACTATCAGTGATTGCAGACCGAGCGCCGCCTCACGGCAGGTCTAGAGAGACTTATTGGCACTCGCCCCAGTTGTACAGCCGACTTTGCTAGCGACGCCACACTGACAAATACGCTCTCATTTGCCGAGACGATAGTTAGCATAGCCTTCAGCTAAGTCAATTCCTACGACCTAGCAAGGCGCCATCACCAAGTTATATTGCGATGATGATACTGTATCAACAAGACCAATGTTCACCAATTGTGGATTAAAGTTAAGTATTCCAGCAGCTACGTACTTTTCTTTATAGCATTCATCACGTATCCTGTTTCAGACCTCACGCCAGCCTGCGTGAGCTTATAGCGTGCATTTCGGCTTCCTCAAACAACACGGTGTTGGCACTTCTGCCGACACTTCAAATCGCATCATCTCCAGCCTGGCTGATAAACACCTGCTGGAACGTACGATGTTTTTGCTGGATGGCGCTCCACCCCATATTGCTAGACGCGTGAAAGATCTCTTGCACGTGTCGTTTGGTGATGATCGTGTGTTCAGCCGCCACTTTCGTCATGCTTGGCCTCCCAGGTCCCCAGACCTCAGTCCGTGCGATTATTAGCTTTGGGGTTACCTGAAGTCGCAAGTGTATCGTGGGTCAAAATGGTTCAAATGGCTCTGAGCACTACGGGACTTAACATCTTAGGTCACCAGTCCCCTAGAACTTAGAATTACTTAAACCTAACTAACGTAAGGACATCACACACATCCATGCCCGAGGCAGGATTCGAACCTGTGACCGTAGCAGTCCCGCGTTTCCGGACTGCAGCGCCTAGAACCGCTAGACCACCGCGGCTGGCAAGTGTATCGTGATCGACCGACATCTCTAGGGATGCTGAAAGACAACATCCGACGCCAATGCCTCACCATAACTCCGGACATTCTTTACAGTGCTGTTCACAACATTATTCCTCGACTACAGCTATTGTTGAGAAATGATGGTGGACATATCGAGCATTTCCTGTAAAGAACATCATATTTGCTTTGTCTTACTTTTTTATGCCAATTATTGCTATTCTGATCAGATGAAGCGCCATCTGTCGGACATTTTTTGAACTTTTGTACTTTTTTGGCTCTAAGAAAACCCCATGCCATTCCAAGCGTGTGTGTCAATTTGTACCTCTCAATCTACATTATTCCGTGATTTACTCAGTTTTCAAATTTATACTGACTTTTTGATCACCCGGCATTCAAAGCACGTCGATTGAAATTTATTAAAATTGCCAAATATATATTATTTTTATAAAAATTTCAGGAACACTCTTTGTGCATGTGCTCGTAATTTCATTTGCACATTTAAACGAACTGTGTGCCTATTGATCGACGAATATACATTTTAAAGCTGTATTCTTTAGGGCATTTATCTTACCGTGGCAAAATTTTTAAATATCTTCTCTGTAGAAATCTGTTGCCTGCGACTGCAGCCCTTGGTGTATACCAGCATGCAGTTCGGTGTCTGTATCACGGCAGCCATGATGTTTCTTGCTGACAGTATTTGCAAACATTTCCATGGTTTTTTGGAAGAACACACTTTCTCAACACAATTAGTCTCACTCGGACTACAATGAAAGTAATTGAGTTTTAATTTAATTTGTACTAGCTTTGTTAAGTAGAACAATAGATGAGCAAAAAACAGACTCCATGTAATCACAACCAACTATATGGGGTGAAGCGATACTCGCGCACTCGGGGTTCGCAGCGCGACTCCTCACAAGCCAGCGATAAAAAAAAAAGTCTCTCACAAAATTTCGTCCGGCGAGTTCACCCGACAGAAAAAGGACGTTAAAGAGTGGCAATCTGGCAACACTATTACCACATGTATGGTTACTACCTCTGTCAGCACATGTTAGTTATGCTGTACAACTGGTGCGGCGGATAGAATTTTGGGTTAGCATGCAGGAGGGCGATAGTTCGATCCCGGATTCAGGGATATGCTTTTTATTTGGTAAACATAGTCCAGGTAGTAAGTTATCTGGCATCTTAAACGTCAACAGCGATTGCAGCGGGTCCTCTAGAAAACATCTGCACTTCCATACTACAATCGTAGTAATGGAAGGTTGGTCACCTTTGAAAGAAGCCCTTTCCACGTCGTGGGGGTGAGTTTATTCTCAGCACTTCATCTACTAGATGCGAAACCTGTTCTCTTTGTACCCTCCTCCAATGGTCCAACAGATTAGTACCAAGTATTATACTTGCTTCGTTCAGGTCCATCACAGGCCTTACATTACCAGCAGCACTAGCAATGTGCGTTGCGAATAATGCCCAAATTCGATTACAGTTTGTATGTGTTATCACCATGTTCCCAGTAATTATGCCTTTCAACATTTAGTCTGGTAACCACATGCTGTTTAGTACGTATCTCAATGCATTATTATTATTATTATTATTATTACTCTGTCGATAGGACTGATGAAACATCACCTCTATTACCGTTAGGGAAACACTGTAATTCGAACCCAGTATTTCACAATTAGCGGTGTTGAGATGAAGCATGCAGAATAATATCTGTCAGAGGGGTAACGCCCATTATGTGGAACAGTGTGCAGGACTGATGGTGTATTTATACTGCATGCGCTGTCCACCAGATAGGGACTAGTTGCGAGCAGAATAATGCACCCGTGACAGACTCCAGTGTACATGTGTACACGTATCGAATTTTCTCACTGTAAACCTCTAAACCAGTGTGGAAGACGTATAGCATACATAAACAATGAATAAACAATGAATATGCATCTATTCCTTGGTGCATTTGATAACGCGGCTGGTGTTGCCGCTCGTGAATATGCTGCTAGATATCCTCATCGATGCAATCCAGACAAAAATGTATTTTGTCGTCTGGAGCTGCGCCTTCGGGAGTTTGGTTGTCTCCTTCCACCGTCGCGTGTCAGAGGTCGTCCACGGGACTCGCCGTACTCCAGTTACTGAGGAAGCTATTCTGGAGGTCATCCACCAAGAACCTCAGCGTAGTGCAAGTAGCGTAGCAAGGCAGCTACCTGTCTCGCAATGTACGGTCGTTAACGTGCTGCACGAGCATGGGATGCATCCCTATCATTATGCTTTCACGCAACACTTGCATCCCGCAGATCGTCATCCGCGGATGCAATTATGTGAATGGTTCTAACAACAACAGGAAGCCAACTATCACTTCGTGAACACCGTAATATTGTCGGATGAATAATAATTCACTCATGAGGATGTCTTCAATATGCACAATGCGCACTACTGGTGTGAGGTTAGCCCGCACATCACCCGCGACTGTGGACATCAAGTTCGATTTGCGATCAACGTCTGGGCCAGAATATTGGGCTACAGGTGTTTGGGCCTCTACATGTTGCCTGAACGGTTGACTGCATGAAGGTATCATGAATTCCTCTCAACATACATGCTTGATGCGATGGAAGATATTCCATTAGACGTTCAGCAGAGAATATGGTTTTAACATGATAGTGCACCTCCACACTCTGGAATTAATGTGCTACAGTATTTGGACAGAACATTTCCAGGGAAATAACTCGAAGTTGAAGGTCAAGGTGCATGGCCAACGCGTTCATCTGACCTAAATCTCCTGGATATCTTCCCGTGTGGACACCTGAAGGAGCGTGTGTAGTCCGCTCCGTCGACGAATGTGGAAGAATTGGTAGGGTGTGTTCATGCTGCTTTTGTTACTGTGGACGCAGCTTTGCTGTGGAATATCCAGAACTGTATGATCTGGCACGTTGCGCAATATCTGGACGTGCACAGAGGTCGCTTTGAGCATCTGTTGTTCTGAGGACAACGTATTCTGTCAATGTCATGCGGTCATTAATATGTACGTTGTTATTGTCACTGGTTGTAATGTGAGACATCTGAGCCCTCATATTACACGTAGTATAAATGACAAGTAGGAGTGGTGCTATTGTACTCGCTGTCATCTTTAGCATCTCGAAATTGATATGGTTTTTGTAGTTATTCTGACCTATGATAGGTCATTTCTTTCAACTGTCTGTTTCTTATTGGTCTAACCACATATTTGTTATGTGTAGCGTTACAAAATGTTGTAAATTTAGGATACATGTGACCTAAGAAACGGTCTATATTACAGTATGAAATGTCAGAAAGAAATTAGCAAATAAAAAAAATTCACCCTAACCCTGGCTCGAACCATCGACCTCCTGCATGCTAACCCAAAACTTTATCCTTTATACCAATTGTACAGCTGGAGTGATAGGTACTGACAGAGGGAGTTACCAGACATATGGTTACAGTATTGCCAGATTGCTACTGTTTAATGTCCTGTTTCTGCTGGATGTCCTCGCCGGACGAAATTTCCTGAGAGACTTTTTTTTTTGTCGCTGGCGTGTGAGGAGTTGCGCTGCGAAGCCTGAGTGTACAAATTTCGCTTCACCCTGTATACACTAATCACAATCATAAATGTTCCCTTACAACGAGCAAACAGCTAATTTTTATAACAAAGAGATGGGTTACATAGTACTACTAAAATTTTCGCCACTCAGATTGCAAGAAATTGCTAGTGTCTATTATTAACAAAACAAAGTAAGACCACCATAAGTATATCAGCCGTGCTGCGGTTCGCGTTTAGGTTTCTGCTAAACCGTATCGTTTAGCTGGCATGGTTGCGTTGTTAGTCTTCTTCTCATGTTCTCTGGCGCCACTGGAATTCGTAACCGCTGCCTGTCCACTAGTGGTTTCGTAACCGCTGCCTGTCAACTAGTGGCAGCAGCGGCACTTATCGATATGTAGTTCTGCTGCCCTATCTTTGGGGCGACCTCGTGCTTCTTCCGTGTGATTAGAGAGTGGAAGTTCGGTTGGGGACGCAGGAGCAGCGACGTCCGCGCAGAGCGACAACACGCCGGGACCGCTGGCGGCGTGTATGGACTGCCGGATTGATTGGCAGTGGTCACGAGCGTGCACGGCCTCGTCGAAACCGGATCCTGCATGTTTAAATTAAGTGTATTGCAATTCGGGTAGAGAAACCTCAACCATTGTGAAATCTCGCGATTCTCCAGTGACTTGGGTTCTTGTTGCTGCTCGTACTGTCTTCTATCTCTGTTTTCAATGTAAACAAAGATATCTATAATGTGTACAACTTCTTTGAAACGACACAGAAAATATAATGTGCAGTGTAGAGGACATACATCAGGCAACAGTATGTTGACCTTTTGCAACTCTGCCGTCCCTGTAAGGACAATTCACAGCCAGAAATTCATGTTTTTTAACCTGTAAAGTGCCTTTTCTAAATTAAGAATATCATCATTAGCAAAAGACGCGCAATAACCTGCACTACTCTTGCCGAAAAGACATCTGTACTCTTCACCAACACTAGCTATTTAAATAAAAATTCTCCACCAGAAGATGATGGCGTGAAGCATAGAAATGTGTAGTGGTAAAGTAATACAAGTGACTGACGCAGAAATTGTTTTATTTGTATTGATCAACAGTCACAGGCCTCATATTGCCTTCCCTTACGGAATGAACATTCATTATCCGCTGTTCTATGGTATACTGTGGAAATTTCCCTGCGCGTTTCACCACCACCTCTTCCGTTTCAGGGGTTTGGTATTTGCTTTCTGCACGCGCCTCCTCACCTCCTTTATTGTCTTTCCAAACTGATAAGGTATAAGCTACTGAACTGATAAGGCTCAGCTGCTAGTTTCTGCAGTAACGCTAAAAAAATTATGGTATCTCTACAGTTTATATCTTTTCATTCTGAATTTTAACGCCACTATTGGTGTTTTTCCGTATTTAATTAATTGTTTCTTCGGTGTATAAACAGTAGGGACAAAAGACTACACCCCTGTCTAACATACTTTTTAATCGAAAAACTTCGTTCTTAGTTTTCCATTCTTATTGTTCCTTCTTGATTCTTGTATGCTATGACGACGCTACACCAGATTATCATATAAATCTTGAAAAATATAAGTGGGCTCTGTACTCCACGGCTCTACTACCCATGAAGTCAGAAGCTGACATTCTCAGCAGCTGACACCACCAGTAGCTGACACCCTAGAACCTGATAACCACTGCACACAAACTATCAGCAACAAGTGTTACAAATAGTCTTATGATGCACTAGGTGATAGCTACTGTCTGGTTATGGCATGTAGACTGTCAGCTTCCGATTGTCTATTTATTTGTGTCAACTATCACTTCCTTTGCTGTTTAGGATTATCACCAGAAGACAATAAACATTTTGTACTACAAAATAAAATTAATATCCTAGCCTCACTTCGTTAAAGGGTTTGGGTGACATTGTAGGAGGTAGGTGTAAATTACACTCCTTACGTATCTACACGAACGTATATTATTGCGGTTAAACTTATAATTTCATCGAAATATCATCTAATTTTCGTCGTGTGACAACAGAAGGTGACAACGTTTTTAACTGATGGATGGAATTATTAACTAGGCATAAGCTTCCTTTCATGTCGGTTTCAGAGACGAGTTTTTGGCGATTTTGGACGTGGGACTAGCACAGTTTGTTTTCGTAATTCAGCAAGCGAACCTTAAAATATACATTAAATTGACAGTGGTGCTCATGTGCTTTCTTCAGTGCTACAGAACCAGTATATATATATATATATATATATATATATATATATATATATATATATATATATATATATATATATATATAATGATAATTTAAAGTGTCGTACAAAGACGCTATGATCGTCAGCTACTGAGATAAATACACATTCGTGGTAAGGACAGTACCCATGTCAACAGATCATCATTACCCCACCCAATAGTATCTAAAATGTTTGCACTGGGAAGTGCAGACATGGTGACTGCCATTATCCTACACATTCATTTATTTCGACATGGCAAAATATAACATACGCGGAGACTTTGTTAATGCTGCAAGCGCCACCTTCCACCCTGTAACAGGCTGCCCATGTTACTGTGAAACTGTAGTAAATTGCCCATAACCTCTGACTAATTTCAGCCATGCCAATAAGTGATCACGAGTAATTCAACAATTAATATAGAAAACTGAGAAGTGGGAATATGTCATTTGTAGGTTTGGTAAAACAGACTAACACTGGTAATCAACAACTGTTGAGTAACTTTTAAGTTTTGTTAGTAGTGTCAGTATGCAAGCCAAGAATCTTTTTTCGTCTTATAAAACAGTTAACTTATGGAAGTAATGCCACAGGTGTTTCGCGCTGAAAATCTTATATATTTTGAGAAACAATACTATTTTTGGTGCAAGTTTTGAATCTTCATTTGTGGTCAGTTATGTGAAACTATACTTCAATATTATGATAAGTGACCTGTGTGTGTGTGTGTGTGTGTGAGAGAGAGAGAGAGAGAGAGAGAGAGAGAGAGCCTCGTGATGACTGGGTGTTGTGTGATGTCCTTAGGTTAATTAGGTTTAAGTATTTCTAAGTTCTAGGGGACTGATGACCATAGCTGTTAAGTCCCATAGTGCTCAGAGCAATTTTTAGAGAGAGAGAGAGAGAGAGAGAGAGAGAGAGAGAGAGAGAGAGAGAGGGAGAGAGAGTCTAACTGTGTGTTTATGTACTCAAAAGCGTTACTGACTTGAAAAGTAAATCTACTTTGATGTCAAGGACTGTATTTTCGAGATATTGACCTTGATTTGTACCTTGTTACATCATTGTCTTTGATTATGTTTTGCCTCTGTCTTGTTCCACCACTCCCTGTATTTCATGTAAACATTATAATTATAAAATATACAGCCTAAGTATTACGTCACAATTACGATCTTGCCAAACAATTTTTACCTTTCTGTCTGAATTGGTATTTGGTCAGTTCGTTTTCTTTTGACTATTTTGATATTTTGATTGTATTTTTGGTATTATTTAATAGCTGATTAGGGGAAATATAGTCTGCAAATGCTTTGGAAAACCTTGGAATCACATTTCTTATTGATGGATGTTGAGAGACTTACTCGAAAGTTGTTTCTGGACAGAATTTCGAGTAGGTACGAATAATTTGTAATAGAAAATAATAATGAAACTCAAAATAAACTAATATATTTTTAGTGCAGAACATGAAGCATTATATTCTTCTCTTAAAATGGTGCTTGCTAAGGTGAACCATATTCCTTAACCTAAAAATAACCTGTATGTATGTGTGTCAGGAAAATAATAAGAAACCCACTGAGGATGCCACAACTGTAGTGAAACATGTTTTGGTGATAAAACATAAAAATAATTTGTGTGTTCGCTAAGAGGTGTACTTTTCTTACTTCATTATCATTATTAAAAATCTTTTAAAATGTCAGATCGTGACCGTTTGTTCTATGAACCATGTGTCACCTGAGATAGTTGCCAATATCTTTCACGTATTTTAGATGTGGAGACATCACTGTAGCACCTGGCAAGCGTCGTAGAACATTTGACAGAAATATTTAATCATCATCATTTAAGACTGATTATGCCTTTCAGCGTTCAGTCTGGAGCATAGTTCCCCTTATAAAATTCCTCCATGATCCCCTATTCAGTGCTAACATTGGTGCCTCTTCTGATGTTAAGCCTATTACTTCCAAATCATTCTTAACCGAATCCAGGTACCTTCTCCTTAGTCTGCCCCGACTCCTCCTACCCTCTACTGCTGAACCCATGAGTCTCTTGGGTAACCTTGCTTCTCCCATGCGTATAACATGACCCCACCATCTAAGCCTGTTCGCCCTGACTGCTACATCTATAGAGTTCATTCCCAGTTTTTCTTTGATTTCCTCATTGTGGACGCCCTCCTGCCATTGTTCCCATCTACTAGTACCTGCAATCATCCTAGCTACTTTCATATCCGTAACCTCAACCTTATTGATAAGGTAACTTGAATCCACCCAATTTCGCTCCCATACAACAAAGTTGGTCGAAAGATTGAACGGTGCACAGATAACTTAGTCTTGGTACTGGCTTCCTTCTTGCAGAAGAGAGTAGATCGTAGCTGAGCGCTCACTGCATTATCATTGCTACACCTCGCTTCCAGTTCTTTCACTATGTTGCCATCCTGTGAGAATATGCATCCTAAGTACTTGAAACCGTCCACCTGTTCTAACTTTGTTCCTCCCATTTGGCACTCAATCCGTTTATATCTCTTTCCCACTGACATTACTTTCGTTTTGGAGATGCTAATCTTCATACCATAGTCCTTATATTTCTGATCTAGCTCTGAAATATTACTTTGCAAACTTTCAATCGAATCTGCCATCACAACTAGGTCATCCGCATATGCGAGACTGCTTTCACCCAGCCAGTCTATTGTTTTCAACATATGATCCATAAATAATATGAACAACAGTGGAGACAGGTTGCAGCCTTGTCTTACCCCTGAAAGTACTCTGAACCATGAACTCAATTTACTGTCAACTCTAACTGCTGCCTGCCTATCCATGTAAAATGTAAAGACCTTTAATTGCTTACAAAAGTTTGCCTCCTATTCCATAATCTCGTAGAACAGACAATAACTTCCTCCTAGGAACCCGGTCATATATTTTCTAGATCTATAAAGCATAGGTACAATTCCTTGTTCCACTCATAACACTTCTCCATTATTTGCCGTAAGCTAAAGATCTGGTCCCGACAACCCCTAAGAGGCCTAAACCCACACTGATTTTCATCCAATTGGTCCTCAACTAATTCTCGTACTTTCCTTTCAACAATACCTGAGAAGATTTTACCCACAACGCTGATTAAAGAGATACCTCTGTAGTTGTTACAATCTTTTCTGTTTCCATGTTTAAAGATTGGTGTGATTACTGCTTTTGTCCAGTCTGATGGAACCTGTCCCGACTCCCAGGCCATTTCAGTTATCCTGTGTAGCCATTTAAGACCTGACATCCCACTGTATTTGATGAGTTCCGACTTAATTTCATCCACCCCAGCTGCTTTATCGCACTGCAATCTATTGACCATTTTCTCCACTTCCTCAAATGTGATCCTATTTCCATCATCATTCCTATCCCATTGTACATCGAAATCTGAAACATTACTGATCGTATTTTCACCTATGTTGAGCAACTCTTCAAAATATTCCCTCCATCTGCCCAAGGTATCCACAGGATTCACCAGCAGTTTTCCTGACCTGTCCCAAATACTTGTCATTTCCTTCTTACCTCCCTTTCGAAGACTGCTAATTACACTCCAGAATGGTTTTCCAGCAGCTTGACCCAAAGTCTCCAACCTGTTTCCAAGGTCTTCCCAAGATTTCTTCTTAGATGCTACAATTATCTCTTTGGCTTTGTTTCTTTCTTCAACCTTTTTCTCTGTCTACCTGAGTTCTAGTATGTAGCCATTTTTCATACGCCTTCTTTTTCCTTTTACAAGCTGCCTTGACTGTGTCATTCCACCAAGCCGTTTGCTTCATCCTACCTCTACGCACTACTGTTACAAGACATTCTTTAGCCACTTCTAGTACTGTGTCCCTATACCTTGTCCATTCCTTTTCCAATGACTGTAATTGACTACATTCAACTAACTGGTACCTTTCTGAGATCGCTGTTATATACTTGTGCCTGATTTCCTTATCCTGAACTTTCTCCGCTCTTATCCTTCTACATATGGACCTGACCTCCTGCACGTTCGGCCTCACAATACCAATTTCACTGCAGATTAAATAATGATCAGTGTCATCAAAGAATCCCCTAAATACACGAGTCTCCCTCACAGCCTTCCTGAACTCCTGATCTGTTATTATATAGTCAATGACAGATCTGGTTCCCCTGCCTTCCCAAGTATACCAGTGAATGTTCTTATGGTTAAAAAAGGAGTTTGTGATTATTAAGCCCATACTGGCACAGCCGGCCGAAGTGGCCGTGCGGTTAAAGGCGCTGCAGTCTGGAACCGCAAGACCGCTACGGTCGCAGGTTCGAATCCTGCCTCGGGCATGGATGTTTGTGGTGTCCTTAGGTTAGTTAGGTTTAACTAGTTCTAAGTTCTAGGGGACTAATGACCTCAGCAGTTGAGTCCCATAGTGCTCAGAGCCATTTGAACCATACTGGCACAGAAATCCAAGAGTTGTTTCCCGTTCCTGTTGGCCTCCATATCCTCTCCAAATTTACCCATAACCTTTTCATACCCTTCTGTTCGATTTCCAATCCTGGCATTAAAATCACCCATGAGCAGAACACTGTCCTTGTCTTTTACTCTAACAACTACATTACTGAGTGCATCGTAAAAACTATCCATCTTATCTTGATCTGTCCCTTCACAATGCGAATATACTGACACAATCCTAATTTCCTTGCTAGACACTGTCAAATCTATCGACATCAGTCGATCGTTTACATACCTTATTGCAACTGCGCTGGGTTCCATTTCTTTCCTGATGTATAGCCCTACACCCCGTATGCTAAACCTGCTTTGACTCCTGACAGGTAGGCTTTGTATTCTCCCACTTCCTCTTCTTTCTCACCCCTTACCCGAAAGTCACTAACAGCTAAAATGTCCAGCCCCATCTTACTTGCAGCCTCTGCCAGCTCTACCTTCTTCCCCGAGTAGCCCCCATTGATATTAATAGCTCCCCATCTCATTACCATTTGTTTGCCAAGTCGTATCTTAGGAGTCCCTGGTTTGTCTGTTAGAGGTGGGACTCCCTTACCTCCAAAGGTCCGAGGCATTTTGCTCTGATTGTTGCCAGCATAATATTTAAAGTACCAGGGAAGCAGGTTGCTACCCTTACTTGCCCCGAGTCCCATTGAGTTTTACCCCTAACGGTTGAGGGACTAACCGATATATTTGGTAGTCTTTGCCGTATGAGCACAAAGGTGACCACAACTCAGAATATGTACGAGATGACCAGCCTTATTCCAAAGTAACTGGTATCCCGACTATTGGGACCACTTACTTGGCCACTCATACGTTGCCCGTGGTTCATGAACTAGAACACGACAACAGGAACCCACACCATGAACCACAGAAATATTTAATTGGGGAATTTATTATGCCATACACCAAGTGTAGGCCTAATAGTGGAATTAATGACATTCTTCCAGTAGCAGTAATTCAGACTGCCTCTATGTTTGTATGCTTCCTGCTTTGTAGAATATTTAGGCAGCATATCGTTTCTGCAGTCATAAGCATGATTAAGTAAGTTTTGTTACATCACCTCATTAGGCCTAATATGAAATGTCAGTTCGCCGTGTAGCATTTTTTAAGGGACAGGTGTTTCGTTACTGTTTGGACATGAAAATAGAATTGAGGCACTTAATTTGAGTGTTCACGATCATGTTTTCGGCAGCAGTTGTGACTGAGATATCTGTGTGTGTGTGTGTAAATAACATTGTGACGCAGAATATAACAACTGGGTTTTTTGTGTTTCTCACATATTTTTGCAAATATTGTAGATGATAAAAGAATTTTGTGACACTTGACAGAAACCGTAGAACAATTTGGATTTGGTAAATATAAATTTGTGGGTTCCCTGTTCCTTACATCAAGCGAAATGCAGCAATGGAACTTTGGACAACTACAAATGCTTCTCCATCTGTAAGTACATGACATAAACGTTGTGTCACCACTTACATAATTTAGAGGCAAATATCCTCGAACGTAATATCATTTTTCGCAGTTCAAATGAAATTAACTTTTTTTTTTTTTTAAATACTCCAATGTTGGCAAATGTCTTTGATCTTGTCGCCATTCTTATGCATTCAGGTGCAGCCTGTGTAGCCCGAAATCTACTTTGTGATTAGCTGCCTCATTTTAATGCCCTTTACTACTGCGCTGTTGTACACCGAAGAGGGACTGGGGAAGGGGAGGGCAGGATGTGATAATGCGTTCAACGTCATGGATAACGTCATGACGTCAAGTTCATAGCTCACTGCCTCTCATATGTGGGCAATGCAAAGGTCGAAGATCAGTTTTGGTCTGGAGTCGCCTGGAGTCGCCCCTGCTTTCCTACCGTGTACATATTTCATATTACTTGTCTTTCGATACAGCTTCCTCTTGTTTTTCTTATAATGTGGAACATCTTGCTTTATTTTACTCTGTCAAAGGATTTTTATTTCTCGAGAAATTCTACGAACCTGCCTTGCTGCAATTATCAAGTGCAACAGCCTCTCTCAAATGGTTCAAATGGTTCTGAGCACTGTGGGACTTAACATCTGAGGTCATCAGTCTCCTTGAACTTAGAACTACTTAAACCTAACTAACCTAAGGACATCACACACATCCATACCCGAGGCAGGATTCGTAGCGCCTAGAACCGCTTGGCCACTGCAGCCGACCAGCCTCTCTCCTACCTTTACATTTCCGAAAGAAATGTTGGTCCTCTCTTCTGCCACATGTTATTACAAGTCTTCAAAGCAATTTTTTAATTCTGACTATAATATCGGATTCCATATCCACTCCCATTTCTTCTTCTGTCGCGTCATGATACAAGTCCGCTCCTTCATAGACATGTTCAACGCATTTTTCCACAATTTTTCCGCTCTCTTTAGCATATAAATGTGGAATTTCCATTCAACTGTTAATGCTGACGCCTTTGCTTTTATTTTCATCCTCCTTTGTTTAAATTTTTCTACGTATATGCTGTACTGGTCTTTTGGGCGGCCAATTCCTTTTTTTTCACTATGCTAGTTCTTTATACACCGATTCCTCTGTGCACTCTTCATGATTAGTCATTTCAGAGTTCTTATTTGAGCCTATACCTGCTGTTGGATACGTCTTACAATCCAATATCAAACTTCGGAATCTCTGTCTGACCACGATGTTCCTTCCACTTGGGATCTTCCAATGTCTCCTGAACTCTTCCAACTATATCTCCTCTTAATTTTTGAGCTGTGGATTTGGTTATTACAGGACTCAATAAGTCTTTCTCCTCTCTCACTCTTATTACCAAGTCCATATTGTCCCGCAGCTCTTGCTTCAGTTCTTTCCCCTTCAACCGCTTTTCAGTCCCGTAGGATTATTAGATTATCATCTTTCACATGTTGAATTATTCAGTATTCTCGTTTTTCTTGTGCTCGTGACGTCAGCATGCGTACCTGAACTATTGTTGTTAAAGATGTTTTGCTGTAGATGTTGTTGGGAATAACCTTATCACTCAACTGTCCACAGTAATTCATTCACTGCCCTACCTTCCTATACATCGTGAATTCACCCCCGTCACACCAATTCTGATGCTGTTACCAACCTATATTTGTATGACCACAAATCTTTATGTCATTTACATTTCATTTCACTGACCCCCCTTTATATATAGACTGAACCCTTCCCTTTCCATTTTCAGATTTTCTAGCTTCCATACTCCTTTCAAGATTCCAACATTCTGTCGTCGGAGTCGTACAATGATAGCCCTTCTTTGGGTATTCCACGTTTTTCTCATGGTAACCCATCACTTGGTAGTCCACTCCCGGCTATCCTAATGCAGGAGTAACCCGAAATCTTTTGTCAATGGAGAGGTCATAACGACGTTTTTGAATTGCAAGCCACATATCCGGTGGATATTCATTAAAGCGGTGGTTTTGATAGCCTTCTAAATCTTCATGCCATTGATAATTGCTGATTCTTCCATCGTTTAGGAGCAGTTTCTTTGAAACTCTGCCCGCTTCTCTGCCGTCTTTGACAAGGACATTGGCAGAACGAGGGTGAATCCTTGTACCAGAAATCTTTGTCCGCCATTGGTGAGGATTTTTATCAAAATCTAAGGAATGCCTCCGCTAGAACCCGGCACCCCGGACGATTTGATTACTATTTGAAGACGTTACCCCCGGACCGCATTATATTAAAATATTACTAACGAAACATGGAAGAAATTAACTCAAATTTCTTTTTTGTTTGTTTCGTATGACGATATCTGAAGGGTAGCCACTAAAATACACCACTAGTTAACGGAACTGCGCTCTGTTAACATTATGCAGAAACCAGCGAGAGGGTAAAAGTTAGTTAGTAGACTCCCTCTTGGATATTTCGTAGCTTATTTACGATGTGTGAACATAATATAAATCAAAATACTCGGCCATTTGTTCATTATCTAAGACACATCTTTCGAATTTACCTTGCAGCTTCAGTTTTTATGACGAAATATGCGTTAAATATGGCGAAGAGTATAAAAACGTGACACGAAAGTAAACATTAGGGTACTCTACAGATCAGTATGCTTGCTACAGCCTTTATTTGCCATTCATCTTCGTCCTTTACCTAAGGTGCAAATAAGTATGTCACGACAACCAAGATTGCAGGTGGGGAGGGGTGGGAGTTCACTAGCACATGAAACGAATGTATCGCCAGTGAGTCAGTGGTCTATAAAGATAAGGAACATAGAATTGTTAAGTACAGAACTAACTTTTGTTCACGTTTTAAAGGCAGTATATTGCCTAAGGTTATGAATGTAAATAATAGGATAACTGTGAACTGCTAAACGATCTTTTTATAATAATGCTTCGTGTTGTTTACCTCTACTTCATCTTCGATATGGGATAGCTATGACGGAGACAAATGTATTAAATCACGTAGAATGGTATACTATATGGACAAAAGAAGGAATACTGCAAAAGAGAATAGCTAATATTATAAAGGATGTAAGTAGAGAGGATTGCTGTGCATATCAATAATATTTTCCTGTATTTGTCCTTTATGTAACATGTTTTCTTTCCTTGTTTTGTACACTTCAAAATAACAGACTTGGCGTACCGTTTGAAATGAATAATTATTGACTATTAGTAATATACGTATTTCTGATACACAATAGTAAGACACGAATTCGTGATTTAAAGGAAAAGAGAAACGTAACGGAAAATGTGTGCAGTTCGACATTCGTTTCGCCCGGAGTGGGGGACTAACTATTTGCGTGCATCCAGATTCTATTAAAATTGAAGTACGATGGAACAAAGAACTAATTACATGTCAAAAACGGAAATAATTCTATCTATATTTCTTTCTAGCAGGTAGTTTCGACGTTGTGTAAGTTTGACTTTGTAGGAAGAGACCCAGCTGTTTCAACAACATTACACAGTCGCAGTATGTCCTACGACAATCTGCTGAACATTACATTTTTACTGAAAGTATTGCGATATTGTAGTTATTACAACATAGTAAGACAAATATTATTTTACTGATACGTTTTTCAGCAATGGAACTGAGACGTGGAGATGCTGCTGCTGCTCTATCGCTACCCATGGGCAGCATGCGCTGCCAGTACTTTCCGAAATGCAGCACATAAAAGCTGTGTTCTTCTGGGGCTCATAAGCCGAGTGAAGTGTTTTGGATATCTCTTGGGCTAGGCACCATTTCTATACACGACAGAAGAATCGTCTTACTGTAGCTATCCCACAGCTTAGGATCAACGTTTGAATATTACAAACTTCCTGCACCTTAGGCAAAAGGAGTAAATCGGTTGGTTGTTTTTGCTTTTGATGTGCTCTGCGGTGCGCGTTAAGGGGATTATGGAAGAAGCACCATTTAGTTCGTGGCCGATTGCTGCGAAAACCGGAAAAAAGTGTTTTTCCCCTTTTCCCCCTACTGTTAGCAGCGGATTTCTAAATAAATAACGGCAGAAAATTGCTCAAATTTTAACAATATATTCCATAAGCATTTATCTGAAATTGTCAATTTTAGTTCTCAAAAATCTTTATCTGTTATCGAGAAACACCTTAATTTTTTTAATTTTATTTTTTTACCAAATCCGAGCTGCAGTTTCGAAGACGGCTTTGTACAGCAAATGGCTGGAATTTTTGCGATAAAAAAGGCGAATATGCCCCGTTTATTAAAAAACTCTGACTCAAAAGTGGGGTAACGCTGTCTCATTCTACATTGCTCAGCACCGTCAAAAATTGTGAACATATTCCTTTTTTTTATGCTGAGAGGAAAAGAGACAGTGGCAGCGGGTAAGAGACAGAAAGGTAATAAATACTGGAAGAGGGTAGAAAGTGGATTGTGGTATAGAAAGAATGAGGTAGAGAATCGCAGTGTGCGAGAAAGGGAGGACCAAGTGACAGTAGAACATACGCTACAGTTACAGAACAGTACCAGGAAAAGAGTGAAGGAGTCAGTGTCAGTGGGAGAGGTGTAATTAGAAGGAGAGAGAGCAGGTGAGTGATAGCCAATGATAATGAAAACGAGGAAGAGAGAGACAGTGATAGTGAGAAGAGACAGGAACAATGGGAAGAAATGAATGAGGTAGTAGAAGTTAAGAGAGTGCAAGGAAACAGTGCGTGAAACAGTAGAAGTAGTAAGGAACGAAGGAGACTGTGGGTGTGAGACAAGAGAGGCAGTGACAATAAAAAAAAAATGAAGAGATAATGATACTGAATTGGGCTGAATGAGTGAGAATGACCAAGTGGGAGTGGCTAAGTATGAGCGACTTATATCGATGGACTAGTGGATATGAGTGAGTTACAGTTAGGGGACCTTGTAAAAAAATGGCTCTGAGCACTATGGGACTTAACTTCTAAGGTCATCAGTCCCCTAGAACTTAGAACTACTTAAACCTAACTAACCTAAGGACATCACACACATCCATGCCCGAGGCAGGATTCGAACCTGCGACCGTAGCGGTCGCGCGGTTCTATACTGTAGCGCCCAGAACCACTCGGCCACCTCGGCCGGCAATCGTAGTCACAAATATACTGGATTTTGAAAAAGTAATTCTCTCAAAATGAGGTGGCAGTGTGGACTAAAACTAGAGAAAATTTCCAGTAAACATGGACTCTAAAATACATGCCTTAAGAACTATGAGCACCTGGTCGTCTTCGGTACTACGAAACAAGTATCTGCTCTGAGCTCAGTTTACTGAATATCTTTTTCTTGTTTTGATCTGTACTACACCCTCTCAAAATGTGGAATACATTCTTTTAACATGCTGTGTAATTTAACCCAACTTTTTATAGCGACACCTGTTTAGTTAGCTGCGCTCATTAAAACGCCCACCTCCACGACACCGGGAAGCGCGCAGTTTATGGTTCGAATCCTCTGGGCGGATTAGGGACGAGGCAAACTTATATGTGGTTTTTAGGCGGTTTTCCACATTCACTAAGTGAAAAACGAGCTGCTATCCACGCCCCGTCTCAGATATACGCTACACTTTCCCAAAACGTTCTCACCCTTTCACACCGAATTCAGTCTAGATGCAGACATGTGGGGTACACTGCTTCCGTCCAACAGGGAGGGGAGGGTATGATGGCTGGTGACCTTAGATGTTAAGTCTCCTTTCAACCATAATCAGCAGCAGCCGTTGTTTAATGACGAGAAGTCACTGGTTTGATATATCGCTGCAGCTCAATCGCCAGTTTCAGTTCACATTTTTCACATTTTTTTAGGTGTGACATTCTGTCTTCTTTGGTTGCGTCGGGACGTGGTACATCTCGATCTCAATAAAGAGTGTGATACACTCCTGATTATAACGAGTACAGACATCAGACTTAGAGGAAAGACAGGCAAATGTATGTGTGTAACAAATGTACCATCAACGTGGATAAGAAAGAGCTGGGAGTAAATGACTTTGAGTATACATTGCACATCGTAGAGAGTGGGCGTTACAACGTTCCTTGGGCCCGGGCTGGAGGACTGCTATAATGTGTGCGTATGTGTGTGTAAGTGCGTGTGTTTGTGTGTGCGCGCGCAGGTTCTTGTGGGCCGCCTTGGGTGTAGAGAGCGGATGTTGATGTAGTACTAGCGATGTACAGTAACTAACTAAAGCATAGTTAACTTAGGGGCCACTCTTCCATATTATTATGTTATAACTAAATTGATGGAAAACGATGAGTCTGTCGCCTGCGGAATTTCCGTTAGATGAAGGGCGCTCTTGGTGCTAAATTGGATTTATTATGCTGGAAAGTTTCTTAATTACTTTACTGATACGCTCGTGGAAGGAAGTGCTCCTTATATTCAATATTGAAAGGAGTCACTTACTTCAAAGGATGTCGAATACAAAGCGGACGTCACTGGACACAGATCTACTACTTACACAACTGGACTAGTGGACTTCATTTCCAAATCTGAAGTCCATTTTCAAAATACTGAATGTACTTAAAATAAGCGTTGCTATTTAAATTTTTCCTGACAAGTAAGAATACATACTGAATCAAATTTTTTCAGTGCCATAACGGGTGCTACTCACATTTTGAAGGAAATTTTCTTGCATAACGAAGTTAAATGGAAGTGGCTACTCTTTTCCGATCATTCCGGCGTCAAAATTGAATTTAACATCACGTACATGTAATGAGACTGATAGTACATCATTTGTGATAACGGTTGTGTCATTTCAGCCACCGTCGCTATGCAGAAAACGTTATGGCAGAAAAATTTTACAGATGCAACGGATGTCCATGCTTCGAATGGATTCACTGTCAACGCTCTTCTTCCATACCGTCCCGACATGGATACAACCGATTTTCATCTGTTCATAACTTAAAGATCACCTTCGAGAACTTGTGATGAGTAGTGCAAATCGAAGTGAGGTCATGGTTCCGTCGCCAGAATGACTGTGTTAAGTAATAAATAGGTAAACATGAATGAATATACAGAATGTTAATAAAGCTTGTCTGATTAAAAAAGCTTTAAGAGTTTTCACATACAAAATTCGGAGGCGTTACTTTCCGGCACGGCTTCGTAACCTGCACGTCATTATAATTGCAACACTAGGAAAGGTAGCAAATAACGGAATTTTACTTATTGTGTTTGTACAGTATAGTGGAAAGAATACGTTATTAAATTTGTAAGGAAACTGGGGGCGGTGAAAATGTGAAATTTAGTACACAGAACCGCCATGCCTGTCAACAGAAATGGGTCTAACCGGTTGACCATAGAGTCGAACTGAGCTTGGTTCACAAATAAGGATACGTCATCTAATGCTGCATCAACTCGACGCCGATTTCGTCAGTCGTGGTGGGTGGACGGTTACTGGC
Source organism: Schistocerca piceifrons (assembly GCF_021461385.2). NCBI lineage: Eukaryota > Metazoa > Arthropoda > Insecta > Orthoptera > Acrididae > Schistocerca > Schistocerca piceifrons. Next base: position 181,912,176 of record NC_060138.1, on the reverse strand, counting down.
GTGTCGACCTCGTGGCAACCCATGATCCATGGTGAGAGAGCTGCTTAGCTGAGCAACAGTGGAACGCCCTCGGCACCGAGGCAGGGGAAGACCAGCAAGACATGATGCTGTCTTGCCCTAACGTGTTGAAAGACAATGTCACCGTGAGCTGTAGCGGCTTCCGTGAGGGCGCGCTCGTGGTCCTACTGGCACCACTTGGTCGCGCGTCCGATCGCCTCTGGCCATCGTCGTATCATCTTTGCTGGGTTATGTTTTTCCGCTGGGGCTGTGTGGTGGCGAGTGATGTGTCGGGCACGGAGCTAGACGAATGTGTGGCTCAGTACTCGGCGTCCTGGGGATTGCAGTTGACCGTTGGGCTATGGGGGCCCGCGGTTTCCTACAGCGTTGAGAAGTTTAATGGGTAAGGAGCGGCTCTCGTCGCGTGCAATTTGGTTAAGATGTGCATCGGTCAATCGTGGTACGCTAAATACGCCGAGATGTATAGAACAACTTGATAGCAGCCACGGCCAACAGGGCAGTATTATCTCGTGACTAACTGGAGTTCTGAACTTACTGGCCTCCTTGGCATTTGTTTGAAATTACCTATGTAGACTGCTTATTAAGCACTATACTTAAAGACTGTTAATTTTACCAGACGTGGGCTGGCCAGGAATCCAGTTGCTTTATGCCTTTTGGTAACCGATCTGGGGCTGTGTTTCTCAATCTGGGGGTTACTGTATACGCCAAGCCAGTATTTTGCAATGCTAATCTTGTACTTTGAGCCGTGCGTAGCTCGTGTTCCCGCTATCATCTATTTTACACACTATTTTTAACGTACTTCCACCTCACTACTTTAAACCGCTACTGTCACTGATTTGCTGCATTGCCTGATCGTGACCGGCGCTAGCAGCGCGTATCGATATATCCCCTCCCGTAGTATCTTTGATCGACTGCTTTTACTTTCCGGCCGTTGTCTGTCGTAAGCCAGTTCGTGTTGCGAGTTCAGGTCTGCCTGTCTGTTGGAACGTGTCTGGAGCGCAGTCCGGAACTGCCAGTCGGGGAGATGCAATGCGGCACTAGTGCTGTAGGGTTGGAGCAGTGAGATCTGCGTCGACATGGCTCGCCCGACCATTGCCGCCACGCATCACTTGAGCCGGGCCACGGTCTTGGTGGATCGTCGGTCGGTCGTCCTACCGGACGACGCCTTTTGGCTCGCTGATCGATCATGAGTCTGCTGTATGTGTAAATATCAACTCTCGATGTGTCTTCGTGTGTGCTTAGTTACTGTTCAGTATCGTTCGGTCTTCGTGCAAGTGTTTGTCAGGTTGTGTTTTGTACTATTTTAGACGTTGTCGGCATTCTTCTGCGAGTCGGTCGGGTGCTGCGGACCAGGGAAGTTATCTCCACGCGGTGCAGTCGGCTGGGTCCTCGGGCGGTCCCTGCGCAGTGTCGGAGCGTGTGTGGAGCTGTCCGATCGCTACGAGCTTCGTAGTTCACCGACCCAGGACGTCAAAGTTAAGTAGCGGTTTCAATTACCCAAGTCACGTCCATTCATGTTGTGGTGGTTCGTTTCGGTGGTTCGCGATTGGGGAGGTTTTCCTGTGAGCAACACCGAGTGTTTCTATTGCTGAAATTTAGCCGCCATGCGGGACAATTAACTATATTGTTTGACTACAATTCGAGTGCACCAGCGGAATTTTCTGTCTTGTGGCCATTAGTGTTCTGGTTACCTGCCATGGCCACTGACGTAAATTCAGGCAGTGTTCGTTTTGGGTGAAGTTAACTACATTACCGTATTTCAAATTAAAGTGCACCAGCGGAATTTTCTGCCATGTGGCCCTTAGCGTTCAGGTTACCCGCCCTGGCGCCTAACGTAATTTCGGCAGCGTCCTTTCTTCACCTGTTGTCGCCGTCCAACATGGTGTGCAATTTTGACAGCTAATACATACTTCATTGTGGAATATCACGTTCGTAACCTTTTGTGTTTGAGTTCTCATGTACTGATTGATGGCAAACAAGTCGTTTTGTCGGTCGGGCCATGGCTGTCCCCTGGTTGGCTTCCGACGGATCAAATGCAGTTGGGCTCATCACCTGTCTAGCCTAACGAGGGCAGACCGACCTCCCTGGAGACTTCTGAGTGCCATTGTCTTTATTGTCTTTCCCACCGGTGTTTAGTTATCTGTTTTCAGCCACTTAAAATCTAAGGCTTATGGTTATTTTTTCTTAAAATTTTTTCAAAATTAATTGTGAGCTTTCAGTCTTGTAACCTTATTCTAAAAATTATCTTTCAAGCTTGAACATCGCGACCTTCTGCCTTTAAAAGATTATGGTAATATACACTACTGGCCATTAAAATTGCTACACCACGAAGATGACGTGCTACAGACGCGAAATTTCACCGACAGGAAGAAGATGCTGTGATATGCAAATGATTAACTTTTCAGAGCATTCACACAAGGTTGGCGCCGGTGGCGACACCTACAACTTGCTGACATGAGGAAAGTTTCCAAACGATTTCTCATACACAAACAGCAGTTGACCGGCGTTGCGTGCTGAAACGTTGTTGTGATGCCTCGTGTAAGGAGGAGAACCGCGTAACATCATGTTTCCGACTTTGATAAAGGTCGGATTGTAGCCTATCGCGATTGCGGTTTGTCGTATCGCGACATTGCTGCTCGCGTTGGTCGAGATCCAATGACTACAAGCAGAATATTGAATCGGTGGGTTCAGGAGGGTAATACGGAACGCCGTGCTGGATCCCGACGGCCTCGTGCTACTAGCAGTCGAGATGACAGGCATCTTATCCGCATCGCTGTAACGGATCGTGCAGCCGCGTCTCGATCCCTGAGTCAACAGATGGGGACTTTTGCAAGACAACAACCATCTGCAAGAACAGTTCGACGACGTTTTCAGCAGCATGGACTATCAGCTCGGAGACCATGGCTGCGGTTACCCTTGACGCTGCATCACAGATAGGAGTGAATGCGATGGTGTACTCAACGACGAACCTGACTGCACGAATGGAAAAAACGTCATTTTTTCGGATGAATCCTGCTTCTGCAGCATCATGATTGTCACATCCGTGTTTGGCGACATCGCGGTGAACGCACATTGGAAGCGTGTATTCATCGCCATACTGGCGTCTCACCTGGCGTGGTGGTATGGGGTGCCATTGGTTACAGGTCTCGGTCACCTCTTGTTCGCATTGACGGCTCTTTCAGCAGTGGACGTTACATTTCAGATGTGTTACTACCCGTGGCTCTACCCTTCATTCGATCCCTGCGAAACCCCACATTTCAGCAGGATAATGCACGACCGCATGTTACAGGTCGTGTACGGGCCTTTCTGGATACAGAAAATGCTTGACTGCTGCCCTGGCTAGCACATTCTCCAGATCTCTCACCAATTGAAAACGTCTGGTCAATGGTGGCCGATTAACTGGCTCGTCACGATACGCCAATCAAAACTCTTGATGACTGTAGTATCGTGTTGAAGCTGCATGGGCAACTGAACCTGTACACGCCATCCACTCTGTTTGACTCAATGCCCAGGCGTATCAATTCCGTTATTACGGCCAGAGTTGGTTGGTTTGCTACTGATTTCGCAGGATCTGTGTACCCAAATTGCGTGAAAATGTAATCACATGTCAGTTCTAGTATAATATATTTGTCCAATGAATACCCGTTTATCACATGTGTTTCTTCTTGGTGCAGCAGTTTTAATGGCCAGTAGCGTATATTAAAATTTTTAAACTTAATTGTGGCCTTCAGCCATTGGTATTGAACCTTGCATATGTTTGTTCTATATGCTTTTCTCTGTAGCTTTGCACCTAGGTGTGATAGATGTTTTTCAATTATTTTATCGCTGTTTTAATTGGCATTTTCATCTTGTTGATTTTTATGATTTGCTGTTTGGAGGCCTTCAGCTGTGAAAGAGTAGCATTTGGTAAAATGGTCGGCTATGTGCCGCTTTGGTTGCAAATGTGTTATTAAATTACAGTTAGAAGGTGATACTGACCTCAACTTTATTTGGCCCTTTCTACAATCCTAATTACCTGTTCTGCCCAATGAGTTTAGCGGGCTTTTCATACTTGAAATAATGGTTTGTTATTATTGAGTATTTGATACTACTGATTGTAATTTCTGTTTGTTGTAGACCTCATGGCCCTTCGTGGGGGGAGTTATTGAATTTGACCTGTAACCAAAGTTGCGTACGTTTATCCCAAAGGTATGCACGTGTGGGTCATATGTATGTGCATGCTTGCATTTGCACACTCTCTTACTCCGTGTTGATGGTTCAAATGGGTCTGAGCACTATGGGACTTAACTACTTTGGTCATCAGTCCCCTAGAACTTAGAACTACTTAAACCTAACTAACCTAAGGACATCACACACATCCATGCCCGAGGTACTCCATGTTGAGGAGCCCTTGGTGTTATAGGGTACAGTTTAATCGGCCATCTGCCATTTGATACGTATCTCATTTACAGTGTCTATTAACCCTAAGAGGACGCAGTTAAGGTATACCTTGATTTTTTATATCTTGTTTGAATTATTATGTAATTTTTATGTAATCTTTACATGGTTTCTTGTTATTGCTGGAAAGGTTAGTTTGCAATGTTATGAGCGGACCGCTACGATATTGAAGTTATAATAGTTGAATTTTTAATTGCCCGGTTAAATATTACAGTGTATGTTAATTTTTATCAAATTTGTTTTGCTGTTTGTTGTTTGATGTATGTTGACAGCCTTGTATCGGCAGCAGTTGACGCATTGCTTTTCTGTTGGTCCGGAGCAGGGACGGGTTTTCCTTCTGCTTCGGCTGGCTTTCCGTTATCTCATGAGGCCTGGGTGTCGGCGTGTCACAGGCGATTCTGCAGTTCTCCCGTTCCAGCCTCAAGTTCAGTAGTTTGTTGTTGTTCTTTTGCGATGGTGCCTCGGCGGGGATGTCGCCTTATTAGGAAGTAATGAATCAGTAGTTCTGTCATTATAAGGTCATTGTGGGCGTGTGATGAAAATCTTTGGGCAAACTGAGCACTGAATTTCTTGATTTATTTAAAAAAATGTTTGAGTGCCATTATAATTTTAATCGTGTTTAATGGGTCCAGTAGTTTATTTAAGTACTTGGCGTGATTTATGTGCAACAGGCTTGTGGCCAGTCAGTGAAGTACTACTGTTTTTCAGTTTTACGTGTGGATAGCCTTTGGGCAGCTTGGACGTATCTTGTCTATACGAGATCAGAATAACAAGTGGAGGTGTGTGCATTTTAATATCTTTTATCTAATGTTTGTTGAACTTATACCCTGTTGTAGGATTAGCCACAGTTGTGATCTAGTTGCTGGGACAGTCCTGCCGCGAGGTTATTTAATTGTTTGTAGTCAATATTGTGTTCACAGTTGACATTTTTGAGTACTATTTGTAATGCAGTCCGTGGGGTCTCGTTTTAACATTCCCGCTTCCCGAGCACGGGGTCTCGGTTTCGATTCCCGTCGTGGTCAGGGATTTTCTCCGGCCCCGAGATGACTGGGTGTTGTTGTGTCGTCTTCATCATCATCATTCACCCCCATTACAGTTGGAGGAAGGTAACGGCAAACCACTTCCATTAGAACATTGCCTATACGGGTGTGTGGGTCTCCCGCATCGTTCCCCTGTGCTCCGTCAAGAAGCGTCGGACTTCATTTCCATTTGTAATGCAAATGTCTGTATACATGGTGAACTTGCAGAATGAGATTTTCACTCTGCAGCGCAGTGTGCGCTGATATGAAACTTCCTGGCAGATTAAAACTGTGTGCCCGACAGAGACTACTGGCAGAAGCAAAGCTGTGAGGACCGGGCGTGCGTCGTGCTTCGGTAGCTCAGATGGTAGAGCACTTGCCCGCGAAAGGCAAAGGTCCCGAGTTCGAGTCTCGGTCGGGCACACAGTTTTAATCTGCCAGGAAGTTTCATGGTGAACTTGATATAAAAGTTTAGCCGTGCACAGCTCGTGTTCATCCCATTAATAGCTTGTCGTCTTCTATTACGGTAGTGCCGCCCCGTTTTCTTATTCCATTTACTGGTGTCACTAACTTCCTGCCCTACTTGCCCGTGAGTGGCAGCAGCAGCGCGTATCGATAAGCGCACTGTCGTACCATCTCTGGAGCGACCGATAGTATTTCCAGGTCGTCGTGTGTTGGGTGTTCGGTGGTGAGTGGGAGACGCACCATAAGTGCAGTCGCGACGGAGCAGCAGTCGCGGACGGACCAGCAGTCCAGTCGGTCGGTTGGCGTCGTGGAGCGGCAAGCAAGCCCCCGTCGCGCCGAGTCGGGCTGGAGCCGCTGGCTGCGTGCACGCGCGGTTGGAGGGTTAGGTGCTCCTTGAGAGTGCTACGAAGTTCGTCGCCCACTGATCTTGGACATGAAAGTTGAGTCCTCACTTAACTTACTATCGAGCCTCAACTGTTTTCATTTCTTCGTTTGATCCTGGTTGTCGCTTTTGGGACATTCCAGCGAGCAACGACGTGTGTGTATTTAAGTCAGCTAAGATTCCAGCCATCTTCCTGTGAAATTTAACTTTATTCCCTGTTATGGAAGTTCACCAGCGTTATCTTCTGTCTTGTGGCCGTTGACGCTCCGGATACCTGCCCTCGTCCTTGACGTAATTTTAGGCAGTGTATTTTCCTCGTCGTGTTGCTACTGTCCAGAGCGGAAGTTAGTCCGACAGCTGAGGTGTTGTTGGTCGTTGTGGGTGCCAATATTCTGTGTCGTGTATTGGAATCTTGTGGTCGCTTTGCTGGTTGTGTGGAGCAGATCTGATTTTGTTGATTGGTCGGTCGGCTGTCTGTTGGTTGGGTTGCCTCCAGATTAAGAAGTCGTTGCACAGGCTACCTGTCTCACGTAAACAGGCCTTAGTGTTACAATTCCAGGCCGACCCTTGGAAACTTCTGAGCGCCGTTCCTTGTGTGTTATGTAGTAATTTCCCTGTTTGGATTTTAGTTATTTGATTGATGTGTGCCTTTCAGCCGAGTATCAATATCTCTTAAATTAATGTTCTTGTCTTGCTCTTAAAGCATGAGATTGTTATATTTTTACATGGGGCCTTCAGCATAATTTTGCTGCAGAGGTTTTAAGATAAAGCCTTCTGCCTTTTAGATTGAAACTCTTCCCTGGCGTTAAGCGGCTAAACATATTTCGTTGATATGTGGCATTCCGCCGAGTATTAATATCTCTTAAATTAATGTCCCTGTCTTGCCCTTAAGGCATGAGATTGTTATTCTTTACTTTATATGAAATGTTTCGAAATACCGCGTTTTGCCCCTTAAAATTGAAACTCTTCTTCTAGGGCTTAAGACGTCAAATTATTTGTTGGCGAGCGGCCTTCAGCCGAGTTTTAATATATCTTAAATTAATCTGCTTCTCTTGCCCTTAGGGCAAAATATTTTTATGCCTTTTTATGGGATCTTCACCCCAATTTGCATGAAATGTTTTAACATAAAGCCTTCTGCCTATTGATGTCTTATTGCGTAATATGCGACCTCCAGCCTAGTTCCATTAATATTAAATTGCTAAGGCCTTCAGCCGATTAGATTGAAGATTTAGAAAATATTCTTTGGTGAAACCTCCAGAAGAACCTTGTGTTTCAATTTTGCTTAGGACTTGTGTCTGGGATTTTGAATGTGGCCTTCAGCCGACCTAAAGTTAATCAAAGGAGGTCGATTAAGGTGTTGAGTGTTTTGCGTCCTTGTTGTAATACTGTGTGTTGATAAATAAAGTTTGTATATTGAGTGCAACTGACAGGAACTCTTTTTGGCCCTTTCAACAACCTAACCCGCTCTGTCCTGCTAGTCCAGGCATTTCAAAAGTCTTAACTTTTTGTACGTTTTTCGCAAGAATCTTGGTAACTGTTAACTGGTTCATGTCTGAATTGCTACAAAATAAAAATAATTGTTTGGGAATGATAAATGGCGCTTCCACTATTTTCCTTACATTATTCCCAATCCTTATTCTCGGCCTCACACCGACTCCTAAAAGACACAACATAGCTACCTGCCTTAACAAGTCAGAGATGCAACACCTGCTGTCGAACTTACAGCTATGGGAACCTCAGATCATCGCGTTGCAAATCCAGATAACCCCGTCACGTCAGGTGAGATGCTGTGCCCGTGTGACAATGATGAATGCTATCTGGCAATGTTTATCCTTCCACCGTGATGCTGTCTATACGCAACACCGGGAGTCGCGTGTAAAAATGAAGTGGATGTGACTGCTGTGTCCAGTGGTGTGGTAGGGCGCTCCAGCACCTGCGCGACATTCTCCGCTCCCTTGCCAAGGATAGCCGCAACGGTCATCGCTGTGCTGTCAGCCTGTGGTATCGCAGACTTCGTCGCACTACCCGTGCTACAGAGAAGCTCTCTGTCTGATTCACGTTACATGATGTGCCTGTACGACCCTGCAAATCCCAGAGGACACTACGACCGTCCCGTCGTTCGCTAGGCGCTTGCATGGAACATTTGAAATCCAGCAAGTGTGGCGGATGAGCCTTTTGATGCCACTGATTCCCTGCTGTCAGTGCAGTCATAGGGTTCCAACCGACTTGAGAAGGAATATTGCAGAATGATGAATCACTGTCTCCATAGGCAACGATTCCGCCACTATCGATTTGCAACACACGCTGGTCGGCGTATATCTTCTTTCACAAGTCCTAACACGATGTTCTTGTAAAAAGTCAAAATTCAACTGTGCTGTAAGAAGCCGTGGCGGCTCGTTTTCCGAGCTGTTACATCGCTGCTTACTGGCGCCGTCCGTTTTCCTGTCACGACACCGGGTGGCGCTTTGGTCGTCTTATGTACTGAAGCGCCAAAGGAACTTCTATAGCCACGCGTATTCGCATACAGAGATATGTAAAAAGACGGAACAGCGCTGCGGTCGGCCACATCTATGTAAGACAACAAGTGTCTGGCACGGTTGTTAAATCGGTTACTGCTGCTACAATCACATGTCATCGAAATTTAAGTGAGTTTGAATGTGGTGTTGTAGTCGGCGCATGAGCGATGGGACACATCTCCGAGGTAGAGATGAAATGGGGATTTTCCCTACGACCATTTCGTGAGTGCGCCGTGAATGTCAGGAATCCGGTAAAACATCAAATCTCTCACATCGCTGCAGACAGATAAAGATCCTTCAAGAACGGGGCCAACGACGACTGGAGTAAACCGTTCAACGTGACAGAACTGCAAGCCTTCCGTAAATTTCTGTAGATTTCAATGGTGGGCCATCAGTAAGTGTCAGGGTACGAACCATTCAACGAAACATCTTTCAACCAAGAACCACTCATGTACCGTAGATGACTGCACCACAGAGAGCGTCTCGCCTGGTCCTGTCATCGTGTCAACACCGACATTTGACTGTTGGTGAGTAGAAAAATCTTGCCTGATCGGATGACTCTCGTCTTAAATTGAATCGAGCCCTTGGACGTGTACGGGTATGGAGACAACCTCTTGAATCCATGGACCCTGTGTGATAGCAGGGGACTGTTGAAGCTGATGGAGGCTCTGTAATGGTGTGGGGCGTGTGCAGTTGGAGTGAAATGGAACTCCTGATACGTCTAGATACGATTCTGACAGGTGACACGCACGCATACATCCAGTCATGTCCATTGTGCATTCCGACGGACTTCGGAAATTACAGTGAGATAATGCGACACCCCACACGTCCAAAACTGCTACAGAGTGGCTCAGCGTGCGGCATCTTGTACGGGGCTGCATTTGTGTGGAGTGTTGGGCTCTACGCTGCTGACTGTTGCTGATGTGGGCGTCGTAAAACGCCTACAAAAAATGGTTCAAATGGCTCTGAGCACTATCGGACTTAACATCTGAGTCCCCTAGAACTTAGAGCCACTTAAACCTAACTAACCGAAGGACATCACACACATCCGTGCCCGAGGCAGGATTCGAACCTGCGACCGTAGCGCTCGGCTCCAGACTGTAGCGCCTAGAACCGCACGGCCACTCCGGCCGGCCCGATGACAAAAAAGCCACGCATACTTTCAATAAGAAAATGCTATCTGACACTGAAATCAACATAAAAGATTGGGTCACCACCAATTCTAGCCACACGACACAGTAGAGGTTGCGCTGAATCGCAAAATTGCTTAATCTATTCATAAAAACTCACAAAAGAACATTCATTGTAAAGTCACTGTTCCCGTGAATCAAATATTAAATCAAGTAAAGAGTGCGTGAAAACTGTGCATAAGCGCAGCTTGCAACAACATTCCTGTAAATAAGATCTATTCAAGAGCATTTGTTTTAAATAAAAGGACACTAATTATTGGACCTGTGCACATGGAAACGCTATGGATGGTCTAACAAGGAAAACTACAAGGTAAATGGCGTAGGTAAAGGAGAACATAACATCGGTGTACTGGATAGAATTGGAGGCAAAATTATTTATTCCTTAAAACATTGCTGTAATGCATCCATAGGCTGCTTTTGCCTGGTAACTAAGTACAATGGCTGGTGAAACGCTGTACGTTTCACAACACACTCATGAGCCCAAGTTGTTCGCGGAGACACAATTTCTGCCGGCCGCTGTGGCCGAGCGGTTCTAGGCGCTTCAGTCTGGAACCGCGCGACTGCTACGGTCGCAGGTTCGAATCCTGCCTTGGGGATGGATGTGTGTGATGTCTTTAGGTAAGTTACGTTTAAGTAGTTCTAAGTTCCCTAGAACTGCTGACCTCAGATGTTAAGTCCCATAGTGCTCAGAGCCATTTCAACCATTTGAACGCAATTTCTACGTACCGTGGCCAAATTTTAGTAACATCAAACGATGCAGTCGCGAGCAATTAACATCTTACAGAGGAATCATTTCAGTAGACAAAGGATAATGGCAGGGGATCAAGAAACTAATATTAATCCATGTGGATGGTTCCCACCGGACATAAAGCAAAGAGACAAAGAAAATTCACAAAGAATCAAAAATTGCAAAGATTTGGAAAGATTAAAATGCATACACACGCAGTTGCAGGCACATAAAACATTCACACTGAACCGAAGGCGCTTAAACATATGAAACACCTTTGTGCTACGTTCTTCTCACGGATGAAAGTCAAGTCCGCATTAGGAATCAAAGTAAAAGTCTGCAAAAGCCTTGCATTCCTTGCTGCGACCCAGCGAATCAATCTCTATAAGCTGCAACGTGGGACCAAAAGCTAAAAGCTGCCCTCTAGCTATGAGACAACGCGCCACGTGGTTAAGTCAAGTCACCCTTCTTCGAAGAGATTCAAATGGTTCAAATGGCTCTGAGCACTATGGGACTTAACTTCTGAGGTCATCGGTCCCCTAGAACTTAGAACTACTTAAACCTAACTAACCTAAGGACATCACCGCCGTTCCAGACTGTAGCGCCTAGAACCGCTCGGCCACTACGGTTGGCCTTCGAAGAGACTTCGGCTGCAGACCCTCGGCGAGCTGGAAGCAGACTGACCGTCTCACACACTGCAACGTCTCCCACGCTAACCCGTGGCGAGGAAAGCCCAGAGATGAGGCTTCCGCCACCAACCTTGGGTAAGGTACTTCTGTTCGTGGATTTTAGCACCTGTGCTCCAGTACTGGTCTTGCTCCCTTTACGCTGGTTTGCCCGCTATTCTCCGCCACTCCGTACTCAAGCTACTAAATTTGCCCTCCTCTCTTCTGTGTGAACTCCACTTATGCGTCACCTATTAGAGTGTATTTAAATTGTGATTTCCTTTCATTGCAATTTGTTCAGCATTTCGCTGACCTTGTGTTTATTGCTTGGCTGCCAAATTAATTTGGCTATTATATGTTCGAGGGCATATATTTGTGACCACTGAGGTGGAATATTCAGCGTGACTTTAAGGTGGGAAGTTCTTGCTCGCCCGACTAGTGCGTAAATTGTAACACCTGACATGGTCGTGACAAGCAAACAATTCAAGCGGCCCGATGAATGTTGTCTCGTTTTCTGGGCTGACTTTTGAAGATCTTGGTGAGATGGAGCGCTGCTCTTAAAAGAAAGTTCAAAAATGGTTCAAATGGCTGTGAGCAGTATGGGACTTAACATCTATGGTCATCAGTCCTCTAGAACTTAGAACTACATAAAGCTAACTAACCTAAGGACATCACACAACACCCAGTCATCACGAGGCAGAGAAAATCTCTGACCCCGCCGGGAATCGAACCCGGGAACCCGGGCGCGGGAAGCAAGAACGCTACCGCACGACCACGAGCTGCGGACTTTAAAGAAAGAATTTAGTGTTTTACTGTTGTATATTTTATTTCTGTTGTGATCGCGTCCTTAGGTATTAGCTCTTAAGCATTTATTCGTACTTTTACGCTTACCTAACTGAATTTGTTTCTTGGAGGGTCCTCTTAACCGTTGGTTGTTTAATGAATCTAATTCCTGTGCTTGGTCATTACTGTTAAACGATTAACCGATTAATCTTTGTTTTAGTTTGCAGTGATTGTAACAGTCAGATTTTGCTAGGTGTCTGGGTCGTGGTTTGCGTTTAGTAATCTTGTGTCGGGCCGTGGGAGTTTATTTCTTTGATGCTCAAGTCTTGGATAAAATAGGGAGTATATGTCTGCTTGTTTGCCATCGGCTTCCCCGTTTGGTCGTAGCGTTGGAGCCGTTGGACCCTGCGTGTTATCGACTACCCGCCGATTCACCGGGCGTGGCTAGTCCACGTCGGCTGTGTACGTGTGTGAGACGAGGTGTACCACCTGCTATCTTGTAGCCACTAAGGCGGCGCGCCCCCGCACTTACACGGCACCTCTCTGTAAGTTAAGTTCTTAATCTTCTCTCATTCGGACATAAGTTTAAAATCAAGGTTTCCGATACTCCAAGACATCCTAGACAAGCCTTGTCTCCGCCAGCCGGCCGGTGTGGCCGTGCGGTTCTACAGTCTGGAACCGCGTGACCGCTACGGTCGCAGGTTCGAATCCTGCCTCGGACATGGATGTGTGTGATATCCTTAGGTTAGTTAGGTTTAAGTAGTTCTAAGTTCTACGGGACTGATGACCTCAGATGGTAAGTCCCATAGTGCTCAGAGCCATTTGAACCGGTTGTCTCCGGCAGCCTGGCCTTGCCTTGTATTTTGTTAATTTGAAGATATGTTACTTGTCATGAAAGAAGAAAAGACATTATTGTAAGGTTGCACCTTTTGGTTCGCCGTCCTGAAATATATCTGTCAGTTATTAGTGACTTCTATGTTATTGTTGGTTTTAAGAACATGTTATAAAATAAAGGATTTGATCAGTGCGCGGCTCCTGTTCGTGCTGTTATTGCTTGACATCATGTCTTGGCGGTACACCCGTCTCGTATCCTATTCGATTTACTGGCGTCACTAAGTTGCTGGCTTGTCTGACCGTGAGTGGCAGCAGCAGCGCTTATCGATAAGAACACTGTTGTACTATCTTTGGAACGACCGCTAGTATTTCCGGTCATCGTGTGTCGGGAGTTCAGGGGGGACAGCAGCAGTGAGGTCTGGACAGCCATGACTCGCCCGACTGTTGCCGGCACACATCATTTCAGTGGGGGCGACCTTGGTTGGCCGTTTCATCGGACAATGTGTATTTGGTCGCCAACCGCTTCCGGGCTCTCTGTGTGTACCGACTTGGGATTCCTCCTAGTTGTTCCACAGTGACTGGTTTTAGTATTGTTAGAGTTGTTTGTGGAAGTGTTTTGCGGAACCGTATGGAGCTTGTGTGGTTTTGACTGAGCAGCTATTTTAATGCGTGCTGCATGTGGTCGTTCGGTTGGGACAGAGCAGCGAGGAAGTCTCCATGTCGCAAGGCCAGGCCGGGACCGCGGTGGCGTGCACGCGCTGTCCATCGTGAGGCACTAGCTGCGAGAGCGACTAAGTTCGTTGCCCACGGAATCTGGACGCTGAAGTTCAGTGATCAATTAACCTATCAAGCCTCAACTATGCCTTTCCTTGTCATATTGAGGCTGTCCGGCATGGCGTGTAGTTCGACAGCCTATAAGTTGTTTGGTTAATATTTGGCTTAGAGTGGTTATTGTTCCCTTGGCTGTTTTTAGACGCCAATTTCTGAAGACACAGTGCTGTTCGTGTCCTCGTTCTCGGCCGATATTTTCTATCGTTGTGCCGTTGGTCAGACGGAAGGGAATTGGTTAAATTGTTGGTTGGTCCTTGCGCGATCCCTGGTTTGGGTTGCCGTCCGATTATTTAACTTCATCACTTGGCTGCCTGTCTCAACTCACCTTACGTTCGAGCGACCTTCTCAGGCCCACCCTTTGAACACACCTGGCCACCACTTCTTCTGTGATCGTGATTTTCATTTTAGTTTGAAGTATTGTGCAAGGCCTTGCGCCGTGTATTAATTCAGTTCTTTTAAATGTTACATAAAGGCCTTCAGCCGTGTTACATTAAAATTTGAACACTGATTTTATTTTAAAAAATATTTTTTCCTTAAAATTTGGTCTACCTGAAATTGTTTGTAATCCAGGCCCGAAGCCATTAGTTGTTCAATGTGTCCTTCAGCCAAGGATTTACATGAACTCTTTTTTAATAAGGCCTTCAGCCGTGTGTATTCTTTAAAGGAAAAATTTTTATAAGAAGGAAGGACTTTATTTTAAATTGTTTGTCTGACTTCCTGTGCAGGCCATCAGCTGTTGTTTCCAATTTGTTTGTGGCCTTAGCCGTGCTATAAGTTAGTATTTCTTTAATTAGGTTTTTGATCATTCTGTTGTAAGTTTAAAAAAGAAATTTCTAGGTTAAAAAATGTTTATTAATGTGTTTTAATTATAGTTGTTCTTCAGATGTGTAGTGTAGGCCTTCAGCCACTAATTGTTTTGAATTGCATGTTTTTGTTTTATTTTTTAAATTTTACCTTCTATTTTTAATTGCTTTTGATTTCTAAGCGAGGCCTTCAGCCATTCATGCTTTTGGTGTGGTTTTGGGCCTTCAGCCCAGAAAGCATCTCAAGTTTTCTTTAACTAGGCCTTCAGCAGTATTGATCTTAGAACTTCAGCCGTATTGTTTATTTGTGTAATGTGTAAATAAGTGGTTCTTAGAGAAATAAAGTTGTGTGTTTGATTGTGCAACTCACAGTAACTGTTTACGGCACCATCCACAATCTTAATCTTATCCTGTGCGGTCTCTGAGTACCTACCAACCAGGTTTCAGTATTACCAGCTATTTATGAAGCAATAAATGGCCTTTGGTAAACTTAGCCTTCACCTTTCTTCTGCCCGTTAAGTTGTTGTTGTATCCTGGGGCATCCACTGAGATTTTAAAACCCTCTGCGTAAAATTTTCATATACACAGAATGTCGTGTGTGTCAGTTTCACCAGTATACAGAATGATTTGTGTTATAGCTTACAAACCTTCGAAGCAATATAGGTGACGCTGAGACAAGTAATACGATATATGACAAATGCGGCCGCAAATGTCGAGAAATACCCAAAAATTAGATGACAAATGTTGAATGCGTGACGTCTCCAGATGACGTACCTCCCCACACGTGGAGCGGTTGAACCTCTCGGCCTGTCGCAGGTGATCATCACAACCCAAGTAGAGTGAGCACTCACTTGGTGTGGCTCCCGGGCTACATGCGCGACTTAAACGCGTGATCTTCAGGGATCGAGGTCTGCGTCTGACAGGTAGTATATATATATATATATATATATATATATATATATATATATATATATATATATATATATATATTCATTGCCTTAGACAATTGTGTGGTTACAATGAGACAAGATTTACGGTCTCGCGGTCGCCGCTGATTTATTTCAAAGTACAGTGAAACAAAAACCCACCATATTGTATCTCAAGTTAGTGACTATAAACTTCCGAATTGCTATGTTCGCTCGTTATCCGGGAGCAGTTCGAAGTGCGACTTGTCGCTGAAGACAGTTATACTCCAGTCAATGAGATTCCAGACCGAAGACGTATCTGGAGACGTCCCGGAGAGCGATGGGATACCAACCTGACTGCCACCCACCACACGGCCACTACAGCCATGAGTGAGTCTGGATACATCTGATTCAAATAATTTCTTGTTTTGATGGCGCAGGGTGATGCAGATGCATCTTGCTGTTGCCACATCTTTGCTCTTATTTCCAGAGATACGTCTTCAAGTGGCTCTTACAACCTCCTTCAAGAAGGCTGAATAATTATGGCCATTTAAATTATCAGGTAAAAGGTGGAGTTCTGTTATTTAGTTGCCTAAAATTCTCCCCCACAGATTAACTCTGAATTGATCTTGACGTTCATAGTCGTACATATGATATAGAGTAATATTGGACTAATAAATGTTTTTGCTGTTGAAGATTCCTTCATTAAATATAGCTTAGTAAGTAAACGTAACAACGCAAGAAAAATTAGGATTCCGTTGCTATTGCGCACAAAACACTTTGAAAGGTAACCCTACTGAGGACTGGTTATATAATCTGATTGAGAAATTTGGGGTAATTTTAGTCTTTTTACAACATTTATTTCTTTAAAAGAACAGAAACAAATTATGCTAAACAAGTTATTGATAGAATACCGTAAACAACTAACAGGTGATTCAAGACTACACTGAACGAGGATCCTGGGTGGCAGAGACCTTATAACTAGTGGAGTGAATCAATTACTGAATTGATGTGCGCTGAGGAGACTTTAATTGATCAAATCTACTGCAGTTTCTCTACATAGGTGCAGCTAAGAGCAAGTGGCGATTGAGATCTGTACGCCCTGACAATGCTGGAGTGGCAGTACGTTAACCTGTTTGCTTCGTGCGGCGAAGTAACTTGCAGCTGGCGCGACGTGTGCGGCGGAGATGAGACGTGGAGGCGGCACCTGTGAATCGACTGCGGCCACGAAATGCAAAAATCTCACGGTCTAGCGATCAGGCAGTCTCAGGACAGGTCCCAAGTACCAACCGCAAATGCCAGAGCTTCGACCAGCAGTGCTTGCCAGACCAAAGTGCCGCACTTGAGTATTTCACAGAGCTCTAAATCTCCCCTCCCACACGACAGTACAAACTCATATCGAATCAGGGCAAGAGTGAAGAAACCTGCATCTCTAGAAAAAAAGAAGCTGCCTTTTCTGGCTTTTTTAAAGTTTTTGCAAAGGGAAAGATGATTTCCTCTGAAGTCATGTCACTTCCCACACTAACACTTGAACAGATACAATCTTAAAGATCTTTTTTTTAATCTCCATGTGCCTTAGAGCTTGTTAGTCCTAGCTATGAGGTGTGATAAAGATTCTATCTCCAACCGTTTATCAGCTACTATATTTTTCTCATACAACTGAGGCGGCTGATGGAAGTGGTTCACAGGCCTACTTGCAGAATCAGTGAACAGAAAAACAGGTCAATTTTTGTTATGATTCCATTGTGTGGATGCACTCCTGGAGACCATTGCCCCCAGCCCAGGCTTCTTCTGGCGCCATGACCACGGCATTGTTCTGCCGGTTACCTGTCTCGACAAGGGACTATCCTGCCTGCCTTGTAGAGCTGTGGCCTGTCTGGCAAGATTTACTAAGGGACAGGCTCGCCACCAATTGCTTGCAGCTCCCAAAAAGCCGTTTCTAAGAGCTCAGAACCATAAAAATACAGCATGATTCAGCGCCCTACCAGGCTTTATCAACATCTGCTCGGGCTGTGAACGTTGTAGTGTCTTGCTCAAGTTGTATCAGGTTTCAATAAAATCTTTAACAATTTCCTGTATGCGGAAAATAGGCGAGAGTGTAACTTGTCCTCTCTCAAGTTCTGAAAATTCTTATACGAGGCGCATGTTCCCATCCGTCCAACTTGTTTACTTTAGCTTTGTGGTACGCTTTCAGACGTTCTCCATTCCACACAGGCCATACCGTTGACTGCGGAACACCCTATTGGCCCACGAGTAGTCGTGTACCCATTTCACACTCCTACCACATTCGCACTAAAGTAGATTCCTCGCTTTAGTCTCTTACACGACCCTGGAAAATTAAAATTTACCGAGCGAGGTGGCGCAGTGGTTAGACACTGGACTCGCATTCGGGAGGACGACGGTTCAATCCCGCGTCCGGCCGTCCTGATTTAGGTTTTCCGTGTCTCGCGTCCGTCGGCCGTCGTAATTTAATATATTATTATAATTGTTATTATTATTTTTTGATTGTTGCCGACTTACGTGGTGGGCCTTAATAAAAATGATATTTTAGTTGAACAATGTAATAAACTTTTCATATTAATTTCCTCGGCTAGTCAGTTCACTTTAAAGCAAGAAATCTTTAGTTATTAATTAAAATTGCGGCCCACACACGCGCGAGAGTATTTTTCTTACCTCCATTAACCATTGTATTGTAGTCAGAGTCCTGGCTCTGGGTCTCGGCTATGGTACTGAAAATAAGAATCTTAAAGCTAAGTATTTCTGCAACTTCGTGCGGCTGTGGAGAAAAATTAATATTATGCTAATAGCGGGCGAGTTTTCCGCTTCCGCTAATTTTTCATAAGTTAATATCGCCACGTAATGGCGTCGCTGGCTGCATCGGCTGCTGCGATTGTTGAGCTGTAAATTACTTGAATGCAGGTTAATTCAAGGAAGGCGGACATGAAATCGGGATCACCTCTTACAAATTAAAAGTGCACAATAATATTAAATCAGTATATTATATGCTTAACTCATACAAATATGCTTACATTTGTCAGCACACGCAAGATGTCCCTCTAGACACATTCGAGACGAAAAAAAAAGTAATGAAAACGACTAAAAAATTAACAAAAGAGCGTATCTTGTCACCTCTTTAGATCATTTTGTCATAAATTATTTCCTTGCAATCTAAACCTACACAGAGAAATTATTATTTTACGGCTACATGATAAAAAATTTGGCACTGGGGACGCTATACGTGATTTCCCTAAATCACTCCAGGCAAATGCCGGGATGGTTCCTCTGAAAGGGCACGGCCGACTTCCTTCCCCATCCTTCCCTAATCCGATGAGACCGATGACCACGCTGTCTGGTCTCCCTCCCAAAACCAACCAACCAATTAAAATTAATAATAAACATACACATGCGTTAGAAACATCTTCAAATACAGTATGAGTGCAGAAGTTTTAGTGACATTTTGGAAATAAAAATAATGTTTTAAGTTACTATACGTATTTGCAAAACATACTTTTTATGCGTTCACGTAAAAACCTATAAAACAAGTAGCAACAAAGTAGAAATAACTATAAATATTAGATATTGTATGATAATTAACCTTGATTTCAGAACTCAGAATGTCTTACGACTGTGTTTCCCTACCTCTATACATGTTTTTTTTTCCCTTCAGTGTTTACCATATCACGCATTCGACGACCCACAGTAGCAAAAGCTACGCCGGGTCAAACATTCTTCGTAAATACGTCTTGCTGCAAGCTAAATGAAACTAGCAGCACTACAATAAATGTGCATGCCTACGAGCTCATTAAATGTAAGTCGATTCATCATATTCTTTTGTTACCACTACCTCAAGCACGATCGTATTACATCGGCTAATGCAACATCGCACACAAAGCAGGCCTAGTGAAGCGATGTGTAGCGTTGCTCCTTACCAGCAAGGATAGGATCGACAAGCTGTACAGGAACATGATGAAAGACCCCCAAGGATGCCGCTAACAACATTTACTTAAGAACAAAGCAAAAATGAAATACGGATCGATCAGGCACATTAGCAAAGACATTAATTAGGAATGCGCGGTTAGCGTAGACAAAAGAAAACATTTTCTCATTCAATTTTTTATATTGTTTTTTCTTTTTAAGGGAGAGAGAGACTCAGACTTTCGAGTATGTAGCAGGACGACGTACTGTGATAGCGATGTATTCTATTGTATGAGTGAACAATAAAATTTTGAAGAGTAGTATTAAACATTTTTATTTATTGAAGTATGTGAAGTGAATTGTTTTGTAATTACGTGAAGTGCCAGTGCGCAAGGAGTCCTTCGCTGCCTGCAGCTTCAAGCATACCAGCGAAGTCCGATCGTTAAACGAAACTAAGTTAAGCACAAGACAGACATTTACGCAATCAATTAGATTTTTCATATGCAGTTTAGTTATATTTATTATTTTCACATTTAAAATATATTACAAAGCCCAGCTGCTATATGTATAGAGGGGTACGTCATCCGGTGAAAGTCATATGTTCAACATTTGTCATCCAGTTTTGTGACACCTGCCGACATTTGTGGCCCGTATGTCTTATATTAAATTACTTGTCTCAGTGTCATTTACGTCACTGAGAGGTTTTTAAACGTTAATAAGAATTACCATGTATAGTCTGTAGATCATGTTAGTCCTACCTATTGTGTGCTTGCATATCCAAACATATATTACATTTCATGGCAATTTGATGGCATGCCGTTTTCATGATATTGCTATTTATGTGGCCAACAATGTACGTATTAGAGGAGCCCACCCAGCTAACCATGCAGTCTAGCGCGCTGCTTCCTGAGCGGGAAGGCGTGCCGCTCCCCGGTACGAATCCGTCCGGCGGTTTGATGATGAGGTCCGGTATGGTGGCCAGCCTGTGGATGGTTTATAAGGCGGTTTTCCATCTTACTCGGCGAATGCAGGCTGGTTTCCCTTATTCTGCCTCAGTTACACTCTGTCGGCGATTGCTGCACAAACAATGTCTCCACGTACGTGTAGAATATATTTACTCTCCCACGCAAACATTTGGGGATACACTCGTCTCGTATGAGACGTTCCCCGTGGGGAGGGGGGGGGGGGGGGGGGGACGGGGGAGGGGCGGTCCACTGGGCCCCGAACAGCACAATTATCCTGGGTTCGGTGTGGGGCGGTGGTGGGTGGGTGAACTGCTGTGGCCCTGTGGCCTGGGTCCGGTTCAATACACACATGTATTAGAGAGCATAAAACTGATTTAATAAAAGTAACACGAACGTAGCTGCTGCATGTGTGCAGATCCCTCGCTTTTAAACTGTATCTTTTCGTCGTGGTCGATACTATCCCCTTACAACTGCAACAGTAAAGTAAAAACCTAGATGAAACTGGGTGGCGTAGCAGTTACTGCGGTTGGATAACAGTAACTTATCTCAGTCCAAAAGTTATCAAAAATTATTACCGCACTCTACAAGTCACAAAATGGGAACGTATAATCATCTGGTCATCTCTAACCCACTTTGGACTGCTTGATATCTGCTAACACATACCCCTCATAATTCGTCTCAGAAGTGACGACCTTACGTCATTTTTCTTTCGTAATTATCCCAATAGTCTTCTCTCAATATCACAAAACCAGCTGCTTTGTTACTCTGAAACACGACGTTATGTGGCATGTGGAACATCTAGTTAGCAAATGATAGATTTGTGCTGCAGTGTCGTTGTAGCAAAATGTCGCATCACTTGCTTTACACCTTCACAGTCACCTCTTGCCTTGGTGACTTTCTTTTTCGTGTTTGTCAAACCAAGCCTATTTCTGATTTCCTTATAACGCGCGATGTATGTTTCTATACGACAGTTTCTTCTTGGACAACGTAAGTACTAGTAAGAGGGGTGGATGAGGAGACAGCACTAAATGGTCGTAGGGATTTTGAACTAGGAGCGGATTTCATAAGATGTTATACAGTAATATGCTAGACCGAGTAACTTCTATTAAATGCTGCACCGTATACTTCAAAGTGAAGCAGACACTGGCTAGTATTTTCAACATTGCCATCAGATCTCTGTAAACAACAGTCGAAACGTGCTACCCGTCATTCCGTTTCTCGACAATAGAAATTTGCTTACTGGCCACGGAACCATTCCACAACCAGTGTGACCGTTCTCATAGTCGGAAATTCTACGATTTCCTCGAAACAGTTCCTCGACAGGCTGTACGGTACACTGCTGTCTGTTGTGGACGTCTGTGGCCTTGATTCGCAATCAACATCACACACTTATGTGCGACTCTGGTCAAACTGTGGGATCATTTCACTGCGGCTGAATTCTACATTGAATTTGATCCACGTAGCGCGAGACGTTCTGGGTGGATGTGTGTGAAATTGACATTTTGCCTACAAGAATCTTGCTGTCCCACGTACTTCAGTTTTGGTGTACATTTCTACTTACCACGCCATTTCAGTCCGACACAGTGATGTATCTGTTAACGGTAGTGCATGGTAACTGTGTCTGTGATAGTTCTATGCTGCAATATGCTCCTAATAAAATGTCGTGTCACTTGCTTTATACTTTCACAGATTACTCTTGCTTTGGTGCTTTTCTTAAGCGTATTTTGTATTTCAATACGCACTCTCCGCTGGGAATACGCCATTATTATTGCGCCTTACAGTCCAACGACACGTGTCACTTGCTTTTTGAAGCCCATACGTACAAAATTTCTGGGCTCCATATGAAACCTAATGGGGGTCAGCATATCTACATACTTACTCGACACCTGCGTTACTACAGGGAACATTTCACACAGTCCTCTGTATCAAGTTTTTTTCTATGACATTATGGTGATGTGCTATGCCCAAAATGCATATATAAAAACTTTTAACAAGGTGGCTCTTGTTATGAACAACTAGCGTAGGTTGCATATGACTATTTATACACTGCTGGCAACCGTAAATGCAACACCAAGAAAGACAAGAGGTAGCACAACAAAATTTATTTTGTAGATAACATGTTGACCAAGTATCAAATGATTACGTTTACAGACGTCTGTGACATGTGGTTCCTGCCAGAATCAGTAGCCAGAGTAGCTACCATTGTTGGAGATCACCGCTGCCACACGTCTCGGCATTGAGTCAAAGAGACATTGGAAATGTTCCTGGGGTACAGCAGCCGAAGCAGCTTCCACATGTTGCCAATGATCATCTGGTGTGGCAGCTGGGGAAGTAATCTGGATCACTCGTTGAGCAACCATGGATCACACGTTTTCTATCGGCGAAAGATCCGGAGAGCGAGCCGGCCAGGGAAGCACTTCAATCTGGTTATTGACGAAGAACCTTTGGACAATGCGTGCCACGTGTGGTCGCGCATTATCCTGTTGAAGTATGGCTGTGGCCGAGCCCTGAAGGTAAGGAAGGACAACTGGCTCCAGCACCTCGGATATGTAGCGCCGGCTATTTAAAGTACCGGCAATGCGTACTAGAGGCGTGCGAGAGTAATTTCCAATACCGCCCCATACCATAATACCCGGTGCAAGACCAGTGTGGCGGTGCATAATGCAGCTGTCCAGCATCCTCTCTCCACGGTGTCTCCACACTCGAATCCGACCATCGTGGTGCTGCAGACAGAAGCGTGCCTCGTCAGTAAAGACAACGTCATTCCATTCTGCCACCTACATCCGTCTGTCATCACACCATTGGCGACGGAGACGTCTGTGGTTCTGCGTCAATGGTAGACGAAGCAATGGACGTCTTGCGGACAGACCACTCTGCTGTAAACGGCGTCGAATGGTACGCGCAGACACTGGATGATGCGTTACAGACGCAATGTGCTGTGCTATGGTTCGGGATGTCACTGAGCGATCCGTCACTGCCATGCGCACAATTTGCCTATCAGCACGTGCAGTGGTGCACTGAGGTGAATGCGATCGACCACGTCGGTCCGTCGTACCCTCCTGCATCCAACGGTCACATATCCGCATTACAGTTGTTTGGTTTCGTCCAACACGACTGACGATTTCTCTGTATGATAATCCACAATCTCGGTAAGCCCCTATCCTTCCTCTGTCGAACTCGGATACTTGATCAAACGATGTTCGCTGTTGTCTACGAGGCATAACTGATCGTCTTGTGAAACGACCACAAGGTAAACACACGTGCCGAACGTACACTCGTCAAAATCGCCAAGCCTTAAATGGCGCTATGAGGTGGCGCCACAGGCGCCTGTGATGTGCGTCTGCGCTGAAATTCTAATCAGTTGCATATCTCATCGCTGCAAACCCATGGTGTAAATTTCACTTGATTCGGATGCTTCCTTCAGGGTGTTGCATTTACGGTGGCCAGCAGTGTATAATGGTCACAGGCCTCCTGCATCAGTGCTGCTAGTCGCAGACCCGCGTGGGATTAGCCGAGTGGTTTAGGGCGCTGCAGTCATGGACTGTGCGGCTGGTCCGGCGGAGGTTCGAGTGCTCCCTCGGGCATGGGTGTGTGTGTTTGTCCTTAGGATAATTTAGGTTACGTAGTGTGTAAGCTTAGGGACTGATAACCTTAGCAGTTAAGTCCCATAAGATTTCACACACATTTGAACTAGTCGCAAGTAAAAGTGGTCTGTTATTAGGTACTCACTTCAATGTTAATATTATCTGAAAGATATAGGGATTATAATGAGCAGTAATTGCTATATAGGATCAACAACTGCCACTGATCAGTTATAATTAATTCTGCATCGTTTCCTGTTGGCGCAGCGAAAGGGTCTTGCAGATACAGCAGCCTTGAGGATTTCAGCTGCCTTGCGAAAAGGGAAGAGTCAATTGAGGAAATCGAAAGA
This sequence comes from Schistocerca piceifrons, assembly GCF_021461385.2. Classification (NCBI taxonomy): domain Eukaryota; kingdom Metazoa; phylum Arthropoda; class Insecta; order Orthoptera; family Acrididae; genus Schistocerca; species Schistocerca piceifrons. The sequence goes on along the minus strand of NC_060138.1, from coordinate 181,887,790 downwards.
TTAGGTAATTTTTTTCTGATGAAAGACAAACTTGGGCAGATAAAATGTACGGGGAAGCAGTCTGGCGGCCAAGTATAACTGAGAAGCCGACGCTGAACTTAGGTTTCTCAGGAATTACAACAGTCATGTGTTGCTCTCGTACTTCATTAGAGTGGTAAACACTGGCCGTATCTGTATGTACTGAAGTGAAGCGAGCATGAAGTCTTTGTATCACTTTTGCTGATCTAATTTTCACAACAAACTAGCTGCACTACTGCTTAGGTGAGGGTACTGGTGTTTGTTGACGCTTTTCTGGGACCTTTCATTGATTCATTATTTCTTTGCAGTCATCTGAGAATTTAGCGATACAGTTTTATAATGTTTCTTCCGTGCGTCTTGTCACCTGTGCCAAGGCCTTAGCATATCCACATCACCTGTCCACTTAATAAATGATTGTATTCTTGATTCAGTGGATGAAACATTTGTGATATCTTTTAATAATAAATTGGAGATGTCATAATGACCTTTTGCTTCCTTTTGTAGTATAACAGATCTACTCATCACTATGTCAATGAGGTCTGGTGTCCATACTTTCATACATAACTGGATAAATAAGCCGCTATCTGTTGGACGGCCTTGTTTCAATTGGCATGATCCTACGAGAAGTTTTCTTCTGTGCGGGTCACTTGGTATGGAATCTGTAGCATGTCAGCGGTTGCTAAACAACTCAGCCGATATCTCACACACCGAGTAGAGTAAATTTCATGTGAATGTGAGAGAGCGTTTCCTAAATGTTTGGACAGCGTTTGACACAGGCGGAACGTGAGCACCAGCGCGCTATTTACACAGTGAAATGTGGAAAATCGTCTCAAAACCATAGCTGGCTCACTAGACAGTGTCGTTTCTCCCTGAGATGTATTCGATTTTCCCGCAAATACCGCATTAACGCACTCAGCTATACGGGCAGGTCTGTGGCCCACGGCGAATCGTGCATTGTCTTTATAAAACCATACTGACATTAGCTGAAAGCTAGAGTAATTCTGTCATACGACGTAATGTTACATGACACAGTGACAGTCACCACGGTGATTTCCTTTCCTTTTTCCATTCATTTTTTTCTTCAGTTTACGAGGCTATTCTTAAAGTTTTAACTGTCATTTCGAAGAAATAAAGTTACACGGTTATTTTCTTGTTTGTTTGCCGGTACGTGTACACACTGAAATCCGCAATACGTAAGCACGCCACTGGGGAGGCCAAAATGAAATGACGCAGCCCCGTTGGCAAACCAGACATTGAAAGGTGCCTCTGTTTTATATTGAGATATTTCAATGAGACGTTTCTCAATAAGCGTCGATGCAAAATATCGCAATGGTACAACACTTCGTATAACTTAATTATCGTGGCACCAAAGCACATTTCAGTGACGGTGGGAAAAACTCTTTTAATAGAAGCATCGTCGAGTGCAACTAAATAGATACCTCTGGAAAATATACAAATCAGTTACACTGAAATACATCATCGTTAGAAAAGTAAAGTTGGGACCACGTCAGGCCGGTGAGTATGTTGGGTGTCCTCACTGTTAGATGATGCATGAGCGATCAGTTGAGAACGATCTTACGCAGGGCATTACGGAAGGGCAAGAGAAAAAATCGGCAAATTAATATCAGGAGATTCGGTCTTCAGTTAAAGATGAATTAATCATAGGACACCAGTAACGCTCGTTCGCTTCCTCATCGAACACTCCGCTTCCAACTTCTCGTCTTCTGCCAGGCTGAGCTCTCTGAGCTCACACTAGAAAAAAGTGCAACAGAGTTTCTTGCACACATCAATTTGTGCACATTCGTTTGTTATGAACAGCGTACTGTAACTATTTCGTAGAGTTCCAGAAGCTTGGCTTCGTTAATAAACATTCATTTTGATTTGAAAGAAAATAGATAAAAAAGAACACAGTGGTTTAAACCGTACATAAAAAATATAATGATTCAAGATGGACAGCCCCATTTTGTTGTGGCACCGCTAGCGACGCGTTACGGTACTGTGGTATGCAGATATAAATGTGCACCAGCACTTCAGTCATGTAACAGCAACCAAAAGAACTTGATAATACAACGTTATTTTTTCGAGGAGATATATATTTTTCCAGTATCACTGGCATTATACACCCGATCGCTCTGGTTTCTTGTTGGACTACATTTCACTCTTCAGCCCACATCGTTACTGTAGTAACCACAACCAACAGCGGGAACGCCTTGGGCCGCGGATCGGAGCCGCCAGGCGGGGAAGCCGCCGGCGGTGGAGCACACACCACTGGGTAAACACAGGCCGAGTCGGACGACAGACCAACGACAACTGCCAACAGCCGACCACGACCGACTATGAGCGACACAACAAGGAAGAGACAAACAACGGAGGCTTGTGGATACCACAACACCAAACGTAAATCCACTCGGAACCAGAGCCAGGCAAATGCCACAATGAGCAACGACCAGAACGCAGTACCGCCAAGATAGAAACGAAATCTATAGCGAGTACCAGACTGGCTGGACTAGGTTTTTTTTATTTTTTATTGTGATTTCATTCCCCTGCCCCATATGGGCAGGGGAGGGCTGTCAGCGGCACAATCCGCCGCTCTGCAGCCGAGTGACATGACAACTAAAACAAGAATAAAATGATACAAACGTAAGGAGATAAAAAAGGGAACATAAAACAGAGTAAGGAGAGAAAATGGAGGTAAAAATACACTGACATAGAGCCGTTCATGGGGGATAGTTAAAGTCACCAGAAAGTTAAAAAAAAACACAGTTGGCGATTCTTACAACACAGAGAAGACACTGAATGCGCTTGCACAGGTTAAAAGTCGGCCGTAGTATTAAAAACACTCCAGAACAACACACTTAAAACCCACTTGGAGCACACATGACGAAGAATAAAACTGCCAGGTGGGACCTGCCAAGGGAAAGGTCAGAGTGGATGGAAAAGGAGGGGAGAGCATGGGGCAGCCGGGGAAGCGGCGGGATGAAGAGAGGAGGGGCAACCATGGGTTCATGAAGAGGCAGGAGACACATGGGGCAGGAGAGTAAAAGGGAAGACAGGGCAGGAGGGAGCGCAGAGACACTGAAAGGAGGCACAAGAGATGGAGAGGGAGTAGGAGGGGAAAGCCACTCAGAAGGAGGGAGGGGGAGGAAAGGGAGCCCTGAGGAGGAGGCAGGAAGAGGGGTTAGAGTTGGTAGGAAAGGTAAATGTCAGGGTGAAGCTCATCATCCGGGAGGGGGAGATGGTGGAAGTTGTGTTGGGAAAGGAGATGGAGGGTGTGGAGATGGAGAGAGGGAGGGACACAACGGTAAAGGCGGGGCAACTGGTTGGGGGTGGAGAGGATGGGAGAAACCACGGGGTGAGGGGGATCAAGGCGGCGGACAATATATAGTGTGCGGAAGTGTTCAAGGAAAAGGAGAAGGTGGGGGAAGAGGATGAGGTCATAGAGGATGCGCGTGGGGGATGGAAGGCGGATGTGGAACACGAGGCGGAGTGCATGGCGTTCGAGGATTTGGAGTGCTTTATAGAACTGGGGAGGGGCGGAAATCCAAATGATGCTGGCATAACAGAGGATGGGGCGGATCAAGGATTTGTAGGTGTGAAGGATGGGGGAAGGATGCAGACCCCACATCCGGCCGGACAGGAGTTTCAGGAGGCGGAGGCAGTTGTGAGCTAAGTTTTGGATGGTAAGGAGATGGGGAGTCCAGGTGAGGTGGCGGTTGAGTGTGAGGCCAAGGTATTTAAGGGTAGGAGTGAGGTGGATAGGACGGCCATAAATGGTGAGGTAGAAATCATGGAGGTGGAAGGAGCGGGTGGTGTGGCCTATGATGATCACCTGGGTCTTGGAGGGATTAACACGGAGGAACCACTGGTTGCACCAAGCGGTGAATTGGTCAAGGTGGGTTTGGAGGGTACGTTGGGACCGTTGAAGGGTAGGATAAAAGGCTAGGAAGATGAACAGGAAGGGGAGGTTTGGGCATATCAGCAGTGTACAGGAGATAGAGGAGAGGGGAAAGAAGAGAACCTTGGGGCACACCGGCAGAGGGGTAGAAAGTACGGGAGTTGGAATTGTGTATAGTCACATAGGAGGGACGATGGGAGGGGAAGGAAGCAACGAGACAGACAAAGTTGATGGGGAGAGCATAGGTCTGAAGTTTGAAGAGGAGCCCGGGATGCCAGACACAGGTATAGGTGTTCTGGAGATCGAGGGAAACAAAGATAGCAGAGCGACGGGAGTTAAATTGGAGGGAAAGAAGATTGGTAAGGTTAAGGAACTGGTCGTAGGCAGAGAAGGAAGTCCGGAAGCCACATTGGGTAAGAGGAAGGAGGTGGTGCTGGTTGAGGTGGCGGTGAATACGGCGAGATGGCGAAAGAACTCGTCTGTGACATTTCATGGGAACCATGCCGGCATTTGCTTCGAGCATTTTATGTGAATTACGGAATACCGAAATCCGGACAGCAGGACGCGGATTTTAACGGTCGTCCCCCCAATCAGACTTGAGTGCACTAACCACAGTGCAACTTCACTCGGTATTTCGCAGATGGAAGCAATACCAATATTTTTACTCATGCGTCCACACTGCAATACACTTAGACACGGAGGTGAGGCAGACTGGACGATAGGAAGAGGTATCAGAGGGGGGTTTGTTAGGTTTAGGCAGCAGCAGGACACGGGAAGTCTTCCACAGGTTGGGGTAAAATCCAGTGGAGAGGAGGACATTGTACAGGGTAGCAATGACTGACAGGAAGGATGGAGGGGATTCCTTGAGGTGACGGTAGGTGACGCCATCATGACCAGGGGCGGTGTTGCGTTTGGAGTGGAGGACGATTGTGATGCCTTGTGTGGTGATGGGAGTGTTGATGTGTGAGGGGGGTAACCGATCCAAGTACTGGAAGCTAGGGGCGAGTGGGGGGACAGAGGCGTCAGTGCAGTCGAGGACGGTGGGGAAGAGGGAGTAATCAAAATGGGGATCGTCAGGAATGGAGAAGAGCTCGGATAGGTGGGAAGCAAAATGGTTAGCCTTACTGAGGTTGTCAGGAAAGGGTCGATCGTCATGGAGGATGGGGTAATGCGGGGTGGGATGGCTACCAGTAAGGCGGTGGAAGGCTGACCAGTACTTGGAGGAGTTGACAGGGAGGGTGGAGTTGAGGCGTGTGCATGTCTGGCGCCAGTCCTGGCGTTTCTTTGCTGTAAGGAGGTTCCGGATATGTCGCTGTAATTGCCGGTGGTGGGTGAGAGTATGCCGGTCACGAGTGCGGAGGAAGGAGCGGTAGAGCCTGCGGGATTCTCACAGGACGACGGCCTGTGGAGGAAGCTTAGAGCGGTGAGGGTGGATGAGTTTGGTAGGGACATGAGCCTCCACAGCGTCAGTGATGGTCTTCTGAAGGAACGAAGAGGCATGGGTGATGTCATCAGAGTGGTGAAAGGAGAGGGAGTGGCTTTAGACCTGTAAGGCAATGGATTCCCAGTAGGCATCCCAATTGGCACGGTGGTAGTCATGGACAGGCTTTGGAGGGACAGCTGGGCTGGTGGCGGCAGTGGCAGGACGGGTAGAGGAGATGGTGAGAAGGACAGGAAGATGGTCACTACCGACAGGATCGAGGACGTCAATGGCGATGCGACCAAGGAGGTTGGGGGAAGTGAGGATAACATCGGGGGTGGAGTTACTTTGAGGACGGGTGTGCTGTGGGAGAGGAACATGGTCACAATGGAGGGTGGCAAGGAACTGATGCCACCGCCGAAGGGTGGCAGGGTCACAGCTGTGGGTGTTGAGGTCAGCCGCGATCACATAGGTGGAGAAGGTACGGTCAACATGGGAAATGAAGTCAAAGGGGAGAGGAGCTGTGGGGCGGATATAGTGGCACAGGTGACGGTGAGGGAGGGGAAAAAATAGGCTGAGGAGAAGGTGTTTGGCTGGGTCATTGAGGAGGGGTTGTGGCTGGACACGGAGATGCCTGAGGTGGCCTACAGCAACCCCGCCTCGGGCTAGGGGAAGGGGATTGTCAGTGCGGTGAAGGAGATAAGGGGAGGTGCGGACAACATGGTGGGGTTGGAGGAAGGTTTCATTAAGGATGAAGGAGTCAACCTGGTGCTGGGAGAGGGTATGCATGAAGAGGTATTTGTTTGCAGGGAGGGAGCGAATGTTGAGGTAGAGGAGACGATACTGTTGACGTGCCAGGAGGTTAGAGGTGGGAAGGGTGCGGGAAGGGGAGAGAGGGGCTTAAACGAGGGTGTATAGGTGGGTGAAGGTAAAGTGGGCCTGGTTGTGGGAGCATGTGGCGTAGGTGTTTAAGTGGAAAACAGAGTGGGCGGCAAGGGAAATCTGCTGGAGTGTGTGGGGGTGCTGGAAGGGGTGGATGTTCTGCAGGACGATGGTGAGGAACCGGATGATGTCTTCTGCTGTAGGGGGAGGGTGGACAGAATTGTTAGGGTGGATGGGTGGGTCAATGGGGCAATGGGGCGAATGGCTACAGTTAGCTCAGGGTTGGTGGGAGGGGGCTTGGCTTTGCATTTGGAGGAATAGGTGGGGTGAGGTTCATTGCAGCTGTTGCAGGACGGGGGGGGGGGGGGTGAAGCGAGGTTGGGACACTGTTTAAGGAAGTGGGAGGCTTTACAATGGGGGCAGGTGGGTGGGTTCTTGCAGTTTTGGGTGAGGTGGTCGTTGTACAGAAGACAGCGCTGGCCATGGTAGGATTAAGGAGGGGAACGGGACGGGTCAACAGGGTGGCTGCGGTTGAAAATCAGGGCTCCCTGCATGAGGAGGTGGTCGATGGAGGAGGTGGACTCTGTAAAGATACGCAATAGGAAAGTAGGGCCAGAGGAGTTGTAAATACGGCGGGCAGAGCGGACTTCCAGGGAGGGGTAGGCATTCAGTTCCGCCAACACCTCAGCCTCCGTGACCACGGGGCTGAGTTTTGTGATGATGGCGGTGTGGGTCGTCGGACTACGAGGCAGTTGGGTCTGACAAGGAGAGGAGGATGTAAGGAATGGGGCGAGGGATGCGTGGAGCCCAAAGGTGATGCGGGGAAGGCGCCGGAGGAGATCAGTATGGAAGGATGGAGAGGGAGACTTGATGAGAACAGAGTCTCTGCGAGGGATAAGTTGGGTGATGGGTGCACTGGGGATGTACTTCCGGATTTCAAGGGTGAGGGTACGGGCATCCAGGAATTTCGGAACAGGGTTGGCTAGGACAAAGGTATACAGGGAGAGGGCTGGACAGGAAGGAGGTGGGGTGGAATCCGTAGCGGGGTCAGTGGGAGGTGGGGTGGGAAGTGGCTTTTTGGATGAGGGAGTAGTGGAGAGGTCGCCACTAGGCCGTTCGGAAGATTTTTTGGTGGGTGTTGCCTGGGAGGAGGGATGTGGGACTGGATGGATGGGGAGGTGGTGGGAGGCAGGGCCCTCCTGTGAGGCAGTAGCACTGGATGAGAAGGTAGGGTGCTCTGTGGCAGCGACTGTGGCGCGGCGGGCAGTGACTCGGGCAGGGGAAGCAGTGGTAGTTGTAGGGGGGAGAGGGGGAAAGTCGTCTCGGCGAGCGACAGGAGATGGAGGGGGGGGGGGGGAGCAGGGGCAGAGGCAGGAGCAGGAGCAGCAGCAGGTGCAGTAGCAGGGGTAGGAGCGGGAGTGAGATAAAGGTGGGGATATAGTGATGGAGAGGAGATAGATGGGGAGGAGACGGTGAGTAGGGGAGGTGGATGAGACGGGTTAATCCCAGAGGAAGCACTCCATGACGTTACAGTGGGGGCAGGTGAAGGGGAGGCGTAGATGATGGTGGTACTTGGGGCGTCCATGATTGCAGGCGGCAGCGAACACCGAGAGACGGCGGCAGCGGCGGCGGCAGAAGCGGCGAGCACCGAGAGACGGCGGCGGCTGCGGCGGCGGCGGCAAGCACCGGGCGACGGCGACCAGACGACGACGGCGGCGGCGGCGGCGGCGGCGGGGGCGGCGGGCAGCAGTGACGGCGTGCAGACGGGCAACAACGCGACAGGCACGGTTGGGGCTCTTCCACGTCGAAGATACACCCTGAGAGTAGCCCAGGCAGTGAGAGTCCTCGATGAGGAAGTGAGGGAATCCAAGCCTCGAATGCTGGACTAGGGCAGAGCGGGTCCCTGTATATGAAACCGGAGGGAGCGGCTATTGGCCGCAGTCTGCACGTGTCTTAGCGGTGGCGCCCTCGCTGCGCGAGAGCCGCTGAGCGGAATAGCCGCCGCGGAGGCGGAGCCCTCTATGGGCTGACCACGTCCATTTGTTCTGCCACGTGTTCGACTTCCGCGGCGGAAGGTACTAGAGTTACCATCGAGCGGCTCTTTTAAGAAACTGTTAGCTAAAACTGTAACATAAGCCTATTTGTACTTCTCAGGCTAAGAGGATTTCTCATTTACAAACGGCCCCCAGCTGGAGGCTTCCTAGGAATTGAAATATTTTTACTCCACGCCTGCAAGGGCAGCAGTAGTTCATTGCTAGAGCTGTTTAAGAGGACGAAATATATACGTATCAAGTTATGCTGTGGAACTGCCTTACCGAAGAAGACTAATAAAAGGGAAAGACAAATAAGTTAAATATTCTCACTAACGTCTGTCATCCTATTTTCTGTTAATTATTTTTCATTAAGTTGCAGATTATGCCTGCTTGTAAATTCTATTGTGTGTAACAAACAGGACTGACGGAAGCAAATAAACATCATTCCCTAGTACTAAATATAGTTCTCGCAAGGGAGGGAAAAGGAAGAAGTAATAGAGTTTAACGTCCCGTCGCCATTGAGGTTATAGGCGGAGAACAAGTTCGGAATTTTTCAAAGATGGCGAAAGAACTCGTCTGTGACATTTCAGGGGAACCATGCCGGCATTTGCTTCGAGCGTTTTATGTGAATTACGGAGTACCGAAATCCGGACAGCAGGACGCGGATTTTAACGGTCGTCCCCCCAATCAGAGTTGAGTGCGCTAACCACAGCGCAACTTCACTCGGTATTTCTCAGATGGAAACAATACCAATATTTTTACTCATGCGTCCACACTGCAATACACTTAGACACCCCAAATACACTGAATGCGCCCAGCCCAGAAAACCTGCGCTATGTTGTAAAGAAACCGGCCACAAACGCGTGTACGTCAGCTCTTGAATAGAACGCCTGATATGGTTCTGGATCAATCAGAACAAAAAAAAAAAAAAAAAAACCGTGAATGATAGGTTTGTGCGCAAGCTGTGCAATGGCTGTATGTAAATTTTTCAATTCAAAATTTAAATTATTTATTATGTGAGAAATCAGAAACTGTGGAACATGGCAAATGTACTGATCGAAGCAGAGAATTTGTAACTACCATGTTACAAATATTTGTTATTAAAAACAATCTTCATCACGATTTATTTATTAAGGTGACCTGTTTCGACCAGTACTGCAGTCATCTTCAGACCATTGGGTAGGAACCTCTTTCTGCTGGAGAATCACTACTCTCCAGCAGAAAGAGGTTCCTACTCAATGGTCTGAAGATGACGACAGTAGTGGTCGAAACCGGTCACTTTAATAAATAAACCGTGATCATGACCGTTTTTAATAGTAAATATTTGTTACACATTGATCACTGTCACTCTCATAATGTATTCAAAAGTAATTACTATGTTACAAATTAATTGAAAAATTATAGAGCGGGATGAGTATCAAACACTGTATTTGTGTTTTATTACTGTTTTGGTAATAATGGTGTCGATCTAAGACAGTATTCAAAGTATAAAGGCAGTTTGTTTGAAAGAGAAACACTTAATACATGAATTTTGCAACTGAGAGCATTATTCTATTTAACAGGCTGTATCCAAAAATCTCTACTTAGGCTGCACCTTATCTCGTTGCGATACTATAAGATTGTGTGACGACGATGAGGCGAGATGTTAGTATATGACGATTGTTCTTGATGTCTTAGGATTGCAGTTTCAGGGTGTAAACTGTTTGAAACACGTGGAATTGTATTTTCAGAATATTTTTGGCTACATGATGCCCTAGTCTTTGGCAGTGACACTAAATAATTAAAGTGACACTAAATAATTAAAGAAATGATAGCACAGACGTAAAATATTCAAATCTGATATCGCACACACACATTACCTCATCATCAACACACCGACAAATGTTCCTTGCACAGACAAAAACTGTCGTTCAGGAATGAAAGCACACTGTACAGTCCACAACTCACCTAGCAGTAATCACTGTCTTGCTGCACGATGATGGGTGTACACAAGTAAATGTATAATCTGGATACTTACACACAAATACCAGTCGTGCTGCGACATCAACATTCATCGCCTCCTAGTCAACGACTCCACTTCTCCACTGTTCAGTTTCTATAGTGGAAGAGATTCCGTTATATCAAAGATACATATAGATACTTTCAAACATTTATGTTAAGGTAAATGTATTTGTAATATTTGAATCTGATGACATCTATTATTTAGTGTACTGAAGGAAACAAAATAATTAAGGAAAAATGTATTTACGTTAATACAGTAAAGCTATATCAATAATAGCTTGACACATTTGTTTAATCACTGTACAAACAAACAATGTCCGTGAGTCTTGTTTAGTCGTTATAATGTAGTGAATTTTTTATACTACTCACTTACTTAGCAACTGATTACTAGCTCCCTCCACAGCCAATAATTCAATGTCCATATAAGCAAGTGTGGGGCACTCTTAGCGCAGCATTACTACTATTTGTGGTCCCTGTGTGCCAATGACAGCGTAATTCTATCAGAGACGGCACACTGGAAAACAAGATAAATGGAAACGACTGTGTCCTGAAAGGACGTTACGAGAAGAATAGCAACATAAATAAAAAAGGGTAATGTAATGTAACCGAATTAAATGAAGTGTCGAAGAGGGAATTTGATAACGAAATGAGACACTAAAGGTAGGAGGTGATGTTTGTAATTTGAGCAGTAAAATAGCTGACGACGGCAGAAGTTTAGGAGATAGAAAACCTATCTGTGCAGTATTAAGGAAATCTTTCCTGAAGAGTTAAATATGTTAACATCGAATACAAATTTAAGTGTTACCTAGTCTTTTCACAAGCTGTCTAAAAGCTGTATTGCTATAGTATCTAGGAAGGCTCTTCAAAATGTTAATGTTAGTCTTCTTGTGATCTTCCGTGATTTATTTTGAGACCTACAAAGTAAACATATTTCAGTTATACTGCTAAAAAACGTTTTGAAATCGTCTGCTTGGTCAATGAGTCGAATGTGATCGTCAGATTTTAAATATTGAAAATATATGATCTGTTGAGCACTGTTCGTGTGTGCAATATTCGACCAATTATCAAAACTTACGAACGAATTCCACGTCTATTTCTACCAGAAAATATAAAGTAATATTGAATTACTCATTTGACTGGCCGCATGAAATGAATAAACTATCAGGATACACTGAATTATACATACATTGTCTTATCAGAATAAAACAACACCCTAAAGGAGCGTTTTATTGAACACATATTTGAGGCACTTCATACAGTTATTGTGAAACGTAAATTATACAATAAAAGTAATTGTTTTATTTTCAACCATGTGCATACAGTTACTTATTACTAATAATTCTTCCAGCAAATTGAGGACATCTTGCAGAAAAGAACAATTTGAGATTAGCTATGGAATGATCTTCGGTACATATCAAAAATTTTATGTTATTCTGTAAATCATTACAGGTAGGTGTAAAAATATAATGTAACTCATTTCCAGATAGAATTGTTGAGGACTAACAAGAATATAGTCATTACAATGTTGTTCTAATTATTTTCCACTATTGTCTGAACCAATTTAGTTCTATTTGATACAGTCTTTGTCTGTTAAACCATTACTGACCATAACTTATGTTATGTTCCTTGGACACATTCTAAATCACTCCGAATAACCAATTAAAGGTGCCAGCTTATGATACTCGTTTGGTTTTCGAGGGTTGTAATAATTTCTGAGTAAATGCATATTGCATTTTCTAGTTGACCGATCCCTCTGAACTCGAACTGTAATATTGTGTATTGTGTATTAAACCCGGGACCTAGAAACGACAGAGAGGCTACGTCCCGCCGTAGCTCTCAGTGTTTCACAACCCCACAACAGGCCACGGTAGTCCAGCCACCCCACCACCTCCCCACACCTAACCCAGTTTTTTGTGCGGTTCGGCCTCCAGTGAACCCCCCCCCCCCCCCCATCCCTGGCAATGTCTCATACCAGGCAAGTCTAACCTCAAATCCAAATGTTTGCCTCGTAGAGTAATTATGGCGTACGCATACGTGGAGACAGACACAGCAATCGCCGACATAGTGTAACTGAGGCGGAATAAAGGGAACCAGACGCAGTCGCCGAGATGGATGTAAAACCGCCTTACAAACCATCCACAGACTGGCTAGCACACCGGACCTCGACACTAATCCGCTCAGGAAGCAGCAGGTTAGCCCGCGCTGCTATCCGAGCGAGGAAACTGTAATATACTAAATACACCAATATTAAGCGACTACTGTCATGGAAATTCACTGTTAGTCTATTTGATATATTACGAATATCATTCTTAACTCTCCTGCTACCTATTTTCCTGTGGATACACTGCTAGAATCACCGCATTTATATATATATATATATATATATATATATATATATATATATATAACCCTTTTTTACATATTGATTCTGCTCTCGCATAAGGAAGAAATATATTATTATCACTTCTTTATCTGTAACATTTCCTTTCTGACCACAAACATTACAGAGTGATAAAATATTGATCATGTGGAGCACTTTCACTTTTGTGCTTTGATGTATCTGTCATTCACCATATAGTATGGAAGGTGTCTGTGCCAAGAGTTATCAGGCGCAGTTTCTCCTGTGTTCCATTAGATATTTTGATTTTGTTTCTGCATTGTGCAGGTGGAGCTAGCTAAAACAATCACTGGTCGTCCCATTGTCAACATAAAGCTACAGGTTGCTTCCCGTTTGGAGCATCGTCATTTTTATAGCAGAAATTTATCGTCTGCTCCCAAATTATTCTAGTCCGATATTCGTTTTATCGACATGTATTTACAGGGATCGTAAATCACGACGAATAAATGCCGGTTCGCGACTCAGTAGCGCTGCATGCTTGGCGGTGGCAGTGAGCGAGGGGCAAGGCAGTACCGTCGCTCCCAGAGTACTGTTTACTCTTGAAGTTATACTGTTCCTGCTAATACATGTCGGTAGAGCAAATATCGCAGTAGACGTATCTGGGACCATTCCATGCACGTAAATACCGCTTTAAAAATCACTTTGTTTGCAACAGGAAACAGTCCGACGCTTCCTGTCGACACTGGACGGCACGTGGAAGACGAGATGCGCACTATTTGTTTGCTCTGACTCCAGCTACACAAAGCAGAAAAAACATGCAGTGGAGAAAAAAACTTGCAAATATCTGCTCAAACACCAGAGAAAATATGCCTGACTGCTCTTAGGAGAAACATACTGTATATCACAGTCAATGACGAAAACTGACACGGGTGACATAATCCGACAACTGGAAGGAAAACGTAAGCATGGGTCTGAAAACGAATCATCGAGAGATAACTGCGAATGCGTAGAGCAGCCATTGACTTCAGTATGAAATATTTCCCTAGCTAGAACAAATGTATGTTCTTCTTCTTTTCTTCTAGTGCTAGGTTTAAGGCCTGTTCCTCAATCTTCACACACTTCTCTTGCCCTATAGTTTTGTTCCATTGCTAGTTTACGATGTCTTTGTGATGGCACACAAAGCACACGTTCTCTCCACTTTTCTTAGTATCGGGTTCCTTTTTGGGGTATTGGTTGTGACACTAATTCTTCTCTTATTACTTCATTTTTAATTTTACCTTTTCTAGGGCAGCCATTCACAGATATTGGGTATTTCATTTCTGATGCTTCCGGTTGTCGTAAACCTTTGTTTCTCAGCGTCCAACTTCCTACCCTATATAATAAAGTGGATACTGCGATATCTTTGTAAAATTTCAGTTGCATTTCTCTCCTTTTTCTACCCTTAAGGGTTTCCCCTTATTGTATCTGATACAGAAATATTATTTTTTTCTGTACATCAGTATCTTGCTCATGTGATATGTCTCTCAGGAAGTATGAGACCGTGTCATTGGATATATAATTGAGGACTGTTTTTGTTCACCCAAAAACGTCATCGTTTACTTGTATTTATAGATATAGTCTGATTGTAGCTTGCAATTATTTCATTTCGTTAATGTAGTTCCATATGAAATTTTTTCTCGCTGTTTTGAATGGTAACTCAGTCATATAACAGTGTTTGATATGTTTATTCATCCCAATACTTATGCCTGATGGTGTTCTATCTCTTTCGATTCTTTGATCACGCCATTTATGTAGATATTGAACCATGTAGCTGACAACCAACATACTTCATTGTATGTATTACAGGTGTTCCCATATCAGTTCCAATTATGATGTACAGGCATTTAGGGACTTTGATTGAATGTTTCAGTTTACTTTAGAGCCCATAGACAACGTCTGTGAATTCAGAGGCGTGGGGTGGGGGCAAACCGGGATATGTGTCCCAGGCGGCATTTTAGTTTTAGGGGACAGCAAATTCGTATTCTTGAAGAAAACAACCTTGCTTCACAAAGCGCCTAGCATCCAGCGTACATTGGTCTGTCGATTATTCACATGATTTTGATACGTGTCTCTGTTGGTTTTTCAACATTTTTGAACACATTCTAAGTTGATTTCTGAACGAGTCATAAGCTGATTTTGGATGCGTGCATAGTATATGTGATGTCTCTTCTAGAGGAATCCCCGTTGCTCCTAGAAATAAACTTTCCCGCAAACAAAAGAGGGCGGGGGTATTTTAGATGATCCGAATAAACCTGAAGGGTGAATGCCAGTCACTGTTTGTGTGCGAATGATGTGCGTTGTTATAATTAGCGAAATCCGCAGAGTCAGACTACCAGAGTGGAAATGAAGGACGAGCAGGTAAGAAAGATCACATTATCTTCTCGGTGTATCCAAGAAAAAAATTTTTTATAGAACATTTTTTCCGGAAGGTTACACTATTAAGAGTCAGTTGTACAATGAACACAGCCGATTGGGAGCAGGAAAGACACCACAGAACATTTTAACTTTCGTTGTCCTGGGTATGGGTTTGATGGCCTCCCTTACAAAATATACTCGTTTGGATTCCACAGGGCGAAATAAAGTGACCTGTGATGGAATAATGCTTTGTGAAGAAGTGTGGCACTGCATTTTGCACATCTGGGAGCAAATAACGTCTTATATTCCATCAAACATATGTTTTTTATGTCAAATTATTTAGAAAGAGTGCGCTACGAAATGAAGTTACTCCTAAACAATCGTTCTTTTTAAATTTTGACGTCCCATCTCAGACACTCGAGGGGGAGCAGGGGGTGCCCCTATCAAGTTTTTTCCCGGTTCACAAATATCATAGACCCGGCTGTGTGTGAAATCTGTCAAATATTTTTTCATAGTCCACAATTGCTAGGTAAGGTACAGATTAAATTCTGTACTCTTTTGTATTATGTTTCAATGCACTGCATTATTTTCCCTTAAGGAAATATGTTTGTCCATTAAAATTAAATCCGAGGTATTTCGAAGCTTTTCATCTATATTTTACTGTAGATTTTTGAAGCATTATTCACAATGCTCATCCCGTTCAAGTTGTATGCATTACTTCTTTCGCTTTTCTTATGTAATGAAATGACCTTAGGTACCTTCCATTTCATTGGTATGTGCTATCTTACGCAGCACAGGCTAAAGAGATGTAGTTAATTACTTCTAGGAAAATTCCCCATGTTTTGTCAGTTTGGAATTTATTCCATCTAGTCCTGGTGATTTTAAGTTTTTAACTTTTCTTTAGATTTTCAGTTCTAAAGATCTGTAGAACATATTCCTTGCAGTTGTTCTTTACCTGCTTCTCTGATTTCAAGATTGTGCCACAGTTGTTTATAATGTGTAATTCAGATAGGTTTCGCTGTTACGTTTACATATATGGTATCTCTTTCCTTCTTTGCTTAAGTATTTCACTAATTTTTATGCTATTTATTATCTTTCATGAATATCGTGTTTTCAGCTCTGCTTATAAATGTGTCCCAGATTGTCCAGTGTGCTGATCTTACTGGTACGTTATTTCTATTTGAACTGCAATTTCCTTAACCTTTAATATAAAGGGAGTGGAAGGACTTGACCCACACAGTGACCATTTCATTTCAACATATTTATTTTCATCATAGATAAATCATTAAGAGAATTACAATCATAAATCAGATAATTTCTTTAACAAACGCCATTCCGGCAAACTTTACAAACTGCTTGTTATATAAAACCACGAATGAATTAATCTCTTTAAAAATATTTTTAAAAAACCACTTTAGCCAAGTAAATCATTTGAAATAAACTTTGCATCAAATAACCAAGAAATCAATTATTATTTCCACATAGACTGAAAACTGCCCCTTCCGGGCGAGATATTACCACACAACTTTACAAGGTTATAGACAATTTGATCAATAATAACCTAGTTATTTTCCCATCAAAATTGACATACACCACTAAGGCTGAATTTTAGTAAACAGTTTCAATTAAGACACATTCTTCTAGAAATCCCTCAAAATTCTTAAGACAAATATTTAAAACATTTAACCCGGCAACCTTGCAGGGCCACCACAAGTTTTACAAAACTGCTGCTTGTACAATAACTGAGGCTCGAGATTGTGAGGCCGCGACTTGGCCACGAACGATGGAGGCGACTGAGTACTTACTCCGAATTAAGATGTGGACTCCGTTTGTACTTCCACCCCGTTCAGAACACCGAAATCTGAACCAAACAGCACACGCGAGCTAAGGCGGAGTCCACCGCCCGTGCGCCCGCTAGTAACTTAAAAGGGGAGGCTCTGTGCTTCGGTGGCCCACTGCTTCCGATCTCTGAAACATAAATGAGAAGCGACAACAGGGAGCCAAACAACCCTTACTTCATCTTAATACTCAAACTCGAACAGAAAACTACTTCGGTACAATTGACAATAATAAAACTGATTTCATTCCTTTAAGCAGAACCACGTACACGAATGATGCAAGCGGAACTGGCTCATTAAAACCCAAGCATCACATGGAGCACCTTATGTGGGCCTGTAAGGTACCACACGGCAATCTTTAGACACGGAATATAGATCGTTCGGTAAGGCTGCGCACACGTATCAATGTTTTAGACACTTGCCAGCTGAAGTAAGAACAATACTATTAAGGAGCGAAGCACACACTTAATAAGAGGCATGAAATATCACATCACAGTCCTTGCAACGCTTTGCTGTCTCAAGAGCAATCATCATTATATTTCACTAATCGTTGGTAGGACTTGAATTACTTAACTTGATGCCAGCTGCTGGATCGATGTGGCGAAGACACCAGACGTTGCTCGTTGCTTAGTCCGATAGTAACAGCGTGTTCCTTCACGGAAGCGAGCACATGCACAGCTTCACGAGGTTGCCAAGAAGCCACAGCGCCGGCCCGCTGTTACTGACCCCAGTAGGATCAGGCGCTAACTGCCGCCCGTATTCAGGCACACCGTGCTCGCTGTCGTCTCTCCAACGTCTCGCTAATACGCGCACTTCCGCGTGCCGTGCCCAACGTTTCCCCTTCCACTCCGTGATGCCCGCTATATCCTGAGCCGGCCCTGGCTCCAAAGACAAACTTCTTCCAGAGGGAATTGATAGCGCCTAGCCAAAGATAGCCCTGGCACCAGTCCCGCCACGGCTCACTTACTATCACGTTTGCTTGATATCTATGCTGATGGTATTTCTCTTTAGCTTGTAATAATTTCTTCTCTGTTTATTCATTATATGGTTTCTGTTTAACGTTTACACCTTTTTGTATCTCTTCGTTCCAAATTATTAGCCATTTCCTTCCGATTTGTTCTATGGTGTCCACCTTGAACTTCACTTGCTTTCTGTTTCATGGAATTTTCTATATTGAAAGATTCTTCGTTTATGTCTTCACTAGTTGGTATTTCATTGAACATTTGTGTGAGTCTGTTGTGATGTGTATTAATCACGCTCTGTTCACGTAACAGATTGTGATGTGACACATAATAAATGAGAATGGCTGTACTTGCAGCTACCTTGTTGACTCCAGAAAATATTGTTCAATAAACTTTTATCTCATTCTCAGGACATTCATCTGCATGAGCAACAAATTGTAAATTACAATGTCATTGATTATAGAGCTTCTAAATGCGTGGTTGCATTTTTAAGTGTGGGCTGTTCTAGTCTAGGAATCAACCAACACACTTGTCACATTAACCCTAAAAAATCCATTCACAAATTTCAAATAAATGAAGGCAGGATTTGAGGAGAGCCTACAGCCTTGCCACCGCAGTAACATCGGGTCCCGTCAGATCACCGAAGTTAAGATTTATTGGACAGGATCAGCACTTGGGTGGGTGACCATTCGGTCTGCCGAGCGCTGTTGGCAAGCAAGGTCCACTCAGCTCTTGTGAGCAAAACTGAGGAGCTACTTGATTGAGGACTAGTGGCTCCGGTCTCTTAAACTGCCATATGGCCAGGAGAGCAGTGTCCTGACCACATACCCCTCTATATACGCATCCAATAACGCGTGTGTGCTGAGGCTGAGACGGTGGCCGGTAGGTACCGTTGGGCCTTCATGACCTGTTCGGATGGAGTTTAGTTTAGTTTTAGGATTTTAAGAGAAAATTATGGTTTATACTGTCACTGTAACATTTAGCACAAGTTAATAATGATTTATCATTTAATTAATTAATATCCAAGCAAGGGCTACAATGAAATGGAACAATATCTTATGTTCACGTAATCTTCCAGAAAATTACAGATATTAAACAGAGTTCCGTAAAAGCAAATTTAAATTTTAAATTTTGCACTTGCGTATTAACAAAATTTTGAGTTCATATCCCTTACAAAATATAACCGCAGTAAAGTTTTAGACTCCAGATTAATTCGGCTAATTCGAAATATTCCAAATCTCCATGTTAAAAATATTTCACAGTTTTTGGTAACGAGACATTTGAATGTCACAAGTCCGGTACTCTGAATAAGCTAGACACAATGAAGAGGCGACCTATTGCCATTTAAATATACTTCCTGTTTCAGATCTCAAACCCGATTGCCAAATGAATGCACTTGGCAAGATGACTGCCCATTATTCAAACCCTCCCACTTCTGACTTCTACAACATAATTAACACTATAAATTTAATTTCATATTCATGTATCACTCATGAATCATAACGCAAATTTCCTCACATTACTACTGAATTTCTTAGTTTTTCACTAACTTAAATATTCTGTTCACAAATAACGATTTTATCTAAGTAAACACTACATTACATTGTTCTGTTATTGATAAACATGCAGTTAAAAGTAAGTATAGTCATACTTTCCTGTCTATGTGTAGTTCGTAATCGTTTCAATATTTGATTTATTATTCATTAAAAAATCATGCACATCCTTTCCTGCATCACATAGTAGATAATACTTACAAAAAATATCTACTGTGATAGACTGATTGTGCTCAGTGTGAACTATTGCTAAGCACTTTGATTGTGAAAACTTAAAAACTACAGTTAGTATCGAGTGCGTGTTTTAAGTCACACACTCACTTTATTTTCGTCTTTCAAACCATGTTACTGGCTTTCCCGTAACTTGCCTTCTTCACGTTTTACTGGATTTGCTATGATATGATATTTATTCTGGACACACAAGACAGCCATGGTGGCTGCCCCTTCTTGTTTCGCACTAACAGCCGGATGAGGGTTTTCCCTGTCAACATGGCCTGAGCATGTGTTTACCTGACGTGCCATCTTGGTAATCCTCATTCTCAGAGCGTCCCCCGCGAGACCCACGACCTGGCCCTCCCTACGCTCCCTCAGCTGTCAGAAGATTCACACCAGCTTGCCCGCACCTTTCCCACGTCATAAATGGAATGTACATGTAGTACTGTTTCTGTTTTCAAAGTTTCTGATAGCTGTTACTGTCGTATACCGTCTCCAGATACACTGTAATTCTGTTGATTAATTTGTTTTCTTCTCTGCGTTTACTGTCTATTGTCTGCGTTTTACTTCTCGACCATACATGGAATTTCGACTCTACCAGGTTATGGTCTGAATTTATATTTATACCCTTATGTGTTCTGGTGTCTTTTATTCTTGGAGCTAACTTTTGTCAGTTATTACCTAATCTATTTATGAACGGCAACCTCGTGCACAACATGTACATTTATGAATGTTTTTATTCTTAAAGATGGAGTCAGTTGCCTTTAATTCGTTAAGTGTTACAAATTCTCTTAATTTTACTTCACTATTTAGTGCCTATTAAATTTGAAACTAGCACTTATTCAATGGTAGCATTTAAATCTCCTGCTAAAATTACATGTAACTTACTGTTTACTTTATACGTTTTTGATGTTCTTGGTAATATAGGTCTGTTTCTTCCTCCTTTCTTCACCTGGTGCATAACATTCTATTACAGTTAAATGTCCCCTGTCGAATTTTAGTCCTTCTGTTTAGAGTCTTTCATGTACTTGGCTTTGTCCTAAAATGTTTCACATAAAACTCGGCCGAAGGCCACGTACTTAACCCAAACAATCTCACGGCTTAAAGCCCAAACAAAAAAAAATTCCAATTTTTAATTTAAGCTGGAAAACTTGGCTGACGGCCACATACAAACTAGAAAATATTCAGTAATTAAAACTTCCGGGCTAAGAGGCCGTGGTCCAATAGTACTATTGGACCACGGCCTCTTAGCCCGAAAGTTTTAATTACTGAAGACGCCAGCCGTGAAAGCCTACACGCTATGATTAGAAAATATTTCTTACGGCTTAATGTCTAGACAAAATTTTTCAACATTTGATTTGAAGGCTGAAAACTCGGCTGAAGGCCACATACCAACTTGACACCAATTTACGGCTTAAGGTCAACGCACAAGGAATTTTCAGTTTTAATTTTAAAGGCTGAAACTCGGCTGAATGCCACATACCAAACAAGAAACAATCTTTTTTATGGCTTTAGGCCTAAAAAGGAGAGCCTTGCAATTTTAATAAAACTCCGCTGAAGGCCACACAGAGTACTTAAGACTAAAAGGGAAATCAGTATGTAAAACACAACGAGCGGCGCTCAGGAGGTTCCAAGAATCAGCCTGGGAAGGTAACACTAACGCATGTTTAGGTGAGACAGGCAGCCAGACCGACAACCTCTTAATCGGAAGGCGACCCAACCGAAAGCCAGCCGACGAAACAACCAGCAAGTTCAGTTCTGCCCCACACTACCAGAAAAACGATAACAAGATGTCAATAGAACAACGTTCTGGATACTGGCGCCCAATCAAGCCAAGTCAGAATAAACGCCCAAAACTACCAACCACACCTCAGCTCTCACGCTACACGCCGTGCTGGACAGAATCAACACGACGATGAAAATACACTGCCATAAACTACGTCAACAACCAGGGCAGGTCACTGGAACGTCAACGGCCACAAGGCAGGAGATACCGCTGGTACACTTCATTAACCAAGGGATTAATTAAGTTAAACACCACACAGGAAGACGGCTGCAATTCTAGACGTCTTCAATGTACACACGTTGTTGCTCTTTGGAATCTCCCAGAAAGCGACAACCAGGATCAAACGGAGACATGTGATAGCAGTTGAGGCTTGATGGTAGATTAAGTGACCCCTGAACCTTTGTGTCCAGTATCGGTGGGCGACGAACTTTGTAATCCTCGCTAGAAGCGCCTCACAATTCCAACTGCACATGCATGCTGCCAGCGGCTCCTGCCTGACTACGCACCACGAAGGCTTCCTCGCTGCTCTGCCCCAACCGACCGACTGCCACCACCCGGAAATGGTGAAAAGACCAAACAGACGTCGGCTGATGGGAGGACCGACCGAACGACCAACCAACGGTCGTTCCCAATCCAGTCTCCTTCAGTCGGACAGTCCATGCGTGTCGCCAGCGGTCAGCAAGTACTCGCTGTCCGCACCTCACTGGTGCTCCGTCCCCGACGCTCCTTTGTCGCCGACCACTGCTTCGTCTTCGACTGCACTGCTGGTCCGTCTCCAACTGACTTCCAGACAGACGACGACCTGGAAATACTATACGTCGCTCCAGAGATAGTACAACAGTGCACTTATTGATAAGCGCTGCTGCTGCCACTCACAGACGGGTAAGGCAGGAAGTTAGTGATGACAGTAAATGGAATAAGAAAACGAGGCGGCAGTACGGTAAGAGAAGATGACAAACAATAAATGGCATGAACACTAGCCGCGCATGACTAAAAACTATTTTCAAATGACAGTGTAGTGTGACCCATCAAAATAGATAGGTTATAGTAAAAGTATGACTCAAATCTTGCGTCCAAGTGCTCCAGCATCATCTTAAGTTGAACTCCGTGTCGCTATTTCTAGATACACGTTGTGTCATATCCTTAATTGGCAAATTCTGCCAGTCATATGGATTTCTTTTCGGGGTACACTCAGCCTCGTGATGCCAATTGAGGAGCTACTCGACCGAATAGTAGCGGCTCCGGTTCAAGAAAACCATCAATAAAACGACCGGGAGAGCGGTGTGCTGACCTCCTATCCGCATCCTCAACTGAGGATGACACGGCGGTCGGATGATCCCGATGGGCCACTTGTGGCCTGAAGACGGAGTGATATATGGATTTCTAGCACTGTGTAACTTGATAAATGCACAGACCGTAAACAAAATACGTCCGTTATAAATATTTTATCATACAACCATTGATGTTAAGAACCGAATCGGGACTTAAACTCCAATTATCTGGCTGCTAATTTAATCCAACATGAACATGCAGTTCCAAGGCACATAAGGTCAAAATATAAAATCAAATAAATTTATTTGGACACGCAAGTTCTCGTCTTAGGTTAAAAATGGCAAAGCAAGGCTCTCTGCTCCGCTCATCGATGTTGTCGCCCATCCTCCAAAACGTTTCTTCCGTACAGGGGTAAACACCAGTCGCAACAGCTATTTCTCCGTGCTCCTGTAGTTCGTAAACATTTGTACAGCTCTGACAAATGCTACAAAGAACATGCTTATCTGTGGAGAATGGTTCATGTTTATCGTACTAAGTCCAATCTTAAAAAAGATCCAAAAAGTCATAGAAGAAGGCATTAACATCCTCGTCAGATTGTATATTAATCACGTTATCAAATTTATATCGTTGGACCGCTGCTTCAGGTTACTCAGGCAGATCGAGTTTCCTTTCTTTCTTGTGTGTGTGAAATCTTACTGCTAATGTCGTCAGTCCCCTCTTCCTTTCTTATCTACATGTATCATATCAAATCATATCAAAGTCCTGTTCTATGCCTTTCAGGGGGTGACAAGTCTCATATATATATATATATATATATATATATATATATATATATATATATATATATATAACAATCACTGATCTCCCTAACTGCCGAGTGTAAATGCGTCTGCATGCTCCCCATATCGTACCGAAAATTTTCTATACACACACACACACACACACACACACACACACACACACACACACACACAAACACACATATAATGCTTCACATGATGCACAGTGTGATATTGATAAAGAGTACCTTAACCTGAAATTAGATCCACAGCCGAGACTGAACACTAATGAAAGAATAATAAAAATGTACCTTAATTCGTTCAGTTGCAGAGAGTGGCCACGACTTTAGCCAGAAAGGTTATGGCGTTTGAGCACTATGTATCATTGATCCACTGTAACCTGTATTGCACTTTTGGGACACAGTGAGGAGCACTGGTGAAAGGAAAGATAACACAGAGATTTTAGTGTCTGAACCATTGGTACTGTACATTAGGTAGTTTTATGTAGATGAAATTCAGAAATACACCAAGTGCGAAGGAAATGCTTGTGATGTTAGTCGCCGTTTGTCGTAACCTATGCGAGACGTATTCCTCTGAACAGCACAGGCGGCTGTACGTTCCTGACACACTATATTGCAATCGCTGGCGATCCAGTTCGCAGAAAAACATCCATCACGTTGCACGGCTCTGGGAACGAGAAGTGGCGGCTGCTCGTATAACATTTGTGGTCGTCCCCTCCGGCTGCTTTCATCTGTCGTAACGTTATCTTCACGATATAAAAGAGCTTTTCTAGGCATTGTTGACGTGAAAAACACGAATTACTGAGTAATCTCCGATAAGCTGTGACCCAGGTTCCTTGCACAGACTCATTCCATTCTCGAAGTCGGCTGTCTCGAATCATACTGCCATGTTCACCACACGTCTCACTCACTGCAATAGACTGATCAGACAACAGGTCCACAATTGTGTCACACTTTAATTTTTTTGGTTCATTCGTAATTGTCTCGAAACCATACAACAAATTACAGCAATGAATTTAAAAAAAAAATTATACAAACTCTCGGCGCTTGAGCATGGCATTCTCGTTAAAGGTCCGTTTATGTATTCTTAACTGTGTTTCTTCTCTCTGTGATTTCTCTCAAATCGGACTTCGTTATCAAACAGCACCCGTAGACGTCGGTTCATCGGCATGGACGACTTTTTGTTTAAGAGTACGGAACCTTTTCCCATGCCAAGTCACCCAACAATCTTACAATGACTGAAGACACAAGACAAATCATACATTGGTTAGTAATTACAATATATTCTGAAATAAAAATAGAATTAAAAGTACACTTATATTATGTGATTACGAGTGCCGTTTGGTTGTAACTCGTGAATATAATGAAGAAATAATGTAGTATTAATGGACGGTGTGCGACATACGTCCGATCTGGACAAGACCGAGAAAACAAATGGTAACTCTTATTCTAATGAAATGACGATCAAAAATCTTCAGATGTTTCCAGCGACTGCAGACAATATTTATACAGCCGTGGATTATATCTGTGGCTCAAATGATTTATTTCATTAGTTATAATTACGTTTTCTGCTAATAAAAGCTCAGCATGCAAATGCGCGTTTAAACTGCCCCCTGAGTTGCGAGGCGAAAGGACACACCTGCAGGCGAGCAACTCACTCTAAAGGTCATTGCATATATAAGTCTACAAATGCACATATATAAGTCAACAAATACACATACATTTCATATTCGACATACACATCAACACATAATATTTACAAAAAACAGATTTCCATTGAGTGAATGTGGCGTGTGCACCTAGAAGAGTTTTATGTTGGTATTGTTGCTACCGCGCATGCGCAGTCCCGTGAAGTTCAGTAGTAGCGCGGCTGTTGCGAAGGGAGTTCCAGACAACACATAGTTTACATTCAGTCCGTGTGTTCATGTGCGCAATACGTCGCAGAGACAACATTTATCATCATGAATTTCACAAATGTGGATTAACATTTAAAAAAAGTTGCAACACTCGTTACCTTGAAATTACAAGTCGTTATTGCTGATAGTCTTTTTCGCACAGTATTGCGCTTGAAATGTCTTTTTACTTCAGATATAACGTCTTTTCACGATGTGTCGTTCACAGTTCCATCAACCGAAAACATACGATAACTTTATAAAGGTGAGCATTGTTTAAGGCAGTTAAATGACAGTGTTCGCAGTTTTTACACAGCTGCGTGTGCGCGATCACTCGTAGCACAGTTTATATTTTTGCTTTGGTTACACTGTTTACTTAGACTGACGTCACTGTTGGTTGTCCTAGGTCGTACATCGTCTAATAGAAGACTGGTGGATTCCCATTCCACAACGTAAGTTCGTGAAGGCATGGAAGCAGGACCTCGGACGGCACGGTGCTGGCGTTGATCCTAGTTTAGACCAGGTAAGAGCGTCCGTCATTTCCGAGAACATATTGCTCCCTGAGGACACGTCCAAGATTCCTCCACCCGTCGAACTGTCTTCCTCGTTTAGGAACATAGCGAAGTAGGCGCAGTAAGGGAACCAGTTCTTGCTATTCAGACTTGCACAGATGCAGCGCAGTAATAGTGTCGGTGCACTTCATTATGACAATTTTGTCAAGTACTGAGTTTGTCAAGTGATATACAAATATTCGTACACAAGTAGATATGACGTAGAACAAATGTCCGTCGTCAAGCCTTTACGCAAACAATTCGTAACACGATTCTACATTAACAGTTTGTAAACAAATTTCAAACGTAAATAGTTCGTCAAGTCTATACACATAGCATTAAATCATGAATAGTCTTTTTCAATTGTGCGGTTCCTCATAGTTCAGAGACGTATAGTAAACGTCCACAAATAGTTTCAGGTTATGCAAGTCTCATAACTTTTCCCATATGGGCACATGTAACATGTACAGATAACATATATAAGTGAACATATATCATTTGGCTTTACCTAAATACAGAAAGATGCATACAAACACGTTACATATAGTTTTTTTTACATAGATACAAATACATACAAACATATTATGTATTGGCTATACACAAACAGAGAAACATATTTCTCTTGTCTTCACACAAATATGTTTGGTCACATAGAAATATGTTTCATATAGCTTTACATAAGTTTAAAATATTTACAGTATTTACGATCATTACAAGTTTAGGTCTATGTATTGCTTTTGCAAATGATGTCACCTGAAATAGAGGAGGCTTAGACATGACATCCCACACCTGAAATAGGACCAAGCGCACAACTACAAATAAGCTAATAACAAAAGCAATGAACTAACATCAAACACAAAAAATACTCACTACACGAGTGTAAGCATGGCCATAGCTACTGTAAGTGCGTGTATTAAAGGGTGAGATGCGTATCCATTCAGTTTCAAGGTGAAAGTGTAAGAGTGTAGAATGATTAAGTATTCACGTCGATCAGTAGTTAGTAGTCAAGGACTGACGGTGGAGATAGTCAGTCTCGTAGACTGAAAGTATATCTTCTTCACACCTCTATAAAAGTTAATGTATAATTGGCTTTAAAATTTTAGTGCCTGCTATATTTTGGCGAAGACAAATCTCTTCTTTGTCCTTCTGATGCTGATAAGAACAGCTCAAGTAAAACTGTTATACTATGTAGTGTCTCTGTAGACGTACTGTGAGGTACGTAAATTTGATAATTATGTATAACTTATGCATGATCCATAGATGTGTTTACCGTTGAGCATGGTATACTCTAAGATCACTCTGAGCATATAGACCAATAATTCTGTTGTTTTAGGATGCTGCAGCAGATATGCACCAGGATGCGGAATGCTAACAATGAGGACCATTGTACAGCAGACGCCACTTCGCGTTGCGTCCCTCCCCGAAGACCAGACGTCTTATGGTGAGTACTTTCCAACTTTAAATTCCTGCTTCCTCTTGACATTGCATGCATTTGTTTCTAATTTTGGCTTCTGCAGTCAGTATTCCACAGACTTCCCTTACCTTTTTGTCGAATGTTATTTGCTGAAAAGAAAGCTTTGGTAACGGCGTTGTCCAATCGTTGTCTTCTTTGCGATCGAACATGAGCTCGCCGCCCGGGATTAGCCGAGCGGTCCGGGGCTCTGCAGTCCTGGACTGTGCGGCTCGTCCCAGTGGAGGTTCGAGTCCTCCCTCGGGCATGGGTGTGTGTTTGTCCTTAGGACAATTTAGGTTAAATAGTGTGTAAGCTTAGGGACTGATGACCTTAGCAGTTAAGTCCCATAAGATTTCACACACATTTGAACATGAGCTCATTAGGAGTGTATGGAGTTTCATAAACATTGAGGTTGTTGTGTACCTCTTCAAATAAAGACAAATATGTTACCCAATTTGTATTTTTGGTAGAAACATAGGTTCTCATACATCTGTTAATCTCACGCAACACACATCAGTGGGATTGCACTGGGGACTGACTACATCTTGAGATAAAAATACTCTTGTAGTGGTAAGAGGTAGAAGGCACCATATTAAAACTCGTCAGGAACTTTCCAAGTGATTTATTGATTCCAACTACAGTGCCCTCATTCCTCTTGGTCTGTGTCACAGCGTCCCACAATGCTGAGGATGCACCCCAGTGGACAGTGCAACACAATGCTGTGTCATGCTGGCCTTGGACAGCCGCAGAATTGTGACAGCATCAGGATGTGCCGACAGTTGGCTCAGCGGTCTGCATCCCTGCTGACTCAGCGCTGCTCGGTGTGAGCTGCAGGCGGCCAGCTGCTGCTCCTTCTCGCTGGCATGGCTCAGATCATGGCGACGACAAGCACCCATGACTGGCATCTGTTCTGTGGCTCTCACCTCAGGATGCCTCCAATGTGTCTCGGAAGCCAGGACGACTGCCCACGGTAGTGAGCTGTGGAGTGGTCTGCCGCTGGCTTGCTGGCTCCGGCCCCGCATCGGCGTCAGGTGGCCGAACCAATTATCTGCTGCAGACTGGAACGCTGGCGCCCCATCTGCTGCTGCGTGTAGCCCGGCGGTGTGACACGCCCCGCCGTCCAGAAGAGCTGCCACACTTGAATGAATCTCATTAGAAAACAGCACCTATTTATAATCGGCTGTGCACCTCTGTTTTGCCAAGTGCACCACTTCACGTCACGTACTCATAACATGCTAGGTTGGCCAGTGGGCCCTTTCTGCCTGCGACTTGGGATATGCAAATCAGCTACGTATACTCTTTCCGCAATTTGACTGCCCTCTGGCCTCTATCCTATTTTGCAGCTGTTGGTATGCGTAACTCACTGGAATACGGCCCACACCTGGCTGTAACTTGTGCTCAGAATATTGCACAAAACTAACTTTCCCTGCCCTAAACGGTGGTGCTGTTACACTCTTAATACTATGGTCTTTAAGAAAATTACACCACTTGTAACCAGTATAGTATGCACCATTGTCGGATAAAATAGCTTTTGGTTTCCCCACGTGAGAAATGTTGTCACATGAGAAACGATGAATGATGGAAGTGGCAGTAGCAGATCTTATAGCATACAGTTTAACATGCTTGGAGAATAAATCGTAAAATGCAGTAATATATTTCGCACCACCATTGCTTGTTGGATGTTGACTACTTATGTCAGAACTTTCAATTTCTAGAGGTTTACTGGGTAAAATAGAATGCAAATCAGTCTTCGTAGACAAGTTCAGCGGTTTAGATTTTTGACAGTATACTATGGATCTTACGACCCATATAGCTAAAGTAAGAATAGGTACTAAGCTTTGTTAGTTACTTCTTGGCACCATAATGACCCCAAACAAAATATAGGTGCCAAATAAGGTTGCGTTCAGAATCCTTAGGAATACATACACACCAAGTCGTGGCTTCAGGATACGGCGATAAAATAACACATCATTATGTATCAGATGGACAGAGGACCGTCAGGGTGATTTTTGAGGTAAAAAATTCTTACTTTATTCGAGTGAGGATCAGGTTTCAGCAACTTTGACATATTTCTATATAAGTCGATATAATACTGGTGATATAGCTTATCCTGCATAAGAAGTATTCGGTAATCATTCACATTCTCCAGATCAGAGTTACACTCATTCAAACCTTGAGGAAAACGAAACAGAGTGTCGGCAAAGATGTTTTCTTTACCCTTAATATATACAATTTCAAAGGAATAATTTTGCAAAGGTAAAGCGCAACGTGAGATCTGAGATGTACCAGCTTACAAGTTAACAGAAATGTGAGAACTTGGTGCTCAGTATAAATTATAGTGTGCTTACCATATTAATAATAATAAAATTTCTTAAAGACCCACACTATAGAGAGTGTTTCAAGTTCTGTGGTAGAGTATGTGCATTCACATTTACTAAGTGTGCGGCTCGCAAAACTAATAACTTTCAGATGATCTTCTCCACTCTTTACAACTTTAAACAAACAACAGCCTAAGCCATAGGATGAGGCATCACATGTCACACACAAATCTAAATTAAAATCAGGGTGCCGGCCGGGATGGTCGAGCGGTTCTAGCCGCTACAGTCTGGAACCGCGCGACCGCTACGGTCGCAGGTTCGAATCCTGCCTCGGACATGGATGTGTGTGATGTCCTTAGGTTAGTTAGGTTTAAGTAGTTCTAAGGTCTAGGGGATTATGACCTTAGAAGTTAAGTCCCATAGTGCTCCGAGCCATTTGAACCAAAATCAGGGTGATGCAAAATATTAGCATGCGTAATACTATCAAAATATTTCTGACACTAGTCAGACCATATCTGATTCTTTCTGAGTAGGTTCCATAGATGTTTGCTGTTTAATAGTTCGTGTGGTAAAAGTCCTCGAAAGAAAGTTCAAGGAAAAATTTCAATTGCTTTCTACTCCTTGGACTAGGAAAATTCCTAATTGCGTCAGACTTACTTGGGTCAGGTCGTATACCTTGAGCATTAATAATATGTCCAAGATACTTAATTTCACTGCAAGCAAATTTCGACCTTTTGAGGTTAGCTGTGTCTCTAGCTTGTGTGAATTTATGTAGAATCTTTTGCAAAGTATCTATGAGTTCAGACCGAGTCCTGTTAGTTATGAGCAGGTCATCAATGTAGTGAGTAACTGATTCAATCAATTCATCACCAAGTACAGCATCCAATGCACTGATAAACGCACCTGAACTGACGTTCAGACCGAAGGGAAGGACACAAAATTGATAGGTTTGGTCCCCGAATATAAATGCAGTATACTTTCTAGAATCTGACGTGATTCGAACCTGCCAGATCGAACTGGTCAGATCTATCGTAGAAAAATAGAATCTAAAAATTTCTGGAGTTGCGTCTCTGAATTCTCAGGTTTCGTGCGAACATGTAAAATAATCTCACTAATTGGACGAGCATCCAAAACAACTCTGATATTCACGTTGGGTATCTTTGCAACAAGTAAAGGGCTACGGTGAGGTGACGGTTCGATAAGTTTTTCACTCTAACATTTGTTTCAACTCAAGCCACACAGCAGGTCGTTGGGATAGGGGCACATTATAGGTTTTACGGAAGAAAATCTCATGAGGCTTTTGTTTTATAGACATATGTGTTGGTCACACCTGGTCGTTTGCTAAATACTTGTATATATTTGGACAAAACATCATAATGTTTATTACGTTCATCATGAGTGACAACTGTGGTTTCTGATAACTTATTACTAATTAAAGTTTTCTTGTCCTCAAACTCATCAGGTGCGTATGTCTGTGTGTCAACATCATCTGTGTCCTGTATTAACTGAATCTTGTACCGTGCACAATATTTATCGTACTTCAGAGTCCTGGTATCGAGGTCAATTGAAATTTCACTGTCCTCACCTGTAAGTATACATTTACGTTGGGAGAAGTCAATAGTGTTGTCCTTCTCGCACAATATATCTAAACCTAAAATGCAATTAGTGACCAGGTTTTGGACGACGAGGAATGGCCATTGTACGATTCCATTAACTACCTTGACTGTCACAAATACCTCATTCTTAACCCTAGAAGACTTACTGCCTACGGCAGCTACAATTTTACAATTCTGGACAGGATACTCTGGCACGTGTTCAAACCCACACATTTTCTTGTAAAAATCGTAGGACAAGACACTAACAGCCGATCCTGTGTCCAGAATAATAGTAGTGGGAGTACCACCCACAACACCAGTAGTTGAGGCCAAAACAATTTCACTGGATGATGAGCGACCGTTTATGTTCTCTTGTAACGGTTCATCAGAAAAGTGTTCGTGAGGATTCTACCCTATAAATAATAATTGGTGCTGTACACAACTGTCTGGTACATGATCATTGCACCGTGGTAAAGTGGGTGTCTCAAATAATAAATTTAAATTGAAGTCGCTCCGCAGTTCTTCCACAGCCAAGACCTGGGGCGCAGTAGTGACTGTTTTTGGTTTGACGTCGTCACATTTGTAGTGGGTGCAGCACAGACTTCGATAATATTTACGTTTGAGTATTTGTTATTCCAGTCTCCGAACTGTGGCGGTCGTCGTGTTTTCATGTTTTGACTCACCTGCGGGTTCGAAGATGCTTTCCAGTTCCGTGTTTGCATTTGCGGCGGCGGCAATTGCCACTGGCCTGTATTAATGCTTTGCTGCGGTGGTGTCGCCGTGTTTTGACAGTGGGCAGCGTAGTTGTTAGTCCAGCTCTGTTGCTTGCTGGTTTGGTGGGGATCGATTGTTATTTTTGTTTCTCTTAAATTTTTTTTACCATTCTGATAATTATTATTACCTTTGTAGTAATTGTTGTTGCGCGGTCTCTTACTTGGATTGCCGCCAGTAGAGTAAGAAGTGTTATAATTGCTGTTTGTGCTGTGTTGAGCATGTAGGTTCTGCTGTGTGTATATATTTGCTATGTGAAGCTTTTGATTCTGTTGGTCTGCGTGTCCGGCGACAGCCAGCGCGCCGGAATTGGGTTGGCTACCCTGCGTATTTTGCATGGCGGTGGGGAAACATTGTAGCAGTTGTTTTGCCATACGGAACGCTGGTCCTCGTAAAGCATATCAACAGAATAGAGAACTGTGGGAAAATACTGTATGTCGTTGTCTGGGATCAGAAGTTTTTCTTTGATACTGAACGGCAGTCTTGCCTTCAATGCGCGGAGGATGTCGCGCGTTGCAACCGGCTCGTCAAGGAAATGTCCCATGTTTAAATATTTCTCCAAATACCGGCGCAAATTGCCGTGCTTAGGATTGAGTGATTCATGATCTACAATCGGCCTGCGAAGTCGTTCCTGTAGAGATCGTGACCAAAATTTAGATAAAAAGATTTCCTCAAACTGTTTGTACGTGACACATCTGTCGTCTTCATTATACGCCCACACAGTTGCGTCGCCTTGGATATAACCGACAACAAGAGATATCCTCTTACGGTCACTCCACGTATGAGGAAATGCATTTCTGAAGGCTTTAAGAAAGATGGCAGGATGTCAAGATGTACGGTTTTTTTTCAGGTATAAATGGTTGAAATTGGTCTGTGTTTTATGGGGCTCTCCTCTTCCTTGGCATTATAGTAATGTTTAGTTTCAGAATGATTGCTGCAAGGTTCAACTGGCAAATGGCAAAGAAAATGTTGTTGATAATTATCACGAATGCAATGCAGTGTGTCATGTCGAGGTGCGTACTGTTGTTGTTGTGAGTAAGTAGTGTGTGCTGTGTATGAGTCATAAATGTACCTGCGTTCATTGCCAAGCTGGTTGCTATTACCGTCATTGCACACTGATTGTACGTAATTGTCAAATTGTTTCGATTGCGCAGCGGCGGATTTTGCTGCTTGACTGATTACGTGTTTCTTGTTATTTATAAATTCCGCGACAGTGTCCTGGACAACAGCAGCCAGTTTTTCTTGTAAGCACTCGTAAAAATATTTGTCCTTTTGCTCTATCCAACTGTGAAATTCTCTATTGATGAATGAGAAATGGTTGTCAGTGCGTAGTCTTATTTCATAAGAAAATTGTTTGTCAATTGTGTCAACCCTGTTTTCGACATTGGCAATAGGCGTTTTTATATCATCATGCACTGCCGGATAAAATTTACTCTCAGTAACTACAGTCTCGCATATTTTACTGAGATTGTTTACTTGTGCTTGGATATCTGTCACATCTTTATTTGTGTTTTCTTGTTGAAATGAAAGCTCTGAAAATTTCGCGTTGAAATCGGACACTTGCCCAGTCAGTCTTATTTCTCTCCTCAACACGGCTACACAAAGTGTCGTTTGACGTTTTAAGTGCAGCTAAATCGATTTAATATCATAATGTCATGTTCTCATCTCGTCATGAGCTGTTTTAAAAATGGCGTCAATGTCTTGTTAAGCCGGCCGGGTTGGCCAAGCGGTTCTAGGCGCTTCAGTGTGTAACCGCGCGACCGCTACGGTCGCAGGTTCGAATTCTGCCTCGGGCATGGATGTGTGTGATGTTCTTAGGTTAGTTAGGTTTAAGTAGTTATAAGTTCTAGGGGATTGATGACCTCCGAAGTTAAGTCCCATAGTGCTCAGAGCCATTTTAACCATTTTTGTGTTGTTTATATTGTGTCATTTGTTTCATTACAGCATCGAACAAACTGACAATACTAGTGATCTGCAACTATTCCGCCCCCGCCACGTCGTTAGAGATGACGTCAGACACCAATATGGGTTCGGAACTACGCTTAATCATGCCACAGTCAGACGGTCCATTTTCTAAATTTATGGCACCAGAATAGTCAATAATATGTCGCTCGTTAGTATTTGAGTCAACCGTAACGTCACTTTCATTATTTAATTGGCTGTCAGAGTCTGATTGCATCTGTGTTTACAGTCTCTGGTTCTCCATCCTTGCTGATGGTTTCCTGGTCAGCACCATGCACACGTAATGTATGATACAATAAAAATTTTAACTCGTATGTGTAATCAGAGTAAATTTAAAAACTGATCTCGCTATGCGACAATGTCTGAACAAGAAAATTAACTGTCGAAAGTATTGGTGCAATTTTGAATACTAACGGCTGCACGCCATATTATGTCGCACAGAACTAAAGTCGGCTGATAGAACTCTGTTGTTACAAATATGAATAATGAAATAATTTTGGAAACCGCGATTTCGCTTAAAATCACTGCTACGGAAAGGGAAAACTGTGATAGATCTACCAGGTAAGCGACGATAATATAAAGCGCTTGGTCAAGATTTCTGATGTAAAGATGCGGTGCCTTACCTTGTATCAGCGATTGCAGCGTAATTTCAGGTGTCGACATACATTCCAGTAATGTACTCCGTTCTCGTATACCGTTTGTCGTTAGCAATAAAGATGTAAGAAAAGGATGACAGTATAGTACATACAACGATGCGTCCAGACATGAAGTTGTCAATTTAATTAATGCTTTTGCCTCGTTCGTAACTGGATAGAGACCATACAATTAATTACAGCAATGAATTAAAAAAAAAATAATACAAACTCTCGGCACTTGAGCATGTCATTTTCGTTAAAGGTCCGTTCATCTATTTTCAATCGTGTTTCTTCGCTCTGTGATTTCTCTAAAATCGAACTTCGTTATCAAACAGCACCCGAGGACGATGGTGGATCGACATAGACGACTTTTTGCTTAAAACCACGGAACCTTTTGCAATACTAAGTCACCCAAAAGTTTCACAATGATCAAAGACACAAAACAAAACGTACATTGGTTAGTAATTACAATATATTCTGAAATAAATATGCAATTAAAAGCACACTTACATTATGTGATTATAAGTGCCGTTTGGTTGCAACTCGTGAATAAAATAATGAAATAATGTAGTATTAATGGCGGTGTGCCACATACGTCCGATATGGACAAGACCTAGAAAACAAACGGTGCCTCTTATTCTAATGAAATGACGATAAAAAATCTTCAGATGTTTCCAGAGGCTGCAGACAATATTTATACAACCGTGAACTATATAAGCTCAGCATGCAAATGTGACTTTAAAATGCGCCTTAGGTAGCCGCAACTTTCGGTCGCAGTACACAACTCATCTTCTAAAGCAGAACCGGCCACGGCGTGCCAAACGATACGCGACCCGGATGCACGGACCACGTGTAGGCCGAGACTCGGCCTATCTCGGCTTTGCTCGGTCGTTCTCGGAAGTATCCAACACAGCGCGGCATTTAATCTAGTATTTCGGTGTGACGTTTTTCAGCAGGCACAACCCTCTTCAGTTCGGCAGAATGGTGGGGACAGCGCTACTTACCCTTCCCTATTTGTTTGTAGACGTTCACATATCTGGCGATTGTTTGCAGAAAAAGAGGCAGTCCAGTGATGTGTTGCTACAGAAATGAATGGGGTGACAGAAGAGAGGGATGAGAGTTCTTAATCTATTAAGCTGTCGTATAATTGATAGGTAATGCAAATTTGCTATGAAATAACATTACAGTACCATACAGACAGAACTTAAAAAGTTAGTTGACAATGAAAGTTCAGAAAATTACAAGGCTCGACAGAGGTATTCATTGTTCTATACTTCTGGCAACGCTTTGTGCCAATTTTAAATAAAATAATTTGGGCATGGGGGTGTGTCATTATAAAATACCCAATATTATTTTCTTCAAAATATCACTGGCCATAGAACCCTACAAGATTATACTTTGAGTTAAATTGGCAGGCTTGGGGCACGTCAGCAAATTGGTAGTACGAATAATAAAGTTTCTGAAGTTTCCCGCATTATTCCACTGTCAGTTGCAACAATTTTCATTGGAGTAAATGAAGAATATGGGAAGGTTATATATTACTGCACAGTATTTTGCCTAAGTCAAGTGGCATCTCTGTAACGATATCTTGATTTTGAACCGCTATTCTTGAATTTACAGGGGAAAAGGGAGTGCACGTACGAGAATTACAACAATACCAATGGACTGGAGATTTTAAGTGGACCTGACCCCATACTGACCACAGTAAGACATTGCAAGCTTAGAAATAACTTACTTCTGCCGATTCGAGGGGATTCCACTTAAAAAGATAACTGCATTCTAGAATGGACAAATTCTGTTCCTATGCTCATTGACAGAAAGGAAAACGTTAGGTTCATACAACTCATTGTGGCTGTAAAAAAATTACAAGGATAGTTTTCTAAACTTTTTGAGGACACCGTCAGTCTTATACCTGTTTTCGAGCTGTTTTCCAGACCGTTTGCTGTTTCAGTTGAAACTGACCTTGTGCATCTGCAGATATAATTGATTGATCTGCACTGTAAATCCCGTTTGAAAGACAAATCCTTTTATGTTAAAACATCCGCATTGTTTTGGAAATTTGTGGTAAAGTCTTATGGGACAAACTGATGAGGTAATCGGTCCCTAAGCCCACACAACTTAATCTAACTTAAACGTACTTACGCTATGGACAACACAAACACCCATGCCCAAGGGAGGACCAGAACCTCCGACGGGGGGAGCCGCACGGACCGTAACAAGGTGGCTCAGACAGAGCGGCTAACCCGCGCAGCCGCGTTGATTTACAGGTCTCCATAATGAGGGTGCAAAATACTACAATATTTCGATCAACATACAGTCAGTTCCACAACAAAGTGTACATCGTTAGCTGTATGAAATACAAAAAACTGTTACAAATATATGTTTACATGAAAATACATGTTATTACTAATTTCACAATTACCTAATTGTTAATCCAGTCGCCTTCATGATCGACTATAGCTTGGCACGTCAGCCCTCTTTGCGATAAATCATCCACATTGCAACCTCTAAATACTCTTTGACCTTCTTTGCAACGAATGTCTTTGACTTTCTCAGAATTTTAGCAGCAGCTTCATACAAGGAACCCTGCCATGTGACACTTCAGATACTTTGCACTCATTTTAAACTGCAACCGACACAACAAAACATTCAACTCTCACACTGTTTATCCATACGCTGTGCAAACCCGCACCGATTACAGATTTGTGAACACTACCAGAGATGTCGCTGCGGACGTTACATTTAAAACTATGACATTCACTTTCTTGTGGAACCGACTGTATGTGCGAGAAAGACATTTTTTCGATAGTGAAAATAAATAAGTCACGTCTGTGTGGTAACTTGAGTGTGAAAATCTGTGAAATTGTGTTTCTGCCCGTACACTAGAAGTTTGTACCAGATAAAAATTAAATTATACCTCCAAAAAGCCAAAATAATGAAATAGTACTGAAAATTTGCGTTTTTGACCAATGTTGTTGAGAAATAATAAATATGAAAACGAGTCGTATGCAGTGCGACTGCATTGCCATCTATATGTGGCACGTTCACAGTTTCCCGCTCTTCTCCCTCCTTGCACTCAGAGAGTGTAGTGTGGCAATGGGGGGGGGGGGGGCAGTGTACAGTCAAGCTGAACACTAAGGCAAATGTGCCATATCATGGCTCACGAACAGAATTCTTGGCCGGCCCTGTTCTAAAGGTCCTACTCTTCTCATTACTTTCGGTGACGCAGTTCATATAACTAGAATTTATACAAATTTGTGGCATTTAAGTATATGTGCTCTAGGGATGGATTGCAATAAAAGGGTAACTTGATTAAGGTAAATTTTCAGTTGGGGCTGATTCCCCACACTGGTTTAACGATAATTGGTCTTTCTTACTGGACAGCATGAGTCAGGTTCTCACGGGGTTTCCCACAACTATTTAGACATATGATCGACTAGTCAGCAATCTCCCCTTTAGAAAATACACAGACAAATAAAATTTGATAATATACAGACCTAATGTGCGAAACTAGATTTTGCCAAGACATTCTAACAATGGAGAGCTCTTCTGAGACAGCTGACAGTGTTGAGCTACACGACGTTTCGACGAGTGTCTTATCCGTCATCTTCTGGCGAGATGTTGAGGCTTTGCAGATCTTTGCATGCGCAATCATTCGATACCTCTCCAGAATATGGAGTGTAAGACACAGCTGCTAGGCTGGGAAGCCAAGAGCCTCTATGACAGAGGAGAATGTATACACGATTCACTGACAGACCGTGCACAGGTTTTCCCCCAACCCCTCCCCCCCCCCCCCGTCCCCCAGCAACCCACCCCACCCCCTAGCTTAGATGACAAACGCATCGACAATAAAGGCAACCAGTCCCAGAGTTAAAACAAGATGTGGCAAAATGTTATAAGCAATGGACCTCTTATCACGCGATAAAGAAAACTTACACGAAGATAAATGATCGATCCAGTAAAAATTTATACTCGCTTGAAATCGAATTATGCGATTAGATCAGAAATTATCCGATACGGGGGAAAACTCCTCTGGCCTTCCCCCGTCGCGTACTGACAGCACCGAGAAAGCAGAGGCGGTACGATGCCTCCTCTGCTGTCAGCCGTCCGCCAAGCGCGCAGCGGCCCTGGGGGAATGCCTGCTGTGCGGGATGCTGACCTCACGGCGCTTCTGACTGCTGCTGCTGCTGGAACTGCTGCAGTCTCTGCACTGTGCGAGGGGAACTGCCTGCGGGCTCCGCTGTTGTGTACCGAGGCGGACGGTGGCAGTAACTCAGGCAAGAACGGAGCGTCTGCTGCGCGAGGGTTAACGAAAAGCGCAAAACAGCAATGGAAACTGTGGCCATTGCATCTCGTTAGAGCGAGGCCTTCGTTTACTGAAGCATTGGTGCGTCTCCTCGCAAACAGAACTTTGAATAAAGTCGTATTTCTGAACTGCCGAGAGCTACGAAGAAGTAAATCTTCACAATGGGTAATCACAATATTTTGTCGGTTTAGAAAGTAAATAAATGAATAAAAACAAGTGAATAATTTTTTAAATATACAGATATTTGTCTGTTGACCTGGTACACACTGAAACACCCATGCCACAGTATCGTAGCATGCGGCAGAGGAGATAAAGAAAATGTTATAGGCCATCGATAAAGTGGAATAATGTGAGGTTACTAATTTTCTGCATTTAGAAGGGAATGGCGCTGCGACAATCCATTCTGAGTTGGTGGAAGTGTGCGGCTATAATGCACTATAATCCGAACTGGCTAGTTAGGTAGGCAGTCGTTTTGAATGTGATGAGAAAAAGCTAAAGGATGAAGAACGAACTGGCAAACCATCGGTGAAGATCTGTGAATTGCGATAGAAGTGCTGATGCTCCAAAGACTGGGGTGCCACAGTTGGGGAAAATGTGGAAATCACTCGTGCATCAGTTTTCAGCATCTTGGACGACATCTTGGACGTGATACTTTCTTAGCTTGCCTTTATCGCGAACTAGCTGGGGTACCCGGCTTCGCTCAGGGAGTTGATATGAGATTGTGTTGCAATTTTTGTAAGATCCTCTCTACATCTTGGACTACTTCTCGTCTCACTTCACTGATATTTGTGAATCTTTGATCAATTTCTGTTTATTCATTTCCGATGAAACTTACAGAAATTTATTGTCTCCGTTGGGTAGTGGTGGTAATGGTCCCATGTTGTGTTGATCGAAGTGATACCGAAAGAACTCATCTGAAAACAGGCGTTGTACGCTTTTATATTTTGAAGAAAGTACTTTGATTCTGGAGTTTCCCCGCTCATGTAGTGTAAAAATTCATGTGGAGGCCTTTCAAGTGATGATAATCGAATATCTCCGTTCTTGAACACATTCCTCGTGTTTCTCTAGTGAATGCTATTGCATTGCAAATTTGGTAGATGTCATCCATTTTTCCGATTACGACGTCTTTGTGTTTGTATATTCTTTCGCCGGGTCGTAGCTGAATGCCTCGTTTGTGTACTGTTTACTTGTCCTCGTCCCCGCTTCTCGTAGCGTGATATTTTCGTGGCTGACTTGGGTTCGCAGTCTTTTATTATAAGATTGTACAGCAAATCTTTATTCCTAATTCGTTCATTTCGTTGTTGTTCGGTTTCACTGCCTCTCACGGTGCTCATTGTCGTTCATTGGAAGCTTAAACGTACTTCACACTCTTGGTCTCTTTCGTTTCTTCGCTGGTGTTCGAACCCATGACATGTGGCCTTCTTCCCGCTCATTAGACCAAGAAGGAGAAGGCCACTGTAAACGAGCCGAAACGTTGGTTTCTCCAGTAATGTCTTGCACATTACGAAGCGGTACGGTACTGAGAAGACTATTATGTCAACTGACTTTGTACTGAAGCCTGCGCAGTGACAAAATGAGTTTTATTCAGATGGAACTGTTTAATAGAAACCCAAATTCGTCAGACTATTAACTGATTCACCAAGCACCGATTCAGAGATCACAACAATGTTCCTTCCCGATCTAATGGATGAATGTCACTGACTTCTTGGCGTTCATGACGATACAACATCGTCGGTGACAGCGACTACTTCATACAGCTTCTACGCGAATTCCTTACTTTGCAACGTCTTTGTAGTCTGCATACAAAAAAAAGCCCTTTAGGATGAGTTTGGAATAGATAATCAATTGGGATGGGTATTGGCGGATCGATAGAACTGTTTGTAATCATTCAAAAATGGAGTCGATGGGGAATGAACAGTTGTATTAAATGATTTTGATAGTACGTTGAGGATACATGAAACAACATCGATTTAACGAGATGTTGAAGCCAGTTGCTCGTAGTTCCCACATAGTTGCCAAGCGTATTACAAGCGTCATACTACTGCCACGAGTTATTTCACAGTGCTGCGACGCAAGGGCGTAAGCACCATCCTTGGAGCCGCGCCGGATTAGCCGAGCGGACTAGGACGCTGCAGTCATGGACTGTACAGCTGATCCCGGCGGAGGTTCGGGTCCTCTCTCTGGCATGGGTGTGTGTGTTTGTCCCTAGGATAATTTAGGTTAAGTAGTGTGTAAGCTTAGGGACTGATGACCTTAGCAGTTAAGTCCCATAAGATTTCACTCACATTTGAACATTTTTTAAACCATCCTTGGTGCGAGCGTTCTTTAAGACACATGAACACGACACTGTTTCCCGAAGTGTGCACAACCGCAGTTCTACCCTGTCGCCAGAATAAAACTAAGTAACCTGTCTTTCATCGCTAAAGAGCATTTGTACTTCCATCTCCAACCCACGCTCTCTCGAGACTCACGCATCCACCATCTGCCAGACCTACTACCACAACCCTGCTGTCCCATAGCTCGGCGTTCCACCTGCCTCACTACCACGAAATCCGGCTATTGGCTGTTACATTTGTCTTCCCTGACTGATTGCCACAGATCTTTTTCCAACTGCAATTGTTCCAGTAACTTGCACCCTTTCTTACACACACATGATCTACATATCTTCACTGTTTCTATGAAATACATTTTTTCAGTTTCCTTATATTTGTTCCATTTTGATATCTAAGACAATATACTTGAAACATTCAAATCAACATCACCACATTCTTCAGGAATCAGCAGACTCCCTGAAACATATCCTTGTTTGGTCATCCTACAGCACTTCTTGGCTTGTAGTCCAAAACATTGCGCAGAACTTCACCATCGAAAATAAGTCATAATTTAAATTTCGCTGAATGAAACATAATAGTTACAGCACGATTTTAACAGATTATGAAAAGTCGTTAGCATACTCAATCTGGTTGTCTCGCTTCCTGAGCTTGCAAATGAAACCAGACACTTGTTTTTCAGGAAAAATATGGTTGCTATAATACGGAAATATCCTCCGAGGTATATGTTCCTCTTCTTGACCCCTGTCCCAAAGCACTTTCCCTCTGCAGAGAGATTCGGTGCTAAGAAATCGCAAAAGAAAAGTGAAATATACCCAGAAATATCTTGCAACCTTAATTATGTGTGCAAGGTACCGTAATTTCGGACACAGGTGGATGAGACAACATTAATCATTATTTAAATACATATAATTATACGTATTACACAAACTGTGAAGTATGCATGCACTGTACTGATCAGAGACTAGCCAACTGCAGTGTTTCGGACGGTGAAAATAATATTAAAACAAACAACACTGAACTGCTTGTTTGACCACTGCATGAATATCACATCCAGAGGTTACACCTCAGTGACGGATTGCAACAACGTATCCACAGTACCCTGCTGAATTCTAAGCATTTCGAAGTGAATTCGAATAGGTAATCATATGGTCCATAAGGACGGCATCTTAAGGACTGCGTCTGATAAATATAAATAAAACGATGTTCTGAGCCAGTAGTAAGCTTGTTTCACAACTACACATTTCGTTGGGTCCACCATCTTCACCTGAATAATGTGATCTAAACTGCTGAAGCATGGCGTGTTGGGAAAAATAAGTAATCAACGCAAAGAAAAAGGTAGTAGGTAAATATCGAAAGTAGAAACGGGTAAAGGATAGTAGAAAGGAACACAACCAGATGTCACTTAAGTAATAAGGATGAATATGGAACAAACATTAAACAGAAGAGTGATATGTTTTGTTCGTTTCGTTGTGAACAAGGAAACCAACCGCAAAGCCTGTATGCTTTGGTCGTTTAGTTCCTGAATATCCGTGGTCAGTCTAATTTATTAGGCACACTTCTTACATTTTTGTCAGTGTCTGTAGTGGAATTCCACAGCACGTGTCAATAGTCCTTTGTTTCTCTGTGTGATGTAGTTTTCCACGGTCTTTGGAGTGGACAGAGACTGTGATTGCTTTGTGCTTATTTGGTGATACTTCGCTCTCAGTTTGCAGGACCTGGCGGCTTCGGTTA
This sequence comes from Schistocerca piceifrons, assembly GCF_021461385.2. Lineage (NCBI taxonomy): Eukaryota > Metazoa > Arthropoda > Insecta > Orthoptera > Acrididae > Schistocerca > Schistocerca piceifrons. Next base: position 181,844,839 of record NC_060138.1, on the reverse strand, counting down.
GACAGCTTGAGGCTGCCGTGAATGGACATCAGCGTGGTGTGCCAGCCGTGGGGATCCAACGGATGTCCAGCACGACATACGAGTCCGCCGATCGATCCGCACCGGTGGCACGCCCAGTTTGTGCGCACTTTGAGGTTAACCCCAACCTGTGGTCGAGAAGGACGTCGCCTTGGGGCGTGACAGCCTGGGAAAGACACCCTGGGGCCGAATGTAAGGCCTCCAACAGATTCCAGATGCTGTCTATGACTGACACTATCCCTCGGTCAGATAAGGGCAGCCGGCCGGTATGGCGCTACAGTCTGGAACCGCGCGACCGCTTCGATCGCAGGTTCGAATCCTGCCTCGGGCATGGATGTGTGTGATGTCCTTAGGTAAGTGAGGTTTAAATAGTTCTGCGCTCTAGGGGACTGATGACCACAGATTTGAAGTCCCATAGTCGTAAGAGCCATTTGAAACAAATAAGGGCAGAGGGTGGGATTACTGGTAGTTGGGAGTTCCAATGTTAGGCGACTTATGAGGCCCCTCAGTGACATGGCTGTCAAGGAGGGGAATAGAGCCAATGTGCTCTCCATGTGCATACAGGGTTGAGTCATTCCAGATGTGGAATGGATTCTTCCAGATGCCGTTTAGAGCACAGGGTGTAACCAACTGCAGCTGGTGCCTCACGTTGGTACCAATGATGTGTATCGCTCTGGATCGGAAGAGATACTCTGTGGTTTTGAGCGGCTTCCAGAAGTGGTAAGGCTGCCAGTCTTTCTTGAGAGATGAAAGCAGAGCTAACCAGTTACTGCATGTACGACAGGAGCAACAGCGGACCTCTGATACTCGACTGAGAGGAGGATCTGAATCAGAGGCTTAGACGGTTCTGCGATCGTGTAAGCTGCAGATTCCTCGACTTGTACCATAGTGTGGTGTGTTTTCTGGTTCCTCTAAATAGGTCTGGATTCCATTAGATGCAGAGGGTGGCTACACGCTTAGCGGATGCTGTGTGGCGTGGAATAGGCGGCGCTTTTAGGTTAGCGGGTATCGGGGAAACACGAGAAGGCTTCAGTCTCAAAGAGTTCGGACGATCGCCCAAAGAACGTAGATCGGTATAAAAGTTGTCGGTATAAAAGTTGTACGTTGACGTAAGTCTGTTGGGAAAGTACCAGAGCTCTAAGCGCTAACAGAAAGCACTGAGGCTCGAATCGTTATAGGCACTGAAAGCTGGCTAAACCTGCAGCTACGTTCAGCCGAAAATTTTGCGGAAAAAAAAGGAAACGCTAAATACAGTGGGCGGTGGCGTGTTTGTTGTTGTTAGAAGTAGTTTATCTTGAAGAGGAAATAAAATGGATAGTTCCTGTGAGTTAGTAGGGATAGACGCCATTCCTGGTAGCCGAAATAAAATAATAATTGGATTCTTTCACCGACCTCCCAACTCAGATGATACAATTTCTGAAAGGTTCAACGAAAGTTTGAGTCCAATACTTCGCGGTGACTTCAGTTTACCCTCCATATGTTGGCAGAAGTATATGTTGAAATCCGGAGGTGCGCAAGAAACATCATCCGAAATTGTGCTAACGCTGTCTCTGAAAATGATTTCGAGCACTTAGTCCTTGAGCCTATTCCAATATAAAATGGTTGTCAAAATACACTTGACCTCTTAGCAACAAATAATCCTGAGCTGATAAGGAGCATCAAAACGGATACAGGGACTGGTGAGCAGAGAGATGTCGAGAGAGACTGACTAGCGTAATCCTAAACCCTCCAAATTAACAATGTAGATGTAGACAATATGTGGCTTGAATTCAGAGAAATATTATAACTACCAATTGAGAGATTTACGGTATATGAAATAAATTAAGAAACGGCGGAGCTGATCTCCCTTGGTAAACAAAACAGTTCATAACACTGTTGCAGAAACAACGAGAAAAGCGTGACAGATTCAACCGAACAGAAAATCGGTAACACTGTCGATCTTTGTCGTAAGGTCGCAAGTGCGAGTGCTATCGACAAGCGGTTTCAAACTGATTCCGTATTTCTAGATTTCCAGAAGGCCTTTGTCACTGTACTTCAGGAACAACTTGTAATCGAATTGCGTGCTCATGGAATATCGTCTCAGGCGTGCAACGGGATTCGTGATTAGATCTCAGAGAGGTCGCAGTTCGTAGTAATTGACGGAAAGTCATCGAGTAAGGCAGAGGTGGTTTCTGGCATTTCCCAAGGTAGTATTATAGGCCCTCTGCTGTTTCTTATACATAAACGATTTAAGAGAGAATGTGAGCATTGGTCTGAGGATATTGCAGTTGATGCTGTCGTTTATCGTCTAGAAAAGTCATCACAAAATCAAATCCTGCTACAAAACGATTTAGAGAAGATATCTGTATTATGCTAAAATTGACAATTGACCCTCAATAACCTGCCGGTATGGCCGAGCGGTTCTAGGTGCTTCAGTCTGGAACCGCGCGACCGCTACGGTCGCATGTTCGAATCCTGCCTCGGGCATGGATGTGAGTGATGTCCTTAGTTTAGTTAGGTTTAAGTAGTTCTAAGTTCTAGGGGACTGATGACCTCAGATGTTAAGTCCCATAGTGCTCAGAGCCATTTGAACCATTTGACAATTGACCCTCAATAGCGAAAAGTGTGAGGTCATACACACGAGTGCTAAAAGGAATCCCTTATACTTTGACTACCCGTTAAGTCAATCAAATCTAAAGGCCGTAAACTCAACATACATGGATATTAATTACAGATATGAACTACTTAAACTGGGAAGAACAGATTGGAAATGTTTGGGAATGGTGAACCAAAGATTACGTTTTATGGACAGGACACTTAAAAGGTGCAACAGATCTAGAAAAGAGATAGTCTACACTACTGTTGTCCGTCCTCCTGTTGAGTATTGCTGCGCGATGTGGCATTATTGCTGCGCCATGTGGGATCCTTATCAGATAGGCTTAACGGAGTACATTGATAATGTTCAACGAAGGACAGTACGTTTTTTATTACCGAGAAATAGGGGGGGAGAGAGTGTCACGGATGCGATACAGGATTTGGGGTCGATGTCATTAAAACAAAGCCGTTTCTCGTTGCTGCGGCTTCTTCTCACGAAAATTCGATCAACAAATTTCTCCTCCGAATACGATAATACCGAGTAATCAAAAAGTCAGTATAAATTTGTAAACTTAATAAACCACGGGATAATGTAGATAGAGGGGTAAAAATTGACACGCATGCTTGGAATGACATGGGGTTTTTATTAGAACCTAAAAAAGAAAAACACCCCATATTGCTAGACGCGTGAAACATCTTGTCTGTGACAGCCAGAGCGAGAGCACCAGCAGCAGCGAGTACTGTTTGTATAAAGCGTTTATTTTGCATTTTGTTTACGACCTTCCACTAAGGAAGGGATTCTATTTGTGTTTATCTGCTCTGCATAGTAACTAACAGTTCTTGATAAAACTTTACGTAGTTCTCGTGTTAGATTTCTTAGTGTTTTCTTGATCGTTTAGAACAGAAAGCGCCCTAAAACCGTCTTTTGTTTGTTTCGCGGCCGTTAGCCACTAGTCACTTGAATCAGCAGTTGTCTTGTGACAGCCAGAGCGAGAGCACCAGCAGCAGCGAGTACTGTTTGTATAAAGCGTTTTTGTACTTATTTGCTGCGCTTAGCTTTTAAATAGTTTTTCTGGGAAAACCTAGCGTAGTTTTCGCGTCTCGTATTTCAGTGAGTGTTTCTCGATTATCAGAGTAGCTCATCAGAAGATTATCTTGGGAATTTGTCACCGTATAGGGTAGGGTAAACATAGTCATGTGTAGGGACTGTGGTTGTTGTGAGCGGACGCAAGGAGAATTGGCCACTCTTCGGGGGCAGGTGGAGGCTTTGTCTGTTAGGCTCATCGAGCTCGAGGCGCAGGCGTCGGCTCGTAGTGGTGTTGGGGCAACTGTGGTGAGACCTATGCCTACTTCGGTGGCCTTGGAATCACATGGAACCCCTGATGTCGCTGCGTCTTCCGGCAGTGAGCATCTTACCGGTCAGCCATCACTCCAGGGTGAATGGCGGACAGTGGTGAGCTCGCGCGTGCCTGGCCGAAAGGCGAAGGTGGGATCTGGCCGCGTGGCAGCTGCCTTACCCCTTTCCAACAGGTACGGGGTGCTTCCTAGTGGTGATGACATCGTTTCCGAGCCACCACAGGATGCCTCGCCTGTTGGGCCAGTCGCCGATTCTCCGGCAAGGTCCCGACAGTCACAGAGGGCGGGTCTATTAGTTATAGGGAGCTCCAACGTTAGGCGGGTTATGGAGCCCCTCAGGAAAATAGCGGGTAGGTCGGGGAAGAATGCCAGTGTGCACTCGGTGTGCTTGCTGGGGGGTCTCGTCCGTAATGTGGAGGAGGCCCTTCCGGCAGCTATTGAACGCACTGGGTGTGACCGGCTGCAGATAGTAGCACATGTCGGAACGAATGACGCCTGCCGCTTGGGTTCTGAGGCCATCCTTGGTTCCTTCCGGCGGCTGGCTGATTTGGTGAAGACAACCAGCATCGCACGCGGAGTGCAAGCTGAGCTTAATATCTGCAGCATAGTGCCCAGAGTCGATCGCGGTCCTCTGGTTTGGAGCCGTGTGGAGGGTCTAAACCAGAGGCTCAGACGACTCTGCGACTATAATGGTAGCAAATTCATCGACCTCCGTTATTGGTTGGAGAACTGTAGGGCCCCCCTAGACAGGTCAGGCGTGCACTACACACCGGAAGCAGCTACTAGGGTAGCAGAGTACGTGTGGCGTGCACACGGGGGTTTTTTAGGTTAGAGGGACCCCCCCTTGGGTGAAACGATAAAATACCTGACGGCTTACCAGAGAGGACATTATCATCGTTGATAAAGAACGTCCGTCCTCAGAGACCAAAAACAGGAAAAGTTAACGTAATATTGGTAAACTGTAGGAGTATCCAGGGCAAGGTTCCTGAATTAGTATCTCTTATTGAAGGAAATAGTGCGCATATAGTATTAGGAACGGAAAGTTGGTTAAAACCGGAAGTGAACAGTAACGAAATCCTAGACACAGAATGGAATATATACCGCAAGGATAGGATAAACGCCAATGGTGGAGGAGTATTTATAGCAGTAAAGAATTCAATAATATCCAGTGAAGTTATTAGCGAATGCGAATGTGAAATAATCTGGGTTAAGCTAAGTATCAAAGGTGGGTCAGATATGATAGTCGGATGCTTCTATAGACCACCTGCATCAGCAACCGTAGTAGTTGAGCGCCTCAGAGACAACCTGCAGAACGTCGTGAAGAAGTTTCGTGATCATACTATTGTAATAGGGGGAGACTTCAGTCTACCAGGTATAGAATGGGATAGTCACACAATCAGAACTGGAGCCAGGGACAGAGACTCTTGTGACATTATCCTGACTGCCTTGTCCGAGAATTACTTCGAGCAGATAGTTAGAGAACCAACTCGTGAAGCTAACGTTTTAGACCTCATAGCAACAAATAGACCGGAACTTTTCGACTCCGTGAATGTAGAAGAGGGTATCAGTGATCATAAGTCAGTGGTTGCATCAATGACTACAAGTGTAATAAGAAATGCCAAGAAAGGAAGGAAAATATATTTGCTTAACAAGAGTGATCGGGCACAAATCGCAGAATATCTGAGTGACCACCATCAAACATTCATTTCTGAGGAAGAGGATGTGGAACAAAAATGGAAAAAATTCAGAAACATCGTCCAGTACGCCTTAGATAAGTTCGTACCGACTAAGGTCCAAAGCGAGGGGAAAGATCCACCGTGGTATAACAATCATGTACGAAAGGTACTACGGAAACAAAGAAAGCTTCATCATAGGTTTAAGAGTAGTCGAATCATAGCTGATAAGGAAAAGCTGAACGAAGCGAAAAAGAGCGTAAAGAGAGCAATGAGAGAAGCATTCAACGAATTCGAACATAAAACATTGGCAAACAATCTAAACAAGAACCCTAAAAAGTTTTGGTCATATGTAAAATCGGTAAGCGGATCTAAATCCCCTATTCAGTCACTCGTTGACCACGATGGCACCGAAACAGAGGACGACCGAAGAAAGGCAGAAATACTGAATTCAGTGTTCCGAAACTGTTTCACTGCGGAAAATCGTAACACGGTCCCTGACTTCAGCCGTCGCACGGACGCCAAAATGGAAAATATTGAAATAAATGATATCGGAATTGAAAAACAACTGCTATCACTTAGTAGCGGAAAAGCATCCGGACCAGACGAGATACCCTTAAGATTCTACAGTGATTATGCTAAAGAACTTGCCCCCTTTCTATCAGCAATTTATCGTAGATCGCTGGAAGAACGTAAAGTACCTAGCGACTGGAAGAAAGCGCAGGTCGTTCCCATTTTCAAGAAGGGTCATAAATCAGATGCGAATAATTATAGGCCTATTTCGCTTACGTCAATCTGTTGTAGAATAATGGAACATGTTTTGTGTTCTCGTATTATGACGTTCTTAGATAATACAAATCTCCTTCATCATAACCAACATGGATTCCGCAAACAGAGATCATGTGAAACTCAGCTCGCCCTATTTGCCCAAGAAATTCACAGTGCCGTAGACACTGGCGAGCAGATTGATGCCGTATTCCTGGACTTCAGGAAGGCATTTGATACGGTTCCGCACTTACGTTTAGTGAAAAAAATACGAGCTTACGGAATATCGGACCAGGTTTGTGATTGGATTCAGGATTTCCTAGAAGAAAGAACACAACATGTCATTCTTAACGGTTCAAAATCTGCAGATGTAGAGGTAATTTCGGGAGTACCGCAAGGAAGCGTGATAGGACCTTTATTGTTTACAATATACATAAATGACTTAGTTGACAACATCGGTAGCTCCGTGAGGCTATTTGCAGATGACACGGTTGTCTACAAGAAAGTAGCAACATCAGAAGACTCGTACGTACTCCAGGAAGACCTGCAGAGGATTAATGCATGGTGCGACAGCTGGCAGCTTTCCCTAAACGTAGATAAATGTAATATAATGCGCATACATAGGGGCAGAAATCCATTCCAGTACGATTATGCCATAGGTGGTAAATCATTGGAAGCGGCAACGACCGTAAAATACTTAGGAGTTACTATCCGGAGCGATCTGAAGTGGAATGATCACATAAAACAAATAGTGGGAAAAGCAGGCGCCAGGTTGAGATTCATAGGAAGAATTCTAAGAAAATGTGACTCATCGACGAAAGAAGTAGCTTACAAAACGCTTGTTCGTCCGATTCTTGAGTATTGCTCATCAGTATGGGACCCTTACCAGGTTGAATTAATAGAAGAGATAGACATGATCCAGCGAAAAGCAGCGCGATTCGTCATGGGGACATTTAGTCAGCGCGAGAGCGTTACGGAGATGCTGAACAAGCTCCAGTGGCGGACACTTCAAGAAAGGCGTTACGCAATACGGAGAGGTTTATTATCGAAATTACGAGAGAGCACATTCCGGGAAGAGATGGGCAACATATTACTACCGCCCACATATATCTCGCGTAATGATCACAACGAAAAGATCCGAGAAATTAGAGCAAATACGGAGACTTACAAGCAGTCGTTCTTCCCACGCACAATTCGTGAATGGAACAGGGAAGGGGGGATCAGATAGTGGTACAATAAGTACCCTCCGCCACACACCGTAAGGTGGCTCGCGGAGTATAGATGTAGATCTCTTGCGCTTGTCGTTTGCTGATGATCGCGAGCTCAGCCGCCACTTTCGTCATGCTTGGCCTCCCAGGTCCCCAGACCTCAGTTGGTGCGATTATTGGCTTTGGGGTTACCTGAAGTCGCAAGTGTATCGCGATCGACCGACATCTCTAGGGATGCTGAAGGACAACATCCGACGACAATGCCTCACCATAACTCCGGACATGCTTTACAGTGCTGTTCACAACATTATTCCTCGCCTACAGCTATTGTTGAGGAATGATGGTGGACATATTGAACATTTGTTCTAAAGAACATCATGTTTGGTTTGTCTTACTTTGTTATGCTAATTATTGCTATTCTGATCAGATGAAGCGCCATCTGTCGGACATTTTTTGAAGGTTTGTATTTTTTTGGTTCTAATAAAACCTTATGTCATTCCAAGATGTATGTCAAATTGTACTTCTCTATCTACAGTATTCCGCGATTTATTCAGTTTTCAAATTTATACTGACTTTTTGATCACCCGGTATTTTTCTGACGCTGACCTTTATAGGGAGAAGCAGTCGTCATAAGAGAAATCAGAGCTCACACGGAAAGATATACGAGATAGAAATAATAGAGAATTGTGATGGTGTTTCGATCATCTCCGGCGGTACTCCGCAAGGTTACCGCCCTTCGATTGTACCATTCCAGCACTAATCGAAGCGCTTGGTTTTTCAGGTGCCAGCCAGCCAGCCAGCCGAGCAGCAGCGGTCCAGCCGAGCAGCAGCTGCAGCGGTCCAGGTTCCGGTCCCTGTCCCGGTCCCGGCCAGCAGTAGCGGTCCCAGCCAGCAGCAGTGGCCCAGCCGGCAGCAGCCAGCCAGTCCTCCTGCAGCAGCAGCAGCAGCAGCAGCGGCGGTACAGCCAGCCAGCCAGCCAGCCAGCCCAGCAGCAGCAGCAGCCCCGGCCCCGTCCGCGGCAGCAGCAGCAGCAGCTGCGGCGTTCCTACCACCCTTGTCACCGTCCCCGTCGCCGTCGCCGTCAGCGCCAGCGCCAGCAGCGTGGGACTCTGGTCTTCGTCCGTCTTCGTCTTCCTCCGTCTTCGTCTTCGTCTTCTTCCGTCTTCGTCCTCGTCTGTCCCCAGTTTTTGTCCTTTCTTTTGCGTCCCGTGCGTTTTTGTTTCTCCCTGTCATGTCAGCCCCTACCCCCACCACCACTACCACCACTACCACCACCGCCATCGTTTATACTTCCCCCTCCGCCGCCACCGCCACCATAACATGGTGTGCCCAGTCACACCCCCCTCTTTCCATCCCGCCTCTTCTCACTCTCCCTTCGCCCTCGCTCTTTATGGCCCGCTCTCCAGCTTCTTCCTCCCGCTCCTCTCCCTCTGATCCTTTCCTCCCACTCCCCCGGCCTGTCACTGCAGCTCCAGCTAGGGTGGTGGCCCGTCGGGCCACTGCCCATGCCCAACTCTCCCCATCGCCTTCGCCATCACCGCCACCACCGTCGCCGTCGCCATCGCCTTCACTGTCACCATCTCTGACGCTGACTGATGCATCCACGCCGGGACCTGCCCCTTCCCGTCACCTCTCTATAGCTCCAATCCGTCATATCACCACCCACCCTTTTGCCACCGTTAAACGCCCTAGTGGCCCCACCACCTCCTCCGCTCCCAAAAATGCCCCGCCCCGTCCTCCTTCTCCCCCCCCCACCCAGGATGCCATGGATGTCTCCCCGCCAGGCCCTGCTCCCTAAACCTCCTCCTCCTCCTCCCTCCTCCTCCTCCTCCCTCCTCCTCCTGCCCCCTCTTTATACAAATACCTCCTCTCCCATCCCGATCCTTCCCTTCTTGAGGCCTGGAATCTCTCCCTCCTCCACCTCCTTCCCTGGTGCCCCCATCTCTCTCCTCACTCCCAGATGGGATTCCTTTCTCATCTCCTCCCCCAGCCCAACCCTCCATACTGACATCCTCTCCCACCTCCCCATCACCTGTTTTGGCCCCAACGCCTCTATCACCCCTGCTCCTTCTCCGTCCCCTACCCACCAACCCCAACCCCCGCGTTGCTCGCGTCGGCTCAGTCCGGCGATCACGGAGGAGGAGTTGTTGGCGGAGCTCAAGGCGCATCCCGCGCTGGAGGTGTGGGTGGTCCGCCGCATTTTCAACTCGGTCGGCCCCAACCACCTTATGTGGGTTTTCTCTGAGGACACCCCCTCCATTGACCGTCTCCTGAAGGAGGGTGCCCTCCTCATCAACCAGCGCTACAAGGTCGACCCCTCCCGTTCCCCTCCTCAATCCCTGCACTGCCAGAGGTGTCTGTGCTATAACGCACACCCAACAGCCGAGTGCCGTGAGGCCCCCACCTGCCCACATTGTAGGCAGGCGCACTTCCTCCGGCAGTGCCCTAACCTTCAATTCCCTCCCTCCTGCAATACCTGCAATCTCCCCATCCCACCTACTCCCAAAAGTGTAAAGCCTGACCCCCTCTGACCACTCCTGAACTCACCGTCCCTGTCTGTCCTCTGGACGCCCCCACCCCTCCCAGCAATTCCCTTCACCCACCCCCTACCGCTGAGGACATCATGAGATTCCTCACCATCGTCCTTCAGAATCATCCTTTTCAGCGCCCCCACACTCTCCAACAGATATCCTTCGCCACCCTTATCTAAATACCTGACATGCACCGTATCCTTTTCAACAATATCCACTCCCTTCCCACCAACAAGAACCTCTTCCTGCACACCCTTCCTCCAACCCCACCACACCGTCCACACTTTGTCCTATCTCCTCCACCGCTCCGATAATCCCCTCCTGATTGCGCGTGGCGGAGTTGCCATTGGTCACCACCGCCAGATCCCCGTTCGGCTCCAACCTCTCCTTCCTGACCCCACTGAACATCTGATCCTTAGTCTCTTCTTCCCCGGCCTTACCGTTACCTGCGCCACCATCTATGTCCGCCCTACTGCCCCTATTCCCTTCGACTTCCTCTCCCACACTGACCGTACCTTCTCCTCCTACGTGATCGCCGCCGACCTCAACATCCATAGTTGTTCTGCCACCCAGTTACGGTGGTGGCATCGGTTCCTCTCCTCCCTTCAAGGCGACCTCATCCCCATCCCCCAGCACACCCGCCCCGAATTCACTCCCGATGTTATCCTTTCCTCCCCCAACCTCCTTGGCCGCATAACGGTGGATGTCCTGGAGCCTATTTGTAGTGACCATCTCCCTGTCCTCCTCACCATTTCAGACGGTCGTCGCCCACGCCCCGAACCTCGTAATGACCCTCACCCTAAGTACGTCCATGACTATTCCCATGCCAACTGGAATGCCTACCGGGATACCCTCTCCACCCAGGTCGATAGCCACTTCTTCACCTACCACCACCCTGACGATGTAACCCATGCCGCCTCCTTTCTCCAGCAGACCTTGTCTGAGGCCATGGAGGCCCACGTCCCTACTGTCGCCATCCACCCCCATCGTCCTACCTTACCCCCACAGGCCATCCTCCTCCTCCGTGAATCCCACCGTCTCTACCGTGCCTTCCTCCGCACGCGTGACCCAAACACACTACGACGCCACCGGCAACTCCAGCAACACTTTCGTAATTTGCTCGCGGCTAAGAAGCGCTGGGACTGGCGACAGACATGCACCCATTTGAATGCTACCCTCCCTATCAACTCGTCCAAGTTCTGGTCAGCCTTCCATCGCCTTACCGGAACTAAACCCTCCCCCTACTATCCTCTTCTCCATGACGATCACCCCTTCCCTGACACCCTTAGTAAGGCCAATCACTTTGCCTCCTACCTCTCCGATGTGTTTTCCATCCCCCATGATCCCCAGTTCGATTACTCCCTCTTCCCAGATGTCCGTGATCGAACTGACACCTCTGTCCCTCCCCTCGCACCTGGTTTCCAGTATTTGGACAACATTGCACTCACGGAACTCAATGCCCCTATCACTACACAGGATCTCATTGCTACACTCCGCACAAAACGCAACACCGCTCCTGGTCACGATCGTGTCACTTACCATCACCTTCGTGAAGCTCCTGTCTCTTTCCTCTCCACTCTGGCCAGGCTCTACAATGTAGTCCTGTCCACCGGTTACTACCCCGACCTGTAAAAAACCTCCCATATCCTGATGTTCCTTAAACCTGGCATACCGCCGTCCACCGTCTCCTCCTACCGTCCCATCAGCCTTCTCGGTCTTCAGCAAGGTCCTGGAATCTATCCTCACCCGACGCATCCACCAGCATCTCTGCCAGCACCACCTCCTTCCCGTTACCCAGTGTGGCTTTCGACCATCCTTCTCTTCCGACGACCTTCACCTCACTCATCTCCTTTCTGACCAGCTTAATTCCCGTCGCTCCGCGATCTTCCTCTCCCTGGACCTCGAACGTGCTTATGACTGCGTATGGCATTCCGGTCTCCTCTTCAAGCTCCAAACCTTCGCCCTTCCCGTTAACTACGTCCGTCTGATCGGTTCCTTTCTCTCCCACCGTCCTTCCTACGTCACCATCCATAACACGGATTCCTACACCTTTTTCCCCTCCGTCCTCTCCCCTCTTCTGTACCTTTTGTACACGGCGGACATGCCGCCACCATCACCCCCCGTCCACCTTCTCCAGTTTGCCGATGACACCGCCTTCCTTGCCATTGCCCCCAACCTGCCGCACTCCCAACACCTTCTCCAATCCCATCTTGACCGGTTCAATGCTTGGTGCAACCAGTGGTTGCTCTAGGTCAATCCCACCAAAACCCAGGCGATGATTGTAGGCAAAACCACCCCTTCCTTCCGCCTCCTTGATTTCTATCTCACCATCTATGGCCGTCCAATCGCCCTCACTCCAACCCTTAAGTACCTTAGCGTCACCCTCGACCGTCGCCTCTCCTGGACTCCCCATCTCCGGACAATCCAAGGCAAGGCATGCTCCCGACTCCGTCTCCTCAAGCTCCTTTCCAGCCGTACGTGGAGTCTGGACCCCTCCACCATCCTCCACACCTATAAATCCCTCATCTGCCCTATCCTTAGTTACGCCCATCCGGCCTGGATCTCCGCCCCCCCCCTCTACCTTTTATAAATCCCTTCAATCCTTGAACGCCATGCTCTCTACCTCGCCTATCGCATCCGTCTCCCCTCCCCCAGGTGGATCCTGTACGATCTCATTCCGTTCCCCCACCTCCACCTTTTCCTTGAAAGGATACGGATCCTGTACACCTCCAGCAAACTCGATCCTCCGCACCCGCTTCTCTCACCCATCCTCTCCCACCCTCGCCCGCTGCCGCGCCTGTATTCCCACGTTCCACCCGGTCTCCATTTCTCCACCCTCCTTACCCTCTCCCGAGGTGGCTTCCACCAGCTCCCCCTCCCTGACTATGTCCTCCTCCTCTCCATCTACCCCTCCTTGGGTAACGTGTAATGTACGTTCTTACATCACGAATGTTTTTTAAGACCAATTGTTTTTTATTCGCAATTACAGCTAACATATTCAGGTATAAGCGCAGACTGTCACTTCCAGTGTCCTTTCCCTTCGGCACCCTCCCTCCCTTCTCTCTCCTTTTCCCCCCATCCCTCTTCCTCATCCCTCTTCCCGCGGGCTCCCCCTCCCTCTTCCTACTTTCCTACTCTCTCCTCTGCCTATGGCACTATGGCATCTCTACTCTCCCCTTCCCCCATCCCCCTCCCTCCACCCCTCTTCCCCCGGGCTTTTCCTCCCCCTTCCTCCCTCCCCTATCTCCCCTGCCCATGGCATCTCTGCTCTCCCCTCTCCAACTCCCCTTCCTCCTCCTCCTCTCTTGGCAGGTCCCCGGACTCGCACACGCTGTGTGGACATTCGCGCGCCCGAGATCATCGCCATCAGTGTCTCGTGTGTGTGCCTTCGTTTGTGTTTAGTGTTTGTTCGCCGTCACGCCACCACTGTTCACGTGTACCGTCGCCATCATCCATGTTCTGTGCGCCGTGTCAACTAGTGTTAGTGATGTTTCTCGTCCAGCGTGAACGGCTCCATGTTTTTTGTTTTTTAAGTGTCTACCCTTTTTGCCCGCCGTTTTGATTGTATTCTATGTGCCACCTATATGTATTACTTATTGTTAAACTCAAGGCTGAAGAGCAGCGTACTCTGCTGCTGACAGCCCGCCTTATGTAAGGTGATCAAAATCACAATAAAGAGAAAAAAAGTGTTTCGATGAACCTTTTGCCAGGCACTTTAATATTGATTTTGCAGAGTATCCATGTAGATATAGAAGTAGCAGTGCTATTGACGTGAGACTGGTAATATTACCGTAGCAGTGGATCTAACTGCTCAATTTATAGAACAGAGGCAGAGAGCTATGATCACTTGAATGGCGACAGTGCGTTCTCGCTTCCCGCGCCCGGGTTCCCGGGTTCGATTCCCGGCGGGGTCAGGGATTTTCTCTGCCTCATGATGACTGGGTGTTGTGTGATGTCCTTAGGTTATTTAGGCTTAAGTAGTTCTAAGTTCTAGGGGACTGATGACCATAGATGTTAAGTATCATAGTGCTCAGAGCCATTTGAATCATACTTACGAAATCTTTTTCGAAAAAGTGGACCTCGGTATTGGGTGCTTCCTCTTGGAATGAATAGTGTCTCACTTCGGATAAAATGTATGAAGGCAGAGCCTCCGTTCTTCCAAATGTGTTCCGGGATAAATAAAATTACACTAGGCGAATATGAGTGTGTAGGATTTTAATTTCAGACGAATAAAATTTCTCGTCTTGTACACCGAGTTTCGATGGCCACAACATTTCACTATGTGGAATCGGTTGGAGTTCTGTGCTGCCAGAGACGAAGCGGTCCGGTCGCCTTGGCTACACAGGTGACACGGCTCCAGCTCCAGCTCCAGCTCCAGCGTTGGCTCGCGACCCCCTCGCCGCTGACACGGCGCTTCCATCAGCTGAGTGGCCTCCCTGCCGTGTGGCTCCCTCCGCACCTGCGCGTTAGCGGTCTGGGGCGGGCTTCACCCAATACATCTCACCTGCTGGCTGCGTGAATACATCTGCCTTTCAAATAAACCAGCAAATACTACGCCTTGCAGAGGAGAGCTCGGTGTACAGAAACAGGAACGAAAAATATCTTGAATCTCTGCATGTTTTCAGAGTTTGTCGTAGTTTCAACGCGACTCCGTACCAGCAGAGTGGTTGCTGCCTCTAAGCACTTCCTAACATTCAGGCATGTATCGATTATAATGGACAGGCCGGCCAGAGAGGCCGTGCGGTTCTAGGCGCTACAGTCTGGAGCCGAGCGACCGCCACGGTCGCAGGTTCGAATCCTGCCTCGGGCATGGATGTGTGTAATGTCCTTAGGTTAGTTAGGTTTAATTAGTTCTAAGTTCTAGGCGACTGATGACCTCATAAGTTAAGTCGCATAGTGCTCAGAGCCATGTGAACCATTTTTTATAATGGACAGAGAAAAACAGCTTTACACCAAGATCAGTGCAAGGGAGAGGACGCTGAATATGGTAGTCGAATAGTTGTCACTGCACTGTGGATTCAAAGAAACACGAACAGCTCCAGCACAGGAAGTAGTCTCTACGAGCTGTGGGATGCATCCTCAGCCCATCCTTCTACATCACGATTATTTGCTGAAAAGTTTTCCCTCTACCAGCATCCATTATCACCTCCCTATATGCCCAATGTCAGATTCTATGGACACAGCCGTCAGACATATGCTTACTGCTAATACAAATATTAAACTTCTCTCTGTCCAGCACCAACATCTCTCCAAATGAACACATTTCCCAGCAATTCAATTAATTAATTTAATTAATGTTTAAGTATATAAACAATATGGTGCTTGAAGTTACTGCCCATATCGTGTCATGAGGTCTATTTTTTCACGAGAGCGTTTATCTATTGTTCTGCCAATTTTAAACAGTTGTGTTTATTTGAATTTAAAGCAGCAAGGCTGTAGTGTGACTGACAGTTTAGTTTCCACGCCAAACATTAGGAAATTCTTCCAGCGTGATAATACACATAAATATATGAACACAGTTCCCAAGACAGTATCTTACATCCTTCCTCTCCAACTGTCTGTCTCTTTTTTCCCACCAATTCACAAATAGGGAAGGGGAGAGGAAGTAGAGGAAGGGAGGGGGGAAGTGAGGGACGGTAGCGGAGGGCTGAGGGCTTCCAGGAGGGGAAGAAATGGCTAGAAGTTGACAAATGTCCCTTTTTGCAAAGGTTTGGGGCGGAAAAGTGGAAGAGGGAAGGGGGGAGTTCCTCAGAAGGATTGATTACTCCCAGGTGGTCATAGACATATTAGCATGTAAAAGGTTGAGAAGATAGGATAATTAATTGACCAATTTAATTAATTCAATTTGATACGAAAAGGTTTCCAGAATGAACTTTGTCCCATCTCTAAGGTAGTGTCTGTTTCTTGCATGTTCAGATCTGTCCTTACTTGTTCTGTAAGGCGGTGATCAGGGTCTCGTAGGTATGGCAGAAAAAAACAGTAGTTGTAATAAGGAAAGTAATGAGTGGGTTCACCTACATCAGCAGACATGAACTCTACTAAACGTGATTTGTACGTACTTCAAAACTGTTCATTGCTCTATTTGCAGCAAGTACACAGACACCGATATCCAACGACGATGTGGCGGCTGAACATAGTACACTATGTTATCAAAAGTGTCCGGACACCTGGCTGAAAATAATTTACAAGTTCGTGGCGCCCTATATCGGTAATGCTGGAATTCAATATGGTGTTGGCTCACCCTTAGCCTTGATGATCGCTTCCACTCACGCAGGCATACGTTCAATCACGTGCTGGAAGGTTTCTTGGGGGATGGCAGCCCACTGTTCAAGTGATGCTGCACTGAGGACAGGTATCGATATTGATCGGTGAGGCCTGGCACGAAGTCGGCTTTCCAAAACATCCCAAGGGTGTTCTATAGGATTCAGGTCGGGACTCTGTGGAGACCAGTCCATTACGGGGATGTTATTGTCGTATAACCACTCCACCATAGGCCGTGCCTTATTAACAGGTGCTCGATCCTGTTGAAAGATCGCCATCCCAGGAATTTCTCTTCGACAGTTGGAAGCAAGAAGGTGCTTAAAACATCAATGTAGGCCTGCGCTGTGATAGTACCAAGCAAAACAACAAGGTGAGCTAGCCCCTCCAAGAATAACACGAGCACACCATGACACCACTGTCTCCGAATTTTACTGTTGACACTACAAACGCTGACAGATAACGTTCACCGGGCATTCGCCGTAGCCACACCCTGCCACCGGATCGCCACATTGTGTACCGTGATTCGCTACTCCACACAACGTTTTTCCACTGTTCAGTCGTCCAATGTTTACGCTCCTTACACTAAGTGAGGCGTCGTTTGGCATTTACTGACGTGATGTGTGGCTTATGAGCAGCCGCTAGACCATGAAATTGATGTTTGTTCACCTCCAGCCTAACTCTCATGGTATTTGCAGTGAATCCTAATGCTGTTTGGAATTCCTGAACGATGGTCTGGGTAAATGTCTGCGTATTACACATTACGACCTTCGTCATCTGCCGGCGGTCTCTGTCAGACAACAGACGAGGTCGGCCTGTACACGTTTCCACTTCACTATCACACAAGGGACAGTGGACCTAGGGACGTTTAGGAGTGTGGAAATCTTGTGTACAGATGTATGACACAAGTGACACCGAATCAACTGACCACGTTCGAAGTCCGTGGGTTCCACGGAGCACCCCATTCTGCTCTGTCACGATGTCTAATGACTACTGAGGTCACTGATATGAAGTACCTGGTAGTAGGTGGCAGCACAGTGCACCTAATAATAAAAACGTTTGTTTCTGGAGGTGTCCGGATACGTTTGATGACTTAGTGTATATGAGTGCCTCATCCCAGAGACCATTTCACTTCTACTTATTTCACATTTGTGGTTCTAAGCACTTTTACCGCTTTTCTACAACGTAGTATTTGTGTCCTCCTTTTCCCAAAACTAAAGACGCGAACATAGGGTTTGTTAGAAAACTGGCTACACTTGGTGGCGGCATCATTTGTCATTGTCCACGTTTTTGCGGGGAAGTCCAAGGTTATTTAATGTAAGGCTTGATTTCTGCGACCTAACACAGAAACTATTGATGCTTGGATACTCGTCTAAATACGTATTGCTTGGACCAAATATGTAACCGGTTATAATAACTTTCCAGTGCTTGCTGACTACAATTTATCTCGCTATTGAGGGTATCAAGTTAGCTTCACGTAACGGTGCCTGAGATGATATGATTATGTTTTACACTGATGAACTGTTTTTCTCCTCAAGGCAACCTCTTTGTTTTCCCATATGCTGAATATTGTAGGAAATTGCTACACCCATGCACTGTTTATTTTTCGTTGGCTTTTAAATATTTTAATGAATACTCTTTTACATCAATAGCGTATCTCTATGAGGTCTGGCTTCATTAGGACCCTCAAATGTCTATCCACAGAGAGAAAGTTATTTGAAAGGCCCTACAAAACTGTGTTTTCTCTGGGCATTTAGATAGAATTAAACTAAATTGTTTAAATTCACTTTGCACACCATAGTTATCATTGAAAATGACTAATTTCAACGGCCCCTTTCTGACCCAGTTGCTCCAAAGGAGGGCCACCCCTTATCACACTTTCATCCAGTATAGCACTAGAAACTGAAAATGACCGTATCAAATAGTCGAATCTGGTCATCTCTAAACAAATTTTTGGCTATGGAGGAAAATAAAAAAGATACTATTTTAGTCATCACATTCTTCTCCAAAAAAAAAATTAGTGTATGGTAATGAAATTTCGGGAATACATTTGTCTAGCTAACATATTTAAGTGATTAACAGTGCAGGATCTCAGATTTCTCCAAGCGCGAGAAAAGTTATCGCAAATGTGCTGGTATATTCATAAACGGTGTAACCGTCATAATGTTCAGTGCAAGGATGCATACCTGCATGCTTTGTTACAGGTGCCGCATGTCAGTCTATGGCATGAGTTCAATGCCTGTTGTTCTTGGTCGGTCAGTACAGGGACAGTTAGTGCTGTCTGTGCATGACGCTGAAGTTGTCGTTCGATGATGTTCCATATGTGCTCGATTGGAGACAGATCTGGTGATCGAGCAGGCCAAGGCAACATGTCGACTTTCTGTAGAGCATGTTGGCTTACAACATCTGTATGTGGCAAGAGTTATCCCTCTGGAAAACTCCCTCTGGAATGCTGTTCATGGAAGGCAGCACAATATGTCGAGTCACCAAACTGACGTACAGTTCTGCAGTCAGGATGTGTGAGATAACCAAGTGAATGCTCCTGCTGTCTTACGAAATCGCACTCCAGACCATAAGTATAGGTATGTCCAGTGTGTGTAGCACACAGACAGGTTGACTGCAGGCCCTCAAATGGCCTCTTTCTAACCAACATACGGCAATCATTGGCATCGAGCAGAACCAGCTTTCACCAGAAAACACAAGATACCTCCACACTGCCTCAGTGAGCTCCCACTTGACAAGTCCCAAATTGTAGAGTTTTGGGGTCAGTGGAATGCACACTAGAGGGCCTCTGGCTCAGAGCTGTTCTTGAAGGAACCGATTTGTGGCAGTTCGTTGTGCCACTGTGCTGCCAATAAAACGCAGTCTTTGGTTAGCCTTCCCCACAACATTTTCTGTGTGTTCCTTCCATTTTAAGTTGTTCGTAATTGTAGTAGTAGGCATTTAGTTGAATTTATGGCTTTAAGAGTAGACTGATTTATCCGTAAACGAAGTTTAACAAGTTCCTCTTAGCACTCATGTGGAAGTCCTCCACGTTTCGTTATTTAGGGTCAACTGCCACTTTTCGCACCATTCAGATATCTTTTCTAAATCGTTTTGCAGTTTTTTTATCTTCTGATGACTTTATTAGTCGATAAACGACAGCGTCGTCTGCAAACAACCGAAGACGGCTGCTCAGATTGTCTCCCATATCGTTTATACAGATAAGGAACAGCAAAGGGCCTATAACACTACCTTTGGAGACGCCAGAAATCACTTCTGTTTGACTCGACGACTTTCCGACAACTGCTACGAACTGTGACCTCTCTCACAGGAATTCACAAATCCAGTCACATAACTGAGACGATATTGCATAACCACACAATTTCACAACGAGCCGCTTGTGTGGTATAGTGTCAAAAGCCTTCCGGAAACCCAGAAATACGGAATCGATCTGAAATCCCTTGTCAATAGCACTCACACTTCATCTGAATAAAGTACTAGTTGTTTTTCATAGGAACGATGTTTCCTAAACCCATGTTGACTGTGTGTCAATAGACCGTTTTCTTCGAGGTAATTCATAATGTTCGAACACAATGTATGTTCCAAAATCATGCTGCATATCGACGTTAACGATATGGGCAAGTAATTTATTGGATTACTCCTACTATGTTTCTTGAATATCGGTGTGACCTGTGCAACTTTCCAGTCTTTGGGTACGGATCTTTCGTCAAGCGAACGGTTGCGTATGATTGTTAAGTATGGAGCTAATGCATCTGCATACTCCGAAAGGAACCTAATTGGTATACAGTCTGGACCAGAAGACTTGCTATTATCAAGTGATTGAAGTTGCTTCATACTACGAGAATATTTACTTCTACGTTACTCATGTTGGCAGCTGTTCCCGATTCCAATTCTGGAATATTTACTTCGTCTTCTTTTGTGAAGGCATTTCGGAAGACCGTATTTAGTAACTGCTTTGACAGCACTATCTTCGATAGTATCTCCATTGCTATCGCGCAGAAAAGGCATTGATTGTTTCTTGAGGCTGACATACTTCATATACGACCATAATCTCTTTGGATTTTCTGCCCGGTTTCGAGACAAAGTTCCGTTGCGGAAACTGTTATAAGCATCTCGCATTGAAGCCCGCGCTAAATTTCGAGCTTCTGTAAAGGATCGCCAATCTTTGGGATTTTGCGTCTGTTTAAATTTGGCATGTTTGTTTTGTTGTTTCTACTACAGTGTTCTAACCCGTTTTGTGTACCAAGGAGGATCAGCTCCGTCGTTTGTTAATTTATTTGGTATAAATCTCTCAACTGCTGCCGATACTATTTCTTTGAACTTAAGCCACATCTGGTCTGCACTTATATCATTAATTTGGAATGAGTGGAGATTGTCTCCCAGGCAGGCGTCAAGTGAATTTTTATCTGCTTTTTTGAGTACGTATATTTTTGGCTTACTTTTCAAGGATATGGAGATTACAATATTCAGTCTCGCTACGACAACCCTGTGTTCGCTAATCGCTGAATCGGTTTTGATGCTCGTTATTAACTCAGGAGTATTTGTTGCTAAGAGGTCAAGTGTGTTTTCACAACCGTTTACTGCTCGCGTGGCCAGATATATGGATGCTGCTTCTATTTAATGCAAGCTGGAACGGCATCTCGCATACATGTGTTGGACATTTTTACACACCCAGGACTATGGCTCAAAAATATCTCAAAACTGATTTTACTTTCAAAACTAATTTTCTAACTCATTCTTCCTCATCAGCAGCTCCCCCCCCCCCTTCTCCCCACCCCCTGTTAGCGTATTGGAAACCCCCAGGGGATTCATGTAAAATACCTATTTCAGTAATCGACATTCGTGAGTCTGTTTTTTCTTCATTAACGTCACTATGAGCTAATCTAATAAAAGATGGGCAACTTCCGTACAAATAATTTCACTTTTCACCAGCTTTAAAATGGCGTAAGAAGTAACGAAGTAGTAATTTGCGTGTAAGGGTAGTGTGGGAGGACAGCATGAGCAAGGAATTCATGACTGTGGATACCCAGCTTAGCACAGTCTCCTGATTAATAAGCAACAGTCAAATGTGATTTACGAGTAAGACACCCTCTGTGTAATTTTGAGGTAAATATAAAACGTAAATGATGTTACTCCTACCTACTGCGTGCGGTTAAGCGGAAATTTGTAAGTGTGCTCCTTTAAACTCTGTGTGAGTGTAGTGTAAAGCGTAAGTGCACGAAAGTAATTACTGAAAAATGTGATTGTGTGAAAAGTTGCGTGAACAGTGGTGTGTCGCGTGACATCACACTGGACAGTTTTCAGCTTCTCAAAAATACGCCCAAATAAAACAAATAAAAATGACACATCAAATGAACTAGTAAATTTTGGTCTTGTAAATTATCCATATTAGTTTAATAAAAGTTAACTGCTTAGTCACGTTGCTAATTTGGGAACCAAAACTCAGAGTACGAAAATCTTTCACAAATGGATACGTCACATTGTTCTCTAAAATGAACTTTATATAACATGAATACAACTTCCAAACTCAATGGAAGCTATCTGATATAACCACTGATGAACTGTGTAATGACATTGTTCTGTATGATTAGTGTAACTGTATGACTATGGCTCTGAACTGTTCTTGCAGCTACCTCGGCACAGTAAAAATATTCTCTCGAAGGAGGAGCACATCAGGCAGCTAAATTAAAGTGGTAAGCTAAAAGTGATATTCAAAAGCGCGTGTACCGCCACGTGCAATGCGGACACAAGTAAAATAGAATTTATTTCATGGGGATAATTTTGGGTGCTAATGTTGTACAAATGATTTTTCTGAAACAACTTTATAGCAGAGAATTATTTATAATGTCACTTTCAAGATCGTGAACATTATTCACTTTATACAAAAATGACTGGTTTTAGAAACAATTCTAACTGATTTATTTGTCAAAATTTTACTTTTCACAAGAGATTAACCTATCCAAAATGATTTCAACTTTTTTTTTTTTTTTTTTTTTTTTTTTTTTTTTTTTTTTTTTTTTTACAGAATGTATATATAGGGGAGGAGAACTAACTTGTCTAGCTGTGAACAAACCAACTTTTGGTACGACAGTTAATTATTCAACAGAGTGCTAACTTGTGCAAGGAGGAAAAGTTGTGAATTTGCCTTGAATCACAATGCTTCCCAAAACTCTTTTCAAAATCCATAAATACTCACATAATCATCTTATTCAATCGTTTTTGTACTTATTATTCAGCAGTTCAATTTTAGATAAAAGTTTCCTGACCGTTCAGTTCCACGCCCAATACATCTCAGCTTGTAGTAATGCTCTTCATGAGCGCTCTCAGCGAGAGACTGTGAGACAACACAACCAACGATCGCGGATCGACGATGCTTGCCCTGAGTGTGCATATCGCTATGTGAAAGTAAGAAGATGATAACTTTGTAATAGCAAATACGATATGCATTCCCCATAAATGCTATCATTTGCAGTCCAAGTGTTTAGTGCGAGCACGACTTTTCGGTGCCTGTCAGTTTAGTGGCGTACCAGTTATACAGGGTGGTCCATTGATAGTGACCGGGCCAAATACCTCACGAAATAAGCATCAAACGAAAAAACTACAAAGAACGAAACTCGTCTAGCTTAAAGGGGGAAACCAGGTGGCGCCATGGTTGGCCCGCTAGATGGCACTGCCATAGTCAAACGGATATCAACTGCGTTTTTTAAAATAGGAACGCCCATTTTTATTACATATTCTTGTAGTAAGTAAATATATATGAATGTTTTAGTTCGACCACTTTTTTCGCTTTGTGATAGATGGCGCTGTAATAGTCACAAACGTATAAGTACGTGGTATCACGTAACATTCCGCCAATGCGGACGGTATTTGCTTCGTGATACATTGTTGTTGTTGTTGTTGTTGTGGTCTTCAGTCCTGAGACTGGTTTGATGCAGCTCTCCATGCTACTCTATCCTGTGCAAGCTTTTTCATCTCCCAGTACCTACTGCAACCTACATCCTTCTGAATCTGCTTAGTGTATTCATCTCTTGGTCTCCCTCTACGATTTTTACCCTCCACGCTGCCCTCCAATACTAAATTGGTGATCCCTTGATGCCTCAGAACATGTCCTACCAACCGATCCCTTCTTCTGGTCAAGTTGTGCCACAAACTTCTCTTCTCCCCAATCCTGTTCAATACTTCCTCATTAGTTATATGATCTACCCATCTAATCTTCAGCATTCTTCTGTAGCACCACATTTCGAAAGCTTCTATTCTCTTCTTGTCCAAACTATTTATCTTCCATGTTTCAGTTCCATACATGGCTACACTCCATACGAATACTTTCAGAAATGACTTCCTGACACTTAAATCAATACTGGATGTTGACAAATTTCTCTTCTTCAGAAACGCTGATACACTACCCTTGTTAAAATGGACCGTTTACCAATTGCGGAAAAGATCGATATCGTGTTGATGTATGGCTATTGTGATCAAAATGCCCAACGGGCGTGTGTTATGTATGCTGCACGGTATCCTGGACGACATCGTCCAACTGTCCGGACCGTTCGCCGTATAGTTACGTTATTTAAGGAAACAGGAAGTGTTCAGCCACATGAGAAACGTCAACCACGACCTGTAACAAATGATGCCCAAGTAGGTGTTTTAGCTGCTGTCGCGGCTAATCCGCACATCAGTAGCAGACAAATTGCGCGAGAATCGGGAATCTCAAAAACGTCGGCGTTGAGAATGCTACGTCAACATCGATTGCACCCGTACCATATATCTATGCACCAGCAATTACGTGGCGACGACTTTGAATGTCGTGTACATTTCTGCCACTGGGCACAAGAGAAATTACGGGACGGTGACAGATTTTCCGCACGCGCTCTATTTAGCGACGAAGCGTCATTCACCAACAGCGGTAACGTAAACCGGCATAATATGCACCATTGGGCAACGGAAAATCCACGATGGCTGTGACAAGTGGAACATCAGCGACCATGAGGAAGGTTAATTGGCCCCCATTTTATCGATGGCGACCTAAATGGTGCAATGTATGCTGATTTCCTACGTCATGTTTTACCGATGTTACTACAACATGTTTCACTGCGTGACAGAATGGCGATGTACTTCCAACATGATGGATGTCCGGCACATAGCTCGCTTGCGGTTGAAGCGGTATTGAATTGCATATTTCATGACAGGTGGATTGGTCGTCGAAGCACCATACCATGGCCCGTAGGTTCACCGGATCTGACGTCCCCGGATTTCTTTTTGTGGGGAAAATTAAAGGATATTTGCTATCGTGATGCACCGACAGCGCCTGAGAACATGCGTCAGCGCATCGTCAATGCATGTGCGAACATTACGGAAGGCGAACTACTCGCTGTTGAGAGGAATGTCGCTACACGTATTGCCAAATGCACTGAGGTTGACGGACATTATTTTAAAGGATTTATTGCATTAATGTGCTATTTACAGGTAATCACGCTATAACAGCATTCGTTCTCAGAAATGATAAGTTCAAAGAGGTACAGTCGTGGACAAAACGAGCGAGACCCCTCGCCTTTTCGTTATGCTGGTCCGCACAGCTTTAAAGTCTGCTACAAAGTATAACAGGCAAGGCGATGAAGTGCTACCAACATAATATGCACAGGCCTGAAATTGACAAACTATCCTAACTTCGTCAGACTGTTTTCAGTCGTGTGTAAGACTATATTAATACTGATTAGTGTGTTAAACGCAACACGTAAATATAAGGTATAAATGAGAGAAGAAACGCTAATGAGTATGAACTGTACAAATAAAAAATGAATTTCAGCTTATCGAGATAACACAACTGTTCTAGTTAGACAAAGTACCCCAGATCGTTACGAATTAGCGAAATATTATGCGCATTCTGCTGCGAAACTGTTTGTGTCAACTTTCAGACCAGTCATACTGGATTACCATTGCTGACCTACCATGAAAATGTGCAAAATTTAGCAATGCATGAAGATTCATAACGAAATTCAGTTAAAAATCATTCAGTGCCACACGTAAGTCAATTATTTACAGAATCGGAAAAAGGAAGGCAGTAACAAGTATGAAATTCTACAAGCGTTTCATATTAACACCCACAGGGCGCCAGTACAGAATAAATGTAGCAATAAAACGTATTTACGGCTGGTCCCGGCGGAGGTTCGAGTGCTCCCTCGGGCATGGGTGAGTGTGTGTTTGTCCTTAGGATAATTTAGGTTAAGTAGTGTGTAAGCTTAGGGACTGATGACCTTAGCGGTCAAGGCCAAAAAGATTTCACACACATTTGAACATTTTTTGAAAACGTATTGGGGGCGCGAGAATTTCTTAAAATTGCTTTACTGATAGTCTATCTCCCTACGTCGACATTAAAGCCGAAAAAAAAAACCAGAACTCCCTTGCAGTAGCAAACACCTTTCACTACGCTAACAGACAACCCAGGCAAACAGCCCTCTATTGTTACCCCAGACATGAATAAGCCGGCAATTTCGCAATGAAAATGGCAAAATGATCTGCAGTCTCTGTTGCATAGAGCTTTCTCGACTCTAAAACATGAATTTTCTACCTTTATGTCACCCCTTATGTGACAATCATTCGGAATGTTTATCGAAATAAGAAAATACTGTTATTAACGAGAAACGGCAACAGGTTCTACATAATGCTGGTGACTACTTTGAAGGACAGTAATAGGTGCAAAGATGTAACTCTTTTGTATCTGTTGTGAATATATAGTTCCAACCCTCGTATAGTCTTTATATGATTGAAAACAGTCTGACAAAGTTAGGATAGTTCATCAGTGTCACGCCTGTACATAGTATGTTGGTAGCACTTTGTCGCCTTGCCTGTTATACTGTGTAGCAGACTTTAAAGCTGTGCGGATCAGCATAACGAAAAGGCGAGGGATCTCGCTCGTTTTGTCCGCGACTGTACATGTATCACATTGGAACAACCGAAATAAAATGTTCAAACCTACCTACGTTCTGTATTTTAACGTAAAAATCCTACCTGTTGCCAACTGTTCGTCTAAAATTGTGAGCCATATATTTGTGACTATTACAGCGCTATCTATCACAAAACGAAAAGAGTGATCCAACTGAAACATATATATTTATTTACGTTGTTGTTGTTGTTGGGGTCTTCAGTCCTGAGGCTGGTTTGATGCAGCTCTCCATGCTACTCTATCCTGTGCAGGCTTAATCATCTGCCAGTACTTACTGCAACCTACATCCTTCTGAATCTGCTTAGTGTATTCATCTCTTGGTCTCCCTCTACGAATTTTACCCTCCACGCTGCCCTCCAACGCTAAATTTGTGATCCCTTGATGCCTCAGAACATGCACTACCAACCGGTCCCTTCTTCTTGTCAAGTTGTGCTACAAACTCCTCTTCTCCCAAATTCTATTCAATACCTCCTCATTAGTTATGTGATCTACCCATCTAAGCTTCAGCATTCTTCTGTAGCACCACATTTCGAAAGCTTCTATTCTTTTCTTGTCCAAACTATTTATCGTCCATGTTTCACTTCCATATGTGGCTACACTCCATACAAATACTTTCAGAAACGACTTCCTGACACTTAAATCTATACTCGATGTTAACAAATTCCTCTTCTTCAGAAACGCTTTCCTTGCCATTGCCAGTCTACATTTCATATCCTCTCTACTCCCACCATTATCAGTTATTTTGCTCCCCAAATAGCAAAACACCTTTACTACTTTAAGTGTCTCATTTCCTAATCTAATTCCCTCAGCATCACCCGACTTAATTCGACTACATTCCATGATCCTCGTTTTGATTTTGCTGATGTTCATCTTATATCCTCCTTTCAAGACACTGTCTACTCCGTTCAACTGCTGTTCCAAGTCCTCTGCTGTCTGTGACAGAATTACAATGTCATCGGCGAACCTCAAAGTTTTTATTACTTCTCCATGGATTTTAATTCCTACCCAGAATTTTTCTTTTGTTTCCTTTACTGCTTGCTCAATATACAGATTGAATAACATCGGGGAGAGGCTACAACCCTGTCTCACTCCCTTCTCAATCACTGCTTCCCTTTCATGCCCCTCGTACTACACGAATATGTAATAAAAATGGGGGTTCCTATTTAAAAAAAGGCAGTTGATATCCTGACGTTTCGTCTCCGACTGCGGGAGACATCCTCGGAGGTAAAGCGGCGAACTGCGAAGAGAACTCGAGGAAGCGCTGATTGTATAAGCAGTACAGAGGGCGCCACAGTCAAATGGTTCAAATGGCTCTGAGCACTATGGGACTCAACTGCTGTGGTCAGCAGTCCCCTAGAACTTTAAACAACTTAAACCTAACTAACCTAAGGACATCACACACACCCATGCCCGAGGCAGGATTCGAACCTGCGACCGTAGCAGCAGCGCGACTCCGGACTGGAGCGCCTAGAACCGCACGGCCATCGCGACCGGCTCGCCACAGTCGATCGCGTGGCGCCGGCTATGAGATTGTCTCTGGCAATGCCAACATTCTCGATTGAAAGTAATCGATCGCCACGCTTGCGGTGCAACGCTGACATCCAAAATTTATCCAGTTTAACACCTTCGTCTTTCCTGTTAAAATTATTACGATGTTTATCAGTCTCGATAGCCTCTCTATACAAGCGTGCATAATAATGTGAGGTTTTTGATATGACGCTTGTCTCGCTAAATTTTATTTCATGATCACCTTCCTGGTAAACATGTTCCGCTACAGCCGATTTATGCGTGTGACCCAGGCAGCAATTCCTCTTATGTTCAACAAGACGAGTGTTCACACTTTTCTTTGTGGTGCCGATGTAAACCTGTCCACAACTACAAGGAATTTTATATACCGCCGGTGTAGCCAAAGAGTGTAGTGCATCTTTTGTCGACCTTAAAAATTATTTTATTTTCCCAGTGGGTCTGAAAGTAGTTTCCACTCCATACTTGCCTAAAACTTTCCCGATGCGATCTGTGACCTTACTAATGGACGGAAGAAAAACTTTGCCCTTGGGCGACTGTTGTTCGTCGTTGCTCCTGATTCTCTGCCTAGAGCGAAGTGCTCGATCTATATCCTTGCTAGAATAGCCATTCTTCACGACTGTGGCGCCCTCTGTACTGCTTATATAATCAGCACTTCCTCGAGTTCTCTTCGCAGTTCGCCGCTTTACCTCCGAGGATGTCTCCCGCAGTCGGAGAAGAAACGTCAGGAGAGAGTTTTATACTTCGAGCACGGCCTATCAGCCCGGAAGTTTTAAGTGAAGACAATACCGGCCGTGAAAGCTTACATTGTATGAGCAGTTGATATCCGTTTGACCTGTGGCAGCGCCAGCCAGCGGGCCAACCATAGCGCCATCTGGTTTCCCCCTTCAAGCTAGACGCGTTTCGTTATTTGTAGTTTTTTCGTTTGATGCTTATTTCGTGAGATATTTGGCCCGGTCACGATCAAGGGACCACCCTGTATACAGAAGTGTCCACAGTCAAACACATGTTGGCGTTGGGAGAAAAGCGTTCACGAAGTCACAGCGAGAAGAGCAGGAAGGAGTAGGTGGTGAGAACCGAGATTAAGGTGGCGAGTAGGCGGAGGTCCAGCGTGACAACTCTGAAAAGAGTGGGGCGCGGCCGCCGCCGCTCCACCTGCTGGTCGAACAGCAGCAGCTCCGCCTGCGACCTGCTCTGCAGCGGCGCCTCCAGCAGTCGCGCCTGCACCGCCATGAACGTGTCCTCCGCGCTGCGAGACAGCGCGTGCGCCGGCGCCACGACCAGCACGAACAAGTTCACGTACAGCGTCAGGTTAGTCGCCAAGCGCCAAAAGTACCGGAGCACAAATCTTGAAAACTT
Organism: Schistocerca piceifrons; assembly: GCF_021461385.2. NCBI lineage: Eukaryota > Metazoa > Arthropoda > Insecta > Orthoptera > Acrididae > Schistocerca > Schistocerca piceifrons. The sequence continues at coordinate 181,815,630 of NC_060138.1, read as the reverse complement.
GATGTTGACTGCCAAAATCGAAGTCATGGAGACGCACTCGACCAGCAGTAGCGGCATCAGCAGCGTCAAGAACACCTTGTGAGCCGAGAGAATCTCATTCGACAGCTCGCAAACACAGTCGTATGCTCGTCTCAGGGAACGGATGCGTCGGCAGCAGGAAATATCGCCATCCCGGGTGGACGCTACGCTCACACAGTTTCCACTCTCAAAGCTAATACGATCAGACACGCGTGTGCCTTGGACTTTCGTTTCGAAGACACATCGGTTAATTTTGATCAGTCTGTCCCTTGCAATCAACAGCATGAAGTAGAACTTAAAGACGTTGATAGCCAACGTCCCAACATTCGTCAAATACAGCAACTGTGCTGCGAAGTACAGTAAGTCAGCTGAATCCAATAGAAGGTCCAGCGTATCTGCTATAATATTGACGAGGAGGAACATCGGTCCACTTGCCCATCCGATACTAACGCTTCCGTCAGGTAGACCGTTGCTAGCAATTAGTACACTGTCGCAGGCTTCGAGCAAGCGAATAATCACCCTATATTTGTGAACGTTACAAAACGTGTCCAAGAGAACTGCCAAAATGTTGATGCTGAATAGGACGATGCACCCGATGACATACAGACAGACGGCAGCATTTGTACGCATCGTTGTTTCTCTACAAAACAGATATACTATTACAGCTAGTCCAATTAAATGAAAGAAGATCGTAGCGGCAGAATACACTACGTCCATTTTAGTTTGAAATAAAGTCTTCTTCTTTACGTCAATGTGGAATGGCGTGAGGCCGACGATCTTGCAGCAGAGATGCAGGAGTTTCACGTTTGTGAGGAAATGTTGTGACGTCATGGTGACCCAGCTCGTGATTCTGGAACACAAATGTAGGAAAATTCCATTAGCTCTTTTCTGTTTAGATGTAAGAGACGCAGACATAAATGTATCAGCGGTTTCCATCAACTTTTTTCAAGTACAGAAGTTCTTACAACTTTAAACATAGCTGTGTGCAGCAACCGTGAAAATATTTTTATAGTAAGGACAGCCCACTGGTTGCAATGGATTCTGTAGTCGAATTGACCATGGTTTCGACTCCTGAACTAAGGGAGTCTTCATCAGAATTTATATTACATACGTAAGAAGTTGAGCATAACAGCTCTCTTCATACAATTTTAACGCCAAAAAGGCCACGTCACATAATAAAGCATCCTACGTAAAAGTTTAACTGTCATTTCCAGTTAAAAATTAAAGATTGCCGCTAAGGGCTGCTTGTATATACTGAAACAGGTGGCATCAGGCGAGAGCTGTTATGCTCAACTTATTACGTATCTAATATAAATTCTGATAAAGTCTCCCCTAGTTTAGGAGTCGAAACCATGGTCAATTCGACTACAAAATCCATTGCAACCAGTGGGCTGTCTTTACTACTAAAAAAAAAGTACAAAAGTTATATAGTTTAACGTCACACCGAAATCTGGGTAACAACAGTCTCAGAATAAAAAATTGAGCGTGGTAAACTGAAATTGCATTATATTCAAGTAAGGTTACAAAGTTACGTTTACTGATCACTTAAAGTTAACAGAAATTTGTTCTCTTTATTAAATGGATCCACCAACAATCCAAAACAGCCTATTAGGTGAATAAATATCGGAAAAGTAAATACCTCTAGTATACTGTAATCACTCCATACGTAATTACATGTAGCTGGTTTATTTATGAAAACAAGTGTTGATGTACCGGGTGGTTTTACCAATCATAGGGAAATACAGTTGTGTAAGGAAGTACAGACAACAGTGAATGTTGTCCCATTGTCATTGGAAGTCTATGGTAAACTAATTATCTTCTTTTACTTCTTGTACAACAACCACAGAACTATTTCACACTGCAGTAATCGGTTTCGGTAAGCCGTTAACCACCATCAGACCAAAAACACAATCTGCAAGCTATGACACGACGTCCAAGTTGTGTTGAAAACGTTGTAAAATGCTTTTGTGATTGTCGTAGTAAGAAAATGAAAGAAGGTACACACAAATTGCAGACGAAAATCCTCTTCCATTTCCTATTTGGTTAAAGTCTTTGTCAATAATTAACGTAACATGTTTTAGTTTATAAAACGACTTTGAAACCCTCCGATGACTGGGAAAGGCAGCTGTATGAAGATTCAGAATATGCAACAATGTTGGATATTCCCTGGATCATGTTGACAATATGCGATGGATATGTACAAGGAAGAGTCTGCCGTAACTGCTTGATGACGGTTGTCAGGTAGCTTTGCTTTCTTTATTGCGATCCAATTTGCTTCGTTCATTACTGAATGTATTTCAACCAAATCATTTCGTTTCGATGATCAACTACATGGGAACTGTTTCGAGCGGCTATTTAACGCATAAATTTTTAGTTTTACACTCCAAGACTGATTCTTTAAACAGTAGAACTCCCATATACAAAACAGTCCGAACTTGTCATTTCCTTACAAAAGAACTAATTTTTATAATTTGTTAGCTGTCGCAATGCGTTCTGCTCATCAAACACTACATGAGTGTATTCTACACAATTCGCTCTGCGATTTAAGGACAAGTTACTTTTCACGAATCTCAATATTTGTGGCATCATTCTCCTAAAATATATGTTGTAGAACGATATACGATGACTGTTCAGGAAGCAAGGTCCGATAGATTGTGAAATGGAAATGACAGTGAAAGTCCGACGTAGCTATGCACATATGTCTTGGACGGTATCGCTTGTATTCCTGTGGATAGCTTTACGTTGCTGAGCACAGAGTAATCACGTAAAGATGCCCAGAACAATAGCGTCTCCCGCCAAGTATGGGTATCCGCTGTTAGATTTCGCCTGATTTCATGCAACCGCGCATGATGAACCTGTCATGTATTTTCTTTTACATAACTACACTACTGGCCATTAAAATTGCTACACCACAAAGATGACGTGCTACAGACGCGAAATTTAACCGACAGGAAGAGGATGCTGTGATATGCAAATGATTAGCTTTTCAGTGCATTCACACAAGGTTGGCGCTGGTGGCGACACCTACAACGCGCTGACATGAGGAAAGTTTCCAACCAATTTCTCATATACAAACAGCAGTTGACCGGCGTTGTGTGGTGAAACGTTATTGTGATGCCTCGTGTAAGGAGGAGAAATGCATACCATCACGTTTCCGACTTTGATGAAGGTCGGATTGTAGCCTATCGCGATTCCGGTTAACCCTGTCGCGACATTGCTGCTCGCGTTGGTCGAGATCCAATGACTGTTAGTAGAATATGGAATCGGTGGGTTCAGGAGCGTAATACGGAACGCCATGCTGGATCCTAACGGACTCGTATCACTAGCAGTCAAGATGACAGGTATCTTATCCGCGTGGCTGTAAGGGATCGTGCAGCCACGTCTCGATCCCTGAGTCAACAGATGGGGACGTTTGCAAGACAACAACCATCTGCACGAACTGTTCGACGACGTTTGCAGCAGCATGGACTATCAGCTCAGAGACCATGACTGCGGATACCCTTGACGCTACATCACAGACAGGAGCGCCTGCGATGGTGTACTCAACGACGAACATGGGTGCACGAATGGCAAAACGTCATTTTTTCGGATGAATCCAGGTTCTGTTTACAGCATCATGATGGTCGCATCCGTGTTTGGCGACATCGCGGTGAACGCACATTGGAAACGTGTATTCGTCATCGGCATACTGGCGTATCATGCGGCGTGATGGTATGGGGTGCCGTTGGTTACACGTCTCGGTCACCTCTTGTTCGCATTGACGGCACTTTGAACAGCTGACGTTACATTTCAGATATGTTACGACCCGTGGCTCTACCCTGAGAAACCATTTCACCAGGGTAGTGCACGCCCGCATGTTACAGGTCCTGTACGGGCTTTTCTGGATACAGAAAATGTTCGAATGCTGCCCTGGCCAGCACATTCTCCAGATCTCTCACCAATTGAAAACGTCTGGTCAATGGTGGTCGAGCCACTGGCTCGTCACAACACTCCAGTCACTACTCTTGATGAACTGTGGTATCGTGTTGAAGCTGCATGGGCAGCTGTACCTGTACACGCCATCCAAACTCTGTTTGACTCAATACCCAGTCGTATCAAGGCCGTTATTACGGCCAGAGGTGGTTGTTCTGGGTACTGATTTCTCAGGATCTATGCACCCAAATTGCGTGAAAATGCAATGACATGTCAGTTCTAGTATAATATATGTGTCCAATGAATACCCGTTTATCCTCTGCATTTCTTCTTCGTGTAGCAATTTTAATGGCCACTAGTGTAATTTTGGCCGCATACTGCAGGGCAATGAGGACGCCCCCGCACAGTTTTCGATAGGAAGTGTTTGGTCACCCACCGTCCAGACCGGACTTGGCTCTCTCTGATGTTCATCCCTGCTCACATAAACAGCTCGCCGTGAAGACTACATTTTGGTACAGACTACGAACTAAAGACCAGCAACGAGAAGGGATAGAAACGCAAAAGGCAGCCTTCTATGACGAGAAGATTGGAAAGTTAGTACAACGGTGCGACAGATGTTTAAGTCGGAGCAGCGAATACATATAGAAGTAACACGAAGGTGTAGCAAGCTGTTTCCAATAAAATGTTTTTGATTTTCACTGGGGCTTCTATTACTCATCCGGTCGGACCCTACTTTTCGAATGTACCTTGCAATTTTGGAGGTAGAGTCGTTTGTGTATTGGATACGGTCTGCAAAATGCGTTGCGAACGCAGTTAAAGAAGTAATAAGTTAAAATTAATACTTTGATGCAGTTTTATGGCGAACAGCGAAAACGTAGCAAGCGATAAGGTTTTTTCATTTTGTGGAGGGTGTCAGCGGGAAAAATTTAGCGAAGGTTTGAAATTATGCTTAAAATTTGTTGCAAGTGCGCGCATTTTCAATCATTGGATCATAATGTTCCAGGAGGAAATGTTAATATTGAGTGACATGACAGCAACGACCACTCGAAGCTAAATGTCTAGTAAAGATGAGCACTTCTTCATCTTCGATACTGTGAATCTTTCTAGTGTAACAAACAGTAATGTCGTTCATCAGACAGTAAATTCACAAACTGTTCAAAGTTGAACGAACAACTGAACTTTCCAAAAGTCGTACCTTCAAGACGTGGTCACCATTTATAGCAAGTAGCAAAATGCTTTTAGAGAGGGTTATCCACAACGTGAGTCGGAGCTGAACTTGGTCTAGTATTACACTGCCCTTTAATGGAAAACATCATCCGTCAGGACGGTAAATGAAGATAGGAAGTAAAATGCATAATCTAGTCGCACAACGACTCTCTAGTTTGTTCACTTAACGTTTCGGATGTAGTAAGATAGCCCAGTTAATTTTCAAACAATTATTAACACTGTTAAATATAGTAAGAATGTGTAAGTTACCAAAATGTAATGTTCCAAATGTTTATACAGTTTTTCTAAAAGCGAATCGAAAGTTATAACTTGCGAAAGATAGCAAAGGTTAGCATAAGGTAACGCTGGTCTCCACGCGCGGCAAAGATGCTCTTAAGGTAAGACGACAGTTGAATGCTATGTTTTATTATTAAGAGAGGGGGCGGTAGTATCGTTACAGGCGTCTATCAGTTTTTTTGTTTGTGCTCAAAATAATTCTCGTCAGTATATTGCAGCCATCACTAATTAGACTGATAGTTCGGTAATATTAACACAGTCAGCATCTGCCTTCATTGGGACAGGAATTACTGCATTCTCCTTGCAGTACGAGGATATTCCACCTCTCTGATACAACGGATAGTAACTAATGGAACAATCTATGTGCCTGAATTTCCAATCACTTGACGAGTGTTTAATCGCGCTTCCACGTAACACAGAATAATTTGTTTTCAAAAGTACAGTATCCAAAACTGTGTGGTATCTACTTTGATTTAGTCCTCAGTCAGTTTAACTGAGTCAAAAAGTATAGATCCATGTGAGTGCATCACGAATGTTCTGTCAAAAACAAACTTCAAGATATTTTTTCTTCTTTCATCTATACCAAGCATAGCGTCGCTTAGAGTATTCTCGGCTCGAGCGGAAACAACGAAGAGCCGGGAGACGTCACGTGCGGGAGATCCAGTAATCGTCTCAGCTGTTTGCTGCCAGGCTCAAACTTGTGCACTCAATTACGAAACAGGGATCTATATACAACGAGAAATCCAAACACATACTTAAATTCTGTGTCGAGACTGCGCTAAAGAAAGCCTTAGGCCAGGGCCTTGAGGTGCATCCACTACATCTGTGAGTTGACCTAGATGTGTATTTACATCTAAATATTTATACATACTCTGCAAATCACTTCCCGTTGTCATACACATTAGCGTTTTCTCTAGATCCTTTCGCGCTTCGATTGCTTCAAAAATGACCGCTGGAATGCCTTTGCTCCTGCTGTGATTAGCCGTTATCCAAGAGTCGTTATGAGAGCTGTATGGTACGATTACAGTACATTCCCGTATTAGTCATTAAAAATGATTTCCTGTAAGTTTGGAAGTAGACTTTCATGTGGAACTATTCACGATACGAACTTCCACCGCTGCCCCAGGGCTCAGTCCTTTCCCCTCTTTCTGTCTCCTGTATACTGCAGATATGCCCAAACTCCCCCCCCCCCCTGTTCACCTCCTACAGTTTGCCTTCCTGGACCTTTATCCTACTCTTGAACGGTCCCAATGCGCCCTTCAAGCCCACCTCGACCAGTTCACCACCTGGTGCGACCAGTGGCTCTTTTGCATCAACGCTTCCAAGACCCAGGCAACCATCATACATCGTACCACCCGCTCCTCCCAATTCCACGATTTTTACTTCACCATTTGTGGTCGTCCTATCCACTTCTTCTACCCTGAAATACCCTGGCCGCACCCTCGACTGTCACCTCACCTGAACTCCCCATCTCCTTACAATCCAACTCGAAGCTCACAGTAGACTCTGCCTCCTGAAACTCTTGTCTGGCTGGACACAGGGACTGCATCCTTCCACCATTTTCCATACATACAAATCCTTGATCCACCCCATTCTTTGTTATTCCACCATCGCTTGGATTTCCACCCCTCCCAAAGCCCTCAAAATTCTTGAACGCCATGCAGTCCGCCACACGCTCCGTATCCTTCGGAAACCTCCACATGGATCCTCTACGACCTTATCCAATTCCAAAATCTTCTCCTTTTCCTAGAAAACATCCACACCCTGTACAATGTCAGCCGAGTCGATTCCCCCCACCCCCTGGTTTCTTCTGTCCTTTCTAACCCCAGCTCATTGCTGCACCTTTACCATTGTGTCCCGTCATCTCTCCATCTCCGCACCCTCCACCTCCTTTCCCAACTCAACTTCCAGCACTTATCCCTCCCAGATGATGAGCTTAGCTGTGATCTCTACCCCTCCTACCATCTCTAAACCCTCCTTTCCCCCCCACCCTACTCCTCAGGGCTCTCTCTCCCCTCTTCTTCCATTCCCCTGAACGGTTTACCTCCCTCTTACAACCCCTCACTTTTCTGTGCCCCCTTCTGTGTCTCTGCACTCCCTCCTGACTTGCCTTCTCTCTACATCTCAAGCCCCACCCATTTCCTGCCCCTTGATGCACCCACAGGCCACCCTTCTTCTCCTCCTGACACCTTCCACACCCTCCAGTCCCCGTCCCATGCTGCACCTTCCTCTCCCTGGGTTTTTCCCACCTCTCGGATCTGGTCTCTCTTGACAGTCGCTCCCAGCAGTTCTGGTTCTTTGTGTGTGCTCCATCACTTATAGTGGTTTTCTTAAGGGTTTCTCATTCTTGTGTGTTTTTGTACTGTGGCCAACTTTTAACTTGTGCATGTGACTGCAGTGTATTTTAAGTGTTCCATGACTTGCCAGCCATATTCTTTCAAATTTATGTTGACTTTTTTTAACTGTCCCACATCGAACGCCATCGTGTCAGTATATATTTTAACCCACATAGTCTCCGCTTATTATGTTTTTGCATCCCCCTTTTTTTCGCCTTTTTTATGTATAGTTTCCTCTTTTTATTTAACCGTAATGTCACTCAGATGAAGAGTGTCGGATAGTGCCGCTGACAACCCTCGCCTACCCATATGGGACAAGGGAATGAAATCACAATAAAGAAAAAAAAAAGAAATACGAGGTAATAAACGTCCGTCCGTGTACGTCTGTAAGATAAGGCTTTCCAACATTTCTGAAGTGCTTTACTGTGAGCATTGAAACCCAATTCTCACTGTTCTGCATTGTTTAGTACCACCCTCTTAATCCTATTTGGTAAGGTTCAAATGTTAAGTCCCATAGTGCTCAGAGCCATTTCCACTAAGACATGTTGCCTGATTACCATCGATGCCTACAGCAAATACCCTTTTTTCTTAATGAACCACCGCCATTTCAATGCACTGTTGTTTGTTTAATTACGACCTATGTTTCGGATTTTTATACCATTTTCAAGTGATTGCGTTTATTTCATTAGCATATATTGCAACATATTAAGCTCAAAATTGGCCATAAATTAAGAAAAACATTCGCTCCCCATGAAATGCCAGGTGTAAAATCATCACCTTGTAAAAAGGTCACTAAATAATAGTGGGAGCACGTCATATTTAATTAAAGATCAGTCATTTAAGTAAATATGAAGCTCTCCCACTATTATTTACTGATCTTCTTACAAGATGATGATTTTATGTCTGGGATATTGTGAGGAGAGAATACTTTTCTTAATCACTTGAAAATGGTATAAAAAGCCGAAATATGGGTTGTTATTAAATAAACAACAATACAGACAAATGGCAGTGTGTTCATTCAACAATTATTATATGACTGTTGCTCAGTAATACAAAAAAAACAACCTTATTTTATTCGATTGCGTTCGACGAATGCGGCCAGCACTATCAAGGCGCTCGCTTCTATACTTTCTAACGAAGACTTGCCACATACAGTTGTTTCTGCCAATGGACCTCGTTTGTCTTCAAAGGAATTTGCAGAATACTGCGAACAAAATGGAATGCAACATGCGGCGTGAGCGCTATTCTCACCTCAGTCTAACGAACTTTCAAGACGCAAACGTAAAAACTTCGAGCTTCATATTCACGTGAATATATATGACTTAACGACGTACCTCGCCTACAACTGATGTCTCGCCGTCAGAAAGTTTGCACGGGTGACGCTATCGGACCTTGCTGCATTTGCGTCGTCCTTACCGCTCTGCTACAGTTCCAGACTTCACCATGAACATCAGAGTTCAATACTAAGAGTACAAAAAGCCACAGTTATGGGAATACGGTGTTCTACTGCCAGAGTATAGTGAAATCTGGTTTCGCAGGACAGAGCGGATCAGGTTGTAGAAAGGGGCCAAAATCAGTTGCTGTTAGCTGCACAAACATACAAACTTTATTTGCTAAAGCACTTAATCGCACATGCCCTTAAATGAATTCAGAAGCAATACGGCTGAAGACCAGAAGACAAGTTATTAAAATTGCCTTTAGGAATACATATGGCTGAAGGCCTTAGTTACAAAAGTAGAACAACTGAGGGCTTAAAGCCTGGATAACAAGAATTTCAGTAAGAACATTTTAAAAGGTTTTAAACAAATGACGTTTAAAATTTCAATCTAAGACGGCTGAAGGCCTTATCTTAAAATATTTTATGTAAAGTTCGGCTGAACATAGAACAACTCAAGGCTTAAGGCTTGGATAACAAAGTTAAGATTGAGAGGAACATTTTCAAATTTTGAAATAAGTTTTCAAATTTTAATTTAAAATGGCTGAAGGCCTTATCTTGAAATATTTCATGTAAGGTTCGGCTGAAGGCCACATACGGAACATTAAAACAAACTAAATTAATACACGGCTGAAGGCCTCGCACAGTACTTGAGACTAAAAGAAAACCACAATCCAAAACAACAGAGCAGTGTTCCAAGGGTAGGCCTGGGGGTGCGGCAGGTCCCGGCGGAGTTTCGTGTCCTCCTTCGGGCATGGGTGTGTGTGTTTGTCCTTAGGATAATTTAGGTTAAGTAGTTCATAAGCTTAGGGACTGATGGCCTTAGCAGTTCAGTCCCATACGATTTCACACACATTTGAACATTTTTCTTTTTTTTTTTTAGGCCTGGGGGGGAAACTCTAACATAAGTTTAGGTGAGACAGGCAGCCAAGCGTAATACTAAACAATCGGGTGGCAGCACGACCTAGGGACGGCTGAAGACCCAACCAACAGCGTAATGAATTCCCTTCCACCAAATCAACGGCACGACAATCCAACCGAAAAATCAGCGAGGATGAAGATCGCAGCAGCACTACATCTTGACAACTGGCGTCTAAATACAGTCAAGACAAAACAATCACTCAAAAAAAATGGACAACACCAAGGCTGTCGGATTACACGCCATGCATCATCAAGGCGAGGAAAACACACTGCCGGAAACTACGCTAACGACCAGGGCAGGTAACCAGAACGTTAACGGCCACAAGGCAGAAGATATCGCTGGTGCACTTCACTAACAAGTTACAATAAACTAAATAGTTAAACACCATACAGCAGGGGTTCCCAACAAAATTTTCTCGAGGACCCCCTAATCGAATATGATTGGTACCTTGTCATATCACGGTCTCAAGTACCTAAAAACGCCAAATTAAGAGTGTTTTTATACGTTTTCTACTTTTGTTACTTAGAAAAAACATTGACATATTCATTATTGAAAAAATGTTGAGCTTCAAACTTTTTCAATTTAGCTATCATTGTTATTATTAAATTTTTGATTATTGCACAAAATCTTTGTCTTTGAAATGTATTTAATATATTTTTTATTCTAATAGCATCTTGCGGACCCTTCTGGCATAGCTCGCGGACCCCTGGGGGTCCACAGACCACCTGTTGGGAACCACTGCCATACAGGAAGACGGCTGCAGAATTTTGCCGACTCCAGCGTACCATACATTGTTGCTTGCAGGAACGGCCCAGGAAGGAACAAGTGGCAATGAACGAAGAGATGCCACAGCAGTTGAGGTTCCATAACAGGTTAACTGCTTACTCAACTACAGTATCCAGATACGATGGGCAACGAACTTTGCAGCTCTTGCAGCTAGTGCTTCACAAATCCGATCACGCGTGCACACCGCCAGTGGGCCTGGCCTGACCTCACGCCATGGAGATTTCCTCGCTGCTCTGTCACAACCGACCGACTGCCTCACACATACTACCCCACGGAAATAGCGGTCACACCAAAGATGGTACCGCAATACTAGTATCGATAAGCGCTGCTGCTGCCACTGACGGAGGCAAGTCAGCAACTCGTTATGGTAGTAATTCAGGGAGCAATAAGACGCCACTCGATTGTGAGGAAACGTCGAAGAAGAAACGGCATCAGCGCCAGCCGGCCACGACTCACATAGTATACTTTTGGCAGCAGCGCAGGCACCGCACCAGCGCCACGAAAATAAGCTACGGTGCCGTGGATTCAGTGAACTTGCGGTAGAGCAAATTGTTTCAGATCTGTTCACTGCACAGACGTCCGTCGACCTCGACGCAGCCACGTCCGGCCACAGCAATGCAGACTCCTACGCAACTTACCCAGCGGGTGCCACCACCCGCGGACGTCTCACTGATGGAATGCGACGCTTGCACACCTGCGACTCCGTTGCCATCAACTCCGCTGGTCGGCTCTCCCATGGGTATCTAACACGTCACCGTCATCTAGAGGCCGGCACCGTCTGTAACACCCTCCATGCCGCTACCTCTGCCTTCGGATGCATATTGCGCCTGGTTCAAAATGGCTCCATGCACTATGGGACTTAACATCTGAGGTCATCAGCCTCCTACACTTAGAGCTACACTACTGGCCGTTAAAATTGCTACACCAAGAAGAAATGCAGATGATAAACGGGTATTCATTGGACAAATATATCACACTAGAACTGACACTTGATTACATTTTCACGCAATGTGGGTGCATAGATCCCGCGAAATCAGTAGCCAGAACAACCACCCCTTTCCGTAATAAAGGCCTTGATTCGACTGGGTATTACGTCAAACAGAGCTTGGCTGGCGTGTACAGGTACAGCTGCCCATACAGCTTCAACACTATACCACAATCCATCAAGAGTAGTGACTGGAGTATTGTGAGGAGACAGTTGCTCGGCCACCATTCACCAGACGTTTTCAATTGATGACAGGTATGGAGAATGTGCTGGCCATGGCAGCAGTAGAACATTTTTCTGTATCAAGAAAGGCCCGAACAGGACCTGGACCATGCGGTCGTGCATTATCCTGCTGAAATGTAGGGTTTCGCAGGGATAGAATAAAGGGTAGAGCCACGGGAGGTAACTCATCTGAAATGTAACGTACACTGTTCAAATTGCCGTCAATACGAACAAGAGGTGACTGAGAGGTGTAACCAATGGCACCCCATACCATCACGCCGGGTGATACGCCAATATGGCGATGAGGAATGCACGCTTCCAATGTGCGTTCACCACGATGTTGCCAAACACGGATGCGACCATCATGATGCTGTAAACAGACCCTGGATTCATCCGAAAAAAATGATGTTCTGGCATTGGTGCATCCAGGTTCGTCGTTGAGTACACCATCGCAGGTGCTCCTTCCTGTGATGCAGCGTCAAGGGTAACCGCAGCCATGGTCTCCGAGCTGATAGTCCATGCTGCTGCAAACGTTTTCGAACTGTTCGTGCAGATGGTTGTTGTCTTGCAAACGTCCCCATCCGTTGAGTCAGGGATCGAGACGTGGCTGCACGATCCGTTACAGCCTCGCGGGTAAGATGGCTGTCATCTCGACTGCTAGTGATACGAGGCCGCTGGGATCAAGCACGGCGTTCCGTATTACCCTCCTGACCCCACCGATTTCATATTCTGCTAACACTCATTGGATCTCGACCAACGCGAGTACCAATATCGCGAAACGATAAACCGCAATCGCGATAGTTTACAATCCGACCTTTATCAAAGTCGGAAACGTGATGGTATGCATTTCTCTTCCATACACGAGGCATCACAAGAACGTTTCACCAGGTGACGCCGATCAACTGCTGTTTGTGTATGAGAAATCGGTTGGAAACTTTCCTCATGTCAGCACGTTGTAGGTGTCGCCACGGGCGCCAACCTCGTGTGAATGCTCTGAAAAGCTAATCACTTGCATATCACAGCATCGTCTTGCTGTCGGTTAAATTTCGCGTCTGTAGCTCGTCATCTTCGTGGTGTAGGCCAGTAGTGTACTTAAACCTAACTAACCTAACGACGTCACACACATCCATGCCCGAGGCAGGATTCGAACCTGCCACCGTAGCAGTAGCGCGGTTCCGGACTAAATCACTAGAACCGCTCGCTCACAGCGGCCGGCTTGCACCTGGTTTCCGGGGCGGTTTCACAGGTGCTTCCAAGACGCAGTGTCGTGGCGTGGATTGGTCTGCTCTGGTCCCAGCCAACCGATCACCACCATCACTTTCCACGGCACATCCCTGCCCCCGAACCTGCAAAGTTGGTTAGAGCGGGGAGCGCTGCGGTATCGGCCGACATCCGGTCGTCCGCACTTTAGAACACGCGCGCCAGCCAGTCACGCCGCCGCGTTTCCTACAGCCGCTACCGTAGTACGAGTGCGCTGCCACAAACGCTTTCGCTGGTGCCAATGATATGCAAGCATCCGCTCTCCGGAGCTCTAGCGGCGGGTCTATTTAAGTTCAAACATCGACACATTTAGCCCATTTTGGGTTTTCCATTTCATAACATAACCCGTGGTCTAGGGGTAGCGTCTTTGATTCATAATCAAAACGTCTTCGTTCAATAATCAGCATTAGCGGCCGAAGACAGTCTCATTCTGCCAACGGCCTTGTCAAAGAGGGCGGAGGAGCGGATAGAGGTTCAGGGCACTCTCTTGTCCTAGGGGTGGGAAATTGCCCCTAAAGGCGGAAGAATCAGCAATGATCAACGACATGAGGACGCAGAAGGCAATGGAAACCAGTGCATTAAAGACACGTAACGTGTATCCACAGGACATGCGGCCTGTAATTGAAGAAGTGTCATGATTATCTCTCCATTGGCAAAAGATTCCGAAATAGTCCCCCATTCGGATCTCCGGGAGGGGACTGCCAAGGGGGAGGTTACCACGAGAAAAAGATTGAATAATCAACGAAAGGATAACGTTCTACGAGTCGGGGCGTGGAATGTCGGAAGCTTGAACGTGGTAGGGAAACTAGAAAATCTGAAAAGGGAAATGCGAAGGCTCAATCTAGATATAGTAGGGGTCAGTGAAGTGAAGTGGAAGGAAGACATGGATTTCTGGTCAGATGAGTATCGGGTAATATCAACAGCAGCAGAAAATGGTATAACAGGTGTAGGATTCGTTATGAATAGGAAGGTAGAGCAGAGGGTGTGTTACTGTGAACAGTTCAGTGACCGGGTTGTTCTAATCAGAATCGACAGCAGACCAACACCGACAACGATAGTTCAGGTATACATGCCGACGTCGCAATCTGAAGATGAGCAGATAGAGAAAGTGTATGAGGATATTGAAAGGGTAACGCAGTATGTAAAGGGGGACGAAAATCTAATAGTCACGGGCGACTGGAATGCAGTTGTAGGGGAAGGAGTAGAAGAAAAGGTTACAGGAGAATGTGGGCTTGGGACAAGGAATGAAAGAGGAGAAAGACTAATTGAGTTCTGTAACAAGTTTCAGCTAGTAATAGCGAATACCCTGTTCAAGAGGAGGAGGTATACTTGGAAAAGGACGGGAGATACGGGAAGATATCAATTAGATTACATCATGGTCAGACAGAGATTCCGAAATCAGATACTGGATACAGATACAGATATAGACTCAGATCATAATATAGTAGTGATGAAGAGTAGGCTGAAGTTCAAGACATTAGCCAGGAAGAATCAATACGCAAAGAAGTGGGATACGGAAGTACTAAGGAATGACGAGATACGTTTGAAGTTCTCTAACGCTATAGATACAGCAATAAGGAATAGCGCAGTAGGTAGTACAGTTGAAGAGGAATGGACATCTCTAAAAAGGGCCATCACAGAAGTTGGGAAGGAAAACATAGGTACAAAGAAGGTAGCTGCAAAGAAACCATGGGTAACAGAAGAAATACTTCAGTCGATTGATGAAAGGAGGAAGTACAAACATGTTCCGGGAAAATCAGGAATACACAAGTACAAGTCGCTGAGGAATGAAATAAATCGGAAGTGCAGGGAAGCCAAGACGAAATGGCTGCAGGAAAAATGTGAAGACATCGGAAAAGATATGATTGTCGGAAGGACAGACTCAGCATACAGGAAAGTCAAAATAACCTTTGGTGACATTAAAAGCAACGGTGGTAACATCAAGAGTGCAACGGGAATTCCAATGTTAAATGCAGAGGAGAGAGCAGATAGGTAGAAAGAATACATTGAAAGCCTCTATGAGGGTGAAGATTTGTCTGATGTGATAGAAGAAGAAACAGGAGTCGATTTAGAAGAGATAGGGGACCCAGTATTAGATTCGGAATTTAAAAGAGCTTTGGAGGACTTACGGTCAAATAAGGCGGAAGGAATAGATAATATTCGATCAGAATTTCTAAAATCATTGGGGGAAGTGGCAACAAAACGACTATTCACGTTGGTGTGTAGAATATTTGAGTCTGGCGACATACCATTTGACTTTCGGAAAAGCATCATCCACCCAAATCCAAAGACGGCAAGAGCTGACAAGTGCGAGAATTATCGCACAATCAGCTTAACAGCTGATGCATCGAAGCTGCTTACAAGAATAATATACAGAAGAATGAAAAAGAAAATTGAGAATGCGCTAGGTGACGATCAGTTTGGCTTTAGGAAAAGTAAACGGACGAGAGAGGCAATTCTGACGGTACGGCTAATGATGGAAGCAAGGCTAAAGAAAAATCAGGACACTTTTATAGGATTTGTCGACCTGGAAAAAGCGTTCGACAATATAAAATGGTGCAAGCTGTTCGAGATTCTGGAAAAAGTAGGGGTAAGCTATAGGGAGAGACGGGTCATATACAATATGTACAACAACCAAGAGGGAATAATAAGAGTGGACGTTCAGGAACGAAGTGCTCGTATTAAGAAGGGTGTAAGACAAGGCTGTAGCCTTTCGCCCCTACTCTTCAATCTGTACATCGAGGAAGCAATGACGGAAATAAAAGAAAGGTTCAGGAGTGGAATTAAAATACAAGGGGAAAGGATATCAATGATACAATTCGCTGATGACATTGCTATCCTGAGTGAAAGTGAAGAAGAATTAAATGATCTGCTGAACGGAATGAACAGTCTAATGAGTACACAGTATGGTTTGAGAGTAAATCGGAGAAAGATGAAGGTAATGAGAAGTAGTAGAAATGAGAACAGAGAAAAACTTAACATCAGGATTGATGGTCACGAAGTCAGTGAAGTTAAGGAATTCTGCTACTTAGGCAGTAAAATAACCAATGACGGACGGAGCAAGGAGGACATCAAAAGCAGACTCGCTATGGCAAAAAAGGCATTTCTGGCCAAGAGAAGTCTCCTAATATCAAATACCGGCCTTAATTTGAGGAAGAAATTTCTGAGGATGTACGTCTGGAGTACAGCATTGTATGGTAGTGAAACATGGACTGTGGGAAAACCGGAACAGAAGAGAATCGAAGCATTCGAGATGTGGTGCTATAGACGAATGTTGAAAATTAGGTGGACTGATAAGGTAAAGAATGAGGAGGTTCTACGCAGAATCGGAGAGGAAAGGAATATGTGGAAAACACTGATAAGGAGAAGGGTCAGGATGATAGAGGACATCTGCTAAGACATGAGGGAATGACTTCCATGATACTAGAGGGAGCTGTAGAGGGCAAAAACTGTAGAGGAAGACAGAGATTGGAATACGTCAAGCAAATAATTGAGGACGCAGGTTGCAAGTGCTACTCTGAGATGAAGAGGTTAGCACAGGAAAGGAATTCGTGGCGGGCCGCATCAAACCAGTCAGTAGACTGATGACAAAAAAAAAAAAAAAAAAAAAAAAAAAAAAAAAAACATTTACACAATTTCGTAGGGTCAGGGCTCGTTGTCTACTGGAACAGTCACTGTTTTGAAGGCGGACTTAGTCGTAAACCTTTGTGCCTGTTTATATTTCAACATTGAGATGTACTATCAAAACCTGACGCTGCAACTACAACAAACAAAGTTTTTTTAATAGCTTTATAATTTCATATTAGATGTATCGGGTGATCAAAAAGTCAGTATAAATTTGAAAACTGAATAAATCACGGAATAATGTAGATAGAGAGGTACAAATTGACTCAAATGCTTGGAATGACGTGGGGTTTTATTAGAACCAACAAAATACAAACATTAAAAAAATGTCCGACATATGGGGCTTCATCTGATCAGAATAGGAATAATTAGCATAACAAAGTAAGACAAGGCAAAGATGATGTTCTTTACAGGAAATGCTCAATACGTCCACCATCATTCCTCAACAATAGCTGTAGTCGAGGAATAATGTTGTGAACAGCACTGTAAAGCATGTCCGGAGTTATGGTGAGGCATTGGCGTCGGATGTTGTCTTTCAGCATCCCTAGAGATGTCGGTCGATCACGACACACTTGCGACTTCAGGTAATCCCAAAGCCAATAATCGCACGGACTGAGGTCTTGAGACCTGGGAGGCCAAGCATGACGACAGTGGCGGCTGAGCACACGATCATCACCAAACGACGCGCGCAAGAGATCTTTCACGCGTCTAGCAATATGGGGTGGAGCGCCATCCTGGATAAACATCGTACGCTTCAGCAGGTGTTTATCACCCAGGCTGGGGATGATGCGATTCTGTAACATATCGGCGTACCTCTCACCTGTCACGGTAGCAGTTTTGCTATCCAGCGCCATCTATAGCACATTTTGTGAGCTTTGTTTTTTTTTTTTTTTTGTTCTAATAAAACCCCATGTCATTCCAAGCATGTGTGTCAATTTTTACCTCTATATCTACATTATTCTGTGGTTTATTAAGTTTTCAATTTTATACTGTCTTTTTGATCACCCTGTAGAATAAATTATTGTCAGAATTATCTGTCCACAAACAGCATGTGTTCCTCGCTCCTGTATCCACTGAAGTACGACAAAGTACGCAAAGGAAGTTACAACATATAAAAATATATCACGACACCGAGTCTTGAGCACATTAAACTGGCCGTGCAGGGTTGCCTCAAAGGTTCCAGAACTTTTATGAAACATGCAAACAGATAAACCATGCACAATAAAAGGAATATACAAAATATACTGTAAGAAGATTTCAGAACTGTGCATTTAACAATATATTTGAATTGGTATTGTTAGTGATATCATGTAAGTGAACTATTAACCTTCCACGAAAACTGTTTCTCAAACCTGAGCCGCGCGGAGTGCCCGCGTGGTTCGAGGCGGCATTTCACGGATTGCGCCGCCCCTCCCACCGGAGGTTCGAGTCCTCCCTCAGGCATGGGTGTGTGTGTTGTTCTTAGCGCATTAGTTTAAGTAGTGTGTAAGTCTAGGGACCGATGACCTCAGCAGTTTCGTCACTTAGGAATTCACTCACATTTGAACATTTTTGAAACCTAATATCTACAGATAATGATAAAACCTTGGGTATTAGTAGTCACAAAAAAAATATTTTTCTCTGTTCTCTAAAGGGTACAACAAGCACCACAGAGAACACGACCAAGATCAAACGGTCCCACAACGACACAGGCAGATCGAGTGATGCTTGAGAATGTACACAACAGTTAACTCAGGTGACACAAGGCATTCGACAGGAACGTTTACTTCAAAAAGTTCATCACCCTTATTTATTCTCCTTCAGTATTCCACTCGGGGTGCTGTGAACAAAAGGTACCCACAGCTGAATTGAAAGGGCAGATGCCAACAGTTTGTGAGTAGCCTGAGCCTCCAGATGAGGCTAGGGTTTGTCTGAGTAGCAGTGTCATCAGCACATCTTCAGTGGTGCATCTCACTGAAAGAGGAAAAACAAAACATCGGTCATCACCTCCAAACACGAAGCAAATACTACTCTTTCTCAGTGCCACCCCTTGAATCATGGCGGTCTAGTAAGGGTGCAACCACCCCAAGGAACACACACTGACACGGGCCAGGAATACAGACGTAGCGCTCTTAACTCGGCCGAGGACGACCAGAAAGATTGGCTGTGGCACCTGCGTCACAGCACGTGACACTGCAGGTCTTACGAGTGCCAGCAGCCATCTCTGGTAGTGAGCAAGTAACTATATCATACGAGTTTAATAAATCTTGACTGTGCACTTAAATGCCTGCAAAGTTTCGGTAGCACGCCACAAAGCTAAGACCTTGAATGGATACTTTTTTCAGTTACATACATATTTCTCATGGATTCTGCATGGAACCGTGTGTTTGCGAAGCAGACAAGGCGGCTAGCGTGACGTCACAAGTTCGTTGCCAGGCCTGTATTGCTTGCAGGCCCCAGTCTGGTCGGCGAGGCCTCCTGCGCCGACTAGTGGGACACCAAAGCACTCGTTGCTAGGTAACGAGGTTTAAACACAATTTACAGGGAACGCGTCTATCAACAACTGTTTGAGGAGTCGGTAAATGGCTCTGTTATGATTCAAATGTTTCAAGAGAACAATTACTGCGTCTGCCTGAATGTCTTGATCCATGGCTATCGGGTTTCCATTGCAGACACGGACGAAATGGATTTTGTAAGACTACTACCAGACGCCTGCTATATTCTATCCAAATTGATCAAATTTTGAAATGTCGGGTACTTTTGCTGCGTTCGCAGACAATTATCTGAAATAAACACTTGTTGCTGGGCCAAAGTGGCGATATCCAAAATGTTGTCAATTAGCGTTGCGAGTGTCGACATTAGGTTATATTAAGACAGCTTTTCGTCGTGATCATACATCTACGTCTACATTCACATCTATGTATACCCTTTGCAGGATACATTACAATGAATGGCAGAGAGTACACGGTACAAATATTATCGTTTATGTCCCGTATTCTAGTAGCGTATTGAACGAGGGGAAAGTCGTTGTTTGTATGTCTCCAAACACTCTCTGATCTCTCTTATCTCATGCTCCACGATCCCTATGTGATGTATAAGATGCTGGCAGCATAATGGTTGCACATTCTGCTTCAAATATATATTCTCTAAATCTAGTCAACAGCCTTTCGTGCTGGCCGTTGTGGCCGAGCGGTTCTAGGCACTTCAGTCTGGAACCGCGCGACCACTAATGGTCGCAGGTTCGAATCCTGCATCGGGCATGGATGTTTGTGATGTCCTTAGGTTAGTTAGGTTTAAGTAGTTCTGAGTTCTAGGGGACTGATGACCTCGGATGTTAAGTCCCATAGTGCTCAGAGCCATTTGAACCAGCCTTTCGCGAAAACTAGTCTTCATTATTCGAAAGAAAATTGGCTCTGAGCAGTATGGGACTTAACATCTGTGGTCATCAGTCCCCTAGAACTTAGAACTACTTAAACCTAACTAACCTAAGGACGTCAGACACATCCATGCCCGAGGAAGGATTCGAACCTGCGAGCACAGTGGTCACAGGGTTCCAGACTGAAGCGCCTAGAACCGCACGGCCACACCGGCCGGCTATTCGAAAGATATTCATTAAGTTTGCAGAAGGTTCCTGTTATACTGCCGTGTCATCTGCATGGACCTGTTATGATATGAAAAGTCGCATTAGTGAATTAGACGTCCTCTTGAAAGTAACTAAATAGTGGAACATTACTACAGGATCGATCACATTACCGCCATGTATCATTTTTCTTATATGGATGGATTGCATTTTTTCGTAACTCTTCCAATAAAGTTATTTTCCATGTGTCTTCCCTGATACTGATTTTATGTGGATGTTCTGTTTCATATTATGCTGGTGTAAGCTGTCACCAGCACACCAAAGATGTAGCGCAAGTTTCGATGGTAGGCCCTGGGTCAAGCGTGCCTATCACGAGAGAGGGCAGAGACACACCAACATGCATCAATCCGACGACGCCCTCTCGACAGCATGTGTTTAGCCCACCGCCGCTGACCAGAGAGCCACTCTAACTCACTGGCACTGACTCACTACCTCACACTCCAGTCTTGCACCTGTCAGTCCACTCACAGAGCGCATCAGCAGCTACGATATTACATAGCGACGAGAATTATGACTGTAGCAACATTGCCAGTATTGTCTGAAGAGGAACTTGTACCACAACTCATGGACACTATTCAAGTTAAGTAGCAGCTATCTCTTCATGTAAATAAATAACCATGTTACTGCACATGTGCATCTGTGTAGTAGAAAGACAATACCAGCACCCATAATAAAATCCTCTCCCTAGCTTCCTACGGCACAAGCTCTACAGTGGCGATGAAGACACAACACACATTGCCACTCAGTATAACGACCAAATATCTGTGTGCAGTAATACACTCAAGATGTTCATATGTGTCTTCTAATCAGACACTATCCTTTTCAGTTCTCAAACATCTAAAATCTATATACGCAGGCTGATGCGCTGAACAAAAATTTAACCGTATACAGGGTGGTCCATTGATAGTGACCGGGCCAAATATCTCACGAAATAAGCATCAAACGAAAAAACTACAAAGAACGAAACTCGCGAAGCTTGAAGGGGGAAAACAGATGGCGCTATGGTTGCCATCGGTCGAACGGATATCAACTGGATTTTTTAAATAGCAACCCACCCATTATTTATAACATCTTCGTGTAGAACGTAAAGAAATATCAATGTTTTAGTTGGACCACTTTTTTCGCTTTGTGATAGATGGCGCTGTAATAGTCACAAACGTATAAGTACGTCGTATCACGTAACATTCGGTCAGTGCGGACGGTATTTGCTTTGTGATACATTACCCATGTTAAAATGGACCGTTTACCAATTGCGGAAATGGTCGATATCATGTTGATGTATGGCTGTTGTGATCAATATGCCCAACGGGCGTGTTCTATGTATGCTGCTCGGTATCCTGGACGACATCATCCAAGTGTCCGGACCGTTCGCCGGATAGTTAAGTTATTTAAGGAAACAGGAAGTGTTCAGCCACATGTGAAACGTCAACCTCGACCTGTAACAAATGATGATGCCCAAGTAGGTGTTTTAGCTGCTGTCGTGGCTAATCCGCACATCAGTAGCAGACAAATTGCGCGAGAATCGGAAATCTCAAACCGGTGGTGTTGAGAATGCTCAAATGGTTCAAATGGCTCTGAGCACTATAGGACTTAACTGCTGTGGTCATCAGACCCCTAGAACTTAGAACTACTTAAACCTAACTAACCTAAGGACATCACACACATCCATGCCCGAGGCAGGATTCGAACCTGCGACCGTAGCGGTCGCGCGGTTCCAAACTGTAGCGCCTGGAACTGCTCGGCTACTCCGACCGGCTGAGAATGATACATGAAAATCGATTGCACCCGTACCATATTTCTATGCACCAAGAATTGTATGGCGCCGACTTTGAACGTCGTGTACAGTTCTGCCACTGGGCACAAGAGAAATTACGGGACGATGACATATATTATGCACGCGTTCTATTTAGCGACGAAGCGTCATTCATCAACAGCGCTAACGTAAACCGGCATAATATGCACTATTGGACAACGGAAAATCCATGGTGGCTGCGACAAGTGGAATATCAGCGACCTTAGCGGGTTAATGTATGGTGCGGCACTATGGGAGGAAGGATAATTGGCCTCCATTTTATCGATGGCAATCTAAATGGTGCAATGTATGCTGATTTGCTACGTAATGTTCTACCGATGCTACTACAAGATGTTTCACTGCATGACAGAATGGCGATGTACTTCCAACATGATGAATGACCGGCACGTAGCTCGCATGCGTTTGAAGCGGTATTGAATAACATATTTCATGACAGGTGGATTGGTCGTAGAAGCACCATACCATGGAACGCATGTTCACCAGATCTGACGTCCCCGCATTTCTTTCTGTGGTGAAAGTTGAAGGATATGTTCCATCGTCATCCACCGACAACGCCTGAAAACATGCGCCAGCGCATTGTCAATGCATGTGCGAACATTACGGAAGGCGAACTACTCGCTGTTAAGAGGAATGTCGTTACACGTATTGCCAAATGCACTGAGGTTGACGGACACCATTTTGAGCATTTATTGCATTAATGTGGTATTTACAGGTAATCGTGCTGTAACAGCATGCGTTCTCAGAAATGATAAGTTCACAAAGTTACATGTGTCACATTGGAACAACCGAAATAAAATGTTCAATAGTACCTACGTTCTGTATTTTAATGTAAAAGACCTACCTGTTACCAACTGTTCGTCTAAAATTGTGAGCCATATGTTTGTGACTATAACAGCGCCATCTATCACAGAGCGAAAAAAGTGATCCAACTAAAACATTCATATTTCCTAACGTACTACACAAGTATGTAATAAAAAACGGGGGTTCCCATTTTAAAAAAACGCAGTTGACATCCGTTTGATATATGGCAGCGCTATCTAGCGGGCCAACCATAGCGCCATCTGGTTTCCCCCTTCAAGCTAGACAAGTTTCGTTCTTTGCAGTTTTTTCGCTTGACGCTTATTTCGTGAAATGTTTGGCCCAGTCAAGGTCAATGGACCACCCTGTATAAAGGCCAGGATTCGAGTGTGGGTCTTCTGCTCACTGGGTAGATGCGTTACCACTATACCATTCTGGGGTAGTGGCTTTGCACAACTGCATGGAAAACCTTAGATGCTTCCCTCCTCAGTCCAAATTCCTATTCATTGCTCAGTCCAATTGCTATTCCCCCTGCACCCCAACAGCATTACAGTGGATCTCCATAGAACAGCACCTTAGCATTGAAGGAAACAATGGATCCTGCCTGAAACCCAGGCATAAGTGTTCCAATGAAATGAAACTACACTTCTGGAAATTGAAATAAGAACACCGTGAATTCATTGTCCCAGGAAGGGGAAACTTTATTGACACATTCCTGGGGTCAGATACATCACATGATCACACTGACAGAACCACAGGCACATAGACACAGGCAACAGAGCATGCACAATGTCGGCACTAGTACAGTGTATATCCACCTTTCGCAGCAATGCAGGCTGCTATTCTCCCATAGAGACGATCGTAGAGATGCTGGATGTAGTCCTGTGGAACGGCTTGCCATGCCATTTCCACCTGGCGCCTCAGTTGGACCAGCGTTCGTGCTGGACGTGCAGACCGCGTGAGACGACGCTTCATCCAGTCCCAAACATGCTCAATGGGGGACAGATCCGGAGATCTTGCTGGCCAGGGTAGTTGACTTACACCTTCTAGAGCACGTTGGGTGGCACGGGATACATGCGGACGTGCATTGTCCTGTTGGAACAGCAAGTTCCCTTGCCAGTCTAGGAATGGTAGAACGATGGGTTCGATGACGGTTTGGATGTACCGTGCACTATTCAGTGTCCCCTCGACGATCACCAGTGGTGTACGGCCAGTGTAGGAGATCGCTCCCCACACCATGATGCCGGGTGTTGGCCCTGTGTGCCTCGGTCGTATGCAGTCCTGATTGTGGCGCTCACCTGCACGGCGCCAAACACGCATACGACCATCATTGGCACCAAGGCAGAAGCGACTCTCATCGCTGAAGACGACACGTCTCCATTCGTCCCTCCATTCACGCCTGTCGCGACACCACTGGAGGCGGGCTGCACGATGTTGGGGCGTGAGCGGAAGACGGCCTAACGGTGTGCGGGACCGTAGCCCAGCTTCATGGAGACGGTTGCGAATGGTCCTCGCCGATACCCCAGGAGCAACAGTGTCCCTAATTTGCTGGGAAGTGGCGGTGCGGTCCCCTACGGCACTGCGTAGGATCCTACGGTCTTGGCGTGCATCCGTGCGTCGCTGCGGTCCGGTCCCAGGTCGACGGGCACGTGCACCTTCCGCCGACCACTGGCGACAACATCGATGTACTGTGGAGACCTCACGCCCCACGTGTTGAGCAATTCGGCGGTACGTCCACCCGGCCTCCCGCATGCCCACTATACGCCCTCGCTCAAAGTCCGTCAACTGCACATACGGTTCACGTCCACGCTGTCGCGGCATGCTACCAGTGTTAAAGACTGCGATGGAGCTCCGTATGCCACGGCAAACTGGCTGACACTGACAGCGGCGGTGCACAAATGCTGCGCAGCTAGCGCCATTCGACGGCCAACACCGCGGTTCCTGGTGTGTCCGCTGTGCCGTGCGTGTGATCATTGCTTGTACAGCCCTCTCGCAGTGTCCGGAGCAAGTATGGTGGGTCTGACACACCGGTGTCAATGTGTTCTTTTTTCCATTTCCAGGAGTGTATTTGGTTCCAGAGACCTTTTCAAGTCTCAAACATTTGTATTGTATATATGCAGACTGAAGCGAGGAATCCCAATTTGTACCAAGGCCAGGATTCAAACCCGAGTCTCCAGTTCACTATGTACAGGCACTAACCACTGCTATCCGTGTTTAGAGGGAATACTAAGTGGGCAAAGGTGTGACTGGGAATTTGGATTGAGGACAGAGGCGTGATTAGGTAGTCTGTGCAGTTGTGAAACGCCACTGTGCGTGGATAGCATAGTGGTTAGTGCATCTGTTTAGTGAGCAGGGGACCTGGGTTCGAATCCCGGCCTTTGCGCTAATTTTCATCGCCGCCTCAGTCTACACATATACGTCACAGAAACTATCGGGTATCTTATCTTCATTATAGGCGTAATCTTACATTTATCCACGTGTGAAGAGCTGCCATTCATTAGATCAATTGGAAATTAGATCCAAGCTGTTCGGCATTTCCTTAAACTATTCGATATCTTCTTGTAGACAACAGCATCGTCAGTGAACAGTCTTATAGTGCTGCAGATCCAATCTCATATAGGTAACTTTTACACAGAAAGTATTTTAAATTCTATTAAGCTTTCGCGGAGCACACCTGAAGTTATTTTCTTGTCTGTAGAACAATATTCATAATGTTCGAGTACAGAATATGCTCTAAAATCCCACTGCAAATTGTGGTTAGTGGTATGGGTCTGTAATTTAATGGGTTTGTTGGTAGAGAAGATGTAAACACTGAAACTTTCACATAACCCCAAACAAAAAATTAACATGGGCTTAGGTCGGGAGAGTGTGGAGGCCATGACATGAATTGCTGGTCATCAACCCCACCGCGACTGATTAATCGGTTTCTCAATTTCCTTTTTAAGAATTCAGGTACATCACGATGGAAGAGGGTTGGAGTATTATCCAATTGGCAGATGAAGTCCATCCACACTGTTGGCCTCCATTTGTGGCATAAACCAATTTTTCAACGTGTCCAGATACACGGGTCTTGTAACGGTCCTTTCGCCGAAGAAATAGGGGCCGACAACTTTAAACCGTGAGACTGCACAGAACACATTAACTTTTGGTGCATCTCGAATGTCCTGCACGATAGTGTGGGGAATCTCTGACCCCCAAATTCGAACACAGTACCTGTTCACTGTGTCATTCACAAAAAGTGTTCCTTCATCACTGAAGCTGAGTTTCTCACAAAACCTGTCCTCTTCCACAAGATGTTGCAGCTCTGCTGAAAATTCAAAGAGTCTAACTTTGTCATCAGGAGTCAGGGCTTGTAGCAAATGCAAGCGGAAAGGCTTCAGCTTCAGTAGTTTCCTTAAGATCTTCCAGCCAGTCGGTTGTGGTATGTTCAGCACTCAGCTTACGCTGTTCTTTGACTTCTGTGTGGACTTCAGTTATAGTTACATCGTCAAGAAAACACAACAGGTAAAAAAAGTGAGTGAAAATACCTGACAGCTGGCAATACCTGACAGCAAGTCAGTCCCATCAGCTATGACGTCACAGCGCCAGGGCCGAAGCGACAGTGTCCGCACTAATGCGGTAGGGAGGGAGCTGTGCGCCGCGTTGCTTCTTTCTCTTTATACGAGCATCTTCCAATCACATTGTGCCAACGTAGCGCTGCGTCACCCCTTCGCTTTATGCGAGCATCTTCCAATCCCATTGTGTGAACGTAACACTGCGATGTCAATAGCCATTCGGCTGTGAGTGTCTACCGCCTTGTTTGAGGAGCTCTCCATTCACTTCCCCGTTAATTTCCTGTGTGGCGCTTTCGCACCCTATGGCTTATCGAGCCGAAAATTAATATTTTCAAAACTATCAGGATGAGTAACCACAAGTCTTGAAATTATCTTTGTCTTCCTAATTCTATTTGTATTTCGAATTTTACGAGACAAAATAATTGTGTGTGTGAAATCTTATTGGACTTAACTGCTAAGGCCATCAATCCCTAAGCTTACACGCTACTTAACCTCAATTATCCCAAGGACAAACACACACACTCATGCCCGAGGGAGGGCTCGAACCTCCACCGGGACCAGCGGCACAGTCCATGACTGCAGCGCCTGAGACCGCTCGGCTAATCCCGCGCGGCTGCAAAAGAATTGTGTGGTAGTCCAGAGCTCCAACCCGGACACGTAACTTTTCAGACAGTGTTGTTTCAGTTGAGCGATACCTATTATCGATACTCAAATCAGCCCGTAAGTTCACGAAAGAGTCAGTTTAGAATGCGAGACTCGTTTAAGAGCAAGATATTCAAATTGTTTACTACTGGCTCAGGCACTAATTTGTTTGCCACACGTGTAAAATGTTCGTAAAACTTGTAGGCTAAATCGAGCGGTCAGGTACGCATTGCCACTGCAAAAGGGAATAATGGTGAGTCATTGAAGCGAGTAGTCCACCTCATAGGACTGTCATTACCCATCTTCTAAACTGAAAAGATGTGCTACGTCACGCTGGATAGCGATTAGTGATGTAAAAGTTAATCTTGTCAGTAATGGGCAACTAACGAGTACGGAAAAGAGTCTGGAGGAGAACGGTTAGAGTAAAGGGAAAAGATCGACACGGTCTTTACGAAATATTCTCCAGCATGGTTGTCATGATATATCAGCTGGTTCTGGTGGTCCAAACGAAGTGTGCGCGCTCGGCTTTGCGGTCCGAGACGGCAGCAGCATAGAAGTTCAGTAGTAATCACAAGTAGAGTCCAATAACAAAAAAAAAATCTATACGCACAAAAATGGAAATAAACTACTTTCTAGGAAATTATTTTGACAGTTATTTTTATTTCTGAATTTCATTCTTATTGTCTCCTTATTGTAAACACGGTTCTATCAAATATTTGCAGACAGCGATTGGAATGCTAATCTTTGAGGGACACAGTGTAAAACTGGAATCTGCTTATGTTTTGATCTGCAGTTGAGCCCTCAATAACGTTAGCTAAAATGTCTTTTGAGTTATATATGCTGATGTCAGTACTGTTTTAGGTCCGACCGTCACACATAGCTAGCTGTTGCCGATCTCCGTTACAAAAAAGACATATGCCTGCCAACGTTGCCTGACATATTCCTTTTATATAATTTTAGGTTGGCCTCATGTTAAGCCTTGTGAGATAGATAGTGTTTCATTAGCTCTACTTAAAAAATGAGCACATAACAAGTTAACTGTGTTTCTTTAAATTAATCACTTTTTATCATGTGAACTAATATGAGTATATGGTCTCCCGAGAAAAAAAAAAGTTACGGTGAACATTAATAAAACAGACAAACTACAGGGATGGATTCCTGACTGGAAATGAAAGAAAAAAATAACCTATGCATTGTGAACTGACGAAACTTGTCGCCTTTAATGTCTGGTGCCGGGTGGACCTCCCGGCAGCCAGAACGCTCCCCTCTCACTCAAGTGCTTCATTTAACATTCAGGTTTTTCCAACGAATGTTAAAAAAAGGGAGAGGCTCTCATACATGAATAACGGGTGCCAGCTTTGCAGAATCAATAAATATCGGGAGATAGAAGATGTAAGAATAGACTTGAGAAGAGAGAAAAAGGCGTGGGCCTAATTAATTCCCAGTAGACTTTTTTAATATTTACACACATAGAAACTGCACGTAAAGTATACACAGGGGTCCAAAAAAAGTGTCCACTATTTAAAAGTCCATAACTGGCAAACTAATTGACGGAAATGCCTCATCTTTGGTAGTGTAATAGTTTGTAGTTCTGGCAATCGCCACACAAGCGTTGTATTGCGTTGTTTTGTTTTGTTAGATGACAGTCGCCAGATAGTCAGTGTTTTGTTCTTAGTTGCACCTAGTTACTTGAGTAAACATGGCTGGCGCAAGGCTTACATTAGATGAAAGGAAGTCAGTTTTGAAGTGGTATTTTAAGTCCGAAAACATTAATGATGTTCAACGGCAATGGCGAAATGAGTATCAAACGATTGCTACACACAATGAACGAGGACGACCCAGACCGTAGAATGGAGTACTGCGAGTGGTTTACTAACGGTGCGCAACGATGAAGAGTTTGCAGAGTTGATTGTGTGGTCTGATGAGGCACAGTTCAAACTCAATGGTACAGTAAATCGCCACAATTGCATCTACTGGGCCTCCGAAAATCCGAAGGTCCATGTAGACAAAGCCGTAAATTTGGCAGGAGTAAATGTGTGGTGTGGGTTGTCTTACCAGGGCTTGTTGGGCCATTCTTCTTTGACGGCACAGTTACCGGTGAGGTGTACCTTCAGAAGCTTCAGACATCTATTTTACCTGTCATCCGAGACTTGTATGGAGACAGAAGAGTTTACTTTCAACAAGATGGTGCCCCAGCTCAGTACCAAAATCGTGTTACAGCGTATCTCGACGAAAATCTACCAGGAAGATGGATAGGCCGTAGAGGTGCTGTGTAGTATCCAACACGTTCCCCAGACCTAACTCCTCTGGACTTTTACCTGTGGGGAACACTGATGGACGTCGTTTATCGACAAAAGCCACGCACATTGGATGAACTTCGAGAATCCATCGTACATTCATGTGCAAATATCCAACTGAACACGTTGCAGTCAGTAGTTCGTGCTGCGGTTCGGCGGCATCGTTTGTGTGTGAATGTTAATGGTGACCATTTAGAACACCTACAGTGCTATTTTTAAGTTGGACGTTAAGCTACACTTTTACCAAAAATGAGACAACTCCGTCAATTAGTTTACAAGTTATGGACTTTTAAACAGTGGATACATTTTTTGGGACCCCTCTGTATTCATAGCCAAACAGGACAACTACACGAAGAACATCACAGAGTTTACATGTAACGGACATTCAAACGCTCATGAGTTAGCTGCGGGGTAAGGAGGAACAAATGGAAACATTGTCCAGATGGTTCACTGGCGAATCTACAAATACTTTCTTCTGTAGCGTAGAAGCTATCGCGACTACCATGCTGCAAGTGCTGGACATAAATGCATAGGAAGTTAACGGCGCGCTGCATGCACTGTAACGGGCGGTCCCTCCGTCCAACCAAGGTAGGATTGTCGCGCCATAACAAATAGCAAATTCACACTGTAAATTAAATCGTTAGCAAATTCGCGTAATCCTCACAGCCTCGAAATGAATGTTGCAAATCGTTACAAAAGAATTACGTGGTTTACACATGCTATTGCGCGGAAGACAGTAGCTAGCACCCCGTTTTCCGGATGTACAAGAAAACCCACGTAATTCATAAAAAAATCGCGAAAAGAACCTCAAAAAATTAGTAGCAGTGGGACATGAGTGACTGTGAAACTCCCTTCAGCACCAGGTGTGGGTAGGCCAGAAGGAAACCAAGCTTAAATTTGAATTGACCCGAACGAGAATTACTGCAGGATAAATTGCACCAAAACAATAATTTTCGACTGGTACGAAGGTTGAACTGAAACGCCTGAACTAACAAGAAATTTTGAAAAATCTGATCTTATACACGGGCGCACTCGTCACAAAGAAAGATCTAATTCTGGACGAAACTGTAACATGTGGATCAGTTCAAAGTGGAATACAAACGTTAATTCTATGAAAAACCCCGAATGTGAAGCACTCCCTTAGCCAGTCGCTCTACAAGTCCACCGACCCACTTTGGGAGCACGAGCACAACTCATATAGGAACTTCAGGACAAAAATTGATGGTGCGCTACTAATCAGTTGAAATATAGCCATAACGACCCCAATCATCAAAGCGAAGCGTCCGCAGCTCGTGGTCGTGTGGTGGCGTTCTCGCTTCCCGTGCCCGGGTTCCCGGGTTCGACTCCCGGCGGAGTCAGGGATTTTCTCTGCCTCGTGATGACTGGGTGTTGTGTGATGTCCTTAGGTTAGTTAGGTTTAAGTTGTTCTAAGTGACTGATGACCATAGATGTTAAGTCCCATATTGCTCAGAGCCATCAAAGCGAAGCAGCAATTGCTCTGGCTAAGTGTGGACCCTATCACATCATCACCAAAGGTAACGAGCTCTCCTCTGCCTTCGCGACACTCCCGTACAAAAAAAAAAAAAAAAAAAAAAAAAAAAAAAAAAAAAAAAAATAAATAAATAAAAAAAAATATCAGAGAAGACCGCCCTCGCGAATCACTCTGCCAGAGAAACTCGGAAAGATAGACCAGAGACGAGGAGCACGAGTTCCTGTCCCTGCTACATGACGGTATTTTAAAATAGCTCAAAATTTGTATGTGCAAATGTGCAATAGACGCGCCTAACTACCGGAAGTGGACGGGATATAACGGAGCTAACTGCTTGTTATTATAGTTACTTCTGTTATTCTTTCATGTTGTTGCATTCCTATGTAGCCAAAGCGGAGTTAATTAACATCAAAGGGAGCAGGGCAACCAGAAAATTGTCAGGTGCTTTTCAATATACGCGTGAGAGCAGTCCAGGAAGAAGAAACCAGGTCTCTCTGCCACCGTGCCATTCTGCTGGAAGTGCGATGTCTCACCGGTGTTCGATTTTGGCCGAAGTGATCGGCGAACTTGTCTCAAGCTATCGCAGCGAAGTTTACGGTTGCAAAGGAATTTAAGTCCCAACTTTAGTTTTTACCTGTGTAATTCAGTATTCTCCTTATACGCCGAGGAAGGCAATATTTTGTTGAACAGGTTTAATTTCTTCCTCCATTGCATGTCTTTACTAATAGACTAACTGTAGCACAGTGACTCCAAAGTATTGATCTAAAAATTAATTAATTGCAATAATTGGAGGCGATTATTTTATTTCGTTTACAAATTTATAGAAGAGGAATTTTTGCAACTACATTTTCAGCCTGCTTTTGGTGCGATGACAAACCTTTACTTACCAATTTGTGCGTCAAACATTCAGAAATGAAACATATGAGTAAAATGTATTTGGTTCTCAATATTCGTGTGTTCCTGTTGGAGTTTCTGAACCGAGGGACACTTTACAGTATAGTCAAATAATTACAAATCGTGTTTCTGTACCGATTTTTCTTCGAGGGTGACCACGTAACACCGGAATTTCTGTATGCTCGGTTCTGGCGTTCAGCAGTCGGTGTTATTTAAAACGTCTTCAGACTCGTAAGTGATGTAGTGCGTAGTCTTTGTAGCTTCGTCTTTTACATAGGGGTAGCTGTTGCCGAGCTCAGTTACAAATAAGACTTGTGCCTGCACTGCCTTCTTCTAACATAAGATTCAGGAGAGTTTTCCAGGTGGAAGGTACGATTTCTCTCATCTCGACGCTTAACGACTGGGAGTCGGAACACTAGGTGCAAAATTAAATTTATAAGATAAAATATGCGTATACAGTATTTCAGCTATAGTCTGCTAAGTGCTGAGCTAAGAGAAATCGTCTTTTCCGCCTGGAATTCACTCATGCGTGATACCGCAGGTGGGTGCACTGTAAGACGTTATTGAAATAGTGAAAGGTCTTAACTCTCAGTCAGTGAGGAGAACAAACTTTGCCTTGGCGTCAGTGGTGATCGTTCATGAGTACTTCCCACACGGTTGAAGTTACTTCTACATCTCTATGACTCACCATTGAAAATACTAAGCTACATCCTCCCTAAAAAGAAGTACTAACTGCTATCGGAAAAATTCATTTGTTGACCAATATGACCCTACTTTCGGCAATAAGCGTTGTGTGGTCGTGCTGTGCTAAAACGTTGAAAGTACATATTCTACATTTCGGCTACTTGTGCTGTTCACTACTCCTGCACATATAAGTTGTCAGGAGTCGGAGCGTGTAAAATGATAAACAGGTGTGTCCGTCGAATACAATTAAAGGCTTAAGGAATATGTAGAATTACATATCAGCGTTTTTTGAAAGTCATTAATAATTCCCTGAGTAGACAGATGGTTTAGCACTAAAAGTGTCGGACTTCACCACGGCACTAGTAATACCATATACGTCATTATTGGCCAATGGGATGAAACCAGCGTTTTATTCGTATTTGGGTGGTGTTTTGCGTGTCGCCATGTTGACAATACAAAGACTCTACAGTGTAACCAAGGATAACTTGGTCTCCAAAATGAATAATACACTGCCAAACATAAATTTGCGGAAATAAACATTTTTTGTTTTCAACTATAAAGAAGAAATTTTAAAATCTTTCATCAATCATCGTTAAGACAAGTAAGTAATGCAATGTAAAAATGGTTTATTAATAAAAAGTCTGGAACAGAATCAAAACATATTGTTCATGTGTGAACCAATAATAATTTATACAAAATTCAAGAACATGTGAATGATTAATCAATAGAATTCACCATTATTAATCCTTTTAACGTTTTCTATGTTTATGAGAACGTTCTGCACAGGGCTATTTTGGAAGTTTCTATGTCCCATTTTGTATTGAGGTAGTATTGGTAATTTGCCCTGTTTTTTAGCATACAGGAAGTAGGTCAGGAAGTGTTTATCATACAAGGCCTATATTTCTGATGCACAGTCACATGTGGCAGTAGTAATTTGCAAGATGAAATTAGGTAGTAGAGTGCAGTTGTCACGAACGACTAAACTCTCTTTGCAGTAATGTCACTGTTGTGGGAATTTATGTGGAAGTAGACTCAGTGAGTCAAAACACAGTTCTGAGCTGAGAAAAAAAATGGCTCTGAGGACTATGGGACTTAACTTCTGAGGTCATCAGTCCCCTATAACTTAGAACTACTTAAACCTAACTCACCTAAGGACACCAAACACATCCATGCCCAAGGCAGGATTCGAACCTGGAACCGTAGCGGTCGCGCGGTTCCAGACTGTAGCGCCTAGAACCGCTCGGCCACACCGGCCGGCTGAGCTGAGAACCCCTCAGACGCACAGACAGTAAGATGTCGTAGTATTTGCTTGAAGCTGACTGTAGAGGTTTATTATCGAAATTACGAGAGAGCACATTCCGGGAAGAGATGGGCAACATATTACTACCGCCCACATATATCTCGCGTAATGATCACAACGAAAAGATCCGAGAAATTAGAGCAAATACGGAGACTTACAAGCAGTCGTTCTTCCCACGCACAATTCGTGAATGGAACAGGGAAGGGGGGATCAGATAGTGGTACAATAAGTACCCTCCGCCACACACCGTAAGGTGGCTCGCGGAGTATAGATGTAGATGTAGATGTAGATATATTGATAACTCCGAAGCTATCTTCTAGTATCGAAGGGTTACTTCTGAAAATCAGTTGCAGCTTGTTTTAGTGAAGTATGGCAACCTGTGACAGAGTATTTCGGTTTATAATCAGTGGACATATTTCTTCTGGCCTAGCAAGTCTCAATCATTTGTAGTGAATGGTCATTCAGTTATATTTACAATATACATTACCAGTTTTAAGACAAGAGTAATAAGATTTTACATGGTTATACACTCCTGGAAGTGGAAAAAAGAACACATTGACACCGGTGTGTCAGACCCACCATACTTGCTCCGGACACTGCGAGAGGGCTGTACAAGCAATGATCACACGCACGGCACAGCGGACACACCAGGAACCGCGGTGTTGGCCGTCGAATGGCGCTAGCTGCGCAGCATTTGTGCACCGCCGCCGTCAGTGTCAGCCAGTTTGCCGTGGCATACGGAGCTCCATCGCAGTCTTTAACACTGGTAGCATGCCGCGACTGCGTGGACGTGAACCGTATGAGCAGTTGACAGACTTTGAGCGAGGGCGTATAGTGGGCATGCGGGAGGCCGGGTGGACGTACCGCCGAATTGCTCAACACGTGGGGCGTGAGGTCTCCACAGTACATCGATGTTGTCGCCAGTGGTCGGCGGAAGGTGCACGTGCCCGTCGACCTGGGACCGGACCGCAGCGACGCACGGATGCACGCCAAGACCGTAGGATCCTACGCAGTGCCGTAGGGGACCGCACCGCCACTTCCCAGCAAATTAGGGACACTGTTGCTCCTGGGGTATCGGCGAGGACCATTCGCAACCGTCTCCATGAAGCTGGGCTACGGTCCCGCACACCGTTAGGCCGTCTTCCGCTCACGCCCCAACATCGTGCAGCCCGCCTCCAGTGGTGTCGCGACAGGCGTGAATGGAGGGACGAATGGAGACGTGTCGTCTTCAGCGATGAGAGTCGCTTCTGCCTTGGTGCCAATGATGGTCGTATGCGTGTTTGGCGCCGTGCAGGTGAGCGCCACAATCGGGACCGAGGCACACAGGGCCAACACCCGGCATCATGGTGTGGGGAGCGATCTCCTACACTGGCCGTACACCACTGGTGATCGTCGAGGGGACACTGAATAGTGCACGCTACATCCAAACCGTCATCGAACCCATCGTTCTACCATTCCTAGACCGGCAAGGGAACTTGCTGTTCCAACAGGACAATGCACGTCCGCATGTATCCCGTGCCACCCAACGTGCTCTAGAAGGTGTAAGTCAACTACCCTGGCCAGCAAGATCTCCGGATCTGTCCCCCATTGAGCATGTTTGGGACTGGATGAAGCGTCGTCTCACGCGGTCTGCACGTCCAGCACGAACGCTGGTCCAACTGAGGCGCCAGGTGGAAATGGCATGGCAAGCCGTTCCACAGGACTACATCCAGCATCTCTACGATCGTCTCCATGGGAGAATAGCAGCCTGCATTGCTGCGAAAGGTGGATATACACTGTACTAGTGCCGACATTGTGCATGCTCTGTTGCCTGCGTCTATGTGCCTGTGGTTCTGTCAGTGCGATCATGTGATGTATCTGACCCCAGGAATGTGTCAATAAAGTTTCCCCTTCCTGGGACAATGAATTCACGGTGTTCTTATTTCAATTTCCAGGAGTGTACATACGGAATGCACATGTAGTGTAATGGTAACAACACATTTCTATGTCTATAAAACACTAATAAAAATAACATTATGGTTCAGCAATAATGGATTACAGAAACATCTGACAAATAAATCATGTGAAACAGTGTACAGTAATAGGGATGATCATGAACAATTATAATATCTGTACATAATGATCCTACAGAAGAGTCTAAAGCTATTCAAATTACCATGGTTGTGTGGATATCGGTGAAATACGCAAACGTATAGAGAATAAGGTGGAAACAGTCACATAAGGAATATTATCAGTGATCACACACAAGAAATAAACACAAAAGGATAATGGTCACACACACAGATAAGGAGAATTCAAATGTATGATTAGGAAAAAAATGGACTAAGGAGTAACCAAGCTTCACATCAAATTATACCTTATGCAGTCAGTCAAACTCAGTCTATGATTATTCCTAATATGTTCAGTAATTAGTGTGCTACCTGATTATATTTCATCCTTTAGATCATGCATCTTTTTATCCTTATACCTATAATTTCATCAGACCTCCAACAAATATCACTGTTTACTGTACTCTTTGGTTCTTTCTGTCATAAGTTTCATATATTCCCGTAACTTCATGTTATTTAGCTGCATTGTCTTACCTAATCATTTGTCGTCTTTGCCATACCTAGCCATTTACCGTCTTTTCCCTACCTAATCATTTGTAATACTTGCCCTGCTTTATCTTGAATGAAGTGACGTGTACTAAAACGACGGAGAAAAGAATTTTTACCGGTACTAAAACGTTAAAAATGCTTTCCTTGGATGATGTGGTAAGTTTAAACTGTTCATTTTCCACTATTTTGCACACATTATCGGTGTTTCACTTACGAAATTCACAACCTAACGTTAAACCTTTTCGTGACAAGAATATCCAAATCGTCTCATGCAGAAGAAGAAATAAAACGTGTATTAAGACAAATTACACCTGGCGATGGACCTACAGGGTCCGAAATGCATCGTGTAGTTAATAAAACTCGAAAACGTTGTGACTGAAAGCGTTGTTTAACTCATACCTCCAATGTTAATCATTTCTCCTATTTGCCCTATCTAACGGTTTCTAATATTTTCATTTTTGCAACTATTTATTTACTCTTTCTTGCCTTTTTTTCTTTGTTTCCTCCTTATACATCTTTCATGATTTCTTACACATCTTAAATGACTTATGAGAGCTCCCTACAGTACTATACTGAACATAATTATTACACTAATGGTGCCACTACCTGTAGTAACTATTTATGCAGGGAATATGCATTGTGAATAAACTCATTAAATGACATAAATGTAAAATGAAAATACAACCTGAAGAGTCCTTAAACTAAAGCAATGCTTGTTACTATATTACATCACATGTAAATACAAGAACATATTCAGCAATGTCACACATGTTAGTAGAAAAATATGTACAAAAAGAATCTTATCCTATGCCATGGTCAAAAGAAAAAAGGCTGAAAATAAAAAAATCATCATGTAAGGCTGAAAAGTAAGGAAAGCATCATCATTAATATCCCATATATTTCTTGTATATTGTCTGTCCATGTGACACCGCGCTAATGATGAATTTCATTTTCACTTTCCCAATTTAAAATTTCCAGAAACCTACGCCATAATGACTTCGTTTCATGTATTTATATGTAAAGTTCATCTATAGACAAAGGAAAGGCAGATTAGTTCTACAGAATTCAGGATAAGTTAAATTTTGATTGCATCTAGCTATACACAAATCAGAAAAAAAAACCAATCTCATTCATGAGTATAAACATGGAAATAGACACTACCACAAAGAAAAATCACAAAAATTCAGTGAAGTACCATATACTAAAAGAGTGTGACACAGTATAGTGGAGCAATCAATGCTGAGCCACATCTTTGCAAAATATTTTCCATGTGCAAATGTAGACCAAAACATACACTTCTCGAATTTACAAAAGTATAACTGTTACATGTTATGTTGCTCCAATGAAAAAAATTACAGTATATGTTTAGTAGAACAGGTTAACTAATTTGCATCAAATAATTATAAACTCCACATCAAAGAAATAACTGTCTTTTTTCAAGTCACATTACCTTCATTCAGTATAGACATCCAGCCATATCTTTTCAAACACTTACCTTTTGCGCTTACAAACACAAAATGCATCCACATGGCATAAAAATTGACTATTACAAGAAATAGGATACCTAGGCCCTAACCATTACTCAATCACTCTTTTTCTGCATTAATCATCATAATCATTGTCTCATTCTAGTACAGTCTGCATCATAAATCTCACAAATCTCATCTCATGTACCACACCAACATAAATCTCATTTTCCTATAACAACATTAATCATCTTCGCTGTCTTCATCTCAATATATACTTCAAATAGCAATTCCCTGTTCTGTTTCCATCTATTTATTTACACATAACACTTCATAGCAATAATCGTAAATATTACAGTTCAGTAAACACAACCTCAGTATCTCACAATAGATGCAGACCAACTTTTTACATCAAAAATTTTTCAGACAACACAGTTTACCATCCTAGAATTCTGTATATCTCATCAAAAGTGGTAGAAAGTGTTAAATGTCTCTGTTTTGTCATCACTGTAAACAGCCAAAAATATTTCTCAAGTGAACAACACATTGCTGATAACCTTGTATCCTGCCCGAACTGGTTAAAAAAATACAGTCAACATTCATTTTATTAGAAATTATGTATTCTTATTCGGTTTCTAGATGAAAATTCGAAGTTCATAGCAGATTGATTAGTGGACTCGTCGTGGCAGCAAATCGATCGAGTTGCTGCGCGACCAATGAAGCTTGTTGCTCGATGATAGTTGCCTGATTCGTGTCAAAAGTTCCTGCTGCGTGGCGGAAGTCGCTCTGGCATGCAGTGCAATAGTGTTGTTTATCACTAACTGTTGCTGTGCGCTGTAACGCAGAAAGAATTTAGAAACAGGGAACATGTAATTCTATCATCTGGGTACAACTTCAGTAAATAGACGTATTATGTCTGGGGTTTGACATGGGAAACATGATGATGTGTCTTGCTCTTGTGTGTCTGAATCGTTTCAGTTTCTGCAACACTGATGTATACAATTCTACGAATCCTACAGGGTCCCTTATATACAAGAAAAAATATGTGACTAAGACACCCGCTTCTACAAGATAAAGGGTGAGATTTAACAAGAATTTTCTGTCCCACCAGTATCTTTTTGATGTTTATTTGTCCCTGCAGAGATTTCTTTCTTCTTTCTGTAGCTTTTTTTTATTTTATTTAGCGCTGTATCTACTACTTACTTATGTCGTAATTTTTTTGAAGCTGGAAGTGGTGGTAACTCCCTGATTCAATATGGTGGTTGTTGATTTTTGAGTACAAGTAACGGAGGTAACGATGTAGAATCGTGTGATAACTATTTGAGAATCTCTTGGAATGTGTGAATGTGTTTCTCGCATGCCTGGTGTTGACGATGACAATATATTCTGCACAGCTTGTTGATTTCAACATTAATGCGTCTGAAGGGTTCGACTGAGGCCAGTAGAGTCAAATAAAAACTGATCTAATTTTGTGACGTCCTAAAGTGCGTCCTAAAGTGCGTAGCCAAATATTGAAGCGAAATTGTGGACCATTATCGGAAATGACTTTATCAGTGTCACCAACTTTTCGTAGAAAATTATTGACAGAGGCTTTGGACACTGTTATGGCAGTTGCTTTTGGTAAAGGAGTGAATAAAACGAATTTTTGAGTCAATTCAGCAGCAACAAAAATCTATGATAATGCACTTAGTGAGCTGACAAGAGGTCCTAACAAACCTATTTCAGCCAACGCTTTTGGTCTTGAAGAAATTTTAGGAAGTAATGGTGCTCGATGTGTAATGGTTGATAGTTTGGCTTTCTAACACTATCTGTATTTTGCTAAAACTTTCTCTATTCTTTCCTGCCCGTTATTAAAGTGACAAGTTGTACAAAGTTTGTGAAAGCCGTTTCTTGGACCAGCGTGAGCATGGATGAGGTGTTTATACTAAATAAGCTTATTTACAAAATCATCAGGTATACATCCCAAAGAGAGTCATTGTCTGTACATGTTTTGGAAAGAAAGTTGTTACGTATCAAATAAAATTGTCATACTAAAGTGTCTGTTTTGTCATACCATTTACATTTCACAGCTTTCCAGATGGGATCCTTATCCTATTCATGTGCTGTGTCACGTGTAGAAGAAGAGATAAAGTTTTCAAAGGCTACCTACAACAAACTGAAGTTTTTCTCAAAATGATTTTCAAATGTGTTCTTGACAAAACCACGTGATAAAGTGTCCGCTGCAACATTTTGCGTGCCAGGAATGTGAACAACAGTGAAATTAAACTGTTATCAATACAAAGCCCATCGTTTCAAACGATCATGATTTAATTTAGATGACATAAAAATTGGAGTGCCCAGTGATCAGTATACACCTTAGTGCGTTTCCAAAATAAGAAGAACCGAAATTTAGAAAATTCCTAAATAATTGATAATGCTTCCAACTCAATTACAGAATAGTTTCTTTCAGATGTAGACAGAACACGACTGGCAAATTGCTGCAACCTATAGAGCTTTAAAAAGTGCATCTTTCAACTTTGAAACTCTAACTGGGTTTGTTCATCCCAGTGCCGTATGGTATTTTTTCCAGTAAGTAAACATAGTTTAGGAGTGGCACGAATTTTCATACATAAAAATGGCGATACAAATTTGCTAAAGCAAGGAAACTTCGAATTTGACGTTTTGTGGTAGGAGGGAGGATTTCCCTAATTGCTTCAAGTTTCTCTGTCTGTGATTCAGTTCTGTCTGGTGAAATTATATGACCAAGAAATTTTACTCTTGTTTTTTGAAACTCTGATTTTTCTAAGTTGATAGTGATTCCTGCATATTAAAAAAAAGCGCAATAAGCTTCTCAAAATACTCTTATGTTGTGGCCAAGATTTTTCTGCTATAAGAATGTCATCAACATAGAACATAGGATGTTATGTGTCTTTTCAAGTAATCAGGTAAAATAGTGTTCAATCTTCGAATAAAGGCAGCTGACAAGATGTTGAGGGCTAAAGGAAGCACATACCAAAACATAAGAAAGCAGTATGTTTTCTACCATATGGGTGTAACTCTATTTGCCAAAAACTTATGCAGGACTCTACAGAAGATAAAATTTGCACACAACAGAAATTTTGTAAGTGTTCTAATGTTTGTGGTCTATCTGTTCTAACGAAATAATAGTATTAATCTGTTCAGAATCTAATACAAGTCTAATCGAGCCATTTTTCCTTCTTCACACTACGATATTGGCAACTATATGATGTGAGTGGGGGTTCCATGATTCCTTGTTCTAACACGGACTGAATTTCTGCCTTCACTTTTTCTCTGTAGCAAGCTGGAATAATGTATGGTTTAACGCAAAACTTATTGTGCACTTTGACCGGTAATTTATACTGGAAACCCTTAATAGTTCCTGCACGATGTGTAAAAACAAAGGAATGTGTGCGCAAAGATGACGAAGATCCTTTCTCTACTCTATTCACCTTGTCCTGAATGAGACTCTTTATGTAGCTTTAATGAACAACTTCATCGTAAAAGTTATGTGCTCAGCTTGTGTCATTACGAAAGTACTCGGATGGACTTTGCGATGTATTATCTGTCAAAATGCATAAACAATTTATTTCTTATACTTGTTTCGACATCCAAATTTTAATGAAACTGACTTACCTTCCACTTCCGTATCTACTTCGGCGTTTCTGAAGTTCAAAACAGCTTTGTTTGTTTAGAAAATCTGATTCTAATATTATCTCAGTGGACAAGAGATGAACAATCAAGAAATTAGTGGAAAAAGTTGTAGCCTTGACCTAAGAAGTCTAAGTAGGTTTGTCGCTTCAAGTCAACACTTTTTCCAGAAATCGCTCCTTGTATTTTAATCTTACATAAACGCAAAGTCGGACAAATATGTCGTTATCGTACATTTGTGGAATGTAGTGTCACTGACCACAGAAATAGGGCTACCAGAGACAAGGACAGCGCAAAGTGTAGTGTTGCCTACTCAAATGTTTATTATTGGATGTACTCCGGAATTTTGTTTGTCATCTGTCTCTTTCAGTGTCACTAATATCTTCCAAACGCACTAAGTTTAAAGTTCCGGCGGCGGCGTGTTTTGTGTGATAAACAGTAGTGTTTGCTACCGCAGTTGTCAGCTACTTCTATCTGTCACTCTGGGCTTGCCCTTCCAGAATTTTGCCACTGCGTAATTGTTAAGCCATGTGTTTTGCGAATTGGATCTACCTGAAGTGTACCCATGGGAATTTATAAGATTACTGTCTGAGTCAGGGTACTGTCTGTGCCTATTTTGATTATTACGATATATGTGGTTACGCTCATTACCGAAGTTCCTGTGATGTCTGTTAATACTTTTAATAGTCAGAACTCCGGAAATTACTAATATCACAATAATCATTACTCAGGTGCGAGAATTGTGCATCATACGGACGATGTCAGTTATCCGGTCTGTAATTGTTCCTGTGGGTAGGTTTGTTATGCGAGTTCCCATAGCTTTTGTTTTCACGCGTCACAGAAGTGTCATGAGTCTCATACTTCCTGGTGTGACTGTTATTGTATCTTTTTGTTAAATCATTGTCCCCGTCCAGTTCCAATTCCTGAAGTAATGTCTGAACTTCTTCTAAATCATCTTTACATCTACCGGCCAAAATTACACGTCTCAAATGTGTAGCTAACTTTGTGAAACAAATACGAATCGGCTCTGACGGTCCCTATGGGATTGATAAGTAGTGATTTATGAGTACCATGTCCTCGTAGTATTTTGTTGGGCTCGAGAAATCAGACTGTTCGAAGTTTCGTAATATTATAGGCCTACGTTTTACTTGATATTGGGTGGGCTACGACAAGTAGGCTGAAAAATAGGTAGAAATCATTTGCGCTTTGTCAATCTCTCATTACCGAGCACATTCCTGCCGCAGATACATTTTCAGATAACCGCAGAGAAACTCTAATTTGTGTTCAAGTGTCCAGTTTGGTGGTAAAGAATATCACTCCAGGCTTGAGGGTGAATATCGTTACTGTAATTCCTGAAACCATTGAATTCACGTAGCGTTCAAAAAGTGTTTTGTAATCGAAGTTACTATTTCTGTGCGAACCACACTGTTTTCTATTGCACAACTTCGGCGATTCATCGTCGTATCTGGATGTGTGATACTGTTCCCGTGTGAAATCCCCTAAACGCCATATATTTGCATGATCACCAAAGTCGTCCGAATATAAATGTAAACGGTCGAATTAGTTTTCTTTTTCCTCGCGGTTAAGATTCTTTCGATACACTCAACTTTTTCATTCATGGTGTGTCTGTAACATTTATTTCCCGATAAATTTTCTCATGGTTGTCTTTAAAATTTATTAAAGGCTAGTATTATGCTGTGTCTGAAAATTGCACTGGGACTGTGTCATTGTAATCTCTGTCTACAATGGTTGACAAATTTGCCATTTGCGTTGTCAGGTCATGAACTTTTTCTTCAATTGTGCTTAACTGTTCTTTTCGTTCTTCAGAATTTAGTTCCATAGTTTCCAATTGTTTGCTATT
The DNA here is from genome assembly GCF_021461385.2 of Schistocerca piceifrons. Taxonomy (NCBI): domain Eukaryota; kingdom Metazoa; phylum Arthropoda; class Insecta; order Orthoptera; family Acrididae; genus Schistocerca; species Schistocerca piceifrons. The sequence goes on along the minus strand of NC_060138.1, from coordinate 181,771,965 downwards.
TTCTTTTACCGTTCTGTTAAGATATTCGTTCTGTTCTTTTACCTGTGTAACTATCCCATACGGAACTATAGTGATGATTTTAGTTAACAGTTCGTCCTTGTCATTAAGTTAATTCGTCTTCAAGTTTTCTTGTGCCGTTTCAAGGTCACGTATTCTAGTTGGGAAACTGTTAGTTTTTGGTTGAAGGTGATATTTAATTTCTTCCCTAATCTCAACTGATAAATTTTGTATTTTCAATTTCATTTCTTTCTGTTTTCTCTATTCTCTTCTTGTGATTTTCTGCTCCCTTCTTGTGATTTTTTGCTTTTTCCCTATGTGATTTACTGTTTTCTTCGTGTGATTTTCAATTCCATCTTATGTTTCCGTATGCATATGACGAACTGATTATAGAAGATTAGTGGTACTCGCGCAGTGTGGTTCTAAATAGTTATTCACAGAAGGTGACGTGTGCTGTGTTCGTTCAAAAGACATTGACACAAAATCTGATTGTGAAGTGTCTGTTACCAGCTGTTGTAACCTTTCGCTAGTCTGTGGCGACTTACTGCCGTCCGACTGAACTTCAGAAATTGCGTGTTCCTAACCTATAATTCGGTCGGTTTCGTTATTGTTCTCCAAACTGGTTAGAAATTGTGGATTCGCGTAATTTACTGCAATCTCATGTAAGCTGTTGCTATTTGGTAATTGCTGAAGGTTGTTTATCTTATCCTACCCATAAGGCCGCATAAATGGGTCAAATGGCTCAGAGCACTATGGGACTCAACTGCTGAGGTCATCAGTCCCCTAGAACTTAGAACTACTTAAACCTAACTAACCTAAGGACATCACACACATCCATGTCCTAGGCAGGATTCGAACCTGCGACTGTAGCGGTCACGCGGCTCCAGACTGTAGCGCCTTGAACCGCACGGCCACTCCGGCCGGCAGGCCGCATAAAGTCCACTAGCATGTCGAAGATATATATCGAGCAACTAGCAGCAAATGAATGTTTATATATATAATCAAAGATGGGAGCACAGTTCCCTCCATTAGCAGGGATCCCCCCTTTGAGATGTCAGTGTCTGCTAGTGAATCAGTATCTGGATGACATGGGATGGGTCATTTGCCATGACCCAATAGGTTTCTTTTTTGCTGTCGTGTAATATTTATTATTTTTTATTTTATCAAGGAAAGGACAGGTACTTTATTCGAGTTTCTATAGTAATATGTCACATCACCAAAAACTTTAATCTTGGCACAGTTCAGTGCACCTTTAACCCGTACGGTTACAGACTCTGATTCATTTACTTTACTACGATTCCTTGTCCAAAGAACCAAGGGCATTGTAGACATATAGTAAGATGAACCACGATCTCTTTTATACACTTCACATATCTGAAATGTACGATAAGCAATAACTTCGCGGCTGTTTAAAGTTATGTCGCGTTATTTTAGGAGGAGAAGGTGTACGCGCCTTACAGTGTATACAGCTATTGATAATATATCGATTACTACGAAGAGCGGAGTAGGTGCTCAAGTAATTCTTCATGGTCCTTCAGTGTTTTGTGGATGCGTACTGAATTTTAAACTTATAATACGGATGCTAGTGCACATGGTAATGATTGGGTTACTGTGGCTCTAGTTCGTGGTGCTAAAGTGGAGAGTGTATCAGGGCTGGAAACCTTTAACAGCCGAGAATTTATTGCTTATCGTACATTTCAGATATGTGAAGTGTATAACAGAGATCGTGGTTCATCTTACTATATGTCTACAATGCCTTTGGTTCTTAGGACAAGGAATCGTCGTAAAGTAAATGAATCAGAGTCTGTGTCCGTATGGGTTAAAGGTGCACTGAATTGTACCAAGACTAAAGTTACTGATGATGTGACACATTATTATAGAAACTGAAACAAAGTACCTGTTCTTTGTTGTTTTGTGCTACGACGAACTTCCATATTGTTTTCTGTTGTACCAAACATTGTGAAACATAATTTCCTGGATGAGCAAAAGTGCTACAATGACCAAACAAACAAAAACAAAACCTTCACTATTGCACACACAAATACTCAACAGTGAAGAAATCCGTCGAAAAGTATACTATTATGCCAACTTTTTACGTAATAAAGTACTCGATAATCATTATACGACACAAAATTCCACAAACTGAGCACGAAATTTTTAATTCACTGTCTGAAAACGAAGTACAACATTTGTAAAAATAGCACACCGGTATTTTGGCTTCCTAGAAATCCAACACTGTCTAACTACGTGTTACCAAAAGAATCAACGAACTATCCTGGCACAAAGATCGACATATGCAATCCCCACTATATTTTGTTTCTGTACGGAATTTAGCCCATCTTTATCTCCCATTCTATAAAATATGCGTATTATCTAACTATGTTCCCACCAATCGCTTAAACTCGTAAGCCAAACTTTAATTAAACGGAACCTAATATGAACTGAACTGTAACTGATCTGAATGCTACTTGTTTTTATGTTAAATGTTTGACTGAACTAAAACGGTTATCTCGCCCTAATCAAAATTTCCACATACCTCGCGTCGTGACAACATTGGAGTAGATTTCTCGAAAGCAGAGCGGCAAACGGCAACCAGGCAGCGGCTAAGCAAGATTTCTGTTTCTAAATACATATTCAAACTGTACATGTGGTAATGCTAATGATAAACAGTGGGGTGGGGGGATAACTATTCCTATGAGATGATATTCCAGGGCAACGACTTAAGAATAAAATATATATTCAGAAAGACACAGTAAAACTTCACGTATCTTCTCACATAACATTGGTCTCAACAATACCATGCTTAACAAAATGAACAATAATTTAAAAATGGTACAATGTTAACAGAGAATTCTTATAAAAGCCAAACAGCTTCATCAGTTAATATGTTAATGCATGACTCAGGGAAGTGTGGTGGTCCTTCTCTCAGCTCTGAGTAAGTTAACTAACTGATTGTAACCATTCCGACAAATTAGGTGCACACTGCTGCAATCTTACCTCAAGCTTCTTTTCTTCAAGAACAATCACGTCATTCAGAATTTACTCTCCTTTCACTTTTTATTGTATACATAATATTTTTCGTTGCTGTTCTTTCTTCTTCTCACAGATACAATTACAAGTCCACACAGCACAACTAAATACGTCCATCACCTACCGTACTTTAATTGTGCAGAGTCAAAGACTGTGCCACGACATGACCAAAGATTGTATAACAGTAACGTAACTAGCTCTCTCTCTCTGACATGCTGATCGATGACATACAAAAACCAAATGACATCACAAAATCACACACGTGTCCGTGATCTTGTTAGTCGCATGAACAACGGACGTTCAGAGTCGTTCCAAAGAAAATTATATTCTTCCATGTGTTCTCTATGTACCTCTATCTACTCTATAGTTCACTACGACGTGCATGGGTGAGGATACTTAGCATGATATCAAATTTTAGGATTTCTTTCCGTTCCAATCGTGTTTGGAGCGCAGGGAGATTAATCGCTTATGTGCCTCTGTGAGTGCTGGAATTACTCTAATCTTGCCTTCAAAGGCCTCAGGGAACAATAACAGGGAAATTAATAATATTTGTAGATTCTTCATTTAATATACTGTATATTCTCGATGAGGCTTTCTCGGTATGATTGGCGTCTACCTTCAAGTGTCTGTCAGTTTGTGTTTTTCTACATTACCGTGACGGTCTCCCCCGACTCTACAATGCTGACCATTCTTTCCGTTCTGCTTTGCATATCTCCAGTGTCTCCTGTTACTCGTATTTGGTATAGGTCTCACACACTTGAGCAATACTCTAAGAAGGATCGCACAAGTCTCCTTTGTAGATTGAATGTCACATGCCTTAGCTACGATTCATGCTATGTCACCATTGTGTTTCATATCTCTATAAATTGTTACGCTCAGATATTTATATCCCTCGACTGATTCCAATTGTGACTCATTAACGTACTCTAGTACAATAATTTTCTGCATCTGGAAAGCACCACTTACAACTGCCTTTTGAAATGCACCGGTACAACAGTTTCCATAAATTAGGGAAAATAATAAGAACAAAAATGAATCAGCAAACTATTCAGTAATGAACACGCATTTCTTCCCAAAATGACCTCATTAGTTACGAGTCACCATATACACGGAGGGAGTAACAGCATGATTGGTAACAGGGCGACAAACTGTAATATGAAACTGAACCCACGTAAGTGGTGTATCTCAGAGGTAATAATGAATCCGAAGCCTCATTTTATGAAGTCTCGTACAGGGGTGGGCAGACTATCGCAAACTGGATATAGGTTAGAAACAGAAAAACTTGGCAAATCGGTTTTTTGTTCATCTTTGTGTCCAGAGATTTCTGTGTGGGAGAACTTTGTATGGGTTGCGACTTGCGATTAGGAAGCCAGTAAGCCAACTTTCACACTGAGCTATAGACGAACAGGGGACGCTCGTCATCGCAGATGAGATACAGTTTAACTTTCAAAGTGGCAAAAGACGTGGTTCTAGCAATTAGACGCCATGTGGACCTAGGAACGTCTCCGTGTGTAGCCGCTTCACCTGAACTGCCACCGTTATTGATTCGACGTCCCCACTCATTCAGAAAGTTTATATCCCACTGAGAGGCACCCATCATTCAAAAACAAAGGACGCGCGCCGACAAACCAGTCACTACAGGAGGCATCCCGCTGACGCACTGTAACACTATCGCAAGGAAGATATTCCAAAACTTTCTTCGAGTATGCCAATCCAGCTGAAGCCATTCATTGATAATTAGATACCCTAGAGCTACCACATTGGTGGGATATTGAGTTTTACATTTTACTCGACCTTCCAAATAACACCAAACATTGTTATGGGACGAAGATCGGATGATATCCGTAAGCCTTCCTTGAATATTTACGTGTCACTACTATTGTAAACCCAACGTTCACCTCATTCATATTCTGTAATATGGAAAGAAGGAAGACTGTGGCTCAACGTCCCGACGATGACGAATTCATTAGAGACGGAATACAAGTTCAGATTTGGGAGAGAATGTGGAGGAAAATCTGGTGTACCCTTTTGAAAGGAACCATGCCACAACGATTTATGTGAACCAGGGAAAACCCAAATCTGGAGGCTTGGACAGTGTTTTGGACTGCAGATCACCTAAATGTGAATGTAATATTACTGCTCAATTAAATGTCGTCCATCGAAAATGTCTAACATTTGGTTGGTCTTCACCTTGTGCGTTACCGCCGGCTAGCATAGCTAATGGGCTTGCTCACAGACGAATGGACTGATCCAGACCACTTTAGCTAAAATGTCACGATATTCGGAGGCTCACTCACATTTCAGCACGTGAAGATACCACGCCGTAGATCCATCTCGAATGTCTTATTCCTCGACGTTAAACCCTAAGCTTTGTCCCTTTCAGCATAAAACTCATGTAGGTGAAAGTGGAGGAAGACGTTATAATGGGGTGAAACCTAATGCCTTGTCTCTGATATCGCTCTCTATGCCCCCTTGTGGAGAGATACAGAATTAGACTCTATTAGTCAAGTAGAAAGAGCTGTTCAGCTCACCATGTCTGTGAAGGTAAGCCCGTTTTGCGGTATCAACTGACGGATGTTCTTCTGTTTCAAACTGCGATTATTTCCTAGTCATTACATTTACGCCGGCCTGAGTGGCCGCGCGGTTAAAGGCGCTTCAGTCTGGAACCGCACGACCGCTACGGTCGCAGGTTCGAATCCTGCCTCGGGCATGGATGTGTGTGATGTCCTTAGGTTAGTTAGGTTTAAGTAGTTCTAAGTTCTAGGGGACTTATGACCACAGCAGTTGATTCCCATAGTGCTTAGAGCCATTACATTTACAAAACTTTATTTAGGCAGGAATATGAGATAATTAGTAAGTAGTTATACACAATAACACAACAGAGATTTAGTTCAAAGGTAGCGTGCTTTTGTTTCATAACCTCTGCGGTTGAGAAAAGACCGGGTACGTTGGCCTTTCAGATGACATAGCACTACAAACCTTTTCTTTGTGCAGTGCCAAATATACCGAGAACTTACCAGATGAAGCCAAAAAATAGACAGGAAGGACAAAGAGACAGCCTTTCGGGCCGGCCGGAGTGGCATGGCGGTTCTAGGCACTACAGTCTGGAGCCGGGCGACCGCTACGGTCGCAGGTTCGAATCCTGCCTCGGGCATGGGTGTGCGTGATGTCCTTAGGTTAGTTAGGTTTAATTAGTTGTAAGTTCTAGGCGACTGATGACCTCAGAAGTTAAGTCGTATAGTGCTCAGAGCCATCCAGCCTTTCGGAGAAGTAAAATTTTCAGTGCAAGCATGTTATTATTGTTGTGGTCTTCAGTCCAGAGACTGGTTTGATGCAGCTCTCCATGCTACTCTGCCCCGTGCAGCCTTCTTCATCTAGACGTACCTACTTCAGCCTACATCCTTCTGAATCTGCTTAGTGTATTCATCTCTTGGTCTCCCTCCACGGTTTTTACCCTCCACACTGGCCTCCAATACTAAATTTACTAAATTAGTGATCCCTTGATGCCCCAGAGCATGTCCTACCAACCGATCCCTTCTTCTAGTCGAGTTGTGCCACAAATTCCTCTTCTCCCCAATTCTGTTCATTAGTTACGTGGTCTATCCGTCTAATCTGCACCACATTCAAAAGACTCTAGTCTCTTTTTGTCTAAACTATTTACCGTCCATGTTTCACTTCAATACATGGAAGTACTCCATACAAATACTTTCAGAATAGACTTTCTGACACTTAAATCTATACTAGATGTTAACAAATTTCTCTTCTTCAGAAACGCTTTCCTTGCCATTGCCAGACTGCATTTTATATCCGCTCTCCTTCGACCATCATCAGTTATTTTTCTCCCGAAATAGAAAAACTCAACTACTACTTTAAGTGTCTCATCCCCTAATCTAATTCCCTAAGCATAACTTGATTAAATCGACTGCATTCCATTATTCTCCTTTTGCTTTTCTTGATGTTCATCTTATATCCTCCTTTCAAGACACTGTTCATTCCGTCCCTTCCAGGTCCTTTGCTGTCTCTGACAGAATTACAATGGCATCTGCAAAACCTCAAACTCTTTATTTCTTCTCTATGGGTTGTAATTCCTACTCCAAATTTTTCTTTTGTTTCTGTTACTGCTTGCTCAACATACATATTGAATAACATTGATGACAGACTACAACCCTGTGACTCTCTTCGGAACCACTGCTTCCTTTTCATGCCCCTCGACTCTTATAACTGCCATCTGGTTTCTGTACAAATAGCATACAGCCTTTAGTTCCCTGTATTTGGCCCCTGCCACCTTAAGAATTCGAAAGAGAGTATTCCAGTCACCACTGTCAAAAGCTTTCTCTAAGCCTACAAATGCCAGAAACGTAGGTTTGCCTTTTCTTACTCGATCTTCTAAGATAAGCCGTGGTGTCAGTATTGCCTCACGCGTTCCAACATTTCTACGGAATCCAAAGCGATCTTCCCCAGTGTCGGCTTCTACCAGCTCTTCCACTCGTCAGTAAAGAATTCGTGTTATGAAGGCACCAATATCCGATAACGTCTAAAATATCTGTTTGATTCCAGAGAACTTTTCAAGTCTCAAACATCTGTCATATATCTAAGCAGACTGAAGCGATGAATGAAAATTTATACAAAGGCTGGGATTTGAACAGAAGTCTCTGCTCACTAGGCAGATGCATTAACCACTACGCGACCCTATCATAGTGATTTTGTACACCTACACTGACTACCCTAGCACACCTCCATCCTCAATCTATATTTACACTCGCGCCTCAGACGGGGTTAGGGGCAATGCCAAGCGGTCTGTGGCATGAATGGAAACGTGGATTGAGGAGGGAGGCATGTGAGGATACTCGGTACAGTTGTGAAAAGCCACTGTGACAGGATGGCGTAAATGTCAGCGCATCTGCCAGGTGAGCAGGAGACGTGGGTTCGAACACTTGCCTTAGTACAAATTTTCATTCGTCGCTACAGTCTAAAATATCTATTCCCGTTTTCTTGTGTACTGTAATAATTTATTTCTTTTTCTTCACGCTTCTATCGATATGGAAGATGTTTGAATCCAGCAGGAGTCAGTAATATCATTAACAGCAATCGATGTCAATTTTCTGAAAACAGACCTCTTCTCGTCATGGGGAAAAAATAATGCTCTAACAAGAAGCCCCTTTTTAAATCTCGCAGCTGCGTGTGCAGTGCTTCGTAAAATAGTATCTCCTAAATTTTATAGGTATTGTAAGCACTTCAAAGTAAGTTCGTATGAAAGATGAACGTTTTATGAAGACAATAATGCCAAACAAGACAAGTGGTTACTTTTTTACATGAGAGTTAAAAATGCGTACAGTTGTTACCAATCTGCAGTTGGCGGCCTTAAAACGCCGGGTGACAGCTGAAGTTACTGTAGCGACTGTAACCTCCACCCATAACATATGCTGACTGCGCTGTTGCTACTCCAAATGAAAAGGGAGATGTTGCTGTGGATGCACATGACTGCCTAAACACCTTGAAGAATAGTAATACTAAGAAAGCATCCAACGTAAATAATATGTCCACTTTGACCTCATCATTAGCTACAAAGGTAGTACAAACTGCAAAATTGTCACTAATGGAAATGAACTTGGGTACTGTAACTTTTCCAAATATAATGAACTAGTTGGGTTCCCAGAAGCTGTAATTCCACCAGGAATGACAAGACAACGGAATGGTTATCTTTCTAAAACACCAGTCAGCAACTACTGCAGTTCTATGTCCTGAAGTAGAACTAGAACCTCAAACAGAATCTCAAGTCAGTGACACTGAGAATCCTGATGAAGAATCCTACCAGCCTGATACCACAGATCCAAAGAAGAAGAGGCAAAAACGCTGCTTTTGAACGAAAACCCTTCAGACACAAATACTCTATAAATCAAAAACCAAATCCTTCGGTCACTATAAAATATGGTATCTCAGAAATCTAGAGGTTTTTGTGAATTCTAACGTTTAAATGTTTTGGACCCAATAATTAATGCTTCACAATCAGAATTTGACCTAAAAGGTGCTATAAAATTGAACAGAAATGCCAATAGTTTCCCAAAAAGAATTTCTGTGGAGTGAACGTTCATTTTTCTCAATTTGGGGCAAGTATATTTGGTTTGAAATTTTTTTACACTGTGATGTGAAACAGATCTGAAGAGGTTAACCACTTAACGTGTAATATTGACTTAAAAACGTCTATACTACTTGACAGAGAACATTTTAAAAGTAATATAAATGCAGAATTTCTTTTTCAAAATTGACGAACTAAGTAATGATAATAAAGTGAACTTCAAAACACCTTTTCTCAACGCATCTACTATCCATCACTTATATTCAACCTATCATCGTTCACTCAAATTTAAATATAGTTTTTTTCCTTTTACAAATTGTTTCTGTCTCACAAACAGACAATCATGGAGACAAGAGAGCATGGAAGGGGCAATGGACGAGGCGTTATCATATGGTACGAGTTTCTTTAAAACCGCAGGAATCTTGAAAATTCCAAAAAAAAGTTTAGAACGTTTGGATACATATACCAACTTCTGAGGAAGTGGCGATTGAAGGACAATTACAGCCATGCACACTTGTATTTTTAAAAAACAAGACAAAAATTAGTCAATTATATATTTATGCTATTAGGCCTTTGAGAGATGTCTGAAGATGAACATACGATCTTGAAACCAAAAATAATTTGAAGCACAAATTCAACGACGATACTAAAGTGGCTACACGAACTAGTTGGATACAGTTTAGGAAAATGTCTTTGCTAGGCCGATGAAAGGTGCAGTGAAAAAAATAATTGGGTCTGTTTTTTGCAAATGAATTTTTTGAGAAATATTTTTGGTTAAATTGTGTTTCAATTAACATTTCTCTTCTTTTCCACTGAAAATATCATTTTTCTGTATACCTATAAAGTTAGTATGTATACTTACTCTTATCCCACTAGTGGGATAAGACTGGGTGTTTTGACCTTTTCTATAAAAGATCCTCTAGTTAAAAAAGTACTGAAGGTATGATTTTTTGGAATAATATATGGTACGTACTAAAACAATGATTATTTTTGTTCGATCTCACAATCTCCATGTTAAACAGTTTAGCTCCAAAAGGCCTTGGAGTATTAGATTCCCAATGTTCCCTCACTTTCCTCTATGTTATTATAACCCACACAATTTTTCTATTGCCATGCTCTATCATGTGTGTGTGGTTGATACACATACGTGTTGATGGAATTTTCACAAACCTTAACGCGTGAAGTAGAAGAATAATGATTACTTATTTGTAAATGGAAGATCTACTATTATTCTGCAAATTTGTTCTCTGCAAGATGGCTGTCAAGTGAGACACTCATATATATTTTCTCCACGACAAGTACATATTTAAGAGTAAATCGTGTTAAATTTAAATACGTTTTATTTTGTACACTTCCTGTCGTGTCTTTTTGTGTTACAAAAGTAAAAATTTTGTCTTCCTATTGTCCTTTTTCTTAAAAACAACTCGTGTTATTTGAAATCTGGACAGTCGCGGTGTGGGCCGAAGCTTTGCATGACATAATTATAGAAAATTCTAATTGTGTTTCCTTGCTAGTAGAAATGTCTTTAAAAGAAAGTAGCTGCTAGTTTCTGAAAGTGTCTGTTCTCTACATAAAAGTGTGATTAAACGTTTGAAAATCGTATTTATCAAGACATTACGTATTTTTACTAGTTAGGCACGATCTAGGCCTAAATGTCTTTGTAGTGCGTGCTCTATCTCCTGAGATCTAGGGGTAGGGTCTTTGACTAATAATTAAAACTTCACAGGTTCTAAACCCAGCACTGCTCAAATTTTGATTAATAATCAACATTGGCGGCCTTAAACTTCCGGCACAGAATTCACCCTCATTGTGCCAACGGCCTTGTAAAAGACGACAGACGCGCGGAGGGGGGTTCAGGGCACCCTGTTGTCCTTGAAGTGGGAAACTGCCCCTAAAGGCGGAAGAATCAGCAATGATCAACGGCATGAGGATGCAGAAAGCAGTAGAAACCACTGCGTTAGAGGCACAGAACGTGTATCCATAGGACATGTGGACTGTAATTGAAAAAGTGTCATGATCCTCCATTGGCAAAAGATTCCGGAATAGTCCCGTATCTCTAGGAGGGGTCTGACAAGAGGGAGATGACCTTGAGAAAAATATTGAATAACCAACGGAAGGGTAACTTTCTACTAGTTGGGGTATGGAATGTTAGAAGCTTGAACGCGGTAGGGAAGCTAGACAATCTGGAAAGGGAAATGGAAAGGCTCAATCTAGATATACGAGTAGTAGGGGTCAGTGGCGTGAAATAGGATATCTGGTCAAACAAGTGTAGGGTAAAATCAACAGCAGCCTAAAATGGTATAATGGGAGTAGAATTCGTTGTGAATAGCAAGGTAGGACAGAGAGTTTATTACTGTAAACATTTCAGTGATAGGGTTGTTCTTATTAGAATCGACGGCAAACCAACTTCGACAACAACAGTTCAGGTGCACTTGCCGACGCCGCAGGCTGTTACTCACGGGCGACCGGAATGAAGTTGTAGGGGAAGGAGCAGAAGAAATGGTTACAGGAGAATTTGGGCTTCGGGCAAGGAATGAGAGAGTAGAAAGAATAATTTAGTTCGGTAATAAATTTCAGTAGTAATAGCGAATACCCTGTTCAATGACCACATGAGGAGATGTACTTGGGAAAGGCCGCGTGATACGGGAGGATTTCACTTACATCATGGTCAGGCAGAGATTCCGAAATCAGATACTGGATTGTAAGGCGTACCCAGGAGCAGATATAGACTCGGATCACAATGCAGTAATGTCGGAGACTGCTGGTGGACTCGCTGCAGTTAACTTCGTCGCTGTCGCTGTTGTACGTCGCAGACATGGCTGAACATGGCAAGGGAGGCGAAGCCAAGGGGATGGCAAGATCTTGCCTTCTCGCCGTCCTACCGGAGCACCTGACCGATGAAGTGTGAAGCGAAATGAAGAGCGAGAAGAGGATGAAGACGCGGCAATGCTACAAATGCCAACAGCTTGGCCATGTAGCAAAGTCCTGCAGCAATACAGTCGCGTGCATGAGTGTGCGAAGACACATAATACACGCCACTTAATAAGCCACGAGACGCTGCTCCGACGTGCTTTAACTGTGGTGGCGCACACGCTGCAAACCATCGTCGTAGCAGCTACATAAAGAATTGGAGCAAGCAGAAGGGGAATGAGGCCGCTAAACCCGGAGAAGTGGCCCAAAGAGACAAGGCGGCTGCCCCGCCCCCTGTCCAAGAAGCGGAAGCGGGCCACGCCGCCGCAAAGCAGACGACTACTGTAGTTTCCGCGAGTCACTACAGAAAGCCACGGACGAAGCCGATGCCGCGCTCAAATCCGCCATCGCGGAGGAAAGGGCATCTCTGAGGGCGAAATTGGAAGAGGCGCTCCGTCAGGTATGGCAGCTGACGAAGGCCTTGACTCTTGCGACTCGCAAAGAAGAGGCGCCGACCCCCATTAGGAAGGGGGCAGAAGCTCAGACGATTGCCACTCTGGCCGACGCCGAAACGCAGGTTGCTGAAGAGGCTGTCGAGGAAATGGAGGAGGTGGTACAGCAGCCAGAGGAAGAGGACGACGAAGAGGCAGCACAAGTCACTGCTGTCACTGCTATGGTCCAAGAGCAGGATGCCAAATATGGCAAACATGACAACCTGCCACTGCCGGATAACCCACAAGCGACTAAGCTGGTGATGGACATGCTAGCGGAGTCGCTGAAAGATGGTACATATACATACCTTTACCATCCATACCCTTTTACCCCTCCTGATCCCAAACCACCTCTTCCCCATCAACCATATGACTTTGGCTGGGCAGCTGCAAACCTGCACAGCGTTATCTCTAAGAAAGACCTAGCATTGATTAATTCCCATCCAATCTGGTGATGGACATGCTAACAGAGTCGCTGCAAGATGGTACATATCCGTACCTGTACCATCCATACCCTTTTACCCCTCCCGATGTTCCCAAACCCCCTCTTTCCCATCAACCATATGACTTTGGTTGGGCAGCTGCAAAACTTCACAACGTCATCTCTAAAAAAGACCTAGCACTGATTAATTCCCATCCGATCTTCACGCCCCAGGATTGGCAATGCATCATAAATGTGGTGCCAAGAGCCAGGACCAAGAAGAAACATCGCTATATATACTAGCACATACAAGCTATTTTATCCTGCCTTGCTCGGGCAAGTCCAGTTTTTCCCTTGTCCCAGTTATTACCTGCAACCCATTATTTTGGAGTAAATGTCACAGGACAAAGACTCCTCTTTTTCAGGCAACCTCTGGGTGGCTGTTATTTACAGTGAGCAGGAGAGAGATGTAGTAGTGACGAAGAGTACGCTGAATTTAAAGAGATTAGTCAGGAAGAATCAATACACAAAGAAGTGGGATACAGAAATATTAAGGAATGACGAGGTACGCTTGGAGTTATCTAAGGCTGTAGATACGGCAATAAAAAATAGCTCAGTAGTCAGTACAGTTGGAAAGTTGGAAATAAAAGCATAGGTACAAGGAATGTAACCGCCAAGAAACCACGAGTAACAGAAGAAATACTTCAGTTGATTGATGAAAGAAGGAGTAGAAAATATACAGGGAAATTACGGAATACAGAAATACAAGTAGCTGACAAATGAAATAAATAGGAAGTGCAGTGGAGCTAAGACGAAATGGCTGAATGAAAAATTTGATGGAATCGAAAAAGAAAAGGTTGTCACAAGGACTGACTCAGCATATAGGAAACTCAAAACAATCTGTGGTGAAATTTAATGAGTACAAATGGAATTCCACTGTTAAGTGCAGATGAGAGAGAGGGGAAGTGTACATTGAAAGCCTCCATAAGGGGGAAGACTCGTCTGATCTGATGGAAGAAGAAACAGAAATCGATTTAGAGGAGATAGGGGATCCACTATTAGAATCAAAATTCGAGAGAGTTTTGGACGACCTGAGTACAAATAAGGCAGAAAGGATAGATAACACTCCATCAGAATTTCGTAAGTCATCGTGGGAAGTGGCAACAAAATGGTTTGTAGAGTGTATGAGTCTGGCGACATACCACATGACTTTCGAAAAAATATCGTCCACACATTTCCGAAGACTGCAAGAGCTGACAGGTGCATGAATCAGCACAATCAGCTAGCTTATCAGCTCATGCATCCAAGTTCTTGATAAGAATAATATACGGACGAAAAGATACTGACGATGTGTTAGATGACGATCAGTTCGGCTTTAGGAAAGGTAAAGGCATGAGAGTGGCAATTCTGATGTTAGGGTTGATAATGGAAGCAAGACTAAAGAAAAATCAGGACACGTTCATAGGATTTGTCGACATAGAAAGAGCGTTCGATATAGTAAAATGGTGAAAGATGTTCGAAATTCTGAGAAAAATAGGCGTACGTTATAGGGACAGACGGGTAATATACAATGTGTACAAGAGCCACGAGGGAATAATAAGAGTGGACAACCAATAACGAAGGGCCCGGTTTAAAAAGTGTGTAAGACAAGAATTTAGTCTTTCGCCTCTACTGTTCAGTGCATACATCGAAGAAGCAATGATGAAAATATAAGAATCGTTCAGTAGTGGAATTAAAATTGAAGGTGAAACAATTTCTGTGATATGATTCGCTGATGACATTCCTATCCTGTGCGAAAGTGACGAAGAATTACATGATCTGCTGAATGGAATGAACAGTATTTACAGAACATGGAATGAGAGTAAATCGAAGAAAGGCAAAAGAATGGGAACAGAGAGGAACTTAACATCAGGATTGATGGTAGCGAAGTTGATGAAGTTAAGGTATTCTGCTACCTAGGCACCAAAATAACCTATGATGGACGGAGCGAGAGGACGTCAAAAGCAGACTAGCACCGGTAAAAAGGGCATTCCTGGGCAATAGAAGTCTAGACTATCAAACATAGGCCTTAATTTGAGGAATAATTTTCTGAGAATGTACGTATGGAGCATAGCGTTCTACAGTAGTGAAACATGGACTGTGAGAAAACTGCAACAGAAGAGAATCGAAGTATTTGAGATGTAGTGCTACAGACAAATGTTGAAAATTAGGTGAACTGATAAGGTAAGGAATGAGGAGGTTCTGCGCAGAATCGGAGAGGAAGGGAATATATGGAAAATACTGCAAGGAGAAGAGACAGGAGGGTAGGACATCTGCTACGACATCAGGCAATGACATCAAAGGTACTAGAGGGAGCTGTAGAGGGTGAAAACTGTAGAGCTGTAGGGGAAGACAGTGGTTGGAATACACTCTCCAAATAGTTGAGGATGTAGACTGCAAGTACTACTGTGATATGATGAGGTTGGCACAGGAGAGGACCACATCAAGCCAGTCAGAAGACTGACGACTCAAACACAGTGTTTGCAGCGGCTGGGAGTGAGATATGAGTAAACAGTGTAGCATCAGCCTTTTATCAATGTTAAACCACTTATTTGTAAGACAGTACTTTATATTATGGGTAAAGTAAACGAGGTAGGACTGTTTAAAAAAGAGTAGCCTTGTACTAGTGAGGATGAGTGCTTTGGTCTTCATCCACCCAACCTGATTTAGGTTTTCATTGACTTTGCTAAACTGTTTAACGCAAACGGTGGGACGGTTTCTACTATAAGGCCACGACCAACTACTTGTCCCTTCCCTGTATTCTGGACGTATGGTCTGTAATGTCTGTGTATATGAATCAGTTTAGTTTCTTACTTTATCTTGTGTATATCAACGACCTTTCATCAGCAATATTACCAGATACCAAGTTCGTTTTGTTTATCAGTGATACAAACATTGCAATAAATAGCAAATCAAGTGTAGTCTTACAAAGATTGGCTAATAAAATATTTTTGGACATTAATCACTGGTCCCTAGCCAATTCTTTGTCACTAAACACACTACATGCAGTTCAGAACTTGTAAGAGGTGTCCCACGAGTATAAGCCTAATGTACGATGACACACAGATAGAAGAATTGGACAGTGTTAAATTCTTGGGATTACAGCTTGACAATAATTTCAACTGGGAGGAGCATACCACAAAACTGCTGAAGTGCCTTAGCCAATCTCTATTTGTAATGCGAATTGTGTCAGACGTAGGGGATATAAAAATGAAAAAGCTGCCATATTATGCTTACTTTCATTCCATAATGTCATATGGCATTGTTTTTTCGGGTAATCCTTCAAGCCAAGCTAAAGTTCTCTGGGCACAGAAACGTGCAGTAAGTGTTCTATATGATGTGAACTCAAGAACATCCTGCAGAAACCTGTTTAGGGAACTAGGGATTCTAACTACTGCTTCCCAACACATTTATTCCTTAATGAAATTTGTCATTAA
This sequence comes from Schistocerca piceifrons, assembly GCF_021461385.2. Lineage (NCBI taxonomy): Eukaryota > Metazoa > Arthropoda > Insecta > Orthoptera > Acrididae > Schistocerca > Schistocerca piceifrons. The sequence continues at coordinate 181,755,564 of NC_060138.1, read as the reverse complement.
AAATATATCACTTTTTCAAAGCAACAGCTCAATTCATGGAATCAATATTAGAAATAAGAATAATCTTCACAAGGATTTAAAGTCACTTGCTCTTGTTCAAAAAGGTGTGCATTATTCAGGAACACACATTTTCAATAACTTACCAGCAGCCATAAAAAGCTTAACAACCAATGAAATTAAGTTTAAGAGAAGCCTAAAGGATTTATTGGTGGCCAACTCCTTCTACTTCATTGATGAATTTCTCAGTAGAACCAACTAATTTGTATATATATATATATATATATATATATATATATATATATAGCTTTTGTACAATTTCAGTGCAGTAATGTGTTCATTGTAAATGAGTGTGTGTGTGTGTGTGTGTGTGTAAGTACAATCTAACTTCTGCCCCATTTCAGTGTAGTAATGTATTCATTGTAAATAACTATTATAGTAGTCCTATTACATGTTTATTACCTTATAAATAAATAAACTTTTTTATTTTAAATTCAGTGCATTAGTGATTGTAAAATGATTCCTTATATAGTATTCATTAAAAAATTGACGATCATTCCACTTAGACCTGCGGAAGGTACATTAGCTTATTTGTTTCAGTTGTAAATATTTGTCATATATTATTGTCTTTCTGACATGTTCTACATCCTGGAGGACCTCCTCACTATGGATCAGTTGGAATGAAAGTAAGTATAATGTAATCTAATCTAATCTTAAATCGTAGTACCAAGAAATGTCCAATACTTTTGTAAATGAGATATACAGATAAATAAAATTACTACTACTACTACAAGTAGTACTAATAGTTCACACATTCAAAGCCACTCTTGATAACGCATTTACTGCTAGTATGAATACTGTCATGAGCTGTATGTCCCCATTAATGCATGAGAGAGCACTGTTCAGTGATATAGATGCATTACTACTGGATTCATGCAGTTAACTGAAATATTTTTGTGTCTCACGGCAGAGATCTGAATCATTAGTTTGTTGTGATTATCATGTACAGACCAGCTGGATTCAGCTGCTCTGTCAGCAATATATAAAATCGGTGCAACTTAAGTTAGACAGCGAAGGAACTTTTCGAGACAATGGTAAACACTGCATCTATTATCAAGATTTTAGGGTGATTCATATTTGTGTCAGATAGTGTAAATGTGTACTCAACACTTTCAACATAGATAAGTACCAAATGAACTACTTTTAATTATTCACCTTTCTTTACTACATCACTGCATAAATTTCCTTCCACCAGACGAGTATTTAGCAGACATCACTACAGCAAAGCAGTAATTTTGACACAGTGCTGATTTTCCAGTCACAATTTATCGGTTTGCAAACTCTACAGTAACTTTAAATCACATAATTGTGTGGATCTCCGAAAGCTGACTGTCATTATCGTACAGACTAACCCCAATTTTTAAATTTTTATCTGCAGTGGTTGGTGACTCAGTCTACACATTGTGAAAGTTTTTTGTGTGAAATTGAAGTTACATCACTTGCTCACTAATTTATTTATACATCTCACTTTATACTGTAATTCAAATATTATTACTAGATTTAACATATGTATTTCATTTTATTTTAATGTTTCAAATATATTTTGTAGAACACAAGAGACAGATTCTATCACTTCTATAAAATACAACCGTTATACAAATGAGTCCTAAGATGATAATCCTTGTACATATAACCAAATAAAATGCAACACATTCTTGTGTCATTTATCATGATGTCTCCCACAAGACACCCTGACACATTGTCAGCAATTCTGAATGCTACTGTGGATATGCCAGCAAACATATATTAGTTGATCTCATTCACAAACTGAATGTGTCATACGCCATCATCACACAGAATTAGTACTTCTTTGATGAAAATACTGCAGTATCTGTTTGTCTTTCACTATGCACATGCCATTCAAAATCTGTACATCAAATGCACATCTGTTCAATTTGAGATGCCTTTAGAGCTGTACACTGTAACCTACAAGCCATGAGGAAGATGATTTTTAGATGCCTAACATCTAACTTGTAATGCAGTTACTCTCACATTGTTTTGATTACCATATCATAAATTGTGTCAGTTGATTGTTGAAAGGTAGTTACTCTATTCCTGTATATTAGACAGAGTATCTCACATTTTTTGCCTAATTACTTCAAGTATGTACTACATTTATTCTAATTGATATTACATTTGTATTACTGACTTGACTAAATTATGTAATTTTTAAGTTCAAAGATAGTGTATTTTGACAAGATTATTTAATAATACCTGATCTACTAATACTGCTTTTCTTACAAAGTTTTTTGGCAATAGAATATTAGAAACTGTTTTAAAAAATACTCCCCCTAGTGTTGTAACAGAAGTATCATTTATGATTTGAAACATATTAAATTTTGAGCAAATCACAGTGAATACAAAACGAGACTTTTACTTTTAGAAGCTCTTACAATTTTATTAATTGCAAAAAGGAAGTTTGACAATCCTTTTCATTAAGTATATTTTTAAATTATTTTCTCAGTACATGTACTGATTCATTAACTTAAGCATTTTTTACTGTATCATCATACATGTTTAAAACCATTGTAATTGATACTAAATACCTGACAACTCTTATTTATAGCATACTCATTCACATTAATTATCATACAATGTTTCATTGTAATGTTAGTTTTCGAAAATCTCAATTCATTCTACTCTCTGTGTTGTAAGGTATATTACTATTTTTCATTATGCCATCGTTTTGGAAATTTAGTTACATTTCATTAAATAATTTACACATCCAGCAACAGAATTTTTTATTTTTTTAACATGTGTATAAATATCCTATTTTCTGTCAAATTACAGGTTAGAATTCATAATTTAGTGTCGATATTTCAATGATGATTTCGTTAACTTACTATAAGTCTGCTTTCAAAAATTGGCATACAATAAAAGTCAATCAAAATAATTTACATTATCATCTCATATTTCTTAATATAAACCTATTCTCTGTGATTTCCATCCCTATAAAGTAATTTTGTCCTTGTATTACCATAGTTACACATGGAGACAGTTCAAAATTCTATCAGGCAATGGACATGATCTTTCCAGTTCTGCTACAACAATTACTACAAAGATATTAAGAACACATATCCTGCTCTCCAGTGGATCATCAGTTAAAATTACTGATATCAGACTGCTGTAGAACATATCGCCTTCTAAAGACAGATGAATGGTTCTGATACATTGAGTGTTACAGTAAAGATATTTACTTTGGATTCATATTGTACAAAAGAGAAAACTGTTCCTTCCATATCAGTTCCAAACAAAGGAAAATAGAGCTTTTGGTATTCCTATTTCCGTTACCTGTTAAATCGTTTAACGAACGAAAGCAAAACCGGCACCGAACGTTTGCACCATTGACCATATTTTATTAAGTAGAGCCATTTTATATTTGAGAATACCAGTGCCTGTTGCGTTACTTGTTCAACACTGTCACTTTAGTGTCAGATTGCTGTTTTCTGCTGTAGTGCTAATAAGAAAATCGATTGACAGAGTAATGTGATAAGTGTAAGGAAGATGATAATATTACTTTCAGGAATTACCTCCTCGTTCACGTTGTCGATCAATGTGAAAGGACTTTAAACTGAAAGCGTAAGTCACAGATATGAGCTTTCAGTTAACCAAGTGGTGTCCTGCGAAATTTAGCATCGTGAATATTACTATCTCGTGAGTCTGGAATTAGAACTGATCAGAACTGCCACGCTACAGGGAATAGAGCAATACGCCATATGTCGTGACAGTCGATATGATGGATGCCAGTAGTCGTAGGTTGAGAGTGGCAATCCCAAAGAGGCTGAAAGTGGGCTTGCGACGTTCCACCTGTTTGTCAAACAGCATCAACTCCGCCTGGGACGCGCTACCAGTAGATGTTTCCAGCAGCAGGCGTGACACTGCAGTGGAAGTGTTCTCCATCTCGTCTGCCATCAAGTGCGGAGGAACTAGTAGCAGCAGAAAGGAGCATACATTCAGCGTTATTTCTCCTGCAATGAGGTACGGAATAGTGATATCTGAAGGACGGCTTTTTGATGTCAACGCCACCAAAGAGACCAGAGATACTAGGTCTACAAGTTGCACTGGCAGCAGCATCGCTATGAATACTTTATGGGAGCCTAGTACTTCATGGGACAGTTGGCACAAGAGTTCGAAAGCGCGCCTAATCGATTTTAAGCGACTGCTTGTAACAACAAAATTCCCTGCCGTTTGTGCTTGCAGTGATGTGTTGGTGATCAGAGCATTACAACCATTATCACAGATGATTTGCAACTTATTGAGGTATCGGTTTATGTCAATTAGTATTTGTCTGACTGTCAAAAGCAAGTAATAGAATTTAATAATGTGCATAAACACAGTTACCAGTTTCAACAGGTGGAACGGTAACTCTACTGTGAGGCTTCGCACTTTTTCCACCCTAAGAATTAGTAGCGTCTGTATCATAAAGCCAACTGCAGTAAATAATGGTAGTGAAATCCACCCACAGCTGACATTGCGGCTGAAGAGCACCCCTATCGGTGAACACTCCCTTTCACAGCAGTCGATGAGCGTCATTATTGTGTTGTACCTCTCGATAGTGCAGAAAATATCCACGAGCATTACTGAAACATTTATACCGTAGAGTGCCAACGATCCTATAACATGTAGGAGGTTAGACGATACAAACTTCACAAACGTTGCATTTATGTGTAGGAACATGGATATGGCTAACCCAACTAATTGTAATAAGACACATATGACTGCATAAATGGTATCCAATTTCTTCTGATGGAAATTCTTCATTCTTGCATCTATTGAAAATGGCGCCAGCCCAAACATCTTGCAGCAGAGATGGAACAGCATGAAATATCGCAGAAGTTCCTGTGTGCTTATCGACCCCATCAGATTAGACACAGGATTGAGGTAGCAGTCCTGAAAATCAAGAACTCTGACTGTATCTGGCTCTTGTAGGTATCCTAATGTACGAGCTACGGTGAAGTTCGTTAATGATTTTGTATATCGAAAATTTCTGCATCACTAAGGAGATAAGACTTACCTTCGAAGTCAAGTTACATGCTTTCCGTCATATAAGACTAGTGACATATCAAATAAACTCGTCGCTCAACGAACAAAAATTACAAAAAGGTAAGCTAATTAGACATTTTTTTATTACAGTATGGCTTCTCAAGTTGGCACCAAAACAATCATTACTAGTAACAGAAAGTACTACTACCATATAATAATTTGTGTGTAGCTAAATTTCTTCTACAAGGTTCATTAATTACACAGTGAACTACTCTCCATAAGTTTCGCTACACCATGCTGCGTATTATAACAGAGGAAGTTGGGAGTGAGCTTTGTCAGTTATTGGTTGGAATACAGAATGGTGTGCTCGAATGGCGATTAATAATGACGCAATTTTGTACAGATAGTTATTGCATGTGTGCATATGTGTTGCTACATATTGGTATTGCTTAATTTTACAAAAGCTGACTGTCCAATCTAGGTGGCGTCAGAAGATGGCACAAGTGTGTAGAGGTATGTCGTTTACAGTTCTGTTGAGCTGTAGTTCCACTTGTATGAAAGTAGGACACGCCGCGAAAAATGTAGTATATGCAGCGAAAGTAATTGAAAATGGCCCCAAAGATCCAATTTCCTAACGATTAATGGGTGAAAATAATCTATTTGCTCCAAGAAGGCAATAGTGCCCGACAAATACCAAAGACATGGAAGTTTTCCGTCAGGCACAGTTACCAAGAACATAAAGCGGCATCGAGATTCAGGCTCCTATGATGATATTTGTTAGTGACCAGTAAAGGTAATAGATTTAAGACTGTCCCTGAAATAACTGCTGAACCAAACACAACTTGGGATACATCAGTGAGAGATGGCGTTTGGCAGAAAACAACTTCCAGGTTTGTGCAGCAGCAACGAAACCGTCGTGCCCTGTTAACAAGAAGAAAAGGCTTCAGGTGGCTATATTACACCAAACTCTGACAGCAGGAGATTGGGAAAGAGTCTTATTCACTGATGGATTCAACTTCGAAATAACTGGAAGTAAATGCTGTCAGTTCTTACGCTGCCTAATTCCAACTATGAAGCATGGAGGGGGTTCTGTGATGGTATGGGGATCTTTTGGAGGGAATGAAGACGGAGATTTGCTGAAAGTAGATGCAAAAATGAAACAAAAGGATTATGGTGCTAATCTCCAGCGACATGCCAGGACATTTCGTTTGCATCTGACTGGAAAGGGATTTTTCTTATACATCTAGATTGTTTCGGAACCATGTGAAGTCTCGAGAGGTTCAGAAAATTTTGGAAGACAACGAATTGCCTCCCCAGTCCCCTGACTGTAATCCAATCGATCAACTATGGGGTGACTTAGACAGGATAATCCGAAAACGCGGAATCATGAGTGGGATACACTTGTGGGTTGTCCTGCAGCAAGAATGGAGATTAATGCCAACTGAAACCCTGGCAAATTTGACGCATCGCATGTTGATAATCTGCAAGGCTGCGATTAGAACAAAAGGGGGTTATTTGGAGGAATCTATAATTTAATAGTTGCGTTTATCTATGTATTGTTTGAGCTTAATAAATATTCACGAAATAATAAACTGAAATTTAATAATGTATTTCTGTTCCATTATCCATAATTACTTGATATTTCGAGAGTCTTTCTTGATGTAGGTACAGTTCTTATTTAGCTGGTTACGAAGGAGATTACACAGTACACGTTGGAGTAGTCTTTGTCACCAATACATTAGATGTGGCAGTTATTTCGAGATTCAGAACGACATCAAAGAAGAAAACTGAAACAAGTCCACAATCAAGTGACTGCCAAACAAATTCTAGAAGGTTGGTATTTGGAGGATGCATACAAAAGTGGCCTGCGAGAATTGCCAACACCAGAAAATTTGCTCTAAAAGATAGTTGAATAATCTTTGAATGCCACAAAGTCTGAACGACTCCAGTCTAGTCATTCTGGTCTGCGCGTTGGTGACGCCCAGACGACTTTGCGCAGTTATTTAAAGACGTATCTGTTTGATTTCGTGTTGTTCATGAATTATGGCCTGGAGAGAATGGGAATGTGTAGCTTTCTGACAGTGCTCCATGTGATCTACAGTGCCAAATGGTGACGAATTCATGTCGGGTGTTTATCTGAAGAGGCGTGAATCCACATTCAGAGAAATATGAATTCACATTTTGGTTGCAGGGGAAACTGGTTATTAACTGCGCAACATCCACTGTACGGCATAATGTCTGCAACATCACGTAACCGAATCGTCATATTCTTTCCGAGCTCAGAGAATAGTTAACGCTACGCATAGATGATGCAACAGTTTGTATACGCAGTCGCCGAAGATTAACTTGGTGCTGGATCAAGCTACAACTGATACGACCGACCAAACGATGACTTTCTTGGATCAGTGTTTTCGTGGAAATCATTTTGAAAGGGATTGTTGCCCTCTCTGCCTCTTAATTCATCCCATCTGACATATCCTGAAGGTGATATCTCAAGAATGTAGCTTATAGCACTCAGCCTCAGACCGTTCCCTAAATACAGAAATAAATTCATAGATCTGTTGTTGCAACTCCTCAAAAATCGTTGAAAAGTGTGTTTATGAACATGCAACGTTGTATTTATTTATGAGACTCGCACTTTCAACAAATTTTATAATTTAGTCAGTTTATTGCAGTTCCGAAGACTGTCGTCAATTCTGTCCCATACGGCTCAGAATTTCATCTTTGTTGTCCATTCGCTTGGGTCAGCAACCTGTGCAAGCCACATTCAAGTTACCTAAGTAACGAACATCTAAGTGCAAAGATGGAAGGGATAGAAAGGTGGTTGTACACAGAAATTTAAAACGATAAATAATTTTGTAAATTATGGTAGATTGGTTGATGAAATAAAATATTAGAACCTTAATGCAAATGTTTCTCTGTAACTGATTTATTTGCAAGAACAGAGGGAAGGCGTTATATGGCTGAAGGATACTTGTGTTAAGCACTCAAAGCATGATAACTGCAGTAGTGTAAAGCCTTTCGAAATCCTTTAGGTCAGGAAATTAGGCTGATAGACTGTTATTTAATTTCTGTTGATCCATCATGGATACGGGACTGCGGACGGTGAAATATTCAGCAAAGAAAAATCTCCAAACAGCTGTATGTTTTCAAAATTTATTTTATTTAGACGACCAGTTTGGGCATCTCATTAATGTCATCTTCAGGCCCCTATGCCCTCCATGTATAGGCAGTCAGATATATAGATACCTGCAGAAGTGGATCTGTCGTTATCCGGATTTCGTAAACTTCTTTTTGGAGTTTCGACTTCAAAGCGTTGACAGGGCTTCGAAGTCAAAACTCCAAATAGGAATTCACTGAATCAAGATACTAATGGCTTCAGTTATGAAAGTATAGACTTACTTGACCGTCCATACATAGAGTGCACAGGGGCTTGAAGATGGCATTAATGAGATGCCGAAACCGGTAGCCTAAATAAAATAAATTGTGTAAAGGTAGGGTCTTTGTTAATTTTTCTATGATAAAGATTGTTATTTCGTCTGATCTACTCATCAAAATGCGTGAAATGTTATAATCTCACCAACAATCACACCAAAATATTTCAAAGCTACTGAAATGCACCGACAGAGGTTTTAACAGTGGATGCAGAGAACACAAGCTTCGTGGTATTCCGAAGGCTTTCGACAGAATCCGACCTGTCGGCTAGTGAACAAAAACATTAGCTTCTCTAACCAGATTTGTGAATGAATTAAAAACTCCTTAGCAGAGAGAACGCTATAAATTCTCCATAACAAGGTGAAACCGGCAGATATAAAGGCAATTTGTGCGTACCCCATAGGAACGTTGTGCCATCGTTATAAATTACACCATGTATAAATATCCTTATGGGTAATGTCTAAAGCTCGTGAGGCTATTCAAGCAGAATACTGATACCTACAGGAAAGTTGCAAAAGCTAACTTGCAGCTTGTGGTGAAATGCAGGGAGAGCTGGGGAGCATCAACGATTGGCACAGGACCCGGCTTTTTACCTGAAAGTTAATGCATCGGACGCAAACAGAAGGGATCGATTACTCTGCGGTTACACTGTTACCAATAAACCATTGGAAACAGTAACAATAAAATACCCACATAAAACGAACTGCAGTAAACACAACTGTTAAGCTGAGATTGTTGGAGGAATCTTAACGAAATGTTAACATCCACAAAAAAAGTGACTTGCAGATTACTTTTCAGAGTTTGGATTAAAAGAAGAAATGGAGAAGGACAAATGAAGAGCAGTACGATTCGTCACCAGATAGTGTGACTGCGTTACACAGATGGTCAAAAATCTCCAATGACAGACTCTGTATGGGAGCAGTTGTGAATAACGAAGGGCTCTGGTTCAAAATGGTTCAAATGACTCTGGGCACTATGGGACTTAACTTCTGAGGTCATCAGTCCCCTAGAACTTAGAACTACTTAAACCTAACTAACCTAAGGACATCACACACATCCATGCCCGAGGCACGATTCGAACTTGCGACAGTAGCGGTCACGCGGTTCCAGACTGTAGCGCCTAGAGCCGTACGGCCACTCCGGCCAGCCGAAGGGCTCTGGAACTGAAACTCCGAGAGAGGGCGTTCAGAAAAGTATCGGGAAACGATCTATTTCCTGCTTGAAACGCATGGTGTTAGATGATATAGTCGTCGCAGAACGAAGTTTCAGCAATATAACATTACACCTACATCAGGTTTCGTTTTCTGTCTGACGCCTAGAGGTTATGGTTTCTGTACATATCATCTCCCTCTGCCCCTCTCATCAACACTCCATCTGTGAATTGACCACACGAGGCACTGTCATTGACTGTGGGGAAATGGCCCAGCGGTGGACCTCAACTTCGCCTTTCTCGGAGTCTTGCCTCTACTCGATTTCGAGCAGCTTCAGATCCAGGTTGTACATTTGACAAACTTGAAATCCATTGACGTCGTTGGTTAGGTTCTCTAGAAGTAGGTTATAGGCGGCCTCCTTATATCCGAAAGGAGTTACGTGTTGTGAAAAATTTTTGTGTCTTCATATTTTATGTTTCGGTTTGTCTGCAGACAGTGTTCAACAGTCGCTAATTTCGTAGGCTCCTAGGAGTTTGTGTGCAGTTTATGTTTTATGTCCTTTCTTCAGCCATGTGAATGGTTTATCTGATTATGCATACACCATCATTCCACCCTCACAAGCCATTCATTTCGACCTCAAAGGCTGACACGTCTTGTGGTAAAGAATGCACTTGGAATGAAGCGGTTACTAGAGGAAATATGTATATTATCTTCCCCGCGTTCCCCACTAACCGTTTCATTCCAAATGCAGTTTTTGCCACATAAAAAACTCTGGCTCAGGGCGTAATTAGGGTAGGTTTACTGATTCTGGTTCAGATTCTTCCACCCCTATCCTCCACTGCCTTCCTCTAACTTATGACGCTGTCCTCCTCCCTTTATTTTATATCCCCTCCCCCTCCCCCTACGAGTCTCAAAATATGCAGTATAGTCCAGGATTGTTTATTAGTTTGCTGTTGTAACTTAATCCTTATCCCCTGGCCGACGGCAGAATGCCCACAGAGGAGTTCTTGTGTGTTAGACCACCCACATCAGCTTCAGACTTATCAGAATAAATTGATGGCCAAGAAAAGGATTGATAGTCCCCCAACCATTCCTCCGAAGACAAAGGGTCGCTGAGAAATCAAAGATGGTGAATCCAAGATGGTGGCACAAGCCCAGTATAGGTCTTGCAATCCAAGATAACGATCAAAACTGGCGAAACCGACACTCAAGGTTGCCTCAGATCACTTCTAAACGATTTTCTCCGCTTCTATGATGTCGCAGAGGACTGTTCAATTGTGCTAAGTAAAAACAGTGTGAAATTTAAGAAAAAAAAACAAAACATACTGCTTTAATTACAAAAAGCGAAGGCTGTGTTCGTTTAAAATGATGAAGTACTTAATTTAAGTAATTTTCTGCAGTTATTGGGGTGTTTCAAACATTTTCATGTTGCTTAAGATATATTTAAAATATTTATTTAAACTTTTAACAACATTTTGGTGTCTTTATGTCAGCAGTCTTACACACAGAGAACGACAGTCTGTTTGGACCTGTGGCAGAATGTCACAGAAATACTGAAGGAACTGAACTGAAAGACTTTTGAAGATAGAAGTAAACTACGATGAGAAAGTTTACTAGCAAAGTTTCAAGAACCGGGTTTAGATGAAAACTAGGAATATACTACAGCCCCTAGGTATCGCTCACGTACAGATCGTGAGGCTAAGAGTAGAATAATTACAGCATTCACAGAGACATTCATACAATCATTCTTCCCGCCCTCCATACGTGAATGCAAAGGAAAGATAGCCTAATAAGTGGCACAATGGGACACACCTTCTGCCCTGCAGTTCGCGGGGGTTTTTAGAGTATGATGTAGATAGCACCTTTAAAATGTCCCTCCTAACATTTGTGTAGCAGTATGCCAGAATCATATTTCATTACTGCTGAAGCAAAGACTTCATATTTGTAATCGCACCACATCGCGACAGTCTGCCTTCTGCTGGCATTAGACTCTTCGGTGGGCAGCTGTTGGACGCTTTCTGAAACACCACGCTATGAGAGTGCGTGCTCACTCATCCCTCCCGTCGTTGAGTCCAAACACCCCTTTCTGTGTAAGCTGGTAGTGGCAGCATTAGCCATTTGTGCTACGCCCTCGTGGCATACTCATGCGCCACACCAATAATCTCGTGGCATAGGAGCAGAGACATTGGATATGTCTTGATAGTTTCTTGTTAAATTAAATTTGTTGGACCGCACATGCTGCCTAAAAACATGGTACAATTAATTAATGGCCAAGATCGTGTCAAGACCACTAAATTTTAGAGAGGTAATGGAACACAATAACATTGTAGCCTTATGCTTAGGGAAACCACAACTGGTAATCTGACTTCACGCACGAAATCACTGCAGATATTAAGTGCTGAGGGTACTGGAATGTTGTTTTTGTAAACATTCACTCTGCGCTGCCTTGCACTGTTCATGGTTGTAACTAAAGGTTCATCTGTGTTTTTCTCATTATGTGTACTTGCACATGTCTAAGATGAAGACAAGAGAAATAAAATAGGATCACATGATGAATCAGGCTCGACCACTGTCACATGTTTTTACATGAAACGGGGCACAGAACCTACGTGACGCATCTTATACGTGCAATAATAGGGCATAACATCGTGGATATCCTCTTCTTTGGGAGCATCAGTGTCTAGCTCAGGTTGATGGACGAGTAAAATGCTGTAGGGAGGACGAACCAAAGATGGTGTTTCTCTGACTGAACAGTTATGCAATGCAACAAATCTCCTAGGTGAGAGTGACTATACTGTACTTTTTCCTCCTGTTCTTGAGTACTGCTGTGCGGTATAGCATCCTTATTAGATCAGGTTGAGGGTGGACGTCGAAAAATGTTAGAAGGTTGCAACTCTTTTCGTATCATCGCTAAAAAGGAGCGAAGAATTGTGCGACTTGACAATTTTTTCCCATGTTAACATGAATACCATTGCAATGAAACATTTAGTGAAGAAAAATACGATCCTCGTATCAAATTTGTGGACGTATTCGTAAAACTTCCTAACACATAGAACTCCAGTACACAGACTAAACCGACAGATGTACCTGTTTTTCGACTCAAAGGATTCTTACAGGTTTCTTATTTCGTTTACGTGCAGGCCAGAATTGTTTAAAACATTTTTACGTGAGCTGACAGCACGTCGCAGAGCTACTTAAAGATAAATCAGAGTTGGGACAGAAAGATTCTGTTGGTCAACACACACATTTTTACTTTGGCTGCACTATATACTACAAATTGCCATTTCTTCTACCTTCTGGAGGTTACCTTGTACTGTCTACAGTTGTAACGAAGACTCTGCTAGTAATCAAGTTTGTCTCATTATTATCTACTTGCATATGTCTAAGGTAGCGACAGATTAAATACACACATCAAAAAAGTTTTGCATCACCCCGGTTCCCAAAACTCCTGAAGATAGACGTTGGCTGTGGATTTTGTATCACAAACACAGTCCCTTTGACTGTTCGGAGATGTCACGAAACCCGCCCAAAAGATGTAAACAACCATCCATGAGCAGCGCCTATTAGGCGGAGGGGCTCCGACAGCCGATCAGTTCCAGTCATTTCACCAGGACGGAGGTAAACAGCTCGTGTTCTCTGTAGTTGAACCATACCTAGACGGTCCATACCGCGGTTCGATCGCGTCCTCATTGTTACTCTGTGTCAAGAAGGGCTGTCAACAAGGGAAGTGTCCAGGCGTCTCGGAGTGAACCAAAGCGATGTTGTTCGGACATGGAGGAGATACAGAGAGACAGTAACTGTCGATGAGACGCCTCGCTCAGGCCGCCCAAGTGCTACTACTGCAGTCAGTGGATGACCGCTACCTACGGATTATGGCTCGGAAGAACCCTGACAGCAACGCCACCATCTTAAATAATACTTTTCGTGCAGCCACAGGCCGTTGTGTTACGACTCAAACTGTGCACAATAGGCTGCATAATGCTCAACTTCACTCCCGGCGTCCATGGCGAAGTCTATCTTTGCAACCATGACACCATGCAGCGCGGTTCAGATGTGTCCAACAACATGCCGAATGGACCTCTCAGGATTGGCATCACGTTCTCTTCACCGATGATGGACTCACCTAATGTCTGAAGTGGTACTGGAGGGAACTAACAACATGAATGCTGCAGGGCTGTCCATAAATCCGCAAGAGCACGAAGGGTGGAGATTTTTTCTGAACAGCACGTTGCAAGGCATCCCAGATACGCTCATTAATTTTAAAGTCTGGTGGAGTCTGGTGGACAGCGGAAGTGTTTACACACATGTTTTCAGACCATGATGCACAAATTTTAACACTAAAAGGCTTTTTTAGTCAGACAAATGTCACATATAATTACAAACTATGTAGGAAAGGTAATCCAACAACAACAGAGAGTTTTTTAAACCTTGTCAAGGAAGAAGAGTGGCAGGATGTTTACAGTGTCGTTAGCATAGATGATAAATATAATGCTTTTCTTGACACATTTGTCATGCTCTTTGAGAGCTGCTTTCCATTTGAACGTTCTAAATGGGGTACGAGCAGTAGTAGGCAGCTCGGTTGGCTGACTAGTGGGATAAAGATATCATGTCGAACAAAGCGGGAAGTCACATAATAAAATTAAAACCATAATATGTCGTAAAGTAAGCGGCAAGTCGGCAGCACAAGATCGACGACATAAAGTCAGTTCGTAGTAAAAATATTTCTGTCACTGATAAATGAGATATATCTGCAGTATTTAACAACCATTTTCTGAGCATTGCTGGTGAATTAAATAAAAATTTAGTTTCTGCAGGGAATCATATAACTTTCTTGGCAAATGCCTATCTAAGGACTCTCATGGATATGATGAAGTTCCTAGCAGAATATTAAATTACTTTGCTGCACATGTTAGCCCTACATTTAGTCATATTTGTAATTTTTCCTTTAGGAATGGTCAGTTTCCAGAACGATTTAAGTGCTCAGTAGTAAAGACGGTTTATAAAAAGGGAGAAACGGATAATGTAGTTAAATCTATACCTATTTCTAAGCCATCACTGATTGCTAAAATATTGAAAAGGCTACATATGTAAGGATAATATAACACGATTTGCTATCAAATGTACAGGTCTCTGTGAGGTACTGGATGGGTTAAACAAAAGGTTTAGAACGATAGGCATATTTTTTATTGAACTAAGGCTTCTAATTCTGTTGATCACAAAATATTGCTCCATAAGGTGGACCATTATGGAATATGGGGAGTAGCTCACAATTGGTACACCTCTTACTTTAGCAACAGACAGTAAAATGTCATTATTCACGATGCTGAGAGTAATTATGATGAGAGGGGTCTGAGTGGGGTAGGCCGGCCGAAGTGGCCGTGCGGTTAAAGGTGCTGCAGTCTGGAACCGCAAGACACTGCTACGGTCGCAGGTTCGAATCCTGCCTCGGGCATGGATGTTTGTGATGTCCTTAGGTTAGTTAGGTTTAACTAGTTCTAAGTTCTAGGGGACAAATGACCTCATCAGTTGAGTCCCATAGTGCTCAGAGCCATTTGAAGCCTTTTTTTTTTTTTTTTTTTTTTTTTGAGTGGGGTACAGTCAAGTGGGGGTGTGTCCCAGGGATCAGTGTTGGGGGCCACTAGTGTTCCTTATTTATACAAATGATATGCCTTCTAGTACTACGAGTAACTCTAAAATATTTCTGTTTGCCGATGACACTAGCTTGGTAGTAAAGGACGTTGTGTGCAACTTTGGCTCGGTTACAGATAGTGCAGTTCATGGCATAACTTCATGACTCATAGAAAATAAACTAACGCTAAATCACAGTACGACCCAGTTCTTACAGTTTCTGGCACATGTCAACCAAACCTGACGTTTTAATTTCACAGAATGGGCATGTGATTAGTGAACATGAGCAGTTAAAATTTCTAGGTGTTCAGATAGATAGTGAACTGTCGTGGAAAGCACACGTTCAGGATCTTATTCAAATACTTAATGCTGCAATTTTTGCTATTCGAACGGTATCTGAAGTGAGTGCTCGTTCGTCACGAAAATTAGTTTACTTCGCTTATTTTCATTAGGTTATGTCGTATAGTATTATATTTTGGGCTAACTCTCCCCATTCTAAAGGGATATTTTTGGCTCAGAAACGGGCGGTTCGGGCAATAAGTGGTGTAAGTTCACGAACCACTTGGCGACCCCTGTTCCTTATTGTCATTTCTTGTTGACAATATTAGCTTTTTCCCAAGAATAAGCAGCTTTCACTCAGTTACTACTTCGCAGAAACCAAACTTGCATTTGGATCTGACTTCCCGAGCTCTTCTCCAGAAAGGTGTGCAGTATACTGCTGCATTCATTTTCAATAAGCTACCACTGGAATTCAAAACTCTTAGCAGTAATCCACGTGCTTTCAAATCGAAACTGAAGAGTTTCCTCATGGATTACTCCTTCTTTTCTGTTGAAGATTCCTGGAAAAATTAAGATGATTCTTCCTGTATTGTGTGATTGTGTTTACTTAAACAAATGGATTGACTTCTTTCGGGTCCATAAACATTTTATTTTTATCTTTTATTACTTTTATGTTGTATTTACATGTACTGACACGTTCCATGACCTTGGAGACTTGCTCCTCAATTTTGTCCTATGGAACTTGACGTGTAAATGAAATAAATAAGAGCGTTCCTGTAGCAATTCTGGACCCGTGGGGTGTCGCATTGTCCTGCTATAATTGCCCAAGTCTGTCGGAATGCACAATGCACATGAATCGAGGAAAGTGATCAGAGAGGATGTTTATGTACGTGTCACCTGTCACAGTAGTATCTAGAGTTATCAGACTCCCTTATCACTCCAACTTTACATACCCCATACCATTACAGAGCGTCCACCAGCTAGTGCAGTCCCCTGTTGACATGCAGGGTCTGTGGGTTCATGAGGTTGTTTCTTTAGCCGTACTCGTCTATCCGCTCGACATAATTTGAAACGAGACTCTTCCGACCAGGCAACATGTCTCTAGCCATCAACTGTCCAATGTCGGTGCTGACGGCCTCAGGCGAAGCGTAAAGCTTTTTTTCTTGCAGCCATTAAGAGTACACGAGTGGACTTTCTGCTCCGAAAGCCCATATCGATGATGTTTCGTTGAATGGTTCACACGCTGACTCTTGTTGATGGCCCAGAACTGAAATTTGCAGCAATTTGCGGAAGGGTTGCTCTTCTGTTACGTTGAATGATTCTCGTCGTTGATATTGTTCTTGCAGGAGCTTTCTCCGGCCCCAGCGAAGTCGGAGATTTGAAGTTTTACGGCATTCCTGATATTCACGGTACATTCGTAAAATGGTCGTATCGGAAAATCCCCACTTCATCGCTCTCTTGGAGACTGCTGTGTCCCATCGCTCGAAGAATGACTATAACACCTCATTCAAACTCACATCTTGATAACCTGCGATTGTAGCAGCAGTAACCTATGTAACAACTGCGCCAGACATTTGTTGTCTTATATAGACGTTGCCGATCACAGCTCCGCGTTCTGCCTGTTCTGTATACACATGCCTATACTAGTTTCTTTGACGTTTCATTGTAGTATGGCGTGGTTAATTGGGTTCGACCACTGCCAGGTGTGATTTTCTTAAAATTCAGCGAATGTCAACACACATACTGTGCAGTATGTCTACGTCAGATATAAACACTCACCATCACATTTAACTGAGGGGTAGTGACCGTCACCTCTTCCATCATTTAATAATATGTAATGACAGTGAAATAACGGTCATAATATTGCGTTTAATAGTGCAGTTACAATGACCAATTTCATGGTAGTGCTGCCTCTTCATTATCATAAAATACAAAAGGATGGAATCGACAGATCTAACTATATTCCAGACTCAGAGAATTGTTATATGGTCAAAACATTTTAAACACTGGAAGCTCCATGAAGCTCTTACTATACGATGCTACCATTTATACGAAGGTTGTATTCTCAAAAGACCGAATCCTAATACAGGAAGTAATGCAGAAGACTGACCGTTAAATGTAACTACTCCATCAGTTTTAAACGCAGCTAATGACCCTTCTGTAGCTATATGCATCACATTTATATACAACATAACTATCCTCTTTGTGGACATTAGTGGGGAATGAATGTTAATATACCGATTTTTCGTAAATCCTCTATTGTAGTAAATATCCTCGACTACATCCTTTTGTGCAAGAGTCCCAAAATATATTTTCCATTGCTATTTACAGTAAATTCCGATATCTTGTGCCCGGTCGCAGTCGTAACCAGATTGTTGCGTTTACTATGTTTAAAGTAATTTGTTAGCCTTGCTTGGACATACAGTTTGGTGTGCTCTTGATCATGTAACAGTTTATATGCTGCCGTTGTGGCAACTGTTTTAATCAAAAACCCTCAGTTGTCATTCTTTTTACTTCTACCACTTCGATTTACTGTTTTCTGCGTTTAAGGGAGTAATATTTTTATTAGGGTATGGAATAAGTTTATTTAATATATTGGCCTTTTTTTAAGACCTGTGGAGTGTCATTATTTGGGAGACAAGTTCTGCTTTGATATATCTACATTTGATGGTATTTAGGAGAACAATGTCCTGGACTGAGAAAAATAAGTTTTCCAGCTTTAATATGATACCTATAAGATAACTTATGACTCCTTTTTTGGTGTCTGTGGTAAAAATCTCCATGTAGTTTACAAGCAAATAGTTTGAACTGTAGGCAGACAGACCATAGTTTATAATCTTTCCTCGTTCTTGATTATCTGGAATGTTCTTTTACATCAGTTAACTTTCAGATATTGTTATTGGCCCGATTGGCAAATTGTGTAACATGTTGAAAACAACACAATAATTGTTTAGCAAGCTATAGTGACAGTTACAACTCAGGAAAATCATTGGCGTAGAGTACAGTGGAGAATATTGTAAATACTGTTTGTTGGCATGTAACACTCTTAAAAATTCCTCCGAAGCTTCGAACACACAATCTGTTCTGTAATTATGTAGCTTTCAGACTGGTAATATCATGCTCTTTAGCCAAGGAAAACGTAGAAGTTCCTGATAAATGCACATCATGGCACTTTCTAAATTAGGATGAGGTATTCCGCCTTATCCAAGACAGCCTTTGAGTTTTGTTTTTCCCAGACGTGTTTCAGCGCTTTTGTACTATCTCCAGTGGGTTAGTTTATTTCCTTTCTTACATGAAGCTACTGAATGCTAATGTTGAGAACTGTAAGTCTGCTACACAATTTACAGCTTGGCATGGCTTTGATGTTGTGGTGCTTGTCTCCTTTGTCTGTGGTGTGTCAAAACGCAGATTTCTACCACTATATCGAAAAAAATGACTGTTAAACGACAAAATTGATAGAAACTAGCGTCCTATCACACCACAAACAAAGGAGACAAACTCCCCCACATCAAAGGTATGAGAAGCTGAAAACTGTGTAGCAGACGTACGGCTAACAACGTAAACATTCAGTAGCTTCATCTAAGGAAATAAAGTAACCTACTAAAGGTAGCACAAGTCTGTGTAAAAGAAAACTCGAAAGGTGTCTTGCATAAGGCGGATTTCTCCATCCAATTTTCTCAGCAACAACGGAAATAAGAAGAATTGCAACACCACAAGATGATTATTCTAAATCCGATAAGATGGTTACACAATATGGTTGTTCAATATGGGCTTGTTATCTGCATTTCAGTTGGTTTCTTTATTTCACCATGTTAGTCTATTCAGACTTTCTTGTTGTTTACAATGGCATTACTATTTCCTTTGTTGCCCTCTTGCACCCAGACGTACATTAATATTTTTTTGATTGTCCTCTTGCCACACAGAAGTTGTGATTTGATGGTAGGCAGTCACACACCTCCAGTTTGCTATATTAAAAAAAAAAGCGACGTCTTGAAACTTCCTGGCAGATTAAAACTGTGCGGTGGACCGAGAATCGAAATCAGGACCTTTGCCTTCCACCGGCAAGTGCTCTACCATCTCAGCTACCCAAGAACGACTCACGATTCGCCCTCACAGCTTCAATTCTCCCAGTATCTCCTACCTTCTCGGTCCGGCATACAGTTTTAATCAGCCAGGAAGTTTCGTATCAACGCACAATCCACCGTAGAGTGAAAATCTCATTCAAGCAGTCTTGAGTTACATCCATTTTTATAAGGATAAGGCAATAGTTTCGATTCGGAGATGGCGCAATATTCTAGGCACTTCATCCATTAGTACAACCATTTCGGCATTGGCAAATTTTTATATTCCCTCTAACTGATCTGGTTTCCAGTGCTTCCTTGTCAATTTTTATAAATATGCCTTTTGCGTTCACATTTTAATTCCAGTGCTGGAGAAGAGAGAGCTTCACGTTGACGCTGTGTCTCACAGAGAGGAACTTGGAGAATTTATTGCATAGATAACTATTAAATGCAGCTCAGATTTCCTTATTTAACTTTACAGCCCGCCCCTTTCCTAACTCTTCTTGGCAATCGACTTGATCACAGATTTTATACATCATAATGTTGCAGAAAAACGTTTATGTGTTGGGTGAAAGGACATTTAAATTGTTCTTGCTAAATAGTGTGCCATTTTCGGTGTAGTTTATGTTACCAATCTTAGTAACAATATTGTACAAGTGCTCCGGTAGTAACGACAAACTAAAGCGTTCGTCGGCTGGTCTCATCCTTAATAGCTGACCTTCAACATGGTTTCATTTTCGGTCACATGATCGTGAGGTCATTTTCGGTTATTCCTCCTAAATTTATAATGCCACTAGGTTTTGCCCATAGTTCCACTTAGTTAAAAAATTCTTTACTATTGTATGTGGCAACTTGCGCTGCCGTAACACTAAATACACTCTCTATACCGGCGTGCATTGAATTTGTGGTAATTCTCATCTATTTAATGGCGATTTGCTCTCCTTCAGTGTCTGATAGGACGTATGTTAGAGCTTATAACGTCATCATAACGTCACCAGACTCAGTGATAGCTACAGATCCTAGAATGAGCCTAACAAGTAATCGGAAATTATGCTTCAGAAATTATACCTAACCTACTCCATTTCTGTATTTAACAACGGGAGAACTGACTGTGTCATAGTTGCACTTGTCTTCTGATCCCTACGAGATCTATACGATGGTGGTAGTATACGATTGCACAGTCTTCTTCGAATTTAGGTACATAACTTGGTTTTGCGAGAACTACGTCGTATTTCTTCCATAGAATCCCACGTAAATTCTTTGAGCATTTCTGTTACACTTTCATATGAGGCTGTATCGGCCTTGTAGCGCGTCCGTAAGTAAATGTTTTCGGTTAGAATGTAGCAGTATGCGTACAAAAAACATGCAGGTGCGATTAAAAATATCTGACTGCGAAAGACAATTTTTGATCCTCAGCCCGAAATAAAACTGTTCGCGTTATTTATCAAAATACACAAGATTTCGAGTACAAAATGTGCGTTGCACTGCCGCCTTAATTTAACTGTTTTATATTAGTAAAAAAGATTGCATGGCGTACATATTGGCATTTTTAATAACGGAAATAAATAAACCATTTTAGAACATTACAAAACACTCACGTGCCGATCTCACTTACAACATAAAGTGTTATTTTCCAGGAGTATAGATTGGTTTTTGTAGCACAATAGACGATGTTATTTTGTATGTTTATATGAAGATGGTATCTGTTATTTCGGACATGTCCGAAGGAATAGATACGATCTTCATATACATATAGTTAAGGCTCACCGGCCATTTGACCATCTTCTTCTGTGCGGATGCACGAACAGTGCCCGAACTCTTACGGAAATCGGCAAAAAGCCGCGAGTAATGAGTATAATGGGCAGGCGCACTATGAATATAGTGCGGGACAATAAGCTGGGAATATGGGTCTCACGGGAGGCGTTCCGCACTATCCTCTGTGTGCTCGGCTGCTCAGATGGATAGAGCGTCTACCATGTAAGCAGGAGATCCCGGGTTCGAGTCACGGTCAGGGCACACCTTTACGACTGTCCCCGTTGACGGATATCAACGCCTGTATGCAGCTAAGCGTAATGATTTAATTGTTATTTCTATGTCTATATTGTCTTTAATATTTATCAGAAACTCGTCTTAGTTAGGTTAAAACCAATTTCAAAGTCAATCTTAGATTACTGACACTCAAATGATAGAGTAAAATCCTTTATCTTGCAGTACAGAACGTTTGTCTTCTTCTGGTGATAATGATATCGCAGATTAGGTGACAAAAGTGTCACAAATAGCTCCATACGGTGTCGGCTACTTGATTACAAATGCACCCGTCAAAAAAGTTTTGCACCACCGAGTAGAATTATGTAAAGGGTCAAAATCGAAATCAAAATGTTCAAATATGTGTGAATTCCTAAGGGACCAAATTGCTGAGGTCATCGGTTCCTAGACTTACACACTAGTTAAACTAACTTATGCTAAGAACAGCACACACCGATACCGGAGGGAGGGGCCGCGCAGTCCGTGACACTGCGCCACTCCGCGAGGCTCACTCTGCAGAATTACTGGTGGCAGGAAAGCAAACAAAAATGCAAACTCCGTTAGTGAACCAGAAGTTAGATGCGAGGCAAAACGAGCTAAAAGAAACTAATGAAAATAGATTCAGAGGAAAGTAAACCAGAAACAGGACTAAAAGAAACTAATCAAAACTAGGATTCAGGGGGCAAGGTGAGGCGAATAGCGATTCAAATGTGTTAGATCAAAAGGCTTCAGAACTGAAGCTAAAACTAATAACAGTAACATCATCAAAGGAACATATGAAGAAACGACATGCTAGACTAAAAATTTAAATGAAATTCAGTATAAAACAAAGAAAACTTTTGACAAAGAAACCGAAAAATGTTATGAGAATCATAGGGCGCACGATGGGTGCATTGTTCAAATAAATAAGAGAATCAGTGAGACCATTAACACACAAACTGAGGTTAATAAGGAGAGACATGTAAAAAAAAGACATTATGACACAAATACACAATGTCAGACCACATATATCGTGTCAGTATCCGAGGAGTAAGTCAAACTCACCAATTTAAATGATGATATAGAATTAATTGGTAAGAAGCAAACAAAGGTTTCAGCATATACATACTAAAGCAGTATCTGAATAAATGCCTAAATTTAGTAGTAATATTTCCAACTGAGAATCTGTTTGTAAAGCTAATGTAAATATGATTCACGATAGTTCGAAAGAAGTCGAAGAAAAAGTAAATAAATTTAACAAAACTGAGAGCAAAACTGTGGTTATTAGTATCCTTAACTGACAAAGAAAGTTAAAACCACAGTAATGTAGCGGTATGACCAGGAAGGAAAATGAAGTAGAACTGACGTTAGTCTCACAGAGTGTATCGTTACTGCATGCAAAGTTCACATTGTCTTAGCAGAGAGAAGCAAACATTCGATTATCTTCATGCATCAGTTGGAGCTCAACATTCTGATGCAGAGAGCGACCAACAAACAATTAAGGGACTGCGTGCAGTTTTGAAGTAACTCAAAAGAGTGGACAATGGTTACCAAAAGGAAACACAATCTTGTTGATTTACGTATGAGAGTAGAAGTCAACAAAACTGTGTACATTGTTAGTGTGTTCAGAAGATTATGAAGAGGTCCAGGTACCCAAATTAATCAGTGATATTGCTTCACTTTCTTTTCGTACTGTCAATTTTCTCCCTTCTTACATTCAGAGAAACATCTATCTTCGTTATTATCGTCTACTATCCACGATAAGAGACACAGTAATAAACTGTGGAATTATTTTAACAGAAATAAGGAAGGTAAATTGAAATGAAAAATGTGTGAGGTATGTTTACCTGATCTAACATTATATGGCTTGCCTATATCAACTTTGTAGGTACGTGACATTATCAATGTATGACAATGTTAAACTAGTATGTGATCATGTTATGCAATGTACAAATAGAGTGTACATGAATTTCTGAAACACACTGTATATCGAAACTACTAAACTACTAAAAACATTATCAATTCCATATTTACTATGAATTAGCAACAGACACATTCGTTAGTTGAATGAAGTGATGCTGAAATGTTTTATGTCTCACACTATGTTGTGAAACAAATGTTTTCGTAATAATATGGTAAGCTGCGGATGAAACTTGTTCATAATAATCTGGAATACAAGTTGCGAACGACATGTTAAGAAACATACTTTGTGAACTAACTCATTTTTCTTAGGATAAAGACAGATACATAAGGAGCATTTATACACAGTTATGAAGACTTTTAGAAAACGAGCGATACAGATATAGATTTGTCACAGAGGAGCATGTGGAGTAAAAAACAAGGCAAGTGATCACGACGTAAAAATGAAGTAATAGCAATTACAGAATATCTTAAAAACAATACATTGTCTCTCGTTGTCCTAATAAAGTGAAGGCTATATTAGGCCTGAACGGTGGCCTGTTGTTATTGTGAGAGTTTATTAGGCGTCTACATTTCATCCATGTGAGTTGTATTGATGTTAAGGGGAGTTAGAACGAAAAACTTATATTTTCACATTTTCGGAATTTTTCTCTTAAAATTTGGAATTTTCAGCATAAAATGATATCTATATGACTTATAAATTCACATGGGAAGTATTTTATTTTATTTTTTTAAACATGCGTTGTTTGTCGAAGTGCTAACGTTTTTGCGAGGAAAAGTGACAAATAGATTGGCCAGTCTCTCAAAAAGTAAAGTATGACGCCAAAACGAAGTGTTTTTCAGAAACTTGGGTTTCATGGCAATAGATTTTCGAATAAAGGGAACCATTGCGTTGAACATGTGGTTTGTGAAGTTACTGAGAGTGAAATACAGGCCAACCCTTCAGTATGTGGGGAAACACCCATTAGGGCATCGAAGATAAAAATAAAACGTAGTGGTACACAGTTTTCTCAAAACTTAAGTGATGTAAATGGTGGGTTAGGTTATATTCTGATAGATTTACACACCCTAACAAGGAGCTTAGGTGAATGTGTGTATTGTAAAATACGTGGAAGGCCAGTTAGTTTACATGAAGACAGTGAGTTATCAAATGGACTTGCGAGTAAACTTATCATTAATTGTGCCAGTTGTAAATATACTCATTCATTTTGGAATTCTGATAAGTGTAAAGATAATTATTTTGAAAAATTCGTGGTAATGTCTTATGGGACCAAACTGCTGAGGTCATCGGTCCCTAAGCTTACACACTGTTTAATCTAACTTGAACTAACTTACGCTAAGGACGACACACACACACACACCCATGCCCGATGGTGGACTCGAACCTCCGACGGTTGGAGTCCCGCAAACCATGATAAGGCGCCCTCGACCACGCGGGTACCCCGCGTCGCTAATTATTTTGAAGTAAATGTTAGGTGGTTTTATGGACTGAGAGCTATTGGCAAAGGACCCACTGCAGCGGAAACAACGTGTGCCGTGATGAATATGCCGCGCCCGCCTTGTAAAATCGACAAGTATGCGGGATTCATTGGAGCTGCTGTGGAATCTGTTGCATGTGAGTCAATGGAGGGTGCTGCAAAAGAAGTTATTGAAATAAATGATGGTATGACTGACATACCAGTAGCTATTGATAACACTTGGCACAAGCGCAGCTACAGTTCTAAGAATTCTGTTGCTGTAGTGGAAAGGTAATAGATTTCCAGATTTTAACCAAAATTTTATATAAGTGTAAATCAGGGAATGAAGAAGGACACATCTGTGACAAAAATTATGAAGGAATAAGCGGTGGAAGAAAGGCCTCTGCAGCTAATGTCCAGAGGAGGATGGCCACCAGGCTGAGGAAGTTGAAACAAAGTTTGAGCGACAAGAAACTTTCTGATGTTAAAACCGTAAGAGGCAGGCTGGCAAACAAAATGATTGATGAACTACAACAGTATTATGGGATGGACATTAGAAATAATGCTGAGGATTTGTTAAAAATGAAGCAGGCAGTATGGGCTACCTTCTTCCACAGACTGTCAACAAATGAAAAACGATACACCACCTTTGCCCTCCTGGACCTGATTCATGGTCCAATTACGCAATGCCCAGTACTAAAACAGTTCATACAGCCATAAACTTTACATCCCAGCAGCAGTCATGGGTATCGTAAAACCTATTTACAGAGACTTGGCAAATACTGGATTACTGAAGAAGTGTCTGCATGGTCAGACTCAAAATCGCAATGAGTCTTTTAGTAATCTTATATGGACTTGCTTACCATGAAATTGTTTTTGTTGGAATGAAGACACTAAAGTCGGGTGTCAGTCATGCTGTTATTGCTTTTAATGATGGCAACATTGGTAGGGTGAAAGTGCTACAGGAAATGGGAATTAATCCTGGAGCAAACTACATCAGACAACTTGAACGGATGGACAAGGTTAACATTGGTAAAGCAGAGTATGCAGCACAGTTTGCCAGTAAGGAGTCCAAAAAGAGGAAAAGAATTAAAAACTCGGAAAAAGATCAAAAGGATGATATACAGTATGGTGGAGGGTGCTTATGAGTTACTAAAACTAAGAAATTAAGGGTATTTTAAGTGAGTTACAGTCTTTTGAAACTTACGAAGCCCTTCCTCAAAATTTACATTTGCTGATGCATTTTTAACTAAATTTTAAAAAAGCCACTTCGAGTAGAGCATTCAAGTTTTCAGGAAGTAATAACATACATAGTCTGAGTCTACTCAACTAAAAGAAGAACATAATGTTATGTATAATTAAAGTATTTAGGATAACGTAGAAAAAAGTACACAAAATTTAACAATGTGATTAAAAAATTGTATTTCAGAAAGCAGTGGCTGAAATGCAATTCTTGTAGTTAAGTAGACTCAGAACATACAGTTTTTGGTCCTGTTAAAGTTTCATGTCAATGTCTACAGTGTTTCCTGAAATACAGGAAAGCCAAGTCACTAAATTTAACATTGTGTGGATACGACGTTCCTACTCCCCTTAATAGGTAAGGAATGGCTATGCCAGTCACATTATTGTCTTCTATTAAGGAGACACAAAAAATGGCCCTGAGCACTATGGGACTTAATTTCTGAGGTCATCAGTCAACTAGAACTTAGAACTACTTAAACCTAACTAACCTAAGGACATCACACACATCCATGCCCGAGGCAGGATTCGAACCTGCGACCGTAGCGGTCGCGCGGTTCCAGACTGTAGCGCCTAGAACCGCTCGGCCACTCCGGCCGGCAAGGAGACACAGAGAGAGAAGTTGTGACTGCGGAGATTTTCTCAGGCGACATGTAAATCGGTCTATCACTCGACGGAGGTTGAAGTATTGTGTTATGACGCAATGTCATTTCCGCAAAACGTTAGGGAAATGTTAGGGAGCAGATATGGACTTGATAAGTACAGGATACAGCATTAGCAATACGAAGGCCATAGGTTAGACATAATGTAGTACAAGAAAAAAAATTTAGGACTGTTACTACAAGGTGTTAACTACAATAGCGGTCATATTTGTACCGTAAAACATTTACACATCATACAGAATATTATATAGACGACGGAATATTTATCTACCCTCTTGATACATAATAATCTTCATATACGAACATATTTTACTGCAACTTAAGTATTATAACATACTGATGATGAACGTTTTGAAATACTATTTTATGTTATTACACACATAGACATAATTGGTAAATACTACTCTACTCTTAAAAAAGAAACGGAAGACATGACAACAGTCACAGCATTGGTTTAGGAATAATGATAAATAAAAGAGTACTGTAAAGAATAATCCTTATAATGCTTGAATATGACTACATTCTATTAGTCTGCCATGTACTCATGTCACTGTTATTCCTAATGCAAGAAGAATTGTTGCATTAAGAAGTGTAATTTGTATGGAGTTAAAAGGCTGAATTCCTACTCGTATTCAACAACAACGTATTATGTACTTTTGACTGTCGAGAGGAGGCAACAAAGTTCTTTGTCAGGATTTTTTTGTTTCTCTATTGCATGTGTATGCCATAAATTATTTGACTTTTAGGCATACATGTTCTTTCAAAGCTATGAATCAGATTTTTACAGATATGTAGTTCTTAATACAACCTGCAACTGTCAAAGCAAAACATATACAGATTGTGTATAAAACTAGCTGAGAAGCCTGACGTAGCCTGAGTATTTATTTACAGCTACACCCGAGATTTATTATAGCTGGAATCTATTTTTGACTTATAAGGCTTCTTTGTCTGCAACATTTTGAAGTAGTATGATTAATGACATGAATTAAAAGTTCGTTTGCTTCACTAACATGGGAGGGAGGCACGTAGAACTGGCGACACTAAAAGTAACTGATACTAATGTACACAACGCGCAGCCTGTGGCCTTGTGCTTTTTTTATGGTCATGTCACAACGTAAGATCACGAGGAATTGTACGTGTTTAAAGCGAAATGATAAATTATTCTGAATAAGTGAGATTCGAGATACAAATACTCAACCTCCTATGCCAATTCCCATCAGAATTTCTGCATCTATGATACTGTGCTGAAGAGAAGTAACTTCAAGTTTCTGTGAGCGAAGGGTTCTGAGGAGCAAAATAATGCATGACGCCTTCGATCAGAGTTACGTTGCACCTTGCTCTTGGAAGACGTTTTCCAAGAGTGAGTTAAAGCCTGATGTTCTTTGGCTGCAGCAAGTCTCGCCCCTCGATCTTCACTGGAGTCTTGCGTCTGCATAATTCTCGGTCTTTTAGCCGTTCTGGTGTATTCAAAAGGACTCAACCGTTCTCTACGCATTTTTATTCATAAACGAAATTAGAATGTAACGAGTAGGTACCCATATCACAAAGCAGACTTAATCCACTCGTTTTTTTCCTAGCAAAGAATATAAATAAAATCTACCGAAATAAGCAAAGCAATCTCGTTAATTTTTAATACATGTTATGAAACCAATAAACCCATACATCGTAGCCAAATAAATTCAATGTTAGTCTGTATTCGTAAAGATAAGATTGCATCACTTATTTTCGTCACTACTGTGATAATTAAACACCCGAATTACTAAACTGTGCTCATGATTTTGGATAAAACTTTAAATTACGATACCCTTTTCTGTGTTCCGATTTTAATTAAATAAAGCCCATACGAGTACGCTTCCCCAATCTAAGCTCAATTTACCTGCAAAAACCCCATGGAAATGCGTCTAGTTTCGGAGATTGACGTGTTCACACAGACGAACAGACACGACGAATTCAGATAAAATTTTAAATTACGATATCTTTTTCTTTTTCGTTCTCCAATTTCGATGAAGCTACGCATTGTTCTTATAACGATGCAGGCTCTGCAGTATCTTGTTTATCAGCAAATACCAGACAGCGACTTTCAATTAAAGTATCCTCTCGTGTACGGGAATTACATAATGTTTGAACGGCTACAGGTTGTGACGAGGGAATGATGTCGTACGGTAATATGGGTCTGGTCGTGAGTTGTGCACTGATAGCCAAAACTGTTAAGGCGACCGCTGAGGTAAAGTTGAAAATCAGCGTTCGAGTCCCGGACCGGTACTAATTTTCACTATCGTAATTCCCTTATACAGCTAATGGTTGTTCGTATTCGCAGCTGCGAATACATTTTGTGCAAAAATAATATAACGTTTATGGAACGTAACGACAAGTAACGAAAATAGTTTGGGTTTACCGTGAGTGCTATCAGGTTTTGATTATGTGAATTAGGTTACTAATTCGTGCTATTCTTTTGTATTTTCATATAAATGTATACCTGCATGCTGTCGACGGAGATGAGAGAAGGGAGGAACATTCAATCCTATCACAACTTGGAGAAATCTGACGTCAAGCCATGCAACGTCACGCTAGTGATGGTTGACTCACGTCAATATGTCACTGGTTCATCTTCGTCACATCCCAGTCGACTGTCAAGTTACGGAAATCCCTCGTCTCCATATATATCTGATACTTTTTGTGTAATGTAATGTATAATGAGAGAAAAAAAGGTCCCGGTGATGTGTGAAAAGCATATTTAATTTGGTTAAGTGCTGTGTTTGAGGACAAGAAAACGTCAGCGTGACAGCAGTAAAAGTCTATATAAAGAAATGGTTTTTAAGTGTAGTGGTACGAAAAGAAATATCAATTTGACGACTCTTATCTGTGAGAGAGTTATAGGGCGGCATTGTTCCGAGAAGATCAGTTTGTATTAAATTTTTCAAAATAGCTGCAGGACTTCTGTAGTACTATTCCAGCAGAATAGTATCTTCGTACAAGAGTAGTTAAGGTAATAGTTATATGATTTTTATTCTGCACGTGAACTGGCTAATGAAGCACTCTATACTAAAACGTTTTCCATTAAAATTACAGTCCACCGATATTACAGTGAGCAAAACTTTAGATAACTGGTTATGTAAATTGAAAAATGGTCAAAATTATCACTGATTAAATGTTCACTGTATGAACTTCTTCAATTCTGTATAGGTTTTAAAACAAAAAAGATGTGGCTTTATATAAATCTTGACTTCAGCTGTAATGTGTTTATGATTAATTAATTGTAATTAGTATATTTCGTCCATTTTTGGTGTGTTAATTAAATTTTTCATTAATATTTACAGAATTTTTGTTTTATGTTGGTGTGTTTATTGACTTCTTTCTGTAAGATTTTCACATTACTGCACACTTTATTCAAGAAGTTTGTACATCACATTTTTGGATCAGTTAGAGACAGTCTCTCAGTATGATAAACTGGTGTTGAGAGATCCACGTCTTTTCACGTATGGTTCGTATTTTTCTCTGCTCATTTTATTTTTAGCATTGTTTATTGTGTATGAGACCATTCCACTGCGGGAAGTGTAGCATTTCTCGCTCCGAAACATTACTTAGGAACTGAGAAGCATAATGTTAGGTCATATAGTATGACGTAAGAGATTTTGTGTAGACATATTTTCATTTATTATTACCTTGTGTATTCAGATTTGCTTGATAATGACTGCAGCGACCCTTAATCGTAAGCTATCACACATTTTTTGAGATTATTTGCATTATCTAATTTTCTTATTATCATTAGCATTGTGCAATGCAGACAAAACGCTTTGTGTGCCTTTCGCGTACCAGTAGTAACAGTAGTAATGTTTTGAGCCGACAGTAATAGTCGAGCGTGGCGGATGAACATGAAGCTAGCAGCAGCTGTACACTTACGAGTGGGCAAGCCCATATACATAACATCTTACTTGCACATCGATTGTGTAAATGATGATGTACCACAATTCTGCAAGTAACGTAAGTAGAATGTGTAGATAGGAATCATTTTAGTAAGTGATTTATGAAAGGTTTTATGAACAAGTATCATCATTGTTAATCGTTTCAAACTAAATACGTGCTACATTGTAGATGAACATTTATTATAATGATTGTAAGCCGTTTATAGCGTTGACCACTACTTCGTTTCGTTTAAAATAAGCCTCTGGCATCCCAAATAGTTAGTGTTCTTTTGCCGATAGTAGCACCCACCTGTCACATAGTTCCACCATACAAAGCACTAAACTAGGTTACCTATTTACCAAGGAAAATCGTCAAACAAACGAATTTTTTGAAATGGTATTTCATTTTGACAGTCAGTATTGCATTTCAATAACGCCGTCTTCAGGCCCTGTGCACTCCATGTATAGACGATCAGTACCTGCATTCTCTAGCCACCAGTATCTGAATTCCTGAATTAGTTTTTGGAGTGCTTCCTTGCATGATTATAGCCTTTAGAAGTGGTATGCCGTGAGCTTGAGAACTGGGTTTACCATCTTTGATTGCGAACCTTTATGACATTTTGGACTGTGGTTCTTCCAGCACCTTGCATTGTAATGTCATAAGACTGCCGTCTTTGTTTGCCCACCATAAACAAGTCGGCCATTTCCATTTAATTGTCCTGTGACCATTTGGTCTTGGGGAAGAGGTGTAACAATTCTCTTCTGGGTCAGTAATTCATTCAGACAGGTCCGTAGCTAGTGTGGCTTGGCTAACACGTCAGATCTTCTCCTGGGTCATAATCATTTTTGCTTTAGGTCAAGGAAACGATCACGTTAATGAAGGGTAACAAATAATCCTGGATCCTGCAGTATCCTTTCTGAGTTGCGGAAGAGGCGCAAGGGGGGGGGGGGGGTCACAAATCAAGGAGGAAGGGGTGTCTCTATTCAGAGGGAGGGGATAGAGGAATGGGATTGCAATAAGGCAACACTCATGGAACTGACTTACAATTCTGCACCAGAATAGCAAACTCAACCCTCTGTTTCCTTTTAGTAGGAGTGACGTGGTGGTTATGGCACAGTGCGGCATCGAAAACTCGTTCTACAACGACCACTCTATCGTGCTGCTTGCCGTGCGGGATTAGCCGAGCGGTCTCAGGCGCTGCAGTCATGGACTGTGCGGCTGGTCCCGGCGGGAGTCCTCCCTCGGGCATGGGTGTGTGTGTTTGTCCTTAGGATAATTTAGGTTAAGTAGTGTGTAAGCTTAGGGACTGACGACCTTAGCAGTTAAGTCCCATAAGATTTCACACACATTTGAACATTTGAACATCGTGCTGCTTGCCTGAGAGACTTTCAGACAGCAGAATCCCTACACGTTCAAACACTCATGTTACCTCCTGGCACAATTGTCTATGAAATGATCACAGCAAGAAAAACTGAGAAATTGTAGCTCATGCGGAAGATTACAGATATATGTTCCACTCGCTTTGCGAATGGTACATGGAAGAGGAGATGAGTGTAGCACCACAAGCAGCCTTAACCACATACCGTAATGTAATTTGTGCAGTATAGAGTGGTTGCAGATATAACCGGCCAGGGTAGCCGAACCTGGATGTGTCTTTTAGGTGGTTTTCCACATCCCGCTAGGTGAATACCGGGCTGGTCCCCACTTTTCGTCTCAGTTACACGCGTCACACACATTTGAAACACGTCCGCACTATTTCACGCTTTACACTACACGCAGACAGTTGCGGTAAACTGATTCCGTCCTGGTGTGTGTGTGGGGGGGGGGGGGGGAGGGAGGGTACGGGCTGGTGGCAGGAAGGGCATCTGGCCATCCCTAGCACTAACCTTGCCAAATCCGTTGTAACCACGCCGACCCTGCGATCGCTGCGGGATTATGGCGTAAGTCAAAGAAAGAAAGAAAGAGTAGATATGTGAAACTCGTATTTACGAGATTCACATATCAGATTAAGGTGATATATTCATATTACTGTATTTAATTTACAAGAATGGATAAGATGTTAAGGAGCGGGGTGATTGAAAAAGTTGAAGAAATCAGGTATTCTTTGAAGTTTCAATTGGAACGTTGAGTAATGCCCATTTGAAAAATGATAAAGGAATGCAGTAACAGATAGTATGGTGTAGACAGCAGAAGAACAACTTGACAAGACGACAAGACACAAATCATTGTGTAATACAGGAAGTATAACTTTAATTTCTAAGGGTTTCTTTTTTAGAAGAAAACGGTAAAACATGAAACTGGAGATTGTACGGAACAGTGAGAGACTGCAATGATGAATAAAGGCTAGAAGAGGAATATAAAGAAGTAGAAACATGCATGTCGGTAGAAAAGAGAGATGCCGTTTATAAGAAAGCAAACACAAAGGAAAGGTTTTGAAAATATTTTTTTAAACGGAAGAAGTGCATAAATATGAAATAGTTAAAGCAATATGACGAGAACAATTTGACAGAACAGTAAGTTCTTTGAGAGAACAAACCACGACGAAACACCTTCTCGTGGCTTCAGCAGCGAAGAAGATTGCGGTACGTCGGGTGCTAAGAACTTCACTGCAGGAAGTAAACACTTTCTATTCTCTTATTATTACTTATCTACCCACCAACTGTATTAAAACTATCGATTTCGAAGCTACATCGTTCTACCTTTAGGAACAAGGATGTAGGAATCGAAGAATATCCTCAAAACATATCATCTGATAGAGAGAATGAGAGAAATTTTCCTTTCTCACATACTGACGAGTATGAATAAACCACAATTAATTCGGCCACAATGGGTATGTATAACTAGTTCAATACGTGTAATCAGCTGTCTTAACAATCAAAGAACATGAAGAGAAGATACTAGCTTAGGAGGGAGTGAGACAGAGCTTCATTCTCTTCCCGGTGTCATTGAATCTTTAAATAGGGCAAGCATTAAAGAAAACCAAGGAAAATATGGGAAAGGCATTAAAGTACAGGGAGAGAAAATAAAAACTTCACGGTTGGTGGATGACTTTGTAATTCTCTCAGGTGGGAATGGACTTGGATTCAAATGGTTCAAATGGCTCTGAGCACTATGGGACTTAACTTCTGAGGTCATCAGTCCCCTAGAACTTAGAACTACTTAAACCTAACTAACCTAAGGACATCACACACATCCATGCCCGAGGCAGGATTCGAACCTGCGACCGCAGCGGTAGCGCGGTTCCAGACTGTAGCGCCCAGAACCGCTTGGCCACTCCGGCCGGCGGAATGGACTTGGGAGATCAGTTTAACAGAGTCGATAATATGCTGAATAGGGTTGTAAGACGGACATCAACAAAATCAAAACGCGAGAAATGTAAAATAAAGTTGAAATATCAACGGAGACAGTTGAATATGTGTGCCCGGCCGGGACTCGAATCCGAGATTTCCTGCAATGGCAGACACTCTACCGTCTGAGCCACCGAAGACACCCATGATATTGCGACTGCAGGGATGTCTGCCGGCCGCGGTGGTCTAGCGGTTCTGGCGCTGCAGACCGGAACCGCGGGACTGCTACGGTCGCAGGTTCGAATCCTGCCTCGAGCATGAGTGTGTGTGATGTCCTGAGGTTAGTTAGGTTTAAGTAGCTCTAAGTTCTAGGGGACTTATGACCTAAGATGTTGAGTCCCATAGTGCTCAGAGCCATTTGAACCATTTGCAGGGATGTCTGGCACGTCCCCCGTGAGACACATATCCCCAACTTACTGTCCACACACTACATTTGTAGAGCCCCTGCCCACTATATTAATTACTCGCGGCAGTCAATCTACCGATTTCCATAACAGTTCGGGCAATGTGAGTGCTGAAAGTAGAGGATGAGTTTTGCTGTTCGCAAATATATTCAACATATTCCAGCTTTCTCAGTGCCCCTTCCTCAAACTCAGAATTGGGGCTGTTGATTTTAGAAAGTCGCAGAATACCTGAATGATAAACCACCACAATGCCATTGAATTGATTAAAATATCGCCCGATTTTCTTTTCATTACTGTGCACTCTCGGCTGTGAAACATTTTTCAAATGTTTATGTATTCTGGTATAGCTGAGAGCTTGGACAACAGCCCAAAAAATCCATTCGTAAACTGCACAAGCATTTGTAAACGTCTTTCCACCGAGGCAGCGCAATAGTAGAAACAAAATAAAGGAATGGTTTCATTCATCTAACAGCGGTCCTTGGGCGGAAAATAATCATATAGACAGTTTGTGTTGGCCGTGTAAATTTTTGCAAAGGAAATATTGGCAAAATATCCCCCGGAACCTCCTTCATATAATTTCCAGGTCAGTAGGATGTGGAAGTAATGACTACACGAGCTCTAAGGTTCTTTCATTTCTGAACTATTCCTAATGGGCAACAATTGTACCTTCACGTCTTAAATTATCCTGACAATAATTATAAAACACTTATGTGAGCTTCTTACTTTACATCTAAAATACTTCCTAGCGTGATTAATATCAGACCGACGTAAGAGCCTAGTTTCCTTTTACGTTTCTGTTACTATCTGAATTTTGAACTCACGCGTTACAACAGTTCAACATAGAAAACTGACTAAGATACTCTCTGTGGTCTACAATTTTTGTTTCACGAAACCGTGGAAAAACGAGTAATTAGAAAAAAATTGTGCACATGAAGGATACATATGCGATATTTCTTACCTGGAAGATGCGTCTCCTAGAGCAATATGTCCGAGAACGATGTTGATGTAGTGACTGCACGGAGGCTTATGATTTGCTTTTCGTAATGTGCAATTTGACGTGACGTTTACGTTCGATTGTGAAACCAATCATACAGAGTGCATCGCTATTAGTCTGATCATACTTCATCCGTACAGGGCATTAACTGAAGACACCTGTCACAAGAAGGAATACGAGATGTAATCGCTCCGTCTTGAATTTGTATTTCGGGCACGTGAAGGCCATATAGCTATGGGTTGCCCTCAAATTTGCTGATTGGTCGAGTGGGTCAATTTGTGCCGAAATAAGTTAACCCCAAATTAGCATTGTGTTTCATATTGTGCATTTGTAAAATTTGCTTACGCCTAGCACAGGTAGTCAGGAGCATGCCAGGGTGCGAATCGGACATTTACGGAAGGTGCAACTCTCCTTGAAGATGTCTGTAGCGGATGGGTACGAAACGATGGGTTCCACCAAGAAAGTCATTAGGTCACGGCGTAATAGGTCCTAATACTATATAAGTGTATCATACGCGGTCGAGAAAAGTTATGTTTCACAGTTCCTGTACAGGATAGCACTTTCCGTAACTGGCACAGGACCTTGTGGATGTTTTCCTTTTTTAAAACAGTTGAAATGCAGTTATTTTTCTGTACATTTTTTACGCTGTACGATCTACATTGAGGTGATAGAAGTCATGGTCGGGCGACATGCACATAATCAGATAACGGTAATATCGTGTTGTTGTTGTAGTCTTCAGGCCAAAGAACGGTTTGATGCAGCTCTCCTTGCTACCCTAACTTGTGCAAACCTCTTGATCTCCGAGTAACTACTGCAGCCTACATCCTTCTGAATCTACTTATTGTATTCATCTGATGGCCTCCGTCTACGATTTTTACCCTCCAAGTCACCCCCCCCCCCCTACTAAACTGATGATCCCTTGATGGTTCAGAACATGTCCTACTAACCGATCCCTTCTTCTAGGACGGCCGCTGTGACCAAACGGTTCTAGGCGCTTCAGTCCGCAATCACGCTGCTGCTACTGTCGCAGGTTCGAATCCTGCCTTGGGCATGGATCTGTGTGATGTCCTTAGATTCGTTAGGTTTAAGTAGTTCTAAGTCTAGGGGCCTGATGACCTCAGATGTTAATTCCCATAGTCCTTAGAGCCATTTGAACCATTTGAACCATCTTCTAGTCATGTTGTGCCACAAATTTATCTTCTCCCCAGTTGTGTTCAGTATCACTTTATGAGTTGCGTGACCTACCCATCTAATCTTCAGCATTCTTCTGTAGAACACATTTAAAAAAAACTTCTATTCCCTTCTTGTCTACACTGTTTATCGTGTATGTTTCATTTCCATACATGGCTACACTCCATAAAAATACTTTCAAAAAAGCCTTCCTAACACTATACTCGATGTTAACCAATTTCTCTTCTTCAGAAGCGCTTTCCTTGCCATCGCCAGTGTACACTTTATATTGTCTCTACTTCGACCATTATGAATTATTTTGCCACGCAAATAGCAAAACTCATCTACTACTTTAAGTGTCTGATTTCCTAATCTAATTCCCTTAGCATCACCTGATTCAATCTGACTACATTCTATTATACTCGTTTTGCTTTTGTTGATGTTAATTTTAAGTCCTCCTTTCAAGACACTGTCCATTCCGTTCAACTGCTCTTCCCGGTCCTTTGCTGTCTCTGCCAGAATTATAATATCATTGGCGAACCTCAAAGTTTTTATTTCCTCTCCACGGATTTTAATTCCTACTCCAAAATTTTCTGTTGTCTCTCCACTGCTTCCTCAGTATACAGATTGAATAACATCGGGCATAGGCTACAACCCTGTCTCATTCCCTTCCCAACCACTGCTTCGCTTTCATGCCCCTCGCCTCTTACAACTGCCAACTGGTTTCTGCAAAAATTGTAAATAGCCTATCTCTCGCTGTATTTTATCCCTGACACCTTCAGAATTTGAAAGAGAGTATTCCAGTCGACATTATCAAAAGCTTCCTCCAAGTCTACAAATGCTATAAACGTAAGTTTGCCTTTCCTTAACCTACCTTCTAAGATAAGTTCTAGGTTCAGTATTGTTTCACGAGTGCCTACATTT
This sequence comes from Schistocerca piceifrons, assembly GCF_021461385.2. NCBI lineage: Eukaryota > Metazoa > Arthropoda > Insecta > Orthoptera > Acrididae > Schistocerca > Schistocerca piceifrons. Next base: position 181,717,946 of record NC_060138.1, on the reverse strand, counting down.
CTACGGAATCCAAACTGATACTGCCCGAGGTCGGATGCTACCAGTTTTTCCATTCGTCTGTAAAGGATTCGTGTTAGCATTTTGCAGCCGTGATTTATTAAATTGACAGTTCGATAATTTTCACACCTGTCATCACCAGCTTTCTTCGAAACTGGAATTATTATATTCTTGTTGAAGTCCAAGGTTATTTCGTCTGACTCTTATATCTTGCTCACCAGATGGAAGAGTTTGGTCATGCCTGAATTTTCCAAGGCTATCAGTAGTTCTAAGAGAATGTCCTCTACTCCAGGGGTCTTGTTTAGACTTAGGTCTTTCAGTGCTCTGTCGAATTCTTCACATAGTATCATATCTCCCATCTCATCTTCATCTACGTCCTCTTCCATTTCCATACTATCGCCCATAATATGAGGTACACAAGATATAAAAGGCAGTACATTGACGGAGCTGTCATTTGTACTCAGGTGCTTCGTGTGAAAAAGTTTCTGACGTGATTATGGCCGCACGACGAGAAATAACAGACTATGAACACAGAATGGTAGCTGAAGCTAGATGAATGGGACATTCTGTTTCGGAAATTGTTAGGGTGTTGAATATTCTGACGTCCACAGTGTCAAGAGTGTGCCGAGAATACCAAATTTCAGGCATTACCTCTCACCACGGATAACGCTGTCACCTACGGCCTTAGCGACCGAGAGCATCAGAGTTGTCAGTGCCAACAGACAAGTAACACCCTGTGAAATAAAGTAGAAATCCATGTGGGACGTGTGACGAGCTCAACCGTTAGGACGGTGTGGGGGAATTTGACTTTAATGGGCTATGGCAGCAGACGACTGACGCGAATGCCTTTGCTAACAACACGACAGCGTCTGCAGCGCTCTTGGGCTGGTGACGATATTGGTTGGACCATAGACGACTGTAAAACCGTGCACGGTCAGAAATGTCTCGATTTCAGTTGGTAAGAGCTGATGATGTATGGTGTAGACCCCACGAAGCCATGGACTTATCAATAAGGCACTGTGCAAACTGGTACTGGTTCCGTGATGGTGTGGGCCGTGGTTACGCGGAATGGGCTGTATGTTCCGGCCCGACTGAAGCGATCATTAACTGGAAATGGTTCTGATCGGCTACAAGGAGACCGTGGAATTCATGTTTCGAAACAACATGCACCATGTCACCGAGCCACAATTGTTCGCAATTGGTTTGAAGAACATTCTGGACAATTCGAACGAATGGTTTGGGCACTCAGATCGCCCGGGATGAATCCCATCGGACATTTATGGTACATAATCGAGAGGTCAGCTCGTTCACAAAATCCTGCATCGACAACACTTCGCATTTGTGGACGGCTATAGAGGCAGCGTGGCTGAATATATCTGCAGGGGGCTTCCAACGACTTTTTGAGTCCACATCACGTCGAGTTGCTGCACTTCGCCAGAAAAAAGGAGGTCCGACACTGTTTTAGGGGGTTTCCCATGACTTCTGCCACCTCAGTGTATGCTGGAGACATGTAGCTCAATCATTTACTATGTGTAGGGCTGTCTGAAACCTGCACACTACATATACATCCACATTAATCTCTGAAGCCTTGTGTGAAATCGGTGGCTGAGGGTACTTCCCATTACACCACTCAACTAAGTTTCTTCCTGTTCCACTCGTGTATGGTGCGCGGAAAGAATAATTTTTTGAACACCCTCTGTGTGCCCCTACATGCAAGCATAACACACACGGAACATTTCTAGAATGAGTCCCGCGAAATTTTTGTAGACAAATTTCTTTGTAGATGGACTACATTTTCTCAGAATCCTATGGACTGACGCCTTCCAGCTTCTTTACCTGTATGGTCAATCCACGTTTATTCCCACAAATTGTTACTCCCAAGTATTTGTATCAGTTGACTGATTGCAGTTCTGACTCTTTTCGTCGTAGTTTATGGTATCACGTATGGATACCACCCCACAGGCGTCAAAGTTGACAATGGAATTGCCAGTTTCCGTTTGCCAATACCGGCCATGTCGCATCCGTCAGACCCAATGGTGCATACCTGCTGAGCCACGCCTCTAGTCGCTCCTTACCATGAGCACCGTCCGCCGCTGACTATAGAACAGCCAGCGGCAGACAGCTCACTTGCACTTGGAGCCACTTCACTATGTAACCCCAAGCAGATGCTGCCTGGCCACATCTTTGACATGACCGACCATTCATGCTGTGTTCTGAGGGTCTCATCCTTGCTTGCTATTGTAGAACCTGAACTATGTTTCTTGCTAAATTATTTGTAATGAGTCTTCATATGCTTGGAGAAACACAGCTTAAGTACATGTTCTGACTGTTGTGTTAACTTGTTCGCTAGCTATTCCTGCTCTTGTCCAGCTTTCCTACGACGACTGCTGCTGCACCACTCTATAGTCCACCTCCCCTTACCATTGCATACGAAGTGATACACGACATAGGATACTATGCTTTCACGTTTTGTGAAGTGCACAGTTTTGTATTCGTGAACTTTTAAAGCAAGACGCCCACATTTTGCAGCTCTTCTGAAGTGTTATGAAGATCTGACTGAATATCTGTGATGCATTTTTTGAGATTTTACTTCGATAACTGCATTGTCTCCAAGTAGTCTGAGGTTACTATTAGAATAGCCTGGCAGTTCACTGATGTACAGATGGGTAGTTAGAGGCACTACACATTTTCGAGAGTTGAGTCAGAAATTACTTTTACATGCCATGATTTTCCTTGAATAAAACATGCTGCGACCTCGGTATTAAGAAATCTTCAATTCAATCACAAATATTTTTTGATACCCGCAAACCCTGCGAAACAATAGTATTTCACTTGCGTGAATGATAAAGCCTTAACGTAGGTGCAACCTTAATGGAAACATATCTCCGGAGATGGCTTGGTTCAAATGGCTCTGAGCACTATGGGACTTAACATCTATGGTCATCAGTCCCCTAGAACTTAGAACTACTTAAACCTAACTAACCCAAGGACAGCACACAACACCCAGCCATCACGAGGCAGAGAAAATCCCTGACCCCGCCGGGAATCGAACCCGGGAACCCGGGCGTGGGAAGCGAGAACGCTACCGCACGACCACGAGATGCGGGCATCTCCGGAGAGATCAGGATAATATGTAGTTACTGTGGAGAGGCAGTAGCCATTTCATTAGTACTCGGGTTAACACTTTAAATCTGACATTGTAACATGATTTCAAGATTTTAAACATGGCTGCAGCAGCAACTGTTAAAATTCTTCACAATAAAGGATGGCAGCCAAAAACAGTTGCAGGATAGAATTTTTTTATTAAAATTCTTGACCAAGGTTTCGGTACATATAAATATACCTTCATCAGAAGTAAAACTTCTAAAATTACATCATGCACTGGAGAATAATAAAACAATTATGCCAAAAGGCGTCGTCAATAATTAAAATATCATCTCCATTTGTACAACATGTGTAATGGGCACAGGATCAAAGCGAACAGTTTAACAATGTTACTTCGCCTATGAACTGTTGTCTCAACAGTTCATAGGCGAAGTAACATTGTTAAACTGTTCGCTTTGATCCTGTGCCCATTACACATGTTGTACAAATGGAGATGATATTTTAATTATTGACGACGCCTTTTGGCATAATTGTTTTATTATTCTCCAGTGCATGATGTAATTTTAGAAGTTTTACTTCAGATGAAGGTATATTTATATGTACCGAAACCTTGGTCAAGAATTTTAATAAAAAAATTCTATCCTGCAACTGTTTTTGGCTGCCATCCTTTATTGTGAATTGTAACATGAGTGAAATGGCTTTGCTTTTTTTGGTATTACAAACTGCTGAAAAGATGAAAGTAAAACGATTATGTTTCGCGAGCATATATGGCTCCACTGTAAGGTTTAATAATGATGACATAACCTTCGGTGACGTATTCTGCAGGTAATATAGCCCCCTCCCCAATCGAATATCTTGGCAGGTACTACTCAGGATAATATTGGCAGTGGGGACGACAGACCTGGCGTTCTGCTGGTTGGAGAGAGGAATGTTACAACCCTGAACGGGATAGGTAAGAAGAGAGAATTTAAAAAGAGAAATGGCTAGGTTGAAGTATGGTACTGTATAATAAGGATTACTGAAATGCGGTGTCAGGGAAAACAGAACTTCTGGTGAAGTGAGCGCAGGCTTATCAATACAAAATCATATAGAGGAAATGCGGGACTAGGTCCAATAATAAAAAAATAAATCAGTAATACAGTGACATATTTCGTCCATAAAGCACAGAATCTTGAGAGCTGCGACTACCTTTAAACAAAAATAAAACACTTTACTTGGACCTTCTGGGCTGAGACGCGTGGTCGATGTATAAATCTTTCTCCCAACATTTCATATCCGACTGCAGGAGACATCTTTAGAGGTAAAGCGGAGTACTGCAACCAGAACTTTAGGGAGGACCGAATAAATGGGCAGTGTAGGGGCACCACAGTCGGTCAGATGACATCGGCTACGAGATAGCCTCTGGTAATGCCAACATTCGCCACTGAAAGTAATCGATCGTCATTCTTATGGTACAACGTTCACATTCAAAATTTATCTAATTTAAAGCGTTTCTCTCTTCTGTTAAAATTATTACGGTGCTTCTAAATCTCGATAGCGTCTCTACACGTGGGCCCGTGATAATATGATGTTTTCGAAATGACGCTCGTCTCACTAAATATTATTCATGATCACCATCGTGGTATAAATGTTCCTCTAAGGCTGATTTATCCGTATGTCCTAGAAACAGAAAGCAGGTTGGTATGAAAGTAGATAAAGTTTTGATGTCGATGTCACACCGTATGAATGAAGATCGATTACTTTCAATAAAGAATATTGGCATTAACAGAGATAATCTTGTAGCAAATGTCATGTGATGGATTGTGGTGCTCTCTACACTGCCTATACAGCGTGGTCCATTCATCGTAACCGCGCCAAATATCTCACGAAATAAGCGTCAAACGAAAAAACTACAAAGAACAAAACTTGTCTATCTTGAAGGGGGAAACCAGTTGGCGCTATGGTTGACCCGCTAGACGGCACTGCCATGGGTCAAACGGATATTAACTGCGTTTTTTTAAAAATAGAAACACCCATTTTTATTACATATTCGTGTAGTACGTAAAGAAATATGAGTGATTTATTTGGACCACTTTTTTCACTTTGTGATAGATGGCGCTGTAATAGTCACAAACGTATAAGTACGTGGTATCACGTAACATTCCACCAGCGCGGATGGTATTTGCTTCGCGATACATAACCCATGTTAAAATGGACCGATTACCAATTGCGGAAAAGGTAGATATCGTGTTCATGTGTGGCTATTGTGATCAAAATGCCCAACGGGCGTGTGCTATGTATGCTGCTCGGTATCTTGGACGACATCATCCAAGTGTCCGGGCCCTTCGCCGGATAGTTACGTTATTTAAGGAAACAGGAGGTGTTCAGCCACATGTGTAACATCAGACACAACCTGCAACAAATGATGTTGCCCCAGTAGGTGTTTTAGCTGCTGTCGCGGGTAATCGGCAAATCAGCAACAGACAAAATGCGCTACAATCGGGATTCTCAAAAACGTCGGTGTTGAGAATGCTACATCAACATCGATTGCACCCGTACCATATTTCTATGCACCAGGAATTGCATGGCGACGACTTTGAACGTCGTGTATAGTTTTGCCACTGGGCACAAGGGAAATTACGGGACGATGACAGATTTTTTGCACGCGTTCTATTTAGCAAGGCAGCGTCGTCATTCACCAACAGCGGTAACGTAAACCGGCATAATATGCACTATAGTGCAAGAAATTACGGGACGATGACAGATTTTTTGCACGCGTTCTATTTAGCAAGGAAGCGTCGTCATTCACCAACAGCGGTAACGTAAACCGGCATAATATGCACTATAGTGCAACGGAAAATCCACGATGGCTGCGACAAGTGGAACATCAGCGACGATGAGGAAGGATAATTGGCCCCCATTTTATCGATGGCAAATTTAAATGGTGCAATGTATGTTGATTTCCTACGTAATGTTATACCGGTGTTACTACAAGATGTTTCACTGCATGACAAAATGGCGATGTACTTCCAACATGATTCATGTCCGGCACATAGCTCGCGTGCGGTTGAAGTGGTATTGAATAGCATATTTCTGACAGGTGGATTAGTCGTCGAAGCACCATACCATGGCCCGCACGTTCACCGGATCTGACGTCGCCGGATTTCTTTTGTGGGAAAAGTTGAAGGATATTTGCTATCGTGACATACCGACAACGCCTGACAACATGCGTCAGCGCATCGTCAATGCATGTGCGAACATTACGGAAGGCGAACTACTCGCTGTTGAGAGGAATGTCGTTACACGTATTGCCAAATGCATTGAGATTGACGTACATCATTTTGAGCATTTATTGGATTAATGTGGTATTTACAGGTAATCAAGCTGTAACAGCGTGCGTTCTCAGAAATGATAAGTTCACAAAGATACATGTTTCACATTGGAGCAACCGAAATAAAATGTTCAAACGTACCTACATTCCGTAATTTAACTTAAAAAATCCACCTGTTACCAACTATTCGTCTAAAATTGTGAGCAATATGTTTGTGACTATTACAGCAGCATCTGTCACAAGGCGAAAACAGTGGTCCAAAGAAACATTCATATTTCTTTACGTACTACACGAATATGTAATAAAAAATGGGGGTTCCTGTTTAAAAAAAACGCAGTTGATATCCGTTTGACCTATGGCAGCGCCATCTAGCGCGCCAACCAGAGCACCATGTGCTTTCCCCCTTCAAACTAGACGCGTTTCGTTCTTTGTAGTTTTTTAGTTTGACACTTATTTCGTGAGATATTTGGCCCGGTCACTATCACCCTGTATATACGGTGCTCTCTCGAATTATGGCTGCTGCAAACTTTATCTCTGAAAATGTCTCCCGTAGTCGGGGATAAAACGTTAGGTAAAATTTTTTATACATCGGCCACGGCCTATCAGTCTAGAAGTTTCATGTGAAGTTAGTATTGGCTGTGAAAGCCTCATTCTTTAGTGAATGAAACAGTTTACTAAATCAGAACCTTAATAATAAATAAGTGACAGATGCTTTGAAGGCCGAGTAAATTGCGAAAATGTTATTATTATTGGTACAGAGTCAATCGAAGAGTAGTGATTACCTTCAACGACTGGAACACAGACAGCTAACCAACACAGACAAATGAAGTACACTATCTGTCTTGTTTCTGTTCGTAATCGCTTCATTAAGCGTCACATACAGATGAATAGCGTGTGGAAGTTCCCCACTGGTAACAGTAATAGCCGGCCGGGGTGGTCGAGCGATTTTAGGCACTACAGTCTGGAACCGCGCGACTGCTACTGTCGCAGGTTCGAATCCTGCCTCGGGCATGGATGTGTGTGATGTCCCTAGGTTAGTTAGGTTGCAGTAGTTGTAAGTTATAGGGGACTGATGACCTCAGAAGTTAAGTCGCATAGTGCTCAGAGCCATTTGAACCAGCGATCGCAGCAGTCGCGAGGTTCCGGACTGAAGCGCCTAGAACCGCTCGGCCATCACTGCCGACAATAGCTGTGAAGATAATTATGTCAATAACAGTGACTGCAGCATCTTGTGAACATAGTTGCAGCAAATTAAAGGTGGCTTAAAATACGGTTTAAGGTATGGCTGAAAGCAGAACATGTATCTTGACGATAAAATTCGACACAGCTGCTGAATTTGATGACGTACTCAGTGAGTTTCCTCCGCTCAAAGCAATGAAATACAAAGTTTAGTTCTAATAAAAACATATTTCTTGAAGGGAGTATTTTCTCAGTTCTTAGGGGATCTTTTTTATTTATTTCTACTAAATAATTCATGTATTCTTCAGTTAAAACTTCCGGGCTGAGAGGCCGTGGTCAATGTATAAAACTTCCACCTAACGTTTCATCTCCATCTACTGGAGACATCTTCTGAGGTCGTCCGGTTACGCTTAAACGTTACTCAATTGCTCCATGCACTTTATGCAGAAGGAGGTGATATTTGGTACTGGAGTTCATGTGCGTAGCAGTGTTGCTTTCAGTAGGGCGAAAAATCTCGTGTGCCATCAGGGAAACATAAAACAAAAAACAAAATAAAAGATAAATATGGACATGTTTTGAATGGGTAAATTTCAATTAAGGTTGTCACAAGCATCTTTTTCACCGCTAAAGAGTATCCTCTCAGGCTACAACTATGGCAAACTCTCTAGCGCATGCTTTGTCCTTGAGGTGATCACGATAAAAGAGTTGAAACGTCTCTGTGGAGTCGTTTCATAAGACGCTTGTCTCACTGGATTCTGTGCATCCTATTCTGTCCCCCGCCTCATTGCGGTTGAATTTATTAACTCTCCCAGAAAGACTGACCAATCAAACTAAGACTATTAAATGATATTATATTTGTTTTTTTGTGTTCCATAGTAAATCATGACCTATATTTATTACGTTTTTTCCTTCGCCCTACCCTATGTGTGTGTGAATGTGACTGAACGGGTGTTTGTATGAATGGTTTCGAGTTTCTTTTACGGGGACGCTGAGTTGGTTCTCGTCTGCTAGGAGCAGGTGATGTTTCCTTCTCGTTTGGAGGGTAGCACAGGATGACCAACTTAGGATCCCAGTACCTGGACATAGAGGTTTACCCCTTTTAGTCTGACGTTAGTTTGTCTGTCAGATTGATGGCGGAAACCTACCCCTCTTGTAGCTTTCGTTGCACCGGTAGTTAGGCGAAGCTCGGTGGAGAAAGGACACACTGCAGCTAGCGGTTGGCGAGTACTGTTCGTAGCTCCTAGAGAAGGTTTCTGCTGATGGGAAGTAGGTCGAATTAGAACTTCGCTATGTTAAACTCATGGAATATATACTTCAGCTTAATTGAAGTGTGTGTAGTTATGTATTTTCGGAACGTGGCATAATTATTTTGTTAAAAAGTCGACGATGAAGATGGTTGGTCGGCCGGAGTGGCCGGGCGGTTCTAGGCGCTACAGTCTGGAGCCGAGCGACCGCTGCGGTCGCAGATTCGACTCCTGCCTCGGGCATGGATGTGTGTGATGTCCTTAGGTTAGTTAGGTTTAATTAGTTCTAAGTTCTAGGCGACTGATTAAAAGTCGCGTAGTGCTCAGAGCCATTGGAACCATTAGATGATGGTTGAAATAAAAGTGCGGAAGATGCTTACTCCTTCCGGACATCATCGTGTGGGATTTCTAGCAGTGAATATGTTTAGGGAAAGGTAGTGAACGTGAGAATAATATTGTTTCCGAGCGAGTGTGATTTTTATTGTTTTTATTTTATATATGTTCGTGAAAAATGCTATTGCCTCTTTGTGTTTGAGTCGTACCTCGTGTTTGGTAACCGATGGTCCTTCTGGTCTACTATTGCACTGCAATATGTTTTCATATCACCAGTTTAATTGTTTCGTGTGTTATAATTTCAGTAAAATATCGGTTTTTCGTACGCATAGAGGAAATGTTTGTAACGATTTGTTTCTGAACGGACCACGTGTAAGTTGAAACGCTTGAGGGAGTTTGTGCCTTGCCGAATTAATTTTATTTCGTGGTGGGAATATCATTCTGGTATAGCACCATGAAAATTTCTTACATTTGTATTAGATCTAATGTCTAATTTCTGAACAGCTAACTCGTAATCAACAACGAGCTGAAGTTCGGCCGTTCGTAAGCGGAAGGCGTGGTTTCCATGTCGCGTATCTACTCTACAAAACCTTGCGAATCGGATAAACCTCTTTCCAAGCTAGTGTATGAGCATAATGGTGATAGGTATCTCTCTGAACTATTTCTGCCGTAGGTATGTAGATTGAATGATCAAATTATTGTGTTCCACTTCCCTTTGGTGTGTTTTTTTCCTTTTTAATTGCGTTATTTTACCATTTTTTGGCGAATTATTTAGTGAAATATTTTACTCAGGCGTCAGTCATGTGTATTCATAGGTAGCAAATTCAGTCATGAAATCAATGTGCTACGTGAAAGATAAATTCTGCTTCCTTTACCTTTCTCATTGATGCCACTTTTCACTTTAATATTCTATTCCCTGATTTTTAAAAAAATTAATCTGCTTCCTTGTGATGACCAAAAATAGGAGAAAAAATCAAAGTGAGCGAGTATACTGTCATGAAATTAAAGAATTCACATTTAATTAAGCAAGCTCACTGATGTAAGACATACAATGCTGTTCATCTTGTTACTTTCTTTGAAAAATTTGCATTCTTATAATTAAATTCTTAATTTAATTAAACTGTTAATTTCCGGTTCGATCCTTTCATAATTGTTAGGAGTGGGTTGAGCTGGTGGCGACCCTGTAATTTTTAAATTTATAGTTGTCCTTGTGAGGTGGCTTAACCAGAAATTGCGCACAAGGGTTACGTCTCCATTAATGTTGGCACGTAACGTATGTCGAGCCTTGGCTAGGATCTGTTTACGGTTCAACATACGTACTTTAGAGAGTTTCTGCGGGTTGTTTGATAACATGCTGAATAGGTATTGATACTTCTTCGGTAAGGGGGGGGGGGGGCTACTGAAGTGATTTCTCTTGTGTTGTAGTAATTGTCAGTCTGAAGGCTCGCTTGATACAGCTTTTCACGATAGTGTGTCCTGTGCAAGCCTCCTAACATCTGCCATAACTACTGCAACGTACAGTCTCGTGAATCCACTTCCTGTAGTCAAGCCTTGATATCCCTCCATAATTTTATCCCCAAATTGAACTCCATTTATAAATAGCCGATTCTGTGAAACATCTGGTTGTGTCCTGATCACTTGTGCTATAAGAGTCCTTACTCCACAATTCGATTCAGTGCTTATTCATCAGTTATATGATGTTCCCATCGAATATTCATCATTATTCTATAGCACCAAGTTTCAAACGCTTTTCTTGTCTTCTTGTTTTTAAATATTTACTATCGACGTGCCACTTCTCTGCAAATATAGTTTAGGATTAGCATAGACTTCTTCACACTTAGATTCATGTGCTAAGCCATTTCTGTTGCTGTGAAATGCTTTCCTTGCTATTGGATTTACGTTTCCCAGTCTAATTCCCTCAACATCCCCTAATTCTATACGAATACATTTTACAACTCTTTTTTTTTTTTTTTACTTTGGTTGCAGTTCACCTTATAACCCATTTCTCAGACATTACCCATTCCGTTCAACTGATCTTCCAAGTCCTTTACCATCATTGACATCATTACAACGTCATTCAAAAAGTCTTTATTTCTTCCCCCTGAACTTCAATTCCCTTTCTATATTTCTTCTTCGTTTCCTTTACCGGTTGCTCAGTGTACAGATTGTACAATACCGGGGATAAGTAACAACCCTGTCTCACTCAACTACTGCTTCTTTCCTGCTCTTTGACCGTCGTAACCCCAGTCTACTTTCTATACAAGCTATAGATAACGTCTCGCTCCGTTCATTTTATCCCTACTACCTTCACAATTCCGAACTTTTTTCGACACTGCAATTATCCTCTGCAGCTATCGGTAAGTCATTAGGTCATTATGGCGTGTACTGCACTGACCATTCGCATGCTGTTAATTTTATCGTCATTTAAAGAAACTGAAAATGTTTACGAACCTCCAGCATGATGCACAGAAAGTGGCTCAGCAACTTATTAAAATTACTATTAGTAATGCTGTCGAAATTGCAGTTCGAATCATTTATTAGCAGTGACTGGTTTGGTAAAGGACGTCGTATCTGAAACTAGTCACCGCTAATAAAGGATATTTCTCATTGAAACTTCGACAAAATTACAAATAGTAATTTTATACTACATAAATTCTCATGGCGGACTCGTCTCTGCAGGAGACTTGTCCATCAAGAGATCTCCCTTTATGTTGTGGCCAAGAATCACTGGACGGTGATCCTGAACTGGCACGTGGTCCTACTACGGCTCTCGAAACCTGATCGGCTACTTGCCCGTCGAGAGGGTCCTCAGACGTCCCTCATCAGACTGAGTGGACGTCGCCCCCTCTTCACCTCCCCCCCCCCCAATCTCCCCCAGTGGTGGATCCTGTGCTCGAGTTGTGGAATGGGAGGCGAGGGGCTCACATAGTTCTTCTCCATTCCCATCCCCCACTCTAAAGATATAGCTCTGTGTGATACGCACTTTTAACGTGTCACAGATGACTGTAGTTTTAATATTAGTAATAGTAATAACAAAATATACAAAATAATTTAATAAAGTAGTAAATTATTTAATTCAAATCCATAGATATTATAAAAGTGAATGTATACGTTTGTGTATATGTACATCTACGTTCAGCAACTCCTCCTAAACCACTGACCTGATCTGAAGCCTGCTTGGTACACGTACTACTTATTGTCTGGAAATATCGCTGTGAGGGCAAGAACCAGCTGATGGGGTCGGGGGTGAAAAAGCAGTGCATCACACGTCGCGAGAATACCCATGGTTTATTCGTCCAGCATTTGAGAGAGAGAGAGAGAGAGAGAGAGAGAGAGAGAGAGAGAGAGAGCACCCTTGGTGACCTACAACAAACTTTACACATAATTTCAAACCTTTACGAAACGTTTTCTCGCTGAAAACTCTCCAACAATAGTTAAATGAAAAATGTTTATGCAAGAGGCACGACGTTCTAATGTATTTGTTCTTTGCTACCAACTGTATTCTCGACACATTTTGCATCTTCACATATACCTCAGAATTTAGCAGCTAATTTATATCCTTGTGTGAAACGTACCTGAGGAGACATGAAGTCATAAAGACTGAGATGCGTGAAAAATTGGCGCATTATTGAAATTGAAATTTATTACTTCCTTACTACTAATTGTATTTACAACACATTCGGCAGACAGTAGATACAGGTATTCGTCAGCTTCCGCAGCATTCCACTGATGTAATTAGGATGGAAAGAATTAGGATTTTACGTATGTGTAAGACACCTAACAGTAATTTGTCGCAGGCAGAAAGAAACGCGCTGAGGGGTATTAACGCAGATAAAATAATTATTATTCTTATTGCGGATAAGGATAATGCCACCGTAATATTGAAGAGTGAGGACTATCATGGGAAGATTGACAAGTTAAAGAAACTGAGCGTGGGCCCGAATGATATCCTCGTGAGTTTTGATATCGTGTCGTTATTTACCATGATTCCGGAAAACGAAGCTATCTTATGCATAGCGGATATTTTTCCTATCGATATGGTGGCGTTATTATGACACTGCCTCACCACAATCTACTTTCATTACAACAGTTACTTGTATGAAGAGATTGATGGGATGGGTATGGGCAGTCATTTTAGCCCTGCTGTGACTAGTTTGATTATGGAGACTTTTGAACAACGGCCATTGCAGACTGCCAGTAAGAGACCAGCCAGATGGTATCGCTATGTCGATGACACTTTCGTAGTATGCAGACACAGAGTAGAGGAGCTAGATGCCTTCCTCACACATCTGAACAGCATTTATCCGAAAATCCAATTTACTACGGAGACGGAGAGTAATGGGCAACTAAATTCCCTGGATGTGTCTGTGATTAAACGAAGGGATGGAACGTTGGACCATAAGGTGTACAGAAAGACCACTCATACTGATCGTTATCTACATAAAGAGTCTAATCACACCCTAGACAAAAAGGAGGTGCAATAAAAACCTTGGTAGACAGTGCGTACAAAATTTGTGAACCGGTTTATTTGAAAGATGACAGTGAACATCTACGGTCGACGTTCATGAAGAATGGCTGTTCTATCCAGGAGTAGATCGAGCACTTCGTTCTAGGCAGAGAATCATTAGTAAGGTCACAGATCGCATTATGAAATTGTTAAACGAGTGTGGGGTGGAAACTATTTTCAGACCCACCATGAAAATAAAAGAATGTTTACGATCGGCAAAAGATGCACGACGTCCTCTGACTTCGCCGGGGGTATATAAAATTCCTTGTAGTTGTGGACTGGTTTGCCAAGTGGAGTGGCCGTGCGGTTAGAGGCGCCATGTCACGGATTGCGCGGCCCCTCCCGCCGGAGGTTCGAGTCCTCCCTCGAGCATGGGTGTGTATGTTGTTCTTAGCATAGGTTAGTTTAAGTAGTGTGTATGTCTAGGGACCGACGACCTCAGCAGTTTGGTCCCTTAGGATTTCACACACATTTGAACATTTGTGGACAGGTTTATATCGGTACCACAAAGAGAAGTATTAACACCCGTCTTGTTGAACATAAGAGGAATTGCCGCTTGGGTCACACGAATAAATCGACCGTAGCAGAACATGTTTACCAGGAAGATAATCACGAAATAAAATTCAGCGGGACTAGCGTCGTATCTGAAACCTCGCACTATCATCTGCACATGTATAGAGACGGTATCGAGATTGATAAACAAAGTAATAATTTTAACAGGAAAGAGAGAGGTGCTAAACTGGATAAAATTTGCATGTCAACGTCGCACCGATAGCGTGACGATCGATTACTTTTAGTGGAGAATGTTGGCATTACCAGAGACAATCTCATAGCCGACACCACGTGATGAGACAGTGGTGCCCTCTGCAGTGCCTGTAGAATCAGCGTTTCTACGAGTTCTCTTTGCAGTTCGCTTCTTTACCTCGGAGGATGTCTACCGCAGTCGAAGACGAAACGTCATGGGGGAGTTTTATACATCGACCACTGGCTACCATCCCGGAAGTTTTAAGTGACGACATGTGAAGTAGCTTTAATATATGTGAAATATGATTGACATTTGGGTTGGTGGCCAAAGTCATCCTAAACACCTGGAATGATTTCAGTCAAATATTGTAAGTAGGCTGTTTAGGTTTTTATGTTGGTAACGCCACGTAGCGATCTGTATGAAAATCACTGACTGTGCTGTGTGCAGTCTGTGTCTGATTTGCATCCTTGGAATATTTGCTATTGTAGTGTTGGGCAGTTGGATGTGAACAGCGCATAGCGTTGTGCAGTTGGAGCGGAGTCGCCAGCAGTGGTGGATGTGGGGAAGAAAGATGGCGGAGTTTTGAGAGCGGACGATCTGGACGTGTGTCTGTCAGGAAACGAAATTTGTAATACTGGATCTCATGAAATTTTGAACACTATTAAGGTAAATACATTGTTTGTTCTCTATCAAAATCTTTCATTGGCTAACTATGCCTATCAGTAGTTAGTGCTTTCAGTAGTTAGAATCTTTTATTTAGCTGGCAGTATTGGCGTACTGCTGTAGTTCGAGTAACAAAGATTTTTGTGAGGTCAGTGATTCATGAAAAGTGTAGGTTATTGTTAGTCACGGCCATTCTTTTGTAGGGATTATTGAAATTCGGATTGCGTTACGCTAAAAACATTGTGTCCCAGTTTAGTGATGTCAGAATAAGTAAAGAGAGAAATGTCTGAGTACGTTCAGTTTTGCTCAGCTGTTTGAAAATTCAAATAACGTAGAGGTTTACCAGCACAGTAAATCATAAATTTTCCTAATGGGATCTTTCAATATGGTACTATATTAGTTATATCCGGGAAAGGAATGCTAGGGGAGGGGGGGGTGCAAGGGGGGTTTCAGAACCACCACCAGACGCCTGTTGGGGTAAGCGTGATAACATCGAGAGAGAAGTGGGGAAAAGGAGATGGACAGACAGAGAGGGGGAAAGAAGAGACTGACACAGGAAGAAGGGGAGTTGCTGGACAGAGAAAAGGAAAAGAAGGAGATGGACAGAGAAAGACGAGAGAGAGAGAGAGAGAGAAAGAGAGATGGACAGACAAGAAAAGTGGTGGAGATGGACATGAACAGTGAGACGGGGGAGAAAGAGATAATCAGAGAGAGGGGGGAAGAGGAGATGGATATAGAAAGCGGGAGAAAAGATGGGCAGAGAGAGAGGGTGGAAGAGATGGGTAGTAACCAACTCTTGCAAATTTAACAACGTCATAATGCACTAATTATAAAATGAAACCGCGTACTCACCATTATCTGCTTTTCAGTTACTCCGACATTTGTGAACACAGGTTTGGAGGCCTTGTGAGTGTGTAAATAAGTGGAATGCTGTTACTTTCAGTCGTTTCTGAATATATACAGAAAGTTAGTATTTCAGATTTTTTCTTTTTTTAGCTAGAATATTTTTTAATTCAGGTGTTTTGTTGCAGCACCAGCTAGAGTTCAGACATCGCAACCTGGAGATATACGTGCGAGCTGCCTGCGAAATCCTGATGCCACGTGCAACATACCTGCTACACAATGACTCTGCCGTGGAGGTGGTGCTTACGGCTCCAACCGTTATTGTAATAGTTCCCACGCCCGCCGACAGTCCCATGTAGTCCAAGCAGCTCCATTTTTTCCTACCAACATTTACTAGCCGCCGGACACCTGACCCTGCAGATCTCAAGCCACAACCACCAAGCGAAGACCACCTCTAATATTTCCTTGTCTGGCAATATCGGCTATTCCAAGGGGTCCTGGGTTCAGTGCAGAGCACCCGTGTTCCTACCGACTGTTGATAGCGGCTGGCCACCAGGCGCACGCCTGCCGCCTGCAGGACGCCATTAAACATTCTTCGTCTGTCAGGCTGTGACGCCGGCCGGTGTGGCCGAGCTGTTCTAGGCGCTGCAGCCCGGGACCGTGAGACCGCTACGGTCGCAGGTTCGAATGCTGCCTCGGGCATGAATGTGTGCGATGTCCTTAGGTTAGTTAGGTTTAAGTAGTTTTAAGTTCTAGGGGACTGATGACCTCATATGTTACGTCCCATAGTGCTCAGAGCCATTTGAACCATTTGATCCAGGCTGTACCAGCTCCTGCTGTTTCGCTCTGGCAGCGCTGCTCGGCCTTGTGTTCACACACGCTGCAGTGAGCCGAGTCAGTAAGTTTCCGCGCCTCATTCGGTAAAAACGGAACCGTTATAGGATCTCTGTGTTGCCCGTCTGTTTGTCGGTTCTTCTAAAAAGGTTCAAATGGCTCTGAGTACTATGGGACTTAACTGCGGTGGTCATCAGTCGCCTAGAACTTAGAACTACTTAAACCCAACTAACCTAAGGACACCACACACATCCATGCCCGAGGCAGGATTCGAACTTCCGACCTTAGCAGTCGCGGGGTTCCAGACTGTAGCACCTAGAACTGCTCTGTCGGTCCTTCTGTCCGACTGTTAAAAAATCCTTGTCAAAGAACGGGTAGACGCGTAATGCTGAAATTTATGTCACATTCTAAGGACTATGGTCCCTTGGCGGTATAGCAAGCGTTGGCTTCTAAGTCAGTGCAACCAAAAGGTACGACTCTTTATGTCACATATTTTTACACCGCAAACCTTCATCAATACCTATAGGGTACTTTCTATTGATCCACAATGAGGAAATTTGGCAAGAAGCAAGTTTTCACAAACAGAAGTAAAGCAAAAAATCCGAAAATTGTTAATCTGTGTTACATCTCTATTTTCATTTTTATCCTATGCCAAACTTGAAATTAAACTATCAGAATTTTGTATTCAGGCTAAATGTGTCGCAATGGTAAAAGTCAATCATTAGGCACAGAATGACTGTATTGCTCATATGACACATTTCGGAATTCATTCACCATGAGACACCCAGAAGCGATTCGTGCACTTAGTTATGACGTTTCAAGTTCTATGTGAAAGAAAAATTTGCAGACTAGCTTCTCATACAACTGCATAACTACGTACAGCACTTGCTTCTGGGTATCTGATGATAAATAAATTCCAAAATGAGTCATATCAGCAATAAAGTCCTTCCTTGTCTGATGGTTGACTTTTACCATTGCGGTCTGGTAAGCCTAAATGCAGAACTACTGATTATAATGATAATGATCACTGCCTCCTGTATAACTTCATATCACATTTATATTATTGAAATTCACTCTCGAAAATATTGAAATCTCTTATACGGATGTCTTGCCAGTATCAGTGTTGATAGCAGGCAAAAGTCGTTGAGATTTTCGATCCCCGTTGTGGGTGAGCTGTCTACACACATAATTAAGTTTGTACGGAACATTCAGCACGCGAGTCCCACTCGTAACTGGGCAATTACTTTTTTAAACTACCTTTCTCGAGCTGACTTTTGATTTTTACTCATTTATTTCTCACATTCATGCACTTTCAAGTGCAATGTGAACTCTCAAAAACGTCCAACATGTCTAAATGACACACCATCATCATAATATTATTTACATGGTCATATTATCCAGTCATCGTATTAAAGGTCCGCCCCCGGTAGCTGCGTGGTCAGCGTGACAGACTGTCAGTCCTAAGAGCCCGGGTTCGATTCCCGGCTGGGTCGGAGATTTTCTCCGTCCAGGGACTGGGTGTTGTGTTGTCCTAATCATCATCATTTCATCCCCATCGACGCGCAGGTCGCCGAAGAGGCGTCAACTCGAAAGACCTGCACCGGGCGAACGGTCTACCCGACGGGAGGCCCTAGCCACACGACATTTCACATTTCATCGTATTAAAGGATATGAGTACATATCGAAGACCCATAATATCGCAGAAATAATGCGTAAAAAATAAACATTATAGAACTGTCATGTTTATTTGACAGCCAATATACTGTTGTGGCCTGCTTTCATCACGTTCATACATCGACTGTTGTTATGCTGACATAGCAAGCGCTGTCTGGACTGCCATGCATGCCACCAAGAATGCGTCAACAGCCTCTCTCCGGCAGTCTTGTAAATAGCTTTTAGGATGCTAAAAATTACAGTACGAAATCGAGTTCCCTCCAACAGGAGACTATATTCGTGTCTCCTGCACCAAAAGATGAAAACCATGTAACAAGCACGTACAGTTCTACTGCGTAACCGTTAGGTGCAGATCATCATATGTTAATACAAGAAAGTTCTTACAAAATTAGTTCGGCAATGCATTTTCACAGTTGCAGTACCAAGTGGAACTTAGAGAGTGCTCCATTACTATCGTTAACATCTAAGCGTAAAAACTTATATCCTGACATCATAAGAGACGGTTGTGTGTGGCCGGGTATCACATTTTCAACTTAGTGGGCTAGGGACCTTATGGTGGAAGCCTTAACCATTTCAGAAATAAACTGATTTAGTCGAGCTATCTACATACCGCAGATGGCAATAATGCTCATATTTCGAATAATGATTGCCTGCAGCTGGCTTTGCCTTAAAAGTCGTTCACTAATAGATCAATTATGTTTTAAGGTCGCTGAATCACACCGGTAAAAACTGTTTGAAACATATAGATGAATCTAACAGTAATAAGATAAAGTTGAATATTTACACTATAGCAGTTATGTCAAAGATTTAAGTCACATTGCACAGCTTGTCTTTAAAAATTTTGAGTACTACAATAGAAGTATATCTGTGTTGTAAAAATACAATGCCATATCTTTACAAGTTAATAAACGCTGAAAAGTATCTACTCTCGAAAAGCAATGCAATAAGGCTACAGTAAACAGATGCATCAAAGCAATTCAGCTATGTAGCCAGTCAAAATCTGACTACAGCCTATGTCTATGATGTTCCACATCTCCATTTAACGATACCTGTCTCACAGTATTGATTCTTACTGATTCACTGGTTTTCTTGTTAAGTAAAGTAGTTGTTTATCTGATGGTCTGATGGCGATAGCTTGTAGTAACAATAAACAAAAATGTATCAATGAAATAAGACACGTTCTGTGTCAAAGTCTGACTCGCTATTATTACTCTGTTTAAAGTATAGAGATGGGCTATGCGTCTTCACAACTACTAAAATTCTCCTGTGGTAATCCACTAGAAGATTGTGAAATAACTAAAGCTTCCGATTTATCACCTTCATTTTTAGACCCATACAGGCCTATGTACTTACCTTTACTAAATGTTATATCATTATCAGTTAATAACTGCAATTAAGTAACTCAGTTGCACTGTATAACAACAACCCATAGTCACATAGTATAACACAGATAAGATTGTCTATGCACTATCACACTGTACAAAATTAATAGATCCTCTGTACATCTCTCCTATGGTCACATTAGCTCTTGACAGTGAGTAAATGGCGAAAAGAGACAAAAAAAAATTACTCTGAAGTGTGCAGAAATGCATTAACAAATTTTAATAACTTTATTTTATGCTGTTATATCGAAGCAGACTGAGTAGTTATAGCACTTTGTTAAGATGTTAACAAATAATGACAAACATTATGTTTGGTGCAAAATATACACATATGACTGTATGGGATTGAATAACAATCTCTATGTAAAATGCTATATTATAAAAGTAATTTTCAATAATGAAGTGATAGTACTGGAATTTCTAATGGTTTGCAATATGTAAAAAATGAAGTGCCTACAAGATAGTATGGGGAAGTTTCATTATGGGCATGATAATATCTCAGTTTCAATGTCGTAATATGAACTGAACAGATATTGACACAGAAGATATTCAGCATTTTCATGCATGTATCTGACCATATTTACCGACAATGAAGCTCACTACTTCATACATGTCCTTTTTTAATTTTACTCTTTATGCATACAGTTATCGAGTGTGGATCAATATCTCCACGAGGTTTTATCTGTTAACGATGAGGAGATCCATAGACAATGACAAAACTTTAACTCTTTAATAATATTAATACTATGGTGCAGGCTATTGAAATGCTTTGCACTTTTGTTGTTTATTGCCTATGGAGGAGAAGTATAGAGAATCTATTAATTTTGAACTGTGTATAAGGGCACAGACAATATTTATTGCGTTATACTATGTCACTACGATTTATTATTAAATTGGACAGTTAGCACAACTGAATTACGTAACTGCAGTTGTTAACTCATAGTAATATACTGTAACATTGTGTATATGGTATGTATATATCCCTGTATAGATGCTATAGACAATTTATTTTTTATGTCTTTATAAAAAGTTGATCTATGAACAGACATGAGCATGGAATGTGTCTAGTTACCTCAATAACCTTTGTTGATCGTAATTTCAACCTATTGACATCAGTACTTCAGATAAGCACTTGTGTCATTGTATTTATTTGCTTTTAAAGATACAGCACTGCATTTGCACAACATAGATACACTTGTGATATTTCAAACTAAATAAGACAAGTTGTATGTAGCAACAAAAACTTTGAAACAATTATCATTTTGTGAATTGTAAGTTTTATTTTATTAGTGTTAGTTCAACATGTATGTTCCAAATTGTTTTTGTCGATGTTATTCAGCCACCTTAAAATATAATTCGTCTATTAATGAACGACTGGTAATGTAAAGCCTGGTGCAGGCAACCATTATTCCAATCATGAGCTTTGCTAGCATCATTGGTATGCTTACAGTTCGATGAAATAATCAGTACATCTCCACTATGTTTAAGGCTTCCATCAAACGTTCATTGGCCTACACGGTTCAAGATGTGGTAATGCTCTGCATATAACTCTCTGACGTGAGGACATAAATGTCATGCATAGACAGTTAACAACAGTAATGGAATGCTCTATAAAAGTTACATTTGGTACTGCAGCTGTGTGAATGCATAGCTGAGTATCTTCTGTAAGTACTCTCTTTGCGGCGGGGCGTGTTTGAAAAATTTTGTCGTTCGTCGTACTTCCATGACGACGTAAAAGCAGCGTTGAAGAAAGACGTCAACCAATATATCTCCAGCAACGTGCGTGTAAACTCTAGTAGCGGTTCCTGTATTATGATTTAACATAATTTCGAGTGGTAATGTGGTGCATTTCGCTGAAATAAATGTCTTAATTTTTTCAGACTAATAATGTTTATTGGTTATTAACACAATTTTACTCGCTACCAAGTCCTTAGTTATTGAAAAACTATTCTTTCATTCTTAATTCTCAGTCAAACCATAAACTTCACACGCAAAGCAGGCAGAATTTTGCACAAGTCCACCCTGATTGGAAACGCTATCTCACAGTCACTGATCCGCTACTCTGAGTTTTACATTTAGTCTTTTTAAGTGGTCTTTATAATAAAAGATGCTCACCAAATATCCCTAATTAACACAGAATATGCCACCCGAAATTTTCACACAAGCTGAAAGGTCACACGCAGCTAACTTTCCAACAAATTAATTCCAAAACCTCGAAACTTCACCAAACTGCCCGTAAATAGATCAGCGTTAGCCACCACACGTATCAAACGCGAGTAAATAAATTTTCCTTCATTTTACATATAATGAGAAACATCACATTTAAAATGTCCTTCTTCGACCGAAGCTGGCCAGCGACTCCCTTTAGTCTCCTTCTCTCCCAGTATAACTACCTAGCAGTGTGCGGGAACTGCTTAATTCCGATTGGTTGATTTGTTTTACTGACCAATCAGAATCATCGTTCGAGATCATTCTCACGCCAAAACTGGCCTGTGACAGTCATTATCCACATATGGATGTATGTCATTCCAATACGCAAATACTAATATAAAATTTAATAAAACCATACGAAAAGTAAATTAAATTTGGAATAAATTTAGAAAATGATTATACTTTCAACTGTTTCTCTAGTTGCCTCATTACAAGAGTAAGTACACTTAAACACACGCCATCAGCGAAGTCAGCACAAACATCTTTCCCACGCAATGATTAGGTAATGTATTACATAAATTTAATCTGGAAATTTAACGTATGTTCCACATACATAGTCTCACTCATTCTCATTTATTCCCACAACAATATTAGACAATTTGTCTGATTTTTATATTACGAAAACGAAAAATAATTAAAGTTTTGATATGAAAGTCTCAATTAATTAATTCTGCACACTCAGAGTTCTGCTTACGTTTTCAAATTATACCAAAATATAAACTGTTATAGTTCCTAACTGAATTTAATTCCATAAGTGTCGGTTTTTGACTTTCTAAGTAATTTTTTCTATCTCCGAACTATGATAATTACAATGTTGATATTTTTGTACAGTCTTCTCTTGAATAACAAAACTAGTGTACCGATTTTGAAAATGATTGAATAATATTTAATATCGTTTATTTAGGGTCATAGGTGGCATGAGTATACAGTCTCTCGAAGTGACACAGGAGCCGTTCTCACGCTGCAGTAGCAGCAGGTGCACATGAATCATTGGTAGGACACAACTTTATAGATTCCTAAGCTCCAATACAGTGGGCTATATAGCAACGAATGTTATCACGCATTAACTCAAGACGTTACATCTTGTATTAATATGTGATGGCATACACGTAATATCTGTACACATAAAGGTTACTTATTAGAATTGTACACACTTACTCCCCTCGCCCCACCTCCGCCCCATGAACCATGGACGTTGCCGTTGGTGGGGAGGCTTGCGTGCCTCAACGATACAGATAGCCGTACCGTAGGTGCAACCACAACGGAGGGGTATCTGTTGAGAGGCCAGACAAGCGTGTGGTTCCTGTAGAGGGGCAGCAGCCTTTTCAGTAGTTGCAGGGGCAACAGTCTGGATGATTGACTGATCTGGCCTTGTAACACTAACCAAAACGGCCTTGCTGTTGTGGTACTGCGAACGGCTGAAAGCAATGGGAAACTACAGCCGTAATTTTTCCCGAGGGCATGCAGCATTACTGTAGCATGGAGAGCTGCATCAAACCAGTCTCAGGACTGAAGACCACAACAAAAACAAACAACAAAACTTGTTATCTTGTTTTCTCCTTTGGATGGAGGAAACGCTAAAACATGGCACTGCTATCAGAAGGAATGCCCACGTTCCATCATAATGTAACTTTTAATGTGTATTGTCTGTCAGTAACAGTAATCGAATATGAAAGAAGAAAATGCGATTGCTTCGCAGCCAAGTTTAACTAAGAGGAGAGAATCAGAATTCAGTTTGATATCGAGCATGAGGCAATCCCGAGCAGATCGCAGCGTGGCAGTGGCGAATATTTCTTGAGTGAGCCGAGTTGAGTGTCGGCGCGAGGTCACAATGATTTTCACGAGGCATAGAAACGCAGTCAACTTAGAGGAGAACAAACATTAAAACGCATAACTATAGGCAATGGGAACTTGTTGGGAAAGGTGGACTTTTCCTAGCAGTGCCCTCCGTCAAGAAAATACAGTAATATGATTACGAAGTCTTTCGCGACGGCATTCTTGCATAAAAAGTTCTCGGTTTACTTGCCGCGTCAAAATTGGATAACATCCCATGCTTTCGATGATTACCTCCGTCATCTTCGTCAGGGGTAAACCTGACTGTCGTCGATCGTTTTTTTTTCTTTATTGTCATTTTGAAACCTGTATACAAGCAGGCCTGCAGCAGCATACTACACCGCTCTTTGGCCGCAGAGAAACGCCAAGATACAATGGAAACAATTAGAGAAAAAAGGATGGTGGACATATAAACGGAGACAAACACTTTTTAAAATACAAGGTGCCGTTCACGGGCGTAGAGTCCAAGATTAAAGTGTACAGACACTTGGACACGGACAGAAACGAAAATGTCACACGTGAACGTAGGTGCACAAAACGAATAACACTGAACCACTTAAGCACAAAACGACGGCACACACAGAACATGAGGCGTTGATCTCCAGTGCGCGAATGTTCACTAACCATGTACGAGTCCGGGGACCCGCCAAGAGAGGAGGAAGGGGGGTGGGAGAGGGAGAGGGTGAAGGAAGAGCATATGCGATGGGCAGGGGAGACAGAGGGAAGGGAGGAAGGGAGAGGGGAAGCCCGGGGAAAGAGGGGTGGAGGGAGGGGATGGGGGAAAAGGAAAGAGAAGGGAGGAAAGAGAAGGGAGGGAGGGTGCCTAAAGGAAAAGACACAGAAGTGGGGGGCGGGAGGATCAAAGTTGATAGGAGGGGTAGATGAAGGAGGAGGGCATCATCAGGGAGGGGGAGCTGGCGGAAGCCACCTTGAGAGAGGGTAAGGAGGGTGGAGAGATGGAGACCGGGTGGGATGTGGGAATACAGGTACAGCAGTGGGCATGGGTGGGAGAGGATGGGTGAGACAAGCGGATGAGGAGGATCGAGTTTGTGGGAGGTGTACAGGATCCGTATCCTTTCAAGGAAAAGGAGGAGGTGGGGGAAGGGGATGAGATCGTACAGGATCCGTGTGGGGGAGGGAAGAGGGATGCGATAGGCAGGGCGGAGAGCATGGCGTTCAAGGATTTGGAGGGATTTATAAAAGGGAAGGGGGGCGGAGATCCAGGCCAGATGGGCGTAACAAAGGAAGGGTGGATGAGGGATTTATAGGTGTGGAGGATGGTGGAGGGGTCCAGACCCCACGTATGGCCAGAAAGGAGCTGGAGGAGATGGAGTCGGGAGCGTGCCTTGGCTTGGATTGTCCGGAGATGGGGAGTCCAGGAGAGGGCGACGATCGAGGGTGACACCAAGGCACGGAGGAAGGGACGGTAGAGATGGCGGGATTCACGGAGGAGGAGGAGGACGGCCTGTGGGGGTAAGAGAGGACGCTGGGGGTGGATGGCGACAGTAGGGACGTGGCCTCCACGGCCTCAGACAAGGTCTGCTGGAGAAAGGAGGCGGCACGGGTGACATCTTCAGGGTGGTGGTAGGTGAAGGGGTGGCTATCGACCTGGGTGGAGAGCGTATCCCGGTAGGCATTCCAGCTGGCACGGGAATAATCATGGTCGTACTTAGGGGGAGGGGGAGAGGATTACATCGGGAGTGGAGCTGGATTCGGGACGGGTGTGCTGGGGATGGGGATAAGGTCACATTGAAGGGAGGAGAGGAATCGATGCCACCGCCATTACTGGGCGGCAGAACGACTATGGATGTTGAGGAGTGAGGAGGGAGAAGGGGGCACCAGGAAAATTCTGGCGAAGGAAGAGGGTGAGGTTCCGGGGAGGGATTAGGATGGGAGAGGAGGTAGCGGTAGGAGGAGGGGGTAGAGGAGGAGGGGGAGGGGGCAGCGACAGGCGGGAAGGCATCCACGGCATCATGGGTTGGGGAAGGGGGACGAGGTGGAGCCATTTTGGGAGTAGAGGAGGCAGGGGTGCCACTGGGGCGCTTGACGGCGGTGGAGGAGGTGTGGGGGATGGAAGCGACTGGAATGTGGTGGGGAGTGGCAGGTCCCGGTGCTGGAGTCGGCACCAGAGATAGTGAGGGCGATGGCGAAGGCGACGGTGAAGACGATGACGATGAAGGCGAAGGGGAGAGTTGAGCGTGGGTCGTAGCCCGCCAGGTGACCACCCTAGCGGGGGCTGCAGAAACGGAAGGAGCAGAGGGAGGGAGTGGAGGGAAGGGATCTGAGGAGGCGCAGGATGGAGGAGCCGGGGATGGGGCGACGAATTGGAAGGGAGATGGGAGAGTGAGGAGTGGGGGGATGGACTGAGGGGGGAGCGATGTGGCACACCACGTGATAGTGGTGGCAGCAGCGAGGGGGAGGTGTATATGATGGCAATGGTGGTGGCTATAGAAGAAATGGTGGGGGTTGACATTATGAGAAGGAAAAATTAAAGAAGCAAACGAGAGACGGGCAGGGCGACGAGAGACACAAAGTAGAAAGGGACGGAGAATGACCCAGGACGAAGGAGACTGGGGCCGAAGCCCCACTCTGCTGTCGCTGGCGGGGAGGTGACCCGGCTGACTGGCCGGTGGGGACGCCTCCGCTGCTGCTGCTGCTGCTACTGCTGGTGGTGGTGGTGGCGGTTGCGGTGGTGGTGGGGGCAGCTAGGACCACTGCTGGCTGCTGGCTGCAACCGCTGCTGGCTGCGACCACTGGTGGGTGCGATCGCTGGTGGGTGCGACTGCTGGTGGCTGCAACTGCTGGTGGCTGCGACCGCTGGTGGCTGCGACCGCTGGTGGTGGGGACCGCTGCAGGCTGCGGGCTGCAGGTGAGGACCGCTCCTGGCTGCTGGCGGGGACCGCTGCTGGCTGCTGGCAGGGACAGCTGCTGGCTGCTGGCGGGGACCACTGCTGGCTGGACTGCTGCACGTCGACAGACTGGCTGGCTGGCTGGCTGGCTGGCTGGAACCTGCAACACCTATGGCTTCGATTGGTACCGAAATAGCACAATCGAAGGGCGGTATTCAACCGAATTACCGCTGGAGATGGTCGTCGACCGTTGAGGCTTCCGCTTTTAGAAGCAGTGGACGGCTTCTCATTGGCTGGATGACGTTATGATGAAACCGACGCGTACTGTGGTGGCGGCCTCTATATCCATAGATTCTCTTTGCGCGCTTTATTCAGCGTTGCTTGGAGCGCCATCCATCGCAACAGGTGGAGAACTGTAAGGAATGTAAGAAGTCTCCCTCCGCGCTGTTTCTTCATCAATTGTGCGATTCCATGCATTGCTGAGTGCATAACCGGAGTCTCTGTTGAAATTATCTTCACAGAGTCTAATTTCAACTGCTTCCCTGATGACAGAGTCCCAATAGTTTGAAGCATGAGCAATTAGTCTTGTTTCATCGAATAAAATCTTATGTTTATTTAACAAACTGTGCTCAGCCACCGCTGATTTTTCTAGGCACCTGTATTTCAGGTGACGCTGATGTTCCACACAGCGATCGGCAACAGTTCTTATAGACCAGCCCACATAATTTTTTCCACTCTCACAAGGATTGATGTAAATTCCCGGTAGTCTCAGGCCAAGATTATCTTTCATGGGTGGCAGCATTTCCTTAATCTTCCTGGGTGGCCGCAAGACTGGTCTGATTCCCTACCGGCTGAGAACTCTGCCGATATTGCTGGCCGTTGCACCGCAGGATGGTAGCCGAGCTATGAGTTGGTCCTCTTCATCTGTTCGAACAGCGTCCTTCCTAGGTTTCTTCGCCAGAGTAGATCTGATACCACGATCGGAATATCCATTTTTTTCTGATTACAGTCGTCAGATGGTTAATCTCGGAGCCGAGATGATCCTTGTCTGAAATAGTCCTTGCGATGTTTACCAAGGTATTCAGCAAAGCTCTTTTCTGAGCTGGGTGGTGAAAACTACGGACGTTGACCCTTCCCGTTCCCCTCCTCAATCCCTCCGCTGACAAAGGTGCTTGCAGTATAATGCACACCCGACATCTGAGTGCCGCGAGGCCCCCACGTGCCCACACTGTAGGCAAGCCCACTTTTTATGGCAGTGCCTCAATCTCCAGTCCCCCCCCTTCTTTAATACCTGTAATTTCCCTCATCCTACTTACTCCCAGAAATGTAAAGCCCGACCCCCTCCTACCACTCCTGAACTCACCGTTCCTGTCCGCCCTCTGGACGCCCCCACCCCTCCCGGCAATTCCCTTTGCCCACCCCCTACTGCTGAGGACATCATCAGATTCCTCACCATCGTCCTTCAGAATGTTCATCCTTTTCTTCGCCCCCACACCCTCCTACAGATATCCCTCGCTGCCTGTTTCTTTTTCCAACAACCAGGCCCATTTCACTTTCTCCCGTCTTAACACCCTCGTCTAACTCCTTGTCATGGCGTGACAGCACCGTATCCTTTTCAACTACATCCACTCCCTTCCCGCCAACAAGAACCTCTGCCTGCACACCCTTGCCACCCACCGCATGGATGCCTTCCTCCTCAATGAAACCTTCCTTCAACCCCACCACACCATCCACACTTCATCCTACCTCCTTCACCGCTCCGATAATCCCCTCCCGATTGCGCGTGGCGGAGTTGCCATTGGTCACCACCGCCAGATCCCCATTTGGCTCCAACCTCTCTTTCCCGACCCCACCGAACACCCGATCCTTCGTCTCTTCTTCCCCAGCCTTACCGTCACCTGCGCCACCATCTATGTCCTCCCTAACGCCCTTATTTCCTTCGACTTCCTCTCCCACATTGACCGTACCTTCTCCTCGTATGTGATCTCCGTCGACTTCAACATCCATAGTCGTTCCGCCGCCCAGTTATGGCGGTGGCATCGGTTCCTCTCCTCCCTTCAAGGTTACCTCAACCCCATCCCCCAGCACACCCGTACTGTATCCAACTCCATCCCGATGTTGTCCTTTCCTCCCCCAACCTCCATGGCCGCATGAGTGTGGATGTCCTGGGGCCTATTGGTAGCGACCATCTCCCTGTCCTCCTCACCATTTCGGACGGTCGTCGCCCCCGCTCCAACCCTCGTAATGACCCTCCACCAAAGTACGTCCATGACTATTCCTGTGCCAACTGGAATGCCTACAGGGATTCCCTCTCCACCCACGTAGATAGCCACCCCTTCACCTACCACCACCCTGACGATGTCACCCATGCCGCCTCCTTTCTCCAGCAGACCTTGTCTGAGGCCGTGGAGGCACACATCCCTACTGTCGCCATCTACCCGCACCGTCCTACCTTAAACCCACAGGCCATCCTCCTCCTCCTCCGTGAATCCCGCCGTCCCTAGCATGCCTTCCTCCTCACGCGTGACCCAGACACACTACGACGCCACCGGCAACTCCAGCGACACATTCGTAATTTGCTCGTGGCTAAGAAACGCCGGGACTGGCGACAGACATGCACCCATATAAATGCTATCCTACCTATCAACTCGTCCAAGCCCTGGTCAGCCGTCTGTCGCCTTACCGGAACTAAACCCTCCCCCTGCTATCCTCTGCTCCATGATGATCACCCCTTCCCTGACACCCTTAGTAAGGCCAATCACTTTGCCTCCTACCTCTCTGATGTGTTATTCATCCCCAATGATCCCCAGTTCGATTACTCCCTCTTCCCCGATGTCCGCGATCGAACTGGCACCTCTGTCCCTCCCCTTACTCCTGGTTTCCAGTACTTGGACCGCATTGCACACACGGAACTCAATGCCTCTATGACTACACAGGATCTCATTGCTACACTCCGCACCAAACGCAACACCGCTCCTGGTCACGACTGTGTCACCTACCGTCACCTTCGTGAAGCTCCTGTCTCTTTCCTCTCCACTCTGGCCAGGCTCTACAATGTAGTCCTGTCCACCGGCTACTACCCCAACCTGTGGAAAACCTCCTGTACCCTGATGTTCCTTAAACCTGGCGAACCGCCGTCCGCCGTCTCCTCCTACCGTCCCATCAGCCTTACCTTGGTCTTCAGGAAGGTCCTGGAATCCATCCTCACCCAACGCATCCACCAGCATCTTCGCCAGCATGGCCTCCTTCCCGTTACCTAGTGTGGCTTTCGGCCATCCTTCTCTTCCGACGACCTTCTCCTTCACCTCACTCATCTCCTTTCCGACCAGCTCAATTCCCGTCGCTCTGCAATCTTCCTCTCCCTGGACCTTGAACGTGCTTATGATCGCGTATGGCATTCCCGTCTCCTCTTCATGCTCCAAACCTTCACCCTTCCCATTAACTACGTCCGTCTGATCGGCTCCTTTCTCTCCCACCTTCCTACGTCACCATCCATAACACAGATTCCTACACCTTTTTCCCCTCCGCCAGTGTGCCCCAAGGCTCCGTCCTCTCCCCCCTCCTCTACCTTTTGTGTACGGCGGACATGCCGCCGCCGTCACCCCCCGTCCACCTTCTCCAGTTTGCCGATGACACCGCTTTCCTTGCCCTTGCACCCACCCTGCAGTGCTCCCAACACCTTCTCCAATCCCATCTTGATTGGTTCACCACTTGGTGCAACCAGTGGTTGCTCAAGGTCAATCCCTCCAAAACCCAGGCGATCATTGTAGGCAAAACCACCCCTTCCTTCTGCCTCCTTGATTTCTATCTCACCATCTATGGCTGTCCTATCACCCTCACTCCCACCCTTAAGTACCTTGGCGTCACCCTCGACCGTCGCCTCTCCTGGACTCCCCATCTCTGGACAATCCAAGCCAAGGCACGCTCCCGACTCCGTCTCCACAATCTCCTTTCCGGCCATACGTGGGGTCTGGACCCCTCCACCATCCTCCACACCTATAAATCCCTCATCTGCCCTATCCTTTGTTACACCCATCCGGCCTGGATCTCCGCCCCCTCTTACCTTTTATAAATCCCTCCAAATCCTTGAATGCCATGCTCTCCGCCTCGCCTATCGCAACTGTCTCCCCTCCCCCATGCAGATCCTGTACGATGTCATTCCGTTCCCCCACCTCCTCCTTTTCCTTGAAAGGATACGGATCCTGTACACCTCCCACATACTCGATCCTCCTCACCCGCTTGTCTCACCCATCCTCTTCCACCCCCGCCCACTGCCGTGCCTGTATTCCCACGTCCTACCCGGTCTCAATCTCTCCACGCTCCTTACCCTCTCCCAAGGTTGCTTCCGCCAGCTCCCCCTCCCTGATGATGTCCTCCTCCCCTCCATCTACCCCTCCTATCAACTTTGATCCTCCCCTCCACACTTCCTGTGTCCTTTTCCTTAGGCACGCTCCCTCCCTTCTCTTTCATTTTCCCCCATCCCCCTCGCTCCACCCCTCTTCCCCAGGCTTTTCCTCCCCCTTCCTCCCTCCCCCTATCACCCCTACCCATGGCATTTCTGCTCTCCCACTCCCCTTCCTCCTCCTCCTCTCTTGGCAGGTCCCCATACTCGCACACACTCGGTGAACATTCGCGCGGCGGAGATCATCGCCATCGGTGTGTCGTGTGTGTGACTTCGTTTGTGTTTAGTGTTCTTTCGCCGTCACGCTACCACTGTTCACGAGTGCCGTCGCCGTCGTCCATGTTATGTGCACCGTGTCAACTTGTGTTAGTGATATTTCTCGTCCAGCGTGAACGGCTCCATGTTTTTTTGTTTTTTAGTGTCTACATTTTTTGCCCGCCGTTTTGATTGTATTCTCTTTGCCACCTATATGTAATTCTTATTGTAAAAGTCAAGGCTGAAGAGCGGCGTACTGTGCTGCTGACAGCCTGCCTTTGTATAAGGTGTTCAAAACCACAATAAAGAAAAAAAAGACGGTCGACGACAGTCAGTTTTACCCCTGACGAAGATGACGGAGGCAGTCATCAAAAGCTTGGGATGTTATCCAAATATGACGCGACAAGTAAACCGAGAACTTTTTATGCAAGAAAAAAATAGTTTTTGTATGCCCATACCGGTCATCAGAGGTTAGGGGAACCCGGGCCGTTCACTTATGTAGGAGAATGAAACACTTACAGCCATCCGTTTGATTGTATGGTTACGAGTTTCGGTGCTTCAGGCCTTAACTGATGCTAATGGGGTTAACACCTGTGTATGCATTTCTCAACTGGTTTACGCAGACTACCTGTAACTGAGATGTTGTCTCTCCAACCATCAACTATCAGCTATCACGTTGATGGTTGGAGAGACAACATCTCAGTTACAGGTAGTCTGCGTAAACCAGTAATGTAGGCCACTGATGGATTGTGTATATGTATGGTGTTAATCCCTTTAGCATCAGCTAAGGCCTTAAGGTTATGCACTGAAGCAGCGAAACTCGTATCCATGCAATAAATGCCATCATAATGATGAATGTAGGTATTCATTTTCTTACATAAAAACAAAATAGGGCTATCATCAAACTGTCAAGGTAAAGTAGGGAGCAGCGCCGAAATTACATAAAAGCATAATTCAGAAATTCCAATGCGAGGAAGTCCACATGGACGAGAGAAATTTGAGCAGGTTCTGTTTTACAGAAAAGATGGTGGCTGACGTCACAGCGCCGCAGAGAGAGGGAGAGGTGGCAGGAACTCCATTGCTTGGGTCTTGGTGTTATGGTGGTGGACGGGTCTAATGGGCGTCAGCGTCTCTAGCCTTAATCTCGTAAATAAGCTTTGCAGACTCTGACCGAGCCAGGTGTGTGCGGTAAATGCCGTGTAGGTTCTGCAACTTTATAACAGTGAATTTAAGTTCGATTTGGACTCTGACGATGACAGGGACACAGACAAACGTAGTTCACATGGTAAAGCTTATTCTGCACAACACGGATGCCGCCAGAAATGGTGGGTTAACTGCTTTTTAGTCACTCAACGACTGATGATAATCTGTTGATTACAAGGATTACTGATTTAAATTGTGTGATGTTAGTGTAGCAGAACGGTATAGTCCCATATGTTCCCACTGGAAGAGATCGTGGAATATGTGAAGAAGACCCGTGTGGCTAGTAGAGCATTATATTCGTGATGGCGCAATTGGTATTCTGACAAGACTTATAGAATATAGCAGAACTTAGTTATTTTTTGTAGCAGTGTTAAACATTCACTTCCCTTCATTAGCCTAATGATTTGGCAGAGATACAGAAGTTACGGGGTGGCGAACAACGCATAAGTGATTGCACTGCAGGTGCCGTCAAGTAGGTTACAGGTAGAAAAAGTGGGGAAGTTGACTACGCTGGGAATGTGCAAGTAAGTCATGGACGGGAAAACCGCCACGCACCGCTCTAACACTATCGCTTACCGTCAGTCGGTCAAAGTGATTCCCGTGCGTTATTATGTAGAGCATTTCATTCATCACTTGTCTTCTAGGGACGCCGGTGTTAGTTCTAATGTTGTCTTTAGCCAAACAGGAAGAGCAGAGAGTTCTCCTTCAGAGAGCAGTTGCTTTAGGGAGCAGCTCCTTTAGGGAGCAGCCCCTTTAGAGAGCAGGTCGTGACAAAATGTTACAACCTGAAGATGGTCTCAAGGTGGACCAAAATTAATTGTCCGTAAAAAGAATGACAAAAAGAATTCTGGTACAATTGTGAGTTTTAAAATGCAGTTTTATGAAATATTGTTATTACTATTTGACATCTTCTAATACCGCACTTGCAGTGATACTGGTAAAACATAGCATAGTGACCGGCACATCCCATTCTGGAACAGAAGCGACCGTCCTGCCTCATGATGGTGGCCCAATTGACAGTTCCGTTAAACTTGACTTACTCAGCTTCCTGTACTTTACCATCTCTACCAAACGACTCATGAAGTGCGTTGAATGCGTTGTTGTCAGCCAGTTGGTGAGGCTGTAACAAATGTGCGGCTATTCCTGGCTCTAATTTTACCTATCCAGCGACAAGCAGAAAAATGTTTTGTATTGGGGAGAGGATATGCCATCATGAATCCCATTATGCCTCCCCCTCTACTCGCTTGCCACATTTGGATCAGCGAGAGAACTCAACGGAAAACATTGTGAGGATCAAAGTTGGTTATTCATAGTGACATAAGAACATCCTGACCACTCATCCATGAAAGCGAATACAGTCACTTCCTCTCCGCTCATAGTCAGTACGAACCATTTGCTGTTGCCTTGTAGCTGAATATTTGTTTCATGTGGTTGCACAAACGTTAAATGATACATGTAAAAAGTACATACAATGCTGTCTAAGCAGCAGTATTTTCCATGTTAGAAAACTACGAACGTCTGTTTTCGTTTAAAAACTCCAGTTGTTCGTTTCTTCATATTTGTTTTAATCGAATGTGTTAAACAGGTTTATCAAATGGTGATTTTCCACCTAATCGATCTTAATTTATAAGCTGAGTCATCACTGATCACCTCCATGCTAATCAGTAAACTTGGCATCGTTGCAACGTGACCTTCGGAGGAAATCATCGCAGTGCTCTAAAGCGATTTGTCAATAGTGATCGAGAAACAATTATTTGTCTTTGTGTAAGACACGTTCTTTTGCTCGATGCATAAACTGCTGCAGGTGACGGGTATTCGTGAAGTGATAAAATCACGGTGCATGAATATCGATATTTGCTATACACGCATATCATGCTGTTTACTTGCGGAAAGCGTCTCTCATAAAAACATTAGAAAAAATTTGTACGGCAGTCGATGGTTATGGACGTGGAGAAAGCCAAGTCAATAGCAGTGACTAGTAAGGGTCTAGTAAGGGTCGATAGCTGTCGCCTTTTGTCTGCCAACATTCTTCATTAGAACTGTGCTTGCGAGTTCGGTTATTGGCGGCCGCTGGCATATGGATGAAAATGTATATCTAGTTATCCCGAAATATATTGCACGTGAGTAAATAAATATTCAAAGAGAAATGCCGTACAACCAAGCTCGTTTATTGATCAAGTGTCAGATATTACAGATGAGAACGGCACATTCTATTGTCCTATGAAGTCTGCAACATGGTGTTGACAATAGGGATGGCAAATACGTTGTTTCCATCAGCAGAGTATTTGATAATTTCAGGAGGCGAATTTTAAATATCTGAAGCTACCCAAAGCTGTATAAACCTCGTTCAGAGTTGACTGTGGCAACATAGTACTGACGTAGACATTTCATGATACGTCAGACTATAGATAACAAAATCATACTCTCGTTATTTTTCATGCAGTCTTTTATAGAGTGCAGTGACGGAGCAACTGGAAATGGCAGACGAGTGTGTGGTGGTCCATGACGAAGTTGAGTACGCCAAGGTGGTTCTCCAAGAGTTTCTGTTAACAGTGTAATTCGGTTAGAAGGAAACTTAAGACAGCTTTATCTTTGATTCCCCAATAGTGTGACTGAAAAAAGTTTAGCATTGCTGCAAAGAAAGATGTTTCGTTTTGCCGAAAAAAAAGTTGACGAAACCAAGAATCTTTATACATAGGTGTGCATAAGTCGCACACGAAAGTAGGAGGGCGTGCCGGAAAGTAACGTCTCCGAATTTTTTTATATGAAGCACTCAAAACCTTTTAAATAAAACAAACTTTATTAACATTCTACATTTTTATTCTTCCTGTATTACTTATTTGCAGCCTTCTACCGCTAGAGAGCTTCAAAATGTAGCGT
The DNA here is from genome assembly GCF_021461385.2 of Schistocerca piceifrons. NCBI lineage: Eukaryota > Metazoa > Arthropoda > Insecta > Orthoptera > Acrididae > Schistocerca > Schistocerca piceifrons. The sequence goes on along the minus strand of NC_060138.1, from coordinate 181,682,497 downwards.
GTAGCATGGCGGTGTATAATTTGTCTAAGTCGGTGAGTGAGAAACAGTGTGCTGTAACAGAGTTTAGAATTCATATAGTTCGTTCATACTCTGAGCTTCCTCTCCTTCAGCATAGCACTGCTCGACCGCACAGGGGGGTTGCGACATCTGCAACAAACTGACGCCTTAGGTTCACTGTCATCGATCATCCTCCATATAGTCCCGACTTTGTCCCAACCGATTTCCATCTGTTTCCAAATCCTCCGAGGACTTAATTTTGATAATGATGTTACGGTGCAAGCAGAGGTTGTGCCTGCGTCAACAAGGCCAAACATTCTAGAGCGACGGTATCAAAAAACTAGTCCTTCGTTGCGGAAAATGTGTTTGTCACCAGGAGAACTATGTTGTCAAATAAATATGTAGACGAAGAATAAAGGTGTAGAAGGTTAATAACGTTTGTTTTATTATAAAAGCTTTAAGAGGTTACACATAAATAAGTCGGCCAATTGCCACAGATCCATGAAACGTGGACCATACGAGGAAAGAACTGCCACAATATAGTACTGGAGGTAACTGACTGAAATACGCAAGGAGACGAACAGAAAAGACATTTTTATTCAAAGACAATACTAACACTGAAGTCACCGCCATTTATCAGTTCGAAAGGACATTAGAAACGGAGGGACATGAGTCTTATTAGGCTCTGTGATCACCAAGGACGGCAAGGGCATACTTTCCAGTGTGCTCCCATGCTGCCCATGAGGTTGATAACTTCCGGTGGTAAGTCGTGCCATCCCTTTACCCGTACCGCTGACAACTGCTGCATGGTCATTGGTGCATGGGGACGTGTTGCAATACGTCGCCCCACAGCATCCTACATGTGCCAGATGGGATTTAAGTCTGGGGAAGAGGCAGGCAGTCCATTCACAAAATTTCTTTTCCTTCCATTGTCTCCTTCACCATGCATTGCTAGATGCGGTCTGGGTCCAGCGTGCCCGTAAAAAGAGGCATGTGGGGAAGGAGTCAAAATGTATGTGAGCGTACTTTATTCTAAGATTTTAGGGTCAGCACGCCCACTTAACAGGACCATAAATAGGACATGTTGAACATGATTCTGGACGTTTCCTCATATGGCGAGAGATGGGAGCACGTAATGCACCCAGAAACTTTGTCGAACATGATCGTTTTGATGGTCCGGTCGGTATGGTGTGTGGAAACATAATGTTTCCTGGGCTTACCGACCTCCAAATCTTTGAACACTGTACAATGACTAGTCAACGTTACTGTGATACTGTACTCCTCCCTTTTGTGTGTCTTTCCAGAAGCGCATTCGGCCCTGACTGCATTTTTATGGATGACAATGCGTGGTCGCATCGAACAGCGGTGGTGGAGGAGATGCTTGAACGATAGGATATTCGACGAATAGACTGGCTGCCCATTCGTCCTACTTACAGCCCATCGAGTACGTGTTGGGTGCCTTGGGGAGACATATGGCGGCTCGATAGCAGCTGTCAAATATGGTGGTGGGGGAACGGAACGACTTATCACAAGCACTGCTTACCAACCTTGTGATCAGCACGCACTACCATTGGTAGCGATCGCACATTCGTTACGAACCATGTCACCCTTTCGTGATTTCCCGAGGAACATCAAAAATCTCACTGACTTCACACCAGTTATTGACTTGTAATGAAATCGTCATTTCTGTTAGTCTCGTTGAATATTTCTTTCAATTGCCATTTGCACTGTACAGTAACAGTTTATCGTATGTACGGTCCAAATTTCACCGAGCTATGTAACTGTGCAGTGACAAATCATGCGAATATTACTTTCATCCATAACTTTTACACACCATTTTTTAAGGAAGGTGTTTCAGTGGAAAAACTACGAAAAGATGTTTTGTTTTATATTTCTATGGGGCATAGAAACGAGTCATAATACAGCCGGCAGGTTGATTGTGACATATATTTTCGAATTATAACACATACACACAATGATAACTACAGTATATGTATAGTATACATGGCACTTATTCATATGTACAGCAGCTACGCATCTGATACTCCGTTGCAGAAAATTCGATTTGAGACGCACTCGTATGTCAAGTATCGCCGGCACCTACATTACTTCTTCTCACACGCTATACTTACATACAGTTAGTTACGCGCACTAAACAATAGTAATAAATTGCAATTGGGTACGCATACCACACTATGGGCCTGAAATTAGTTAATAGAGAAATTACAAAACCGAGAAAATCAAGAGAAAATACTACTTAGAGGATAACACTTTAAACTACAGGAAATTTATTTCACAGTTTTTTCAAAGATACAAACAGAAACAGTTGTTGCGCTGTACCTCAACAATCAGGAAACTGTGTCACATGGTCCTCAAAAATTGTGAAGTAAAATGGAAACTAACAATTTTAATGCAAATAGCATACTTACAAATGAATATTACGAATATTCTGTGTATAGTCTGTAACAACGGTTCGTTTAAAAATATATCCGAACTGTTACTGACATACACCATTAAGGGATATGATGATTTTGGTTCAAATGGCTCTGTGCACTATGAGACTTAACTTCTCAGGTCATCAGTCCCCAATAACTTAGAACTAATTAAACCTAACTAACCTAAGGACATCACACACGTCCATGCCCGAGGCAGGATTCGAACCTGCGACCGTAGCGGTCGCGCGGTTCCAGAGTGTAGCGCCTAGAACCGTTCGGTCACTCCGGCCGGCTATGGTGATTTTGAATAACTACGCAAGTTTCGCAGCAATCTCTTGTCTTTGTGTTAAAAACTTCTATTGCAGACTGTGTATATTTACTCTTACAGCATTTTATAGCAAACAGGCACAAACTGGATGCCTCAACAATACATCTTCTTCGCATCCTTACAGCACCTTACACTACAGTTCTGTTCGTTAGGTAGGGGAAACGCTGGAAAGCGAACGCTAAAGCGTCTTTCGTTATAAAGTAGCAGTAACGGTTACTCACAGAACTTGGGAATAGTTACGCAAATAGGAGTTCCGCAAACAGCATGACGCTCAAAGCTCATTATGTAAGTCCGTTAAGAGCTTGACAGTCAGTAGCAATTAAAACTTGTGAGAGTTCTTCTGGCCCAGCAGTAAAGTTACAGCTATAAAACAAACGTTTTCAGCTAATTACGGGACTTAAAAATGTTTTCTCAACGGAGCAAATTATAATGGCGCCAAGGGCGCTGAAGTTTCACTGAGTTACCTTGTCCGTTGCAGGTGTCAGCACAAGCAACATATTTGCTTTTCGTGCAGTCGTCTCTTATCTAGCAAAGTGACATGGTCATATAGAAATTAGGGTAAAGTTTTGTTGGAATTCTTTGAATACAACAGAGAAATTTTTAACTGAATGAGCAAACGTTGTATTGACGAACAAACAGAAGTATTTGTAAAACCTATTATGGCATGTCGCACTAGTAACCTATTTTACCAACATTAAACATTTTCAAGCACAGCTTCATTCTAATAATTCATCTTACTGATAATGGATCTTCACTGCAATTTCACTTTCCTCCACGTGCTCCTATCCCACATCCAACTTTCCGCACTTGCTCGTTCTAACCCCTTTCATCATGAACATAGCATCACCCGCCAGCTACGATCTCCCTGTCATGTTATCAAATCACAGGTGATTAGCGTATGTTTCTTCGATCATTCTCTACTGTTCAGTAACTCGTGCCATACCTGTCCACTATAGTATCTCTTCATTGGAAACTACATCTGCCAAGATACATTTTAATATCCTACTGCTGTGTCACATTTGAAACCCTTCCAATAATTTAATTTCTTTTCAAGTTTCAGTTATATTCAATTCCGTGATTCCAACAGAAACGTCTTTAATTTTTGTCCACTGTTCAAAATAACAGTCTTTGTTTCCCAAAAATGTATTTTTGCTTGTCAATCCAGAGCTTACTTTTTACTTGTTTATTTATTAAGTATCAACTTCATCCAATCATTGGTAAAGGATACAGCATTCCTATACGTTAAAACTGAGTTTAAAAATCATCATACATCACAGTAAACTTTCAATCAACGCCAAAAATAGCTTTAAGGGTGTAATACAGTAAAATAAAACTGTGTAATGTAATAGACTAAACTAAAAGTGCAATATATACCAAAAGGAATCTTGGATACATAAAGAACAAGGGATATAATTTAAATGTATTGCAACAGACGATCACTTATGCTATAATAGTATGTACCTTGTAAATCTGTTTCAGATCAATTTTGAATTATTGTATTCCATTTAGAGCCTTGAAGTGCTTACTAAATTTATCGTAAAATTTTTCCCAGTTTGGAGTTGCGCATTATGTCTGAGAGTTTGCATACTCACTGTGAAGATCCATCTTTTTCCTAGTATTCTGTATATGGACTGCTTGTTTCTAATTTTTGAAATGATGTTATATAAGAAACCACTTCAAGAATGAGGAGATGCAGCAACCCGTACGATCTGGAGTGGTTAAAAAAGGGGTTGGAAAGAGCTTATGGCTGCTCCATTTTGAACTGCCTTTATGATTCCTTGTTGTGCTATGAAACGGCTTTCGGTATTGGCGAGTTGCCTAAAAAGTTACTACATATCGCAGAAGTGATTCTGCTTAAATATAATAGAAGCATAATATAAATTTTCGCTGTAGGCATAGCAAATACTTTTATGATATAGAATATTAGTTTCCTGTTGATATCATTGATGTGTGTGTCGCATTTCACCTTCTCCTGAATCTATATTTCAAGAAATTTTGTGTTGTTTACAGTTTCCAAATGTTTATTAAAGAGATTAATAGTTGGGATTAATGGACGTTTGTTTTGCATGATATGAAGGTTCATTGCAACAGTTTTTTCTGTGTTTCCAACCAGATTATTAATGGTGAACCATTCTGGAATGTGTAAGGTGAAAATTTGTTTGTCGTATTTTACTGCTGAAACAGTTTAGCCTTCTATCAATACATTTGTTACCTAAAAATTTTATAAATTTCTGGGAATTGCTGTATGATTAAAGGTTACTGATATATCTGTAATAACTGTCCCCAAAACAGAACGTTGGGGCACCTCTTTTCTTTTAGAATGTTAAGTATACATGGTGTTCACTTCCTGATGGATCATTTTTGCTATGTGCTCCATGTTTTTAGGTATGATGCCACCCATTCATATGCCAACAGTCTAGTTCATTCACTTTGTAGTTTTTGAGCAGTAGATATGTTCTATCATATCAAAAGCTTTTGTGAAGTCCATAAACTGATACATGTTCCCAGACGATACTTGTTTCGTACAGGATATAGAATTTAATTTATACTGTGCTCTGTGGGTCAATAAAAGATGCTTGTTGCTCGCTGACATTTAACTGAATTTTATTTCTGATCACTGTAACAGCCTGTGACTATTGAGGGACAAGTTCACTATCTTTTGATACAGATCAAACATGCTCAACATTAAAATTTAATTTAAGCAAGAGAAATGAAATTGTTTCTTTTTAAATTCAGGCCAAGTAGTTTATACACTAATTCCACAGAAACGAAAATCGGCATGAGCCAATCAGCATTTCACATAAGACAATAATATGCTCTAATAACAAGATTAACCATAAACAGACAGTTACCTAGAATGTAGTACCACTTACTTCATATAGGAGCTAGGATCACGGCATCGTAAAGTCCAAGTGGGGTGGAACATGCGGATTAAATAGGGAATAAAGCACTTGACCGCATATACAAAAATGAATTTAGCAGGAAAGAAGCTACCACACTCCTGTATCTACACCATGGGGTTTGGGGGGATTGTTAATGGGTCGTCATAGTGGGGACTATTCTTTAAAAGTGAATTGGAGGACAGACAGACAGGGCAGGGTGGCAGCTATTCGGTTCAAATGACAGTTCACCTATAGTGACAGCTGCTACCTAAGCCTCTCGTGATGGACCACATGATGTCTGTGCGTATGAGTTTGGCTCGTTCACCACCCAGGAATAGGTAGCCTCGTTTATAATATGCAGAGCTGGACAGTACTGCACAGGTCCAAATCTTAATCTCATCTCGTTATTGGTGTGCCTCAAGTTACAGAATGGACAGATGTCGACTTCTTGTATATTCTCCAAGGTTACGGAAACAACCTTTTCTTCTCGTTGGTAAAACCTGACCAGTGGTACTGCATGCGGATCACATTCACACAGTGTTTCCACGTCCACAAATGCTAAGGTGTGGCACGTATTTCAATATCGGGCTATGTGTATCGACAGCGACACTCTCTTCTCATAACTCTCTACAAGGGACTTCATTTTTCTCAAACATCGACATAGTTTCCAAGCACACCATTGTGTTACACACTACAATTTGGATCCCTCTAGCGGGAAATGGCTGTCACTTAATACAGACGGTGCAGAATGTTAATAACGAATGTTTTATTTAAAAAGTTTTGCGTTGGAGACGTTAATTTACAGCTCGCCCTCGTACTTCCGTTCTTAACGTTGGCACACCAGCGTATAAGGTTTCTGATTTCGGCAACTTCTTATACAGCTTCAAGATGACAGCTAAACAACTTTATCTGCAGCAATGTTAAATTTATTTTTTGCACACTGTAGACAAATCAAAGGTAGAGCTGTGTTACAGTTATTTATGTGTGATTTACACTGTCTCCATGAAAGTCTTTAGAATCACCTTGGCGTATGCAACGGTCCCAAGGACCATCACACACTTTTCTATAATTTCCAGCAGTTGCCCATTCACTGCATCCTGCGAAAGACTGTGTGATAAATATCGTGGGTATACTTTCGTTCTTTCTAGTCTGACGTCTCATGAAACGTCTACGTCAGTATTCTCACAACACAGTACACTCTGAACCAGATTTACACAGGTTTGGGTTGCTTCAATTATTTAAAATTCGCGAATGTTGAAGGTCTTCTGAAAGTATCAAGTAATCTGACGATGGAAATAACTTACACTGATCAGCCAGAACAGCATGACCACCGAAGCGACAGGAGAGTCACTCGCTGGTCAGACACACATATGGTGCACGTAGTATCAGCGAGCGGGCTGTCCGTGTGTAGAATGGGGAAGGGGCGCGATCTGTATGACTGGGGGCAGACTGTGATGGCCCAGAGGTTTGGCATGAGCCTTTCGGAAACTGCACGACTTGTCGAGTGTTCGAAGAGTGCTGTGGTGAGTGTGACAATTTTAACACCACGACATCGGCAACTACGACTGAAATGGCCACTTGACCAACAGTAATGGATGTCGGCGCAGTGGCAGGGCGCTGCGCTGAATGGTCTGATGAATCCTGTTACCTTCTTCATCTTGTGTGTTATAATAAAAAAAATAATACAAACATATGAACGGAAAATTTATTTATTTAAAGTTTATTACAATTGCATTATTACAATTGTTGTGCTTGTACGATTTATTGGCTAACCGGATCTCCTGTCTTATATTTCAATTGTAGATGCAGGCAGCAGACTTCAAGGACACCAGCGTGTGTGAAAAATAAGAAAGTCCTCCTTACTTGGTTCCACTTCACTTCACTAAAATATACTTGATACTGATATCAAATCTTCTCTTATTTTGCAACATATATGATACAAAACACTTGCAGCCCGTCATGCTCCGAGCCACATTTCTTAACTGAAACTTCTTCATACCAGAGAGTGCGAAACAAAATCATGTACAAGGAAAAATGGATGATGTCTTCTTCTTTTTTTTCATTCATCTGTGCTTTACCGCGCATTCATAATTAACATATTTGTAACGCTTATGATAGATCAGTGTTTCATTTTTTGTTTTTAATAAATTTTACCTTTACGATATTCAGGGGGCCATTCATCATGGAAAATGGAAATGAAGTCCCTTACGGCCCACACCGCCTTACTAGGCAAGGTCCTAGTGGAGGTGGTTTGCCATTGCCTTCCTCCGACCGTAATGGTGATGAATGATGATGATGACGACACAACAACACCCAGTCATCTCGAGGCAGGAAAAATCCCTGACCCCGCCGGGAATCGAACCCGGGACCCCGTGCTCGGGAAGCGAGAACGCTACCGCGAGACCACGAGCTGCGGACCCATTCATCATGCTCCTAAACAATTGCTCCCACACTGTAGGCTTCTCTTTTATTTAATGGAATGGATATGTCAGCTTATCCAACGTATGTTACAGTTATGCAAGAAATTAAAATATTATATACATAATATGATAGTCCATTACATATTTGAATTTAGCGCACTGACTGTAACGTTCAGTTTGCTTCAGCCTCGCTGCCGGGTTTCGCGCTTACGCACTGCCAGATTTGGCGGTTAAGAACTAGTCTCTAACGGTCAACATGTTAGCTGCTACCGACGAACGTGCATGCTCTCTTCCTGGTGTTGATTTTAACATTCAGTGTCACCCTTTCACCTGAGTGTCACATACTGAAGAATTTCCGTGGCGTTTATCTTCATTCTGGGTGCAATGGGTGTGTGCTTATGGTTCAAAATCCGACGCTGTGGCCGAAGATCTCCAGCTTTACTGTCCGGACGTCATTATTATCCGTTGTACTCGCATTTTCAGCGGAGAGAACCTTGGCCAACAGCATCCGTCGACGAGGTAAATACTGGGTCGAACAACTATGTTCACTTATTAATGCATCTAGTGTTGTGAGCCACGATACTCAGAAATTTTTTCGTTGCACACGCATGTTAAAGTCACGACACCTGAACATCCACTTGTTGAAAGACATATAGCCGTCCAAAACATTGTATAAATTGCTTGTCTTTAAAGTTCATTTCTTCACATGGAATTTGGTATCCAATGCAAATTCATACAAGTATTGAGTTACAACAATGTACATAACATGATAGCTTATACCTATGGCTGACATTCCATTCATTCGCTTATACTACGAACAGAGATTTCTTATCATTTAAAACGTCATACAATTTTCATTAACTGGGTTCTGTCACTACAGTTTGTTTCTTAGTTTTAACTTATCCTGGTTCACATCACATATACAAATTAATTACATACATGTTTTTATGATACAATATAAGCATAAGATACATTTATACTTAATTTTATAGATAGACTTTTCTCACTTATGGGAGCTCATTTCTTCCTTAGGTAAACTGGATTCTGTTTCCACAGTTTGTTTGTTAGTTTTAGCGTATCTTCTTTCACATCACACGTACAAATTAATTACTTACACATTATTCTGATACAATACAAGCATAAGATACATTTATGCTTTATTTTTCAGGTAAGTTTTTATCAATTATGGGAGCTTATTTCTTCCTTATGTAGAGAAGAGAGAAAAACATTGGAAATAGGAGTAAACATTATGCACTGCTGGCCTAACTACACTTGGCGCGGTCTCCTTTCTTTGGGAGGGAAGAAAGGAAAAACTCATCTACCGGTTGAAGTGTTTATAAGGAAATATTACTCGTGTAGTCATGGACTAGTTGCTTAGAAACTTCTGTTTGCTGGAAATAATGTGTACTGATTAATCATTCATGTAGTATCATGTTGTTTCTTCATGTGTTACTGCTGTTTACTTCAATTCACGTGTAGCTTATTGTGAAACATGAAGAAGTTTTATGGTAGACTTATCATTCTCGAACACCTGGAATGTCATTTATTCAAGCATTCATGTAACACAATAATTTTTTTTTTTTAAAAATCACATGCTTAAATGTTAATGTGTACTCTGCAGTGAATAGGTACGGAAAAATGTCACGGAGATATACTTCGATGATGCATGTTTTCATTTTTCATTAGTCCTATGGCATTTGTATAAATATCCTTATAACTAAAATGTTTACTCGAGGTGCAGCCCGTTTCTTCATTTGGTACCTGCTACTCCCGACGTAATTATCTTCTTTTGCGCCGTGACATTGCACTCTCATGGAAAGAAAACAACTGAAATGTAACATAGAAATAATTGCATTACGTAGCTCCGTGGCCACTGATACATTTGATCATTACATCCGTCCGCAGATGTTTTCATACTTTGTTTAAATTCATAGACATTCGTTTAATCTGTTACCTTTTATGATTATTTACACTGGCAATAAAATTATTACGCATTTCTTACGGTATTTTGTCATTTCTGCTTTGCTTACACACCCCGTACAATTTTTCAGAATGCTTCCTTTCGTTGGTAAATATGTTGTATATGGATTAGTATTTAATTAAATCTCTGTTTACTTATATCAATAGGTTCCTTAGTTCTTAGATAGTACATGCATTGATTAGTATTTCCATTTACTTTGTATTTCAGTTAAGTGCTTGTACATATTGCATACTAGAAGGTATCAGATAGATTATATAATGGTAAGACAGAGATTTAGGAACCAGGTTTTAAATTGTAAGACATTGGACACTGCACTGACCACCATATATTGGTTATGAACTGTAGATTAAACCGAAGAAACTGCATAAAGGTGGGAATTTAAGGAGATGGGACCTCGATAAACTGACTAAACCAGAGGTTGTACAGAGTTTCAGGGAGAGCATAAGGGAACAATTGACAGAAATGGGGGAAAGAAATAAATTAGAAGAAGAATGGGTAGCTCTGAGGGATGAAGTAGTGAAGGCAGCAGAGGATGAAGTAGGTAAAAAGACGAGGGCTAGCACAAATCCTTGGGTAACAGAAGAAATATTTAATTTAATTGATGAAAGGAGAAAACGTATAAATGCAGTAAATAAAGCAGGCAAAAAGGAATACAAACGTCTCAAAAATGAGATCGACAGGAAGTGCAAAATGGCTAAGCAGGGATGGCTAGGAGACAAATGTAAGGATGTAGAGGCTTATCTCACTAGGGTAAGATAGATGCTGCCTACAGGAAAATTAAAGAGACCTTTGGAGAAAAGAGAGCCTCTTGTATGAATATCAAGAGCTCAGATGCAAACCCAGTTTTAAGCAAAGAAGGGAAAGCAGAAAGGTGGATGGAGTATATAGAGGATCTATACAAGGGCGATGTACTTGAGGACAATATTATGGAAATGGAAGAGGATGTAGATGGAGGCAAAATGGCAGATATGATACTGCGTGAAGAATTTGACAGAGAACTGGAAGACCTAAGCCGAAACAAGGGCCTGGGAGTAGACAACATTCCATTAGCACTACTACGGCCTTGGGAGAGCCAGTCCTGACAAAACTCTACCATCTGGTGACCAAAATGTATGAGGCAGTATAAATACCCTCAGATTTCAAGAAGAATATAATAATTCCAATCCCAAAGAGAGCAGGTGTTGACAGATGTGAAAATTACCGAACTATCAGTTTAATAAGTCACAGCTGCAAAATACTAACGCGAATCCTTTACAGACGAATGGAAAAACTGGTGGAAGCCGACCTCGGGGAAGATCAGTTTGGATTCCGTAGAAATGTTGGAACCCGCGAGGCAATACTGACCCTACGACGTATCTTAGAAAATAGATTAAGGAAAGGAAACCCTACGTTTCTAGCATTTGTAGACTTAGAGAAAGCTTTTGACAATGTGGACTGGAATACTCTCAAATTCTGAAGGTGGCAGGGGTAAAATACAGAGAGAGAAAGGCTATTTACAATTTGTACAGAAACTAGATGGCAGTTATAAGAGTCGAGGGGCACGAAAGGGAAGCAATGGTTGGGAAAGGAGTGAGACAGGGTTGTAGCGACTCCCCAATGTTATTCAATCTGTATATTGAGCAAGTAGTAAAGGAAACAAAAGAAAAATTCGGAGTAGGTATTAAAATCCGTGGAGAAGAAATAAAACCTTTGAGGTTTGCCGATGACATTGTAATTCTGTCACAGAGAGCAAAGGACTTAGAAGAGCAGCTGAGCGGAATGGATAGTGTCTTGAAAGGAGGATATAAGATGAACATCAACAAAAGCAAAAGAAGGATAATGGAATGTAGTCGAATTAAGTCGGGCGATGCTGAGGGAATTAGATAAGGAAATGAGACACTTAAAGTAGTAGAGGAGTTTTCCTATTTGGGGAGCAAAGTAACTGATGACGGTGGAAGTAGAGAGGATATAAAATGTAGACTGACAATGGCAAGGAAAGCGTTTCTGAAGAAGAGCAATTTGTTGACGTAGAGTATAGATTTAAGTGTCAGGAAGTCGTTTCTGAAAGTAATTGTATAGAGTGTAGCCATGTATGGAAGTGAAACATGGACAATAAATAGTTTGGACAAGACGATAATAGAAGCATTCGAAATGTGGTGCTACAGAAGAATGCTGAAGATTAGATGGGTAGATCACATAAATAATGAGGAGGTACTGAATAGAATTGGGGAGAAGAGGAGTTTGTGGCACAACTTGACAAGGAGAAGGGACCGGTTGGTAGGACATGTTCTGAGGCATCAAGGGATCACAAATTTAGCATTGAAGGGCAGCGTGGAGGGTAAAAATCGTAGAGGGAGACCAAGAGATGAATACACTAGGCATATTCAGAGGGATGTTGAAAGGTGGCTACACTGAGCCACAACGCCAGAGATTGCGCCAAAGAGTTTTATTCCGTCGCCTCCACTGGCAGTGCTTGCTGAGATGTCGTAGTGAAGAGTTCTTGTCGAGAAGTCGTGGTGGAGAGTGCTTGTCGAGATGTGGCAATAGTCAGTGCTTATCGAGATGTGGCAGTAGTGAGTCGGTGTTGAGATGTTGTAGTAGGGAGTGCTTGTTCCATGTTTTATGCAGTTTGTTTGATGGACTAGACAGCAGATGTTGTTCGAATGGAGATACTGTAATGATCAGAGTGCTTTTCGTCAATATATATGAAGGTAAAAAAATTCCCTTTTCTTTTTATTATTTCAATGTCTTAAATAATGCGTCATTACAGGTTCAGTCAACAAAGCATCTGGCTTGTGTTCTTGTATTAGAGTATAATTCTGGTTTCCTTACGCAATTATAGTATTTCTATTTTTTTAATTACTTCAGTATAAATGGTATTTAAAATTTCTTGTCTTATTGAAGAAGAACCGTGCCAGATGTGTGCATTGAATCACACTTCCACACACAGAACAGTTACACTAGTGCTTTGGTTTTGTAGGTTTTATAGTTGCTGGGGACTTAATTAATTAATTGTATTAACGGAAATTTTCTTTCATTCTTTGTTGTTGTTCTATGCAGTCAGATTGCGTACAAATACTAATCAGGGCCAACCTTTTACGAGACTGCGTAACCGGAAAGTTAGCTATTAAAAATTAAAAGTATTTGCATTTCATTCCATATTTATATAGTTAAGCCCCCATGCACGTGGCGACCACTGCTTCGGATCGTCCCTTGGAATTCTTCTGATTGTTAAAATTGTAGACAGTAGTATTGTTGTAGTAATTTGTAGTTTAGTAATTGTAGTCTATATTGCATGTGTTGATTTGGTAATTGTCATTCTTCTAATGGTATTTTTTTTTTTTTGCAGAATTTAATTTTGGTGTCTTGCCTACGGGTTTGACAATTTATTGCAATTATTTCAATTGTTCGTTAATCGTGTTTGAGGGAAACATTTCGTGTGAATGGTATTGTTGGAGATAAAGAGTCATTGTGTGTAATTTTCGTACAGTGACGAGTTTTGTACAATTTGTAAATGATTACGCTATCGATGAAAAAGGCAAAAATGATGAATAGTGAGAATGACGAAATTGTTAACATGGCGAACTCGCCAACACAGGAGAACAGTATGATGAATGATGAAGTTGAAAACAATTTAATAAGTCGGGAAAATAGTCCGGAACCAATTCAAAACTTTTCACAATTAGAAAATTTTCAGAATTTGAGATTAACGACAGAATATTCTGGAATAGTATCGAACACAGATAGCTTTACAGCTATGACGAAGGAAGCTGGTTTTGTGGGAAATGTTAGGGGTGAAAGGAACTTTGAACCAGTTCATATGGAGCAGTTGATGGGTGCAATATTAAATTTGGGATCACAAATAGGAACAATTAAAACTGGTATAGGAACAATTAAAACTGAGATTGGAACAATGGAAACACAGTTAAGATCTGAATTAAAAACACAGATGGGAACTTTGGCAACACGGTTAGAAACTGACACCGGGACAATGGAAACATGGTTAGACTCACTGGGATCACAGTTAGGATCTGAATTCAAAACAGAGATGGGAACTTTGGCAACATGGTTAGACTCACAAATAGGAACAATTAAAACAGAGATGGAAACAATGGAAACACGGTTAGATTCACGAATAGGGACATGTTTCAAAAATATGAAAGATGAATTAAAGAAAGAAATCAGAGAAGAAGTACAACCGATTTTGAATGCTCACAATAATAGATTAATTGCAGTAGGGATTAGACAAAAGGAACAGGATAGAGAACAGGAAGAAAGAGATCGTGTGATAGTACAAAAATTTTCTGAGTTAAATTTACAACGTGCACACAAAAAGGAGGAAATATTTGAGAGAATCGAGGAATCCGTACCAAATGACAGATTAAACAACCTAACACAACAATATGAACAGATAACTACCAAATATGTCAATACTGAAACCCGAGCCGCGACACTTACAGAAGACGTAAATAAACAGAAAGAACAATTAGGTGACTTATCGGAAAGAGTTGAGGAGATTTCAGATAAATTGACAAGTCTTAGCTTAAATGGGGACAGAGATTCGGAAGATACAGCTCCATTGCCGTTTGCGGAAACTGAAGAGTACCAGAACATAAATAAGCATGTTGAAAATCAAGGAAAATTTAATGAACAGGTCAAAAGGGAATTTGAGGCATTACAAAAGCAAGTCAAACAAATTTAAGGTGAAATCGTTGAAAAAGACAGCAGAAGAAATTTAGAATCACAGATAGCAGAGGGGTTTGAAGAAAGTAATTTATTTCATTTACGAGAAGCAACAAGAGAGCGCCAGGCGCGCGAACTTGACAATAATCGACATTGGGACAGGGACAGACGCGGTAGGTCTTTGTCGCCACGAGGCGAAAATTTTGACTATAAACACTTTTTGACTGTTCGGAAATTTAAGATCTTTCGCAATTCTAAGAATGACATACATCCATGTTCATGGCTAGATCAATTTATGTACGCACTTCCACCAAATTTGCCACTAAGTCACAAACTGAAATTTATGTGCGGCTATTAAAGTCCTCAGGGGATTCACTACACTAAGTGAATATGTGCCGTAGCGTGCTTATGGCCCCGAGCTGTAGTGGTGCTATTTCCCTTTTAGTTTTCTGCACCGCTGCCTACTCTTTTACTATTCTTTGCATCTGTCAAAACAACTCTTCGACTATCAATCTATCTAGAGAGTCGTTAAAGAATAACCGGATATGACTATTTTACCCAAAAGTGTTTTCAGAAATTACCGTTTGGACTTACTGTATCTTCTGCAGCATTCATTCGTAGTTTAAACGAAATTTTACCTGTTCATCTTCGTGACAATATTACTTCATATGTTGACGACATTCTTATTGCTAAACGTTCTTGGAGTGAACACAACAAAATTTTGGATTCATTATTACGTATCTTTGCAAGAGTTGGCACTCAGGTGAAATTTCTCGGTCACATTATTTCTACAGAAGGTATTCTTCCTGATCCAGAAAAATTAGACGCTATTCGTAACTATGCTGTTCCTAATACAAAACGTGATGTTCGTAGTTTCCTTGGTGGCTGTAATTTTCTTAGACGCTTTGTTAGATTGTACAATTTGGCCACACCTCGTTTATGTGAACTATCTGGAAAGAATTCTAATTGGTGTTGGGATGAGGAAGCTCAGTCAGAATTTGAACAACTTCGTGATGCTTTAGTTGCTGCTCCACTTCTTTCACATCCGGATTTATCTAAAGATTTTTGTTTGGCGACGGACTCATCATACAAAGGCCTAGGTGCACATTTATTTCAAGAGATAGTAGAAAACGGCGTTGTAGTACAGAAAACTATTGCATTTGGAAGTCGTGTTCTCTCTAAATCAGAAAAGAATTATTCGATTACGGAACTTGAAGCTTTGGCTGTTGTATGGGCTTTCACAAAATTTCGGACATTTTTGTTTGGCAGACATACTAAGGTTTACACCGATCATCGAGCTCTGGAATTTCTTATGTCAACAAAATTAACTCATGGAAGATTGTCACGATTGGCGCTGTACCAACAGGAATTTGATTTTAGTATTGTTTACAGACAGGGATCTTCAAATATTGTTGCTGATGCTTTATCACGTGCACCTATGGGTTTGAAACAAAGTGCTGAAGAAGACTGCAAGGAAAACAATTATTGTTTGATGTATATTCAAGGTGTTGCGTTTGAGAATTTTATTTCGTCTTCGCTCCAGGACATCGCTAAGGAGCAAAATTAGGATCCAATCTGGAAGGACATTAAGGAGAAGTGGAGGAGGAAGGAAAGTGTAGCGATCAGACAGTATTATTTAGTTCGCAAAGATATTTTTTTTAAACGAAAATCGGTCGACGACTCTGTTTGGTTAGTTTGTATTCCTGATGAGTGGGTCAATAAATTGATTTCGTACACACATTTCAGTTATGCACACTTTGGTCCCAGAAAATGCTTTATTAAATTACGAGAAAATTGCTACTTCAGTAATATGGCAAAACGTATTCGATTTGTTCTTGCCAAATGCAAATTATGTGAAAAGGCTAAGCCGCCAACTATTTCTCACAGAGCACCGTTGTTTCCTATCATTCCAGCGAAATTAAAGGACATGGCTGCAGTCGATTTGTTCGGTCCAGTGGTTCGTTCTACTAATGGTTTTGCGTACATTTTCGTAGCAGTGGAATTGACATCAAAATATGTGTGTTTTACACCTTTACGCAAAGCAACAGCTCGTTCAGTATCTAACGCTTTCATCAAACATTTTCTTAAAGAAGTGGGTCATGTTCATAAGGTTATATCAGATAATGGATCACAGTTTCACTCTAAAATTTGGCTTCGTACTCTACGGCGTCGTAAGATTAAACCAATTTTCATTTCACTTTTTCACCCTCAATCTAACGCTTCAGAGAGATGAATGAAGGAAATCAATAAATTGTGTCGTCTTTATTGTCATCAGAATCACAGAACGTGGGATTAGTATCTTCATATTTTTCAAAACATTCTGAATGAACTCCCTAATGATTCAATTTCTTTACCGCCCATATTGACATTAAAAAACAAAGCACCGACAAATCGCATTTCTGAAATCGTTCCTTTTCCGCCTTCACGGAAACTGCGGCATTCTGAAGTTGTCAACCTGGCTCTGCAAAATATTGCATCTGCGGCTGCTAGAAGAGAGAAATCAGCTAAACGTCCTGGTCGTTTAAAAATCTTGTCAGTTGGTGAAAAGGTGTTAATTAAGTCTCACCGTTTGTCTCACAAAGGAAAGGGCTTATGTCGCAAATTTTTTCTGCTTTATAACAGTCCATATAGAATTCGCAAAATTATTCATGATAACACTGTCGAAGTAGAAACTCTTAAATCTCGGCGCACTAAGGGAATACATCACATACCGAACGTTAAAATTTTTGTGGAATGACATACTTTCGAGAAACCAACAGTTATACGTAAACATGCAGAGAATACAAGGATACCGCGCTGTGTTTTGGCAGTCGTTGACCGCAAACAATCACTTCCCACATCATGCGCCTACAGCTGATCGAGCGCTCAGTGCGAATGCACTGACAGCCGTAAACAAATACACAGTCTAATTTCTCCGATTAAATTCAGTATAAAGCTATAGTGACTTGATAAATTATGTTATTAACGTACAGTATTTTCCAGGATACGGTTGTATAAAATATTTAAAAACTTCAGGTAAATTCTGTGTGTGTCCGACGTTAAGAGGACTTGCTATCAAGAAATTTTCAGGAAGAATGTAATTTCGAAGAAGAAACTAATGAACTAAAAAGGTAACTATTAATTGAGTTTATTTTTCAGGAAACATATATCCACTTGGTACTTACTTTATACGTAATTTGCTGCTCGCGATTACGTGATTCATACTTTGTGCTAATTTCATGTTCTATGAATTTACTTGTGAAGCGACGTGCTTGCGTACATTTTCTGATTGTGACAATGATTGATTAATGAACAGGGTTGTTAATTATGTATATCATGCATCGCTTGGCTGCATTGCTTTTTCACTGACGTCATATTTTTTTATTATGTGCCAGCTGTGCTTATTTATTTAAATTATAATTGTCACCTGATTAGTTGTGCTGATATGTATCTAAGTTATACTTTGTGATTTATCTGCTTGCGCCTTCATGTTTACTTATTAAAATTTAATATGAACATTTATTTGCTTATGCTGATATGATGCTAATGACCTGTTTATTACGTAAGATATATGTTAGCTGCTTTGCGTATGGATTGCATATTTACACATTTCTGTTTTGTTGTCATAACTACTCTTTAATTTGGTATATAGAAATGCTGATATACTGTGTACGAACATGGAGTTTAGGTCACACTATGGTATTAATTACAGATTGTTTGCTTGGCAGAGCCTTGTTGTAGGAATTGTGCTGCATGCACTTGTTGACATTCTGTTCTCTATTGGTATATTTACTCGCTATTGCTTGTTTTGCTTACGCTCAGTGCCTTATATTTTTAAGATAAAAAAATTAACTGCTATAATTTGACGAACGACATTAGTACAAGAAACTTCATAGAAGTCACACGAGCTGGAGGTTTTATGGAAGCTGTATAAATTAATGCTAATAGGAAGGAAGCTAATGACATGACATACCAACACTAGGGTTAGACCATTGACAGTTATTACACTGCATTCTTCGTGAGCAATTGAAATAGCAAGTGACAGTTGACACAAAAAATAATCCACATGTTTGCTTCTGCCATGATTCTTGAAGTGGTGTACACACTGTGAAATATTATGATCATTCACACTCCGTAATCGTACTTAATTACTGAGAGTTATTCGAACTAAAGTCTGTTAGAGGTCATGTACGCATTTCTCTTATTTAATGATGGACAAGGTAACCAAAATGTATTTTATAATTCATATTCAAACTAAAGGCTGTTAGAGGTCATGTACGCATTTCTTTTATTTAATGAGGGACAAGGTAACGAAAATGTATTTTATAATTCATAATGAGTAGAAGATTTGGGTCAGATGGATTACACGGAGGTTGTGTGTGGACATTGTGTCTTCGGATTGTGTGGGATGATGAATTGAAGTTTGCACTAGGATTTTATCTGTGCTTGTTCAAGGAGACTGACTAGAGGAAAGAGTTGTTATGGAAGTGAAATGATATTGGTAATAAGGTTTTTATGTGTCGACGTATTGAAGAGGTATTATTGAGGTATTGAGATAGTGGGAAGTTGATGATTATTGGAGTTTTGGTGGACAAGAGGTAAGGTAAATGATATTGATGATAAGTTTTATATGTATCGACATAAGAGGTATTATTGAAGTATTAAGATTATGTGATGCTGATGATTATTGGAGTTTTGATGGATAAGAGGCAAAGTAAGTGAGGAGCATATATTTTTGTTGGTTTATGTGGAACGAGGAGGATGAAATGGCAGACTAGAACACTAAAGTGGAAGGAAGGTTGTCTACACACACTTTATTAAATCAATAAGCAGTACATACTTTTTTTTTGGAGAGAGGAAGTAATTGCATATCTTGGCACACTGACAGTTGTTCAGCAACCGTACATTTTGATCTGGCTTGGCAAACATTGGTCTTGACATGATGACAATGACGTTGACTAACTATTATTGACTGTTATACATTGCTTCCACTACCACTTGATACACAAGTTGAACATCAAATTTTGACAGAATTGCATTTACACAGTTAACACTATTCAATTACACAGTAGTACTTAATGTGGATGAAAGATGAGTGAGTGTGTTTTGTGTGTTATCCTTTCCTAATCCCAAATAATTGGTACCGACCTATCTCCTAAATATTATTTTACTTGTTTGTTGTGGCTTGCACTGACACCCATAAATATTATAGGTTTACTGATATTTGTGTATTTGTAATAGTTAATATGACAATTATCTGAAATCATTTGTGTGTTTATTTTAATTTGTATGTTTAGTGTAAGAGCATTGATAATAATTTTGTAAAAGCAAATGTGTGTGCATTCAAACTGTTGTTCACACCTGCACCTGTTCAACATTGATGTGTGACACTTAGAAATGTTTAATTTCTGCTGATGAACTGTGTGATTAGTGATAGTGAATATTATGGACTGTTACTTGCACTTTTTCTACATGATTGGTGCCACTTAGAAATGTTTAATTTCTCTGATGAACTGTGTGATTAGTGATAGTGAATATTATGGACTGTTACTTGCATTTTTTCTACATGATTGGTGCCACTAGGACATGTTTAATTTCTGCTGATAAACTCTGATGAACAGTGTGGTTAGTGATAGTGAATATTATGGACTGTTACTTGCACTTTTTCTACATGATTGGTGCCACTTAGAAATGTTTAATTTCTCTGATGAACTGTGTGATTAGTGATAGTGAATATTATGGACTGTTACTTGCACTTTTTCTACATGATTGGAGCCACTAGGACATGTTTAATTTCTGCTGATAAACTCTGATGAACAGTGTGGTTAGTGATAGTGAATATTATGGACTGCTGTCTACACCTACTTAACATTACTGGGTGCCACTGATGGACTGCTTCTACTGAAAAGATGTCACTTGTTGCTGTCTGCACCTGTCAACATTACTGGGTGTCACAGATGGAACTGCTTCTATTGAAATGATGTCATTTGTTGGTGTCTGCACCTGTTCAACATTACTGGGTGCCACTGATGGAACTGCTTGTACTGACATAATGTCACTTGTTGCTGTCTGCACCTGCTCAACATTGCTGGGTGCCACTGATGGAACTGCTTCTAATGAAATGATGTCACTTGTTGCTGGCTGCACCTGCTCAACATTACTCAGTGCCACTGTTGGAACTGCTCAACCAGTGATGAGATGTCACTTGTTGCTGTCTGCACCTGTCAACATCACTGGGTGTCACTAATGGAACTGCTTCTACTGAAATGAAGTCACTTGTTGGTGTCTGCACCTGTCAACATTGCTGGGTGCCACTGTTGGAACTGCTCAACCAGTGATGAGATGTCACTTGTTGGTGTCTGCACCTGTTCAACAATGCTGGGTGCCACTAATGGAACTGTTTCTATTGAAATGATGTCACTTGTTGGTGTCTGCACCTGTTCAACATTACTGGGTGCCACTGATGGAACTGCTTGTACTGACATAATGTCACTTGTCGCTGTCTGCACCTGCTCAACACTGCTGGGTGCCACTGATGGAACTGCTTCTACTGAAATGATGTCACTTGTTGCTGTCTGCACCTGTCAACATTACTGGGTGCCACTGATGGAACTGCTTCTACTGAAATAATGTCACTTGTTGGTGTTTGCACCTGTTCAACATTGCTGGGTGCCACTGATGGACTGCTTCTACTGAGATAATTTGACTTGTTGGTATCTGCACCTGTTCAACATTGCTGGGTGCAACTGATGGAACTGCTTCCATTAAAATGATGTCACTTTTTGGTATTTGCACCTGTTGACCATTGCTGGGTGCTACTGCTGGAACTATCAACTACTTGTTTTTTTTTTAATCATTGAAAGCATTTTATGTGAACATTTGTATAAACTGATTTTTTGTGTATTGTGTAAACTATTATGTAAAGTCACATGTATGAAAGAATTTGTATTGCTTACTGTATTTTATATATTTGTTTATTGAAAGGTCAGTGCAAAGTCAAAATTTTATCTAATTATGTGATATTTACGTATTAATATTATCTTTTATTTTTGTTTGTATTTTTTTGGGCGAATTTGGTGGTATTTTCACCACCAACGCTGGCAAAAATACCATCAAATTCTGGCCCGTGGAGGAAGGGCATATGAAAGGTGGCTGCACTGAGCCACAGCGCCAGAGATTGCGCCAAAGAGTATTATTCAGCCGCCTCCACTGGCAGTTGCCGGCCGCGGTGGTCTCGCGGTTGAGGCGCTCAGTCCGGAACCGCGTGACTGCTACGGTCGCAGGTTCGAATCCTGCCTCGCGCATGGATGTGTGCGATGTCCTTAGGTTAGTTAGGTTTAAGTAGTTCTAAGTTCTAGGGGCTGATGACCACAGAAGTTAAGTCCCATAGTGCTCAGAGCCATTTTTTGAACTGGCAGTTCTTGTCGAGAAGTCGTGGTGGAGAGTGCTTGTCGAGATGTGGCAGTAGTCAGTGCTTGTTGAGATGTGGTAGTAGTGAGTCGGTGTTGAGATGTTGTAGTAGGGAGTGCTTGTTCCATGTTTTATGCAGTTTTGATGGGCTAGACAGCAGATGTTGTTCGAATGGAGATATTGTAATGATCAGAGTGCTTTTCGTCAATATATATCTGAAGGTGAAAAAATTCCCTTTTTTTCATTATTTCAGTGTCTTAAATAATGCGTCATTACAGGTTCAGTCAACAAAGCATCTGGCTCGTGTTCTTGTATTAGAGTGTAATTCTGGTTTTCTTGCGCAATTATAGTATTTCTATTTTTTTAATTAATTCAGTATAAATGGTATTTAAAATTTCTTGTCTTATTGAAGAAGAACCGTGCCAGATGTGTACGTTGAATCACACTTCCACACACAGAACAGTTACACTTATGCTTTGGTTTCGTACGTTTTATAGTTGCTGGGGACTTAATTAATTAATGGTGTTAACGAAAATTTTCTTTCATTCTTTGTTGTTATTCTATGCAGTCAGATTGCGTACTAAAACTAGTCAGGGCCAACCGTTTACGAGACCTCGTAATCGGACAGACAGCTACTAAAAAAAAAATTAAAAAATATTTGCATTAAATTTATAATTAAGCCCCCACGCAATGTATGTTGCAGTAAGTACTGGGAGATGAAGAAGCTTGCACAGGATAGGATTGCATGGAGAGCTGCATCAAACCAGTCTCAGGGCCGAAGACCACAGCAACTACAACAACATATTGCATTCCTGTTTGGTTGCGCCTTCTGCCAGTGAGTCGCACATGTGCACCGGTCAATGCCACCTCTCCTACTACTGACGTCAGCGTGTATTGTTGAGCGCAGACAGCTCAGCGATTAGCTAATTTTGTTTACACTTTCATTTCGCATGAAGCGGTGTATTGGGTGTTGTATTGTCCTAATCATTATCATTTCATCCCCATCGACGCGCAGGTCGCCGAAGTGGCGTCAAATCGAAAGACCTGCACCAGGCGAACGGTCTACCCGACGGGAGGCCCTAGCCACACGACATTTCCATTTCCATACTTCCAATTTTCTGTTAATTTTATGCCTACGTGTGCAGATCAAAAGAATTACTTGTGGCTATACACATTAACTTATGTTAAAGTACACTCCAGAAGAAAAATTACACTCAGAGCTATGTATACTATGTACATTTATCTTGTGAGAGAAAGAAAAAATTCTACCTAGCTTTATCATTCAATAATAGTTTTCATATCCTTGTGAGGTTGGAGACCGTTGTCTCTCCCAGTTTTCTCACAGGCTAATTTGTACGTCCTAGGATATGGTATTTTGGAAATTATATATGGTCCTGAATAGGTCAATTGCCACTTCTTATTCAGGTTGCCAAATTTTGCCGATTTAGGGTGAGTCCGTAAGAGAACTCGTTGCCCTTCAGAAAATTGTATAACACGTTTCAGTTCCTTATTATAAGTTTTCTTTCTATACTCGGCTCTGTTTTCTAGTGTAACCATGGCTTGTTTGATTTTGTCTTGTAGTGTTATTACTGTAGTGGGTATCTTTGGTATGGGCGACTCCGAATCATTCGTGCGTTTTGTCTGGAACATCTATTGGTTAAGTGTAAAACCTTTTGAAGAATGTGGAATGTTACTGACAACTTGCATGAAAAGAGTAACGTACTCGGGTGTGTTTGTGAGGGTTGTATGTCCTAATAAACCGGTTAAATTCTTTAAAGTCTCGTTCTACTGGGCTTGTTTCTGGGTTAAAAGTATTTACTAATAAATGCTTTATAGCCTGTGAGGTCATAAATTGTTTCCACTTCTGCCCAATGAAATATGAAGCATTAACAGTTAGTATTACCTTTGGTTTACCTACTCTTCTCAAACAGTCTTCCGCAATTATTTCTCTGATATTTGTGGCTGTTGCATTTTTAATGGCACACATTTTGATATGTTTCGAGAAAATATCGTATAGTGCTAGTACATATCTTACTCCTTTACTTACCGAGCGAGGTGGCCCAGTGGTTAGCACACTGGACTCGCATTCGGGAGGACGACGGTTCAATCCCGTCTCCGGCCATCCTGATTTAGGTTTTCCGTGATTTCCCTAAATCGTTTCAGGCAAATGCCGGGATGGTTCCTTTGAAAGGGCACGGCCGATTTCCTTCCCAATCCTTCCCTAACCCGAGCTTGCGCTCCGTCTCTAATGCCCTCGTTGTCGACGGGACGTTAAACACTACCCACCACCACCACTCCTTTACTTCTCGGATATGGACCAGCTATGTCCACGGATACTATATCTACAGGGTTTTTTGTGAGTATTGCGTTTAGCTCAATAATTTTGACACCTTGGACTGTATTGATTTTCGACATATTGAACATTTTCTTAATACCTGTAGGACTCACCTTAAAATTTTTTCAGAACATTTGCCTACTTTGTAATGTCGCTATACTTCATGTGTAAGTCTTACAAATCGGTCGATATAATCTTCAGGAATACACACACTCGATGGAGCAGATTTTTCATGTTTCCTGTGAAACAAAACACTCTTGTACTCCTGATACCATTTACTTACCTTTCCACCTTCATCTTGAGCAGGGTTTTGCATGACTTTACTTAATCTGAGATCTTACTGTTGTATAATTTTCATTTGCTTACAAGACTTATGGTAATTAGACTGTTGTGTTGTACCTTGCATCAATAACGTACTGAGTTCTGCATCTTGCTCTGTTAATTCACCAAATTCTTCCAAACCTTGTGGTAACCTGAACAAAGGCACGTGCATCAACTTTCTTACTTCCTGTAATATAAATGATCTTGAAATTGAATTCTTGTAAATAGAGACACCACCTAGCAAATCTACGGTGCAATGGTTTACATTTTAAAAGAAATGACAGTGACTGATGGTTACAATAAACTTTGGTACTCTTGCCCCACAAAAAATATTCAAACTTTTTAAATGCCCATGTTACAGCTAATCTTTCCAATTCTGACTCAGAGTAAGATCTTTCTGCTTCTGTTAATGTACGACTAGCAAAACCGATGACCTTGGGTACTTCTACAGCTTCTTCTTCTCGCATCTGGAACAAGCATGTCCCCGTTAGATGAAGCATCTGTGCATAGACAAAAATCCTTGGACATTTCAGGGTGGTAAGAATGTTTGCAATGACTAACGCCTACATAATGTTATTAAAGTCCTTCTGACACTTATCGTCCCATAACAAAGGCCTATTTTTTTAACGAGTTGAGTAATGCATCACTGTTCATCGGTCCTAGAATGTTTAGTCTATTGTACATCTCGTCTGGTTCAGAATTATGTCTGATCCTCCATTCTCCAGTGATCTCATCTTGTACCGGACCAAAGATCTGAAAGCTTTGTTTTAAAAATTTTAGTTTCCCATAAACACTACAAATCATTTTTCTCTACTCTCTACTTGTTTTGTCGTCGACCTAGTCATTTTGTACAGCTGCCTGAATACAAAATCTGAGTAACTGATTCTATTGTAAGGTGACCATAGCTGCGAAGACCTCCGACGTCACATTCTGCTTCCCTCAGTGAAAATCATTAAACACTGTACATGTAAAGTAACATGTAAATTTATCTCGAAATCAAACGACAGAGTATGTAGCAGTTTCATTAGGAAAAAGCACCTCTCAGAAAACGAGAAGATATGACCCTGCAGAGTGACTCCAAGCAGAGAAACTTGTGACTGGATGTGAGTGGGTGACAAATTGGTATCATATGTGAGAGTCAACATTGACAAGTGACCTTGAATTACGTGAAAAAATAGTTTGTTACTTAACAGTTTTGGGCCAGAATAATGGTAACGGCAGATAGATCTGAATAGTGAACACAGAAGTACTCGAATAAGTTTAATTTTGACGAAGTACAAAAATGTTCAAACGTGTGTGAAATCTTATGGGACTTAACTGCTAAGGTCATCAATCCCTAAGCTTACACACTACCTAACCTAAATTATCCTAAGGACAAACATACACACCCATGCCCGGGACCAGCCGCACAGTCCATGACTGCAGCGTGCCAGACCACTCGGCCAATACCGCGCGGCTGACAAAGTACTACATAGGCAAAACATGTGGTGCAGTTGGTAGTGACAGTGCAAGTAGCAGTTAGCGTCATAATTTAACAGTATAAACAACAAGTAATATTGCAAAACGAATGAGTATAGGTCTACAGATTTATCAGAAGAAACGATAGTCACATTCAGTGGCAACCAAGTCTCATAGTAACGTAAGAAATAATTGATTTCTAGAGCATAAGTCACAGTGTAGTTCTTCAGATACGGAAAACACAGTTTGAAGGTAAGCTCATGGGAATGTCACTCTTGCCTGCATGTTGTGAACTCTCAAATAACTTTTCTTGCAGTCAGATTCCATTCGTGACCACAGTTATATTAAAAAAGAGGACAGATAAATGAACTCCGTTTCACATCAACATTAACGTTTTCTTCTGAAGCGTCCAAGTAGAAAAAATGGGCACGTTATATTACTACAGCTTTGTTATTTCTACTGATTTTTTTCCGAAATGATGGCTATACATCATTTTCCATAGTTACTTCCCGGAAAGATATCCATTATTAATAATTTGTGTTTCCGAATCATATCTTAAACCATTCAGACATTGAAAGAAGTTTCTCTGTTGTTGATCATTTTGCGATCTGCCAACTGATGAATTTAATTCCTTTTTAATGTTGGTCACATTATAACTGTGTTTAATTGTATGCTTTATTATATTTTCATTACATCGCCTGGTACATTTTCAACATTTCCAAATTTTATTTTGATTCAGCACATTATGTCATGTTCCCATGAACTTGAACGTTGCAAGACATGCTAATCGTGTGAAGACCGATTGATGTTGCAATACGAAAGTTTACCAACGACTGTAAAATTTATTTCCGAAGTGGACTTGTAGCCTGCTGATGGCTGATACCGTCCAGTGGCATCGGGGAAAAGCAAATTATATTGTTTTCTACACTGTCACTGTTTCATAAAATATTTAAATTAGCCGTCTACCACCAAACTATATTGATAAGAGCTCTTCCAAAGCATGGCCGCATAAACGTCAAATTTTGCTACTCCGCAGATACTGTGCTATGTGAGAGAGCGTGGATGTGGGGTATTCTAGCCTGGGGCAGACGAGGACGAGAAACCGGTTCGCTGCCGCGCTGCACTCAGCCGGGCTCTTCAGTGACGTCATCCGGATAATATCAAATCTAATAAAATCAGTTTGGCTCTCAGAACCTCCTTGATGTCGCTAAAATTTCGCCAGCGGGGAACTTATTAGATGTAACTTGCTTTAACGTAATGTAATAATTCGGGAATAGCGCCTTAATTGAGTTCTACTTCTCGGCAACTTAATTCATTACGGCACCAATTTACCTCACGCCCCTCCTCTCCATAGCCCCACATGCGGTACTTGTATTTGGGAACTCGGGTAGAACTTGTTTCATGTTAATTCAGTCTTTGTTGATTAGCAGTTAAGTAATCCCGTGACACATGTTTCCACAAGACTCTCTAATTAAGAACAATATCACTTCTTTACACAGTTCCTGTAACTAGAACTTCTTCACAATTTTAGCCGCGCGGAGTGGCCGCGTGGTTCGAGGCGTCATGTCACGGATTGAGCAGCTCCTCTCCCGGGGATTCGAGTCCTCCCTTGAGCACGTGTGTGTGTGTGTGTGTGTTGTTCTTAGCATAAGTTAGTTTAATTCTAGGGACCGATGACCTCAGTAGTTTCGTCCCTTAGGCATACACACACTTTTGAACATTTTTGCAATAATTTTGACTTCCGTTGGCTTTCAGATTTTACAGTTTTTTTCTCTGTTCTCTGATTATTGAAAGGGTCATAAGGTAAGAATTTCAAAGTGGACATTGACATGAGAGAGGTGCGCGTTATAAACTCGGCCCAACTGAGATGTCAAGCCGGCCGGGGTGGCCGAGCGGTTCTAGGCGCTACAGTCTGGCAACACGCGACCGCTACGGTAGCAGGTTCGAATCCTGCCTCGGGCATGGATGTGTGTGATGTCCTTAGGTTAGGTTTAAGCAGTTCTTTCTAGGGGACTGATGACCTCAGAAGTTAAGTCCCGTAGTGCTCAGAGCCATTTGAACCATCAGATGTCGAGTGTGTGTGTGGTTTGAGGTTTGAACCATCAGATATCGAAGAATGCTCGTGAGGGCACGTCACTGTGTAACGAACTGATTCACCTTCCTTATGCATCGGAAGGTTCTGTGATAATTCCGTTCGTGCTAAATAGGTTTCCAGTCTTGCGCAGTGTCTTACCTTCTTCAAATTGCCAGAAACTGATCAGGCACAATATGCAAACTGGTTGTGGAAATCAGTGTCGGATGAAAGAGCTATATCATTTTTTCATGGAGATATCCCACATCGAACGAGATTTTTGAGTTATAATTTACTCATTGCTTGCATAAAAACCGCGATGAAATTGGAAAATAGCTGTCAGACATATAAAACAGAAGGAAGTATTTTGTGTTAATGTCACCACCAGCTTTCATGCTATTTGACAGCTTGCAAAGTTTATTTCACCTTGCTGTTTCAATCCTGCGTAGGTCTTCGTTAGGTTTCTAAACAAGTTCTGTTGACAGAGCTATCAATCAGACAAAAACAAAGGAGGATCGTTACTGTTATGCAATATGTTGACAGACGCATAATACTCAGCGACGCAGATTGTGGTATTTACACTGAAGTGCTATTTTTGTAAGCGGAATACATTCTGTTTAGTCAGTAATCAGATATCTCCAAGAAGAAAAGGTAACATATTCATAGGAACAGGTAAGCGATGAGGAAAAACGACAGAAAATATCAACGTGATTGGCTATTAAACAGACATTCTCAGTTTAGTGTTGGTTATACATGACGTTACGTCAAGGTGGGGCCTTGTAAAGGCTGCAGTGGTAAAGGGTAACTTTACCTATTGGAACTGACTCACTTACATCCGTGCGCTTCCCTGTAACTATGGCGTGTCCTGAAGCGACGTGAAATTTGGTTTTAGCTGGAGAAAAACGTTTTAGAAGACCGGCTGCACTATACGTGACACCAGGGTGCATAAAATGTTCTTTGGTGCTGAAAGAGGTTTCTTTACTACAATGTAACTCATAGTGCTGAATAGAACCAGTTCCTGTCTAAATTGTCTGTCGTGTATTCTCATTTTTACAACACACAGCCGGCTACGAAGTCAGTCGTAACTTGCAGTTCTTCGTTTAAAAATATATATTTTCTTATAGCTTGCACCTCCACGTTCGCCCAAGTAGCACACTTCCACAATAGCAATCATAACAAATATTAAACTTGCGGCCTTTTGTCTGCAGAACAAAAAAGTCAATAAACAGTCGTCAATCCCCACGATAGGTATCACTTTTTTATGTTCGCCCAATACTACAGGCTTACGTGCCAGCGCTACATTCAGATGAAAAGGATGGCACGAAAAAGGATGAAAGGATCGAAATATGGATGACTGAAATAATAAACAAACTCAAATCATCTAAAATTTTCATTTTTCCAACACTCTGCTCCGCAGCTGCACTAGCTTACAACATTTTGAAAAAATTACTCCCACATGGTGAAATAGGTCTTATCGCTACTGACTCTGAGTTGTGGGCTCTGCTAGACGAGCTGGTGCAGTTATCTACCACCTCCAGAACGGGTGAACGTTCTCTTTTCTGACTCGCTGGGGCATCCTCTAGTCAACGAGACCCGTAGCTCTTCATTGACAACATGGTAATTTCCCTTGCTCATCAGTCTCCAAGCTTTCTCTAACCATTTTCCAAACATATTAATTTCGAAAAACAAAATAAACCGAAAATGATCCCATGTCGACTTGCCTTAAGCACAGAAGTGAAGCCGGCCGCGGTGGTCGTGCGGTTCTAGGCGCTCCAGTCCGGAGCCGCGCTGCTGCTGCGGTCGCAGGTTCGAATCCTGCCTCGGGCATGGGTGTGTGTGATGTCCTTAGGTTAGTTAGGTTTAAGTACTTCTAAGTTCTAGGGGACTGATGACCACAGCAGTTGAGTCCCATAGTGCTCTGAGCCACCACAGAATTGAAGATAGTTACTTCTACAACACTTCAACTGAGTACTTCACACTAAGCCTCTCATATCATGTATGTGACACACTGCTCTGTTCCTGAGAGTATAACAAACGAAATAAAGAACATCAAACACCTGAAAACACTAATTTTTGTTTGAGAACGGACACCTTATACAGCTTTTACTGTCACAACGTACTGTTTACTAAGCTATTTAGAGGCAGAGTATTTAGTCTTAACGATTCAGTTACATATTGACAAAGACATATCAACGTGTCAGACTGTTGATTTTTATGGATCTTACAAACCTTAGGTAGTATGTATTTTGGAATATATCCTAAGATACCCTACTGGCCATTAAAATTGCTACACCACGAAGATGACGTCCTACAGACGCGAAATTTAACCGAAGGGAAGAAGATGCTGTGATATGCAAATGATTAGCTTTTAAGAGCATTCACACAAGGTTGGCGCCGGCGGCAACACCTACAACGTGCTGGGATGAGGACAGTTTCCAACCGATTGCTCGTACACAAACAGCAGTTGACCGGCGTTGCCTGGTGAAACGTTGTTGTGATGCCTCGTGTAAGGAGGAGACATGCGTACTATCACGTTTCCGACTTTGATAAAGGTCGGATTGTAGCCTATCGCGATTGCGGTTTATCGTATCGCGACATTGCTGCTCGCGTTGGTCGAAATCCAATGACTATTAGCAGAATATGGAATCGGTGGGTTCAGGAGGGTAATACGGAACGCCTTGCTGGATCCCAACGGCCTCGTATCACTAGCAGTCGAGATGACAGGCATCCCATCCGCTTGTCTGTAACGGATCGTGCAGCCACGTCTCGATCCCTAACAGATGGGGCCGTTTGCAAGACAACAACCATCTGCACGAACAGTTCGACGACGTTTACAGCAGCATGTACTATCAGCTCGGAGACCATGGCTGCGGTTACCCTTGACGCTGCAACCCAGAGAGGAGCGCCTCAACGACTAACCTCGGTGTACGAATGGCAAAACGTAATTTTTCCGATGATTCCAAATTCTGTTTACAGCATCATGATGGTCGCATCCGTGTTTGGCGACATCGCGGTGAACGCACATTGGAAGCGTGTATTCGTCATCGCAATACTGGCGTATCACCCGGTGCGATGGTATGGGGTGCCATTTGTTACACGTCTCGGTCACCTCTTGTTCGCATTGACGGCACTTTGAACAGTGGACGTTACATTTCAGATGTGTTACGACCTGTGGCTCTACCCGTCATTCGATGCCTGCGAAACCCTACATTTCAGCAGGATAATGCACGACCGCATGTTGCAGGTCCTCTACAGCCTTTCTGGATACAGAAAATGTTCAAGTGCTGCCTTGGCCAGCACATTCGCCCTAATCTCTCACCAATTGAACACGTCTGGTCAATGGTGGCCAAGCAACTGGCTCGTCACAATACGCCAGTCACTACTCTTGATGAACTGTGGTCTCATGTTGAAGCTGCATGGGCAGCTGTACCATCCAATCTCTGTTTGACTCAATGCCCAGGCGTATTAAGGCCGTTATTACGGCCAGAGGTGGTTTTTCTGGGTACTGATTTCTCAGGATCTATGCACCTAAATTGCGTGAAAATGTAATCAAATGTCAGTTATAGTATGATATATTTGTCCAATGAATAGCCATTTATCATCTGTATTTCTTCTTGATGTAGCAATTTTAATGGCCAATAGTGTAATTCAAGTATAGTACTGAAAGTGATATAGCAATTTGCTATAAAATTTAATCTCGACGTATGTGCTGAAGGCAAGTAAACATGGGATCACTTTCGTTTGTTTTGTTTTTGGAAAGTAATATGTTTGGAAAATGGTTAGAGAAAGCTTGGAATTGGGGACTGATGAGCAAGGGATATTGCCGTACATCTCGACAGATGTATGGTAAATAACTTTATTAATTCGCAGGTCGGTGTATAATTTAAACGATCTGCGAAGACTACGCGTGTGACTCGACCTGCAACTAACAACCGAGCACCGACACCTGGCAACTTCCCGGGATGGGAAATTCTCAAAGCCCCCGTACACGATCAAACACTTTGTCAAACTTTACTAGTTTGCAAAATATTTGTCCATTTGTGGTCATGTTTGACGTGTCTGTCAAACATGGCTTGTGTTTGACATTTTTCAGAGAAAAGTTAATTGACAGGACATCTGAC
Source organism: Schistocerca piceifrons (assembly GCF_021461385.2). NCBI lineage: Eukaryota > Metazoa > Arthropoda > Insecta > Orthoptera > Acrididae > Schistocerca > Schistocerca piceifrons. The sequence goes on along the minus strand of NC_060138.1, from coordinate 181,650,097 downwards.
AGGAAGACGAAAGTTTTTTGTGTTGATGTTTCTCTACGCCTGTTGCATTACAATTTATGTCACTCCACACTGTGTATTCACAATTGTCGAAATTACAATCACAGATCCAAAAGAGCACTGGAAATTTCCACAATGGTAGTGAGGTTGCGTCTTTCCCAGCCATGCACAATGCAGGAAGAGGTTAAGAGAAAGATCAGTTTTCAATGCACTACATAGAAGCGGAAGTACAATGAAATAAAGTAAGAAATCGGAGCCCTCCGGTTCTTCCACGGTGAATGTGTATGTTCGGACGTTGTGGTATTTTAATGGGCTGACAGAGATCCAAGCAGGAGAGAATAAATCTGCGCATAACATTATCTTCTTTTTCTATGCAAGGGCGAAATTACTCTCACTAGTTACTATTGATTGTCCATTTGGACAAAGTTGATGTAATGATCATGCTCTGAATGAAGTACACCTGCTAGCAGATTTTCAGTGGTATATTTGTCTCACATTTCAGTCATTCCCGGTGAGTCGTGTCGGCTCGTATAGTTTTCTATTCTGAGCTACTTCCTCTCATCGTTAGGTGGCTCTGCCTCTGAGCGCAGGAAGGAAGTTGAGGATCTGAGCTGAAGCGGTCGGGACGACGGGTGGCCGATTGTGCGGGAAGTGACCAGAGGCTCCGTTCCGCCAGAGGCCGCTGGCTATTGGTTTCGCATCGAAAGTGTTTTGCCGCCGCCGCCGCCCATTGGGTTGCCGTGAGTCGAAGTGACCTCTAGGTGACACACTGTCAGTTGGCGGTTCACTTGCAACCTTGCCTGCAATTTCGTCGGGAACGCCCGTTGGTTGCTCGTCTGAGTGGAGAACGTGTATTGGGTCTTTTGGCCGCCTCCGAGTTCTGTTGGTTGGTTGGTTGATTTGGGGGAGGGGACCAAAGAGCGAGGTCTTATCGGATTAGGGAAGAATGGTGAAGGAAATTGGCCATGCCTTTTCAGAGGAACCATCCCGCCATTTGCCAGAAGCGGTTTAGGTAAATCACGGAAAATCTAAATCAGGATGACTAGGCTCGTGTTTTAACCGTCGTCGTCCCTAATGCGAGTCCAGTGTGCTAACCACTGCGCCACATCGCTCGGTGGGGGTCTGTATCCCCTGATTATTTGCAATTAAGCCCTGTTGTTGCACAGTGACTGGGTTTAGTATTGTTTGAGTTACTTGTGGTATTGTTCCCGGGTGTGTGCGCCAAGGGGCCCAGGTAACAGGAGTACTACTGGGATCATCGACAGGGCAATCACTGCATTCAGTTTTTAAACTCTTTTTCTTTAATTTCGTTTTCGAATTACATTGGCCATCCTTCCTTGTGGTATTGTTTTTTGGTGCGGGCGTGTTTGTGTGTGTGTGTGTGTGTGTGTGTGTGTGTGTGTGTGTGTGTGTGTGTGCGCGTGTGTGTATGTCTGTGTGTGCTTGTGCGTGTGCGTGCTTGTGCGTGTCTGTGTGTGTGTGTGTGTGTGTGTGTGTGTGTGTGTTCAAATGGTTAAGATGGCTCTGAGCACTATGGGACTTAACTTCTGAGGTCATCAGTCCCCTAGAACTTAGAACTACTTAAACCTAACTAACCGAAGGACATCACACACATCCATGCCCGAGGCAGGATTCGAACCTGCGACCGTATGTGTGTGTGTGTGTGGGTGGGGGGGGGGGTGTCTGTGTGTGTGGGGGGGTGAAGGGGTCCACCTAATAGGAGTTCTACTGGGATCGCCGGGCACTTACTGTGTCTAGTTGTTAAATTCTTTTTCTTTAATTTTGTTTTAGAATTATATTGGCCGTCCAACGGGGTGTCCGTTAGCCATAGCCGCGCAGGGAGATGGCTGTCATGAAGTGGTGACTGTGGACTGTTGATGAGTGCCCTACTTTGGTAAGGTGTAGTATTTGTATGTTATGACATTTTTGAATGAGCAGTCAATCTTAACGCTGCCGAAGTACTGGATTTGTGGAGGCAACTTGCTGTAATTACCTTTGATTAATGTTGTTTTAAATATTACCTCCTCCTTTTTGAAGTTCTGGGGACAAATAACAGTTTTATGGCAGTTATCTGTGATTATTTCTTGGGCTTAATAATCTTAGTTAAGTGTTTGTCATTTATTTTTTTTAAAAAGTGGGAAACAGATTTGCAGAATTTTTAAGTCGTGAATTATTCTTGTGTTTTACGTGGCTACTGCCGTTTCATCTAACACTAATATCGGATTGTTTTGAAGGCTGGGCTAGCTAGTTACATTGTATGTTGACGCAGCTGCTGGTCGTCCGACCGGCGAACAAATTGTTGAGATGTGTCTCACCAGCTGGTCCACTTGATGACGGGGGAGGCCGTTACTAGAACCTTACTGGGACCGCTGTTTCCTAGCGAGTTGCGGATGCAGGTCGTCCGCCATTTACGTTATTATGCATATTTCGACGCTCTGTCCCGGGGAACTTGTAAATTTTCCATTCCTTGTTAAAGTTTCCCTTTCCTGCTTTCCCCTCCCGGAATCAAGCCTCAAAATTGCGCAGATAGGAAGGTTTCGAGCCGTCAGACATTTAGTAAGTTTCGTGAACTTAAATGCTATTGCAGGTTTGATCATAGACATATATAAGGGATGTTTCAGAACTGTTGGTCAATAATTCGCTCATGCAAACTAAAGACCAAAAGTAGCTAAACAGTTCGAATAGACATGGATCCGCAACACAACCATTTCCGAGGTATCGCATTAATTCAAGTTGGGAACCAACTGTAAACGCCCCTAGATACCATAGTATTTACGTTTGCGTCTAAACCTTTGGTATCGATTATCTGCTTGTTCACGCATGCACAACTACTCTTCCCTTTCCCCCTCCGTGCACTATGACGTACCGGCTTCACAATCATTTACGAACATGAAAGCACTATGGGCAGAGGTTACACCAATGAAGAGCACGCTGACATACACTTCATGTATGGCAAAGCGAATGCCAGTGCCCTTGAAGCTGCCCGATCGAATGTTCCTCCGCAGGCAGCCCGACAGTTGTACATTTAGCCGGTTACATCAGCGCCTTAGAGAAACTGGGACTTTGGAACAGCATGTATAAGAAGTTCGACGAAGCTGCAGACCACCCTATATTGAGGAAAGGATGTTACACACTGTACACGAGTGTCTGAGTCCTTCAGCGAGGAGGACTACTACTCAAGAACGTGTCGTAGCAGTGTGTAGCGGATTTTACGTCTGCAAGTACTATATTCATATTGTCTCCAGCGAGTTAAAGCCCACAACAGTGCTGACTTCCCTCCTAGAGAGAATTCCTCCAACGGTTGCAACAACAGTATACTCTCAATCCCCTGTTTTTAAGCAGTAGTGTGTTCACGGATGAGGATGTATTCATTCGTGACGGTATTTTTAACTGCCACAACTGTCACATTTGGGCCGATGTCAAGTCTCATACAACACAAATATCACGACATCAGCAGCGTTATTCGTTGAACGTCTCGCCAGGACGGCACAGAGACCTCATAACTAGACCACACTTCCTACCACAGCGAGCAACCAGACAGCAGTAATGAGGTTTCTGCAGTCTGTGCTTCCAGATGTACATGATGATGTCCCACTGAACCAATGTCTGAACATGTAGTTAATACATGACGGTGCTACAGCACATTTTCATTTACGAGTGCTTCGGCTTCTGACTCGTATTGGTCAACATGAATAGGTAGAGGACGGCCTGTGTCATGCCCTCCAAGGTCTCTGCATTTAAATCCCATGGATTTCTGTGTGTGGGGTTATGTCAAAATTATAGTCCACGCTACTGAGGTCAACCGTCTTCAGGAATTACGCTTGCGTATTGAAGCAGCCATCCAGCATTTACAGAATTCCCCAGGACTGCCTGAGAGGATTCGCAACTCGTTTCAGAGACTAGTTCAATGTGAATAAAGGCGCATGGACAACGTTTCGAACACCTACTTTAGCGTTTGGACATTCCAAGTATATCTACACACAGGGCCTGAAGATGGCATAAAAAGCGCTGAAAAAGATTGCCTAGGGAAATATGGTTGAAAATTGACGGCTGAAAGGTGTTTAATTTGACATCCTGTATCTCGACACCGGTGAATTTGTGGACCCATGTTTATTGGTTTATTTATCTACTTTCGGCCTGTACTTTCCGTGTACGAATTATTGATCATCACTTCTGAAACATCCTATGTCCACATTTGGAATTGTTGCCAATTTACCAACCATTTAAGCCCCTACAGGCATGCTTGCTGTCACCTTCTTTACATTTGTTGCATTCTTCGAGCCACCACAGTGGCCTAGTTGTTTTAAAGCGGGAAATTTACTCTCTTAAATTGTTTTGGAGGGAAACTATCTTGATCTACATCTGTTAAGGTACCTTTTTTAATTATTTTAAAAGGGAAAATTTCTAAGCCTTCTTGGGCTCTGTAGTGATCTCGACTTTGTTGTAATACTTAAAAATTTCAAGGCAATTCCTGAGCCTTCAGGCGCTTGGTGATTTTTGATTTTGATCTTGTAAATTTTTGTAAGAAAGAATTTTAAAGTAAACTCTAAGCCTTAAGGCGCTCTGTAGTTGTTGATATTCCTCTTGTAATATATTTTTTTAAATAAAAGGTGTATATTTCAAAGGAAACTTGTTAGCCCTTCTGGCACTCGGGTGATTATTAGTTGCCGTTAAAGGACTGTTCTCTTCACTCCATTGTAAAGGAAAATTTTAGATGTTTTCACGAAATAAATATAGATGTTATCAACCACAAGTGATTTTGAAGCTGGGGTTTGAACCTTCCATGAATTTCTGCTGACACCAATGAAAGACGTTACAGTGGTAGTTACGGAATGTAGACGTTCCATTGTGTGAATTGGTGGGGAGGGGGAGGGGGGGATGGAGGGGAGCGTTCCTCTTCCCCTTCACAAAAATGGTTCAAATGGCTCTGAGCATTATGGGACTTAACATCTGAGGTCATCAGTCCCCTAGACTTAGAACTACTTAAACCTAACTAACCTAAGGACATCACACACATCCATGCCCGAGGCAGGATTCGAACCTGCGACCGTAGCAACAGCGCGGTCCCGGACTGAAGCGCCTAGAACCGCTCGGCCACAACGGCCGGCCCTCTTCCCCTTGTTGGCAGTTGGCATCACACGTGGTTTCATTATTGAATTGTATTACTTGTTAATATTCTTGCCTAATATTTGTTTTGGTTTTGTAGAGGCGAATGGTGGGAGATGGCCGACGGAAACTGCCGTGGCCGGGCATATTTAAAAAAGGAACTATCCTGAATATGAGATTACGTCAGACGGCAACCAATAGGTGGCGGCGCTCCTGAGTTAGCAACGAGGTTCCACGCGTCCTTGACAGCCCGATTCACATTTCTTCCCACCTGATTGGCAAGGAAGTTGCAGTGCTTTCTAATTGCTGTAGTGCTTTTAGTGAGCTTAGTCGCGATATTCAGTTTCTTGAAGAAGTTCATTCGGGTCGCAAGCAGACAGCGAGCGTTCATGCTCAACTTTTCCATTTGGAGAATAGTATCTCTGATTTGAAGTCCCTCCCTCTTACTAAAGAACGAGATGACATGGTTAGTCATTTACTCACGCTAAGGATTTACAAGTAATTGCTAGCGGGATGAGTTTAGAAGGAGAGGCGAATGGCACACAGAGGGGTTGCGCCACCCAGGACTTCTCAGGTGAGGCAGGCCAGGATATTGATGCCGACATTCCCGATTGATCGGCTGTAGAAGTTTCCTTTGTTTCAGGGAGTTTCCGATTTCGCGAGTGACCAACTGTCCCAGGCTGAAGAGCTTTTATGGCTGAGTGTTCGTTTTGAGGTTCATACTGATGCCTTGTAAGTTCCCCAATAAGTTATCTTGCGTTTATTCTATCCTTTGATCCGAAGTTCGCTGAATGGTGTAATTTCAGAGATACTTAGGGCACTTTAAGAGATCTGAGTCACGTGATAGAGTTACAGCGCAACCATTATTGGTGGATACAAGGGGCTACTGAGAATTTGCTCGAATACAATGTGCGCACGGCAGTTACCACTTTGCAGATGACAGTGTGCTCAACATTCTCCAGGACATGAGGCTGGAAGATAGCATTCGCCCAGAAAACCACTACGTTTCCTGAACTAAACGAAAGTTTTCAGGTTCGCAGACAAGCAGTGCAAATACCAAAAGGGATTAGACTCCAAATTCCACATGTCATGCAACAAACCCCATCCGTTACCTTTTAAGTCTTCTGATCATAAAGCATGTTCCCAGTGTGGAAACGGGGATCATCTGGTGCGTGGCTGTCCAGTCGAGTGAGCAAGGAGACCAGTCGGCGCAAATGTCCTAGTCGATGCGCTCGTGCTCGCGGCATTAACGATTGTTGCTTGCCGTATGTTTGTGCTCAGTTTAACCAGGAACAGGTATGTGGCCTGTTAGGCTCAGACAGTTCAATTTCTTTGTTGAAATACCTTTGATATTTAGAATATGGTGGGTTATGTAGAATCCTTCCTTCACAGATAAAGGGCAATTAGTGGCCAAGTGATGCCTCTGATAAGTGACGTGGGCACGTATTTTCATGGCCATTTTTCATGTCCAATGAAATTGGTCGTAGTTAAGTATTTGTCCATTCCCTTACTCATCGGTTGTGACTTCATGCAGCAAACCGGGTTGGTGTTTGATTTCGCCAATATAACATTTTTTTCTTTGGGAAAAATAGAGCGTTGTTCTTTTCGTAGCAGTGGCACAGTCAAACTACTCAACTCGTGCCAGTCTGAGTTCGTCGTTAACCATTTTGTGCAAGGTCAGGCTCACCAGCTGTTGAAGATCTTGGGAGACTATCCCGATGTCCTCAGTAACCATTAGGCGTACCGGACAAAATTTATTATAAAATTCGTTTATCGGATGATGTGCCTATGTTGCAAGGTCTATATTATTCTTCACCGCGTGAAATGAGGATATTGCAGAAAAAGTGAACCAATTGTTGAAGGACTGTCAGGCATGTCAGGCCATCCACATCGCCTTCTGGTCGCCTATTGTTTTCGTTCCCAAGGAACAAGACAAGGATTTTAGGCCGGCGATCGATTATAAATACCTTAACCAAAAGGTTGTCTGACTCACCAGTTCACGTTGTTCTCTGTGGCCAGTTATTTTACTGTGGTTGATCTTAACCAAGCCTTTTATCAGATACCACTTACTGAGGATTCCAGGCAGATGACTGCCTGTTGTACCGCCTGGAACCTGTATGAGTTGAGTTCCTTTCGGCTTATCTACTGGGGCAGTGGCCTTGTCTCGTCTGTTGAACCATCATGTGTTGTGTAATCTCATGTTAAGCTGCTTGTATACCTACGTCGACAACGTTTTCATCTGCAGTAGTTCTTTCGAACAGCATCTGTGTCATATTCTGCCGCTGTTATCGCGGCTTCGGGTAGTTGGGTTGACGGTTAAACCATCTAAAGTCACCCTAGCTAGACGTTATATCTCCTTCCTGGGGCATTTTATTTCAGGGGAAGGGATCAGGATTGTCTAAGAGTGAATATCCGCCTTGCGACTGTTCTCGTCCCCCAGGAATAAAATAGAATAGCTCGGTTATTGGCACGGTCAATTATTTCCGTAAATTTATGCCAAATTTCGCCCAGCTTTCCACCCTTCTATACAGTTTATGTGAAAAGGGGGAGGACTTGGTTTGCTGAGAGATCGGTCTGGCTTTGAGGCCATTAGGACTACCTCGAGTAACCCTACAATCTTGGCCATCCTGGACTTTCAAAAGGTCTTTATCGTCCAGATGTCTCCAAATGTTGGTATTGCGGCTGTTCTACTGCAAGAATGTTTTGGTGAGAGGTGCCCTGTTGCCTGCGCTTCTAGGGGCTTGATATCGGCTGAATTAAAATACTCCATTAATGAGTATGAGTCTTTGGGCGAACTCTTTGGACTCGAACAATTTAAATTGTATCTGGAGCATAGGGAATTTGATCTCAAAACTGACAATCAGGATTGGAACTACGTCTTGGCCCATCCCAGGAAAAACTGGCAGAATTGCTTGGTGGGCAGTGCAAACATACGCGTTCCTCTATTGGGTGTGGCATATAAGAGGGGCTGACAGTTACGTGGTTGACGCACTTAGTCCGATCTTTCAGGATGATGGCGAGCAGATAAGAAAATGTGACAAAGCATTCGAGAAATTGACTGTTGCCATCTTAATCCAGACGCTGGAGATCTTTGCTGATTTCGGAGTTAAGCAGGACGGGGACCCCAAGTTGGGCATTATTGCTTGCTGGGGAGTAGGTGTCAGGGTATAAGTTGATTAAGGCAGTTTTGTGTCGTGGCGTTGGTTGACCACCTGAACAAAGAGTTGTGCCTGTGAAACTTGTCCCCGCCATTTTTCGCTGTTTTAGTGACTCCTTCCTTGGGGGCCATTAGGGGTTTCACAAGACCATCGCTAAGGTTAAACAACGTGTAACTTGGCTGGCATTGTGTAATTATCAGTGGGAGAGTGCAAGCTATGTAAAATCACAACTCATCCAAGTGTCTCCTCCAGCCAGAGACAGAACAACACCCTATGGACAAGTTGTTCATTGATTATGCGGACCCCCTTTCCCTAGGCTATAGCAGGGAGTTGTTGCATCTTGATTGTTATGGATGGATTTTACCAGTGCAGCTGGCTTATTCCTAGTAGGGGAGTTACAATCGCAAATGCTGGCTACCATCTTTCTCAAGTGTTTCCTATATTTGGTCTGGCCAGGAACTTAGTCAGTGACAGTATTCCAACCTTTGTTTCAAAAGTGTTTAAGCACTTTTGCTTTCAAAATGCCATTAGACATGACAAAGCCCTACTATCCCCATGGCCCGTTTCCTGAGAGAGCAAGTACGATCATTAAGGCACTCTCATCACAAGTCATGCTAAGACCCATACCACGTGGGATGCGTCGCTTCAGTAGATCAACCTTGCCTGTAATTCCACCGAACATTAGGCTGTGGTCACTCCTGCTTCGCTTATATTTGTTTGCTCGCTCAATTCTCAACTTTTCAGTTTGTGAACATTAATGACCTTTTGCCACAAAAGATCACCCTAGACGCTATGCAGCTGGACTGGAAGAGGGCTTGGCGAAATATGCTGGCTCACTACCGTCAAGCCAAGCGTTATAATTAGGGGAGGCAGCGCGCTCGTGTGAAAGTTGGGGATCGAGTTTTTCGTTGTAATTTCTTTTCTGGAGCTGGTAGCGGTGCAAATATTTCTAGAAAGCTTGCACCGCGTTTTCGAGGTCAGTGTCAGTTCCTCTCGGTGCTGGGTCCTGTTAACATTTCAGTCCGTAATCTAGCTAGCTGTAGGGCCTCTCAAGTACAGTTATATTAAACGGGCTGAGTAGAGCCCCTCCGTTCATCCAGATCCCCTCAGGAATAATCTGTTGTTGGGGGGGGGGGGGGGCTATTTTTTCAGGGGGACGGGCTGAGACGTGTCGAATCATATCGATTACTCTTACGGGTGAATTCCTCTGCTTGGTGTCTCGTCTGGTCGGATCGTGGCGCTGCCACCGCACCTCGGCCGGTGGGGTGAATGTTCGGGACGCGCGTGTCTCATTTGGACAGCATTTGGAGGAAGTCGGGGCTCTGAGTTGAAGCAGTCCGGACGACGCTTGGTTTCCCTAGCCTGTGGTTTCACTAGGAACGACCAGTAGTTGGTCGGTAATGCATTGGGTCTTTTGGCCGCTTCTGCCGTCTGTGTGCCCCTAATTACTTGCAGTTGGTCCGAGCTTCTGCTCAGTGGCTGGTTTTATTATTGTTTGCGTTGCATGTGGTATTGTTTTTTAGTGTGTGTGTGCGTGTGTGTGTGTGTGTGTGTGTGTGTTTGTGTGAAGAGGTCCAGGTAATAGCAGTTCTACTGGGATCGGCAGGGCACTTATTGTGCTGAGTTGTTAAACTCTTTTCCTTTAATTGTGTTTTAGAACTATATTGGCCATCCAACGGGGTGTCCTTTAGCCCTAGTCACACAGGGAGATGCCCGTCAGGTAGGAGACAGTGTGGAATGTTGATGAGTGCCCTACATTGGTAAGGTGCAGTATTATATATAGTAAAATTTTTGAATGAGCAATCAAACTTAATGCTGTGCAAGTACTGGATTTGTGGAGACAACTGGGCTTAAGTGTTAAAATCTTATTTAACTGTGTCATTTAAAAAAAATGGGGAACAAATTAGCAGAAGCTTCAAGTGGTGAACTATATTTGTATTTTACGTGGTTACTGTCAAAGTTCGTCTTACACTAATATCAGGTTGTCAGTTTTGCAGGCCGATCTAGTTAGATATATTGTATGTTAACACAGTTCCTGTTTGTCTGACCGGCCAATGAATTGTTGTGGTGTGTCTCACCAGTAGGCCGATTTGATGATCATCAAGTGATGTCACCACACTGTCTCTAAGCTGGCCGCAGGTCGGGTTCCAAAAATGAACAGCATAGAGACACAAATGATGACACTTTCTGTAGGACCTGACCACCATTTTGCAGGGAAATGCTCAAGCACATGCGGTGCAAGCAGTTACTGATTTGTCGGACTGATGGAGCTGCGAAGTGCTATACCACCTACTGCACTCCCCTAACTAAAACCATCGTAAGTACAACTCGATTTCTAAACTGAAGGAAACACTTCACGGCATTCGCTTCAGAACTGCTACAAATTCATCGGGAACAGACCGCGTCGTTCGAACTGTCAACACAACTGGCACTGCTAAGCGTATCATACGACTTCCACTTCGCTGACAACGGGTTATACACAATTCTAGTGACTACTTTGAAGGTCTGAAAAACTTTGAAACACGTATGTATTTTGTACGAGCTGTAAAAACACTACTGACCATCAAAATTGCTACACCAAGAAGAAATGCAGATGATAAACGAGTATTCATTGGACAATTATATTGTACTAGAACTGACATGTGACACCCACTGCATTTTGGTGCATAGATCCTGAGAAATCGGTATCCAGAACAACCACTTCTGGCCGTAATAACGGCCTTCATACGCCTGGCCGTTGTCAAGCAGAGCTTGGATGCACAGGTACAGCTGCCCTTCCAGCTTCAAAACGATACCACAGTTCATCAAGAGTAGTGACTGGCGTATTGTGACGAGCCAGTTGCTCGGCCACCTTTGACCCGACGTTACCAATTGGTGAGAGATCTGGAGAATGTGCTGGCCAGGGCAGCAGTCCGACATTTTCTGTATACAGAAAGGCCCGTACAGGACCTGCAACATGCGGTCGTGCATTATTCTGCTGAAATGTAGGGCTTCGCAGGGATCGAATGCAGGGTAGAGCCACGGGTCGTAACACATCTGAAATGTAACGTCCACTGTTCAAAGTGCCGTCAATGCGAACAAGAGGTGACCGAGAGGTGTAACCAATGGGACCCCATACTATCAAGCCGGGTGATACGCCAGTATGGCGATGACGAATACACGCTTCCAGTGTGCGTTCACCGCGATGTCGCCAAACACGGATGCGACCATAATGATGCTGTACACAGAACCTGGATTCATCCGAATAAATGACGTTTTGCCATTCGTGCACCCAGGTTCGTCGTTGAGTACACCATCGCAGGCGCTCCTGTCTGTGATGCAGCGTCAAGGGTAACCGCAGCCATGGTCTCTGAGCTGATAGTCCAAACTGCTGCAAACGTCGTCGAACTGTTCGTGCAGATGGTTGTTGTCTTGCAAACGTCCCCATCTGTTGACTCAATGATCGATCGAGACGTGACTGCACGATCCGTTACAGCCACGCGGGTAAGATGCCTGCCATCTCGACTGCTAGCGATACGAGGACGGCGTTCCGTATTACCCTCCTGAACCCACCGATTCCATATTCTGCTAAGAGTCATTGGATCTCGACCAACGCGAGCAGCAGTGTCGCCATACGCTATACCGCAATCGCGATAGGCTACAATCCGATCATTACCAAAGTCGGAAACGTGATGGTACGCATTCCTCCTCCTTACACGAGGCATCACAACAACGTTCTCACCACACAACGCCGGTCAACTGCTGTTTGTGTATGAGAAATCGGTTGGAAACTTTCCTCATGTCAGCACGTTGTAGGTGTCGCCACCGGTGCCAACCATGTGTGAATGCTCTGAAAAGCTAATCATTTGCATATCACAGTTTCTTCTGTCTGTCGGTTAAATTTCGCGTCTGTAGCACGTCATCTTCGTGGTGTAGCAATTGTAATGGCCAGTAGTGTAAACAGTTGACACTATTAAATTTCCATCCCTCGTATAAATGACGTTTGCAAGGACAGATCAGCGGTCGTCAAGATCCACCCGACGATAACAACTAGACGGTCCGAAAAACACCGTGCAAAAATTGATATGTGAACGCTCGTGAATTGTACAGTTTCGAAAACATACTGTGATATGTAAGTTCATGCACCGTAATTTTTCGCATCTCAGTTAAAGGTAAAAGTGTGCTAATACGTTACTCGTTTCTTGATATGCATATTTTTAGGAATACAGCATCTTTCCTCACTTTAGATTTCAGGTGCTAGAGCAATTGAGATACGTCCGCTCCACAAACTGGCGACGTTTGCTCACTTCTCCAGCGTGTTTGAGCGACGTTCCTGGACAGGTGCCAGCTGCACACGAGGCACAGGGCGCCCTGGGGCTGTGCGTTCCGCAGGAGTCGCCTTGCGCCCCCCCCCCCCCCCCCCCCCCGGCTCAACAGCCGGCGAAGGCATTCCGCGAATAACCGCCCTAACCGCAGGCTGATGTCTCCTGCGGTCCGGAACACCGGCCGCCTTTGGCATGCCGACAGCTCTGCTCTCTGCCGTCCACAGCGTATTACGTGTAACCAACACTGACTCAGGGAAGTTCGTTTAAGTGACGTGTGTCTTCCATACACAAGTTATGATAATTCAAAAGATGACCTAAGAATTTTTGTCCGCTGTTACGAGGGGTAGCCATAAAATTTGATCTGTCACACTGAAAAAATAAAGTTACATTATTGCTTTTGTTCTTTTGCTGTTACGCGTCTGTATTCATGGCAACGAGTGAACGTGTTTTACACGCAAGAATTGTGACGTCTTTGGAGAACGAAAATCTCCTCTATGAATATCAACGTGGATTCTGCAAACAGAGATCTTGTGAAACGCAGCTCGCCCTGGTTCTCCATGAGATCCATAGCGCTGTAGACAACGGCGCTCAGGTTGACGCTGCGTTTCTTGAAATCAGGAAGGCTTCTGACGGGGCCAGCAATGCTGCTTGTTAAAATAAATACCAGCATATCAAGCATCAGGATATATTTGCGAGTGAACAGAAGACTTCCTGAATGAGGTTTTCACTCTGCAACGGAGTGTGCGCTGATATGAAACTTCCTGGCAGATTAAAACTGTAGCCGGACCGAGACTGGAACTAGGGACCATTGCTGTGAGGACGGGGCGTGAGTAGTGCTTGGGTAGCTCAGCGGTAGAGCACTAGCCCGCGAAAGGCAAAGGTCCCGAGTTCCAGTCGCCATCCAGCACACAGTTTTAATCTGCCAGGAAGTTTCAGAAGACTTCCTTGCTGACAGAAGCCAGCAAGTCGCGCTTAATAGAAAAAAAAGACAAGTGCTAAGGTGTGAAACTTCCTGGAAATGTTAACGTAATTTCTAGGGTACCCCAAGGTAGTGTGATTGGACCGTTACTGTTCACAACATATACATAAATGAACTACGAAAAAGTGTCGGACGCCCTTTAAGACATTCTTAGGGGATGCGGTTGTCTTTAAGAAAGTAGCTACCCCATAATATAGCATCATTTTGCAGAAAATGGCTCTGAGCACAATGGGACTTAACTTCTGAGGTCATCAGTCCCCTAGAATTTAGAACTACTTAAACCTAACTAACCTAAGGACATAACACACATCCATGCCCGAGGCAGGATTCGAACCTGCGACCGTAGCGGACGCGCGGTTCCATACTGTAGAGCCTATATACTCGGCCACCCGGCCGGCATTTTCAGGACAGCAGAGGATTGATGAATGGTGTAGGATCTGACAGTTTACTCTGGACGCGAATGTACAATACTGGCCATTAAAATTGCTACACCACAGACGCGAAATTTAACCGACAGGAAGAAGATGCTGTGATATTCAAATGATTAGCTTTTCAGAGCATTCACACAGGGGTGGCGCCACCTACAACGTGCTGACATGAGGACAGTTTCCAACCGATTTCTCATACACAAACCGCAGTTGACCGACGTTACCTGGTAAAACGTTGTTGTGATGCCTCGTGTAAGGAGGAGAAATGCGTACCATCACGTTTCCGACTTTGATAAAGGTCGGATTGTAGCCTATCGCGATTGCGGTTTATAGTATCACGACATTGCTGCTCGCGTTGGTCGAGATCCAATGACTCTTAGCAGAATATGGAATCGGTGGGTTCAGGAGGGTAATACGGAACGCCGTGCTGGATCCCAACGGCCTCGTATCACTAGCAGTCGAGATGGCAGGCATCTTATCTGCATCGCTGTAGCCGGCCGCTGTGGCCGTGCGGTTAAAGGCGCTTCAGTCTGGAACCGCGTGACCGTTACGGTCGCAGGTTCGAATCCTGCCTCGGGCATGGATGTGTGTGATGTCCGTAGGTTGGTTATGTCTAATTAGCTCTAAGTTCTAGGCGACTGATGACCTCAGATGTCAAGTCGCATAGTGCTCAGAGCCATTTGAATTATTTGCATCGCTGTAACGGATCGTGCAGCCACGTCTCGTTCCCTGAGTTAACAGATGGCGACGTTTGCAAGACAACAACCATCTGCACGAACAGTTCGACGACGTTTGCAGCAGCATGGACTCTCAGCTCGGAGACCATGGCTGCGGTTACCCTTGACACTGCATCACAGACAGGAGCGCCTGCGATGGTGTACTCAACGACGAACCTGGGTGCATGAATGGCAAAACATCGTTTCTTTCTAATGAATCCAGGCTCTGTTTACAGCATCATGATGGTCGCATCCGTGTTTGGCGACATCGCGGTTAACGCACATTGTAAGCTTGTATACGTCATCGCCATGCTGGCGTATCACCCAGCGTAATGGTATGGGGTGCCACTCGTTACACGTTCGCATTGACGGCACTTTGAACAGTGGACGTTACATTTCAGATGTGTTACGACCCGTGGCTCCACCCTTCATTCGATCCCTGCGAAACCCTACATTTCAGCAGGATAATGCACGACCGCATGTTGCATGTCATGTACCGGCCTTTCTGAATACAGAAAATATTCGACTGCTGCCATGGCCAGCACATTCTCCAGATCTCTCACCAATTGAAAAAGTCTGGTCAATGGTGGCCGAGCAACTGGCTCGTCACAATACGCCAGTCACTACTCTTGATGAACTGTGGTATAGTGTTGAAGCTGCATGGGCAGCTGTACGTGTACACGCCATCCAATCTCTGTTTGTCTCAATGCCCATGCGTATGAAGGTCGTTATTACGGCTAGAGGTGGATGTTCTGGGTACTGATTTCTCAGGATCTATGCACCCAAATTGCGTGAAAATGTAGTCACATGTCAGTTGTAGTATAATATATTTGTCCAATGAATACCCGTTTATCATCTGCATTTCTTCTTGGTGTAGCAATATTAATGACCAGTAGTGTATGTAATATATTACGCGTACGTAGAGAAATAAATTCACTGCTGTACAACTACTCTGTAAATGACAATTTGCTGGGAAGACTATCTACCGTAAAATATCTTGGACTTGCTACCCAGAGCGACCTTAAGTGAACTGAAGAAAAAAAAGCAAATAGTACGAAAAGCGGTGCACTAATATGTGACCTTTACTAGGTAGGACTGATGGAAGAGAAAGAGAAGATACAGCAAAGAATCATGTGTTTCGTCACGGGATCGTTTAACCGACACGAGACCCTTACAGCTGTGCTCCACAAATTGCTATGACAAGCGTTACAAGAGAGGCGTCATGCATCGCGGAGCGGTTTACTACTGAAATTTAGATACAGCAGTTTCCAGGAAGAGTCGGCCAACGTATTAATTGCTACCATGTACAGCTCCCAAAATGACCACGACGAGAAATTGGAGAAATTAGACCTAATGTAGAGGCTTACTGTCAATCGTTCTACGCACGTGCCATTCGTTAGTGGAACTGGATAGGGGGGATCAGGGACCCTCCGCAACAGACAATTAGGTGGCTTGCGAACTATTGATGTAGATCTAGAATCCCCGCACCACAGTACTGTAACACGACACTAGCGGGTAATGGCTGCTAATTTACATTTAATTTATACATGGGAATAGCCGCAAGATTTTAATTATCACCCCGAAAAAATCAAATTGCGATAGTCCCTGCACATTCACAGCTAAGGCGACACATTTTGTCTAGATATAGACAATTTGGCTCAGATCTTGGTTGCAGTGCTGTGCGTACTGGCTGTTAGAGAAACGTTCCGTCCAGAAAATCATTTTGTCGTGATACTGCAAACGCTTGTCATGCAGTTCTTCAACAGGGGAAGCAGGCATCTCAGGACGAAACGGTGGCTGCAGTAAAGTTTCATATCGCCAACATGCAGATTGCGTGACTGCGTGATTGCGTGACTAAGCTGGAACGTTGTCATGGAGCAACATCTAAAATCACAGGCACTCACTACGAACTAATTCGTCCCACGATTTCAGAAGTGCAACAAGACACATGTTCCCAAGCAGTCTTCAGATCTTGTTAGTATCCAACGATACTGTACGAATTCATCGGCAGCGTCAACATCCCGATATGGCTCCATGCGCAACTAATCTAATCCTCTAAGTAATTAAAAACCCAGGGGAAGACGAACGCGCTACCCAGCAGCCGGCCGGTGTGACCGAGCGGTTCTAGGTGCTTCGGTCTGGAACCGCGCAACCGCTACGGTTGCACGTTCGAATCCTGCCTCGGGCAAGGATGTGTGTGATGTCCCTAGGATAGTTAAGTTTAAGTAATTCTAAATTCTAGGGGACTGATGACCTCAGATGTTAAGTCCCATAGTGCTCAGAGCCATTTGAACCATTTGAGCCACTCAGCAGGATATGGAAAGCACAGCCTATGTATAACTGAAGCATCAGAGAAACTAGTATACGCGTGGGTATTCACACACAAAGAAATGTAAACAGGAATAATACGACGTCGCAATCGGCAACGCCCGTATAAGACAAGTGTCCGATGCAGTCCTTACATCGGTTACTGCTGCTACAATAGCAGCTAATCAAGATGTAAGTGAGTCTGAACGAGGTGTTATAGTCGGCGCATGAGCGAAAGTAAGGCGGGGATTTTAACTTAGGACCTCTTCACGAGTGTATTGTGAATATCAGGAACCCGGTAAACACCAAATCTCCGACATCGCTGCGACCGGAAAAAGATCATGCAAGAACGGGATCAACAGTTATTGAAGAGAATCGTCCAGCGTGACAGAAATGCAACCCTTCTGCAAAATGCTGCAGACTTTAATGCTGGGCCATCACTAAGTGTCAGCTTGCGAACCATTCAACGAAACATCATCTAAATGGACTTTCGGAGCCGATGGTTCACTCGTGTACCCTTGATCACTGCACGACACGAAGTTTTACGCCTCGCCTGGGCTCGTCAACACCGGCGTTGGACTATTGACGACTGGAAGCATGTTGCCTCATCGGACGAGTCTCGTTTCAAATTGTATCACGAATCCATGGATCCTGCATGTCAACAGGAGACTGTTCAAGCTGGTGGAGGCTCCGTAATGGTGCAGTGCGTGTGCAGTAGGAGTGGTATGGGGCTCCTGATACGTCCTGATACGACTCTGATAAATGACACGTACGTAAGCATCCTGTCCGATCACCTCCATCCATTTGACACTGTACGGCTCGTAATGAAATTGCGTGCTTATGGAATATCGTCTCATTTATGTGACTGGATCTGTGATTTCCTGTCAGAGAGGTCACAGTTCGTAGCAATTGATGGAAAGTCATCCCGTCAAACAGAAGTGACTTCTGGCGTTCCCCAAGGTAGTGTTATAGGCCATTTGCTGTTCCTTATCTATATAAACGATTTGGGAGACAATCTGAGTAGCTCTCTTCGGTTGTTTGCAGGTGACGCTGTCGTTTATCGAATAATAAAGTCATCAGAAGATCAAAACAAACTGCAAAACGACCTAGAGGAAATATCGGAATGTTCCGAAAAGTGGCAGTTGACCTTAAACAACGAAAAGTGTGATGTCATCCATATGAGTGCTAAAAGGAACTCGTTAAACTTCGGTTACACGATAAATCAGTCTAATCTAAAAGCCGTAAATTCAACTAAATACCTAGGTAATTACGAAAAACTGAAATTGGAAGGAACACATAGAAAATGTTGTGGGGAAGGATAACCAAGGACTGCGTTTTTTTGGCAGGACACTTAGAAAATATAACTGACCTACTAAGGAGACTGCCTACGGTACTCTTGTCCGTCCTCTTTTAGAATACTGCTGCACGGTGTGGGCTCCTTACCAGGTAGGACTGATGGAGTACAACGAAAAAGTTCAAGAAAGGCAGCACGTTTTGTATTATCGCGAAATATGAGAAAGAGTGTCACAGAAATGATACAGGATTTGGGCTGGAAATCATTAAAAGAAAGGCGTTTTCCGTTGCGACGGAATCTTCTCACGAAATTCCAATCACCAACTTTCTCCTCCGAATGAGAAAATATTTTGTTGACACCGACCTACATAGGGAGGAACGATCATTACGATAAAATAAGGGAAATCAGAGCTCGTACGGAAAGATACAGGTGTTCATTCTCTCCGCGCGCTATACGAGATTAGAATAATGGAGAATTGTGAAGGTGGTTCGATGAACCCTCTGCCAGGCACTTAAATGTGATATACAGAGAGTCCATGTAGATGTAGATGTAGAGGTAGATTCATGTCCATTGTGCATTCCGACGGACTTGGGAAATTCCAGCAGGAAAATGCGACACACCACACGCCCAGAATTTATACAGAGTGGCTCCAGAAACACTGTTTTTAGTTTAATCACTTCCGCTGGCCACTAAGCTCCGCAGACATGAAGACTATTGAGCATATCTGGGATGCCTTGCAACGTACTGTTCAGAAGAGATCTCCACCCCTCTTACTCTTACGGATTTATGGACAGCCCTGCTTGGTTGATGATGTTAATTCACTCCAGCACTACTTCAGACATTAGTCGAGTCCATATTACATCGTGTTGCAGCACGTCTGCGTGCTCACGGGTGCCTTTGACTCTTCAGTGTATACGTAAATATATATCTCCTACATGTATGTGTCTGAGTAGTGTTATATCTATACGTATGTCTATAGTACCCTAATGTGATTCTTGTGTAGTGTTCTCATGTCGTATCTAGATGGTAACTATAGTACTGCAGAAATATTCAACTCTCTATCCGCAGTTTTTGAATCAATTGTTATACGACGTACAAAGGACATTTTATTGGTACTTTAGGCATGTAGTCATTAATACGGATTTTTTGGGAATATGCCAAATGTGTACCACCGGCGATTTATCACTTCTTGTTGTGTTATCAATAGGATTTTTATAGCATACTACTTCTGTGAATCCTTTGTCACATTCCCGTCTTAGTTATCCATTATGCTATGCATTTAAAATGTGTTTTATGTCGTAACACTCTCAGAAGATTTAGATAGTATTCATCTGTTGCGGGTTACCGCTTCGCCTGCTCGATGTTGCTTGGATCTCCACTTTTTTCTACGGTGGCGCATTTCCACGTTCCCACAGCCTGGTTTCGTACTTTGCCTCGGAGTCACAATGATGCACCCAGCACCATGGTGATTAGGTGGCTAAATATGTCGCATTGATCGGCCTCACACAGCTGCAACGTTTTCTCTTCCTGCTAGCTTTGGCGGGCTTTGCGAATGGATAAGAGTAGTGACGGAACTCAGAGGGCCATGACCTTTGTCACACTCAAGGTCGCGCGAGATGTTGAAAACTGATCAACGAATTATTTTATTTTTATCTCTATCACTTCTATTGTGATACGCTACTAGCAGAGCATAATGGCCTCCCCTTATGTTCCAATTCCCGGGATTTCAAAAACGGACAGTGTTATTTCTTTCTTCCATATTAAAAATTGTTTAATAACATTGAAACACCTGCGCCTCCTACCCACTGTGTCATTAGATGCCACATTGCTACCGTAAGCTCCCACTGACTCTGAATGGATCATCGCAGCTACTCCTCAACAAATGCAGAAAAAGCTTTACCGCACTATTATCCACGTTAACGACGGGGTGCTCCATATTGATTTCGCTGCTCTAGCCGCGTGCTATGTTACTGTCACGCGGGAATATCAGTGTGTACCAAGATTGCAGACACATACATGCAATCAAACAAAAAGTGAGTTACGTAACTTCATTTCATCGTAGTGAAATTAAAACTTTATGACTACCCCTCGCAAATCAGTAATGAGATCAAATCCATCAGTTCGGACACTCTGTGACCGTAATGGCACCGAAACGGTGACAGAGAGAATGGAACCACACAACTTCTTCATGAAAAACTGTTTCGCTTAGAAGAACAGTACTGAGGTCCTTTTTTCGGTCGTCGCGCTGGAATAAAATCACGGAACCGAAATAAGTGACAGTGGAACAAGAAGTAAATTAAACCCCTCAAGTGCGCCAAGGTGATTTGACCGGCTTACACACCCATCTGATTATACCTAAGGTATGCGAAAGACGTTGCTCGGTTTGTCGTAGCGTTCTGCAGTAGATCGCTGGAGGAACGAAGCGTTGCAGCTGATTGGAAAGATACACAAATCATTCCTGCCTGTAGGAAGAGCCCCTGAACAGAATCATATAACTATGTGCCTATGTAACCGAAATCAATCGGCTGTAGAATTTTGGATTAGGTTTCCTGATCGCGTACTACGACCTATCTGGAAATTGAAAATCACCACCACAGGAATCAACCTGTGCTTCTAAAACAACGAGTTAATGAAACCCAGCTCACTCGACTCATCCACAAGATCCAGAGGGCAGTAGCTACTAGCACGCAAGTGATGCGATGATCTTAGAGTTAGGGATGAACTTTGTTATTGAACTGCACTGTCATGTAATCAACAAAATGTGAGTGTGCATAATATCAGGCCAGCTTCGTTACTGGAGTGCAGCGTGCCATTCAATGGAACACAGAACGTTGTTCTTAACGGAGAGAGAGTAACACTAGTTTCGGAAGTACCCCAGTGGAGCATCCTATTTTTCTTTCTGTCCCGGTGCGTCCGTCACGAATTCCTCTCCTGGTCAACCTTTTCATGTGATAATAGCTTTGCATCAAACGTCTTCAATTGTACATGGATATATTATGGGAGTATGTGCAGGTACTGCAACCACATCAATGTGTTGGTTGTTTTTCTTCTTGGTCCAACAGTCTTCCGACAAACACGTCACTTGATGGTTTCTGCACAGTCCTAACTGCACCACTAAGTTGGTTACGTCTGTTAAGTATATATTCCCCCCCATACATATATATATATATATATATATATATATATATATATATATATATATATATATATATTGAGGGTGTACATGAAGTCTGAGAATACGTTCAGTTATTTACTGCACAAGAACTAAATACATATTGCATTTTGGAGAGACACACCGAAAGTTTTTTTTTTTACAAACATTCGATATGCGTACCATGAATGACACGGCAGACGTCGATACGGTAATAGAATTCTTGCCATACCCGCCCTAGCATGGCATCGTCGGCTGTGGCAGTCGCTTCCCGTATTCTCTCCCCGGAACTCTGCTTCATCACGTGGTAGAGGCGATACATACACCAGATGTTTAAAATGTCCCCACAGAAAAAAGTGAGAAGGAGTGAGATCTGTATATAGGAAAGTCCATTTCATGAAACAGTGGTCCCATACTGTAGCACGGCCCGGCAGCTCTGTGTTCAGGTACCCACGTACTTCACGGCGAAAATGGCGTGGAACCTCAGCCAACTGAAAGATGAACGGAGACTCCGACTGCATTTGAGGCACCAGCCATTGCTCCTACATGTCCAAGTCGGAATATCGAGTGACAATGCTCTAGGTGAAGAAGAGTGGCACGTACAGTTTTTGACGTGACAAGGTACAAAAACGTTTACCTTTAGGAATCACGCTCAGATTTAATGCATTTGTGTGGATGATTTGTACCCCAGATTCGACAATTATGCCTGTTCACTTTCCCATTAGTGTGAAAAGTGGCTTCGTCGCTAAAAATTAAGAGAACAACAATTCCATCCCCATCCTCATTGAGTTGTTGTGACTGCGAATAAAACTCAAAACGCTTGCTTTGTCGTCGTCATTGATCTTCTGCTCTAGATCCAACTTGAATGGTTTCACAGACAGCTTCCGTCGCAGGGCTTTCCACACTGTCATTGGAGGCAGTACGAGTTCAGGGGATGCACGACGCGCCGATTTCTTTGGACTTCTTATGAATGTCTCTCGTGCGCGCTCCACGTTCACTTCACTCGCACTGGGACGTCCGCTTCTCTTTGCCGGGCACAAGCAACCCGTCGTAACGAATTTGTTGTGCCAGTGGTAAATGGCCTTCCTTGTTGGTGGCTTCTTATCGTATTTGGTTCTAATAATCCGTTGAACAGCTGTGGCACACTTGTCTTTGTAGAACTCCAACACACAGAAAGCTCGCCCAGCACCTGAACTCGCCACGTTTGCGACTAGCGCTGACTACCGGCAAATTACCAAACTACACTGTGGCAGTGTACATGAAAAAAAAAAAAAACTTTCAAGGTTTCTCTTCAAAACGACATATGTATGACACCTGTACAGTGTTTGGTTCTTGTGCAATGAAAAACTGACAGTGAAAAATTTGGAAATTTGTGGTAAGATCTTATGGGACCAAACTGCTGAGGTCATCGGTCCCAAACCTTACACACTACTTAATCTAACTTAAACTATCTTACACTAAGGACGACACACACACCGATGCCAAAGGGTGGAAGGGGGGTGGGGGGAGGAGGAGCCGCGTGGACCGTGACAAGACGCCTTCACTTAAAACTTCCGGGCTGATAGGCCGTGGTCGAAGTATAAAACGCCTCAGACAGCGCGGCAATTGAAAGTGCTCCTGGATTTTACGTACGCATATATATAGTGTGGCGCACTGACACGATTCAGCGCAAATATCTCTGGTATAACAATAGATATTAGATACTGAAGAACGACTTTCATGGATATGAATGTTAGACAGAGGCACATAAAATCAAATATTATGAGACAATATAAAATGTAAGCGAATATAATTTTTCAACAAAAGCTAACGTTTTCTTAAATGGACACCCCATATCATTTCTTGAGCCATCATTAACATGAAAAATCAAAAAAGGATGGCGTTTGTAGCATCACAATACATACATCATGTCCCCAGAAATTGCAAAGCGAATTTGACGCTTGAACTATACGAAACGCACATCCCA
The DNA here is from genome assembly GCF_021461385.2 of Schistocerca piceifrons. NCBI lineage: Eukaryota > Metazoa > Arthropoda > Insecta > Orthoptera > Acrididae > Schistocerca > Schistocerca piceifrons. The sequence continues at coordinate 181,626,691 of NC_060138.1, read as the reverse complement.
AGATGCTAGCGTAATCCCCGCATATCTGCGTTTGTGACAGAAAACGCTGCTCTCGTGACAACAGTAAAGGTAACATTGCATATGTCAATCACGCCTTGATTATAAGCAACATCTCGAGATCTGCAATAGCGGCGCGTATCGTTTATTTCAAGCGTCAACTTCACTTTGCAATTTCTCAGGATGTAATTAACGTATCACGTTGCAACCAACGCCATTCTTTTTGTGATATTTCGTGCTACTGGTGGCGTAAGAAATATTGGTGGAGTGGACATTTAAAAAACAAAAGTTTGTGTTCAAACTAATAGTTGCTTACGTTTTAGAATGTCTCGAAGTATTTAGCTGACAAACACTGTATAATAATCATACTGGTGAACAGGAGCTCGTATTGTTAGCGAATCAACAGATTGTAATAACACTTAGAAAGTGTGGTTTTATAGAAACATGCAGTGTTTTGAATGGAACAATGCTGATTGACATTAACAAACTGAAAGGAGAATTAATTAGAATAATAGTAAAAAAATGGTTCAAATGGCTCTGAGCACTATGGGACTCAACTTCTGAGGTCATTAGTTCCCCAGAACTTAGAACTAGTTAAACCTAACTAACCTAAGAACATCACACACATCCATGCCCGAGGCAGGATTCGAACCTGCGACCGTAGCGGTCTCGCGGTTCCAGACTGCAGCGCCTAGAACCACATGGTCACTTCGCCCAATAATAGTCATGGTCGTTGAGGGATTCTAGTGCGAGTCGCTTACCAGATTCCATATTTTGGAAAGTTTCCACACTGACGCTTGGACAGTAACTGTGGTAGCCCACACTGAAGTGCTTACATTACTTATGTAGATTCTGTACAGAAACGAGATTACTGACTATCACACGCTGCATTGAAAAATACCATCGGTAGTGGCAGTAAATGCTTCCAGTATGGTGTGGAACGACTCCTGCACACATGCTAGCATTTCAGTGAAGATGTCCGAGCAGGCCGCAGTAATGCAAACGTCAGAAAACGTTTTAATCATCCTGGTTCCCAGACCTCCTAAAGACAAACCTTGACTGTGGATATTCTGACACAGACACAGTCCCTTTGACTATTCATAGATGTCACTAAACCCGCCCAAAGATGTAAACAGCCATGCATGGGGAACGCCTATTAGACGGAGGGGGTCAGACAGCCGATCAGTTCCAGTGATTCCACCGGGAAGGAAGTACACAGCTCGTGTTGTCTGTAGTTCAACCATGCCTAGACGGTCAATACCGCAGTTCGATCTCGTCCGCATTGATACTTTGTGCCAGGAAAGGCTCTCAACAAGGGAGGTGTCCAGGCGTCTCGGAGTGAACCAATGTGACGTTTTTCAAGTATGGAGGAGACACAGAGAGACAGGAACTGTCGATCACATACCCCGCTCAGGCCGCCCAAGGGCTACTACTGAAGTGGATGACCGCTGCCTACGGATTATGGCTCGGAGGAACCCTGACAACAACGCCATCATCTTTAATAATGCTTTTCGTGGAGCTACAGGACGTCGTATTACGAATCAAACTGTGCGCAATAGGCTGCATGATGCGCAACTTTACTTCCTACGTCCATGGTGGGGTCAATCTTTGCAACAACTACACCATGCAGCGCAGTAGAGTTGGGCCCAACGAAATGCCGAATGGACCGCTCAGGATTGGCACCAGGTTTTCTTCACGATCAGGCTGAACGGCCTAGACACACTGTTCGGCGAGTGCAGCAAGGTGGATGTTCCATGGTGTTTTGGGGCGGCATTATCTGGGGCCGACGTACGCCGCTGGTGGTCATGGAAGGCGCCGTAACTGCTGTAGGATACGTGAATGCCATCCTCCGACCGACAGTGCAACCATACCGCCAGCATATTAGCGAGGCATTCGTCTTGATGGATGACAATTTGCGTCCCGATTGTGCACATCTTGTGAATGACTTCCTTCATGATAACGATATCGCTCGACTATAGTGACCAACATGTTCTCCAGACATGAACCCTATCGGGCATGCCTGGGATGGATTGAAGAGGGCTGTTTGTGGATGACGTGACGCACTAACCACTCTGAGGGATCTACTCCGAATCACCGTTGAGCATTGGGACAATCTGGACCAACAATGCATTGATGAAGTTGTGGATAGTATGCCACGACGAATACAGACATGGATCAATGTAAGAAGACGTGCTATTGCATATTAGAGGTACCAGTGTGTACAGCAATGTGGAACATCACCTCTGAAGGTCTCGCTGTATGGTGGTACAACATGCAACATGTGGTATTCATGAGCAATTAAGAGATCGGAAATGATTTTTATGTTGATCTCTATTCCAATTTTCTGTACAGGTTTCGGAACTCTCTGAACCGAGGCGACGCAAAACTTTTTTTATGTGTACATCGTTGCATATCACCGGATGTACTTAGTATGTTCTTATACACAGCGTCTTTCAGCTTTCCAACAGCAAAAAGTCTACAGGCAACAAACCCGGGTAACGAACTGGCCAAGGTACAGATCCTCTGTGTCCTATCCACCGATTTGGAAACTATTCGTGAAGACATGCTGCAAAACTTGGTGTACTATGGGCGGGATAACCATTATGTTGGCACCACAGCTTCCTCCTAGTCTGCAGACGAACGTCTTCTAGAATTGGTGGAAGATGGCCTGATAGGAGCCGGCGATACCTGTGCGCGTTCAGTGTTACGTCTATGGGTCTATGAGCTGATGGTTCACTATCCCACATCACGTGTTTGAAATTCATGGACGGTGACGTTCCACCTGTTGAAGCCAATGGGAATATCCAATAGACAAATAGTACATTTTTCGGCTGTTTACCTGGCCGTATTTGGCAAATTGGCTTCATCACTAAACAAAATAAATGATGCATCTGTTATATCCTGCCTTAATGCCAATGTACAGAAGCTAACACGATTCTCATAATCGTTCCCATGCAACTCTTAATGGAGAGAGATGTGATAGGATTGGAACTTATGTCGATGGAGAATGCGTGGGACACTTTTCTGACTCGTGGGACTTGCTCGTGCACTTGCGCGGATACTAAAGTGAGGATCAACTGCAACAACAGCAAGAACATTAAATTGCCACTCTTCTGTGGTCACTTGTTTCCTTCTGTTACGTTGTCTAGGTATTACACTCCCACTTCCAGGTAACTGGTTGAAGAGATTGATAAGTAACTACCGAGATGGTTGACGTCTATTGGGAGTATCTTGCCGCATACACCGTATAAGAAAGAAGTGCAGTCCTCCTACACTCTTCACACATTATGAGCGTGTTGGCTTTTTCTGTATTGATAAATTCCATCCTCCACTCACTGCCTACCTCTTGGACTGTCACACACTAAATGACTAGCTAGATGCAAAGCACTCAACGGAAACACAAGGACACTGTAACCAAACATGACAACACCGTGATTAGCAACTAATGACACAAACAAGTGTCGATGTCGAAACTTCCCACAATACGATATCTTGTAAACGACTCGCTCTAAAATTCAGCAACGGACGTTCTAATGTACCCTACTTTTAGTTTGTCAACGCCAATAGGCACCATTCCATTAAAAACGTGAATGTTTGCCCATAAATAGACTTTCTAAGTATTATTACAACCTGTTTAGTGTCTAACGATACTAGCCCCTGACTATACTTTTTACGCCTGTGTCCTGATCATCAGTTGAATGTAAAACCTCCAACGACGTTATCTTAACATTTCATCTAATTTTCAACGTCCTTCTATAGCACCACATCTCAAACGCGTCGATTCCTTTATTCACCAGTTTACTCAAAGACCGTGATTCAGTACCATACAATGCTGTGCTCGAAATGTACATTCTCAGAATTTCCTTCCGCAAATTGAGGTCGGTATTTGATACTAGTTGCATCCTTATGGCGAGGAATGGCCTCTGTTAAGTCCTCCCTACTTCGTCTGTCGTGTTATTCTGCTTGTAATATAGCAAGATTCCTATATTCCTTGTACTCAATGATCCCCAATATTGATGTTCACTTTATCGACCAACTCATATCTACCACTCCTGATTAGACAGTTCTTTCCATTGAACAGGTCCTGTTGTACTTCCTCACTTTTTCTGAGAATAGCAATTTCATTTGGGGAGAGTGAGATATCTTTTCACCCTGAATTTGAATCCCAGTCCTGAAGTTATGATTCATTTCCTTCATTGCGTTTTCGATGTTTTGACCCAACAACTACATTCCCATCACATTAGTCCAATCACTCTGTTCGTGGCGTACTACTCTCAATGCACCGTCATGGATCATGTACAAACTGTACGCTGAGATGACAATGTCATGGGATTCCTCCTACTGTCGCATCGGACCTCCGTTTGCCCGTTGTAGGGCAGCAGATCGACGTGCTACTGTCTCCACAGGTTCTTGGAAGTCCCCTGCATAAACACTGAACCATGTTGCCTCTATATCCGTCAATAATTGCGAAAGTGTTGCCGGTGCATGATTTTGTGCTTGAACTGACTTCATGATTATGTCCCATAAATGTTCGATAGGACTCATACGGGACGATCTAGGTGGCCAAACCATTCACTCGAACAGTCCAGAATGTTCTTCAGTCCAATTGCGAACGATCGTAGCCAAATGACAAGGCGCATTATCATCTATAAAAATGTCATCGTTGTTTGGTAACATGAAGTTCATGAGTGGCTGGAAATGGTCTCCAAGTAGGTGACCACAACCATTTCCAGTCAATAAGTTCGGTGGGACCAGAGGACCCAATCTATTCCACGTAAAAATAGCCCACACCACTATGGAGCCATCACCAGTCTACACTGTACCTTGTTGAAAACTGGGCCACACTCGGAACCTAGTATCAGCTCTTACCAACAGAAATGGGGGCTCATCGGACCAGGTCATGGTTTGCTAGTCGCCTAGGGTCCAACCGGTACGGCACCGATCCTAGGAAAGACGTTGCATGCGATGTAGTGCTGTCTGCAAAGGCACTTGCGTCGGTCGGCTGCTGCCATACCCAAAAATTCAAATGGCTTCAAGCAGTATGGGACTTAACATCTGAGGTCATCAGTCCCCTAGACTTAGAACTACTTAAACCTAACTAACCTAAGGACATCACACACATCCATGCCCGAGGTAGAATTCGAACCTGCTACTGTAGCAACAGAGCGGATCCAGACTGAAGCGCGTAGAACCGCTCGACCACAGCGGCCGGCTGCCATATCCGTCAACGCCAGATTTCTCCGCACTATCCTAACTGAAACGTTCATCGCACGTCACACATTTATTTCTGCTGGTCTATTTGCACTGACACTGCTGCTCCCAGTCGTTAAGTGAAGGCCATCGGTCACTATACTGCTCTTGGTGAGAGGTAACACATTAATTTTGGTATTCTCGGCGAACTCGTAACGCTGTATATCTTGGAATACTAAATTCCCTGACGATTTCAGAAATATAATGTCGTATGTTTCTAGCTCCAATTACCACTCCGAGTTCAAGCACTGCTAATTCTCGTCAAGCAGCCATAAATACGTCGCACACCTTTTCACATGACTCATCTGATTACAGATGAAAGCTTCATCAATGACTGTCCTTTTATAGTCTCCATGATTTTGGTCACCTCCCTATAGCTTACACCTACTGAGAATTTCAAAAGAAATGTTATAGGACAATTATTGTTAAAAACATACGTGTAAACGGCCTAGTGAATAATATCGGAAGCTCCGTGACGGTATGCGATCACGATGCTCCTTTATAGAGAAGCATTGTGCGGATATAGATTGAAAGTCCCGTTGCTGTGAGATATAAGTTTATCAATAAATTTATGGGATCTTGCGTACGGAATGATTTAAAGTGGAACGGCCACTTATTCAAAGAGCGGCGGATGTCAGGCTGTCATTCATGGAAGTATCATCAGAATGTGTAATGTCTGCTCCACCTTCAAAACAACCGTTCGAATTAAACTTGAATATTGCTTTTTAGTCTTGGCCCGGTACCAGCATAAAGGTGAAGGGAACAGAGAGCATCCGAAGATCAGCGTAATCCGTCACACTTTAACTTAGCAAGCGCGACTGCTTCACAGAAATGCTCCTCAAACTCCAGTAGCACATGCGACAGGAGTTCACCGTCAAGAATATATCTACTGTTAACATTACGTAATGCTATCATACGTTTCTAAAAAAACGACCCAATACATTATTCGCGTTACGTATATCTTGCTTTTTTTCTTCAGTTTACCCTCAGTGTGTATTCTGGGCCGATTAGACTGTTCATTCCGTCAACAGATCCTGTACCTCTTGTTTACCCTAAGGATAGCAAGGTCATCACCGAATCTTCTCTGAGTTTTAATCCCACTTTTGAGCCTTTCTTGTGTTTCCGTCATTGCTTTTTCGTTATCACTAAAATGTTATCTGAGTCTATATCTGCTCCTGGGTACGCCTCTAAATCCAATATCTGATTTCGGAATCACTGTCCCACCTTGATGTAACCCAGATGGAATCTTCCCGTGTTCACGGGCCTTTTCCACGTAAACCTCCTTTATTGCTGAAATGTCTTTTTTCTATCTCTTTCATTCTACCAAGCCCATATTCTTCCGTTACCGTGCTCCTTCTTCTACAAATGCATTCCAATCCTCCGTGGTTATTAGATATTCACCTTCCTTTACATACTAAATTATCAATTCTATATCTTCAAATATTTTCACTAGCTCTTCTTCTTCTGCTTGCGACACAGGTATGTATAAGTGACGCTCTTTGCTGTCGATTCCGATGAGAAAAACCCTATAAGGAAACGTTGCACTAATGCACTCTCTGCTCTATTTTCCTATTCTCAATTAATCCTGCTCCCGTTATACCATTTCCTCTGGCCAAAAATCCTTGTCTGCTCTCCATTTCACTTACTGACACCCACACCCTAATGAACGTTTACAGTTCCTCTTTCAGATTTTCTAGTTTTCCTGTTACGTACAGACTTTTAACATTCCACTCTTCGTTCGTTATTCTATCTTTCGCTCACGGTCACCTCTCCATTGGCTGCCCCCTGCCGGAGATCAGAATAGTGGACAAATCCTGAGTCTTTTGTCTGTTGAGAGATCCTGATAATTCCTTCTGAATTACAGCCAACATGTACTGTGGATACGTATAATGCGTCTTTAATGCCGTGGTTTCGGTTTTCTTCTGGATCCTGTTGCCGTTTGTGATTGCTGGTTTGTCGCATTTTAAGGGCAATTTCCCAGCCTAAGAGCAAGAGAGTAAACTGAACTACTGTCCCTGTCCTGTCCTCCTCTTCGGTGAGCCCGTTGGCAGAAACAGGGTGACTTCTTATGCTGGAAGTCTCGGTCGCCATTGCTGGTAGTTATTTATAATTTAAGCGCTGGCTAGTTTCATACCGCGAACGTAATACGTTGAGATTACCAGTCGCAGATGCTACCTCTAGACCACACCATTAACTGATTAAAAGTCATTGCCATGAAGCTCTTAAAGGAGCCAAAATTTTGAAGGGAATGCTGTGTTCGCGGAGCACATAACTGACTCTCCTCACTGGCTGAAGCTGCCTCGTGTTAACAAGTATCTTTTGTGTTTTCGCCGATAAACGTTAGTGGTTTTTCTTTCATTGTTAACTGCTCTTTTAGCGATGGTGTATTTTATACTTCACACTACCAGTATCTTGAATTTTTTAATGTTTGCAAAGACACCTCATGAGGTCTTGTCTTACCTTTCAACATACAACACAATCGGTGCTTTAACAGTGTTGTGACATTCGCCATAAAAGAAAGTCTAAATAGCATGCCGTGTAAACTGTGTAATCGCTACCTCAACAGAGCGCAGCTTGATGGTCTTGAAACTCACTGTTAAACAAATGATCTGCATACGAGTTACGAGTTTTGTTAAATGTGGTTAAATACGGCAGACGTTAATAGGACTGCGGGGCGGTGATTCGTGGCGATCTTGTTACTATTTGAGCAGTTTGCATAATTTTATGTCGTCGTAGCTCTCTTCGAAGATTAGTTGTTCCTGCACCACAGAAAAGGGGTATAGTTCCAGTAAAAGATTTCTGCGTCATAACTCTGTAGCTATAAATACGGAAAACAACTGCATGCGTAAGAAAATTCGCCACATTCTTCAGCGCGATTGAACGAAAGACGTTACTCGTTATGTTTACTATTTCTCGATACAGTCAGAATAACCTATCTTATTGCTAGTTGCCTCACTCCATACACGAAGACTTTGTTAAAGACTGTTTTATAATTATCGCAAATTGGCTGGAAAGACTGTTTTGGAAGACAAAAAGAAAAAGAAGCTGTCACACCACGCTAACAAGTTCAAATGCACTCTTTAACTGGACATAACGAAGAAAGAAGAAGAAAACTATTCAAGTGGGCAGATTTGGACGTTTTGGAGTGGCCCATAGTACTCAGAATAAATAATTAATGAGTTAAGTCATGTGGAACACTGCTATGTACTGCAAGTTCAGAATTTCAATTCAAACTAGATTTTAGCAAAGCAGTGTCTATGAAAATTTTCTAGTATTTTTCTGTTTGAATTAACAATATAATCACCTTTCTATGAATTGAGGGTTCTCCTCCTCGTTATATAACAAGAACTTTCGGCATTGCCTCAAAAGAGGAGAGAGAAATTGCTAACTTATGTCCTTGGCAAGATCGGTAACAGCCTCATCTAATAAAAACTGGTTGGGTCAAAATCACGAAATGGTTGTAACTGCAAATAACTTATTTATTAATTTCTCGTTTCACTTGTGTATTCCACAGAATGTGTAAACATCTCCGAAACTTGACGTTTAAGTCCGTGAAATACACTACTGGTTATTACAACTGCTACACCAAAGAGAAATGCAGATGATAACCGTCAAGTGCGAACTAGAGGTGACCGAGACGTGTAACCAATGGCACCTCATACCATCACGCCGGGTGATACGCCAGTATGGCGACGACGAATACACGCTTCCAATGTGCGTTCATCGCGATGTCGCCAAACACAGATGTGACCATCATGATGCTGTAAACAGAACCTGGATTCATCCGAAAAAATGACGTTTTGTCATCCGTGCAGCCAGGTTCGTCGTTGAGTACACAATCGCAGGCGCACATGACTGTGATGGAGCGTCAAGTGTAACCGCAGCCATGGTCTCCGAGCCGATAGTCCATGAGGCTGCGAACGTCATCGAACTGTTCGTGCAGATGGTTGTTGTCTTGCAAACGCCCCATCTGTTGATTCAGAGATCGAGACGTGGCTGCACGATCCGTTACAGCCGTGATGATAAGATGCCTGTTGATAAGAAGCCGTTGGGATCCAGCACGGCGTTCCGTACTACCCTCTTGAACCCAACGATTCCATATTCTGCTAACAGTCATTGGATCTCCACCAACGCGAGCAGCAATGTTGCGATACGATAAACCGTAATCGCGATAGGCTACAATCCGACCTTTATCAAAGTCGGAAACGTGATGGTACGCTTTTCTCCTCCTTACACGAGGCATCACAACAACGTTTCACCAGGCAACGACGGTTAAGTGCTGTTTGTGTATGAGAAATCGGTTGGTAACTTTCCTCATGTCAGCACGTTGTAGGTGTCGCCACCGGCGCCAACCTTATGAAGTTGCTCTGAAAAACTAATCATTTGTATATCACTGCATCTTCTTCCGGTCGGTTAAATTTCAAGTCTGTATCACGTCATCTTCGTGGTGTAGCAATTTTAACGGCCAGTGGTGTATCAACGGAAAACAATGATAAATAGAAATGGTATTCAGTTATAGCCCCTTCGCGACTTTTGGCACACCATATGTGCATGTGAAGTGATGAGCACCAAAATGAGCAGTAAATTGCGATTGATTATGTGCTACAATCACAAAACCTTTTATGATATATCAGTACTAACTTCTGTTACAACATGTGAATAGAGGTCAGAGAAAAAAAATTAAGAAGTACCCAGTTTGGAAGAAAGGATGGAGGAGGTACTACCAAAACTGAAGCTCTGATGCCGCTTCGTGAGTCGCACCCGGTAGTCGGTAAAAATCATTCTCTCCAAATCCAACAATCCTGGTAAGGCATACCTTATACACCTCCCGAGAAGGTTCAATACCAATGGAATAAATTCGACGCTACCAATTAACCATTTACAAAATTCCGTCTGCTAGACACCATTCCTCTTCACAGATCGAATCACACATTGGATGGGATAAGAATAAAAACCTTGCACGTGTCATCGACTTACTACTGTGATTGAAAGATTGAGGCGTTAAACCAATTTATTGAATAAAAAATTTATTTTGGGTTAATTTCATTATATAAAGTAATGTTTGTCATTCTAATTACCTATTAGTTCATTGTGAACCGTATCATGATCAGATTCAAATGGTACAGATGGCTCTAAGCACTATGGGACTTGACATCTGAGGTCATCAGTCCCCTAGACTTAGAACTACTTAAACGTAACTAACCTAAGGACTTCACACACATCCACGCCCGAGGCAGATTTCGAACCTGCGACCATAGCAGCAGTGCGGTTCTGGACTGAAGCGCCTAGAACTGCTCGGTCACAGTGGCCGGCTATCTTGATCATAAACTCGCTTTGAGGACCATTTTCCTGACATCAGAAAGCCCAACAAGATCCAGAATAATTATGTACCTTTGAGAGACAGTAAATAGCATAAACCATTTAGTGCGTCTAACTGGTAAGTTTTGTATTGTCTTGTTCCTTGGTTGTGTGTCGTCTCGTTGTCACTGTCTGCTTGTACCATGTGAAAAAAGGAGAGGATCTTGTTTGGTGCCTGTATCCTCTTTCTATAACTGCATGCATGTAGTAACAGGGTTCTTTATTAACATAAACAGGGTGCTACTTAACTTAAGGTAGTCCAGGTGTTGTGGTACAAGCTCTCCATAATAGTCCAGGTTAGTGTCACTGCTGGTGAAGTACAAGTCCGCTATGTACTCTACTCTGGTCTAATTTGACCGATATCATCAACTCATACAGTTACATTTGGTGGTGACTTCAATTTACCCTTGCTGTGCTGGCGAAAATATGTTTAAATCCGGAGGTACGCATGAAATATCATCCGAAATTGTGCTAAACACATTCTGTGAAAATTATTTTGAGCAGTTAGTTCATGGGCCCATTCGAATAGTAAGCGGTCATAAAAGCACACTTAACCTCTTAGCAACAAATAACCCTGAGCTAACAACGATCATCAAAACGGATACACGCATTAGGGAGCATAGGATTGTCGTAGCGAGAATGAATACCGTTATTCCTAGATCCTCTAAGAATAAATGAAAAATATGTTGTTGTTGCTGTAGTCTTCAGTCCAGAGAATGGTTTGATGCAGCCCTCCATGTTACTCCTGTGCAAGCTTCTTCATCTCAAAGTTAATACTGCACCCTACATCCTTCTGAATCTGCTTCGTGTATTCATCTCTTGGTCTCCGTCTATGATTTTTACCCTCCACGATGCCCTCCAATACTAAATTGGTGATCCCTTGATGCCTGGGAACATGTCCTACCAACCCATTCCTTCTTCTAGTTAAGTTGTGCCAAAAATTCCTCTTCTTCCCGATTTTATTCAGTACCCCCCCCCCCACCCCCCATTAGATATCTGAGTTACCCATCTAATCTTCAGCATTCTTCTGTAGCACCACATTTCGAAAGCTTCTATTCTCTTTTTGTCCAAACTATTTATCGTCCATGTTTCACTTCCATACATGGCTACACTCCGAACAAATACTTTCAGAAACGACTTCCTGACTCGTAAATCTATACTCGATGTTAACAAATTTCTCTTCTTCAGAAACGCTTTCCTTGCCATTGCCAGTCTACATTTTATCCTCTCTACTTCGACCATCATCCATCATTTTGCTCTCCAAATAGAAAAACTCATATACTACTTTATGTGTCTGATTTCCTGATCTAATTCCCTCAGCATCACCTGATTTAATTTACATTCAATTATCCTCGTTTTGCTTTTGTTGATGTTCATCTTATTCCTCCTTTCAAGACACAGTCCATTCCGTTCAAACTGCTCATCCAGGTCCTTTACTGTCTCTGACAGAATTATAATATCATCGGCAAACCGCAAAGTTCGTATTTCTTCTCCATGGATTTTAGTTCCTACTCCAAATTTTTCTTTTGTATCCTTTAGTGCTTGCTCAATATATAGATTAAATGACATCAGGAATAGGCTACAACCCTATCTCACTCCCTTCCCAACCACTGCTTCCCTTTCTTGCCCCTCGGCTCTTACAATTGCCATCTAGTTTCTGTAAAAATTGTAAATAGCCTTTCTTTCCCTGTATTTGACCCTTACCACCTTCAGAATTTGAAAGAGAATATTCTAGTCAACATTGTCAGAAGCCATGTCTAAGTCTATAAATGATAGAAACATAGGTTCGCCTTTACTTAATCTATCTTCTACGATAGGTCGTAGGGTCAGTATTGCCTCGCGCGTTCCAACATTTGTACGGAATCCAAACTGATACTCCCCAAGATCGGCTTCTACCAGTTTTTCCATTCATCTGCAAAGAATTACTGATAGTATTTTGCAGCAGTGACTTATTAAACTGATAGTTCGGTAGTTTTCACACCATAAAAATATGCATATTCAAAATAGCAGATAAAAGTTCTAATAACTCCTTCCTGAGAGACAATCTTCACCCGTTCCAGATTAACAATGTAGGTTTAGACGAGATGTGGGTTGAGTTCAGAGAAATAGTATCGACAGAAACTGAGAGATTTATACCAAAGTAATTAATAAACGACGGAGCTGATCACCCATGGCACACAAAACGCCCCAGAACACTGTTGCAGAAACAACGAAGGGAAAACCCCCAAGATTGGCGATATTTTACAGAAGCTCGAAATTTAGCGTGTACTTCAATGCGAGATGCTTCTAATAGTTTCCACAACGAAACTTGGTCTCGAAACCTGGCAGAAAACCTAAAGAGATTCTGGTCGTATGTAGAGTATGCTAGCGGCAAGACACAATCAATGCATTTTCTGCGCCATGGCATTGGAAATACTATCGATGACAGAGCCGCTAAAGCAGAGTTGATAAACACAGCCTTCCGAAATTCCTTCAACAAAGAAGACGAAGTAAATATTCCATAATTCGAATCAAGAACGGCTGCGAACATGAGCAGCTTAGAAGTAGATGCCCCCACAATAGTGAAGCAACTTAAATCACTTAATAAAATCTAGTCTTCCAGTCGAGACTGCATACCAGTGAGGTTCCTTTCAGAGTATGCTGATGCAATAGCTCCATACTTAACAATCATATACTGTACAATTGCTCGCTCGAAGAAAGTTCCGTGTCGAAGAGTGGAAAGTTGCACAGGTCATACCAATATTCAAGAAAGCCGACAGGCGTAATCCACTAAATTACAGGCCCATATCATTAGCATGGATAAGTAGCAGGATTTTGGAGCCTATATTGTATTTGAAAATTATGAATTACCTCGGTGAAATCGATAAACACTGTTAACACGGATTAAGAAAACATCGTTCTTGTGGAACACAACTAGTTCTTTACTCGCACGAAGTGGTGAGTACTATGACAAGCGATTTCAAATGCGTTTCTAGATGTCCCAAAGGATTTTTACAGCATACCTCACTCGTGGCTTGTAACCAAAGTGTTTGCTTATTGATAATCGTCTCAGTTACGTTGCTGCTTTCGTGATCTCCTGTCAGAGAGGTCATAGTAACTGCTGGAAAGTCATCGAGTAAAACAGAAATGATTTCTGGCGTTCCCCAAGGGGGTGTTATGGCCCTCTGCATTTCCTTATCTATATAAACGATTAGGAAACAATCTGAGCAGGCGTCTTAGGTTGTTTGTAGATGATGCGGTCATTTATAGTCTAGTAAAGTTATCAGAAGATAAAACGAATTGCAAAACTATTTAGGATAGGTATCTGTATGGTGCGATTATCGGTGGTGATGATGATGATGATAATGATGATGATGATGATCAGGTCCCATACTCCGAGGAGCGCAGGAGACGATGCGGGAGACCCGCAACGCCGTACTAGGCAAGGTCCTAGTGGAGGTGGTTTGCCATTGCCTTCATCTGACCGCAATTGGGATGAATGTTGATGGTGAAGGCGACACAACAACACCCAGTCATATCGAGGCAGGAAAAATCCGTCAACCCCCCCCCCCCCCCCCCTGGGAATCGAACCCGGGTCCCCGTGCGCGGGAAGCGAGAACCCTACCGCATGGTAATTGGCCCTAAGTAATGAAAGGTGTGATAATATCCATATGAATGCTAAAAGTAATCCGTTAAACTTCGGTTACATGATAAATCAGTCAAATCTAAAGGCAGTAAATTCAACTGAATACCTGAGAATTACAAATATGGACAACTGAAATTGGAAGGAACACATAAAAATGTTGTGAGGAAGGCGAACCAAGGACTACGATTTATTACCAGAACGCTTAGATGGTGTAACGGGTCTACTAGAGAGACTGCTTACACCACGCTTGTCCGTCCGCTTTTGGTGCACTGCTGCGCGGTGTGGGATCCTTAGCAGATAGGATTAACGGAGTATATTAACGAAGTTTAAAGAGAAATAGGACGTTTTGTATTATTTAGAAATAGGGGAGAGAGTGTCACGACCATGATACAGGATTTGGGGTGCACATCATTAAAATAAAGACATTTCTCGCTTAGGCAGGATTTTCTCACGGAATTTCAGTCACTAACTTTCACCTCAGAAAGCGAAAATATTTTGTTGACGCCGACATACATAGGGCGAAACGACCATCATAATGAAATAAGGGAAATCGGAGGTCGCAAGTAAAGTTATAGGTTTTCGCCTTTTCCACGACCTGTTCGAGAATGGAATAATAGAGAACTATTGTGAAGAAAGTTCGATGAAGCCTCCGCCAGACACATAAGTGGGATTTGCAGGGTATCCATGTAGATGCAGATGTAGATAGATGAGCATCAAAATTCAGGGAAATACGATATATATTTGATGACGTCAGTATCCTTTGTGAAAGTCCGAAAGATTTACAGGACCTGTCAGTGGATTGAACGATCTATTGAGCACAGAATATGGATTGAGAGTAAACCGAAGAGACAAGAAAGTAGCAGGAAGATGAGAATAGCAAGAAACATAAATTGTGTGATCACGTAAGTTAAAGAGTTCTTCTATCTTGGAAGCAAAGTAACGCGGGACGAATGGACCAAGGAAGAGAGAAAATTTCTCAGTAAAATAAGTGAACTAGAATCAAACATTGACCTTAATTTGAAGAAGTAATTTATGTAAACTATGTCTGGAATGCAGAAATGTATGAAAATAAATCATAACCTGTTATGTGAGATATCTAGGAATGTACTACAAACCCTTATGTACGCTTCCGTGAAGTCAGAAAACGGGGTTACGCTGATTATAACGCATATAGTGACATATAAGTTGTCATTCTGCCTCGAACCATACATAAATGAAACGGTAAGTAATCCCGTGATTGAATGAGACGTACACTCTGCTATGCGCTTCACAGAGGATTTACGTATGTGGAGATAAACAAGATGTTAAAATTTTTTTGTATGTGGCGGTGGTGGTGGGGAGGTTGTATAAGATGAAACTCAGAGCACATTGCAATAAGGAATCTATAGTCGGAAATGTGAAGTAAAGTTTCTACAGCATTATGCAATTTCTACGCTTTCAGTAGTCTAAATGAAACACCGGAATACTATTGTTTGGAAAACGTATATTGACAGTATGTTACAATCAACTGGAAAACTTTTATTGACAGTAGGGTACAATCAACTGTAAACTGTATAAGTAACTTCACTACTGTAGAGTATATGTTCAATGCGATGGCCATCAGCTTCGTTACATAATGTGCAAAAACAAACCATGTTTTGGCTCATTATAAGATCTCGCGCTCCCCTCTGACGCTGTAAATTTTATCACTAATATCAGTTACTTTTCTACTGGAGCATACAAGGAACTTTACGTAACGCTGTAGGAAGAAGTCCTGAGAGATGAGGTAGGGCGGGGGGGGGGGGGGGGAGGGGGAGGGGACACAGCCCAAGGGACCGAACGTCCTCTTCCAATTACTTTCCGCCTGAAGCTGTCTGTGAACTATCCGGCTCGGAGGTCAAAGTTCTCTAGAAGACCATCCTTATGAACTAGTGAACAACTGCAAGGGAACATCCTCCAGAAATAAATATATCATGGATCATTCAAACGGTATGGTAAGATAAATGATCCACTAAGGTGGCGCTGCAGTCCGGAACCGCGGGACTGCTACGGTCGCAGGTTCGAATCCTGCCTCGGGCATGGGTGTGTGTGATGTCCTTAGGTTAGTTAGGTTTAAGCAGTTCTACGTTCTAGGGGACTTATGACCTAAGATGTTGAGTCCCATAGTACTCAGAGCCAGTAAGGTGGTTTCCAAGAATCTCAGGGTAAATATTCACTCAGAATACCACCTGGTATCTTCTCATACATGTGCTGTGTCGACTTCTGATAGCCCAGAATGGCTCTAGATACTTTATTTCATATTGCCAGCTATAGGTTCGTTACCTCAAAACGTTCCGAATTTCGTCCCCTATAATCTCCCAAATTTTGGAAACATCGTTCTGTAAAACATGTGTGTGTGTTCAATTGCACCTCTATTTTGCCACAAAAGTGTTATAAGTAGCAGGCACTAGTGGAAAAAAAATATTCTACGACAGTTAATAACGATACAGCCACATTTGTGTGAAACTGTTAGCTGAACGCTGTGTTCGTGGGTACTGCATAAAAAATACATGATTGTGTCGTGTATCTGACAAGCTAAAAATGCTATACGTAGCTGCGGAAATTAATTAA
Source organism: Schistocerca piceifrons (assembly GCF_021461385.2). Taxonomy (NCBI): domain Eukaryota; kingdom Metazoa; phylum Arthropoda; class Insecta; order Orthoptera; family Acrididae; genus Schistocerca; species Schistocerca piceifrons. The sequence goes on along the minus strand of NC_060138.1, from coordinate 181,609,872 downwards.
AATTACAGCTGCCAACTTTTTTCTGCAGTCTTGTTGCTGTGCGGCTGCGCCGAATTTATGGCACTGACAATTACAGCCCGAGTTCACAGTATTGAAGCTGCAAACGACTGCTAGGTAACACAGAAAAAGAGTTCATTTTCTGGCGAAAATATGTGGAACATAAATAGAATGTGTAATCCGTAAATCAGTTTGTCACCTGACTTACAGAAAAATCCCATAGGATAAAGTTATTTTGAAGTCCGTGAGAGAAGAATTCGTCAAAGAACACAGAAATTCAAAGTAGGAGGATTAGCGTTTAACGTCATGTCGATGGGAAGTACGTTAGAGACGCAGCATAATCTCGGATAGGGCAGAAATGGGAAAGAAAAGCGGCCGTGTCTGTTAAAAATAAAGAGTTCCGGGATTCCCTTTAATCGCTGTAGGGAGATCAAAGAAAATCTTTCTCGGTATGACAGCACAGATACGAGCCAGATACGAGTCTGTGCCTTATCCACTGTGTCTAGTCGCTCGCGTGATGTCTGTATACAGATCAGTGTAATTTTTTTACACCTAAGTAAGGAGACAAATAAATGCTTTAATATTGGAACAATCGAATAAACATAGGGTCTACTTAGTTATTGTCTCAGTTACGAAATGTGGGTTTAATTTTCACATAGTGAAAAAAGGTAACGAAGCGCCACGAAGGAACTATTCGAAGGGGACGAAAATAGGTTCAAAAATGGTTCAAATGGCCCTGAGCACTATGGGACTTAACATCTGTGGTCATCAGTCCCCTAGATCTTAGAACTACTTAAACATAAGTAACCTAAGGACATCACACACATCCATACCTGAGGCAGGATTCGAACCTGCGACCGTAGCGGTCACGCGGTTCCGGACTGAGCGCCTAGAACCGTTCGGCCACCGCAGTCAGCACGAAAATAGGTAGGTGTGATGTTAATGTACAGATAAGCAATTGATTACAGTGTCATAAAAATTGGACGATCTGTTCAAGAGAGATTGAGCAAGATATTAACGCGTTGATTCACCTCTGACCCTTATGCAAGCGGTTATTCGTCTTGGCATTGATTGAAAAATTTCTTGGATGTCCACCTGAGGGATATTCGTGCCAAATTATGTCCACTTGGCTCTTTAGACTGTCAAATTCCGGAGCTGGCCCACATGGCTGCAAACCCTCTCAATAGGGGAGAGATCCGGCTTCCTTCCTGGCCAACGTGCTGTTTTGCAGGCACGAAGACGAGCAGTAGAAAATTTGGCCTATTTGCGGGCGGACATCATCTTGCTGATACGTAACCCTGGAGAGCTTGCCATGAAGGGCAACGAAACGGGGCGCAGAAGATTGTCGGCGGTTCCCTGTGTTACGTGGGTGACGGAGATGACAACCAAAGAGGTCTTATAATGGAAAGAAATTCAACTCCTCACCATCAGTATTGGTCGTCGGCCGCGGCGGATGACAGACTGGCATCCCGCTATTGACCAGGGCGCCCCTAGACGGCATAGTAGAATTGTCTACAGTGATGAGTCCTGCTTTGAATTAAGCCCTGGAGACCAGAGAAGATGTGTCTAGAGACACCCCGAACAGCAATGGGATACCAAGATGACTGTCGCCCGCCATTCCACACTACAAGCAGGAGTGATGGTCGAGGATGCCATTTGTTTTTTCATAGTAGGACACCCTTGGTTGTTATCCGCGGCAACCTTACAGCATAGAGGCACGTCGACGATATTCTGGACCCCGTTTTGTTTTCCCTTCAAGGCAAGGCATCCTGGCCTTCCATTTCATCAAGGTAATATTCGCTCGGACGAGACGATAATTTTTGCTCCTAGTCTTCGTGCTTTCCACACCCTACCATGGCCATCAAGAGATCCGGATCTCTCCTTAAGTGAGAACATTCGAGCATTATGGAGTGGACTCTCTAACCAACTCGGGATTATGACAATCTAACGGGCCTATCTGACAAAATTAGCCCGATATCCCAGAGGAGGACATTCAACAGCTCGACCAATCAATGCCAAGCCAAATAACTGTTTGCTTAAGGGTCAGAGGTGAACCAACGCATTATTGACTTGCTCAATTTGCGCAGCTCTTTCTCTTGAATAAATCATCCAATTTTTCTGACGTTTTTATATTTGTTTGTCTGTACATGTGCATTACATCTACCGATTTCCGTACCATTCGGATAATTCCTTCATGGCGGGTCCTTTCTTTTTGTCTCAGAGTGTATTGTATTGCGTCTCGAAGGATATTTTGTATGTGTGTTACCAATATTTTGCCCTATTGGCATATAGACCGACACAAAGATGGCCTTTGTTCACTCACAGATGTTCCTAAACGCATTGCCATAATCCTTACCTAAGTTGTACGTTGGAGTCAACAGACGTGTATATCAATTCCCTAAATTTAACCGGCGCTGTTTGAAGACAACGATATTGTTCTTGAAACTTCCTGGCAGATTAAACCTGTGTATCGGATCGTGACTCGAGCCCGAATATTAGCAATACTCTCACCGACTTGGCTATCCGAGCAAGACTTACGAACTTCATCATAATGAAAGAATAACTAAAAATTCTGGAACTAATCACTTAGGCTCTGGCTAAATCATACCCCAATGAATATCCTTTGTTCCAGGAGTGCTTATACCGCAAGGTATACATGAGAACTTCTGCGGCTTCTGAAAGGTAGGAAGGAAGTTACTTGCGGAAGTAAACCTGTGAGAATGGACCAGGAAGCGTGACGAGGAAGCTCAGTAACATACTTACTCGTTTCGCGTTCCGCTCGCTATCCAGCACTCAGTTTTCGTCTGTCAGGAAGTTTCAAAACTGAGCGCATTGGATGCAGACCCTTCGCTGTAGGTGCGTCATTTCATTGCAGTGTCTTTTCCTCCACGAGTGATAGTCCAGTTGCTGAATGATTCACTCTCTCAACATTTTCTTTATTCCAAGATTCCCATCTAGGTTTGCTGAACATCTCTATTACATTTTATCTTGAGTTTTACTGACCTTTTACGACCCCAATACACATTCCTGAATCAGTTCGATGTCTGCTGACTTCCTTGCCCTGTAAGTACTTCGGAACTAGTTATACTAACGTCCTTTATGTGGTTTCCCTTAAAGGTGGGCTAAACTTTCCAGAATCCTTACAACAGATCTAAGTAATCAAACCGCCTTCACTACTAAATGGTTCAAATGGCTCTGATCACTATGGGACTTAACATCTTAGGTCGTCAGTCCCCTATAACTTAGAACTACTTAAACCTAACTAACCTAAGGACATTACACACATCCATACCCGAGGCAGGATTCGAACCTGCGACCGTAGCGATTACGTGGTTCCAGACTGAAGTGCCTAGAACCGCAAGGCCACACCGGCCGGCCATACAACCAAGGAAGTAGATTTTTCTCGTCGCCATCTTCGACCATTTATAATGCACTGAGGGAAACACTGTGAAAAGACAACGAGAACACTGAAACACTGATGATGGTTAGTGACAAGAACACACATATTTATTGACAGGCAGCAGATCCTGAAATTCCACTACTATTCCAGAAGCTAAGTTGGACACAGTTCTTGTTCCACTAGAAGTTCACTGAAAAAGGGCTCTGTGGACTCGCTAGAAGCAGACGATGCGGCACGAAGTACTAAAGTAAAAGGCGGTTTTCTCGGTAGTCGAGCTTACTTGGAACTACCCGCTCTGCTCTACCCTGGCGGCGCCACCGCTGTACTTTCTGATGCGGCAATCGCGGGACTACGCCACCTCTGGAGTGACTTGTCGACCTGTCCACGTCTGTGGTGCTGCCTGGTGGTGCGTGCTGTGCTTTCGACACCACAGTCTAGTTTGCGTCATAGGAAAACTACTTGAATTGTATCTTGAGGTTTCTAATCCTTAAATATTTTAACCAAGTTATTGAATTTCTAATGTTCTCGCATATTCAGCCGAGAGTCATCAACCCGCCAGGGCTGCTTCCTGGACTCGGGTAGGCGCCCCGGCCCCGGATCGAACCCGTCCAGCGGATGAACGTCGAGGGCCGGTGTGCCGGCCAGCCTGGATGTGGTTTTTAGGCGGTTTCCCACATCCTGATAGGTGAATACCGGGATGGTCCCCACATTCAGCCTCAGTTACACTCGTCGCAGACATTTGAAACCCATTCGCACTATTTAACGATTTATACTAGGTGCAGACAGCTGGGGTACACTGATTCCATCCCTGGGGGTCCCGGGGTGGCGGCAGGAAGGGGATCCGGCCTCCCCTAAAACTAACCTGGGCAAATCCGTTCTACCTGCGCCGACCCTGCCATCGCTGGGGGACTATGGAGTAAGCGAAAGAAAGAATTCAGACGAGTGTCATCCTAAGAACTGTGCGACGTTTTGGCAACCTGAATTGTAACCATCTTTAGGCGGTCCTGATGACTCACTTGTCTACTGATGGAAGCCGTCTTACGTGCTACCTCCATGCCGTTGCCGAGCTCAGTCCGCGGTAGCAGGGCGCGGCTCCGCTCGCGAGGTGGGGGGCGGGGGGAATAATAAATGGACTGCCGCAGTACGAGTCGCAGTCCTCAGTCTCTGTGTCGTCACTGCGATGGTCAGGAACGCCACTGGTTTGAGATCTTCAGTCGGCGTGACGTGATTGGATATTGCCACGGACTGTCTTGCTTTAAGCAAGAACAGTATAACGGAATTTTTTGGCGTAGTTTGACAAACTAGTGTCGTTGTAATTCAAACAATGCTCCTCAACAAGCAATGCGATTATTCCCTAACCGTGTGACACTTGTGCTCCGCTCACGTTTCCTGTACCGTCTACGTCAGTGGTTTCCAACCTGAGGGTAATTACCCCCTGAAGGGTCAAATGAAACTTTCTGAGGGGTAGAAACACAACGGCACAATTGTGCTTCGGTCATAAAGCAAAATAATCTTTACCCACCGTTACTGTTGTCACTATTTCGTAAGACTGTAAAAACTATTACCAGCGTTGGAACTTAAATAGTGGCAACTATTTATTCACAACGGATACAAAAGAGTTACATGTTTTCACCCCCCCCTCCCCCCCATGAACCATGGACCTTGCCGTTGGTGCGGAGGCTTGTGTGCCTCAGCGATACAGATAGCCGTACCGTAGGTGCAACCACAACGGATGGGTATCTGTTGAGAGGCCAGACAAACGTGTGGTTCCTGAAGAGGGGCAGCAGCCTTTTCAGTAGTAGCAAGGGCAACAGTCTGGATGATTGACTGATCTGGCCTTGTAACAATAACCAAAACGGCCTTGCTGTGCTGGTACTGCGAACGGCTGAAAGCAAGGGGAAACTACAGCCGTAATTTTTCCCGAGGGCATGCAGCTTTACTGTATGATTAAATGATGATGGCGTCCTCTTGGGTAAAATATTCCGGAGGTAAAATAGTCCCCCATTCGGACCTCCGGGCGGGGACTACTCAAGAGGATGTCATTATCAGGAGAAAGAAAACTGGCGTTCTACGGATCGGAGCGTGGTATGTCAGATCCCTTAATCGGGCAGGTAGGTTAGAAAATTTAAAAAGGGAAATGGATAGGCTGAAGTTAGATATTGTGGGAATTAGTGAAGTTCGGTGGCAGGAGGAACAAGACTTCTGGTCAGGTGACTACAGGGTTATAAACACAAAATCAAATAGGGATAATGCAGGAGTAGGTTTAATAATGAATAGGAAAATAGGAATGCGGGTAAGCTACTACAAACAGCATAGTGAACGCATTATTGCAGCCAAGATAGATACGAAGCCCACACCTACTACAGTAGTACAAGTTTATATGCCAACTAGCTCTGCAGATGACGAAGAAATTGATGAAATGTATGATGAAATAAAAGAAATTATTCAGATTGTGAAGGGAGACGAAAATTTAATAGTCATGGGTGACTGGAATTCGAGTGTAGGAAAAGGGAGAGAAGGAAACATAGTAGGTGAATATGGATTGGGGCTAAGAAATGAAAGAGGAAGCCGCCTGGTAGAATTTTGCACAGAGCACAACATAATCATAGCTAACACTTGGTTTAAGAATCATGAAAGAAGGTTGTATACATGGAAGAACCCTGGAGACGCTAAAAGGTATCAGATAGATTATATAATGGTAAGACAGAGATTTAGGAACCAGGTTTTAAATTGTAAGACATTTCCAGGAGCAGATGTGGACTCTGACCACAATCTATTGGTAATGACCTGTAGATTAAAACTGAAGAAACTGCAAAAAGGTGGTAATTTAAGGAGATGGGACCTGGATAAACTGAAAGAACCAGAGGTTGTACAGAGTTTCAGGGAGAGCATAAGGGAACAATTGACAGGAATGGGGGAAAGAAATACAGTAGAAGAAGAATTGGCAGCTTTGAGGGATGAAGTAGCGAAGGCAGCAGAGGATCAAGTAGGTAAAAATACGAGGGTTAGTAGAAATCCTTGGGTAACAGAAGAAATATTGAATTTAATTGATGAAAGGAGAAAATATAAAAATGCAGTAAATGAAGCAGGCAAAAAGGAATACAAACGTCTCAAAAATGAGATCGACAGGAAGTGCAAAATGGCTAAGCAGGGATGGCTAGAGGACACATGTAAGGATGTAGAGGCTTATCTCACTAGGGGTAAGATAGATACTGCCTACAGGAAAATTAAAGAGACCTTTGGAGATAAGAGAACGACTTGTATGAATATCAAGAGCACAGATGGAAACCCAGTTCTAAGCAAAGAATGGAAAGCAGAAAGGTGGAAGGAGTATATAGAGGGTCTATACAAGGGCGATGTACTTGAGGACAATATTATGGAAATGGAAGAGGATGTAGATGAAGATGAAATGGGAGATATGATACTGCGTGAAGAGTTTGACAGAGCACTGAAAGACCTGAGTCGAAACAAGGCCCCCGGAGTAGACAACATTCCATTGGAACTACTGACGGCCTTGGGAGAGCCAGTCCTGACAAAACTCTACCATCTGGTGAGCAAGATGTATGAAACAGGCAAAATACCCTCAGACTTCAAGAAGAATATAATAATTCCAATCCCAAAGAAAGCAGGTGTTGACAGATGTGAAAATTACCGAACTATCAGTTTAATAAGTCACAGCTGCAAAATACTAACACGAATTCTTTACAGACGAATGGAAAAACTAGTAGAAGCTAACCTCGGAGAAGATCAATTTGGATTCCGTAGAAACACTGGAACACGTGAGGCAATACTGACCTTACGACTTATCTTAGAAGAAAGATTAAGGAAAGGCAAACTTACGTTTCTAGTATTTGTAGACTTAGAGAAAGCTTTTGACAATGTTGACTGGAATACTCTCTTTCAAATACTAAAGGTGGCAGGGGTAAAATACAGGGAGCGAAAGGCTATTTACAATTTGTACAGAAACCAGATGGCAGTTATAAGAGTCGAGGGACATGAAAGGGAAGCAGTGGTTGGGAAGGGAGTAAGACAGGATTGTAGCCTCCCCCCGATGCTGTTCAATCTGTATATTGAGCAAGCAGTAAAGGAAACAAAAGAAAAATTCGGAGTAGGTATTAAAATTCATGGAGAAGAAACAAAAACTTTGAGGTTCGCCGATGACATTGTAATTCTGTCAGAGACAGTAAAGGACTTGGAAGAGCAGTTGAATGGAATGGACAGTGTCTTGAAAGGAGGATATAAGATGAACATCAACAAAAGCAGAACAAGGATAATGGAATGTAGTCTAATTAAGTCGGGTGATGCTGAGGGAATTAGATTAGGAAATGAGACACTTAAAGTAGTAAAGGAGTTTTGCAATTTGGGGAGCAAAATAACTGATGATGGTCGAAGTAGAGAGGATAAAAAATGTAGACTGGCAATGGCAGGGAAAGTGTTTCTGAAGAAGAGAAATTTGTTAACATCGAGTATAGATTTAAGTGTCAGGAAGTCGTTTCTGAAAGTATTCGTATGGAGTGTAGCCATGTATGGAAGTGAAACATGGACGATAAATAGTTTGGACAAGAAGAGAATAGAAGCTTTCGAAATGTGGTGCTACAGAAGAATGCTGAAGATTAGATGGGTAGATCACATAACTAATGAGGAAGTACTGAATAGGATTGGGGAGAAGAGAAGTTTGTGGCACAACTTGACCAGAAGAAGGGATCGGTTGGTAGGACATGTTTTGAGGCTTCAAGGGATCACCAATTTAGTATTGGAGGGCAGCGTGGAGAGTAAAAATCGTAGAGGGAGACCAAGAGATGAATACACTAAGCAGATTCAGAAGGATGTAGGTTGCAGTAGGTACTGGGAGATGAAAAAGCTTGCACAGGATAGAGTAGCATGGAGAGCTGCATCAAACCAGTCTCAGGACTGAAGACCACCACAACAACAACAACATGTTTTCACCTGTTACTGTCCTTCGAAGTAGTCACCAACGTTGTGTAGAACCCGTTGTTAGCGATGTTGAAGCCGTAGTATACCGTTAACAGAGCCTGTTCTGCTTATGGTGGCAATCGAATGGTCTAAAGTTATGGTGATTCTGGTGTACGACTGTGATGGTGTAATCCTAACGCATTACGTTCCTCCACGGCAGACTGTCAGTGCATTGTGTTGCTGTTCGTTTTTGGAGCGTCACCTGCGACCAGCTTTGCGAAAGAAGTGGCGACACTTTCTGCGCAACCCACCCATCATTTTGCACGATAATGGGCGGCCGCGTACAGCGCAAGCTGTGGTTGCTCTGTTCGGTCGATGGAACTGGGAATTAATGTACAATCCATCATACCCCCCGGACTTAAGTCCTCCGTGGCATTCGCTACAGAACTGTTCCAGAGATTCGACAGGCAGTACACCGCTCAATTCGCACCATCAACAGAACAGGCTCTGCTAACGGTACCTTACGCCTTCCACATCGCTGGCAACGAATTCTATACACCGATGGTGACTAATCTGCAGGACAGTTTACAGGTGTAAACATGTAAATCTTTTGTATCGGTTGTGAATAAGTAGTTGCCACTACTTAAGTTCCATCCCTCGTACATAAGTTACCAATAACAACAGTTTATTTTAAAATACATGCGTTAACATGGGACACAGTGCACCGGAGGTTATACCTCCTCAAACGAATTTGTGAACAACAACATTTTTCTCACATAGTCCACTCACTAAACACGTACTTTGTTCTTTGTACTATGCATCACACACACAGAAATATATTATTAAAATGCGTCTTCAGAGTTGTTGGTAGTTCCCTGAATAGACCAGAAATTGCATCATTATGCACTTCGCAGCTATAAAAGTACTAACTGACAGCACAAGAGTAACTGCACTGAGGGTCAAAGTCATGGGATAACGATATGCACACATACAGATGGCGTAGATGACGGTGCACAAGGTGTAAATTGGCAGTTCCTTGGCGGATCTGTCATTTTTACTCAGCTGACCCATGTGAAAAGTTTTCCGACGTGATTATGACTGTATGAGGGGAATTAACAGACTTTGAACATGGAATGGTAGTTAGTGATAGACGCATGGGCCATTCCCTTTCGGAAATCGTAAGGGAATTCAGTATTCCTAGATCCACAGTGTGCGAGAATACCAAATTTCAGCTATTATATATCTCCACGGACAAGGTGGTGGCCGACGGCCTTCACTTACCGACCGAGAGTAGAGGCATTTGAGTAGAGTTGCCAGTGCTAACAGACAAGCAACACTACTTGAAATAACCGCAGAAATCAATGTGAGAGGTACGACGAAAGTATCCTTTAGGACAGTGCGGCGAAGTCTGGCGTTTATGGGCTACGGCAGCAGACGACGGACGCGCGTTTGCTGACATCACCTATAGCGCTCTCCTACGCTCAAGACCATAACTGTTGGACCATAGACAACTGGAAAACCGTGACTTAGTTTGATGAGAACCCCGACTTCAGTTGGTAAGAGCTAATGGTCGGGTTCGAGTTTGGTGCAGATTTCACGCAGCCACGGAGCCTAGTTCTCAACGACGCACTGTGCAAGCTGATGATGGGTCCATAATGGAAATGACTGGTTTCTCTGGTACAACGTAACCGACCATTAACTGGAAAACGTTATGTTCGGCTACTTGGAGACCATTTACAGCCATTCAGGGACTTCATGTTCCCAAGTAACGATGGAATTTTTATGGACGACAATGTGTCATGTCACCTGGCCACAATCATTCACTATTAGTTTGAAAAACATCCTGCACAGTTCGAGCGAATGATTTGGCCAGCCAGATCGCCCGACATGAATGCCATGGAACATTTATGGGACATAATTTAGAGATCATTTCGTGCACAAAATCATACACTGGCAACAATTTCGCAATCATGGACGTCTATAGATGCAATACGGCTAACTTCCGACTTGTTGGATCCGTATCACGTTGAGTTGCTGCACAAAGGGAAAACAAGGTCCGACACGATATTAAGAGGTGTCTCCTGACTTTTGTCACCTCAGTGCATGTAATGGGTACTATGCTGCAGTTGAGCCTAGATATTATTCTTGTTATTATTAGTGGAAGTGGTCAGACACAAAGCATTAGCAGCTTGAAGATTCCATTTCTTGCCAGTTCAGAAATAAGGAGTCTTGCAAGTAAGTGATTTACAAACAACAAACGTGGTGCATTATTTCAATTTGGTTCATTTTAAATCTGCATGCAGGCTGTGGGTGCAGCAAGTGTCTGTGAGGAGAGGAGTGGTGCATTTTGCAATTAGCTTCCTTTTCCGAAAAGGATTTGTTGGTAGCACTCACGATTCACTGAGAATTGCTTCGTCGTCGTATAAAAAGGCTTGTTAGAAATAAGCAGTTCCTACTGTGTCATTGATCAGTAGTTCATGGTATAAAAATGCACAAAAACAAAATATCATTTGCCTTTCATAATATTAAAAACAGAAGTGTTCAAAGAAATTAGTTTTTCATTATAACATTTATTTCGGTCTTATGCTGATGATGATGTGTGTGGGGGGGGGGGGGAAGGAGGGGAGGTGGGGGAGAGGAGGGGGTTAAGCCGTGTGCGGCTCGCGTTCTTGCCATTCATAAATTGATGTAGTCTGGTGTCTCGATTTCTTCTTGCGTTAATGGTGCCACTGAGTTGGTAGTATTGTTTCTCCATGAGTGGCAGCAGCAGCGGTTAAAAATGGATCAAATGGCTCTGAGCACTATGGGACTTAACATCTGAGGTCATCAGTCCCCTAGAACTTAGAACTACTTAAACCTAACTAAGCTAAGGACCGCACACATCCATGCCCGAGGCAGGATTCGAACCTCCTACCATAGCGATCGCGCGGTTCCAGACTAAAGCGCCTAGAACCGCTCGGCCACAACGGCCAGCAGCAGCGGTTATCGACAGCCAGTAGTGGTACTATCTTTGGTGCCATGGCTAGTATTCCAGGTCACCATGTGTGTCAGGCAGTTCGGCTTCGGTCGCAGCAGCGAGGAGGTCCACAGTGCGAGGGCTGGCCGGGACCGCTGGCGACGTGCTGGCACTGGCGGACCAAGGGGCTGTAGCCGACGACTGAACCCGGACGTTTGAAGTTGAGTGAGCCATGTCCTATACTGAAACCTCCACTGTTTGAGATCTCGCTATTGTTTGCGTGTTGCTGCTCCCAGGGTCAGTGAGACCAACTGCAACAATTAGTCTGTCAGGTTGGTGGAAGCTATTAGCCGCCTTCTACTCCCTGATGTTAGTTTGGATTTAGTGTTGTTCTTATTAGTGAAGAGCAGCCAGCGGTATTTTTTGCCTTGGGGCCAAACGCCCAAATTACCTGCCCTGGAGATTAGCGTACTTTTCCGGGAGTGTGCCTTTTCTCGTCGTGTTGATGCTGTCCGACACGGGGTGTAGTTCGACAGCCCCCTGAATTGTACTGTGCGTATGTTTTTGGGAGGTCTACCTTGGTTCTAGTGTTTTCTTCGGCCTTCGGTGTGTTTCTGAAGACATGGTGCTGTCCGTCTTTGCCTAAAAATATTCCATCGGTGCACCGCTAATTGAGCGTCAGGCGGATTGGTTAGTCGGTCGATCGGCGCTTAAGCTAGCCCTAGTGTGAATTGCCCTCCTGTTACGTGAGCACAACTCTTGGCTACCTGTCTAACCGCTTACGCAGCTGTAGTCACCTTCCTCAGGGCGATCCAGGGAGCACTGTCTGTGGATAACTCCATCTTATTTGGACAAGTTGTCATAATTGTTTAAAATTTACCTTAATGTTTTAAGATGTTATTGCCTTTCTCTCTTCTAATTTCGGCCTTCAGACGTTGTGTATTTTCGAAATTGCTTCAGGCATTCAGCCCACGTCTCAAAGTTACTGGCATACATATGATTGAACTCAGCGATAATGGTATCAGAAAGGATGGGAACCACAAGTGTAGATGGTCAGACCAAAGTACGCCACAGGTCATTTTTGGACTCCAGATGCCATGATGGCTTTCATCATTAGTGGCCGTCGAGATACAAACTTCATGTTATTTCTCCGGAATACTACGTGAATTTTCGCGGCTGTGTTATCGAAATAAGGGATAAACGCCGTCGCAACAGGTTTTTCTTCTCCCTTTGCAAACCGTGGCCCATTTTCCTTTGCTTTTGGGTTGGGTTGTTTGGGAGAAGAGACCAAACAGCGGGGTCATCGGTCTCATCGGATTAGGGAAGGATGGGGAAGGAAGTCGGCCGTGCCCTTTCAAAGGAACCATCCTGGCATTTATCTGGAGCGATTTAGGGAAATCACGGAAAACCTAAATCAGGATGGCCGGACGCGGGATTGAACCGCCGTCCTCCCGAATGCGAGTCCAGTGTGCTAACCACTGTGCCACATCGCTCGGTCCTTTGCTTTTATGGCGCGCTTTACCTGGGGGTAGTTGCAACAATTCTCCCAAAAAACATGTCTGCAAGTGCTGCAACTCTGCTGGTGAGCAGTCTTGGTCGGAGATTTCGCGAGTCCTGCGCACTAGCGCGCTAAGGACGCATTCTCACCGTGAAGGGGGAAGAGAGGTGGATGCACGCAGGTATAAATCACGATACGCTGGAAAAGCCTAAAATCATGGCTCGCTTTACTGAATAATGAGTTTGGTAGTGTATGTTGCCTGTAATTTTTTTCTTTTGCTCCTCAGTCCAAAAGTTGGTTAGCTTGCTCATTTTTTCCTGTCTTGTTTCTGCTAGCCTCTAGTTTCTTCTGCCAGTTCTAATTTCGTCCGTGATCTCTTGTCTCGGTCGCCCGCTCATTATTCTTCACTCCATTGCATCTTCCATCCGAGGAGTAAACTAGGATGAACGGTGGCGTATGTGGCTAATCATGTTGGTCCCCCCCGCTGTGACTGTTTTGAGTACGCTCCTTACTCTTGTCAGAGGTTCTTCGTTTACGATTCCGTCAGTACTTCTTGTTTTCAACATTCCCCTCCAACATCACTTCCCCAAAGCTTTATAACTTTACTTTTGTGCCTTCCTCAGCGTCCAGGTTTCTGCTACATACATTCGTTTCCTGGTATAAAGGAGAGAATGTTTCACGTCAGTAGCGATCGTTTCTGGATAAGTGATTCTCTTTAATGGGTTATTCTATCTTTAACATCCATTGTACTTCTACCATCTGCTGTGATACTTCCGAGGTACCTGAAAATAGTTACTTGTGATAATTTCTGCCCTGAAGTTGATCAACTGTATTATCTTTCCGCCTCTCGAGTTTTCTTTTTCTTGTTAATGCTTATTGTCATCTTGCTCTATTCTTCTAAGAATTGATATGGTCTGCTGAAGTGTTTTTTGTAGGTCGCTTTTATTTTTGCCCAATAAGGCAATATCATCAGCATAACGGGTAGTTTTTAAGCATTCTCCATTAATTTTTATCCCATGCTGTTGGTGTGTAACAAGTTCTTCGTTACATTTTCTGTGCGTGTTCTGCGATATACGTTTGTGTCTGTGCGTGCGTGTGTGCACGTGTGCGTTTATCAGTGTGAGTGTGTGTTGTGTGTTTGTGTGTGTGTGTGTGTGTGTGTGTGTGTGTGTGTGTGTGTGTGTGTGTGTGTGTGTGAGTGTATGTGTGCGTGATCGTGCGGTTGTTGACAGAAAATTACCGTTTCTGGAAGGAGGAAAATGGTTGTGACCAATAGAGGGCAAAAACGATGAAGTACTATAATACAGAGTTACTCTTGTTCTATCTGAGGTAATCTAATTCCAAATCTGTTCTTGAGCTGAGCTTACAAGCGCTATTTTTTCGTACAAATGACGGGGAAATATGTAGAAAAGTTATGGTCTGTTAATGGGTCCAATCTATTGGAGAAACGACGGCAGAGAAAGCGGCCTCTTCCATTCCGCAGTGAACGATCCAATCTGTTTTGAGAGAACACACCACTCCGCCCAGCTCGGAAATGCGGCCCCGGCTTCCTGCTGCCAAATTGTCTGCCCCCCCCCCCCCCCCTTCCTTCCTCCCTCGTAATCGAACGCGGCCCAGGCCCCGGCCGGCCGCGGACATTGAATTGCATATCGCTGTTTCCACTGGCTGCCCGTCACCCACCCTGCCTCCGAGGTACCATCGCTCCACTGCGCTGCAGGCCGTTAGAGAGCTTTCTGACACGTGTCATTCTCTGGTGGTGGTGGCGTTGCCCAACCCATCCGTGATGGACGTCACTGTTTGATTCCACAGTCGCGATACGTTTCTCTAGTTCTTCCATCTCGAGCAGTGGTTCTCAACAAGGACATTACCGTCTCTTGGTGGGCGTTTGCACCTCAGAAGGGGACGTAGAGGGAAAATTGTTGGTACAGTTCAACATGACAGCTGATTCCAATATCTTTCATTACTATCATATTTGGATTGTCATTTACTGTAAAAGTGAAACCAGAACAGCTTTAACAAGAACTTAATCATTACGAAAATACTTAAATTTTAAATATCGAGTGCTGTAACCTTTCACCTTCAGTATATAATACTCCGACGGATATGTGCCGTGTCCGCCCTTCGCCTTTGTGGGGGCTTCCTCCGCTGGGGACACTTGCAGTGAGGTGTGTGAGTATCTGTTGCCCATTCTTCCTCAAGAGTCGTCTCCAGAAAAGGTAGTGATGTTGGACACTGGCGCTGGAGCATGGAGTGAAGTCCACGTCCTTATTAATCCCAAAAGTGTTCAGTTCGGTCCAGGACGAGCCTCTGGGCACGTCAGTTCATCTTAGGAATGCTATTTCCTACAAGTAATTGTTCACAGATGCTTCTTTATAACAGGGTATATTTTCACGTTATCAGTCATCACCTCCAAGTTCTTCCTGTACTGTAATCAGTACACAATGCAGCAAAATTTGTTCATATACTCCGAATGCAAAGATTTATTATAGTAATCTGGAATTGCAGGATAGAGCCGAACAGCTTATGGTTGCGGAGGGGGCCGTAATGTTTCTGTCAGTTGAACAAAACACACAAACTGTTATTTTCCTAAGAACCGAAAATGGTTCAAATGGCTCTGAGCACTACGGGACTTAACATCTGAGGTCATCAGTCCCCTAGAACTTAGAACTACTTAGACCTAACTAACCTAAGGACATCACACACATCCAAGCCCGAGGGCAGGATTCGAACCTGCGACTGTAGCGGCAGCGCGGTTCCAGACTGAAATGCCTAGAACCACTCGGTCACTCTGGTTGGCTTCCTAAAAACCGCTTAGTTACACATTACCTTAAAAGGATCAAATTAAAACAATGTGGCTGAAGGTCTAGTTAAGAAAAGTTGCGATACCTCCTGGGCTGAAGGTCTGAACACAAGTTATTAAAAATTGCTTCAAAGAGTACACACGGCTGAAGGGTTTATTAAAAAATAAATAAATATATACTTGGCTGAAGGCCACACATAAGACATTGAACAACTCAGGGTTCTCAGAAGTGTTCCAAGTGTTGGCCTGAGGAGGTTGCTCTAATGTAAGGTGAGATGAGACAGGCAGCCAAAGGTAAGGTAAAATAATCGGATGGCAACCCGACCCAGGGACGGCTCAAGGACCGAACAAGAATCTAATCAGTTCCCTTCCGCCTGACCAACGGCACGGCAATGGGAAGTATCAGCCGAGGACGAAGATAACAGCAGCATCATGTCTTCAAAATTGGCGTCTAAAAACAGCCAAGGCACAATAACCGCTATAAAAAAATATGAACAAACGACCAAAAGGCTGTCGAACTACATGTCGTGCCAGACAGCCTCAACAAGGCGAGGAAAAATACACTGCCGGAAAACTACGCTAATGACCCTGGCAGATAACTGGGGCGCTAACGGCCACAATACAGAAAATACCGCTGGTACACTTCACTGATAAGTAACAACCAGTTTAATAGTTAAAGACGATACAGGAAGACGGCGGCAAAATTTCGCCAACTCCAACACACCATACCTTGCTGCTAGCTGGAACGGCCCAGGAGGCAACAACCGGCAATGAACGAAGAGATGTCACAGCAGTTGAGGTTTCATAGCAGGTTAACTGATCACTCAACTTCAGTGTGCAGGTTCTGCGGGCAGCTAAATTTGTATCTCTCGCTGCTAGCGCCTCACAATCCGACCGCGAGTGCATGCTGCCAGCGGTCTGGGCCTGACCCAACGCCACGGACACTTCCTCGCTGCTCTGTACCAATCGACCGATTCCATCCAACACGCAGAGAGCGTTACATGAACTGGTCAGTCAAAACCACAAGCTACACACGGTTCGGCAGAAACACTTCCACAAACAACTCAAATGATACTAAAACCAGTCACTGAGGAACAATAAGGACGAATCACCAGAGAATCCAGAAGCGGTCGGCGGCCAAACACACGTCGTCCGATGAGACGACCGACCGAACGACCAACCAAGATCGTCCCCACTCAAGTCATGCGTGTCGGCAACGATCGGGCGAGTCATGGCTGTCCGGATCTCACTACTGCTCCCTCCCGACTCAGCACCCGACACACGATGACCCGGAAGTACTAGCGGGCGCTCCAAAGGGCTCTTGTCGACATGCGCTGCTGCTGCCACTCACGGTCAGGCAAGCCAGCAACTTAGCGACGCTGGTAAATCGAATAATAAACGAGGCGGCAGTACTGTAAACACAAGATGACAAGCACTAACCGGCCGAAGTGGCCGTGCGGTTAAAGGCGCTGCAGTCTGTAACCGCAAGACCGCTACGGTCGCAGGTTCGAATCCTGCCTCGGACATGGATGTTTGTGATGTCCTTAGGTTAGTTAGGTTTAACTAGTTCTAAGTTCTAGGGGACTAATGACCTCAGCAGTTGAGTCCCATAGTGCTCAGAGCCACCATTTTGAACAAGCACTAAACGGCATGATCACGAGCAGCGCACGGCTCAATTAAGGCAACCAGAGTCTAACCACGAGAAACACCCCCATACTGTAACACCACCTCTTTCATACCTCACAGTTGGCATTACACCTGATGGCACATAACGTTTTCCAGGCATTAGTCCATCCCAAACGCTCTCATCGAATTGTCTAGGATACAAGGTGATTCACCACAAATCATCACTAGAAACAACCACCAGGCTGTGGCTAAACCATGTCTCCACAATATCCTTTCTTCCAGGAGTGATAGTTCTCATAGGTTTGCAGGAGAGCTTCTGTGTAGTTTGGAAGGTAGGAGACGAGGTACTGGCGGAATAAAAGGTGTGAGGACGGGGCGTGAGTCGTGCTTGGGTAGCTCAGTGGTAGAGCACTTGCCCGCGAAAGGCAAAGGACCCAAGTTCGAGTCTCGGTCCGGCACACAGTGTTAATCTGGCAGAAAGTTTCACAAATCATCACTCATTTCCAGTCATCCACTGTCCAATATCGTCACTCTTGACACCGCCACAATCGTCGCTTAGCAGTGACTACAGAAATGTGTGGCTTATGATCATTATACCCCGTTCTTCTTGACTCTCTGCGCATAGTTATTGTACTAGTTCGACTGCTGGTAACATTTTAGAGCTCATGAGTGATTACTTCTGCTGATTTTTCGCAACTTTTGACAGCCAAACTCCACGATAACGGAAGATCCCTGTTAGTCACAACACGAGGTCTGCCTGGTATTGGTTAGGCTGTGGTTTTTCCTTCACATTTCCAGTTCACAGTGAGATCACCAACAGTCGACTCGGGCAGTTGTACGAGGGCTGAAATGCCCCTGATGGATTCGTTACTCAGGTCATATTCAGTAAGTAGTCCACATTTGAAGTCACTGACCTCTCCTGACCCAACCCATTCTGCTGTTATTGCTTGTCTGCTGGCAACACAATACTCCCCACCTCTCTTTATGCTGATGCGTTCTCCTCTCATGGCATCTGGTGAGCAGTTCCACATTACATTGGGTGCCAGATACTTCTAATCAGATAGCATACTAACTTTATGTGTGGGTCCACAGCCTCAGCGTAACTTCTGTATGTCAAACCATCACCGTAAGCTGCCAGAAAATCTTTGTACCGATGGACTTCATTTCATCATGTATTTCTGGTAAAACGGAAGTATTTTTGCAATGAAATGAAAACCCATAGCTGCTTACAGGTGTTGATATACGTCAACGGGGACAGAACCCGGGATCTCCAGCAGACGCTCTATCCATGTGAGCCACCGAGTACACAGAGGATAGTGCGACTGCAGGGATTTATCTCTGGCACGCCTCCCGTGAAACCCACATTCTCAACGTATTTTCCCGCACTACATTCGTGGTGCCCCTGCCCATTATACACATTACTCGCGGCGCGTTGCCGATTCCTGTAAGAGTTCGGGCACTGTTTCTGCATCCGCACGGAAGAAGAAGACGGTCAAGTGGCCGGTGAGCCTTATATATATATATATATATATATATATATATATATATATATATATATATGGTATCCATTCTTTCCGATATATATATATATATATATCGGAAAGTATGGATACCATCTTAGTACATAGGAAGTATTTTTGACAGAAAATCATACAAGTCGAAAGAAACGGTAGTTAAAAACAATGTCACAAGTACATCAAACACTCATCGCACGTAATTACACTACTACAGATTTCGCAAAACATGGTAGGCAAAGCAGACTTTTTTTGGCGGGAAATCGACATATCCAGAAAAAATGATAGTTAAAAACATCGTCACAGGTACATAAAACTCTCTCTGCACGCAATACACAGCTATAAATCGCAGTCGAGGCACTAAACGTACTCAGACCACACATATCTAGAAAAACAGACGTCTCGTTGATGGAAAAACATACATATTGCTATAAAACTGTTGTTAAAAACATCCGCACGGTTAATAATAGTCACGTAAAACCCCTCGAAATCAGCGAGGAACGCTTGTGGTCTTATTACACTGTTACATATTGGCTCGAATAACATACAGCAAAAACCCACATCCACAAAGATCCAGAAACGTCTCTGAGAAGTATCTAAACATACCAGAAACATGGCGAAAAACCTTAAAAACGTCGCTTGCTTTAATCATAATTTTATGTCGGAGTGAAGCTAAATGTTATTATCTATAGAGAAAGAAAATTATTAATCTGTCAATAATCCTCAAATCATGTGCTACTCACATGAGTCTCTTATATGAACTAGTAAATTTACTCCTTGGTAGTTTTGTAGCCCTATGCATGTAACCACTTTCAGAAATAAAATTAATAATCGAATTAACTAATGATATTATGAACCGTAAATTGGTGGTGTGCTCTTGTACCACCAGAATAAAATAAAAACAATGAATAGTAGAGGGGGTGTGAGTGATAACTGTGGCGTATTTAAGTACACAAAATAATGACAACTTTTATTAAGGCTTTATTAACTACAACTTTCTGAAGAACCAGCTGATAAATCTTACACAAAAATGATAAACACAAATCAGTTGGGGAATGGTGTTTGGTAAGCAAAGTATACACTGGAGCAGAAGCTATGAGTGGAGCAGACGGATAGCGAAATTCTGCATGACCCGCTGAAGTGTCGGAACATCGATGCTGTCGATGATGTCCTGAATGGCTGTTTTCAGCTCAGCAGTGGTTTTGAGATTACTGCTGTACACCTTGTATTTAAATAGCCCCACAAATGAAGTCGCATTTGTACAGATCTGGAGAACATGGCGGCCAATCGAGGTCCATGCCAGTGGCCTTTGGGTACCCCTGAGCTAGAGTGCTGTCTCAAAACTTTTCCTCCAGGCGTCAACAATTCTCCTGCTTCGATGGGGTGGATCTCCGTCTTACATGAGCCATATCTTGTCTCACTCAGGATCACTGTGGACAATGGGGATGAAATCGTCTTCGCCGGCCGAAGTGGCCGAGCGGTTCTAGGCGCTACAGTCTGGAACCGCGCGACCGCTACGGTCGCAGGTTCGAATCCTGCCTCGGGCGTAGATGTGTGTGATGTCCTTAGGTTAGTAAGTTTTAAGTAGTTCTAAGGTCTAGGGGACTGATGACCTAAGCAGTTAAGTCTCATAGTGCTCAGAGCCATTTGAACCATTTTGAATTTTTGAACCAAATCGTCTTCCAGAACTTTCACATACTGTTCAGTAGTCACCGTGGCATCAAGAAATATTGCACTGATTATTCCATGACTGGACATTGAACACCACACAATCAGCCGTTGAGGGTGAAGAGACTTCTCGATCGCGAAATGCGGATTCTCAGCCCACTAAACACGCTAAATTTGCTTGTTGACGAATCCATCCAAATGAATGAGCTTCATAGCTAAATCAAACCATGCATGCGCATATTAATTCCCATCATACCCCGTGGCCAACTGTGCAGTTTTTTATTTCACATAATTCAATAATTGTCACCCTTTATATCAGAGATAATCCTGCGATTTAGTTGCTCACTGAGCTTGAGAAACTTTCATGGGAAGTTGACAAGCTTTTTTACAGAACCGGCATCCCCATCACCATAGGAAAGGAGAATACCGATTTGTACAAATGGCGGTTGACTGTCATACTTGTGGACAGTCGTTAGAGAATGGGAAATTCCTCATAGGTACCATTGCCATCTAATGGGGAAGTTCCACAGGACAGCTTGCACCTCGTCAGCTCTCATGGAACAACCCCCCCCCCCTTCCCCCCCGCCTATCGACACTTTGAACGGGTGTGCGGGCGTGTTGCTCACTTTCTCGTTGCGCACTTGGTTAATTTCGGTATGGAGAAGGATCTGATCAATGTTCGGCCAGAGAGCTTTGAGAAATATAGTTATTCTCCAAATGAATGGCACCCAAAGTTACACTCTGCTTCCTACACTCATTATGTTTTACGCAGGCAGCACTCCAGGGACTTGTTGAAACTCTGGCTCTGGAAGCGGTGTATGTTCCGGTGACACAAAGTCTCAGCATGTGACAAGGAAGGGGATTTCTCATACGAAAATGTGGATTGTATGAGAAGACGCAATGTAACCAGACTACCCAACATAATTGCATTCACTAGTAACTTTACGGGCGATGCCATATCAGATACAGGCCATGAGCATGCCGTGAAAGTTTGTCAGAAGTTTAACATCTCCACTTTAGAAGAGTATGCAAAACTTCATGTGGGCACAGATATACATTTTCGTGCTTACGTTTCTGAGAAATTCCGGAATATACGCATGACAACATATGTTTTGGAACCTGACTTTTATTACGTAGCACCTGTGTTATCTTGGGACACTATGCTCAAGAAAACGAAAATCAGCAGTCAGCTACTGATCAAATACAGTTCACAATGGAAACTGAAAAGGAGGGATGCCTTCCATTCTTGGATGTTCTTGTTCGGCGCAGAGAGGATGGCACTTTGGGACATGAAGTGTATCGGAAGCCGAAGCACAGGGATTTGTATTTAAGTGTAAATAGCTGCCACAATCCTGCCCAGACGATGAGTGCTCCCTGAACTTTGACCCATAGAGCGCATATTATTTCTGATGAAAGCAGCCTGCAAGATGAACTTTACCACTTGCAAAGAGTGATTGAAGACAATGGATACTCTCCACAGCAAATACAGAAGGCACTGAAAATGAAATCAAAAGAAGCCACAAAGAAAGCAGAAGAAGACAAACCTTTAAATCTATGGCCTTCCTGCCATACGTGGGTAACCTCTCCTCAAAAATAGGACGAATTGTCAGCAGGCACGAAGTAAAAGTGATTTTTCGTCCTCCACCCAAGACGGTTGCACTCGTGGGCTCCGTTAAAGATAATTGGCTGCTCCGAAAATCTGGAGTTTAGAAAATTCCATGTTAATGTGGCCCTTCTTACATTGGACAAACAACTCGTACTGTCCAAGAAAGATGTACAGAACACCGGAGGTACACACGACTTTTACGACCTAACAAGTCGGCAGTGGCAGAGCATTGTACAGGGTTATTACAAATGATTGAAGCGATTTCACAGCTCTACAATAACTTTATTATTTGAGATATTTTCACAATGCTTTGCACACACATACAAAAACTCAAAAAGATTTTTTAGGCATTCACAAATGTTCGATATGTGCCGATAATCAAGTTCCTCCCACACTCGGCGCAGCATGTCCCCATCAATGAGTTCGAAACCATCGTTGATGCGAGCTCGCAGTTCTGGCACGTTTCTTGGTAGAGGAGGTTTAAACACTGAATCTTTCACATAACCCCACAGAAAGAAATCGCATGGGGTTAAGTCGGGAGAGCGTGGAGGCCGTGACATGAATTGCTGATCGTGATCTCCACCACGACCGATCCATCGGTTTTCCAATCTCCTGTTTAAGAAATGCCGAACATCACGATGGAAGTGCGGTGGAGCACCATCCTGTTGAAAGATGAAGTCGGCGCTGTCGGTCTCCAGTTCTGGCATGAGCCAATTTTCCGCGGGCTACGCGTGAAACTTGCCCGCACGCGTTCAACCGTTTCTTCGCTCACTGCAGGCCGACCCGTTGATTTCCTGTTACAGAGGCATCCAGAAGCTTTAAACTGCGCATACCATCGCCGAATGGAGTTAGCAGTTGGTGGATCTTTGTTGAACTTCGTCTTGAAGTGTCGTTGCACTGTTATGGCTGACTGATGTGAGTGCATTTCAAGCACAACATACGCTTTCTCGGATCCTGTCGCCATTTTGTCTCACTGCGCTCTCGAGCGATCTGACGGCAGAAACCTGAAGTGCGGCTTCAGCCGAACAAAACTTTATGAGTTTTTCTACGTATCTGTAGTGTGTCGTGACCATATTTCAATGAATGGAGCTGCAGTGAATTTATGAAATCGCTTCAATCATTTGTAATAGCCCTGTATTGACACTGGTCACAGTATGTTGTATGACAACGTCGAAATTCTGGCAACTACATCTTCTTTTTGGGACTCGATAGTGAAGGAGGCAATTGAAATTCGCTTGACGTCGAATTTAATTAATAGAGATAGTGGTTTCAACCTTGATAAATGATGGAATCCGGCACTTGTTGTAATAAACTCACAAAGACGTCGTCACCTTGCAGCTCACAATGATGTATCGAAATGCCAACACAGATCGGATTCGGAGTCATAGATGTAACTCGCGTATTGTGCACGTCTCTGCCGCCGACCAACGTCTCTGGCGTATTTGCATCTGTGGCCGCATGCGCAGTTGCGCGGTACACGGGTAAAAAGGGACGAAGCGAGCACTGGAGCGGCAGTCTTGCGGCTCACTCTGAAGATGGCTGAACATTATACAGCCGAAATATTAGAAGAAGAAGGAGAATTCTTGCGGCTGCACACCCGAAACTTAATGGAACAATGCTGACATCCTTTGAGTGCAGGATTCATGGGGGACTTCGCTAATGCATCCATAGGCACGCCACATATGTTTTGAGCTACATCATGTAATTGGATGTGAATAACATATACAGGCACGCTATGCAACAATCGCAGCTGACTGATGAGTTTCGATGGTTGTCCGAAAACGAATGCAGGGATTAGGTGAAAATATCCATAGTGTGGTGGTTGATTCTGCTGTATGATAAGTTGTGGAGGCAGACCTCAAACACCTTATTAGTGTGCATGATGTGCACAGTGATTTTACACTATGTCTAGAGCAACTAGTTCCTTGAGGAGGCACCATGCCCAACCTGATAACAATGCTGGGGACCAAGCAGAGATATGTCACTCATTATAGAAACCTCCAGCAGTGTCATAGCTTAGTGGCGGAATTCGTTTAGAAAGACTTTGAATCATCCATGCTATCTCCTTCTAGCAGTCACACTGGTTGAAGGAGTAGCTATGATGATTTAAATTCCGAGAAGAGGGCTTCTGTGAAGAATGATTTTCAAAACAACTTTTTTATAAATTGACGAATAATGAGATTTTCGGAAAGACAATGGAAAATATGAGAAAACGCCACACTTGTGAGTAGTAGGGCAGTGTCGGTGTCAGCACATTTTGTTGGTGCATATTGCTTATATGAGGGGCATGCATACATTCAGAGGCACACGTGATTGATTTATACCCCCCCCCCCCCCCCCCCCCTTCCTGGGGATTAATTCTCGGTTGGTTGTTTTGGGGAAGGAGACAAGACAGCGTGGTCATCGGTCTCATCGGATTAGGGAAGGATGGGGAAGGAAGTCGGCCGTGCCCATTCAGAGGAACCATCCCGGCATTTGCCTGGAGTGATTTAGGGAAATCACGGAAAACCTAAATCAGGATGGCCGGACGCGGGATTGAACCGTCGTCCTCCCGAATGCGAGTCCAGTGTCTAACCACTGTGCCACCTCGCTCGGTGATTAATTCTTTCATGACACTCTTCCATCCTTCTGAGAAACTCTTTGATCTCGCTGACAGCCTTCCTTCCTGGCCCACTAGATGAAAACCCCTCACACCCTCTGATTTACAATCCCCTTCCATTCTTCTGAGAAATACTTTCGACAGTCTTCCTCCATGCGCAGTTCAGTTGCACTCCCACCACATCTTCTATCCTTAATCCATCTTTAAGAGATATCCTCATTGCTGGTTTTCGCCATTCCACAGCCACCCTCCCTCCCTGCACCATATACAGCTCATTTGCACCATTCAGAAATCTTCCCAACAGTTCCTCTAACCTACTGTGTTGCTCTTTCAGCTTTCATCCTCCACCACATACAATTCAGTTTCAGTATTGAAATCTGAACAGTTTTCCCAAAGATTATCCACCACTTCTGAATGTATATTTAAGCTATTTGATCACGTCTTCACATATGCTCATACACTATCTGCTGGGTTGCACCACACACTGGTGTCCACCACAGCACTCGAAGCCAGCCAAAAAGTATGCACACACAATCCGCTGACAGCTGCGGCACACACAGGCTCACGACATTGCACTACACCACGAAAGACACCAGCTACCGACTGTTAAGCACACATCTCACGGTATTAGCATATTGACAGTAAGAAAACTGTGGATCATTACTGACAATTACACAATGCATACTGAGCCCCTAGAGAGCTTTCCTGCCTCGGAGAGTGAACACAAGCTACATTTTTGTGAACATCTGGCCGCCAGGTCACCCCATACAGTCCTGTTTATTTGTGGTCACGTCCATTGATGGTGAATTCCCACCTCAAGTGGCTACTTCTGGTTCAAGTGCATGCACAGTCTCCTCCCAAATGCACAAACTGTGCACCAGGTCAGTGGAAGCAGCTGATCTATGTGTTCACCCTACTGGGCAGATACTGCAGAGAATGCTGGGAGAAGCAATCTTCCCACCCCTCCTACCTCCAGTCCCCTCCTCCTTACCCCTCTGGTTGCTCTGCAAGCATCTGTCACGTACTGCATTAACATCTCTTTTGTCCTAAACAAAGTAGTGAATACCTGCTAAACCCCAGCTGTGGATGTCTTGGAAATAGTCCATTCATGTTACACCCACTCTATGAAATTGATTGACTAATTACTTAAAAAGATACCTTTTGTGTGGGATAGTTTACCCTTGCTTCCTATTGGTTCATACTAGGACTGGGGCTACCCAGTATTAGACCCCACAACCACGCGGTTCCAAATCCCACTCATCCCCTGCCTTCGGATTTTCCTTGTGATCTGCAGACTCGTACTCGTTCTGAACATAGAAAATGTCTCTGCCCAGGTGTTTTAGCAATGGGCTGCGGGCTGTCAACGAGAAAGGTTTGGCAGAATCATATGTGGTTGACGCGGCCGCGCCTTGGCAGTAGGTGTTTGGCACTTGTTTTGTGTTCCAGCGAGTGGCGAAAGTGGGCCAGTGAGGTGCCTGTGACCGACTGGGAGTGCACTACGAGTGTTTGAGTGTTACTGCGTTCTACTTCAATCCATCACATTAACTGTCTGTTGAAAATTTTGTTTCCTCATGCTTTGAAAAGTGTGGCAAATTTCGTGCTCCAGTGTGGATTCACATTTCATTCTGTTATCTGTTGTATAAGCAGGAAGTTTAATATGTAGCCAACAAAACGTCCTAAGTGTGGTGCTTGCTTAACGTTATCAGATGATGCCTTGTGGTTGCCGAAGGCTTGTCTCTATGCTGTTGAAAAAATGAGCTGGTGAACAGTCTGCAATGGAATGGATAAACTAATTTTGATTCTCTGATGAAGAAAAGGCTGTCGGCCCAGGGCACTATAAGTGATCATGTATTCTTATTTAATTATTGCCAAGAGTAAAGTTGTGAGTTATTCTATTGCATGACAAGTTCGTAAAGCTCAAACTTAAGCGATTAAATTTTAAAACGAACAAACAGTTTTCATGTTGGTTAATTGGGTTGTTGAGCTCAAACTGAAAGACCATTCTCTTTAATGACAAAAGCTGAAAGCACCGATTTAAGTGTTAAATTTTAAGGGAAGCGACTGTTGTCATGTTGCACAATGTGGTTGTTGATTTGAAACTGAAATTATCTTTATTATTGTTACTTACGTAATAGCGCTTATCGAAAATTGGCCACTAAACTTTAGTTTCAACTGGCTGATACCGGAGATTGAATAAGCACATTGTGTCATCGATTTGGGGTGCTTTGGGCAAAATTTCAAGGAGAGCTAGTGTCCAAAGTGCAACTCGTTTACAGTCTGAATCTACAAAATGTGTCTTGTAGTTTATCTTGGTTCAATATTGCTCATGTGTCTTGTGATTATAAAAGGATTAGAAACAAGGTAATTGTGGAAAAGTTACTCAATTTGAGATTTAAATTTTATATTGTTAATTTTCGAGGACTAGTGTCAGTGTTCATGGAGTTTTGATGTAACAATTTTATTTGTCATAAGCAAATTGTCTTAAGCTACCTATCTTTTGTGAAGGGGGTAGTTCTGATGTTTTGTAATCCATAGATTTTGCTCAGTTAAACAATAAATTTTAAAGGTGTTACTGTTTGGCGTTGTCCAACCATTGTACTGAATACTTACCATCTAGCTGTGTGCACAAATGGCGTTGGTTTTGTCTTAGGTTAAAGACAATACAGTGGCGACCACTTTAAAAATTTGAAGTTGTAACCGTTGGCTTTAGATCAAGATGTGAAAATCATGCTAGTATTGTTAAGAACATTCTAAGTGGCTTAGCGCCGCAAGTCAGTAAGGGTAACTTTTTTTTTTATTTCAGTAAACAAGTTGTGATTTGGAATCGTGATAGAAGCACTGCTATTGAACTGACAGTATCGTTGTATGACCCTTAAATGATGTTAATAAGTGTTTTGTAAATATATCGTCCAGTGGCTATCCTCTCAAGTATCGCACTGTCCAAGCTATCCTTCTCTAAACGTTTCAAAACGATCGTTGCTTAAAAAGTAATTCCTTCTACCATAATCAATCCTGAAACCCTTTCCTCTCAAATTCCATCCTGTTAATGGATATTGGCACAGCTAAGTTTCATCTCAGTTTCATGCAATGTCGTTAAACAATTTTTGGGAAACAGGGCAGGGTTGGACTGGTGTGTGAGCTCACAGTACCACGATCGGAAACAATAAATCGATCTATCGGGAATTTGACGTTGATTTTGGTTTTTAAAGCACTATATAAACCCTAAGTTGGTTCTGTCAGCTACACCAGGACGACTAATGAGGAGGAGGGGTTGGATCTGCCATATAATAGAACAGTAGCAACAATGAGTACCACTCCGACTTTTCCTCTGCAAGACAGAGTCCACTGCACTGCATTGAGAAGCAGTGAAAACCGTACAGCTTAACAAAATTCCGGTCCATAGAATTAGTTGTCACAGTTAGATGTCGGAGATTGCTGAAACACTCGTACATCCCATGCGCCCATGTCCCGATGTCGACATGCAGTGCCCCAGGTCAAAGGTCGCGCAGGTCTAGTTGCCACCATGGACACGCGTCTCATCGATCGCTCCAGATCTGCAGGTGGACCTGGCCCGCCGGTGAGGACCACCCGGCCGTGGGTAGAGTCCAGGATGATCAGAGATGTAGGAATCTGGATGTTATCGACATGTCCAGCGGCAATACCGGTCTTATAGAATCTTCTCAAATATCCACGTAACAATCGGAGAATTCTCGCAACATACATGGTCACGAAGGCTTCTCAACACAAGCCGAGTATAAGTTCGCTTTTCATCAGCCCAGAAGGCGACACGGTGAGGTCAATTGCGTGCTTGTACGCCGCCTGACCGGTTTGGGAGGCCCGGAAGCGGCTAGCGCATTAAGCTGGAAATATGAATTCGCTACGGCTACAAGCTACCTCCGCAGTGCACCCAGATGACAGGCGGAGTCGTCCGTATTTATCAGTGTAGTTACGATTAAATATTACGATTGCAGCACCAATCTGACTATAAGTGAATAATGGGAAACGCTCCTCCTGATAACCGTGGTTCTGGAACAATCAATTTCCCACATCTATCTATGTCGTCCTTATTACTGGACATAATTTTCTACATAAAATCTTTCACACATAGCTGTAATGACAATTGAAATTGCGATTTTCCAAGTTAAATCTATACCTGCCTTACAAACAGTCATAACGCCAACCACATCATTTTTCTTTACCATGGTGGAACACTGACCACAGTCACTTTACACTCCAACACATACTCATTCGAGACAAGCAGTGTAATTACCATTTATAAGTGTATAACGGCTGAAAACATTATTGTATGTCCACACTCACACCGGCTAGCTGTCTTGATTCCCCTCAGCTCCAAAAAATGATTTGACTGTTGAGTATTCCAGCCAATCATATTCGAGAATACCCTGCAGGAGCACCTGACGATCAACGTTCTGTGGGAGTCAATAAATGGAAATGCCGTGTGGCTAGGGCCGCCCAGAGGGTGGACCAGTCGCCTCGTGAAAATCGTTCGAGTTGACGCCACTTAGGCGCCCTGCGTGTCGATGAGGATGAAGTGATGATCGTAAGGACAACATGACACCCAGTCCCTGAGCGAAGAAAAATCTCCGACCCAGTCGGAAATCGAACCCAGGCTGTTAAACGTGACAGTCCGTTGGGTTGACCACTCAGCTACCAGCGGCGGACGTGAGAGTCAATGGATCGAGACGTGTTAATATTGGTTTGATACCTATCAGGAAACCAAAATGTATGGCTGTGTACACAGCTGTATTCGTGCACTATTTCGATGTGTTAAAGCAAAAAACAATGTATCAAACTGCTTATGAAACAACTACACAAGAATCCTCTATTGTGACTGATAGTCTGTGGGATATAGTCCTCCTCCAGTACAGGCGATAAAGCTTCATACCAGTCCATGGAAGCGACTTGGATCACTGGGCGCCTGCTCCAGTGGACCATACACTCATATTTAATGGGATCACGACATACGGCCGATGTTGATGTTTCCGATGTATTGGAAGAGAGAGACGCTATAAAATCTTATTGAATAAAGTTACTTTGTCCCTGAATGAACACATGTCCCTGTTGTATGCAACCCTCACTAAGAAAATATTCTGACACTTATGTTGAACTACTACTGTTGGGGCTTAAGTAAGTGTATTGCCAAAGCAAATTTTAAATGGGTCACAAACCTCAATAAACGTTGCTGTGGATCCGACTGCAGTAGATTTCATGAAACCTCTCTATATATGGATGTGAAAATTAGTGCTGTCGAAACTAAATATGTACTGCTTCGATTTTGAATTTGCGAAAATTCATTTCACGGATCCAAAGTTGCTTCATATGGATACAGATAGTTTCATCTAGGGTGACGGTCTATAATTTACATGAAGTAATGAGGTTCAATGCCAATGCATCCGACATGATATCCTATGCAGAGGAACAAGAAGGTTATCAGCATTATGGGAGATGAAGCAACAGTGTTGTCGATTGTGGAGTATGTGGATTTTAAATCCAAACTGTGCACATATTTCACATTGTGAGGTGCTACTGAGAAGCAGGCTAACGGTGTGCGTCATGCAGCCTCGAGGACCCTCACGGCTGAAGATTACTTACAGTGGCTTCACAATGGTGTTCACAGTACCCTACCGCAGCTGCAGCATATACAACAGATAACTAGTATTCATTCGTGAGGGAAAGAAGTGTAAAATGTGCTGCAATCTAAAATCAGTCTGTTGGCGCATGATGATAAATAGGTCATTTGTGAGAATCGGATTGAAGCTCGCCCAGACTTCACAGTTCACTTGATGAGAGTGGTGTGAATGAGAGAGAGTGAGAGTGTATGTGAATAACGGTTGTATTCAGAATGGTACGATCCATTTATCATAGTGTAAATATATTTTTATTGTAAATATGTATGCATATTATGTATGCTGACGTATGTGTACACTTGTAAATATATGTGCACTGTGTGTGCAGTGATAATGCAAATAGACCGAAAGTCGTGGAAGTTTATACGCACACCGTGTGTGCTGACAGAATGCAAACTGTAAAATGTGTGCACTTCTAAATAATCCCTGTGTGTCACATAAACAGAACAATTTTTAAGTTTCACCTGCCTTTAGTCATCCAAGTCTAATAAGTTTTATGGTAGATCAATTTATCCCCCTGTCCATTGGGAAAAAATGTGGACATTTTAAAATCAGTGCTACCTATCCAAAAAATTGTGAATATTTTCCGTCAGCACTAGTGTGTTTCATTAATTGTAAATGTTCAACTAGAGCTACTGATGGGTGACCTGCGTTTTCTTTCCAGTCGTAGTAATTATTATTAATAATAGGAACTATGGGTAAATAAAAAAGGAATCTCAGAATTGACAAATATTACGAGAAAAAATATTATATCTGAAGAAACAAGTTGTATCAGTATTGTGAAAAAGAACCAAACTGTATCTCAAGAACCAAACTGTATCAGTATTGTCAAAAATAGAATCAAAATGTATCTGAAAAACCAAATTGTGCCAGTATTGTTAAGAAAAGAATCAAATTGCATCTGAAGAAACAAATTGTACTTACGTAACTGTGGGAATTGAGTAAATGAAATT
Source organism: Schistocerca piceifrons (assembly GCF_021461385.2). Classification (NCBI taxonomy): domain Eukaryota; kingdom Metazoa; phylum Arthropoda; class Insecta; order Orthoptera; family Acrididae; genus Schistocerca; species Schistocerca piceifrons. The sequence continues at coordinate 181,578,693 of NC_060138.1, read as the reverse complement.
TGTTACAAATGTCTTTGTCGTTTTTATGTATAGAAAACCTATCCTTCATTGAACTATGTATATGAATGTTGTGTAAGACACACATATGACATTAATTCTCCATGTGGCAGCTGTTAAGGATGCAAGGTTTCAGATGGAGAATAACATAATATATGTATTGGTTCTATGGGATTTCACCTATTGTGCCGCACATATTGGGTTATGGGAGCAGGTGGCAAGTGCCCTTGTCCACTTCCAGAGACATGTAGCAGACATGTCTAAAACTATATCACATGTGCCTGAGGAGAATAGCAGACGTAGTATCTGGACAAAGTTGTATATTACGTAACTATCAAAGTGTGAGCAGGGTGAGATCAGTAAAAAGAGTACACAAAATATAAGGTAAAAATTTATTTACTTCTCATACAACTTAAAAGTAATTTAACATTTTTATAAGCAGACACAACTCTTTTTCGACACATATTCTTCTTCTTAAGTCCCACTGAGGCAGTAAACTGTAATATCAATGGAATTCCGAATTCAATCAGACTCTCAGATTAGGTAACTTGCAACTGTCAAAGGCAGTGAAATCATTTGCTATACACCCCCCCCCCCCCTCCAGCCCCCTTATGTCGCTCTAAAATGCAAGTATGATGAATTTTGGTGTCTCAAGTGGAACAGAGGTTTTAATAGCCCAGGTTTGTCTGGTTGCCATCAGTAGCAGTGGACATTCAAAAAACTCCCACGAACAGAAACTTAATGCAGGTACACACCAGCATTAAGAACTATAAAAGCTTCAAATGCTCCTCGTCCACTACAAGGAAAAGACGCATTTTCCGTATTCCTTTACTGATGATGATTTCATTCTCCTCTATAAGTTGTTGTCCTGCACACTCCGTACAAGTATAAGTTCCTGTTTAACTTTCATAATAATTCTCTGCATGTCCTCAAAGTAACCCATAAGCAGTTTTAGAGGGAGCGTGGAGCAGCAAGCAAGCCCCCGTCGCGCGGATTCGGGCTGGAGCTGCTGGCTGCGTGCACGCGCGGCTGGAGTGTGAGGTGCTGTTTGCGAGTGCTACGAAGGTCGTCGCCCCCGATCTTGGGCATGAAAGTTGAGTCCTCGCTTATCTTACTATCGAGCCTCAACTGTTTACATTTCTTCGTTTGATCCTGGTTGTCGCTTCTGGGACATCCCCGTGAGCAACAACGTGTGTGACTTATGTCGGCTAATATTCCAGCCGCCTTCCTGTGAAATTTAACTTAATGTATTCCCTGATATAGAAGTTCACAAGCGGTATCTTCTGCCTTGTGGCCGTTGACGTTCCAGTTACCTGCCCTGGTCGTTAACGTAATTTTAGGCAGTGTGTTTTCCTCGTCGTGTTGTTGCTCTCCAGCGTGGTGTGTAGTAGGACAGCTGAGGTGTTGTTGGTCGTTGTGGGCGCCAATATTCTGTGTGTCGTATAATGAAATCTTGTGGTCGTTTTTCTGGTTGCGTGGTGCGGAACTGATCTGGTTGATTGGTCGGTCGGCTGTCTGTGGGTTGGGTTGCCACCAGATAAAGAAGTCGTTGGGCATGCTTCCCGTCGCACCTAAACGGGCGTTAGTGTTACAATCTCAGGCCGACGCTTGGAAACTTCTGAGTGCCGTTCCTTGTGTGTTACATAGTAATTTCCGTGTTCTGATTTTAGCTATTTGGGTGAGCTGTGGCTTTCAGCAGAGTATCAACATCTCTTAAATTAATGTTCTTGTCTTGCCCTTAAGGCATGAGATTTTTATATGGCGCCTTCAGCCGAATTTTACTGGAGAGGTTTTAAGATAAGGCCTTCTGCCATTTAGATTGAAACTCTTTCTAGGCCCAAAGCTGTTAAACATATTTTGTTGATATGTGGCCTTCAGCCGAGTATTAATATCTCTTAAATTCATGTCCTTGCCTTGCCCTTAAGGCATGAGATTATTATTCTTTATTTTATATGAAATGTTTTAAGATACGGCCTTCTGCCCTTTGAAATTGAAACTCTTGTTCTAGGGCTTAAACCGTTACATTATTTGTTGGTGAACGGCATTCAGCCGAGTTATAATATCTCTTAAATTAATCCTCTTGCCCTTAAGGCATAAGATTGTTATGCATTTGAATGGGACCTTCAGCCCAATTTGCATGAAATGTTTTAAGATAAGGCCTTCTGGCTTTTGACTGAAACTCCTCTTAGTGCTTAATATGTGACCTCCGGCCAACTCCATTAAAATTAAATTGCTAAGGCCTTCAGCCGATTAGATTGAAGTTTTAGAAAATATTCTTGAGTGAGAGCTCCAGAACATTGTATTTCAACTTTTATTAAGCCGTGTGTCTTTGACTTTGAATGTGGCATTCAGCCGATCTAAAGTTAATTAAAGGAGGTCGATTAAAGTTTTGAGTGTTCTGAATCCTTGTTGTAATATTGTGTGTTGATACATAAAGTTTTTATGTTGAGTGAACCTGACAGGAACTCATTTTGGCCGCTTTCCACAACCTAATCCGCTCTGCCCTGCTGGCCCAGGCATTTCAATTTGAACTTTTGTTGTTCTGTTCAGACGTTCTATGATACTCCCCTTCCGGTGGGTAAATGCTGGGTAGTGGTGTATTCCGTACCGTCCCATCACAGTCTTGATGTTCCTCTTCTAAAACTCTCTTGCGTGCTCTATTTTGAGGTTTTCGAGATCGATTCGATCCTATCTGCAACAAATGCTCGAAAACCTCTGCTAGATGTCTCCCGTTTTCGTTTCCACCGTGAATGATGAAGCAGATGTAGAGTATATATCAATGACCATTGAAATAATCTCGAAACCATTATTCACACGTAGATATACGTTCGCATCTACAAGAGCAGCCTGCCATGCGTCATCCAAATGTCTAATCGTAGCTTGTCTACGAGGTTTGCCTCTCCTTCCCCATCCTTCCTTACTCAGTTGGGACCAATGGCCTCACTGTTTGGTCCCCCCCGTCAGATCAGTCAACAAAACTATTGAAAAACCTGATTAGAATGAGCTGTATTACCAGTGCCAGCTGATGTTATGAACAATCGTAGCCGATCTATTACCTGATCGGGATCGTTATAATATATATACTGCAGGAATCTTTAGTTCACTCTTGTATTCTGAATGTCAGTACCATAATTTTTACCATTGAATATAGGTTTTACAATTTTTTGTATTTCACACTGCATGGCTTTTTGGTACTCTATTTTATTTCTAAAGTAGATCAGTCAAATACAATATTTCACCGTACATTTCCAGATCTGTGGTTGAATAACTTAAGGTTTTCGAAGGTCTTAGGAAAAATAAGGTTAAGTAGACCTGGTGCTCTTTGAAATTCCCTATCACGTATCCATATCATGTCATCAGTTAAACTTATAGGTTGCACACCCAGCATGTATGGTTTTAACCTGCTTAGGCCGAATATTCTATCTATCGTAGCATGGCTGTGATGGTTAATAAAATTGGCAACGGCATCATCGTCATCATCACACAATTTTAGTAAGAGTTGCCCGAGAGATTCAGTAACTTTGTTTGATCCCACTCCAAAACGTCCGAAACTTAGCAGCTGTAATTTCTTTTGAACAGTTTTCTGTGCCTTCATGACTTTGTGTTTAGTCGATATCTTGTTGTATACTAAGTAGAGTTTTGTGCGGGGTAAGTAATATATACGTTATTTTCTATTGTATCGACCTTCACAGTTAAGTCATTTACTTTCTCAATACACAATACATCATTAGTTCCTTGAGTACACTCCCATCTTTATGGTCAGGAGCCTGTATTTTTCCATCCATATCCAAGCGAATATATATATCGATTTCCCAGAGGGAGGGGTGAGTGACCCCTCCCCCCTTGGCTGAGTATTTCCCAGAGGAGGAAGAGGGTAATTAACCGGTTTAATTAATTTGTCGATTAATTTGATATCAAAAGTGGCACAGAATCGACAAAGGGGAGGGTTGTTTGGCAGGTCCACCATCTTCCATCTTGAATAAATTAAAACTGTCCTCTTATGCATCTTATCCAACTAGTATCATCAAAACCAATTCCCTTAGGTTAGGTTTTTATCTTGAAAACAAAGTGGCATTTAAAATGGATAGAAGTTTTGTGATAGTGTTGTGAATGTAACTGACATAAAATTAACGAGGGATGAGCAGAATATTTCAAATGAAGGGTTGCAGTACAACGTGAATCCCAAAATTGACTCAGACATAATAAAAAAGATCTCTTAGAAGTGAAAGCAGCCTCCGATATCGCAAAAATGAGTATGTATGAACAAAACAACACAGCAGTTATAATAAGGACGTCAGCTGCAGATTAAACGCAGTCTGCTCGCGGGAACAGAAAGGAGCTGCAAATAATTAAGGATTGGAATAAGAAACTAGAATCAAAAACAGTGATCATAACAAAGGGTGGCCAGGTCATCATGGTGGTCATAGTACCTGATATTTACAACAGCGAGAAGGTCGAGAAGCTTTCTACCGAGAATGGAATAACAAAAGTCATTAAATGTAATTACTTAAACCTGCTTTGTAAGGTTGCACTGTAGCACTAGTCAGTTGAAGTTGGTTGCGTGATAACTTCACGCTGCTATAAATTTTAATGACAAGCAGTGTGTATGACCCATCCTTGCAGAAGGTGAGAGTTAAATTGGGGCAGTTCGGCGGTACCTTGCTGGCAAGCACGCTGTGACGTGGGCGTCGCTACTGCAGCCCCAGCCACGGCTGTCGCAAAGTGTGCGTGGGCGGGGCGCCCGCAAGCAGTGCGGCCTGTGCTGCAATCCTCGGCAACTTCCAGGTCACTCGCTGATCGCATCTCACGGCGCGGCGGCTCCGGTAACGGCTTATCGATATAAGTGGGGCTCCCCAGAGGGCGAGAGGCCCGCGCCGGGTGTCCGCAACCATCCTCCTCCATTCTGGCAGAGAGTTCTGCCTACCATTTCACACCCAAGGTTGCGAGCGTTCCACCTCTCTCAGACGAAACGCGTGCAACTATTATCGTCACTGTAACAATTCTGAAAAGACGCACAGTAATGAGACTAGCACATTTCATACCTCAGTTCACAGTTTTCTGCTAGAGAAATTCAATTATTACGGTATCAGCGTTCTCGATGCTAATTGGTTTGCATCTATATTAACGAAAATAATTCAGTGTCATACTAAGAAATTCAGGAAATGCCGACTTCAGAATGGAGAATAATTGCGACACATGTATTACAGCAACTCAGAAACAAGAAGATAAAACTATCATGACATATACAACAAGAAAGTTTATATGAGGGGCGTTCAGTAAGCAATGCAAAACTTTATTTTCCTTGGCAAATTTCGCTTGAAAAAATTGCCGAAGTTATTCTGGGACATCGTGAAATATTTCTGCTTCAGCCTCTGTAGTTTCAAGAAGTTTCGATAGTTGGCAGTGCTATACAGGGCTATTACAAATGATTGAAGCGATTTCATAAATTCACTGTAGCTCCATCCATTGACATATGGTCACGGCACACTACAGATACGTAGAAAAACTCATAAAGTTTTGTTCGGCTGAAGCCGCACTTCGGGTTTCTGACGTCAGAGCGCTCGAGGGCGCAGTGAGACAAAATGGCGACAGGAGCCGAGAAAGCGTATGTCACGCTTGAAATGCACTCACATCAGTCAGTCATAACAGTGCAACGACACTTCAGGACGAAGTTCAACAAAGATTCACCAACTGCTAACTCCTTTCGGCGATGGTATGCGCAGTTTAAAGCTTTTGGATGCCTCTGTAAGGGGAAATCAACGGGTCGGCCTGCAGTGAGCGAAGAAACGGTTGAACGCGTGCGGGCAAGTTTCACGCGTAGCCCGCGGAAAATTGGCTCATGCCAGAACTGGAGACCGACAGCGCCGACTTCATCTTTCAACAGGATGGTGCTCCACCGCACTTCCATCGTGATGTTCGGCATTTCTTAAACAGGAGATTGGAAAACCGATGGATCGGTCGTGGTGGAGATCATGATCAGCAATTCATGTCATGGCCTCCACGCTCTCCCGACTTAACCCCATGCGATTTCTTTCTGTGGGGTTATGTGAAAGATTCAGTGTTTGAACCTCCTCTACCAAGAAACGTGCCAGAACTGCGAGCTCGCATCAACGATGCTTTCGAACTCATTGATGGGGACATGCTGCGCCGAGTGTGGGAGGAACTTGATTATCGGCTTGATGTCTGCCGAATCACTAAAGGGGCACATATCGAACATTTGTGAATGCCTAAAAAAACTTTTTGAGTTTTTGTGTGTGTGTGCAAAGCACTGTGAAAATATCTCAAATAATAAAGTTATTGTAGAGCTGTGAAATCGCTTCAATCATTTGTAATAACCCTGTAGGTTGGCTTCAAAATGGCATCTGCAACGAAGGTTCATTCCAACAGAGGGCTGACATTGATTTCTTTTGGCGGAAAACCAAAGCATCGAAGACATTATTAGGCCGTTGTAGAATGTTAATGAGGCTTGGCAGTGAACAAAAGCACGGCGAGTCGTTGGGTAAGGCGTCTATCATCATCGCAACAAGGTGGCGCAAACCTGCCCGGGGCGGTTGCGCACAGCTGTTGCTCTTGCTGTGTTAGAACGTGCGGACTCTCTCACTCAAAGTGATCGACGGATCGCGATCAAACTCCTCGTTGCACAACCGGACGTCCCTGTTGGTAGTGCTGACACACTTGTGCACCAGATGGGGTACTCAAAGGTGTGTTCTCGCTGGGTTGCTCGTAGCGTAACGGAAGACCATATAGAGCGACGAAGGACTATACGAGGTGTGGCTAGAAAAAAACCGGACTAGTACTGGTGAAACAATAAAACGAATGCAATAAGGCTGAAAGTCGCGTGGCCTGTCACGTGACTCTCGCTCCGCCTACTGCTCGAGTTTCATCTGCCTCCTGCACTCAGTCTGCCCGTGGCGTCTGTTTTAAGTAGTTGACGTTTTGTCTGTGCGTCGGAAAATGTTGAGTGTACAGAAAGAACAGCGTGTTAACAACAAATTTTGTTTCAAACTAGGAAAATCTGCAAGTGAAACGTTTGTAATTTTACAACAAGTGTACGGCGATGATTGTTTATCGCGAACACAAGTGTTTGAGTGGTTTAAACGATTTAAAGATGGCCGCGAAGACACCAGTGATGACACTCGCACTGGCAGACCATTGGCAGCAAAAACTGATGCAAACATTGAAAAAATCGGTAAACTTGTTCGACAAGATCGCCGTTTAACAATCAGAGCAGTGTCTGAGTTAACAGGAGTTGACAAGGAAAGTGTTAGGCAGATTCTTCATGAAAGTTTCAACATGAACAAAGTGTGTTCAAAAATGGTTCCAAAGTGTCTCACAATTGAACAGAAGGAACGCCGAAGAATGATTTGTTCTGACATCCTGGAAAACATTGAAAGTGATCCCACCTTCTTACAAAATGTTATTACTTGCGATGAATCGTGGTTTTTTACTTACGATCCCGAAACTAAACGCCAATCGATGCATTGGAAAGCTCCTGGTTCTCCACGACAAAAAAAGGCACGAATGTCAAAATCGAAATTCAAGGCAATGATGATTGTTTTTTTTGACATCAAAGGGATTGTGCACATTGATTGGGTACCAGAGGGACAAACAGTGAATCAGCATTACTACATTAGCGTCCTAGCTACCCTACGTGAGTGAGTACGGAGAAAACGGAACGATCTGTGGAGAAAAAAGTCATGGATTCTTCACCAAGACAATGCCCCAGCTCACAGTGCGTTGTCAGTGAAGACGTTTTTGGCAAAACACAACATTCCCATCTTAGATCATCCACCCTACTCACCTGATTTGGCCCCCTGTGACTTTTTTCTTTTCCCTAAAGTCAAGTCAGCTTTGAAAGGAACTAGATTTGAGACTGTTGAAACAGTAAAAGAAAAAGCGACGGAAGTAATGTATGCACTTACCGAAAATGATCTGCAGCATTGCTATGAACAGTGGAAAATTCGTATGGAGCGGTGTAGAGACCGAGGAGGAGAGTACATTGAAGGAGATAACATGAAATTGTAAATAATTGTAAATAAATGTTTTTTCCAGCATCAGTCCGGTTTTTTTCTAGCCGCACCTCGTATGCGCGGGATTGTTTGTGCGTTATGAGGCTGATAGAGACATCTTTTTGTCGAACATACTCACAGGCGATGAAACATGGGTTTATAACTCTAAACTGAAATCAAAATGTCAATCCGTGGACTGGTGCCACACCACATCTCTTCCGAAGAAAATGTTAGAAGTCGCACCCACAGCAACATCATGGCGGATAATCTTCTGAGACTTTGAATGGGTTATTCTGTTCTATTTCCTCCGTTACGGTGCAATTAACGGCTGTGATGTGTATTGTGCTACCCTCAGGAAATTGAAGAAACGACTTCAGTTTGTTCGTCGTCACAAGAATGCAAACGAACTTTCCCTTCTCCATGAAAGGCCTCACACAAATATGTGCACCTGGGAGGAATTCAAAAAACTTCGTTGAACTGTTCTTCCTCGTCCACCCTACAGCCCGGATCTCGCACCTTCCCATTTCCATCTGTCTCTATGAACGATATATTCCATGGGAAGCATTACGTGGATGATTGGGAGATTATTGATGCAGCAAAACGACTCCGACGTCGACCAGCTAAGTAGTGCTTTGCGGGCTTACAGGACTCCCAAAAAGGTAGCGTAAGGCCATCGCACTGAATGGGGATTATATCAAAAAATTGGGTTTTGTACCCAAAAGAGTGAGGAATAATACGGTGTATTCGAATCCTCAATGAAACCAACTTGCATCCAGGAAAAAAAAAGTGTTGCGTTACTTGTTGAGCGCCCGTCGAAGTATGAATGTATTTATGTATGTATGGTTGTATATCCATGCTAGAACTCATTTTCTACAACTCACCACAGTAATAATGTAAACCACACTGAAACAAAGCGTACCAGCAAATGACATGAAATTCATCGAGACAGGCATTGCTCAAAATTCCTCCCGTTATTATTGACATCTGAGTCAACCCTGTGTCACACTGAACACGAATCTGATCTAATCTATTCCTAAAGGTCTGCGCATGCTTTTGCAGTCTTTTACATAAGCAGGCAAGTAGGCTGTTGAGAGTTTGATACACATGAGATTTCTTATGTTCCCACAAACGTAAGTCTAGTGGGAAAAGATCTGTAGAACGTAGAAGTCACAAATGTGCTACTGTTCTTCCTACCGATCTGCTACGGAATCTGTTACATATAAGCCCATGTTCTTTAAAAATAACAATCAGGATGATGAAGCATATCTACATACACATTCTGCAAGCGACCATACGGTGCACAGCGGAAGCTATCTGGTACCTTTACTACTATTTCCTTTCGCGTTTCTTTCGCAAACGGAGCAAGGGAAAGACGGCGGTTTAAATGCCTCCGTAAGAGACTTTAATTTCTCTTATCCTGTCTTCGTTGACCTTACGCGAAATGTACGTTAGGGGTGTAGAACTGTTTGGAAGTCAGTTGCAAATGCCGGTTCTCTAAATTTTCTGAAAAATAGTCCCCGGAAATAAAGTCGTCTTCCATCCGAGAATTCCTATTTGAGTTTACATAGCATCTCCGTGATAATATAGTGTAATCGAATCAATCGGCACCAAACTTGGCGGCTCGCTTCTGAACAACTTCGATGTCTTTGATTAATCGAGTCGGGTGCGGATCCCAAACACTCTGCAGGAGCGAAGGATGAGTCGAAGAAGTGTTCTATATGCTGTTTCCTTTATTGATGAACTGTCTCCTTTATAGATGAGCCGCACTTTCCTAGGATAAACCGAAATCAACCATTCCCCTCCCTACCTTACGCGTTCATTCCGTTTCATATCGCTTTGCAATATTACGCCTAGAAATTATTCGATGTGATTCTGTCAACCACAACATCAGCAGTATTATTTTTGAAAATTACAAGGTTGTTTTTCGTACTCATATGCATTTACATTTTTCTACATTTAGAGCAAGCTGCTATTTGTCTGATCCAACATAAATTCTGTCTATGTCTTGAAGTATCCTTCTGCAGACCATGGCGATTACTTTATCGTCCACTACAGTCTCATCAGCAGTCAATAAATTTATGTATATTGAGAACAACAGCAGTCATATCACATTTCCTTCGGGCAATACTGACGATACTCTTTTGTGACACTCTTTTCTCGCTGTCCAGGACAAAATACTGGATCTATAACTTTAGAACTCGTCAAGTCACTCATATACCCAGGAACGTACTCCATATGCTAGGACCTTCGTAAACAATATACAGTGGGGCACCTTGCAGATGTCTCCAGAAATCTAGGAACATAGAATCTGCCTGTTGCCGTTCATCTATGTTCCAAGGACAGATGACCCTATGACCCTGTAGTTTGGTCCCCTTACTCCCCAAACCAGCCATCCATGGTTCGTATATCGATATAAAACTTATGATGCAATCACAAATCGACTAATATTTTTATGGCATTTTGTTTACAGATGCCTAAGCTTATCGTATTACACCTATGACCAACCATCTGAACCCCACTTGCCGCTACTGCCGTTTATTGCAAAACGGCAGAAGCAAAGTTGTAGACCTAATATTTTTGTAGTTCTAAGCCACTTCTGACCCACAGAGAAGTCAGTATCTAGATCTCTTTTTTTTACCTCTTCCGTATCCACAGCGAAGCTACTACACTTTGAAGTAAGCTATCTAGTGCTACAAAAAGTATAGAAACATTCCTTAAGTCCGATTCCGGAGCTTCCAGGGCATCATGCGATGTCATTCGCTGCCGCGACCATAATCCATACGCTCTTAGCGACGTGCGGTGCTCAAAACTAATTACACGACGTACTGCTCCTCCGATTGATTTGGTCGGAAACATTTACTGGAGGACTTAAATTCTCTGAATCGCTACGCTATTTAATCGAAATAATGGTCACCGCCTTCTCATTGACCCGCGACAGATGGGTCACTACTCATATACCAATAATTACAGTCTTGTAGCAACCCAAATACTTTCAAAGGACTCTCAGATTCGGCCGATAAGACTGGAAAACAAGAACTACAGACAGTCGCTGCACCGCCTCCGGTTTCTAGCGCTGTCGACGGGACGATAAACGTTAATTTTCCTTCCTCCACTTAGCTCTGCTCTGCCGTCCTTTTCACGTCCGTGTAGACCCTGGAGATCGACGACACAAGCCTGGAAAAACGGTGAATAACCACGCCCTTCAAATCGGCATAGCTGGCCCAGGGAACCACCTCTTTCGGACTAAGGGAAGATTGGCCCATTCAAAAGGTTCAGCTTCCTTCCACCCAGATACCGGAAATAGGTTTCAGCGTACGCAATAGCCGCAGGGCTGCTAAACAGATGCAGATGAGAAAGGATAACGTGCACTCTGTGCGACATGTGGAAAATCAGAAAGCTCAAAATTAAAGATGGCATGAGGTGAGAAATATGGAGGTCTTATCTGTCCTTCTGAAGCATAAAGTGTTGCACTCTGAATTTAGTTATTTTATTATCTTGTAAGAACGTTTTGTGTAGTTTTATGAACCCTTCACGCTACTGATACTCCGGTAGAGTCTACATGGACTAATTCACAAGAAAGGAACGGCATCAAAGCGTCTGATAGTCTCAACAAGGAGCTGAAAGAGAGCTCTAGTTAATAACGTGGCCAATAACAAATTAAGAATAAAAGAAACATTAAATATACTCATGTTCATAAACAAAGATGGCTATATGGTTATGAGATAGTACACATGACTGCAAGACAGTCTGTTACCAAGATATAGACGGAGGTGGAGGATCTAAAGTACAGAATGTCACAGATCCAACTAAAGCCTTATTGTTAGTGAGCGGAACTTGCTGGTAACACACACAGAGAGAAATTTTTTTCCATCAGCCTTCTGAATGATTTGTTGCGAAACGAAACAAATTCGCCTCCTGTATCAAACCACTTTATCTCAGAGCTACACCTGCACCCAATGTCATCAGTTACCTATCGCTTCTATTCCGATCTCTATCTTCCCGTACAGGTTTTACCTTCTACAGTCCAGTCCCACCAGTGTTATTCCTTCATGTCTTAAAACACTTCTTATCATCCAAGGATTTCTCTTTGTCTATGTTTTTCAAATGCTCCTCTCCCTCCAAATTCTGTGTAAAATCTCATTTCTTGGCAGTCCATCTAATATTCGGCATCATTCTATTGTACTACACCTTATACGCTTCGATTCTATCCTTTTCCGATAGCGTCACAGACTCAGAATTCAGTTGCATACAAACGTAATTTCCCGAGAAATTTATTCCTTAAATTAAGACCGATATTCTTCTGACCAGATTTTCACTTACGAGGGGCTACCCAAAAGTCACAGGAGGTTTTTGTGGGCAGGGATTTTGTACTACCGCCTTTCCCGGTTAGGAGCGCATAGAGAGAATATTGCAGGTAGCCAAAAAGACGAGTGCCATCGCTGAAAAAGTCAAGACTAGTTTCAACAGTGTTTATAGTGACAACTGTTTTGTGTGATTGTCGTTTCTGCAATGGCTGATTTTCGTGAACGGCGTCCACCAGTGAAATTCTACTTTTTTCTCGTAAAAAGTGATACAGAAACGCTTGAAACGTTAAAAAGAACTATGCTAAGGGGAAACCTGAAGTGTTTGGGTGGTTTTCCTGATTTGGAAATTTTGAAATGTCAATTTGTGACAAACCTCTTTCTGGTCGTCCTTCCACGACTCGAACCCATGAAAATGTGGAAAACATTCGCGCTATCTTCAAAATGATTCAAATGGCTCTGAGCACTATGGGACTCAACTTGTGAGGTCATTAGTCCCCTAGAACCTAGAACTAGTTAAACCTAACTATCCTAAGAGCATCACACACATTCATGCCCGATGCGGTTCCAGACTGCAGCGCCTAGAACCACTCAGCCACTTCGGCCGGCGCGCTATCTTCAACGAAGGTCGACGACGGACCACTGGAAACATCGTCTAGCTGTCTGGAGTGACTTGAAGTTCAGTGCAGCGTACTGTGATATAAAAGTTTGGAATGAAAAGACTGGCTGCAAAATTTTTACTACGACTACTGACTGCTGAACAAAAAGCAGGGTCGCGTACGATTACGTTGTGCTTCGAAATGAGAATCCTGAAATAATCAAAACCTTTTTCAAAACTTATCACAGATGAAGAAATTTGGCGCTATGCTTATGATCCTGAATCAAAGAAACAATCAAGCCAGTGGAAGACCTCAAATTCGCCTCTCCCCAGTGAAGCTCACCATGTGTAATCAAACATTTACACAGGACTGATTTTTTTCGACGTGTCAGAACTCTTCCATTCAGAGTTTGTTCAAAAGGTCACACAGTTAACCATGCTCCCTTCTTGGAAGGTTTGGAGGTGGGAGTGGCCTGATTTATGGCAGTCAGGTGACTGGTATTTCCAGTGAGACAATGCAACTGGCCACACAGTCTTTCTGTACGACCGTTCTTGACCAAAAATGGTATGTCCCCTGAACCTCACCCACTTCCCCCCCTCCCCCCCCCCCTTCCGCAATACTCACCCGACCTTGCCCCGTGTGACTTTCGTTTCTTTCCTGGAATGAAAAGAGGCATGGTAGGTAAGCGTTTTGCTGAAGCTGGTGAGGTGAAGAAAGAAACGAAGGAGGCGCTGTCAAGCATCACAAAAGATGAATTTAAAAAATGTTTTAAACAATGGAATAAAAGATTATACAAGTGTATTAGTGCAAGTGGAGAGTACTTTGAGTTGAATTGAAGGTTTCTGTTCAAATTGTGAAAAAAATAAGTTCAAAAAAGGTAATTTCATGTTCTTTTTGGTACCCACTCGTATGCCTTGCCCATCCATCACGTGTTATTTTACCTCCGAGGGACCACAATCAGTTCGCTTCGTTTACTTTGTTGTTTGCTGGCATCTGTGACGGTTCAGACTGCAGCTGGATACATAAGGGCATACCTGCAGCACTCCACATAGTCACTATACAATTTACGATGAAACTTTTGCCATTCTCTACAATACTATCCTCCACACAGGTCATTACTCAAAGCTGAGGAAAGTATTCAGAGTCGCGCTTTTGCTGAAACTTGATGGAACTACCTTTTCAGACCTTGTCTTATCGACCTGTCAACCCCGCATCACTTTTCATTAAAATTATTCAAACTATACTTACCCAATGAATCCATCAGCACATTGAAATCCACTTACGCAAACTCAGCGCCCAACCATTCCATTACTCATGTAGTCTCCCGTCATCTAAATAAACCAAACCGAGCTTTACTTGTTTCCTTCACATGTTAAAAGCCTTTGATAGTGGATGGCATCCTGGACTGGTCTTCGCTTTACACTCCCAGTTAATTAGATCCGCCTTTCAGCATCCTTCTTTCAGTATCGTCCTACGTATGTCACAAACATCCACACCTGCTCCCGCGTATTTCACCTCATCCCAGTTGTGTCTCACGGCTCTGTTCTGTCCCCCGACCTTTACGTCTTGTGCGCCGCAGACATTCCGAAACCACGTTGACGTCAACACTGCATCCTTCAACTCTCACATGCCTCGCTACAGTGCCACTTGAATCTCCTGGTTAAATGTTGTCATAGGTGGAAACGTAAAATAAATTCACAGGAAAGCGAAATCACCATCTTTTTGTAACACCATTCGGGGTTTTCAGATGCGCATTTTTCCATTTACGACCAATATGTAACTCTCACGCAATACAGTATTTATGACTAACTCTCGACGGAAAACTAAAATGTTATGCAAACTGCCTTACCGTCCAACACAAAGCCCGAAACCGACTACAAATACTAACAGGCTTCAACTGCGGTCTACATTCTTCTACCATTATTCTCACCGATAAATCCTTCACCCGACTCACTTCTTACGACAACGCAGTCTGGACCTCTACCTCCCTTATATTCTACAAGTCCCTTGAAATCCTGGAGAGGCATGCACTCTGCCTCGCCTTCCGCTTCCGCTTATGTTCCCAGACTCGCATCCTTTACGAATCATTCATCACCCACACTTTCCTCCTTTCCTAACGCACTTTCGGATCCAATACATTAATCCCACTACTCAATCCCAGCACCCCGTACCCTTACCAACAGTCAACAATCCAGGTACTCAACTGCGCCAATACATCCACAATCCACCTTCCGTGTACCTTCAAGCCTTATCCATCCTCCCCGCAGGAATTTTAATCAACTCCCAGTCCTCAACGATAAAATCGGTGCCGAGAGAAACTGCTATTTCGAACCGTTGTCACAAACCATCATCTCGCACCGTCCTTCCATTTTTCTGTCTCCCCCTTTCTCAACTTTGTCGACTTTTAGTCCTGACTTACAGTTACAGAGAGTGCTATCGTCATACACATCATTCCACCTGCACCAAGACATGAGCATTTTCGTGCTTCACTGGCATCGTCATAACATCGTAGCATAGTTCAAAGTTTCATCAGTTGTTATACTTTTAGTGTAACATAAAACCATCTGCAAAGTTTTAAAAGTCATAAATATTGTCCACCAATATATTTTTTAAGGAAACATAATCCATTGTTAGCAGTTTTCGTGAGCTGATCTAAAATATTGCCTGTATATGTGTTTTTTTACAAAAACATTATTTATTGCCATCTGTCTCTATGTATTTTAAACCATTTTTAAAATATATTTCACCTTTGACTGAAAGAAAAGAAATCAACAGTCATTCCTCCTAATTTTAATCACTTTGCACGACTGGAGACCCAGCTCATTTTATCGGACGGTCAATGTTGTTACCTTACAGAAGGTACTTGAGAAATCTAGTTCCAGAAATTGAGTCGGTAAATTATTATAAAGGCGTAAAACAGATCGCTCTGCTTTATAAAATAAACCCAATACGCATTGTCTAACAATAACGTCTATTTTTCCACGGATAATATTTTGAAAATATTCGGAGTAACGACTGCTGTGCTGCTATGAATAAATACCACGTTCTGCTTTCACGACGCCCATACCGAAAGCTTATTCAAGGTCGATGGCTGTTTAAAGATTTGTAACAGTTTTCCTTGTAGTATTAATTTTTCGTATTTCAGATCTCAGAGTTTGTCACTAGCTAAACGAGTTATCCGCAGCAGGTTGTTAGACGCAAGTGGGCACGGGTAGCACAGCACACACTGCGCCCAAATAGCCTCCGCTTTGCTTCCTTTCTGCTTCTTCCCGTAATAGGGAACGATATCGGGCTTAACATCTCGCGTCTTTCCTCTGCACGTAGCGCGTTTATGGTACATCCAACGACTTACCCTTGTAGAACGAACAGGTAACATGTTAACGATTAGAGCGACGTGTCTGGAATTTTTAGTTCACTATCTGACACTGGGTATTCAGTCGACATTTCGCGGTTGTAAAAGAGCACAGTGGAAAAAATTCATCCCCATGCAGCTGCCAAAACGATTTTAACTATGTGTTTCAAGTTTCAGTCTCTTTGGTACAATTTTTCAGTCTCAGGCAGTAACTAAATTTTGTAGCTGTTGTTTTCCACAACAAAGAAAGAAACTGAATATTTTCTCATATTTAGTTCCAACGTTCAAATAATAAAAGTTTTCTACTTATTTTTTAAACAGGAATAACAGGGTGTAGCCCTCAGACTTGCCGGGTCGTGTTACGTTGAAATTAGACGTGAATAACACAGTTACTTTTATACATTGTACTTTTACTGAAAGTATCTATTTGAGATATGAGATTGCGTAAGACTGATTTTATCAGTTTTTTAATAACCATCTCCAACTTTAATAGAAAAATAGCATTTTAACTGGCAAGTCCGCAACTTCACTTGTGATTTGGAAAATATGAAATTTCTCAAATTCAGTAATTGGACTTCATACAATTAAGGTACTATTCTTCTCAGTTTCGGCAAATTTCAGATTCTGGCGACTATGACAAGAGACTTGTACTTACAGAAGACTTTGAGATGATGACTCACTGCAAAGTCACCTTGTGTCATTTGTGCAGGCTTGCAAAGCTGTATTTTGTATCCACTGACTGAGAGGAATTTGTAAGAACTTCAGCTGAATAGTACAAACGCACTACTGTAGATACTGTGTCTAATGTTTCTTTCTGAATTCAGTTTCTAGATACCATTACCATAACTTTTTCACCATAATGTAAAATCGTTATCTTCCATGACGGACAAGTGAAACAAAGACAACATCGTTTGTCCAGCATTCAGCGCACAGTCTGCAGTTTTGCTTTATCATGTAATTACCAGAGATGCTTAGTTATCAGTCAGACTTGTGCTTAATTTCAGTAGTTAAACAAGTACGAAATTCTAGCAGTGCTTTTATTCATGTATTATTTTTTTCGTCCTAATGCAAATAAAAGAAAAAGATGTCTTTATATCACAAAATGTTTGTAAAAGTTTTTCTTTTACTCGTTCTTTTCATTTTGTATTAAAATTCGGCATTGTTGATAACGTAAGACACATCTTATACAACAATTTAAGCACAAATTGATGATGTTGTAAATTAAAAATTCTTGATTGTAACTATCCAGGTATCTGCACTGACTACCCCAGGCGAGAAGTATGATTTTCTTCAGTTCGGCGCACAGTTGCTCGTATTAAGCTATCTTGTAATTCACCAGGCACAAATGCGAATGGGTTACCACAAGCTACAGCTATTTCGTTACACATAGATACGAAGGTTTTCACAAAAGAGGCTAGCTTAGAATTTTTCCGAGCAGTAGTATTAAAGATTTTTACTGGCTTATTTGTTGTCACCACTTGAAACTTCTAAGTTTTTTTACTGAAACTGCTGAATGCTTACTGAATGTCCTTAACCTGCTGAGTGCAACTCAACGTATTGTCTCGTTACTTATATTTTATCATTTCAACATTGATCTATAGAATTATCCCTGACAAGAAAGACTCAAGCTAAACCTATTCATTTATTACCCACAATATACAAACGCAACGCAATCTGACTGCAAATAATTAACACAAAAGAATGGTCCTGAATTAGAAGATATCATAACAATAAACCACACATTTCATAAGTCACGTACCTCACAGAAAATATTCATGACACGAACTACGGCATATACAGCAGGCAGCATGTACAGCCAGCTAAATAAAAAGTTTCTACCTACTATAGGTTCTAACTGCTGATAGGCATGTGGTTAGCAAAGGAAAGATTTTGTTGCAGAGCAAACAACGTATTTAGAGGATTTTACCCTAATCGAAAAAGATATGATAGCCCGAAGGACAGACTCAGCCTTTGGTGACATTAAAAGCAAATGTGGTAACATTAAGAGTGCAACGGGAATTCCACTGTTAAATGCAGAGGAGAGAGCAGATGGGTGGAAAGAATACATTGAAAGCCTCTATGAGGGTGAAGATTTGTCTGATATGATAGAAGAAGAAACAGGAGTCGATTTAGAAGGGATAGGAGATCCAGTATTAGAATCGGAATTTAAAAGAGCTTTGGAGGACTTACGGTCAAATAAGGCAAAAGGAATAGATAACATTCCATCAGAATTTCTAAAATCATTGGGGAAAGTGGCAACAAAACGACTATTCACGTTGGTGTGTAGAATATATGAGTCTGACGATATACCATCTGACTTTCGGAAAAGCATCATCCACACAATTCCGAAGACGGCAAGAGCTGACAAGTGCGAGAATTATCGCACAATCAGCTTAACAGCTCATGCATCGAAGCTGCTTACAAGAATAATACACAGAAGAATGGAAAAGAAAATTGAGAATGCGCTAGGTGACGATCAGTTTGGCTTTAGGAAAAGTAAAGAGACGAGAGAGGCAATTCTGGCGTTACGGCTAATAATGGAAGCAAGGCTAAAGAAAAATCAAGACACTTTCATAGGATTTGTCGACCTGGAAAAAGCGTTCGACAGTATATAATGGTGCAAGCTGTTCGAGATTCTGATAAAAGTAGGGGTAAGCTATAGGGAGAGACGGGTCATATAAAATATGTACAACAACCAAGAGGGAATAATAAGAGTGGCGCGGTGGTCTCGCGGTTCTAGGCGCGCAGTCCGGAACCGTGCGACTGCTACGGTCGCAGGTTCGAATCCTCCTCGGGCATGTATGTGTGTGATGTCCTTAGGTTAGTTAGGTTTAAGTAGTTCTAAGTTCTAGGGGACTGATGACCACAGCAGTTGATTCCCATAGTGCTCAGAGCCATTTGAACCATTTTTTAGCCAATAAGAGTGGACGACCAAGAACGAAGTGCTCGTATTAAGAAGGGTGTAAAACAAGGCTGTAGCCTTTCGCCCCTACTCTTCAATCTGTACATCGAGGAAGCAATGGTGGAATTAAAACACAAAGTGAAAGGATATCAATGATACGATTCGCTGATGACATTGATATCCTGAGTGAAAGTGAACAAGAATTAAATGATCTGCTGATCGGAATGAACAGTCTAATGAGTACACAGTATGGTTTGAGAGTAAATCGGAGAAAGACGAAGGTAATGAGAAGTACTAGAAATGAGAACAGCGAGAAACTTAACATGAGGATTGATGGTCACGAAGTCAATGAAGTTAAGGAATTCTGCTACCTAGGCAGCAAAATAACCAATGACGGACGGAGTAAGGAGGACATCAAAAGCAGACTCGCTATGACAAAAAAGGCATTTCTGGCCAAGAGAAGTCTACTAATATCAAATACACGCCTTAATTTGAGGAAGAAATTTCTGAGGCTGTACGTCTGGAGTACAGCATTGTATGGTAGTGAAACATGGACTGTGGGAAAACCGGAACAGAAGAGAATCGAAGGATTTGAGATGTGGTGCTATAGACGAATGTTGAAAATTAGGTGGACTGATAAGGTAAGGAATGAGGAGGTTCTACGCAGAATCGGAGAGGAAGGGAATATGTGGAAAACACTGATGAGGAGAAGGGATAGGATGATAGGACATCTGCTAAGACATGAGGGAATGACTTCCATGGTACTACAGGGAGCTGTAGAGGGCAAAAACTGTATAGGAAGACAGAGATTGGAATCCGTGAAGCAAATAATTGAGGACGTAGGTTGCAAGTGCTACTCTGAGACGAAAAGGTTAGCACAGGAAAGGAATTCGTGGCGAGCCGCATCTAACCAGTCAGTAGACTGACGAAAAAAAAAAAAAAAAAAAAATGCTTTTCTGATTTACTGAACACAAAGGCACGCTATCACACCCTGCCTAGGCTGCAAACTCACTCTTTGCTAATGCCACAGAAAATACCTCGAACTACAATTCTGGCCATTGAAATTGATACACCAAGAAGAAATGCAGCTGATAGACGGATATTCATTGGACAAATATATTATACTAGAACTGACATGTGATTACATTTTCACGCAATTTTGATGCATAGATCGTGAGAAATCAGTACCCAGAACAACCACCTCTGGCCGTAATAACGGCCTTGATACGCCTGGGCATTGAGTCAAACAGAGCTTGGATGGCGTGTACATGTACAGATGCCCATGCAGCTTCGACACGATGCCAACGATACAGTTCATCAAGAGTAGTGACTGGCGTATTGTGACGTGCCAGTTGCTCGGCCACCATTGGCCAGACGTTTTAAACTGGTGAGAGATCTGGAGAATGTGCTGGCCAGGGCAGTAGACGCACATTTTCTGTATCCAGGAAGGCCCGTACAGGACCTGCAACATGCGGCCGTGCATTATCCTGCTGAAATGTACGGTTTAGCAGGGATCGAATGAAGGTTAAAGCCACGGGTCGTAACACATCTGAAATGTAACGTTCACTGTTCAAAGTGCCGTCAATGCGAACAAGAGGTGACCGAGACGTGTAACCAATGGCAGTCCATACCATCATGCCGGTTGATGCGCCAGTATGGCTATGACGAATACACGCATCCAATGTGCGTTCACCGCGATGTCGCCAAACACGGATGCGACCATCATGATGCTGTAAACAGAACCTGCATTCATCCGAAAAAATAACATTTTGCCATTCATGCACCCATGTTCGTCGTTGAGTACACCATCGCAGGCGCTCCTGTCTGTGATGCAGCGTCAAGGGAACCGCAGCCATGGTCTCCGAGCTGATAGTCCATGCTGCTGCACACGTCGTCGAACTGTTCGTGCAGATGGTAATTGTCTTGCAAACGTCACCATCTATTGACTCAGGGATCCAGACGTGGCTGCACGATCCGTTATAGCCATGCGAAAAAAATGGTTCAAATGGCTCTGAGCACTATGGGACTCAACAGCTGTGTTCATTAGTCCCCTAAACTTAGATCTACTTAAACCGAATTAACCTAAGGACATCACACACATGCCCGAGGCAGGCTTCGAACCTGCGACCGTAGCAGTCGCACGGTTCCGGACTGCGCGCCTAGAGCCGCGAGACCACCGCGGCCGGCTACAGCCATGCGGGTAAGATGCCTGTCATCTCGACTGCTAGTGATACGAGGCCGTTGGGATCCAGCACGGCGTTCCGTATTACCCTCCTGAACCCACCGATCCCATATTCTGCTAACAGTCATTGGATCTCGACCAACGCGAGCAGCAATGTCGCGATACGATAAACCACAATCGCGATAGGCTACAATCCGACCTTTATCAAAGTCGGAAACGTGATGGTACTCATTTCTCCTCCTTACACGAGACTTCACAATAACGTTTCACCAGGCAATGCCGGTCAACTGCTGTTTGTGTGTGGGAAATCGGTTGGAAACTTTCCTCATGTGAGTCGTTGTAGGTGTCGTCACCGGCGCCAACCTTGTGTGAATACTGTCAAAAGCTAATCATTTGCATGTCACAGCATCTTCTTCCTGTCGGTTAAATTTCGCGTCTGTAGCATGTCATCTTCGTGGTGTATCACTTTTAATGGCCAGTAGTGTATTTGTATGAGCGCGTGAAATTTAGCAGCCCTTTAATTTTTCAGGTCTACGTGATCTACTGAATACGGCATACGTGAAGAAAATTGTGATTCTCTTCGTTGCTTGACAGGACAGGAACGTCACAGCAGAGTAGAAAAATTCTCACAAAAATCACGATTTTAGACCAACTGGCCATTTAATTAAAGTTAATTATAATTAATTTTCCTGGTAATTGCAGACACTTTGGTAGGATGGAGGGTGAGGGATGTATCCTTGCACGAATAACATGTCCATACAAACGGAAGCCTGTATGTGCTATGCTTTTAGATTAACGGTAGAAAAACTTCTTACAAAGTTATCGAATCAGAAACTCGTACCCAATTTTTCAAAGTACCCGCACTTACTTCTAAGTTCTCATGCATTTGTTGAATCCTTGATCGCTGTGACCTTCCAAATACCGCTCAATAATTTTATCGCATGACGTCTACCGCAGAGCCTGTAATTGTTTTAGATAGACTCACAAAAAATATTCCCAAAAATTACAGTTGTTAAATCTGAAATTTACTTAAGAGTTTTCATCCGCCCAAAAATGTTACAGGATAGAATGAATGTCTAGCTACAAGCTCAGGATATTTTAAAAATTTGTTATATGTGTCTGACTAAATGTTTTGAAAAATCTTGCTTAGGTTGTGCTCCAAAATCCATACAAAGAACCTATTAAAGTATACCACAAAGCTGCTAAAAATGCGACAGCTAGTTTCGAGCAGATATCATTATCTGACAGGCAGTAGTATTTTAAAAAAGAGTATGCCTTTTCTTCGTAATTTTAAAACATGTTACAAATCTATTTAGTGGTATGACAGATATTCTTTCATTAATAACCCGAAAACGAAGGATACTTGAACATTTATATTGTATTTGTATACCTCTAATATTCGAAAAACTATGGCACTCTCTGCACACCGGACGTTTCTACACCACACGCCCACCTATTGTGCAGGAATAGTGTAATATTGCACACAGCAAACCATTGTGGGCCGATAATTTTATGAAACGTGTATCAGTGGCCATTATAATAGCGACAGAGTAAAGCACCCTGCTCAGCATTTACGTATCTCATCTGTTATTACCTGAATGACAAGTCAAAATTGCCTCGTTTCCCAAACGGTGTTCAAAATAAGTGCCCGAGCGCGCCCACACTAGACATAAATTAAGCTGATACTGCTGATGTGACACCCGTTTAACAGAGCAGCGTTTTACGCGACCACTTTAACAGCGAGCCGAAATTTACGGACAAACATAATCATATCAATGGAAGGAAATTAAATTTCCGGCGTGGCACCGCGGTTAGTGCGTCACTGCTGATTCTGCATTAAGCGCGTCCATCTTCGTGTAATCGTGGTTCATTCACACCACATGCCGGCGCCAGAGAACTTGTCTTCTGTTGGTATTCTCTTGTAATAATGTCACCAGAACTATGGAATTTCCGGGGTAAAGTCAAATAATTTACACACATACTGCCAACTCTTTCTACAATAATTTACTAAAATCGCCATTGGGCGCACTGATGGTGTATGTGAGGGGCCAGTATTTCTCTTTCACATTTTTGCAGTTCCTTTTGGTGTCCTTAATATTGCGGAAGACACGTCTAACAAGCTATGGCCTTGTACAAAACATTGTATGAAAAAATTAACAACCTTTTATATGTTTGTGATTCAGCTAATTTATGATGTAATTGAGGTTTGCCTCGGTGCTTGACACAGCACCATAATGTTGAAAAGGTTACACCTTCCTAGTGTTCTGAAAAATTACTTGAAATCACCAGGAAATTATTTTATGTTTACGATTGTTTTCGTTGATATCACTGAGCACGTAATGGTGCTTAAGTGTGATCCCTGCATAGTTTATTTTCATGAGCTCTATGTAAGCCGTCTGAAGACGGATGAACTGAGAATTCAAGGATTTTATTGGCACTAACATCGGTAACAATTAGAGTTCACTATGGGCAGTGAGAGGACGCCAACAAATACCAGCAAGTTAGCGAAACGGAAATAAACTAGAAAGATGTATCATCGAATGTCCAAAGGACAGTGTACAGTTCGCATATTATGGTTTAAGCACGAACCAGCGAAAGACAGAAATATGGATAATAATGAAAGTTCACATACTTTCCACAGGCTAGGATTATCTCAGCACTAACAATAAGCATAGCGTTACATGTTAGTAACGTTACAGAACTCACACTAGGATTTGTGATGTAACAAAATGAAAGTGATGTTGTTATTCAATGGGAAAGTTGGAATTTGAGATTTCGCTTACTGTTTTATCAATCACAACTGGCGTAAGAATCATGGATTGACCATTGTCATAAAATATTGCATTATGAAATGTGAATAGTCTTTACTTGCAGTTTCGCGTGGCTTGAAGCAGTCACAGCTAGCGTGCTATTGATTAAGAAATTGCATTATCGTCTTTCTAATTACTTCATGATCGTAGATACGATCGTACCCGGTCGTGAAGTTATTGTTATGATTAAAGAATTTCCTAGGGGACCAGAAAGTTCTTAAGGGCACAAAAACAACTGTAACATCTCACAAAACGGAAATTCAATATTAAAGCTGATGCAAGAATACGATAAAACAGTTTTCTTTTTGTCAGTGTAACACTGCTGATCTTGGTGTGTGTAATCCTGGCAAAATGCATAATTAAAATGAAAATAATACTGAGGAGATGATAGGAATGAGCACTGCTAAATGATACAATATTTCCAGAACAAGTATTTACTATAAGTAACACATATATCGTACCTTATGCTTAATACTACAATGACGGTAGATTTTTATGATCGTTTCCTGTCCATTGAGCGCTCTTTTTTATAGCCACTGTCCTCTTGAGTCGCTCGTGCGTCGTCACGATAAGTTATAACAGTTTTTCTTTTTACACTTCACTCAAACTTAAACAGAACACGTTTTTATTTATTTAGTAAAAAGATCAGACCGCCACAAATCTGCGTCCGTCTTACTTAAGAAAAACAGTACAAGTGTTTAGCGCTCAAGGCTTCATTTGTTCTCCTGCGAACAAAATAGTGAAGGACCGCATATGTATCCGTATTCTTCAGTTTATGTTGCCGCCCAAAGACGACGAATTGCATTATTTAGGAAATTTCACCATCGCCATGCGACGACTTATTATACAGGGTGATTCAAAAAGAATACCACAACTTTAGGAATTTAAAACTCTGCAACGACAATAGGCAGAGCTAAGCACTATCTGTCGGCGAATTAAGGGAGCTATAAAGTTTCATTTAGTTGTACATTTGTTCGCCATTTCAGCCAATAAAGTTTTTGGTCCCTTTTTCTTCGAAGGTGCTACTGTAACTGGACTACAGTATCTGGAAATGTTAGAGAATTGGCTGTTCCCTCAGCTCGAACAAGAAGCACAACAATTCATATTTCAGCAGGATGGAGCGCCACCACATTGGCACTTATCTGTCCGTAACTACCTGAACGTCAACTACCCGAGGCGATGGATCGGCCGCCAGGCAGCCCGTGACAGAGCACGTCATCACTGGCCTCCAAGAAGCCCTGATCTTACCCCCTGTGATTTTTTCTTATGGGGGTATGTTAAGGATATGGTGATTCGGCCACCTCTCCCAGCCACCATTGATGATTTGAAACGAGAAATAACAGCAGCTATTCAAACTGTTACGCCTGATATCCTACAGAGAGTGTGGAACGAGTTGGAGTATCGGGTTGATATTGCTCGTGTGTCTGGAGGGGGCCATATTGAACATCTCTGAACTTGTTTTTGAGTGAAAAAAAACCTTTTTAAATACTCTTTGTAATGATGTATAACAGAAGGTTATATTATGTTTCTTTCATTAAATACACATTTTTAAAGTTGTGGTATTTTTTTTGAATCACCCTGTATATTAATCATACTTTATAAACAAGTATTTTCCTTCTGCCTGAAAGTATTAACTATTTGCTGTTTTAATGAAGCCAAAAATAGCGAATATCACAGATTGTCACGGAACTTTTGTATGATATTGTTGGTTTACATTTTGGACTAAGACCAGAACTTTACCATTACACTAATTTGCCTAGGTGTTACACATTTATTTATTATAAACAGCAATGGAAAATAATAGTTTCATCAACCGATGCTTATTGAAATATGAAAGAACGAAAAGTGACTTTTCATATACGAGAACTACAAACATATGAGGCCTCGCTGAAAAGTAATACCTCCGACTTTTTAATGTGAAGAGTCTTAAAGATTTTAAAATTCTTCATGTCTACAAGTATGCAGCCGTCTGCCGCCGTAAGGCTCCGAACTGTAACGTGCAGCATTGCGGCGTGGAACGCAAACATGTTGGTCGTGAGAAACAGCGTGCTATAATCGAGTTTCGAATTCTAAGAGTTCATCTACACATGGAACACCCCCTCCTTCAGCATCACAATGCCAATCTACACACGAGCGCTGCGACATCTTCAGAAATCTCACACCATGAGTTCATTGTCATCGATCATCATCCAAAACGGTCCGGCTTAGCCCCATCGGATTTTCATCTGTTTCCAGAACGTAAAGAACACCATCGAGGACTTTGATAGTGACGAAGCGGTGCAAGTAGAGGTGCGGCTGTGTCTCCGTCAGCAAAGTCAAGCATTCTAGAGTGATGGATCCACAAACTGGTCTGTCGTTCCGAGAGTGTGTTCGTCGCCAGGGTAACTATGTTGAGAAATAAATATGTAGACATGAAGAATAAAGCTATATAATGTTAATAACAGCCGCGCGGGGTAAATGCACGGTCTCAGCCGTCTTGTCACGGTCCGAGTGGCTCCCCACACCGTCGGAGGTTCGAGTCCTCCCTCGGGCATGGGTGAATGTGTCGACCATAGCGTAAGTTAAAGTTAGATTAAATAGTGTGACCTCAGCAGTTTGGTCCCATAAGACCTTACCAAAAATTTCTAATGTTATCAACGCTTGTGTTATTGAAAAAGCCTTAAGAATTTTTCATTTCTCAGTTACACTACTGGCCATTAAAATCGCTACACCAAGAATAAATGCAGATGAATACCCGTTTATTGGACAAATATATTATACTAGAACTGACATGTGATTACATTTTCACGCAATTTTGATGCATAGATCGTGAGAAATCAGTACCCAGAACAACCGCCTCTGGCCGTAATAACGGCCTTGATACGCCTGGGCATTGAGTCAAACAGAGCTTGGATGGCGTGTACAGGTACAGCTGCCCATGCAGCTTCAACACGATGCCACAGTTCATTAAGAGTAGTGACTGGCGTATTGTGACGAGCCAGTCGCTAGGCCACCATTGATCAGACGTTTCCAATTGGTCAGAGATCTGGAGAATGCACGGGCCAGGGCAGCAGTCGAACATTTTCTGTATCCAGAAAGGCCCGTACAAGATCTGCAACATGCGCTCGTGCTGAAATGTAGGGTTTCACAGGGATCGAATGAAGGGTAGAGCCACGGGTCATAACACATCTGAAACGGAAAATCCACTGTTCAAAGTGCCGTCAATGCGAACAAGAGGTGACCGAGACGTGTAACCAATGGCACCCCATACCATCCAGCCAAGTGATACGCTAGAATGGCGATGAAGAAAACACGCTTCCAATGTGCATTCACCGCGATGCTCCAAACACGGATGCGACCATCATGATGCTGTAAACAGAACCTGGATTCATCCGAAAAAATGACGTTTTGCTATTCGTGCACCCATGTTCGTCGTTGAGTACACCATCGCAGGCGTTCCTGACTGTGATGCAGCGTGAAGGGTAACCACCGCCATGGTCTCCAAGCTGAGAGTCCGTGCTGCTGCAACCGTCGTCGAACCGTGCAGATGGTTATTGTCTTGCAAACGTTCCCATCTGTTGACTCAGGGATCGAGAGGTGGCTGCACGATCCGTTACAGCTACGCGGATAAGATGCCTGTCATCTCGACTGCTAGTGATACGAGGCCGTTGGGATCCAGCACGACGTTCCGTATTACCCTCCTGAACCCACAGATTCCATATTCTGCTAACAGTCATTGGATCTCGACCAAAGCGAGCAGCAATGTCGCGATACGATACACCGCAATCGCTGTAGGCTACAATCCGACCTTTATCAAATTCGGAAACGTGATGATACGCGTTTCACCTCCGTACACGAGTCATCACAACAACGTTTCACCAGGCAACGCCGGTCAACTGCTGTTTGTGTACCAGAAATCGGTTGGACACTTTCCTCATGTGAGCACGTTGTAGGTGTCACCACCTTGTGTGAATGTTCTGAAAAGCTAATCACTTGCATATCACAGCATCTTCTTCCTGTCGGTTAAATTTCGCGCCTGTAGCACGTCATCTTCGTGGTGTAGCATTTTTAATGGCCAGTAGTGTATTCAACTTTGCATATTTCACTGTCTGCCTACACAGTTATACGACTACTAGCTTGTGTACCCAGCTTCGCTCAGGGAGTTGATATGAGACAGTGTGGTTGTTGGTTTAAGAGTTTAAGCTTTAAACCTATTGAAAATATATTCTAACTGTTTACAATACCTGTTTATGAACAAAATTTCTCATTTTGTTATTCGAGGTATAAATGTCCAAAAATTTTCGAATTTTCTACTCCAGAGCATGCTACGTGCGGTTGACCGTGAAAGAAGCAGGAATCTTTGAGCTTCATGCCGCAATGTTTTAAAGTTTGTCCTTGCTGTTTGTTAATTGTAAAACTGTAAGATAATTTGATTGAAAACTGCAGTATTTTATATTGGAATGGCAGTTCAATAGCAATCAGTAGTATTCTGGTGACAAATAGTGTGTGTCCTTTGTACTTTCAAGTCATAAGTTCGGCTTCGATGATATTAATCGATAACTGGTTGACGATAATCCTTGTTCCATTACACAGTTTTGGTGACTTGAGGTTTCTGAGTAGTATGATCACACATTCAATTTTAGGTCGAAGCCAGGGTAATGGCATTCCTTTTACTTGCTAAGAGTTCACAAATTCTGTGGGGAAGTTCACGCTTTGTTCAACATTTACCATCATGTCGATCGATTTGTACAATCTCCCTTCACCGGGAATTTTCGTTTGAAAAGTTGATACTCTCGACAATATTATTTTTATTTGCAAAATTGTCATTTCTAATAGCCAGTCCGGATTGGTATAGTTGCGAATAATGTTTGGCTAATTTTGGTCGATGATTTCGTTTTCAGAAGTGGCTATGTGGCGGAAATCACTGTCGAGTTTGATGAGGGAGGTAGTCTGGTCAGTAGGACATATGTATTCATCTATTAGTAAAAGTTGTTGAGCAAAATGTGCTGTTGTGTCTTATTTTGATAGTCCAGCTTGCATACGTTTTGTTAGTCGCAGCATTTGTATGTGTGTCCACAGATGTGATTTTGTTAAACATTCATTGATGTCCGCTGTTGGTGTTGACTTGGAGATAAACTATGTGATCAAAAGTATCCGGACACCCCCAAACACACACGTTATTCGTATTAGGTGCATTGTGCTGCTACCTGCTGCCAGGTATTGCATGCCAGCGACCTTAGTAGCCATTAGACATCGTGAGAAAGCAGAATGGGTCACTCTACGGAACTCACGGACTTCGAACGTGGTCGGGTGTTTGGGTGTCATTTTTGTCATACGTATGTACGCTTTGATTTCCACACTCCTTAACCAAAAGAATACTGTGTGAGGTCACCAAAACCCTGGACCATGTGAGACAAGCATGTGAAACCGAGGTCGACAACCTAGAAACGCGATAACTGACATCCAAGTGCGAATAGACGGGCAAGGTAAATCTTCCAAGGAAACACAAACAAGACTGTCGGGCCTCTAGACAGAAAATGTCTCCAATACGACAATGTGATGTCCCTCTAACCCACGTCACGTTAACGAACTTGTGGGCCGCATTCCCGATGCTCGGGGTGGACTTACTACAGTCTAAGTTCGGTCGAACGTGCAGTACCCACCCGAACGCATACCAGAAGAATTAAGACGCGTATCTGCCTGAAAGACGAGTGGCGGAACGTAATGCCTTACTTGTTGCTCGGAAAACACTCGAACAGGAAAAGGCAGCGTAGTTCGACCGAACGTAGGCAGTGGTAAGTCCACATCGTGCTTCGGGAATGCTGTTCGTCGGCGTGACCTGCGTTCGAAGGACATTACATTGTCGTAGTGCACACTTTAATGCTACAGGCCTGACGCTCTTGTCTGCGTTTCCTTGGACGAATTACTTTGCTCGTCCATGAGCGCGGAGATGTCAGTTTCCATAGTGTTTACTGCACAAATTCACAAATCAGATGGGAGTAACGTCATCTACATTTTGTATATTAGGCAGTATTATGTTGCCGATTTCTCATTCAAAAGTCGCTTTTGATATCGTTTGTTCGTGGCAAAATCGTGTAGTGCTTAATGTAAGGAGAAAACTCTACCAACAAATGTCGGAATGGACAGCGGGAGGAGAGAGGCCTTCCGAGAGTACGGTCCGTCGTTTCGCGTTGGTTTTAATTTGATAAGTATCATAAGAATGTAGAATATATGGATTCACGAAGGATGTATTGAGCGCCATGTTGGATCTCAATGGCCACACGTGACACTCATCTTGAGGACAGACATGTTGTTCAGATAGCTCTGAGCACTATGGAACTTAACAACTGAGGTCATCGTCCCCTAGACTTAGAACTGCTTAAACCTAACTAACCTAAGGACATGACACACATCCATGCCCGAGGCAGGATTGAAACCTACAACCGTAGAAGTACCGCGATTCCGGACTAAAGTGCCTAGAACCGCTCGGCCACGTCGGGCGCACAGGACTGTGCTGCCTCGTCATATACCTTGACCTAGGTAATGGGTTTGTTGCAGTAATACTAAACGAATACATACAGAGAGTGTTCCACTATTTCCATATCCAGCAAATTCTCCGAAACAACCACTGAAAACATCTGTTCACGAGTTGCCAAAAGACTGGCACGTAACCACTCTCCAGTCACTACAATTGGGGAATGCTGGTCTAGAGTTTACGCACCGTGACGTACCCATGTGTACCATCCGATCGCAGTTGAACTCTATGTGCAAAAGACTGAGAGTCAGAGCCCTGTACAGAACGAAATCACGTATAAATTCAATGACCTTTTCCTTCTCCTACACTCTATACGGAAAAGTAAAGTTTCACTATTTGTCATTATTCGTGATGTTACAATTTCAATGGGCAGAAGTTTAGTTAACTTTTTACATATTTTGCGAATAAAACGACCTAGATCGCTTATTAATATTTCTTTATTTTACTACTTTTCAGCTACTGCCACCATCAGGCATCTGCAGTTAAGCTGAAAAGAACTCAGAGACACAGGTGGTTGTTATACAGTAAAATGCCAATAAAAGATAATAAGTTTAAAAATACATTTACCAATAGGGTAAGAACTTATAAAACAAGGTTCTGTGTCACTAATAAAACCAATGCATAACGAATATTAGTCGAAAGTGTCGCTAATGTTGGGTACGTTGATTTCAGATTTTATTTTGGAATTTTGTGGTAAGTTCCTATGGGATCAAACTCCTGAGCTCATCGGTCCCAAGGCTTACGCACTACTTAAACTAACTTACGCTAGCAACAACAAACACACCCATTTTATTTTATTATTTATATTTTTACGTTTCTTCAAACGTACAAAACGACAGATCGTCATTAAAATATGAGTATGAATATACAAATGATTTGAAGAAAACTTCCCTCATTCTAGCGACACCTGTCGACTACGGCTCAGACCTTTGCAACATTTTGTAAACCTGGTTGTTACTTGACGTTCCCAATTAGGCATAGGTGTTAGCAACTGACGTTAACTCCACAGGCCATGATCGCTAGAAAAGCATTTTATAGGATTATTGGTTTCGACAGAGCTACGCTGTCATCGCGAGATCTTATGCTACTGAATTTTTACAACATATTATGCGACAATGTTAAAAATCACTTCATGTGGCATAAGCACTTCCCACTACCATGAACATCACCACACATCGGCATGTATTAAGCCCAAAAATAAACATAACCATGAAACGTCCCCTTACAAAAATTGTACATGACTGTCCTTAAACTGACACACAATATTTTTTTAGCGCAACGCAATCTGACTTTCAAAAATCCCTACAAAAGAATGGCCCTGACTAACATTAACCTATACCTTTCACAAATCACTTACCTCACAAAAATCTTCGTTACTCGAACTACTGCAATACAGCGAGCGCCACTACTGCCAGCTAATTTAAAGGTTCAAACTACGAAAGGCACTAACTACTGATAGGCATAGTTAGCAAATGAAAGATTTTAATAGAGAACAAACAATGTATTTACCTTAATAGTCATAATATATATAGCAGTTCATGATATCCAGTTTTAAAAATTTCACAACTCCGCCATCTCTCTCCCCACATCCACCACTGCTGGCGGCTCACCTCCAACTGCGCAACCCTACGCGCTGTTAACAGCCCAGCTGCTCAACACCACAATGGCAGACAACAATGCAAACCAGCCACAGACTGCACACAGCACAGCCAGTGATTCTCACACAGAGCGCTACGTGGCGTTACCAATAAGAAAACCTAAACAGCCTACTTACAACCATATTGCGGCGATTGCAAGTGGTCGTGTTACCTACCAGCGGTCACACGCAGCTCGCTTGAGCGTTCCTCCTCAACCCCTGGCGTCAGCGTTCCCCAGGGCGGGCGCCGCAACCAACTGCAGGACTGTGCAGGCAACCAGCTTTCCTCAGCGTCTCCACACCCGTTGTATACAGCAGAGCGTTTTACTACCGATGAAGTGCCTTCACTAATAAAATTTACGTTTAATCAAAGATGTTTTCACATTGATATGTTGAACGGTTGCCACTGCTCCACTGTCAACCCGCCCAGGGTGGTGAACCATTAGCTCCTGACACTAACAAATCGGCCCAACCACCCGTTGCAGTGACCATGCACCGCCAGCTATTACTGTCTCAATTGATGGCGATTTCAACGGTGCTATTGCACGGTGTGAGGATGTCTACGACACACTAAGCCAATTACCGTCAGGCAATACTAAATGACATTTCACGGGCAATTCAAAATGAAGACAAGCACTTACAATCGTGTGGTAGGACTGATACATATTAATTACAATGTATGTTATATCTTTATGTGTTTGATGTAATTACTGACCCTACAAATCTAGAGATGCCAGTTATCATGTCTTCCTCTGACTGACGGAACGTTACATGCTAATTTTCATTCTTTCCTTGTCTTTTTTGTGTGTACCTGATGGTCCAGTGCTAAAGCGGATGCCTGGAAACCGTGAAGCCACAGCATCGAATGTCTGACATAGCACGGAATGTTTCCGTCTGCCTTTAACCCAGCCCTCACTAGGAACAGTGATGTGAAAATTCACCAGGAACGGTTCGTGCTTCGGATTCTACACTAAACTGTAGGTTCCCCTTCCGCAGTAGAATCACTGGGGCAGGCTAGGGACATGCAAGTCGCTTACGTGGAGGCTGATTTAAAGACTTTCACAACGATACTGAGCCACACGGGATTATTATTATCAGCTTAACTGTAGGTAATGTCCTTTTTAGGGCAGCGCAAGAAATATCATAAGAAATCGTTTCACAGTATTGTGCAAAGTGCCATTGTGCGCTTGACTATGAAAAAGTATGCTCCTGGTAGCTCAGTGGTAAAAAAAACTTTAAAAAATAGAAAAAATTGGTCAGCGTGACGGAATGTCATATCTAATGGCCCAGGTTCGATTACCGGCTGGGTCGTAGATTTTCTCGGCTCAGGGACTGGCTGGTGTGTTGTCCTTATCATCATCGTTTCATCCACATCGACACGCAAGTCGCCAGAGTGGCGTGAACTCGAAAGACTTGCACCAGGCGAACGGTTTACCCGCCGGGAGGCCCTAGCAGTTCCGCATTTCCATTTTAGTATGAAAAAGACTTTTCTTCTGTGTACAAAATTCATGTTAAGTGAGAACACGTACTTAAGTATTTACCATGACATTAAACATGATTAGAATCATTTTCTTGGTAGCATTATGATCCGAACATCAGCGTGCATGTTTCCATGCAACGTACATATTTATATTTAACGTTTCTATAGTTTAAAATGAAATATTTCTGTAGTAAGAACGTTTATTCCACAGGTGTACGGTGGAGGTAACGCCTATAAAACAAAGTGCGTGGAGACAGACAGGAGATAGAAGTATTACATATCTATGGGGATGTGGAGGTTAGCGTACATCACTACCGCGGTATTGAAGCCTTCCCTGTTAACTAGACTTAGCATGAATCCTGGTTGTGGTCTGTGAAGACTTATACATAAATTGTTCGTAATGTGTGACATCAGTACTTAGGAAATTTCTGGGAGAAAATTACCGGAGTTTTACTATTTGGTTCAACGTACAGTATAAGGATTTCGAATAGCTTGGACCGGCCTGGACTGTGATGAATAGACCTGGAATGAAGTTTTGAGTTCCACTTTGATATTTTATCATTAATCGTGCATTGTGTTCTGCACTCGTAATTTGGTTCACGGAAACTACTTTTGACTAAAATATTCAGGAAAATCACCTGCAGACTTAATGGCATTCAACTAAGTTGCAAATATGGATGCTGCTTTATTTCAAGGATATCTTAAGTGTATAGTGAGAAGCCTTTAGGGTGCAAATGGGACCTCTCATTTTACGTCCTCAGTTCATCTTTTCCATCTTGAATGAATGAAATGACAGACTGTTGTCAGAGATATCCGCATATCAGTGACAACTTACTACAGAAAGGTGTACTGTAGCATTGAATTTAGCAATTATTGCACGATAATGTTCTGTAGTATGTACGTTCTATCTACAACGAGTATGTACGTGCATACAAGCAACTATTCCAAAACTAATTTCATTGAATACCTATGTATTTTATGTAAATAAGCCCTGACGTGTGATGCACGCTGAATACCAATAAACTCAGTTAATAATCTGGATTAATTAGCTGACAGACACTTGCTTGGTAATATATTTGACTCGTATTCAGAAGAAAGGTGACTGAAACTACTATCCAGCTATCTCTAAATCGTGTAATGTAAATGCCGCAATGGTTCCTTAGAAAATTATTTCCTTTCCAGTCCATCCCCAGAACGAGCATAGCATCTAACGGCCACTTTAAACGTAAATTTAATCTTCCTGTCATTTCATTCATTGCGTAGAAACGTTTGTAATAATGTGCTGCTAACAAAGTCATCACGCAGTTTGGCAACGGGCGACAATTTACGGAAGTTCTTGTAAAAGTATTGTAGTACCTCCAAGCAGTCTAGGTCACCCAAAAAAAAGTTATCTGCGTCCTCGCCTTCTTTATAAGAGCAGAAAGTAGTCTTCATGATTTGCAGCCTGTGAAGATGTTTACGGAAACGCCCGTGGTTAAATTTGGGTCTAGATATTAGATAAGCGAGGGGACAAGGCACTGAACTTGTAAGAGATTTCTTGGAATAGGGAACCGACCGGTGAATTGCTGCGTGCTTTTTGCCTTTGTCTTGTTATTTCCTCCCGTCCAGTCTGGTATCATGAAACTGTCAACAACTAAAATATTCATTCAGTTGTAGTTGACCTTGAAAGCTATACAGTAGCCAGTGAACACATGTTTACGGAATAAATTAGGTCATAGAACGTCCATATCTGTGACTTCCCTGTATTGTAATTAAAACGTTATATCACGGAGCAACTAATGCGTCTACGAACATGATCAAAATTCTCCTCTCCTAAGCTTCACATAATCCTCTCTGTTTTTCATTACTTCCCACACCGTCCGTTCCTACATATTTCCTCATTTTCCTGTATTCACTGAGTTCTTTTATTTTATTGAAATGTCTAGTTTCAACTGTTAAGGCTTTCTTTTGACTGGTAGTTGTTTTAATTTCCAGGTTTAATACCTCTTGTAGTTGTCTCATCAAGTATTGTTTTTATTTTACTTGATTCATTTATTTAATGCAAACTGTTGCTTAGGGACAGTTTTGAGCGTAGTGTTAATATTTTCTCAGTTTGCTCCTTTTCTGTTTGTGTATTGTTCAGTCTTCTTTACCTTTTAAAATGCAGCTCCACCACACTCTCAAAGATTGCATTTACTATATGTCCCCTTACACTCCTCCATTTTCCTGCATTTATTCATTTCTATTTATCTTATGAATATTGTTTGAGTCCCCTATATTTTGTAGTTACGCTGATAATTCTTTCTTCTTTTAATTGTTTTGTGTATGTGCACTCTCCATATTTTATATGTCCTGAAGTAGCCTTGTCAAGTAATAATTTTATTTGATTTAATTTTTTTGTTTGGTAATATAAACTGTTATGTGGGCTTGGTGTTCCTCTATTGTATTAATTTTTTTTCCTTTTTACTCCGTTTTTATTTATTCACTGTGCAACTTTTTACTTTTTACATTTAATTACCACCACAATGTCAAAGATGTTATTTACTATACGTTTCTGCTTTAACCTAGACGTGTAACTTCTCTTTCAATGTTGTTTACAAACAATGTAACTTCTTTGGTGACAATACTCAGTAAATGTCTGAAGGTGGACTTGTAAGCCGGAAACTGGTTAATACAACAAAAGTAATATTGTAGAACTAAAGCAAACTAACGCTTTTATGATCAAAATACTTCATCGTGATGTGACAATATATATATATATATATATATATATATATATATATATATATACATCCCATTGTTTTTAATTAGAAAATCTTCATATATTCTGCAGCAATTTTGTATGTGTTGAACTTTGCACATTGTAACCTAAAAGCCCATTATAGCCCACGCAGATGCGCGTTTCTGTCAAGTACCATGCACTGAAAGTCTTTCGCAAGGCCACTGAAGCCCTGAAGAAGAAACTGTGCGTCGAAATGTACAGTGATGTATAAACTACGCTACTAAAGCGAAGTACAGAGACCTTATTAAACTTTGTTATCATGTTTGATTTTACCCTGTCAGTTTTTCTCCACATTCCCACTACGGCCACTACAGAAGATTTTAAAACGTGGCTGTGTGACACCACAACACATCTTTATAGTGAAGTATACTTTAGTTTCAGTGTAATGTACGTTCCTATCTGGCGAATCTTCAGAAGTAAGAGCTTTGTCCGTACATCAGTGCTTGAAGAGCACAGGTAAAACTTTCAGTTTTCCTATAGATTCCAGAAGCGATAAAACGGGAAGTGATGGCGTCGGAGGTCACTTATTTTATGACAGCCACAAAACTTTACTGCGCCCTCATCTCAGCGACTTTACGACTCGCCCGACGTGACGCTCTTCGGCAGCGTCATCCCAGGAGTCCAGCGATGCACTGCGATTATTACGGGATTGTAGGATGGATGACGCTGCAGGGAAGCGAGATTTTCTACCCTAATTGCAACTCAGCTCTTGATATATGACTTAATCTCTGTAGTCAAGGAGCCATAGTCCTTCAGTTGCCGTACTTCATGGTGAAGCCTTTGACATTCACAGATGCAAGGCTGAGAGCGCTGATGCTTCCTACAGCGTGTGTGGGAGCATTGCAGATGTGGATTCCTCATTATACTCATACGTCAGTGTCTCTATGGTTACAGACAGTGACAAGCATGATAATTATTAGTACGTGCAATCAACGTTTTGCCAGGTGAAAGGCTCGAAAATGACAAGCATGATAATTATTAGTACGTGCAATCAACGTTTTGCCAGGTGAAAGGCTCGAAAACATGAGGGGGGGGGGCGGGTAAAATAGAATTATTACGATGAGAGTTGGTTTGTTGCACGCCATCTTTTTTCACGCGAGCCTGACAACAAACTTTCTGGTCAGCCAGAAAGCGATGGAGCCGGCCGCTGTGGCCGTGCAGTTCTAGGCGCTTCAGTCCGGAACCGCGCTGCTGTTACGGTCGCTGGTTCGAATCCTACCTCGGGCATGGATGTTAATGATGTCCTTAGGTTGGTTAGGTTTAGGTAGTTCTACGTCTAGGGGACTGATGAGCTCAGAAGTTAAGTCCCATAGTGTTTAGAGCCATTTGAACCATTTGAACCAGAAAGCGATTGAGAACATACTGACCTTAGTTTCCAGTCTGCATGGCCACATTTTTGTCCAGCCCACTGTAAGAAATATTTCCATTCTCCTTCTGCTTGGCGGGATCAGGACTATGAGTTTAAATGAAAGTATAAAGTTCTAGTTCATACATATATTGAGTAAAGTCGCTCACGTACAACACTTTGAAAATTCACTATGTTTAATTGACAGTAAATCTTTCTATCACAAATAGCACAAAAAGCAGTTCAGAGGAGACCTCTACGTACATTCCTACCTAAT
Source organism: Schistocerca piceifrons (assembly GCF_021461385.2). Taxonomy (NCBI): domain Eukaryota; kingdom Metazoa; phylum Arthropoda; class Insecta; order Orthoptera; family Acrididae; genus Schistocerca; species Schistocerca piceifrons. Next base: position 181,540,528 of record NC_060138.1, on the reverse strand, counting down.
TTTCTTTCGCCCTCAATAATAGTACTCAAATAAATGTTCGAAATAAATGTTTTCCACTAAAGGAAAAATAATATTCACAAGTTGCCACGCGGATTTGTAATTACGACAGACGGCACACTAGGAGTTACTTTAGCGAATTCCAAGCGATCCAGGACGGTGTACAGTCCTCACGAACTCACTATCCGTTTTTGTCGCAAATACACGATTTGTAACAGTCCGTCTCTAACGTCATCCGAGGCAGAGCGTGATCTGACGTTTAACAGACGTGGACCTTACATTGGCTGAATGCGAAGTGAACCTTCTTCCTGCCTCTCGGACTGTATTTATATAGATGCAGCAGCGGACGGCCGAGGGAACATTTGTTGTCTACTGACTTAACACACGGCAGCAGCCTCAGATGACAGCTTCCTCGGACACATAATATTTAATAACATAGTTATGAATTAATTTAGAACCTTCTTAATTTTTAAATGTATTTAGGTAAGTTGTTTGAAAGCACAGAAGAAGTTTGAGCTTGCTTGAATAAAAACTTTGACTCCCAGAATTTTTATATTGGAACTAACGATGGAACGTTACGTCTGAACCATACCTTTACTACAACTTGTATTGAATGTTATTGTTATTAAAGTTATAAAATTTGGTATAGCTCTATTATTTAGTAGGGTTTACCATCTGCTGTAACCGAAAATCTCTACCTGGTACTTATCCTAAAACCGATATATTTTAGTTACAAATCTAGCTTTTATTAAATTACTCAATAACTATAAGAGGTCGCTCAACGTGGCCTCTCAGTTATTATTTTTAGGGTGAACAGAAGCATAAAACAATTTTTTACGTTTGTAAGTCCAATTTTTAGCGCTTTCCATTTTTCTTCAAAACGTGGATTCCGGTCGCAATTTTCATTACTTAGCTTTGAAACTTAGTCCACTTATTTATGAGATCGTTAGGCACCTTCTGACCAAATTCTGGCTTTCTAACTTTATTCTTCTTCTTTCGTTTAACCATCTTTGGGGTACGCGGGATCCATCATTTCTTTGTGCGTTGTTCTTTTCTTAGGGCCCAATATTTCTTCATTCTTTCTCATCTTCTTTTCCTCTCTTCTTCCGAGATGAAGGGTTTGGACTTTTGTGTAGATGTTTTCATCTTTAATAATTAATTTAGCTATTCGATCAATAAGTGAACTATCTGAAATCTTTAATTCTACTAGGCCTTTCTCAGTTTCTTTAAACCAGTTGGGTTTCGTTTTGCGGTTACAGAAAAAGTCAAAGATTTGCTTAGTTAATCTGTTGGAATTCATTCTGAGAAGATCACCATAAAAATTTATTCTCCTTTTTCGTATAGTATCTGAAAGTGTTTCAGTTTTCTTGTAGAGAGTTTCATTTTTGATGTATATAATCTTATTGTCTTGAAATTTTGGCCCAATGATTTTTATTAAAATTTTTCTATCCTTTAGGTCAAGTTTCTCCATTTGGCCTTTGAAATTCATGTTTAGTGTTTCTACAGCATACAGTGCTTCTGGCTTAATCACTTTCTTGTAATGTGTAATTTTGGACCCCCACGAAAGCGATGTTTTCGTTGTATGTGTTTTTTGTTAGTTGGAAGGCCACTTATTTTTTTCTTAAAACGCCATTTTTACGTGAACTATCAACTTTAGGTACATAAAGATTTGATAGTTGAAACGTTATTACAATAAAATATATGTTAACGAAGTTTTAAACGTAAATTTTGACTTTTAATTTTATACTTAACTGTGGTCCAACGCTTGTACACTACGCGCAGACGCGTTTATGTGACGTGGCGCTACTGGCAGTGAACTGGGGTAAATCCCAGCACACTCGCTGGCCTCTGTATCTCACATACGATACAGCGCTTGTTTTTCTTCGAACAGTGTTTACGAAAATTCAGATCATTTCAATTTACCTCTTACATTACGCCGACGAAAATGGAAAGCGTCACAGCTTCAACACCTTCACCGAATGACTCCAAACTAATACTAGAGTACACTCATGCCTGTAGGATATGCTGATTAACATGTCATCCATGTGTGAGCTTCTTTTGATATTTCAAATACAGTAAAGAGACATATCCACATATGAGGAATGATGTGAGTGTATGATGACCAATCAGTGAGACTAAGGCTGCTGAAATTTTTCAGCTCGAGACAAATATACTGCATGCCCAGAAACTGTGTACGTGCTTCTTAGCGCCATCTTTCGAAATTTGAGGAGGGACGAATCATTGGAGTGAGGGATATGAGAACATCATACCGACAGATCGCCCGTGTAGTCTGCAGTAATGTATTGAGTTCAAAACGGTTGCTTTCGCGATGCGCTCAGGGCGACAGTAAGGCAGTAAAGTTGGACACGAGAAGATCTCAGAACTGGTTCTGAAGAACAGATGATTGATAAGAGCTGTAACCATGGTAGAGTTTGCAGGCAGGATCACCATGAAGAGGGGTAACAGATTATGGGAATCTTGTGACACCGTACTACGGTCAACAGAGACTTGCATGGTGTAGAGAAACAGTCAACTGGTTCATTGAGTGCTCTGTTTCTGGCAGTCAGATGGAATCCAAAGTGTTCGTAGACGACTGCTGGAGGCAGCAGTGAATCTCGAGATCCATACCTCCGCAACTTGTGAAATCGTTTTTTGAAAAGATACCGGATATATAACAATAGGATTGATTTGGTAATTTTTAAAAGAAGGTTGAATGCTAGCAAATGTGTAGCAGTAGTGGTAAACCCTGTCGTGATACACTTCATAATCACAGCACAAACTAGCATATTGAAACAGGATGACCGAAGAGCAACTGCAGTTTACACAACAAACGCCTAGAGGAATGTACAGAATCTCCATAGCCCCCTGATTCATCGCCAATAGAGCGTATTTGTGGGATGCGATGGGAAGACGTATATTTTCATATAAACTTGCAGTCAAGCAGTCGGCATGAACCGACTCACCAAGTGGTTCAGGCATGGGAAGAAGTTCCCCTAGATGGCATTCGCAGACTCTTTCTCTCCATCCACGACGAATACGGGAGTATATTCGTCTCTCTGCGGGTCAAAGGGTAAACTGCAGTTTATTACGGACATCACTTACGAATGGAACAGATACCCATTAAGCTATGAACATATCCTCTAAGTGTGATAAATATCGGACAGGTGCTTCGTGGTGTGACACTTTCTGTTCTTGTCTGTGTATTTCAGCGCAGGAAAGAAAAATTAGGATATCCCCTTGAATGGTGGCACTAGAATAAGTGTAATAAAGGTCCGAGCATGAACATCCTCTCAACGAACAAAAATTGGAACGAAATCAGGGAAAGGGTTATAGTGCCTTTGATGACAATGTCATTAAAGACGGAGGTCCAGTTCGCTATAGAAAATGAATAGTAAGAACATCGACCATGGTCTTTTACCAACATTCATTCGTCTTAATTGATTCAGGAAAAAGACGGTACACCAAAATCTGAATGATCTCACAGAGATTTATCCCCCGACCTTTCAGAATGTAAGTCCGCTAGGAAAAGAACTTCTCGTTGTCTTGATGTTGCAATACTGAGTTGAGGAAATTTCTTGTACCCACATTCGTCGATATTATCACTACCAAAGCTTATCGTCATACTGCGTGCAGGAAGAGAGTGTGTCATCTTAATTCGACAAGCTTTATCTCGTCGGAGCCAGAATACTCGATAAAACAATCTTAGCCCGCATCTCGTGGTCGTGCGGTAGCGTTATCGCTTCCCACGCCCGGGTTCCCGGCTTCGATTCCCGGCGGGGTCAGGGATTTTCTCTGCCTCGTGATGGCTGGGTGTTGTGTGCTGTCCTTAGGTTAGTTAGGTTTAAGTAGTTCTAAGTTCTAGGGGACTGATGACCATAGATGTTAAGTCCCATAGTGCTCAGAGCCATTTGAACCATTTTGAAAACAATCTTAATTTATATATTGAACGGATACAGAATCAGAGGAACGGTGTATGCTCTTATCCACATGACAATCTGATTCATGAAGAATACTAGCGAACCATGTGCACAAGTTCCTGTTCAAAGACGTACCGACAAATGAAACGAATCGGTGTGGTTGCTATAAAAACAGAAGACATACCTCACACGCTCGATTCATGAATTCTCAGATGCCATATTTATGAAAGTTACGTAAACTCTTAGAGCATAACATTTGCAAACTCCTTCCTAATAGCTTGTAACGTCTCCTCGAACCTTGACAACAACAACAACAACAACCATTCCATCTGGAATACATGGAATTAGTTTATTTTAGGATCATCAGTTGTTTTGCTTGTTTTCATGTAGCCCGCCACAATTTCCTCTCCTGTGCAACCTGTTCATCTCACAATAGGATTTAGATCAAGCCATTTCAATTTTTACATATTCCGGTCTCTGTTTTTGCCCTGTGGGGCTCCCTCTAGTACTATCAAAATTATTACATGATGTCTTCAAATGGTTCAAATGGCTCTGAGCACTGTGGGACTTAACATCTGAGGTCATCAGTCCCCTAGAACTTAGAACTATTTAAACTTAACCTAAGGACATCACATACATCCATGCCCGAGGCAGGATTCGAACCTGCGACCGTAGCGGTCTCGCGGTTCCAGACTGCAGCGCCTAGAACCGCTCGCCCACTGCGGCCGGCTCATGATGTCTTCATCCATTCATTCATTATGTTACGTTCAAACAAGAATGAATCTTCACAGATGTGGAACGAGACTAAATATGCATTACCAAATGACAGCGAAGACTGAAAGACATATTTGTATGCTGTATTAACAATAAACTCTCACTGTGTTACTTAATGCTACTCGCAATTTTGGCATCTAAATTTGATGAATCTGAAATAAAACTTTTTCTTTAAAAAAAGGTTCTGCCTCTTCTGTTATACACAGAACTGTCATTTTAGTAGCTTAATTTTTACTTGTTTACAATGGTGTTTCAGAAGGGACATATTTGCCGACGTTATTCTGCTTACAATATATTATTGTGATTCTGTCTCTTCTTATTGTTAGTGTTTCCCACGTTTTCGCTTCCACTAAAGTTCTCCTCATAAACATCATAAGTGCTACACGCATTTGACGTTCAGTACCCATCGCAATCTGTGCCTATATCTGATTCTGGACACGACTTGCTACCAAATGTATTACTTCTGCATCTCTGTCGCACAGCGGTCTAATCTAGTATCTTCCGGCCTTTTCTAAGTATACTTTCCCTGATATGATTTATGTTTGCTGTTACTGGCCGAAGCTTACTGCAGATGTCAAGGAGAGTTTCTCCAATCTAATTCCTGTTGCCGATCCCATATCTTCCCGTTACTCTGCCTTCTATCCCTCATCCTGGTAAAACATTCTAAACCTTCTTGAGCATTAGCTTTTCGTTTTCCTGCATGTTCTGACTTGCCCATTCAGTCTCCTCATACGTGATCTTTATCTTCAGCTTGTGTTGTGTCCTAGAACTACATTTGCTTGCGTTGGTTTGCTTTCAATGCTGCTTAAAATAACATTATCACTAAACTGTTCACAGTAACTAACATTTTCCACTACGTTATTATTCATGACGAATCATAATCCCGTTAATCTATTTCCTCATGTCGGTTATATTAATATATTAATCCATATTTTCTTTCTATTTCATTTCACTGGCCCGGCCCAATATCTAGACTCAGTCATTGCCTTTTCCTTTTCATTTCGGGTTCTCTGCCGCATTCAGATATCTGATATTCTTTACTCCCACTCGTACAGTTGTTAATTCATTAGTTAGTTATTTATTCATCCATAGATCATTTACAAAATTATATTAGAAACGTCATTTTCGTTGAAAAAGGAAACTATTTTTACATTAACTAATTCATGCAGACGATAATATTACCTTTCATACTGTACATTAGTATCGTATCACAAACACACACACACACACACACACACACACACACACACACACAACCACATACACACACACATAAATCTTGGAGTTACTGCAGCTTGAGACCACAACGTTTCACACGGAAAGCGAACGCACTGACAACGAAACTACGCACTATTGTTCCATATGTTTAAAAAGTTCTTACATTACATATGTTTCTGAACGTTAGTCACGACTGTTTAAACTATCATCTTTTAAATTTTAATCCTTTTCAACTCATGCTGGTAAAGATGACTTAATTTCCCCTTAAGAATGTTACGTTCCAGGGCCTCAGTAAATCGCCCGTAGGCACACACACATTACTAATACATTTATTGTGTGTTGTTTGCATCGGAACGTTTTCTCAGCGTTATGGTGGGCACTAGGATGCTGATAGGTAGACATCCATCGAAACGTTATAATATTTCTGGGCTTACTCCTGTGTCCGGTAAAGCGAGGTGACGCAGAGATTCGACGCTGAATTCACATCCTGGAGGACCGCGGTTCAAATCCGCTTCCGGCCATCAAGATTTGGCTTTTCCGTGATCTCCCTACGTGGCTTAAGGGAAATGGCAGAAGGAATTCTTATAAAAGGACGTATCCGATTTCTGGTCCCATCTTACTTCAGTCGAAGCTTGCACTGCGTCCCTTTATAATGTGAAACTCTAGTATTTCTTCGTTCCTTCCCGGCTGAAAACGCTCGAGGCTTTTATCACATAAACACCTCGGTAAAGAATAATCTATTGCTTCCTACGAATGCAGAAAATTAAAGTCAGAGAAACAAAGTAATCGAACACATGTTACTCAGAAGTTGCTGAGTCTCTAACGAGAAAGGTGTGTGGAATTACTGTACCGCAGTGAAGTTTTCTAATTACCTAAACCTGCGCCCCTTTGCGATCTCAATTTTGCGTTCAGCAAGTAATTTGGCAGAATTACGGTCCGTCTGAATTAGTACTGCATTTCCACTTTCCTGCGAACTACAGACAGCCGTCTGATTTACGGCGAACAAGGCTGTGTGCGCAGATGCAGTCCCAGAGTTGTTAAACTCTGCAGACGGCCTGTTGGCAAGGTGAATGTTCCAGAAAATACGGTCCGTTATCAATGTTGTTTGGTTTCCGCATATGCTCTGTGTGTATTGGTGATTTTCTTTGTAGCGTCGAAATACTGTAAACCAATTTCCGCTTTCTTTTGTCGACTAGAAATCCATGTGTGACAGCGTCTGTCTGTAAAGATAGTCTGTACTGCAAAGACATTTTACTGTCACATCTAAAAATATCTGATACCCTCTAATAATCACAGTAACGTAATCTAAAATACGGATGTGGATCATTACCACTTATTCTGTGAAGACGATTCTACTGCTGAAAAGCTTGATTTCTAAATGTGAAGCAACTGCATTCTCCTACTGAAAATGAGCTCTACATTTTCCGATTTCTATAAGTACTTAGAAACTTCAACATTCTCCATTTTTGTTGACATTCCTCAAAGATCACAACGGCTAAACGAATTAGGTAAAACAAAATCACAGTTTGTGTGAACACAAGAGACCATCATCATCATCATCTTCAGCCAATTCAGTCAATAAATGATGTGGCCTCTTCGAGTCGTGGATTCAGGTATGCTTTCAGCATTCCTCTCCAAGTGGAACGGTCTTGGGCAGTTCTCTGCCAGGTGCTACGAGCAATCTTCTTGTTATCTTTGTCCCATCTGTCCGGTGGTCTTCCTCTAGGTCTCCGATGCTCTCTCAGACTCCACTCCAGTACTAGCTTCGTCCATCTGTTGTCTTTTCTTCTCGCGACGTGGCCAGCCCACTGCCATTTCAAGGAGCCTACTATCTCTAAGATGTCCTTAACCTTCGTCACAGACCGGATGTCATCTGCCCTTTTCGTATCCTTTCTTCTATAGCCCAGCATTGATCTTTCCATGGTTCTCTGTGCTGTCCTAAGTTTCCCTTTTGTAAATAAGTTCAGCGTCCACCTCTCGCATCCATACGTCACCGCAGGAAGAATGCATCGATGAAATACTGTTTTCTTCAGATTTACTGGCATTTTTGATAAGAAGACTGTTGAATTCCTCCCAAATGCTTGTCAGCCAAGCATGATGCGCCGATAGATTTCTGGACTTACATCTCGCTTCATTTTTATAATCTGGCCAAGGTTGATATATTCACTGACCTCTTCTAATGGACCGTCCTTCACTTTCACATCTCCATCTGGGACCCATTTCTTGGACATTACTTTTGTTTTGGAAAGGTTCATGTTCAAGTCAACCAACTGACATTCCGATGCAAGATCTGTAACTAAGTTTTGGAGCTCTGCGAAGTCGTTGGCCAGTAAGGCAATATCATCAGCATATCTCAAGTTGATACGCCTTCTTCCATTAATTCTAATTCCCTTACCTTCCCTGCTCAGCTTTGACATAGCCATTTCCAGTACAGCCGAGAACAGTTATGGAGAGATGGGATCGCCTTGCTTGACACGCCTCATGATGCGGAATTCTTGAGTTGATTCCACGATATTAACATAAGCTGAAGAAGTCTCGTAGATATTGCTGAGCACTTCAGTGTACGTTGCTCCCACTCCTTGTACACTCAAAGCTTGGAGGACAGCTGTATGGCTAACGAAGTCAAACGCCTTTCCTAAATCAACAAATGCAATGCAGAAAGGCAGCTGGTATTCATTTGCTCTGCTTATTAATTCACTAACAGTCAGAATACGGTTGATAGTGCTAAAATTGGGATATAAGAGAAAAATTATATGAGTGGGTAGGATGCTGATAATCATAGAGACAAACAGCATACTTTAACTACGAAACGCTGTTACACATTTGTGTCACACACTCGACAGCGTTACATATTAGGATACCATTTTTGTTGGCGTAAATTAGAATAATTTCATGAAGTAACTTGTTATATTTGAGGGGACTAACAGCCGGAATAGGACAGTGAATTTTCGGCAGGGGAAAACAAGAAACAAGAAACTGCAATCGACATCATTTAGACACAAACCTGTGGGTACTTCACATTAAATGTAATCCTACCTTGCGGAAAAGAATTATTTTCAAACCCACTTGCTGCCTCTTGTTTCCCCTACTTAATAGAGCTGTTAGATTATAATTTGGAAAAAAACTAATTCACCTGTAGGAAGTCTGAATTTGCCCAGAATTAAACAAATTTCTAAATGTGAATATTCATGCAGACAGAAAATTTGAAGTTTGCTATTTTCGGACGAAAGAGCAGGAACTACTTGGGTGAAACTGCATCCTGATATTCGATACGCATAACATCGAGGTTAACTAGAGATACATCTTACATTCTTCAGCAATGAAATGACAGACTTTATATAATGTTACGGATCGCAAAATAAGCTGACCAAATTCTTATGCTGTTTTGGAAATTGATTCCAGGAATAAATTTATATCCCTTCATAGCTAACTGCTTTATCACAGTACCAAGTACATCTTCTCTGGGGACCCTGAAAGTGAATATTCGTTATAACATGTTAACCTCTCATTATTTCCGCTGTTTCTCCTAGTTAAACGTTGCAGTACTGAATATCAGATTTTTATCCCTCTTCTCGTCCATTATCATTTCTTCGAATTCAGCAAACATAACTTCTATTTCATTGTCACAATTTCTTAGTGTACAAAAAATGGTTCAAATGAGCACTATGGGACTTAACCTCTGAGGTCATCAGTCCCCTGGAACTTAGAACTACTTAAACCTAACTAACCTAAGGACATCACACACTTCCATGCTCGAGGCAGGATTAGAACCTGCGACAGTAGCGGTTGCGCAGTCCAGACTGTAGCGCCTAGAACCACCTGGCCACCACGGCCGGCTCTTGGCGTACGGTGTCTATTTCAGTTGCATTTCACAACTGACTGGATAATTCTGTACGTATACAGTCCACCGTAACTCACTTTCATCATGTCGTACTATCCAAAACTATGCTATAGCCAATTATAACCGTTAGTAGCCACTCTTGTGATTTCCTTTCTACGTAACTAATCCCTACTGAGTAAGTTTAGCTTGAGACTGTCCTGTTTCTGCCTGCTCTCTCTCTCTCTCTCTCTCTCTCTCTCTCTCTCTCTCTCTCTGTATTTTTCAGCTGCTCACAGCATACCAACTTTAAATATTTCATGTTCCGATTGTCAGAACGTTATCTTAACTTGTCGTCCGTACTTGAGCAATCCTCTCCAGGAGATCCGAACGCCGAGTATTTTAACTATTTATTTTCGAAGGACATCATCGCTTGAATATCTGTACTGGTGTATGTGCACTGTGTGCTTTGATAATGTGGTGTCACCGCCAGACACCACACTTGCTAGGTGGTAGCTTAAATCGGCCGCGGTCCATTTAGTACATGTCGGACCCGCGTGTCGCCACTGTGTGATCGCAGACCGAGCGCCACCACAAGGCAGGTCTCGAGATACGGACGAGCACTCGCCCCAGTTGTACGACGACATTGCTAGCGACTATACGGACGAAGCCTTTGCTCTCATTTGCCGAGAGACAGTTAGAATAGCCTTCCGCTAAGTCCATGGCTACTACCTAGCAAGGCGCCATTAGCCTTACATAGTTTGAGAGTTATCGTATAAATGTCTCAAGAAGAACGTTGTAAACCAACAAAGAATAAAGTTAAGTATTCGAGGAGCTGCATACTTTTCTTTTTAGAAGTCAATACTTATCCTGTTCCAGACTTCACGCCAGTCGGCGTGTGTGTACGCGTGCCTTTCTTTCGGCTACCCGTCACTGTGGACTGGCTGCATTGTCAGTCCACATCAGATAATAGTAGAGAACTGAACTGAGAAATAGAAAAATAACGATGTATTAAAAAATCTGGATGTCAAAAAAGCCGAGCAACCTTAATAGTATGTGCTACATGCTTTATTACTAAACTATCAACTAATGCTAATTTCTGTATACCTAAAACATCAACATGCGTCTCCATAACTACTCCAGTACTCTTCAGATGTACTCTAACCACTAATCTGAGGTGAGTCGATTTCGTTTTGTAGTGAGTAGTCCACAGGTGACATACGACTATAGCTGAACGGAATAATATAGCCGACCAAGTGAACGGAAATTAGAGACATAAGAAGCCGATGGCACGTATCAGCACTGTGAAACTGTCTGACAAGTGGATACAAGAGGGTGTTGTCTGAAGCAACAAGACAACAACAACAAATAAGTTCCGTTTGGACTTGCGCCGGGGCATCAGCTATCTGTTTAATAACGTGTCGGGAACTGAGGTCTCTGAAGCAGGCATGGGTCAGACGGCTGATGAGAGCGGAACTGAGAATTTGTGGAACGGGATCAAACGGCGGAAGACCGAACCGCGCAGCCCAACTCTAGAGAGCCTATTAAGCATTCTGCGAGCTGAAACAACAGAGCCGTAAGCTGGATTACCCAAACAGTTGCATCGGCTAACTAAGTTACAAGCTGCGTATCAAGGAGGGCTATACGCGCGTTTGGAAGCAGTCCAAGAAATCACTGTACAGAATTCATGGAGGAGAAGATTGTCTATGATAGAGAAACACAGGTGACTTCATTAAATGACTTGCGAAGAAGAATTTCATGATCAGGAATTGAGAGAGATTCTGCGAAAACGTAGGCTTTTAGAAGCAATGTCCTCTGTTGGTTCCTTATAATACGGAAAATATAAGAAATACGGTGTGTGCTCCACCTCCTGGTTCCGGTTCTTGGTCTGACTCGGTGAACATCAAGGTACAGTCGCTCTGAACAGGCAGTGTGCACTTTTGTGTTAACCGTCTTGCCACCCTCACTTCTCAGGATTCAGAACCAGCCACAGAAGTGCAACGTGAATTGCTTAAATTTCGCTATAACAGTTCACATAGTCAACCATTATTCTTAGAGGAAATAAAAGCTTCCTGTTTACATAAATCGCCCTGCAGCACGCCGAAAATAACCAAGTAACGGCAAGCTAGTTCCACAAGATGTATAGATTCAATATGTCTTTCGGTCGTTCCCGCTATTCATCTCTTTTTCCGAAGGGACAATATTTAATTCCATTGATTTCCCATGTGCTGTATTCCTGCCCACCCAACTGTTTCAATGAAAACTCAAGGGAATATTTGACTCTAACATAGTGTACAGAATGTTTCACGTACGCTGCAAGCATTATGCCCATAGTCATGAGACAAGAGAATGGTTTTAACAACTTAATTAACCAGTAGATTATTTTTTCTTTCAGACCAGTTTTTCAGTCTAATGAAAGAGCCGAATGAAAATAGTCACTGCGGCTACGTCGGCTATATAAATGTTTTTCACTCTCTCTCCGTGTTTGAGTGGTTTCATTTAACGTGAGACAACCGTCTTACGTATGTCTCTGACTGTTACGTCAGTTGAACGAATGTTTCCACTCTGTCTCTGGGATTGAGTGGTTTCTATTACGCACTTGTACAGCCTATCTGGTGATATATGATACACAACTAAGTTGCTAAACTTTTCAAACACAAATAACGTACCGTACATCAAAGTGAAATAAAAAATCTATACTGCCGAAAATGAAATCTTCTCACAGTTTATGTATTTACTTAATTTAAAAGAAATTGTCTTACTTATGGCTTTAAATATCAAATTTTACTTAGTTTTCAAAGTTTAATAACTGATACTAGATTCTAAATTAATGTTTATATAAATGGAATATTACTTTTTATTTTAATTTATTGAAGGTTTGCCTTTCTCACTCCACTGGTTGGCAATCTTCACCGATAACTTTTTTTAAATGCTGAGATGACGTGAACAGAAATGGTATATGATACGACATTTTCTAAGTACTATATATACTGCCACTTACCACAAGTTTTTTGTGAACTATCTTTTTTGTGAACAATCCTTCGTACCAATCATTAATTTTCTTTGAATATCGTTAAAATATGATTCAGGGTCTTATAAGAATACGTAATTACCCTCTACCACATCTTGCAGAATTAAAATGTGGCTAAGGTTCTTTCATCATAGATTTGTGGAGTGGTATATTCGATGTACGTCGAAAAGATGAGTAGTAATCTTGAAGTTGAATTCAGAGACAATTTCTCATAACTGAATTGGGTTTATTCAACAATATAGCTCTGTTGCGAATCTGTAACATTACTACGTCCCTGATGATAATCTGTGAGTGAATAGAAACGTAGCAATCTATTGTAATTTTTGTGATACATAAAATGAAAATATACTGCAAAATGTGGTGAGTTTTACTTGGCCAAGTGTTTTAAATCCTGCAGTGTTGAAAAAAATTCAAATTTCCACAAAGTTTACTTCTATGAAGTGCAGTGAATAACAGGAAGTCATGAAGATATAGGCAGGGTTAGTCAGGAGGAAAGGTACATGCTTTGAGGGGTAATATATGTTGGAATTCTGAACAAAAACATACAGACAAACATATGTCCTTTTCTTAACCGTACCTGACATACAGCTGCGGCCGAGCGGTTCTATGCGCTTCAGTCTGGAACCGCGCTGCAGCTACTGTCGCAGGTTCGAATCCTGCCTCGGGCATGGATGTGTGTGATGTCCTTATGTTAGTTTGGTTTTAAGAAGTTCTAAGTCTAAGGGGACTGATGACCTCAGATCTTAAGTCCCATAGTGCTTAGAGCCATTTGAACCACTTGAAAATCATTGAAAATCACGGGCGTCAATCTCTCATATCCTTCTTCACGGGCACTCACATGCCAGTACAACCAATGGGACGTGGGCTACGTAGTGACGACTGTACTGACCGTTTCAGTGCCACTTGACTGAAACGCACCCCATTGAAACGTATCCTGCTCGTTGAATCGGTCGCCGCGGTGTCATTTTTCGGTCAGCGAGGTCACCCGGTCTTACTCCATTAGACTATTGTTTGTAGAGATGGCAAGAGCGAAGCGTACAAGCGCAGAGTGGACGCGAAGGAGAAACTTCTCGCTCGTATTTTACCTGCTTGTGCTAAAGTAAAGAAAGGACCGTACGAATGAGCTCAGATCAGCAGCTCAGCAGCTGCCTACAAAATCTGCAAAACGCACTGCAGTTGACAGTGGAATTTCTGAACATATTTAGTGGGGGAAATGCACTCGATTAAACAAAGCATTAGGTCCGAATGTTCGGTTACTGTCAACTGAATTTGTCCTGTTCCACGCTGTTTTCATTCATTTCCTCTGAGTCTCTTAAGAACAGGACATATGAAGAGCTTATTTCAATAGTGGTACAAGTCCATTACCTCCACTTTTCTGCCTATAATGCTTCTGAAATTAATGATCCAAACAAACAGAGAGAAAGGTTCATCTCTAGCAAGAAGCCATATGCTTGAATATTTCTGTTATCTCAAATGCAGACTTTTCAGCTTTCATTTACCTTAAAGACCCTGTTTCTCAAAAGGAACAAAAATGGACTTGTACCACTATTGAAATAAGCCCTTCATATGCTCATATGATGTTTTTGGTTCATAATTAGTAATACCTGATACTATCGACCCGCAATGCATGAACCTTCGCTCGTGATTCATTTTGTATTCACCAAACAGTGGATTTATACAATAAAAAAGGGTTGCTCTACGTCTTATGCAACGTATCTTACGTGTGACGGGGTACGACAGCCATGGTAGAATCATGCATTATTACTTATAACTAAAATAAATATGCTTGGTGAAAATTACTACTCGAATTTACTATTATTGATTTTATCATAGTACTTATTACTGTTATAATTTAAAGACAATTATGTCAACACTCTTCAGTAATAACCGCTTGAAAAACAGCAAAACGAAATAGTCACTTTTGTAAGCTCGTACCTCAAGTAAGGAACGTGGCACGTTACTCATCCGTGCTTAAGGTCCAGCACTATAGCTATAAGATACGATGCTGTTGAAAAACGACTCAGTGAATTCTCAGATGATAGAGAACGATAATGGCGATATTTAGTGATCACGTCACTACATCGAACCAGTAAACTGAAAATGTTGAAAATGTTATAGTCGATGACGATGGAGGAGCTTATTTCTTTGGTAGGAACAGAATTTTCCGATGGAAAATGGAGCATCCGCCACTTAGCATAAAAACAAGGCAACACGACATCGTCTTGCAGCTCCCTAGACTGTGACAGAAGGTGAAAAGCCTCTGAAAAGATCCTGCTGTTTTGGAAGTTTGGACTCGGTTCCTTATCCAAGATAATCTAGGCGAAATCATTGCGTGGAAAAATCTGAAAATAGAGCACAGTACGCTAATGATTGTATATCCTCTCTACAACATGTCTGCGTCATTGAATTCGAGGCACAACTTGGACTTTTACTGTATTCAGCTATTTCATGCTCAGGGAAATAGTCGGTTTACAGATTATTTGCAACCGATGCAACAGGCAGAGATGATTTCAGATTCAATGTTAGTAAAGAAAGATTTTTGTTTTTGTTCTCTGTATTACAATCTGACAACCAGGACATGATCAGGAGGAATGAAAAGAAGTAGACAGGTCTGCCACAATTTCACAAATCATTTTGCGTTTCATTGAAAATAGTCAGCTTTGCTACTCAGTATGCGCAACAGTGTGTGTCGATGAAATGCTTGTACCTTTCGGTGGAAGGTGTGGATCTAGAAGGTATATGCCGAACAAATAGGCAAAACATAGCTTGAAAACTGAAAGCTTGACCAACGCGTATACATATTACTTGTATAATGCGTACATTTCTTCTGGAAAGTATAGCGATGATCACACCCTTTTGGACCATGAGAAAGGTCACAGTGTTCCCAGACAGGATGTTGTCCAGGGTCGTGTTGAAACCTCAACAAGTATACTGCGACTGGACAGGTGTGTGAGACCATGAATCACGATGACTGATCACAACACCTGGTGGCCATAGTTGGAACTGAACGGTGGCGCTGTGAGGTGTGGAAATCATGCACCCCATAATCTAGACATCAATGCTACCAAGTTTGGTACTGGTACGGTGATTAGTTCCCGTCTTATAACGTCTTATATGTTTCTAGACCATATCTAGATAAACAGTTATATGTCGAATGTGCAATGACTTTATTAGGGTAGCTTTTTCCAGTCTTAGTTACCTTCACACGGCATCATGGAGAAACGCAGCCTCTTTTCGTGTTGGCAGTCGATTGTTACAGCGCCTCCTGGGCTGCGCTGAAGTGACCCACGTGGCTATCCACCATTAGTCTTGCATATGCAGCCACGTTATCTCTTGCCTTGCCTTATATCAGCATCGACTTGTTCCGCGGTACCGGTATGACTCTCCCCTGGCGTTCTGTTAAAATTTGGCACTAGGTGTGTACTGATATCTGGTTAGTCGCCTCCAATTATTCATTAACAACATCGATGTCTGTTTCGTTTTTTCCCTTGTTGATAGAATTTCTGTTTAGAAGTATTTCTGCGTAACGTTGAGTAATCTTTAGCTGATATCTACTAAAATCAATGTCCAGGTCATCAAATTTATTGTTTCGACGGTCAAAAAATGGTTCAAATGGCTCTGAGCACTATGCTACCTAACTTCTGAGGTCATCAGTCGCCTAGAACTTAGAACTACTTAAACCCAACTAACCTAAGGACATCACATACATCCATGTCCGAGGCAGGATTCGAACCTGCGACCGTAGCGGTCACTCGGTTCGACACTGTAGTGCCTAGAACCGCACGGCCACTCCGGCCGGCTTTCGAAGCTTATCTGTTGTACATTACTGCAAAAGTACAGAGTAACAAGACTTGAGCAGTATCACTCGGACATGCAGATATGATCTCCTGTATTTAATAGCCGCACTGTTGTACTAGTTTAGGAAACATGTTGTTTAATTGCGACTGTTATAAGAGTTATCTGAAGCTTATCATGCTTTCGGAAAATTTAGTCAAAGTTCCCATAAAAAATTCTCAGTTATTTATTTTTTTATAATGAAAAGTGAATTTTCATTGATGCCTCATTTGATACTGAATAACGGTTTAAAAAACTTTGCGACCAAAAAGCATCAATAGGGGCTGGAATAAATTCAAATAGACACCCATTAATGTATAAACGCAAAACTTCGCACAAAACTGACTTACGTTAAGCACTTTCGTAAGATACAGCACTGCTCCAAAACATTAACTTGGAAAATATTACTGTGATGGTAGTGCATTCTACTTCTTCTTTATTTCTGGTTCTTGAAAAATTTCTGTTCTAATTAACTATTACCGATTTTATGAAAGTACTGACCACTGTTATAACGCAAAGATAATTGGATCAACACCTTACAGTAATAATATTTTGACAAATAGTAGAACTAAATAAACTCTGTTGTAATATCAGAGATAAAATAAGGAACGACGCACGTTACGCGCTCTTGCTTCATCACTGTATTTATAAGATAGTGTTGCCTTTCTCCCGGAGACGTTTCTTACAAGAGTAATTACAAAATATAAATACTATGTTATTTCCTTTTAAATAGTATTAATATTGAGCACTATGAGGCGACATTGCGACGCAAATTTTATGTTTAAAATCTGGAAACAGTAAGTCAACATGAAGTTGAAACTACGCCTGGGACTCGTATTGGGAAAAGATGAACTGATTTAAGTTCGTACCTTCCATGGTCAGTGTCAGCTTGGTTAAAATTATTTTGTTTATTAGGACGCCTCATTAAGAAAGAGGAAAACAAATATAATGCCAACGTCTCCACCGACTTTATTTCTGAGCGACTGAAGATGGACACCGAAAAATTGGTCACAATATCGGCATTTTGGTTATTTTAATGTTTCATAATGACGCGGGCTAATACGCAAAGTGGTTTCACTCAAACTAAATTAATGTAATCTAATGCCAAAATAATTTTCAGGGCGTATGATATTTAATGAATTGAGAAATACTGAACATAAATGCTACTTATACTTTGTATAGATTTAATATTGTCGTGAATATAAACTTTTCAGTCGATGCTCTGAATAAAGACTAAACTTTCTGAGTAGAAATAAAATGTATTTTACAACAAGCATGCTTTCAGTAACAGTCCACGTAGATCAGTCAAAATCCTATGCTCTGTGTAACTTCTTGTAAAAAGTGAACGTTGTACAACAAAAAATGGTTCAAATGGTTCTGAGCACTACAGGACTTAACTTCTGAGGTCATCAGTTTCCTATAACTTAGAACTACTTAAACCTAACTAACCTAAGGACATAACGCACATCCATGTCCGAGGCAGGATTCGAACCTGCGACCGATGCGGTCGCGCGGTTCCAGACTGCAGCGCCTAGAACCGCTCGGCCACACCGGCCGGCGTTGTACAACAGCTTGATAAGTTTTACTAAATAGTACAAGCTAGTATTTCATGTGTGTCCGCCGATTTCGCGAACCAGTAACGTACGAAGACATTACTTGGCAAATCCTTAATCTCGCACATCTGTTCTGCTCTACAGTACACTGGATAATCTTTTTGTACTGTATGCGCATACTTTAATTGCATAAAGGCAGTTCATACTTCGAGTTCGTTCATCATTCTAGAACGTTATAAAAGCACGTACTTTCAGAGTAAAAAATTTCAAGAACTGTTGCTTCTACTTTACTGTACAAAGAGCTTATTACTATTACAATGCTCTCAACAGAAAAATGATATACAGAATTAACAAAATTTTGGTACAAAATCTATGTAGTCACGATAATACATAATCCGACCATACGTTACTGAGGCTGCACAGCAAAAGAGTTAGCGCTGTTTCCTTTCTCAAGCACTAAAGATCACAACTTGCCTAATTTCAGGTGTCCTTCTGTAACAGAAACAGGTAGGACAGTTCTACCAAAAAGAATATTTATCGGCAGTATCTAGCCACTAAACTATAGAATTATTGTAAAATTGAAATGAAAAGTTAGTGGCATTCCCACGTTATGAGCATCGTGGCAAGTGTTTAGTATGAGTTGCGACAAGAAATATAATTAGTAGGAAAGAGTAACATAAAAATCTGATTAAATGTTTTACTGTTTGTTGGATGAAAACATCTGATTAAATACCCAGTTTTAACCAAAGTGCTCCACCATATTAACAACACGCGTGACACATTCATTATCTTGGACCTTCAAAGCATCGCCATCTGCAAAGGCACTAGCGCTGAATTTGTAGATAAAGCAAACTGACGACAGCTAGGGGATGCACATTGATCGCTACGTAGAGGTACACTATGTGATCAAAAGTATCCGGACACCTGGATGAAAATGATTTACAAGTTCGTGGCGCTCTCCATTGTTAATGCTGCAATTCTTTATGGTGTTGGCCCACCCTTAGCCTTGATGACAGCTTCCACTCTCGCAGGCATACCGTCAATCACGTGCTGGAAGGTTTGTTGGGGAATGGCAGCCCATTCTTCATGGAGTGCTGCACTGAGGAGAGGTATCGATGTCGGTCCGTGATGCATGGCTCGAAGTCGGTCTTCCAAAACCTCCCAAAGGTATTCTATAGGATTCAGATCATGACTCTGTCCAGGCCAGTCCATTACAAGAATGTTAATGTCATGTAACCATTCCGTCACAGGCTGTGCATTATGAACAGTTGCAGGCGCCATCCCCGAATTGCTCTTCAAGAGTGGGTAGCAAGAAGGTGCTTAAAACATCAGTGTAGGCCTGTGCTGTGATAGTGCCACGCAAAACAACAACAGGTGCAAGCCCCTTCCATAACACACCGCCTCCGAATTTTACTGTTGGCGCTACTCACTCTGGCAGATGACGTTCACCGTGCATTCGTGATACCCACACCCTGCCATCGGATCGCTACATTGTGGACTGCGATTCGTCACTCCATATAACGTTTTTCCACAGTTCAATTGTCCTATGTTTACGCTCCTTGCACCAAGCGAGGCGAAGTTTGGCATTTACCTGCGTGATGTGTGGCTTATGAGCAGCAGCTCGACCATGAAATCCAAGGTTTATCACCTCCCGGCAGACTGTCAAAGTATTTGCAGTGGATCCTGATGCAGTTTGTAATTCCTATGTGATGGTCTGGATAGATTTCTGCCTATTACACATTACTACTCTCTTCAACTGTCGGTGGCCTCTGTTAGTCAACAGACGAGGTCGGCTTGTCCGCTTTTGTGCTGTACGTGTCCCTTCACGTTTCCACTTCACAATGACGTCGGAAACAGTGCACCTAGGGATGTTTAGGAGTGCGGAAATCTAGTGCACAGACGTATGACACAAGTGACACCCAGTTGCCTGACCACGTCAGCGCACCAGTCTGCTCTCTCATGATGTCTAATGACTACTGAGGCCGCTGATATGGAGTACCTTGGAGTAGGTGGCAGCACAATGCACCTAATATGAAAATGATATGTTTTTGGGGGTGTCCGGATAGTTTTGATCACATAGTGTATGTCTGTCACAGACTTAACCTGACAAGTTCTAAGTTCACACCAACATTTGACATAAAAATCATTAAGGTCAACAGTGATAGCAATGCGACATCTACTACATGAGACGCAAACATTAAACATTTTCCTGGCTTGTGCAGACAGCCACCATTGATCAGAAAATGCAACAACGTCCTGTGATTACAAAGGGGCTCTATATTTGTAGGGTATTATAAATCCCTTTACAGACCCTCTTGATACAATATGCTCAATCGGAAGGGATGAACAAAGACCGACGACGTAATGAAATGTGTAGAAATGATATTAGAAAGCCGGCCGTTGTGCCCGAGTGGTTCTAGGCGCTTCAGTCTGGAACCGCGCAACCGCTACGGTCGCAGGTTCGAATCCTGCCTCGGGCATTGATGTGTGTGATGTCCTTAGGTTAGTTAGGTTTAAGTAGCTCTAAGTTCT
Source organism: Schistocerca piceifrons (assembly GCF_021461385.2). Lineage (NCBI taxonomy): Eukaryota > Metazoa > Arthropoda > Insecta > Orthoptera > Acrididae > Schistocerca > Schistocerca piceifrons. Next base: position 181,519,855 of record NC_060138.1, on the reverse strand, counting down.
AGGGGACTGATGACCTCAGATGTTAAGTTCCATAGTGCTCAGAGCCATTTCAACCATTTTTTTAATATTAGAAAGCAATGCGAATCCGAAGGCAGTAACGCAGTGTGAATTCTGGATGTGACACAAGAAACTTCTGGAGGCTGGAAATTCACGGACACATGTACTGTTATTGAACAAGTAATATGTGCGCTACTGAAGCAGATGCAGCGTCTTCTGACAATGCCGGAATTAATACTGAGAGTACAAAATGGGTAACGAAATCTTTGACTCATCTGTGGGCCGGTATAGTTAATTAATTAAAAATTAATGTACTAGTCACTAAAATGTGCTTAATGTGTGCCGAGTTTTACACTACGCTTTCTGAGGCATTCTGCGTTCTATCATATTACTTTAATCTCTTTTGTGCGCTACACTTATTAGTAACTAATTTATTTCAATTGTTGATACTACAGCTTCTTTTCTATGCGAACAGTAGTACGCAAAATAAAAGATCGACAAATGAAATGAACACACAAGGTACATAAAGAAACTGGGGGAACACACAATATTGGACAGTGGCTTGTGGTTCAAATAGAAAGGTTCTGAAATTGAAGTTGTGCATCAAGTACATAACATTTTGCGAAACTGAATTGTGTACAGTTAGAAAAAGAAAACAGTAAACTTCTGAAACGCGCTGTAAAAGATATGTGTAGACGCTTTATTGCGCATGCAGTTTTATTCAAGTAAAGAACAAAACTTATAATTGTTACTTTGCAACGTACGAGTATGTGAGGCGAATAACAGATCAAAATGACGGTTTCTGATACTGCTTCTCATTAGAAAGAGTCGCTTTTCCAGTTTCAATACATTCTATTGTTGAGCTGTTTTCTAGCACTAGTTGATGGGGCGAACATGGGTCGGTAGGGATATAATAATTATTATTGATGCTGTTAGTTACAACAGCACGATTCATATACACTTCGTAACTGTGTATTTTGGCCAAGATGGAGGTTGCGAGGCAGGACCACTCACGCAAAGTTTGAATGTGGGACCATTAGCCGAAGTTACTGGGAGCAAGTGCGAAACTTGGAAGCCAATGTTGGCGGGAAATTCACCTCTTGGCGCCATCCTCGCCCGAAGCCCACCTACGGGAAGTTTGGAACGCAGTTTTGAGGCTATCTCAGATGGCAGAGATCGTTTACACATCAACATGACACTTATTGTTTTACAGCTTAATTGGGCAATGTTCCTATTTTAATTACGCATAGAACTTTTTTCCTAGAGAAGATAATGGAGTCTACTGGGGTACACTTACATGCGGCACCCGAATATTGTAATGATACTAATGTAAACTAAAATGAAATTTTTATATTGTAACCGATGTATGTCTCTGATGGACTCTATAAAGCGAATTGCTGACTTTGCACGACCGCAGCGTTAGAGATACTTTTTCTGGTCTGAGACTGTTGTATCGGAGTGAGTGTGTAGCAGTCTGTGAGCAAAAGAGGATGCAGTAGACAGTTTTTGTAGTGTGCTCTGTAAAGCCACCAAGTGTTAGGGTAGACAATATATAAGTAGATCGAACAGTCCACGGGTATACTGCCGGTTCATAGTGTCCAACGGGCACAATATTTCGGCGATCAGACATGTCACCATCGTCAGGTGCGCTGAACTCAGTTCGTCAGCGCACCGACGATAGCGACATGTCTGATCGCCGAAATATTGTTCCCGTTGGACACTATGAACCGGCAGTATACCCGTGCACTGTTCGAGCAACAAATACGCCGGGAGAAACTGAAGAATCACAATATATAAGTTTTATCATACCAATATTTTGTGTTACAGAGCATGTAAATTAGGTACTTAAAACTGATGAGTGATTTTATAATCGAATGTTAAGTTAAACGTTGAAATCTAAATTTAATTGTGACAAGAAAGGATTACTCGATTGATATTACAAAGAAGCTTTACGGGTATAAGTATTATTCAAAATATCACTGTGGAGGCTGAAGTCTTCTCGCCGTTGAGGTAACAAAATTATTTTTTTATTACTTTCCTTTTACCAGCGATTAGTGTAAATGAGTTGGCTGATAATTTGTAGCAGTGAGTTCTATGTTGAGTAACCCTAGAATATACGTAAACTGACTTGATGTATAGGCTAGTTAGATATTTCGCTTCTGTAACGTTTGTAAGATTTGTATCTAATTTATATGTATGTATGTAATTTATATGTAATTTGATGATTTGTCTTTATGCTTTTTAGTGATGTTAGACAATACTTGCTTCAAAAGTGTCGCTGTTTGTCGCTGAGTCAGCAAAGATAGGTGTTTATTTAGCAAAAAGGATGTAATTTTCCCGATGTTTTGAAAAGCCAAAGTTAACTCCAGATACAACTTTAGTATTGAAAAATCAGTGTTAGTGATTCACCTAAATCATATCGCCTCCCTGTCGAGGTCAAACGTTTTTCAAAGACGTTGAGTTTTTCTTAAATGTTTTCATTTATCAGCCAAAAGAATTTCATGTATATTTCAAAGCATTACGGTCAGCATTGCACACCGCTGAGGCTGTAGCTTCTTCATGAGAGAGCAGGATGTAACGCGATCCACCGTTGCTGCGTTAGAGGTAAGACAATTTTGTTTACTTGTTATATGCACAGGGACCAAAGTTATCACTTTTGTATAGTGACAGAGGATTCAGTACCTAAGGGACTCAATGTATTTTGGAGTGACTGTATTTCTGATCGGTACTGGGAATTGTATTGCCCAATCAGTTCGTATGAAGTTGCTAACGATAACACAAAGTGAGCACACCACTTTTACTTACAAAACGCGACACGAGAGTTCCAGTTTTGTATTCATTCCATATTTAGGCATTCATTCAAGTATTTCACTAAAAACAAATAACGTTACACTTAAATATAGGAATATAATTTTTAGAGAACGTTACATTTAAGTATTTCACTAAAATTTTTAATGAACATTACAAAAATCGTCCTATTTTGAAGGGTTCATGGGTTTATGGGTTAGTATTTGCAACGTTCGGCTACTTTTTACAGTTTAGTTTAGGAGAAAAGTTTTAATTTATCGTTCACAAATGTCCGACATGCCCTCTTCATGAAGCACGACAAACTTCAAGATTGTAATCGAACTCGTTTCGTACCTTTGAGAGCATTTCCGCATTTGGTGCATTCACTGCTATTCATACCCGCCGCAGCAATGTATCCAAATTTTTTCGAAGGAGGGGCACTTAAATGGAGTCTTTCACAACACTTAAGAGAAGCCATAAATCGTGAGATCTGGAGAAGTTGTAGTCCAATGGTGTGGTGTGAGACTCACAGGAGCCATTATTGAGGCATCTCGTCACAAAGAAATGATGTTACACGTAGGTGCCAGTGCCACCGTGCTTCGTACTGTTCAAACATGAAATTTTAGGGATATTCTAACTGTTGCGGAAGAATACAGACGTTCGCTATATCCGGGTATATGATTGCTGCTAGTGTCTTTGCTGGAAAAGATATTTTCCTCCATTACGACGCCACATGAAACATAAAAGACTCTCTATCATGATCGAGTGTGCAATGTGGCTACAGTGCCCCACATTTAGCGATGCGGCGGGTTCCTTTTCAACTTATATTCAACTTAGTCTCGTTACTGAACACTAAATTGAAATAAAATTACCCTCCTCTCCAAACCCTCAATTAATTCACGAAAATTTTTAGCACAGTCATGAATATTTTGAAACAAACACATCGCTGCAAAAAACGTCAGACAGACTTATGAGCCAACTCCCTGGTGGAACGACAGGCAGACTTCGGGTAGGCTACATGCAGTCTCTCGTGAATGCGATTTACTTCTAGAAGGTTCACACGGAAGAGACCTCTTCGCTGTTCGTGATGTAAGAAACTGGTGCTTTGAAACTGCTGGTGTCATCGTCGAATGGTTCGAGTTGCAAAAAATGCAATGCCGTAGGTTAGAGCAAAATAGCGAGTACTTTTGTAACTAAACTGCACATGCTGAAACGCAAGACCTAACAGTCACTTCGGCGTTATATTGTCATCTCTATCTGACGTATAATGCGTAACGATACAGCGTGCGACTCAAGACTTAAGAAAAATCAAGTCACTTTCATAGGACTTTGACCTAGAACAAGCGTCTGACTACGGAAAAAGAAGCAAAATGTGTGAAATTCTTTCGAAATCAATTACACCCAATTTGAGAATCGGCTAATATGCAATATACGAAAGAACCAAGAGTGAAAAATACGGAAGAAAGATAAAGGGAGAAATACTCGTCGTAGTTTTTCTCTCCTACTAACACAGACAAACAGGGCATTCCTGGCGGAAATGAGTCTACTAGTATCAAACATTGGTCTTAATTTGAGAAAGAAATTGTTGAGAATGTACGTCTGGAGCTCAGCATAGTGTGGAAGTGAATCACGGAATGTGAAAAAACTGTTAAAAGTGTTAATCGATGCATTTGAGATTTGGTGTTAGAGGAGTGCGCTGAAAATTAAATGGTATAATAAAATCAGAAATGAGGATGTCTGCAGAGACTCTGTGAGGAAAGGTATACGTACGTGACAGTGACTATAAGAAGCAATATGGCGATAGGTTGTGTGTTAAGACACCAGGGAAAACGGGCAATAACGTTGATGGTATTAGAGGGAGCCAGAGAGAGCAAAAACTGCAGGCTGAGAGAGTCCAATAAATAATCGATGACGTTGGCCATAAGACCTGCTGTTAGATGGAGAAGCTGGCACAGGTCGTTGTCGGATGGCCGTGGGCCAGGGCGAGGGGAAGTGTATATCACACTACTGAAAAGACTGATTACATACCCCCCTCCCCTCCTCACCCCCAAGGAAAAAAGATATTAGCAAAGTTGAACCGTAACTTTAGCTGGGTTTTAACCTATGATTTGGCAGTCGTTTACGAGGCGTGTTATTGAACGGTCGGGTGCTTGCGGTAAATATTGCTTGGCAGCAACTTTTAGCTGGGGTAGATCACTGCTCCTCCCGGAAATAACCTAATCAAGGCACAGAGGAAATACAGACATTCACTGTGAGCGAGCGTTGATTGAAAGTAGGGAAACTTGTTATTTGTGCCAGTCCGGGATTCCAACCCGGGTCCCTTGCGAATTAGACAGGTGTGATGATCACTAAGCTATCTCTATCTTTTTTCTTCATTTTCCTGGTAATTGTTCTAATCATATACTCAAGACAACCATCACATGATGACACCCGTTCACGTTTATTACAGTAAGACATCCACACGCGGTGGTCATTACAACTACTCGGACTATCCCAGCACACCTCCCACCAGACCCGAAATTTCAGCTTATCCAAACACTATTAATGTAGTGCCCCTTGCCCATTACCCTCATTACTCATAGCTTTTCAATGATTCCCGTAAAAGTTCGAGCCCGGTGTGCATCTGTACTGAAGAGATAATTGACCATCTCGTGTTAATTGTATACATAACAACTTAACTGAAGAGCTTACTTCCAGACTTAAGTATGTGCATCTCAGGCAAATATATGTTTTTTAGTGTTAAAAAATTGGCCACTTTGTTTCTCAACAGAACGGTTTTTCTCTTGTTGAAATCGATATCGGAATATCGGTGTCATTTCGAAAGTGACGTATCAGCCTCTGGTGCTTATTTTCAGGCTATGGCATTTCTGTCCAGCCAACAGAAATGCATTCATAGCCAACGTGTTCTGTGTATTCTGGAGTACTGAGAGTCTATTGTTGACGGTGCAGAAGACCAGTAGACATCGAGCAGGCAATTACATGAGTTTTGAGAGAAATTTTTCATTATTTTTGATATGAATACGTTTAAATATACCAGAAAGTACTCATATAGAAGCAATACGATAAAAGGTGTCAGTGAAAAATCTATCAGAAGATTACCATGGTTTTCTGGACTTGCTTAACGATGATAAATGTAAGCCTCAGCAGAAGAGTTCCATTAAAAATGCTGTTCTTGTACGGTAGACTGCAAGAAATAGAGGAAACACTGATCAATGGCGACAGTTCTCGCTTTCGGACTCTGTGCATATATGCAGTGGAGCTATTTTATACACATGTTGTGATGCCTTTTCCGTTATAAACAGGGTGTTAGGAACGGTGGATGATGAGAATCAGCTTTGAAGTAAGTTTGGGATAATTCACGGATATTTTCTAAGCCATTTCTCATGAGGTAGGTTCTTTATAGCCCATCTGAATACTGCTGCCAAGAGATAATGATTCATTTTGCAATTTGTACAAAGTTTCTCCATTTCGGTATTTTCAGCCAATATTTTCTCTTAAGTGCCTTAAATTAAATAGTGTTTAGATGTAAAACATGTTTGACCATGTTTAATTATTTACATTAAATACGCAAAAATCACGCTTATTTTTAATGACTGTTTACAGACTGAACCAGTAGTTTTTCTCCAGCCAATGGGTATTACATACGCTATTTGTCCGTACTTATAGCGTAAAACTAGAGCCACGTATAAAAAGTCGGCCTCAGAAAAGAAAATGAAGTACATTACTAAAATCCAGCACTCCATCCTCGATTCTGTAAAGAATCTAACTTCCACGTACAAAACGCCTTCAGCATCTGATTACAAAAGAATTAATGTGTTAAGTGTTTGACATTAAGCATTTAAAAGAGACACAGAATAGAAAAAGTTTCAAATTATTCATAAAGTTTGCTGTGTTCTCATTATCTAACATTTGGTGAATATAAACTCGGGAACTGGCACTCTGTTACAAGCAAAAGTCAGTTTTTCATGCATCTCAACGTTTATGCCGTCATGTCCCATTCACTATGCGTCGTAAAGTGTTATAATTTTGCTGATACATTCAGTGGCGCACGTGTCTGTCTGCAAAATGCGTTGCGAATACACATAATACCAAAGAAGTCTTGCATGATGCGGCAGTATTGTTGCATGAACAGCGAAAATGTACAAATCGAGTAACTTTTTTCTTCTCATCATTTTGTGGGAGGTGTTAGCAGAAGTTTAAAATTATGTGTAAAAGTTGTTGTAAGTCGATAAGGGCAGTCATCCTCAAATACTGGATAAATACATACCATTGAACAAAACATACAAATAACATTTAAATATAATATTTGTCTTACTCAGTTAAACCTTTAACACAGTACTTTATCTATTAATGACTAGATTGTCACAGCATTTAAAATTTTGAAATTCGGTTACCAATTATATGAAATATTGAAGAGTCGAATTTTTCTGTTGCCCCTTAATACTATTAGATAGGCAAACTTTAACTGTAATTTTGGACCATAAACCATGACCTTGTTGCCTCCTTAGTAATATAGATATGTGTATCTTGAAAAATTTACGGTTTGTGGCCCGGCTCTTTAGAAGAAGTTAATACGTAACATCGTCTATGCTGTTATCTTCTGGTTTTAGTCAGGAGTTTCAAAAGCAGCTGGGACGAGTTAGAGCGCCAAATTGGCAGAATCTTAGTGTGACATCCAACAACCCCGTCGATCATTTCCATGCTCAGTAATTCCTTGCGTAGGGGCCACAGGTGGACCAGCATGTTTATGACTTGCTCAATGTGTGGAGCTCTTCGTCTTCAATAAATAAACCATTTTTTCTGAAATTTGTCTTAGAGTATATAATCAACAAGCGTCGTGATGTCTCCAGTACTCCACCACTATGATTATATAATGATTACATTCATCTTATACGCTAGCAATTCCTTCACATGTGCCTTGTGTGATTCGGTTTCTGTTGTGCCTACAGAAATTTCTTTCCAAGGTTTAGATGACCCTACTACTATTCAAATCTACTGATAATGCTGTGATTGTGAAAATTCATCTACATCTAAATCTACATAGATACTCTGAAAATCACATTTATGTGTCTGGCAGAGGGTTCATCGAATCACCTACACAATTCTCTGTTATTCCAATCTCGTATAGCGCGCGAAAAGAAAGAACAGCTATCTCTTTCCGTACGAGCTCTGATTTCCCTTATTTTGTCGTCATGATCGTTGCTCCCTGTGTAGGTCGGTGTCAACAAAATATTTTCGCATTCGGAGGAGAAAGTTGGTGATTGGAATCTCGTGAGAAGATTCCGTCACAACGAAAAACGCCTTTCTTTTAATGATGTCCAGTTCAAGTCCTGTATTATTTCAATGACACTCTCTCCCATATTTCGCTATAATACAAAATGTGCTGCACTTCGTTGAACTTTTTCGATGTACTGCGTCAGTCCTATCCGGTAAGGATCCCATACTGCGCAACAGTATTCTAAAACAGGACGGACAAGCGTAGTGTAGGCAGTCTCCTTAGTAGATCGGTCACATTTTCTACGTATCCTGCCGATAAACGCAGTCTTTGGTTAGCCTTCCCCACAACAATGTGTTCCTTCCAACTTAAGTTGTTCGTAATTGTAATACCTAGGTATTTAGTTGAATTTACGGCTTTTAGATTAGATTGATTTATCGTGTAACCGAAGTTTAACGAGTTTCTTTCGGCACTCATGTAGATGACGTCACACTTTTCGTTATTTAGGGTCAACTGCCACTTTTCACACCATTCAGGTATCTTTTCTAAATCGCTTTGCAGTCTGTTTTGATCTTCTGATGCTTTTTATAGTTGATAAACGACAATGTCATATGCAAACAACCGAAGACGGCTGCCCAGATTGTCTCCCAAATCGTTTATACAGATAAGGAACAGCAAAGGGCCTATAGCACTACCTTGGGGAACGCCAGAAATCACTTCTGTTTTACTCGATGACTTTCCGTCAATTACTACGAACTGTGACCTCTCTGACAGGAAGCCACAAATCCTGTCATATAGCTGAGACGATATTCGTTTCATTTTCACGCCATGCTAAAACAAAAAGCACTACTGAAATTATTTAATCATGCAGAAGTCCTTTCTCATAAACGATGAGGCGAAATTAGAGATTGTTAGGAAAGGAGCCTCTCATACTAGCCAATTGTGTATTACTTGCTTTGAATCGTAAGGTGTGCCTTTGGCAAAAATTGAAAAGTAGATGATATGAACTTTCATCTGGTGATTAAGGTAAATCCATTTATCTCTATGGCTGATATTTAATTAAATTATCATTGAATCCTATGGGACAGTGACTTACTGAAACAGTAGGGCTAGAAATTTTTTTTTAAGTTTAAAATTGGTAAACGTTGACTTTTATAGCGAATAAACGTTATTTCTACCCTAAAGAACTTACCTATCGGTTCCAAGCAGTGTATAAATTAAGTTGAAACAGTATGTGTAAAATGATTTTGTTTTGGAAAAAGCCCCTAAACAGCTGCTGATAGATTGCCATTACTCGTCCATATTTTACCATTTAAACAAGTTCTCGAAACTGATTACAGCAAATTTCCTGCTAATTTCCATGACAGTACACACACACACTTATGATCACTCATTTCAAATGGCAATATTACTGTTGCAATTTTGTGTGTAATAAATATTTCTAAATCTGAAGTGATCAAACTTATTGTCCGCCATTACATGGCCCGTGCACCAGATTACCACAATTTGTAACTTGCTCTAAATGATTAAAAGCTGTAGCATGTGCCGTATAAATTGGGACCGAATGGGTGTTACGCATGTTTGTGATTACATTATTGTGCGAGCTATTTTTTGTTCGACAGTTTACCTTTTTCTTGTAAGTGGGTTTGTTGATCCATGAAACAATATTATGTACTGCATTTGTGAGTAATTGAATTAAGGACCTCGAACAATAACTACACAATTTTTTGGTTCCCTGTTTTCGTGGTGACAAACTGTTTTCGTTTTTTATGTAAGATAACGTGCCCTCTGCATGAAAAACGTTCTATTGACTTTTAATTGGGCAATAAATTAATCTATGTTTTATACGTGTGGTGTCTGTTGTTTCGTACATTTGTTAGTGATCCTTTTTATTGCAGGGATATTTATACATCTGAGTAGACTGGCTGTGGTGATTTTGGCTTATAGGTGAATTACCCACCGTTAACCGGAGGTGCAGTCACCGAGATACAAAATGACGGTGATTGGAATTCAAAAAATGCATGGTGGCAGAGATAGTATATTAAAAAACATCCGAGGTAACGGCGGCAGGATATGGAAGACTGAAATATTGTTGTGGTGCGATTTTCAAAAATATTTAAGATGGTGGAACTAACCCAATTTTGCTTTGTAACTCCTCTGAGGTCACAATTCAGGCGTCATGTTCAAAAGTGTACCAACGACCGGAACTTTTTATCAAAAGTACGTAAATAGAATGAAATTTGCACTCTACAGCGGAGTGTACGCTGATATGAAACTTCCTGGCAGATTAAAACTGTATGCCAGATCGAGACTCGAACTCGGGACCTCGAGTCTCGGTGCGGCACACAGTTTTAATCTATCAGGAAGTTTCATATCAGCACACCCTCCGCTGTACAGTGAAAATTTCATTCTAGAAACATTCCCAAGACCGTGGCTAAGCCATGTCTCCGCAATATCCTTTCTTCCAGGAGTGCTAGTTCTGCAAGGTTCGCAGGAGAGCTTCTGTAAAGTTTGGAAAGCAGGAGACGAGGTACGGGCGGAATTAAAGCTGTGAGGACGGGGCGTGAGTCGTGCTTGCCCGCGAAAGGCAAGGTCCCCGAGTTCGAGTCTCGGTCCGGCACACAGTTTTAATCTACATCTACATCTACATTTATACTCCGCAAGCCACCCAACGGTGTGTGGCGGAGGGCACTTTACGTGCCACTGTCATTACCTCCCTTTTCTGTTCCAGTCGCGTATGGTTCGCGGGAAGAACGACTGTCTGAAAGCCTCCGTGCGCGCTCGAATCTCTCTAATTTCATATTCGTGATCTCCTCGGGAGGTATAAGTAGGGGGAAGCAATATATTCGATACCTCATCCAGAAAAGCACCCTCTCGAAACCCGGCGAGCAAGCTACAACTCGATGCAGAGCGCCTCTCTTGCAGAGTCTGCCACTTGAGTTTGCTTTGCTAAACATCTCCGTAACACTATCACGGTTACCAAATAACCCTGTGACGAAACGCGCCGCTCTTATTTGGATCTTCTATATCTCCTCCGTCAACCCGATCTGGTACGGATCCAACGCTGATGAGCAATACTCAAATATAGGACGTACAAGTGTTTTGTAAGCCACCTCCTTTGTTGATGGACTACATTTTCTAAGCACTCTCCCAATGATTCTCAACCTGGTACCCGCCTTACCAACAATTAATTTTATATGATCATTCCACTTCAAATCGTTCGGTAGGCATACTCCCAGATATTTTACAGAAGTAACTGCTACCAGTGTTTGTTCCGCTATCATATAATCATACAATAAAGGATCCTTCTTTCTACGTATTCGCAATACATTACATTTGTCTATATTAAGGGTCAGTTGCCACTCCCTGCACCAAGTGCCTATCCGCTGCAGATCTTCCTGCATTTCGCTACCATTTTCTAATGCTGCAACTTCTCTGTATACTACAGCATCATCCGCGAAAAGCCGCATGGAACTTCCGACACTATCTACTAGGTCACTTATATATATTGTGAAAAACAATGGTCCCATAACACTCCCCTGTGGCACGCCAGAGGTTACTTTAACGTCTCTCCATTGATAACAACATGCTGTGTTCTGTTTGCTAAAAACTCTTCAGTCCAGCCACTCATCTGGTCTGATATTCCGTAGGCTCTTACTTTGTTTATCAGGCGACAGTGCGGAACTGTATCGAACGCCTTCCGGAAGTCAAGGAAAATAGCATCTACCTGGGAGCCTGTATCTAATATTTTCTGGGTCTCATGAACAAATAAAGCGAGTTGGGTCTCACACGATCGCTGTTACCGGAATCCATGTTGATTCCTACAGAGTAGATTTTGGGTTTCCAAAAACGACATGATGCTCGAGCAAAAGACATGTTTTAAAATTCTACAACAGATCGACGTCAAAGATATAGGTCTATAGTTTTGCGCATCTGCTCGACGATCCTTCTTGAAGACTGGGACTACCTGTGCTCTTTTCCAATCATTTGGAACCTTCCGTTCCTCTAGAGAATTGCGGTACACGGCTGTTAGAAGGGGGGGCAAGTTCTTTCGCGTACTCTGTGTAGATCTGCCAGGAAGTTTCAGTACGTAATTATATTGAGAGTAGAATAGTAATTCTACAACGAAAATATGAAAACATCAACAGTAACACACAGTGCTTAAGTCAGTGTTATATTCACCTTTAAATGCATAGTGAAACTGGAAATATTCATGTGAGCATGGACAGACACACACACACACACACACACACACACACACACACACACACATACATATCTGAAAGAAATAATATGAATACATCTCCACACTCTTTTGCAGCTGGAGACTGGATGACCGAGAGACAGCATCTGCAAAGGCCTTGACTATCTCAGCAGGAGACATCACAGTTACCTGTGAAGGCTTTTTTAACTCAGCAGCAATAATTTTTGTTTTCATACCATCTGCAAGTGATGCTCTGGAATAAATGCAGAGTGTTACCTGCAGATGAACCAGTAGGCACGCTAGTGATGAGCTAGCTTTTTGCGACGATCTATCATTCTCATTATGGATTTGTTTTTGGGATGACTAAATACCCCAAACAGCCCACAGCCCAAGAGTTGTTTTTTTTTTTTTTTTTTTTTTTTTTTTTTTCAAGCATTAGTTCGAGATCTGTCAGCATTTTATCAGTGGTTAACTGATGCTGAGTTCCAGTATATGATTAAAACTGTGAACACTAAATTCGGTATGAAGCTTCAGCTGTACATTACATTCACGGACTTAGTGCCGGGTTTTTGAGTTCCTGTGTTAGTAAAATCTCACTTTGAATTACTTCAAGATTCTAACTGATTTTGATAGATGTATTCAAGCGAAATATTTCCCTTGGGCATTTATGATTACTGCTGCTGGATGTGTCAGTAACACCACCAGATTACAAATTCAGTTTTTCCTCTGCTGTTACTCTATTAATTGCGTACAAAGTTATCGAAATTAATATGACAGGAGCCGTTGTGTACATCATCTTCGATCCTCACACGTTTACATCTTTCGAAGAACACATTATTGGTTTGGGGGTAAGAATAGGCCCGCGGTATTCCTGCCTGTCGTAAAAGGCGACTAAAAGGAGTCTCAAACGTGGTGCATTATATATCCATCTTGCCCTAAGATCAGGCTCATTCGTTATTGTCATGGAGTTGGACTCCCACTGAGCTTCCGGGCACATCGCCTGAAGTGTGTTTCACGTAGCATACATTCCCTCCATTGTGCACTTCCATCTTTGCCCTCGTGATATACATTGATATTCGACACCCGACATCCAGCACGGTAGCCAGTCCGTTGTGGTGGGGTCGTCATGTACCCTCTTGGTGTTAGCCCCCTGACTAAACAGGTATCGCACTGCTGATGCCTGAGCTGATACCTCCCCACGTATACCGAGGAGTAGATGCATATCCCTCTGTGGCATCAGTACTTCCGGCAAAGGCCATCCTGACAGGTGGTATTTGCTGTGGCTAGGTGGCGCCCGTGGGGAGAGCCCCTGGTCGGAGTGGGTGGAATCAGAGCTGATGACCCGCAATGAAGCGTGGTACATCGTCTCTCGCTGGTGGGCCTCCACCAGCAATCTCTAAGCGATCGAGGTCTAACCTCAACGGCAAGAAATACGATCCAAGACCATTTCCCGCCCTGGCCACCCCATGAGAGCAACGTATGGCTAAAGAAGGCAGTGGAGATTATTCTCCCCGGTACCTCGTCTGTACGCGAGTTGATGGTGAATCATTTATGTCGACGAAACCTCAGGTTTTTGTGGGGCATATAGACGACACGTTCGGGGAGGTAGAGGGCTTGTCCAAAATGCGCTCTGGTTCAGTTCTCATCAAAACAGCCTCCTGTGTCCAGACACAGAGGTTGCTCACTTGTCACAAGTTAGGGGATGTTTCAGTTAGCATCACGCCCCATAAGAGTCTAAACATGGTCCACGGCATTATCTTCCACAGGGATCTTCTTCTGCAGTCCGACGATGAACTACGCGCCAACCTAGAACGACGAGGTGTTCACTTCGTCCGGCGCGTCCATTGGGGTCCAAGGGATAATCGGGTAGCCACCGGTGCCTTCATCTTGGCCTTCGAGGGTGATGTCTTACCCGAAAACGTCAAGGTGGTGGTTTACTGCTGTGATGTAAAGCCATATATCCCTCCTCCGATGCGATGTTTTAAATGCTGGAAGTTTGGGCATATGTCATCCCGATGTACTTCCGGCATCACGTGTAAAGATTGTAGATGTCCTTCGCATCACAATACTCCATGTGCCCCTCCTCCCGACCTACACCAAGGCTAAGTGGAAGTATGAGAGGCTACATCCAGTGCCAATGACGTCAATCTAAGCCGCTGCTGCAACAACGGTTCTATCATCTCCCATGTCATCACGTGCGGTTGGCTCTATAATCTGTCAAATTCCACCTGCCCACTTGATTGTGGGGGGCACTTCACTCCCTGTTGCTCCTGCTCCTTCTACTTCAGGAGCAACACCCCCTCCCCCCCCCCCCCCCAACCATCGGGGTCATCAGTTCCCACTTTCCAGCTGGAGAAGTGTAAGGATTCTTCGGCTCCTCTCGACAGGAAGGGGTCCCTTGGGGCCCTCCCATCCCAGGCTTTGCCCAGTGCCAAAGTGGACGCCCGCAAGTCTCTGAAACAACCACCGGTCGCTGGTCATAGGGCCTCATGATCGTCGTCCTTCCCTGAGACTAACCCAGTGAGGCCCTCCTAGCCAGTACCACCGAAGGCACAGCACGCAAAGCAGACAAAGAAGAAGGCTCCCAAGAATCCTGACATTGCGGTGGAACCTGTCCCACCGCAACCTTCCAGCTCTGAGTCTGAAGATGTGGAGATTCTGGCGTCTGCTGAGGACCCGGATCTCGCTGGTCTCTCAGATGCAATGGATAGCACTTCCACAGGTGCTCAATCGGAGGCAGCAGGTGACCCAGCGGCGTAATTTGCGTCCCCAGTCCCTTCACGCTTTTCTCAGCCATGGACAGTATCATCCTCCAGTGGAACTGCAGCGGTTTCTTCCACCATCTTGCTGAGTTCCGATAACTTATCAGCCTTCACCCTTTCCTCTGCACTGCTCTTCAAGAAACTTGGTTTCCGGCAATGCAAACCCCAGCCCTCCGTGACTATCGGGGTTATTATAGGAACCGGGTAGCTTATGAAAGGGTATCTGGTGGTGTCTGCATCTACGTCCTTCACTCCCTTCACAGCGAGTCTGTCCCTCTACAAACACTTTTAGAGTGTGTTGCTGTTCGGGTGTGGACGCCACAGGCTGTTACTATCTGCAGTCTTTACCTTCCACCAGGTGGTGATGTCCCACAGCATGTCCTGGCTGCGTTGATAGCCCAATTGCCGCCCCCCTTTCTGTTACTGAGCGACTTCAATGCCCATAACCCTCTGTGGGGTGGATCAGTGGGGCAGGCCGAAGCGCTACCACTGACCATGTACTGGCACAGCTCAACCTTTCCCTCTCAAATGATCTGCCTTCACAAATTTCAGTGTGGCACATGGCACCTACTCAGCAACCGACCTTTCGATCTGCAGCCCTAGCCTCTTACCGTGTGTGCATGACGACCTGTGTGGTAGTGACCACTTTCCGATCTTTCTGTCACTGCCACAGCGTCACTCTTCTGTGTGCCCTTGCAGATGGGCTATGAATGAGGCTGACGGGGACTTGTTCTCCTCCATTGCCGCTTTTGAGCATCATTCTAATGAAGCCATTGATGCGGTGGTTCACTCAGTCACCACCGGCATAGTTACCGCTGCAGAAACTGCCATTTCCCGTTCTTCTGGGTCCCCTCGGCGGAGGACTGTGCCTTGGTGGTCGCCTGTGATCGCCGAGGCGATTAAAGATCGCAGGCGGGCGCTCCAGCGTCACAAGCGTCATCCATCTTTAGAAAACCTCATCGCCTTTAAATGGCCCCGTGCGCTCGCCCGCCGCATCATTCGCCAACACAAGCAGGAGTGCTGGGATTGATATGTCTCCAACATTGGCCTCCATATCTCTCCATCGCAGGTCTAAGCCAAGATTAGACGCCTCTATGCCTATCAGACCCCTGTCAGCGTCCCTGCGCTGTCACTAAACGGAACAGTTTGTACTGACCCCAACATCATTGCAAACCGCTTAGCATACCATTTTGCTCTCAGTTCCACTTCTGTGAATTACCCGCTGGCCTTCCGGTCCATTAAAGAGCGGTTGGAACGTCAGAGCCTTTCATTTCACACCCCCCCATCCTGAATCCTACAATGATCCATTCGGTGAGTGGGAATTCCACAGTGCCCTAGCCGCTTGCCTTGATACAGCTTCTGGGCCAGATCACATCCACTGTCAGATGTTGAAACACCTCTCAGTGGACTGCCAGCGACGCCTCCTCGACCTTTACAACCGTATCAGGGTCGTGGGTGAGTTTCCGTCGCAATGGCGGGAAAGCATTGTTATCCCCTTTTTGAAGCCTGGCAATAACCCATTGGAGGTGGACAGCTACCGCGCCATTAGCCTCACCAACGTTCTTTGCAGGTTGCTCGAACTCATGGTGAGCCAGAGGTTGAGCTGGCTACTCGAGTCTCGATGCCTTCTGGCTCCGTCTCAGGGTGGGTTCCCTAATGGCCGCTCTGTCGCTGACAATCTCGTGATCCAGGAGTTAGCCATCCGTACAGCCTTTGCCCACTGTCAGCACCTCGTCACTGTCTTTTTCGACATGCGGAAGGCATACGATACGACGTGGCGTCATCACATCCTCTCTACACTTCGTGGTTGGGGTCTTAGGGGTCCACTGCCGATTTTCCTACGAAATTTTCTATCGCATCGTACCTTCCGCGTGCAAGTCACGGCCTCCCATAGTTCCTCCCGAGTTCAGGAGAACGGGATACCACAGGGGTCAGTCCTAAGTGTCTGCCTGTTTTTAATTGCAATTAACGGGCTCGCTGTGGCGGTGGGAACGTCTGTTTCAGTTTCCTTGTATGCTGACGACTTCTGCCTCTACTATAGCTCCATTGGCATTGCAGATGCTGAACGCCAGCTGCAGGGCGCTATCCGCAAGGCGCAGTCTTCAGCTGTAGCGCATGGCTTCCAGTTTTCGGCTGCCAAGACCAGCGTTATGCATTTCTGCTGGCGACTAACAGTTCACCCTGAACCGCAGCTTTATCTTGCCAGCGAACTTCTTGCTGTGGTGGAGACACATCGGTTTTTGGGTGTGGTTTTTTATGCCCGGTTGACTTGGCTCCCACATATTCAGCAGCTTAAACAGATGTGTTGGCAGCATCTTAATGCTTTGCGATGCTTGAGCCACAACAGCTGGGGCGCCGACCGCTCTACCCTCTGGATTATGGGAGCTTATGGTTCAGCATCCCTATCTGCGTTGCGGGTGCTGGACCCAATCCTTCACAGCGGGATCCGACTTGCCGCTGGTGCTTTCCGAACCAGCTCTGTGGACAGCATACTTGTGGAGACAGGTGTCCCTCCACTGCAGTTACGGCGCCAACGTTTACTGTCCGCTTACGCTACACATGTCTGTAGCTTGCCCGGGCATCCTAATTATAGTCTTCTGTTCCCACAGTCCATCTCCCATAACGTCGGCCCCGGTCAGGTCGTACGATCGCAGTCCGCGTCAGAGAGCTTCTCTCCGGGCTTGGGGTTTTCCGTCTTCCCCCTCCTTTCCGGGCCCCTCTGCGTACAACCCTGTGGTGTGTGCCTCGCCCTTGCCTTCGGCTCGACTTGTCGAATTGTCACAGGGCCCAAAGGACTCAGTCTCTCCAGAGGCCTTCCGCCGCCGCTTTCCTTCTATCCTTGCCACGTATCAGGCCTCTGGCGTTGTTTACACTGACGGTTCGTTGGTTGCTGGTCATGTCGGTTTTATTCTGACTCTAGGGGACCACTATGAACAACATTCATTGCCGGCTGGCTGCAGCGTTTTCACTGCTGAGCTGGTCGCCATCTTTCGTGCCCTATCCACTCCTGCTCAGGTGAGTCCTTCATTATCTGTAGCGACTCCCTGAGCAGTTTACGTGCTATCGACCAGTGTTTTCCTCACTCTCGTCTGGTGATGGCTGTCCAGTAGTCCCTCCATACTCTTGCCCATTGCGGCCGCTCTGTGGTCTTTGTGTGGACCACAGGCCGTGTTGGGATATCCGGCAATGACCATGTCGACAGCCTGGCCAAACCGGCCACCAGTAAACCATCTCTGGACATTTGCCTCCCGGAGACTGATCTGCGAGCGATCTTACGCAGCTAAGTTTTCGAACTTGAGGACACTGAATGGCGCAACCTGACCACGCCAAACAAACTCCATCCTATCAACGAGACGACGGATGTGTGGTGGTCATCCATGCGAGCCACTCGTAGGGACCCAGTAGTCCTTTGTCGGCTCTGCATTGGCCACACCCGCTTGACACACAGCCATTTACTGCGCCATGAGGACCCGGGTCGGCTTTGACAGTGGTCCACATTTTGTTGGCCTGTCCCCTTTTAACTGTGCTCAGGCAGACGTTTGCGCTGCCTGATACGCTCCCTGCCCTTTTAAAAGATGACACTGCCATGACAGGCTTAGTTTTGCGTTTTATTCGGGCAGGGGCCTTTTATCCCTTAATCTTTTTGCCTTTTTGTATTGATTCTGGCCTTTGGCATACGATTTTAGTCAGAGTTTTTAGTGTGTTTCTCGGTGGTTGGCTTTTCTTTTTTTGTCTCTATGGTCGGCCAACCACTGTCACACACTGTGTGATTTTAATTCCTTTTGTCTGGCCTTTGTCTAAGTCTTTCTTGTCCCGTGTCGTCTGTCGCCTTTTCCATTGTTGTTTTTATTCTGTGTGGGTGTTTTTAAGTTTTGGAAAAAGGGACCGATTGCCGTAGCAGTCTGGTCCCTTTAATCCCACAAACCAATCACCAAGAACACATAAAAGTCGTATCAGGATTATCAAGATCGCCAAATTCATGCCTCAGATTATGTTCACCTTGATTGCATAAGGATTTCTCCACTTAATTGTTTTGTAGTATTGCTGTACGTTTATCATAGATAACTCTACACCATAATGACGCTATATGAAAGAGTTTACCTGTATATGACCTTGCTTATCACAAGGAATGTCTTCAAAAACAAAAGTCACAAATGATCGTTCTTCGTTGAGCAATATTACATCCTCTTCACTACGCGAAATATCCAGTATCATTCGAGATTTCAAACTGCTAGAAATTTATATTTATATTGTTGAAGAGATTTGGAATATACAGGGTGGAGAAAATTTGTGTTACGAGATTTTAACCCCTGATCGCTGACACCAGTAGGAACCAAAATTACTAATGTTGTGTAGGTCGACAACGCACCATTTTAAAACTACGGAAACTTGGCGCCGAGCGTTCCGATTGGTCCTGGGCTTGCCCTGTTGCTGTTCGTCGCTTGACGGGTAGCGCTATGGTTGTCGGTTCACACATACAAACGTCCCTCGCCTCGTCACTGCCCCAATGTGATACGCGTACTTTCCGAATAGGACTTGCTGTTAGCCTCCACCTCGCGTCAGAAACATTCATACGTAAACTTCGCTTTGGAGCGCACACACATCACCTGCGATTTAGTCATACAGAAAGCATGGCGGCACAGTATTCGTCTGAAGAACAACGAGATACGGTTTTTGTTTATGTACTAGCGGACGGTACTGCGCATGAACCTCGACGGTTTTATGAGGAACTGTACCCAGCAAGACGCCACCCACACGCGCAAAAGTTTATAGCATTTTACCGGCGACTTGGCGAAACAGGCTCGTTAGCGGGATATCACGGAGATGTTGCATTTGAAGAGGCTGTTCTCGAGCGTTTCGAGGAAGCACCTGCGACGAGTACTCGAGTGGTTGGACATGACATAGGTGTCACTCGTTGGTTAGTCTGGGAGGTTTCGAGGTATGACGGCCAGCATCCATTTAGTATCCACCCTGTCCAAGACCTAAATCCTGTGGAGGACTATGAACACAGGCTAGGGTTTTGACGGTGGTTTCTACGACGTGTTACACGAGGTTCCGACTTCCACGCCATTGCTCCCTCCATGGGGATGGCCTGTACCACCCTGCATTGTGTCGTGGCTACAAAGGTGGACCTCGCCATGGACGTCGGGAGTGAAGTTGGGTAGCCTGTCTCGCACAATATGAGTCGCTACACGACGTGATGTGGCTGCAGGAAAAGCATTATTCAACATGGTGGCGTTGCTTTCAGGGTTCCTCCAAGCCATAATCCGTAGCGGTCATGCACTGCTGTAGTAGCCCTTGGGCGGCCTGCGCGAGGAATATCGACAATTCCTCTGTATTTCCTCCATGTCCGAACAACATCGATTTGGTTCACTCAGAGATGCCTGGACACTTCCTTTATTGAGAGCCCTTCCCGACACAAAGTAGCAACGCGGACGCGATCGAACCGCGCTATTGACCGTCTAGGCATAGTTGAACTACAGGCAACACGAGCCGTGTACCTCGTTCCTGGTGGAATGACTGGAATTGATCGGCTGTCGAACCCCCTCCGTCTAATAGGCGCTGTTCATGTATGGTTGTTAACATCTTTGGGCGGGTTTAGTGACATCTCTGAACAGTCAAAGGGACTGTGTCTGTGATACAATATCTAGAGTCAACCTCTATCTTCAGGAGTTCTGGGAACCGGGGTCAGGCAGAACTGTTTCTGATGTGTGTATACAACGAAATGGCTCTGAGCGCTATGGGACTTAACATCTGAGGTCATCAGTCCCCTAGAACTTGGAACTACTTGAACCTAACTAACCTAAGGACATCACACACACCCATGCCCGAGGCAGGATTCGAACCTGCGACCGTAGCGGTCTCGCGGTTCGAGACTGAAGCGCCTAGAACAGCTCGGCCACCACGGTCGGCTGTGTATACAACATTTCTTCTAGTTTCCATCTGTACTGTCCTTTCAAAATATATAATCCTATTTTTTAACACCTATATATAGAGAAAACTTCGTAACGTTTGTCATCCTGATGAAAATAAATTTATCGCAATGAATAGAAAATTAAGAGGAACAGAGTGGCTAAAGCCACGGATAAATTATAATACAAATACGGTGAAAAACTAGCGAAGTGAAAATAAGCAGTGGAAAGTGTTGTGCAGTGCAGATTATTAAGCCTTTTTATCACCTACACGGCGGTCTTCAAGGCACATGCTCAGTGCCTACTAGACACTATCGGAAATTGGTATGCAGACCTCCGCTTCCGCACATTGCACCAGTAGCGCTGAATTTTACCATTTGGTTATACAGAAACGGACGTTATGAAATTAAAGTCCCTAACGCTGTTCTGCAATTGCGCTCTGCATCTTCACTGATTATCTGGAGGTGTATTATCTCACATGGCGTCTGCTACTGATGTATCGTGGTTGCTTTGTGTAGATATTGATGTCCCCATTGGATTCTTTTTGTGAGCAGGTCTCGAATTCTTTGCTGCTATACTGAAAGGCGTAAACGAACAATGGTACAAAATAAAATTCCAAATTATGACTTGGCCGAAATAGAGGAACGGACCTGAGTTAGGATGCCTCTCCAAATTTATTCAGACTTTGCCGCGAACAGACTGCAAACGCAAAGTGCCAGTAAATGTACGTTTTGAAATTTGAAATATCTTCTGAAAACCGCGAATAGCAGTCTCATTGCACGCAATATGCTTTAACATTTAGTATCACACGAAAAATTTCTGTGTTGTCAGTCACTGTCCCATCATTTACAATACACATCTCTAACTTTAAGTCCCGGAAGCGACTCTTGCAGATGCTTAACGACCGTTTCGTGCCTGTCTTCTGCTGCTCGCTACTGATTGGTCCATCTCTAAAAGTTAACCTCAATTAAAACATTAAAATTAATAAAGTTGTTGAACTTATTAAATGGACCAATGACCGTGGCAGTCTGGTCCCTTTAATCCCACAAACCTTATTAAATGATAGTTCAGTACAAGGAAGACCACCGGTATGGTTGGAAGCTACAATCTAATAGTAATCTGCAAAAGCAAATTGTTGGAAATATGTGGGTTTGCGCCCCGTCCGAGCGGAGACTCCCCACTGCTCCAGCATAAGAAGTTTCTCGAACATTGCCGCGCGGAGTAGCCGCGCTGTCTCGGGCGCCTTGTCACAGTCCGTGCGGCTCCCCCCGTCGGAGGTTCGAATCCTCCCTCGGGCATGGGTGTGTGTGTCGACCACAGCCTAAGTTAGTTTAAGTTAGATTAAGTAGTGTGTAGGCTTAGGGACCGATGACCTCAGCAGTTTAGTCCTATAAGATCTTACCGCAAAGTTCCAAATTTTCTCGAAGATTGCGTGTTTCCACACTACGCGATCATCTGGCTTCGCGTAGTGTGGGGTCGGTCAGCTATCGACTACAGGCTTCGCTTTATACACTGCAGCTATAATGTAATGTAGCAATAAAAGCGGAACGCTGTGTGGCATAAATGCCAGAAGATGTCCTAAATTTTCGACGAAGTATTGATCGCACAGTGTACGAGTATTTTGAGCAGACGGAGTTGCATCGTAAGGGAAAATATTCCATAATAAGACCTATTGCCTCGACCGAGAAACACAAATTTCGAAGAAAACGAGGTGCAAAGAATTATAGAGTAGGCATTACGCTTTTCATACAAGAAACGTTAGTAAGCAATGGGGCCAAATGATTCTGAACAAGATTGTAATTCTGCAGTGCAGTATGTTGCAGTACAAACATTGGGACAACCGGTAGGCACTTTGAACAGCTGCTGAGAGCTGAAATTTTTAAGGAAGTTTAAATTATTTATGCCAATAACAAAATCAATTTTAATTCCCGATCAACAGTTGTCTGAGTGGAAGATGACAGTCTAGACTGCCCTGCCAATAGTATAGTTCTTGTGCAAAATCTTTTGGTCATCGGGTGTGTGTAACGAATATGTTATCATTCTCAAACAGAACTCTCTCGTCCTTCTCAAACAGAACAATGAACTTTGTTATCCATATGCTGTTCTTAGAACAAAAAAATCTTAGTTGATGTTAAATATTGTTTGTTAATGTTAAGTGTGTTAATTTTAGTTGGTAGTTGATTCTCCTTTAGTAATGCAAGGTTTATTACGAGGGGCGTTCAAAAAGTAATAGAAAAACATCTTTTTCTCAACCAATTTCGGTTGAAAAAATGCGGAACATTATGGAATATTACCGCTTCAGCGCCTATAGTTTCACAAAGTTTGTATAAGTGCCGGCGCCATACCCAGCTTTCAAAATGGCGTCTGTAACGGAGGAGTCTTCCAAGCAGAGAGGTGTCACTGAATTTCTTTTGGCAAACAACCAGAGCGTCGCGGATATCGATTGCGGTTTGCAGACTGTCTTAGGATATCCACCAGTGAACAAAAGCACGGTGAGTCGTTGGACAAGATGTCTGTAATCATCACAACAATGTGTAGGATCTCCCGAGCGCCGGCAGGCCGCACACAGCTGTGACTCGTGCAATGTTGGGACGTGCGGACACTCTCATTCGAGGTGGTGGGCGGATCCCAATCAAACACTACGATGTTCAACTGGATGTCTCCGCTGGTAGTGGTGACATATTGTTCCGCCTGTTGGGGTATTCAAAGGTGTGTGCCCGCAGGATTCCTCACCGCCTAACAGAACACCTTCATCTGGGTCAACGAAGTTTGCACTCTGCGGGAAGCAGTAGGTAGGAGATGGGAAGGTTACTGAGGCAGCAAGACTTTGGCTCCGACGTCCTCCAGTAGAGTGGCAGCACGTGGGCATACAAGCCGTCCCATTTAGAAGGCGTAAAGCCATCGAATTGAAAGGAGATTACACTGGCAAATAGGTTTTTTAACCGAAAGAATGGAGAATAACACGTTGTATAGGAATCCTAATTTGCAACGCAACCTTCGTACTGTTGGTGCTGTAGTTAATGTTATAACTCAACCTGGTACGAAGATTACCGTCGCTTGTCATGTTCTACAGCTCCTGAAAGCTACCCTCTGTAGTAATGTCTAAACAAATTCTTGTGGTCCACGAAATTACAGGCCCCTGCGAGTTACTGCTGAAGTATAAATAATTTCTAGTGAGTGGGTTTAACAAACCGGTAAAAATTTGAACGCAACGGATAACGCATTTTTTTGGAACCACTACAGAAGGCACCTGAGAAGGGCTTAATAGGGAGCATAGAGCCATTATTTACTTTCATGACCCAGCATTGAACTGTGGAACTGACTTTCACCTATTCTTCATGATGAAGGGAGGAAATAATCAGTCATGGGGTAGAGGTTAATTGTTATTTATTCAATACTTATGGCATTTTAGAAACTAGCCGTGTATCTGTTGGAGTATACGTCATCACAACTGGTCTCTCTAGATAACATGATTCCCTTTCGCCACGTAATTATGGAAAGGGAGAGGGGAGCGCAGACCTAGCCTTTATGCAGGCACACAATTACACATCAACCCATGCTTATTACAACCAATTACTAAAGGTCTCAGCAAAGATACTATAAGCGAACTCGGTCAGGGCGGAAGAGTAATTGCCTAAATTTTTTCCCTTTTGGTTTAAACGTACGCTGAAGAATCGGCAGGAAGTGGTGCACATAACTACGAATGAACCTTGCTTTGAGAAACAACACCACGTTACTGAGCTGGGGGCAGGGGAGGAGGGGGAAGAACATTTACTATCATACGGCGGGAAAATCTTGCAAGTCTTTATTCCCTCAATAGGCATTAAAATCTGAACTTTTCTGGATAAAAGGGTTTAACCTGTATATTTTATGTAATCCGCAACATTGCCAGAAAATTAAATAGTTATGGCGGGCACAAGAAACATTAAGTAATTATCACAAATAATACTTTCCCACACAAGTGGCCAAGTTGCGCTAGCCAACAGAAAAGCAAGAAAACGGTTCAAATGGCTCTGAGCACTATGGGACTTAACTTCTCAGGTCATCAGTCCCCGAGAACTTAGAACTACTTAAACCTAACTAACCTAAGGACATCACACACATCCATGCCCGAGGCAGGATTCGAACCTGCGAGCGTAGCGGTCGCGCGGTTCCAGACTGTAGTGCCTAGAACCGCTCGGCCACCCCGGCCGGCAGAAATGCAAGAAATATGCACACACAAGATTATTCCTTCCCTATCTTACACTCCCCCACTACCGTATGGTTACTTACTCGACTACTATACATTTTCAGACCGAAACTGCAGTTTACCAATGTGGCGGTTGCTCCACCCGACCACATGGCGTGAAAGCAAGTACACAAAGGAAAACATGAAAACTTAAAAAATCTCCAAAAATATTACTCTAAAAGAAAGACCACATTAAAATACATTAAATGAGTAAACTTCCGTTAAACACAGAGCAATAATACGGCCGCGAGCGTAAGGCCCATGGTGCGTGGCCTGACCAAGGCACAAACGCAATGTTCTATTGAAATTTGACTAAATTATGAAAATAAACTCCCTTATGGGGGTTTCGTGATAATTTCACACCTAATTTTAACATCTCGACCATATCAACGAGCAGATTTGAGACGTCTAATACATTTGTTAACATTACCAAACTCGAGACTGCGTCTCCACGTCTGTCCAGCGCCGCTACCCAGGAACAAGTGGGGCCTCTGAACACCTCGCCTAACCGTTGTTCGTTCGAAATGTGGAAGGAATGGTTCGCCAACCTGACAGAGTCCATGTTTTGCGACCTCTCTGACCTGATTTACAGACTATCTTTGCCAAACTCGTTGGCGTTTAGCGGTTGGTACTATCCTACCACAAAACCTCCCTACTCATGCAATGATATGACCTCTGACGAAAGCTTTCTGCTACTTCACATAATATCTCATTCACACAGTCCAAGGTCGCATAAGGGAAAGGATGCAAGGAAACGTTGCACACACGAAATAAAAAATCAATAAATAAATAAGCACCGTTTGGTCCTTTCTCTTCTGCTTGTTACTCACAGAATTACTTCTCCAGAGTAAAAAACCCTTTCGTTGTAATTCTCCTGTGCAGGAACTTATTGAGAAAAGTATGGAACGGGACAACAAGTTCCGTTTCAAATTAAACCAAACTGCTTTCAGAAAAAAATGTGTTGCATTCCCTATTGAACGCCCCTTGCAGATTATAGAAAGTCGCATATTCAATGGAAATTTGCTGTACAGTAACCGTTAACTGCACAAAATGAGTGCAGTAGAATAATACAAAATCTCAGGAGGAATCACGCAAACGTATATGGGGCTGCTGAATGGTCAGCTGTAGGGTTCTAGTACGGCACACATCAGTAAGACTGAGTGCAGGAACCTGCATACATATCTACTTTACAAATCAGGAATAACAGTAATTTATGAAGAAACACATTTTGAAATGCTATGAAACACTTTCTTCAGAAGGTACTTCGAGAGCTGTTAACTGGTACGCTGTATACGATGCATTACATACAACTTAATTATGTGAGGGGGGAATAATGGCCTTGCCATGTAAACTAAACACATTTGCTCCTGATGGCTGTAAATGACACAAAAACCTGTGTGACATTTGTCCAGCAATGTCGTGGGTCTGGAAAGTAGCGGGAGATTAGAGATGGGGCAGTGGCCACGGGGGATGGCGCCTGGAAATGATAGCGTGTCTCTGGGGAAATAAGCAGACGCTGGGGAGGCCAGCACCAGTTCCAAGAAAGATGACGAAATTACCAGCGCCTCTCCTAGAGTGGCAAAGGCCCAGCACGCCGTCTGCAATGAGGACCACAGATCGCACCAGTCCCATGTCGTTTCCTGCCACGGTAGCTTCAAACTAGTCGCAGAGTTTGTGCACGACGCATACGACTTGTATTTCATATCTGGCGTAAAAAGGAATGCAACTGTTACGCATATTTCTCAATCCCATGCACTTCCACAATTTTTCAGAGACAATACACCTTTCTTTCCTGGCGAAGGGCGCGTAATTGGCCACATCTACTAGTATATCTACATACATACTGCGCAAGCTACACTACTGGCCATTAAAATTGCTACACCACGAAGATGTCGTGCTACAGACGCGAAATTTAACCAATAGGAAGAAGATGCTGCGATATGCAAATGATTGGCTTTTCAGAGCATTCACACAAGGCTGTCGCCGGTGGCAACACCTACAACGTGCTGACATGAGGAAAGTTTCCAACAGATTTCTCATACACAAACAGCAGTTGACCGGCGTTGCCCGACGAAACGTTGTTGTGATGTCTCGTGTAAGGAGGAGAAACGCGTACCATCACGTTTCCGACTTTGATAAAGGTCGGATTGTAGCCTATCGCGATTGCGGTTTATCGCATCGCGACATTGCTGCTCGCGTTGGTCGAGATCCAATGACTGTAAGCAGAAATGGAATCGGTGGGTTCAGGAGGGTAATACGGATCGCCGTGCTGGATCCCAACGGCCTCGTATCACTAGCAGTCGACATGACAGACATCATATCCGCATGGCTGTAACGGATCGTGCAGACACGTCTCGATCCCTGAGTCAACAGATGGTAACGTTCGCAAGACAACAACATTCTGCACGAACAGTTCGACGACGTTTGCTGCAGCATGGTCTATCAGCTCGGAGACCATGCCTGCAGTTACCCTTAACGCTGTATCACAGGCAGGAGCGCCTGCGATGGTGTACTCAACGACGAACCTGGGTGCACGTATGGCAAAACGTCGTATTTTCGGATGAATCCAGGTTCTGTTTACATCATAATGATGGTCGTATCCGTGTTTGGCGACATCGCGGTGAACGCACATTGGAAGCGTATATTCATCATCGCCCTACTGGCGTATCACCTGGCGTCATGGTATGGGGTGCCATTGGTTACATGTCTCGGACACCTCCTGTTCGCATTGACAACACTTTGAACAGTGGACGTTACATTTCAGATGTGTTACGACCCATAGCTCTGCCCTTCATTCGATCCCTGCAGAACCATACAATTCAGCAGGATAATGCACGACCGCATGATGTAGATCCTGTAGGGGCCTTTCTGGATAGAGAAAATCTTCGACTGCTGCTCTGGCCAGCACATTCTCCAGATCTCTCACCAATTGAAAACGTCTGATCAATGGTGGCCGAGCAACTGGCTCGTCACAATACGCCAGTCACTACTTTTGATGAACTGTGGTATCGTGTTGAAGCTGAAGCTGCATGGGCAGCTGTACCTGTACACGCCATCCAAGCTCTGTACACGCCCAGGCGTATCAATGCCGTTATTACGGCCAGAGGTGGTTGTTCTGGGTACTGATTTCTCAGGATCTATGCACCCAAATTCTGCGAAAATGTAATCACTTGTCAGTTCTAGTGTAATATATTTGTCCAATGAATACCCGTTTATCGTCTGCATTTCTTCTTGGTGTAGCAATTTTAATGGCCAGTAGTGCACGTGTTGCCAAGCTACTATACGGTGGCGCTACCTTCCACCATTACTAGTGTTCTCCTTTCCTGTTCCTGTCACAAATGGAGCGACGGAAAGACGACTGTATGTATCCTTGTGTACGAGTCTTATTTTCTGTTATGCTGTCTTAGTTGTCCTCACGCGGAATGCTGTTTAGCGGAAGCGAAATCATTCTGCAGTCAGCAGCAAATACCGGGTCTCTAAATTTTCTGAACAGTGTTTCGTGAAAAGAACATCGTCTTCCCTCCACGGGAGTTTGAGTTCACGAAACGGCACACATCGTGCTTAGAACGTCGCAACTCCTGGTTTGTTTTTCAGTCGCTCTTCTCTCATCTTGTAACCAAATCTGTTGTTTTGCTATCTTGAACTACATTCTGCTGGTCTAGTATTCAAAACTCTGTCACGTAATACAAATTCTGATGATTCTTTCATTTCTAGGTTAACTGTTTCTGCACTGCATAGTGTATGTCTCAACAATTACTCCCTTCTTTGAAAAGTTTCGTCTGTTGACACATATTCGCGATATCACAATATAACGACTTTTTCCCATAAAGCAAAGAGCACTCTTGCGTGCAGTGAAATGTGCTGACTGAATACATGATTTGTTTTATTTTGTCATGTAACCTTTTGAAATTATCCTCAAATGTGTTAGTGGTATGCCTTAATTGTTAGTTGGTAACCTATCCGATTTGTTGTAACGAGATATTTTATGAGTAAGCGAAATCCTGTCTCTTGGACTGAAAGCATTTACCTCGTTTATTTCACTCTTTTTAATTTTCCCATGTGACTGTCGTAGCAGAGTGAGTACTCGGGATTACTGTAACATTCTATCGTGGTTCCTTCAGTTGAAACTGCCAAGTAGATAAAACATCTATGGCGTGAACGGTCAAAAATATTACTACCATAATCTGTACAGGGGCTACTGCTGGATAACGTAACTTGGACAATCTTGAAGTTTCAAACGGATGTGCATGAATATCTTTGTTGTTCACAAAGAAGGTGCTGTACTGGAGTAACTAGCTGTATATAGAGACATAGGTAGCCGTATGTCTCTAAGGTTTCCTTTCTGCGTCTCGTTGGACATTCTTTGCTTACAACCTTTCCTACGAGAGAGAAGAAATGATCAGAATGTTTTACGAGGACATTTAACACATGTAATATGATTGCCACAGTAGTTTCGAATAAGTCAATGTTTGCAGAGTAGTGCTGGAAGAATCAGGCAGAAATTCAACAATTCAGTTCAACAATTCTGTCTGCTTGTCTACTGACTTTGAAAAATGTGTAAGGGCAGTAATTGCTGTTACAATCAGTATATGTATTCAGGAACTTATCAGATGTGGAAGTGTGAAACCAGAATTTGGTTGCAATAATTACACGTCTATTGTTTGAAACTGATAAACAATATTTTATGGAAAATAATCTCCAATTCTATTTATACATTTCTCCCACCTTTCCGGCAGGCTATGAAAGCCATGGCAAAAAACAGTTCTTCTTTTGAAGTGCAGCAGTCAGCGAGCCATTTTTGTATATTTTCAAACTAATTGAAGCGTTGTTCAGCGTGAGCGTCTCTCAGTAATGCAAGTAGATGATAATCCGACGGAGGCAGGCCTGCAGAATGAGTTGCATGCCCTAATATTTCCCAACAGAACGCCTCGATCGTGTTTCCCTGAGCCGTTTTGCTGTGTGTGAGGACCTTATCATGAATCAATGTGAGTTTGTGTTGCCCTTTTCCGTATTCGGGTCGTTTTCCACATAATGCTCGATTTAAGACTATCAATTGCTGTTGGTGGCGATCAGTTTTAACGGTTTCACCGGATTTTAACAGCTCAGAACTGATGACACCCTTCTGATCCCACCAAACACAGAGCACTGTCTCCTTTGCAAAGCGATTTGGTCTTGCAGTGAATGTCGATGGTTTGCCTGGATTCGCCTACAATTTACGACGCTTACGCTCCTCAAAATATATCCATTTTTCGTCACCTGTCACTATTCGATGGAGAACCGACTTTCTTTTGTATCTGGAGAGCAGCATTTAAGAAGTCTCCGCTTGCTATCTTTCATTCAGTTCATGCGAAACTCATTTTCACATTTTCTGCACCTTTCCCACAGCTTTCAACCGAAGAGAAACGTCTTTCTGCGTCACATTCAGTTATTCCGCGAGTTCCTGTTGAGTTTGATGGTCTTCCTCATCCAATAAGGCCTGCAATTTATTGCCTTCTAACTTTTTCAGTGATTTCCCGCTCTCGTCACTTCTCACGTCAAAATCAACACTATGGAAGTTTTTGAACCACTCTGTGTTTTCCCAAGGGACTGTTCGCCGAAAGCTTCGATAAGCATTCGATCGATTATGCAGAAGTTTTCTTCAACTGGTAACAGAAGACAATTACTGTTCGCAAAGCGTAGTTCATAGGCACAATCTCGACATGAATACTGGTTTGAAACAGATACCGAAGTGTGGAACTTGGATTAGTGTGTGCTGACGTTCGCCGTCAGCCGTTACAGGAAGCAGTGTATTCGTGTCCTTGAAGTTCACACCTCACAGTGACGTTGATGACAGACATCAGATTCTAAGACAATTTAAGTTCTGTCAATTAATACAGTTATGTGATCAACATTTCATCAAGGATAAATATCGAACTAATGGTTCACTTTCAATTTACTCACTGTAGGGATCATTTGGAGTCAAAATCAAAGGAAGGATGCCAGAATTAAAGGAGGTAGATGAGGCATCGTATGAGAAGACACTAGAGACGATTAACATGTCAGAAAAAGAAAAGGATTTAACATCTTGTCGACGACTATATCTCTGGAGATGGACAACAAGCTCGGCTTGGGGAAGTTTCTTGGCAGAAAACGTAAATAGAGGTACCAAGGTAGGGGACATAAACCACCGTCCTCCCGAATGCATATCATAATTATGTCTTACTACTGTGCCACATTTCAAGATAAAACAAAAGGAAACTTGTTTTAAACTGCCAAGGCTCCAGTTGAGTTGATTATGGAAATGGGTTGATCTTTCTTCCATGATGAGTTCTTAAGTTTATGGATAATAGCATTTAAAATGCCTACAACGAGTTTGCATGCTATGGAGAATTTCTACGCTCTCCGAATACTAGTGCCAGGTGTAGAAGTACACTACTGGCCATTAAAATTGCTACACCAAGAAGAAATGCAGATGATAAACGGGTATTCATTGGAGAAATATACTATACTAGAACTGACATGTGATAACATTTTCACCCAATTTGGGTGCATAGATCCTGAGAAATCAGTACCCAGAACAACCACCTCTGGCCGTAATAACGGCCTTGATACGCCTGGGCATTGAGTCAAACAGAGCTTGGATGACGTGTACAGGTACAGCTGCCCATGCAGCTTCAACACGATACCACAGTTCATCGAGAGTAGTGACTGGCGTTTTGTTTTCAATTGGTGAGAGATCTGGAGAATGTGCTGGCCAGGGCAGTTGTTGAACATTTTCTGTATCCTCAAAGGCCCGTACAAGACCTGCAACATGCGGTCGTGCATTATCCTGCTGAAATGTAGGGTTTTGCAGGGATCGAATGAAGGGCAGAGCCACGGGTCGTAACACATCTGAAATGTAACGTCCACTGTTCAAAGTGCCGTCAATGCGAACAAGAGGAGACCGAGACGTGTAACCAATGGCACCCCATACCATCACGCAGGGTGATACGCCAGTATGGCGATGACGAATACACACCTCCAACGTGCGTTCACCGCGATGTTGCCAAACACGGATGCGACCATCATGATGCTGTAAACAGAACCTGGATTCATCCGAAAAAATGATGTTTTGCCATTCGTGCATCCAGGTTCGTCGTTGAGTACACCACGCAGGCGCTCCTGTCTGTGATGCAGCGTCAAGGGTAACCGCAGCCATGGTCTCCGAGCTGATAGTCCATGCTTCTGTAAACGTCGTCGAACTGTTCGTGCAGATGGTTGTTGTCTTGCAAACGTCCCCATCTGTTGACTCAGGGATCGAGACGTGGCTGCACGATCCCTTGCAGCCATGCGGATAAGATGCGTGTCATCTCGATTGCTAGTGATACGAGGCCGTTGTGATCCAGCACGGCTTTCCGTATTACCCTCCTGAACCCAACGATTCCGTATTCTGCTAACAGCCATTGGATCTCGACCAACGCGAGCAGCACACAACCACGGAATATCATAGAGAAATTTATTGCTATGACTGTAAGACATGCTATTAGTCAAGACTGCTGCCTGGACGTTGGTATGAACGCGTACATCCTCCCATCGGGTCCGTAACATGGGGTGGAGGCGACAAATCAGACGACTAAAAAGGCAGTAAATGGTCCGTACGTCCTTCGAGGCGATTCTGATGTGGACTACAGTGTGGAATCTTGCATTATCCTGCTGAAATATGCCTTGACCATTCATAACACGTACTGGCGAACCTTCAGCTCACTTCAATAATTAAAAAGTCACTGTAGTTGGTATTACTAAGTGCTTCCAACACAATGTTTTCAGGAATTGTATGGGTCTCGAGAACCGATATTTTCCTCGCTGTTTCATCACATCGTCTACATACATCTTTGTGACATTCTGACTGCGACAGACAGAAGACAGACTCGTCACTGAACAGCAAGAAATGCCAGAACACTTCTAGTAATGTCTTACCAACAGTTCGTGGTGACACTCTTTATGTGATCTTTGCCCAGATTTCAGCTGTTGTCGTCCGCGAATTTGTCTGAGCCAGTCGACCAATCCTAAGCTCTTCTCCCAGTGTAGACCTTCTGGTAGGACTCGCGCCTACTCTTTATGCCACCCTGTTGTCCTGAGTCGACCTCATCACTCCTCATTCGGCAATCATCGCACCAAGCCAACTGCCTATGCAATCTGCCGGTACGATATTACCATGCCCCTAGTGCAAATTATTCGAAAAAAGCGATAAAGTTAAACGTGTACCTACTCTGGGTTTGCTGTGTTGCGAACTCCAAGTCAAAAAGTTCCAGTAACGTTAGACACACCTGACACCCATCTAGTATTCACATATACGTCATGTGTAGGGACAGTTTCTTTATGTACCGAAAATACTAAAAATAAGCTCACATAAGGAGAAGATTTCAATCATCGTATTCCACAGGCGTGGAAATACTGAAATATCAGTTAAGAGACTGTGGCGGCTCGTCAGTATACATTCTGGGTGTTTACAAATTTTTAGATTCTGATAAATTTGATAGTGTAAAGTTAATAGCATATGTTGTATAAGAGTTATGTTTATCAAGGAATTTATACTACTGCCATTGCAATAATAACAACTGTAATAACAATAATAGCCGGCCGGAGTGGCCGTGCGGTTCTAGGCGCTACAGTCTGGAACCGAGCGACCACTACGGTCGCAGGTTCGAATCCTGCCTCGGGCATGGATGTGTGTGATGTCCTTAGGTTAGTTAGGTTTAATTAGTTCTAAGTTCTAGGCGACTGATGACCTCAGAAGTTGAGTCGCATAGTGCTCAGAGCCATTTGAACCATTTGAAGAATAATAATAATAATAACAATAAGATGCATAACTTATCTGACAAAAGAAATAATTGTTTCTATGGAACATTACTGTCGTGTACATAATTAAGTACAGTTTAACGTGTAATCTTTCGCAACTCTCTTATTTCGGATTTTGTGTAAATGGGAGTTTTCATGCTTTTCCGTTTTTTCGGGTAAGTGTACAAGATGCCTAACTGATGTATTAGTTCACAAATTTATTTCTGGGCTGGAAATCAGATATTCTTACGCTGCACCCATGCGATTTGTGCTAACTGTACACTTCGTGGTAAAATGTTCGCTTGTAGTTATGCTTATTTCATTTTGTTACTCTCCCAGTCAAAGGATCTCTTCTCTGGTTCCCCCTTTCCTTTTCGGCTAACTTTTCCTGATCATTTACTTTTCTGTTCCCAGAATGAGATTTTCACTCTGCAGCAGAGTGTGCGCTGATATGAAACTTCCTATCAGATTAAAGTTATGGGCCACAGCGACGCTCGAACTCGGGACCTTTGACTTTCGCGTGCAAGTGCTCTATGGACTGAGCTAACCAAACACAACTCACGACCCGTCCTCACAGCTTTACTTATTTGTTAGCACTTACAAGAGTTTCAACATATTTCATGTTTACACTCCACACGAAAGCCAATTCCCGCACAAAAAAGCACTCCGTCTTCAGGCTACGAGTGGCCTACCGGGACCATCCTACCGCCGTGCCATCCTCAAAGGAAGATGCGGACAGGAGGGGCGTGGGGTCAGCACACCGCTCTCCCGGTCGTTATGATGCTATTCTTGACCGAAGCTGCTGCTATTCGGTCGAGTAGCTCCTCAATTGGCATCACTAGGCTGAGTGCACCCCGAAAAATGGCAACAGCGCATGGCGGCTGGATGGTCACCTGTCCAAGTGCCCGCCACGCCCAACAGCGCTTAACTTCGGTGGTCTCACGGGATCCGGTGTATCCACTGCGGCAAGTCCGCACAGAAAACAACCAATTCCAAACACTAAGTGCCGTTTGTGGAAATGATTAAACTCAGGTAGTAATGTCTACCAACATGTTCACATGACTAATACAAATTAAACACTGAGATTCAAATGGGCCTAAAACATTCCGCGCTCGAACCCACATTTGAATCAGCATCAGAGAAACAAGTGATACAGTTTTTCGCGAATTTTCATATATACAGTGTGGGTCTACAGCACAGATAAACCTGACTCGCTACAACATCAACAGATTTCAGAAGCTTGAATAAATGCTACAATATCACGATCGACGGTGGTGTACTTTAGACCCTTATGACTCTCAGCGTCTCAAATGGATTATTGTATGATGAAATTCATAATTTAATATACTACAACTCATTCAGAAACGCACAAAAAGGTTTACTTTCAGTACCACTTTAACATATACAGAAGTCCGATCTAATATAGTGAGATAATTAGCATATCTGAGGGTATGCTATCATTTAGCAGGATTTATGCCGAGTGAATGCCGCAGTGTGCAACCACTTGATGACACTGATGTAAATTTCTAGTTGAGTGGCAAGAGCTAGCTGTGCAAATGGTGAACCGTGGACGTTGTTCATCAAATTCGTATGTATTTGGCCCACAAGCCCATTACGTCACGCGAGTTGCGCATGTGCGATAGCTCCTTAAAATGTTCAACTAAGGGTGTGCTTGCGACCCTGAGGCCAAGTTTCATAGAGTCTAGAGCAGCAGTAGCGCGGTAGATTTATTTGCCGTATCTTTCAGATTGCAACATCTATGTTATTCAGAGAAGAATAACCAATAAATCAGCAAGGTGTCGAAAGTTAGGGTGTTCACGTGTTCTTGTGCTCTTACGCAGTAGCCGCAACTGTAAGTAGAGTTCTGTCAAAGTGCTCTTAGTGAAATATGTTCACCTTTCGTCATTGCGAAAAATAAATTATTCTCTTTTGCAGTTTCCACATTGCTCAATACACACAGATTGGTGTATATACAGAGTATGTGCTGAAAATTTACTGCTTCAGAAATAGCTTTCTCGGTTTTCTGTCAATAAGTGATAACAATCAACATCGTTTATGAAACGTAACTTCCTTCTTCTGTGGCAATTTATTTCCGATACCTTCCTTGCCTACGCTATCTTTGTAGTCGCTAATAATTGATTCCTTTTGGCCACGTATCGCCTAGAAATTTGGTTGGTGGCCATTCTAACTTAGCCTCAAAGTAATGTGAACAGTACGGGAGAATGTTATACCTTGGAAGGGTGTTCAGACGTTACCCTCTAGCAGAAGTTTAACATTTTCTTATTCTTACTTTTATGTACTGTAATATTTTGCTGAGTTTGTAAAGATCACTCCGGAAAATTAAGGCTTCTCCAAACGTGAAAACATGTTCACAGATCATCCTAAGAACAAATATTTTATAGAAATTTAAAAGGGTTGCAGTCGAAAAAATCTTGTTAGTATTGCATTTAGTCGTCTATCTGTTACATTATTTCTTTACTACACACCAATAATGAAATCAATCAGAAGCATTATCCAAAATAATTTACAAGGTAAACACATTCTGAAAACAAGTTATTGGAAATTAAAACCAATTTCCATTGTCGAGGCAGATAAGACTATTCACACATTAAAGAAACTCAGTGAATTTGCAAACATGTTTCATGCTAAAAGAACTTCATCTGTTTTAAGACACAGGACAGTCCACGAGCCACGAAGTATGCCGTAACTGTCCGCATGTTACGTAAATAATGCAAGAATTTATAGCATTTTACGGTCCATAAAATTCTGTACCTGAAAAATTAACAGTATATTCCAAATAACTTCAATACATTACACAGCACATAACTGTGTAGAAAGAAAAATATTTACAAAAGCCTCACGAAACGCAACCTCATATTTAACAGCACTAAAAACAGCAGAAACTGGCGGAAACTGAATATGAAGGTCTCTAATGCGCATTACTTCATGTAATTCTAAGATCTCTCACCAGACAGAAGTACCGACCAAAAAATCGTGTCATTCCTATGTACACTATCCTTTAAGTACGGCACTCTCCCCTATATCCAGTGCGTTGTGTAAGACTTCATTACTTTCGGCTAGATCATGTGTGAAGCTTAACACCGGTATGTTCGAATGGCTGTTTTACATTTATTCTGAGCATTATGTTCACTTTCTGCCGTGTTTCTTTGACGTAATAGATAAGCAAAAAATGCGATTACATATATCCTCATCTTACACATTTGTTACATTTGGATTTTCAAGATAATGTAGATAATTATTCGTTCTCCTCGCATCTTCACAATTCTCTTCACATTTCCAACATTTCATTTCACTACACTTGGTCAGACACTTTTTTTAGATTTACAAATTCTACAAAACTGTTAACGAAGCTAATGGTCAAACCAGTATTTTTCGTACTATTTCATTTTCTGAAATCAAAGTGATATTTATGTAGCACCTTATATGTACAACTCTCACAATAATTTATTTCTTAATTTCCTGACACAATCACGTTTATATTTTTACATGACTGGATACAACAGCATGAATCTGTCGTTTTGTAATCGATATGAAACACTGTTTTTCTCCAGGAAGTTGAGACTACTGTTGGTTGATTACGTCTAGTATTATACTAAAGAAAATCACGTTCGCTCGGAACCCCAGATCAAATGTAGGAAACCTACATTTAATATTCTTCATAATTTATAATAACGCTTCCGTTCAAAGGTAACTGGAAACTATATGTAAAGGTAGCTTGCCGGGTGCTGTGGCCGAGCGGTTCTAGGCGCTTCAGTCAGGAGCCGCGCTGCTGCTACGGTCGCAGGTTCGAATCCTGCCTCGGGCATGGATGTGTGTGATGTCCTTAGGTTAGCTAGGTTTAAGTAGTTCGAAGTTGTAGGGGACTGATGACCACAGATGTTAAGTCCCATAGTGCTCAGAGCCATTTGAATGATTTTTTGTAAAGATAGCTTTACTGATTATTTTATAATTTCACTTATAGTTAATGCCTTTCCTAATGCTACAACATTAAATGATTTTGAATATTTTCAAATATTGGATTTCTTCCAAGAAATATCGATATTTGTTCATATATATGTCTATGTACAGTCATAACTACCCATTAATTATTTCTCTGAATATTTCGCTAGCCTATTTGGTCTATATGAAACGTGAAGATATGATAGTTTAATGAAATATTAATATGCTAGTAATCATATGTATGTCATCATGCTTAATAATTTCTTTTGCAGTGAGGGGATAATCATTGACAAAAACATTATTGCTTTTTTGATAAGAAAACAGAACCAAGCACAATACTTATTGAACTAATTGAAATAGTTCTTTAGCCGAGACTATTACAATAAACCTTCGAGATTCATGGGACATTTGCACGCTTCTGCTTGAGAGACAGCAATCAGCTTCGTTATTTTCTTTCATTTGGTACTCTTTCTCTAATTCTTCTCTGTTTTTCTACCAACCCAGAAACAAAGAGACTTTCAATGTTGGTCGTCAAGTCTCTTGAGAGTAAATTAGTTCTTCTTTCAGAGAATTTTTCTTTCCAGCAGAGTGCATATTCTGAATCTGCCTCATTCACGTCCACATTGAAAGCAGTTGTGTTCTTTTGTGCGACGCTTATGTCGTTCTCGTTTCAGAATGTAATTTTTCTCTCAAAAGGTTACGCTTTTATGAGTGACAGTAGTCCGGATGTAAGGTGAATTCCCCCCACTGCACGCAGCACAAATAATTACGCCGTAATATAATATATACTAATGGCCTACATATGAGAAGCAAGATGAGATGTTATCGGTTGAGAGTTATTATGCATCATTCTTTGAATAACGGCAAAGTTCACCAGCTTTGAGCCTTCGCAGAATTCGGTTTTGTCGTTGTATGTGGGCATTTCTTGAACAGATATATCATCTTCCTTCCGTGTTCCTACAAGAAGACTGTTAATGTTACTCACACGCGGACCACATAGTCCTGGCATATAACAATTCTTCTTCTACTTTTTCTTGTGCCTTTGTCCAACATTTTCGCAGGGTCGGCATGGCTATGGCAGTATTTGGCATGGTTAATTCAAGGAGTGGCCTGATTCCCTTCCCGTCGTCACCCAGTTATGCGAATAATGATGATGAAAAGATGTGGACAACACAAACACTCAGTCCCCGGGCAGAGAAAATCTCCAACCCGGGCGGGAATCGAACCCGTGAACCCGTGATCCAGAGGCAGAAACGCTAGCCACTAGACCACGAGCTGCGGACTCCTGGCGTATAACAGTTCTTGACAAAAAATATTGCTGTCCTATATTTATTAGTTTAAATTATATTTGTTTCTATCCTTCAGTAGAACTTTGAGCTGCGGAACATCTAGCTGAAAGTCTAATCTCCTGAATGTCAGTCACTGGATAATTGCGAGCATCATATTAATTTCACCTATTGGTATTGGGTAGGCGCCGTACACTTGTGTCTTGATCAGTGGCTACACCGAAAGTTTTCACCTTGATTAATCGCTCTTTTCGTCCCGATGGCGAGCTCCATTATTCAGGCAGGATACATAAGCAGCAACCTATCTAGACATCATACATTTTTCGGCTGAGCTAAATAAATATTTTAATGCTTCTAAGATGCATTAGAAATTGTTCCTTTTTCAGATGATTAAACTTACATAATTAGGTAAATGTACTTTCCTATATTGTTCAGTAAATAGTCACACATAACATGAGTAAGAACTCTGCGCTATGTAACACAGTTATTTCTTGTGAGGTGCAATACAGATATTATCTTGTGGGAAAAACCTCAGAAAAATCACTTACAAAATGCACTTCTACAAGTAACCAGAATCATAATGGTTAGGCAAAGATTCTGGTAAAATTCATGAAATAATATTTTCGTAGTTCGAAATAAGAGTTCACGAACTATTCGGTAACTCAGATTATTCGGATGAACGCTATGTACATGTTATCTGAGCAGTAGGCTTCTTCTTCCATTATTAAGTCTACGCAAAACGCAACGTGTGAGCAATATACATCACTAAAAAGGGACAGTGTCAAAATCTCTATATATGAAAGGCAATGTCCTAACTAACTTACTAACTGCTGACTCATCATCGCTCAGTCGAAAATGCTACGGATAGAACCTTGAAATTTGGCGAATGTGTGGATCTTATTATGCAGGCGGCGTTTAAGAAGGGATCTATCGTAATTCCAACCCTAAGGGGTGGTATAGGAATGAAGACTAAAAAAAATGCCGCTATTAAGGCAATTTTGAAGCTAGAACAACGAAAATAGGTATTTGGTTTCTCGGTCGGAAATAAAGAAGTACGTGTCACACCATTTTTGGAAATTTTACTCTGTAGGATGAAATAGTGAGAGAAATCTTTTTTGATAATATATTATTATTATTAAAGAACAACTAAGGTTTTTTTAAAGCTACATCTATGAACACTGGTATTTGACTTGTCGGTTTCAAGTAAAAAAATACGCGTTTCAGTGCTTTTTGGAAATTGTACCCCTAAAGAATGAAATAGAGATGAGATTTTTATGAAAATATTTTATTATGAAAGCGTTTTTGAAGCTAAATCTATGAAAATTTGTTTTCGCTTCTCGGCTGTAAATGAAACATACGTATGTCACTGTTTTTGGAAATTCAACACCTGAGAGGATGAAATAGGGGGAGAAACGTATTATGAAAATATTTAATTGCGAAAGCATTTTTAAACCTAAATTTTAGAAAATTGGTGTTTGACTTTTTTGGTTAGAGATGAAAAGAAAGAGGGACAGATTAATTCACTGACTCATCATCGCCCAGCCCAAAGCGCTAAGGATAGAAACTTGAAATTTGGAGAGGGTGTGTATCTTATACTTTAGGTAATGTTCAAGAAGGGATCATCCAAAATTCCACTCCTCAGAGGATGAAAAGCTTTTGAATGTCTGTGGCAAATGGTATTCGACTAGTCGGTTAGCAATTTAAAAAAAAAAGGAAAACATGTTTCATTGTTTCCGGAAATTCAATCCCTAACGGTATCAAAAAATTCTTAAGAAAATATTTCGTTACGTTAAAAAAATTTTAAAGCCAACATAATGAAAATTGATTTTTCGTTTCTCTGCTAAATATAAAGAAATATTTGTTAGGGGATGGAAATTGCTATGGAAATGTCCCCACAAGAACGCGAAAGGCATGTTTAACAAAAACTTTAGACTCCAGCTACCAGAATCGCTTTTTTGTCAGAATCACATTCGCAAAAGACCATTGTTTGTGGCCATAACTTAATCAGTTACAATTTGTGAACACATAAAAATCAACGAAATAAAAATAAAACAAAACATCTGTAGGCCATACAGTCTAAGGAAGCGATGCAACTAGAACTAAGCTACTAATAGATAAAAGATAATGTATGTCACTTCTGCTCCTTCCTACATCAAACAGTTCATTGTCTACTACATAACTGTGTTACAATTCACCAACTAGTTGGAGTAGCGAGAAATAAGTCTTGATATTACCGTGGCGTATCTATGATCCCCTCACCTTTTTGTGGCTATTTAGATCTTTTAGCGGTACAGAGTGCGGGATGAGTGTCTATTCCCATTCGCTGCAATAAATCCATCGCCAGATGGCGTATGTCCAGTTTCAATCCGACAGCCGCAGAAGCTGTCACTTTGTACTGGGAAAGAATGAATTCCCGTCGCTGCTATGGCACTCTGAGGTTGCTGCGAGATCTGTACCACGTCCAAGTGGACAATTATTATTAATACGCCTCAGTATGAACTTGACAGCGAAATCGATATCATTCCTGTTTTAGAATACTGATGATGAAGATACACCGTTTCAGAGGAAAAGATCTGGTCTGTTACAAGAAGTCAGTGTTAGCTTTTTTATACAACAGCTCTCTCTGGCATCTATGGTTGTTTCAGTAATTGGCCATGAAACTGTGGAATATGATAATATTCACGAACTCGTATTCTTAACCGAATACTGTAATTTCTATTTCCATAAGTACAGTGACTTGCAGATCGCCATGAAAAATGTATGCCATGGGCTGGCCCTAAAGCTACTACACGCCGAACATATCCATACTGGGTGCTGTCTATGGGCGATTGGGAATGACTTGCAACAGTTCAGTGTGCCAAAAGTGTTTCACAAAAGTGGTCACAATATGTCATAAATCTTCAAATACTAATCGTCTTACTGCGATCGGAAGTTACTTCAGAGTCTTTTCCGTATTCGTGAATTAAATCTGAATTTTCGAAACTCCGCATTTTTTACTCTCTCCCAAACTAGCAAGCACTAGGAAAGAGGGGAAATAACTTTCAAGTTACATTACTGGCCATTAAAATTGCTACACCACGAAGATGACGTGCTACAGACGCGAAATTTAACCGGCAGGAAGAAGATTATGTGATATGAAAACGATTAGCTTTCAGAACATTCACACAAGGTTGGCGCCGGTGGCGACACCTACAACGTGCTGTCAAGAGGAAAGTTTCCAGCCGATATCTCTTACACAAACAGCAGTTGACCGGCGTTGCCT
This sequence comes from Schistocerca piceifrons, assembly GCF_021461385.2. NCBI lineage: Eukaryota > Metazoa > Arthropoda > Insecta > Orthoptera > Acrididae > Schistocerca > Schistocerca piceifrons. The sequence goes on along the minus strand of NC_060138.1, from coordinate 181,477,446 downwards.
GGTGAAACGTATCCGTATGGCTGTAACGGATCGTGCAACCACGTCTTGATACCTGAGTCAACACATGGGGACGTTTGCAAGACAACAAACATCTGAACGAACAGTTCGACGACGTTTGTAGCAGCATGGACTGTCAGCTCGGAGACCATGGCTGCGGTTACCCTTGACGCTGCATCACAGACAGGAGCGCTTGCGATGGTGTACTCAACAATGCACGAATGGCAAAACGCCATTTTTTCGGATGAATCCAGGTTCTGTTTACAGCATCATGACGGTTACATCCGTGTTTGGCGACATCGCGGTGAACGCACATTGGAAGCGTGTGTTCATCATCGCCATACTGGCGTAGCACACGGCTTGATGGTATGGGGTGCTATTGGTTACACGTCTGGGTCACCTCTTGCTCGCACTGACGGCACTTTGAACAGTGGACGTTACATTTCAGATGTGTTACAACCCTTGGCTCTACCCTTAATTCGATCCCTGCGAAATCCTACATTTCTATAGGATAATGCACGACCACATGTTGCAGGTCCTTTACGGGCCTTTGTGGATACAGAAAATGTTCGACTGCTGCCCTGGCCAGCACATTCTCCACATCTCTCACCAATTGAAAATGTCTGGTCAATGGTGGCCGAGCCACTGGCTCGTCACAATACGCCAATCACTACTCTTGATGAACTGTGGTATCGTGTTGAAGCTGCATGGGCAGCTGTACCTGTACACGCCATCCCAGTTCTGTTTGACTCAATGCCCAGGCGTATCAAGGCCATTATCACAGCAAGAGGTGGTTGTTCTGGGTACTGATTTCTCAGGATCTAGGCACCCAAATTGCGTGAAAATGTAATCACATGTCAGTTCTAGTATAATATATTTGTCCAATGAATATCCGTTTATCATCAGCATTTCTTCTTGGTGTAGCAATTTTAAAGACCAGTAGTGTATGAGATTTTGAAAAACGTTTTCTGATTATCATATTTCGTCTTCAGTCGATTGTTTATGCTAGAGTTTTTCCCAATCTGTCCCGCAACTGATGTACAAACCGAAATAAAAAACAAATCAAATAGCAATAACAATTCTCCGTCAATAAATGAATTGTCAGAAGTTAACTCAAACAGATTACAGTTTCCTGTATTGGTCAGCATGAATGCTTAAAGAAGAATCCACTATGAAAGCAAGTTGTCCTTAGCTGTGAGCGAGGAGATGCGCTGTGGGGGGAACTACACCCGCAGAATTCGCAGAAGTCAGCCGGCACCTGCAAGGTAGAACGGCGTGCTGTCAGGCCAATCAGCGGCTTGTGTCAAGCTGCTCTGGGCGCCAGACTCACTAAGGTCACACACAGTACAGACTATATCTCCAGTTTGTGTAAGGATGATGGAGTGTGTTTTTAATGATCTTTGTGTGTTAGGGGGTGCGTGGCATTTTTGGCAGATTCCTGGAAGAGCGGTGTTATGGACAGAACGGTAGCGAGTCAGAATTAGTCGAAATGCACATCCCGCGAAAGGTAAGAACTGAGAGGGAAACAGGAAAGTTTTTGACGCCTATGAAGTGTGTGACGCACAGCCACTGCAATATAAAATGTTTAACGAAATGTGAAAACATCTACTATTCGGTATACTAAATAATTTAGAAGTTGAAGTGGGAAACACCCTTGTGCTTACAGGGGTCAACCGTCACTGGCCAAGATATGCTCGTGGATAGAAGGAGGAAGAGACCAGGACACGTTTTACAGTGACAAGTGTCACAAATTTTGTTAGTGGTGAATCATCTGAAATTAGAGTAGGGGATGTAAACCAGCGTCTTTTGAGACAATTTATTACTGGTCGGGAGTTGGAATATCTATGACTCAGCCAATCAGAATTAGACGACGCCAGTAAAAGGCACAGATCCGTGTCTTTCTCGTCAGAAGCACAAGCCACTTTTCAGCCAAGCCCCATCTTGAGCGTCTTTACGGCGAGGAGCGATATTTCGCTGATTTGATAAGCAGGTCACTTCTCTCGCAGACTTTACTTACTTACTTTCCGTCTGACTTGAACAGAGCCAATGGCTGAGTGTGCAGCCAGGTCAGCTGCCACCTACAGATTACTACGCTCAGATCGAACCACAGCAGTGAGGTGAGTTGTGGGTAAAGTCATGTGGCGGGATACAAGACAGACACTCGTTGTGCAATTGCGTCACAAGTTATCTGCTCTGCAGCAACCGTACAAATGCCTCATCAGTCAGTACTGTGAATATCAGTCAACAGTTGTATTTACTGCAACGTATTTCGGTAAAACGATATTGAAATGCCACCGTGCGAATTAACCAAAATCAAACACGCGAAAGGACTGATTTTATGCACACATCATTGAGCATTTACAAACTTTGTTACCGTCAAAAAGCAGTCTATATGTACTAATAGAAACTATTTATTAGATCAGGATCAGCCACTTAAAACAGCAGTTAAAAAGAGAACAATAGTTAGATACCAATAACAGTTTTAAAATCAAACAGGACCTTTTATCAAATTATAACATTTTATAGACAGGTTTATAAGTTGGAATCCTTTAACTTCAAATCATGACCAAATGTCATAATTATTTAAACCACACGTATATATATATTTTAACAAAGGGTACAGTTTATGCGTGTGGGATTAGCCGAGCGGTCTAGGGCGCTGCAGTCGTGGACCGTGCGGCTGGTCCCGGCGGAGGTTCGAGTCCTCCCTCGGGCATGGGTGTGTGTGTTTGTCCTTAGGACAATTTAGTTTAAGTAGTGTGTAAGTTTAGGGACTGATGACCTTAGCAGTTAAGTCTCATAAGATTTCACACACATTTGAACATTTTGGTACAGCTTAGGAAAATACTAACGGATACAAATAAGTCAAATACAGTTGTCCATTACTTTTGACAAGAGCGTTACAAACTTGCCCCACTGGGCTAATTCAATATTTGAACAACTATAAAGTTAAGGTGCAATGGCATGAATTTTAGAATTAAAAAACTTACAAATAAGTATTATAATTCAGATGCTGCCTCTATATCTCTAGCGCGAAAAAAATTCGTGAGCTGTAGGTAACAGTTAGTGAAAAAACAAATTTAATATCTCTCGACCCCTGGCGAGATTGGTCACAGCTAACAACGCTCTGCCAAAATGTTGGGCAGAGATAAAGATTGAGTGGTAACAGCAAACGCGATAAACAGCACCCAACAGAACGATAACCTGACGTAATAAGGAATACCTAAAAACAATCGGTTTGCATCTAGACAGCGCGCCTACGAAATACAGTGACCAAAACAAGCACGAGGTCCCTAAAGCCAGCGCCGTTACAGCCCCCGACATTAAAACAGAAGGAGAGAAGGGTTACCAGATTAAATAAACTACTAAACAAAAAGAATGAGCAGTTTACAACAGAAATTGCTTCCCACAGTAATTTAAAAACTTGGCCAAGTTTAAAAACATAGTACACTGTTAAAACAAGGGGTAACAAACTGGCTTAGGACCTTAGTATGACATAAACAGCAGCTACATAAAAGAGCTATTAGATTAAAATTACGAGATTTAGCGAGTTGTGACCTACACTGGCCATTTAGGCCTTGATAATGAGGTAAATGGCAGTTACATGAAACAGTTAATAGACTACAATTACGACTCGCCGAGCGGCGACTTCCTCGGCGAAGATGGTGCAGACCGGTGTGGTGGGTAGCACAGCTGCTAAGGCACCACGGTTCAAGAGGACCATAAAGCGGCCTGACACTGGAACAGATTAAACGCGCATCTAAAGTCCGGGTCAACACTACGCGCTCAACACTGCCGCAGTTATAGCTCTCAGTAATGTGTGTATCACACAAGGTGGTAGGATAGAAAAATAATTCCAGGAGTACTCCCGAGTATGGACTAAGAGACCTAAATAGCCAGAAACGTGCAACTCAACTCGGTTCCTCTCCGATTTACAAAGGCATCGGGAACGAGACGGAAGTGGCAGTGAGATGTACTCGATCGGAACTACCACGCTCAGTTGTAAAAGAAAAAGTGGGTTTCTCCAGCCAAAATTCACACTATGCGAACAAGCAACAAGCGAGCTTAATACTGCGGCCACGAATCAGCTAGCCAGGACTACACAGCAAATTAATCATGAGAGAGCTCTACACTAAGAAAGCCGTTGTACACACACAAACTTCACAGTGCCCAAAGTCAGTATGCCTCGCCTTGAATTCGACCACATGACCCCCTTGACACCGAGAGAGAAGGATGTCGCTGCCCAAGCAGCACCGGTTCCCGTGGCAACGCCTCGCTTCCATATTCACGACACCACCACGACCCATAGATAAACATCGCACTCTATACCGCGGCTGTAAAGTCATGCGGACGGAAGGGCAATTCATAAAGGGAAAGAGAGCCGACACTGCTCAGTTACCACATTATTACGTTATGTAAAACAAGGAAACATATCAATAAATTCCAATACTGCACGTACTGACAACTATGTATATATATATATCATCGTGCACCGTAACACACGGTAAGGCTTCTATGCCGTTAGTCACGGTCAAAACTATGAACTAGCAGCAACTATGCAATGTCAAATATAACATTCTTCCTTGAACATCTCATGTTGGCGCATCATACTCTCAAGGCTCAGATGCAAACTAAAGACACCCACCAAAGATTATAGAACCCTATAATAATTGTACCCCACCTACGCTAGTATATAGGGTGGTCCATTGATAGTGACTGGTCCAAATATTTCACGAAATAAGCGTCAAACGAAAAAACTACAAAGAACTAAACTTCTTAGCTTGAAGGGAGAAATCAGATGGCGCTATGGTTGGCCCGCTAGATGGCGCTGACATAGGTCAAACGGATATCAACTGCGTTTTTTAAATAGCAACCCTCATTTTTGTTACATATTCGTGTAGTACGTAAAGAAATATGAATGTTTTAGTTGTACCACTTTTTTCGCTTTGTGGTAGATGGCGCTGTAAGAGTCACAAACATATGGTCAAAAATTTTAGACGAACAGTTGGTAACAGGTGGGTTTTTTAAATTAAGATACAGAACGTAGGTACGTTTGAACGTTCTATTTCGATTGTTCCAATGTGATACATGTACCTTTGTGAACTTATCATTTCTTAGAGCGCATGCTGTTACAGCGTGAATACCCGTAAATACCACATAAATGCAATAAATGCTAAAAACGATGTCCGTCAACCTCAATGGATTTGGCAATACGTGTAACGACATTCCTCTCAACAGCGAATGGTTCGCCTTCCGTAATGTTCGCACATGCAATGACAATGCGCTGAAGCATGTTGTCAGGCGTTGTCGGTGGATCACGATGGCAAATATCCTTCAACTTTCCCCACAGAAAGAAATCCGGGAACGTCAGATCCGGTGAACGTGGGGGCCATGTTATGGTGCTTCGACGATCAATCTACCTGTCATGAGGTATGCTATTCAATAGCGCTTCAACCACACGCGAGCTATGTGCCGGACATCTATCATGTTGGAAGTACATCGCCATTCTGTCATGCAGTGATATATCTTGCAGTAACATCGGTAGAACATTACGCAGGAAATCAGCATACATTGCGCCATTTAGATTGCCATGGATAAAATGGGGGCCCACTAATCTTTCCTCCCATAATGCCGCACCACACATTAACCCGCCAAAGTCGCTGATGTTCCACTTGCGGCAGCCATCGTGGATTTCCGTTGCCCAATAGTGAATATTATACCGGGTTACGTTACCGCTGTTGGTGAATGACGCTTCGTCGCTAAATAGAACGCGTGCAAAAAATCTGTCATCGTCCCGTAATTTCACTTGTGCCCAGTGGCACAACTGTACACGACGTTCAAAGTCGTCGCCATGCAATTCATGGCGCATAGAAATATGGTACGGGTGCAATCGATGTTGATGTAGCATTCACAACACCGAAGTTTTTGAGATTCCCGATTCTCACGCAATTTGTCTGCTACTGATGTGCGGATTAACCGCGACAGCAGCTAAAACACCTACTTGGGCATCGTCATTTGTTGCAGGCCGTGGTTGACGTCTCTCATGTGGCTGAACACTTGCTGTTTCCTTAAACAACGTAACTATTCGGCGAACTTGGATGATGTCACCCAGAATACCGAGCAGCACACATAGCATTTTGATCACAATAGCCATAAATCAACACGATATCGGCCTTTTCCGCAATTGGTAAACGGTCCATTTTAACAGGGGTAATGTATCACGAAGCAAATACCGTCCGCACTGGCGGAATGTTACATGATACCACGTACTTAAACGTTTGTGACTATTACAGCGCCATCTATCACAAAGCAAAGAAAGTGGTCCAACTAAAACATTCATATTTCTTTACGTACTACACGAATATGTAATAAAAATGGGTGTTCCTCTTTAAAAAAACGCAGTTAATATCCTGCAGAGCTGTCCATAAATCCGTAAGAGTGTGAGGGAGTGAAGATGTCTTCTGAATAACACGTTGCAAAGCATCCCAGATGTGCTAAATAAATGACGTCTGGGGAGTTTCATGGCCAGCGGCAGTGTTTAAACTCCGAAGAGTGTTTCTGGAACCACCATGTAGCAATTCTGGGCTTGTGAGGTGTCGCAGTGTCCTGCTAAATTGCCCAAGTCCGTCGGAATGTACAATGGACATGGATGGAGGCAGGTAATCAGACAGGATGTTTACGTACGTGTCACCTGTTAGAATCGTATCTAGAACATAACAGAGCCTCCACGAGCTTGAACAGTTCCCTGCTGACATGCAGGGTCCATGGATTCATGCGTTTGTCTCCATACCCGTCCACTTCCATCCCCTCGATACAATCTGAAACGAGACTCGTCCGACCAGGCAACATGGTTCCATGCATCAACAATCCAATGTCGGTGTTGACGGCCCAGGTGAGGCGTAAAGCTCTGTGTCGTGCAGTCATCAAGGGTACATGAGTAGGCCTTCGGCTCAGAAAGCCCATATCTATGATTTTTCGTTGAATGTTTCGCACCCTGACACTTGCTGCTGATCCAGCATTGAAATGTGCAGCAATCTGCGGAAGAGTTGCACTTGTGTGGCTCTCCTCAGCTGTCGTTGGTCCCGTTCCTGCAGGATCTTTTTCCGCACGCACCGATGTCAGAGATTTGATGTTTTACCGGATTCCTGATATTTACTCGTGAAATGATCGTATGGGAAAATCCCCACTACATCATTATCTCGGAGATGCTGTGTCCAATCACTTGTGTGCCAACTATAATACCACGTTCAGACTCACTTAAATCTTGATAACCTGCCATTGTAGCAGCAGTAACCGATCTAACAACTGCGCCAGACGTCTTATGTAGATGTTTCCGACCGCAGCGCCGTATTCTGTCTGTTTACATATCTCTTTATTCGAATACGCGTCCTTAGACCAGTTTCTTTCGGGCTTGTGTATAACGATCGACAGAAAATGCTACAGCTAACGCAACTTATTAGAGCTTTAGCGGGCCCAGAATTGCCTCTTGGGCACTTCTCATTTAATCTTTAAGGTATGCTACACTATTGTACGATATTAATATTCACATAGTTGTCAGTACGTGTAGTATTGATATTTGTTTTATAGGACTTGATAAAGGGATGACATAGTCGCGAAACATGTGGTATATCTATCACATGTCTAACAATTTGTGGGCAACATTCTCAGTACTACTGCATCACAGGGTTTTGGTGTACCTTCCTCTCTGCTTTCCACAGTTTCCTCACATTTCTGCCATAATCCCCTTTTAAGCATGATATGTATTATTTCTCAAGTTGTTAATTTTCCTTAATCCTTCTCATTCATATTCTAACCAAAGTGACGTAGCTGTCGTTAAATTAGCTGTAAGTTGTTTTCAGAGATTAGCGAGGTCGCCTTGAACTCTGCTGCGTAATCTGTCAAAAATGACTCTTCGATGTGAATTGTCACCCTCAAATTAATGAATAGTGGGGTAGCCACACATTCAGACAGGTATACGAGATTCACTGAAGTATGCTGCCGTCTTGTAATTCAGCAATTAGTTTCCAGTCAATGACGGTGGGGAGCACGATGTCATGCTCTCAGTGGAGATAATCGTGATTATTAGAATCGTATGCTTTTCTCGGAAGATTCAGGGACGTATGTTTTATCATCCAGTGAGTACGGATTCATATTAAATTTTTTAAAAATTCGATAATCAAACATTGGCTAAATTCCTGGCATCTTCTGTCACTTTCTACTTTCCACTAGCTGTCCCATTTCTGTGTATTAATTGTTGTACTATTTATTTATTCTTTTCTTTCCGCTTCATCGAGTAGCAAGTTAATACAACTATCTGCGGACGTGAAGATATATCATCAACGAGTATCGAGTATAAAAAAAAAAAAATACAGAATTGTGAACCAATGCGACACAAATATTTTCATGACTTTCAGGAGGCACAGCACTCAAGGCAAATTGTGTTATTGCAGCTTACCTCTGCTGATGTGTGAACGATAGCGGAGCTCTGAGAATTTCGTCGAGCTTTGCAGAGGAATTTCACGCTCGCGGTTCGTTGGTATTCAGACTCTGTGCTCGCCGGAGGTGCGCGGGCAGCGGCTGTGATTTTACGACCCACTTCACTGCGGACGGAACCGTGAAATTTTATGCAGCAAAGTAACAGAATCTCAAGCAAAGTGCTTTCGACATTCAGAGAAATTCATTCTTTAAAGTCATTTAAAATTTTCTGTGTTTAGTTATTTATCTTCCTTCTGTTATTTTACGGAACTGGATGAACATCTTGCCGTTTACGACGATGATTTTCTCTTTCCTGTAATAGGTCGTTTATGTTATAGGTTTTGCTCCTTTGTCTTTGGCGTAAGCGTTTTCTTTTGATGATGTTAGAGGTTCCCATTTACAAAACATGATCCCACAAGAACACGGGAAGAAGATGCCTGGTGTAAGGATTCTTCGTGCCCGTCCGCAGTCGTTTCCGATGAAACTCAACAAATGGTTGTGACTGACAACGTACTCGTCAGAAAATAATCTTTTTCTAATTTATTGATTTATATTTTTATTATTAGCAAGAGCCATTACAGCTCACTGGATCACGAAAAGTTTTATAATACAGCGTGATGAATTTCCAAGCTCTCACTTTTTTGTACTCGAGAAATTTTTCTTTTTTGCTTCATTCTATTTTGTTCCAGTTTCCGACACAGTTGCCTTTTCTTACTGTACTTCTCGTATGCCATTATCTTGTCTGTACGAGTTGCTGCCTAATAATTTCGAAAACTTCAATTGGACACTTTCTTAATCTTTTTTTGATTTGCGAAGCCAGGATACAGTTTGCGAGTTTTCAGTCGTTCCGCTTGTAAAATTGTGTTAGTAGCGCCTTGTTGCTGGAGTCTGTGGACGAATCTGTTAAGTTTTAACCTTATTTTTGGTATGTCGGTCGCGAGCTTAGAAAATTTTTCTCTTGTTTACCGGCGTTCTAGTGTTTGCCATCTTCCGTACTGTTTTGGCCGAGAATTTCTCTTATTTCTTTCCTCTTTCTACATCTACATCTACATGGTTACTCTGCAATTCACACTTAAGTGACTGGCAGAGGATCCATCGAATCATTTTCATACTACTTCTCTACATTCCACTCCCGAATGGCACATGGGAAAAAGGAACATCTAAATCTTTCTCTTATTTTATTATGATGACCATTTCTCTATACGTAGGTGGGTATCAACAAAATATTTTCGTATTCGGAACAGAAAGTTCGTGATTGAAATTTCGTAAATAGATCCCGCCGCAAAGAAGCAAAGAAGACTGACTATGTTTCAGTGACTGCCAACCCAACTCGCGTCTCATATCAGTGACACTCTCACCCCTAGTGCGCGATAACTCGAAGCGAACTGCCCTTCTTTGCACTTTTTCAATGTCCTCCGTCAATCCTACCTGGTAAGGATCCCACACCGCGCGGCAAGATTCCAGCAGAAGACGGACAAGTGTAATGTAGGCTGTCTCTTTAGTGGGTTTGTCGCATCTTCCAAGTGTTCTGCCAACAAAGCGCAGTCTTTGTTTCGCCTTCTATGTGGTCTTTCCAATTTAAGTTGCTCGTAATTATAATTCCTAGGTATTTAGTCCCCCCCCCCTCTACCCCCCCCCCCCTCCATTAACCATGGACCTTGCCGTTGGGGAGGCTTGCGTGCGTCACTGATACAGATAGCCGTACCGCAGGTGCAACCACAACGGAGGGGTATCTGTTGAGAGGTCAGACAAACGTGTGGTTCCTGAAGAGTGGCAGCCTTTTCAGTAGCTGCAGGGACGACAGTCTGGATGATTGACAGATCTGGCCTTGTAACACTAATTAAAACGGCCTTGCTGTGCTGTTACCGCGAACGACTGAAAGCAAGGGGAAACTACAGCAGTAATTTTTCCCGAGCTCATGCAGCTTTTCTGTACGGTTAAATGATGATGGCGGCCTCTTGGATAAAATATTCATGAGGTAAAATAGTCCCCCATTCGGATCTCCGGGCGGGGAATACTCAGGAGGACGTTGTTATTAGGAGAAAGAAAACTGGCGTGGAATGTCATATCCCTTAATCGGGCTGGTAGGTTAGAAAATTTAAAAATGGGAATGGATAGGTTAAAGTTAGGTATAGTGGGAATTAGTGAAGTTCGGTGGCAGGATGAACAAGACTTCTGGTAAGGTGAATATAGGATTATAAATACAAAATCAAATAGGGGTAATGCAGGAGTAGGTTTAGTAATGAATAAAAAAGTAGGAATGCGGGGAAGCTACTACGAACAGCATAGTGAACGCATTATTGTGGCCAAGATAGATACGAACCCCATGCCTACTACAGTAGTAAAAGTTTATATACCAACTAGGAGAAGGAGTAGGCAAAATGTAACAGGGAATAACATTATTAATGTGCTAATAGTAAACTGCAGGAGTGTCTATAGAAAGGTCCCAGAACTGCTCTCATTAATAAACGGTCACAATGCCCACATAGTACTAGGGACAGAAAGTGGGCTGAAACCAGATGTAAACAGTAATGAAATTCTAAACACAGATTGGAATGTATACCGCAGAGACAGGCTGGACAGTGAAGGGGGAGGCATGTTTATAGCGATAAGAAGTGCAATAGTATCGAAGGATATTGACAGACATACTAAATGTGAAATAATTTGGGTGAAGGTCACGGTTAAAGCAGGCCCAGACATGGTAATTGGATGTCTCTATAGGCCCCCTGGCTCAGCAGCTGTTGTGGCTGAGCACCTGAAGGACAATTTGGAAAATATTTCGAGCAGATTTCCCCACCATGTTATAGTTCTGGGTGGAGATTTTAATTTGCCGGATATAGACTGGGAGACTCAAACGTTCATAAAGGCTGGCAGGGGCAAAGAATCCAGTGAAATTTTACTAAGTGCGTTATCTGAAAACTACCTTGAGCAGTTAAGCAGAGAACCGACTCGTGGCGATAACATATTACACCTTCTGGTGAAAAACAGACCCGAAGTATTTGAAACAGTTAACGCAGAACAGGGAATCAGCGATCATAAAGCGGTTACTGCATCGATGATTTCAGCCGTAAATAGAAATATTAAAAAAGGTAGGAAGATTTTTTTGTTTAGCAAAAGTGACAAAAAGCAGATTTCACAGTACCTGACGGCTCAACACAAAAGTTTTGTCTCAAGTACAGATAGTATTGAGGATCAGTGGACAAAGTTCAAAACCATCGTACAATATGCGTTAGATGAGCATGTGCCAAGCAAGATCGTAAGAGATGGAAAAGAGCCACCGTGGTACAATAACCGAGTTAGAAAACTGCTGCGGAAGCAAAGGGAACGTCACAGCAAAAATAAACACAGCCAAAGCCTTGCGGACAAAAAAAAAAAAATTACGCGAAGCGAAATGTGTATGAGGAGGGCTATGCGAGAGGCGTTCAATGAATTCGAAAGTAATGTTCTATGTACTGACTTGGCAGAAAATCCTAAGAAATTTTGGTCCTATGTCAAAGCGGTAGGTGGATCAAAACAAAATGTCGAGACACTCTGTGACCAAAATGGTACTGAAACAAAGGATGACAGACTAAAGGCGGAAATACTAAATATCTTTTTCCAAAGCCGTTTCAGAGAAAGACTGCACTGTAGTTCCTTCTCGGCATTGTCGCACAGATGACAAAATGGTAGATATCGAAATAGATGACAGAGGGATAGAGAAACAATTAAAATCGCTCAAAAGAGGAAAGGCCGCTGGACCTGATGGGATACCAGTTCGATTTTAAACAGAGTACGCGAAGGAACTTGCTCCCCTTCTTGCAGCGGTGTACCGTAGGTCTCTAGAAGAGCGTAGCGTTACAAAGGATTGGAAAAGGGCACAGGTCATCCCCATTTTCGAGAAGCGACGTCGAACATGTGCAGAACTATAGACCTATATCTCAAACGTCGATCAGTTGTAGAATTTTGGAACACGTAGTACGTTCGAGTATAATGGTTTTCTGGAGACTAGATATCTACTCTGTAGGAATCAGCATGGGTTTCGAAAAAGACGATCGTGTGAAACCCAGCTCGCGCTATTCGTCCACGAGACTCAGAGGGCCATAGACACGGGTTCCTAGGTAGATGCCATGTTTCCTGACTTCCGCAAGGCGTTCGATACAGTTCCCCACAGTCGTTTAATGAACAAAGTAAGAGCATATGGACTAACAGACCAATTGTGTGATTGGATTGAAGAGTTCCTAGATAACAGAACGCAGCATTTCATTCTCAATGGACAGAAGTCTTCCGAAGTAAGGCTGATTTCAGGTGTGCCGCAGGGGAGTGTCGAAGGACCGTTGCTATTCACAATATGCATAAGTGACCTTGTGGATGACATCGGAAGTTCACTGAGGCTTTTAGCGGATGATGCTGTGGTATATCGAGAGGTTGTAACAACGGAAAATTGTACTGAAATGCAGGAGGATCTGCAGTGAATTGACGCATGGTGCAGGGAATGGCAATTGAATCTCAATGTAGACAAGTGTAATGTGCTGCGAATACATATAAAGAAAGATCCCTTATCATTTAGCCACAGTATAGCAGGTCAGCAACTGGAAGCAGTTAATTCCATAAATTATCTGGGAGTACGCATTAGCAGTGATTTAAAATTGAATGATCATATAAAGTTGATCGTCGGTAAAGCAGATGCCAGACTGAGATTCATTGGAAGAATCCTAATGAAATGCAATCCGAAAACAAAGAAAGTAGGTTACAGTACGCTTGTTCGCCCACTGCTTGAATACTGCTCAGCAGTGTGCGATCTGTACCAGATAGGGTTGATAGAAGAGATAGAGAAGATCCAACGGAGAGCAGCACGCTTCGTTACAGCATCATTTAGCAATCGCGAAAGCGTTACGGAGATGATAGGTAAACTCAAGTGGAAGACTCTGCAGGAGAGAAGCTCAGTAGCTCTGTACGGGCTTTTGTTTAAGTTTCGAGACCATGCCTTAACCGAGGAGTCAAGCAGTATATTGCTCCCTCCTACGTATATCTCGGGAAGAGACCATGAGGATAAAATCAGCCCACACAGACGCATACCGACAGTCCTTCTTTCCAGGAACAATACGAGACTGGAATAGAAGGGAGAACCGATAGAGGTACTCAAGGTATCCTCCACCACACACCGTCAGGTGGATTGCGGAGAATGGATGTAGATGTAGATTTCCGCAGCTGACGAAGAGATCCAAATGACTCTGAGCACTGTGCGACTTAACTTCTGAGGTCATCAGTCGCCTAGAACTTAGAACTAATTAAACCTAACTAACCTAAGGACAACACATACATCCATGCCCGAGGCAAGATTCGAACCTGCGACCGTAGCGGTCGCTCGGTTCCAGACTGTAGCGCCTAGAACCGCATGGCCGCTACGGCCGGCTGACGAAGAGATTGATGAAATGTATGATGAGATAAAAGAAATTATTCTTATAGTGAAAGGAGACGAAAATTTAATAGTCATGAGTGATTGGAATTCGACAGCAGAAAAAGGAAGAGAAGAAAACGTAGTAGGTGAATATGGAATGGGGTTAAGGAATGAAAGTGGAAGCCGCCTGGTAGAATTATGCACAGAGCATAACTTAATCACAGCTAACACTTGGTTCAAGAATCATAATAGAAGGTTGAGTACATGGAAGAAGCCTGGAGATACTGTAAGGTGTCACATAGATTATATAATGGTCAGACAGAGATTTAGGAACCAGGCTATAAATTGTAACACATTTCCAGGGGCAGATGTGGACTCTGAACACAATCTATTGGTTATGAACTGTAGATACTGTAAAAAGGTGAGAATTTAAGCAGATGAGACCTGGATAAATTGAAAGAACCAGCGGTTGTAGAGAGTTTCAAGGAGAGCATTAGGGAACGATTGACAAGAATGGGGGAATGAAATATAGTAGAAGAAGAATGGGTAGCGTTGAGAGGGGAAATAGTGACAGCAGCAGAGGATCAATTAGGTAAAAAGACGAGGGCTAATAGAAATCCTTGGGTAACAGAAGAGAGACTGAAGTTAATTGATGAAAGGAGAAAATACAAAAATGCAATAAATGAAGCAAACAAAATGGAATACAATGTTCTCAAAAATGAGATCGACAGGAAGCGCAAAATGGCTACGCATGGTTGGCTAGAGGACAAATGTAAGGATGTAGAAACATGTATCACTAGGGGTAAGATAGATACTGCCTACAGGAAAATTAAAGAGACCTTTGGAGAAAAAAGAACCACTTGCATGAACAACAAGAGCTCAGATGGAAACCCAGTTCTAAGCAAAGAAGGGAAAGCAGAAAGGTGGAAGGAGTATATAGAGGGTCTACACAATGGACAATATTATGGAAATGGAAGAGAATGTAGATGAAGATGAAATAGTAGGTATGGCACTGCGTGAAGAGTTTGACAGAGCAATGAAAGACCTAAGTCGAAACAAGGCCCCGGGAGTAGACAACATTCCATAAGAACTACTGATAGCCTTGGGAGAGCCTGCCATGACAAAACACTACCATCTGGTGAGCAAGATGTATGACACAGGTGAAATACCCTCAGACTTCAAGAAGAATATAATAGTTCCCATCCCAAAGAAAGGATCCTGTGTGATTAATTACTTGTTTTTTTTTTGTTATTGTATAATTTGTTAGAGTTCAGACCCAGCGAAGTCTGCTTGTTATTCTGAAGGGACGTAATGACCGAAAGCATTTTCGTTTAATCGTTGATTTGTCTTTGCTCATAGCAGTTAGCGACTCTGAGATTAAAGGCCGATCATTTTATTGTATCTTGCACTCATTTCACACAAGAGATACGGGAATCATTCGGTGGTTCGTTTCCGAAAAATGTTGCTGTCAATCTTTGCCCATGTCAGACACCGACAGCTGTTTAATAAATAAGTGGTTCACCATCTTACAATGATGAGTTGTACTACTGCTAAATTAAATAGGTAAAGTAAAAGTGTAGTAAAAAGTGAGGTGCAACGCGTCCGTTTGGCGCCCACCGTGGGCCCAGTTAAATAAATAATTGTATGCCGATTATGTTAACAGCCGTGCTTTTAGAGGAAAGTTTGCTCAAACACCGTCAGTTGCTGATTTATGTGTCTGAGAAAAATATCCACATTTTCATTCGTATTTAAGGGGATCCTACCTTAAAACTTGATATAGAAAAAAAATACATTTTGCAGCATCATATGTAGATGTAAGTGGAATCTGCGCTGCAGGTCGCAGCAACTTCGAAACCTACTCAACATTTGATCAATTTGAACAGGCTTTTCTTAAAGTATTGTTCAGAGCATGTACAAGCTCTCTTATGACGTCAAGTGTAAATCTAGATTATTACAATCCGAATCAGGACAGTCTGTGAAAGTATTTTGAGTACTATTTAGGAAAAAGACGCTACTCGGACGCAATTGAATACTGAAAGGTAAACTGCCGATCAGTATTCACGAGAAATTAATTCGTGCTTTGGAGGCCACAGTAGAAAACTTTCTATCTGTGTTAGATTCACTACATTTGATTCAAGAGGTCGCCAAGCATATAAAAGGCAAAACCGGTGCGGCGACACAGCATTCCGCGGACTGCAGATACAATAGTCGAAATTTCGTCGTTGCAGCAGCGGTGTTATACCTCCAGCTGGCCCAAAAAATGAAAACGGTCGTAATCAGATGCAAAACGTCTTAGGGTTTTCCAGGTGAAACAGTAATAATCAGCATCGATACCACACGGGGTCTACATCTACATGGTTACTCTGAAATTCACACTTAAGTGACTGGCAGATGATTCATCAAACCATTTTCATACTACTTCTCTACATTCTACTCTCGAATGGCGCATAGGAAAAAGGAACATCTAAATCTTTCTCTTATTTTATTATGATGACCATTTCTTACTATCACACAGGTAGGGATATACCAAATCATGGGTACTGGGATCCTTTGAATAACTGAAACCAGTGGCAACCGAATTTTCGAGCATCACTACCCGTACAGGATGTGAATGGTAACCACAACAGACCAGTAGATTATTCTGAATCACCGCCTGAGTGGTCACAGCAACATTCCAAACCTAAAAGAATGGTTGAGGTCACAGAAGAACGGGCCCCAACTTGTTATCAGTCAACATGCTAGACGTGATCTTATCCTGCTAACGAGTATCGACCGCGGAATGGTATGGGTACAAACATTATAACGCTGCAACACCAATGCTACGTTATGACCACGGGAATAATACATGCCACGAATTATGTGATGATCCCAAATCATGTACGGAACAGTTTGAAGACCTGGTTCACGCAGCAGTTCATGCTGTTGTGGGTGGAATACCATCCACGGTACTTATAGACACGGGAGGAAAAATGAATGTGTTGCGTGTCACTTTTCCAAAAGAAATAGTGAGACTACTAAGATTCCGACCTTGGCGATGCAAAATTGTATTGTGTCGTACGCAGAGGATAGAAAAGCAGGCACATATCGTGTTAAAATTTGATAACGGAGCCGTTGAGTGCAGGTTTTCTTATTGTGAAATGGTTATCTGCGCTACGCTTACTGTACACAGAATTCCTACGGCCGGGGGATGCAAGAGTCGACCTCTAAAGTTGAACTTGCCTATTGAATGCTGGGGAGGAAGAAATATTGTAGTTTTAAATTTAATTCATACCCAAGTTCGTCGACACGGATTCTGCTTCAATCTTAAAATAAAATTGGTAGCCAGTAAGGTGCCGTGGGCAGATGGTAACCTTGTTGAATATAAATGTGTCGAGTCCGTGTCAACGAATGTAGAAAGTGATTTGCCTGATACAAAGAAGATTTCCGCCAAGGCGCAGGGATCTGAGTGCCTTAGCGAACATCAGAAGCCTGAACCGGCGCAGTTATTATGTCATTTGTTCATGTTTTCTCTAGTAAACTCGAAGTGGTAAGATGTCGTGTATACCGTATAAATGTCTTTCCCCATAATAACTTTTCACACCAAACCTATCTCGTTTCGCGTGCAATGAGAAAATCAGTGAAGATGAAATTTTGTGGGCTTATTGTATGATTGTATGAGTATGTATATATTGTTGTATGATGTGATGCGTTATTTTTGTTCTATAACGAACCATGAAGGAATACTTCACTACATGAAAGCCCATCAGCTCCATGGAAAGTAATCTAAACGAATGTGTCAGGTTTTCTAACTGTAAGATGACACTATTTCTTCATCACATGTTTTAAAATACCGTATGTGGACATGAAGATTTCCTGTTTACTCTGGAAGGTGGATTGATTATTACTACGACAGCAGAGGCCAAGACATGACGTAATTTATATGAATAATGAAAATCGCGCGTAGATAGTAAGCCATCAAGAGGTGTTTTTACAAATTTCTCTGTCTTTTAAATACAGATTTAGTATTTGGATTAGTCTTATTACTTAACAATGAAAATATTTGATTAGCAGAAGCCTGAACATTCGAGAAAAGTTAAAACTCATATGCTGCGAAATATCTTAATCTATTGGTTATACAAAAGCACAGTGCTATTCACTAATTAGAACAAAAAATCTTCTGCCGATAGCAGAATATTATGTGTACCTTGAAGTGACTGTATGAAAATTACGTGCCTTAACGTTTCTTAGTTTAAGTAGCAAGCCAGAGGACAGTGGTTAGCACACTGGACTCGCATTCGGGAGGACGACGGTTCAGTCCCGCGTCTGGCCATCCTGATTTTCCGTGTTTTCCCTAGCTCGCTTCAGGCAAATGCCACGATGGTTCCTTTGAAAGGGCACGGCCGACTTCCTTCACCATCCTTACCTAATCCGATGAGACCGATGACCTCGCAATTTGGTCTAAAATGGTTCAAATGGCTCTGAGCACTATGGGACTTAACATCTGAGGTCATCCGTTCCTAGAACTTAGAACTACTCAAACCTAACTAACCTAAGGACATCACACACATCCATGCCTGAGGCGGGATTCGAACCTGTGATAGTAGCCGTCGCGCGCTTCCGGACTGAAGCGCCTAGAACCGCTCAGCCATCCCGGCCGGCTGCAGTTTGGTCTCTTTTGTCTTCTGTCTCCAAGCTGATCGTAGGCTGTGTTACAAAAATGAACAGCATAGAGACAGAAGTGATGACACCTCCTGCAGGAACTGACCCTCATTTTGCAGGACAATGCTCAAGCACGTACAGTGGAAGCTGTTACTGATTTGTTTGACTGATGGGGCTGCTAAGTGCTATCGCACCTACTGCACTCCCCTGACTTAAGCCCTCGTGCGTTCAACTCGATTTCTAAACTGAAGGAAACTTCACTGCATTCGATTCAGAATTGCTAGAAATTCGTCAGGCAATAGACCGCGCCGCTCGAAATGTCAACCCAACTGGCATTGCTAAGAGTATCCTACGACTTCAACATTTGTGGCAACGGGCTCTACACAATGCTGGTGACTACTCTGAAGGTCAGTAAAACTTTGAAATGTATCTATTTTGTACGAGCTGCAAATAAATAGTAGCCACCATTAAAGTTCCAACCTTCGCTGATGACATGGATAACCTCAGCGAAACTGAAGAAGAATTACAGGATCTGTTGAATGGAATGAACAATCTAATGAGTAAAGACTATGTATTGAGAGTAAATTCAAAAAGGTGAAAGTAATGAGAGGTAGCACAAATGAGAACAGCAGAAACTTAACATCAGGACTAGTGATCAAAAAGTAGATGAAGTTAAGGGATTCTGCTACCTAGGCAGCAAAATAACCAATGATGGTCAGAGCAAGGAGGACATCTAAAGCAGACTAGCACTGGCAAGACGAGTTTTCCTAACCAAGGGGAGCCTATTAGAATCAAACATTGGCCTTAAGCTGAGAAAGAAATTTCTGAGAATGTTCGTTTGGAACAGAGCATTGTATGGTAGTGAAACATGTACTGGAACAGAAGAGAATCGAAGCATTTGACATTTGCTGCTACAGAAGAATGTTGAAAATTAGATGGACTGATAAAGTAAGGAACGAGGAGGTTCTCCGGAGAATCGACGAGGAAAGTAATATATGGAAAACACGAAGATGAGAGAGGATGGTAGGACATCTTTTAAGACAACGGAATAACTTCCATGGTATTAGAGGGGGCTGTAGAGGGTAAAAACCGTAGAGCCGGCCGGTGTGGCCGAGCGGTTCTAGGCGCTTCAGTCTGGAACCGCGCGACAGCTACGGTCGCAGTTTCGAATCCTGCCTCGGGCATGGATGTGTGTGATGTTCTTATGTTAGGTTTAAATAGTTTTAAGTTCTAGGGGACTGATGACCTTAGATGTTAAGTCCCATAGTGCTCAGAGCCATTTGAACCATTTTTGAAAAACTGTAGAGGTAAACAGAGATGGGAATACATCCAGCAAATGATTGAGGACGTAGGCTGCATGTACTATCCTGAGACACGGGAGAGATATTCGTAGTGGAATGCATCAAACCAACCAGGAGACTAATGAATCAAAACGAATAAAAAAATAAATAAATAAATTTAGAAGAGTCAGTTCACAGTATGAAGACGAGCAGGTCTAAACATAAAGCTTGTTTCTGTCGTGTTGTGACCTTACCACGTCGATCTATCTTACTGCGCTGTTTCCCTACAAGACTGCCACGTGCACACGCTGTACTGACATGACTTATTTTAGCGTGGGAAGGTTACATGGCCGCTTAGTACCTTTTCTGCACCATATGTAGCTGCTCAGAACAATCCGTGCGCTGTTTTAAACAGATGAAAAATGGTTTATCCGGTGAGCTTTCTGTCAGCTCTGTAAAAACGTTCAGCTCCTCGTAAAACTTAATACGCAGTGCCAGTTGGAAAGAGAAGGGGATGAGCGGGTTAACGACTCTCCCGCCCCCCTCCTGTCCCCCTCCCCTCCTTCCCCCCACCTCCTCTGAAACATCGTACTGTGGGGATTTAAGAAGCTTTTAAATAAAAAGATGC
This sequence comes from Schistocerca piceifrons, assembly GCF_021461385.2. Classification (NCBI taxonomy): domain Eukaryota; kingdom Metazoa; phylum Arthropoda; class Insecta; order Orthoptera; family Acrididae; genus Schistocerca; species Schistocerca piceifrons. The sequence continues at coordinate 181,457,051 of NC_060138.1, read as the reverse complement.
AGAAATAAGATGCTCCACATGTTATTTTGCGCTTTCACTCACCCAGAGCGCGGCCTTTTGACTTTGAACTGTACTTGTCTGCACTTCTTCCCGGAACACATTTTCTTTGACAAGCAGCACTTACTCCCATGTGCGACCATACCTCTAAAAGCGGAACGGAGCTACTTTTTCACATTAATATTAATAGCGTTCTGCGAAATCCAACGGAGGTGTGGCGGCTTCTGCTACCGCTTTCCGTGACTGCGTTTTGCTTAAGCCTTGAATATTGATGGACGCGTCTGGCATTTTATTACTTCCCTTAACTTCTCAGAATTGCATTGGGAGTCTTGAGCAGAAACTTCTGAAGCAGGCACAGCTGCTGGAAATATTAGAATTCTTACGGGTAATTCTTTGTAGATTAACCGATGATTCGTCTACGAAACTTTCTACAAAGCTGTTTTCACTCAGTAAAGGCTGTCACATGGTTACAAAAACAATGGATTTCGCTAAGAATGCAGTTCAATAAGGAGTAAGTGAAATTCATTGTATGTAACTTTCTAATGCAATAATTTTTTTACAGGTCGCTTAAGTACTGTCGCAATAAAACAGGAGATAGGCGTTTTGAGTCTGGAGCTGAAAGAAACATTCACCTTTCTGATATACCCAAACAAAAGAAAAGAATAATCTGTTTGTAGTTCTATTTAACAAAGGAAGTGCATCTCTCCAGCAATTCCAATTTCTGTGCATATTTTGTCGTGATTTGACAACACGCCGGTCTTAAAACTCTATGGCAGTGGAGCATAGTGTGCCGGACCAGAGCTCGAAGTAGGAACCTTGCGTTTAATGACTGAGCTATCCAAGCGCGACCTATAAGCACTCCGTCTTCGGGCCACAAGTGGCCCATCGGGGCCATCCAACCGCCTTGTCATCCTCAGCTGAGGATGTGGATAGAAAGGGCGTGTGGCCAGCACACCGCTCTCCCGGTCGTTATGATGGTTTTCTTTGACCCGAGCCGCTACTATTCGTTCGAGTAGCTCCTCAGTTGGCATCACGAAGCTGAGTGCACCCCGAAAAATGGCAACAGCGCATGGCGGCCCCGACGGCCCCCCATCCAATTGCCGACCACGGCCGAAAGTACTTACCTTCGGTGATCTGACGGGAACCGGTGTTTCTACTGCGGCTAGGCCGTTGTCGCGACCTATAAGGGTCGATGAAAAAGTTTGCGGTGGAAGGCCGTACAGTTAAGAATAGCTATGCTAATCGGTTAAAATTGCCGTCAGTCTTAACGTAATTATCCCAACGATCCAAAGGTTGAAGACAGCCCTTTGGCGAAACACCGTGTCCTGCTGCGTAAAGAAATGGTTACGTGCCTGCCACATATCCTCGTCCGACAGGAACAGTCGACCCCTCGAAGCCATTTTTAAGACATCGGAGGCGTGATAAACGCATATGGAAAGATCAGGAATGTAGGGCATGTGCTCGAGTTGTCTCACACTTGAGTCGGCGTAACTTCTGCGTTACGAAACGTGCTGTATGGGGACGTGCGTTATCACAAAACAGAATTCCTCAACGGCGGTTTTCGAGAGGCATACTGTCCATTACACATTCCTCATTCTCCAATGCATGTCTACCGGGGCCAATGAGCCTTGTTGTGTTCGTGACAGCACGTGAGGCTACAGCTCTTATGAATCTGCAGGAAGCACGGATTGCTAGCCTAGAACTCCAGGCATCAGGCACAATGAGGTGAAATGGCTTTGTCACAGCCTATGGGTTTATCCCAGAATGAAACTTGACTTTATCAATGGAGTGTACGGTGTACAGAAACATCCCGCTAGATTAGAAATATGTACCGCACGGGTAGTCGAACTTGGAATCTTGCTATTAAGCAGCAGTGATCGTAACAATAACTCAATCAAGACGTATAACTGGCCCTCATACCTCCAGTTACGCCAATATCCCTATCCTAGCTTCCAAACTTCGTAGAAGCTCTCCTGCTTACCTTAGAGGAGTTACAAGGAAATGGCTTAGAAACAGCCTGGTGGTTGTCTCCGGCATGAATTTTCATTTTGAGTAGCAGTTGCGAAGAAATCGAAAAAGAAATGTTTGTCCGAAGGACAAACTCAAAATACAGGAAAGTCAAAACAGCCTTCGATGAAAGTAAAAGCAAGTGTGGTAACATCAAGAGTGCAACAGGAACTCCACTGTTAAATGCCGAGGAGAGAGCGGATAGATGGAAAGAGTACACTGAAACCCTCTATAAGGGGGAAGATTTGTCAGATGTAGAAGATGAAACAGGAGTCGATTTAAATGGGGGTTCAATATTAAAATCCGAATTTAAAAGAGCTATGGAGGATGCAATGAGGTAGAAGGGATAGATAACATACGATCATAATTGCTTAAATCATTGGGGGAAGTAGCAACAAAACGTCTATTTACGTTGGTATGTAGAATGTATGAGTCTGACGATTTACAATCTGACTTTCGGAAAAATATCATCCACACAATACCAAACACTGCCAGAGCTGACAAGTACGAGAATTATCGCACAATCAGCTTAACAGCTAGTGCATCCAAATTCACTTTGTCACGAAGCGTACCGTTCACTAACGCCCGCAAAAGTTTCATTTTCATTTTGGGTGGGTGGGGGGGGGGGGGTAGGAGAAGGGCAAGCCTACACAGAGGTTACTACCCTGGTATCTCATCCGTTACGCGGATTTTTAAATTTAATTTTGTTTGTAGCCCCCAAGTTATTAGTAAGAACATCAGGAAAAGATCTCAGAACCTCCAGAAGTTGACTAACTTCAACTGGTCCTAGAAGACTAACTCAGAAATCCCAGTGCTGAGGCTGAACAATATACTTTCATTGAAAACCTTGGAAAAAATCATAACGCTATCCTTTCACAATAATTAAAAAATATAACTCTATCAGCATAATGAAGTCTGTCACATACCAGAATAAGATTAACACACAAATTCATAATTATAATTAAATCAATTGGCAACAAAAAGTCGAATATACAAAGCTTCCTGAGCATCTCACCTACCAGAGGAAATATCTGTCCGTTCACTGACCAACATTTCTGAGAAGAATCACGCAAAGGAGGGAGCTTACATATGGTGTAAATTCAAGATATCAGTTACAATCCAAGGATGAGATAGTGCTGCCAGAATCGAGCAACAGATTTATTATTAAGTTGAGCATCAACATAGCGGCCTGTTACCGGCATAATATAAGCACAGTGCCTCTACAGGACTGGGGTACACTCTCTTGCCTGTTTCTGATGGCGTCAGCTGTTTAGCTGTCGCCCATGCTTTGTTGGACAGTCATTCATAAATTGGGCCTCACTGTCACATCGGAAATAAACTACTTTCAGCTTAGGCTTTCTTGGAGTGGGGGGGGGGAAGGGGGGGGGGGAGGGAAAAGTGTTGCTGGTTCTCTCTCGTTTACCTAGGGAAAAGGATAACTCTATAAATTCCCCGCACTGTTCATCAGGAAATCTCAGACCTTCAGTGTCGGAAACCAAGTTATCTAGGTCCACAAATGTAGTGTGCTTTCAAGGAAAGGCTACTCGTAAATGATCGTCAGGTTTCATAAATTTCATTACATTCTCAGTAATTTCACCCATCCTAAACCGGGAGTTCTAAGGCAAAGACAGCCCTCCGAGTCTCCTCAATATATCTTGTCAGAATTTCGCCAAGGGTACGCAAGTTTCAAAACTGTTTGCACTCAATTTCACTGTTAATATCTCGGGTTGATTTAAATTGAATGCTAGGAGCCCGGGTTCGATTCCCGGCTGGACTGGAGATTTTCTCCGCTTTGGGATTGGGCGTTTCATCCTCATCGACACTCAAGTTGCCGAAGTGGGGTCACCTCAAAAGACTTGCATGAGGCGATAGGTCTATCTCGCCGGGAGGTCCTCGCCACACGACATTTCATTTCATTTCAACTGAATAATCCGTTTTCTCAAATCACGCAGTGGTAATTGCCCTTGTAAAATCTCGAAGAATACCCTTCTCAACAATTCACAGGTTAAAGGATACAACAGATTGAGAACAACTCGATGTGTAATAAACAAGAAAACTGAACCACAAGATAAATTCAAATTCCTCAAGCCTTTCGACAGTACGTTCGGCAGTTCCCTGAAACAAATGAACAACAGGATCAGCCAACCTGGCGAAAGATTCGACATCGGGTCTATTTCCTGTTACCTACCCTCCACGAACATTAATCTGCACTAACTGGGTGATTGACGAAGTAGCTCCTTCACTGTCCCGTGCCATATCATCTAAAATCAGAACGCTCCCGTCAACCTGCCACACTCTGAGTTGGTCAAGCAACTGATCAATTAAACCAGCGTGTTCGGCGCATACTTGCAGCTTCTTCGAGTATTCACCGTTTGATAAAAATACAAACGTTTCTTTATTACTGAAATAACAAGTGTTAGCGATTAACAACAGCAAATTATTAGTAATAAAACTGAAAGGGCCTCCTAACGTTATTAACCGGCATAGATTTGACAACAAGAAAAAAATTTGTAATATAAAAATACTGTTCCATAAAACCAACAAAAAACAAACCAAATAATCTAATTGTGGGACATGTTTCTAAGGAGAATAAAACCTATAAATAGCATAATTCTCATGAAATTATTGCCTTCTGCGGCCTATTCCCGATGGTCCCGTGCCAATTGCAATCGTAATTGAAGATATCGTTGTGTCAACATGTGAACACGTACGGAAGGGGTGAGGGGTGGGGGAGGGGGGGGGCGCTTCTGCGAAGCTCCATTTGGAACAATGAACCAATGTGCTCCGAACCACTACTGCGTGTACCAACATTGTGCTCTTACGGCAGAGATGCCACAGATCACCATCTATCCTACTTTACAGAGCAGACGAGCCTCACGTTCTGTGAAGAGTCGTGGACGTCCAACCAGTTAGTGTCTAGTGGTAGTATCACTATCTTGTCCGCCCCGATAGCTAAGTGGTCATCGGGACGGATGGCCGTCCTACGGGCCCGGGTTCGATTCCCGGCTGGGTCGAGGATTTTCTCCGCCCAGAAACTGGGTGTTGTCTTCATTATCATTTCATCCCCATCAGGCGCTCAGGTCGCCCAATGTGGCGTCGAACGTAATAAGACCTGCACCAAGGCGGCCGGACCTGCCCCGCAAGGGGCCTCCCGGCCAATGACGCCAAACGCTCATTCCCATCACTATCCTATTCTTTCCATAGATGCTCACAACGGCAGCAAGTGAACATTCGATCAGCTTCGCCGTTTTGGAGGTACTCGTTCACAGCCTTTGCGTAACAACATTCTGCCCTTTATTGAAGTCGCTTATTTCAATGGATTTCCTCATTTGCAGCCCACCTTCGCTAGGGTGATTCACCGTTCGTGTCTGCTCCACTTACATACTTTCGTTACCGTGTCACGTGCCCGCATCTCCACCAGGTGGCAGCCACCGTCGCAGTGGGCAGTGGTCATAATGTTTTGTCTTATCAGCATAAACTCGAAGGGTGTTCTACTACAATGCATATATAAAGTCATGTTCGTTAAATGGAATACTAACATCAGCTCAGAGCACTGAGGGGTGCCCTCCAATGACCTGAAGTTTAGAAAGCGGGAGAAGTGAAAAACGCTTCTAGCTTTCTTTGCGCATCTTTCCTACCAGCAAGCAGGCAGGTAAATGAATCAATCGGTACAATCGAACAGTGACGTAGGACAAACCTTAGACTGTGTCTGTGGACAATACTAAAATATAGTACAACACACTTCGATTCTTTATGTAAGCAAAACGCATTGAAAATTTAATTAAAGCCGATCATGTGCAGTCTTAAGAAATCAGCACATCATACATACAAATATTACAGTTTCTCCGAAGCAGCAAGGTTCTAATTGTGACTCAGAGGTATTTTTCTTTCAATAGCAAAAAGTGAAAGATACGAATTAGGCGGTTATAAAGCATGGATAGAGAAATTCCCAAATAATAATCTCCATTCCTTTCAAGTTCGGACCGAGACGGCAAGAGGAAACGCCGAAGAAAATAAAATCGTGCATGTAACGCGACCTTCGACAAATACACGGCTCCAGTTTAAGGGTGATGTAGAGAAGTGCACCTCCAGGTCTGGAACAACGCACGCCGTAACCGCCGAGCAGGACGCCGCAGTACAGGCCTTCACAAACTCCCCCGCCATCACCATTTCCCCTCCACACACCCAGCCTAAATTGCTTTTCGCGAGTCGGAGAGAAGAGAAATTTGATGACTGAAATTCAGTGTAATGAACTCACCGTAGCGAGAAACGCAATTGCCTAATGGATTGGCATCTCAGTTCGCTTATCATACTTGTGAAATGCTCTTCCATTTCTCGCGATAATACAAAACAAGCTGTTTCAACGCTTTCGATGGTCTCCGTCAGTCCTATCTGGCAAGGACGTGAGTCGAGGAGTCGGTAGAAGGAACTAGTTATTTAATTTTTTCCGGTTGTCAAGTGCAAGCTTTACCTATACTAACTGAAGATAAATTACTGCTAACATCAACAAACACGCCAAAACCAAGCGAATTTTATCTACCACTTCTGAACACCGTTAGGTCCTCGGTATTTAGTATCTGTAAGATATCCTTGGTCTTCGGGTAGCGTCTTTGTTCATAACGAAAACGTCTTCGGCCCCTGGGTCGAATTCCACTGCTGCTTAAATTTTGATTAATAATCAACACTGGTGGCCGAAGGCATCCGGAGTAAGAAGTCACCCTTATTCTGCCAACGGCCTTGTCAAAGAGGACGGAGGAGCGGACAGAGGTTAAGGGCACTCTGTTGCCCTAAGGGTTGGAAACTGCCCCTAAAGGCGGAAGAATCGGCAATGATCAACGGCAGGAGGATGCAGAAGGCAATGGAAACCGCTGCGCTAAAGACACATATCGTGTATCCATAAGACATGTGGGCTGTAATTGAAGAGCTGTCATGATGATCTCTCATTTTGCAAAAGATTCCAGAATGGTCCCCCATTCGGATCTCTGGGAAGGGACTGCCAAATGGCAGGTTACTGTGAGAAAAACATTTAATAATCAACGAAGTAATAGCCAGCCTAAGTGGCCGAGCGGTTCTAGGCGCTACAGTCTGGAACCGCGCGACTGCTACGGTCGCAGGTTCGAATCCTGCCTCGGGCACGGATGTGTGTGATGTCCTTAGGTTGGTTAGGTTTAAGTAGTTCTAAGTTCTAGGGGACTGATGACCTCAGATGTTAAGTCCCATAGTGCTCAGACCCACCCAACGAAATAATAATATTCTTCGAGTCTGGGCGTGGAATGCCAGAAGCTTCAACATGGTAGAGAAACTAGAATATCTGAAAAGGGAAATGCAAAGGCTCAAGCTAGTTATAATAGGGGTCATTGAAGTGAAGTGGAAAGAAGACAAGGATTTCTGGCCAGATGAGTATGGGGTAATATCAACAGGAGCAGAAAATGGTAAAACGGTAGTAAGATTCGTTATGAATAGGGAGGTAGGGCACAGAGTGCGTTACTATGAACAGTTCAGTAATAGGGTAATTCTTATCATAATCGACAACAAACCAACATCGACAACATTAGTTCAGGTAAACATACCGATGTCGCAAGCTGAAGATGAAGAGACAGAGTGTATGAGGATATTGAAATGGTAATACAGTACGTAAAGGGAGAGGAAAATGTAAGAGCCATGTGGGACTGAAATGCAATTGTAGGTGAAGGAGTAAAAGAAAGGGTTACAGGAGAATATGGGCTTGGGACAAGGAATGAGAGAGGAGATAGATTAATTGAGTTCTGTAATAAACTTCAGCTGGTACTAGCGAATACTCTGTTCAGGAATCACAAAAAGAGTAGTAATACGGGAAGATTTCAGTTATATTACATCATGGTCAGAAAGAGATTCCGAAATCAACTACTGGATTTTAAGGCGTACCCAGGAGCAAAAAATAAGCTCAGATCACAGCATGGTAGTGATGAAGAATAGGCTTAAGTTTAAGACATTAGTCAGAAAGAATCAATACGCAAAGAAGTGGGATACGAAGGTAGTGAGGAATAACGAGTTACGGGTGAAGTTCTCTAAGGCTCTAGATACAGCAATAAGGAATAGCTTACAAGGAAACCTCCCCATCGCACCCCCCTCAGATTTAGTTATAAGTTGGCACAGTGGATAGGCCTAGAAAAACTGAACACAGATCAATCGAGAAAACAGGAAGAAGTTGTGTGGAACTATGAAAAAATAATCAAAATATACAAACTGAGTAGTCCATGGGCAAGATAGGCAACATCAAGGACAGTACGAACTCAGGAGCGCAGTGGTCCCGTGGTTAGCGTGAGCAGCTGCTGAACGAGAGGTCCTTGGTTCAAGTCTTCCCTCGAGTGAAAAGTTCAGTTTCGCAAAGTTATGATCTGTCCGTTCCTTCATTGACGTCTCTGTTCACTGTAATAAGTTTAGTGTCTGTGTTTTGCGACCGCAACGCAAAACCGTGCGATTAGTAGACGAAAGGATGTGCCTCTCTAATGGGAACCGCAAACATTTGCTGGATTCATATTGCGCACGGAATACATCTCACGTATTTAATGCACTCTCGTTCAAAGTAGCGAACAATCAACTGCCAGCCAGGGAGCCTCGTTAGCAGGAATACACTATCTTCCGTACGCTGTAGTCGACTGACGTCGTGTGTTTCGATGTTTGTTTAGGTGTAGCGTCCCCATACTACGGCGCAGTTACCTCGCATCGGACGGATGGGGACTCATAATAATTGTCTGAAAATAAAAAATTAAACTTTTCACTAGAGGGAAGACTTGAACCAAGGACCTCTCGTTCCGCAGCTGCTCACGCTAACCACCGGACCTCGGCGCTCCTGAACTCTCACTATCCTTGATGTTGCATATCTTGCCCATGGACTACTCAGTTTGTATATTTTGCTTGTTTTTTTTATAGTTCCACACAGTTTCTTCCTGTTTTCTCGATTGATCTGTGTTCAGGTTTTCAAGGCCTATCCACTGTGCCAACTTATAACTAATTCTGAGGGGGGTGCGATGGTGAGGTTCCCTTGTTAGTAGGCAGTACAGTTAAGAGGAAAAGATATCCATAAAATGTCGGTAACAGAAGTAGGGAAGGAAAGTATAGGCACAAAGAAGGTAACTGCGAAGAAACCATGGGCAACAGATGAAATATTTCAATTAATCGATGAAAGAAGGAAGTACAAAAATGTTCCGGGAGACTCAGGAATACAGAAATACAAGTCGCTGAGGAATGAAATAAATAGGAAGTGCAGGGAAGCTAAGACGAAATGACTGCATGGAAAATTTGAAGAAATCAAAAAAGAAATGATAGTCAGTAGGACAGACTCAGCATACAGCAAAGTCAGAGCAACCTTCGCTGAAATTAAAAGCAAGGGTGAGATAGTCAGTAGGACAGACTCAGCATACAGCAAAGTCAGAGCAACCTTCGCTGACATTAAAAGCAAGGGTGATAACATTAAGAGTACAACGGGAACTCCACTGTTAAATGCAGACGAGAGAGTGGATAGGTGGAAAGAATACATGGAAAGTCTCTATAAGGGGGAAGATTTGTTTGATGTGATAGAAGAAGAAACAGGAGTCGATTTAGAAATTGGGGACCCGTATTAGAATCAGAATTTAAAAGAACTTTGGAAGACTTGAGATCAAATAAGGCAGGAGAGATAGATAACATTCCATCAGAATTTCTAAAATCGTTGGAGGGAGTGGCAACAAAACGACTATTCACGTTGGTGTGTAGAATGTATGAGTCTGGCGACATACCATCTGACTTTCAGGAATACATCATCCACACAATTCCGAAGATAACAAGAGCTAACAAGTCGAGAATTATCGCACAATCAGTTATCAGCTCATGCATCCAAGTTGCTGACAAGAATGGTATACAGAAGAATGGTAAAAGAGAACTATGTATTAGATGACTATCAGTTTGGCTGTAGAGAAGTTAAAGACACCAGAGAGGCAATTTTGACATTGCGGTTGATAATGGAAGGAAGAGTAAAGAAAAATCAGGACTCGGTCATAGGGTTTGTCAAATTGGAGGAAGCATTCGACAATGTAAAATGAAATTCGAAATTCTGAGAAAAAAGGGGGAAGCAATATGGAGAGACGCATAATATACAGCATACATAAGAGCCAAGAGGGAATAATAAGAGTGGACGACCAAGAACGAAGTGCTCAGATTAAAACAGGTAAGAAAGGGACGTAGTCTTCCACTCCTACTGATCAATCTGTATATCGACGAAGCAGTGTTGGAAACAAAAGTAAGGTTCAGGAGCGGGACGGTGAAAGGATATCAATCATATGATTCGCTGACGTCATTGCAATCCTGAGTGAAAGTGAAGAATAATTACAGGATCTGCTGAATGGAATAAAATAACTAATGATACAGTATATGGTCTGAGAGTAAATCAAAGAAAGACGTAAATAATGAGAAGTAGCAGAAATGAAAACTGCTAGAAACTTAACATCAGGATTGATGGACATGAAGTCGATGAAGTTAAGGATTTTGATTCCTAGGCAGTAAAATAACTATGAAATGAATACCGTTAGCTGCATACAGGCGTTGATATAAGTCAACGGGGACAGTTGAAAATGTGTGCCCCGACCGGGACTCGAACCCGGAACTTCCTGCTTACATGGCAGTCGCTCTATCCATCATTAAAAAAAAATAGTATTATTCGTTCCGCCTGGTCCGGGCAGACATCAAATGACACCCGTTCAAGTTGACTGTTGATTCCTTTACTCAGTTCTTTTATTACAGGATGGCAGCGCCTCTGTAACAGAACATGCTGAGCTACCCTGCAGGCATCCATCTGAGCAACCGAGGACACGGGAGTGCGACTGAAGGGACTTATCTCTGGAACGCCTCCCGTGAGACCCACATGCCCAACTTATTGTTCCGCACTTTATTCATAGTGCCCCTGACCATTATACTCATTACTCGCGGTTTTTTGCCGATTCCCGTAAGAGTTCGGGCACTGTTTTTGCATCAAAGAAGATGAAGATGGTGAAATGGCTATGAGCCTTAACTATATATATATATATATATATATATATATATATATATATATATATATATATATATATAGTATGTGCTCTTCCGGACATGTCTGAAAGAACAGATACCATCTTCATATAAATAACCAATGACGGAGCTAGGAGTACATCAAAAGCGGACCACCACAGGCAAAAAGGGCATACCTGACCAAGAGAAGTGTATTAATATCAAACATAGGCCTTAATTTCAAGAAGAAATTTCTGACAACGTACGTTTGGAGTACAGCATTGTACGGTAGTGAAACATGGACTGTGGGAAAACCGGAACAGAAGAAAATCGAAGCGTTTCTAGCTATGGGGTAATGAACTGTTGCAAAACGTCTAAGTAAATGTTAGCGGTAATGGATTTTTCCGCGAAGAAAAACGGTCCAAAAACCGTATTGTGCAAGAGGCTGCACCAAACATAGACTTTTTCGTTGTCTCACTGTAACTTTGCAGTAGCATGTGGAGACTCTCGACTCCGTATACGAATATTATGCCTATTTACCATTCCACTGCCGTGCGGTATTAGCCGAGTGGTCTAATGGCGCTGCAGTCGTGGACTGTGCGGCTGGTCCCGCTGGAGGTTCGAGTCCTCCCTCGGGCATGGGTGTGTGCGTTTGTCCTTAGGATAATTCAGGTTAAGTAGTGAGGTGTTGGCAGAAGAGCCAACACTGTGTTGCTAGAGGAGGCCGAAATGCACGCGTTTAATTACACGCAGACTGGCGCGAGGTCTGGAACAGTTAAGGGAATTAATAGTAGCAAATAAAGTACGTAGTTGATATAATACTTAACTTTAATCCACAATTGGTGTACATCGCTCTTGACGGTACATGTTATAATCTCAATCTCAAATGCTATGGTGCCTTGCTAGGTCGTAGCAAATGACGTAGCTGAAGGCTATGCTAACTATCGTCTCGGCAAATGAGAGCGTAGTTGTCAGTGATCCATCTCTGGCTAAGTCGGCTGTACAACTGGGGCGAGTGCTAGTAAGTCTCTTTAGACCTGCCGTGTGGTGGCGCTCGGTCTGCAATCACTGACAGTGGCGACACGCGGGTCCGACGTATACTAATGGACCACGGCCGATTTAAAGGCTACCACGTAGCAAGTGTGGTGTCTGGCGGTGACACCACAAGTAGTGTGTAAGTTTAGGGACTGATGACCTTAGCAGTTAAGTCGCATAAGATTTCACTCACACACACCATTCCACTGGCATGAAAGGTGGATTCACCGGTAAAGCATATGCGATTTAAGTAATCGTTAGCGCCATCAATCCAGTTGAGAATCTCAGTTGCAAATTCAGCACGTCTCAGCAAATCATTCTGTTGCAAGGCCTGCACGATTTCCACTTTGTAAGCATGCAACCTAAGTCTTTCATGAAGAATCTTCACCACACTTGCTTGTGGTATTTGAAGTTCATGTAATGCTTGACCAGTTGATTTGGACAGACTCCGCTGAAACGACTGCCGTCCACGATCAAGAATTGCATCACTCACACGGGGCCTGCCACTTCGAGGACGATCTTCAGCGCTGCCTGTTTCGTTAAACTTTGCATACCATCCCTTTATTGATTTAACGTCAGGAGGACTGCGTCCGTAAGAAGCCAGAAATTTACGCCGAACACTGATGGGCGATTTCGTTTCGTGAAACCAAAGCACACATTGCGCTTTCTTCTGCTTCGACGCCATTTCGGCAGCAACTAACGTAACTTAACAGACCGCGTCGGTGTTGTGGAGCACTAGCGCCATCTATTGGTCACAACAACTAGTAACATTAACCTATGTAACGGCATCAAATGTAACTTATCATGTCGAACGGTTATACTGTCATGTTTTATAATCAGGCCAAGAGATTTGTGCTCACCCTGTATTTTGCTCCATTTCAACGGAAGTAGTTGCCTGAAAGTACCTACAACTACTTTTCTGTAGCATATATCGACGATCTGAGTGATGGGCCCTGTGGCGAGGCTTCAGTAATAGCTACAAATGCAAAATTTTCGGGAGGTAGGGAATATTCTTGGTCGCATTAAGGCGAGCCCTCGGAACAAAAATCGTGGCGGTGGCACACCAGTACTCGTGCGATGCCGGTTACGGAGCATTCATAAATGACGCTATACAATAATAATATCTCAGATATTATCAAAATTTATTTTACGGTTTTCTTAAGGGGCTCCGGAAAGGCTCAAAATCAAGAAAAGTTCAATTTTTCCTTTTTTGCGTTTTCTGAATCTGCAGACTATTACCTTTTAATAGATATATAATTTATTCAATTCCGAAGACTACAACTATTTTTAAATTTTTTTTTGAAATGTGTTCTACATGGGCGTGACCCACTGTGGCCCTGTTAAACTGCTGTCAAATGGTGTTATTATTAACGTCCGTGTTCATCAGGTACATTTTAGTGATGTGAGATAAAGTATGTGTTGTGGCTAACCTGTGATGGTTCAATATATATCACTGGTGTGATTGTCGAATGTTTCATGTTTATTTACTCTGTCGTTATCTCGAAAATATTCGTAATTAATTCTGTTTCTTGAGTCTCTGTTTTGTTGAAGTATAATAATGAGTAAAAGTAAAGTTATTAGAAATCCTCTGAAGGCTTTTAAGAAACGGAGAAATGTTGGAAAGCCAAAGGTATGTGTTATTACTGTAAACAATAAAGACGATAACCAAGTGAGTGAACCTAACCTCTCAAGTACACCTGCCCATAGCAGTCAAAGTGGGAAAGAAAATACTTCACAGAAGAAGCTTGGTTCAATGAGTGAAAACTATGAATGTTTTATTGGCGAATCGGATGTGAATGAAATATTTGATATGTCGGTTCTCAAAGGAATTTTTTCAAACTGTGTAAGATGTATTCATTGTAGTGATGTTGGTCTGGAACTCTCCATAATAAAGCACGTAGGACTTGCTAGTGAAATACAACTGAAATGTGATAAGTGTTCATACATGACCACCTTTTGGAACAGTCTTGCAGTAACTGCAACTGAAGAAAATGGTAGCAAAATCTACGAACACAACAACGAGCGATGCTTGCTTTAGACAAGGAACGCCTTCGGGCTGCTGACAGGGCTGTAAAGAGTCTAGAAATACAAGCAAGAGTAAACAGGAGGAGGAACAAGAGGAAGCTGGAGGAGGAGTTTGCAGAGGATGAAGATAATACATCCTATGGATCTGGAATGCACTAAAAAGTTAATCCAATCTTTGTCGCTCGATTCCCAAAACTTTTATTTTCTCATACTAATTACATGTTTTCTAAGGATCTTCCAAACATATTTGATTCAAACTTTCAGTAAATGTTACACAGTACCTTCTGCATAATTTAACAAAGCCTTTTTCCAAAAAACTGTATATTTTTTAATATATAAATAAAAAATTGCAAAAAAATGTAGTGAATTTTCATTACAATTGAAAAAAAATCATCTTTAATAACTGAACTAAAATTTTGTAAAATCCCTGTGTTAAGCTGTAGCCCATATTCCAATAAATAATCTGTAAAAAGTTCAACTTCCTACCTCAAATACTTTGTGAGGAAAGATGTAATTTATAAGCGTTATTTTAACATTGCAAGTATAGGGCGTTCCGGAGCCCCTTAACAACTTTCTCCCTAGACGTTTCAACGAGGTCCAACAGATCGCAACAGCGACGACAGCTTTCGTTACACAGGAGGAACAGTGTCACAAGTGTTACGGTATTTTTTTACCTGGGAATACTTTTATGCTTTTACGATAAAATGTGTAGCACATGCACCTATAAACTGTTAGAATAGCCAAATTTTTTTTTTCATTCGTAACATGTCAATAGTTCTGTATTATCAATGGGTTGAAGTAAAAAATTGTTTTTCTTAAAACTTCTTGGGACGTTGCTTTTTTTTCGTTCGTAGCAGCTGGAAAGAATCTTGGTAAAGTACTCCACCATATTCTAGACTAAGAGCAGAATGTGTAATACTTTTTCGGAATTTTTTCTAGTATTTGAAATCATCATTAAGTGGAAAAGCTGCAAGGCGGTGAGATGACCTTGAGGTGCCTATTTTCATGACGGCCACTGTAGAAAAACATGTTTTCGTCCATAAAAAATCAGTTATCTGACACCCCGGTACTCATGTGTTTAAGATATCGATGCTCTGCTGCGAAATGTTTTACGCCGTTCTCACTGCTGGTGCATTTCTGTGGCTCCTCTCTACAGGTGGGGGCGACCACAGGTGTAGGTCCATAAGTGGAGAGTTGCTCTTGAGGCGTGACGTCGTCTGGCGGCTTTGTGGCTGTGCGGCCACGTCGCCCCCCACCCCCCCTCCCCCTGCGACGGAGTCCCTGGCAGCTAGCGAGAGTCAGCCTGGCCGGCGCGCCAGCTCAAAGCTATTCGGCGCTCTTTCAAGTCTGCCTGCCCCTGTGGTAGCGGCCGCCCCGCCATACATTATGCATCCGGTCCACCACAAGCAGCAGCAGCAGAGCGCACCCCTGTGTCTCCACGGGTAACGAGATCAGACGGACTGACGGGGACTCCCTACACAGCAGTAGACGAGTTTCTGGCTCTGTCTCACGGAGTCGCCTCGGTTTGGCTACATCACAGCATTTTTTCTTAAGCCAGTGCTCGTAAATCAGAGTCAGATGCGTTCTCAGGTTATTCTGACAATTTGCGTTTCTCTTGGTATTATAGATTTATTTCTCAAATAGTCTTGAACTAATTTTCAATGTAGAACGTATTTATCCATTCATTAGATGCCGCATTCCCACATATCGAAAGAAAATAATAACTAAATAATAAAATACACTGCCTGATAAATAAGTGAAGCACCCAGAAGAGGAGGAGGAAACAAAGTGAAACTTTACAGGTTGAGAATGTGACCTTGCGAGCTAATGCGCGGTAATAATGTTGCAGTAAGCTACATTGGACTACAGCCCGCAGTACTGGAGCCTATTGGAGCCGGAGGCTGTGAAGAAGACAGCAAGTTGTGTCTTAGCAATGAGTCATGTGCACCTGTTTCTATGCAGCGTGTGAACGCGCTAGCGTGTCACTTAACAGGAGCTTATATTCATGCGACTTATGAATCTAAATAAACTCTATTAAATATTATTCAATGATTTTCAAAATCGGTGAACTAGTCTTAGTTATTCAGGAAAAGATTGTAAAAAAAAACTTCAACGTTGTAACTATCACAGTTTCGGAGACAGAGAAAATTACTTAAAAAATCAAAAACTGACATTTAAGGCCGGCCGGGGTGGCCGAGCGTATCTAGGTGCTACGTTCTGGAGCAGCGAGACCGCTACGGTCGCAGGCTCGAATCCTGCCTCGGGCATGGATGTGTGTGATGTCCTAAGGTTAGTTAGGTTTAAGTAGTTTTAAGTTCTAGGGGACTGATGATCTCAGAAGTTAAGTCCCATAGTGCTCAGAGGCATTTGAACCATTTTGACACTTATGGAATTAAATTCAGTTAGGAACTATAATAATTTATCTTTCCGTATCATTTGAAAACATAACCAGAGGTCTCAGTGCGCAGGATTATTTAACTGAGATTTTAATTTAAGAACTTTAATTATTTTTCATTTTCGTAATATAAAATTCAGACAAAATTTTATTTGTGTCTCATGTTGTTGTGGGAATAAATGAGAGTGAGTGAGAGTGTGTTTGCAGGGCATACGTTAAATTTCAAGATTAATTTTATATAATACATTACGTAATCATAGCGTGGGAAAGATATTTGTGCCCACTTTGCTGGTGAAGTACTAAGTGTACTGGCTTTTGTAAGGAGGCAGCCAGAATATCGGTTTAAAATTTGGATCGTTTTCTGAATTTATTCCAAGATTAATTTTCTTTTCGTTTCATTTTATTAAATCGTATATTAGTATTTGCGTGCTGAAATGGCGTAAATGCATCTGTGAATAATGATTAGTGAAATGGCGTAAATGCATCTGTGAATAATGATAAGTGCAGGCCAGTTTTGGCGCGAGAATGATCTCGAACAGTTCTTCTGATTCGCCAGCTGAAATGTTCGGCCAATCAGAGTTAAGCAGATCCCGCGCACAGCTACACAGATATGCTGTAGTAGATGCAGCATTCACGTCAGTTGCTAGTCAGCTATTGGACGTGCAGGTCATGTTGAACGTTTCAGTCTTCATTATGTGTAAAATGAAGCAGTAATTGGTTTCTCGCGTTCAGTTTGTGTTGCCGTGAAAGCAGTTGCATTTACGTACAGTTTTGTGAAGTTTGGAAATTGTAGAATTGTTTGGTTGGAAGGATAAATGCGTGTGAACTTTCGACCTCTGTAAAATTCCGCATGGCATGTTTCGTATCCGTATATGGAATATTTGGCGAGCAATTTCTTTAATAGAAATCCACTGGAAAGGACTCAATGTGAAACTCAGATATAGTACTGGAGTATTGACTGTGAAGTCGCGTAATTCTTCCGGTTGGACTTAATGAGTAAATTTCTGGATGCCTTGCGTGTGCACTGGGTTGCATGAACTGTGAACTGAGGACAGTGATGTTGTTAGCCAATTACATGTGGGCTGATGGCACGTATTTTTTTTAACTGAAATGGAATGAAAGACTCGTTTCAGAATTTTGACATTTCACTGAGAGAACGAAGCAACCACTTTCCGCCTGAAAAGTATTATAAGGATTTACAGGATAGCTTGCTAACAGATGTTTACGCCGACTTTGCAGCGTAAGTAATGACGGCGTTTTCTTCAACGCTGCTTTTACGTCGCCAGCGCAGTACATACGTATGCAGAAAAACGGGCTGGTGATCTGCCGCCGTACTGAGGCAGGTGGAACTTTTGCATTGAACAGTACGACGAACGAGCAAACTTTTTTAACCCACCCCGTCACAAGAGGACATGTCATCTTATTTTAGTGATTACAAAATCGAGTCAAATGAACAAAGAACTTGTCACTATGAACCGACTTATCAGTATGCCGTTGTACAGCTTCTAGACTCTATGCATGCTCCGACGGGGTTGGGAAGGTTGTCATATATTCATTGCACCCTCTCCTGAGACTTGCAGACTCACAAGTGTTCCTATTGGCTCTTGATATCCTGGATAATGGCAACTAACCAGAAGTGACATCTGAGCTGTCCTGCATATATTCTAATGGGGACACAACCCGGCTATATTGCTGACTATATTGAGTGTGCATCAACATCGTGCCGACATTTTCCTTGGCACATATGAGTCTCAACATATCCTCGATAATGTTGTGTAATGGCTAGCACATCTGCCTAATACGCTGGGGTGATTGGTTCAAGTGCCGGACATGGCACAGATTTTAACACATTTGTACAGCTTCTATAATTATCAAGCAGATAGTTCACGCATATACGTGCCAAGAGTTGACGAGCATTCTCCTGTTGAAAAATGGCACCACCGAACTGCTGCATGAGAGGTAAGACATGAGGACGCGCGATGTCCGTGACACACCGTTATGCCGAAAGAACTCCTTATCAGTAAAGTAAATTTTCGATCTTTAGGTAGGATTTTTATCCGCACATGTTTTTAATCAACTAATCGTGTATACGGCCAGTGACAATGTCAAGAAGGAGCTCCGTAAGTCACTAACAGCCGTGACCTGAAGTAATAAGCGTTGTTTCCCCACATCACGACGCCAAGAGCAACACCACTGTGCCTCTCCAAAACATTAGAAGGTGGCCGACATATTCGCCGACGACGGTCATCTAGGGTAGTGCAGAACAGCGATTCATCGCTCAGCACACTGCGTCGTAGTTCATCAGCGGGCCATGTTACCCAGTCAAGATACCACGACAAATACAGTTGTCCTTAATGGGTAAAGTGGGTTGACCAGTCGTGGACTGTAAGGCACTGAACCAAAAGGTTGTTTAGGAATAAGTTACCCTTCCCGACTTCCATAATTGTTTTATTTGGTTTGCGGGTGTATTATCAGATTCTGTTAACTAAAGACAAAACATGTTACTGCCATTTGCATAGACAGGAATCTGTACTATTTCAAACGAGTTCCTTTTGATCTGTCGACAGGAGTCTCTGGTTTTTTGTGTGTCTTGGACAATGTTCTGGGCTATTTCAAATTTAAGTCCATGATGTCATTCTTTATGGTGCCACATTTCTAGAGCATCTCCAGCAGTTGGAAGAAGTCCTAATCGACCTTAGAGGGGTTGGGTCACAGTTAAACCATCTAAAATCACATTGGCCCACAGGCAGGTTTCCTTCTAGGAACACTTGGTCTCAGAAGATGGAGTTAAAATCCCTCCTTTGAAGAACAGGAAAGAGGTGGCCAGATTTATTGGTATAGTGAATTTGTTTGTAAATTCGTGCTTAATTTTGCTCACTTGGCGGCTCGTCTTAATAACTTGCTTAAAAAGGGGCTCATTTTCAACTGGGGTGAAATCATCAAGCCTCTTTTGCAGCCATTAAGGCGGCTCTTAACAATCCTCCTGTGTCTGCGATTCCCAATTCTGAACTCCCGTTTGTTGTGCAAACTCCAGTGTTCCCTCTGTTCCTTTGCAAGAGCATAAGGGTGAACGCCATCTGGCCTCTTACGAGTCGACGGGACTGACTCCTGCTGAACTCTGTGTGTGCGTGGGAGACCATAGACGCGCTCTTCGTCTTGGGAAAAGTCAGATTTTATGTAGAGCACAGGCAGCTTGTATTGGAAACTGATAGACAGGCCTTGAGCCCAGTCTTGGCTTTTCCAACATGTCGCTTGTGTGTCCAGGGTACTAACGAAGGTGCCAGAACCCTTTGGAAATCTTAAGAGTTAACAGAATCGTGACTCTTCAATTCTGTTCTTTGAAAAGATGTTACTTGATGTCGAGCAGGTAATGGGGTGCTCCTTAAATGACGGTATTCTTTGTCGCAAGAAGATGGGAGATAAAGTTTTTCTAAAATGTGTTTCTCCAGGGATTTAACACAGCAAATATTTGGTTCAAATGGCTCTGAGCACTATGGGACTTAACTTCTGAGGTCATCAGTCTCCTATAACTACTCAAACCTAACTAACCTAAGGAAATCACACACATCCATGCCCGAGGCAAGATTGGAACCTGCGACCGTAGCGGTCTCGCGGTTCCAGACTGTAGCGCCTAGAACCACTCCGCCACACCGGCCGGCCAACAGATATTTAATTATTTTCATAATTCCTGGGTAGGAGGGCAATTGAGTATAAAACTGTTAACAAAATCAAGGAGCATGTAATATGTGCTTTCACGATTTGGGATATTCGACGCTAGGAGGGGGAGTGTGAGTTGTGTAAGACGGCTAAACACAACCACAACTCACATAAGGAACTTTTGTAGTCAACCAGGGAAGCCCGTTCAATGCATAAATCGTTTATTGATTATGTGGGTCACCTTCGTCGTACTCGAGATGGTAACTGTTACATCCTTGTCGTAACTGACGACTTTGGTCGATTTGCTGGTTAATTCCTAGTCGAAGGGTAATAGGGACTTTGTCTGTTTACCATATGTCCAAAATATTTTCCGTCTTTGGTCCACCCAAGTCCATGATTTGTAATGCGCATGCATATACATTAAAGGAGCTTAAAACATTTTGTTTCTAAAACGGCATTAGGCTCGTTACCAGAACCCCTTGTTACCCACAACCTTACTTTTAGGAGACGGTAAACCAAAATCTGAAGTCCATGTTAATAATTTTCCACCCAGCCTGAGGCGATAAAGGCAATTCTATACTGCTTTAAGTTTACTTATGCCCTCAGTTCTCCGTTGGCCAATCTGTGGTCCCTAAAGCAGATCTTTCCCTCCGGAGGTTATCGAGCTTAGACGGTAAATGGCCAGGCGGAACACAGAGGCGTCGGTACAACCAAAGGAGATGTGAATTTAAAACCAACCTGGACGACCTGGTTTTCGTTAGCAATTTTAATGTTGCAGAGAGAGGCGAGGCTAGGATTTCTAGTAAATTAGTCATTCTGTTTTTTGACCCATGTGACGTCTCAAGGTTTTTGAGCCCCGTTATTCCCCTAGATTTTACCTGACCACCATCAGAACATCTAGTGTGCATACCAGCGAAATTAAGAAGAGCAGGTAGTGCGCCCCAACCTGTTCCTCTCCTGGAGTGAAGGAGATTTGTAGTTTTGGTGGGGGAAGTTAAGTGGTTCGCTCAGAGTCGATATTCCAACGCAAGCACAATCTTTGGTCGCTCGCCGTATGAGGAAGGCAGGTGGCGCTCAGTGAGCGAGGTGAGGTGACTCGCGGGAACAAACTTAAGTCTGGATCGCTGGAGTGGAGCACGGGGCGTGGCGAGCGAGTTTGTGAAAGCTGCGGGGCCCATCTCGACGGTTCCGGCCCGTGATGTTCTGGGCCTGCCATTGCACTGCTGTCGACATCATCCTTCAAATGGAGCTGTGGATTTGTTCCACGTTTCGTTTGAGGCAAGTTTTTATTTTCTTCGGCATTTCCTCCTGGTGTCTCGGGCCGAACTTCCAAGTTATGAAGATTAATATTTTGAAAGCTGAGTTGTTACATGTCGCACTGTCAATCAATGCTTTATGACCACCTTGTTCTGATCTTTCACTTCTTGGTGAAGGAAACACAGTGTCTCAATTAGAGTCTTGCTGCCTCAGTGAAACTGTAATACTTACATGTATGATGTGGAACTATCCTTAAGACCACACTTAGCTGCTTTAATTTAATCTTTAGAGCGCTTTGCTTGCATAAGAAAGTGTTGTGTATTGCAGTATGTTTTAGTATTGGCCAGAGAGCCCACTAAGTATAACGTGTCTCCTACGTCACTATGCAGTTGTGCCGGTTGATGTCAAGAGCGTGTTATTCACCTGTCTGCTTACTCGCGGAAAACACGCAAACTAGTAGAGTTTTTCACTTCTCCCGTTATCTAAATTTTACTGGACGCTAATCAGTGGAGGGCACACCATAGGGCCCTGATTTGTTTGTAGCGATGCATTTACTGACATTGATGTAATGTTTTTATTGTAATATGGTACCCTTTGCATTTATTGGTACTTATTTTATCGCTTAAATTGTTTAAAGGGTCATGTTGCCCTATATTGGTTAGTCGCCACTTGCTCCTAAGGCGCCAGTGTATTTTTGTCAGTCTTAAATGTAAACATTAAGCACGAAGACTTTGCTTAACATTATTGTACCAACGCTGTATTTCAATACCTTGTTTCTCCTCTCGTGCAGGTCATGTGAAGATCTGATACATGTATCTTAATAGGATTTCCTGTATCTCAAGTGCACCTGCCGTAATTGTTATTTAAGTTCGGTTATGCCCTTGCAGCCACGTGAGCAAGCTAGGATCCCTTCGGAGCGTTTAGACAAAAAAATGGCTCTGAGCACTATGGGACTTAACTTCTGAGGTCATCAGTCCCCTAGAACTTAGAACTACTTAAACCTAACTAACCTAAGGACATCACACATATCCATGCCCGAGGCAGGATTCGAACCTGCGACCTTAGCGGTCACGCGGTTCCAGACTGTAGAGCCTAGAACCGCTCGGCCACTCCGGCCAGCAGCGTTTAGACAGTTGCATCGGATTCCTGGTTTCCGCAAAGGCAACACAGACATCGGAAATGCTAGCCAGTGTGTGTAACAGCGGCAAGAAGTTCTCACTCTGTACACAGAGCCTGCCAGTTTCTATGTGCGGATGCTGCAAACAAGTTAAATTTACTGTCAAAATTAGTGAGTACAGTTTTGGTTATGTGGCTTTGAAATTTGATCTAACAGCTGTACTTTCTGCTTTGTCAGATTCTGACGGGTCTCCTGTAATAAGATGTCAGCGAAAGAAGTTTAAATTCTTAATTTCCTCAAAAGTAAAGTTTTAATGTTGAATGTATTTAAAACTTTTTTCTTTTCGGCACGTCAGTGCCAGTCAATTATTCTTTGGTGTAAATCGGGTTTTCTCTAAGAAATTGCTGTTTTTTTTTGAGAGGGACACTTATTCCCTGAATTAATGTTAGAGGTTAAGAAATTGTGGCACTAAATGCTTTTCGTCTTATAGCCCTTATGAAGGCAATAGTTTCATGAGTATTGTACTATTTATTGGTTTTAACTTCTTTGCAGACACGTTGTACCATAATTAGAAGATTATATGTTTTGTTTCTTGTTAGTTTCATGGAACAGTATTGTGAGACTCTAAATTTTTTTCTTGTTGTCAAATCTGCATCTTTAACAATGTAGGAGACCCATCAATTCGGTTGCTGTTGTTAATCGCTTGCACTTGTTATTTTTGTAATAAAGACATGTTTGTATTTTATCAAACGGTAAATATTGTTGAAGACAAAAGCTCTGGGCGCCGGTCCCTCCATCTGGTTTATTTCCTGGAAATGCTAAGACCTCTAAGGTCCGTATCAAGTTTGGAAAGTTCAAAATGGCTATAAAATAGGATCTGCAGTTCAGTGCAAGAAGCCCGATTTTTACTTTTGCTTCAAACCTGAGACTCGTTTTTTGGCTGGTAAATCTCGCTAACTTTTAAACGATAGCAGTGGGACAACAACACATTCCCCTCGTTGCCCTAAATGCTTCATAGCTGTCTCAGTGTAGTGAAGAGCTCCCTCACTATGAGTTAGCTCCCCTTTATCGATTCCTGTCTGAGATTAATTAATTACTCATGGCCGAGTGATTACTTCGACCTGTTGTGACTCAATGGATATTTTGAGTAATTGAATAAAACACCGTGTCTAGGTCGACGATTGATCTGAATGAGCAACAGCACACATCAATCGAGATAGAAATGCCCTACATAAAAGTGCATCGGTTCCATCCTATTTCATGGTTGTATAGTAATATTATCATCGCGAATCGATTCTAAAGCTGAAAGCGGAGTTGGCACACCAACACACAATCTATTATTTTGGATGGATATGTAAAAGAGTTTATAAAAACGGGAACTCTAGTGCATGATTAGTACAGAGACGAACAGCCATATGTAGAATGCTGCAGCAGAAAACCAGAGAAAGGTCATACGTAATTAATTAAGCTCTGGTGGAGACCGGCAGATAATCATACCGCGCAGTGAGAGAGATTTCACGGCTTAGAGAGAAGGAAAAGAAGGTTTTCTAATGCAGAGTATAAATCTGAAGGGTGCCTGATGTTGTACGAACGACAAGGCGTAGTAAACTACGTACAGTGACATGTCGCGGGATTCTCTCTCTCTCTCTCTCTCTCTCTCTCTCTCTCTCTCTCTTTCTACCTCCCTCTCTCTCTTTTCTATTATCCCATTTTTAAATTTTTTTTACATCCCCTTTTGTCCATGAAGTGTATATTAGAATATTCACAGTACGCAATGTATATTTGAAGAATAGAGGGAAGGAACATAGTATATAAGACAATAAATAGGCTGAATAAATACTTGAAGCTGCCGTCAACTCGAAAGTTGGTTTGATCTGCAAGTGCTTAATTACAAATGGTCCTATTAGAGGTCGGACGCTGGAGCTTTCCTCCGAGAATGTTATTAGTTTACCAAATCGGCTGAGGGGTGGTACGTCATTACCTTCTTCACCAGCCGGTATGGCCGTGCGGTTCTAGGCGCTTCAGTCTGGAACCGCGTGACCGCTACGGTCGCAGGTTCGAATCCTGCCTCAGGCATGGATGTGTGTGATGTCCTTAGGTTAGTTAGGTTTAAGTAGCTCTAAGTTCTAGGGGACTGATGACCACAGATGTTAAGTCCCATAGTACTCAGAACCATTTGAACCATTTTTTTAACCTTCTACCGGTGATCCTGCTTTATAAAACTGGATGAACTTTATTGAGGTAAATCTTGGTTTTATGTTGTTTCTATTACAACACGGTTTCGTGCTCAGATGTTGTTCCAAAGGCATGTAACCGTTCAACCCATCAGAATGGCCACCTTTGGATCAGAGTTCACGGCAGAGTCTTGCTCGACGGCCCGTGGCGCAGCCGCAGCCTATGGGCAGGGCCCCTGTCAAATATACATCCCGCACTGCATACCAAGCTCTAACGCTCGAAGCGTGCTGATTCCACCTCTCACTCACGGATTTCCCCATATACCGTGAAAAGCGATTAACATGAAACTGATGGTGCTAAAATATTGTTCTTTGTTAAAAGAAAAATATTTTACACTACGCGTGCGAAATAAATGCTCAATATATTAGATCAAATTTTTTGAAACGCTATTTGCTGTTAGAATGTACACGTGCCGATGTAATACATCTCGTTAGATACATTCAATTACTCTTTGAATTTCTTTATTCTAAGCAAAATGATAGGTCGTATTCGCACATGTTTCTCGGACATTACACACACAAATTTGCTTTCGACACATCCAGAAACGAATTTGAAAAGTGAATGACTGGTATAATGACAAGAGCTGACACTGGCTGTAACTGAACCTGCCCAAAACCAGCATTGTTTATTCTCCTCGGTCTAACAAATAAACCAAAATTGAACGAAACTTCTTCTGAGTGTTGGTGCGAATGCGTGAAGTAAGTACTGAATATCTAATTTTACTATGAAGCGAGTTATTGTCATGTCAAACAATTTTGTTTCGTACTAAAGAAAATTTTGGTATGTCATTATGTCGAGTCCACAGTACTATTTCATATCAACGGATTATTTAAATTAAGCGTTTTCATGTTAAACGATTGTCACCACCACAACATCTAAACATGACGATTTGGGGAGCGATAAGACTGCCAACATAATGTCTACAGTGCAATAATAATTCGCAAAGAAAGATATTCGTTTATTTGGCTGCAATAAGTCTACACTAATTTGAGATCAGTTTGCATAAATGAAAACTAAAAGACGAACAGATACAATAACCGACAATCGATTTAGACAGAACAATAAAACAAGTTGTGAAAAGTATATACAACATGTTCCTTCATTCATTTTCTCTGTTATTGGCGTTGCTATGAAGAAAGAGAACAGTGCAACATTGTCCAGGTTCAGAAATTACCGTATTGCACTTAGAATGAAACTTGCAGAACTAAAATTTTTCTCTGATCCAAAGCTGATGACTGTACACACAAAATTTATTTGCCTTTTTTTTATAGTCGAAAACATTTGTCCGTTTTCATTCCAATCATAAGCTACATCCTTGAACGATTTACAATTCTGGTTTAAGTACCTATCTATCCTATTTATGAGAGCTGGATTGTTCAACATCTGCCCACAAAACAAACTTCTGGACTTTTATTCATGGTGGTAAGACAAAGGCTTTGAACATACCATTTGGCAAATCATCAGAATGTGAAAGTACTACTGGAAAAAAACCCAGACAAACGGTCCGTTCTTAAAAATATTGGAATTATTTTCCTGCATTTGAGGACTTTGTCAAAGTGGCTTTCAGATTCTACGTGGGCAGTATAACAAACATTTCACCAATATTTGGCTGTGATTTACGTGAGAAAATGCCTCAGATGATCGTCTTTTTTTGCGGCTGAATTTAGTTTTATTTGGTAGACGGCTCTCCACGAGAGAGCATCCTTTTGTGAATGGTCACTCGAGATTACGGATGTAGTAGTTACTGAATTGTATGCTTTACCTCTTCCATAACTGCACGCCTCTGAGATTCAGACATCATTTCCAGATGGTGAAATGATGTCCAAACGAAAGTAATTAGCTCGAGATGCGTTTTCCTCAACATAACTTTTCAGGGGAATTCGGAATATTTATTTCAGAGTGTTCTCCATCCTGAAGTTCTTTGCATAGGTGTTTCGGGAACTTCATCTTGTGCAGTGTAGGAGATTTTTACGATTCCAGTTCTTTCGAGCCCTCCTTTATGGGATGTACAAAAAGTTTTTCGGTGTACGTCCTAATGAATACCAGGTTAATGCAAAACGACAACACCATAAACACCATTAGAACAGAAATCAGTTCGTCCATCAGCGTGATGTCAATCCTTCTATTCGCTCTGTTTCTCATTTCTCAGGGATATTTTTACAGAATACCGATGAGGTTGAGCGTTAAAGCATAATCTATCGTGTGTTCCAGCGAGTATCTTTCGACTGCTCCAGTGCTCTCTCTAGGCTATGAACAAGGCCACTTTGATCTGAAAATTTCACAAGTTCCTTAACTGCAGTCGGAACAAAATGAAGGTGCGGGAAATTGGTCGACATATACCGCACATCAAACGCATTTCTTAGCACTTCATATTTTAAAATTTTGAAAAAAAAAATATTTATTGTTTTTAATTAATTCTTCTACCAAATTCCATAAATGTTTTAATTTTCTAAAAGTCAAACAGCCAAAAATTTAAGTCCTAGTAGCACATGTCAGTCTCCACAATGAA
Organism: Schistocerca piceifrons; assembly: GCF_021461385.2. Classification (NCBI taxonomy): domain Eukaryota; kingdom Metazoa; phylum Arthropoda; class Insecta; order Orthoptera; family Acrididae; genus Schistocerca; species Schistocerca piceifrons. The sequence continues at coordinate 181,429,817 of NC_060138.1, read as the reverse complement.
TGAAATATTCAATATTTTCAGTTTCAGGACCGTAATTACACAACACTATCTCTTTAAAAAGTATGTTGTGAGTAAAAATCAACAACAATCAACGAAATCTGCATTTTTAAATTTTTTGTTGTGGTCATAAAGTACCACCACCTTGTAAGTCTATAACAGTTAAAGACTTTTGTTTCCTTTTTCTTTATGGTGGGCAAATAGCACTCTCCCCCTCCCCCCTCCATTCGCTAATGCACTCTATGGAAAATGCGTTGGGAATGCTAGTGTTAATGTTGTAATATATCTTTTTCAGACCATTAAGCTGTGTAAAACTGTTTCTAGTAAGACCATCACTGCTATGATGGTTTCTTTTATGCCTATTTTTAGTCAAAACTGATCTTATCCTATTCAGGTGCTAGTAATATTTTGCTTTTTTATTTCAGTCTTTAAATTATGTAGGTGAGTATATTTTTTACGTATGAAATTAGATTTTATCTTGAAGCTTGAGCAGTCTGTTGTATCGCTCTTTTTATGAAAGAGCGTTGTTTTATTTTTCTACAGAATCAATGTTCGATTGAAATGTAAGTTTTTAATCAATATGCATGTAATAAATTAGATATTCAGTTTGTGACCCTTGTTTCCCGTTCTCAAAATATTCAATTTAGTGTCTCTGTCATTTACAGAGTTTTGTCTGAAATGTAGGTGTTCAACTTAAAATTAGCTATCTTGTCTTCAAGGAAGCATCAAAAGAATCAACTGTTTATTGTACATTAATCCCAAATCAATATATTTGAAAGTAATATATGTATGATATGTTCTAATCAAACTGACCGAGGTGGAGCAGTAGTTAGCCCACAGGACTGTCTTTCAGGAGAACGACTATTCCAATCCTTGTCCGTCCATCCGTGATTTCCCTACACCTCATCAGACAAATGCCTGATGGTCCCTTTGAAAGGATACTGAGGATTTCCTTCCCGAATCCGAGCTTGTGCTCCGTCTCTAATGACGTCGTTGTTGATGGGACGTTAATCTCTAATCTCTCTTTTCCTTTTCTTTTAATCAGCTATATTTATTTGTGCTCTTTATGAAGATAATATGTTATTCATGTTAGAGTTATACAGGATAACTCACGTAAGTCGTAACGCACCATTTATCTAATGTACGGTTCAAGATAGCAAACAAGACTCTCGTCAAATGATAGTACATAGAGGGGTACGTAATGCGGAGGTGTTAAGTCTTGTATCAACTGAGGTATCGAAGTAAGGGTGGAATTTTTGGGAAATGGAAGGATGCACCATTTTTAGTAGCATTCTAAATTCCTTGAGAAGAAAAGAGTAAAGTCATTTGACGTTTGTTGTAGCCGGAAAGCCCGTATTACGTAATAACGGAAGGCTCAAAGGTGTAAGAAATGTATGGATGGGCTATAAAAGGGAAAAAAACTTGAACAGTTTTATAGGAAGGCAGAAGGACAAGATGATGAGGAGTGAGATGTGACACTGCGAGCACAATTTGACTACACACTACGAGACCTTGTCGAAACAAGGTCCTTGGAGCAAAAGAAATTCCCTGCGGATTATGGAGATACTTTGGAGAAACAGCCGTTACAAAACTACTCCACCTGGTATAAGAGATGTAAGTGACAGATGAAGTGCCCTTAGGCTTCCAGGTGAATGTAATAATAGCTGTTACAAAGGAGACAGGTGTAAAAGTTATCGAACCATCAGCTTAACAATTCATGGTCACAAAATATTGACACGAATTATTTACAGGAGAACGGGGAAAATGGTTGGAATCGACTTCTGAGAAGAGCAATTTCGGTTCCGAAGATACGTAGGAACACTGGAGGCAACACTGCCCCTATGAATCACTTGAGAAGACAGGGTGAAGGAAGGTACGCCCCGTAACTTAATTATTCACATGTTCCTCAGATCACTTGAACGATTCTACTATCGACATGATGTGGAACGAGTCAATAGACAACATACTGATAAGTGACAGCCTATTGCCAGACTGGTACGTCTCATAAAAAAATGATTCAAATGACTCTGACCACTATGGGACTCAACATCTGAGGTCATCAACCGCCTGGAACTTAGAACTACTTAAACCGAACTAACCTAAGGACATCACGCACATCCATGCCCGAGGCAGGATTCAAACCTGCGACCGTAGCGGTCGCGCGGTGCCAGACTGAAGCGCCTAGAACCACTCGGCCACATCGGCCAGCGGTACGTCTCATATTCCAATCATAATCTGATTGATATTCAGTACTGTCTGATTTTAATTCCTGCCATTTAATAAAAATAAGTAATAATTGCAGTGAATGCAGTCAGTGACTGCCAAACGAAGCCATTCGTCTCTATATTAATTCCTATTTCTTGGAGAAACTCTTACATGAGTTTTCCTGCAGTTCAAATTAGCATATGATGAGTTAAGACGGACGGGCCAGAGCAGTGACCAGATGTTAGTACGACCACCTAGGGACTGAAGGCTATCGTTTCAGACGACTGTATAAAGAACAGCTGCCGCGAGGAAGCAGTTCTCGGGTGCTGGGCCTCGCTGTTGTAGGGGCTGGCGACGACCACGGACCTGGGTTCATGTATGCAGTGATAGAACTACTTAACAAGGCATGAAGAACACCAGCTCAAGGTACAAGTTCGCGATTTTTTTCGAGTAGGAGCTTCCGAGACAAACAAACTTCAAAGGAACTTCTATCTGCACCGCGGACCTGCATACCAGGACAAATATGCGAGTTTAACTCACAAATGGATAAGCATCTTGACAAACCACTAGACGAGGCTGCCCTGATTTCTGAATATATATTCTTTTCTCTTTCGGCGCTCCTGCTCACGCAGCTACAATTAAAAACAAGTTTTCTTCTTTTTTTGGCTTCAAGTTTTTAACTAGAAATTCGTCAATGACATTGGCCAGGAGAAATGATTGTAAGCCACATTTAAAACTTGCTTTGCTACCTGTGAGACATTTTACATTGTTGGGTAGATGATCAAAACTTTTTGCTGTCGCCTATTTAACTCCTTTCTAAGAGACTGACACTTTAGTAATGGGTAATAAAGGTCATTTTTCCTCCTAGTGTTGTAGCTGTTCAATTTTCTGTTCTTCTCAAACTGTGATGGCTTACTTGTGCCGCATTTCATTCGGGAATAGTGAACACCACATCATCCTTACTGCCCGGATAACACTAGTGTCTTTGTAACTGACGAGTTACGCCAGAAAATTATTCCATAAGATATTATTGAGCGGAAATATGCAAAATATGTCAGGAGGTTGCTTCGATTGTTTCCAAGTGTAGCAGTCATACGATGAGGAAAAGTAGCTGAAATTGTTTGAGTAGCTCAGTAATACTCTTCTTTCAGTTCAAGTTTTCTTAGATATGTGCAACCAAAAATTCGGAGTATTCTATCCTGTTAATCGACTTCTTCTCATGCGCTGCGTCAATCGTTGGTGTGACTCTGCTTGTTGTGAAGAACTGAATATCATGCGTCTTTTTCAAAACGTAAGACTGATTTTCTGAAAGCCACTTCATAGCTCGTTGGAAAACCTCCTTTACCATTTCTTCTGTTGATTTCTCTCTTATGAGAATTTTATTAACACTAGTATCGTCTGCGAAGAGTGCAAATTCTGCTGGTTCAATGTTACGTGGAAAGTCATTCACGTATATAAGGAACTGGAGTGGATCTAAAACTGAATACACTGAGACTCCATTTGTAATTTCTTCCTCATCAATGAAATTTTCCCCCCTCCCGGAACTGTTTCAGTTATTTACAACTGCCTTCTGTCTTCTATTAGTTAAATATGATTCAAACCAGAATAGCATAGAGCCACCAATTCTATAAAATTTGAATCTTTCTAAGAGAGTAATATGATCTACACAATCAAACGCCTTGGCGAGGTCACAAAAAATACAAGCTGGCGATATTTTATTATTTAAGGATTTTACTGTTAGAGGATTGAGTGTCTGAAAAGAATTCTCAGTCAGACAACCCTTCTGGAAACAAAACAGTAATATGCTGAGTAATTACTTCCACTTAAGTGTGAGACTACTCTTGAGTACATTGCTTTTTCGAATATTTTGGACAATGGTGTCATTTAGGAGATCGGGCAGTATTTGTTTATGTATGATTGTCACCTTTCTTTTGATGAGACTTAACAACTGCATATTTTAACCTCTCTTAAAAAAATTCCATGTGTCAGTGATGTATTACATACATCATTGACGACATTACTTATTAAGTTGGAACAACTTTTCAGAACTCTGTTTGAAATTCCATCAACACCACATGAGCGTTAATTTTTTTGGAATTTTAATTCGTAATATATTCCGTTGCTTCTTTAATTGAACCATTTGATACTATTTTTGCCACTGCATTTAGAAAGAGATTGTTAAAGGTACCTGAAACTTGTATCAGTCACAAAATTGTCACCTGGCGTAATTCTTATCGTGTCTTGTACACTGACGGGCTGTCCTGTCTCCCATTTGACATTATCCCACATAGTTTTAATCTCATTACTTGCATTATTTATTTCTATCAGATGTACATACTACTGGACATTTTAATGACTTTCCTTAAAATACTACAGTACTTTCTGTAGTGCGCAAGTAATGTCAGATCTTGACCCACAGTGGGCTTCTTATAAAAGGCCCCCTTTCTCCCTTAGTTATCCATGGCTTACTTGTTTTTTTAATGAATTTTTCTGGGAAACATTTTATGAAAACAACTTTCAAGTAATGACACGAATGTACCATAAAATAAACCGATTTTGACCTCACAATTTCTTCCTATAAATACCAAATCTTAATAATTTCCATTAATACATTGTATCCTGTTCTCTTTAATAAGCCTCACTGCTTTACATAGAATATGTAGATGTATAGGATGCGTTTGACAGTATTGACTATAGTGTGCTCTCTGAAATTCTGAAGGTTGCAGTCACCAGATGCGGTTAGTGAAAAGTAAAAGTTACCTACGATTTGTACAGGAATCGGACTATAGTTGTAAGGGTCGATGAACATGAAAAAGAGGTGGTGATTAAGAAGAGAGTAGAGAAAATATAGCATATCTCCGATTTTGTTCAGATTATGATGGTTTCAGTGACCAGATACAGTTATTGAAAAGCTACTCACAACTTGTACAGAAACCAAACCATGGTTGTAAGGGTCGATGGTCATGAAAAGGGGGTGATGTTCCAGAAAGGAGTAGAGAGAGAAATTTATAGCAAATCTCCGATTTTGGTCAGTATACACATTTTGTAAGCAGTAAAAGAAACTAAGTAGACCTTTGGAAAGAGAATTAAAATTCAGGGAGAAGAAATGAAAACGTTAAATTTTGCTGGCAACGTATGTGGCAGAAACCTACTAAAGGAAAGGATCTGTTCATTGGGCACACCACGAGGCAACAACATATCGTCATAGCTTAAAGAGTCACAACATATCGTCAGTTGGCTAACAGAAGGAAGTCTGTGAGGTAAACATCATAGAGGGAGATTAGTACTTGGATAAAGCAATTAGGTTTAAAAGTGGGTGACAATTGTTATATATAGTAACGGAGGATAGGAATATAGCAATCAGTCACCTCTCCATGGACTTTTTTTTTATTATTCGTGCATATGCAGATTTCAGCTATAATCAGCCATTTTCAGTGCATTTGATTGAGCTATAAACTCCCAGGAGTATATGTCACCATACAAAATTATACGAGTACAGGCAGTAGGAAAACTACTACATATGCACCTGTAAAGTTGTATGGTGACATGTACTGCTGGGAGTTTGATGGATTATAATTCATTCAAATGCATCGAAGATGGCTATTTACAGCTGAAATCTGGATATGGAAGAATAATAAAAGCCAACGGGATTGCGACTGATAACAATATACAGTTGCTGTATACAACAGTTGGCCATGTAGGATTGAAGAAGCTTATGTGCGATAGACTAGTTTGACAGCTGCATCAGTCTAGACTTTGGACTGAAGGTTTAAACAACAATAAGTTGAGAAGGGCAATCTCGGAAGAAAGCGTGCCTTGTAGCGGACAGCAGGTGCCGAACTGCTGAGCCGGTGCCCGCGAGGCGCTGCTTCTACCTGATAAGTCGGGCAGGCTGCACTGGGTGTAGCCGCTACTGCCGGCTGCTGGCGCCCGGGAGCCGGTAGCGCTCGCCTCGTCCTCGCCCAGACAGATGAGCGCCGCCGCTGCCTCCCCTCCCTGCGCTCTCCGCAATCAGCGCCTGGCAGCGCGGCAACCCGCAGCGCGCCTTCTGCCCGATTGCTCTGCCTGCAGGTCTCACTGGCGTCGCAGCGGGCCGCACCGCACCGCGCCTACAGATTCCCTGAGTGCGCGATCTGTTTGCTCTTCCTGTGGCTCTAGCACTCGGCTCATGTCGCAGAAGCAACACAAAGGACAGGAGATAAATGAGGGGAATGGCCCTTTATCCTCACACATTACTACAATCCGGTTAAAATCACTATGCATAATGCATGAGACTGGAGATATTCCATCGGATTTCCCGAAGAATATCGACTAAACAGTCTCGGCGATACAGATGGTAGATACCTTTACAATTACGGCGCCAGCTACTGAATGGCTCCTGCATTCTATTTGCTGTTGGATGACCATGGATTTGCTTCAGAAAAGTAATGGCTCCAGAGCTGCTGTGACGCTTGATAATAGAAGCAACTCTTAAGGGAAATGAATGCCCGATTCAAGGATTTATTTTGAGAGAAACGACGTTTCATTATGAATGATGTTTGACGTTGTCAGAAGAATATATATAAGCTATAGAAGCACTTTGTAACATATGTACATGAACCAAGACGAAAAAAAAAAACAGTATCAAAAAGGGTGTGAGTTAGGATGTGAACTTTGGCGCCTACTTTCAACTTCTACATCGGAGAAGCAATGACGCTTATGAAAGAAAGATCGAGGAGTTGGATTCAATTTCAGGATGAAAGGATATCAATGACGTGATTGGCTGACGATACTGCAATAGCCAATAAAATGGTGAAAATTGCCGGAACTTTAAAATGGGCCGGCCGCGGTGGCCGAGCGACTATAGGCGCTTCAGTCCGGAACCGCGCGACTGCTACGGTCGCAAGTTCGAATCCTGCCTCGGGCATGGCTGCGTGTGATGTCATTAGGTTAGTTAGGTTTAAGTAGTTCTAAGTTCTAGGGGACTAATGACCTCAGATGTTAAGTCCCATAGTGGTCAGAGCCATTTGAACCATTTTAAAATGGTATGAACATATCCAAAGTAAAATACGAATTAATAAAACTCCAAAGATACAGGAATGAAGAGTTTCGCACATGCGACTGGCGAACAACCTAACATCAAAACTTGGGATCAAGTTGCAGACGAAGTTTAAAATTACGCTGGACGGATGAAGCAAGCAATATACAAGAAGCAGAGTGGTATAGGCAAAGAGGGCATCTCTCACTATGAGAAGAGTTCCAGTATCAAACAAAGGCCATAATTTGAGAAGACTGTGGAAAAAACCGGGAAAGAAAATACTTGAAGTATTTGAGATGTGGTACATTATTAGGGGCAGTTAAATGAAAAACAAACACCAACCACAGCGGGACCGTTGGATGGTTCCTTTCAAAAGTAATCACATCACGTGTTAGATTTGTCCTAATGGGAGGCGAGATGATAAATTCCGGTTTCGCAGGCCGTGGTCGGCCACTGAAATATCCAGACTTACACGTGTCTCAATAAAACCGACGTCCACGCATGTCTTTCTAAAGACCGCCAAACATGTGAAAAAGACACGCTGAACGATCGGGAATTTTCAGAGGATATTACAGTCTTTCTCAACCAAGGTGTTGAAGCCTTCGTGCGATGGTTGGGGCGGGCGTTATCTTGCAACAGAATTATTCCGTCTAACAGCATTCTTCGTTTTGACTTTAAGGCGCAGTTTATGCACAGTGTCTTCGCAAAGCTGCTCGTTGATTGTGGGTCCACGCTCGAGGAACTCCACGAGCGGAAGACCTCTGCATTCGAAGAAGGCACACACAAGGTTGTCAAGAGAATAGCGAAGGGATGTCCACAGGGCTCGATCTGCTGACCAATGTTCTGGGATATCGCAATCGAGCCCTTGCTGAACACGCTGAACGGTGACGGTAGGGTAAGCGGTGTGGTGGCGAACGCAGACGAAAAACAGACTTTTAACTGTTATATCAAACTGACAATTGACAAAGCCTCCAAAATTATGCACAAACTAGCAAGACTCAACACACCTCAGTACAAATTACCTATTAAGAAAATAACGACCTACCACATTGCGGTATTTGAATCCATCACGTGTTTCGCCGCAAGTGCATGGTCTCACAGACTGAACGTATAGACTAACAAGACAATTCCAAGACGAGGTCAACGTAGTGTACTCCTGAGAATGAGCGGAGCTTTCAGCACCACATCACTAAAGGCACTTTGCGTTGTGCTCGGGACCTGCCCTATAGACATAACGATACGGTATAGAGCTGCACTTTACTGGATTAAGAGGTACAGGCTTGATAAAGTCACCAAAATTACAGTAACCAACATTATGAACAAAACACAAATGAAACAATGGTGGCTTCAAACTTGTCAGAGAAGAACGACAGTGACATCATATATAATCTCGCTGATTAGAACACAATAAATAGCGTAGCCGATATTGTATCGAACACACTGCATGAAGAATACAGGCGCCAAAATCCATATGGAAGGAGGCGTAGATAAGCAAAAACAACACAACAAACGACATTGGAGGACACAAGCACGACCACAGATTCACAAATCGAGGAAGGAACCAACACACTATGTGAACATGACTCAAAAGGGATCAACACGTAAGAGACCCAAACCAACAACGCATGACACTGCATGCTACAACACAATCACAAACAACACAACAGGCAGTAACAATCATAAAACAAACAAACACCGACATCACATGCTAAGACTCTAGTAATAACGTAACGTCACTTGGGAGGAGAGGGCTCGAAGAACTTTTATTCCAACGTTCCTACTCCCCAACGACATATTGCATAGTGTTTAAAGTATACTGCACACAAGCAATACTGTATTGTTCGTCTTCTTATGTATAGATAGAAGTATGTTCTCTTCTCTATTTAAAGCTACAGTGAATTAATTTTGCTACATCAAATGTATTTTCTGTATAAAGTAGGTCTTTCTTTCGCTTGAGCCTTTGTCCCGCAGTTTTGGGGCAGGGTCGGCATTGTTACTAACGGATTTGGTATGGTTAGTTTGAAGGGGTGGCCGGATGCCCTTCCCGCCGCCACCCCGCACCCCCTGGGATGAAATCAGTATACCTCAGCTGTCTGTGTCCAGTGTAAATCATGAAATACTGCGAACGTATTGCAAATGTCTGCGAGTCGTATAACTGAGACGGGACGTGGGGACTAGCCCAGTATTCGCCAAGGTGAATGTGCAAAAATGCCTAATAACCACATCCTGGCTGGTCGGCACACAGGCCCTAGTCGTTAATCCGCCGGGCGGATTCGATCTGGGATCGGCGCCCCTACCTGCGTCCAGGAAGCAGCGCATTTGCTCTCTCGGCTAACCTTGCAGTCACCTGTATAAAGTATGTATAAAACTAAAAATGTAATGTTTTAAGTTATTTACGGAATAATGCACTCAATTAGCAATGAACTACATTCTTTTTCTACTAGCTAATTTACAAACGTAAGTGTATTTCTCATGTAAAGCTAAAATTAATGTATTCAACGTATCAAATGCCCAGTCAGTATTTATCTGTATAATACCAGGTGTATTTATCTAAGGTATTACGCAGAATATGCCGCAACTACCAACAATAGGGCAAACAAACAGCTGCTGACTATCATGTAGTGTCCTGACTTGCAACACTCCCAGTAATATACCAATACACACAAACACAATAAACATACATAAGCACTAACCATTTAAGAGGAGAATAGCTCGAGGATCTAACGAAAACTTCTCACCTGAAATGGGTAGAAATAGACCATTACCAACCGACATGTTAAATGGCTATATTACACATCCAGATAAGTATATCACTTTCCTCAACATATTGAAAATTATTTCCACCACACTCATTCTATTACATTTTTCTTTTTTAATTTTCTTACATTTTTCTACATTAGCATGTAAAAATTAAATTCTCATCAGCTAGACAGAAACAAATATTATAGAACCATTTTAACCACTGTTAAACACTCAGTTCACTGTAACCTTAGAGAAATTTTTATGTTATATACTTTATATTTTTTTAAAAAAGCAATAACAGCTCTATACCAACAACACTGTAATACTGAGAAGTGTTTGCTGTTTGATTCAGAAGCATCCGAACAACCTTATATTTCAAGGTGGTGGGTTACCCTGTATTTTTAATGAAATAAATAAATAAATAAAATAAATTTGAAGAAGGAGGTCATCATGACCTTTTCAAACTCGTGTGAGCATCTATGGATTTATTTGGCGGGGGAGATGTGGGATCTTTCCCCAGTTGTCTTGCCCTCGGTCTCGAAACAGTAGCGACCTGAAAGAAGACAGGCGTAGCCTTTGGTTTCAGTTGGACGAGGAACCGCAAGGTTGGGTGCCGTTGCGGATCCATCAGTTGCTCACCGTCTTCTACGAAATAGGAACTGATCGTCTCGTTTCCCAGTGAGCTTAATGTCTTAATGGGAATTGCGATTACTTTTAAATGGAACCACTCAATGGTCTCATTGTGGCGGGTGTTCGGTTTTCATTTGTCTGCCACTCACAGAAGGATGCTGAAAACGAAGTGATGAGATAAGAAGTGGGTACGTCTTCCGAAGAATCGGTGGGTGAAAGAATATAGGCAGCATCTGACTACAAGAATGGACAGTAAAACAATAAATCTGTAAAGACGCTGGTGGAGTAGCTTTCTTAGTACTAGGGGCAGTCAAGGACGACAAAAGTCGTAGCGGAGAACAGAGACTTGAAGATGTCTCACAAAGCGAGTGAGGACGCTAGCCGTATGTTTCACTCTGAGTGAAGAGATTGGCGCAGGAAAGGAATTCTTGGTAGAGTGCAGAAAACCGGAACAGAACTTAAAGATGGAGAAGAACAGGAGTTTCAACGAGCCCAATGACGGCGCTCAATCAGCCAGTCGTACTTTGTCGAACTCCACGTGCTCCCTGTTACTCGATGTTGTGATGCTTCATAGGTATTTGCGGAGCCTCGTCAGATGAGGCTGGCTGCACATGGTGCAAATGAGTAAAGTCAGTATAGAGGTATTTTGTATCTGTAAGAATTTTATAGAAATTTCTGGAGTTACTTTTTACAGAAAAATATTTTTTGTATAAAAAAAATCATAAACCGCTCTTTATAGATCCACATGTTTCCTTAGCCATGCACAACTGATTAACTTCGCAGCTTCAAAATCACCTTAAACGTTGGTAGTAAATTTATTATCTTTTCGGTTTTTCATCCTAGGAATTTAAGTTCGTACCGGACTCAATTTGCGGCAATTCCAAGTAAGTAATGTAAGGTACCTCTTTTGTGAGCACGTTTGCTGAACGGGAAAAGGCAGATAGGCAAATCTGTTCGCCACAAATTTTAATGCTTTCTGAGCAGAATCTGCTTAGGTGAAAAGTCACGAAATGTAAAGGCGACATTTAACGAATTTTGACATTTATCCTTGGTATCAATGTAATCCCTGATGGCAGTAGTCATTACTGAAGGCTGTACATCTGTATTATTCAGTTATTTCTTCGATAGTGAGTTGCTTTACTGACGAATACAATGTGATTATTTCAGAAAACTCGGATTTTCATAGGAAATAACGCAGCATTTGGTCGGAGGATAGTGGTGTGGAGAACTATGCATTAGAGACAAAATAGACTGTGGAATGTGAAAGGTGCCCAGATCGTGTAATGATATAATTGGAAACAATTATTCAAATAAAGGTATTTTACAGATGTTCACTTCTATTTTGCAGTTACAATTAGTTTGTAATGGAGTATATTTAATAAATGATAGCAGAAGCTTAACTTTGGCATCGTTGTGTCATGGTACGTTTCTTCTGTTAATCTGATGTTAGTAGTTTAGTAATTCAGGATTTTAATCAGTTGCTTGAACAAAACACTACGCACTACCTACTACAAAGCACTGCGCAATGGTGAAAGCATTGAGATCCTTACTGCTGACAATATTCAAGAATATATAATTATAGAATACGTGGACTATGATAAGAAAAGTGGCGCATTACATGAACAAAGATACCGGAAAGTCCTCCGCAATCCAATATTGAAAAAAATAGGAAAGACCTCTAAACGTCTCAGGCGCTCTTCGTTGGAAGACATCTTGGTCAAGAGTCTTCTCCCATAGGCACCTAGACTACCTGCAGCTTATGCTTTACCGAAGATGTAAAAGGATGGGACTCCATTTCGCTTCGTTGTATCCAACATCGGTTCACGAACATACAAGCTGGCGAAGTACTTGACCAATCCCCACGTTCCACATGTGGGATACTGCTAGCAACACATTAAAAACTCAGCAGATTTTACTAGCCGAGTTAATCGTCTGCCATGTAATGAGGGTGACAGTACGGTCAGTTTTGATTTGGTGGCGCTGTCACGAACGTGCCTGCCAAATACTCTTTGGACCTAGTACCCCAGGTCTCTGTAAGTGTCGTGGCTGAACTATTTAGGCACACTTTTACGTTTTCCTATTTTCTGTTCAACACCAAATATTACAACAAGCACAATAATAAGAGCAAAATTTTTCTGGTTAAATATAAATAATTATAATTCAGTAAGAGAGATATCAATATCAGTAGCACACTAATAACGGAACTCAATCATTCTGAATATGTAACTCTCACAGGTCATAAAGACTTGTAACTCAATAATACTCGAAACCCTCAATCAGGTAACAATCAACAAGTTAACAATGAAACCCTAAGCTAAGAGGCATAAAGTAACATTACGGTTAAAACTTAAATGTCACTGAATAAATATATCCTCCTGACGTGGATTCAAGGCAAGGCTGGCTTAATACAAAATATTACACTAACTGGAAACCTTCCCTTCATAGACACATGTCATCCCATTCTATCAGTAACATGACTTCGTAAGAGTGTGATAAGCCAATCTTTGATAATGAAAGGTATCGTGATACCAAATTCAAAGCATCAGAATTTGAGAACACTGTTTCTTGATTACAAAAACTAATCTGCCCTAAGGCCTTCTTGCAGGCAACAACAGCCTAACAAAACAAGGAGAGTAAATTCGGTGTGCGAATGTTATTGCGTCTGTAATCGCTTGCAGTAGATAACGACCATTCAGTGACACGGTTTCAAAATTCAACAAGCAAGCGACTAAACTAATCCGCCGTGGTAAGCCACGAAATGCCTAACAAGTATCAAGGATTCCTAATTGCTCTCTGCGAAGCTTGAAAGCCTCTGCTACTAACGCGTCCGGTGCATTCCGCAGAGAGCGCCCTTTGTTTTCGTCCCTGTACTTCTGCCCGCGCTGGGAAACAGAGTTTCTGCCATTATCTGTGAACTGATTCTGCCACACGGCCCAGCTCCCCTGAACTGAATATTTCTGGCGCCCTTGGCGTGACGATTTCTTCTGCCGCTCTGGGTTTCGGTGCCTCCAATACAAAATACGGTAGACTCTTGACTGTCCGCCCCTATTTACTAAATGTGAAGTCGCGTAAAAAAGAAGCTGGATAGGCCGGGTGTGCATAAATCCTCTTTTCTAATCCCAGCTGTACCATCCGAAAAGTTTTAATACCAAAACCTTATTTTATCAACGTTTTCTGACTTCTTACGTAATACATATCATCAATTTCGGACTCTTTAATTAAGACACAAAGGACCACACAAAACAACTGTTCAATAGTGTAAACAGTCTGGATGTTGGCGCTGCCAACAGAACTGCCCTCTACGTTTGTTCATTGTTTGTAAGCGCTGGAAAAGGCTTCAAGTATTATTTGTTGAAGAATGGGTTCGGTAATTTATTCAGTATTAACAGTACAGTACGTACTTCACAATTGTGACTCCAGATGTGCTAGAAGCGCAAAAATTTTAACACATTTTTGAATCACGCAGCAATGTAGCCGGCGCCCGCATCCCGTAGCTTTGGTAAAGTGCAGTACATACGTTAAATTAATCCTTATTTTACCAGAGAGGAGTATTACTATGGAGCAGGCCAAGTAGTACCAGTGTCGTAAAGTAACGAACTGGATGGTCAAGAACTGCTGTAAATGCAGTTACTCGAACAACTTAAGTTTCTGACTTTGAAGCTCCGATAGAAATGGACCACTGCCTACACAAACCCGCAGGTATGTCAACATTGTTCCACTCCTAAGAACAACATCTGCCCTGGAGTTTTTAGTCGGATGTTAGAAGCCTATGACGAAAGTAAAATGTCACTTTCGATTCATCTCAGCAACCTAGTGTTCTTCCGTAGTTACCCTTCCATAAATCTGCTGTCCTACATATATTCGTAACTGTAATAACTCAAAGGAACAGTGAATCTGCCAGTGATACCGCTCTAGTACATTGGCAGTCGACAGGAACCACTGTACGGTAAAAACGTCATCGCTCTACGATTGTTGATTTCGTTCACGAATGATCAGCGGTGGGGCTGAGTGAACATGCAGACCGCTAATAAAATACTTACCATCCCATTTTAAGTAAATTATATGGCGAAAAAATTTCATGATATATCCGCTCGATAAATTCGTTATTCGTCCTAGATACTGTGCTGTATGTAATGAAATAAAGCATAGCATGACATTTTAAAATATTTGCTGAGACTGCGTAGAATATGCGTATGGTTCGTTTTACTTCTATGATTGCAGATGAAAGGGTTCTACAGTCCCTATCATTTTATTTGCTTTCCGATGCACTTTGCATCCTACAGACCAATTCGTGTGTTTTCGTTGCCAAATTTCGTACCAGAGAAGATAGCTACGATTCAATCTAGCCGTAGCCTATTTCTTTCTACGATTTGCAACCATCATATGGCTGTTATTGTGGTTCTTTTTAGGCTTGCAAATGCGTCCATAACGTCATTATAGGTCTTCCATGTCTTTATATGCAACCCAACTCACGACTATGATTCCATAAAATGTTTATCCCTTGTTCTACCATTCCAAAACTCTTTGGCATGCGTGAGTGAATGAGTGTGGGTGTGTTTCATTTTGCTGTACTGTGGTTTAGTCTGCTGTAGAGAATCAGCGGTAGTCGTACCGAATGGGCAACCCTTGCAGTTTTCAGGTAGGAAAAGAGGTTTTTTCCTCTTGTGTGGAAGTTACCGGTGTTAGGTTGGTAGCGGAAGCCTCATCTCTTGGTTTTCCTGGCCACAGGGTTGTGTGGGGGAGAAGTTTTAGTGTGAGATGGGCAGTCTGCTTCCAGCTCTCCGAGGGTCCTCTGCCGAGGTTTCTTTGAAGAAGGGTGAGTTGATTTAACCGCGTGGCGCTTCGTCTCATAGCGAGAGGGGAACTTTTTGTAATACAGTCTCACTGAACTTGTACATTGCGCAGCTTTTGGCCTCGCCTTTGTCTTATAAAGATTGTTTTGCTGGGTCGCAGCAACGAATGCAAGGCTTTTGCAGACTTTCAGTTTGATTCATAATGCAGACTTTGGCCCGTAAGAAGAATGTAGCACAAAGGTGTTGCATATGTTGAAGAGATCTAATCTAAGAAGTGCGCCCTCGGTTCATTGTGAATGCTTGTGTGCCAGCGACTGCGTGTGTATACATTCTAAATTTTTCCGAACCTTGACAATTTTTGCCTGTTTCATTACTATATGTCCTTTGGATACCATCCAAGTGGGTTAATATTAGAGTTTGTTGGCCCTCTGCCGTTACCCTTTATCTATTCAAATGTGTCTTCCGTAAAATGTTAATTGTTCGCTGCTGCGTGGTTTAATGTTGCTAAAATTTGGCCACGGTACGTAGAAATTGTTTTTCCACGAACCACGTGACCACACGAGTTAACTGTGAGCCTAACTCTCTTGTGGCCCCCTGTCTCTGCCGAAGAGACATGCTTTGATTTTGGAATATTAAATATACCCTGTCCGGATTATTCAGTTGCAGTTGTGGTTTGTGATTTCATGTTAGCGCGTAAGCGTGTGAGTGTGGCCCTCGTTGAGGCGGTTTCTCCAAACCGAGGTTCAACTTTAAATATAATCGTGATATTCAGATTTACTCCTTTATTTAATCATTTCTCAAACCTCGTAGCTTCGTTGCATGTTGGTGTTGGGGCCGTCCTTGATGTTCTTTGAGTGAATGTGGATCTGATTGCGAGTATTAAACCTTTCCCGTCCCCCTCTAATTACAACCGCGATTCTAAATTACGAGATTCTGTTGTGAATCATATAGCGTTTCACAAGCAATCGTACGTAGTACTAGGCAACAGCAATTATACAGATGTCTCATACAAATGTCTTAAGAAATAAATAATTTTGTTTGAAGTCTTATCCAATCTACCGATGTTACGTCTCCTTTCCCTATGCCATTCACCTCGTACTTTGCCCATCCATAGCGTTTCCATGCGCAAAGGTCCAATAATTAGTGTTCTCTTTTTATTTTAAAACAAATTCCTTAGAATAGATCTTTTCAGAAATGTTACTGCAAGCTGCTCTTATTCAGTGTTCACACACTTTTCGCTTTATTTTAATATTTGATTCATGTGAACAATCCCTGAATAGTATTAATAATTACATCCCACTTTTTATGAGTAACATTAAATGAATTTTTTGTATTTTTTAATGACTAAATTAATTAATTTTCCAACTCAGTCGAACCTCTTGTTTGTCGTGTGGCTAGAGTTGGTGGCGACCCAATCATTTACTTTGATTTTAATGTCAGATAGCATTTCCATTTGCGTGTGGCTCTTTCAGCCATCAGGATGTAGCTCGGGGCTCCACTCATTTCATAAACACCAATTAAGTGCACGTCACTTACACAGTGTATGAAATGTAGCTATGGTATCAAACTGTATTTAAAGCTCAGATCCACATTAAGACCTACATCTACATTGATACTCTGCAGATCACACTTAACTGTCTGGGAGAGGGTTCACAAGAATTCTCTATTATTCAACTCTCGTACAGCGCGCGAAAAGAGCGAACATCTATATTCCTATGGGACCAAACTGCTGAGGAGATCGGTCCCTAGGCTTAAACAGTGCCTAATCTAACTTAAAGTAACTTTAACTAACTTACGGTAAGGACAACACACACACCCATGCCCGAGGCAGGACTCGAACCTCCGACGCGAGGAGCCGCGTGAACCGTGGCAAGGAGCCCTATACCGCGCTGCTACCAGGCGTGACACACAAACCCAAATTTTGCCCTTATAGGGAGCGGTCACCTTACCGTTTCCCTATCCGTACGCTACTCACGTCCAGTTCCAAACTTCTACATGTTCTCAACCTGTACTCTTATGTATATTATGCATATCCTCATTTTACTTGAAAGTCCCTTGCCTAGTGTCGGCGGATAAACGTAGTTTCCAGTTGAAAAAGAGAATTCTAAAAATACATAAAATATTCGCCTAGCAGTACATTCTGGTGTTGCTTATAACCATGAATTCACTAGCTCGAAATACAATTGACTTACTTCGAAATTTTTTTTCTACAAAACACTTTATTTACAACATGCAGCCTATTTCCAAGAAACAGATTACCACATGGCTTGCAAGACGTCCACACAACACATCCAGTGTGAGTATATATTTCTTTTCTATATTATACTTGTTTAGCATAATACTACTTCTCATATAATAAACTCAACCACATGAGATCTATTTGAAGGGCTTATTTCAATAGTGGTACAAGTCCATTTCCTCCACTTTTATGCCCATAATGCTTCTGAAATTAGCGAGCCAAACAAACAGAAATAAAGGTTCATCACTAGCAAGAAGCTATATGCTTGAATATTTCTGGTATCTCAACTGCAGATTTTTCAGCACTCATTTAACTTTAGGACTCTGTATCGCAATACGATCAAAAATGGACTTCTACAAATACTGAAATAAGCCCTTCATTTCTACTCAGCGGTCTTCGTACATGTAAACACTACAGACATAAAATGAAATTTGTACCTATATGTACACAAAGTGCTGTGTCTGGAGCAGCAACGAAAGAGGGTACACGTATTGTTACAACATATCAAACTCTGTACAACATATGCACGCATGTTTTGTCAGCTACAATGACTATAACATACACTCCTGGAAATGGAAAAAAGAACACATTGACACCGGTGTGTCAGACCCACCATACTTGCTCCGGAGACTGCGAGAGGGCTGTACAAGCAATGATTACACGCACGGCACAGCGGACACACCAGGAACCGCGGTGTTGGCCGTCGAATGGCGCTAGCTGCGCAGCATTTGTGCACCGCCGCCGTCAGTGTCAGCCAGTTTGCCGTGGCATACGGAGCTCCATCGCAGTCTTTAACACTGGTAGCATGCCGCGACAGCGTGGACGTGAACCGTATGTGCAGTTGACGGACTTTGAGCGAGGGCGTATAGTGGGCATGCGGGAGGCCGGGTGGACGTACCGCCGAATTGCTCAACACGTGGGGCGTGAGGCCTCCACAGTACATCGATGTTGTCGCCAGTGGTCGGTGGAAGGTGCACGTGCCCGTCGACCTGGGACCGGACCGCAGCGACGCACGGATGCACGCCAAGACCGTAGGATCCTACGCAGTGCCGTAGGGGACCGCTCCGCCACTTCCCAGCAAATTAGGGACACTGTTGCTCCTGGGGTATCGGCGAGGACCATTCGCAACCGTCTCCATGAAGCTGGGCTACGGTCCCGCACACCGTTAGGCCGTCTTCCGCTCACGCCCCAACATCGTGCAGCACGCCTCCAGTGGTGTCGCGACAGGCGTGAATGGAGGGACGAATGGAGACGTGTCATCTTCAGCGATGAGAGCCGCTTCTTCCTTGGTGCCAATGATGGTCGTATGCGTGTTTGGCGCCGTGAAGGTGAGCGCCACAATCAGGACTGCATACGACCGAGGCACACAGGGCCAACACCCGGCATCATGGTGTGGGGAGCGATCTCCTACACTGGCCGTACACCACTGGTGATCGTCGAGGGGACACTGAATAGTGCACGCTACATCCAAACCGTCATCGAACCCATCGTTCTACCATTCCTAGACCGGCAAGGGAACTTGCTGTTCCAACAGGACAATGCACGTCCGATTGTATCCCGTGCCACCCAAGGTGCTCTAGAAGGTGTACGTCAACTACCCTGGCCAGCAAGATTTCCGGATCTGTCCCCCATTGAGCATATTTGGGACTGGATGAAGCGTCGTCTCACGCGGTCTGCTCATCCAGGACGAACACTGGTCCAACTGAGGCGCCAGGTGGAAATGGCATGGCAAGCCGTTCCACAGGACTACATCCAGCATCTCTACGATCGTCTCCATGGGAGAATAGCAGCCTGCATTGCTGCGAAAGGTGGATGTACACTGTACTAGTGCCGACATTGTGCATGCTCTGTGGCCTGTGTCTATGTGCCTGTGGTTCTGTCAGTGTGATCATGTGATGTATCTGACCCCAGGAATGTGTCAATAAAGTTTCCCCTTCCTGGGACAATGAATTCACGGTGTTCTTATTTCAATTTCCAGGAGTGTATATTTTCAAAAATGTATCCTCACTAACATACGGGGTGCCCCAAATAAGAGTCGCCAGGCGCTTACTTTCTATTCTGTCGGCGCTTATTTGCAATTTCTTTCTTGCAGTGTGTAGCTAGAGTCAACCTCAACAAATAGTGCCAATCACGTTTTTCTTGCGACGCCCTTTTCGATACAGAAACGGCAGTTTGTCTCCAGTTATCAACAAAATTATTTTTGAAGCGGAATTTTGCGTTCCCATTCGATACGGCTGTCCCATATTACTGTAGTATTGATATTAGATTTATGGGTATTTATTAACAGGGGCAGTAAAAAAAGGAGAATAACAAGTACTCTAGCAACGACAGAGCAGCACTGCTGCATGGCAGTAGGATTCAACACGGGCCAGGGCTCTTTTGTCGCTGCTAGAATGCCTGTTTTACAGTCTCTCTTCATGCATATCGTTAAAGCGAATTTCACTAATACACTAATCTGACACCGATCCGTAGAATGGACACACAATATTCCTCTTTAAAAATAATTTCGTTCGTAAGGGGCATCAAACCGAAGCTTACTCTGGGCTTCGCATCAAGGACGTTAAAGCAGTCTTGGTTTAGGTTGAGCCCAGCTACGCACTGCAAAAACGAAACTACAACTAACTGCCGAAACCACAGTGAAAATGCGCCTGGCGACACGTAGGAGGAACGCGCTTCAAAGGCATTCTGTGGATTGTTAAACAAGTGACTGACATTAATCCCTAAACTCCAATAATTCAGAAAACCATGTTACGCAGTAACTGAGTATTTTTTGTTGCCTCAGTAGCACTGCATTAAACCACAGCGTGCAATCCAGTGGCACTGCAATCTTGTTCAATTACCTGTACATTAAGTGAATCAGAAATTCACTCACAGAATTTCGGAGCTAGTTCAGGAATGCATTCTCAGTATTTCATTATAAGTGAACTCTGGTCTTTGTTACCTCCCTAGACAGCACACTGCATTTCGTCTGACTTATCAACATTTATCTTTGTATCGTGCTGCAAATGTTTGCACTATGTCCTGTCTGTAAAAAAACTTGTACAATAAACTCACGGTAACTGCTGTTGAAAACCGTAATGTCCATTTTAGTCTTCGTCCTTAAGGTCGCATTCAGTACTGCTCCCGTTTTTCGCTTTTTTCGCGCAGTTTCAGTTCCACACAGTGACACACAGCAGTATGGATACTTTTTCCAATGAAGAGTGGGTCGATGTGTACTTAGTGTATGGGTTTATTCAACTAATGAAACAGAACTAAAACGACACTATGCATTGACGGCAACAATGACAAAGCATTCTAGCCAAGTAACTCTGAGTATATTTCTGAACTAACAAATTTTCTCGCTGGAGTTCAGGTTCATCCCAAACAATCTCCAGGTTACTGTCTAAAGGTGGGACGGTCATTTGTGATGTAAGACTGGCAGCACAAAGATGGAGTAGCCAACGTGCTCGAAAGGTGTCAAAATAACAGCTGACTGCCAAACTGCAGCAGTTGATTATCGGCTGATTGGAAACATGCCCTACTCAAAAATACCCTGCAGATTGTAGAAGATTATTCATCTGCTTCTACGTATGGGTTTTGTGCTACCCGTAACACCTTCAAGTACCATGTGCATTATTTTCAGATGTTCTCGCTTAATACGCGCAAATCGTTAATCCTACAGAAATATGAACTGGACATTTTGGATTGGGATACGTTTACGCTGGAGGCCACAGTTTTCGAGTTATTCAAGAAAATAGCGTGTGGAGGTCACCTTTGAAGGTTTCTCTTGAATGACTCTAAAACTATGGCATTTAGCTAAACCGTATCGCAGCACAAAATTTAACTACGCTCCTGGAAATTGAAATAAGAACACCGTGAATTCATTGTCCCAGGAAGGGGAAACTTTATTGACACATTCCTGGGGTCAGATACATCACATGATCACACTGACAGAACCACAGGCACATAGACACAGGCAACAGAGCATGCACAATGTCGGCACTAGTACAGTGTATATCCACCTTTCGCAGCAATGCAGGCTGCTATTCTCCCATGGAGACGATCGTAGAGATGCTGGATGTAGTCCTGTGGAACGGCTTGCCATGCCATTTCCACCTGGCGCCTCAGTTGGACCAGCGTTCGTGCTGGACGTGCAGACCGCGTGAGACGACGATTCATCCAGTCCCAAACATGCTCAATGGGGGACAGATCCGGAGATCTTGCTGGCCAGGGTAGTTGACTTACACCTTCTAGAGGACGTTGGGTGGCACGGGATACATGCGGACGTGCATTGTCCTGTTGGAACAGCAAGTTCCCTTGCCGGTCTAGGAATGGTAGAACGATGGGTTCGATGACGGTTTGGATGTACCGTGCACTATTCAGTGTCCCCTCGACGATCACCAGTGGTGTACGGCCAGTGTAGGAGATCGCTCCCCACACCATGATGCCGGGTGTTGGCCCTGTGTGCCTCGGTCGTATGCAGTCCTGATTGTGGCGCTCACCTGCACGGCGCCAAACACGCATACGACCATCATTGGCACCAAGGCAGAAGCGACTCTCATCGCTGAAGACGACACGTCTCCATTCGTCCCTCCATTCACGCGTGTCGCGACACCACTGGAGGCGGGCTGCACGATGTTGGGGCGTGAGCGGAAGACGGCCTAACGGTGTGCGGGACCGTAGCCCAGCTTCATGGAGACGGTTGCGAATGGTCCTCGCCGATACCCGAGGAGCAACAGTGTCCCTAATTTGCTGGGAAGTGGCGGTGCGGTCCCCTACGGCACTGCGTAGGATCCTACGGTCTTGGCGTGCATCCGTGCGTCGCTGCGGTCCGGTCCCAGGTCGACGGGCACGTGCACCTTCCGCCGACCACTGGTGACAACATCGATGTACTGTGGAGACCTCACGCCCCACGTGTTGAGCAATTCGGCGGTACGTCCACCCGGCCTCCCGCATGCCCACTATACGCCCTCGCTCAAAGTCCGCCAACTGCACATACGGTTCACGTCCACGCTGTCGCGGCATGCTACCAGTGTTAAAGACTGCGATGGAGCTCCGTATGCCACGGCAAACTGGCTGACACTGACGGCGGCGGTGCACAAATGCTGCGCAGCTAGCGCCATTCGACGGCCAACACCGCGGTTCCTGGTGTGTCCGCTGTGCCGTGCGTGTGATCATTGCTTGTACAGCCCTCTCGCAGTGTCCGGAGCAAGTGTGGTGGGTCTGACACACCGGTGTCAATGTGTTCTTTTTTCCATTTCCAGGAGTGTACATTAAATGTCCTCCAAAAGGTCCTGTTCAGTTTTTTTTGTGGAACTAATAGTTTGCATGTAGAGAGTGAGAGAATATGAAAAACTTGTACATGGTATCAGAAGATGCTGTGGGTTGCATATAACCTGTAGGCACGAACAGCTGAATTACCCGTATGTATTTCGTCTGTCGTTGCTACACTGTCTACATGAAATATGAATACATAAATTCTGCTCTTCGCAAAGAGAATCCAGAACGACTCCCAAGACCGAAATGACGCGACAGTGTACATTCATAAAGGAAGACTACACATGGTGATGAAATATCATACTTTCTGTCTGTTGAGTCCGTGATTTATTCTGAACATCTACTCCAATACATTTGTTTCCGTAACAAGAATCTTGTATACTATCGTTTGTAATATCAGCTGCGCACGTACTTTACGTTTCTCAGAAGCCTCGGAGAAAACATGTAATTTCACATTTGTTTAGTAACGTAATGGTGAACACTTTTATTCAGCTATTAATTTCCTGTGATTGATGTAAGTCAGAGCAGTAACATAAATAAAACTCTATGATATATGTCTTAATGTTAAGCTTCTTTCCCACCACACAAGAAGATCAACAATTCAATAGCTGTCATCACTACCCAATGTTTTCACAACGTCACAAATGTCACAGTACAGTATACTGGAGTCTTCAAGTAAAGACTTTATCTACAACTGTAGCTCACTGATTTTATGTTTGCAATATTCTTAAAATAAGTCGAAATATTTCGTATGGAAACAATTTCTTTCATTTTGGAGCTTTCATAATTAAGCTAAGGCATATTTAATTTCATTTTGTACTAAGGTGAGCGGTCTTCGCTCATGACAGATTTCTGCCACAAAATTCCTTCGTCGTGGGTCTCTTTTTGTATGAAAAATTTGTTTTTATTTAATAGTAATTAAATGGACTCAAAGTAATAATTACCTACATAATTTTACACGTTAGGACGAAAGCAAAACAAAAATCAAAGATTTGAATTGAGTGATTTAAATTTTTCCAGGTGATAATTAAAATCCAATCTCTATTCCTCGTATACCCAACAAAACAGCTCACGTTCCATGAGGAGAAAACTAACGGGTATTCTGACATTTATGTTGGAAGACGGGTGTCACGTAGTGGAAAAGTGGTAGAGGGCTTCGTATCTGAAATTCGAGTGGGTCGTTCAATAAAATGGTCCCCGATGGCAACTTGCTGGATTTAGTAGGAGTTTATTCAGGAGAGCAGTCTGTAATTATTAAAGGTCGTGAAACGACGTATCGGAAAAGCAGCCGCGTCCTCTATAGAGGAGGCAGTTATCTCAGGAGCCTCCAGGGTTCTATAAGCCGGCTGGCCTTCTGGCTGGCTTCGTTACAGATTCATAGAGGAAAGATCGGAGCAGCCCGGCAGATTGGGGGCGGAATGGAATGGCGGACGAGGCGGGATTGACTCTTAAAGATGAGCGTATCGGGGGCGGAGGGCCTAGCCAGAGTTGTGGCCGGAAGCCGAAGTCAATATTCCGCCCTGGCACATTATCAGCGAAAGTCGATTTGTATGCATGGGAACTTTAACATGCTGTGCAAAGTGAGCACCAGTCGGTCTGCTGGTAAATGAAAAGCAGAGACACGGACTGCCTTTCACTGGTTATTCATGCCGTATGATCGTCATTTCAATGTTAGATACCCCCAGTCTATCCATCGTTCAGTCTTTTACTGAATACATTATCTATCCTGTCGAGTCAGAGGCTGATATTAGAGTATATAATGACTTTTCTGGAGATTAGAAATCTACTTTGTAGGAATCAGCATGGGTTTCGAAAAAGACGATCGTGTGAAACCCAGCTCGCGCTATTCGTCCACGAGACTCAGAGGGCCATAGACACGGGTTCCCAGGTAGATGCCGTGTTTCTTGACTTCCGCAAGGCCTTCGACACAGTTTCCCACGGTCGTTTAATGAACAAAGTAAGACCATATGGACTATCAGACCAATTGTGTGATTGGATTGAAGAGTTCCTAGATAACAGAACGCAGCATTTCATTCTCAATGGAGAGAAGTCTTCCGAAGTAAGGCTGATTTCAGGTGTGCCGCAGGGGAGTCTCGAAGGACCGTTGCTATTCACAATATACATAAGTGACCTTGTGGATGACATCGGATGTTCACTGAGGCTTTTAGCGGATGATGCTGTGGTGTATCGAGAGGTTGTAACATTGGAAAATTGTACAGAAATGCAGGAGGATCTGCAGCGAATTGACGCATGGTGCACGGAATGGCAATTGAATCTCAATGTAGACAAGTGTAATATGCTCCGAATACATAGAAAGAAAGATCCCTTATCATTTAGCTACAATATAGCAGGTCATGTGGCCAAGATAGACACAAAGCCCATGCCTACTACAGCAGCACAAGTTTATATGCCAACTAGCTCTGCAGATGATGAAGAAATAGATGAAATGTACGACGAAATAAAAGAAATTATTCAGGTAGTGAATGAAGACGAAAATTTAATAGTCATGGGTGACTGGAATTCGTCAGTAGGAAAAGGGAGAGAAGGAGACATAGTAGGTGAATATGGATTGGGGGGATGAAATGAAAGAGGAAGGCGTCTGGTAGAATTTTGCACAGAGCATAACTTAATCATAGCTAACACTTGGTTCAAGAATCATAAGGTTGTATACCTGGAAGAATCCTGGAGATACTAAAAGGTATCAGATAGATTATATGATGGTAAGACAGAGATTTAGGAACCAGGTTTTAAATTGTAAGACATTTCCAGGGGCAGATGTGGATTCTGACCACAATCTGTTGGTTATGAACTGCAGATTGAAACTGAAGAAGCTGCAAAAAGGTGGGAATTTAAGGAGATAGGACCTGGCTAAACTGAAGGAACCAGAGGTTGTAAAGAGTTTCAGGGAGAGCATAAGGGAACAATTGACAGGAATGGGGGAAAGAAATACAGTAGAAGAAGAATGGGTAGCTCTGAGGGATGAAGTAGTGAAGGCAGCAGACGATCAAGTAGGTAAAAAGACGAGGGCTAGTAGAAATCCTTGGGTAACAGAAGAAATATTGAATTTAATTGATGAAAGGAGAAAATATAAAAATGCAGTAAATGAAGCAGGCAAAAAGGAATACAAACGTCTCAAAAATGAGATCGACAGGAAGTGAAAAATGGCTAAGCAGGGATGGCTAGAGGACAAATGTAAGGATGTAGAGGCTTATCTCACTAGGGGTAAGATAGATACTGCCTACAGGAAAATTAAAGAGACCTTTGGAGAGAAGAGAACCACTTGTATGAATATCAAGAGCTCAGATGGCAACCCACTTTTAAGCAAAGAAGGGAAGGCAGAAAGGTGTCCGCATCTCGTGGTCGTGCGGTAGCGTTCTCGCTTCCCACGCCCGGGTTCCCGGGTTCGATTCCCGGCGGGGTCAGGGATTTACTCTGCCTCGTGATGACTGGGTGTTGTGTGCCGTCCTTAGGTTAGTTAGGTTTAAGTAGTTCTAAGTTGTAGGGGACTGATGACCATAGATGTTAAGTCCCATAGTGCTCAGAGCCATTTGAACAGCAGAAAGGTGGAAGGAGTATATAGAGGGTTTATACAAGGGCGATGTACTTGAGGACAATATTATGGAAATGGAAGAGGATGTAGATGAAGACGAAATGGGAGATAAGATACTGCGTGAAGAGTTTGACAGAGCACTGAAAGACCTGAGTCGAAACAAGGCCCTGGGAGTAGTTAACATTCCATTAGAACTACTGATGGCCTTGGGAGAGCCAATCATGAGAAAACTCTACCATCTGGTGAGCAAGATGTATGAGACAGGCGAAATACCCTCAGACTTCAAGAAGAATATAATAATTCCAATCCCAAAGAAAGCAGGTGTTGACAGATGTGAAAATTACCGAACTATCAGTTTAATAAGTGACAGCTGCAAAATACTAACGCGAATTCTTTACAGACGAATGGAAAAACTGGTAGAAGCGGACCTCGGGGAAGATCAGTTTGGATTCCGTAGAAATGTTGGAACACGTGAGGCAATACTAACCTTACGACTTATCTTAGAAGAAAGATTTCTAGCATTTGTAGACTTAGAGAAAGCTTTTGACAATGTTAACTGGAATACTCTCTTTCAAATTCTGAAGGTGGCAGGGGTAAAATAGCGAAAGGCTATTTACAATTTGTACAGAAACCAGAAGGCAGGTATAAGAGTCGAGGGGCATGAAAGGGAAGCAGTGGTTGGGAAGGGAATGAGACAGGGTTGTAGCCTCTCCCCGATGTTATTCAATCTGTATATTGAGCAAGCAGTAAAGGAAACAAAAGAAAAATTCGGAGTAGGTATTAAAATTCATGGAGAAGAAGTAAAAACTTTGAGGTTCACCGATGACATTGCAATTCTGTCAGAGACAGCAAAGGACTTGGAAGAGCAGTTGAACGGAATGGACAGTGTCTTGAAAGGAGGATAGAAGATGAACACCAACAAAAGCAAAACGAGGATAATGGAATGTAGTCAAATTAAATAGGGTGATGCTGAGGGAATTAGGTTAGGAAATGAGACACTTAAAGTAGTAAAGGAGTTTTGCTATTTAGGGAGTAAAATAACTGATGATGGTCGAAGTAGAGAGGATACACTCCTGGAAATTGAAATAAGAACACCGTGAATTCATTGTCCCAGGAAGGGGAAACTTTATTGACACATTCCTGGGGTCAGATACATCACATGATCACACTGACAGAACCACAGGCACATAGACACAGGCAACAGAGCATGCACAATGTCGGCACTAGTACAGTGTATATCCACCTTTCGCAGCAATGCAGGCTGCTATTCTCCCATGTCGACGATCGTAGAGATGCTGGATGTAGTCCTGTGGAACGGCTTGCCATGCCATTTCCACCTGGCGCCTCAGTTGGACCAGCGTTCGTGCTGGACGTGCAGACTGCGTGAGACGACGCTTCATCCAATCCCAAACATGCTCAATGGGGGACAGATCCGGAGATCTTGCTGGCCAGGGTAGTTGACTTACACCTTCTAGAGCACGTTGGGTGGCACGAGATACATGCGGACGTGCATTGTCCTGTTGGAACAGCAAGTTCCCTTGCCGGTCTAGGAATGGTAGAACGATGGGTTCGATGACGGTTTGGATGTACCGTGCACTATTCAGTGTCCGCTCGACGATCACCAGTGGTGTACGGCCAGTGTAGGAGATCGCTCCCCACACCATGATGCCGGGTGTTGGCCCTGTGTGCCTCGGTCGAATGCAGTCCTGATTGTGGCGCTCACCTGCACGGCGCCAAACACGCATACGACCATCATTGGCACCAAGGCAGAAGCGACTCTCTTCGCTGAAGACGACACGTCTCCATTCGTCCCTCCATTCACGCGTGTCGCGACACCACTGGAGGCGGGCTGCACGATGTTGGGGCGTGAGCGGAAGACGGCCTAACGGTGTGCAGGACCATAGCCCAGCTTCATGGAGACGGTTGCGAATGGTCCTCGCCGATGCCCCAGGAGAAACAGTGTCCCTAATTTGCTGGGAAGTGGCGGTGCGGTCCCTTACGGCACTCCGTAGGATCCTACGGTCTTGGCGTGCATCCGTGCGTCGCTGCGGTCCGATCCCTGGTCGACGGGCACGTGCACCTTCCGCCGACCACTGGCGACAACATCGATGTACTGTGGAGACCTCATGCCCCACGTGTTGAGCAATTCGGCGGTACGTCCACCCGGCCTCCCGCATGCCCACTATACGCCCTCGCTCAAAGTCCGTCAACTGCACATACGGTTCACGTCCACGCTGTCACGGCATGCTACCAGTGTTAAAGACTGCGATGGAGCTCCGTATGCCACGGCAAACTGGCTGACACTGACGGCGGCAGTGCACAAATGCTGCGCAGCTAGCGCCATTCGACGGCCAACACCGCGATTCCTGGTGTGTCCGCTGTGCCGTGCGTGTGATCATTGCTTGTACAGCCCTCTCGCAGTGTCCGGATCAAGTATGGTGGGTCTGACACACCGGTGTCAATGTGTTCTTTTTTCCATTTCCCGGAGTGTATAAAATGTAGACTGGCAATGGCAAGAAATCGTTTCTGAAGAAGAGAAATCTGTTAACATCGAGTATAGATTTAAGTGTCAGGAAGTTGTTTCTGAAAGTATTTGTATGGGATGTAACCATGTATGGAAGTGAAACATGGACGATAACTAGTTTGGACAAGAAGAGAATAGAAGCTTTCGAAATGTGGTGCTACAGAAGAATGCTGAAGATAAGGTGGGTAGATGACGTAACTAATGAGGAGGTATTGAATAGGATTGGGGAGAAGAGAAGTTTGTGGCACAACTTGAAACACGTATGTATTCAGTAGCAGCGATGGCGAGGCATGACAGAATCTCTGACCAGAGAGTTGTTTATCGTTGCTAGTCTGCGCTTGACCGCGCGAGAGTTCAGTTCAGTTGCCAGAAAGTTGTTGTACGTAGCGAGTCGCGAGAGCATGTAGTTCGTTCGTGCTAGTAGCGCGCGAGAGACAGTCGGAGTTGTGTGTGAGGAGTCGGCGGGCGTCGACATTGGCCTCTGGTCAAGCTTCGGGACGAGGTATATTTTTTAAATAAGGTAACGAAGCAGCATTGCGCACATCTGATAATGTAATGTATATTAACTGTAATTAATTTGTTCAAGAATGCCCCAATAATAATTTTGTTCTCAAAACATTCTTTTTAAGAAAATAATCATTACAATCGAAACAATATTTCCTTTGCTTTTCCTCCCAGAATCAAAATATCAGGTTGATCTTAACGTTAATTTTGTGGGGACTTAACATTTTTTCACATTTTTATTATCATTGACTTTTATTGCTGTGGGAAGCTAACATTTGGCTCCAATTGCATTTTCATTCAATTCATATCATTTAATAATAATTACGGGAAGATTACACTTAGCAGAATGAATATTCACATTTAAATGTTTTCATTCATTTTTGCTGGGAGGTTACACTAGAATCTATTCCCATTAACATTTAATTATTGTCTTTTCAAAATTCTCCGGTGAAATTACACTACTGTCATTTCAAAATTCTCCCGGGAGGTTACACTTGGCGACATCCGGTCCAGGATCGTATTTCGTTCAGAATCTTCTGAGAAGTAGTCAGATATTTGCTCTTATTTACTTAATATAATTAGCATTTGGCGCAACGCTTTTACTAATTTTATGACTTCCTTTCCTCAGATCACCGGCAATTCGTTGCTCTGTTGTATTTGTGTTTGTTGCTTTTTGCATTGTGCTTATTTCATTTGTGAACAATTGTGACTATTGCAAAAATGCAGCTAAGGCTGTGAATAGTCTATCGCGAGGTATAATGAATGAAATTACCGACTTAAGCAACTTCACCGATAGTGCTTGTGACGCGCAGTGTAATGATGACAATCCACCGTTTACTGACAATCATCCTATTGATGAGCAAACGAACTCAATTGTCTCCTCTATTAATTTGACGACAATTGATGACGCGGGGAGCTCTATTGTAATGAGCGCTGCCCAGCTTAACACACCCGGTTTGGAAAATTCAAGTAACGTACAGAGAAATTTTTCTAATGAAAATGAACAGTGTACTGAAAATACGACGGATTCATTTAATTCGGAGGTAGTAACTGACAATGCGCATCCGATTAGCAGGCGGGACCAAATTATGGCATTTTTGCTACAAATGAATGAACAACTTAATGAAATCAGTAAAGAACAAGAAAAGTTTTTCAAAAAACTTGATGAATAGAACAAACAGCTTAATGAACAGAACAACCAATTTAGAGAACAGAACAAACAATTTTCTGAAAGTCTTAAACAGCCGAACGAAAAACACGACAACCTTAATGAACAGAACAAGCAAGTTAGTGAACAGATTACAGCTGTTACCGTGCAATGTGAGGACATTAAAGTACAATTACGTGGGGATACTAAGGCTTGTGCTAATAACAGTAATGAAGAAGTTGGCACTGTTGCACAAGAATTAAGTAGTACACGTGTAGGCACAACAGAATCACATAAAGACGAAATTAATCCAGTCTCTGAACAATGTTCAGCAAACGCAACACAGATACACGAAATTAATGCAGTCACTGAACAATGTCCTAAAAACGCAGTACAAATACGCGACGAGTTTAATTTAAAGTTACCAGAAATTTCACACAGTCTGAATACGGAAGTCAATAATAAAAGTGAACGACAGAACAACCAAATTGACGAGAGTATTAAAGTAACAGAATTAAAAACTATTTTAGTCACCAATACGTCACAGAATCCGCCACGTTGCGAGCATTTGTCAGAGTCACGCAGCGCGTATAATTTGAACAATTTACAGCAACTACGCGACTTACAATCCGAAAAACTACACGACTTAAAATCTGAAAAGCTACGCAACTTGAAATCCGAAATGACACAGACAAACAGATTCTCACAGAAACCTGATCGTGTTCTCAAATTCAGAGACGATAACGTAGTTTATGAGCAATTTTTATCTGTAAGAAAATCTAAGGAACTTCATAACGACAGAGCACAGATACACGATTTGAACTGTATAAGACAATTTATTGTCGTACTTTCACCGCTATTACCTGTCATGCAGAAACTGGAATTAGCATGGATACAACAATTTGCTTTTGAAATTTTACCACCATTGCCTGTAACGCAAAAGCTAAAATTTATTTGCAGGGCGTAATAAACCTCAGGGGATTCATTACGCTTTAATGAATATGTGCCGTAGCGTGCATAGGGCCCCGAGCTGTAGTAGTGCTGTTCCATCTTTAGTTTTCTGCACTGCTGCCTTCTCTTCTACTATCCTTTATATCTATCAAAATAGCTCTTTAACTATTGCCCTATCTAGGATTAAGAAATATGTAATGAAAATCCGATGTGACAAAGTTATACCGAATGTGACAATTTTTCATTAGACGCTCCAGAAATGACAACTACGAGAACTTTAAT
The DNA here is from genome assembly GCF_021461385.2 of Schistocerca piceifrons. Lineage (NCBI taxonomy): Eukaryota > Metazoa > Arthropoda > Insecta > Orthoptera > Acrididae > Schistocerca > Schistocerca piceifrons. Next base: position 181,397,980 of record NC_060138.1, on the reverse strand, counting down.
ATAAAAAAAAATTTTAATCATCAGTATGTACAAAATTTTCAGCAGTCGCAACCACATTTTAGTAACAATAGACGTTTTTCTCCGCAACAACATCAAAACCAGTCGGTTAGCATACCTAACCAACAATGTAATGCACAAGGTCAACCTAACTTTAATGTTTCGCCGCGTGAACGTATAGTCCCTGGTACAACAAATAGTAACGCACGGCAGCAAAGGAACAACTACGTACAGAAAACGCAGTATTTCAATTCCTATCGCAATGCACCGTATAGGAATGACTATCACGACAGACGTAAAAATAATTAGCACAGTTTTCAGCGTACATATAATAACAGTCGGTCTTACCAACAGCAAAATTATCCACAAGAACATATTCTCATGATTGAACCCGACAGTAGGTATCATCCAGAGCGTAATACGTCTGGAAGAAATAATAGAACAGTTCAAATAGTCGAAATGCCACAGAACCGTCCTGACAATAATAACACGTCAGATAGAATCTGACTAGATACTGTACAGGTCGCATCTTCCAATAACACAAACACAACTTTAGACACGCAGAATGTTATTCACGAAAATGTTATTACTTTTGACGACATACGAGACACTCTTTTGCAGGAAAGACAAGTTGTTCAGAAAACCATTTCACATCCTGTCATCGAAATTAAAATAGGTTCATCGAAATTTTCAGCAGTAATCGATTCTGGATCACCTATGTCAGTAATAAATGAAGAAACTTTCAACGAGTGTAACAAAGAGAATACATATCCTACATTACCTTTAGGCAAAACGAAAGTAAAAGGAGCAGTATCGAGTAAAGGAGTAGACGTTAAATTACAGACGCATTTATCATTTTGTATTGCAGGTCATACTTTTCACTCAAATTTTTGGATTGTTCCTTTATTGACAACAGACGTTATTTTAGGTACGAATTTTCTGGTACAACACGACGCAGTGGTTGATTTTCAGAATTCCTATTTAATGTTGAAGGATGAAAATGTACATTTGGTTTTAGAATTTCAGCACACTTTATCTGCGAAAGAACAAACAATTAATCGCACAGAGGTCATTTTCGCAACACGTAACATAGACTGTAATTCCAGATTGTTCACAGATACGTACGTACATAACTATAATACTCCAGACGAAGCTGACTACGACGTAATGCAGATGATTTCTAATAAAGTTAAACAAAGTAGTACAAATACAGCCGACGAACGCACGCAACTACACAAAATTCTTTTACAGCAAGCTCGAGTTTTTGACAACATTCCTGGTACTATGTCCGGTTTTATGTATGAATTTCAAGTGAAACAGCGCTATACATTTAAAGCTAAACATTATCCCATTCCATATATCCACAGAGAACAAGTTAAGAAAGAATTGTAGGATATGCTTGACCAAGGAATTATTGAACCAGCAGTTAGTCCGTACATAAACCCGCTACATATTGTTAAGAAAAAAGATGTGATTCTTGAGTTTCTCCCGGCGTATTTGATAATCAAAATATCCACGGGTATGCTGCCGGTCCATAGTGTCCAGCGGGCACAATATTTCGGCGATCATACGTGTCGCCATCATCAGGTGAACTGACGGACTGAGCTCCTGTTAACGTGCCGGCACGGAGATCCGTACGCTATGGCTGCTCAGAGGGAACTGGGTTCGGTCACGGCGGCGGCCGATTTAAATACCCTCCGCCCGCGGCGCGCTCCCTCCGCCGTCCGCGCCCCGCGCCACGGTCGCGCGGTGGAACAGATTGCGACGGCGTCTGAGATAACGTCGGTGTGATGGCTCTGTCCGCCGTGGTCGTCACAACTATACGTTTGCTTGATTTACTCTTGATTAACCCGATCGCTGGTTCCCAAGCCTTTACGGGGAGGAGATGTATCGCAGCATGAAGAAATATGAAAAGTTGCGCCACCGTAGATGTCGTTTGCTAAGTACTCTTGCCTTTCTAAAGAGATGTCGTTCCGAGAATGTTGTTCCAAATTTTGCTAAGGTTATGCATCACATCGATTCTGCAGCAGCTAAGAGAATCAACATACGAGCCAGCCTCGCATTGGTACGTGAGAGAGTGCAATTCACCCGCCGGAGCCTTGAGTTTATCTCACAGGAATTACTCAAACTACATTTGCAACTGGTTAGTAAGTTCACTTCTTGTTCCTGGGATTGGATTGATGGTGTCACCTGGGTGTCAGCTGATTCCGCCCATAAGAAGGCTACGGGACGTCAAACAGCTAAGTTCTCACGTCTCCTTGACAAACCATCTCTGCAGGTTCCGTGCAAGACTGTCATCAATTTGAGTGGCATGGTGTTGAGTGATGATGCGGTCTCGGTTTTGCAGAAAGGTCTCAACTTCGCTCCCACCCCCAAGTTCACTCCGGTCGCAGAAATTGTTAGTGCTGTTGAACAGGTTGCAGCTCGACTTCCGCCAGAATCAGCCGAGGAAATACGTCGTGAAACTTGTCGTGCGTTGACGAAATCCAAGCCGATGAAGTCAAATATCAGCAGTAAAGAGAGGGCGGCCATTCGTGATCTGAGGGAGCGCTCTGAAATTGTTGTCTTACCGGCTGACAAAGGCAATGCTACAGTTGTTGTCTCCCATAAGGACTACACTGATAAGATGCAGAGCCTGCTAAATGACGATTCCTACCGGAAGATGAGCGTTGACCCTACAAAGAAGGTGGAGAACAAGACGAGGGCGCTTCTCAAGGACGCAGATTTACCGGAGGGTGACGCTAAGAAATTGTTACCCCAAGGTCCGGTACCGCCTAGACTATATGGCCTCCCGAAGGTTCACAAAGAGGGGGTACCATTACGCCGCATTGTCAGCGACATCAGAGCACCTACATATTTGTTGGCCAAATACCTGACGGGAATATTAAGTCCTTATGTGGGTAAATGCCCTCATCACATCCGTAATTCCGTGGATTTTGTTAAACGCCTTGATAGTTTCAGGTTGGGTGAGTCAGATATCATGGTGAGTTTTCACGTCGTTTCCTTGTTTACGAGGGTACCCCTGCGAGAGTCACTAGAATTGATTAGTCAGAAGTTTGACGAGAAGACCACTGAACTTTTTAGGCATGTCTTGACTTCAACGTATTTTCTTTTTAATGGAGAATACTACGAACAAACGGAGGGAGTCGCCATGGGTAGCCCACTCTCACCGGTGGTAGCGAATTTGTACATGGAGAACTTCGAGGAGGAAGCCCTGTCGTCATCCGTATGGAAACCTACTTGCTTTTTCCGTTACGTGGACGACACGTTCGTCATCTGGCCGCATGGTATGGACAAACTCCTTGACTTCCTTACACATCTAAACTCCATACACCCCAACATCAAATTCACTATGGAGACTGAAACGGAGGGTAAATTACCTTTCCTTGACGTCTTGGTCAAGAGAAGGGCTGACGGCACCCTAGGTCATGGGGTGTATCGGAAGACTACGCACACTGATCTGTATTTGCACGCAGACAGCTGCCACCACCCTTCACAGAGGAATGGGGTACTTAAAACTCTAGTACATAGGGCGCGCACTATCTCTGACGCAGAGAGTCTACCCCAGGAATTGGAACATCTGAGAACTGTATTTCGAAAAAATGGGTACTCAGAGTGGCAGATTCAACGTGCTCTCCGCCCAACCACTGCAGCACAACCTGTTGAGATGGATGAAGTCACGAGGGAGGAGGAAGGCACTGCATTTATTCCATACACAGGCGCACTCTCGGGGAAAATCGCCCGCATTCTGAAGAAACACCGGGTCGGAACTGTGTTTTGTCCTCCAAATAAAACTCGTGCACTGGTGGGGAGCGCCAAAGATGACCTCGGTTTGAGGAAGGCCGGCGTGTGCCAGATTCCGTGTCAATGTGGCAAGTCGTATATTGGTCAGACGATGCGTACCGTCGAGGATCGATGCCGTGTACACCAGAGGCACACTCGACTGATGTATCCGAGCAAGTCGGCGGTCGCTGAACATTGTTTGTCGGAAAATCACGCCATGGAGTATGACCGCACGAGGATTCTGGTACAGACGTCGAGATACTGGGACAGCGTTGTTAGAGAAGCCATCGAAATTCGCACCAATGACGACCTCATAAACCGTGACTGTGGCTATAATCTTAGCAAGGCTTGGGAACCAGCGATCGGGTTAATCAAGAGTAAATCGAGCAAACGTATAGTTGTGACGACCACGGCGGACAGAGCCATCACACCGACGTCATCTCAGACGCCGTCGCAATCTGTTCCACCGCGCGACCGTGGCGCGGGGCGCGGACGGCGGAGGGAGCGTGCCGCGGGCGGAGGGTATTTAAATCGGCGGTGGTGGTGGTTAGTGTTTAACGTCCCGTCGACAACGAGGTCATTAGGGACGGAGCGCAAGCTCGGGTTAGGGAAGGATTGGGAAGGAAATCGGCCGTGCCCTTTCAAAGGAACCATCCCGGCATTTGCCTGAAACGATTTAGGGAAACCACGGAAAACCTAAATCAGGATGACTGGAGACGGGATTGAACCGGCGTCCTCCCGAATGCGAGTCCAGTGTGCTAACCACTGCGCCACCTCGCTCGGTATATTTAAATCGGCCGCCGCCGTGACCGAACCCAGTTCCCTCTGAGCAGCCATAGCGTACGGATCTCCGTGCCGGCACGTTCACAGGAGCTCAGTTCGTCAGTTCACCTGATGATGGTGACACGTATGATCGCCGAAATATTGTGCCCGCTGGACACTATGGACCGGCAGCATACCCGTGGGTATTTTGATTAAGAAAAAAGGTGGCTCATTCGCCTCGTGCTTGATTCACGTCACATCGATGACATAATTATTAATGAAACAGATCGACCACAGATATTAGAGGAACTTCTACAGAAATTTCACGGTACTGCTATTTATTCTACATTAGATTTGAAATCGGGTTTTTGGCAAATTCAACTTCATCCGAATTGCAGAAAGTATACAGCTTTTCTCTGTTTTGGCGACTGTTATCAATTTTGCAAATTACCATTCGGCTTAACTATTTCTTCTGCAGCTTTTATTCGCGGTTTGAACACAATACTTCCGACAGAACTTAAAGACAGAATTACGACGTACGTAGACGACATTATTATTGCAGAAGCTAACTGGTGTGAACACAATCTGATTCTTGAACAATCGCTGCAAACTTTTCGTGCACAAGGACTAACAGTTAATCTTAGTAAATTGCACTTTGGCAAAACTTCTATAAAATTTCTCGGACACGTAATTTCAGCAGAAGGCATTGCGCCTGATCCGGAAAAACTTCAAGCTCTACGTGACATTACTGTTCCTACGACGAAGAAACAACTACGCAGTTTTTTGGGTTTAATTAACTTTTTTCGTAAATTTACTCATCATTCTGCTTTAGACACACCTAGATTATGCCAATTGACAGGTAAAAACACTATTTGGTCTTGGGATAAGCAAGCACATTCTGAGTTTATGAACCTGAAACATGCTTTGTTGAATGCACCACTTTTATCGCACCCAGATCTTACCAGAAATTTTTCCATTGCCACCGACAGTTCCAACACCGCTTTAGGGGTACATATTTTTCAGGAAATTGAAGAAGATGGCTCTACAGTAATTAAGAACATCGCATTTGCAAGCCGCATTCTGTCACCTGCGGGTCGAAATTACTCTGTTACAGAACTGGAAACGTTATGTGTTGTTTGGGCTTTTACGAGATTCAGGCATTTTCTTTATGGCAGACATACCTCCGTTTACACAGACCACAGAGCGATACAATTCTTACTTTCGGCTAAATTCACTCACGACAGATTAAGCAGGTGGAAACTTTACTTGCAGGAATTTAATTTTACAATTGTTCACATTCCCGGCACACAAAATGTTATAGCAGACGCGCTATCCCGTTCTCTCAGCAACAATCAGCAAGACGTCGCAACCAACTTCTGCAAAGCAAATTTCAGCGTGATGTACATCCAACAAGTTGCATTTGAAAATTTTATTTCATCGTCATTACAGGACATAGCACAAGAGCAAAGTAAAGACAACGTATGGAAAGAAATTAAACACCTTTGGCAAGATAAGAATAATGTTACGATTAGAAACCACTACACTGTACGCAATGACATTCTGTTTCGCCGCTCTCATTCAGACAGCAACAATTGGTTATTATGCATTCCTGACGAACTGGTTAACAAATTAATATGGTATACTCATTTAAGTTATGCACATTACGGAGCCAGAAAATGTTTTCTTATACTGAGACAGAACTGTTATTTTACCAACATGGAGAAACGTATACGAGTTTTAGCGTTATGTAAAATTTGCCAGAAAACTAAGTCAGACACGATTTCACATATTCCTCCATTATATCCCATTGTACCTGTTAAATTGAGACATATGGCCGCTGTAGATATTTTTGGTCCGATTACCAGAACTAATAGAGTGTTTTGCTACATCTTTGTCGCTGTTGAACTCACTTCAAAATTTTTTACTTTCACTCCGTTACACAAAGCTACTGCTAAAACTGTTTCGAAAGCATTTGTAAAACATTTTCTATTTCATGTAGGGCATGTGATGAAAGTAATTTCTGACAATGGATCACAATTTCGATCTGCTATATGGACACGCATGTTACGAGCTAGAAACATTTCTCCGATCTATATATCCAAGTACCATGCTTCTTCGAACCCCTGTGAACGCTTAATGAAAGAAATTGGTAAACTGTGTAGAATATACTGCCACAAATGACATATTGATTGGGACACACACATATTCTCATTCCAAGATGTAATTAATTCCATTCCAAATGAATCCACTAGGCTATCTCCGTCTGTTATACTGAAAAATGCTGAACCACCTAACAAAATTAAAGAATTAGTAACATTTCCTACATCTCGTCATCAAACGTGCCGCAGAGCGCCGGAGAAGACAGCAAAAACAGGTTTGTACACGCCGAGACTTTCACATTGGACAGAAGATATTAGAACGTACACACTATTTATCCAGCAGAATAAAAGGTAAGTGCAGTAAATCTGAACTTCTATACGCAGGTCCATATCGGATTCGCAGCATTCCTCACCCCAATGTAGTACACGTCGAAACTCTGAGAACCAGAAAAAGTAAAGGCAACCAACATGTCTCTAACATTAAACCCTTTATTGAATGAAGACACTTTATGATTTAACATGCTATGATGCTATTTACACATTTTATGACTATTTCTGCAATATATTCACATGAACAACTATTGATGATTATCGTACTTTTTCTTGGCAAGTGCCTGGCAAGGTAAGGTTAGCAAATCGCTCTTCTTGTTGTTACACATCAGACCGTGCATATTTTTTCAGATGAACTTACACATTTTATGACGACTTATGCAATCATATTTATGTGGCTATTTACTGATGATTGTAGTATTTTTTCTTGGCAAGTGCCCGGCAAGGTAAGGTTAGCAGGTCGCTTTTCTTGTCGTTACACATCAGACCGTGCACATTTTCCATTTTTTTATGTATGTACGATTGTTTTCATGTTTTGTTTGTATGCACTGTGAAATAGTTAAGATATAACACACACTAGTTGACTTTGACATTTTTTTTTGCCCTATGACATCTCAAGATCGTGACTGTTTTACATTTTTTTTGCTGCTGCATTATAATATTCTGTGTACACTTTTTGCCTCTGAACACTATCTATGTCTTTGACATATTACGTTTTCTGTCATGTTATGCTGTATGCTCAAATTATGTTACCATAAACCAGTCATTATTTAATGGGTATATGATTTAAATGCAAGACATTAATCTTTGTTGGTCATTTTCAGAAAGAAATAACGTGTAAAGGAAATAAATTAAACGGAAATGGGAATTTCACCTACAGAATAAACGAAAGAAGATGCAAAAACCTTATGAGGAAGAGTAAATGGATCAGAATTAACAAGCATTTACAAGAATATACTATACACATCGTAGAATAGCAGTCTTAACTAATTTTTTCTTTCAGAATACAAAGCGATTGATGCAGGCAGTCAGACAGAATTACACATCTTAGTTTTAGTGATGAAATATGCTAGAGATAAGGAATAGTTATGTAATGAGTAATGAAGTGATTTTTTTTTTGCGTATGATAATGAATGCTGATGAATAATGATGAAGAATATGCTACTATGGATAATGAAGTTTTTCTTTACAGGTGATGATAATAATGGAGTTATGATAATATAAGTAATGAAGTGATGGATAATGAAGTTTTTTTTCTTTACAGATGAGGATAATGTGGAAGTTATGTATTCATGCTATGTAGTTATTTAAGTATTTGTAGCAGTTCGCTTTGACAGCAGGTGTTATATTGCATAGTATAATGACGGAAGGTTTTGGAAAGGACAGCTATGGAACACATTTTTATGCACATTTCAGTACCTGTTAATTCGAAGTTCACTACTTTTCAGCATAAAATGCATTTCTTCTTTCAGCTTAATAATCCATTTTTTTTAAATATATTTTTGCAGGAGAAATTATTTATGAAATTAATGTGCTATAAGCTGTTGTTCATTAAATCTATGTCATCTATGAATGTGATTACATATACTCTACTTGTTTCATAATCTTGCCACAGCTGACTTCTGACGAATGACGTTACACATTTTCATTTACACCAACAACCCAGAAGCAAATTTTTCTCTCTTGCTTTCCCCTATAATTACCCAACGCAATGCATTGCTAACAAAAAAATGTATTACCAATCCCAAATAATGATACCAGTTTAAGAGAGTTCTGAGTAATGCTGATCAGCTATGAATAATATGTCACCTGAAAAATAAATACTACTAATTACTGTATAGAGATGACCAATGCTTTGTAACTAGAAAGAACTACTAATAATGCTTTGTAACTAGGAAAATACTACTAATTACTGTATTGAGATGACCAATGGTTTGTAACTAGAAAGAACTACCAATAATACTTTGTAACTAGGAAAATACTACTAATTACTGTATTGCGATGACCAATGCTTTGTAACTAGGAAAAGAATGCTACTAATTATGCTTTGTAACTAGAAAATGAATGCTATTCATTATGCTTTGTAACTGGGAAAAGAATGCGATTATTTAATAATGCTTTGTAATTAGGAAAAGAAGGTTACTGATTATTACTATACTGAAATGACAAATGATTAATTAATAATGCTTTGTAACTGAAAAATGAATACTTTTAATTAATAATGCTTTGTAACTAGGAAAATACTACTAATTACTGTATTGAGATGACCAATGCTTTGTAACTAGGAAAAGAAGACTACTAATTATGCTTTGTAACTAGAAAATGAATGCTATTCATTATGCTTTGTAACTGGAAAATGAATACTATTAACTGATAATGCTTTGTAACTAGGAAAATACTACTAATTACTGTGTTAAGATGACCAATGCTCTGTAACTAGAAAGAACTACTAATAATGCTTTGTAACTAGGAAAATACTACTAATTACTGTATTGAGATGACCAATGCTTTGTAACTAGGAAAAAAATGCTACTAATTATGCTTTGTAACTAGAAAATGAATGCTATTCATTATGCTTTGTAACTGGGAAAAGAATGTGATTATTTAGTAATGCTTTGTAATTAGGAAAAGAAGGCTACTGATTATTATTATATTGAAATGACAAATGATTAATTAATAATGTTTTGTGACTGGAAAATGAATGCTACTAATTAATAATGCTTTGTAACTGAGAAATGATGACTGTATTGGGATGATCAATGATTGAGCATCAACATTATTATTATCTACCTCCTGTTTTAAGTAATGACTTCTGATAATTTGTAATTAGAGAATAGGTGCAAATATTCTATGTAAAATAATTAATGAACATTTTTCTGTAATACTACATACATGGTACAGAAATGTTCAATAACTGGGCTATGAATGCTGCAAACTCCTAATGTAATTCCTACTGAAGACTAGTATGTAACTTAATGTCCTTCACCTTCTGACCTCGCTACCCTGAATTACTGCAATATCCATTTGTCCAGTACATCCTCCTGATCATGGAGCACTATATTTGGTTTTTGCGCTATTTCTACGTTGGTGTGCCTTGTAAAAGCGTGGTGTTGACACGACATGCTGCCCACCATCGTGAGCGATGGAGACGTTATTATGGTCCCACTGTTTGGTGTACCTAATGTACTGCCAAAGTGAAAACATGGAATATTACTACGACATTTCAGTGTCTTGGCTACGCTGATAAATACTTCTGGGAAAAGAACTTCAAATTGTCTCACTTGGTGTTGTACTTCTGTGGAAAGATATGGACTTTCAGTGCAGCTGCGTGCAACCTTAAGTGCTACAACCATGATGCAATCCTTCCCTTTCCTATCCTAATTCTTGTAACATAGTGAAAATCATTTTGTTTCTGCTAACATCATTTATATTCATGGCCTATACATTTTTCTTTCGATTTGCTGAACTGCAGCACATGTGCACTTATGTCACTTATCAACATGATTTTTTTTGCCATTATGTTTATTTGTTGTGAAAATGCTAAAGAGTTTTTCAGTGCGTGTGCACTTATGTCATTTCTTTTGTACTCACATTTTGTCATTGTCTAATATGTTTTGTACTTGATGCATGTGCACCATATTTCCTTCATGTTCTATATCTGTATATATGCTGTAATTGTAAAGTTAATTAGTTACGAAAAAATTTGTTGCTCATGGCAAGTCCAAATGACTCACCATCGCTGCCAAATTTTTGACCCCCCAGTGGAGGGTTATGAAACACGTATGTATTCAGTAGCAGCGATGGCGAGGCATGACAGAATCTCTGACCAGAGAGGTGTTTATCGTTGCTAGTCTGCGCTTGACCGCGCGAGAGTTCAGTTCAGTTGCCAGAAAGTTGTTGTACGTAGCGAGTCGGGAGAGCATGTAGTTCGTTCGTGCTAGTAGCGCACGAGAGACAGTCGGAGTTGTGTGTGAGGAGTCGGCGGGCGTCGACATGGGCCTCTGGTCAAGGTTCGGAACGAGGTATATTTTTTAAATAAGGTAATGAAGCAGCATTGCGCACATCTGATAATGTAATGTATGTTAACTGTAATTAATTTGTTCAAGAACTGCCCCAATAATAATTTTGTTTTTAAAGCTATCATTTTTTGAGAAAAGAATCATTACAATTGAAACAATATTTCCTTTGCTTTTCCTCCCAGAATCAATTTAGCAGGTTGATCTTAACGTTAATTTTGTAGGGACTTAACATTTTTGCACATTTTTATTATCATTGAATTTTATTACTGTGGGAACCTAACATTTGGGTCTAATTGCATTTTCATTAAATTCATATCATTTAATAATAATTACGGGAAGGTTACACTTAGCAGAATGAATATTCACATTTAAAAATTATCTTTCATTTTTGCGGGGAGGTTACACTAGGTTCTCTTCCCATTAACATTTAATTATTGTCTTTTCAAAATTCTCAGGTGAAATTACAGTACTGTCTTTTCAAAATTCTCCGAGGAGGTCACAAACTTGACTAGAAGAAGGGATCGGTTGGTAGGACACGTTTTGAGGCATCAAGGGATCACAAATTTAGCATTGGAGGGCAGCGTGGAGGGTAAAAATCGTAGAGGGAGACCAAGAGATGAATACACTAAGCATATTCAGAAGGATGTAGGTTGCAGTAGTTACTGGGAGATGAAGAAGCTTGCACAGGATAGAGTAGCATGGAGAGCTCCATCAAACCAGTCTCAGGACTGAAGACCACAACAACAACAACAACAATAGCAGGTCAGCGACTGGAAGCAGTTAATTCCATAAATTATCTGGGAGTACGCATTAGGAGTGATTTAAAGTGGAATGATCACGTAAAGTTGATCGTCGGTAAAACAGATGCCAGACTGAGACTCATTGGAAGAATCCTAAGGAAATGCAATCCGAAAACAAAGGAAGTAGGTTACAGTACGCTTTTTCGCCCACTGCTTGAATACTACTCAGTAGTGTGGGATCCGTACCAGGTAGGGTTGATAGAAGAGACAGAGAGGATCCAACGGAGAGCAGCGCGCTTCGTTACAGGATCATTTAGTAATCGCGGAAGAGTTACAGAGATGATAGATGAACTCCAGTGGAAGACTCTGCAGGAGAGACGCTCAGTAGCAGCCACTAAAACATTATTTAATTTATTTTCTTCGTATAGGGCACCATAGCCGTAAATTTGTTGAAGGAGATTGTAATGGTGTCTGCCTTCGTAGCTAAGTGGTTAGTGCGGCCTACTGCCACGTAGAGGAATCGGGTTCGATCCTCAGTTCCCTGTATAGGAGGGCAGGAACAGAGAGCACTCAGCCTCTTGATGACAATTGAGGAATTGTTTGACTGCTTTAAGTCGGCTGTACGTGACGAAAAACGACAACGAACTCGACAGCAGTGTGCCGAATCCACTCCTCTACATGCATACTATGACGCAATTGGTAGAGGATGACACGATGGTTGGTCAGTACTGAAGTGTCCGTGAGAGCCTGTGGACGGATAGTCCATTAAATTTCGGGTATGCAGCCGCGCAAATAAAATTTCCTCTACTAATATTTCGGGCGCGTGTCGTCTAGCCATCCTCAGAGTGAGTCACAAGACTGACGACAAGATGCGAAGCGCGGATTTACGCGCACCACCGTTGTGGTACTGCGCTTGCGGGTCACAGATGCTGGTCGGCGGCAAAGAAATACCTTACACATGCGCCGCCTGTGGCGAAGGAGTACAGACATTCGATTCGCTTATCGACTCCATGACGACTTTTCTGCGGTTTAATTACCCTAAGAGCCGGATTCCATGTTTTGTCCAAACTAAAACAATTATCTTATTTATTAAATTATTAGCTAATCTAATGCCTATAACTTCCTTGAAGTCAGATTCCGAAAAGGAAGAGGTAGAGGTTAAAAATATTCACATTACTGTAATTCATGGAATGCCCTGTATCAATACAATGTTCGGCCCGAGCTGACGTGTCTGGCTGTGATAAGCGTGTGTATCTTCGATGCTCCGCACATCTATCATGAACAGTGCGTGTTGTTTGACCTATGTACGACTTCTCACAATTTCCGCAAGGAATCTGATACACGCCCGCTTTACGAAGCTGTAAATCGCCCTTCACAGAACCGTGTAAAGTTGCAATCTTTGTGCGGGGCCGGAAGATCACTGTAACACAATGTTTCTCAAGAATACACAGTGTTTCCTCTTCGAGGAAAGAGCACCCACATGGGGCAAAAACGCACTAGATCTGAAGGAATTACTATCTTCTTCCCCATCACATTCTTTAATGGGATGGATTGGGGATTATGTTTATATCTAAATTATGGTATTTTGACGTTTATCTAAGAACTTATTTTAATTATAAATCTGATAGTATGGGTGCCTCAAATCTGACGCCCTTCTGGTTGCCAAAACAGACCCCTTATTTTTTAATGTATTCTTTTGTATTTCTGTTCCAGAATCCAAGGGAATAAAATGGTGAAAACGAAGCAGAAATGGTGTAGTCCAACCAAAATGAAAGACGCTGTAGTTGCTATTAGAAGTAAATTATGGGTTAGAAAAAAGCAAGTAAGCAGTATAATGCCCAAAAAACTACGCTAATGAGATTATCGTACATAAAATACGGCCCTCCAGAGGAGGCAGCGAGTGTTAAAAGGGACAGACGTACAGTTTTAGGCAGTACTTTTCAAGATGAGATTGTCAATTATTGTCTTGCAAATGGAGGCTTCGTTTTTCGGGCTTACTCGTTGTGACCTGAGGAGAATGACTGTTCAGTTGGCAGAAAACAATGGCCTTGAACATACTTTCAATCATCGCTGGAAGAAAGTGGGTTAGACTTCTTTCAAACGTCATCATGCTAAATTATCAGAAAGGAAACCTACTGGTACCTCTTACAGGAGGGCCTTTGGTTTCAACAAGTAAAATACACAGAAGTTCTACAAACTTCTAGAGGAAGTTTACGACAAAGGAAAGTTCAGCCCAGACAAAATCTATTATGTGAACGAAAGCGGAATCACTGTCGTACTATCCAAAGTTGCGAAAGTAATCTGCCTGAAGGGGAAAAAATAAATAGCTGCTTTAACATCAGCAGAAGAGGAGCTCTTATAACTGTCGAAATCTGGTTTCGCAGGACAGAGTGGATCAGGTTGTGGAAAGGGACCAAAATCAGTTACTGTTAGTTACACAAGAACACAGAACTTTATTCCTCGAAAACACAATGCACAGTTTTCTCTTTAAAACAACAACGATCAATTCACGGCTGAAGGCCCAAGTACCTTCTCAATAATAAGGTTTAAATAATTCCTTTTAAAACACAAGGATTTAGAGAAACGGCTGAAGGCCTTCCTTTAAGTAAAATTAAAATATCTTCTCGGCTAAAGGCCCAAATAATATTTGCTATCAGCAAAGGAAATTCTTTAATTTCGGCTAAAAGTCATATTAAAAGCACTCCGTCTTCAGGCCACGAGTGGCCTACCGAGACCATCCGACCTCCGTGTCATCCTCGGTGGAGGATGCGGATAGGAGGGGCGTGGGGTCAGCACGCCGCTCTTCCGCTCGTAAGATGGTATTCTTGACCGAAGCCGCTACTGTTCGGTCGAGTAGCTCCTCAATTGGCATCACGAGGCTGAGAGCACCCCGAAGAATGGCAACAGCGCATGGCGGTCTGGACGGTCACCTATCCAAGTGCCGACCACCCCCTGACAGCGCGTAACTTCGGTGATCTCACGGGAACCGGTGTAGCCACTGCGGCATTGCCGTTGCCGTAAAAGCGATATTAAGGAAAATTTAATTAATTCCTCGGCTGAAAGCCCAATAATATTTCAATATAATAAAAGGCAACCTTTAAAGACAAGCATTTACACAGTACAACAGATAACCATCTTAAGAAAACTTGAAATATCTTGACTGCTGAAAGCCCAAACAATTATTCAGAATTATTAAAGACAAACCTTAAGATAAGCATTTACACAGTACGGCTAAAGGTCATTTTAAGAATTCAAGATAATTAAAGATAAACCTTACAGACAGGAATTTACACATTACGACTGAAAGCCACAAGTTTTAGAACAAATGCAGCTGAAGGCCTAAATACAGAACAAACAAGAATCTTCACATAAGGTTCGGCTGAAGGCAATATATTAAACATAGAAGAGAGAAAATTTGTACACGGCTTAAGGCCTCGCACAGTACTTACGACAAAAGAAAATCATAATCACAAACAACAGCACAGTCGTGCTCAGATGTGTTCTAAGGGTAGGCCTAGGGAGGAAACTGTAACAACAGTTTAGGTGAGACAGGCAGTCAAGCGTAACACTAAATAATCGGATGGCAGCGCGACCTAGAGACAGCTGAAGAACCAACCAAGAACCTGTGTGAATGCAGAGTTTTGCGGCGATAACATTGAACAAAACGTTCTCGGGTTTCCAACCGCGTCAATTGATTAAAACTACACGAGCTTTTGGCTAAGCACTCCTCGGCTACTGTCAAGTGATATGACTGCCAGTTGGCTGTTGGTGCGCCCTTATATACGCTAGCTGCCGGCTGTGACGTCACTGGTGCCCGTGACATTGCCATGTATGGGCAAGTTTTGAGTCGGCATCCGATGTGCTCTCTTCAATGGCACGATCGCTGGATCGCACGCAGCGCTGAGCTGCAAGCCACCGACTCTATTCAGGGTGTTTGCGGTAATTTTTATTTCAATAGCTTCCTTTATTAAACTGCCCCAGAAGCCGTTAGTGCGAGCCACGACAGATGTATCGTCAACTTTTATGTGGTGATCGTTTTCTAACGGATGCTGCGCTAACGCAGATTTCTCTGGATAGCGTAGGCGATAATACCTCTCATGTTCTTTCCTGTGTTGTTCCACAGTGCGCACTGTTTGTCCGATGTACTTCTGGCCACACTGACAAGGCTGTTGCAAGCCTCTTCATGGAGAATTTTGCGGATATTGCCATATATACTGCGCCATTGAAGCCGAAGTGTTTCTTTCGATACGTTCACGACACGTTCGACATTTGGCCACACGGACGCGAGAAACTAGATGAGTTTCTGGAACACCTCAATGGCATCAACAGCAATATCCAGTTCACCATGGAGGTGGAGAAAGATAATGCATTGCAGTTCCTCGGCGGATTGTGATCACTTCCCCGCCCTGCAAAACATAACTGGTTGAAACGAAAGCTAAAGAAGAAAAAGAAGCTACAAAGGAACAGAGACATGGTCAAGGCCAATAGGGCAGATGTGGTTGTGGGCACGGTTCCTTATCAGTCATGTCTTCAGGAAAAGGAAAAGTACCAGTAAAAAGGCGACTTTATTGCAAGAAAGAAGACGATAAATACAGCAATGAAGATGAACATGTCAGCGTCTCTAGTGGAACGTCTGAATTAGAAGTCATTCCAAGAGTTACGCCTTCCCAAGATAACGAAGACGCTAAGTGCATCTTCCGTTCCAGGAAGTTTTCACAGCACGCAAAAGGAGAATTGTTGGTCATGTGCCCGATGTGTAGCTTTGGGCACATACAGAATGTGCAGGGGCTGAAAAAGACAGTTACATTTGTTACTTCTGCCGCTAAAGGCAATGTATTCATAAATTGTTAAATTTTTGTTTCATTTTGTAATTTTTTCTACTTCAAAATACGTACTTGGTTTCATTAAAGCAATACTTCTATCGTTAATTGTGTTTTATTTCACTGAGACATCCCTGTGACTCATTTTCATTGCTATTTAAAATATTTTAAAAGGGGGTCCGAATTAGGCACGAATTCTCGAAAAAGAAAAAATGCAAGCCTGTTTTGTAATTTTTTTTAGAGAATGAAAATTATTTGAAACTTAACAGTTTCACTTAAGTTTCACTTAAGCAAGTTGCTTGCTAAATGAAGTATATATAGAGTGCTAATAATTTCAGATACTATATATTTTTAAAAAAATTAAAACAAAATGTGGATTCACTTTTGGGTACTTTCCTCTATGTCCTATAACTTGGTGCAGTTTCTCTTTGAACTGATCTTAATGGTACAAAAGAAAGGAGGGGTCAGGATTTAGGATTATTCATTCAATGCGGAAGGTGATACTGTAGCAATCTAGATACCGTACGGAATTCAGCAGGGAATCGTGTGTCGTCAGAAAACAAATCATTGGCTTCTGCAAAAACAACAGCGCAAGTGAAAAGTGAAATTTGAAAATATCCGTTAAATGTTTTGTGAAATGAATACTCTAAGAGTAAGAAATAAAGTAGATTAGAGAAACATCTGATCACCTTGTTTCCTCTTCATGATATCGAATATCATTCAAATGTGTGCCAGATATTTCCCTGATCTATTTCTTTTCTTATTTTTAGATGAATCATTTCACAAAATATTTGACTGACTTTTCTCCAAATTTGTTTTTAATTTTATTTTCAAGTTTTGTTCAGGAAATATAACGTTATTGACACCTCCTTTAGGCCTTCTGTTCTGAAAAGATACTAAATTTAGCACCTGATTCGATGGAAAACATTTTAAAAATCAAATGTCACATCAATGCAACATTTTTACGCAAAACTGCCACTCTTTTAAGAGATGAACTTTTGAGCACCTCATTTGTCTTCCATAGAGTATTCTGTTCTTGAAATATCCTAAATTTAGTACTTGATACGAAGTGTGCCATATCGACCGTATTGCGGCAAATAATGCGCCAGAGCGGAAGCGAGTGGCAACAGAGCCAGCCGTGGACGGGAGAGAGTGTTGAACGTTGCAAAGCAAAACGCGACCAACTGGCGTCGCGAAGCGGAGCCACCTGGGTGCCGTATAGCAAAAGCCAACGCTGCAATGTGCTAGTGGAAGGACGGGAGCCTTTCCGCACTTTCCACCATGGCAGTCGTTTAGAGTACGTGCCTGAAGCCCTAAACAAACACAGCCATTTGTGTGGGAAATCATTCTTGTACCAGGATCACAGCCTATACCACAATCCTGTTACATCATGAGTGACATCCCGGAATGCAGTATGGGGTCCGCTGTTCGACCACGAGACAAGGCAGCCTGCCCTTAGTTGTGATGGAGTCGATTGCTCACTGGAGGAAGTTCACGGCCATCGTCCGTTCCACTGCCGTGTTGTCATCATGGTCGCAGCTTGACACATTGTTGACAGCGGTATTCACTATTTGCGCTTCTAGCAGTACCAGACATCTATTGTATTGCCTGAGACGCCTCCATTAAGCCGTTCCTGATGTACTACGGTTGAGGGGTAGAATTAAGAAATTACCTGAACAAATCTACTGTCATCCAGACGTCTCATTACACTCTCCACGGGTGACAACTTCAACAGAAGAAATTGTTTTTGACATTTAAATAACACACAAATGTAGCTTTCATGAACAAAAAAGAGATGAAATGAAATGATCGTATCGCATTGTTGGCTGGGAGGCTCCATCCGGGGAAGTTCGGTCGCCAAGTGGAAGTCTTATTTCAGTCGACGCCATATTGGGCGACTTGCGTGCCGGTGATGAGAATCAAATGATGATAAGGACAATACAGCACCCAGTCCATGAGCGGAGAAAATCTCCAACCCGGCCGGGAAACGAACCCGGACCCGCTGATGGGAGGCAACGAAGGTACTATTCAGCTAAGAAGGCGGATGCCTTAAAGAAATGAAATTCATTTACATACATTACTAATTAAGTTTTCCTTAGTAACTATTAACATTTAAAGACAATAAAATATTATTGTGCAAAACTGGATTTCACGTTAGCCAATTTAAAATCCCGGTTTTCCATTTCACACTCTTCATCTGGCTGTGAAAATTCAGACAATACTCATTGCCCAATATATGGAGAGCCTTTTCAATCCGCTCAGCATTTGAGCATGGGTGGAGAGGGCCACATCTCAACAATTTAATAGAAATAACATAAGTATGACGATTTCAGTCCAACTGATTTATTAGTTCCTAGGGTACAAAGTTCAGAAATCACAGGCAAGTTACAAACCTTAAGAGTAAGAATTAATCAGAATAATGGAGAATTATGAAAATCACTTATTATTATTTCTTACATAATGAAGTCTTGATTTAGTGGAGCATGTACGTTTGCTGAGAAAATACACTACTAGCCGTTAAAATTGCTACACCAAGAAGAAATGCGGATGATAAACGGGTATTCATTGGACAAATATATTATACTAGAACTGACATGTGATTACATTTTTACGCAATTTGGGTGCATAGATCCCGAGAAATCAATACCCAGAACAACCACCTCTGGCCGTAATAACGGCCTTGAGTCAAACAGAGCTTGGATGGCGTGTACAGGTACAGCTGCCCGTGCAGCTTCAACACGATACCACAATATTGAGCCAGTTGCTCGGCCACCGTTAACCAGACGTTTTCAATTGGTTCGATATCTGGAGAATGTGCTGGACAGGGCAGCAGTCAAACATTTTCTGTATCCAGAAAGGCCCGTACAGGTCCTGCAACATGCGGTCGTGCATTATCCTGCTGAAATATAGTGTTTGGCAAGGATCGAATGAAGGGTAGAGCCAAGGGTTGTAACACATCTGAAATTTAATGTCCACTGTTCAAAGTGCCGTCAGTGCGAACAAGAGATGACCGAGACGTGTAACCAATGGCACCCCATACCATCACGCCGGGTGATACGCCAGTATGGCGATGACGAATACACGCTTCCAATGCGCGTTCACTGCGATGTCGCCAAACACGGATGCGACCATCATGATGCTGTAAACAGATCCTGGATTCATCCGAAAAAAATGACGGTTTGCCACTCGTGCATCCAGGTTCGTCGTTGAGTACACTATCACAGGCGCTCCTGTCTGTGATGCAGCGTCAAGGGTAACAGCAGCCATGGTCTCCGAGCTGATTGTCCATGGTGCTGCAAACGTCGTCGAACTGTTCGTCCAGATGGTTGTTGTCTTGCAAACGTCCCCATCTGTTGCCTCAGGGATCTAGACGTGACTGCACTATCCGTTACAGCCATGCGGATAAGATGCCTGCTAGTGATACGAGGCCGTTGGGATCCAGCACGGCGTTCCGTATTACCCTCCTGAACCCACCTATTCCATATTCTGCTAACAGTCACTGGATGTCGACGAACGCGAGCAGCAATGTCGTTATACGATAAACCGCAATCGCGATAGGCTACAATCCCACCTTTTTCAAAGTCGGAAACATGATGTTACGCGGTTCTCCTCCTCACACGAGGCATCACAACAACGTTTCACCAGGCAACGCCGGTCAACTGCTGCTTGTGTATGAGAAATCGGTTGGTAATTTTCCTCATGTCAGCACGTTGTAGGTGTCGCGCCAACCTTGTGTGAATGCTCTGAAAAGCTAATAATTTACATATCACAGCATGTTCTTCCTGTCGGTTAAATTTCGCGTCTGTAGCACGTCGTCTTTGTGGTGTAGCAATTTTAATGGCCAGTAGTGTATGTCAGTCTTCAGAAACGTTTAAACGACTAGGTACAAGAGGAAGAGAATTAACACTGCCTAAATATCGTGCAGACAAAATTACGAGGGAAAAGAAAGCTAGCAACCGGTGGCAGTGGTAACATCTCATGAAGATTACAACTCAGGCATAGCCGGTCAGTGTGGCCGAGCGGTTCTAGGCGCTACAGTCTGGAACCGCGCGAGCACTACGGTCGCAGGTTCGAATCCTGCCTCGGGCATGGATGTGTGTGATGTCCTTAGGTTAGTTAGGTTTAAGTAGTTCTAAGTTCTAGGGGACTGATGACTTCAGAAGTTAAGTCCCATAGTGCTCAGCGCCACTTTCTTAGTCTGGCGAGCTCTCTACAGGCCAGCGGCTCGCGGAGCACGTGTATGATAATTCGGAAACCATTCCCACTTAATACTGACGGTCGCTTGTAAATTTCCGAGCACCAGGAACTAATGTGTAGTAGTGTTTCCATTTCTCACTTGACAGAGGCTTCGCAATCTAAATGTTGTTTTAGTATTTCCGTTACTGCAGCGCCCACCTTGAATCAGTGATGAGATCACATCCGGAAAACGTAAGTGATGTGCGTAATGTGAAGCCGCAAGAGACAGAGAATATAAATTCTTCCTTTCGAAACCTCATTCCGAGAGGATTGGAGTAAGCAATTAGCTCCTATCGATTCAACCAGAGCTACTGAATGCTAAGAGATGGTACTCTTTCTTCCTGTAAGAACAGCTTCGGTGTAGCAACGGCCCCGGAGTACTGGTAGATACGAAGAAAAATAGAATGGGCTGGAGCGGTGCGTATTTGTTAGGATATTTCCAGCCATTTCTTCACGTGAACCACCAGGATATCGCTCTACGCAGCGGTCGTTTCTAGCGTGCTCGGTCGTGTTCCAGAAGGACAAGACTTCTGAAATCAGTTGTCTACCATCACTGGTAATTTATGAAACAACGCAATGTCAGATGTCAGCTATCCAGAAACCTGGAAAACAGTTTGCGATTCTTCAGGATCATAATGAAATTGTTAGTTGAATTCTAATTCTTCCAAGTCATCTCTAAATTAATCTATGAAGTTCACAAATTAACTAATCAAGTAATTCAAATTTTAGTATGGGTGATCTGTTACGCATTTGTTTCTGACCGAGCGAGGTGGTGCAGTGGTTAGCACACTGGACTCGCATTCGGGAGGACGACAGTTCAATCCCGCGTCCGGTCATCCTGATTTAGGTTTTCTGTGATTTCCCTAAATCGCTCCAGGCAAATGCCGGGATGGTTTCTTTGAAAGGGCACGGCCGACTTACTTCCCTGTCCTTCCCTAATACGATGAGACCGACGAGCACGCTGCCTGGTCTTCTCCCCCTAAACAACCCAACCATTCGTTTCTGAGTAAACCGTTACACCTGTTGTCTGCCATTAAAATTCCACTCTCATTCTACCCAAAGAAATACCAATTCACATTATAAACACCCATAGCTAACAACCTTACAATTAAAGCTAGTGAAAAAGCCAGTTTCTCTTTCTTTGATCAGTCTCCTTTCTGTCTGCATGAGGCGTGGAGGGAGGCAGCATTTTGGAGTAGAGGGAGGAGAAGATCTCTACCGCAATAGATCTGTTACATGTGCAAACTCTTATTTGTATACTCACTATACCACTTATTTCGTCCCTGAGGCGAAAATCTAGAACCTTATAGGCATTGGGCTAAACTGAATTGGAGAGTCGTCAAATAGCGACCTGATTAAAATATTCATACAGAGCATGCATTCAGAACGGAACGGCCAACTTCTCCATTTCGGAAGTTCTAATTTAATGAATTAGTAACTAATGCGGCTCATCATTTCCGTAACAGAACTACAGTGGAAGGCTCTCTTAAGACAGACGCCTTCAATGGCGGAGCAGCTGTGAGGCGATGAAGTACGACGTCTCTCAGGAGATACTCATCGATCACGTTAGGAGAAGAAGCCGTCATAAAACATACCTCTCGCCACTGGCGCCCCAACGAAGAAGAATGGAGCACTCGAGTGGAGCGTTCGATAACTCAAGGCAGCAGAGGGATCTCTCGGGGAGAAACGATGCTTCCTGCTCAGAAAAGTCCAATTACTATTGCTCTCTCTCTTCTTCTTCTCTTCCACACTGTTACTGAAGAATTAAAATGTTGTGTAGATAACTTTGGAAATGTAATTAGGAAGGATAGCTCTAAGTACTGGGGATCAAGGGACTATCCATAAGTTATGAGAATGTTATTAGGGAAAGAACAGTCTCCAAATAGAAAGTCATGGGATGAATGAAGCGAAGGAGGCAGGATGATGCGGTTGTCTTCCCTAGAGTTTGGCGTTTGAATATCTGGACCTACACTACTCGCCATTAAAATTGCTACACCACGAAGATGACGTGCTACAGACGCGAAATTTAACCGACAGGAAAACGACGCTGTGAAACGCAAATGACTACTTTTTCAGAGCATTCGCACAAGGTTGGCGCCGGTGGCGACACCAACAACGTGCTGACATAAGGAAAGTTTCCAACCGATTTCTCCTACACAAACAGCAGTTGACCGGCGTTGGTTGGTGAAACGTTGTTGTGATCCCTCGTGTAAGGAGGAGAAATGTGCACCATCACGTTTCCGACTTTGATAAAGGTCGGCTTGCAGCCTATCGCGATTGCGGTTAATAGTATCGCGACACTGCTGCTCGCGTTGGTCGAGATCCAATGACTGTTAGAAGAATATGGAATCGGTGGGTTCAGGAGGGTAATACGGAACGCCGTGCTGGATCCCAACGGCCTCGTATCACTAGCAGTCGAGATGACAGGCATGTTATCCGCATGGTTGTAACGGATCGTGCAGCCACGTCTCGATTCCTGAGTCGACAGATGGGGACGTTTGTAAGACAACAACCATCTGCACGAACAGTTCGACGGCGTTTGCAGCAGCATGGACTATCAGCTCGGAGACCATGGCTGCGGTTACCCTTGACGCTGCATTACAGACAGGAGCGCCTGCGATGGTGTACTCAACGATGAACCAGGGTGCAGTAACGGCAAAACGTCATTTTTTCGGATGAATCCAGGATCTGTTTACAGCATCATGATGGTCGCATCCGTGTTTAGCGACATCGCGGTGAACGCGCATTGGAAGCGTATATTCATCATCGCCATACTGGCATATCACCCAGCGTTATGGTACGGTGTGCCATTGGTTACACCTCTCGGTCACCTCTTGTTCGCATTGACGGCACTTTGAACAGTGGACGTTACATTTCAGATGTGTTACGACCCGTGGCTCTACCCTTCATTCGATCCCTACGAAACCCTACATTTCAGCAGGATATTGCACGACCGCATGTTGCAGGTTCTGCACGGGAAAATATTCGGCTGCTGTCCTGGCTCGCACATTCTCCAGATCTCTCACCAATTGAAAACGTCTGGTCAATGGTGGCCGAGCAACTGCCCCGTCACAATACGCCAGTCACTACTGTTGATGCTGCATGGGCAGCTGTACCTGTTCACGCCATCCAAGCTCTGAGTCAATGTCCAGGCGTATCAAGGCCGTTATTACGGCCAGAGGTGGTTGTTCTGGGTACTGATTTCTCAGGATCTATGCACCCATATTGCGTGAAAATGTAATCACATGTCAATTCTAGTATAATGTATTTGTCCAATGAATACCCGTTTATCATCTGCATTTCTTCTTGGTGTAGCAATTTTAATGACAAGTAGTGTAGGAAGAAAAGCTCGAATTACTGGTCATCAAGAGACTATCCATATGAGAATATTATTAGGCAAAGAACAACCTCAAAATAGAAAGTCATGGGATTAATGAAGCGAAAGAAACAGGATGATGTGGCTGTTTTCCCTAGTGTTTTGCTTTGAATATCTGGATCTGTTACCTTGCTTTGAAGGCCAGTTGATACATTTCCCAGATGCTGTTGCTTTCTGAGATCGTTGGGAATGATCTGAGTGCCCGTGTAGGTGATTCTAGGGCTAGTGACGGCACTGGTCGCTGCTGAAGTATGGCCAAGTAATAACACCGTAGTTCTATTTGTTGTTGCAGATTCTCATCTGCTAATGTTGTTTTAGTATTCCCGTCACTGCAGCATCCACCTTGAATTACTGCCAGTTGCTAGTCGTCGTCGACACCGATATGTCGTAGAATCGCCACTCCGTATTTTGCAAAATGCACACAAATTTCAACGAAAATGATGAGGCCGTTTTCGTAACCATTCCAAGAGAAACCCAAAAATCAAGCGTCTAATATTCACTGCCAGAAAAAATTAGTGCATTTGGAAATACGACAGCGATTCTGATCCGATGACGGCATGTTCCACTGCTTTAAATAGTAGATGTACTGACAATGTTTTCAAAGTGCCGCCAATAGAGATAGTAGTGGCAACGCTGTCAGAACGCCATCTCTGTCTGTCCTTCAATAGCGAACTCTCACGGCGAGAAGACTCAGTGTGGTACGCACGTGTGAAGCACGCAGGAAGCTGTGCCACGGAGACGCTTCCTACAATCAACTGTGCTTCTTTGGAAGGATGAACTGCCACAGAAGTTGGACGTGCTGTGTCACTTGATATCAGTCGTCACGTGAACATTCTCACAACCCTAGACGAGTTTCTGGAAGTCCACTCAGCACAGTCGTGCTCGCCACGCGGTGTAGCCGCGTGGTCTATGCGTCTTGCCACGGTTCGTACGGTTACCCCTGTCGGACGTTCGAATCCTCCCTAGGGGCATGGTTGAGTGTGTGTTGTCCTTAGCGTAAGTTATTGTAAGGTTAAGTAGTGTGTAACCCTAGGGACCGATGACCTCAGCACTTTGGTCCCATAGGAGCCTACCACAAATTATCCGTGAAGAGCTGCCGCGCGGCTTGAGGCGCCATGTCAAGGATTGCACCGTCCCGCCGGAGATTCGAGTGCATTGACCCAGGTAGATCTTATCCCACTCCAGGCATCACGGTATACGGCGCGAGAAGCTACAACTCTCGTTCGCCGCTATTGTTTCCAGAGGCGACGCTAACCAGCGCTCAGTTCGTGCACAATATTGTTAGACCCGTTCATTTGCCGTTCTTGCAATTGAAAGTTGTGTGTCATTCCAACAGGATAATGCTCGCCCATACATGGCCCGTGGAACTCAAAGTGCTCCGCAAGACGTGCAGCTTCTTCCCTGGCCAACATGATCTCTGGACTTGCGTCCATTCAAAGTCGTGTGGGGTATGAGGGGACGACAAGTAACTTGTGTCACTCCTCAACCTGCAACTCTTACAGAACTACGTGAACGGGTCGATCAGGCGTGGCGTAACGTATCCCAGGACAGCATTCGTCATCTGTACGGTCGACTCGATGCCACAGTCAGTGCGTGCATTGTCGCCCATGGGGACTACACCACGCACTAATACAAATATTCAGCATGGGTCAATACGTTGTACCTCAAAACCACTTGTGCTATTGATCTGTAAATGTAACAGTTTCATAAACTCAATATGCACTGATGTAACAACAAATCTTGATCAATTGGAAACTTCTGAAAAGGGTCCGCAAATGTTTTCGCTGCAGTGTAGTTGCGATGTGGTTGTTTTCCGAGCAGAACTGCCCTAATCTCGAGTCTTGATCCTTGTGATGCCTGTCTATCCGTATAAGAATATTTGTATCATTCTGGCTTCCACCCGGGAACATGAAAATAAACGAGAGGATCAGATGGAAATGTAATGAAGGCTGGAGGGATGAATCGAAAGAAACACAGCAAATTCTCTGGCGCGTGTATTTGAAGTGCGTTTAGTGAACAATCAGTGCAACACATTATGCGCACGACCAAATCGTGCAGCACAAAAATGGATTCGAACGTGTCACAAACGAGTCTTGTCCACTATGCATACTTTTATATCTTATCTTCTGGGGTTCGACAAGTTACGTTTTGTAACGAGGAAGTGTAAAAATTTATGTCGAAGAGCAAATTTAATGAGCATGCTTTTTTATCTCGTATTTATTGAAATTGTCTCTTGTATGACAATGTACCAAGATATTCGGATGATGCAGTCTAACCTTACTGTATGCGATTTGTGTAACACAGCCAGCCGGTTGCAACAAGATGTAGCTTAATCTGTTTTCGACCACGATTATGGGTATCTTAATCAGAATATCCAAAAAATTTCCCTGAAAAGATTACAAAACCATTAACATAGAGAAAACCTTTAATGCACAATTACTATACCTAACAAATTTATGTGGCAACTACACTCACATGTAGTGCCAGATGAACTATTTTACAATCAAAATGGTCTCGTCATTTAAAATAGGTTATTAAAATCATATAAAAATTAAGGGTACCATATTTTGTTGATTTTAAGACCCACTTTTTTCTTAGAAAAATTGCTTACTAAATACAGGTGCCTCTTTAACTCAAAATTAATATAAAAAGACCACTGTTGGTTTTAAAATACGCGCCAGTCTTAAAAAAGGCCATATATTCGATACCACGGGAAGCCTGTCTCTATCTGGCAACAGTGGATTCAACTGACACTGCAGAGATGTGACAAATACGCGTTGCAGGGATTCACAAGCTTGTTGACACTGTCTGACTCCCGACCCGCCGTCACAAACCCAAAACACTGTCTAGTCTATCACGTTTCATTGCAGTCTACGATGTCAGTGAATTTCAGTTGGAAGTGGTTTGTGTTATCGGTAACAGTAAAATATTTTTGTTAATAGCTAGTTTTGCAACGGAAAGAAACAAAAGGTATTCATAGGATGCGGGCTATAAATTGAAAGTAGTATAAGCAGGAGAACATGGAAACAGAGCAGCCGAGCGACATATCTGCCATCCACCAACAGAAAAAAATTCGCAATTGCTGCTCTAATACACAACAACTGAAAAACTGAGAACGACTAAATATGCAAATAGTGGACTGCATGCAAAATGACCAAAACTAGAAGATGACATACTGAAACGAATTCAAGGACACGTTCAAATGGCATTGGAATTAATACGCTGGTAAGTTAGTGCTACAGTGGAATTTAACAGACTTAAAGAGTGGAGTTTGCTGGTTGGTGTTACAGGTTTATGAAGCGAATTGGACTTACCATGTGAACAAAAACCAAAATATCTCAGAAAATGCCATAGGAGTATGAAGAGAAAAATCATCTTTGCATCGCTTTATTATTCAACATCGAATGAAACCAGTGTGGAACTCTGACAAATAGCGAATATCGACGGAATTTCTCAGACATTTGATGTGCCGAGTAACAGAACTGTTGCCATGGAAGGTGCTAAAATTGCAACTACAGAAACAAATGGGCATGAAAAAATGCACTCCAGTGTTGTCCTGACGCTGCTAGACTTAATTCAATGATCATTTTAAAGAGAAAAACAATGTCAAAAACCCTCTGAAATATCATCAAGTGTTGTTGTTCACGTACATGACAAGGATTGGATCGGCGAGGCTAGTATGACATTATGGATTAACATAGTGTAGGGCAGAAGGAAAGATGCTTTACTGAACAGAAGTTCTCTTCTTGCCCTACGTCAGTTCACCTGTCATTTGAAAAGTTCTGTTAAAAAGAAACTGAGACAGGGAGATACAGAGCTTGCTGTTATTCCGGGAGGACTTACTTCGCAATTGCGACCTATTGATGTCTCGACAGAAAAATTATTTAAAGTGTATATGAGAGGAGAATGGAACAAATGGATGACGGATGAAACCCAACATAAATTCAAGCAGAAGAGGACTTTAAAACGACCTATTATCAAACAAGTGTATCATTGGATAAAACATTCGTTATCTAAAAGGAGAGACGACATAATTGTTAAATTTTTCGAGAAGTGCGGCATAAATAACGCCCTCGATGGCAGTGAAGACCGTGTTATATGTGGAGAGGGCAACAGTGACGACGAAGAGGAAGAGAAACGAGAAAATTCAGATGACAATTTTCTGGGATTTTAAAGGTCAGTTCGATTTTGTAGACTTCGAATTTTTTTTTTATGACTTTGCAATCTAATAACAAAAAGGTAAAATTGCTTAAAATTAATTATAAATTATAGTCCGTAGCGTCTTATAGTCCGTAAAATACGGTACTGTAACTAATATACCAATGGTACTTGCCAGTAAAAATTATAGCTAAGGCCTGTAAGAGGAAACAGGCACAGGCACAGGATATGGCATCAGAGTAAGAGGCTTTAAGGCTGTAGTTGGCACAAAGTGGACACGAAAGAAGTCGCTCCATCTATTAACAATCGAAGATATCAGCTGCTTACGTTAACGAAAATGTTTTAAAAATCGTGTAACTGTTCATTTGTATAGGCCAGAGTAATAGCAAATACTCCGTACGTTTTGTGTGAAAACGAATTACAATGTAATAAACAAAAAGGAGAGACGATCACTATATTTTAGAGCCTACTGAAGGGAAACAGAGGAGATAGTTTTAGGCTTTACCAAGAAACACCTTTATTCCATTAAGTAAATTTTGATTACGTAGCTGCAACTGTTCATTCACAATGAAACCTTCATTAAGAGAAAGGTGTTAGAAAATTTCTATTTCTTCAAGAATTTTAAGCCTAAAGCCTGTCTTTTTTGCGTGCGGGATACTGATGTCATGAACCTCTTTCCGCTTATGGACTGTAGTTAATAAATGACCAACAAACAATACACGAAATTAAATGTGATAACTACTTACGGTTTTCTTTAGTGTTCTATGGCCTGTATCCTGCAGGATTCGGCATCTCCTCCAGAGTAAGTACGATTGGAAAAGTGGTTTGAAAAATAATCTTATTCATAATTTGAAACCTATGCATTCTCCCTTACAAAACTCAGATGTTTATAAAATTAGCTGTGACACAGATCCAGTCTATTACATAGGACACACACGACGAGCAAATTACTGTTAGATTTAAAGAACATTTCTTAGGAAGAAAAGGTATGTATATATTTGGAAACGTTCTTTAAATTTAACAGCAATTTGCCCGTCGTGTCTGTCCTATGTAATAGGCTGGATCTGTACATCGGAGTTTTTTAAGGGAGAATACACAGGTTTCCAATTATGAATAAGATTATCCTACTGCCAATAGATAATGGTATTTTTAAATCGTATTTATTCTGGGGGAGACGCGGAATCCTGCGAGATGTAGGCTCTAAAACGCTAGAGAAAATCTCTGTACGTTGACGCCATGTCTTTGCCATAATGGTACTGAACAAACATGACTAGTTACCAGATTTAATTTAGTGTATTGTTTGCGATCTAGACAGTTTAAGGATTTTGAGTAATTTTTTTAAAATTTGTGTGAACGCAAAGAGGATACTTCTTAAAACATAAAATGAAAATAGGCAACTGAATATTAATAAACAGTGGCTTTGTAGCTGTAGCCTATAGCAAGTCGTATTATCCCGAAAATGAAGCATAACACTGTATTGAAAAATGGTTGTGAACTAGCTCCATCCAAAGTGCCTGCCCTACAGACCAGAGTTCTTCCGCACCTCGGTGCAAAGATACATATATGACTAGTTGGCGCCAGCGATCACTTAGATAACTCTCCATCGTGCTAAAACCTTAACTGACTCTATGACCAGGCTATAAAAGGTGAGACTATCACTTTGCATACGCCAGGCATGCCGGCTTCGACACCTTTCAATGTCAACACCACAAATAATCCACACCAACTCAAGTCCATATGAGAGGATCTTAAGTACATATACACTAGACACTCCTGGGTCTTTCTGCTGCCAGATGGATGGACTAACAATCTGAGGTGTTCGAGACCAATTACGTTGAATGTTTGGGGACCAAGGCTTACTCTTTATGCCTGAGATTAAGGTTTCAAAAGTGTCGGTTCGGAATTCATTAGTATTGTTTTAATTTTGTTTTTATATATCGCACTGTGCACATAGAGCAGTTCTGGGGAGTTCTGGAGGAGGGCAGTATTGTTTTATGGAACTGAAAATTCGATAAGGGGATTATTCTACCTCTTGTTAAATGTTTGAGCTTGATGCAGTATTGCTACGTCAATTTTCGTTATGTGAATGACTGCGTTTGGTATGTAATCGGATGCAAATGTTGTCAGTCATTGAAATTTCTTTTATGTAACTTGAATGTTCTTGAAGTTTATTTCTGCTACTAAGGACCACGTTTCAAAGCCATAACTGAGCACGGGTAGGAGAAAACTGAAAATTTTCTGTTTGGTCTTGATGTTGATTGAACTGCCTTTGATCAGCGGGTCCTTTTGATGTATCAGTTGATTTCATTTGTTGCAGATACATGCGAAGTGGTTTTGAATATTAATTTAGAATCTATGCTGAGACCTAGATATCTGAAGTTGGTTTCCCATGGTAAGGCGGTTCCATATATAATAATTGCAACGTCCAGAGTTCTTCGTTTCTTGCTAAAAATAATGGCATTACATTTGTTGACGTTAATCTTAACTTTACAATGAACAACTCAGTTCTGGATTTCTTCAGGGTGGTGCTGTAATTTTCGTGCGATGAATGTTTGGTTTGAGCTGCTTCTGTAGATAGTTGTGTTGCCCGAAAACAACGAGATTTTTCCCCCTGCTCGTTGTGGCATGTCATTTCAATGAATTGAATAAAGTGTTTGGCCCGTATGGGATAGCTGAAGTACTCCAACTTCATTTTGACTCACTTCACTATTGCATTTCTGAATTGTTACACAAAATTGCTAATTTTTCAGAAAATATGAATTCCGTGCTCAAGTAATTTATATATGTTTCTCAGATGCTACACTATATAGAAAGCTTTCTCGAAATCAAGAAACACGACTCTACTGCTGTGCTTGGTATGCAAGGCTAAATGATTGCATTTAACAGGTCGCACTGCTTGACAAATGTCGTCGTGCTTTTCGCGGAAAGGGAATTGCTGGGAATTGAAGATTTTTCTCCATTTTAGAAAATTGCTAAGGAATTTTAGGATGGCTTTTACGAAATTTTTTCCAGCACACGTAAAAAGGGAAACTGCTCAATATTTTTGTGGAAATTATTGATTCTTACCTGGTTTTGATAAAGTGATAACTTCAGCACGTTCCATGGTTTGGGGAATTAAAATCAGGGGTTATAAATGTTGTTGAGGAAGTCTGTAATATTGGGTGGCAGATGCTTCAATTATAGTGACGTAGTATTACTGACCCAGGGGCTTCTTTATTTCTCAGGGCCGCAATGTGCGAACGCACAGTGGCTAACGTGTTGTACTACTTCCAACTAGCGTGGGAGATTTACTAACCTGTCAGAACAACAGGGTATGGCGCTCTCTTTCAAAGTGAGCACAATGGGATTGTGATCGGTTTCTAGATCATTTATAACAGTTATTTCTGTTCTCTAAGGTGTGTTTCTGCATAAGAATATGTCATATGTCAGGACATCGGAACGTAGTAGATGATTGTACTGTAAATCTGTGAGGACATCAGGTGGTATGACTGATCTTTCTGGAGTCTTCTATGAATTAATGAAGAATTTTGTCATTTCTGTTAATATTCGCAGCCGATTTTTCTCAGTTGCTACCTCACAAATGCTTTATCATATAGACAACAGAAAATTCGGTTTTTGCAACTGAATATCCCCGTCATAGGACGGCAATCCCTCACGCTGACCATTTTTTTAAAAAATCTTATTTTGTTCGCTATTGTTCGTTGCATCTGCTCGGGGCGGACGTCATAAGACACCCGTTAAAGTTCGCTGTTGATCCATTAACTCAGTTTTTTTATTACAGAGGGCAGCTAACCCTCTGACCGAACACGCTGAGCTACCGTGCCGGCTACCACTCATTTATCGTGGCGGACGTGGTATCATTCTGCTGGTCGACGTCTGAGACGACGTCTCGCTGCATCAATAACCAATGTTCGACAATGAATTTTGGCGATCGCCTTCGTAATGTGCAGACATTTCCTCACAGATGGTCCTTCGTTGCGTGATATGATGTTCTGCTAGGCGGCGAGGAACCAAGCGGGCGCGCACCTTTGGTTACCTCGAATGGTGTCAGCAGAGACGTCCAGTTGTGCAGCGTAGTGTTTGATTGTGGTTCGTCGAACACCTCGAATAAGAGTGTCCACACGTTCTAACACTGCAGGAGTCACAGCTACCGGCCGGCAAGCAGAAGATCGGACAGGGTTGCGAAACCTTGTGATGATGACAGACGCCTCGCTGAACGACTCACCGCGCATTTACTCGCTGCAAGGTCGCCTAGATATTCTGCAAAGGCCTACGAATACTTAGGTGCTCTGGTTTCCAGCAAATGAAACTCAGTGACAGCTTTCTGCCAGGAACACACTTCCGTCACAGGCGAAAGTTTAAAGGCTATATATAGCACGGCCTCCTACCGGAACGTCATGAAACTGTAGTGAGTAAATCGGGAGTATTCTGCGATGGCCCACAACAAAATTCATTTTTTCAACCAAAATTAGTGGAGAAAAAGAAAAAACGGCTCTGAGCACTATGGGACTTAACATCTGAGGTCATCAATCCCCGAGAACTTAAAACAACTTAAACCTAACTAACATAAGGACATCACACACATCCATGTCCGAGGCAGGATTCGAACCTACGACCGTAGCGGTCGCGCAGTTCCAGACTGAAGCGCCTAGAACCCCTTGGCCACAACGGCCGGCCAGATAAAGAACCTATGTTGCATTACTTATTGAATGCCTTTCGCAGCTTCCACAGATACGTATGTGAAACTGATGCTGAGGCCATAAAAACTTGATTTGTGACGTAGATTGGGTTCTGAATATGTCTTGTGTTCATGCTTTCACTGTTACTTAAAGTTCTGCTGCCAAGATCTTCATTCTAAAAAATAACCATCAACGTTAGTAAATCCTGTGCGAGTCTCATCATCTTTGCGTAATAACTGCGACCTACATCCATTCGAAGATGCCTACCTTCTACAAGGTTTGGTTATCGTCTATAATTTTTAACCATTCCCCTCGCCATCCTTATTTTTCTCTCATTACCAAATTTACTATTATTTTATCGGTCAGAGTGTGCCTTATCAACCGATTCCTCCTTTTAGTACAGCTGTGCCACAAATTTTCTTTCTCCCTGATTCGATGAATATCTCTTCATTAGTTGTAAACCCTTCCTTCCAGTATTCGCTATTCTGTTGCACCACATTTCAGAACTCTCTATTCGCTTCTCGTCTGTACCGCTTATCGGCCACGATTCACTCGCGTGCAAGGCTATATTAAAGAATATATTTTCAGAATGAACTTCTCTCTGCTTAAGTTTGTATTCAGTATTAACAAATTTCTCTTTCTTACGGATGCCTTTCTTGTTGTTCTCAGTCTTTATTTTATGCTCTCAACTTCTTCCATTCCTATTTTGCTTCCCTAATAGCAGAAATCGTCGACCGCTTTTACTGTCTCATTTCCTACTACAATTACCTTACCTTTCATGATTTAAATCGACTGCAGTCTGTCACATTTGCTTTATTTTTGTTGACGTTTTTCTCATAACCTCATGAAGTAAGTACCCCTAACATTAAAGCGCCCTTGCATGTACTTTACTGTCTCTCATAGGTTAACAAATTTTAAAGTGTTTAAATCTTCTCTCATAGCTTAAATATTCTTCCAAATCTCTCGTTGGTTTCGTTTTCTGTTTTCCCAATCTACAAACCGAATAACATAAGCGACAGGCAGCGAAGCTTCCTCGATCTCTACCCATCTACTACTTCCTCCGCATGCTCTTCGTTTCTTATAACTGCAGTCCAGATTCTGTACTAGTTGTACATAAGAAGGAACAAGGTATTCTAGTCCACAACATCCAAATGTTCTTCTACATTTACAAATTCTTTATACGGTGTATGTAGTACTCTCATCATTGGCCTTGAGTTTATTACGTTACTCTTGAAGTTTGGGAGTATTTCCCCTATTTCATCTCTAAAACCTTTATTATGCGGCGGTAACCTAAGTTTAATTTACATTTACTTCTGCCTGACTTTCTCATGAAATGTGATGGCTATCAGTCATTTCATGTAAAATGAGATGCAGTTGCTCCCCAACAGTTTGCATGAAGTCGAAGCAAAAGGAAGATCAGGTTTTAACAACCTTTCGACGACCACTTCATTGAAGACGGAGCACGAGATGATACACTGCAAGGACTTTCAAGGAACTGAGGTGCTACGGAGGACAGCGAGTGCCACCGCAGCGGGTGAGGGCGTGTTTACCATCTTCCATCGCAACATAGCTTACGTTGAGAGTGCCGTGGCAACCGAATGAAACGCCCCTGGACACCACGTCACGTCCCTGGACATGCTTCTGTGCCTCTGGGCCTCTATAAAATTGCACACCAGGACCACAGCAGCCGGGATTTTGGCTGTTCTTCGGTTCTCCGCTCGGTGATCCAATGTAAGCCAGATTCTAGGTATCAGATAGTGGAATTGAGCGTCAGGATGCCCTTATTATGGGACAAGACAGAGCACATTTAGGCCAAGACAGCTGTTAGGCCCGGTTCTGTGTCTGAGACAATTCTGCTTCAAATTCTGACGCCAACCCAGTCCGCTATATGGCGCTCATAAACTACAATGACTGATGGGGACAAAATTGGGCAGTCAGATCACACACGATAGGACAATGCCGAGAAAGGTCAAAAAGGAAAATAAGCGTAAAGCACAAAATGCACACCCACAAGCAGGAGCGTTTGCTACACATTCCGAATAAACGTCTGTCCCAAAAGGAATTCTTCCTCTAGTAGAAGCCCCAAGTGATTCAGACACTTAAGGTGATGAATGTGGAAGACAGACACACATGGAGTTCCCATGAAGATGCAACAACGCTGTCTCAGGGACTGGATGTTGTGTTGTCTTCATCATCATTTCATCCCCATCCGGCGAGCAGGTCGCCCAATTTGGCGTCGAAAGTAGTAAGACCTGCACCAAGGCTGCCGGATCTGTCCGGCAAGGCGCCTCACGGCCAATGACGCCAAACGCTCATTTCTACACTCCTGGAAATTGAAATAAGAACACTGTGAATTCATTGTCCCAGGAAGGGGAAACTTTATTTACACATTCCTGGGGTCAGATACATCACATGATCACACTGACAGAACCACAGGCACATAGACACAGGCAACAGAGCATGCACAATGTCGGCACTAGTACAGTGTATATCCACCTTTCGCAGCAATGCAGGCTGCTATTCTCCCATGGAGACGACCATAGAGATGCTGGATGTAGTCCTGTGGAACGGCTTGCCATGCCATTTCCACCTGGCGCCTCAGTTGGACCAGCGTTCGTGCTGGACGTGCAGACCGCGTGAGACGACGCTTCATCCAGTCCCAAACATGCTCAATGGGGGACAGATCCAGAGATCTTGCTGGCCAGGGTAGTTGACTTACACCTTCTAGAGCACGTTGGGTGGCACGGGATACATGCGGACGTGCATTGTCCTGTTGGAACAGCAAGTTCCCTTGCCGGTCTAGGAATGGTAGAACGATGGGTTCGATGACGGTTTGGATGTACCGTGCACTATTCAGTGTCCCCTCGACGATCACCAGTGGTGTACGGCCAGTGTAGGAGATCGCTCCCCACACCATGATGCTGGGTGTTGGCCCTGTGTGCCTCGGTCGTATGCAGTCCTGATTGTGGCGCTCACCTGCACGGCGCCAAACGCGCATACGACCATCATTGGCACCAAGGCAGAAGCGACTCTCATCGCTGAAGACGACACGTCTCCATTCGTCCCTCCATTCACGCGTGTCGCGACACCACTGGAGGCGGGCTGCACGATGTTGGGGCGTGAGCGGAAGACGGCCCAACGGTGTGCGGGACAGTAGCCCAGCTTCATGGAGACTGTTGCGAATGGTCCTCGCCGATACCCGAGGAGCAACAGTGTCCCTAATTTGCTCGGAAGTGGCGGTGCGGTCCCCTACGGCACTGCGTAGGATCCTACGGTCTTGGCGTGCATCCGTGCGTCGCTGCGGTCCGGTCCCAGGTCGACGGGCACGTGCACCTTCCGCCGACCACTGGCGACAACATCGATGTACTGTGGAGACCTCACGCCCCACGTGTTGAGCAATTCGGCGGTACGTCCACCCGGCCTCCCGTATGCCCACTATACGCCCTCGCTCGAAGTCCGTCAACTGCACATACGGTTCACGTCCACGCTGTCGCGGCATGCTACCAGTGTTAAAGACTGCGATGGAGCTCCGTATGCCACGGCAAACTGGCTGACACTGACGGCGGCGGTGCACAAATGCTGCGCAGCTAGCGCTATTCGACAGCCAACACCGCGGTTCCTGGTGTGTCCGCTGTGCCGTGCGTGTGATCGTTGCTTGTACAGCCCTCTCGCAGTGTCCGGAGCAAGTATGGTGGGTCTGACACACCGGTGTCAATGTGTTCTTTTTTCCATTTCCGGGAGTGTATTTCCAGAGTGGTAGCATGCGGACATACAGGCCCTCGCAGTAAAGTGGCGTAAGGACGGCGCATTGAACGGAGGTTATGTTGTAAAATAGGTTTTTACTGGCAAAAGAGTGGATAACAGGATTGTGAATCCTGAAGAAAACAACCTGCTTTAACAAGAAAAGGGTTGCCTTACTTATTGAACTCGCCTCGTGCCACTTTCTTCTATGCAGTGCATGTACTAATAAAACCTTATTAGCGTAAGTATCGAATTATCTTTCACAGAATAATATCCCTGGTGAGTGAGCGGCACAGCATATGATGAACTACACGCAGCATTTCTCCTGAGGGTACTCGTGAACGAGAAACGTAGGATGTGCACCTTTTAGCGAGGCAGAATACGTTGTGCACGGTGCTCATACGTTATCGGCACTCCACCAGTGAATACTAATGCCGACAGGACGAGGCGGTTCATCGCCGCGGGCCAGCCTTCTGCTCGCCCACGTCCTGCCTGGACGCTGCTCGCTTCCAGTCGTACGTAATGAAGGCCCATTTGCATCACATCCGCCACCATTACCGCCCCTCCTGTATGCATTAAATGCCGGAGGTGGGGAGTCCAGCATCGGGCAACTGTTGCTCTCTTGCGGTTCCTCGGTCAGGCATTCTCTCTCTTTCTCTCTCTCTCTCTCTCTCTCTCTCTCTCTCCCTCTCCCTCCCTCCCTCCCTCTCTCTGTTTCTCTCTCTCTCTCGCTCGCTCGCTCTCTGACACACCCACTCACCCACCCTCCCACCCACTCACCCACCCACACACACACACACACACACACACACACACACACACACACACACACTCATAAACACGCACACAAGCAAACTCTTAGTCCCACGTCTAACAGGTAAACTTGTGATGAGTCGTAGTGTGGACGAACTTCATAACACAAGCACTTCTTAAGTAATGGACGATTAGAACAATAACCTTGCATATGGGGAATGAGAAGACATTAAACTGGTAATATCAAAATGGTACAGTTAAAAATACCACATTGTCATTCCATACACAACTAAATTCCAGTGTAAATTGTTTTATACAAACTTATGGCGAAGTTATTTGTTAAGTCGTTTTTTGGCTTGATTATCGTAACTAGTTTAGGTCCATGACGCCCTCTCTCACAATGAACAAGGTTTTCTTCCTATGTCAGGCAGCAGTAGCCGACCGAGACAGAAGCAGAAACAGGGAAATAACCGCTTTTGTGTCATTTACGAGTTCCTAACCAGTAGCGAATTTTATTGTATCATCTGTATGCTTTAATAGTTTAGTTTCTTGAGTTTCTGCGTGTAAATTTAATATCTAATAGCCACAGTTGCCGCGTTTCCGTTTGCATCTGAAAGTAAACCGATTTTGTGACATATTAAAAGTTCCTAATCAGGGGCAAATTATTTAGCTTCACCTGAGTGCTTCGGTAGTGAGGTTTCCGAATAACTGCGTATTACTAGACACAGTTCGTGCGTTTCCGTCAGGGTCTAGAGTAGTGGTGCGCAGCACGGGCCAATAGTCCGTTTATCTGCATAGCTTAGTTTTCCACGATCTTTAGTATGGACAGGGACTGCGATTGATGTGTGCGGATGCTAGCCGAGTTGGTGACACTTCGCTCTCAGCTTCCGGCTGTGATGGCTTCGGTTACACAGCTTGAGGCTGCAGTTCATGGGCACCACTGTTGTGGGCAGGCCATGGGGATCCAACGGACATCCTGCACGTCCGTCCTCCGATTGGTCCTCAGTAGCGGCCAACAAAGTTACTGCAGGCACTGAGGCTGACCCTTCATCTGTGGTTGAGTGGGAGGTCGCCCTTGGGCGAAGCAGGCGGCGAAAGACTTCCCTGGCGGCCGCACGTAAGGCCTCCCCGGTTTGTCTGACAGGTTCCAGGTGCTGTCTGTGGCTGACACTGTCGCTGAGCCAGATGCTTCACCTGTACTGTTTCAGAGGAAACCACTCAGCCTGCAAGATCTGGGCAATCGCAGATTATTGGTAGTTGGGAGCTCCAACGTTAGGCGCGTTATGGGGCCCCTTAGGGACTTGGCTGACAAGAAGGGTAAGAAAACCAATGTACTGGGTGGCGTCATTCCAGATATGGAAAAGGTCCTTTCGGATGCCATGAAGAGCACAGGGTGCAGCCAACTGCAGGTGGTTGCTCACGTCGGTACCAATGATATGTGTCACTTTAGATCAGAAGATAATCTCTCTGGTTTCCAGCGGTAAAGGTGGCCAGTCTTGCTCGCAAGATGAAAGCATAGCTGACCATTTGCAGCATCGTAGACAGGGCATATTGCGGACCTCTGGTACAGAGCCGAGTGGAGGGTCTGAATCAGAGGCTCAGACGGTTCTGCGACCGTGTAGGCTGCAGATTCCTCAACTTGCGCCAAAGGGTGGTCGGGTTTCAGTTTCCACTGAATAGGTGAGGTGTCCACTATACGGAGGAAGCGGCTACACGGGTAGCAGGGGCTGTGTGGCGTGGACTGGGCGGTTTTTTAGGTTAGAGGGTTTCGGGAAAACACAAGAAGGGCTTCAGTCACAAAGGGTGCAGGCTGAACGCAGGAAGAACATAGATACAGGAACCATTGGTATAACAGTTGTAAACTGTCGTAGCTGTGTTGGGAAAGTACCAGAGCTCCAAGAGTTAATAGAAAGCACCGATGTTCAAATCGTTATAGGCACTGAAAGCTGGCTAATGCCGGATATGAGCTCAGACGAAATTTTTGCGAAGAACCTAACAGTGTTCCGAAAGGATAGGCTAAACACGGTTGGCGGTGGCGTGATTGATGCTGTCAGAAGTAGCTTAGCTTGTCGCGAAATTGAAATAGATACTTCCTGTGAGTTAGAATGGGCAGAGATCATTGTTGGCAACCGGAATGAAATAAGAATTGGATCCTTTTACCGACCTCTCAATTCAGATGATACAGTTGCTGAAAGGTTCAAAGAAAACTTGAGTTTGATTTCAGAGACGTATCTGACTCATACAATAACAGTTGGTGGTGACTTTAATTTACCCTCGATATTTTGGCGAAAATACATGTTTAATTCCGGAGGTACGCATAAAATATAATCCGAAATTGTGCTAAACTCATTCTCTGAAAATTGTTTCGAGCAGTTAGTTCATGAACTCACGCGAATAGTAAACGGTTGTGAAAACACATTTGACATCTTATCAACAAATAATCGTGAGTTAGTAACGAACATTAAAACCGATTCAGGGATTAGTGAACACAGAGTTGTCGTAGCGAGATTGAATATAGTAATACCCAAATCCCCGAAAATTAAGGGAAAAATATACCTATTCAAGTAAGCAGATAAAAATTTACTTGATGCCTTCCTAAGAGACAATGCATGGGGGCTTATTTTAATATATATAATTGATTGAAAATACTTTTAGTTTTAGTAACTGTATGTCCGATTACGCAGTGTCTCGTAATCGGTTGGCCCTGACTAGTATTATTACGCAATCTGACTGCAAAGAACAATGTAAGAAAATTTCAGTAAACACAGTTAATTAATTAAGTCCCCAGCAACTAAAAAACCAACAAAACCAATAAGCACAAAAGTAACTGTTCTGTATGTGGGAGTGTGACTCAACGTCCACATCTGGCACGGTTCTTCTCAAACAAGACAAGAATTCTTAAATACCAATTATACCGACGTGACAAAAGAAATTTAGAAAAACTATAATTACGCAAGAAAACCAAAATTCACTCTAATACAAGAACACGAGCCAGATGCTTTGTTGACTGAACCTGTAGTGACACATTATTTCAGATACACAACTAATAAAGGAACATTATAAATTTTACCTTCATATATATTGACGAAATGCACTCATTACAATAACATCTGCTATCTCTCCCATCAAATAACTGCATAAAACATGGAACACTCTTTACTACAACATCTTACTCCAACTTCACGACAACCACGAGCTCTTAACACACACTGTCCTCTACGAGCTCTCTGCTAGCACTGACTGCCACGAACTCTCAACAACCACTGACTGCCACGAACTCTAAACACGCACTGTGGAGGCGGCTTAATAGTACTCTTTGGCGCACTCTCTGGCGCAGTGGCACAGTGTAGCCACCTTTCATATGCCCCTCCTCCACAGGCCAGAATTTGATGGTATTTTTGCCAGCATTGGTGGTGAAAATACCACCAAATTCGTCCACAAAAATACAGACAAAAATAAAAGATAATATTAATACCTAAACATCACATAATTAGTTAAAAATTTTGGCTTTGCACTGACCTTTCACTAACCTAATGTATGAAATACAGTAAGCAATACTTTACATAATAGTTTACAATATACAAAAAATCAGTTTATGCAAATGTTCACATAAAATGCCTTCAATGATTAGTTTATACAAAAAAAGAACACCAACAGGTAACATCTTTTCAGTAGAAGCAGTCCATCAGTTGCACCCAGTAAAGTTTAGCAGGTACACCCAGCAACAAGTCACATTAGTTCAGTAGAAGCAGTTCATCAGTGGCACCCAGCAATGTTGAGTTGGTGCAGACAGCAACAAGTGACTTCATTTCAGTAAAAGCAGTTCACCAGTTGCACCCAGCAATGTTGAGAGCAGGTGCAGACACCAACAAGTAATACCATTTCAGTAAAAACAGTCCATCTGTGGCACCCAGCAATGTTGAGTAGGTGCAGACACCAACAAGTGACATCATTTCAGTAGAAGCAGTCCATCAGAGGCACCCAGCAATGTTGAGTAGGTGCAGACAGCAACAAGTGACTTCATTTCAGTAAAAACAGTTCAGTTCATCAGTTGCACCCAGCAATGTTGAGCAGGTGCACACAGCAACAGGGGACATCTTTTCAGTAGAAGCAGTTCCATCAAATTCATTAGCACTGATCACACTGTTCATCAGCAGAAATTAAACACGACCAAATGTCACACATCATGTTGAAAAGTGCAGGTAACAGTTCAGAATATTTATCTTCACTAATCAGACAGTTCAGGCATGAACAATAGTTTGAATGCACATACAAATGCTTTTACAGTAACATACAAATCATAACAAACACACAAATTATGTCAGATAATTGTCCTATTAACTATTACAATACACAAATACCAGTAAACCTATAATATTCATGGGTGTCAGTGCAAGCCACTACAAACAAATAAAATAATACTTAGGAGATAGGTGGGTAGGATTAGGAAAGGAAAACACACAAAACACACTCATTCATCTTTCATCCACATTAAGTACTACTGTGTAACTGAATAGTGTTAATTGTGTAAATGCAATTCTGTCAAAATTTAATGTTCATCATGTGTATCAAGTAGTACTGGCAGCAATGTATAACAGTCAATAATAGTTAAGTCAACGTCATAGTCATCATGTCAAGACCAATGTTTGCCAAGCCAGATCAAAATGTACTGTTACTGAACAACTGTCAGTGAGCCAAGATATGCAATTACTTCCTCTCTCCAAAAAAAAGTATATACTGCTTAGTTATTTAACAAAGTGTGTGTATAGACTATCTTCCTTCTATTTTAG
The DNA here is from genome assembly GCF_021461385.2 of Schistocerca piceifrons. Classification (NCBI taxonomy): domain Eukaryota; kingdom Metazoa; phylum Arthropoda; class Insecta; order Orthoptera; family Acrididae; genus Schistocerca; species Schistocerca piceifrons. The sequence continues at coordinate 181,355,697 of NC_060138.1, read as the reverse complement.
TGTTCTAGTCTGCTCTCTTCATCCTCCTTGTTCCATAAGACCAACAAAAAAAAATATGCTCCTCACTTACTTTACCTCTTATACACCAAAACTTCAATAATCATACCTCAATAATACCTCTTCAATACGTCTTATCATTAATATCATTTACCTTACCTCTTGTCCACAAAAACTCCAATAATCATACCTCAATAATACGTCGATAAATATAAACCTCAGCACCAATATCATCTCACTTCCATCACAACTCTTTCCTCTAGTCAGTCTCCTCGAACAAGTACAGATAAAATCCTAATGCAACTTCGAGTCAGCATCCCATACAATCCGAAGACACATTGTCAACACACAACCTCTGTGTAATCCATCTGACCCAAATTTTCTACTCATTATAAATTATAAGATACATTTTGGTTCCTTGTCCATCATTAAATAAAAGAAATGCATACCTGACCTCTAACAGACTTAGTTCGAATAACTCTCAGTAATTAAGTACGATTACGGAGTGTGAATAATCATAATGTTTCACAGTGTGTACACCACTTCAAGAATCATAGCAGAAGCAAACATGTGGAGTATTTTTTGTGTCAAGTGTCACTTCCTATTTCAATTGCTCACGAAAAATGCAGTGTAATGACTGTCAATGGTCTAAACCTAGTGTTGGTATGTCATGTCGTTAGCTTCCTTCCTATTAGCATAAATTTATACAGCTTTCATAAAACCTCAGCTCATGTGACTTCAACGAAGTTCTTTGTACCAATGTCGTTCGTCGAATTATAGCAGTTCATTTTCCTATCTTAAAAATATAAGGCACTGAGCGTAAGCAAAACATGCAATAGCGAGTAAATATACCAGTAGAGAACAGAATGTCAACAAGTGGATGCAGCACAATTCCTACAACGAGGCTCTGCCAAGCGAACAATCTATAATTAATACAGTAATGTGACCTAAACTCTATGTTCATACACAGTATATCAGCATTTCTATATACCAAATTAAAGAGCAGTTATGGCAACAAAACAGAAATGTGTAAATATGTAATCCATGCAAAAAGCAGCAAACATATATCTTACGTAATAAACAAGTCATTAGCATCATATCAGCATAAGCAAATAAATGTTCATATGTCATCCTAATAAATAAACATGAAGGCGCAAGCAGATAAATCACAAAGTATAACTTACATACCTAAACACATCAGCACAATAAATCAGGTTACAATTATAATTCAAATAAATAAGCACAGCAGGCACATAATTAAAAAAAAAAATGACATCAGTGAAAAAGCAGTGTAGCCAAGCGATGTATAATATATACAAGTCACAACCCAGTTCATTAATAATCATTGTCAAAATCAGTTAACGTACGCAAGCACGTCGCTTCACAAGTAATTTCATAGAACATAAAATTTAGCACAAGGCATGAATCACGTAATCGCGAGCAGCAAATTACGTCTAAAGTACGTACCTAAGTGGAAACATGTTACCTGAAAAATGAACTCAATTAACAGTTACCTTTTTTAGTTTATTAGTTTCTTCTTCGAAATTACATTCTTTCTGAAATTTTCTCGATAGCAAGTCGTCTTAACGTCGGACACGCACAGAATTTACCTGAAGGTCTTAAATATTTTATACACCGTATCCTGCAAAATACTGAATGTTAATAACATAATTCATCAAGTCACTATAGCTCTATACTGAATTTAGCCGGAGAAATTAGACTGTGTGTTTGTTTACGGCTGTCAGTGCATTCGCACTGAGCGCTCGATCAGCTGTGGGCGCGTGACGTAGGAAGCTATTGTTCGCGGTCAACGACTGCCTTGTGCGGCGCGCAGACTTGACTGTTGCTTTGAGTATGTGCCGCCGCCAAAACACAGCGCGGTATCCTTGTACTCTCCGCATGTTTACATGTGGCTGTTAGTTCTCCAAAGTATGTCATTCTACAAAAATTTTTACGTTTGATATATGATGTATTCCTTTAGAGCGTCGAGATTTAAGAGTTTCTACTTCAACAGTGTTATCATGAATAATTTTGCGAATTCTATATGGACCGTTATAAAGCAGAAAAAATTTGCGACACAAGCCTTTTCCTTTATGAGACAAACGGTGGGACTTAATTAATACCTTCTGACCAACTGAAAAAGTTTTTAAACGACCAGGACGTTTCGCTGATTTCTCTCTTCTAGCAGCCGCAGATGCAATATTTCGTAGAGCCAGGTTGACAACTTCAGAATGCCGCAGTTTCCGTGAAGGCGGAAAAGGAACTATTTCAGAAATGCGATTTGTCGGTGCTTTATTTTTTAATATCAATAGAGGCGGTAAAGAAGTTGAATCATTAGGGAGTTCATTCAGAATGTTTTGAAAAATATGAAGATACTGATCCCAAGTTCTGTGATTCTGATGACAATAAAGACGGCACAATTTATTGATTTCCTTCATCCATCTTTCTGAAGCGTTAGATTGAGGGTGAAAAAGTGAAATGAAAATTGGTTTAATTTTACGACGCTGTAGAGTACGAAGCCAAACTTTAGAACGAAACTGTGATCCATTATCTGATATAACCTTGTCAACATGACCAACTTCTTTAAGAAAATGTTTGATAAAAGCGTTAGATACTGAACGAGCTGTTGCTTTGCGTAACGGTGTAAAACACACATATTTTGATGTCAGTTCCACTGCTACGAAAATGTACGCAAAACCATTAGTAGAACGAACCACTGGACCAAACAAATCGACTGCAGCCATCTCCTTTAATTTCGCTGGAATGATGGGAAACAACGGTGCTCTGTGAGAAATCGTTGGAGGCTTAGCCATTTGACATAATTTGCATTTGGCAAGAACAGATCGAATACGTTTTTCCATATTACTGAAGTAGCAATTTTCTCGTAATTTATGAAAGCATTTTCGGGGACCAAAGTGTGCATAACTGAGATGCGTATACCAAATCAATTTATTGACCCACTCATCAGGAATACAAACTAACCAAACGGAGTTGTCGACCGATTTTCGTTTAAAAAGAACTTTCCAGATAGATCGCAAAAACGAGGTGTGGCCAAATCGTCCAAACTAACAAAGCGTCGAAGAAAATTACAGACACTAAGGAAACTACGAACATCACGTTTTGTAGTAGGAACAGCATAATTACGAATAGCATCTAATTTTTCTGGATCAGGAAGAATACCTTCTGTAGAAATAATGTGACCGAGAAATTTCACCTGAGAACGACCAAATTCAGATTTTTCCAAGTTCACTGTGATGCCAACTCTTGCAAAAATACGTAATAATGAATCCAAAATTTTATTGTGCTCACTCCAAGAACGTTTAGCAATAATAATGTCGTCAACATAAGAAGTAATGTTGTCACGAAGATAAACAGGTAACATTTCGTTTAAACTACGAATGAATGCTGCTGAAGATACAGTAAGTCCAAACAACAATTTTCGAAATCACATTTAGGTAAATTAGTCAAATCCGGTTATTATTTCCTTACTCACTAGATAGATTGATAGTCGAAGAGTTGGTTTGACAGATGCAAAGAATAGTAAAAGAGTAGGCAGCGGTCCAGAAAACTAAAAGAGAAATAGCACCACTACAGCTCGGGGCCCTATGCTCGCTACGGCACATATTCACTTTAGAGTAGTGAATCCCCTGAGGACATTAATAAGTCCAAACAGTAATTTTCGAAATCTCATTTAGGTAAATAGTCAAATCAGGTTATTGTCTACTCACTCTCTAGATAGATTGATAGTCGAAGAGTTGGTTTGACAGATGCAAAGAATAGTAAAAGAGTAGGCAGAGGTGCAGAAAACTAAAAGAGAAATAGCACCACTACAGCTCGGGGCCCTATGCTCGCTACGGCACATATTCACTTAGAGTAGTGAATCCCCTGAGGACTTTAATAACTGCACATAATTTCAAGTTTGTGACTTAATGGCAACTTTGGCGGAAGTGCGTACATAAATTGACCTGACCATGAACATGGATGTATCTCATTCTTACAATAACGGAAGATCTTAAATTTCCGGACAGTCAAAAAGTGTTTATAGCCAAAGTTTTCGCCCCGTGGCGACAAAGACCTACCGCGTCTGTCCCAGTCCGAATGTCGATTATTGTTGTCAAGTTCGCGCGCCTGGCGCTCTCTTGTTGCATCCCGTAAATGAAACAAATTACTTTCTTCATACCCTTCTGCTAAACTAACACTTGTCAATTTATCTGAGATCTCCTCAACTCTTTCCGATGAGTCACTTAATTGTCCTTTCTGTTTATATACGTCTTCTGTAAATGTCGCGACTCGGGTTTCGGTATTGTCACATTTAGTAGTTGACTGTTCACACTGTTGCGTTAAGTCATTTAGTACGGATTCCTCGATTCTCACAAATATTTCTTCCTTGTCTTTTACACGTTGTAAATTTAACTCTGAAAATTTCTGTCCTATCACGCAATCTTTTTCTTCCTGTTCTCTGTCCTGTTCCTCTTGTCTGATTTCTGTTGAAATTAAATTATTATTGTGACCCTTCAAAATCGGTTGTACTTCTCTAATTTCTTTCTTTGATTCATCATTCGTATTTTTGAAACATGTCCCTATTCGTGAGCATAACCGTGTTGTCATTGCTTCCATCTCAGTTCTAATTGATCCTATTTCAGTTTTAATTTCAGATCGCAACTGTGATCCCACATTTAATATAGCACTCATCAACTGCTCCATAGTAACTGTTTCAAAATTCTTTTCGCCCCTAACATTTCCCTCAAAACTAACTTCCTTCTGCATAGCCATAAGGCTATCTGTATTCGATACTATTCCAGAATCTTCTGTCATTAATCTCGTATTCTGCAAATTTTCTGATTGAGAAAAATTTTGAAATGGTTCTGGACTATTTTCCCGACTTATTACATTGTTTTCAACTCCATCATCCACCATACTGTTTTCCTGTGTTGGCGAGTTCGCCATGTCAACAATTTCGTTATTCTCACTATTCATCATTTTCGCCTTTTTCATAGATCGCGTAATCATTTACAAAATATACGAAAGATTCGTCACTGTACGAAAATTACACACAATGACTCTTTATCTCCAACAATACTATTCACACTAGATGTCTCCCTCAAACACGATTAACGAACAATTGAAATAATTACACAAAATTGTCAAACGCGTATACAAGGCAATAAAAATTAAATTTTGAAAAATACCATTAGAAGAATGCCAATTACCAAATCTACACACTCAATACAGACTACAATCACTAAACTCAAAATTACTACAACAATACTACAGTCTACAATTTTCACAATCAGAAAAATTCCAAGGGACGATCCGAAGCAGCGGTCGCCACGTGCATGGGGGCTTATTTTAATATATATAATTGATTGAAAATACTTTTAGTTTTAGTAACTGTATGTCCGATTACGCAGTGTCTCGTAATCGGTTGGCCCTGACTAGTATTATTACGCAATCTGACTGCAAAGAACAATGTAAGAAAATTTCAGTAAACACAGTTAATTAATTAAGTCCCCAGCAACTAAAAAACCAACAAAACCAATAAGCACAAAAGTAACTGTTCTGTATGTGGGAGTGTGACTCAACGTCCACATCTGGCACGGTTCTTCTCAAACAAGACAAGAATTCTTAAATACCAATTATACCGACGTGACAAAAGAAATTTAGAAAAACTATAATTACGCAAGAAAACCAAAATTCACTCTAATACAAGAACACGAGCCAGATGCTTTGTTGACTGAACCTGTAGTGACACATTATTTCAGATACACAACTAATAAAGGAACATTATAAATTTTACCTTCATATATATTGACGAAATGCACTCATTACAATAACATCTGCTATCTCTCCCATCAAATAACTGCATAAAACATGGAACACTCTTTACTACAACATCTTACTCCAACTTCACGACAACCACGAGCTCTTAACACACACTGTCCTCTACGAGCTCTCTGCTAGCACTGACTGCCACGAACTCTCAACAACCACTGACTGCCACGAACTCTAAACACGCACTGTGGAGGCGGCTTAATAGTACTCTTTGGCGCACTCTCTGGCGCAGTGGCACAGTGTAGCCACCTTTCAACAATCTCCACTCATTCCAAATTAATAATATAAGTGTAGACCAGATGTGGCTTAAAATAAAAAAAATAGTATCGACAGCAATTGAGAGATTTAATCCAAATAAATTAACAAAAGACGGAGCTGATCCTCCTTGGTACACAAAACGGGTTAGAACACTGTTCCAGAAACAACGAAACAAGCATGCCAAATTTAAACAGACGCAAAATCCTCAAGATTGGCGATCTTTTAGAGAAGCTCGAAATTTAGCGCGGACTTCAATGCGGGATGCCTATAACAGTTTACACAACGAAACTTTGTCTCGAAACCTGGCGTAAGATCCAAAGACATTCTGGTCGTATGTGACGTATGTTAGCGTCAAGAAAGAATCAATGCCTTCTCTGCGCGATAGCAATGGAGATATTATCGAATACAATGCTTCCAAAGCAGAGATCTTAAACACAGCCTTCCGAAATGCCTTCACACAAGATGGTGAAGTAAATATTCCAGCATTCGAATCGAGAACAGCTCCTAACATGAGTAAGGTAGAAGTAAATATCCTCGGAGTAGTGAAGCAACTTAAATCACTTAATGAAAGCAACTCTTCTGGTCCAGACTGTATACCAATTAGGTTCCTTTAAGAGTACGCTGATGCATTAGATCCATACTCAACAAGCATATACAACCGTTCGCTCAACGAAAGATCCGTAACGAAAGACTGGAAAGTGGCGCAGGTCACACCAATATTCAAGAAGGGTAGTAGGAGTAATCTACTAAATGACAGGTCCTTGTTATTAACGTCGATATGCAGCAGGATTTTAGAACATATATTGTGTTCGAACATTATGAATTACCTCGAACAGAACGGTCTATTGACACACTGTCAACATGGGTTTAGAAAACATCGTTTCTGTGAAACCCAACTAGCTCTTTATTCACATGATGTGTTGAGTGCTATTGACACGGAATTTCAGATCGATTCCGTATTTCTGGATTTCCGGAAGGCTTTTGACACTGTACCACACAAGCAGCTCGTAGTGAAATTGCGGGCTTTGGGAATATCGTCTCAGTCATGTGACTGGATTTGTGATTTCCTGTCAGAGAGGTCACAGTTCGTAGTAATTGACGGAAAGTCACTGAGTAAAACAGAAGTGATTTCTGGCGTTCCCCAAGGTAGTTTTATAGACCCTTTGCTGTTCCTTACCTATATAAACGATTTTGGAGACGATCTGAGCAGCCGTCTTCGGTTGTTTGTAGATGACGCTGTCGTTTATCGACTAATAAAGTCATTGGAAGATCAAAAGAAACTGCCAAATGATTTAGAAGAGATGTCTGAATGATGTGAAAATAGACACTTGACCCTAAATAACGAAAAGTGTGAGGTCATCCAGATGAGTGCTAAAAGGAACACGATAAATCAGTCTAATCTAAAAGCCGTAAATTCAGCTAAATACCCAGGTATTGTAATCACGAACAACTAAAATTGGAAGGAACACATAGAAAATCTTGTGGGGAAGGCTAACCAAAGACTGCGTTTTATTGGCAGGACACAGAAAATGTAACAGCCCTACTAAGGAGACTGCCTACACTCTGCTTGTCCGTCGTCTTTTAGAATGCTGCTGCTCGATGTGGGTTCCTTACCAGGTAGGACTGACGCAGTACATCGGAAAAGTTCAAAGAAATGCAGCACGTTTTGTATTATCGTGAAATATGGGAGAGAGTGTCACAGAAATGATAAAGGATTTGGGCTGCAAATCATTATATGAAAGGTGTTTTTCGTTGCGACGGAGTTTTATCACGAAATTCCAATCACCAACTTTCTCCTCTGAATGCGAAAATATTTTGTTGACAGAGACCTACATAGGGAGGAACGATCACCACGATAAAATAAGGGAAATCAGAGCTCGTACGGAAAGAGATAGGTGATCATTCTTTCCGCGCGCTATACGAGTTTGGAATAATAGAGACTTGTGAAGGTGGTTCGATGAACCCTCTGCTAGGCACTTGAATGTGATTTGCAGAGTATCCATGTAGATGTAGATGTACTCTGAGTTGACAAAAGACATGTGATAGCTATATGCACGTACACAGATGGAGGTACTGACACCGAGAATGCCACGTTTAAGGTATTACATCTCACCAACGAAAACGCAGTAGCCGTAAACTTTCACTTAACGACCGAGAGCAGCGGCATTTGCGTAGTCAGTGCTAACAGACAAGCAACACTGCGTGGTATAACCCTAGAAATCAATGTGGGACGTACGATAAACTTATCCGTTCCGATAGTGCGTCAAAATTTAGCGCTAGAGCGCTATGGCAGCTGATGACCGACACCTGTGTCTTTGCTGACAGCATGACATCGCCTGCAGCGTCCCTCCTGGACTCGTGATCATATCGCTGGACCATAGACACCTTGAAAACTGTGACCTGGCCGGATGCGTCCCGACTGAAGTTCGTAAGAGCTGACGGTAGGATGGACCCAAGTTGCCGACAAAGCACTGTGCAAGCTGATGGTGGCTCCACAATGGTGTGCGCTGTGTTTACATGGAATGGACTGAGTCCTATGGTCCTACTGAACCGCCCACTGACCGGGAATGTTTATGCTCGCTACTTGAAGACCATTTGCAGCCATTCAACGACGGTCTTTTTATGGATGACAATGTGCCATGTCATCGCGCCACAATAGTTCGCTATCGATTTGAAGGACGTTCTGAACAATTTGAGCGAATGGTTTGGCCACCAACATCTTCCGACATGAGTCACACCGAATTGTTATGGGACATAATCGGGAGGTCAGTTCATACATAACACCTTGCATCGCCAACACTTTCGCAATTATGGACGGTTATAGAGGCAGCATAGCCCAATAATTCTGCAGGGCACTTCCAATGAGTTGCCGAGTCCATGCCTTGTCGAATTGGTGCACTATTCCAGGCAAAAGGAGGTCTGACAGCATATTAAAAGACGTCAAATGATTTTGTAACTTCAGTGTATGTTCTTTATGACACACAGTTTGTAGGGGTCTTACTTGTTGGACATAGTAATCGGAAATACGAACGTAGATGTATCAAAGTGTAGAAACATCAGCTTCAGTAGACGAAATTCCGTTTCTAATTTTTATGAAGTGTTGATTAAGGGACGTAAATTACAAGCAGAAACAGTTAGACTGTGGGAAGTGGCAGCAACAGACGGCAGACAAGATGGAAAGGAAGAGGAAGACGAACTTGGTAGACCTCTAATAACGAAGATAGGATGAAATTGGTGAGACGAACTGAGAAAGGAAAAGAAAAAAAAGTGACAAAGAGACTATTACCGTTACTTTTTGAAGGAGAGAAATATGTACATAGTATGAACTGAAATTCCACCTTCAAATTGTCAGTGGTTGTTCAGGGATGTTCCTATGTGATTGGTATTAGGATCTATGGTGTTTTCTGGCTCGTTACAGAGTAATAAGGTAGTTATGGTTGATTCTGTTGCTGCGCCAGTTATCTTTGTTTCCACGAAAACATAATCACAGCAGTGGAAAACACCATAATATAACAATTGAGTGATAGAGACGTTCTCATCAGAATCGACAGCAAACAAGCTCCGTCAGCAGTAGTTCAGGTTTACGTGCCGACGTCGCATGCAGAGAATGAAGAGATAGCGAAAGTATATAAGGATATTGAGAGGATAATTCAGTACATAACTGGAGATGGAAATCTAGTAGTAGTGTGGGACTGAATGCGGTTGTAGGGAAAGAAGTAGAAGAAAGGGTTACGGGACAATATGGTGTTGACAGCAGGAAGGAGAAACGATTAAGACTAATGGAGTTAGGCAATAAATTTCAGATGGTAATAGGGAACATTCTGTTCAAGAATCACAAGAGGAGGAGGTATACGTGGAAAAGGCCGGGAAAACACGAAAATTTCAGATAGATTACGTCACGGTCAATTAGAGATTCCGATAGCAAATACTGGGTTGGAAGCCATACCGAGGGGTAGATATAGATTCAGATCACAATTTGGTACTGATGAAGATTAGGCTGAAGTTCAAGAGACTAGCCAGGAAGAATCAATGCCCATAGAAGTGGGATACGTAAGTACTAAGGAATGAAAGCATGCGCTTGAAGTTCTCTGAGGCTATAGATCTCCGATAATGAATAGCTCAGGAGCCATTTCAGCTGAAGAGGAATAAACATCTCTAAGATAAAGGCGATCACAGAAGTTGGAGAGAAAAACGTAAGTAAGAGGATGCTAACTGCGAAGATATCATGCGTAACGGAACAAGTACTTCAGTTGGTTGACGAAAGGAGGAGGTACGAAAACGTTCAGGGTTAAAAGACAAGTCATTTAGAAATGAAATAAAAGGGAAGTGATGGGTAGCTAAGGCCAAAAATATCAAGAAATCGAAAAAGAAATGATAGTTGGAAGGACTGACTCAGTACGTAGAAAAGCCTAAACAACTTTGTGTGCAGTTAAACGCAAGGTCTGTAATATTAACAGTGACGTGATATATCTACTGTTAAAGGCAGAAGATAGTGCAGACAGGTGGCAAGAGACATACAAGGTCCATATGAGGGGAGGATTTATCTGATGAAAGAAGAAGTAAGAAGAGTCGATAGGGAAGAGAGTGGAGGTGCGGGATAAGAATCAGAATACAGAAGAGATTCCGTAAATTTCAAATCAGGTAAGACAGAAGAGATAAATAACATTCCATTAGAATTTCTAAAATTATTGGGGAAAATAGCAACAAAACGATTATTCACCTTGGTATGTAGAATACTAGTGTCTGGCGATATGCCATCAGACTTTCGGAGACACATACCCACGATTCCCGAAATTGCAAGAGCCTACAAGTGCGGTAATTGTCGCATAATCAGCTTAACAGGTCTTGCATTCAAATTGCTGACAATAACGGAAGCGTGGGAAAATGAGAACCTGTTAGATGACGAACAGTTTGGCTTTAGGAAAGGTAAAGGCACCAGCGAGGCAGTTCTGACGTTGCGATTGATAACTGAAACATGATTGAAGAAAAATAAAGATAGTTCATAGGTTTCGTCGACTTCAAAAAGCGTTTGACAATGTAAAGTGGTGCAAGAATCCCGAAATCCTGAGAAAAATAGGGGTAAGCTATAGAGAAGGACGGAGAAAGTAAAATATGTGCAAGAACCAAGAGGCGACAGTAAGAGTGGAAGACCAAGAAAGCAGGACACAGGTTAAAAAGGGTGTAAGAGAGGAATATAGCCTTTAAAAATGCTGTTCAATCTATACGAAGCAACGGCATGAATAAAACAAAGATTCATGAGTGGGATTAAAAATCGAGGTGAAAGGATATCAATTTTAAGATTCGCTGATGACATTGCTATCCTGAGTGAAAGCGAAAACGAATTACAGAAACTGCTAAATAAAATGAAGAGTCTAAGGGGTGTAGGATATGGATTGAGAATAAATCGAGGAAAGACGAAAGTAATGAGAAACAGCAGAAATGAGAAGAGCGAGAAACTTAACGTCGGAATTGGTGACCACAAAGTCGATGAAGTTAAGAAAATCTGCCAGCTAGGCACAAAACAAGGAAAAGAAAACATGGCAGGCGAAGCAAAGAACGCATAAAAGGAGACTAGCGTTGGCTAAGATGGACATTCCTGGTCTAGAGAATTCTACTAGTTTAAAAAATATGTCTTATTTAGAGGAGGATATTTTTGAGAATGTACATTTCGAACACAGTATCGTATGGCAGTGAGACATGAATTATGGCAAAGCTGGAACAGAAGCGTTTGGGTTGTGGTGCCACAGACGAATGTTGAAAATTAAGTGGACTGATACGTTATGGAATCGACGAGGAAATGAATACATGGAAAATACTGACAAGAAGAAGGGACAATACGATAGGTCATCTGTTAAGACATCAGGGAATAACTTGCATTGTACTAGAGGAAGCTGTAGAAGGTAAAAGCCGTAGAGGAAGACAGAGATTGAGATACATCCAGCAAATAGGTCACGACATAGGTTACAAGTGCTACTCTGAGAGGAGCAGAGGAATTCGTGGCTGGCCAGGCAGTCAAAAGACTGCGCACCCAGAAAAAAGCAATATTTTTTAAGTCGTTTGTAGACTTTTTTGGAGTGCATTATGAGTCGCATTAGACGTGATACCTCTCGTATTCGTAAATGGTTCAAGATACCGAAACGAGATATCTGACAAATGTTATACCCAACTGTTGAAGGGATCTCGTCACGTTTCGAAGATGTGGGCGTTTGAAGAGATATTTCAAATTAAAGAGTTCTTTAAAAACTAATAAAACCAATTTATTCAGTTTCCGGTATAGAAATGGCCATGTCCAGGTCGGTCTTTGAGGCCATTAGTCGGTCTTGGCGAGTCATAAGATGAAGTTAATCTTGTGTCAGAATCAAGTCCGAGAAAGATATAGGAACGGATTTTTGTCGTTGTTAGCTGAAAGTCAGACCCCGAAATAGCGTGCAGTCTGAACACTCCCGATGGCGACAGGAAGTCAACACACGATTTCTCCCCCACGATTCACTTTGTAGTGACTGCCCGCAACATGTGCACTGTGGCCGTATTGTTGGACAGGAACAAACAAACTTAGCTGCAGCAGGGACCACAACAATGTGTTTAGGGCACACCGAGACCTGAGAGGCCGGCGGCCTCAACACGTCAGGAGCACAAAGGCAGCAGCAAGGGGTTCGTGCGTATACACGCCTAGAGCACATAACGGAAGGACGAAAGGCGAACTTAAACATGTTTAGAGCCTCTGGGGAGAGTATCGGCGGCAGTTTTAACTCGTCCAGAGCAGTCAAAGGGCTAACAATACTAGCGGTTCGGTATCTGCAGCAGTCGTATCAAAGTTTATGAACGCTACACCATGCGAACACAAAATGGCTCTGAGCACTATGGGACTTAACTGCTGAGGTCATCAGTCCCCTAGAACTTAGAACGACTTAAACCTAACTAACCTAAGGACAACACACACATCCATGCCCGAGGCAGGATTCGGACCTGCAACCGTAGCGGTCGCGCGGTTCCAGACTGCAGCGCCTAGAACCGCTCGGCCACCCTGGCCGGCATGGGAACGCAAATAAAGTTATTATGGAACAGAGGAACAGTTCCATGAAACTGAACTTCATTACACACAATTCAATTTGAGATGGCAAAAGCGTATTCAGACAATTAGTTTCCTTTCCGTGATAATTTAACTTCCGTGGATAAATCCGACAATAGTGGTTTTAATTTTTTATTATCATTAGTTAAACTTTGATTACAAAATAAAGCTGATCAAATGCTATGAGCTACTAAGGTCCCTTAAGACGAAAATTAGGTTCCCTAGTAGTAGCTGAGTGGTCCGTATTACTGACTGCCATTCGTAGGACCCTGGTTCAATCCCCGATGCTACCAGGTAGTTTTCCTTGGTGGGAGAGTAACGGTAACACCGACCACCTTAAACGGCAGTCGATGCTAACGTTAATCCTCTGCAAGGAATTTTTGAGAAAGTTGTGACCGTGAGATAATCTAATGGGAACAGAGCAGTCACACTGGGATTCCTTACCGAAACACTCCTTCAGAGTATAACCAACAGTAAACAGGTGGGTCAGGAACAGACGTTCAGCCAGCGCAAAAGCAAATTGTAATATTACGTATTAATATTGGTCGCCAACGTAATTAAGCATTCTTGTGTCAAACAATATAATAAAGCACAAGCCAGTGCTAAGGCTAACCTAACCTTCCTTGACACACACACTAAACTCTTTCTTCATATCTGTTCACACTACAACACAGTAACTTAATCTTGCAGATAAATGTGCTACTAACTAGGAAGTCAGACAAACAAATGGCCAGTGAGATAACAGACAGTAACATATGCCTCTCAACAACAGGTACCTTAAATGAACTAGATGCAGCAGTTTACAAAACCAGTCATCAACACACATGAAGCTAATAACAATACTAAACAGGGAAGAGCATGAAATGATTCTCACTTAAAGCATGGGATCTATTAATGATTATACTGTATAACATCATTTCTTAGGACAGGGTCTCTCTGCCTGTACATTAAACAACTTCCAACAGAATAGCTATCATAGTGAATATTTCTTTCTTTGGCTCAGTTTGAAGCAATTAAACAGAATGCAAACAACTGCCTTCGAAGGACCCTTTGCTTTGCTTCATTAACAAACTAGCCAAGCCCATGAGGGCCCTTAAACTTTCATGGTTTGAAGAACCATGCTCATTAACAAAACTACACAAGTATGTATGAGAAATGTTAAATATTATCATCAATAATTATTAATTAAGTAAAGGACAATAGCCAAGCCCATGAGGGCCCTTAAACTTTCATGGTTTGAAGAACCATGCTCATTAACAAATCTACACAAGTATGTATGAGAAATGGTAAATATTATCATCAATAATTATTAATTAAGTAAAGAACAATACCATATAACTCTTTAAATAACAAATGTGCCTTGATATGTTTTACGTAGCTTCAGTCGTCTATTGTTGGCCGCTATTGCTCTCGGCCTAACTAATTTCGTCAATTACGGCTCTTCAAGCCTGCTTAGAAAGTTCATTCAATCTACATCCAAGGTTAAAGGTAAATGTGTAATTACAAAATTTCTTGTTTTTTTGCAAAAACAGTAATCGTAGCGGACGGACATTGCCGTCACAGCTTACCGTGTTTGCCATGACAACGATCATGGACATGAATTAAAAATACAGGCTGGTGGCAAATTGAATATCAGCAACAGTGTAATACACCTTTACATACAAGCGAATCCATTCTCGAGTGAAATAGCTGAGAACTATATTAATTCATGCTCCGCTGAAATTTATTGCTCTGTTGTGTGTAAAAGCTATTTGCGGAAACCTTTTTCGCTTTTGCCCACAGCAAAGCATCAGAGTGTTTTTGGGGCCATAATTGTGTTTGAGTATTCTGGCAATGACATCTGTATATAAAGCAAGGATTAACAATAGTAGCTTTAACTTTCATTTTCATTTTAACCACATTTAATGGTCGTTGAAAAAACAGCGCAATACACTACGCAAACACGATTCGACACGTCACAGCTCAATGTTCAAACGGTATTTAAAACACGATTATTAGATGACCAAGACATGGCTTTAATGTGCCAAAAATATTATTGCAGAGCGATAACAGGAACTCAGCATTCAGAGGTGATGAGAGTCGCAAGATAAGCCCCCTCGTAAGTTGGGGGCAATTTCATACTTTTTCCCCTTCCTAAATTCGAGATTTATCAATAGAACCGAGTTATACTGCAGACAGGTTTGAACGTAGACCGTCTTTCCATTATTCTGTTCTTTTTCTTTCAACAATTTTAACTCTTTACACTAATCCTTTCATTTCCCACGAGCCAATTCCTGCCAGTAATTTTTCTATTTCAACCATTCAAAGTCTTTTAGGGACTATCTTCAGTTGACTCGTGGATTCGAGTCTTTTAGGCAAGTATTTACAACACTCATTGTGGGTTTTATTGACATAATAGGGTAACATCTTAGTAATGGCTCTGTGTGTACGTTACCCACTTCCTCTTTCTGAGCGTGAAAGTGTGTCGCCCTCAATTTCTTGATTCTCAAAAGCTTTGGAACTTCCCCAAACAATGAATCCAAGAAATATGTTCCTTGTGAATCTGTGGGTATGCCAAAAAGTCTACCGAGAGGTAGAAACACATGTGTAACAAACGCCTTACCTACGGTCATAGCTTTAATGTAAGTCATTGGTACCAAGACTAGAAAGCCTGAGACGTAATCAGTACTCGGTAATGCTTATTTTCTTTCTGTGTCTCCGAAAATGGTTCTCAGACGTCCAAATCTGTGATTTAAAATGGTCTAGAAGCTTCAGGTAGCGTCTGTAAGGGCATTTTGAGCATGCTGTGCCCAGGGTGCAGATATAATTCTTGCAACGGCTCCACCGATTTTTCCGCCCATTCCTTATATTCCAAAATTATTGAAGTATACGGAGACACATATTACTTCATTATTACTTTCGGCTCGGCAAATTTCTCTTTTTCATACACTTATAGTCTGTCTGTAAATTCAATTCTGATGAGTGAATCAACAAGAAAGATAGTCTATGCTGAGTCGTATTTGCGGAAGCATTGCGATCTGTTCAGTCAACGCGATGAATGTGAGACATACTATTAGGTACAAGTTCTCACTCATCAAGTCACTCACTCACTCTGATTTACACCATTGGAGTCCCCGACCCCTCTCGTGCTTCAAGTAAATAGTGTGAGTACGGGAGGGTTCCGATCCCATCATCACAAATGGCTTTTTTATCGTCATAAGGTGACAATCCGACTTTAGATTGCGGCATAGTGTACTCCCGGTGACTGAGCCGTGGCGCCATTGAGCTAGTAGACTGTTCGGTCTCGCGCCACTGGCTCAAGGGTAGTATCGACCATCCCTCTTGCGGCCCCTTTGCCAGTATCTATGAGCAACAGTTGGTCTCTGTGTGTTGTGCCCTTAGAAGGTCTTTGCTTGCCGATACGTAAACGGAGTTCGCTGGCCTAACAGAGAGACACGAAGTTTGCGCATTGGTGGTAGCGTCGCAACAAGAGGTGGTCACGAGGTCCGAGAGGCCGAAACCACGAGCTGCGCAAGGAGGGCCTGCGCAGAGCGAAGATAGTGGAGTACTTCATCGGAGTCAGCGCCGACTGCAAGCAGCAGACCAACATTTCGTCGGTTGGTTGTCAGCATTCGTGTCGGACGACCGCTCCTAGCCTGGCTGCCATCTTCTACCTGGCTTTCATCGGCACCATTCGTAACTGCTGCGACGGAACTGCTTGCTGATGGTGGGGAGTAACATTCTGTAGTCCTCGTGTTGATTTGTTTCACTGTCTACCTGCCCTCCATATTATTTTCTGGTTTGGACGCGAACCTCAGAGTTTTACTCGGTCAGCTCTTTCGTCGTAGATATACACAGTAGTATTGAACTAAGACACAAGCTATTAAATTGCCTTTCCTTTCTAGTTTGTACCGGGTCATTAATGTTCTAATTAATCACCTCTGGGTCGTAAATATGGCAAGAAAAATTGTACTAAGGCACAAGTTTCCGTTAAACAAAAGAGTGACCTTGTGGTTAGATTTATCTGTTAACTGGTTGTATTATTTGATTGTTATTGCATTTTCTGAGTCGTTAGACATTATCTGAACGACCTATTGTACTAAGATGTTAGTTTCTGCCTTTGAAATACCGGATCATTATTGATGTATTTTAGGTGGATCTTGTGGTTCCACCGAGTGAAGTTCTCTTACAATAAGTGTTCACAAGTAATGTTTTACGACGTTCCTTCTGAGCGTTCTTAATAACTGACAATCAGTTTAACTTTGAAAATACACAACTGGCCATTAAAATTTCTACACCAAGGAGAAATGCAGATGATAAACGGGTATTCATTGGTGAAATATATTATACTAGAACTGACATGTGATGACATTTTCAGGCAGCTTGGGTGCATAGATCCTGAGGAATCAGTACCCAGAACAACCACCTCTGGTCGTAATGACGGCCTTGATACGCCTGTGCATTGAGTCAAACAGAGCTTGGATGACGTGTACAGGTACAGCTGAACATGCAGCTTCAACACGATACCACAGTTCATCAAGAGTAGTGACTGGCGTATTGTGACGAGCCAGTTGATCGGCCACCATTGACCAGACGTTTTCAGTTGTTGAGAGATCTGGAGAATGTGCTGGCCAGGGCAGCAGTAGAACATTTTCTGTATCCAGAAAGGCCCGTACAGGACCTGCAACATGCGGTCGTGCATTACCCTGCTGAAATGTAGGGTTTCGCAGAGATCGAATGAAGGGTAGAGCCACGGGTCATAACACATGTGAAATATAACGTCCAATGTTCAAAGTGCCATCAATGCGAACAAGAGGCGAAAGAGACGTGTAACCAATGGCACCCCATACCATCACACCGGGTGATACGCCAGTATGGCAATGACGAATACACGCTTCCAATGTGCGTTCACCGCGATGTTGCCAAACACGAATGCGACCATCATGATGCTGTAAACAGAACCTGCATTCATTGGAAAAAATGACGTTTTGCCATTCGTGCACCCAGGTTCGTCGTTGAGTATACCATCACAGGTGCTCCTGTCTGTGATGCAGCCATGGTCTTCGAGCTGATAGTCCATGCTGCTGCAAACGTCGTCGAACTGTTCGTGCAGATGGTTGTTGTCTTGCAAACGCCCCCATCTGTTGACTCAGGGATCGAGACGTGGCTACACGATCCATTACAACCATGCGGATAAGATGCCTGTCATCTCGACTGCTAGTGATACGAGGCCGTTGGGATCCAGCACGGCGTTCCGTATTACACCCCTGAAACCACCGATTCCATATTCTGCTAACAGTCATTGGATCTCGACCAACGCGAGCAGCAATGTCACGATACGATAAACCGCAATCGCGATAGGCTACAATCCGACCTTTATCAAAGTCGGAAACATGATGTTACGCGGTTCTCCTCCTTGCACGAGGCATCACAACAAAGTTTCACCAGGCAACACCGGTCAACTGCTGTTTGTGTATGAGAAATCGGTTGTAAACTTTCCTCATGTCAGCACGTTGTAGGTGTCGCTACCGGCACCAACCTTGTGTGAATGCTCTGAAAAGCTAATCGTTTGCATATCACAGCATCTTCTTTCTGTCGGTTAAATTTCGCGTCTGTATCACGTCATCTTCGTGTGGTAGCAATTTTAATGGCCAATAGTGTATTATCTAGCCGGTCCAGAAGGTAGCATGATAGATACAGCACGCAGTTCAATGAAATCAGGGAGTTGTTTTTGACGCGGTGCACGTGACCATTTAGTACGAGGATGCCCGGTTCCAAGGACGCCCCCCGCTGTGAAAGGACGCCAGGCGGGGGCGGGGTAGCATCCTCGGAGACAGGGGTGGTGAAGTCGTGTACAGGCAGCCACCACGCGTACCTTACCATTTGTTTGTGCGGCTATAGGGCATGAACCATTGTGTGGGTTACTAGAGTCTGGCAGCTCTGTGTCACTAGTTGATTACGAGTGTTTTATTGAATAAGGACACTTACGTACATTATCTCCACTACGTCCCTCGATTGAGAGATGTCGGGTGGCCAATGGCCAAGAGTTGCCTCTGTGCGGTGAAGTGTGGGGAAATCTTTCCATTTGTGGATTTTCATGGCCTGTCAAGTCTTTATTAGTTAATGGACTGGTGCCTGCTTAATTGTAGGCCATGATTCCATCCGTAATACCGGTATGGTGTTAGATTTTGGTACCTGAACCTTTTATTTCAAATTTTCCCCCAACGATCTAATAGCCTCTTGTTCATGTACACATGTGGGGATGGGACGTAACACCAGTAGTAACACGTGCCTGCCTGGAGTAGACCACCTCTCTAGTCAACAAGGGAAACAAATAAGTGATCTTTTGGGAGAATTTCTTGACGTACTTCGTGACAGGTTGGAAGTCTCAGACGTCATTAGATTAAATATTCGTGTCATGGATGATGTGCCGGTTCGCCAGTATCCATATCGATTGTCACCACCTAAGATATTGCAGCAAAAAATTGAGGACTTGTTAAAAGACGTAGTGATAAGACTGTCCACCTCCCCCTAGGGGCCATCCGTTGTGGCCGAGCGGTTCTAGGCATTCAGTCTGGAACAGCGCGACCGCTACGGTCGCAGGTTCGAATCCTGCCACGGGCATCGATGTGTGTGATGTCCTTAGGTTAGTTAGGTTTAAGTAGTCGTAAGTTGTAGGGGACTAATGACCTCAGATGTTAAGTCCCATAGTGCTCAGAGCCATTTGAACCATTTTTTCCCCCTAGGCTTCCCCCATTTTCTTATCACCTAAAGATCAGGGACAGGATTTCCGGACTGTGGTTGATTAGAGGCTTCTCGATAACAAGGTGCTCTTGGAATCGGTGCAACTACCTGATCACAACTGTTGCACCTGGTTTTCTGGAGAACCTTGGTTTACAGAGTTAGATGTAAATCTGGCTTATTATCAGATACCCTTAATGGAGGAATCTAAGCATCTCACCGCCTTCACCACGGATTGGAATTTATATGGGTTCAACCGGGTTCCGTTTGGTTTGTCAACCGGTGCACAGTTTTATCCCGTTTATTTGATAGAATTTTAGAGTAAGTTTAATTGTGTCTTCAAGTATTTGGACTATGTGGTCATATTTGGTGCCTCCTTTGAAGAGCATTTAGAGCACATACAGAAGATACTATCCAGGCTCAGGGATACGGGGCTGACTGTGAAACCCTCAAGCAAGACCTTGGCTAAGCGCCAAGTGTAATTTTTGGGTCACCTGGTGTCCGGTGACGGAATTAGCATTGAACAGGGACGCACCAATACGTTGAGGAATTTTCGGCAGCCACAAAATAAAAGGGAGGTTGCCCGACTTGAAGGGCTCTGGCTCTGAGCACTATGGGACTTAACATCTAAGGTCATCAGTCCCCTAGAACTTAGAACTACTTAAACCTAACTAACCTAAGGACAGCACACAACACCCAGTCATCACGAGGCAGAAAAAACCCCTGACCCCGCCGGGAATTGAACCCGGGAACCCGGGCGCGGGAAGCGAGAACGCTACCGCACGACCACGAGCTGCGGACCGACTTGTAGGGATGGCTAGTTATTTCCGCAGATTTTTACCAAACTTTGGGCAACTTGAATCTCCGTTAAATCTGTTACGCAGAAATAATAAGAAATTCGTTTGGGCTGAAAGTCAGCAGGCTGCCGTTGAAGGAATTAAAACTGCGATTGACAATCCACTGGTTTTGGCCGTACGTGACTTTAAGAAAAGATTTGTGGTCCACACTGATGCTTGCAGTACTGGTGTGGTGGCAGTTGTTTTACAGGAAGATCAAGATATCAGGCGCCCATTAGCATTTGCTTCTTCACGTCTGGAGGGGCGTGAGCTCAATTACTCGGTTTATGAGTCCGAAACGTTATTTGTGCTATTTTGTCTGGAAAAATTTTGGTTCTATCTCGAATATCGTAAATTTGACCAAGAGACGGATAATCAAGCCCTTCGTTGGGTCCTAGTTAGTCCTAGGAAAACAGGGCGTATCGCGAGATGGGCGGTCGGAAATTCGGCTTTCCCTTTTAAGGTTCGGCAAGTTAAGGGATCTGGTAATAAGGTTGCTGACGCCCTTAGTAGGATGTTCCAGCGGCACGAGCTTGATGAGGAAACGCCAACAGTCACCTAGTAATCACGATCTTTGCGGAAGTACCAAAACAGTTTAAATATTTGAAAACTGAACAAGACCCATTATGGGTGGGGTGGGGGTGGGGGGGCTCAGGAAGCAAATACTGGATGGATAGGAATCCAGTAACTATTTTCTGAAGAACGGCATTCTGTGTAACCGCAGGGTTAGGTCTGGGGAAGCTAGAATTTGTCTCCACGAACATGAGTTATTCCGGTCTTCCGGTACTTCCATGACTCTCTGGTAGGAGGAGGGCATTTAGGTCTTTATAAAACCTTAGAGAAGCAGCAGTTGTCCTGGCCGACACTTTATAAAGACATTAGAGGTTTAGTCAAAGAATGTCGAGATCGTAAGAAGGGAAAATCAAGTAACTTCCTGGCGAAGGGATTGCTGCAGTCGGAACGGGAAAAGCATCCATTGGACAAATTGTTTGTTAATTATGTGGGCCTGCTTCCCCGGATGAAAGAAGGCAATTCGTGTATTCTCGTAGTGGTGGACGCTTCTCCAGGTCCGTTTGGTTGATACCTATCTGGGGTGTGACAGCTCTTATCACAACCTCTCATCTTACTAATATATTTAGGTGGTTCGGGCCACCGTGGGTGTTGGTTACGGTTGCAGCAGCTGCCGCTCATAACCCACACGTTAGCTGAGAGAAACATCGAGTGCCTCAGTAACACGCCAGCGCAACCTTCTTCGCATTTCCTGCGGTAAGAGCCTCTATCCGAATTAAGTCTAATCTTAGCAGCGGCTCAACCAGTGGGACTGCAGAAGATGCAGGGAAATCTCTCGCACGGTTCTGATGCACCATCAGCGAAGTAGGTTCTTTCTTCAAAAAATTACCAGTCATGGAAGGCTGAATGTAAAGACTTTCCATTATTGTACCGTTGAGAATCTACACTGGGTGAAGCAGGTTGAATATCAGCGGCAGTGGAGTGTCACCGTTTGGTGCGGAGTTATTGTAAGCTACATGATTGATAATTGCTTCGTTGAAGAAACGCTACTGAAATCTTTATCCTTCCAGTTGCCGTGTCGATCGAACTACATGCAACCAAGAGTAACTAGTATAGCCGGCCACTGTGGCCGAGCGGCTCTACACGATTCAATCCGGAACCGCGCGACTGCTACCATCGCAGGTTCGAATCCTGCCCCGGGAATGGATGTGTGTGACATCCTTAGGTTACCTAGGTTTCAGTAGTTCTAAGCTCTAGGGGACTGATGACTCGAGATGTTAAGTCCCATAGTGCTCACAGCCATTTGAACCATTTTGCCTAGTACTAGTTTTCGCTATTATTCCGCTTTGGTAAGTAGACTCTCCTTAACTACGTCCAGCTGAAACGCTCCATTAGCCCTGAAGCGGTATTTCCGTATAACTGCTTGAACTTCCGCATAAGATAGCTATCGGTTTCAAATCCAAAACAGATAAATTCTAAGCTCTAATCACCATAATTTCTCTGAAGCTAACGAACAGACTTTTAAGACTGAAGCGCCGTTAATTCGTCTCTTTCAGATCTACGATGAAGACTACAGAAATTTTTATAGTTCAGTTAATAAGAAAAGAACACCATATCGACATCTCTGTAATTAATGTAACTATGAGAAGAGACTGTACATAAATCTTACAACGCAGGCTTTCATTGCCGGTGTTTGCGTTGTTGCTTATATCGCCGTGGTCCAAGGCATAACTCTCTGCCTATCGTTTCGTCTTCCACTGCTGCAGACTTTACCAGAGGGTTTAACGACTCAGAAACTTGTTACACACTTACTCAAGCGCAGAAATTCAAAAGCACAAAAACAAGTTCACAGAAAAGAAGAACGTTTGAAATCAGACCAGGTGCTAAATGAAACAAACAGCGCCAACTCTTCCCCGCCACTAGCTCCATAACACACGTCGGCGCGACTTCGCGATTTTGGGCAGCGGTTTGATGATGTCACGAACAGATCGTTGCGTGGATACATACGTTCGGATTGCTGAGCTTGCTTTTACTCTGTAACAGCTATCCGGGTCGATAGAGCCTCTGATGATAGTGTAAGACGAAACGTTAGGCAAAGGATTATGCGTTGGAGTATGGCTTTATGGCCAATAATCTATTATTAGCAGTTTAACTCCTAAATTATTTCGATAGAATTTTTTCACAATTCAGTTAGCTAAAACAAGAATTCCGGTATCTGAAACGGTTCAGGAAATATCTGAGGCGAAGAGCTTTGCTGAATCCCCCTTATACAAACGTTTGGACATGTCCCACGCAGTATATTACTTGCATCACGTTTTCAACTAGAGTTTTCTGTGTCTACTCAGGTCCTAATTCACTGAAGCGCCAAAGAAACTCTTATAGACATGGGTATTCAAATTCAGATATATGTAAACAGTCAGAATACGGCGCTGCGGTCGGCAACGCTTATATAGGACAACAAGTTTCTGGGCCAGTTGTTAGATCGGTTGCTCCTGCTACAGTGGCACATTATCAAGATTTAAATGAGTTTGAAACGTGCTGTTATAGTCGGCGCACGAGCGATGGGATACAGCATCCCGAGGTGGTGGTGAAGCGGGGATTTTCCCGTACGATCACTTCGCGAGTGTGCCGTGAGTATCAGGAATCCGGTAAAACTTAAGATCTTCGACATCACTGTGGCCGAAATAATATCCTGCAAGAACGGGACCAACGACGACTGAAGGGAATCCTTCAACGTGACACAAGTGCAACCCTTCCGCAAATTGTTGAAGATTTCAATGCTGGGCCATCAATAAGTGTCAGTGTGCGAACCATACAACGAAACACCATCCATTTAGGCTTTCGGAGCCGAAGGCCCACTCGTGTAACCTTGATGACTGCACGACACAATGCTTTACGCCTCACCTGGGCCCGTCAACACAGGCTTTGGACTGTTGATGACTGGAAACATGTTACCTGGTCGGACGACTCTCGTTTCAAATTGTAACCAGTGCGCGGTCGCGTACACGTATGGAGACAGCCCCATGAATGCATGGAGCCTGCACGTCAACAGGTGGAGGTTCTGTAATGGTGTGGGGCGAGTGCAGTTGGAGTAATGTGGGATCCCTGATACGTCTGGATACGAGTCTGACAGGTGACACATAAGTAAGCATCCTGTTCGATCACCTGCATCGCCTCAAGTCCATTGTGCATTCCGATCGGCTTGAGCTATTTCAACAGGACAATGCGACACCCTACAGGTCCAGAATTGCTACAAAGTGGCTCGAGGAACACTCTTATGCGTTTAAGCACTTCCGCTGGCCACCAAACTCCCCAGACATTAACATTATTGAGCATATCTAGGACGCCTTCCAATAGCTGGTCAGAATAGATCTCCATCCCCTCGCACTCTTACGGATTTATGGACAGCCCTGCAGGACTGATGGTGTTTGGTCCCTCTTGTAGTACTTCAGACATTAGTCGAGTCCATGCCACGCAGTCTTGCGCCACTTTGCTCACGGGGACCCTACACGATATTGGGCCGGTATACCAGTTTCATTGGTTCTTCAGTGTATAAACCCTACAACACTCTCTTCGATTCATTATGTTCTTTATTAGGCTTTCTTTTTTCTTCAGTTTAGTCAATGATCCACGTTTAATATTGCCATGTAAGTATTACATTTTTAATGCAAACAGTTTATCAATAGAAAGAACAATTTTAATCTACAGTCACTGCCAGATATCTTTCTCCATATCAT
The DNA here is from genome assembly GCF_021461385.2 of Schistocerca piceifrons. Taxonomy (NCBI): domain Eukaryota; kingdom Metazoa; phylum Arthropoda; class Insecta; order Orthoptera; family Acrididae; genus Schistocerca; species Schistocerca piceifrons. The sequence continues at coordinate 181,330,738 of NC_060138.1, read as the reverse complement.
CAAAAATAATTTCTATCAAAGGAAACGGTACTGAAAACATGTATATCACACATTACTAATTCATAATGGTAACAGAGAATTGGCTGAAGAGCTACTTGTACTATTCAGCATTTTCTACAAGGAAATATAATTAATAATTCAGCTTGAGGATCACAAAGGCACAGATTCTTTTCATCACGGAATCACCAACATTATTCAGCAGAACTATGAACTCAACATATCTGTTACAGCAATAGAAACCTCATCGTCTCGTCCGCTATACGTCATAATACCACTTAGGAACATAATACACACAGAACGCGAACTAAGAAACAGAAAAGAAGAATACTGACGGCTAAAAAGAAATTTGTAAGGAAACTTAAGAAACGTACTATCAGAGATCAAACAGAAAATAATGTTATGTGATAACAACTGAATATATACTGTACAAATGAACCAGAGCGAGTATAAATGAAGTAACTTACGGGAATGCAGCCGGGTGACGTCGCCAACAGCCGCCGATATTTCGACAGGACCACATCGTACCATTTCCAGGGCAAAACTGCAGCAAGTACACGCTGTGCAAGGAAATTTACAACCTTGATTTGCAGAGCAACTCCGATAGATAAAACACATACACACACACACACAATCTACCGTCATCACACAACCAAAGTTGACCGACGTCAGAAGTTATCCATAATTGTCAAAAACCAGAGAAACAGAGTTAGAGATACCTCAACTGCTGATTATTAATTTCACTATCGATAGCTTGTGATATCGGTCGACTTTCGCTTGTGTGATGGCACTACTGTTTACTGTGTGTGTGTGTGTGTGTGTGTGTGTGTGTGTGTGTGAGAGAGAGAGAGAGAGAGAGAGAGAGAGAGAGAGAGAGAGAGAGAGAGTGCATTTTATCTTCCTGACGCTTCTCTGCAAACCGAGGTTTTAAACTCACTTGCACAGTGCTCACTTGTTGTAGTTATGCCTTGAAAATGGCAGGATGTGATCCTGCCGAAATGTCAGCGCTTGTAGACGACGTCCCCCGCTGCATCTCCTAATTTATTTGAACATCGTGTACACCGGGAGAAATTCAGGTCTCATAGAGAGCATAGATGTTTAAAATGGTACAACGTGTCAACAGAGTGGGGGAAGGCAGATTAGTTAAACAAATAATCAGTAATAAATCGTCAGCAAAGAGAGGTGTACAGCCACCGAGACACAGATGGCTTCAGTGAAGACAGAATAAGCTGTAAGCCTATTGCATTAAGTGAAGAAGAAATTCAGTTATGAAGAGAATTTGTGCCTTTGCTATCTTCATGCTGAATTACTAATTTTATTTTCTTATAGAAAGAGCTAATAGTGCAAGTGGCTCTTCAAATTCTCTGTTAGCATTATGTAGTAGTAATGGGTGACAGACATGTCTTCAGCGCCGTTTCCGTTGATAGCAATTATTTTGGAAGATATGGAAATCAAATCAGGCTGTTACTCCTCATTAAAATCGTTCTTCCCTTGCAGACGTTATGAAGCTTCTCCAAGTACTACTGCAATTTCCCAACTAATTTTTTGCTATCATTATTGAATTACCCACTTAATTTTCAATCATTTTTAGCCCTAAACTAGTTGTTTGAGCAACATCTACTTCGCACTGATGTCCTTCGTTAATTTTTCACTGATTTTCTTCTTTTTCGAATTAATCTTCTTGCGAGAAATGTACATTAGGAGTATCGCTACACCTTCCAAAATAAACTAAGAAATATGAGTAACAGAGCTTAGCATTCACGTTTGGAAGGTTCCTAAAGGTCTGCCGCGAAGTTTACGGCTGTAAGTGTGTATGTGCTATGAAGTAAACACGATGAGCTTCTTTCTGTGATCTATCAACTCCATGCAGACCACTAATCGATATAATTTAGTGACATTTAGCGTGACCTGTGCGTGTCAATTGTTGGCCGGAACTTGATTGCGAAGGTACAGCACACAAGATTAGCTCACGATTTACCTGAATTAATGCAGCTTTATAGCAGTTTATCCTCCGCTACCGATTTTCAGATACTGTGGAATTAGTCTGCAGAATTTCGCCGCATCGTGCGCGTAATTGCTTTCCGCAGCAGCTTCATTAACAGCAAATTCATTTCGCACTCACTCCGCTTCGATCGCCACTGGGAGGAGGTGGGGGAAGGTTGTTAATGAGTTCGTTCTGAATTGTCTGAAATCACGGAATTTAATTTCTGTAATCCCGGCGTGCTTGTAGCCAGCCAGTCCAACGCGCAGGGCTGAACACAAGCACGCGCAAAGGGATAAAGCGGAAGGAAGCGATTCGCGCCGTCGTGGAGTGGCGGAGGCGGAATAAGAGGTCGGCTGCCGTAGCTCCACTGCTCGGCGTTGTCAATGTTTGATCAAGGTCCTCTCAGAAATAAATTGTCTTTCATACCGTTAACTTTTCACTCCTGTACTAAAAGGAAATGTTTCTCTGTATTTTCACCAGAGTAGTTGAGAAAACAGTTGTTACATAGCAGCCTCCAAACACTCCACTGATGACATTGTTAATGGAATGGAAACGACGTAGTATTTATTTCGGTAAAGTCGTAAATTGCGAGCGGTCAAGTGAGAAAATTTAAATAATTGCAACAATGTGAGTAGAGCTCGCGCTCTGAGGGTTTTGCGTCGATCCCAGGAATCGAGAATTTCGACGATTTTTGCCTGGTATTGATATCAATAGCTATATATAGGTTGCAGAAATACCAAGACCTATAAGAGTGTTTTAATTTTAAGTTTTTTGTGTAATTTTTCATATGGTACTGTGATTTTTATTAATTTTATTAATTTTTGACTGATAATAACTTGCTGTGCTAAACTGCAAGTCCGTGTGTCTTATCTTTCTCTGCTTTCGTTTCTGTTGCGACTGGTGATAAAACTTGACGGATGTTTCCAGGGAAGAAACCGGCACAGGCTGTTGTTATGCAAATGTGTAATTTTTCTGCGGAATGCTGGAATATCAGAACCTCATGCCAAACAATGGAAGTACAATCAGTATTACTTTGCTCTGAAACATTTCAGTTACTGTACACGTCGCAGGCATAGACTGTCAGGGTATATTTGTACGTAGAACGAGCAGTTCGTAAAAAACCAGCAATGTTAGCGCTGGTGTGGCGCTGTAATCGGTCGGTCCTACGCCTGTCAACGATAGAAGGAAGGAAGGAAGAAAGAAAAAAGAAAGGTTCGGTTTAACATCCCGTCGATGTCGAGGTCATTAGAGACGGAGCACCAGCTCAGATGGTGTCAAGGAAAGGGAAGGAAATCAGCGTGCCCATTCAAAGGAACTATCCCGGCATTTGCCTACAGCGATTCAGCGAAGACAGAGAAAATGTAAATCTGGATGGCCGGACGCTGGTTTGAACACCCATCCTCCAGAAAGCGAGTCTAGTGTTATCACTGCTAGATGCCAAAGGCAATATTTTCACAGCGCCAGGAGACTTCAGTTCATCGTAGCTAAGCCAACTAACGCGAAATACGCTGGTGTCCAAAATTAAAACAACAAAAAAAAAAAAATCGTTCATACGGCTCTAAGGATTATGGGACTTAACATGTGAGGTCATCAGTCCCCTAGACTTAGAACTAATTAAACGTACCTAAACTAAGGACATCACACACATCCACGCCCGAGGCAGGATACGAATCTGCGACCGTAGCAGCAGCGCGGTTCCGGACAGAAGCGCCTAGAAAGCAACAAACGAAAATGTTACAAGGTTGGGTTTATTTCACCTCGAAACAGTATAATCAGGTGATAATAAAGTAGAAACAATGTAAAGACCCCTAAACAACGAAACCCAAAATTTTTCTTCGTTTTTTTCCAACTTAACGGATTCGCAAACACATTCCGACAACTGGTTAATGTGTTCATCATGCCGTGTGACCACCTCTGGCAGCAACACAGGCTTGACAACGACGGGGCATGCTGTGAATGATGTCATCAGTCTCGTGACGAGGTAATTACGCCCTTCCTTTCTAATGAGCCCCTTGCAGTCTTGTAGAGTGGTTGGGGGATGCTGAAGTGATGCAAGCTGTCTTCCTGGTGCATCCCAGACATGCTCTATGGGATTCAAGTCGGGAGAGCGAGCAGGCGACGCCACACGTGCATTATCTTCCGTTTCCAAGGAAGCATCAACCACCTGTGCTCTACGAAGTCGAGAATTATGGACCACCGACACGAAGCCTGGGCCCACAGCACGTCGTATTAACCGCAAATGAGGTCCCAAGATCGCATCACGATACCTGACAGCACTTAAACCTTGCCTATTCACCCGTATAATTTCATGAATGGGGTTCGAATGATCAGCATAATCCCTGCCCACTCCATTAGGGATCCTCTTCGATATCGGTCTCTTTCCACAAGTTTGGGTCCCGAAATGGTGTTCCACATTCCCTCCACACGCAAATCCGTTGAGAATCACCCTCCAGACTAAATCGGGACTCATCTGTGAAAACAACATCAGTCTACTGTTCGTACGCCCAGGTGGCATGTTGATGACCCCACACTAGACGTAGACTTCTGTGAAGACGTGTCAGAGATATACATACTGCAGGTCTCCGGGCTACCCTGCTAACAATAACTTGTTCGTACGTGACCTGCCGTTATCGTTGGCATGGTTGTCCGTTACCGGAATGCCACCTTCCGTGCAGAACACGATCGTACCGACATATGGTTAACAGTTTCTATAATTATATAGTGAATTAGACACAGGACGGGGAAATAGCGGTTTGTTGCTTTAATTTTGGGCACCAGTATATTTGTATGTTATATACAAAATCCTTCATTGCCAATCACCGTACCTACTACTGAAAATCAGATCAAAATCCCTGCAGATCCGAGATTTTTGATGGATTGCGAATATAAGGTGTAAGTAGGCTGTTTAGGTTTTATGTTGGTAACGCTACGTAGCGCTCTGTATGTGCTGTGCTGTGGGCAGTCTGTGGCTGGTTGGCGTTGTTGGAATATTCACTACTGTAGTGTTGGGCAATTGGATGAGAACAGCGCATAGCGTTGCGCAGTTGGAGGTGAGCCACCAGCAGTGGTGGATGTGGGGAAAGAGATGGAAGAGTTTTGAGAGCGGACGATCTGGAGGTGTGTCCGTCAGAAAAAGGAAATTTATAATACTGGATATCATGAACTGATATATAAATGACTTTTGAACACTATTAAGGTAAATACATTGTTTGTTCTCTAGTAAAATGTTTCATTAGGCGACTATGCCTATCAGTAGTTAGTGCCTTCAGTAGTTAGAATCATTTATTTATCTGGCAGTATTGGCCCTCGCTGTATTGGAGTAGTTCGAGTAACGAAGATTTTTATGAGGTAAATGATTCATGAGAAGTAAAGATTATTGTTAGTCAGGGCCATTCTTTTGTATGGATTATTGAAAGGCAGACTGCGTTGCGCTAAAAAAAACTGTGTGTCAGTTTAGTGATGATCAGAAGAAGTAAAGAGAGAAATGTCTGAGTACGTTTTGTTTTGCTCAGCTGTTTGAAAATCAAATAACGTAAGAGGCTTATCAGCACAGTCATTTATAATTTTCTAAGGGCACGTTTCAAATGGCAAATTTCAGGATTTGTATGTCAACGGCAAGAACGCTATAGGTTTTGATAAGCGAGTTTGATTACATTGACTTCGAACCCTCCATCAAAGTTGTTCTTTTTTTAAGAAAACAACAAAGGTTTAAGGTTTCTCTCGAGCCTTTTTAACACTGAAATTGCAAAAACCTTTGACGGGCAATGCCAGCGCAATACCGCTAGCCTATTTTTCGACGAAGGCGAAACACACTCATTTACACGAAATTATATCGATTAACGGGCTTCCGCTCACTAATCTAAGCGTTTTTTGCGCAATGGAGATTAGTTTCCGATCCTCCTCTATCTCTATAAAAACATTTCTTTGCCATTATCAAGCACACATGTTTTACTGTGTATGAAAAGCAAGCGAAATGATACGTTAAGCAGCGCGAGCCAAGCAAGTGCTTTGAGACAATTTACCATAAACCAATCACGTTACGAAGAAAAATCTGGTTGAGAATAGTATTTTAGTTGATACTAATGGCATCTGTGACACAGTCCGAAACTAACCGGAGCCCTGTTCCGTCGGTAACTATTATAGTATTACATCGGTTGCATTCAAGCTCTCCGATGAGCCAGAACCCCATACAGTAATTCAAGTTTTTAACATATTTAACACTTATGGCACACTTCATATGAACGACAAAGGACTCAAAAGGAACATATCAACCAATCTTCAAAAAAAAAATTGGCTGAAAAAAATTTCTACCCGTAATTTACCCCCTTCAGGTCACTTTCTTATCCCTTATTACGTGGCTGCAATTTCTACACCGTTCGTTGCAGACGCGTTGAATAGTCCGCTACGATACTCTAACAAATCTGGCAGCTTATTTACTGTGTGGTCAAGGGCTTGTTCAAACTCATGATAGCTCCATCCTCTCATTTTGTAACGCCTGCGCGACGATACATCTGACTACGCTGATTCCATATAACCGGGCTGTAGCCGGGTGTTTTTCCGCCCTGGACGAGAATTGAAAAAGACCCCTCTCCTTTTCACTACCATCCGTCTTCGCGATACCCCCCATTCCACCACCACGAACATACAACGGCATAATAATGAAGATCCCCTGTTATACTTTCAGTCTCTTAACTAAGATGAACAGACGTCCACGTTTTCTAGGGACAGTCCCCAGTTTTCATGTTTTGTCATCAATTCCTTTAAAACTGATTGAGATCAACAAAAGCCCTCAACAGTGCAGAATTCGTTTCTGCGATGCTACCGCATCTGAAGAATTTTATTTAAACTTGACTAATCAGTCAACAACTTCGTCAGAGTTTTGGATGACACGGCAACCTCATTTATAGCTTTATCATAAAACACAACATAAATGTTATTAATAATTGTGTTTCAATGTTTAAGATAACCCACATGTTTCTAAGAGTTCTTCTGCACGAAGCTTAATCTATATACGCTTTAAAGAAGAAAATGTGCTTTTCCACATTACATGTGTAAATGCAACTGTCAGCAAAGTGCAATATGCAACATAGAGATTGCAGTATGCACTAATGTGTAAATTATAATGAGAGAACAGCTTGCAAGCACAAGGCTCACAAATCCTACAAATATCTCCCGTCGATAAACAATTCATGACACTCTCTTCCAGGTTATTATATCCATATACATCAAATTTTAAGAAAATTCAGTTCTACATCTACATCTACATTTATACTCCGCAAGCCACCCAATGGTGTGTGGCGGAGGGCACTTTACGTGGCACTGTCATTACCTCCCTTTCCTGTTCCAGTCGCGTACGGTTCGCGGGAAGAACGACTGCCGGAAAGCCTCCGTGCGCGCTCGAATCTCTCTAATTTTACATTCGTGGTCTCCCCGGAAGGTATAAGTAGGGGGAAGCAATATATTCGATACCTCATCCAGAAACGCACCCTCTCGAAACCTGGACAGCAAGCTACACCGCGATACAGAGCGCCTCTCTTGCAGAGTCTGCCACTTGAGTTTGCTAAACATCTCCGTAGCGCTACCACGCTTACCAAATAACCCTGTGACGAAACGCGCCGCTCTTCTTTGGATCTTCTCTATCTCCTCCGTAAGGCCGACCTGGTACGGATCCCACACTGATGAGCAATACTCAAGTATAAGTCGAACAAGTGTTTTGTAAGCCACCTCCTTTGTTGATGGATTACATTTTCTAAGGACTCCCCCAATGAATCTCAACCTGGCACCCGCCTTACCAACATTTAATTGTGTATGATCATTCCACTTCAAATCGTTCCGCACGCATACTCCCAGATATTTTACAGAAGTAACTGCTACCAGTGTTTGTTCCGCTATCATATACAATAAAGGATCCTTCTTTCTATGTATTCGCAATACATTACATTTGTCTACGTTAAGGGTCAGTTGCCACTCCCTGCACCAAGTGCCTATTCTCTGCAGATCTTCCTGCGTTTCGCTGCAATTTTCTAATGCTGCAACTTCTCTGTATACTACAGAATCATCCGCGAAAAGCCGCTTGGAACTTCCGACACTATCTATTAGGTCATTTATATATATTGTGAAAAGCAATGGTTCCATAACACTCCCCTGTGGCACGCCAGAGGTTACTTTAACGTCTGTAGACGTCTCTCCATTGAGAACAACATGCTGTGTTCTATTTGCTAAAAACTCTTCAATCCAGCCACACAGCTGGTCTGATATTCCGTAGGCTCTTACTTTGTTTACCAGGCGACAGTGCGGAACTGTATTGTAAGCCTTCCAGAAGTTTGAGAAAAGATACAGACTTACAGACAGAAACCAACTAATTTTTATGCACGAGTATCATTAACTGCTCTTACCTTTTACTACTTCTAGATATGTTAAAAGTCAACGGCCTTGCAGCAGTGGTAACACCAGCTCCCGTTATATCACCGAAGTTAAGCGCTGACGGGACGGGCTTGGCTAGCACTTTGACGGGTCACCGTCCCTAGCTGCCGAATGGCGCTGGTAAGTGGGGTGCACTCAGCCCTTCTGAGGCCAATTAAGGAGCTTCTTGAGCGAGGAGTATCGGCTCCAGCCACGAAGACTGACAACGGCCGGGAGAGCAGTGTGGTGACCATATGCATCTCCGTGTTCGCATCAGCTGACGCCTAAAGGCTGAGCAGGACACGGCAGCCTATCGGTACCGTAAGTCCTTCAAGGCCTGTTCGGACGGTGTTTGTTTTTGTAGATATGTTGAAAGAGAATTATGTGATTGATTATCCACGGGAATCCAGAAATATCAACAGAATCACTCAATACTACAGATGCTTAACAAATGATCTGCAGAAACAAAAACAAAAAGAAACAGAAACAGAAACAAAAAGAGGGACTGAGGAAGGTATGATATCAAGTCAGCACACGAGCCATGCTCCAGAGCTCGACGGGGATGAATCGAGGTCACGTTTGTTTCCTTTTCACACTCAGTAGCGGCTGATGTAGTTTTGACGTAGGTAGAGTCAAAGTGTATACTTCCGTCAAAGTAACTGCGCGCATACCTTTGAAAAGAGTTCAGTGTTCCAATTCTTAAAAAGCACTCCGTCTTCAGGCCACAAATGGCCCATCGGGACCATCCGAGCGCCGTGTCATCCTCAGTTGAGGATGCGGATAGGACGTGCGTATGGTCAGCACACCGGTCTCCCGGTCGTTATGATGGTATTCTTGACCGAAGCCGCTACTAATCGGTCGAGTAGCTCCTCAATTGACATCACGAGGCTGAGTGCACCCCGAAAAATGGCAACAGGACATGGCGGCCTGGATGGTCACCCATCCAAGAGCTGACCACGACCAACAGCGCTTAACTTCGGTGATCTCACGAGAACCGGTCTAGCCACTGCGGCAAGGCCGTTGTCCTTTCAAATTCTTAAACTCTTTCATTTTTCTAGCCCAACTGTTTCGCTGTTTGACTTGCAAAAAATTTTCCGCCTTTGTTGACTCCAGGCGGCTGTCGAGTCTTGCATGTAACTACCTGGCACTTCACAGCCTTCACTTACGGTGCCTGCCCAGCACCATCTGCAGCACACTCCAAAATGACCAGTGTTCTCTGTGGTGTCACCGCCAGACACCACACTTGCTAGGTGGTAGCCTTTAAATAGGCCGCGGTCCGTTAGTATACGCCAGACCCGCGTGTCGCCACTGTCAGTGATAGCAGATCGAGCGCCGCCACACGGCAGGTCTAGTCTAGAGAGACTTCCTAGCACTCGCCCAGTTGTACAGCCGAATTTGCTAGCGATGGTTCACTGTCTACCTACACTCTCATTTGCAGAGACGACAGTTTAGCATAGCCTTCAGCTACGTCATTTGCTGCGACCTAGCAAGGCGCCATATTCAGTTACTATAATTACTATCTTCAAGAATGTATTCTGAACAGATAATATTGTGAATCATGTATCGTCAAGAGCGACGTTCATCATTAATGGATTAAAGTTAAGTATCAAACTAATACGTCCGCTCTCTGAATTCTCATTCCATGTCATGTTCCAGACCTCACGTCAGTATAGTTCTTTCTTCCTCACGCCAACCTGCGTGAGCTAAAACGCATGCATTTCGGCCTCCACTCGTAACACGGTGTTAGTTCTTCTGCTAACACAAAATTCTGCTTTAAGGTAAAAGTAAAAAGTGAAGTTCCGCGTCCTGCTAATAGACTGAGCAATCGCGGCCGACCGACCGCAGCCAGTGGTATCATTGGATGAGGCACGGAGGGCCATGTGGTCAGAAAATCCCAATCTCGGTCGCCGTTAATCGGTTCAATAGGTCTCGGTTGGCCTCAAGAATCGGAGGTTGCCCAGTCCTCCCTCCAAGGAGAAGTCCCTGGCAATATCAAGAATCGAACAGGGGTCTTCCGCGTGGCAGTCAGCCGCGCTGACCAGTCAACTAAGGAGACGCACATCTCTTTTACGGTGCTGACCAATATTTTGTCCGGACAGTTTACCTTTTACGGCAGACATATATCAGACACTTAAAATGTGACGGTCTAGTTATATGTACAAGATTATAATCCCTTCTGAATTAAGGTAAAATACAAGAATTATGCATCAGAACTGGAACACAGGAGAGAGCGGACACATTAATTCTGGGGCAATTCGTATTATCTGGACAGCCACGGAGATAACTCCCAGCGCCTATCGGTAATTGATTTCCTCGCTGCTGGAACAATCGCAGTTTCTCTCTTCGGGAACATCTGTCTCTGGAGTTTATCACCGTCACCTGCGCTGCAGGTATTGGCTTCCCATTTGTCTTCATAAAGGATGTTCAGCCATTTATCTGCACTGCTACACGAACGCCCGTACTTTATTCTGATAGTGTTATTGACTAATGAGGCATGAGCAATTTGTAGCAATAATGAATTATGAATTATGTCATTCTCCTTACAAGCAGTTCTTTGTGTTTTCATTTGTAACAAAATTAATCCCATTGACCTTTGCGCTTTTGTGTTGTCTTGAGGGCCAACTGATTTTGGGATGTGCTCTGCTCTATAAGAGTTTACAATTTTTCATGTAGTAAGACTGGAGCTGTGTAATAAAAAGGATTTGAATATTGTGCAACATATGACAATTGTTTATACCGGGCCCATAATTTAAGGAACCTGAACTATTAAATATATGCAGTCCATGTTTCCAAAGTAAGTCATGACAGTCCCTAAAGAGGGAGAAGCCCATCTGTTGTTGCTATTCCAAGGCCCCCATCGCTTTCCACTTGCATTTATATATTCGTTATTTTCTTTACTCTGCACTGTATAGCTTCCATCTCATTTGTTTTCGTATACCGTCAAGACTCCAACACTTATTTGTACAGCAGAGAGCTCTTTTCGTTCTTGAGGATATTCTCCATTATTATACAAGGAGAAAGTTGTGTGTGGATGTATAACTGATAAAGTATTATTCTCTGAATAGCAATCCAGTCCAATATTTAGGTTTTTATGAATTTATGGCTACTCGTTTTGGGGTGAGATCGCACTCTTAGGTTCTCCTTTTAATTTAATCGCCAGCAGGGGTGGCCGAGCGGTTCTAGGCGCTTCAGTATGGAACCGTGCGACCGCTACGGTCGCAGGTTCGAATCCTGCCTCGGGCATGGATGTGTGTAATGTCCTTTGGTTAGTTAGGTTTAAGTAGTTCGAAGTTCTAGGGAACTGATGACCACAGATGATAAGTACCATAGTGGTTCAAATGGCTCTGAGCACTATGCGACTTAACTTCTGAGGTCATCAGTCGCCTGGAACTTAGAACTAATTAAACCTAACTAACCTAAGGACATCACACACATCCATGCCCGAGGCAGGATTCGAACCTGCGACCGTAGCGGTCGCACGGTTCCAGACTGTAGCGCCTAGAACCGCACGAGTACCATAGTGCTCAGAGCCATTTGAACCATTTTTAATGTTATCATGCAAAGTCACATTACCTCTAGTTGGTAGGCATTAGTAAAGTCCCTTAGGAATTTGCCTAATTGTCCGATTTAAAATAACATACGTATTTGAGAAAGCGGTTGCGATGCCAAAACGAGTAGCAAAAAATTCATTAAAATATTAAGTGTAGCACTGGAAAAGCTATTTCAATAAAATGCACATTTCCTTGACATGGATCACTTCTTAATACTGTTACATCGTTACTTCTCGTATTTGGTCTGAATGCTAAACACTATATGTACAGTGTGTAATTACTATAGTTCATTACCCACGAATCGAACATTTATTTCTTTTCTTTGTTAAAAGGGTTCGTGTGAGGTGTTCAGTGGTATCGGTATTATGACGAAGGTTGTTGGGATTCTCATTTCAGATTTCCAAATCTACGATGCCTCTTCAAGATCACATTCTGCGATACAGTACTAAAGATAAATTGTGCAATACTGCCTATTCCTGAATAAACTGACATATTCAAGTCGATCCAAGTCTAATAATCACTAAAGAAAATCCAGTAGTTTGTCCATGAAAGCAACTAAATGCGTCGCAGGTGAAATAAGGCCAGTGATAAGACAAATTATACTAAGAGGTTGGTGCGCCAGGTAACCTCGCGGACCAAGGAGTCTTGTCACGATTCGCGAGGCTCACCCCGCCGGAGGTTCGAGTCCTCCCTCCGGATGGATGTGTGTTGTCCTTAGCGTAAGTTAGTTTAAGTTTGATTAAGTAGTGTGTAAGCTTAGGGACCAATGACCTCAGCAGTTTGGTCTCATAACACCTTGCCACAAATTTCCAAAAACTAACCGGTTGCTGTAAATTCAAGGGGTTACTGAAAATACACTAACAGAAGTTGAGAGTGTTACACCATGAACAGTTTCACTGAATTTCACCAAACTGATGATCTGACTGGAACTTAATTTTTCAATGAATTTTGTTCGAAAGTTTGTACGTGTCTAGGGAGTTGATAATGGAAACGTTCAGTTTTACTTTACGTCCATCGGAAAGCGGAAAATTTATAAAAAGGTAGAGCAGCGATGCATCTCAGTAGGTAAGGTGACAGGGACTGTTTCTGTATTCAACAGTTTGTCAAAGTTCGTTGATTTATTATATTCCCAAAACGCAATAGCACGTTGCCAGTCTCACATATTGGCTAAACGACTATTAATCAAAGCTCGACTGTTCAGTACACTATTATACTTCTGTTTCGCAATATACGAGGGTAATCCCAAAAGTAAGGTCTCCTATTTTTTTATAAGTACATAGACCTGTTTATTTCTACAATGGTTTACATCAGTTTATAGCTTGAGCATTTAGATATTTTTCCACATAGTCATCATTTCTGTCGATACATTTTTGTAGACGCTGTGGGCAGTTTTTGTATGCCCATGTCAACCAGCTCGCATCCATACTGTTCAGAAAGTTATGAACCTCTTCTTTCACTTCGTCGTCAGAGCTGAATCGCTTTCCGGTCAAATGTTCTTTTAACCTAGGGAACAGGTGATAGTTACTGGGCGCCAAGTTAGGACTATAGGGGTGGGTGGGTGATTATGTTCCAATGAAACTGTTGAAGGAGAGCAACGGTTTGCCGAACGATGTGTGGGCGAGCGTTGTCATTGAGAACGTGTACGCCCTTGCTCAACATTCCTTTTCCCCGGTTCTGAATTGCCCGTTTGAGTTTTTTCAGAGTGTCACAGTACCTGTCAGCGTTAACTGTGGTCCCAGCGATTCAGCTCCGACGACGAGGTGAAAGAAGAGGTTCATAACTTTCTGAACAGCATGGCGGCGAACTGGTATGACATGGGCACACGAAAACTGCCACAGCGTCTACAAAAATGCATCGACAGAAATGGTGATTATGTTGAAAAATAGCTAAATGTTCAAGCTCTAACTGATGTACACCATTTACTTATAAAGAAATAGGAGACCTTACTTTTGGGATTGCCCTCGTATAAAGTACAATCACCGACAAATTATTTCAAATTCCAATACCGTTTGCGTAAAATCGTTGTCACCATGACTTTGAAAGAATCTGAGTCCCGCGGCGGTTGGAAATTTTCTAGTCTAGCATCAGTCAGAATATTTCCAAGCTCCACCATCTAGCAGAATACCTCCAGTTCTGCAGGTCGGCAGTTACACGGCTGACCCCTGAAGGCGCCTCACTCACTCGTACCATATCGACAATGGACTGTCAGCCACACTGGAACGCTCTTTCCCGTCGTTATTTACACTCGCACGTTTTCGAACCATCAGAACCACTTTTCGCGTCGCACTTTGAAAGTTTTTCATTTTTAATGTAAATAATACTTTTAAGATGACGTGCCCTCTCAGCATGCATTTGCTATGAATTTTCGACAATAGATTCTCTCAGAATCTTTAAAATACAGGGTGATTCAAAAAGAATACCACAACTTTAAAAATGTGTATTTAATGAAAGAAACATAATATAACCTTCTGTTATACATCATTACAAAGAGTATTTTAAAAGGTTTTTTTTTTTCACTCAAAAACAAGTTCAGAGATGTTCAATATGGCCCCCTCCAGACACACGAGCAATATCAACCCGATACTCCAACTCGTTCCACACTCTCTGTAGCATATCAGGCGAAACAGTTTGGATAGCTGGTCGAAACACCATATCCTTAACATACCCCATAAGAAAAAATCGCAGGGGGTAAGATCAGGGCTTCTTGGAGGCCAGTGATGAAGTGCTCTGTCACGGGCTGCCTAGCGGCCGATCCATCGCCTCAGGTAGGTTTCATAACTAACCTTTTTCGTAGGACTCTCCATACAGTTGATTGTGGAATTTGCAGCTCTCTGCTAGCTCTGCGAGTCGATTTTCCTGGGCTGCAAACAAATGCTTGCTGGATGCGTGCTACGTTTTCATCACTCGTTCTCGGCCGTCCAGAACTTTTCCCTTTGCACAAACACCCATTCTCTGTAAACTGTTTATACCAACGTTTAATACACCACCTATCAGGAGGTTTAACACCATACCTCGTTCGAAATGCACGCTGAACAACTGTCGTCGTTTCACTTCTGCCGTACTCAATAACACAAAAAGCTTTCTGTTGAGCGGTCGCCATCTTAGCATCAACTGACGCTGACGCCTAGTCAGCAGCGCCTCAAGCGAACAAATGTACAACTAAATGAAACTTTATAGCTCCCTTAATTCGCCGACAGATAGTGCTTAGCTCTGCCTTTTGTCGTTGCAGAGTTTTAAATTCCTAAAGTTGTGGTATTCTTTTTGAATCACCCTGTACTTAGCAGGGTTGAAGTTCACACAAAAGAGTTGATTGAAATTAGTATCGTCACATGATGGAGGATAACCAGCTGTTATGTCGAGCGTGTGCTTTTTTTTATATGTTGGTACTATTTCAGGCGACTACAACTGCGATCGCTATATTTGGTACAGATCAACGGCGACGTTTCGAGTCAAACTGAGATGCTCCATAGGCTGTAGCAGTACCATCGACACGTCTTCAGATCTAAATTTTCATGCTTAATTGAGATCCTTACTTGTAATTTTCATTTGCCGAAGTTACGTACAAGATGCAGAAAAGTACTATGAACACACAGGCCCAAATAACGTCGGGCTTGGCGATCTGACGATGAAGCGCGTGTCGGGAAACCGAAAGGTCGCAGGATTCGGGCTCTAATTCAGGTCGGACCACAGATTTTTCAGACTTTCTTCATCCTCTCAGTGATCTGGAGACCATATGTAAATTGAAGGGGATTACTGCTGTCAGCTGCAGTGGGACATTATGCAGAATCAGTGGCAACGAGCGGAAACATATAAATGATAGGGAATCGAACCCAGGATCTTGCTGCTTACTAGGCACGTTCGTTAACCACTGCGCCATCCGGGACACGGTGCTTTCGCAAGTGCGCGGAGTACCTCGCGTGCCTCACGGCCGATTCATATTCCCACCGAACACCACCTATCCGAAGTCCCTGTACGCAGACTCCATGTTCGCCACTCTTGAGATTCAAAGGCATTCATATATCTGGAGATTCGCCAGAACCGACACATGGTTCCGATTCCACGTTAGACTGTAGGGCCCGTTTCCCCGGCCGGGTAACTGGGATGCGTTAGGGACACGCAAGTCGCCAGAGGGGCGTACAATTGAAAGACTTCCACCGGACTATTGAGCCACACGAAATGGTTATTTTTATTAAATAAGAACTAACTGCCAGTTTTTGATACTAGATTAGCATTCTGCACTGCATTATCTTTCTTTTGAGTTACGACTCGGCTATTGAAGCTTATATAATCGAAGATACAATTTTACTGTAAGTGATATGTCTTTATCATTCGGTTTCTGCTAAGGTTCAGCGTTGCCTCATTTGTTTTGGCTTGAAGAGAAATTTAATTTGATATGAGTATATCTTACCCAACTATAGCGCATCATGAACTTCTACATACGACTGCCGCTTCCATCCGTCCATTAAGCGGCCGCAGTCAGTCCGTGGGCACACAAAGGACTTTGTGTTTCCCGAGGAACGTCGCCACCCGCCGATCTCCTATTTATATGGCATATCTGTTGACAAATCACTCTGGACAGAGAGGTGACTGTTATAATTCCAGTAAACGAACAAACATTCCGTCAAGCGTAAGTATGCTTGCCAAATAATTGTCCGTGTGTGGGGCTGTTTGACGTGTTTGTCAAGCATAGATCGTGTTTGACACTTTTGCAGGAAATTTTGACTGACGGAAAATTTGACAAGATGGCGGACGTTGTTTGTGTCGATGTGTCGTCACATAAGTTTTGTGGCAAAACTTTGCAATTTGTCTCACTGTATCGTGAGTTTCCACAACTATGAAAACTACTGTCAAATGTAAACACAAAATAGCACTGACAGTTAGTAAAATGGTAGAGGTATTACATCCTTCCGAGGCATATATTACGCATGAAGAACTTATGAACAAAATCAATATGTTACTCATGCAGTAACATACAAGCGGAGGGGAATGAAATAAAATAAATCGAAGTTCTCTGGTTCTTCCACGGACGATGTGTCTATACGTTCCCAAGTTGTTGTATTTTAATGAACTATTAGAGGACCAAATAGATGACAATAAATTTTCGTGTGCAATGTGAAATCGAAGTAACACCGAACTAGTTAATAAACGATAATGATGGAAGCTGAAGAAATGAATTAAGATTTTGCAACGAAACCACACTACCGGTGGTACTGATAAAATTCGACCGGGTAGGATATTTACAGTCGCTTATCTTGTCGGACTGCTTCAAAAAGCTACCCTCAGTAGCACTGGTTTAACAAATTCGTGTGCTGCACGAAATTACGGGCCACTGCGAGGTACTTGGGTATAAATAATTTCTAGCTGGTGGGTTTAACCTACCGGTAAAAATTTGAAGGCAGCGGATAAAGCAACCTTTGTAACCACTACAGAAGGCACCTATGGAGGCCTTGATAGGGAGCATAGAGCTTTTATTTATTTTTATTTGTTGGCCCAGCCTGCGACTGAGGTAGGGACTAATTTGGGGGGTTTGCCTGTAATCTCTAAGGGATATTTTATCAATCCTATTTTCCATTTTGTTATGGAGGTTTGGATGCTTTAGGTTCCACCCATTCTTTATTTTGTTAATTATAAAGGGAGGAAATAATCAGTTGAGGATCTAGATTAATTGATATTTATTGACTACCTTTTATCGTTGTACTATTAGTCATATGTCTATTGAAATAGTTACTGCTCATTCTTATGCAACAGCAGGGACTGTCATACTGTACATCATGACAAATGGTGTCTCTAGTCAATATGATTTATTTCCACCATGTAGTTGTGGAAAGGGAGATGGGAGCGAAGACCTGGCTTCAATCGAATTTTATGCAGACACACAATTATACTTCAACACATGCCTTCTATTGATATTTCATTTAATTGCTATAGGTCAGGCAGAACAAGTTCAGCAAAAGACACTAAAAGTGAACTCTGCCAGGGCGGAAGACTACCTGCATAAATATTTCAAATTTCATTAAAACATTTGCTGAAGAGGGGTATGAAGTGGTTCATTCAACTATGACTGCCAATTTGGTTTAATCCTGCGTTCCGAAACAACACCTCGTTACTGAGCTGGGGGCGCAAGAACATTTACAATCATAATGCGGAAAAATTTTGCAAGTCTCTATCCCATCAATAGGCATTAAAATCGGAACTTTTCATAGATATAAGACTTTAACCTGTATATTTTATGTAACGCACTTCATTATAAGCAAATGAAATAGTTGTGGGGGGCACAAGAAACATTTACTAATTATCACCTTGATACTAGTCCACACACGTGACCACGTTGGAGTAGCTAATAGAAATACAAAAAATTCTCACACACAAGGTTACTTCTTCCCTATCTTACACTCACGCACTACCGTATAATTATTTACTCGTATCTTGTATCTACTGATGTGGCCCACTTTTCTATTAACTACCGTTGACAAAGTTTCGCGCCAAATTGAATACGATTACATTTCATGATTAAGAGTTCTTATTCTCCGCGCAAATTTGCTACTTCGGAATAGAGCTATAGGAAACTGTTGTGAAGCTAGTGTATATTTTTGGAATGAAAGCGCGCTTTATTAATGAGGCGGTTGCTCCAACCAACCACGTGGAGGGAAACCAAGTACACAAAGAAAACCTATCATAAATTTAAAAAAAAATACCACGAAATGTCACTGTGAGAGAAACACCACATTAAAATACATTAAATGAGTTAACTCGTATTAGGTCCAAAGAAATAATACGACCGAGAGCTTAAGGACCATGGTGCGTGCCTGATCAAGGTACAAACGCAAAGTTCTTACTGAAATTTAATCAAATTACGAAAACAAACTACCTTATTGGGGTTTCGCGGTTATCTCACACATTTGAACATCTGGACCTTAGCAACGAACTGATTTGAAACATTCTAATACCTTTGATAACATTACCATAAAATCGAGAGTTAAGTCTTCAACGTTTGCACAGCGCCACTACCCAGGAAACAGTGTCCTGCGCGCCTCATCACCTAACCGTTGCACATTTAAAAGCGGTAGTGGAGGGGGGTAGTTCGCCAACCTGACGAAGCCTATACTCCTGCCTTCGCGACCCCCCGACCTGACTTACACACTTTGTCTTTGGCAAACTTGGTACTGTCCTACCACAGAACCACTCTGCTCGTGCAATGCTACAACCTATGACTAGTTTTCTGATACTTCACATCATTTCTCATTCATACAGCCCACGTCGCACCAGGGAAAGGATGCAGAGAAACGTGGCACACACGAAATGAAAAAGTAAACACCGCTGGTCCATTCTCTCCTATTTGTTACCAACTGATTTATTTCCGCCGAGTAAAAAACACTCTCGCTATTAATTCTCTTGAACCAGAAATTCATTGAGAAAAATATGAAGCGGTACAACAAGTTCCATTTCAATTTCTGCTACCACCAGCGCTCGAAGCCAGGCCTCCTTGCTTACTAGGGAGAAATGCTGACCATTACAGCACCACAGCACTATAGTCAACAGTGTTGCACGGACTACCCTATTCCAGTGCCCCTCTCAACACATACTTCATATCTCTTCAGCTTATTTTCCCTCTAAATTGTCAATTTTGCCCGGGCTCTCCGGCACTGGAATAGCACATAACCGTTGGACGTAACTGGGGAGTCCTGTACGTCACATGTTCTTGTAGATCTTATAATTAAATTTTTCCCAAGTCATTTAAGTCTCATCTTGATACAAGATAATGATGGAAATTGAAGTCTGTGCAGCAATGTGGACCACAGTGCTGCGGTAGTGTAGTGGTCAGCATTTCTGCATAACAAGCAAGGAAACGTGGGCTCGAGTCCAGGCAGTGCCACGAGTTTTAGTTCAGTTCTTCAGCTTCCATCATTATCGTAGATGTCTCGGGGGAAATTTAATTGTAATGTGTATAAGTTAATAAACGTTTCACTTTCCATCCACAGAAAAGTACATACTCATCAGGTACTGGTTGTAACATTTCCATTAACAGGTTTTCAGTTGAATATTGCTCATTTTGATCCATTCCCTGGACCACCGTCTTATTTTCTTCCTCTTTAAACACACTGGCAGATGCAATGTGAGAAATGTTTTATCTACTTTTGCATTCATTCCAAAGAGTGCCAAAATACAGCATACACGAAAAGCGCCTGCTTCAAAAGTAAGGTTAAAGCGACAAGCTTTCTTAATATTTGTACGGTCTCGTTTCACACTTCCCTGACTACATAAGAGCGAACTTGGCAGGCAATTCTGAATTTCCATGAGGTCCTTAATAAGTTTTAGAAAGTTTCATTGTCCATTTGCAGAAAGTTGTTATAATCTTCAGGTTCTGAGAGAAATGTACACTATTAGCCATTAAAATTGCAACACCAAGAAGAAATGCAGATGATAAACTCTTATTCATTGGACAAATATATTATACTAGAACTGACATGTGATTACATTTTCACGAAATTTGGGTGCGTAGATCCTGAGAAATAAGTACCCAGAACAACCACCTCTGGCCGTAATAACTGTGGTGTCACCGCCAGACACCACACTTGCTAGGTGGTAGCCTTTAAATCGGCCGCGGTCGGTTAGTATACGTCGGACCCGCGTGTCGCCACTGTCAGTGATTGCAGACCGAGCGCCGCCACACGGCAGGTCTAGAGAGACTTCCTAGCACTCGCCCCATTGTACAGACGACTTTGCTAGCGATGCTATACTGACAAACTACGCTCTCATTTGCCGAGACGATAGTTAGCACAGCCTTCAGCTACGTCATTTGCTACGACCTAGCAAGGCGCCATTACCAGTTTATATTGAGATTGTTATTAATGTATCAACAAGAGCGATGTTCTCCAATTATGGATTAAAGTTAAGTATTACATCAACTACGTACTTTATTTGCTACTATAAATTCCCTTAACTGTTCCAGACCTCACTCCAGTCTGCGTGAGCTTAAACGCGTGCATTTCGGCCTGCTCTAGCTACACGGTGTTGGCTCTTCTGCCAGCACATCAATAACGGCCTTGATACTCCTGGGCATTTAGTCAAACAGAGCTTGGGCCGGTCCCGGTGGAGGTTCGAGTCATCCCTCGGGCATGGGTGTGTGTGTTTGTCCTTAGGGTAATTTAGGTTACGTAGTGTGTAAGCTTAGGGACTGATGGCTTAGCAGTTAAGTCCCATAACTTGGATGGCTTG
Source organism: Schistocerca piceifrons (assembly GCF_021461385.2). Classification (NCBI taxonomy): domain Eukaryota; kingdom Metazoa; phylum Arthropoda; class Insecta; order Orthoptera; family Acrididae; genus Schistocerca; species Schistocerca piceifrons. The sequence continues at coordinate 181,309,588 of NC_060138.1, read as the reverse complement.
TACAGGTACAGCTGCCCATGCAGCTTCAACACGATACCACAGTTCATCAAGAGTAGTGACTGGCGTATTGTGACGAGCCAGCTGCTGCGCCACCATTGACCAGATGTTTTCAGTTGGTGTGAGATCTGGAGAATGTGGTGGCCAGGCAGCAGTCGAACATTTTCTGTATCCAGAACGCCCCATATAGGACCTGCAACATGCGGTCGTGCATTATCCTGCTGAAATGCAGGGTTTCCCAGGGATCGAATGAAAGGTAGAGTCACGGGTCGTAACACATCTGAAATTTAACGTCCACTATTCAAAGTGCCGTCAATGCGAACAAGAGGTGACCGAGACGTGTAACCAATGGCATCCCATACCAATACGCCAGGTGATACGTCAGTATGGCGATGAGGAATACACGCTTCCAATGTGCGTTCACCGCGATGTCGCCAAACACGGATGCCACCATCATTATGTTGTAAACCGAACCTGGATTCATCCGAAAAAAATGACGTTTTGCCGTTCGTGCACCCAGGTTCGTCGTTGAGTACACCATCGCAGGCGCTCCTGTCTGTGATGCAGCGTCAAGGGGAACCGCAGCCATGGTCTCCGCTGATAGTCCATGCTGCTGCAAACGTCGTCGAACCGTTCGTGCAGATGGTTGTTGTCTTGCAAACTCCCATCTGTTGACTCAGGGATCGAGACGTGGCTGCACGGTCCGTTACAGCCATACGGATGAGATGCCTGTTATCTCGACTGCTGGTGATATGAGGCCGTTGGGATCCAGCACGGTGTTCCGTATTACCCTCCTAAACCCACTGATTCCATATTCTGCTAACAGTCATTGGATCTCCACCAACGCGAGCAGCAATGTCGCGATACGATAAACCGCAATCACGATAGGCTACAATCATGGGTAAAGCTCTCAATTTAAGTCATTCCCTGAACCAGAGTCGTGTTTCCTTCCACTTCTTTAAACACAATCAATGCCGGGACTCCTCTGTCTGCATTTGTAGCCGTTCTCACTATTATCAGAATACACACGAAAACGAACAGCGTCTGCTTCAAAGTGAGGTTAAACTGTTAAATTTTGTTTGGGCGTGGACAGGCTTGCTTGGTAAATCCGTGGCTAGATAAGAGCGATTTTGTCAAACACGTTTGATCATTTGCTTGAGCCTTCACATTAGCCTTCTGTACTAGCGGAGTCACCTCCTCCCGCCTGACGCTTGGGCTGTGTGAAACGCGCCCCGAGTGGCCATGCCCCCTTCTCTCCATCTGGCGGGTGAGCTGTAGAAGGTGACTTCGCTTGGTGCTCTGAAGTCTGTACTTTCACATCAACCAGTAAGTCCATTCTTGTGGCCTATGGCAGTTACAGCTTCATCTATAAGCGAAGTATCCAAAAATGCTATTCCCACAGCTGAAGAATAGTGTGAGTACATCAGGGCTTTTCAGGTGGGCCTGCAGACTGTACGGAAGCGTATTTCTATCCATCATTTGAAGTAACGAAGTTTTATAGTGATCCACGGCTGGATCTGGACTGGCTGCTACCGGATGCCGACCAGATGCCAATATCAAAATGCCCTGCGACGTGTTGGTTGGCAAAATCCACTCACACAGTCACCAATCGTCATGTGACTCTTTGGCTCTGCCACGTTGACGAGGTAACACTTACAGAAGAGCGTCGGCTGAAGCATGCCACACCAATCATGTGGTTGGAAAATTGCCACATGAACCCAGGGTGCGGATTGGTGAGTGAGTGCAGTGACTGTAGACCTCTGCCTGTCTTGATCCGAACATATGTTCTTGTTCTCTCATGCGACGTTCACTCAGTCTGACAGCGGCGTCGCCAGGCGCAAATTATCCATTAGTCATTAGAAACAAAGGTATTTTACGAGTACAACGAGAATACGTTCGTCTTATTGCAACCACCCTCTTAATTAGATGCCCACTAGATCTCGACTGCCTTACCGTCGGCCAACTTGTACATGGCTGTTGAATGTGTCTCTTTAGGGCGAGCAGCTTGTGGGCATAATTCAGGTTCTGAGAAAGATCGAATCATTGGCAAAGGAAAATAGCAACATCACACCGACAGATCGTATAAACGGGAGCAGAGCAATGACTGCAGAGCGAATGATGACGAGACAGACTCAGGAAAGCTGTGCGGCAAGGAGGACAGGTGGGGTCATTGTGGGAAGACTACACCACGAGAAGGTGGTATGATCGTTCAACTCTCTCTGACGGATGTACAGATGACAACATGCGAATTCAGGCCAGAGTGTCACTACGAACTGTCGAGAACAAATTACTCAGATCTCGAGTTCAAGTGAGTTGCTTAGCACTGACACCACACCACAAACAACAGAGACTAACCGTGGTGTAGAGGCAGAATCAAATGGGACGATGAGAGGCATTTTACGGTGTTCAGATATGAGTCTCCCGGCGGTCAGAACAGATCCAGCATTGCTGTAGATGTCCTGCTGAAACGTCACCGAAGGCAAATATTCTCCTGAGCTGCACCTCTCCAACTCGTGGAAACATGTTGTGGCCTACTGGTATATATGACGACAGGACTGATTCAGTAATGTTTAAAGCAACACTGAAAGATCACCAGTATGATAAACCATGTTGTTATGCCCTTGATGTTCAGGGTACGAAATATGCCAGCGGGATGAAGCATGATTTATCATCCATAGGGTATGTCTGGGATGTACTGGGAAGACGTATTAATTCCAGTCAGGAGTCTCCATAAAATAGCATAGCACGTGTGTCCGGTATGACAAGGAATGGGACAAAATATTAATTGGAGGCTCTTTGCTTCCATGCCAAAACAAAGGCTTGCAATCATTCCCATGGGGCTGACACCACATACTGATGTTCCAAATGTGATCAAAGTCTATTGCTTGAATTTCAGCTATGTGATGAACACCTTTATAAAATTTAATAAATATCTTACTGTTGAGTCATGGTGTATTCTGTACATTCCCATGAGCGTGTTACACAACCCAGAACGCAGAACATCTCTAGTCTGACTAAAATTACTTGATAGTTGACGTCTATCACTTAACGCTGTAGTGTTGCCATATCCACTGTCGGCTACCACTGGTTATAGGCGACACACGAACACAGCGGGTGACATTTCTGTTATTGTGTAACACATAGAATATTTAAGGCGGCCGCCCGGAAGTGTGACGAAAATGGGAGATGCTCTGATGACAGTTGATTTTAAGTCACCAGTGAATGAACTGCGTCAGATGACACATTTTGTATCTCTGAATTTAAACTCATATTCTAACGTGCAATGTATCCGAGAAAACAGGGATCAAAAATCAGAGCCATGACAAAAATCACGATCGCTTTGTTCACGGCGTTTAAGCTAACCTCTAGAAGCAAACTCATGACAGAAAAACTTCAGTTTCATCGGAAAACCAAAATCTGTAATTTCTCACCGTTATTGGTTACCTAAAACTATCCTCACACTGGCTACCCAGGCTGCCGCGTTACATACATATGAGCAGTTCCGGTTGTCACTTGCTCGCAGATTATAGGCGATACAAGCAAATTTCAAAAGAAGACAGAGTGATCGGAAGAAAAAGTAAGAGCAAGTGAAAAGTCAGCACGATTATTAAAACAACGCTGCGAAGTACCAGAAATAAACAGGATTACATTTAAACCTGTTAACTGAATTGATTAGATTTAGCAGAATAAAAAAATTTTGTTCCAACTTACGAGATTTAAACTTAGGATCTTTCACACATCAGGTTTATACGCTAACCCCTGCCCTACACCATAAGTCTGCGAGAAGCTGTTATATTCGTGACTGGTGACACATTCGCAACGATTAAGTGCAGTCCTCAGCTCGTGGTCGTGCGGTAGCGTTCTCGCTTCCCGCTCCCAGGTTCCCGGGTTCGATTCCCGGCGGGGTCAGGGATTTTCTCTGCCTCGTGATGACTGGGTGTTGTGTGATGTCCTTAGGTTAGTTAGGTTTAAGTAGTTCTAAGTTCTAGGGGACTGATGACCATACATGTTAAGTCCCATAGTGCTCAGAGCCATTTGAACCGTTTGATTAAGTGCACTCTACATAAATTCGACTTCACACAATGTCGCACGCAGTTTACGTTATTTAAGCCGATATCTCTGAGTATAATAACTGTATGTGTGACACTGTCGTCAGGCGAGTCCAGCAGTGTTTGGTTAGTGATGTGTATGAAATGTGTGAATTTCGTTAGCATCAGTAAATGTGTGAAATGCTTGTAGGGATGTTACAGGGCAGGTTGTACTGTGACTTAAATGTTAAGAAAGAAATTCGATACGGTGCGCCGTTTCCGAGTTATTTAGCATTGAAGTTAGCCAATCAGATCGTCGGGCGCGTAAATTCAAGTTTCAGCTAACGAGACAATGCACTCGTTGGGCAACACCATCCCTGGCAGGCCGCTTGAATGCGAGCGCGCGACGCCCCGATTGGCTAAATTCTATGCTAAATAACTCGGAAACGGAGCAACGTATCGAATTTCTTTCTTAACTTTTATGTCTCAGTACAACCTGCTCTGTAACATCCCTACAAGCATTTCACATATTTTCTGACAGCACTATATATATATATACTTCACGCATTGCAGCTGGTTTCTTTCTATCACAGCGCTCGATGTTACACCCAAATAGTTTACCGCCTACCGTAGTTAAACTAGTCAGTTTACTTCGTTCCTTGTCCAGCCTTCTTTCTTTATGTGTTGGATTCCGAATCCTAGAGGTGGCTCTTATATATATATATATATATATATATATATATATATATATATATATATATATATATACCTCGGGGCGGTTAGTAGACCCGCAACCGAGCGCCTCCCCAGGTGGCGGATAGGGGAATGCCTCCTAGATATAGGTGGTACCGAGGAAATGAAATACTCGGGGCGGACCAAAACTACTAGTAGCGTCTGTTCCCACAGTGGGCGGCTACAAAAGGCGTCTGCTCCACATGTCAGTGGCGGGCTCAACCAACCTCCTGATCTGGAAAGTCAGGTTGTACTCGGCAGCATGCCATACATCCAACTACTAAACATCATGATGGTACAACGAGAAAAATCTCATTACCCCGGGCCCCAGTCAATAGACTGGGATTGTCGTGAGCATCGGATTCCGGGGGCTCACGGACATCATGAGAAGAATCGGAGCTTCTCAAACTCCCTCAAGACCAAACGCAAACACTACATCGGCACACTCAACGTGAACACACTGATGAAGACAGGAAAGATGAAACAACTGACAGACACTCTCGAAAAATTTCAAATCAAAATATGTGCACTGCAAGAAACACGATTCACAGACGAAGACCATTTCAACACGGAGAATTTCAGAATATACAAAGGAAAACCATCGAGACAACTGAAAAACCTAAGGCTTTTTGGCACAGGATTTGCAGTACACAGGTCCATCACGGACAGCATAATCGACTTTTCGTCACCAAACGAAAGAATCAGCACCATCACAGTGAAATCAGCCAATAAATCCTACACAATAATCAACGCACATGCACCAACTAATGACTACAACAGGAAAAACCCTGACGAAATTGATGACTTCTGGACGACAATGGAAGAAACTATCAGAAAAATTCCTGCACATAGAGTCAAAATAATACTGGGAGACTTCAACGCCAAACTCGGAAAAGAAAAGATATACAGACATATCACAGGAAAATATACTCCACACAAGGACACCAACAAAAACGGAAAACATCTCATAGACTTTTGCAAAAGCCACGACCTCGCCATTATGTCAACAAAATTCAAGAAACCAACACGAAAACTTACCACATGGAAATTCCCCAGCGGAAAGCAAGAACTACAAATCGACCACGTAATAGTGCAGAAAGACTCACAAAAAGAAATTTTGAACATAGACACCCGTAAAGGCTACTTCGACTCAGACCACCACCTACTACAGATCAGGATTCGTCTTTTGCCCAAGAAAAAGCTCCAGAAGAACAAAATTGTTAGACCAGATCCAGAATACGTTACTTTAAACCAGACACAAATATTACACAAAATTAAAATGGAGAAAACGACAGACTGGACACAACTTTCACGAAGAATCCAAGAGGCCATGAAACTAGCACAAGCACCACGAACACGGAAACACCGTTGGTGGAACCACACATGTGACCAAGCTATTGACCAACGAATCAGTGCATGGAAAAAATTTAGTTGCCATAAATCCCAAGAGAATTGGATGAACTTCTTGAAAACACAGAAGCAATCAAGCAAAATCATTCGCAATGAAAAACGACAGTATGACAAACGGCGACTGACAGAGATCGAATCGGACTTCAGGAAGAACAATACAAGAAACTTCTACAGAACGTTCAGAGAAAATATGACTGGATATCAACCACCCAACTTGTGCTTCAGAAGACCGGATGGAACCCTAGAAACCAATACTAAAAACAATTGTGACATTCTGGCAAAGTACTTTGAAAAACTGCTCAACACGGACCCCCCCATGGAAGAAATGATGACAGAAACGAGCACATACAATCCAGATAGTGAACCTCCAACTCTAGAAGAAGTTAAAGAAATAATAAAGTCACTCAAGACTCGTAGAGCACCAGGAGAAGATGGCATCATCGCGGAAATCTGGAAGTTACAAGACCCAGAACTCACCAAAGACATCCACAGGATCTAGGAAGACATCTGGAAGACCATGAAAATTCCTGACGACTGGAAAACTGCCCTGATACACCCACTACACAAAAAAGGTGACAAGACTAACCCGAACAACTACAGAGGAATATCCCTACTACCGGTCACATACAAGATCCTCTCTAAAGCTTTACTGAACAGACTAGAATACCAAACCGACCACTTGATTGGGGAATACCAAGCAGGCTTCCGTAAAGGGCGGTCTTGTGCGGAACAAATTTGGAACCTGAAAATGATTTTACAACACAAACAGAACCTGATCATTACCTTTGTTGACTTCAAAAAGGCGTACGACTCTATCGACCGGAAAACTCTCTTCAAAATTCTAGCAGAATACAAAGTAGACAACAAAACACGGGCTATCATAGAGCAAACTTTAACCAACACGACCTCCAAAGTAAAGTTCTGTGGGGAACTATCAGAGCCCTTCGAAATTCGCACAGGTGTCCGACAAGGCGATGGCCTCTCACCTCTCCTTTTCAATCTGGTGTTAGATAAGGTCATAAAAGAATGGGAAACATCACAACGGGGGATAACCTTAGGAAACCTACAGATTAAATGCCTGGCTTTTGCACACGATTTGGCAATTGTCACGAAAGGTATAAAGGAAACAAAAGACGCTATTGAAAAACTGCACGAAATCGCTTCCAAAACTGGACTACAGATCTCTTACGAAAAGACACAGTTTATGAGCACAAAGAAACTCTCATCTCTGAACACAAAGTATGGCACGATTTACAAAACAGCAAACTTCAAATACCTCGGTGAAACACTACAAATGAGTGGACATAACAGAGACTCAAATGAAGAAAGAAAGACTAAACTGGACAAGGCATACAAAGTAGTGTGGAATCATTACAACAAGAAGTCTATCTCACAAAAAGCCAAATTACGCCATTACGACACGGTGGTGCTCCCCGAGGCACTATATGCAGCAGAGACCACACTAATCCGAGGGCATACACGTATCAGACAATTAGAAAAAGTAGAACGGAAAATACTTAGGAAAATATTTGGCGCAACTAACAACAATGGAATATGGATCAAGAAACCTACAGAGGAACTGTTCAAACATACGGAGACAATCACAGAAAAGATTAGAAAACGCAGACTACAATTCTATGGACACCTATACAGAATGCTATCACACAGGCTGACCAAACAGATCTTTGACTGGGTAACCACTAGACACAACAAATGGGTGGCAGAGGTAGAAAACGACCTGAACCAGCTCAACATAACAGCAGACACAATAAACGACAGAATAAAGTTCAGAAACATCATTAAGAAAAGTAAACTACATGAGATACAATGCGACAAACGAACAGGCATAAAATGGACCGAAGAACGAAAGCAAGATCACAGCCAGAAGATGAAAGAAATATGGGCAACCAAAAAGGCAATCAAGATGAAGCCGAAGACACGAAGCCGACAAGAAGCATGGACAGAGGACCGGAAACAGAAACACAGCGAGCGAATGAGGGAAGTTTGGGCAGCAAGGAAGGCAGCAAAAGGAACTGGCCATGTAGTTTAGTCCAAATGCGCTCTTTAAGGGCAAAACACCAATAATAAATAATATATATATATACACTCCTGGAAATGGAAAAAAGAACACATTGACACCGGTGTGTCAGACTCACCATACTTGCTCCGGACACTGCGAGAGGGCTGTACAAGCAATGATCACACGCACGGCACAGCGGACACACCAGGAACCGCGGTGTTGGCCGTCGAATGGCGCTAGCTGCGCAGCATTTGTGCACCGCCGCCGTCAGTGTCAGCCAGTTTGCCGTGGCATACGGAGCTCCATCGCAGTCTTTAACACTGGTAGCATGCCGCGACAGCGTGGACGTGAACCGTATGTGCAGTTGACGGACTTTGAGCGAGGGCGTATAGTGGGCATGCGGGAGGCCGGGTGGACGTACCGCCGAATTGCTCAACACGTGGGGCGTGAGGTCTCCACAGTACATCGATGTTGTCGCCAGTGGTCGGCGGAAGGTGCACGTGCCCGTCGACCTGGGACCGGACCGCAGCGACGCACGGATGCACGCCAAGACCGTAGGATCCTACGCAGCGCCGTAGGGGACCACACCGTCACTTTCCAGCAAATTAGGGACACTGTTGCTCCTGGGGTATCGGCGAGGACCATTCGCAACCGTCTCCATGAAGCTGGGCTACGGTCCCGCACACCGTTAGGCCGTCTTCCGCTCACGCCCCAACATCGTGCAGCCCGCCTCCAGTGGTGTCGCGACAGGCCTGAATGGAGGGACGAATGGAGAAGTGTCGTCTTCAGCGATGAGAGTCGCTTCTGCCTTGGTGCCAATGATGGTCGTATGCGTGTTTGGCGCCGTGCAGGTGAGCGCCACAATCAGGACTGCATACGACCGAGGCACACGGGGCCAACACCCGGCATCATGGTGTGGGGAGCGATCTCCTACACTGGCCGTACACCACTGGTGATCGTCGAGGGGACGCTGAATAGTGCACGGTACATCCAAACCGTCATCGAACCCATCGCTCTGCCATTCCTAGACCGGCAAGGGAACTTGCTGTTCCAACAGGACAATGCACGTCCGCATGTATCCCGTGCCAGCCAACGTGCTCTAGAAGGTGTAAGTCAACTACCCTGGCCAGCAAGATCTCCGGATCTGTCCCCCATTGAGCATGTTTGGGACTGGATGAAGTGTCGTCTCACGCGGTCTGCACGTCCAGCACGAACGCTGGTCCAACTGAGGCGCCAGGTGGAAATGGCATGGCAAGCCGTTCCACAGGACTACATCCAGCATCTCTACGATCGTCTCCATGGGAGAATAGCAGCCTGCATTGCTGCGAGAGGTGGATATACACTGTACTAGTGCCGACATTGTGCATGCTCTGTTGCCTGTGTCTATGTGCCTGTGGTTCTGTCAGTGTGATCATGTGATGTATCTGACCCCAGGAATGTGTCAATAAAGTTTCCCCTTCCTGGGACAATGAATTCACGGTGTTCTTATTTCAATTTCCAGGAGTATATATATATATATATATATATATATATATATATATATATATGTGTGTGTGTGTGTGTGTGTGTGTGTGTGTGTGTGTGTGTCTTGAATTTGATGTGGTTACCATGTGTGACGAAATATAAAATAGAAGAGCCACATCCAGGATTCGTAATCCAACACATAAAGAAAGGAGGCTGGACAAGGAACGAAGTAAACTGACTAGTTTAGCTACGGTTGGCGGTAAACGATTTGGGTGTAACATCGAGCGCTGTGATAGAAAGAAACCAGCTGCAATGCGTGAAGTGTCAACTGTAACGTATGTAAATTGGACTTACTCCACTGTACATGAAAGTAAGACACTTATAGGGATGGGAGGTGCCTGCTCCGTCACTATACAGATGCAGCGCACTTTGAAAGCAAATACATGTAGCTAAATCACAACAAGTGATATTCCTCGCAATTATTTCATGTAATTCGATGATTTAGGTTAAAGAAAAATAAGACAATGGGACGTTCGCCAGACGCTATGTAAGAGAAAAAAAAGCTTGGCACTTGGTAAATTAAATGATTCGAAAATACACCCGAGTCCCTACACAGCCCGGACGTGAATGCATTGTGAGCCACGCGGGAATTGGAAGCAATCAAAGCTATCCGCCCGTTCTGCCTGCAGCCTGCAGCAGACCTCATTAGGTGCGCAGCTGTTGCACGTTTGGCCGTGTTCCCAGTGGCCCCTACGCTACCTGCTAGAAACAACCTCTCTGTTTGCTACAGGTCGATTCGATGATAACTGCAGCCTAACCTTCCTGCAGTTACCCGCTCTCGCCCATGTCCGTCGGCAGCAATAACTGCGAAGCTTCAATTAAAGGCTGCCCACGGAAGTAGTAGAAAATTTCCCATCGGGGCAATTATTGTACAAGCAATATTTCTCTCTTTTCACGCATACAGTAACAGATATGTGGTACGACCACTGACACCACTCTTCGAAGATACAAAGTTTTTTGTATACCTTCTTTTTCCTGACATGCCGTACCACCGCGAGGTCGGCATGTTAATCTGAATTTTGCAATGTTGGTGGTAGAGGGCGGCTGGATGCCCCCCCACTACCGCCACTTCCCGCTCCATTCTACCTTTCTTTCCCCCTCTCGGCCCCCGCCACGCACGGATTGTCTATCCCATCAGTCTCGGTCTAGTAATGTCCCACGTGAAAGTGTGAGAGCGTTTCCGACATGTCTGCGAAATGAATGATGACGGGGGACTTGGATAGCGGCCCGGTATTCACCGATATGGATCTGGGAAACCGCCTAAAAACCACACACAGCCTGGCCGGCAGAACGGCCCTCATCGTACCTTATACAAGCGTTTGTATCTCGATTCAAGCAGGGTAGAAATGTATCCAGCAGTTCTTGATATGTCATGGGAATGGAGTCACTATCACTGTTTCTGCTATAATTTAATATAATGTAACATGGTTGTCCACCTTTAGTGTTAGGAAGTTGTTTTTCACGTTGGCAACTGGATTCTTTGCATTGCACAGTTTATAGTAATCAACCCACCTCGTTGGTCGAGTTCACTAACGCCTGTCTGTGTAGTGGCGGTCGACTAGGAGGTACAGGACCATATTCTGGTGGTGGAAGAAAGTTTCGCTGCGCGTATTTGACCGGCAATATAAAGTTCCTATTCCCTACTTTGTGCCGAGATAGTGAATAAATTTGCCATCCATCCGCGTCGCTTCGTACAGTGACAATAGTGCTACTACTAATCATGATTCGTCTGTTGAATCTCAATGGCCGCAATATGCTAGTCCTGTGTTTCATCTTCTCCTTTGTCCTACCATCATATGACGCAAAATGATACCAAAGTATACGAGGATCCAGACAGTCACCAGCACTCAACAGGTACGCAGGAGACAAAACTTTCACACATTTTGAGGAAGTGAACCATTACGCGTAGAGGAACAAAACACTCTCTGATTTTGCGCGTACACATATCCCTAAGGGTCTTCCACGTGTCTATGAAATAGGGCTACATCTTTTATTCTAAAGCAGTTTATCCATACTTAAAGGTTTCTTGAAATTACTGCGACCAGTCGCCTTTTGTTTTGTTCTTCAATTCTTTTACCATCCCATTACTGGGGTCGAACCGCCTACTGACTCATCATCAGATGGTACATATTTATTAATTGTCTGCAGCAGTGTGGGAGTCGTGTAGAGTTATTAAGTTTTATCCAAATTTAGAGATAGGTTATATAGAGTCTGGTATGTTATTTACAGCAGTCACAAAGTCAGTGACTGTTCTTTCGATATGATCATCTGCATTAAGGAAAATGGAAATGACATTCCTGTTGCCTTTGAGGGGGCACATTTCAAACACTGCCTATTTTACAGCAACAAGTGTTGGCACTGATAAAGTTGTTGACTTAAAGATGTGTACTACACGTTGCTATGTAGGTAGGCATAGATCGAAACAGAATGGCTCTTCAAAAACCTAGGTGTGTGAAAAATTATAAAGGCTCAGATGGGAGATGGAAATTTCTGAAGCCGTAGCTATTTTAATTAGATCTTAGTCTGAGAGAGCTGTACGGTGTACTGAATTCCTGGGCTATAGAGATAATAAAGTATTCAATGTTGTCTGCCAGAGTAAGCCTTATGATGTTCCAGTAACAAGATTAGAATGTGTGGCGCACGTTAAAAGGAAAATGAGTATACGTCTTCGTACACTCAACAGAAAATTCGGTGGAAGTCTTTGAACTATAGGCGGACGGGTAAAGTTAAACGAGTTGCAGAAATATTATGGGAATGCCATTACGTAGAATTCTGGAGACCTGGAGACAATGAAGAATACAAATAAAAGTTCAAATGTGTGTGAAATCTTATGGAACTGCTAAGGTCGTCAGTCCCTAAGCTTACACACTACTTAACATAAATTATCCTAAGGACAAACACACACACCCATGCCCGAGGGAGGACTCGAACCTCAGCCGGGACCAGCCGCACAGTCCGTGACTGCAGCGCCTTAAACCGCTCGGCTAATCCCACGCGGCTGAAGAATACAGGGAGGGCCTCTTTCTTCCACTGTATAACCACTGCAGAGAAGCCAACACAATTTCTGTGTCTGTTATCCTCTGATACACAGTGCAAGTTTAGGGAGGCACAGGCACAGGCAACCGCAACACAGTCACACACCAGCATTCTATCCCCGATTCGATTATAGACCATGTAAAACCAATCTACTGAGACCTTGTCTACCATGTCCTACTGACAAAGTACTTGCACGGCAAGAGTCAAAACATAAACAAGGCTTTCAACAACGTTATATGGAGCCGCTTCCCTAAACATGAATTTGTGGGTTAGAGAAGTTTACTGCTAAAAGACTCAGCTGCTGTGATAACGTGGAAGAATGGAAACATTGCTAGACTAGAAGTCTTAGATTAGTTAGATAACTGTTCTGTAACTGTTCTACGACAACTTGACATCCTGTGTATTGCCAAACCAAATTCCGCTGCTTTCTAAATGTCTAAAGTGTCTTGGATCAGGAAGAGGAAACTAGCACGTGAACCTCTGAGATAGTGAGGGCCCTGATTATGGTGCAGCCTGCTGCTAACCGCATAGTATATACAGGGTGTTTCGGAAGTGATGGCCAATAATTCACACATGGAAAGTACAGGTACAAAAAGTACCTAAAAAGCTCCAATAAACATGAGTCCGCAAAACAACCATTGCCGAGGTACTTGATTATTTCTAGTTCGGAACCAACTGTAAACGCTCCTGGATACCGCGGTATTTACGTTGGTACCTCAAGGTACTGGATCGACTGTCTGTTTGTTTACGCATGCACAACTACTTTCCTGTCTCCATCTGTGCACTGTGGCATACCGGCCTCACAGCCAGTTACCAATGTGATGGCACCATGGACAGAGGTTACAAAAATGAAGAGTACGCTGACATGCACTTCATGTGTGTCAAAGCGAATGGCAGTACCCTTGAGGCTGCACGAAGGTATGAAGAAGCTTTTCCTCTCTGCAGGCAGCCCGACAGGCGTACATATATCCGGTTCCATCAACACCTTAGAGAAATTGGTAGTTTCGCACACCGTGTATGAGAAGACCTACCCAGCTCCATAACACCCGATGTTAAGGGAAGGGTGTTACACATCATACAATAACGTCCGAGTACTTCAACAAGGAGGATTGCTGCTCAAGAGCGAGTCCAGAATCATAGCAGTGCGTGGCGTATTTTACATCGGTAAGTACTCTATCCGTATCATGTCCAGCGAGTGCAAGCCGCCGGCCGTGGTGGCTGAACGGTTCTAGGCGCTCCAGTCCGGAACCGCGCGACTGCTATGGGCATGGATGTGTGTGATGGTGAAAGTCGCAAGCTCTATCTTCTTATCTCGTGTATTCTACTGAAAATCTCGTGCTTGTACTCTTGTTTACTACACTCCTGGAAATGGAAAAAAGAACACATTGACACCGGTGTGTCAGACCCACCATACTTGCTCCGGACACTGCGAGAGGGCTGTACAAGCAATGATCACACGCACGGCACAGCGGACACACCAGGAACCGCGGTATTGGCCGTCGAATGGCGCTAGCTGCGCAGCATTTGTGCACCGCCGCCGTCAGTGTCAGCCAGCTTGCCGTGGCATACGGAGCTCCATCGCAGTCTTTAACACTGGTAGCATGCCGCGACAGCGTGGACGTGAACCGTATGTGCAGTTGACGGACTTTGAGCGAGGGCGTATAGTGGGCATGCGGGAGGCCGGGTGGACGTACCGCCGAATTGCTCAACACGTGGGGCGTGAGGTCTCCACAGTACATCGATGTTGTCGCCAGTGGTCGGCGGAAGGTACACGTGCCCGTCGACCTGGGACCGGACCCCAGCGACGCACGGATGCACGCCAAGACCGTAGGATCCTACGCAGTGCCGTAGGGGACCGCACCGCCACTTCCCAGCAAATTAGGGACACTGTTGCTCCTGGGGTATCGGCGAGGACCATTTGCAACCGTCTCCATGAAGCTGGGCTACGGTCCCGCACACCGTTAGACCGTCTTCCGCTCACGCCCCAACATCGTGCAGCCCGCCTCCAGTGGTGTCGCGACAGGCGTGAATGGAGGGACGAATGGAGACATGTCGTCTTCAGCGATGAGAGTCGCTTCTGCCTTGGTGCCAATGATGGTCGTATGCGTGTTTGGCGCCGTGCAGGTGAGCGCCACAATCAGGACTGCATACGACCGAGGCACACGGGGCCAACACCCGGCATCATGGTGTGGGGAGCGATCTCCTACACTGGCCGTACACCACTGGTGATCGTCGAGGGGACACTGAATAGTGCACGGTACATCCAAACCGTCATCGAACCCATCGTTCTACCATTCCTAGACCGGCAAGGGAACTTGCTGTTCCAACAGGACAATGCACGTCCGCATGTATCCCGTGCCACCCAACGTGCTCTAGAAGGTGTAAGTCAACTACCCTGGCCAGCAAGATCTCCGGATCTGTCCCCCATTGAGCATGTTTGGGACTGGATGAAGCGTCGTCTCACGCGGTCTGCACGTCCAGCACGAACGCTGGTCCAACTGAGGCGCCAGGTGGAAATGGCATGGCAAGCCGTTCCACAGGACTACATCCAGCATCTCTACGATCGTCTCCATGGGAGAATAGCAGCCTGCATTGCTGCGAGAGGTGGATATACACTGTACTAGTGCCGACATTGTGCATGCTCTGTTGCCTGTGTCTATGTGCCTGTGGTTCTGTCAGTGTGATCATGTGATGTATCTGACCCCAGGAATGTGTCAATAAAGTTTCCCCTTCCTGGGACAATGAATTCACGGTGTTCTTATTTCAATTTCCAGGAGTGTATTACAGAGATCACCTAAACTTTATTTTTTTTAAATTGGTCCTGTGCGCAACAGATAACTTACTTGGTCTTTCTGCTTCCACTGCTTGATCTGCTGCATTCCATTATTTCACAAAAAACATTAAAAAAAACTTTTATTCATGCTGACTGCAATGCATGTTCTCTATGGCGGCTCCTGCTGCTGCTGTGGCTGCTGTTACTTACTACAACTACGTATAATTCAAGAGAAATGGTTTGGTCAAATCTAATTCCCTTTAAAATATATATATATATATATATATATATATATATATATATATATATATATATATATATATATATATTTTCTGAAAGCGATTCTTTCTCATTCAATTAACAAAACGCTAGAAGCTCTTTGAACAATCGCTTCGTATGTAAATCTGCCTCCAGTGCCATTAAAGCAATATTGAAAATTAATCAAACTCTTGAGACAGACTGAAATACTTCTCAGTTAAGTGCATAGTGAAACAATTCCCTGACAATTACAAAAGAAATCAGTGACAAAAATCAATACTTAATCTGTTCACCTAACACTGGTTTCCCTTAAGAATTCAACTCCTATCATTATCAAAATTACCGTCTGCTGCTCCGCACATACACAAACCATTTTCTTTAAATTAATAAGCGTGCTGCAAATTATAAAAAATATCAACTCACTACCAAATCCTGTGTCGCTGCTGGCGGACACGGCAGTACGGCAGCTCGGCGACGACCCCTCGCCCAACACACGTGCGCACCACAGCAGGCGGGCTCCTACACTGGCTTCAAAACTGCCGCTAGTTAATCCGTCGCTGCGAAGCGCGACAACAATATCTTAATTCCAGAGCTTGTGTGTGCGCGCTGTAGCCAACCTTTACATCCTAAGAGAGTATTGCCAACTCTCAATGTCCTTAGGTTAGTTAGGTTTAAGTAGTTCTAAGTTGTAGGGGACTGATGACCATAGATGTTAAGTCCCATAGTGCTCAGAGCCATTTGAACCATTTGAGCCATTTGAACCATTTTTGAGTGCCCTTCTAGAGAGAATTTATGCAACTACAGTGTACCCCGAATCCCCTGTTTGTAAGCAGTATTCTGTTCACGGACGAGGCTGGATTTACCCGTGACGATAGTTTTAACAACAATACCTGTCACATTTGAGCCGATGTCAACATTAATGCAACACACGTATCATGAGACCAGCAGCGTTATTCGTTGAACGTCTGGGCAGGACTGCTCGGAGACCGCATAACTGGACCACACTTCCTACCACAGAGACTAGGTGGACAGCAATGCATGCGGTTTCTGTACATGATGATGTCCCACTGGACCAAAGCTTGAACATGGGGTTCATGGATGACAGTTCTCCAGCACATACTCGTTTACGAGTACGCTGAATTCTAACTCTGCCGTATGGTCAACATTGGCTAGGTAGAGTATGGTCTGTGCCATGGTCTCCAAGGTCTCCGGATTTAAATCACATGGATTTCTGTATGTGGGGTCACGTCCAAAGTCTTTTATACGCTGCTGAGGTCAACTCTCTTGAGTAATTATGCTTGCCGATTGAAGCAGCCTTCCGGCGTTTACAGAATTTCCCATCACTGCCTGAGAGGATTCGCGACTCATTTCAGAGACGAGTTTAACATTGCATTCAGGCGCAAGAACGACATTTCCAACAGCTAGATAAACGTTCAGAGATGCCATGCGGTCCTAGACACTGATGAACCGCAATAGAAAATGTGTTGTACCTCGACAACGTTTGATTTGCGGGCCCATGTTTACTTGAGCTTTTTACCTACTTTTGACCTGTACCTTCCGTGTGTGAGCTATTGACCATCACTTCCGAAATACCCTGTATATGTTGAAAAGTTTTATCTTTCATTTTCTCAAAACCATGAATTTTGAAAAATCTGTCCCGTCTTCTCAGAAACTGTAAGAGAAACATTGACGAAGATTTCACGGTTTGTATACACCACTGTACTGCAATAATGTGGACTCCATGGAAATAAAATTCGTAAGTATATTTTGACTTGTAATGGTTCAAATGGCTCTGAGCACTATGGGACTCAACTTCTGAGGTCATTAGTCCCCTAGAACTTAGAACTAGTTAAACCTAACTAACCTAAGGACACCACACACATCCATGCCCGAGACAGGATTCGAACCTGCGACCGTAGCGGTCACGCGGTTCCAGACTGCCGCGCCTAGAACCGCACGGCCACTTCGGCCGGCTTGACTTGTAATACCATAGCCTTTTAGGATCAGTTAATTGCTGAAATATAATTTAACTCTCTAATTAACTTCAACATTTCGGACAGGAAGTTCCCATCTACTGGTGCCTTCTGCCCTCTACAACTCTCCTCATGCACTTCTCGTTGAGCATTAACCTGTTGCACCCATTCAGAATTGTTGTCCTCCACATTAAAACTACAGTGAGCAGTGGGTGAAACCCTCGTCATTTCGTTCAAAACCTGACTGTCATCAACCTCGTCATATAAAGGCCAGTCTAACATCTTCATCTTCAGGTTTATCTTTAATTACTACTTTATGCTCGTCTACAATGCGAAAGTCTCCCGTGCCTTCCCTAATTACATTACTCTCCTCGTGTCTATCCCCAATGATTACTTCCTGTCCGCACGCTGTCCTTAACCTCCCTGTCTTTCATTTTCACACATAATTACAATGTTAGAGTACTTTAAAAGACCTGCACATCATTTTCGGCTGCCGTTGCGCCGTCTATTGACTGCTGCAACTCGAATTCTCCGCGTTGGCTCAGCTGTTCTTTGTTCACATTTGCTCCGTCTCGCGTTTTTCGACTATCTTGCTGCGGGCTGCGACGTTAGTTGCCCACTGATCGCTGGCTGTCTATGGAGGAGTCAAAACTGATGACGTCACAAAGTACTGCACTTTTTATTGGACAAACATTCATCTCAAAGTGGCCTCCATTTCCACTCGCAAATTCAGATAGTCAAAGTTTTCACTGTTCTTAAAAATTGTCTGTGCATCACTCCTTTTCCTGCCCAGGTACAATTTCAGTTAACTTACAAGCCACACGAAAATGTTTTTTTTTTTTTTTATCGCTGTAAACAATGACTCTCAATTCGTATTGTCACAGCCATTGTCTGTTATTTCTTTAGCCTGAATTATGCCTGGGTCGTAATATCATCACCAGAAAACGGCATCATATGTAAGATTACTGTATTTATCTGCTCCAGCATGCCACCAGTAGCTGTGCCTCCGTCGAAACTGACGGAGAAGAGATTGTCTCAGGTAGGCTAAGATTGAAGCATGCTATTTCAAATGATGTAGTCCACACAAGGTTTACAGTTCAGACACTTTAATAGCATTTTCATATTGAATCGCTTACGGTTTTTGTCCTTATCGTGACTCATTTCCTATAATGTATGCACAGATAAATGAGTAAGCCAAATACTACACTATATTAATGTTCTAAAATGATGATGATTGTTCGAGTGCAATAACCTAACACTAAACTGGCAGAAGCTTACGTGTGCCAGGTATTCAATTAACACAGCCACTCATTAACGTTCTTAAATCATTGTCCTTTCAAGTAGGCAATGACACAGAAAAGAAAACGATATGCACAGTAAATACCATTCGGAATAACACAGTTCACAGTCTGATGTTACTGTCACAGTAAGCATTATTGAAGATAAATGTAGCTGTTGAGATTAATTGCCACTTCACAGTCATCCACTGAAAACAGTCACTGTAGAAACTCTTCGGGCACGGAATTTAGATAAAAGTCGGCACCTTCTTACAACTGGTGATTTGTGCTAACTCGTCTGCGTACGTTGTCAAATGGTTCAAATGGCTCTGAGCACTATGGAATTTAACTTCTGTGGTCATCAGTCCCCTAGAACTACTTAAACCTAACTAACCTAAGGACATCACACACATCCATGCCCGAGGCAGGATTCGAACCTACGACCATAGCGGTCAGGCGGTTCCAAACTGAAGCGCTTAGAACCGCACGGTCACACCGGTACGTTGTCCAATAGTTTTTGCCACACGTCTTGCTCACATTATACAGTTCCGCAGACTGACTGGCATGGGTCCCAGCAAGCTCTCTTTCGTAACAATGTGGTAATTAACACTAGTTGCACCTATTGTTGTTTGCTAGAGTCTTACAAGCTAGAATTAAAGATACGTGTCTCTAGGTAAGAATCCTGTAAATGTAGACTTTTAGATAAAGCAATAACTGCCGTTGAACTATGCTGTCCAGTTTGTCAAAGTATGGGATTCTGCGTGTTTAATAACGTTTTGGATAAGAATGCTCATTAATCTGTAACTAAATGAGGGCAAGAGTTGGTGTGTCCAGTAAGTGCTTCACTTATATGTATATTTCATCTACTTTGTCTGAAAGCTAGTTATTGGGTACATGATTACATATGAACAATGATAACGAAGTTTGAATTGTTGGTTTTTGTAATTAGCACAGTTTTACGTAAACTAATTACACCAACAGATTCTGATCAACAAAATTGCTAAGAACTGAGCTAAAATTCAAGATTTTTGATATGTACACGTGCTATATAAGTTACAGCCACGAAGATATCTAAAAGAAATTAGAGAGCGAGAAATTGGGTGGAAGAAAAACATAACAGGCGGAAAGCATCCATCTGATTTGTTACAACTGTATGTACTATTGAACAGCGTCGCGTAGAACACGAAAGATGTTTTCGCCTACGGCCTCCTGAGAAATCAGCGGTAGCGGAGTATCCTGTAGAAAATGGACACCGTACTGCATTTGCCGAGACATATGTTACTACACGGTCTAATAGTCTCTGACACAGCGTCATAAAAGGAGCGATCGAGAAAATAATTTCTGACAAGACACTCAATAAGGATGGTGAACTGCAGCTGAGCAAAGCTTGGAACCTGGCCATCGGAAGACCGAAAAGGGCGCGGCAAGTGCACAACGAAAACATTACCATATGTGGCGCTGGAGCGAGTACGAGTGACGTCACTGCAGCCCGCGCAGCTATTTTAAGACGGCAGCAGCCATCATCAGTTTACAGCCACTACTTGACAGTGGCCGATGAGCGGTAGCCTGGAAGCTTGTGCATATACCGCTTGACGCGGCTGGAAGAAATCTTTCAGTATATATCGCCACAAAACTATGCCTTTGTATATCATATTATTTCATTTTTTGATGATACGTTGCACTAGTGTTTTCTTATTTTACGTGTAGGCATTATAGGGAGGTAAAATCAACATTTATCTTAGCATAAAACTAACTGATTCGGTATTAGAATAACCAAATGAGGCAACTTTTTTGTGAAAAAAGTTTATTTTATGCAATATACCGGAAGCCTAAGTACATCTTCCCGCCAACTGCGTAAGGAGGTGCAGCAGTGAAGAGACATGCGGATGAAATTATGAATAGTAATAATTAAATGCTATATTTTAGTTACTACCATTGTTTTACGGATTATGCTGCAACAGGCACGAGCCGAAACTGCATGTAGTTACCCACTTTCCTCCAACCACGAGAAAGACCTCTGGACGTAAATGGAAGATACACTTAAGAGCGAAAGAAACTGGTGCACCTGCCTAATATCGTATAGGACCCCCCTCCCCCCCCCCTCCCCTGAGCGCGCAAAAGTGCCGCAACACGACGTGGCATGAAGTAGTGCTGGAGGGAACTGACACCATGAATCCTGCAGGGCTGCCCATAAATCCGTAAGAGTTCGAAGGGGTGGAGATCTCTTCTGAACAGCACGTTGCAAAGCATCCCACATATGCTGAATAACGTGAATGTCTGTGGAGTTTGGTGGCCACTGGAAGTGTTTTAATTCAGAAGAGTGTTCCAAGAGCCACTCTCTAGCAATTCTAGACGTGTTAAGACGGCTCATTGTCCGGGAGGAATTGGGCAAATCCGTCGGAATGTACAATGGACACAAATGGTTGCAGGAGATCACACACACACTTACGTACGTATCACCTATCAGAGTCGTATGTAGACGTATCAGGGGTCCTAGATCACTCCAACTGCACACGCCAGACATCATTACATAGCCTCCATCATCTTCAACAGTCCCCTGCTAACATGCAGGGTTCCGTGGCTGTCTCCATACCGTTTCACGTATCCAGCCCAGGCGAGGCGTAAAGCTTTGTGTCGTGCAGTCAACAAGGGTACACGAGTGAGCCTTCGACTCCGTAAGCCCAAATAGATGATGTTTAGTTGTATCGATCGCACACTGACTCTTGTTGATGGCTCAGCACTGAAATATGCAGCAGTCTGCCGAAGGATTGCGCTTCTATGTTGAATGGTTCTCCTCAGTCGTCGTTGGTTCCGTTCTTACAGGATCTTTTTCCGGTCGCAGCAATGTCGGAGATTTGATGTTTTACCGGATTCCTGATATTCACGGCACACTCGGAATTGGTCGTACAGGAAAATCCCCACTTCATCACTTCCTCGCAGATTGCTGTGTCCCATCGCTCGAGTGCCGACAATAACAGCACGTTGAGACTCATTTAAATCTTTATAACCTTCCATTGTAGCAGCAGTAACCGATCTAACAACTGCGCCAGACACTTGTTGTCTTGTATAGGCGTTGTCGACCGCAGTTCCGCATTATGCCTGTTTACATAACTCTGAATACACATGCCTATATCAGTTTCTTTGCTGCTTGGGTGTAAAATGCTTGGCGCATATGGCCTAACACAAATCAGCTATCTTCTTATTTTTACGTAATCACAGAATTATTGTCATTATGTGACAGTATAATCAAAGACCAGAATATCTCAATAAAAGTTAAGGCAATACATGGATATAATTCTCATCACTCGCCTTAAGAACACCCAGAAGCAACAAGCATCTGGATACTCGGTGAAAAGTTAAATAAGAAGAAGATATCTGGACAAAGTCTAGTGCACTATCACAAGAACGGATTTCTTTCTGATTTTTTTCGTCTCTGGCACCGTGTACGTTCTTCGTCCTAGCAGCCGGATTTCAAAGCGTCACGTTTTTCGCGGAACGGATAAGGTTTCCGCACCAAACTGTAAGAAGTGCTCGATTCCGATCACGCGCGTTGAAGCTGCTATTGAGTGAGATGTAATGCATCCGGAATGAGGGGAACGGCTCCATTGTGATCGCTGACGTGCGGCGAGCCGGCGGTGGCTAAGGCTCCGTGGCTCCCCAGACACGCGGTGGCGGCGCCAGCTCACAATCAGAACGAAAAGCGCTGCAGTGCGGCCGCGATACACGGACACGACAGAGTTCGTTA
Source organism: Schistocerca piceifrons (assembly GCF_021461385.2). Lineage (NCBI taxonomy): Eukaryota > Metazoa > Arthropoda > Insecta > Orthoptera > Acrididae > Schistocerca > Schistocerca piceifrons. The sequence continues at coordinate 181,286,815 of NC_060138.1, read as the reverse complement.
CCCTCGTCTTCTGTTTCCCGTGGCTGCTCGCCTGCTGCATTCCGCTTTGGAGCAGGACGGCAAATATCTGCTGACAGTGTTTGATCTAACGCTCAATACACTGCGCCTGCAAACAAGGCATCCCCTAAGTAATCCGAGAAAATCACATATAAAATGCAATTATAGAGAGAGTGAAATCATATCTTTTTGAAATCTTTCTACATTTCTTGTTAAATTTGATAGCCTGAAATAAAAATACTCCAAAAGTAACATGAAAATGAAGATCAGCATAGAGTAAACGTGAAACGCCAGTGCATGAATACTTGTAACTGTTGTAAAAGCACGAGGTATAATCATCGGCGGAAACCAAAACAGTATAGTGTACTTCACGGCGCATTTCACGTGGATATTTTGAACATTTCGGTGTAAGCCTTTGTCCTACTGTTAAAGATGAAAAAATATCTTACTGTTCCGACCAATTACTATTTTTTAAAATTATTATTGCTGTTTTATCAAGAAAGTGGTGCTGTAAAAATTACATCTTAAATTAGTTTTTACTATAAATTTATGTTTAACATGACATAACATGGGGTAATAAAATAAAATAAAATTGCGTTACAGTCATTACCAACGAAAGAATGCTAGGTTAATAATATCATAAACTACATTAACTTTCTAATTACGTTCAAGCATTTTCGGAGAGTAAGTCTTGCGTCCATTGCCTCCTAAGCTAACCTAAGAGAGTATATCAGATATAAACTTCGCTTTATTCCATATTCCGGCACTACTGTGTTACCAGTATTTTATTTCTCCGAGTTATTTCTCCGCTTTTACTGTGATGTAACGTTACAATATTCTTGGTAAAACTACGCATCAACTTTGTGCCTCTTTGCGTTTGGTAGTGAGTTACATGACAGACATTTTCTGAAAATTTCTCGTCCGCCTTTTGTGCGCCCTAACTATAGTCCGATTCATGAACAATGGCAGTTAGCGTTGGTCGAGGAACGGACGGGGATTGCTTTATTGCCGGTTTCAAGCGACAGTTGCGGTACGCGCATACACGTGTGTTGTTGCTCTTGAATGCGTGTGTCCTCCGAATTACACTATGTGATCAAATGTATCCTCACACTTCCAAAAACATACGTTTTCATTATTAAGTGTTTTTTGGTGCGACCTACTGCCAGATACTCCATATTAGCGACCTCAATAGTCATCAGACATCGTGAGAGAGCAGAATGGGGCGCTCCGTGGAACTCACGGACTTCGAATGTGGTAAGCTGATTGGGTGTCACTTGTGTCATACATCTGTATGCGAGATTTCCACACTCCTAAAAATCCCTACGGCAATTGTTTCCCGATGTGATAGTGAAGTGGAAATGTGATAGGACACGCACAGCACAAAAGCATACAGGCCGACCTCGTCTGTTGACTACAGAGACCGTCGACAGTTGAAGAGAGTCGTATCCACACCATCACACAGGAACTCCAAACTGCATCAGGATCCACTGCAAGGACTATGACAAATAGGCGGCAGGTGAGAAAACTTGGATTTATGGTCGAGTGGCTGCTCATAAGCCACACATCATGCCGGTAAATTCCGGACGACGCCTCGCTTGGTATAATGAACGTAAACATTGGGCGATTGAACAGTGGAAAAACTTTGTGTGGTGTGACGAATCACGGTACACAATGTGACGATCAGATGGCAGCGTGTGGGTATGGCGAATGGCCGGTAAACGTCATTTCCTTCTTGTTCCCACTGTTGAAGAGCAATTTGGGGATGGTGATTGCATCTTTCAACACTATCGAGCACCTGTTCATAACGCACAGCCTGTGGCGGAGTGGTTACACGACAATAACATCCCTGGAATGGACTGGTCTGTACAGAGTCATGACCTGAATGCTATAGAAGACCTTTGGGATGTTTTAGAACGCAGACTTCGTGCCAGGCTTCAGCGACCGACATCGATACCTCACCTCAGTGTAGAACTCCGCCAAGAATGGGCTGCCATTCCCCAGGAAACCTTCCAGCACTTGGTTGAACGTATGCCTGCGAGGGTAGAAGCTGTCATAAAGGTGAAGGGTGGGCCATCACCATACTGAATTCCAGCACTATCGACGGAGGGCGCACGAACTTGAAAGTCATTTTCAGCCAGGTATCCCTCGCTTGCTTATGCAGACTTCGCAACTTACCACCAACATCAGCGATAGCCACTGGCAAAAAATGGAGCAACAATTCTCGAAACAACCTGGTACCATCACTTTTAATGCCCGTACTGCATACGACATTCACAACAGAGCGCTCAAAACACTCCTGAACGCTCATTGGCTGTCGCAGAATACGTCACTTAGATTGGCATGAGACGTAACAGTCCATTAAAACCCATATAAAACACGTATTTTTCCATCGATCGAATTTGAAATAAACAGTAGTCTCTGATGTAAACAAAAGGCAGTTGAAATGGTTCAAATGGCTCTGAGCGCTATGGGACTTCTGAGGTCATCAGCCCCCTAGAACTTAGAACTACTTAAACCTAACTAACATCATGCCCGAGGCAGGATTCGAACCTGCGACCGTAGCGGTCGCACGGTTCCAGACTGTTGCGCCTAGAACCACTCACAAAAGACAGTGGTATAGGTAAACCTATATTTACATAGTTGATATAATGTTTAAATTATAATTGTGTTTAAGCATATAAGTCCTGTAATTAGTAGCAATATTTAGGATTAACGTATTTAGATAAAATCTGAAATACATGATTGAGTACATTGGTCGAAGTCATCTCATTGAAACAGATGAATTTGTGTTAAAACAATAACTAAATTAAAGTCTGTTGTATTTAAACGAAAAACCAACGAAGAGAATCGAAACGGATTAGAAAATCAAAACGTAATTAGCGAAAATGTAGCAAGTGGCGTGTAAACATGGTTAGTTATTTAGGTATTTTATCAATAATAAATAAAAGACATATTTTACCACATTCAATGGGAGACTTTGAAACATATATATTGGTAGGAACATTCTCCGATCCATGTATCTTTTGAATTTTATAAACATAGTAAAAGTATTGTTAATATTTGAGTGTACTCACACTTCTAAAATGTTAAATGCTTAAAATTCAATAAATGTATTTGCTCTCTAAGTGCCAATGCAGCTGTTGAAATATGTAATTAATGTTAAGACAGCAGTTTTAATTGTAATTTTATTAAAAAACCATTTATAAAAATACCGAGGATTGTTCGGATTTATATATAAAGGGGCAGCCATGTTGGCATTAGAGGGCAGTGTCTTATTAATTCCCGAGCAAGAAGCATGTAGTGACTTGAGGAAGATGTACGTCAGTGTTGTAAGCATCTCAGTACAATTATGATGTGGCAAAGTAAAAGTTCTGAAACTTAAATGTTTGTATATTTTTATTCATGGCGTAACAACTATTTGCAGTCGACAACATGAGCCTGAGGCAGCAGCAGATTTTAAAAAAATTGATGAGTACACCCGACAAAATTGTAAGCTTTGTTAAATAACAATAATTTCACAAGCAGAATAAGTCTTGACTCGACCGCCATCGTTTGTGACTGCCACTACAGTATGGACTGTTGGGTTTACTATTTTGGAGGAAATTGTGAGTTGGTGGCAGGTAACAGTAGAGGTATTTCTGAGTCACCGCGCTGACCTGGGCAGACGTATCGGAACGCTATTATTATCGTACTGAGCATGAGTGGCGAAGGTAGTCCGCAGAGAGCTAGATCGCTTTACCGATCGAAGCAGCAGACTAAGGCATTTGTACGTGGAAATCATTAGCTGATTATACTCAAGAAGTCTGCTTACCTAGGAGTAATAAATGTGAGATAGTGCCAGTAATAGAAGCGTTAGTGTGTGTGTGTGGAGACTGCATTATTGATGTTACATAGCAAAGCTGCTTGTAATAAAACTGAATGAAAGAATAGGACTCCGTTTATTAACGACATTAGTGCGCAAAGATGAGGAAGTAAGAGATCGTACGTCATAATCCTGTATAACAGTTTGAACAGTAACGAATTCAGCGTTTTAGAGACAATAGCACTACTCAATTCTGCACCGGTGCCCCGCCGTCCCCATTTCTCACAGCTGACCAACGAATACGAGTGGCAGAATTCAAATACACAGTAATGAGCAAATCACTGTGATACTAAATGCTGTATGGTGGTGGTGCTGGAAAAAGCCAAGGGAAGTATGTAAGAGGAACAGGGAATCTATATAGCAATACAGAGAGAAAATGGGAAAATGCGCTGATGTAAGTGACTTTGGTAAAGGGCGAATTTCATCGTCCGGTGCCTGGGAACGAACATCCAGGAAATGGCGCAGTTGGTCTGCTAACATCGCGAGCACCTATGGAAAGTACTGGGACGGTGAGACCACAAGGCGGCAACAGGGTGTTGCAAGTCCATACCTCATGACAATATGTGGCGGATTCGACGAGAAACTACAATATTAGTGCAGACGATAGTCATATTGAGAATACAGTTCATCGCCCGTTGTTCAAGATGGGGCTTCGCTACATATGAGCTCTACGTATTGCCATGCAGACCTGGTGACATCGTCATTTATGATTAAATTATCATAGTATCATGAAGAGCAGACGGTGGATCAAGGAAACCGTGTCACCCACTCGGACGAATCCTGTTCCTAGTTACAGCAGGTCAATGGTCTCGTATAGATACACTTTTATCCTGGCGAACTGTTCCTCAAACAGGGCATCGCGCCACGGACGTTAGCCAGTAGGGACAGTTCTATCTTATTGGGGACATTCATCTGAGCTTTTATGGCAACTTTAGACTAAGTGAACATTATTGCCTACCACCCGTATTGCATCATGTTTCACGTATTCCATGAGGGCGATAGCATCTTGCAGCAGGAAATCTGTCCATAGCCAGAATCGCACTACAGTGGTTTGAGGAGTACGATAGTGAACCTGGCCTGATATCTTAGCCACCAGATTTGTGTGATCTGAACGCGATGGAACACATCTGGAAGACGATGGGATGACAATTCAGCGCTCACCATCCACCTGCCTCCAGCTGACGTGATCTACGAAACACATACAACGAGAAACCTACCAAGGACGTCTTGAATCAATTTAACGCAATATCTACGCTATACTGCCTTCCAAAGATGGACTAACACGGTATTAACGAAGTAATCCTAGCGTTTTGCATCACCATTGTTAAAAATAATCAGTACGTTTGATAAAAGTGGATCACTTCGCCTTATAACAAGGACTTTAGGTAACTGTGTAAAAACAATGTGTTTTTGCACAGTTTTATTTTATTTTTTTATTATTTATTATTTATTTTATTTTTTCAGCAGTGAGCGACAAGCTGCCCGGTGTTCCGTGAAATTTGACTTGATTAGTAGCCGTACACTGTATCCCACACAGAAAACCGCGCAACGGAGCTTTGATACTCGAATACCAGATCGACAGATCAGGGATCACGTTTTGTTAACGTATTGACGTAGTTTTCACTCACACGGTACATGACGCTAAACATTACAGGACATGGAGACATGTGTTGGTGAGCATTTTGGTGGAGAGGTTTAACAAATTCACGAGATGCGTTATTGACACTTTAAGAAAAAAAGAAAAGAAAAAAAGCGAAACACCATGGAAGAAATATCCGAATGGGACAGAAGTCTGTAGATGTGATGTACGTGTTCAGACAAACAAATGATTACAATATCAGAAACTTGGGTGATTTACTGAAGAGAAAGAGTTTCGCAATTTGAGCAAGTCAATAACGCGTTCGTCAACCCCTGGTCCTTATACAAGCGGTTATACCGCTTGACATTCTTTGACAGAGTTACTGGATGTCGTCCTGCTGAAGGATATCATGCCAAATTCTGTATAATTGGCGTGTTATATCGTCAAAATCGGGAGATGGTTCGAGGGCTCTGGCATAATGCTCCAAACGTTCCTAACTGGGCAGAGATTAGGCGACTTTGGCGGACTAAGGTAGGGTTTGATAAAGACGAAGACAAGCAGTAGAAAATTTCACCATCTGTGGGAGAGCATTATTTTGCTTAAATGTCAGCCCAGGATGGCTTGCCATGAAGGGCAGTAAAACATGGTATAGACATCCGCTGTGCTGTAAGGGTACCACGGATGATAACCAAAAGGGTCTTGCTGCCAAAAGAGGTAGCACCTCAGACGATCACCCGTGGGTGACGGGTCGCATGGCGAAGGCGACCAGTGTCCAGGGCGTCTACAGACCTGTCTTCACTGGTCACTGGGGCCTAATTTGCAGCAGGAGTCATCAGTAAAGACAACTCTACTCCATTCAGTGAGATTCCAAGCCAAAGACGTGCCCAGAGAGGCCTCGGACAGTGGTGTGACACCAACCCAATTGTCGCCCATCCTACCTTAGCCCAGCAAAGTCGCCAGATATCTCCCCAGTTGTTAACGTTTGGAGCATTATGGGCAGGACCCTCCAACCATCTCGAGATTTTGACGGTCTATGCTCCAATTGGACAGAATTTGCTACGATATCCCTCAGGAGCACATACAATAACTCTGTCAAAGAGTGTTAAATCGAATAACTGCCAGAGGTTGACGAACGCGTTATTGACTTGCTCAGTTTGCGAAGATCTTTCTCTTGAGTAAATCATCCAAGTTTTTGTAACTGTAATCATTTGTTTGTCTGAATATGTGCATCACATCTACCAATTTCCTTCCCATTCGGATAATTCCTTCGTGGTGCGTCATTTCTTTGTCCTTTTTTTTATCTTAGAGTGTGTTCCACAAATGGAGCGTAGTCCTGAGACTACATTTACAAAGGAAAGGCTTAAACCTACTGAAACAATGGTTCTGTAAGAGTAAACAACACAAAGGTACCAATCGCTTTTCAGTATAAGAACGAATCTGATAGGAGGGCGAAACCAGGGCGCACAATTACTTACAGACAAAGATTCGAGAACAAAATTCACCACTTTCCGTAATAATTGAACCGCAAGAACCAGATCATGACTCAGACCCAAAAGAACCATGGTAATCAACTGGACATACTTTGCCTGAGATACTTCGTAACTGATCAGACATTGATTTCGTTCCATCTGAATTTACGTAAAAACGATTCTGCACTGCTCCCAACGACTGAACTGCATCGTCACGGAGAAACCTAATTCGAAATCGATCTAATTCCCATTAAAAAATTACTACTTACTTAATCGTGAAGCAGCATCTCCTTGATACGATCGCTGTCTTCCAGGGCTCTGTAAATTCTCTTGAAGAACTTAACTTCCTCTCCTCAGTCAACAGAGAGTGACAAAAATTGGTCGGTGCCTACTGACCAACCGCCAGACCGCTTCTTTTAGTAAAAGCTGACGTTTCCTCCAGTCAGAAGACAGGAGAGAAATGTCTGCTTCTCTCGGCCTAAAATTTTCCAATCCGTTCAAGACCTGAAACTCTAACGATGGCGTCCCAGAGCATGGATACGAAACGGCCAGTCACACAGCGGTACGCGCGGTCGCTTCTTGGCGACACAGAGTCGCGCCGACTTGGCGCCACCGGTGCTGACTGTGGAAATAACGCTCAACTGCCATCCCAGGCTGCCATCGCAAAGCTCAACCCGGAGCCTCCATCTGAATTTATGTAGTTGCATGCATTTTTTATTACGTCCACATTAACTCAATGTGAACAGGCATCCATGTTTGGGGTAGGTGATAAAATGTATATTTTATACTGTCAACTGTAATTATGGTGAGAATAAAGACACAAAAATTCACGTTCCCAACGTGGTGCTCCTCCCCTGCACGGAAAATGTGAGCATAAAAAATTGTAGAAATGCAGCCAGAGAAAGTATACTGTGCCGAACCAGTTAAGGCCAAAGCATCACAGTTATATGAGAGGTGGAATGACTGATACCTTTCAGTATGTATCAACATATAGTCAGATGCCTCAGAGGTAAGTCGAGATATTGCCTCGTATTTTGGATTTACGGCTGATCTGTAGTTCCATTTGTATCAGAGGGATTTTCCAAAGTCACCATGAAAGCCTCATAATGTTTTGCTGGGGTCACCTCCGTATGGAATACTCTTCCTTCTTCAGGTAGAGTATTCATATTAACTTTCGTCTGTAGCACTGATGTGACACTCAAATATTTACCAGGGAGGATCTATCGCTGTGAAGAATTCGCAGAGGTAAGTTACCGAGCTCTATTTTCGATATTTTGTGCAGCTGCACCTATTTCGTATCCTTAGAAAGGGGTCATTACCTTCTGCACATCATCTAACGTCCACCGTAAATGAGACACCTAATACTTTGCTGAAGGGGTCCATAGCAATATATTTCAGTCCTCTGGCTTCTATTAAAGTCTTTCAGCTGTAGTCCCCTTTTCAGCGTAGAAGAGAAATGGTGTTATCAGTCTCTGGGTAACGTTTATCTATGTCAGGCTTAGGCGACATTTCGACGGTTTATGAAGGAGCGTGGGGCCAGCTCGCCGCTCTCTTGGCCGCTGTCAGTTGGCTGGACCTGATACTCCTCATTCAAACTGCTCCTCGATTGGTCTTGAAAGTTGGTGACACAGACCCCTCAGTATTCTTGTTGCCAGTTTATACCTCTCAATACGTCTTAAATTCGATATAATCGCCTTTTTTGGGGCAAATCGAAGATAGAGAAATATTATTCTCTAGAAGAGATAAAACTGATGAAAATCCATTGTGATAAGTTTTTGTTGACGATTAAATATTTGAAAACTAAATACACGTTCTGGAACAGAGACACGTAAGGGGGAAAAGTCTCCTTGCAGGTTAGAGAGAAATCGTCGACCAGCTACTGAAGTGATGAAATTCTTTAGTGCTGATGGAAGTATCAAAATGAGTAATATATATATATAACAGACATTACCAGACCAAAGAACAATCTATCTGGTTCACACATTGTTAAAAGAAACTGATAAACTGTCGTAACACCAAGAAGGAGTTGTGCGACATGAACCAATGTTGATAGACCTGCTTCTGCATTAGAAATATGATGTCTGTTCAAATTTCGCGCCAGTCGCATAAGAACTGCTGTAACTGTCGTGAGCGTTAGTTTGAGATCGGACGTGAAGAATTGATGTTAGTCAAGAGTGTCTTTATGGCGACAAAAACGTCATTGTCATCACCTCCCTGAGTTTGGACAAGGTAATGTAATAGGCTTGTAGATGTAACAGACTTGAGTGTAGCCACTGTACAAGATTGCTGGCAGCGGTGGTAACGAGAACGTGAGGTGGCAAGAAGAAGGCCATGTGTCGCTACAGAGAGGGAAGACCCTCGTGTTCAGCGTATCGCACTGCATCTGCAGCAGCATTGTCAGCCGCAATTTGCATGACAATCACGCAAGAAACTGTTACAAATCACTTACTGCAAGGGGACCTCCGAGCCAGTCACTTATACCGTACATTCCACTGGCCCCAAGTCACTGCCATTTGTGACTACAGTGGTGTTAAGCGAGATCTCATTAGAGGTCGGGGTGTAGGTCCGTTGCGTTTTCTGATGAAAGCTGGTTGTGCCTCGGTGCCAGTGATAGCCGTGTGTTGGTTAGATGGAGGAGAGTTGAGGGCCCGCAACCAACCCGTCTGCGTGCTGGACAAACTGGACCTACACCTGGAGATTTGATCTGGAGTGCGATTTCATACGACAGCAGGAGTCCTCTCGTGCTTTCCCACGCACCCTGACAGCCAATTTGTATGGAAACCTAGTAGTAGTGGTGCCATTCGTGAAAAGCACTGGAGGGGGAGGGGGGAGGGGGCGTTCCAACAGGATAACGCACGCCCACGTACCCCTCTTGTAACCCAACTTGCTCTACGGAGTGTCAACATATTGCCTTGGCCTGCTCGATCACCAGATCTGTCTCCAATCGAGCACATCTGGGACATTATTGTGACTGAGCGGTTCTAGGCACTACAGTCTGTAACCGCGCGACCACTACAGTCGCAGGTTCGAATCCTGCCTCGGGCATGGATGTGTGTGATGTCCTTAGGTTAGTTAGGTTTAAGTAGTTGTTAGTTCTAGGGGACTGAAGACCTCAGCAGTTAAGTCCCATAGTGCTCAGAGCCATTTGAACCATTTTTTGGAACATTATCGGACGACAGCTCCAGCGTCATCCGCAAACAGCATTAACCGTCCCTGTTCTCATCGACCAAGTGCAATGTGCACGGAAGTGCAGCCCACAACTGACATCCGGCACCTGTTCAACACAATGCATATCCTTTTGCGTGCTTACAGTCAACATCCTGGCTATTACATAAGTTATTAATGCACCAGCATTTCACATTTGCAATGACTTACATGTCCCTTACGCTGATGTGTGATCGTCCAGTGTTAATCACTTAAATACAGTATACGACTAAGACAACTGAATTCTCAATATTTCATCACTCTACATTAGTCATTTTTTGGTGTTGCGATTTTTTTCCGGTCAGTACATATAAAATAAGCTAACATATCGTTTGCCTTTGTTAATGTGGATAGACTCGCATTTCCGTTGATGATAGTTGTGTTAGCGTCATGAAGTACCATTAGGCACCGCGGCTGGTACGACGAAGTAGCGTTGAAGCATAAGCATCAGTGTTTAGGACAGTTGCAGATAATAAACGTGAGTCTGGAGGGTTTACTCATTTAACCGTTTTACCAAAACGGCAGGAGTACTGGTGCTCGGCTAGTATCGGCGCATTAAAGGAATACGCGAAGGTTACCGATTCGCACCGGGGTTCAAGAAAGATTCGGAAGTTCAAATTAACTGGCGATTTAGAAATTGTTCCTGGGAAAGGTCAACGGGCAACTGCGCCTCAAATTGCTGAAGAAATTACTGTTGCCGATGCTGAGAATGCTGGACACAGTGTACGATCTTCAGGCAGTGCGTGATCTGTGTCACGGCAACTCATCGTTCCACGATGCAACGTTCGAAAAGCGCTGCGAACAATCTCTAGTGCCATTCCAGGGTGTCGTGGACGCAGATGATCGTCACACCAGGCAACGTTTATGACCTGGAACGTAAATATGGTCCACTGTCGACATACGACATATGTTACAAAAAAATGGCTCCGAGCGCTATGTGACTTAACATCAGAGGTCATCAGTCCCCTAGAACTTAAAACTAATTAAACCTAACTAATCTAAGGACATCACTCACATTCATGCCCGAGGCAGGATTCGAACCTGCGTCCGTAGCAGTCGCGCGGTTCCAGACTGTAGCACCTAGAACCGCTCGGCCACACCGGCCGGCGACATATGTTACAGTCTCACGTAAAAACTAAACTGTGTTTCTTTCAACAGATTTTCTTCCGCATGTCCTTAGGATTGTTTCCACAAAGTTCACTTTCCTATGATCTCTCGTTTTTCGTGGGAGACCTCTGACATAGCCAAAGTTTAATTAAAACCACATTGCAGTTCAAGTTAAATGCGATTTCTCGGCGTATGCGAATAACTCTTTCGGACTGATTTATTAGGGGAGTACTGAAAATAGATTAGATTGATTTAATCCTTCAAAGAAAAGCATGTTCGACTTGGACCAAATTATTTAGCTCGTACTTTGTTTCCTTGTCTTTCAGCACTCTGCTTCCTGCTTTGCAACGGCCTCGAAAAGCAATCTGTCAAGGCCTTTTAAGGTTCTACGGATTTCCTCAAATTAAAATCTCGGAACCATTTCGCGTACTATACAAAGGAGTTACTCTAATGGTCGATGCTGGGTACAATAAAACCGATGGAGGACTATGTAAGGTAGAGAGAGGAAAGGGGCGACGGGAGGATGGAGGCAGGGAACAATCAGTTGACTATCGATTTTCGATACAAACAGCGGATTATTGTCATATAGGATGAAAGAAAGCGCTCTCTTCCTTTGTGCGCCACAGATACCCCACGTTAATTCGTTCGACTATGCTGTTCACTAAATTATTTGATAAAATTTCACTGATACGCACTCTTTCAACCAAGAAATCTGTAAAGTGTACGCCTCCGTAGTAGAATCTGCTGTTCTGTTTTTCTTGAATGTCATGCCTTCAGGTCCATAGATTCAGTAACTCGTCACTTTATGGACATGTCATTCTCAAAAAACCTCACCGACGGAAACAAGCGCAACGCCAAGAATGAGCTGTGCGACCGACATACACGAACGTTGGTAAGGGTGTTTCTACATCTGAAAGATGATGCCTATTCAGATTTCACGCCATTCGCATAAGAATGGCACTAGTAGTGCCACTATGAATATCTAAATCAGGATCGCTTTAAATAAACATTGCAACGATCGTAAGCGATTGCCTTATAGAGAGGACGTGATGAGTTAATGTTAGTCAAAAATGCCTTTAAGGCGACAAACGAGGTCGCACAATAGGGCTACGAGAATTTGGATGGTCCTTCTGCGATATTTCAGAAAGACTTGGCAGGAATGTAGCCTCTGTGCGAGACTGCTGACAGCGTTGGTCATGAGAATGTATTGTCGAAAGAATCAGCGGGCTCCGGACGCTCACATAGCACTATCCATAGGGATCATCTTGTTTGGGGTGCGGCTCCGGCACATCGTACTGCATCTACAGCACAAATTTGAGCTGCAGTTGGCACCACAGTGTGACAATAAAATTATAAGAATATGTTACTTCAAGTACAGATCCGAGCCTGACACCTTTTATCTTGCATTCCACTGACCCCAATCCACAACCATATGCGGCGGCAGCGGTGTCACCGAGAGTTGATAGGAGGACAGGCCGGAGGTCTGTTGTGTTTTCTGATGAAAAAAGCTGTTTCTACTTCGGTGTCAGTGATGGCCGTGTGTTTGTTACAAGGACGCCAGTTGTAGGCCTGCAACCAATCCTTCTGCGGCGTGCTAAATACATTGGACCTACATTTGGATTTATCGTCTGGGACGACAGCAGGAGTACTCACGTGGTTACTCCAAACACCCTGACTGCAAATTTGTACGTGAATGTGGTGATTCGACCTACTGACCTGCTGCTCATGAACAGCTTTCCAGGAGGTGTTTTCCAACAGGATAACTCTCATCCACACACCGCTATTGTAGCCCAAAATTATGTACAGAGTGTAGATATGTTGCCTAGGCCTGCTCAACCACCCGATGTGTCTCCAATCGAGCACATATGTCACATCATCTGACGACAACTCCAGCGTCATTGACACACAGCATAACTCTCATCCACACACCGCTATTGTAGCCCAAAATTATGTACAGAGTGTAGATATGTTGCCTGGCCTGCTCAACCACCTGATGTGTCTCCAATCTAGCACATATGTGATACCATCGGATGACAACTCCAGCGTCATTCACAAACAGCATTAATCGTCACTGTATTGAGCGATCAAGTGCAACAGGTATGAAACTGCAGCCCACAAATTGACATGCGGCATCTGTACAACACAATTCATGCACGTTTGCATGTTTTCATTCAACATTCTGGCGGTTACACTGGTTATTAATGTACCAACATTTCACATTCGCAATGGTTTACATAGCCTTTATGTTAACCTGTGCTCTTCTAATGTTAATCACTGAAATATTTTGCCTAGACAAACGTACTCCCGAAATTTGATTACTCTACTACATTAACTATTCTTTGGTGTTGCTATTTTTTCCATTTGTCTATGATCCGTGTCAAATGGCTACTACACGCTTGTGGATGAGATTAAGTTCTGATGAAATTCACTTCCTTTGTAAGTGGGTAAGAGAAGCATAATAATGTGCAGTCTCTTCCTCTTCTTATTCCTACATAGAATGTGCTCTACAGCTTGACCACTATTCGAACGTTTCGTAGGGGGTCAGGGCGGTAAATCGCTATACGCAGGGCCCAGGTTTGATTCCCGCCCAGGTCGAGAATTTTCTCCTCTCGGGGATTGGGAGTAGTATTGTCCTTATCAGGATATCGTCACAACTGGTTAGAAAATCGCTTGCATGGGATCACATGACAAGTAACTTCGTACCAGGCTACGGTCTGACCTAATAACTACTCTGGATTGTCGAAACACGCTGTCGTATCGTCATACCACTATTCAGATGGCTGTGTGGGCACTTAAAGATAATCGCTGCTCTCTGACAACTCAGTTGTGAAGATGAGGACATTGTCTACTCTGGACATTTTTATCGCCGCAAAAACGTGCATGGATTAGTGTTCACTAGAAAAGCTGTTAGCTGGTCTGTATGAAATATTTGAGGCAGGAATGAACCAGTGATAAGGGTACTGAAATCGATTTGGTTTATTCTTCATCTGGAATTCATATTTTCGAGAGAAATTTTCGTCGTTCTGTACAATAGGAGTTCATATGATGAACGGGCCAATAAATAAAAAATCATTGATAACATTACTTCTTACAAGTTTCAACCTTCATTTTTTGGATCATCGACAAGTGTTGAATAAATTGTCACTGTTCAAATTTCCTCGATAATCAACAGCTAAAACAGGTAGTTTGAGAAATATTACTCCGGTTTGACAAGACTGTATGCTCCACATGAATGGAGATTGAAATTTAGGTAAACTTTAGCTTATCCATGGAATCTTAAAGTTCAGCTTGGCGCGAGTTTAGAATTCCCGATTAATGTGGTCTCGCTGATGCTGGCGGCTCGCTGATCGTTCATTACCTAATGAGAGTCGACACTGGCGTTTTACCATCCCCGTTTCAATGGGCGCTATTTAGTACACGTCCTGCAATTGACAATATTGAATAGTGCCACCAGCAGGGTGAAGAGTAGTCGTTTGTGTGAGGGTAAATCCTCAGACAGCCATCGTATCCACACGGAAGCCATTGTGCGCGTTCAACAGTTTTTTGGACGTAGCCGACAGCAGTGCACTCGCCGAGCTGTGGAAGAGTCAGCCGTTCCTCACCTGTCTGTGTGTCTGGCGTCTTTTGCGATGAAGTTTTCGTTTTAAAACATACGATTAGCAGCTGCTACAAGCACTTCACGACAGTGATAAACAGCAGTGTTCGGAGTTCTGTGAGTTCGTTCTGGGCGTGGAAATGGAAGACCACAATTTCCTTACACTTTTGGTGATTAAGGAGGGGCTGCGTTCCGTTTAAGTGCCCCAGCGAACCATCACAATCGGAGAATATGAGCTATAGAACAAAATACCACGGCCGAAAGAGACTGTGCGAAACGTTTCATATTTTAGTGCTGATTCCCAAGAAAAAATTTTCAGCCTGTTATTTTCGCCTAAAGTACCACTACACGAACCGCGTGCGTTGATGTTCTGCAGGTCTTCATCTTTGCACAACTACGAGGAGATGCAGACAATAGGCCTGCGAGGTCGCCTGATCTCATGGTGTGTGTGTGTGTGTGTGTGGGTGTGTGTGTGTGTGTGTATGTGTGGTTGAAAGGTTCTAGGTACATCCCCTTCCAACTACTTTAGATGAACTGTGGCACCCAAATTCCAACAGTAGTGAACGTGGTAACTTTTCACAAGGTCGAAACGAATGGGACGAATTTCACGTCTGGATTTTTGTCGTTCGTCCGGTCGAGGACATGTTGGAGATTATCGGAAGTTAAAAATGAAACTTAGTGGAAACATTTGCAGAGCATGCAGAAAAGGAATAACGAATAAACCATTGAAAGAAACGCAATTTTACTTACAAATAATAGGGTCTAAATGTGGCGATCTTGGTGATTACACCGTTTAGAACGATCGGCCAATGTTTCCTATTGTTCCCGCGAGAGGACGCCGGCCAATCACGCCACAAATTGTTGCAGAAGTTACTGTTGCTAAGGCTAAGAGTGCTGGATGCAATGTGCGATCTTCAAACAGTGCACGAGCTGTCACGACAGCTGAACAGTCCGTGGTCCACCGTTCTAAAACTGCTGTGCACAGTTGTGAAACGGCACCCGTACCAGCTTCACATTATTCACAAACTTTTTCCACTTGAAGCAGTCGTTCGAGCATGCATTGCTCTTAGATTTCTCGCAAGGGCTCCAGTTGGCAACATGTAGCTTTGGAACGTTTTGTGAAGTGAGTAGGTAGGCTGTTTAGGTTTTTATATTGGTAACGCCACGTAGCGCTCTGTATGAAAATCACTGGCTGTGCTGCGTGCAGTCTGTGGCTGGTTGGCATTGTTGGAATATTCTCCATTGAACTGTTGGGCAGTTGGATGTTAACAGCGCGTAGCGTTGTGCAGTTGGAGGTGAGCCGCCAGCAGTGCAGCAGTGGTGGATGTGGGGAGAGACATGGCGGAGTTTTGAGAGCGGATGATCTGGACGTGTGTCCATCAGAGATTGTAATACTGGATATCATGAACTGATATATATATACACTCTCCTGGAAATTGAAATAAGAACACCGTGAATTCATTGTCCCAGGAAGGGGAAACTTTATTGACACATTCCTGGGGTCAGATACATCACATGATCACACTGACAGAACCACAGGCACATAGACACAGGCAACAGAGCATGCACAATGTCGGCACTAGTACAGTGTATATCCACCTTTCGCAGCAATGCAGGCTGCTATTCTCCCATGGAGACGATCGTAGAGATGCTGGATGTAGTCCTGTGGAACGGCTTGCCATGCCATTTCCACCTGGCGCCTCAGTTGGACCAGCGTTAGTGCTGGACGTGCAGACCGCGTGAGACGACGCTTCATCCAGTCCCAAACATGCTCAATGGGGGACAGATCCGGAGATCTTGCTGGCCAGGGTAGTTGACTTACACCTTCTAGAGCACGTTGGGTGGCACGGGATACATGCGGACGTGCATTGTCCTGTTGGAACAGCAAGTTCCCTTGCCGGTCTAGGAATGGTAGAACGATGGGTTCGATGACGGTTTGGATGTACCATGCACTATTCAGTGTCCCCTCGACGATCACCAGTGGTGTACGGCCAGTGTAGGAGATCGCTCCCCACACCATGATGCCGGGTGTTGGCCCTGTGTGCCTCGGTCGTATGCAGTCCTGATTGTGGCGCTCACCTGCACGGCGCCAAACACGCATACGACCATTATTGGCACCAAGGCAGAAGCGACTCTCATCGCTGAAGACGACACGTTTCCATTCGTCCCTCCATTCACGCCTGTCGCGACACCAGTGGAGGCGGGCTGCACGATGTTGGGGCGTGAGCGGAAGACGGCCTAACGGTGTGCGGGACCGTAGCCCAGCTTCATGGAGACGGTTGCGAATGGTCCTCGCCGATACCCCAGGAGCAACAGTGTCCCTAATTTGCTGGGAAGTGGCGGTGCGGTCCCCTACGGCACTGCGTAGGATCCTACGGTCTTGGCGTGCATCCGTGCGTCGCTGCGGTCCGGTCCCAGGTCGACGGGCACGTGCACATTCCGCCGACCACTGGCGACAACATCGATGTACTGTGGAGACCTAACGCCCCACGTGTTGAGCAATTCGGCGGTACGTCCACCCGGCCTCCTGTATGCCCACTATACGCCCTCGCTCAAAGTCCGTCAACTGCACATACGGTTCACGTCCACGCTGTCGCGGCATGCTACCAGTGTTAAAGACTGCGATGGAGCTCCGTATGCCACGGCAAACTGGCTGACACTGACGGCGGCGGTGCACAAATGCTGCGCAGCTAGCGCCATTCGACGGCCAACACCGCGGTTCCTGGTGTGTCCGCTGTGCCGTGCGTGTGATCATTGCTTGTACAGCCCTCTCGCAGTGTCCGGAGCAAGTATGGTGGGTCTGACACACCGGTGTCAATGTGTTCTTTTTTCCATTTCCAGGAGTGTATATATATAATGACTTTTGTACACTATTAAGGCAAATATATTGTATGTTCTCTATCACAATCTTTCATTTGATTAGTATGCCTATCAGTAGTTAGAGCCTTCAGTAGTTAGAATCTTTTATTCAGCTGGCAGTATTGGCACACGCTGTATTGCAGTAGTTCGAGTAACGAAGATTTTTGTGAGGTAAGTGATTCATGAAAGGTATAGGTTATTCTTAGTCAGGGCCATCCTTTTGTAGGGATTTATGAAAGTCAGATTGCGTTGCGCTAAAAATATTGTGTGTCAGTTCAAGCACAGTCATTCATAATTTTTCTAAGGGGACGTTTCATAAGTGTTGAAATACCCTGTACACTCACTGGGGCAGTGAACAGACAATTGTTGTACTTGGGAATCGTCACTGCCAAGGAACGTTCATGAGGTTCGCCTGCACAGTGAACGTGTGATTGAAGTGTGGTTACACTTCCCGATTTTGTTTGAGAAACTAGATACTCAAGAACGAAGGACATGTAGCGTGAACTGCCCATATTACTGTGATCTGCTTCGGCAATAAGTGATCTGTGCTTTACGGGAGAAAGGTGCTTGGGACTCTACTGCTTTGACGCACATTGGAGGTGCACCTCACATTGGTCATGAGGCCACCACGTTATTCCATAGCACATCTGGAGACATCGAATCACTGGTAGTTGGCGCTGTAATTCAAGAAAATCAATGTTCTCATTTTTGCGTGGAAAATGGTTATGCATAAATAAAAAATACTTATCTACTTCATAAATTTTGATTCGATTAACTAAAACTCTCCCTCTCTCCCTATAGAGTGGGGTTTGAGGGAGAGGAATTAGGGTTTTAAAAATGTTGATCCAAATATTAATTTTTTCCGCAGATTCGGGTAAGTTATGTTTCTTTCGTGGTCATGAGGCCACACAACTTTTAATTGTCAAACAAATCATGTGACTATCTAACTAACTACTTACTAATGAGTAAACTCATTAACTAAAAAAACTGACTCGCGAACCTTATTTTTTATTAGATTCGGAGTAATCACTATTGTTTGTCGAGAAGTCTCACAAATGGGGTGCTTACTTAATTTCAGTCGTTTAGTTTCGGGTGGAAAAATGTAGAAAACGACATGCATAAATTTATTGACTTAAATCACTTTGTCCACACCTTTATTTTATTTAAAATATTTTATATTTATATTTATTTTATTAAAAGTTGTGTGGCCTCATGACCACGAAACAAACAAAACTTACCCGAATCTGTGGAAAAAATTAATATTTGGATCAACATTTGTAAAGCTCTAATTCCTCTCGCTCAAAACCCACCCTATAGGGAGAGAGAGAGAGAGTTTTAGTTTATTGAATCAAAATTTACGAGGTATAGAAGTAGTTTTTATTTATCCGTAACCATTTTCCACTCAAAAATGAGAACATGGATTTTGCTGAATTACAGCGCCAACTACCAAGAATCAAAACAAATGCTTAAGACAAAGTGTACGTAGTTTTTTATGTGGAATCTGATTCTCCAATAAAAATGGTGGTTCCCACTTAAAATTTTAAAGTTGAATCCCGCCCCACCCCCACGGGTCTGAGGTGGAGGGCTAATCTGAACACCAGCAAATGTGCCCCTTGAAAATAATCATCTTTAGATTCTACACGTTTTTTTGTGTGAAGCTTATTTTTCAAGTTATTCTGGTTTGTCAACATAAAATGTACCTGTATAAACACCGTAGTCCTATGAGCAATTTAAACTTTCACCCAAGTTTCATTCATGTATAATTTTCGTGAAATCAGATGTATCTTTTTGGAAAATCCCATTGTTCAGAGAAAGGTAGGCCAGTATGGGATGTGTAGATGAGGAGTAATGTGACGTGGTCATTACGGATGCTCTATTACAATGATGCGACCAGCTAACTGAGATAGCAGCAGAGAGCGTAGCAATATATAATTCTTACTAAATGACGATACGATTAATATCTAATGAGGAAACGTAAGAAATAAGAGTGTGTCGCGAAGCATTTTTTGCCTTCTGCGAGCAGAAGCAATGAAAGTAGTGGTGGACACTACTGACTGCATTTTAGGTGCAGTAGCTCGCCTAATAGATTCCCTGTGAAGCGTCCGATGCGTTCGTTACCCTGTAATTTGCCCACCGCTTGTTTACGTGAGTTAATTGGAACTCACGCCCGCCTTTAGATTACTCTTTGTTGGTTAGAGCGTTGCCTCTGTGATTGTGAAGAGTGCTTTGATCTCGCTTCGTATATAAATTTATTCGCATGTCATCACTTCCGCTACGGTATTGGCAAAGCTGTCAAATAAAACATTTGTATTTTATTCAAACGCGTATTGTAATTTACATAAAATTCATTTCAAAAAATTACTTTTCAAACGTAATTTGGCTGATTTTATTGCCGTTGCCGAAATGGACGTTATTGGAAACCTGCGGAGCCATTGCTATTTTTATATAATTTGTAGAATGGCTTATTAAAGTAGCAGTTTACAATTACGTTTCACTGTACTTGGCCACTTAGGTGATCATTAGAAAATATTTCCTTTTTTAACTAATATGCAAACTGACAATTACTTACAAGAAGTACAACACAGAAACGCACTAGATTAGCAGAATAATGCTGTATTTGTTGGATAACTCTAAGTTCCCTACAACAGTCTATCCTGTGCTAGCCTCATCTGCATAACCCCTGCAACTAAATGTCTGCAACTTCGCTTCGACCGTTTTGCAATATAGCAGTAGCGATAAGTAATAGTGCAGTTGGTAGCTCGTAACTATCATACAGTAAACTTAAGTATTACAAGCATTACAGGAAGTTCTAATTTTCTGCTTTAACGTGAAAAAATCTGCGCATGAGGCTCATGAAATTCTGGGTAAGACCAGAGGTGTACAAATTCCGCTTTTAACTTGGCCGTGCTTGCCTGTTAGCCAGGCAGGCAAGGTGCCGCACGTTATCAGCAGATCGGGCAATTTCCTTTAATTCCATCCAAGCCAAGCTATGAGCAACGTAAGCAGGCTAAAGGAGTCTTGCTTGCCTGCCCGTCTTCCCACTGTGATACGCCGAGTACCAGTTTATTCGGTACGCTTTCACTGTACTGTTATGAGTAGAGTTCGGAAGTTGACGAAAATACCCTAGTATCACAGGACGTGGCTCAGTGTAACATATGTTCTATTTTGGTTATTGTAGCCCAGAAAATGGTGGATATTATTTGTCCCTTCTTTCCTTTCCGGGGAATTTCGGGATTATTTATTTCGATATCAATGGTTTTCTCTGTAACTTCACTCTCTTTCGATTAATACTTGCTATTCTCAATATGAACCATTAGCAGATCACCTCTAATGAATGTTTTCCTTATGTCTGAAACTCGAGATTCTTCGCTCCTAAGAACCTGCTGATATCTATTATACTGCAAGGTTTTGAAAGTCTAGTTTCTGTACCCTTGGGGTTTTCCAGCCAAATATGACCCCAGCTATGTCAGTTTTAATTACTGTTCCCAGAATGTACATTGCAGTTTCGCGGAATTCATTCTAAGCGGCCAAAATAGTTGGTTCTAAATTTCCCACATGCATTTCAGCCAACATGAAATCGTTTTGCATATTATGTTAACGTAAAAATTACATTTATGAAAGATGAGGTTTTTCTTTCATACTAAGCTTTCTTTCACTACGTTGCATACCACCAGAATATGGTTTTTAAAACCCACTAGGAAATATTTTCCTCCTATTTCAGTCAACTGTTGACCAAAAGTTAGAAAGCCTATATACTGATAAATGATCTCAAGTCCTTAAGATAAATTTCCACACATTCGTCAACCACGCAGTCTTTCCCCACTTTTTAAAGATTTACGGAGTGAGGAAACCGCTGCAAAAATTTACTAACATGTCGTAACATACTCGAAGTTCCCTAGTGAGTGTTTAGTAACTTTTTAAACAACTTGCATTGCGATACACATACCGATTTATTTGAAGCTGCCTCATAGACACATGACAACTTTTACCCTGCCAATCTTGCCCTCTGTTTCGTGGCTAGTATACATTCCCAATTCTTAATTTCTTCTCAATCGCCTTTACTTTTCGTTTGACCATTCTGGGAGTCCGGTCGTTAGGATAAATGAGCTGCAGCAGCCTGAACCGGTCCAGAGAAGGTTGCCAGGTTAGCGCAAACCGAAGCTGGCCTACTTTAGCCAGAATGCTACAGTACACACGTACTCCTGTGTCTCCGTTGCGGCAGGTGAAGCCGCTTTAGTGGTTAGGTGAGACCTATGTTCTTATGGGGTGCCACAGTTGATATACGAATTTCAGGCACATATTTAAGAATTCTTAACTTTACCCACCTCTTTATCTTCAAACGTTGTCCCAAGACACAGCGGGCAGCGCTAGGTCGTCGGTTTATTGATCACTCACCTTTCAGTTGGTGGCTACGAAAAAGTGGATCTAGATGGTAGCTGGAGCCGATTTTTTTACAGGAGATTTAGGATGTGGTGACATTTTTTACTGATCCCGACAACGATTCACACATCTCGTAGAATGAGGTAGAATGAGTAGAACCCTGCACAGGGATTTACCTTACGCGAGTGTCTGAGAGTATCAAAGAAAAATATACAATGTTGTTTCGCAAATTATGGACGCTCCGATGCATGTTGATATACATCCCTGGCAGATGGACGACCGGCTCAAAAACGTGTGCAGCCTGTATCTACCAAATTTGTTCTATGTGCTTCCTCGGCTTACCAGTAGCCTCTGCTGTTTCTTAGCTAGCCTGTTGGAAGCCATGGACAAACCGTGCTTTTTTATAAGGGCATGCCGTGTTGCTTTGCCGCTCGGGATTAGTCGAGCGGTCTGAAACGCTGCAGTCATGGACTGTGCGGCAGGTCCCAGCGTAGGTTCAAGTCCTCCCTCGGGCATGGGTGTGTGTGTGTGTTTCTCCTTAGGATAATTTAGATTCAGTAGTGTGTAAGCTCAGGTACTGATGACCTTAGCAGTTAAGTCCAATAAGATTTCACACACAGTTGAACATTTTTTTTTTTTTTTTTTTTTTGCCGTGTTGGTTTCCGTTTCCGAAACGGCCTGACGTCACTACCAGTATAGTAAGCGAGAAACGTGAAGCGAAGCACTACACGTACATTGTTAACCATCGCAAAACCAAAAATAGGGGAGGAGGGCAGTAACTTACGCCCATATTTTGAAAATATTCTTAGTCAGTTACTGTATATTTTAAATTTTTGAAAAAATATTGATCATTTCAATGAAATCCTGTACTTGATTCCGTAAATATTACAAATTTGACAGTTAAACTTAACTCAAAACTTTAAGTCGCAGTAGATGTCATGTTCCGTAAGGAACATCAAAGTCAATATTTTTAGGGTCAGGACCTTATTGACATACCAATATCTCTCTAAAAAATCCGTTGTCAGTAAAAGTCCGCAATAACTAACGACATCTTCGATTTTTAAAGTTTTCTACGGTTGTCATAAAGTACCCTCTCGGTAGTACACGTTACTGAAAATGTGATGATGATACTAATAGTGTGCTAAAATCTGTTTTCGTGTTCTTTACCCTACAAAAAATTCACTATCTCTTTAAAAAGTTTGTTGTCATTATAAATCAACAATAACAAAACGAATTTACTTTTTTTCAATTTTCTTCGGTGGGCATAACGTACCTCCCTCACTCCCCCCTCCGTCGTAATGCGCATTATGAAATACGCGTTGTGTTGCAAATGCGTGTCACGCCGAAAACCCGCTGATCCTTTTGGTGTGAGTAATGCAAGGATTTCCTCCCCAAATTAAATGAGAATATGGTGTTATCCTTGAGACATCGATGCATTCGACATACAGATAACTGCCAGACATTCATTCTCTTTAGAAACAGGTTTATACGTGTCATCAGCTCTGAACTTATTCGAGCACTGTGTTTCTATAGTTATTACAAATGTTTCATCCTTATGTCAACAAAAACAACTACAGCAATAATAATGATAATAATAGCAATAATAATGCTATTCTAAAATAAATTTGTCTTATTATTTGCTAACATCAGCAAGAGATCGCCGATGTGAAGAAAGTGTACTAAACAGAGCGCTGCCTACATTAGAAGCTTCTTCTCCGAAAAAAATGAAGTCTCATCAGTCGACTTCCATAGAAGAAGCTATTTGTGTACACATCAATGCTAAAGAAGAAATGGACAGATAAAAACTGAAATACGACTGCTGAGGAAAGAAAACTCCGCTTTCTAAAGAAGTAAAAATGTTCTGGAAGCCAAGTAGTTGAAATATATTATGGAAGTACGAGTTTTGTAATAAAAAAAAAAACAAGCAGAATGTTTTCCGTTTCCACCCTCCATATGTATTTTTAAAACTATTTTGAATGACCTTTCCAGTTTTGTGTCAATTGTTAGCACAGTGAGTCATGTCAGTAGGGAAATGTTAGAGGAAGTTAGGTGTCAGAGAGTAAACTGCGATGGTAGTAAAGCCTCTAAGCGTTGCCCAATGTAGAATGAATGTGTGTATCTCATGAAAGTCACATTTCACGGGACACAGTAGCAGCGACGTATGTAGGTAGGTGAATTAAAACTCCAAATAACATCAACTGCCTGCCCCAAAATGGTCTGCAATTAACCAGAGTATTTTCGTAGTGACTGGAGCTAATGATGCATTGTTACAGACGCCAATAATGTCATCTCAACAACAACGACAATCTGTAAGATTGTTCATATTTGATGAGTTCACAGCTTCTGTAAGGCATAGCCAGCGATTTTCATCATGTAAAATCATAATTCCACGATGTTGTCGTTAATCTCAGTCATTGTTACTTAGAAGAGAACTGTGTGTCATTGATGAATATCCAATCTGTCAAAGAACAAAAGGGTTAGAAAATTTACGACCGTTGTGTCTTGTTGGAAAACGATATAAATTGTTCAGTAATAACGTCTCAGTAAGTCAGTCAGTTTGTTCAACTTAAAAATGAGGGAATACAGATCTTTACAACTTGAATGAAAATACTGTTAAAGTATTAGTAAAAAATCAAATGTCAAATGCAATAACGCTGACAATTTTTTTTAAATTTCACACATCATCAAAGATTTTGTGAAAGTGGCTCGTATTTCGGCCATGCAGCTGCGATGAACTTGCATTATTTTAAATTTTTTATGTACAGAGTTCCATATTATTTTAAACAGTGAAATCTTATCTTTATTTGGAAATTTGATGCGTGTTGCTCGTTCAGATAAGCGTTACAGTAAGGTAACGGAATTTTGTCTGTAATAGAGATTGCTCACCATGTACTCATTTTGGTAACCATCATTCGCACCATTTTTAAATTACTAAATTGACTGTCTTTTGTAATTCAAAACAATAGTAAATATTTCTCTTTGTTAATCAGTAAAGTGAATCTCTTAGTTTCGGGGATGAACAATTTTTTCATCACGTGGTTTTTCGGGTAAGTTACGCAACAATTAGTGTTCAGTGAGCCAGCTAGTTATTCAAATTCAAATGGCTCTGAACACTATGGGTCTTAACTTCTGAGGTCATCAGTCCCCTAGAACTTAGAACTACTTAAACCTAACTAACCTAAGGATGTCACACACATCCATGCCCGAGGCGGGATTTAAATCTGCAACCGTAGTGGTCGCGTGGTTCCAGACTGTAGCTCCTAGAACCTCTCGGCCACCCTGGCCGGCATCTAGTTATTGAACAGTGTTTCTCCAACAGCACTGGCGGCCGAGTTTAGAAGTAACTTTAATGACTCGCTGTGAATTATTCAAAATTTCATGGTACTTTTTGTCGTGTTCATTGTGTACGATTCGCACAACTTTAAAGCGATCGATCAAAATTTACATACGATGAAAGTGGAGTAACTTAATTAGCAAAATTTCTTTTCGTACATTTCCCCACTTATCAATTACTACTTCTGAATCCATTTCCTTAACCTTCTGATCAGACTACATCACGCAGTCATGGTCGTTTGCGAAGCCGATTAGAGAGAAAGGTAGTAACGATTACTTGCATCACAACCACATTGCTGCTGCTCTTTCAGTGTGCTTGTAATAGGTGTAGGAAGCATGAATTCATATGAAATGTGTTTCTTAAAACAAATATGCAGATAGTGGCTAGCCGATAAAAAACAAGAATTTTCAAAACCAGTTGTATTCGTAACAGAAACACAGCCGATTCTGCACGATCAGCGGACCAGCCGAGCGCCCACGGTAGACGACAAGCAGCAGCTGCCTGCTGCCTGCGCTGAAGCCTGCTACCAGAATAACGCCCGCTTCAAAATGTGTGCCACCTGAATACACGTCGCTATATTGCGCTGCTGAACACAAAGGCTCCGCCACCGGAAGTTAGGCCTGCACTTTAATTTCGCATTATTGCAGTTTTAATACCACGGCACTTCTCAAGCTTCCGACTCACCTCTCGCAGTAGCACATCACTTAAACGTTCGCAACGCCATCTCCTACTTTGATACTGCAACCAGATGTAAAAGTTTTACCATTACTTTTATTAAAAATTATTTAGTTTTTCTTAATACTTTGACCTGTTTGTGAAATCATACGCAGTTTTAACATGTGTTATTGGTATGTACACTGGGTAACTTTTCTAAGTGTACAGAAACGTCGCCTGCAGAATGTACAGATAAAGTTGAAACTAAACCGCCTTTCCTGTCTGTTGCTTGGGCTACAGACCAGTCCATAATCAATGTGAAAGTTTTCTGTTTGTGGAAAGGCTCTTTCTGAATTTCTTGTGCAGCTGAACGCAAATGTTGGAACAAACAGCCATGGCGGAAACTTTGGGGATAGTTTTGGAAATAAGTAATGGACACGTGCAAGGAAGTGCATATCAAATTCTCTGGACGACGTTCCGAAATACCTCAGTCCATCAAGCCTGGAATATTAAGTTGCTTCCAAAGATATGATCCTGTAACACATGGACTTCTACTGAAGCCTTATGTACATTTGTCATCAACATGATGGGGTTTACATGATGCACCTCCTTGAAGTTTCTATTAAGTGTGAAATCTCTCTTTGTTCGGTACATGAATTTCTCCTCATCATGAACTGCTTGACAGCTGCTAAGAAATAGGGACATCGTTGGACAGGAATAATCACGGGCGATGATAGATGGCATGAAACACAGTACACAGATAATGAAAGTGGAGCGGTGTATCATTATGACGAAAAATGCCACAGATTTCATCAAATGGGAAAATAGGATAACAGACGTAAATATGTTCATTCTTGAGAAAAGTCAGACTGTCGGCATAAAGATCGATATCGGACTTTCAGTAAGCAACACGTCCTCCTTGGGCGGTAATGCATATTATGCACCTTTTATTCATGCTGGCTAACAAACCGTTGAGGAGTCCTTGTTCGATGTCGTCCCACTCCTCTCTCAAGGCGATTTTCATTTTTGAACGGTTTGAGGAGGTTCGTTGAGAAACACATCTCCTTTTAAGAGCGCCCCAGATATGCGCTATAGGATTTAGGTCCGGGGAGAACACAGGCCATTCTATATATTCAGTATCTTCAATTTGCATTGTGTGCGACACCTCTTACCGCATCCTTAAAGAGACGGACACGATCGGGAATATTCTCCCTGCAATGCCGCTGTGCTGTAACGGTACTTCGCGTAAATATATGCATCTTTGTTCGGTCACTGTACATGATGCTTACTCCCATTATAACGCCTAAGCAATACGGATGACGTACATGAACATTCTGTAGTGCTTAACGTGTCGCTCTCGTTATCCACACTAACAACTGACCGGAATCACTTGCCACAGTGAAACGGAATTCGTTGGAGAACATCATTCTACAGCACTGTCGCTGACCCCAACCAACATACTTCCATCACCAAAGAACTCTTTGTCGGCTGTGGCGTGGTGTAAGTGGAATGTATTTAACAAGCTTTCGAGCACACAAACAAGCCTGATTTAATTGACGCGAAATATTTATGACGGAGATACGTGTACCGGTAGCGGTTGGAGGGCCTGCAATGATCTGCTTAGAGATGAGATGTCTGTTCCTTTTTTCCGCTAGGCCCACGTATCGATCGTCTTGCGACGTGAACCGCTCGTTTTGCTATCTACATTTCCTTCTTCTATCATAACTCGGGTGTACTGTAGCAACTGTCGTTTGGTCTGTAGCAACTGGTAGTTGTTCCTTAGCAAGTGTCAGTTGTACATCAGCATCTGTCATGCAGTGTATTTTTCTTTCAGCAGATCATGGCATTTGACTTAACGATACTTTATGCAGTCAGTTCAATTAAGATTATTTGCGCCTTTTGTAATAATGTAAGTGGTGTTCTTCATGTATCATTTGTGAAGTATTTTTTGAATATTTCATCTCTGCACTGCTACCTTGTTCAACTTCCAGTGTTTTTCATGACATTTATATTCTTTGACTGAATTTTTAATTTTGATGATAGTGTATGCAAGTGAAAAGAACATCTAAACATAGGTATTCCTTAGATTGATAAGTAGATACTTTTTAGAGGATTGTTGCGAATTTAGTGCATGATTTTTCGTTTCTTGATTTGAATTTGGACTTGTTAAAATTTTCTTGTTGGATCTGGATACTGAGGTTACCTTTGGAGGTTGTTCTGAAACTGTTGGTGATTATATTATCAGTATAGGATTTAGAAATTTACAGTTTGTCAGAGGGAGGCAAGAAGAGAACGTTTTGGGGAAAGTCATGAGTGATGTGAGAAATCTAAGGAGATGGGACGTCCTGATCCTCGTATCTTGTGCCGTGCTGATACTCAGAGAGATGATAGTGTATTTCATAGTGATCAATTAATATGCTAGTTAAAAAATTAGAGAGCCGGAACCAGTGATGAGAATGAAGAAGTTATTGATATTGTCACGAATGAGGGAGTAATAGAATCTGGTGTGGTTGATTTCTCCAATCTAGTAGAAGCTGCGATGGATCAGTAGGTGCTTCTGCAGATTCTGTGTCTTGTCTTGTTCAAACCGAACAACGGAATATTCGATCAGTCTTACATGGTAATTTTCATCAGTGTTTATTCAGTACACTTATGTAAGCCATGAGTAGTATGCTGGGAAAGAGTGTGGAAGAATTAAAGGGAGATAAAAAATAGAATACGAAAGACTTGATGAGAAGGTTGGAGAAAGAAAATCTTTCAGTCCAGGGAATTAAGTGAGAGACTGAGCCCAAGTGCAAGGCAGCAAGAAGTTAATGTCATTACTTTACAGGGGCATATTCATAGTTTCAGTTTGCAGGTAAAGATCCAGAGAAGTTATACATGATTGCTTCACAGCTGAAGTTAAGATTTTGATGAGACATTTTCTTATGTCGGTAGCACACTTGCCACTTACAGGGATGATCAGATTGCATTTCAAGAGGTTACTAATGGACATACTGAACAGTTACAAGGAGACTTTCAGAATTTGAACGAGGAATATGAGAAGAGTCAGATTTATTTTTCAGCGAGGTCTGAGGTGGTGCCTACCCGGGACGTTATTAATCATGTTAAAGAGCAAATTACTAGAGACTTTAGAGAAGAATTTTGAGGAGAAGATGGTTAGCTGAGGGAAGGAGATACTAGACAGTAAGATGAAATTTATCATATAGTGAAATAAAGTTGACGATTAGGCTACTGATGTTGCACAATTGGTTGCTAATGCTAAGCAGAGTTCCAGTGTCACTGTACGTATGATGTCGGTGAGTCTAAGGCAGTGGGATTATTATTAAAATTTATGGAAATGTAGAGGGAGGTTATTTGGCGATGAAGGGAATTATGTCAAAAATTGAAAGAGAGGATGTCTAATATTGGGGAAAAATTAGGTCACTGTTATCATAAAGGTCATGTAACTGAAGATGACGTGGGTTCATATCATGAAACGACCCATGTCCTCTGTCTCGTTATGAAAGGAGAGCCTGCCGTAATCGTAATCACTTTATTCATGAAAATGTAAATTGTGAAGGCATTTCTCGTTTTGGCTGGAACAAGTTTGTTTTCTGTTATAAAATTTCAAGTGTTCAAAAATATGTAAAATAGTATTCATCCTCGTGCTTGGTTGGGACATCTTGATTTTCCACTAACACCATTTTGGACTGTGGGTCATAAGCTTCAGTTTGTATGTGGCTGCTTCTATGCTGATCCTGCAGTGCAGATGGCAAATGATAATTAGGAACTGTGAGTACTCAAAGGAGGTTAGGCACTTATCTTTGTCCACGTATTAATCTGAGGCAGCACAAGACAGTCAAATGTGGTATTTTGATGACATAGAAATTTAATTATTCTGGTTTTGACAATCTGACTCAATTTTTTGAACACATGCTCTTGAAAGAACAATTTCTGTACAATCCTGACAGTTCTCATGAGTTGATTCACATTTGTCTGATAAAACTTCCTTCATGTTTACATTACATAACTCTTGCTGGTCATGTTAAAATGGCTTAGAAGGTTTTTGGAGTTTACTACATCAGATGGAATGTAATAGTACTGATGAGAAAGGTCTTGGTAGGAATGGTAATCAGTTTGTTTATCGTGATCTGAGGCCATATAGGAGTTGGATTTATGGTCATGTGTAAACTGATTCGTGATTTCGTAGATATGGAAATGTTAGAGGAAGGCAACGGGACGAGATAGCTGACTGCAGTAAAAGTAAAAATTTCAGGAGAAGCAGAGATACTTGGTATAGAAGGCACTTTGATCATAATCGAGGAAGTAGGGAATGTGTTAGAAAATGAAGGCAAGGTGATGAGGGACTAAGGTCGGCACATTATGGAGGGGCGATCAGATCGCCCAAGTAACAACGTGTGTGTATGGAGAGCTCCCAGAAATGTGACTGTTACTGTCGGTACTCTACTTAGGTTCTGCAAATATGATGAACAATAGCTATTTTGTATTTTGAAGACGTGTCGGAACTTTTGGCTAGTGCCAGAGACCAAAAAATGCAAATTCTTTGTTGAATCCAATGCTTCAAATATATCTTAATGGAATTATTTTGTGTCGTATTTGGATGTGGGTAGCCATGTATTTGTGTTGAGTGAATTGGCATTTTAGAGATGTAAAAGTGCAGGTTCATCGCCCATCGCCCATAGGTAATAGGCACAATTACTGAAAGAAGTATAGAGTTGAAAGCAAATTTGAACTTTTCATATTTTCATCAAGGTAGTCTGTATCCAGCAAAATTCGTGGCTGCCCAAGGTTGGCGAACGATGAGAATTTAGGGATTGATTTTTTGTACAGGCACCAAGCGGTGATGAACGTGGCTTGAGGTGAAATGGTACTAAAGACATAAGTCGATATTGAAGTTGAGTTTTGATGTGTGTGTGGTTACGGAGAAAAATTCTAACTGTTGTCTTTAATTTCTCACCAGTTCTAAAATGTCTTTTGAGTCGAAGTATGTTATGAGTATTGACAATGCTAGTGCAGTTTTACTACTATAGTGGCAACAAAATGTTTGTGCTTTGCAATAAAACCCAAAACTAGATGGGTTGTATTGAGGAGTCAGATGAGACAGTGAAACAAAATTTGTTTGCACCCTTCACATCTGTTGATGTGCTATCAAACAACATGGCACTGTAATGTGTTGTATCAGACAAACATGGCTGCAGAATCTCTTCGTCTTCTAGTGGCACACTACTGTCGGCGACGAGCCACTGGCCGCAAGGAATTATGTGCCAAGAAGTTGGGTGCTCCACTACAAGGTAACATTATGTACAGGTCGCCGTGCCTCTTGAGTTCGCTCTACCAGAGAGCTGTTGAGGGCTCCATCTACATCCTTTGGGTTGGCGACTGTTCCACCTGTGACGGCTGATCCCAGGCAGTAGTTGTCTCCTTCGCCAAAACCCTCGTGACATCAGTCAAACGGTCCCCCATGTATCAGTGAACAGCGATACTGCATTCGGGAAGAATGTGTTCTCCTGACAAATGGCTGAGCAATTAGACTGCATCAGTAGTCAGCTTGCCATTATTCGTTCAGCAGCGGCGACAGAAGATACATTACACTTGCAAGCATTTTGCACAGGCCACTGTTGTGATTTTCCAAGAGTGGAAGTCTCCCACAACATTCTCTTACACAATATTCTCTGGAAATCGACAGTTTCAAGTAGACAGGTGTGAAGTGGAGGAAAGGTTGAGCTAGCACTAGTCCTTTTCTCCATCACCATATTCATAAAACCAAATTACTAACTGTGAAACGTCCCCTTAGAAAAATAATGAATTACTGTGTTGATAAACCTCTTACATTATTTGATTTTCAAACAGCTGAGCAGAACTGAACATACTCAGACATTTCACTTTTCGCTCTGATCAACACTAAAATGACACACAATATTTTTTGCGCAACGCAATCTGACTTTCAAAAATCCGTACAAAAGAATGGCCTTGACTAACATTAACCTATACGTTTCACAAATCACTTACCTCACAAAAATCTTCGTTACTCGAACTACTGCAATACAGCGAGCGCCACTACTGCCAGCAAAATAAGATTCAAACTACTGAAGGCACTAACTACTGATAGGCGTAGCTAGCAAATGAAAGATTTTGATAAAGAATAAACAATGTATTTACCTTAATAGTGTTCAAAAGTATATATATATATATATATATATATATATATATATATATATATATATATATATATATATATCAGTCCATGAATCAAGTCTTACAAATGTACTATTTCTGATATGTAAGTAGGCTGTTTAGGTTTTCTTATTGGTAACGCCACGTAGCGCTCTGTATGAAAACCACTGGCTGTGCTGTGTGCAGTCTGTGGCTAGTTTGTATTGTTGTCTGCCATTGTAGTGTTGGGCAGCTGGATGTTAACAGCGCGTAGCGTTGCGCAGTTGGAGGTGAGTTGCCGGCAGAAGTGGATGTGAGGAAGTGAGATGGCGGATTTTTTAGATTGGATGATCTGGACGTGCGTCCATCAGAAACAGTACATTTGTAAGACTGGCTTCATGGATTGATATATATATATATATATATATATATAATGACTTTTGAACACTATTAAGGTAAATACATTGTTTGTTCTCTATCAAAATCTTTCATTTGCTAACTATGCCTATCAGTAGTTAATGCCTTCAGTAGCTTGAATCTTTTATTTTGCTAGCAGTAGTGGCGCTCGCTGTATTGCAGTAGTTCGAGTAATGAAGATTTTTGTGAGGTAAGTGATTTGTGAAACGTATAGGTTATTGTTAGTCAGTGCCATTCTTTTGAACTACACACACCTATTTTGCATTATTTTGCACATATATTCCACTACTACCTGCCTAAATGAGAACCGCCCTGGCACGTACTCGCAGAATTACACTGGTATCCAAAATTAAAGCAGCATACGGAAATTTTGTAAGGTCGCGTTTATTTTGACACAAAACAGTATAAACAGGCGATAGTAAAGTAAAAACAATGTAAAGAATATAGAAAGTAAGCAACTGTAACATGTATAATGGTAGACAAAATGTTCTTCGTTTTTTCCAACTTAACTGATTTGGACACACATATTGACAACTGCATAATGTATGTGACTGTAGGCTTTCCCGGCGTAAACTATTGATGAAGGTTTCCCTGGTCTCCAGTCGGGTGGTAGCGTTGATATCTCGCGACGTTTCGGGAAGTGTCATACTACCCATCTTCTGGCGAAGTGTCGAGGTTTGCGGAGAGCGGGCTATTTATATGCACGGCCACCCCCCTCCACTAGACCTCGGGTGGCTGCGGTCGACCAGCGGCGTGCGCACGTTGGTGGGGATGGCGGGCGCCCCCGGCGGCCGCGTTCGGTTCTCGGTGTAAGCCTTCTGTCTGCGTCCTCGGCGGAGGACGTTGACGGGTGCGCTCCCAACGGATTGCCCCTATCGCAGGGTTCCATCTCTGTTGACCAGATTTTCGTGAATCCTTATTTCTATGGATTCTTTGATAACGCTTTCCCAGAAGCCAGATGCTCGGCACAGTACCTTAGTGTTTTCGAAGTTGAACGTGTGTTCTTCATTTATGCTGTGTCCTGCTATGGCTGACTTTTCTGTGTGACCTAGTCGCACACATCTGATATGTTCTTCGCAGCGTTTAGATGTACAGCGCTCTGTTTGCCCAATGAACTGTTTTCCGCATTCGCGTGGTATGCTGTATACTCCTGGTGTTTTAAGGTTCAGCGCGTCTTTGGCAGAACCTAGGAGCTCCCTCGTCTTCGGTGGTGGTCGGAGAACGGTTTTGTTATCGTATTTGCCCAGAAATCGTGCAATTTTGGCCGAGAGGGGACTCATGTACGGAAGGAACGCGAGTCGTTTGTCTTCTTCTTCATGATCTTCTTTTAGGGTTCTCACTGCTTCCTTCATCCTTTTAAGCGCCCTGTTGATCTGCGTTTCACTGTAGCCATTTTGTTGGAAGACTTCCCTCAGGTGTTGCAGCTCCGCGAATGCGAGGCCTAGTGGAGGTGGGTGACCGCGCATATAAATAGCCCGCTCTCCGCGAATCTCGACACTTCGCCAGAAGATGGGTAGCATGACACTTCCAGAGGCGTCGCGAAATATCAACGCTACCACCCGGCTGGAGAGCCGAGAAACCTTCATCAACTGGATAATGTGTTTAGTATGGGATGTGACCATCTTTGGCAGCAATACAGACCTGACGGGGCATGCTGTGAATGATGCCATCAGTCTCATGTTGAGGTATTAACGCTCGTTCTTCCTGCAGAGCTGCTCGCAGTCTTGGAAAGTGGTTGGTGGATGCTGACGTGATGAAACCATCTCCCTAGTTCATCCCAGACATGCTCTACGGGATTCGAATCGGGTGCGCGAGCAGAACACGCCATGAGTGCAGTATATTCCATTTCCAGGAAAACATCAACGACCTGTCCTCTATGAAGCCGAGCATTATCGTCCATCAGCACGAAGCCTGTGCCCATAGTACCCCACAACAACGAGGTCTCAAGATCTCGTCACGATACCTGACAGTAGTTAAACGATGCCGATTCGCCCATACAATTTCAAGAAGAGTGGTTAGACTGCCCATACTATCAGGATCCTCCTCGGTATCGGTCTCATTTAACAATGCTTGGATCCACCTTCCCTCCAGATGTGAATCGAGCGAGAATCACTCTCCAAACTAAATCGGGACTAATCTGTGAAAAAAAACATTGGGCGACTGTTCGACTGTCTTTTGCCTCCATACAACGCAGCCAGTGGATCTATGAGCTTAAATGCCAGTTACCATGCAGCCAAATAATGGTCCTCTCTTCTGAAGTCACAGTGGTCGGCCTTGCCCTGGTCTTCGAGATATAGTTTCGGTCTCTATAAACCGTCGCCGCATCCGAGAAAGAATAGAACGATTCATATTAAGCCATCGGGCCAAATCAGTTTGCCACTGTCCTGCTTCGTTTCTTTCTATGGCCATCCAAAGGAGAGAGTCTGAGCCATGTTCTCCATGCCATACTGCACCGTCTGTAACATGTACACAAGGACTGTGGATGTGGGACTACCTGGCAAATACTACCTCGTTTCGTGGGTACCCTGACGTCATTGTTGCCATGCTTGCCACCGTTGTCTACCTTACAGAACATGTTCGTTCGGACATTTGGTTGACAGTTTATTTGATTATATTGTGAATTAGACAAAGGACAGGGAAATAGCGGTTTGTTAATTTAATTTTTTACATCAGTGTATTAATGAAACAAATTTCGCATTCCCGTCTACCGGCTTCCACCATTACCACTGCAACTCCAGTCAAAACTGCTACTATTTCGCATTCCAATATCAGGGGAGTACTCTGCAGTTTCCAGGGCCAGGAAAACAACTCTTCAGAGTCAAACATAATAACATCATATTTGCATTCATGGTTTCAGAATCAGAGGGGCAGTTGCAAAAAAGGTAAGACAATAAATAACACATTCTTTTCTTCTGTTTTGAGTCGTGAGTCATCTCAATGCTTTGATGCAACCCATCACAAACTCCTCTGCTGTGAAAAACTTTTCACTTCAGAGTAATAGTTTAACTTATGTCCTCAATTATTTGCTATGTCTATTCCAAGCTCTGTCTTACTCTGCAGTTTTCACCCTCTACAGTAGCCTCCAGTACTGTGGAGGTTATTCCGACTTAACACATCTGCTATGACCCTGTGCCTTCATGTCAGTGTTTCCTATACATTTCTTTTCTCGCTGTTTCTGCAAATAATCTCCACATTTCTTACCTCATTAGTCGACCTAATTTTCAACATTGTTCTGTAGCGCCACACCTCACATGCTTCGTTTCTTTGATGTTCCGGTTTCCCACAGTCCATGATTCACTACCATACAATGCTGGTCCAAAACTATTTTCTCATAAATTTATTCCTAGTAAAAATTAATAATTGTACCAACAGGTCTGTCAGTTCCAGTGGAATATTCTACGTTGGTACATGAGATCATCATTCAGTGACCTGATATGAAACTGGGAGCTATGTAATTCCACTCAGACATTAACTTCGTTAATGATCAGCAACCACAAGCGGAATTATGAAAGATTGTCGAAATTAATGCTTCCGTTTTAGCACCTACATCTACTAAATAGGTTGCTGTGACAAACTCTGGCACAAAGGACATGCCATTAACCACTGCAAAAACATGTCTTCTGCCCTTATGTTCCGCTGGAATATTGGAACTGTCCATAAAACACACATACTTACACGTTACAATGTGGTTCTCGTACATCAACTACACCTCAGTATTCCTAATTCTAGAGAAACACACAATGAATCACATAGGTTAATACATAGTATGTTACTGAGACTATGATATTAAAGATAATACTTCGTATTACCATATCATCGATCAGTATCTTCTCTCCATTTCTAACTTGATGTTTAGTTATGTGTTCTTCTTTAGCTTGATCACATCTCACACGGTCTCATCAACCTGCTCCAGTGAAGGCAGCAATACACTCAGTTGCTCTGAAACAGAAGAAGCTAAATGACCTTTCGTTTTGGGTCCTCTTCCTTAGTTCACACAAACTACTCATTACATATACTGTATTATCATTTACTGTATAAACCTCAAGTCCATTCCCAGCAAACAACAAGGAAAAAAAATCCTCCATTGGTGTTACTCACTATCAGCATATTCTCAGTGCTCCCTTGGCACAGGTACTATACAAGCACTATATCAAATTAAATCACGTATTCTTCAATAAAACTCTATATGTTTCCTTTAGTGCAACATGTCGTAACTTTGTTCATCATTCATAGTTCCCCATCTAGGAACTTGCTTATGAATTGTTCTTACATACTTCTGAGCGTGCTTTCCTTACCATACAACCAATCACAGGTTAACCACCTAAACACCATAAACAACAACATGAACAATCTTTGTCTCAGCTGCCATACATTCTAATAAAATACGTTGAAAGAGACGTACGTGCACCCTAGTAGCTACTTCGACGTACGGAAAATAACCGTAATTCAGAAGAAACCAGTCTCTAATGTTTGTAAACAACTGTTTATTTTCTGAAAATTTAGTATTGCATACATACACTCTGATGCGTAAAGTCTCAATCTCAGTGGTCTTTTTATACAAAACTCTCTTGATATGAGAAAGACCAGTACAAAATTTAAAGGATATCTTATACGTGACTCAGTCGTCACTTCTGATGGTATTTTCCTCCTTCTGCTTCCTATTAACTCTTGTCAGTTGAGAGTAGAACAATCTCAGCATGTCTGCACCTTTCAGGGGGTCGAAAAATCACCACTTTGGGTATCTGTTTGAGCAGCACCTTGCTAAGACTGTTATGTGACATATTCCAATTGATCCATAGGACAATTCATTTAACACTGTCTGAACGTCATTCCAGAATAATTCCCACCTATAGTGCTCCCCATTGCGAAGTGGTCAGCAAAGTTTTTCTAGTTCATTCATACACCATTGAGCTGCGTTCTGTGCTAGGTTGTAGAGTGAAACGAAGACCACCTAAGGACGGTTTCCCACAGTTGTGACTGAAATTTTGGTAAGTTATCCATGATAACATTTCTATTTCCTTGAGGTAAATGGTTTATGAATGCAGTCACCACATTCTTTGCTGTCACACTTCACAAAGAAGTAAGAGTGACAAATTCATAAATAAGTTCTACAACAAGGAAGATGAACTGAATTCCCAATGTGGCCTGCAGCAAGAGTCTGCACAAATCCATTGCTGCAAATTCTCAGTCATACTGGACCAATGGGAAACAGAGATGCCACGTGTGAGACAGGGAGTGGTTTCACCTTTTCTCGCACTTTACAACTGGCAAGGGGTAAAGAAGTGAGGAATGACAGAGGCTTCTGTTGGAGCCATACTGACCAAGACTGACTCAACCTGGGAAAACTGGCTTCATCCACAACAAGGTGACCACAGAGGCAACAGGAATAGCCTGACGTTCAGATAAATCCACAAACGCGCCTTTTTACTGGTCGAGAAGAACACGCGCACAATGCAGTTATGTGATGTGTAGCATAGCCAGACCATGGGAAGCCTCATCCTCGTACGTATGTTGTGACGCTGCACGCTAGCGGATGCATGTCTCCGTAGTTTAAACTAGTAGAGTATGGAAAGTCATTGTACCCACATGTCCAACTACTTTACTTGTCCACTGACTGTGAAGAATCATTCAGTGGCCTTCTACTTCCTCCTCATCGCTACATCATTTGCAACACGATCATGCCATATCTAGGGGCAGTTAGGTCCCCCTCTCTGATGACACTGCTTTGCGAGTGACGGTGTTATGAAACATGAACATATTTCGCCTACCCCTCTTGTATGAGGGACAGTCAAATGAAAACTGAACACCTGCCACAACAGGACCACGGAATGATTCCATTCAAAAGTAATCACCACACGCAATACGACACTATGCAACTGACAATGTAGACGATCAATATCTGTTTTATAGAGCACTGTTGGCCTCTGACAGTTCCACAACTGCACAGACTCTGAGACGTCTTTGTCGGACTGAAACAGACGTCCACGCATGTCTTTCTTCAGTTCGATAGAAATGTGAAAATAACATTGTGAAAGATATGGGCTGTATGAGGGAAACTGCAATATTTCCCAACAGAATCGCTAAGGCATAGCTTTAGTACGATCGGCAGTGTGGGAGTAGGTATTATCGTGCAACAGGATGGTTCTGCATGACCGCATTCTGACAGCCCGAGGGCTAATGGCAAGCCAAAAGTGGAAACATCCCACATTTCCCATGCCAAAGAAATTCAAAGATGTTCACAAGTTCCGGTAAGGTCAGGATGACCTTCTTCGACTGCAGGGGCCATGTGATCATGGAGTTTCTTGGAATTATAATCAACGCGCAATCCTATGAAGGCACTTTGCAGAAACTGAAACGTGACATAAATTTAAAACGGTCAGAAATGCTGACACACGGAATCATCCTCTTGTACAATAACGCCCGTCTCCACACTCCCGATCGGATAAAGGCTACACTTCAGCAGTTCGGTTGTGAAACACTGCAACATCCTACGTACAACTTGGACCTTTCACCGTGAGATTGCCACGTCTTTGGTCACATTGGTCACATGGATGTGGATGTTGGTTTCAGTCGGATAAGGCTCAAATGGTTCGAGTGGCTGTGAGCACTATGGGACTTAACATCTGAGGTCATCAGTCCCTTAGAGCTTAGAACTACTTAAACCTAACTAACCTAAGGACATCACACACATCAATGCCCGAGGTTGGATTCGAACCTGCGACCGTAGCAGTCGCGCGGTTCCGGACTGAAGCGCCTAGAACCGCTCGGCCACCACGGCCGGCTCAGTCGGATGAGGAAGTGCAAGCGTGGGTGCCGTTACGGATCCGTCAACGGCTGACTGCGTTCTACGAAACAGTAGCTGATCGTCTCGTCCCCCGCTATGATAAAAGTGCGAGCGATGATTACTTTTGAATGGAACCATTTCATGATCTCGATGTGGTGGGTGTTTCTAGGTTTTTATACTACTGCTCCCTATGTATATCGCTCAGTTCTGTTACTGCCCATGGAACAGTTCGCTTACTCTCTCTTAAATATATTCAACCGTTTCATTATCGTTGATGTATTGGTGTTTAAAATTTTTTATCTGTAACGTTTGAATACCACATCTCAGTTTATTGCAATATAAAAACTTAAAAATTGTTTTACTTTCTAGAATTTATATCCTGTTGTCAGTATTATACTATTATGTGTAACTTTTGGACTGCCATTTGGGAACAGTTCTGCACTTTTGTAATGCTAGGTTGTTATCTGTTTGTTAATCAGATATTTGTTAACTTTAGGACTGTCATACACTCAGTTCTACGTATTTCTATATATTAGGAAGTTATCAGGTTGTAAATCAGATTAAACTGAACTATTTGTACTTTTGGTAGCTCTGTTAACCCATGCCCAACCATCATTTTTATCAACGTTAGATTAATCAATGTTGAGCTCACCTCACATAAGAAAAAGGTGCATGGTTCCCTTATGGACTAACAGATCTGATTGTTCTTTCATGGTGATACCCTAAGATCACGAAATTAAAAATTGTGCAAACCATGGAGTGTGTAAAGCAAGAGGCTTTTCCTTGAGCTTACTCCGTTTGTTTCTTATTTCATAATTACTTTACTTAATTCTGTTAAGGAATAAGTAAGACGATTTTTGAAAATATGTTCGAATGTGACATAATGAGACACTGGAGCGTATGTCTCGTTCACATGGCAGGCATCTGGTGCTGTGTCGTGGATTTATCTAACGACTCGTATATTTTATGATGCATTAACAATCATGTATCAAGCTACAGACAAGAAATGTTAGTAATAAGCAGTTTCCTTAGAAGCTATTAGGTTTCAGTTGCAGGTAAAGGAGTTGAAAAACTCTGTTTTCAATATCACTGATTGCTGTACACTCTATGCAGTAATCTCAGAAGATTCTACGATGTTATGTAAAATTGACATTTGTGATTTATATTTGGCTCTCTTGCTTTAATTGTTCTTTGCACTCCAAGACAGCAGTTACAGAAATGAGGAACCATACTCACTGCACAGTAGGGCAGTATAAGCAAAAAGTTAACACCTGTTCGGTGTTGGACCAGTGTTTGCAGTACACGGTGTTATTATTCTTAGTATTTTAATAGTAGCTGTGCAAACCGATTTTTCTCAGTTGCTCCGGTTTATGAAAATGTGTGCATGTGTGTGTGTGTGCGTGTGTGTGCATGAGAGAGACATTGTTCCTAATAAATTTCACCAGTCAGACAGCGTTTCTATATTATTTCCTGGTGAATAACGATATTACATTTTAGATAGTTTGAATTTTTCGTGGCTTAATTATCACTCCTTATGGGAGTACTCATTGTACACTACTGGCCATTAAAATCGCTACACCACGAAGATGACGTGCTACAGCCGCGAAATTTAACCGACAGAAAGAAGATGCTGTGATACGCAAATGATTAGCTTTTCAGAGCATTCACACAAGGTTGGCGCCGGTGGCGACACCTACAATGTGCTGACATGAGGAAATTTTCCAACCGATTTCTCATACACAAACAGCAGTTGACCGGCGTTGCCCGGTGAAACGTTGTTGTGATGCCTCGTGTAAGGAGGAGCAATACGTACAATCACGTTTCCGACTTTAATAAAGGTCGGATTGTAGCCTATCGCGAATGCGATTTGTCGTATCGCGACATTGCTGCTCGCGTTGGTCGAGATCCAATGATTGTTAGTAGAATAAGGAATCGGTGGGTTCAGGAGGGTAATACGGAACGCCGTGCTGGAACCCAAGGGCCTCGTATCACAAGTAGTCGAGATGACAGGCATCTTATCCGCATGGCTGTAACGGATCGTGCAGCCAAGTCTCGATCCCTGAGTCAACAGATGGGGACGTTTACAAGACAACAACCATCTGCACGAATAGTTCGGCGACGTTTGCAGCAGCATGGACTATCAGCGGAGACCATGCATCACAGACAGGAGCGCCTGCAATGGTGTACTCAACGACGAACCTGGGTGCACGAATGGCAAAACGTCATTTCTTCGGATGAATCAAGATTCTGTTTACAGCATCATGATGGTCGCATCCGTGTTTGGCGACATCGC
This sequence comes from Schistocerca piceifrons, assembly GCF_021461385.2. Taxonomy (NCBI): domain Eukaryota; kingdom Metazoa; phylum Arthropoda; class Insecta; order Orthoptera; family Acrididae; genus Schistocerca; species Schistocerca piceifrons. The sequence continues at coordinate 181,245,125 of NC_060138.1, read as the reverse complement.
AGTGAACGCACATTGGAAGCACGTATTCGTCCTCGCCTTACTGGCTTATCACCCAGCGTGATGGTATGGGGTGCCATTGGTTACCCGTCTCGGTTACCTCTTGTTCGTATTAACGGCACTTTGAACAGTGGACGTTACATTTCAGATGTGTTACGACCCGTGACTCTACCCTTCATTCGACCCCTGCGAAACCCTACATTTCAGCAGGATAATGCACGACCGCATGTTGCAGGTCATGTACGGGCCTTTCTGGATACAGAAAATGTTCGACTGCTGCCCTGGGCAGCACATTCTCCAGATCTCTCACCAACTGAAAACGTCTGGTCAATGGTGGCCGAGCAACTGGCTCGTCACAATACGCCAATCAGTACTCTTGATGAACTGTGGTATCGTGTTGAAGCTGCATGGGTACGCCATCCAGTCCCTGTTTGACTCAATGCCCATGCGTATCAAGTCCGTTATTACGGCAAGAGGTGGTTGTTCTGGGTACTGATTTCTCAGGATCTATGCACCCAAATTGCGTGAAAATGTAATCCCATGTCAGTTCTAGTAAAATATATTTGTCCAATGAATACCCGTTTATCATCTGCAGTTCTTCTTGGTGTAGCAATTTTATTGGCCACTAGTGTATTCTATCACAGCACACATCTTTCAATTTTTCTATCTTTTGATTACCTAATATTTTTAAGACTGTGACATCCATACTTACAATTTTGGCCGACCCTGCCTTAGTAGTCATGCGGTTTTCTGTTTGTCTATATGCCTTTCAGCCACACATTCTATCCGGTAATGGAAATGTTTATCACTGTTTTGCTTAAATCTTTCACTTCATAGTATTGATACTTATGAAGGAAACACATAACGAGAAACTTAAATTCATGGTTAAGAGTCAGTTTTGCCAAGTATCTGCATTTTGTCTGTACTTTGGGTCTGCGTTCCTAGTGTAGTGAATTGTGTCGTGATGGTGAAGTGCACTCCAAAACAGTTCATATGTGGCTTAGAAGAAGAGCACAGGCTATTTATGAGTTTATATTAAAGACATACTGAGGTTTACAGCAATACTATATGGAGAACTGTTAAGATGTTTTGGCACTGAGCTGTAACTGAAACCTCAGTTTATATTTAAATACCCACGGCATTATTTTAAGAATACAAAGAAATAGGGTGTTAAATAGGCAGGAAATTACTTTTTTTAGGAATACAGAATGAAATTATGATCTTTTCTGATATAATTTCTTCATGCTGGTGTTGTAGATATTTTTTGTTGTTTGGTAAGAACAATTTTTGCACTTTGAAGACTGGAATTTTTTTTCAGTGTTCATTTTATTTCTCGTCCTTATACCTTGCTGTGTGGGATGTCTACTTTCACACATGGATGATGGTTCGCTACAACCATATTTTGTTGATTTAGGAAAGCAGTGGAATTGCTACTACTTTGTGCAGTTTTATAAATCAGACACTAGTAAGGGGGACAAAGTGTGCATTTTGATTAGAATAATTGTTCCTAGATAGATGATAATGTTGTAACTCGATACAGATTTTGACATTTAAAAATCCTTTAACTTGAACAATAGACACAAGGAGAATGCTGTCATTAGAATATACAATAGGTAAACATATTAAGCGTCCATTATAGAAATGGCTAGAGACGAAAGTCTGAAAAGTTCGAGCACTCGGAGATCCTGCTAGCATTGTGACCCGAACGTGCCGCTGCGCTGTGGGGTGGGCAGTGACCAGGCGTCGCTGTATTCTGTCACCGCAGCACACGGCAGGTGTGTGCATTATTCAGATCGTCCCACTCCTGCCGAGGTGGCTGTGGAGGAGCGGGCGGCGTTGGGCAGCTGTAGCCACCACGCGCGGTCGAACACGTGTGTGTCGTGTCCGGCAGCGAGTGGGGGTTTCGGTGGAAGGGGGCAGGGAAGGGGGGAGTGCGGTGTTGCCCTCACCGTCTGGTCTGCATCTGTCAGTGGGGAGGCGCCATTTCCGCTTCCAATACAGTCTGCATCACTTCAACCGTTGCGCACATACCCAAATATCATTCCCGGTAGCCAGTTATACTTTGTCTTCTTCCAAACGCCTTGCCGTCAGTACGAGAAGTAGTCATAAGGCTTTTCTGATACTATAAAACAATATTTTTAACAAAAGTCTTAAGAAAAATTATTGAATAAGGAATATTACCCTCTAAACAAAAAATTTTTAAGCGGTGTAGGACATCAAACGGGTCGTCTTGGAGCAGGAGAGACACCACAGGACATTTTAATTTCCACTGCCTATACTTTTAGGAATAAATTCATAAAACTTTGCCAGCGTGACCAGGAAGGATTCATGTTTCACAATCATAGCAGTGGAAGTTCAAAAAGATAACATTTTTTTTTTTACTTGTGGAAGTTCATCATTTTTTTACTTCTATTGGCTGCGCTTGTTGCTATAGGTACACGTTTCTTCATAAGTAAGAGAGATTCTTCTATGAATTTTGCACAGCATACAAACCATACTTACAGGTGTATGAAATTCTAGAAATTATTTAATTTATGACAAAATGAATGTGTTGTTATATTTTAAACTTCATGTTTAGAAAAAAACTCAAATTTTGTAATTAATTATCTCAATTTTTGCCACAGTTTTTAATAAATTGGGAAAATTCTAGAGTTTCATACACCTGTAAGTATGGTTTGTATGCTGTGTAAAATTCATCGAATAATCTCCCTTACTTATGAAGAAAAGTGTACCTATAGCAACAAATGCAGCCAATGGTAAGTGAAAAAAAGGTGAAATACAAATGTAAAAGAATAAATTGTTTTCTTGTATTTTTGAACTTCCACCACTATAAATGTAAATCCTGAATCCTTTCTGGTCATTCTGACAACGTTTTATGAATTTATTTGTAAAAGTACAGACAGTGGAAATTAAAATGTCCTGTGGTGTCTCTCCTGCTCCAAGTCGTCCCGTTTGACTTCCTACTCCCCTTAAACGCAGTCGATGAAAAAATAAAAAATGGCATTTACATAAATAACCAAGGGATAACAAGAACACTCTCTGGGAATACGTAACACACACACATATATACGGAGAGAGAGAAAATTTGTGGTAAGGTCTTATGGGACCAAACTGCTGAGGTCATCGGTCCCTAAGCTTAGGCATTACTTAATCTAACTTAAACTAACGCTAAGGACAACACACACACCCATACACCAGGGACGACTCAAACCTCCGACGAGAAGAGGCGAGTGAACCGTGACAAGGCGCCCAAGACCGCTCGGCTGCCCCTAGCGGCGAGAGATAGGAAGAGGGAGGGAGAGAGAGAGAGAGAGAGAGAGAGAGAGAGAGAGAGAGAGAGAGAGCTCTAAACAAAGATAAAATAATTAATGCTAAAAATCTCTAATACATTAAAAACTAAATTTATCTAATTATATCCTGGTACACTTTCAAACAACAACCCTTGAGTGTCGAAGCAGTAAGCTGATGTTGAACTTCCACGCTCCGTCACTGAAGGGCAAATCGGACCTGACGACTAGCTTGTCATCCTCTGCCAATGGCATCATGGTATTTGATACGGCGGGGCATGTTGTCAGCTTAGCGCTCTCCAGCATTTCTTGACATTATTCTACTAATCGATCGAGTGGCTTATCACTTGGCCTCTCGAGGGTGAATGTACTTTCTCCTAGTTCTCCCACCAAGGAAAACTCCCTGGCAGTACCGGGAATCGAACTCGGGTCCCCTCTATGGCAGTCTGCCGCACTGACCACTACCTTTTAATGATGTAGGTATTCAAACTAAACGAAAAAAGAGAAAAATAGTGACTGAAACGAGACTTGAACCAGAGAGCCAGCGAATATCAGTCTCGCGAGCTACCCACTTTTTATATCATCTTTATATGTTTTACGCTACACGGAAATCCTCGCAGAACACGCACCCTGTTCAAAAATTTGCATTAGCCCGAAAGCGAACCCATTTCCACTGGATGACAGGTGAGCACCCTGTCATTTTATTTTATTTTATTTTGTTTTTAATTTACTTTTTTAAATGGCCTGCACAGGTTTTGCTGTTTGGACAAGGCAAGAAGTGGTAAACAGGGTGAGACACAAATAAAGTAATCTTGCTGAACGTTGCTGAGTTTGCTGAAGAAAAATAGTAAATAAAATATAACTCTTTTTCGTCAGAAATTCCTTGCAAGCTTCCTGGAGAGACCAGCAGACGGCATTCGTAAAGTAAAATTTCTGAATGTAAGTTTAACGTGTTTCTGCTACCCCAAGTAATTGCAGCTTATTCACATTCCTGTGTCAAAGTATAAAGAAGAGACTTTTGAAAGCAGTGCTTGTGTTTATGGAATTTCTTTAACTTAAAAGTGTGTTTCTGTCACATAAATCATATAATTGTTCAATGTCGCAACTTTGTTTCTAATGAAATAGTTCGCACATTTTTCAAGCAGCGATGCATACCTGATGTGATTCGAGTTGGGGTATAAACTCCATTCTCTATAGAAAAATGGCTCTGAGCACTATGGGACTCAACTGCTGAGGTCATTAGTCCCCTAGAACTTAGAACTAGTTAAACCTAACTAACCTAAGGACATCACAAACATCCATGCCCGAGGCAGGATTCGAACCTGCGACCGTAGCGGTCTTGCGGTTCCAGACTGCAGTGCATTCTCTATAGACTACCTCCTTCAAACGTATAGGCATTTCCGACTTCCTGGGAGGTAATTGGTAGTTTTCGTGTTTAGTTCCAGACCCTAGTACAAAATCTGCGAACAACGGTACTGTCTACCAGAAGGGAATGGTCAAAATATTAATTAAATAAAAAATTAATCTTGTACAGTATTTCTCGCGTTACAATTTTATCATTCATAATATTATACCGTACAAATTTCACGTCTGAGCATACTGTTGTTTATGTTCTTCCATATACTGAGGAGACAGAATTCGTGGCATAGCCACAGGCAGATACACGGATGGTGGTAGTAATGCGTACATTGTAATGTCATTTGTAGTCAGGCGATTCATGTCAAAAGGTTTCCACGTAATTATGTAATCACGGCGATTTTGAACGCGGAATGGTAATTGGAGCTAGACGTACGGGTCATTCCATTTAGGAAATCGTTAGGACGTTGAATATTCCAAGATCCACAGTGTCAAGAGTGTGTCGAGAATACAAAATTTAAGGTATCATCTCTCACGATGGTCATCGCAGTTGCCAACGGCATTCACTTAACGACCAAGAGCAGCGGCTGTTGATAGAGTGCTAACAGACAAGCAACACTGCGTGAAAGATCTGCCAAAATCAATGTGGGATGTACGACTAACATATCTGTCACGACAATCGATGGGATATGGCAGCAGATGATCTCCTTTGCTAACTGCATGACATCGCCAGTAGCTCCTCTTCTGGGCTAGTGACGATACTGGTTGTCCCCTGTTATTCCCTAGACGATTCGAAAACCATTGCCTGGACAAATGAGTCTCGATTTCAGTTGGTAAGAGCTGGTGGTAGAGTTCGAGTGTGGCTCAGACCGCACAATACCGTGGGCCGAGTTGTCAACACGTCAGTGAGCAAGTTGGTGAAGGCTCCATAGTGATGTGGGCTGTGTCTACGTGGAGTGGACTGATTCCTCTGTCTCAACTGAACCGATCATTGACTGGAAATGATTGTGTTCGGCTACTTGGGGACCAATTGCACCCTTTCATGGGCTTTATGTTTCCAAACAACGTTGAAATTTTCCTGTCAGTTAGGTCACACTTCGTAGTAATTGATGGAAAGTCATCGACTAAAACAGAAGTGATTACTGTAGTTTCTCAAGGTAGTGCTACAGGTCCTTTGCTGTTCCTTATCTATATAAACGATTTGGGAGACAATCCGAGCAGCCGTCTTCGGTTGTTTTCAGATGACGCTGTCGTTTATCGACTAATAAAGTCACCAAAAGATCATAACAAACTGCAAAACTATTTAGAAAAGGTATCTGAATGGAGCGTAAATTGGCAGTTGACCCTAAAAGGATTCCGTTAAACTTCTGTTACATGATAAATCAGTCAAATCTAAGGGCCCAAATTCAACTTAATACCTAGGAATTACAATTACGAACAAGTTAAACTGGAAGGAACACATAGAAAATGTTGTGGGGAAGGCTAACCAAAGACTGCGTTTTATTGGCAGCACACTTAGAAAATGTAACAGACCTACTAAGGCGACTGCCTACACTACACTTGTCCGTCTTCTTTTAGAATACTGATGCGCGGTGTATGATCCTTACCAGATAGGTCTGACGGAGTACATCGAAAAAGTTCAAAGAAAGGCAGCACGTTTTGTATTATCGCGAAATATGGGAGAGAGTGTTCCAGAAATGATACAGGATTTTCGCTGGCCATCATTAAAAGAAAGGCGTTTTTCGTTGCGACGGAATCTTCTGACGAAATTTCAATCACCAACTTTCTCCTCTGAATGCGAAAATATTTTGTTGACACCGACCTACATAGGGAGGAACGATCACCACGATAAAATAAGGGAAATCAGAGCTCGTACGGAAAGATATAGGTGTTGATTCTTTCCACGCGCTATACGAGACTGGAATAATAGAGAATTGTGAAGGTTGTTCGATGAACCCTCTGCCAGGCACTTAAACGTGATTTGCAGAGTATCCATCATGTAGATGCAGAAGTAGAGTAGATCTAGATGAATGACAACGCGTCATGTCACCGGGCCTCAATTGTTCGCGATTGGTTAGAACATTCTGGTCAAGTTGAGTGAATGATTTGGACACACAAATCGCCCAACATGAATCCCATCGAACATTTATGTCAGTTCTTGCAACAAAATACGCAACTGTAGATGGTTATAGAGGCAGCCTGGATCAGTAATTCTGCAGGTCACGTTCAACGACTTGTTAAGTCCAGGCCCCTCGAGTAACAGCACTACACCGGCAAACGGCGGTCTGACACGATATTAGGAGCTATCTCGGTATTTTGTCAGTTGACAGTATACAGGGTGGCGCACGAAATGTGTTACCATTTTGTTTTTGAATATGAACTTTATTGTCAATACAATCTGAAAGGAACATATACTACAATGAAGAGCCGTTCATGGAGATTTGTTGTAATTCAGCACATGCTCAAAATTTCCACCATTTCGTTTCCTAACTTCCTTCAAACGAACACTGAAATTAGTGATTACCCTACGGCACATGTCTTCCGTAATTTCACTGCAAAAATGGTTCAAATGGCTCTGAGCACTATGGGACTCAACATCTGAGGTCATGAGTCCCCTAGTACTGAGAACTACTTAAACCTAACTAACCTAAGGACACCACACACATCCATGCCCGAGGCAGGATTCGAACCTGCGACCGTAGCAGTCACGCGGTTCCAGACTGAAGCGCCTAGAACAGCACGGCCACCGCGGCCGGCTTCACTACAAGCTTAAAGAATAAGTCTTCTGAGCTCCATTAAAACAGGTGGACGTTTCGTAAAAAATGTTTTCCTTTAGGTACCCCCAAAGAAAAAAGTCACATCGATCGAGGTCTGGACTATTGGGGGGCCAATTTTTCCGTCATTGAAGCGACCTGGAAACCTGAGTGAAATGATCCGCATGTCGAAATGCTCGTGTAAAAACTCCAACACAGTGTTTGCAGTTTGTGGCCTTGCCCCATCTTGCATGAACCACTGCGTGTTGAAGGGCAAGGCAGTAGCAAGAAGCTGTGGAATGAAGCTAATGCGAAGCATGCTCAAATAATGCTCGCTGTTCACAGTTTCTTCAAAAATAAAGGGTCCAGTAAGTCCGTGACTGGAAATTGCTGCCCACGCTGTAATCCTCGGAGCATAATGTTGTCGTTCATGAAGCACTTGTGGGTTTTCAGTGGCCCAAAAGCGTACATTTTGTTTGTTAACCACACCGTCTAAATGAAAATGCGCCTCGTCTGAAAACCAAACGTTGTTGAGAGTTTCTTCCCTATCCTCCACCCACTGAGCAAACAGTAGTCTCCGCTGCTTGCGTTCTTCAGCGAGCTTCTGTGCACAGATCGTCTTGTGTGGGTACATATGGAGGTCACTTTTAAGAATGCGATGAATGAAGCGTCTGGATATTCCCAGTTGCACTGCTGCCTTTCTACACGATTTCCCGGGACTTCTCTGTACAGCAACTGGTACCGCTTCAGTATTCTCCGGCGAACAAACAGGCTTAGGCCGAGGTCGCTTCGCTTCCAATACTGTTCCTTCCTGAACAAATTTGTCGTACAACCTGTGGATGGTCTTCTTGCAAGGGACCCATTGCGTGTTAAACTGTTGTCGAATACGCCTCTGAGCCACAACAAGGCTTTTCGTTTCATGAAAAAGTAATACAATTGCCAATCGTTGCTCTGTTGTCAGTCTTCCATTGTCAGCCATTGCGGCTAACTAGTCTCCTAGCGGCAGTATCGTGAATTACACGTCATTTCGTAACTCATTTGTTTTTCCAAGCTCTGCTGGTACTACTGTAGAGATCCCAGCGGGATATCTAATGTGCGTCGTAAATTGTGAAACAAACAATTGGTAACACATTTCGTGCGCCACCCTGTATTTCTTGAATAGTTGGCTGAATATTTCAACACCTACTAAACTACGGAGGCGGACGTGCCAGTAGATTGACAAAAATAATATGGCGCAGCCCATTAATAAAAGTACAGTATCGTGCGACAATCCGTTTTCTGCATCTGCAAGGAAACAGTGGTCCAACAATCCATACTGAAGTAGTGTAAGCGTACAGCAATAATGTAGCGTCGTACGATAGCGGCACAGAACTGAGAGTATACTGTGCCGATACGTGGTACAGAGTATTAAATCGTGCGACGACAAGTGGCACACAAAACGTAGTAAAATGGAAATAGTAAAACTTTAAATTATTGAAAGTATCATGCGGGGACTCTGAAAATGCGCGTGTAATTAACTGTCAGAACAGTAATTCGTAATGAAACGAAAAAATAACGAAGCAAAAGATTCTATACGACAACTGTATAGAATCTACGTATCAATGTAAACGTTAATTTACTCGCTGGTGCAAGAAACACAAAAAGACCAGCGTTATTTGATACTCTCTGTTCTAGCCGTGAAGAAAACGCCCGCTACAGCGACCATTTCGCATTGTGAATTTTAAAGAATATATTGTAATTTATGTTAATCGCGCATTTTTATTTCATGTATATAATTACCTTCATGTAAAAGTAAAAATAAGGTTTATTTTCAAGGTTTTCAATACGCTGGATAAAGAACAAGAACGGCCGAACGATCGACCATTCCTGGCAGATATCTTGCGTGGGAATAATTTCATTATAATTTCACTGCGTTCCGTCATCAAAGAACGCTTTAAGAGACTGGCATAAATTAATTTATTTCATATTAAAGTAAACACTAAAAACTTTCAGTTAAGTATAGACATTGGCCGCTTCTCGGCAAAACAAAGATTATTTCGTTTAAGAAAGAAATACTTTCTTTAACTCAAAGGTTTCTTGTAATTAAATTCGCTACGCTAAAGATATCCTGCAGCAATATTTTAACATGATAACACGAAATATAATCCCTGAGATTACGTCTACGTTTTTGTGTCTATGAACGCCTCATTTAGACATCAATTCTGCAATAGATTCTAAAAGCACCTCACGCAATCCTATATTGACAAGGCGGTGAGTCGCGTGCTGTTAAATAATCTGAGCTCAGAGAACTATTTTACGAAAGTATTGATTCTGGTCCCCCATAGTACACAAGATCCTTGCTGATCCGGCCCTCAGTAATCCGGCCTCTCAGTAATCCGGCGCACATCCAAAAACACGTTCACAATGAATTACCGTGCTCAACAATGCTTAGTTAAACAATGCTTTATATACGGTATTTGAAATTGCAGATTTCTTTACAGTTCGGAATCATGTCTACTAAACATGTTACCCCAGACTTCAGGCAGTAACTCGAAATTTTAGATAAGTTAAATTGCGGTTCTTCGCAGAAAGCCATTGCTGCTGAGTTCATTGTTGGACGAGCAACTATTTATGACATCAAAAAGAAGGAAGGTGTTATTCGACAGTACTCAACAAAAATGGACAATGAGTTGGGAAAATGGAAGGCTATGTGAATAAGTGAGAACGAAGAACTGGACGTAGCTGTTTCTAGATGGCTCATACAACTACGCAGTAAAGGAATTTCAGTCAGAGGCCCGGTTATAAAGGAAAAAGCAGCTGCATTTAACAAACAACTTGGCGGTAGTAACTTGTTTCCAGCGAGCGACGATCGCTATCAAACTGGAAAAAACGTCATGGTGTTCGGCAGCTGACAGTCACCGGGGAAAGTCGCTCAGCTAACGATAAGGATGCTGATGAGTTTGTCAGCTAACCACGGATGATAATAGAGGAAGAAGATTTAACTGCTGGTGCCTTGTATAGTGCTGATGAAACAAGACTCTTTTACAAGACGCTTCCTTCAAAAACATTAGCTGCCAAGAACGAGAAGGAAGCTCGTGGTTACAAGCAACAGAAACAGCGCGTAACAGTAATGCCGTGTTGTAATGCAAATGGGAGGGATAAACTACGCGTTATGGTTGTTTTCAGCACACTGACATAAATACTCTACCAGTGCAGTATTGTGCTCACAAGAAAGCGTGGTTGGACAGACAAATACTCTCTCCTTAGTTCCATGAAACGTTTATACCAGCCGTGAGAAAAGAGCAAAAGAAGAAAAAGCTTCCCCTGAATTCTATCCTTATAATTGACAATTCTCCCATTCATCCTTCAGATGTTTCTCTGAAGTCCGATGGTATACAAGCACTCATTCCCCCACCCAATGTGACAGCCCTAATTCAGCCCATGGACCAGGGAATTTTGATATCAATTAAACGTCATTATCGACATTCACTTCTCGTCTCCTTACTGAACAAAAGTGAAAACGACTCTATCGAGACTGTGCTGAAGGCATGGAAAAGAATTAGCATACGTGACGTTGTTTTCCAAGCAGCCCAAGCATGGGATAAAGTCGAGAGCGCTGTCATAATGAAGAGCTGGAGAAAATTGTGGCCATCCCTTGAAGCCGAGTTGGAACCAGTAGTGAGTGACAGCGATGAGCCAGTCAATACGGAATTATCAATTACATGGTACACTGACATGTTCCACAACCTTCCAGGATGAGAAGAAATTGATGATGAAGATATTACTAAGTGGCTGAATGAGGGAAACTGTGATACTGGCCTAAACATAATAGATGTAGAAATAATCAAAAGCGTGCAACAAAGTAATGATGAAAGTGATGAAGAGGGCACAGGAGGAGAGAGCATGAAAATTTCTCACACTGCAGGTGAAGATGCTACCGAGGTCTCTTTGGAGTACATTATGCAACAACCAGATACATGCAGTACCGATGTAATGCTTGTAAAGCGGTTGCATGATAAAGCCTGTCACGGTCGCTTATCATCATTGCAACAATTAAAAATTAGGGACATGTTTCATAGAGACTGATATGACTGTATAATTATGTACAGTATACACTAAAGGACAAAGATTTCTTTGGAAATTAACGTATTTTTGGATTTAATAAAGTATATCCTTCGGTTTAATAAAGTACAGGACACTATTTCCCCTATGTTTCCAAAATAAATAAAAAACAAAATGAATGAATAAAATAAATTTCAGACAATTATCCAGCACTTCCGCTAATTCGGCAGCCATGTGTGAGAGGAATGGCCGGATTAGCGAGAGTCTAGTGCATCATCATTGTTTCTTGTGTCCGCTCCGCCAAATAAGCACTCTATTCACGCTCTTGCCAGGCGTAAATATGAATGAAGTTATGCCTGAAGATTTTCTTATACTCTTTTCGCCACATTCGTTGAGGACACCTAGGTATACTTGAGTAGGTGTCCGGACCTGAGTGGCAGTGGCACAAATGGCTCCCAACTTGTGTGGCCTGAACTAAACAAATATTGTTGCTTGGTGTTCAGCTTACAGGTCAGTAATATTACTGTAAAGAGTACAATATTTATTGAAGAATTAATAACACCGGATTATGTTTATGTATGTATAATAACAATTTTGTACAGTGTGTAATTCTGTAAATGCTCTGTCCCATGCACTTATAACAACTACAATCCGTTACTGAGCACAGAAAATAGATAACCCGAGCTGCTGGACTGGGATGGATTGCAACTGCCATAATATTATTGTACAAAATAGACATCGCAATCTTGATGTGCGGCGACGAATACCAAGTTTGCTTTCCAAGATAAGAATGTGATTGCATGAGCTCCCAAGTTCAGTACTGGAATAATTAGGTACCTGGGGGCCATGCTGAATGCTTACTGATTAAATAAAGTGTGAATGCTGTTAAACATAACATAGTTGCTGGAATCTGAAAGATAGGACAGTTAAATACTGTGCTACTGTTTTTCTAGACTCTGTGAAACTTGGCAGCAGCTTCACGAGCACACCTTCAGCTGTGCTCGTTTAAAGGACCTTTAGCGCATGCGCAACTCACGTGACGTAATGGCCTTATGGGCCAAATAAATAAGGATTTTATAAACAATGCGCACGGTTGATGATGTGCACAGCTGACCCTTGACACTCAATTAGAAGTGCCAACGGGTGATAGTACGCAGCTGTCCGGGGTGGCCGAGCGGTTCTAGGCGCTACAGTCTGGAACCGCGCGACCGCTACGGTCGCAGGTTTGAATCCTGCCTCGGGCATGGACGTGTGTGATGTACTTAGGTTTGTTAGGTTTAAGTAGTTCTAAGTTCTAGGGGACTGATGACCACTGCAGTTAAGTTCCATAGCGCTCAGAGCCATTTGATAGTACACAGCGGCAGACTTTTATCCACATTCACTCGGCATTAATGCTGCTAGATGATGACACACTCCTCAAGTATGCTAATTCACACACCATAAAAATTTTGTGTTCTGCCTCACGGCAAGTCTTGTCATTTGGGAACCCTCGCCAAAGAGGTCCACCGCATCAGCGTCTAGGGAAGTGATTCCAGTGGTGGTTTCCTGTTACCTTCCACTGATGATGATGAAATGATAATGAGGACAACACAACACCCAGTGCCTGAGCGGAGAAAATCTCCAACCCAGCCGGGAATCGAACCCAGGCCCCTTGACGTAACAGACCGCCGCGCTGACCACTCAGCTACAGGGGTGGACTCACTCATTACAACCCGGTGTAAAATTAGATTGGACGTCGGTATAGGTTAAAGCTGTACTGACAGTAAACCTATTTTGTGTGTTTCTGAATGAGTTACAATATATTGACTTAGGAATTTTATGGTGCAGTTATCCATTTGAGGCACTGAAAATCATAAGGGCCTGAAGCACATCACCGTCGATGCTACAGTCGTAGTATTTATTCATGCTTCTGAAATCTATTAATCTTATGGTGAGTCAGGTTTAACTGTGATGTGGGCCAACATTGTGCATATGAAAATTCACGAAAAGCTGTGTCACTGCTATCTCTGATATTCACTTTAATGTGGGAGTGACGGCGGTGTGCCTTAGGCCCTTTTGGATCATTTGTATTCTAGTCAAGTGACCAAGTTGGTAGACATTACTACTTGAATTTATTCATTACCGTAACGGCACTTTGTGTTTGGAGTTGGTTGTTTACCGTTTCGTGTGCAATGTAAACATGAACTATGTTGAATCTATTTTAAATGCTACCAGAAAAGTAAAGATGTGACGACGGGTCGTGAGTCGTGCTTGGGTCGCTCAGTCGACAGAGCACTTGCCCTAAAATGCAAAGGTTCCGAGTTCGGGTCGAGGTCCGGCACAGATTTTGTGGTAAGCTCCTATGGGACAAAACTTCTGAGGTCATCAGTCCTCTAGAACTTAGAACCACTTAAACCTAACTAACCTAAGGACATCACACACATCCATGCCCAAGGCAGGATTCGAACCTGCGACCGCAGCGGTCGTGCTGTTCCAGACTCTAGCGCCTAGAACCGCTCGGCCACCCCGGCCGGCAGTATGAAGGAAAATGGCAGCTCTGATACGAACACTGAAATTCCTGCAGGGCGTCCCGTAACAGCTGTTTCTGGTGGAAGGGAAGTTGATTTATCAATTCAAGGTCGCAGGAAAGGAAAATTAAGAAGTAAGATAAAACTTCTGCATGGAATAATCAATATGTAAAAAACAAAATAACTTCATTGTTGCTTGAAGATAAAACCAGTGGCTGTTCAGAGCTTGCGCAAGGAAACAGTAATGACATTAAAAGCTTGTGTGATAAGTTTCTAACTGCAGATTTATCACAACTTGCTTCGTGATGGTTTCCTTTCGTAAACATTTTCGTTGAACCGGTTGGATTACTTCTGTTTCGTAAAAATGTCTATTTCGAACCGTAGTGGTAAGCTGTTATGTTTTCTCGTTTACTCGGCTTCAATACTGCGTCGAGTGCAACGCTTCGCTTTTCTTCCTGTATATTCTCAGTTCTGTGACGAGAGATTATATGATGCAGACGCTTCCAGTGTGCTGACGTACCTCTGAATGGCGAAGAACGAAGTGACACGATATCTGTCTGTAAAGATAATATGCAAGAGAGCTGACCACCGTGGTGCTCGAAGACTGTCGTATCACAATTAAAGGGATGTGGTAAAAGAGAAAATTAATGATGGATTAGTGTTCAGCGTGCATGTATATGATGTCGAGACAAGCGTAGAAAGCCGAAAAAGACCTAACCATCGTCGGGCAAGGCGGTGCTGAAATAGCCACAGGAGAAAGCTTCCGAAATCTCGTGACGAAGTTACGGGAGGCTTTCGAGACGACACGCCGCAGGAAGCTGTATAGGAGATGGCGTTTTGCTCCACAACTTCCTGCTAATCTGCACAAGACACAGTCACACAAATTCCTTTAGTGGTCTACAAAGTTTCCCTCCTTCCAGTATTTTCCTGAAATGGCACTCACATGAAGAAATTAGCGTTTCCAGAACGTCGATGACTTGATTTTCGAGCTGGAATATTTCTTGAATATCCAAAACCCATAATCCTACAGCCAAGACTTCCGCCAAGTAATACGTCGTTAGCAAACATTTTTTGTATTGAACAGTCAAAATGTGCAGAAGGATTAACAGTATCACCAAATTTCATGAGTGTAGCTTCATACCGGCCGTTGTGACCGAGCGGTTCTAGGCGTTTCCGTCTGGAACCACGCGGTTGCTATGGTTACAGGTTCGAATCCTGCCTCGGGCATAAGTGTGTGTGATGCCCTTAGGTTAGTTAGGTTTAAGTAGTTTTAAGTCTAGGGGACTGATGACCTCAGATGTTAAGTCCCATACTGCCTAGAGCCATGTGAACATTTTTTTTTTTTTTTTTTTTTTTTTTTTGTAGCTTCATAATTTAGAGCGATAATTGAAATGCTGTCGTGGCTAGGTGGGGTAAATGTTCTCCTAAAATGCTCTCCTCTGCACGGCAGGTGTATCCGTTGTTGTCTGCAGCGTAGCTTTGTAACGCTGGTTGCGTCATAGAGCCCACTATGTACTGCTACGATCTGAGCCTACTAGGCACTGCATGGAAATGAGACGCTGATGGCGTCTCTCAGCAGCTTTGTAAACTGGGTTCCTTGCACACTGTGTACTCCACTCAGAACAAAAGGTCAGTGCTGCCAACCTGAATGGGGGCGGGAATGTCGACGGCCGCTTAGACTTTCAGCCGGAGGGTAGTTCGGCCAGCCCATGCATGGGTTGGCTTTACTGGGATGGCGGCAGGTGCTTGGCGGTCGGAGAGGCCGTTGTCCCTGTGTGCAGCCGACGCCTTGGCATGTATGCTTTCAACCTACGGCCACTGCATCCTCTGCCATCCTACATTTTGAGGAACGAGTTAACTGATAAGTGAACCCAGAAATCCCTCCGTGTCCACCATTTGTTAGTCCTGTGCTCAGGCAAGGGATCGGTGATTAATGGCGGTTTGAGAAAATTACTTTTAGCGCACCATCAGGCAAATTAAACTGATCGTCTTTTCAATAAAGGAAACATGCAGCCGCGTGTCTAATGTCGTTGAAATCATGATTGTATAAGGAACACGATTTTGTGATTGGAACTGCAGTTTTAGTTTTATTTTACTCGCACTCTTTGTATCAGGACTGGGCTGTGCCGTTGTAGAGACTTCGACACGCGCTGTGAACGTCCCTGGGAATTCTCTGTGTTACACCTTTCCGCCATGACGTTCACTATAGTAAACTCTTCCATGAAAACGTGTTCTCGGCTTATTAGACAAGTCAGAGTTTGTAACTTGTTTTTGTGAAGATGCAAGAAACCTCAATAAAGCTAGTCGGTTCAGTAAATGGCAATCATTAGTTTAAATGCCCTCAGAGTTATTGAGAATATTGGGAGAGGCACCCGTGGCAAAACTACTCCAACTGGGTTGTAAGTTAGATGAGACAGGCAAACTACCACAAGACTCCAAGAAGAATGAAATAATTCCAATACAAAAAAGACAAGTGCTTACAGGTCAGCACATTAGCGAACCATCACTTTCAAAATTCACAGTTGGAAAGTAATGGTAATCATTAATTTCAGAAGAATAGCAAGACTGGCAGAAAGCGATCTCTGGGAATATCAGTTTTGGTTCTAGAGAAATGTAGAGGAAGGTAGGAATATGGGAGGCAGTATCGCCCCCCACCACATGCCTTAGGAATTAAACTGAAGAAAAACCATCAAACGCTTATAGCAATCGTTAACAAAAGTCAGTCTTGATGGTAGCGGGGATACAAATGCTGAGAGCGGAAGATTACTGAAATTTATACAGAAACCAAGCTTAAGTTGAAGATATGGTATGGATTCGATATTGCAGTGCATGTGTTCTTCTGAATCACGATGCAGTGTTCCTTCGGATATGCCGAACAATACAGGCACTGCAGTATCGTATCGGCCGACACTGGACAAACCACTTTGAATGAAAATGTCTTTCCTGTACGGAAATATATATAACGAATGTACGAGTACAGGTTGTATACATATGGTTGACTACCTATGGAAGTTTGCGTGTGGCTATGAATCGTGCTCGGATAGCCTGGTGGCAACACCACTACTCGCTGTAAGCGGGAGCTCAAGTCCCGGTCTGGCACAAATTTTCACTGTCGGCATTCCATTATGCAGCTGATGGTTGTCCATATTCGCAAACTGCGAACATATTTCACATGATATTGAATCGGCAGTTGATAAGGAAGTGTGGCTCTATTGCAGTCTACCTTCCACGTGGAGGCATTAAAGGAAACCAAAAAGAAAAATTAAAAGGGAATAAAATTCAGATAAGACAAACAAAGATATTAAGTTATGCCAATGACAATTCTGTCAGAAACACCAAAACACCTGGAAGAACAGATGAATATAAACAATAATGGAATGTCGATGAATTGAATAATGAGATGTTGAGGGAATTAGATATGGGTATCGGGCCCTTAAATCAGTAGACGAGTTTTGATATTTGCGGAGAAAAATCATTAATGATGGTCGATTAGAAAGGATATAAAATTAAGAATTGCTATAGCGAGTAAAGTATTTCTGAAAAAGAGAAAACTGTTAACACCGAGAGTAAATTTGGGTATTTCGAAGGCTTTTATAAAGGTAATTGTCTGGAACGTAATTTTGCATGCAAGTAAAATGGGGACAGTAAGGAATTCAGATAAGATTATAATTGAAAAACAATGAAATTCCGTTCACAGTCTTAGAGCTGACGCCGTGTTTTTGAAATGTGGTTCTACGGATGAATGCTGAAGATTCGATGGGCAGATCAGACAAGTAATGCGGAGGTACTGAATAGAATTAGGAGGACAAGAAATGAGTGCGACAACTTTACTAAGAGAAGCCATCAGTAGGAAGTAGGAAGTTGTAGGGAGTGACCAAGTTAGGCAGTAGCAAGCACGTAAAAATGCAGGTCGTAATAGCTAATATATTAGTCAGGAAGTATCGATACGCAAAGAAGTGGGACACTGAAGTACTAAGGAATGACGAGCTGTGCTTGAAGCTCTCTAAGGCTAAGGAATAGCTCAGTAGGCAGTACAGTTGAAGATAAATGAACATCTCTAAAAAGGGCCACCACAGACGCTGGATAAAACAACATTAGTACAAAGAAGGTAAGTGCGAAGAAACCATGGGTAACAGAAGAAATACCTCAGCCGATTGATGAAAGGAGAGAGTGCCTAAATACAAGTCGCTGAGGAATGAAATAAGTAGGAAGTGCAGGGAAGCTAAGACGAAATAGTTGCGGGAAAAATGTGAGGAAATCGAAAAATGACAGACTCATCTTACAGGTAAGTCAAAACAAGCAGGGGTGAAATTAAAAGCAAGGGTGGTAGCATTAAGAGTGCAATGGGAACTCCACTGTTCAAAGCAGAGGAGAGAGCGGAAAGATGGAAAGAGTACACTGAAGACCTCTATGAGGGTGAAGATTTGTTTGATGTGATAGAAGATGAAGAAACAGGAGACGATTTAGAAGAAATAGGAGATCCTGGTAGTTATTACAATCAGAATTCAACAGAATTGTGGAGGACTTGGATCAAATAGGGCAGTAGGGATAGGTAACATTCCATTAGAATTTTATAAATCATTGGGGGAAGTGGCAGCAAAACAACTATTCTTGTTGGTGAGTAAACTGTATGAGGTTGGCACAGGAGAGGAATTTGGGATGGGCCACATCAAAGCAGAAGACAGATGACTCAAAAAAGAAAACAGCTATTCATAGTCTTCGGACTGAAGACTACAACAACAACTTTCATATATGGACAGGCGTTCGTTCAAGCACTATTACTGTAAATATTATTTAATATGTGGATTCCACTGCTAAGTTTCGGAAACCGATACATATACATGTTTTGGGGTATACGATCCCCAGGAAACAAAATTTTAAGCTATCTTTACACTCTATCACGTCTGGAGATCAGTCAAACGTGTCGCAGACGGAACCATCTAATAAAATCTCCCGTCAGTCCTCTCTCCCAATAATGCATCTATTACATATATCCGTACGTTAATATTATTTGCTGAAATGTACTGATACAGTGTAGTAGACATAGACTGATATGAAGAGAGGACTGATTTAATTTATTCATTTGGATCATGCGTGGAGTGTAATGTTTGGATCCGATTAGTAACGCTGTACGGAGAGGAAACAAACTTCGCAGTGATTCGTGGCCATCTCCCTACCGCTGGAGCCAACGGTGAAATCCTACGTTTGACACAATGGAACAATTCGCACACTTGACCAGGCCGGCAGGTAGACATTATTCTCGATGTGTGTGCATTCTATTAGACCAACATCACATCCCATTATAAATTTCTTTGCCACGAACGGAGCAGTTCCAGTGTGATTTAATAGCTTCCTTGAAATTTCTCACACTTCAGTAGTAAATGAGGGAAAAATATAGCAATTTCAAGTTTCGTGCTCGTGACTCGGTAAGAACAGAATGTGGTAATATATATTGCTCCAAATAAATGTTCTACCTTTTGCGAGATAACGTCTGTTGCGAATTTTCTATTAGTGTTCATTGTTCCCATAGTGACTTGTATTTGTCGTTACGTTAGCTAGCCTTGAAACATCGATTGCACACATTCCCAAATATTTAGAAATTCATGTTCAAATGTTAAAATGTGTGTGAGATCTTATGGGACTTAACTGCTAAGGTCATCAGTCCCTAAGTTTACACACTAGTTAACCCAAATAATCTTAAGGACGAACACACAAACCCATGCCCGAGGGAGGACACGAACATCCGCCGGGGCCATAGAAGTTAATGTCCTGGTAGATTGTGCAACAGGTATGCGTACGTATATTAAAATCTTCTTTATTCGTTTTTAGCAGTCTGAAATGGTTATCGGGAGGAGATATTGCGAATACAGACATGTCAAAACAATCTTCGGTGAAATTAAAATCAAATAGGTAAAAAGAATGCCTCTGCGACGGGGAAAGAAAATGAATGGAAATGGCAATCAGACGAGAATATAAGCTGACTTTAAGACTCTAGTAAACTGGACAGATGCCTTCAAACTTTTGGAGCAATACCGTCGACAGAATCTCAAAGATAGTAAGAGTAGATTAATTCCAGGATTATCGGCAAATCTGCTTAACAGCTCATGCATCCAAGTTGCAGACAAGAATAATACGCAGTAGTTTGAAAACCAAAGTTGAGGAGTTATTAAACGATCACTTCTGCCTTAGGAAAGGCAAATCTATCAGAGACAGTCATGCGTAGCGGTTGATAATGAAAACGGGACTAGAGAAAAATAAACTTTCACAGCCCTTGTCCACCTGGAAATAGTGTTCGACCTTTTTAATTGGACTAGATTTTGGAAATTCTCAGGAAAATAGATGCAAGTTATTGGAAAATATAGGTAATATAAAACATCAAGGCATGCTGAAAAGAAATGCCTAAGATATTTTTATTCTGTTCTAAATATCAGTTGACGTACTACATGTCATGCATATTACTCGGTCGACTTTCTTGCTTTGTTGACGCAAGTTGCAACCCACTGTCGCCAGAGGGCTCCGAATTTTTGGCGCGTAATATGGCGGTGTGTAACGTAACTACCGTATGTCAGTGTGCGAGAAGCAGTGGGCTGTAATCGAGTTTCTATCGGCGGAAAACGTAGCTTGTGTTGAAATCCGTAGAAGAATAAAGCAGTGTACGGTGAAGGTTTATGCTAGGCCAGTCACTAGTTTATTGTGGACTTAACTTTATTTGGTTAATAAATGGTGGTTCCAACTTATTTTTTGACCGAATATCATCAGTCCAATACACACTGAAGCGCCAAAGAAACTGGTGTTGGCATGCGTATTCAAATACGGAGATATGTAAACAGGGAAAATACGGCGCTGCGGTCGGCAACGTTAATATGAGACAACAAGTGTCTGGTGCAGTTGTTAGATCGGTTACTGCTGCTACAATGGCAGGTTATCAAGATTTAAGTGAGTTTGATCGTAGTGTTATAGTCGGCGCACGAGCGATGGTACAGAGCATCTCTGAAATATCGATGAAGTGGGGATTCTCCCATACGACAATTTCGCAAGTGTGCCGTGAATATCAGGAATCTGGTGAAACATCAAATCTCCGACATCGCTGTGGCTGGAAAAAGATCCTGCAAGAACGGGACCAACGACGACTGAACAGAATCGTTCAACGTCACAGAAGTGCAACCCTTACAGTGTAACAGTGCGAACCATTCAATGGCACATCATCGATATGGGCTTTTGGATCCGAAGGGCCACTCGTGTACTCCTGATGTCTGCACGACACAAAGCTTTCGCCTCGCCTGCGCCCGTCAACACCGACATTGAACTGTTGATGACTGGAAACATGTTGCCCGATCGGACGAGTCTCGTCTCAAATTTGTATCGAGCGGATGGGGGTGTACAACTATGGAGACAACCTCGCTAATCCATGGACCCTAAGTGTCAGGAGGGGACAGTTCAGTCTCGTGGAGGCTGTGTAATGGTGTGGGGCTTGTGCAGTCGCAGTGATATGGGACCCCTGATTCCACAGAGAACGACTCTGACAGGTGACACCTACTTAAGCATCCTATCTGATCGCGCATCTATTCATGTCCATTATGCATTCCGACGGACTTGGGCAATTCGAGCTCAAAAATGCGAAACCCTTACGTCGAGAATCGCTACGGAGGGGCTCCAGGAACACTCTTCTGGGTTTAAACCCTTCCGCTGGCCCCAAACTCCCCAGACATGAATCTTGTTTAGCCTATCTGGGACGTCTTGCAACGTGCTGTTCAGAAGAGATCTCTACCAGCTCGTACTCTCACGGATGTATGAACAGCCCTGCAGGATTTATGGTGTCAGTACCCTCAAGCACTATCAGACATTAGTCGAGTCTGTGCCACGTCGTGTTGCGGTACTCCTGCGTGCTCTCGGGCGCCCTACAGGATAATAGGTGTACCAGATCCTTTGGGTCTTCAGTGTGTTTTTAAAGATTTTGTTAGGTGGATTGGACTACTGTGTATTGCCAAGTAAAGGTCGAAAGGACGTGATGCTCTGGTGTTTTTTCTTATAATTACAGCCAAATTTTTGTAGGGCTGATTGGAACGGCTGATGGCACTGAAAAAAGAATAAACCGCAAGGACGGACGTGTCCTCAGCTAACGACAGTAGGTAAACAGGAGATGGTAATTTTGAGACGTTCGCTGAAATAACGCATCTTGTGACGAAACCTGGAAGATGGGGTCTTGTGCCTGAGTGAGTGGTCCTTAAAGAACATCATAGTAATACTAGTGTCAGGTGATATTTCTGATTATAGACTTCTACGAAATAATTCTGACGCTATTTTAGTTAAAATATTTGCAAAGTTATGGTAACTCCATTGAGTGGGCAAATTATGCCGTATAAGTGTCCTGTTAAAATGCAAAGTCTTCTCGAAAATTAAAACTTCTGACGATATACTATTCTTCGTTTTACGAGTGTGTAATTTGTTGTCCATGAAAAAGCAGTAGTATATTGTTTCTTTTCCTCTTTCTGGAAGCAGCACGATACGGATATAATTGCATCCATTGTAATGTTTTGCAAATAATAATTGGACCACTGTATCGCTAAAATTCGTTTTATTTTATTAAATAATTAACCTGCCAGTTCTCCCCGATCTGCCTGCCATATGTCCGCCGCAACCATTAAAGCAGCTTCACCTGCCGCAACGGAGACACAAGAGTCCATCTATACTGTAGCGTTCTGGTTAAAGCAGGCCAGCTTCGGTTCGCGCTAACCTGGTAAGCTTCACTGGACACGTTCAGACCGCCGCACCAGACAACAGCTCGCGCTATCAATCCAACGTGACTACCCTGGTATATCTTTGCGTAGGGAGGTTCAATGCAGCTCATTTATCATAATGGTGGTAGCAGTAAAATGTATACCAGTCACGAAAAAGAGAACAAGTCCAGAAGGGGTGGTGTGGGAGGAGGAGCGAGGAGGCGGGGGAAATTGTCGTGTGTTTATGATGAAGCTTCAGATAAACCGGCATGTGTCTCACAATGAAAATTATGTAAAAATGTTACTAAACATTCATTCGGGTACCGCGAGTATATTACGACACGTCTGTAAATATGTCCAGCAATTTCCTCACTCCACAAACTGGAGTGCCTGCCAACCTTGTGGAAAGTGTGCTAAGGATTTGAGGCCTTTTATCAGTAGTCTACCTAAATTAGGGCAGGTATTGACTAAAATAGGAAAAAAGTGTGGCTGACTGGATATTAAAAACTATAGTCTGGTGGTATGCAACGTAGTGAGAAATAACCTTAATAAGAAACAAAAGATTCTTCTTTCAGACATGTACTTTTTAGATTAACGTATTATCAAAAACGGATTTCGTGTACGTTAAATTGCATTTGAAGAATTAAAAATTAACTATTTTGGCTACTTAAAATGAATTCAGCGAACCTGCAATAAACATCCTGGAAAAAGTAATAAAAATTGGTACAACTGGTGCCATATTTGGCTGGAACACCCAATGTTTACAGAAACTAGACTTTCAAAACCTTACTTTAGTTGGCCCTGCAGTATAACAGACATCTTCATGTTCTTAGGTGCAAAGGATGTCTACTTTCAGAGGTGGTTCTCATTGCTACAGAAAGCATGTATTAGAGGTGACGTTATAATGGTTCGACTTAAGAATAGCCAATACTACTCTAAAGGCGGTCGAGTTGTAGAGAAAACCGTTCATATCGAAATAAATGATTAACTCCGATATACGCCGAAAAGGAAAAGGGCATATAAAATCCACCATTTTCTGACCAAAACTGAGAATATACATTATATTAGGCCTCGTCTTGTAATACTTGGGTAAAGAAAGACTTTTCCTCAACTTCTGAGTCCTACTCGTAACACTATAGTGAAAGCGAGCAGAATAAACGGGTACGTTGCGAAATACAGCGGAAAGACGGGAAGACAAGCAAGACTCCTTTAGCCTCATTGGGTTGAGCGCAAAAATGGCTCTGAGCACTATAGGACTTAACTGCTGAGGTCATCAGTCCCCTAGAACTTAGAACTACTTTAACGTAACGAACCTAAGGACATCACACACATCCATGCCCGAGGCAGGATTCGAACCTGCAACCGTAGCGGTCGCGCGGTTCCAGACTGTAGCGCCTAGAACCACTCGGCCACCCCGGCCGGCGGTTGAGCGCATCTTGGGTTGGATGGAAGTAGAGCAGCATGTCCATTCAGCAGGTAACGCGCGGCAGTTTGCCTGCCTGGCTAATAGGCGAGCAAAGGTAGATTAAAAGAGGAGTATGTACACCTTTGGGTTACAGTGGCCTTCATCTGGGTCTATAAGACGGCCATTGTAACCGTGGCCGAAACGCTGGTTTTTCCAGCACAGTCGCTTTACATTATCATACGGTACGAGCTCAGAATAATTTAATGTCAACTGACTCCGACTACGGTCAGACCACGGAACCCGATTAATTTTTTTACAGAATAATTTCCTTTTTTCGAACATTAATTACGGACAGGATTACTCACTAAGTGTGCCGCTAAGCAAGGGTGACCATTTCATTTAAATTAATGAAGTCTATGTACTTTTCTTTATTCAAATTCAAAGTAATTAGTGAAACTTATTGGCAGATTAAAACTGTGTGCCGGACCGACACTCGAACTCCGGACCTTTGCCTTTCGCGGGCAAGTGCTCTACCAACTGAGCTACCCAAGCACGACTCACGCCTCGTCCTCACAGCTTTACTTCTGCCAGTACCTCGTCTCCTACGTTCCAAACTTCACAAAAGCTCTCCTGCGAACCTTGCAGAACTAGCACACCTGGAAGAAAGGACATTGCGGAGACATGGCTTAGCCACAGCCTGGGGGATATTTCCAGAGTGAGATTTTCACTCTGCAGCGGACTGAGCGCTGGTATGAAACTTCCTGCAGATTAAAACTGTGTACCGGACCGAGACTCGAACTCGGGACCTCATTCTGGAAACATCCCCCAGGCTGTGGGTAAGCCATGTCTCTGCAATATCCTTTCTTCCAGGAGTGCTACTTCTGCAAGTTTCGCAGGAGAGCTTATGTGAAGTTTGGAACGTAGGAGACGAGGTACTGGCGGAAGTAAAGCTGTGCGGACGGGGCGTAAGTCGTGCTTGGGTAGCTCAGTTGGTAGAGCACTTGCCCGCGAAAGGCAAAGGTCCGAGTTCGAGTGTCGGTCCGGCACACAGTTTTAATCTTCAGGGAGTTTCATATCAGCGCACACTCCGCTGCAGAGTAAAAATCTCGTTCTGGAAAGTAATTATTATTTACAAGAACTTCAACTGAAAATGAAAACAATTTTATCTTCCCATTCGTTATTGGTTTTGAAGTGTATACTTTTGTTTGAAGCTTTACGATGTACATGAACAGGAAATTTAATCAACTCATTGTAAGGAAACTCCTTCATAGCGTACAGGAGATAGAGGAGCGGTGGTAGGACTGATCCTTGCAACATATGAAAGTCGTTGATTGTTCGATAGTATTACTTGTTAGTCAGAAAGGATGTAATTAGATGGTTGTTAACTGAGAGGTAGCGCATATGAGTGGAGACTGAGCAGGCATTCTCGGCGAACTCTTCGTTCTCTGTACTACAGAGACATGAAGGCATTGGGGTGGCGTTAGTTATGCTGCTGGTAAGAGGTGGACTAGGAGAAAGACTTGATCATGGCGAAAAAGTTAGGATGGAAGCCACACTAAGCGACAGGGCGTGACAGATCTTGCTTGTGGATGCATTTGGAAAGAAGACATAAAAGGACCTCATTGAAAGCTGACGCTTGGTTAATGGTTGGGTAGGAAGTGGTTTCACTGAGAAGTTTTTCGGGTTTTAAGAAGTGATAAAATTTTGACGTCTTCCACTAATAGGAAATAAATCCATTATAAAGGGTAGTTTTCTTATGTATTCGAGATTTTTGGTAATCTTCGACGTTTGTTGGTTAGGTGGATACTAGACAGACATGATAAATACATATTTTAAACCCACATCGCTGCCAATGCGAGACTCGGCGATGTAGTCTCTGTTTCACGAGGCAGTAATGTTTCCTCTTTACGTCGCTGTCGACTGCACAATATGATATATGGCGTCATCTTCGGTCTTTACCTATTCCGTAGTCTGCTACTCGATGCATCAGACATACTTTGTCTTTCGTGTTCCGGCCTAGTGTACCCTGTGTAGACTTCTGCTGGGCTTGTGTTTGCGGAGGATAAGCATTCCTGAGCACGTTCCATGTTGCTATAGCGAAGCCAGCGAATACTGACTAACGAAACCGGTTATGCCTGAGAAGGCATACATGATACAAGGCGCTAGATGGAGCTGCAGCGCTGATAAAGGAAACAAGATGAGTTACATCCACAAGGCGAATTGTAGCTCTATCAGTATATTGAAACGTCTCCTTTTGAACAATTATACAAGACTGTGCTTAAACTGACACACAATAGTTTTAGCGCAACGCATTCTGACTTTCAAAAATCCCTACAAAAGAATGGCCCTGACTAACATTAACCTATACCTTTCACAAATCACTTACCTCACAAAAATCTTGGATACTCGAGCTACTGCAATAAAGCGAGCGCCACTACTGCCATCTAAATAAAAGATTCAAACTACAGAAGACACTAACTACTGATAGGCATAGTTAGCAAATTAAAGAATTTAATACAGAACAAACACTGTATTTACCTTAATAGTCATAATATATATAGCAGTTCATGAGAGTCTTACAAATTTCAAAACTCCGCCATCTCTCCCCCCACATCCATCACTGCTGGCGGCTCACCTCCAACTGCGCAACGCTACGCGCTGTTAACATCCAGCTGCCCAATACTACAATGGCAGACAACAATGCAAACTAGCCACAGACTGCACACAGCACAGCCAGTGATTTTCATACGGAGCACTACGTGGCGTTACCAATAAGAAAACCTTAACAGCCTACTTACATAGCCCCCATGCTCCCCACAACAAATTTTGCAAATTGGTTTTGGCACTGGCCAATACATATTTGTGAAAAAAATTTTCACAATTACAATAACAAAGAAATCATATGCACACACTTATTGATACAAGGTTGCCCAAAAGCTAAAATTTACTCACAGTCCATAAAGACAGTCCTGATCATTCATCACAGTGAAATTGTAGTTTTTCTCGAAGTCTGAGCAGTAAAAGAATATGCACACGGAAGTGAAGGTTTTCCATGCAGTCTTGAAGAAGGAGTGCCGTCGTTCCAACAGAAAGACAGTGCTGACTCCTGACATGCAGGTAATGGGCCACAACAGAGCAAACCCACAGCAGAGTCATTCGAAGGTTTGAAGAATATTGGTAGGTAGGTCATCAAAGAGCAGACCCACCATAGTCTTGGTAGAGAGTATGGTATTGGTGGATCATCCAAGGTGCAGACCCACTTCAGTCCTTGTAGAGACGGCCAGCAGCCATCTGTTACGACTGTGCAAGTGCACAATCACCATCGAAGAGTCTTGTACTATATAGCAAGTCCATAAACCACCACTTGTGCACTCACAAAGTTTTTGGAATTATCCTTAGAACCAGCAATGCTGTTATCCAGTCCCTTGCTGAATTATTAACACACGTGCAAACACTATCAGTCCCTACTTCTCTCATATTGTCCATATACTGTGACCAACAGAAACGTGTGCAGTGAAATGTAACTTACAAATTACTTAATTTGATGAACTGGTGTCAATTACAATTTTATAACATAAGAATACGATAACAAAGGTACAAAATACATCATTAAAGAACATGACAATACAGATAACATTTGTAGTAAAACAGGCTTTACAAAAGAATAGAAATAAATGTGTACATCAGTGTTACAAGAATTATGACATAAGTACATACATAAAAGATCAGAATAACTTTTGAAATCAACTTCACACATGAGCAATAAAACAGAACAGATAAATAATGTCTAAACATCTTTACAAAGTAAATAACATATTATTAATGCAAATTATATTTGAGGATAACAGTATTCCTCATCATAGTGAATGTAGCTTAGGGCTAGAAAAATTCTACAACATAAATCGTATAAGCTAAACACATAAAGACAGGAAAAACACAAATAAACAAGAGTACACAAACACATAGCAGAATAACACAGGAGGAAAGGACATGGTTTGTTTTCAGTGTAACATCTGGTACTGCAGTCCAACCCAAAACTTCGTTCTGTAGATCTTTCCCCTTATTTCAACATTTGTTTCCACCAAAAAAAAAATCCTATCCAAGCATGCTTTCTGCATTCTGTTCACATCCTCTTTCAAAATTCTTTTTTGGCCAAACCATTTTCTTATAGCTTCTCAATGCATTTCTTCCAATTCATCACAACTCGTTCTCACATATAGCCTACCCCATCTTAAGCTAACTTAAATCTACTGAGCTCAGATGCTAAACTAAGGGACGAGGCAATGCAGCAGCACAAAACAATTAACACAAAGAGCAGTGACAAAAAAATGGAAATTGTCAAAGCAATCTGCAGTAAATCTAAATTACCAAGCAATGCAACATTACAACTAATATGAGCCAATGTGCAGCAACAAGAAAAATAAATCAGTAGTAAAACTAGCTTAACAGAGTAATACAGAGTCAAATTCAGTAACACTATGCCTGGCAAGCAGCAGCAGCAAATGCTATAACTTATACCTATACATGACAAAGCTCAAGCAGAAAAAATAGTACACTAAAGACAACAATGCAGATAAGGGAAATGTCTATTCACATCTTAATATCTATGTCATTAAAGTGGTGCACCACAACTTATTGTACAAAAAATTACAAAGTACTTGAAAAGAAAACTATGAATGCAGTTCCTGTGAAGGTAATTGTCTTTTTGTGCTCCCTCATTTTTTTGAAAAAAAATTATTATTTACTCGATCTGTAGACAGAAAATATTTATATTAGTACATCTATAAAATTTTATTTTAACCAATGCTGCAGTGCAGATAGAAACTAGATATTAAGCAAAATGAGTAAATAAATACATAAAGCAAGCCATATGGCATTTCATAAGGTAGTAAGAAATATCTCTCAATTAGAAAGACAGTAGTCATAATCAGGTGTATAGACATAAAATATTTCTCGTCATTTCATTAGGCATTTCAGTAAATATCATAAATTAAGAGCTCCACAGTGTTATCATATGTTTTCAAGTTTGAGCGTGTCGTATTTGCGATGCTTTCTACAAAGGAATGTCAATAGCGAGGATAATGGCCTCTCTTTTTTTTTTCTCCACCTAATGGCTTTCTTTTGTCAGGCGGCTATCTCTCAGCTGGGCTCCCAAAACGCATTACGTCAAGGTCACTTAGCTTTCTTACTGAAATATTTACCATAGCAGTTTCCGCTACAGTGGCAGTCTCATATAAAAAATTTCACAGGTCAAGAATTTGCGTTACAAATCTGTAGAAACAAAATCCTGTTGATATAACAGTGTCCAAAAAATTTTTCGTCAGCATTGTAATACATTCACACATGTACACACATTTCATAATTCTAAAGTACGATTCTTGGTTTCCAACATCCTCTTCCACAAATCAGAGTCCCTAATCACTACTCATTATTCCTTGCTTTATAACACGTATACATATTCGTAGACACTTCTTCAATATTTCATCATAATAAATACGTAGCATAATCAAATATCTCATATAGCATCAGCTTATTGATCATAAACATACCTCAGCAGCATAATACACATCGTCGTCGTAATAATATCATAACACCTCAGTCAACTCTCAAAAGCGTCGTAGCTTTTTGCAATAATTTCAAAACCTAAAAAAAAAATTCTCTGCTCATGTCAAAAGTGTCATCTACCTCAAACGTACTTTAAAAATCGTGATCCCATACCAAATATATCGTTCAAAGTTCTCATAATATCACAATGGGTCTGAAAAAATATGAACAGTTCACAAAGTACAGACAAAATACAATTTCGTAAGT
This sequence comes from Schistocerca piceifrons, assembly GCF_021461385.2. Classification (NCBI taxonomy): domain Eukaryota; kingdom Metazoa; phylum Arthropoda; class Insecta; order Orthoptera; family Acrididae; genus Schistocerca; species Schistocerca piceifrons. The sequence goes on along the minus strand of NC_060138.1, from coordinate 181,215,251 downwards.
GAAGTTATCCAACGGTGTAATTACGTAAACATCTGTCACTGCCGTAGTAAAAACGTTTGTCTCTCTCAGTTAAACTATCAGATAGCTGTGTAAATATGTGTTGGAGAAATATGGTACTGATGTGTAAAGTTGTGTAAGCAAATACCATATTAGTTAGGGCTCCTTGTGCTTGCCAAACACATGATACACAAAGTAAGCATGTACCCCCCTGAGGATTAATGTAATTATACCCTCAGGTGTTACAGATTATTGCAATGGAATGAAATGTATCGCGGAAAAACTTCGTATCATTGTACTTCAAATATCTTTAAAAATATATGTTTTAAGTACAAAATTAATCACTCAAATGCGTGTCCTGTAGCGCTAAATGTGCGTCTTGCTGTAAGATAATTCTGTGTAAGTGTCGTAATTATCGTCCTCCGAAAGCTAAGATCTGCAGAAGTAATGTATTTACCTCATGATAAACAAAAGTGAAATGCTTTGAGTATAGATATCTTAGTTATTACGCTTATTGCCGTGATGAAGAAAGTACTGTGCTGTAACGTATTGTTGTGCTACAGAAAAGGCTGTCTCCTTGTAGCTATATCACAAAAGTTACTACTAAAACATGTTTTACTTTCCAGAAGAATTCAGAAAAACTGTGCAGATATAAAACAGACACACCGCAAAAGCAACAAGGTAAATTGTGTCACAGATTAGTAGCGTCGTGATATAGTCGTGTAGCTGTCAAATAGACTAACCACTGTGTCATCTGGTATCTCTCAGAAAGCACCTTGAATCCATAATGTATTTTCAAGTAAACCAAAATGTTGCACTAAAATCTCATTAGCAGTACCAGTACATGTTCTATGTATGTAAGCCTGATTGTCGTTACGTAATCGGGCAACTAACAAGCAATAATGTACAAATAACAACACTGTGTCGTCTGTTCACTATAACAATGCATTCGTAATTTCTGTTTAAATAAGTTCGTTTGGTTCTTGACTGGATATTTAACTTCAAACATTGTTGCATGTTAACAGATTCTAAGTCTGACAAAGCATACTAGAAATGTGAAGTGAAAAATTTTATGGCAAAGACAAAGTTAAAAAGCAGATTATCTTTCAATAAACGGTTTTACATGTGAAATGTGGTGTAAACCTTTACTCTTCCTAGTACGCAGAGTTTCAACTTCAACGCAATTATCATGTGGTATACGTTGGATTCTGTAAGGTCCATTGTGAACTAGAAAGAATTTGTGACTCAAGTGTTTCTTCTTATGTGACAATGAATGAGCTTTAATGAGAACTTTCTGACCAATATACAGTTTCTTTGCATTTGCTTTACCGTGTAATTTTCTCCTTTTGTCTGCTGCAGATTTTATATTTTTAAGAGCCAAATCAATTATGTCTTTGTGTCGAAGTTTACGTGTATTCGGGAAAGGTACAAGCTCTCAGATTCTGTTCGGTGGTTCTTCATTCTTCAGTACAAGAGTAGGTGGTAAAGCAGCGGAATCACGAGGCATTTCATTCAGCACATTTTGAAATAAGTGTAAATATCTGTCCCAATGCTGATGCTTTCTGTGACAATAAAGTCTGCAAAGCTTATTGATTTCTTTCATAATCCGTTCGAAGGGGTTACAATGCGGTGAGTACAATGAAATAAAAACAGGTTTGATTTTATGGTTGCGAAGCATGCGTGACCAAACAGCAGATCTGAATTGCGGTCCGTTATCTGAAATGACTTTACTAACGTGTCCAACTTCACGTAAGAAATTTTTAACAAAGGCGTTGGATACAGACCGTCCAGTGGCTTTACGTAACGGTGTGAAAGAAACAAATTTTGAAGTAAGTTCAACAGCGACTAGAACATACGAAAATCCATTAGATGTTCTGACAAGCGGTCCCAAGAGATCAACAGCAGCAAATTCTTTTAATTTAGAAGGAATGATTGGAAACAGCGGGGCACGATGGGAGATAGTAGATGGTTTCGCCTTTTGACAAAGTTTACAAATAGACAAGGCTCTTCGAATTCTCTTTTCCATATTGTTAAAATAACAAGTCGTTCGAAGAATATGATAACATTTCCGTGGGCCAAAATGTGCATAGCTGAAATGAATGTACCAAATGAGCTTATTAAAAAAAATCGTCAGGAATGCAAAGTACCCATAGCTTGTCATCAACAGTGCAGCGTTTGAACAGTATGTTGTTTCTAACCAGATAATAATGCCAAATCTGAGTGTGTGTCTTTTCATGCCATTTGCTCTTGATGTCTTTCCAAATCGGATCTTTATCTTGTTCATGAGCAATGTCCTTTAAAGATGTGGTGATGAAGTTTTCAAAGGCGACTTTCTGAATGTAAAGAATACTGAAATTTTTCTCGAGGTTGCCTTCTGTGTTACTTTTCTCAAGCCCAGCCGGTGCGCGTGACAGTGCGTCCGCAACAATGTTCTGCTTGTGAAGTGGAATTCTTGCAGAAACAATGCCCAACGTTTTAACCTGTCATGATTTAATTTTGAAGACATAAGAAATTGTAATGCACGATGATCACTGTATACTTTTACGTGCTTACCAGAAAGAAAGAAACGGAAATTGTTAAATGCCCAAACGATAGCTAAAGCTTCTAATTCAGTAACGGAATAATTTTTTTCAGATTTTGTTAGCACTCGGCTAGCAAAAGCAATGGTTTTCTGAACAGTAGTGTCATTTTCTGTGGCTTCTTGAAATAAATGGGCGCCAAGACCGACTTTAGAAGAATCCGTGCTAAGGCAGAAATCTTGTGACAGATCTGGATGAGCTAGTATTGGCGCGTTAAGTTGCGATTCTTTCAAGGAATTGAATTCCAACTGTGCTTGTTCGTCCCAGTTCCAAATAGTATTTTTTCCAGTGAGAGAACAAAGTTTTGGTGTAACAAGAATTTGCATATTCAGAAAACGACGATAAAAATTTACGAGACCTAGAAAACCGCGGACTTGTTTTTTTGTGGGTGGAACTGGAATGGCTCTGATTGCTTCTAACTTTTCAGGATCCGGCTGAATGCCTTCAGAAGAAATAATATGTCCCAAAAACCTCACCTTTGTCCTACCGAATTCAGACTTTTCCAAGTTAACTGTAATTCCAGATTCTGCAAAAATACGTAACAAACTGTTGAGGATGCGATTATGTTGTTCCCATGAAGCTTCTGCTATTAGAATATCGTCCACATATAAGGTGATGTGACGTTTTAAGAACTCAAGTAATATGGAATTTAGCCCACGAATGAATGCTGCTGAAGAATTGTTCAAGCCAAAGGGAAGTTTCCGAAACTGATAACAAACGCCGAAACAAAGGAAAGCTGTGTATTTTCTACATTCTGGATGAAGTTCGATCTGATAAAAGCTGGATCTGAGATCAATGGAAGACAACACTTTTACACCATTAAAATTTTGAAGAAGTTCTTCCAACGTTTGCGGCCTGTCTGTTTCAGGAATAATGACTGTATTGATTTGTCTCGAATCTAAGACAAGCCTGATCGATCCATTTTTCTTCTCAACAACATGTAATGGATTGTTGTATGAGCTTACTGCAGGCTCAATAATGCCCTCGTCAAGCATAGATTGTATTTCTGTTCTAACACGGTCCCTATAATGTGCTGGAATTACATATGGTCTAACACAAAATTTAGTATGCTCACGAACACGAAATTGGTATTGAAATCCCTTGATTGTTCCTGTTTTATGAGTAAAAACTGTGGAATGTGCTTGTAAAATTTCAAAAAGGTCCTGCCTATCAGTGTCATTACAATTCTCAATTGCTTGAATTTTATTCTGAATTAACTCATTAATTTCAAATATGCCATCGATATCAGCCCTGTCAGTACTTGCAGAGTGATTGTTAGTGTCTAGTTCCGTAGAAAATTCCGAACTGTTGTCTAACAGAAGGTAAAGCCGATTAATTTCCTCGTCATGGTTTGAGAGCCGATCTTCAAATTTCAAAGCTATTGACTTACCTTCCTTCTCTAAACTTATTTCCGCATCGTGAAAGTTTATGATTGCTTTTTATTCATTCAAAAAGTCTACTCCCAATATAATTTCCGTCGACAATAATGGAACAATAAGAAAGTTCATAGAGAGGCTGTGGCTTTGGCAAAAGAATTCTAAATTGGTTTGTTGTCGTACATCTACACTTTTTCCAAAGATTGCACCTTGTAATTTAATCTTACGTAACGGAAGTGTGGGGCAATCGTTCGATTTGTTGCATTTGCTAAAAGCTGTTTCACTAATTACTGAAATGGGACTGCCAGAGTCAAGTACTGCCGTAAATTTTATGTCATTTACAGTAATGTGAATCATAGGATATGGAATGTTGTTATGTTTTATGTCGTGTTCCTGGAGTAAGATGTCCCTAATGTCTTCCATTTTTACGTAATTACTAGCTACGGCAGCTGCGTCGTTAGTTTCATACATACGTTTTGTGCCTGCCAGCGGTATGAGTCATTGCCTATTGTCTCTTTGTTGGCGCACGTCGTTATTGGGGTTTGGAGACCTAACTTCTACAAATTCACTTTGTCGAGAGGGCCCTGCTCTGTTTGAATCCGTCCAGTTCTCATGCAATTCAGGTCTGTCGTCATGTCGGTAGTTCCTGTAGTTTCTTTCTTGTCGGTTAAGTGGTGGAGAATTTCTCCCTGAATCGTAACTGCGCGCTGGACCGTTGCGTCTAAAGTTATTCTGTCTCCCGTAATAATAATTGTTTTGGTTCCCATATTGTCTGTTTCTCTGATTGTCTCTGTGATAGTCATTACTGCGGAGAGGTGATCTTTCCCTGTAATTATTACTACTCTACCAACGTTTGTCATACGGGTGGTGTCTGTTTTGGTCACGATTTACGTTGAAAGAATAGCCTTGTCGTGTATTATTTCTGTCATCGCGGAATTGTGACGGATGTGGTCTGTAATTGTTGTGCTCCTGTTTTCGCGTTCCGCGGTTGTCAGTGTCAATTTCCAGTTCTTGTAACAGTCCCTGAAAAGCTTCAATGTCGTCTTTGCAACGTCCTGCTAAAATAATATGTCGTAAATGTTCAGGCAGTTTGATTAAGCAAATGCGGATGAGTTCTGAGGGGCTGTATGGGTTTGACAGTTACGGATTCTTGTGCAACATGTCTTCAAAATATTTCACAAGACTGGAAAATTCAAATTGTTCGAAATGTTTCATCATTATGATGCTATGTTTTACTCGGTCTTGTGTAGCTTGAGACCAATATGCTGAGAGGAAGGCATGATAAAAATCTCCTTCACTATGGCAATCGTGAATGACCGATCGCATTCTTACAGCTGGTTCATTCTCCAAGTAGCCGCACATAAATTCTAACCTGTGCTCCAATGAGCAGTTGGGAGGAAAACAATGAGAGAATTGATGGAGCCACGCTTGTGGATGAATGTCGTTGGCAGAATTCTTAAATGTTTTGAATTTACGTGTAGTAATAAACAGCTTATAGTCAAAATCATCATGTCGGCGAGTAGCATATCTGTCATTGTTACGTCGTGTCGGCGGTTCCATCTCAAAATTCGGTGCACCTTGCCAATTTCTTTCATAGTTTCCGAAGTGTCCTGTGTTATTATCTTGTGGGTGTTACGTATTTCTAAGTCCCTCTTCCCGTGTTGGAGCGCGAGTGTCCTCTGAAATATGAAATTTTTGAATTACTTGTGCCAACTGATCTTGTACTTCCCGGATTTCTCTTTTGTATTGCGTATTAATTTGATTATGATTTTGTTTGAATTTCTTAATTTGTTCATACTCTTCTGTGTCAGTGATGGCTACAGGTCTTGTGTCATTCAGATCATCATCTACCTTTGCAGATAAGTTAGTGAACTGATCCGAAAGTTCGGCTACTTTCTCCGATAGTGTACTTATTTCCTCAGTGTGTTTTTCTGAACCAAGTTTCAGAGTGTCCATTTGTGTTGAAATCGTATCTACTGTGTCCTTTAAGTTTTCTTGAGTTTTTGCAAGTTGCGTAACCGAATCGCTAGATGCAACTGAGTCAATTTTAGCTTGCAAGGTGTCGTGATTTTCATGAACAATAGTTTGCAGTTCTTTTATGGCTGCTTCGTGATTCTGTAATGCATTTTCATGATGCGAAAAAATAGGTTGGAAATGCTCACAAATTTGTGTTTTTACGTCATTACAGACTTTTTGACATTTCGATTCGATGTTATGTAACTCAGTAGTTAAATCTTCACGTGTTTGTTCAATCCTCGTGTTTAACTTTTGAAGATTTTGTTCCATTGTGTCTAACTTTTTAAGATTTTGTTCCACTGTGTCTAACTTTTTAAGATTTTTTTCCACTGTGTCTAACTTTTGAAGTTTTTGCTGTGTTTGTCTCTGATTTCGTTCCATTGTGTTTAACTTTTCAAGCTTTTGTCCCATTTGTTGCGTTAATTGTAATAACAATGCACTGGTGTCTGAAACATGTTCCTCAGTGCTTTTCAGCAGTGAATTTGCACCGGCAACATTCACATTTTGACAAGCGAAAAATGGTGAGGACGCAAAACCTGAATCTACAGTACTTGCAAAATTGTGTCCTGTCATTTCGGATTCCTGAGGCGAGCTGTTGCCGAGCGATCGATTGATAATGCTTCCCTGTTCACTACCTGTTTCACTGTCTACGCCATTGTTCGCAGCCCGCTCCATTTCCCTATGCACAGTTACCAAATAACTACTTTGAACGTCTGTTAATTCATTACACAGTGGTGCTGGCAAGCTACGCTCGTCGTCACTATTATTTCTCAGTTTACTTTGGAGCCTAGTGTTACGTTTTTCACACGCCATTATTGTCACAATATTTCACACGATAACACAGAAATGCAGAATTTGAAGAGCAAAAATAAGAGAACACATTAACATAGCACTGAAAATAATATGTAGTTAATTGCAAGCGCAGCTGCGAAATACTTGGTGCAAATCTACATGCATGCCACAACTGTTTTACTGTACAACAATGAAAGACTGCAATTACAAAGGAGATTCTCTCTACAATTACGCACTAGCAATAAACAATAGCTACACTAATTACACAAACTACAAGAAAAAAATCAGAAGATTCCAGTGAGGTATCCTCGGCTAAGGGTCGACATATGAAACGTCCCCTTTTGAACAATTATACAAGACTGTGCTTAAACTGACACACAATATTTTTAGCGCAACGCAATCTGACTTTCAAAAATCCCTACAAAAGAATGGCCCTGACTAACATTAACCTATACCTTTCACAAATCACTTACCTCACAAAAATCATGGTTACTCGAGCTACTGCAATAAAGCGAGCGCCACTACTGCCAGCTAAATAAAAGATTCAAACTACAGAAGACACTAACTACTGATAGGCATAGTTAGCAAATTAAAGAATTTAATACAGAACAAACACTGTATTTACCTTAATAGTCATAATATATATAGCAGTTCATGACAGTCTTACAAATTTCAAAACTCCGCCATCTCTCTCCCCACATCCATCACTGCTGCCGGCTCACCTCCTCCAACTGCGCAACGCTACGCGCTCTTAACATCCAGCTGCCAAACACTACAATGGCATACAACAATGCAAACTAGCCACAGACTGCACACAGCACAGCCAGTGATTTTCATACAGAGCACTACGTGGCGTTACCAATAAGAAAACCTAAACAGCCTACTTACAATATGAATGAATGGGGACTGAGCAGAGCGAATATAAAAAGGGCAGAAATACGCTGTGTAGGTCATTAAGATTTTTACAGTGATTAAGATATTTATTATGCATTATAAAAAATATAAAAATATATATTGACGAGACGGCTAATGATCTACTCAGTGCAGCTGCACTGGAGGGTGTGAAATGCCCGATTAACGAGGATAATGAGCAAGAGCCGTTATGTTAGTAGTTGTGGATAAGTTACGCAAAGGTACACACCACAGCGTATTCAGTGAAATGCATCATAAATATGGTCCAAGACGAAGGGTTCATCACACATTAAAAAATGAAACAGGTGTGTGTGTGTGTGTGTGTGTGTGTGTGTGTGTGTGTGTGTGAAATAAAATTTGTTGGTGATCAGTGCAGGTTCATTATTCAAAGCGACATAGCTGTTTGTTATTATTCACGTATGGGTCCAATAGAAACACGCGAGCTACAACCAGTCAATGTTGCTTTTGATGGTTGCCTTCCTTTGTGTCCAACTTCATTTCATCCTTCCAGAATGAAGTCTCTTTCTTTCATCACACCACGGTGTTCCAGTCTATTTTGTAATTTCTCTCTGACCCATTTTCCAATCACATACCTTTTGTTTGAATGTTTTCTATCTATACCACCTGCCTGAGTTATACCAGCTACTTTAAAATCCTCCTTAATTGCAGTTGCACCGTTTTGACCTTACTTCTGTTTTTGTACAATTCTAGTATTTGTTTTGTCAACCTAGTGGGTGACATTATTTTAATGTGCCCATAAATTTATGTCTTCGTTTTCTCATGTCACCTGTATGTCTGTGTAGTCTTCTATTACCTTATTAGTTCTCAGCCTATACCTTCCCCCATCAGTAATTTTTGCTCCTAATATTTTGCTAATAATCAGTCATTCTTTCTTTTGAATTTCTCAGTATTCATCTTTCTATTTACAATTAAAGTTTCTGCTCCATAAAAACATTTAGGTTTGATTACAGTGGTTTATATTCTAAGTTTATTGAATCTAGATACTCATTTTTATTATAAATATTTTGTGTTAATCTGAATGCAGTTTCCATTTTTTGAGAGCGAACTTCTTTGTAGTTTTTTCCAGACCGTTTTCTTGTATAATTTCCCCTCATTCTTTAAATTGAGAAACCCTTTTTGTTTTTCCACACTTCGTGTCCTAAAACTTCGGTGCTTGTTTGTTGCATGTCATATATTACGTGTATTCGAATGATATTTGTAATCCTACTTTGTCCGCAATTTAAAAATTTCAATTTATTTTTGAGTTCCGGTAATATCTCTAGTTAAAACTTCCAGATCATCTGCAAAGGTGAGGCAATCTATTCTGTTATTACTTCTGCCTAACTTGATGGGTTGATCTATATTTTGAATCGTTTCTTCTCTCGCCCTTCTATAATTACCTTTTCCAAAATACAGTTAAACAGAAATGTGGAGAGTCCATCTCTCTGCCTAACACCAGCCTTTATATAAAAAAGTTCAGATTACTCCCACGAGTTTAACTTTAGAGCACGTGTCGGTTAACGCTTCCTAAATCAGATTTTTGTTATCTAGCCCTTGTTCCTTTAAAATTTGGAAAAGAGGTTCACGATCAACTTAGTCGTACCCCTTTTTATAATCCACGTATGTGCATACAATATCGTTACTAGAAATCCTTTGATGCCGAAGGATCAGTTTTAAACTAAGAATTTGTTCCGGAGAGGATCTGTTTGGTCTAAATCCTGCTTGGTATTCACCAATTTTAGTTTATAACTGTTCTTGGGCTCGATCAAGTAAACATGGCGAGAGAATTTTGTATGAGAGAAGAAGAAGAGAGATTCCTCGGTAATCATTAACACTGATTCTGCCCCCTTTAAATACACTGGATTAATTAGGGGAGTTTTCAGTCCTCAGGTGTTTTCTCAGTTTGCCACATATGTCTTATTGGTGCAATGATCTCTTTTGTAGTGTTAGGGTCAGAATATTTTAATAGTTCTGCAATTTACCGTCCTCTCAGGATGCTTTCTTGTTTGTAAGTCTCTTAATTTGTTCAGTTATTTCGATTTCATCAGGTTCCTTAGAGTTAGGGTTGGTGTTATTAATGTGCTGTGGTTGGAATTTATTAGCTCGTTCTGTACAATTTAATACTTTTTCAAAATTATTAGCAATTACCTTACAATTTTCCCGGTTGTTAAGAGCCAAGCTGCCATTCTCAATTTTCAAGCAAAGACTTTGAGGTTGGAATTCGGTTAATTTTGTTTGAAATTTTTATAAAAGTTTCTTATATTGTTCTTTTGGAAGTCTCTTTCGATTTCTGAAAGTTGGGAATTTTCCTAGTTTCTTTTAGTCTATCAGATTAATTAGATGATTTTTCTTACAGTTGGACATGTGTTGTGCGTATTTTCAGGTTTGTTACTATTCGAATTTGTGAATGCCTCATGCCTAGATTTAACTGCTGTTCCACAATCCGTGTTCCACTAAGGGTGTTTTTGTTTCTTTCGAAGTGGAATTAAATTTTGTATTGTTTTGATGAACTTATGTTTTAGGTTTTGTCAATTATTATATGATTTTTTGTCAAATTCGCTTGTTAGAGTTGGGGTTGTGTTAGCTGTGTCAAATTTGTGTATAAGATTTGTTGATGTAAAGAGTTTTTGAGGTTGATGTTTTACTTTTTTGCTTTAAATAATGGTCAGAATCAATATTACCCTTTCCTATCTTGGACATTTACAATTTTTTTGTACTTGGGGTACGAAATTACCATATGATGGATGTGAAACTCGCCGAAAAATGTGTTGGGTGTGCGCCAGGTTTTTTGTTTAGAAGGGTTCTTTTTAAAATGTGTTGAGATGATTTTAAGGTTAAAATTTTTGCACGTTTCAACAAGTCTTTGGCCATTTTGGTTTGTCCATTCATTCGCAGGGAACGTACCCACTGCTTTCGTACATTTTATCTCTTTAACTAATTGAGCATTAAAATCACCCATAAAGATTTTAACATGGGTTGAGGGGATTTTCGAGATGGTGCTTTGTAACGTTTCCCAAGCTTCATTAACTTCTCCAGTGTTTTTACGGTTATCCTCATTGTCTGGCAAACTAGCATTAAATAAAGTGTATGCTTTATTTGCATATTTAAGAGATATTGTCATTAGTACATTATTATTGTGTTTTATCTCCGTTATTGAATCTAAAACATGGTTGGGGACTGCAAAAGCAACTCTCAGTTGTGATGTATTATTAAGTATAATTTTTTCAGTTTTACCTTCAAAAAGACGATCACTGCCGGAATGATTCGAGTTACTGTCGTCATTCATGTTTCTTGAAGGGGCAAAATTTGAATCTTCTGTTCTCTTAATGTACCTCTCAATTTATGAAGTTCACTTGGTTTCAAAGGTGTTTGTATGTTATGTTTTGCAAAAAGTTTATTTATTTATTTACTTATTCGTTTTAAGCTGGCCAGACGATTATGACTTCCTCTGTTGAATCACATTGCATTTTAACCTAACTGTCCCAGAGTCTGAAAGACAAGTTGCGCCAGTAGTACTGGCGGTGGACTGACAACCTGTGGTAATGTTATGATTATCAAAATGCTCAATGATGATTGTACCTGGAATCAGGTCGGGTTGAGTAAACACATTGAGTGAACTCAGAGTATTAATGTTACTTAAAATCCGTCTTGATCTTTATTTTACAATTACCATCGCCGACTTTCGCCCATAATAAGAGGTACTCATCAGCATTTAAATTCTTCTTCCTTCTCGTAGTCAAGATTGGAAGGGTTAGTTCCAGAATATAAATTTCAGCCACACCAGTGGTGAACAGACGCCGACCACTTTGCCACTTGCTACAAGACAGACGCAACATCGATTTGGTTTTGTTTTGCCTTGGTCTGGTACTGCTCTTTCTGTATTCGCAGCTGTCCACCATATCTGACGAACGTTCACTACCCTACAAATGGTCGTTTTCTTAGACTTTTAGTTACGAAGTCTTGAAGCCTCGAAGACATAACTTTTTGTTGATTCTCTCAATGTTGCTGACAATATTGTCAGCAGCAACTATATTAAGATACTGAATGGATAAGTCAGTACGTAAACGGACATAAAAATCTAATAGTCAGGGGGGACTGATATGCGGTTGTAGGGGAAGGAGTAGAAGAAAGGGTTAAGGGAGAATATGGGCTTGGTATCTGGAATGAGAGAGGAGAAAGATTAATTGAGTTCTGCAATAAGTTCCAGCTAGTAATAGTCAATACTCTATTCAAGAATCACAATAGGACGAAGTATGAATGGAAAATGCCAGGAGATACTGGAAGCATTGAGTCAGAGTTCACCATAATTAGGCAGAGATTCCGAAATCAGATATTGGATTGTAAGGGTTACCAAGGACAAATATAGACTCAAATCACCATTCGGATAGTGATGAAGAGTAGGCTGAAGTTTAAGGGATTAGTCAGGAAAAATCAGTGCTCAATGAAGTGGGTCAAGGAAGTATTAAGGTATGTGGACGTACGCTTGAAGTTCTCCGAGGCTGTAAATACTGTGATAAGGAACACCTTATTAGGCAGTACAGTTGAAGAGGAATGGCCATCTCTAAAACGGGGAATCACGGAAGTTGGAGTGAAAAACACAGATACAAAGAGCGTAGCTGCGAAGAAACAATGGGTATCGCAAGAAATATTTCAGTTCATCGATGAAAGACGTATGTACAAAAATGATCTGGGAAATACAGGAATACAGAAATACAAGTCACTTAGATCTGAAATAAGCGGGAATTACAGGGAAGCCAGAAATGTGAAGGAACCGAAAATGAAGTGATTGTCGACAGGACTGATTCAGCATATAGAAAGATCAAAAGACCTTTCGGTGATATTAAAAGCGAGGGTGGTAAAATTAAGAGTGCAGTAGGAACTCCACTGTTAAATGTAAACAGCAGATAGTTGGAAGGTGTACACTGAAGGCCTCTATGAGGGGAAGACACCTCTGATGACGTGATACGAGAAGGAACAGGAGTCGATATAGTATAGACAGGGGATACAGCATTAGAATCAGAATTTAAAAGAGTTTTCGAAGACTTACAATCGAATAAGGCACAAAGGATAGACAATATTTCATCAGAATTTCCAAAATCATTGGGGAAATGCCAACAAAACGATTAGTACGTTTGGTGTAGAATGTATGAGTTACGTGACTTTCGGAAAAATATCTTCCACACAATTTCGAAGACTGCAAGAGCCGACAAGTGTGAGAATTGTTGCACAGTCTTCTTAATACTTCATGCATCCCAAATGCTGACAAAACTAATATACACAAGAATGGTAAAGAAAATTGAAGGTGTGTTAGATGACGATCGGTTTGGGTTTAGGAAAGGCAAAGGCACCAGAGAGGAAATTCTGACTTTGCGGTTAATAATGGAAGCAAGACTGAAGGTAACTCAAGACGTGGTCATATGCTTTGTCGATCTGGGAAAAGCGTTCGAAGATGTAAAATCGTGCAAGATGTTCGAAATTCTCGGAAAAATAGGATAAACTACGGGAAAGATAGGTAATATACAACATGTGCAAGAACCAAGAGGGAAATAAGAGTTGGAGACCAAGAACGAAGTGCTCGGATTAAAAAGGGAGTGAGATACTGATGTAGCGTTTCCACCCTTCTGTTCAATGTATACACCGAAGAAGCAATTAAAGAAATAAAAGAAATGTTCAAGAGTGGAAATAAAATGAAAGGTGAAAGGATATGAATGAAAGATTCTCTGATGACATTTCTATTCTCCGCGGAAGTGAAAAGGAACTGCTGCATATGCTGAATGGAATGAACAGTATGATGAGTACAGAACATGGATTGACGGTGAATCGAAGAAAGACGAAAGTAAAGCGAAATAGCGGAAATGAGAACAGCGAGAAAGTTAAAATCAGAATTGGTGATAAAAAAATAGGGATTCTGCTATCTATGCGGCAAAAGAACGCACGAGGGTCACGCAAGGAGGACAATAAGCAGACTAGCACTGGCATAAAGGGCATTCCTGAGCAAGAGAATTCTACTAGTGTCAACACAGGCCTAAGTTTGAGGAAGAAATTTATGAGAATGTACATTTGGACCACAGCATTGTGTGGTAGTGAAATATGGACTGTGCGAAAACCAGGAAAGAAGGGAATCGAAGAATTTGAGATGTGGTGCTATAGAAGAATGTTGAAAACTATGTGGACTGATATTGTGAGGAATGAGAAAAGTCTCCGGAGCATCAGCAAGGACACGAATATATGGCAGACACTAACAAGAAGAATGGACAGGATGGTAGGACATCCGTTCAGACATCAGGAGTAACTTCCATGGTACTGGCGGGAACTATAGAAGTTAAAAACTATAGAAGAAAACAGAGATTGGAATACACCCAGCAAATAATTGAGAGCGTAGGCTGCAATTACTCTGAGACGAAGCGGTTGCGGGCCACATCAAACTAGTCGGAAGACTGATGACTCAAAAACCAGTAAGTTTTCAAACCTGTACAGTGTGTACGAATGGATAGAAATCGTTAATAATATGAGTTAAACAAAACATGAAGGAATTTTCTGTGAAGAGAAAATCCGATATAGCCTATATTTTTAACATCCATGCGACATATTACAGAACCAGATGCATTTCTTACGAGGGAACCTCCCCATCGCATCCCCCTCAGATTTAGTTATAAGTTGGCACAGTGGACAGGCCTTGAAAAACTGAACACAGATCAATCGAGAAAACAGGAAGAAGTTGTGTGGAACAATGAAAAAATAAGCAAAATATACAAACTGAGTAGTCCATACGCAAGATATGCAACATCAAGGACAACATGAGCCCAGGAGCGCCATGGTCCTGTGGTTAGCGTGAACAGCTGTGGCACGAGAGGTCCTTGGTTCAAGTCTTCCCTCCACTGAAAAGTTTAATTTCTTATTTTCAGTTTATGTGACAAACTCTTATGTTTTCATCACTTTTTTTAGGAGTGATTATCACATCCACAAGAAAACCGAAATCGGGCAAGGTAGAAGAATCTTTTTACCCATTCGCCAAGTGTACCAGTTAAGTGGGTCGACAACATATTCCTGTCATGTGACGCACATGCCGTCACCAGTGTCGTATAGAATATATGAGACCTGTTTTCCTGTGGAGGAATCGGTTGACCTATGACCTTGCGATCAAATGTTTTCGGTCCCCGTTGGAGAGGCGCGTCCTTTCGTCTACTAATCGCACGGTTTTCCGGTGCGGTCGCCAAGCACAGACACTAAACCTATTACAGTTTATAGAGATGTCAATGAACGAACGAACGGATCATAACTTTGCGAAAATAAACTTTTCATTCGAGGGAAGACTTGACCCAAGGACTTCTCGTTCGGCAGCTGCTCACTCTAACCACGGGACCACGGCACTCCTGAGCTGAAACCAACCTTGATGTTGCCTATATTGCGCACGGACAACTCAGTTTGTATATTTTGCTTATTTTTTCATAGTTCCACACAACTTCTTCCTATTTTATCGATTGATCTGTGTTCAGTTTTTCAAGGCCTATCCAGTGTGCCAACTTACATCTAAATCTGAGGGGGGTGCGATGGGGAGGTTCCCTTGTTAGATAGGGTTATGAGTTAACGAGAAGTAAAAGTTTTAAATATTTTACGCATCGCTGACGTGCTTAGGTTGTCCAAGAAGCGGAAGATTATTTACAACGAGCACAGAACCGCTTACGACATGTACGTAAATTGTATGAAGTGAAACTTGAAAAGAATAACGCGATTGCTGTAAGGGCAGTTGAGAATACGTGTCATAGAAAACATAGTTCTTTATCTAACCTCTGTTTCAACTATCTGTGATGTTAAATGGACCAGCCTGGTATGAGCTAGCGTATTTTGAAGTAAATGTGGTACTATCCACTGAAAGCTAAAGAATAAGATCAGACAAGACGCAAGAATAATGTCTTATTTATTTTTTTAATTAAGGCAATTTCTGTATGGTACATTGAATTCAAACATATATACAGAAGTATACCGAGAACAGAAATGAAATTCTCCAGACAAATAAGAGGCTATTATGAATTAAAAGTGGAAACAAATCAATGGAGTGTAAATGTGTACTGTGACAGGTGGCATGAACAAGTAAAATGGATGGACGATACAAAGCTACAAAAATCTTTATCAAATTGTGATGAAAATGGACAAAGCTGTGTTAGTCTCGGTTCTTATGAAACACGTATGCCACATCCAACTTTTATTTTCTTCTATCTCAGGAAGCGAACTAAATTTGCTGTACCTGTGCGTATATCTCAGACCATGTACTCTCATTACGTCACCTGGTTTCGTTTCTGCATGCTCCCAGTACTCTGCAGCAACTTCTCGAAGGTGCTATGCATGCTGTGCTCTGGGGTCAACTCGACCTGGTTCGAAGTGCTGGTATGTTGAAGATTTTTGGGTGAGACCTTTACAATTACTTGCCGTAATGAGTAATAGGCTATGTGTGGGTTATTTCAACAATGTGTTCTCAACATTCGCACAGTTATTTTAAAATAATTACGCGTAGAGCACTAGAAGTGACTTATAATGTGACCTGGTATCCTTATACGTGGTGACACAAAGGCTCATAGAATGTTCACTTTTAGAGAAACAGAAGTTGCTTATTGGATTGACTTACACTTTTTTCAATCTGCCTCTTTGTAGATTCAGATTTATCATTCTCTCCTGCTTTATAAATGGTTTATTGTTTTGCTGGAAGTCGTGTCTAGAGAATATGTAACTTCGTTACCGGTTTCGGAAATATTACTTCATAATACATACTGGAAGTCGTGTCTAGAGAATATGTAACTTCGTTACCGGTTTCGGAAATATTACTTCATATTACATACACTGAGAACTCAAGTGGTCCGTGTGATTTGTCTGCACGGTTCTGAGATCAATACACAAATTATACGTTACATTTCTCTGAATCATTCCGTTCAACCTAAATCATTTCTTTATTATCGCAAGCAAAATAGCTGGATGTTCCTGTGTAGCCATCTTTTTTAACAACTGTTGCTACAGGATTCCCCGTACGAGTCAACAGTCATGGAACTAGTAGTTAAATGATTCAGTACTACGCTACGATTTCAGTCTATTAATAATAAATACCCCGTTTTTTGCATAAATACAACTGCATGTCGAGAAGGGTAGGACACTAGACGCTGATCAGGAATGCTGATGATATTTGGAAGATTATGCATTGTTTTTCAATATAATGATGCGATATTTAGTGGATCACATGTCAGTGAGGGGTCCCTGTAGAAATATTGTTCTTAAATTACTTTCTGATCCATCGCTTAAGGCAGCGCTGTACTATTCCTTTCAAGTTTAAATTCAGTGTTTACACTTACGAAGAAACAGCCTCATTGGACCGTTTTGGCCCTACGTTGAATGTGTGCACATTATATAACTTTCGAATAGATTCATGATAAGTGGTTACCTATTATCTGATATTCGGATACATAACTGTACATAGTCATATGCATTGCGCCAGTATTAAGTAAGTGTGTATGTGCTCTATTAACTTTTTTGTTACTCATTTGCGATCATATGGTGTTTTCAGTTGATTTCGGGGGCACAAATATTCATATATATTGCATGGCTTAGTAGTTCAGGTGTTTACTTAACTGCTCATGAATAGCAGAGCATTCTTGCTGCAGAACACCAGCTTACAAACTGGTTTTTGCAGTGTCAGTATGTCTTTGAGAAATACAGGTAATTTCTGTTTGTTCTGAGTGATTTTCAACTAAATATATTTCGAGTACGCTGTAATACGCTAATATGCCCTACACTGTAGAATAAGTGAGTCATCACACTGTACAGAGCTATATTTTTTTCGATGAAGCACCAGGTCTGAATTGGGCCACAACGTACTCTACCACATTTGCAAGAACGAATGCAAGAAGAAGAAGAGAGTGAAGAAGAAGTTTGGTGACTATGATGTTGCAGCTCCAAAAAGTGCCAGAAGACTAAGGCCTGTGCCATCACCAACAGCAAGGAAGTGCATGGATGCCCAGTACATGCGTGAGATGATGAAAAAAACCTATAAAAATCGTTTCAGGTGTAGGTTGCCTGGACGTAAGGATACCACATTTTTGCTGTGATTAAATGCACAATATATCTCTGTTACATAGAAAAAAGGAGCTGTTTTTGCAGTCCCGCAAAAGATACTAGAGTAATGAAAAATATTTCTGATCACATTTACATATATATTACGTTCAGAACACTGCTTCCGCCGCTTTGCAATAGAGCGCAGTAGCGACAACTGATGGTGCAGGTGGTATGCTGTAAGTGTAATACAATAAGCTTAGGCATTTGTAAACATAACACCATCAGAATAGTAGTCATTACGCCATTTACGGAAGTTTTAATTTTCTGCTTTAACATGAATAAATCTGCGGCTGAGACTAATAAAATCCTCGGGAAGATCTATGGTAAGCCAACAATTTGTGAAAGCACACGCAGAGAATGGTTTCAACGTTTCAAGAATGATGATTTTGACGCAAAAGACCGGCATGTCGTTGTCACAGAGAAGATCTTAGGATCTTCTGGAGCGTACAGAAACAATCACAGGAGATCGTTATCGAAAGCAGCTGGTGCGTTGGAGCCAAGAACTGAAAGACAAATGTCCACAATACAGTGATAGACATGAATAGGTGATTTTTCAGCATGACAAGACTCAACCTCACGTTTCAAAACCAGTCAAAACATACTTCGAAACGTTGAAGTGGGAATTCCTACCCCACCCACCGTATTCTTTAGACATTGCTCCCCCTGTCTACCATCTTTTTCGATCAATGGCACACAGCGCAAAATCAGATCGATTCATGCATCTCCTGAAAGACGCCTAGTTCTTCAACCGCGGGTTTCGTATACTGCCAGAAAGATGGGAGAATGTAATGGCCAACGTCTGCCAATGCTCTCAATCATAAATTTTTCACGTTAAAGACCCAAAAAAACCAACGGAAGCAAACATGTAAACCCACTAATAAAATCAGAAGATTTAGTATTAATTGTACAAATATATCTATGTATTTCAGCTGTCAATTTATAAGTATAATCAATGAAAGAAAGTCTGGAAGACTTTATTAGTATGATAAAAGCATGTTTTAGTCATGATGTAGCATATGTGCTACATGTCCTAAAATTTTGGTGAAACACACAAATTTTTTAATTTAGTATTTTATTCTCATTTTGCCCCAGAACAACATGTTGACTACCAACATAAACTTTTAACTCATCAGATCTAAGCTCAGGACTGTGGAAGTTAAATGAATAGAAAGGTATGGAAAGGCCATTTGCGAAGAAGACAGAACATATGACAATCCTAACCCGTGAACTGAGTCGAAGATCGAGAAGAAAAATCAGATGAAAGGGAAAAAGAACTGATACAGTAGGTCTGGGACATACTGCACGTTGAACCGTTGGTTTGTGCTGTTAGCTTCCACGAAAGAGCCTGAGAGTGAACGGTACTGAAAAAATACTCTTCGAATAACTGAATACCTTTAGGATTCATACCTGGTCTGTGCTAATAAAACATTATTTATAGTCACACAGAGCGGGCGTACTTGAATTCTTCAAGAAATTTTGTATGATTCATGGTCATCGTGGTTCTCAGTGGTTTCATAGCCACTATTCCGCTTCTATGTAAAGGCCTCTTCTAATGTCTTTCGTGCGTTACGATCCTCAGATTCCTCTTCGCCACGCATTTATTTATGACAGTCATCCTGCTCCATTAGGTCGTCCTCTCGGTCTTTTCTTATGAAATGAAGCATAGCTTAGACACACTTTTTCCCTGGGTCCGTAATGACGAGATACTAAAGGATGTAGAACATGTCATAAAACAACAGTATACAACACATTTAATGTCTGACAAAAATGTGAAACACCCAGAAAGTGAGGAGGAAACGAAATGAAAAACTTCTCGAGATGAGATAGGACGTAATGTTCATTAATTACAAAATCGAGTCAAATTTACGACGACAGTATGAGCCCACTTATGAGCATGACGTAGCTCTCCGTCTGGTCTGAATGTGTGAACTGATACGGTTATTAAGGGTGCCGCGACCCAGTCGAATCTTCTCCTGAGGCAAACTGGCACACTACTGTTGTGACTGGTCCTTCATGTTTTGGATGCTGGCGCTAGGATAGACCCACACTGCTCTACTAGGATAGACCCACACTGCTCTACTATGGAGAGATATGGGGATGTTTCTGGCCACAGGAAAGCTTCGGCACCACAGTTCATATAAGAGGAGAAGGAGATTAGTGTTTAACGTCCCGTCGACAACGAGGTCATTAGAGACGGAGCGCAAGCTCGGGTGAGGGAAGGTTGGGGAAGGAAATCGGCCGTGCCCTTTCAAAGGAACCATCCCGCCATTTGCCTGAAGCGATTTAGGGAAATCACGGAAAACCTAAATCAGGATGGCCGGAGACGGGATTGAACCGTCGTCCTCTCGAATGCGAGTCCAGTGTGCTAACGACTGCGCCACCTCACTCGGTGTAGTTCATAGAGGCATGTGCCGTGTGTGGACGGGAATTGTTCTGTTGAAAAATGGCACCATGAAACCATCGCATGAGAGGTAACACACGACGGCGCATGGTACCCGCGACGTACCGTTATGGCGTCAGAATTCTCCCAGTTACTACCACCCCTGAACTGTCATAATACCCGATTTCTCCCCACCCAGTGACGCTGAGGTATAACACCTCTGTGCCTCTCCAAAACATTGGAAGGATGGCAGTTATCCCCAAGTCGCAGTCGTACTCGCCGGCGATGGTCATCGTTGGTAGCGTAGAACCATCAATCCTCGTTGAACATAATAAACGTGGTTCATTAGCAATCCATGCTTCCGGTCACAGCACCATTCACTCAGCCGCTTTTAGTACGGGCTGGCCGCGGTGGCCGAGCGGTTCTAGGCGCTACAGGCTGGAACCGCGTGCCCGCTACAGTCGTAGGTTCGAATCCTGCCTCGGGCATGGATGTGTGTGATGTCCTTAAGTTAGTTAGGTTTAAGCAGTTCTAATTCTAGGGGATTGATAATCTCAGAAGATAAATCCCATAGTGCTCAGAGCCATTTGAACCATTTATGGGATGGTAACTGTCCGACTGTTGCTAGCCTTCGACCAACGGTACAGAATGACACAGTATGTGGCTAGGAATCCATTACCTGTTGTCGGGTGGCAGGCGGACATACACTGGGATTACGATGTGCTTGAACACCATACGACGATGCTCCCTTGTGGAGGTCAGACGTGGCCGACCGGAAGCTTGAGGGTTACAACGCTTTCCCATGCCGGCCAACATCGAGCCAATGTCAGAGCTGGAATGCCTCACAAATCAGGATACTACACTGCCAAGTCGAGATCCACAATGAGGTCTCTTCCAAACTCTGTCAGGTGCTGATAACGCTGTCTCACACGACTACACGGCGTCTAGATGTCCTTCACAGTGATCACTCAAATGGTGACGCTTTTTACGCCCCTTATATACGCTGCCAGGCCTGGGAACAAAACTGAACACGAACAAAAGTAATGAACCCTGTATAACAGCCCTGTTAAAACTGTTAAAAGCTTAGTCAGCCGGTGTCGTAATTTTGAAGTGAGAGTTAGTATGATTGTCATGTAGTAAATATTTCACACGAAGAGCCTTTGCAACACAGGCAAAGGTCAGTTGTGGAAACTAAGCCACAATATCAAGAGTACTACGGAATACGCCCGACTGACTATGCAAAATAAGAGGGCACGTACATTAGCGAGTGAGTGGTTCAAAATAAGTATTAATACTGTAAGGGGAATGGGTCAATAAGTATAGTTACGTCGGTGCACACTCAGTTGTATGCGAACGTACGATCGGGATAGAGGCATGTACGTTCCAAGTACAATCATTCCCCTTGGCCTGGGTAGAAAGAAATGCATTTACTCATCTTAGAAAGAAAATAATCTGACTTCTTAATTAAATGAAAAGGAAGACTGCAGGTTCTGAATCTCGCGGCAAATATGACCTAAATACTGAAACTGTCCTTGGCGGGCACGAAGGGGGAAGAGATGAACACATTCACGTACCTCTATTGATGTGCTGTGCCTTCGCGAGGATACTCGCCTCCATCTAAATTCTCCATACAAAATTAATAACAATCTTCCAGAGTTACGGGAGCTGGGATCCATGGTATCGTAAATGAAAAAATCATATTGTTCATAAATTGCTTTCATTATATAAGACAATTTCACTTTAAAATTACACAGCACGTCTTATCACCAGGACATGAGAACAACGAAAGGTAACTTTCACTAAAACTAAGAAACGAAGAGTGTAAATCTCCTTTTGTCCGTCAGTGTTAAATACTTTTCAACTTAATCTTTGTTATGAGACTCGATTTATTATCTATAAATTTATCAATAAGAAAAAAAATATTAAGTCGCTTTATACCTGGTAGCCGTTCTATGTGTCACAACTGCATATTATTTACACATTCGCCACTGATGTGTTCGTGTACGAAGCTAGACTGTCATATCTTATGCTCTGCGTGTTTCACATTTTTGGTCACGCTGTGTATTTACAAAAGAAGTATCATTTGGACCTAAATGAAACACAGGTGCTTACGATCATTTTTTGGTTATTCTGGTCATGCATAACTAAACAAGAAACTAATTATAAGACTTACACTGATCAAACTACTACAGAGAAGTTCTGCACAGGTCACACTCGCTTTATACACATTGTTAATAGATGGTAATCACTCGTTTCCACTAAGAAATTCGGCAGTGGAGTTGAAGGGGATGGCCATCAAAATATTCTTTAGTCTCCTTGTAAAATGGATTTTGTTATTAGTTTAACTTTTTATGTCTGCTAGCATGTTATTGAAAATGCATGCTGCTGAATAATGGACACTTTTCTGGACGTAAGTGTCTTTCGATTCCGTGCGCTGTGCTGTTTCTTGGAGAAAGAAATATATTATTTATGATACTTTTAATTAAGAAATAAATGTGTTGGGAAATAGAGTTATTAACACCAGTTTCTCTAAGAGGTCTCTGTTGGACTTGATTGAGATCATACCATAAATAATTCGTATTAATACTTTGGGATTCGGAAAAATTAAGCTTAGCTTGATGAGTTACCAAACGATGAGTCTGTGTGACATTTTGGAATGAAAGTAAGCGTAGTATGCCAGCTTTTTTACAGTTACGGCCCCCAAGTCTCACAACACCAAAACTGAAAATAAGAATTCATTTTGATGCTTCATCAGTTCTTCGGTATACTCCTCCCAAATTAATTGATTGTCATGTTATCATCCGAAGAATTTACAGTTATCAATGTCTACTCTCTGCTTGTTGTCATATCATTGACACATACGTGGAGAAAATTTCTTATAAATTCTTAGAGCATACAGTGTGTTTTTTCAAAGTGCAGTGTCAAAAAATTGACAAGGAACCATTTAGTAAGGTTTTCAAAATGGCATTAACGGCTCTTCGAAAAACTGTACTCTATTTGATTTTTCTTACAGTATTGGTTTCATTTGTGCCACTGTTTTTGATGAAAAGTGCCCAACATACACACGAAAATGACATCCTTTGTTTCCTGTCAGATACGATCTGAAGGACTCTGTGACATTTTCTGTAAGGCTACAATAGTCTAATATACTTGAAATGACATTACGCGCGTATTACCATTTCCACAATTTTACAGAATGTTGGACAAAAGTACTCCTGTCAACCTGTCATCCACTGCGTTGGTAACATGTCTCACCCATCTTCTCTTCAATGTCACACATTCACTATTACGCTTACTTGTTTTTGTGTGCTAGATATTCCCTACAAGCACTCGGCCACGGGTCGTTGAGCGAGCCAGGGTCTCAATTGTTTTTACGTTTAAAATCGCAAGCTCTGTTGCATTCTGGCATACTGCACAGATTTATTAAATGAATTCACGCATAGTCCACTTGAAATGCGACTTTGTACATCAAATGAAGCTCAGTGATATCTGACAATGGATCGGAATCTATAAAGCTGCAATTTCCTAGAACCTACGTTTTGGAAACATAGGTGACGGAAGCTGTGTGGCAGATATTCGCAGTGAACGATCATGTACAAAATGGAATTTGCAAACTCATTTACAGAATATATGTGGAGTAAGATTATTCCTCTAAACTGAGAAATTGCTGCAATAATTGTGCATCACAATAAAACGAGACAAGCAAAAAAGGAAAAAAGTCTTGGTACCTGTAACCCTTCTCTTTGTAAAATATACGATATTGTCTAAAACAGTAACCAAATATATACAGATATCATAATCCTTTAACTATTTAGAAAAAAAACCACACGGCAGCCTAAACATGGTCACTGTAAAGAGCATTGAAAAATTGGGTTTGAGGGCGGTTTTCTCTCGGTAAACAAAGTACAAAATCTCCAGAGAGTTGGTAATCTTTCGTGTCATAATGCTTTATAAAAACTATTACGCGTCAGGGAACAAGACAAGTTACGGATAAAGGAGAATTTTGTTATCTCTTTGTAAGTTAATTGCAGCGTTGTTGAGCTGCAAATATAAATATTTAAAAGCTTCCTTCTCGTCAATATTCAAGCCTGTACTGACAAACTACGCAGTCAGCGTAAATTCATTGCCTTTATGGAGGCGCCCACGTTATTTACACTGACAAACAAGCGTGAAAATTTTAATATACGTGCCGTTGGTGAGAATATTGCTCCCGACGTTCAACCGCAGGTTTAATTTACACACGAATTGTGGCCGTCATGTCAAATATATTACAAAGTAAATAGTATGGGGAGCAGAGGCTGAATATACAGGATGAGGCAGCTAAGACAGACCACATGAAGTACGCCCAGGATGGATAAATATAATAAGTTATAGCGGACAATAAAATTAATTTTCTGACGTTCACAAGTAATTTTTATAATTTATAGTTGCTGAATGACGAACAGACTTTGGTTTTTTCCTAATGGAACTATATACAATACTGGCCATTAAAATTGCTGCACCAAGAAGAAATGCAGATGATAAATGGGTATTCATTGGACAACTAAATTACACTAGAACTAACATGTGATTACATTTTCACGCAATTTGGCTGCATAGATCCTGAAAAATCAGTACCCAGAACAACCACCTCTGGCCGTAATAATGGCTTGATACGCCTGGGCATTGAGTCAAACAGAGCTTGGGTGGTGTGTACAGGTAGAGCTGCCTATGCAGCTTCAACACGATACCACACTTCATCATGAGTAGTGACTGGCGTATTGTGACGAGCCAGTTGCTCGGCCACCATTGACCAGACGTTTTCAATCTGGAGAATGTGCTGTCCAGAGTAGCATTCGAACATTTTCTGTCTCCAGAAAGGCCCGTACAGGACCTACAACATGCGGTCGTGCATTATACTGCTGAAATGTAGGGTTTCGCAGGGATCGAATGAAGGGTAGAGCCGCGGGTCGTAAGACATCTGAAATGTAACGTCCACTATTCAAAGTTCCGTTAGTGCGAACAAGAGGTGACCGAGACGTGTAACCAATGGCACCTCAAACCATCACGCTGGGTGATACGCCAGTATGGCGATGACGAATACACGCTTCCAATGTGCGTTCACTGCGATGACGCCAAACACGAATGCGACCATCATGATGGTGTAAACAGATATTGGATTCATCCGAAAAAATGACGTTTTCTCATTCGTGCACCCAGGTTCGTCGTTGAGTACACCATCGCAGGCGCTCCTGCCTGTGAGGCAGCGTCAAGGGTAACCGCAGCCATGGTCTCCGAGCTGATAGTCCATGCTGCTGCAAACGTCGTCGAACTGTTCGTGCAGATGGTTGTTGTCTTTCAAACGTCCCCATCTGTTGACTCAGGAATCGAGACTGGCTGCACGATCCGTTATAGCCATGAGGATATGATGCCTGTCATCTCGACTGCTCGTGATACGAGGCCGTTGGGATCCAGCACGGCGTTACGTATTACCCTCCTGAACCCACCGATTCCATATTCTGCTGACAGTCATTGGATGTCGACGAACGCGAGCAGCAATGTCGTGATACGATAAACCGCAATCGCGATAGGCTTCAATCCGACCTTTATGAAAGTCGGAAACGTGATGGTACGCATTTATCCTCCTTTCAAGAGGCAGCACTACAACATTTCACCAGGCAACGCCGGTCAACTGCTGTTTGTGTATGAGAAATCGGTTGGAAACTTTCCTCATGTCAGCACGTTGTAGGTGTCGCCGCCGGCGCCAGCCTTGTGTGAATGCTCTGAAAAGCTAATCACTTGCATATCACAGCATCTTCTTCCTGTCGGTTAGATTTCGCTTCTTTAGTACGTCATCTTCGTGGTGTAGCAATTGTAATGGCCAGTAGTGTATATTATTCCGTGGCATTTGAAAGAAACTTCTAAGAAAACTTCAGTGACGCAACAAGTACGGGACTTGATCAGATAGTATCCAGACATCTGGACGAGTTTATGTTTCTCGAGTGAAACATGGCAGGGGTTCAGTCATGATTTGGGCAGTCGTACCTTGGTACTCCATTGGCCCCATGGTTACTGTGCAAGGTTACAATAGCACCAAGGATTATGTGACCAATTACGTTGATGACGTCCATCACATGATACAACGTCTGTTACTCAGTGGCGATGCTGCGTTCAAAGATGACAGGGCCACTCTTCACGCAGCTCCCATCGTCCAGGACTGGTTTTGTAGACACGGGTATGAACTTCCGCATCTCCCCTGACCATCACAGTCACGTGATCTCAGTGTTATTGAGCCTTTGTGGCCTACTTTGGAGCGAAGGGTGCATGACTGCTACTCACTTCCAACATCAATGTCTGAACTTCCCACTAGCAGAATGTAATAACATTCCCTTGAAAACTATGCGAGCCTAGTGTTTATTTGTTCCGAGACGCCTGGAAGCTGTTTTGAATTCCTACGTCGTGCTGGGCATAGTAATGTGTTATGTTTTGGTGTTATCACGTTATTGTCCAAACTCTATACAACAAAACATAGTGGTATTTTAATGTTAAGTCGGTGTTGTATTTGTTAGAAATAAGAAGAGCACGAGCCATATCAGACTCAGGCAGCTTATCCAATGAGCTACTCCATCTGTGTACCACTTTCCAACAAAATGGATATTCCGAACGGGAGATTCGCCGTGCCTTACACCCGGAGCGGGGTACCCAACGTGAGGAACTGGAAGAAGGCGAAGAACAAAGGGGAATGGTCATCTTGCCATATATCGGCGGTGTCTCTTCAAAAATAGGAAGACTATTGAAGAGACATAAAGTTAAATGCGTCTTTCGTCCGTCGGCAAAACATAGAGCTCTCTTGGGCTCATCTAAGGACAGCCTTGCCCTAAGAAGACCAGGTGTTTACGAGATTCCCTGTAGCTGCGGTATGACGTACATCGGACAAACTTGTCGCACTGTAGAAGAGAGATGTACTGAATACTGACGCTACACTCGTCCGGAGCAACCAGAGAAGCCTGCAGTGGCCGAGCATTGTCTCACTACAGGCCATTCGATGAATTATCAACAGACAAAAATTCCCCTGGTCGACGAGTTCGTACTGGGACAGTGTTTTTAAGGAAGCAGTGGAAATACGTTGCTCGACGAATTTTGTAAACAGAGACACGGGCTTTCAGCTCAGTACAGCTTGGAGTCAAGCAGTGGCCATATTGAAGTCGCGTCAAGCAGAGAGGAGTACTATTGGTCATTCGACGGATGACGATTCGTCAGCAACACAAATATTCTGTTGACAACGGAAGGATGGTCACACGCCAACGCGGACGAGCATTTTGCTTGCGGCTTCCGACAGAGGTCGCTGGGGCGGCCGATGGCAGCGCAGAGCAGCAGCGGCAGCCTCCGCGCGTGCGTCGAAGTCTTTGGTTCTTCGTCCGGCAGGTGGCGATACTGTCCTTCCAGCTATCGGTTGATATCGTCGCTAATGGCCATCGAATTTGGCACCTCCACGCATGTGCACTCCCTGCCTAAGACTGGCATAAATAGGAGGCCCTAGTCATGCCTTAGCAGTGTGTCCGTCGTACCTGAAGATGTCGGCCAGTTGTGCTGATGAAATATTGTGGAGTTTTCACTATGAGATCCGACGTCTCACCCGAGAACCATGTATACCAGAAGAAATCATCTGTATGTAATTGGCGCGTAACGTGTTAGTCAGTGGACAGCTGGTGAGACCCAGTGAATTGTGTTTTCAGAAGCCTTCGTAAAAGCGTTTGTGATTCTCTCCTACCTGAATGTCGAGAAAGAATAACGTATCAACGAAGAAATATTTTCGTGTTCACTATATCAGTTTCAGTGTTACGATTCGTACATACAGCCATTGATGTACACGCTACTGAATAAGGGCCTGGTCGCTGATATCGCTTATGAAAAGCCATATAATAAACTACGGAATTAAGAATTAACTGACAAGATGACATTCCACAATACATAAGTAGAGAGCTTTAAAATAATATCTGGTCAGAATACTACACAGGGTGTCCCAAAAAGAATGACCCGATTTTAACTCGTAATAATATTGAGACAAATGTCACTAGGTAACTGAAATAGCGCTACATGTAATCGGCATGATCTAGAGTTTCAGAAAAATTCCGCTAGATGTCGCTAAGAGCGCTGACCTGGAGCGTGCAGCTGGTCTCGTGCCTCAACTTTGGTTAGGGCTTACAGGACCGCGAGACCAGCCTTTACACTCTTGGCTTGCTAGGTCCCCTGACTTAACACACGTGTGATTTCACCCTGTTGGAATATGTTAAACAGTGTGTTTACGTTCCTCCATTACCTCGTGACAATGATGAACTAAAAACCAGAATATCAGCTGCTGTAGCTTCAGTGACAGAAGACACCTTACGCTCAGTTTAGGATGAATTCGGCTATCGGCTAGATGTTTTCCGTGCAGCCAGTGGAGGAAATACTGAACATTTAAGATGGATTTTTATAAACTTCCGTCTTTTATGAGTAATTTAGTATGCAATTTGTTGGTGTTAAGCCCTCCTTCCTAATAAATAATTCAATTTAAAATCGTGTCATTCTTTTTGGGACACCCTATACTTAAGAACGCTTAACTTGTCAGTTAACGGAAAAAATGCAGAACATATGCTCAGCTGTATTTTATGCGTGTGATTAGCTCTTAAGAGATAACCACAACTGTGCTGCAGAATGTTATCTGCAACGGCAGTTAAAGTGCAATAAGGTGCAAAAACTCATAGAGGTAATATACAGTACCGTATAAAGATTACTCTCCCATGTTTATTGGTCCACTAGTGTTAAATACGTTCAACGTGAATAAATCCATGAAACAGGAGGGTATCAAGTAGGTTGCTTGTGTTGTGTGAAGATCGCAGCGTCTTCTCACCAGCAGCAATCCCGTAAGGAAGCAGCCCGGGGACCATTAGTAGTAATGGGAGCCAGCCTCGTGCTAATGACATCCCCAGAGGCGGAAGGATAGGGGGGGGGGGGGGGGGGACGTGGTCCGCAAGACGCATCTCTATCCTCTCAGGACACCAAACTTGCAGCCCTCCATCTTCTGCGCACCTCCCAGTGCATCGCTACGAGAGACATTTCTGATGGTTCACTATATTGGGAGGCTGGTATCAAATTAGTGCTGAGTAACACTACAGCATGTCGAGGATTAAATAATGCCATGATCATATGCATCGCCACAGCTACTCCGTGAGTGACGTAATGTAAAAGGGCCCATAAAAATGTTTGCATTGGAAGGCTCCAACTCCTGAATCGATATGCCAATGAGGCAAAATCGCCGGGAGGATATAGGCAATTACACCGCCGACGCACCAGGCTGAATACAGTTGTTTGGTATAACACCGTGTTATGCTGAGTGAAAAAGGCCGGCACTGCGTGGTGCATATCCTCGTCCAACAGGAATCGTCGCCTCTTCAAGGCCTTTTTTAAGGGATCAAAGGGGTGATATCAGATGCGAAGAGATCAAAATTGTAGGGCGGATGTTCGAGTGCCTTCCACGTGAGTTGAAACATCCCCTTAGAAAAATTATGAATGACTGTACTGGAAAACCTCTCCGTTATTTGATTTTCAAACAGCTGAGCAAAACTGAACGTACTCAGATATTTCTCTCTTTACTTATTCTGATCATCACTAAACTGACACAATACTTTTTTAGCGCATCGCAATCTGACTTTTAATAATCCCTACAAAAGAATATCCCTGACTAACAATAACCTACACCATTCATGAATCACTTACCTCACAAAAATCTGCGTTACTCGAACTATTGCAATACAGCGAGGGCCATTACTGCCAGATAAATAAAGGATTCTAACTACTGAAGGCACTAACTACTGATAGGCATAGTTAGCAAATGAAAGATTTTGATGGAGAACAAATAATGTATTTACATTAATAGTGTTCAAAAGTCATTATATATATATATCAGTTCATGACATCCAGTTTTACAAATTTCGTTTTTCTGTCGGACACACGTCCAGATCGTCCACTCTCAAAATTCTGCAATCTCTCTTCCCAAATCCACCACTGCTGGCGGCTCACCTCCAACAGCGCAACGCTACGCGCTGTTCACATCCAACTGCTCAACACTACAATAGCGAATATTCCAACAATGCCAACCAGCCACAGACCGCATACAGCCAGTGATTTTCATACAGAGCCCTACGTGGCGTTACCAACATAAAACTCTGAACGGCCTACTTACAGAGTTAGCGTTACTTCCGCGTTACATTTGCGATATGGGGACGCAACCTTTGGTACACCATTTCACAATGGTGGTTTTGGATGGAAATGCTGCCATACGTGAGTTCTTCACTTCCCGATGGAGGTCCTCCGACGTCTCTGCTATGGCAACCAAGAAACGATGTGCCCGTGGACGTATTTGGTAATAATGTCTACTTAGTTCAGGTTTCCCCATTTATCACATTCACCTCCGGAAGACATGACTGCCAGACTGATCCCCTGCTTCCATACAATGAAGCGCTAAAGAAACTGGTATAGGCATGCATATTCAAATACAGAGACTTGTAAACAGGGAGACTACGACTCTGCGGTTGGAACACCTATATAAGACAATTATCTGGCGCAGTTGTTAGATCGGTTACTGTTGCTACCATGGCAGGTTCTGAATATTTAAGTTAGTCTGAACGTGGTGTTATAGTCGGCGCACGAGTCATGTGACACAGCATCTTCAAGGTAGCGATGAAGCGGGGATTTTCCCGCACGACAATTTCACGAGTGTACCAGGAATACCAGGAATCCGGTGAAACATCAAATCTTCTACATCCCTACGGCAGGAAAAAGATCCTACAAGAACGGGATCAACGACGACTGAAGAGAATCGTTCAACGTGACAAAAGTGAACCCTTCTGCAAACTGCCTCAGATTTGAATTTTGGGCGACTAACAAGTGAAAGCGTGCGAAACATTCAAGGAAACATCATCGGTATGGGCTTTCGCAGCCAAAGGCCCACTAGTGTAGTCTTGTTGACTGCTCGACACAAAGCTTTACGCCTCTCCTAATCCCGTCAACACCGACTGTTGATGACTCGAAACATGTTGTCCGGTCGGACGAGTCTCGTTTCAAATTCTATCGAGCGGATGGATATGTATGGGTATGGAGACAACCTCATGAATCAATGGAGCCTGTACGTCAGCAGGGGACTGCTCAAGTTGGTGGAGGCTCTGTAATGGTGTGGGGAATGTGCAGTTGGAATGATATGGGACCCCTGATACCACAGATTCGACTCAGACAGGTGACACGTAAGCATCCTGTCTGGTGGCGCATCCATTCATGTACATTGTACATTCCGACTGACTTGGGCAATTCCAGCAGGACAACGTGCCACCCCACACACCCAAAGTTGCTACAGAGTGACTCCTGGAACATTATTCTGAGATTAAACATTTCCGCTGTCTCCACACTCTCCAGACATGGTCATTATTGAGCATACCTGGGATGCCTTGCAACGTGGTGCTCAGCAGAGATCTCCACCTCCGCGTACTCTTACGGATTTATGGATAGCCCCGTAGGACTCGTGGAGTCAGCTCCCTCCAGCACTATTACATACATTACTCGAGTCCATGCCACGTAGTGTTGCAGCACTTGTGCGTGCTCGCCAGGGATCCCACGGTATTAGGCAGGCGTAGTATTTTCTTTAATGAATGTCCTGGATCCAAGACCTCGTACAGAAACTTTTTGATTGCTCATTCTACAGAGTGTAACGGGTATAAATACAGACATACTTACATAAATTTTTAGTACATCAGAGTGTTGGTTGTTTTGTCTCTGCGTCGGACAGTCTTCCCATAAACACCTCACAAACTTTACAACCTAAAGTTTTCTGCATAGCTTTACCTGGGCTATGAACGACGCCTGGCAGTATAGACTAACCATTCTGCGTCCATGCATCGACACTTCAGCGCCTGTGATGCTGCCCAGGGGTAAAAAAATATTAATGGTCTACACTTGAAACATGTACTAGGAGGTACTACCCAACCTAAAAATACACAGCTTGTAATATCTGAATTATTAATCCGTGAATGACGTAAATACTGATATAATGTTGTTCAGTACGCCATCATCAGTCAGCAACAGAAATACCTGAACTTATACCCGATAGCCCGTGTATAACCGGAAAAAATTAACAGGAAAAAATGGCCTGTTATAACATTATCCATTTTTTACGCTACTGTAATACTTATACAAGATTCTCAACAAGTGGCTGAAGTGAGCACACCAGTCAAGAAGCTAGTCATTCCCAGGAGGCATAACCTACTACCACGTAACCCGGCCTCGATGATGGCTTCAGCTCAGCGAGGGAGAGAGTCTACAGCTTTCTTCACGTATGCCATATCCAGCTGAAGAAAGGAGTTGTTAAGAACTCCGAGGATGTAGACTGCTACTCTGGGCCCGCTGGGCCGAATAGTCTCAGGCAACTGCTGCAGAATTAAGGTCGCGTGATTTGCCGGATAGATCGAAGTGTCTCACTGGTCGTCAACCAGGAACATATGAGAGCAGCTCATTCAACACAACTGTCGACAGCTTAGAATGTTGAGTGTGAAAGTGTAGCGCCTAGAACCGCTCGGCCACTCTGGCCGGCTAATGTTTAAGGTAACCTGAACAAGGGAGACGAATTCACAGCAGGAAAAACCGCACCGCTAGCACCGCTGATCCACCTCTGCCCTGAATTACATGTTCGCCACCTTGTGGACTAGATGCTTCAATGGGGCCGTTGGTGTTCTCGGCGCCTTATTCCATCTGAGAAGAGGTAACCGCAACCTTTCCAACCACACTAGACGTCATCAGCTAGCTGATGAGCAGTTTCTATGTTGTTTGTTCCACTGGAGATATGCAGGTTTAAGGACATCTGTGAGTAACGCACTTTAGCGAGGTCATCGGAAGTTTCAGTGCGTCGATTTTCTTTGGTGAAATGTTCCCTGGGAAACTGACTGAGATGGGCCTGTATCTACTGACACAGCAATTCCTGTCCGATTTGAAAAAAAATCGTAATTGACAAGTTGTGACAGTCCTCTACCGTCGCTGCCGGTTAGCCTCAATTTATGACCACTTTTCTGTACATGCGAGTCTGAGGGCAATCCTTGCAGACAAATTAGATAGTCCACGTTAGACAGGTGAAATACCCTCAGACTTCAAGAAGAATATAATAATTTCAATCCCAAAGAAAGCAGGTGTTGACAGATGTGAAAATTACCGAACTATGAGTTTAATAAGTCACAGCTGCAAAATACTAACGCGAATTCTTTACAGACGAATGGAAAAACTGGTAGAAGCGGACCTCGGGGAAGATCAGTTTGGATTCCGTAGAAATGTTGGAACACGTGAGGCAATACTAACCTTACGACTTATCTTAGAAGAAAGATTAAGAAAAGGCAAACCAACGTTTCTAGCATTTGTAGACTTAGAGAAAGCTTTTGACAAAGTTGACTGGAATACTCTCTTTCACATTGTAAAGGTGGCAGGGGTAAAATACAGGGAGCGAAAAGCTATTTACAATTTGTACAGAAACCAGATGGCAGTTATAAGAGTCGAGGGGCATGAAAGGGAAGCAGTGGTTGGGAAAGGAGTGAGACAGGGTTGTAGCCTCTCCCCGATGTTATTCAATCTGTATATTGAGCAAGCAGTAAAGGAAACAAAAGAAAAATTCGGAGTAGGTATTAAAATCCATAGAGAAGAAATAAAAACTTTGAGGTTCGCCGATGACATTGTAATTCTGTCAGAGACAGCAAAGGACTTGGAAGAGCAGTTGAACGGAATGGACAGTGTCTTGAAAGGAGGATGTAAGATGAACATCAACAAAAGCAAAACGAGGATAATGGAATGTAGTCAAATTAAATCGGGTGATGTTGAGGGAATTAGATTAGGAAATGAGACACTTAAAGTAGTAAAGGAGTTTTGCTATTTAGGGAGTAAAATAACTGATGATGGTCGAAGTAGAGAGAATATAAAATGTAGACTTGCAATGGCAAGGAAATCGTTTCTGAAGAAGAGAAATTTGTTAACATCGAGTATAGATTTAAGTGTCAGGAAGTATTTGTATTTGTATGGAGTGTAGCCGTGTATGGAAGTGAGACATGGACGATAACTAGTATGGACAAGAAGAGAATAGAAGCTTTCGAAATGTGGTGCTACAGAAGAATGCTGAAGATAAAGTGGGTAGATCACATAACTAATGAGGAGGTATTGAATAGGATTGGGGAGAAGAGAAGTTTGTGGCACAACTTGACTAGAAGAAGGGATCGGTTGGTAGGACATGTTTTGAGGCATCAAGGGATCACAAATTTAGCATTGGAGGGCAGCGTGGAGGGTAAGAATCGTAGAGGGAGACCAAGAGATGAATACACTAAGCAGATTCAGAAGGATGTAGGTTGCAGTAGGTACTGGGAGATGAAGAAGCTTGCACAGGATAGAGTAGCATGGAGAGCTGCATCAAACCAGTCTCAGGACTGAAGACCACAACAACAACAACACGTTCAAACACCAACAAATTGAACAACATTGTACGTGGTGTCGCAGTGGTCGCATCCAAACAACATAGTTTCTATCTGCCATTCTACGACGTCGCCACGCTGATCCCCCATAAATGCGCTGATTACATACAGCCGGCTAACACGAATTTCGCATCCATGACTTACATCGTCAGTTCAGTGTCACAAGACAGTCTGGTACCAATCCCTCACCACTGGGGAAAGCCCTCGTATAGTCGACGATTCCTGTACGTATCAGTCCTTTATTGTCGACATAAAAAAAACGGAACATAGTGGCCACAAACAGTCGAAAGGCCCTGTCACTGAATGATTACGCAAGTGCAAAACAATTACTGGGAGAAATCATGTACATTAAATATCTGTAAGTGTTTGTACGGATCGATTTACAGTGGAACGACCGTATGAAACTGGCTGTATGAAAGGTAGACGCAAGCCAGGGATTCATTGGAAGAAACCCCTCAATAAGTAGAATCCACACTAGCAAAACCCTCGGCGAATCAGTACTCGAATATTGCTCGTCAGTCTGTGCTGGCCCCTCTCCCTGCCTGTTACCAGCACACTCACCTCAGCCAGATACTATGAAGGCAACTGCCCCAGTTTACAGAGGCGGTAGATATCACTTGGCCGCTGGTAATCTAATAAAGATTTTGTACTCCGTCTCTGACAACGTAGGGCGTTGAAAACTTTCCTACTAACCTGTCGTCCTAGATTAGTACGGAGACTGAGTATGGAAAATGGAGTGATTGATAGAAAAGAGGTGGGGGTAAATGGAGGTGGAAAGTCGACTTCAAGGGAATAGCAGCCTTAGCAGAAGAATTAGTATGCAGAGGCTATAGGTTCACAGTTTCCAGCAGATGGTAGTTTTCAATAATATCATGAATTTGTACAGAAGAGTACATGAATAAACACAACTCTATGCGAATTCATTTGAGGAAAATTTGGAAATTTGTGATAAGGTCTTATGGGACTAAACTGCTGAGATCATCGGTAGATAACCTTACACATTTACTTAAACTAACTTACGCCAAGGCCCAAGAGAGGACTCGTGCATGGATGTGTGTGTGTCGACTTAGCGGGGAGAACCACGCGGACCGTGCAAGACGCCCAAGACCGCGCGGCTACCTCACCCGGACAATTTATTTGAGCTACACAAAGAGCGCTGCTGTGTAAGGTTGAGAATGTTGCAGTGAATTCACTTATAACAGAGAGAGATAGAGTACTGAATCTTAACGCGCCGACTAAGATGAAAACACAGAAGTCACGGTAGAAACTTACTGTACGACCAGTGACATCAGACCGTGTTTGTAGCGCCACATGGTCAAGCTCGCCCAGCGATAGGCGCGGCGTGCGCACGGGAGCGACATTGATGAGTACTGTTCACTTTAAACTTTTATTAAAATTAATACCAGGTGACAGGTGCCTGCAGAAGAATGCCTGCGCGACGGAGCTCCATCTGTCGGTCGGTATTGAAGTTTAAACTAAATTTGGCTGGAGCGGATGCTGTTCGACCTTTGATGAACCTCTACTGAGATTCCGAACTCAAGAAATAGGGCCGTTCCTATATTGTGTGGAGTGAAATGAGCAAGTTCTGTCTGCTGTGACATAGGGAACTGATCACGTCTTTTGCCGACAGAAGTTTCAAATTCTGGCTCATACCCAACTGTTGTGAAAGCAGTCCTCACTGTGTTCCTACACCTCCATGTGGAACGAGATGTAAATGTACAACACTTAAAGATTTTTTAACGCCTGTTGCCATTTTGAGTAAATTAAAAGCTTCTCCCAAAATCACAGCAACCAAAATCCCAGTCTAAATTTCGATACTTCAGTAATTCACGGAAAACTTTAATACAATCTATTTTCTATTGACATTTTTACTAGCAGGTTAGCCTGCAACTAAAAATCAAAACACCTCGATATAAACCTGGTACCAACCAAATGTGTACCAGTAGACTATCAATGGGTCCCAGATCAGTAATCAGATGGCATTATTTTTTATCATTACTATTTTCTTTGTCTGAGGGCTAGAGAGGGTGCACATGCGAGCAGTTTGACAGGTCTTGGTACAGGTCAAGAGAAGAGCAACGTGTTTCGCTACGAGGTAGATTAGCCAGCGCGAAGGCACTGCGGAGACGCTTGTCCAGCTCATTGGCAGACGCTACAAGAGAGGCATTGTGAGGCACAGTGTGGTATACTGTTGAAATTCTTGGGTGCAATGTATTAGAAAATTCAACCAATACGTTCCTTCCTTCAACCTATTTCTTCCGGAAGGTCTATCCTGCGACCATAGTGTTCAGTTAACTTAAGGGAGGAAAGTGTGCGCGGCATTTGTTCTGTGCATCACATAAACTTTGTTCTCTGTGTTATAGTATTTTAACCGTTCTCGTATGCCTATTTTCGAAGGCGCAGATTGAGGACCAGCCCAGAGTTTTCCTAAGCGACTACGAAGTTGTGCGTATCACACCAATACTCAAGAAAGGAAATACCAGTAACCTCCGAATTGCAGTCATCAATATGCAGTAGGAGTTTGGAACGTATACTGTGTTCGAACATTATGAATTATCTTGAAGAAAACGATCTATTGAAAAACAGTCCGCATGGATTCAGAAAATGACGTTCTTGTGAAACACAACTAGCTCTTTATTCGCACGAAATAATGGGTCCTATCGACACGGCTCTAAAATTGATACCACATTTTTAGAATTCAAGATGGCTATTGACACAGTTACACTCAACCGACTTCTCATCGTATTGTGTGCCTTCGGAGTATCAGTTGATCGACTCGATACGAGGTTTCCTGTCGGCAAGGTCAAAATATCTGGTGTTCCAAAGGAAGTGTTACAGGCCCTATTCTGTTCCTGATCTATATAAACGATTTAGGAAACAATCTGACCAAACCTTTTAGATTGCTTCCAGATGTTGCTGTCATTTATCATCTCGTCAAGTCATCAGATAATCAAAATGAATTGCAAAATGATGCGAAAAGTGAAAATCGTATCTAGATGATGAAAAATGTGGGTACATGTGTACTAAAAGGAATCCGCTAAATTTAGGTTACACGATAAATCACACAAATCTAAAGGCTGTGAATTCAGGTAAACACTTAGACATTCCAATGAGAATAACTTAAACTGGACGACGACATATAAAGTGGTGTGGGGATAGCGAAGAAAGACTGCGATTTATTGGCACAACACTTGAAAGATCAACAGATCTGCTAAACAGGCTGCCTACACTATGCTTGTCCGTCCACTTCTGAACTATTGCTGCGCGGTTTGCGAACTGCTTCAGATAGGATTGACGGAGGACATCGAAAAACTTCACAGATGGGAATCTCGTGTTGTATTATCGCGAAATCGGGAAGAGGGAGCTACGGATATGATAAGGAAATTTGGGTGGAAATCAATTAAACAAAGGCTTTTCTCATTGCTGCAGTGCTGCTCATGAAATATCTATCACCATTTGCTGCTCCGAATGCGAAAATATTTTCTTTACTCGCACCTACATAGAGAGCTCCCACGGGAATATTTAAGTGTTCGTCTTCCCCGCGCTCTGTTTGAGAGTGAAACGATGGAGAAATAGCTTGATGGTAGTTCGCTGAATTCTCTGTCAAGCACTGCGTTGAAAACGGCAGAGTAGTCACGTAGATGTAGGTGTAGAGAAACTACCTAAGAAGAACAGACTAACTGGAGGCATCGATCCGCAACTGGCTCAGCTCTTAGTTTGGCAACTTATCGCGATGCGCAATAAGCTGTTTATAGTTACTTTTTTTACTATTAGTGTGTAGTTTTCACAGGATTCGAACACATATCCCTGTGGTAGACATTCAGCGACTGAGCTATCTTCCCATTTTTTCTTGTTTCTCCCACAGCGCCCCTTATTAGAGTTTCTAGAAAGTTTCTTCGGTTGTAGAGTTACTTGCCGAATCAGTAACATTTTTTTAAAAAAATATGTATAAAAATTCCCTGTGCTCTATATTACTTATGCAAAAAGTATGTTCTTGGGCTGAAGAAATAAAACCTTTGTTACTCTTTGGAACATACGAGCATGTCATTTGATTTCTATGTGCTCTATACTACTTATGCAAAAAGTGTGCTCTTGGGCTGAAGAAATAAAACCTTTCTTACTGTTTGGAACATACGAGCATGTCATTCGATATCCAGAGTGAGACGCCCTGTTAAACTCGCAGGACAGGACGGGTAGTGTAAGTTGTGGAAAGGGGACATAATAAGCGGCTGTCAGCTACACTCGAACATATAACCTTTTATTTGATGAAACACTACAAGAGACGACATTTCTTTTTAAACACACAGCTTTCATCTTTGGGACTTACTTACCAGCTGAAAGCTACTTCAATTTAAAAACGGCTGAAGGCCAATAACTTAAAACGCAAGTATAATCAGAAATTTGAAAGGTGAGCCTTACCTTACAACAGTTCTTTATTTAGGATGACGGCCAAAAGAATTTGAGATTTTCATAGCAAACAATTTGAATTCGAAATCGGCTGAAAGGCCAACACTTAAGTCTAAACAACATTAAATTTAAAAAAAACCAAAGTGCTTACATAAAACAGTTCTTAATTAGGCAAAACTCAACCAAAACAGAAATTTAAAAGGCAAAGCCTTATTTTAAAACAGTTCTTTAGTTAGGTTGAAGGCCCAAAGACTCAGACACTTCAAGAGCAAACAAGTTAAATTCAAATCGGCTGAAGGCCTAACACTTAAAATTCAACAACATTAAAACATTTAAAATGCCAAAGGTCTTACGTAAAACATTTCTTTAAATTAGGCTGAAGGCGTAAAGAATCTTACGCCTTAGGGGCAAAACACCTTAATTTTTAAAAAAATCAGCTAGACGCCATACAAGTACAAACAACAAGAACACATACAAAAAAGGCAGTACACCCAAGGGCACTCAGATGTTCGAGGGTCGGCCTGGAATTCGAACACTAACGCTAGTTTAGGTGAGACAGGCAGTCGGGCCAACCATTCACGATCCGACGACAACCCAACCGACCGACAGTCAACGTCCCATCGACAAGATAACTTCCACTTCACCTGATCAGGGCACAACAGGGAGTTTAACGGAACAACGTAGAAGATATTGGCGCCCACAACCAATCATACATGGAGCTGTCAAACCGTGCTGGACAGCAACAACACGGTGAGGAAACTATACTGCCTGAAATTTACGGCAACGGCCAGGGCAGGTAATCGGAACGTTAACGGCCGCCGGA
Organism: Schistocerca piceifrons; assembly: GCF_021461385.2. Classification (NCBI taxonomy): domain Eukaryota; kingdom Metazoa; phylum Arthropoda; class Insecta; order Orthoptera; family Acrididae; genus Schistocerca; species Schistocerca piceifrons. The sequence goes on along the minus strand of NC_060138.1, from coordinate 181,175,361 downwards.
CGGTATGGCCGAGCGGTTCTAGGCGCTTCAATCTGAAACCGCGCTACCACTACGGTCCCAGGTTCGAATTCTACCTCGGGCATGGATGTGTGTGATGTCCTTAGGTTACTTAGGTTTAAGTCGTTCTAAATTCTAGGGGACTAATGACCTCAGATGTTAGATCCCATAGTGCTCAGAGCTATTTTTTTCGTAAACGGCCACAAGGCAGAAGATTCCGCTGGTAAACTTCAATTCAAACAACCAAATACTGTGAAACTCCACCGGAGGGTGACTAGAATTTTCCAACTTGAAAACCACGTTGTTGCTCGCTTGAATATCCCAAAAACCGGCAACGAACTTCAAATGACACAATGTGAACAGTCTTGACTTGCTGGTAGATTAAATGAAAACTCTACTTTCGTGTCCAGGGTCGGTGAGCCATGGACCTCGTAGCAATGGGAACAGCCCCACACACTCCGACGCAAGCGGCCCCGGCCAAACTACGTCCCGCGGAGAATTCCTCGCTGCTCCACGCCAACCGACCGACTGCTCAGGTCCGGAAACAGTGAAAGGACCAAGTATAAGTCCGCCGATGAGAGACAAACCGAACAACGAATTAAAGGTCGGCCCTCTCCAATCTCGCTCCGTCGGACCATGTTTGTCGCCAGAGGTCGGCGAGCACTGGCTGTCGGGGCCATACCGGAGCTCCGTCCCCCGACTTCACTGCTGCTGCGTCCCGACTGCACTGCTGGTCCGTCTCCAACTGACTGCCAGACACACGACGACCCGGAAATCCTATCGGTCGCCCCAGAGATGGTACGACAGTGCACTTATCGATACGCGCTGCTGCTGCTGCCGCTCATGGGCAAGTAACGCAGGAAGTTAGTGACGCCAGTAAATGGAATAAGAAAAGGGGGCGGCAGTGCCGTAATAGAAGATGTCAAACAATAAATGGGATGAACGCAAGCCGTGCAAGGCTCAGAGCTTACGATGGCTTGAAATGAGGGTACTAAGTCTGCATCTACATATACATTCCGCAAGGTTCCGTACCATGCATAGCGGAGCTTACCACTTACCACTACTAGTTATTTCCTTTCCTGTTCCCCTCGCAAATAGAGCGAGGACAAAACAACTGCCTAACAGCTTCCTTACGAGTCATAATTTCTCTCATGTTATCTTCATGGTCCTCATGCGAAATGTACGTTGAGGGCAGCAGAATCGTTCTGCCATCGGTCCCAAATAACGGGTCTCTATATTTTCACAATAGAGCCTCCCGAAACTCGCGCCATCTTCCCTCAATTTGAGTTCACGAAGCACTGCCGCAATTCCTACATGCTGATCGAACCTACCACTAACAAATCTAGTAGCACGCCCCTGAATTGCCTCGAAGTCTTCCCTTAATCCGTCCTGGTGGGGATGTCAAACACTCGAAGAGTATTGGAAAACGGGTCGCACTAGCGTTGCATAAGCCGTCTCGTTTATTGATGAGCTACACTTTCCCAAAACTCTCCCAATAAAATGAAGTCTTGCATTATTCTCCCCTACTACCAGCCAGTCGTTCTCGTTCCATTTCTTATCGCTTTGCATTGTGACACCTAGATAATCAATGTGACTGCGTCAAGCAGCACCCTACTAAGCTGTGTTCGAACGTTACTTGATTGTTTATCCTGCTCATCCGCATTAACGTACATTTTTCAGTGGAAATTGCCATTCATAACATCAACTAAAGATTCAAAGTTATCTCTTATACTGCTACAGCCACTCAATTACGACACCTTTCCTTACGCCATAGAGTCGCAAATTGCTGCTCACCTTGTCCGTCAGCTCATTTATGTTAATAGAAGCGTTCCTTCCACACTTCCCGGGGGCACTGACGATACGATTGCATCTGATGAACAATCACCGTCGGGGAGAACGTACCGGTCTCTTTAACTTACAGAGTTTTCCAACCACTCACATATCTCTGTACAAGAACTTGTTAATATTTCAGTTGTTACGTTTTTTAGACACAACGATTTTATACTTATCGTAGGAGTGGCCACATGTTTTCGTACCGGGTGTAGGCATGTTCAGAAACAGAGCAGTAACTTAACTAGCAGAGAACCACAGTAAGGAGCTCATTTCCTTTCGCAGTTAATTAGCGGAAGTAAAGAGAGAGAGACTTGGGAGGCCAAGTTCGCCTCGCAGAGTCCCCTCGGTGCAACTATATGCTCCTCTGCGGGAGCCTCGAGTTTGCAGCGCAAGGATAAGAAATGGAGGCACCGTCGCAGCCGCGTGGATAAAAGCGTCGGTGTGGGCCCTCTAATTACTGCTTCCTTATGGCGCAGCAGATGCTAAGGAACACCTCCACAGCTGTGAAACTTAGCTTGTGGCAATGTTAGCGACAGAATTACTCACGCTTATGAACGTAAAATTCCGCTGTTTATTTGTTTCTGGGTGCAAAGTTTGCGTAAACAGAAGGTTTCTAGAATACAACTCCTTAAGAATAGGAGACATACTCTACTATCCATTAAAACTGTCGTACAGACAAGGCGGCTTGTAGCAAACATTAAATTGTCACGAAGTGTACGTCGTGCTTGGATATGCAAATATTGATGTAAGTTTAGCGTCATCTACGATCTGTACCTAAGGAAAGATTTTGCAGCAGGTTCCGCTATCATAAATCGATTTTCATTGTTGGTTGTACGCGAGAAAATCGATTATGGCTCACGTAAGTAGGGGGAAACGTCTACCAAAACATTAAATGTATTCGCAATCGCGATAATGGACAACCATCAGCTGTAGAAGGGAATGACGACAGTGAAAATTTGTGACGCACCGGGACTCGAACCAAGTTATCCCGCTTATCGCCAGCGGTCGCCTTGCCATTAGGATATCCGAGCACAACTCGTGACCAGACCCAACCTTCCACATGTCAACCAAACGTCTACAACATGTAATTGTACATCCATTACGTATTACACGTGAGACATTTCACTTGAAAGTCACTTGCTCGGTGTCGACGGATAGATACGATATTGCAGTGCCCGTATTATTCTGAAATACGATGCAAGTCCAAACTTTGCATCGTAATTCAAAATAACAAAGGCTCTGCAATATCGTATCTACCAGCACACGTCGCATAGTGGCCTATCGATACTGCGATTTATCGTTCCACATCACTGCTGGTTGCATTGCTCGGGATCTTTGGACTGCCGTGCGACAATGGAATGCCACGCAGAATCTCATGGACAGCATGCAACCAGCGCCCGAGAGGACAGGTGTGTAGTTCTCTCGGCCGTGCAGTATCGTACAGCAACGTCAAGCACCCTGAACCGGAATATACGGTTGCCTGCTGCAAGATGAGTATCCTCTCGCCGCGGGGACGACGTATGGAGCACCACGCCCTGTCAGTACGGCGACTAATGGCGGCTTTCCCAAACGCGGCTGCAACGAGAGTCGCGGTGGCAGCAACACCACGTTGTCTTTCCAGTCGGGTTCCAGTTCTGTGTACAGCCCCGCGTGCGTAAGCGAGGTTATATTTCTGACGATAGTAAGAATGGCGTTTCTGAAGAAGAGTAATTTCGTTAACATTGAATTTAAGCCTCAGGAGGATTTCTGTGAAAGTATTTATATTGACTGTAGCCATGTATTGAAATGTAACATGGACGATATCAGGTTAGACCAGAAGAGAATAGAAGCTTTCGAAATGTCAAATTAGACCCGACCAGTGCTTCCTCTTGACTTGAGTTACTTTATTACGAGAAAATGAGAAACTATCTCTCTGAAAATTCATGGAAAAGCAAGAATAAATATCTTTTATTATTATGAACTTCCCTTCCCACATTTAAGAACTCAAATTGCACTTCAAATACATTTGCAACACAAAATAAATAAAAAATACTTTTAATTCTGGATTATTTCTTCGTCAGGCTCAAGCCACAGTTAATGCAAGCTTCCGCTAGTTTGGTTTTACGTAAAAATAAACTTTTAACAATCAAATATAACTGTGCTATGTTAACTGAAAATCGGACTTCGTAAATAACTAAAATGCGGGTTCTTCAGAATGTACAGTGCGAGAAATGAAAGAAAACTAATTTGAAGCTTCTTTTGGAATTAAATTAAAATACCACAACAGCTTCCAGCTGGACAAATAACTAGCCAAATTTAAGCAAATGGTAAGGAGAGGAAAAAGTTTCCTTTTCAAAGCAAGAACTAATTTTTTTTTTAATTCAACACTGATAAACTGTAATTCAACTGCCGTGAGTAAGCAGCAAACCTCTGTACATCGAATGGCATCAGAGCCACGAGCGCAACATAAGACAAGAGCTAAGCAACAACATCAAAAAGACGAGTGATAAGAGAGAGATACATGGGCCTTTCCTTTGTATAGTCGTTCATGGAATCTTTATATGTCACCGAAAAATCTGAACTTTCAATACACTACTTGTGGTAAATACACTATTGGCCATTAAAATTACTACACCACGAAGATGATTTGCTACTGACGAGAAATTTAACCGACAGGAAGAAGATGCTGTGATATGCAGATGATTAGCTTTTCAGGGCATTCGCGCAAGGTTGGCGCCGGTGGCGTCATCTACAACGTGCTGACACGAGGAAAGTTTCCAAACGATTTCTCATACACAAAAAGCAGTTGACCGGCGTTGCCTGGTGAAACGTTGTTGTGATGCCTCGTGTAAGGAGGAGATATGCGTACCATCACGTTTACGACTTTGATAAAGGTCGGATTGAAGCCTATCGCGATTGCGGTTTATCGTATCCCAACGGCCTCGTATCACTAGCAGTGGAGATGGCTGCTATGTTAACCGCATGGCTGTAACGGATCGTGCAGCCACGTCTCGACCCCTGAGTCAACAGATGGGGACGTTTCCAAGACAACAACCATCTGCACGAACAGTTCGACGACGTTTGCAGCAGCACGGACTATCAGATCAGAGACCATGGCTGTGGTTACCCTTGACGCTGCATCACGGACAGGAGCGCCTGCGATGGTGTACTCAGCGACGAACCTGGGTGCACGAATGGCAAAACGTCATTTTTTCGGATGAATCCAGATTCTGTTTACAGCATCATGATGGTCGCATCCGTGTTTGACGACATCGCGGTGAACGCACATTGCATGCGTGTATTCGTCATCGCCGTACTGGCGTATCACCCGGCATGATGGAATGGGGTGCCATTGGTTACACGATCGGTCACCTCTTTTTCGCATTGACGGTACTTTGAACTGTGGAAGTTACATTTCAGGTGTGTTACGACCCGTGGATCTACCCTTCATTCGATACCTGCGAAACTCTACATTTCAGCAGGATAATACACGACCGCATGTTGCAGGTCCTGTACGGGCCTTTCTGGATACAGAAAATGTTCGACTGCTGCCCTAGCCAGCACAATCTCCAGATCTCTCACCAATTGAAAACGTCTGGTCAATGGTGGCAGAGCTACTGGCTCGTCATAAAACACCAGTCACTACTCTTGATGAAATGTGTTATCGTGTTGAAGCTACATGGGCAGCTGTACCTGTACACGCCATCCAAGCTCTGCTTGACTCAACTCCCAGGCGCATCAAGGCCGTTATTACGGCCAGAGGTATTCTGGGCACCGATTTCTCATGATCTATGCACCCAAATTCCGCGGTGGCAGCAACACCACGTTGTCTTTCCAGACGGATTTCAGTCCTGTGTACAGCTCCGCGAGCGTAAGCGCAGTGGAGAACGATCCCTCCCAGATTGCATTTGTCATCATCACACCGGCCCAGCACCTGGCTTGGTGGTATGGGATGCCACTCGGCACGTAACACAATCATTGGTTTGCATACCTGACAGTTTCGACTGCTGACGATACATCTCGGACGTTATATCTCTGACGATAGTAAGAAAGGCGTTTCTGAAGAGAGAAATTTTGTTAACATCGAATTTAAGCCTCAGGAAGTCTTCTGTGAAAATATTTATATTGAGTGTAGCCATGTATTGAAATGTAACATGGACGATAAACAGTTTAGACCGGAAGACAACAGAAGCTTTCGAAATGTCAATTTAGACCCTACCTGTGCTTCCTCTTGACTTATATTATTACGGGAAAGTGATAAAATATCTCTGTGAAAATTCATTGAAAAGCAAGAATGAATACCTTTTATTATTATGAACTTATCTTCCCACATTTAACATCTAAAATTGCACTTCAAATACATTTTTTGCGCAAAGTAAAAATATCGTGATGTCAGAAATTATTTTTCTGAGATCATAAATATATTTTACCGCTACGAAATATTACCTCTGGTACGGATATTAAATATTTTTCCTTGTGACACAAAATAAATTGAAAATTCTTTTAATTCCGGAGTATTTCTTCGTCAGGCTCCAGCCAGAGTTAATGAAAGCTTCCGCTAGTATGGTTTTACGTAAAGATAAACTTTCAACAATCAAATATAACTGTGCTATGTTAACTTAAAATAGTTATTTAACTAAAATGTGGTTTCTTCAGAATATAGAGTGCGAGAAATGAAAGAAAACTAATTTTAAGTTACTTATGGAATTAAATGAAAATACCACAACAGCTTCCACCCGGACAAATAACTAGCCAAATTTACGCAAATGGTAAGGAGAGGAAAAGGTTTCCTTTTCAAAGCAAGAACAAATTTTTTGAAATTTAACATTGATAAGCAGTAACTCAACTGAGATGTGTAGGCAGCGAGCCTCTGTACATCGGATGGCATACAGAGCCACGAGCGAAGACAAGAGATAAGCAACAACATCAAAAAGACGAGCGATAAGAGACAGATTCATGGCGCCTTTCCTTTGTATAGTCGTTCATGGAATCTTTATATGTCACCGAAAAATCTAAAATTTCAATACACTACTTGTGATAAATATTCTCTATTACATGCACGCCGGCCGGAGTGGCCAAGTGGTTCTAGGTGCTACAGTCTGGAACCACACGACCGCTGCGGTCTGAGGTTCGAATCCTGCCTCGGGTATGGATGTGTGTAATGTCCTTAGGTTAGTTAGGTTTAAGTAGTTCTAGGGGACTGATGACCTCAGAAGTTAAGTCCCATAGTGCTCAGAGCCATTACATGCATGTCACTGTAATTACTTTTTCCACTAATTAGAGGGGTGCTACAGAATAATCCTGAAGATTGGGTGGATAGATAACCTAACTAATGGAGAGGTACAGGATAGAGCTTGGTAGAAAAGAAATTTGGTGCTCAAGTTGATTAACAGAAGTGATCGGTTGATAGGACACCTTCTGAGTCGCCAAGCCGTCACTAGTGTAAAGTTTGAGGGGAGTATGGGAGGGACAGGCGGGGGGGGGGGGGGGGGGGGGGAGACTAAAAATAATAGAGATAAACAAACAGATGCATACAGTAAGCAGATTCAGAAGGATGTAGGTTGCAGTAGAAGAGGTCTTGCACAGGATAGAGAAGTAGGGACAGCTGCATCAAACTAGTCTTTGGACTGAAGACCACAAGAACAACAACAATTATCTCTGACGCTGTGCTGTATCTTCAAGATCTGTGAAACATTTTCTTTCTAAGTTTTTGAAAACAGTCACAAGTCTCACGTGGCATTTTTTTTATTTACCGGTTTCGATACAATAATGAACAAGAGCATCATCAGAATATATTGTTTGCAGCTGGCTGAGAGCAATCTGTGATTGCGTTTAAAGTTGGCCGACAGCACTAAAGATCAAACTGGCTGTATTATAGTACTTAAACATAGTAAGTTTAAAGTACAGTAGTACATGATGACATTCACGGTGTCAAAGATTTAAACGCAGTCTTTAGTGCTATCAGTCAACTTTAACCTGTATATTCGGATGATCTTCTGATTCACTTGAGGAGGGACCATTGTCACTGTCTCCTTCTGTTTCTAAACGTTCCAGGCAATAAGTTATAATAACGTTTTTAGTTTATGTAGTAGCGCAGATTCGACTCGTAAATTCTGTAGCCGACAATTACGCATCATCTTGTATAAAACAACTATCACCATTTTACTCTTTCTTTTGAACGTGTTACGAGTCTTAGAACTGACGTCCCTAACACTATTTCTCCCGACAGTATTTTCAGAGTGTAGTCAATGTTCATCTTGTGTACTTTAATTTGTACATCGATAAAAAAATGGATTTTTTATTGAACAGATGGCCAACTCACACTGTAAACAGCCCAGCTGGACTTACATTGCTTTATACTACATTTGTGTTTGTCCTACGGGAGTTTTCCATATTACCTACCTGACCTTCAGCATAAACTGCTGCTTCCTCCACGGCACTACCATTTGTAAACATGGTGAAATGTTTCAACAAATATAAAGTTCCACACAGAAGAAATGAGCGTCACTATTTCAGTAAGGTAACAGTTTGGTAATGTCAACTCTATTCTAAAATGTACTATTGTTCAGGGCTTCACTTGCCGCACGATATACTCATACATAAGGCTGAATCACTTTCACAGTCGAATAATACAAATATTTCTCATGAGGATTATCACGATCTACATAGTTCACTCAACGCTGTGTGGCAAATGTACATGAATATCAGTTTATTTTGCTGTAGTAGTAGTAGTAGCAGTTGCTGTTGTTGTTGTTGTGGTCTTCAGCTCGAAAACTCGTTCGAAGTAGCTTTCTACACTACTTTATCCTACGTACGCGTGTCTGTCACCAAACAGCTACTGCGACCTACGTCGGTTTGAAACTGTTTATTATATTCATCCATTCACCTCCCTCCACATTTTTGTTCTCCACATTTCCTCTATAACCAGACTAACGATTCTTTCACGCCTCAGGATTGTCGTTTCAACTGGTCCCTCATTATAGTCAACGTGTACCATAGATTTTCTTTTTTCCCGGTGCGATTCAATATCTCCTCTTTAGTTATTCAATTTATGCTCCCAGTCTTCAGCATTCTTCTGTAGCAGCACATTTGGAAAACTCCTATTATCTTCCTTCCTCAACTGCTTATGGTCCACGTTTCATATTCATGCAGCGTTACACTCAACACAAATATTTTCAGAAAAGACTTTCTAAGACTTAAATGTACGAGGGCTGTCCGTAAAATCAGGTTCCCATGGCGCTACAGTCCTGAAAAGCGGTGTTGCGGTGGATTCCGCGATTCTTTACTGTACCTTGGTTCCCGCACTCCAAATCCCCTCCCTAGCGATCTGCCTGCGGAACTCGAGTCTTGGTTTGGCAGCCGTACGTGATGGATCTCCCCCTCGCTTCGCCCGCCCGGTGTCAGCTGCGCTCGGTGATCCGTTTCCTGTCTGCAAAAAACATTGCACCGGCAGAAATCCATTCCCAGCTATGCGAAATCTATGGAGACAAGTGTATGAGCGGACAACACGTGCGCAAAGGGTGCAGATAGTTCAAGAACGGGCGTACTGACGTCCATGATGGGGAGCGTTCCCGACCGACATCTGTTTCTGACGAAACAATCGCAAAAGTGGAGGCAGCAGTGCTCTCAGATCGAAGAGTGACGGTTCGCGAACTCTCCAAAATGATCCCTGATGTCAACAAAACCTCTATTGACAAGATTTTGACGGAGGATCTATGGCAGGCTGTTTCCAACCGAGCTCCAGGGAGCCGGAGCGCTCCGGAGCGCCCACTGCTGCAGCAAGGAGCCTGCGTGGAGGGGGAAAGCGAACTCACTGCCCCCTGGCCGCATGCAGCCGCAACTGACGCAATAATCCGTGTTCAATGACAGCTATGACTAGCCGCGGGAGCCCTGTACCTCTATTGGAGGATACCTTTCTATTCATTGAGAGGGATGGTAGTCCGCAATGTCTTGTATGTCATGAAGTAATTAATTCTGCGCAGAGGTGCAATACACAATGACATTATACACGTCTTCACGCAGCGCACTACGATCAGGTAGAAGGCGTTGCACGCAGAGAGCTGGTAGCCAGGCTTAAGAACGAGACGTAAGTTCAAAAACGGTTTCGTAATACGGAGGGTATCAAAACATGCAACATAGTTCGTGTTCTGTAATGCGTTTATAATTTTCAGGTGAATGAGAGCGGAGAAAACACTACTGAATCTGCAATTCGAGCAAGCTACAGGGTCGCTCACATCATTGCGGCGAGTGGCAAGCCATTTTCGCTGGGACCACTCGTAAAATCGTGCATGGCAGCAGTTGCAGAATGTTTGCTTTCAATGGAGGTGCAGGCAATTGAATGGGTTTGCCTGTCGAAGCAAACAATGTCTCGTCGAATCCTGGACATGCCAGCGGATTTAGAGAGAAGGGGGAGAGCTTCGTTGCATTTTCGCTAGCGCTTGACGAAAGCACCGACATATCGGACTGTGCTCAACTTGCAGTCTTTGTGCGTGGTATCGACATGGAGCTGTAAGTAACTGAAGAACTCTTGGATGTGGTACCACTCGATTACACCGCAACGGGACGTGACATTTTTGAAGTTGTTTGTGAATCAGCGGACAATATGAATTTGCCGTGGGATAAGCTCCATTCTGTAGCAACAGACGGCGCACCACAAATGATCGGGCGTCACCAAGGTTTTGCTTCTCGTTTGAAAAATAAACTCAGGGACGAATTCGGGAAAGACATTTTGACTCTTCATTGTTTTATTCACCAAGAGGCACTGTGTGCTGAAACAGTAGAGCTAGTCGGCGTAATGAAAGATGTCGTGAAGTGTGTGAATTTTGTGCGGCGTCATGGTATGAATCATCGCCAATTCAAAGGATTCCTGAAAGATATGGAAGCGCAGTATGGGGATATACCTTACCATAGTACAGTTCGTTGACTGAGTCGGGGAAAAGTTCTTGATGTTTTCTTTGCCATTCGTGAGGAAATATCTCTTTTTCTCGAAATGAAAGGGGAAGAAATGCGTTGTCTGAAAGATATAAAATGGATATCAAACCTGGCGTTGCTAGCTGATATAACTATGCATCTGAATAATTTAAATCTGTCAGTGCAGGGCAAAGGGCAGTTAATCGTTGACATGCACGACCAGATCAAAGCGCTCATGGAAAAGTTACGTTTATTTGAAAGGCAGATGAGTAATGGACATTTAACGTTCTTCAATCGTCTTGGTTCTTCAAAACTACCTGAAGGTACTACTTTCGGCGATTACCAAGAAAAGTTAAAGCAGCTCATCACGTCGTTTGAAACACGATTCCGAGACCTCACTAGTTTGGAAATGGAACTTAAGGTGTTCAGCACTCCTTTTTCAGTTTCCCCCGATGACTTGTCACCGTCACTTCAATTGGAGATGATTGATTTGCAAAATACAACACGATGGTATCGTTCATTACAGAGTAAAAAAATTTCCCAAACTTCACAACAATGCCGATCAGATCATGTGCATGTTTGGATCGACGTATTGTTGTGAGCAACTTTTCTCAGCAATGAAAAGAGTAAAAAGTAAGGAACGATCGTTTCTTCAGGATGCAACAATGAAGGCCATCCTCCACATTAACGCTGCGAACACTTTGACGCCTATATTTCCGATCTTGTAATGAAAAGAAAATGTCAAGCTACAGAGGTGATCTTGTAAGACGCAGCTGGCACATCAAAACGCATGCCTTGACGCCTTCCGTGCCACGTGCCGGCGTGCCAGCCCACTTGAATGGTCACAGAGAGCGACACGGCTCCCTGGAGCAGGGAGCGCTCCGCGGCTCACAATGGAGCCGACGAGCTGGAACAGCCTGGTCAAGGGTATGCTAAGGTTTGCACGAGGTGGGGGCCAAGAATGTTGACCGAAGACCACAAACGTCAACGCATTGAAGCGGCCCAAGAACTTCTTCAAGATCACGGAACTCATGGCGAGGAATACCTCGACTCCATCGTCACTGGAGACGAGACATGAATGCACTACCGCACACCCGAAACCCAAGAACAGTCCAAAAAATGGAAGCACCCAGAGTCGCTGAGATCGCGAAAATCCAAACAAATGCAAAGTGTCGGCAAACTAATGGCAACAGTATTTTGGGACAGGAAGGCGGTATTGTTGTGCGAGCTCTTGCCCACCGGTACAACAACCAACGCTGGCGGGTACTGCGAGACACTGCAAAAATTGCGTCGTGCAATTCAAAACATGAGGAGGGATATCCTGTCCAAGGCGATGCGTTTGCATCAGGATAACGCTCGACCGCACACCGCTAAAGCCGCCAACTAGCTCATCGTAAAATTTGAATGGGGTGCTGTCAAACATCCACCCTACAGCCTGGACGTAGCCCCAAGTGACTACTATCTCTTCCCTAACATGAAGAAACACCTGGGTGGGACGCATTTTGGCGACAGAGAAGAGCTGGAAGAAGCGGTTCTCAGGTATCTGCGCTCTTGGCGTAAGATTTTTTTTACTCGGGCAATCATAAGCTCATACACCGCATGCAAAAATGTATTGACCTCAGTGGCGACTATGTAGAAAAATAGGTTAAAGTCTGAACTTTCTAAAAATGTACGCATTCACGAAATAAACATGTTTTACTGTGAAAAAAAATGGTAACCTTATTTTACGGACACTCCTCGTATAAATGGTTACAGACCCTTTTTTTCAGAAATTCGTTTCTTCTAAGTTCTGAATCCACTCCACCTCGGCCTTGATCACTTATTTTGCTGCCCAAATAGCAAACGACATCTACTGTTTTCAGTGTTTCGTTCCCTAATGTAATTCGTTCAACGTCATGTAATTTAATACGAATACATGACATTATCTTTATTATACTTTCGTTATTGTTCATCTTATCTGTTACCAAGACACAATCGATTCCATTGAACTTTTCTTTCAAATTCTTCATGGTCTGTAACAGAATTACAACGCTAAAGGCAAAAGTCTAAGTTCTTATATCTTCTGCCTGATCTTTAAGTCCATCTCCAAATTTCTCCTTTGCTGCCTGCTCAGTGTACAGATCGAATAACATCGGGAATGAACTGCAACTGTCTCTTGATCCCTTGTCAATCACTACTTTGCTTCCACGTCCTTCGAGTTTTATGACCGCTTTCTTGTTTCTGTCGAAGTTGTGAATTACATTTCACTTCCAGTATTTTGCTCTGCTACCATTAGAATTTCAGAGTTTATTCCAGTCAACAGTGTCAAAAATTTATCTAAGTCTATAAACGCTGTTAAATAGCTTCACCAGTTTTTATACTATCCTACCAGAACTGTCTCACGCATTCCTTGTTCTCTCTAGAAGCCACACTGTCCTTTCCTGAGATCGCCTTTTACCAGTTTTTCGATTCTTCTCCAAAATTTTGTGTCAATATTTTGCAGGCTTCATTTACTAAACTGATAGCTCTCTAATATTCATACCCGTCAGTACCTGCTGTCTTTGGAACTGTAATTATTACATTCTACTTGAAGGTTGAGAATATTTCTCCTGTGTCGCATAACTTGTACATCAGGTGGAATAGGTTTTTCTTTTGGCTTTTTCTCCCAAGTATGTCTGTAATTGTGAGGGAATGCTATCTACTCCAGGGGTTTCGTCTCTTAGGTCCTTCAGTTCTCTGTCAGTTTTTTTATCGCAGTATCATATCTCCCAAGACATCTTCATTTAAACCCGTATTTTCCTTTCTGTTATATTGCTCAGAAGTTTCTTTCCCTTATATGCTCTCTCTATACATTCTGTACATCATCCAGATTTCCCTTCTTTGGTTAGTTCTGTCTTGGCATTTGAGTTGTTTATATTCATAGACCTGCTTCTCTTTTCTGCAAGGATCTCTTTAATTTTACTGTAGGCAGCACCTGTCTTTCCTCAAGTTACATAAACTTTTACATCTTTACCATACCTGTTTTGTCCTTTTGTGGTTCCCGTCGCTTTCATTTGTTACACATCTGTATTACCTTTCACCTGCACCATTTGTTGTATTTTTATACTTTTTCCTGTTGTGAATTACATTCGATATCTCGTTCGTTATCCAAGTATCTCTACTGGTCTTTTCCCTATTTGATATTTACGCTGCCGTCATTATTTCCTCTCTCATGGTTACTCGTTCACCCTATACTGAGTTCCACTCCCGTGCTTCAGTTTTTCATCACCTAATTTCCCTCTGAAAAACTTAATAACCTCTGGTTCCTTCAAAATATTCACATCCCATCTCTTTAAGTTTCAACCCGCGGTTATATCTTCAGTTCATATCTCCAATTCTTGACCAACAGTTAATGTCACACTCTACATCTGCTCCTGGAAATCAGATTTTCTTCCGCCTTAACTATCTGATCAGTTTCTTTTACCTCATCACACTTTTTTTAAATTTATTTGTCATCGGCGGAGCTAATTGGCTACAAATTGCCGTACTATGAGTGTTGGCTTCGTGTCTACCTTAGCCACGATAATGCGTTCACCATGCTTTTCATAGAAGCTTACCCCATTCGCATTTTCTTATTATGAGACTTTCTCCGACATTGCCCTTCTCTTATTTTCTATTGGCATCCTTGTTCTGCACCAATAGAAGTCCTGCCCTTCTTGCCGCCGCGAGTTTGGACCGTACGTGTGTATCTGCTTACCTTTTTGAATACTGTAACATATCTGAGCGATTAAGGGATCTAATATTCTACTCTCCGACCAGTAGAATACCAACTTATGTTTTCCTCTTCAGAGTAGCCCCACCTAAAGACGCGAATGGGAGCCTATTTTAACTTCGGAATATTTTACCTAAGAGGGCCCCACCCTCATAATGTCGTACAGGAGACTTACACGGCCTGTGAAAAGTAGTGCAGTCTGTGTTTTCCCCTTGCATTCGGCCATTCGCAGTGCCAGTAAATCCATGTTGCCTGTCTTGCAAAGGCTGATCAGTCTGTCATTCAAACCACTGCCCAGATTCAGAAACAAGGGGTTAGTCTGGCATCTCCACAGATTACACATCGTTATAGTTGCACCTGATGTGAGACTGTACGTAATGGTGACATCCCATCTCAGCCAGGTCCATGGTTCATAGAGTGAATAGGCTAATACCATGCACCTACTGACTTCAACTGCTGTCTAAACATATCTTCCACATTACTGCATGGTAAACGCGTACATGCATCACCAAATAATTACTTTTTACCACTCAAATGAAACTATTAACTTCATGTCGTGCTTCGCACTCTGACGGGACACCCAGCCATCACTCTTATATCCAGGATCCCAACACCCTCTCTTTTTGACGAAATCGCCATTGATTGCATGCCAAAGAAGCAAACGTGTCGCTAACGGCGAACTATCAGCGCTTACAAAGTGACACAGAATATGAGCTACAGACAAATAAAACATAAGCGAAAGTGATTACTTTCAACAGTTATCTGTAGCGGTTGCGACAGTGAATTTCTTGGGTATTATACTACAGGGTGTCCACAAAGTGTTAGTACGTAGGAAATTCTAAGAAATTCTAATAAATATTTCATATTCTAAAAATATTAATAAATACCGATAAACAAATAAATTGAACGTTTGGGTGAGGAATTTCCAGACTCGTTTCAGCAGAATGCGGCACCTGCCCATTTTACTGCAGCTGTTGAATGACAGGTTTGGGAGGTCATGTGGAGTGGACCCTCGCTCTTCAGCCCCTTCTCCCCTTGATTTCTTTTTCTGGGGTATGCTGAAAGAGAAAGTTTACTCGAAAAGGATTACAAATTTCAGCTACCTGACACAACGCATTACCAGTCGGTGTGCTAAAATCAACGCAATTCAGACCTAATCCACTGCGTCCACCTTTATCTTGCAGAGTAAATCAAATTATGCATTGAGAAGCACAGAGATCTTCTTGAAAGTATTATTTGTTAACATTAAAGTGCCAAGATGTGCTGTATTATTATTTATTAGAATTCACTGTGTACACGCACTTAACGGACACTCTGAAGATTTACTTGTGCTCGAGTTCAAGCAGCCAACATTCAAAATGGTTCAAATGGGTCTAAGCACTATGGGTCTTAACATCTGAGGTCATCAGTCCCCTAGACTTAGAACTACTTAATCCTAACTAACCTAAGGACATCACACACATCCATGCCCGAGGCAGGATTCGAACCTGCGACCATAGCAGCAGCGGGGTTCCAGACTGAAGCGCCTAGAACCACTCGGCCACAGAGGCCAGCGCAACCAACATTAGGGATCGGTCACCCGCAAACCTCTCTGCTCTTCGTTACAATATCCTGATAATGTCCTCTCTAGTCTCAGTTAAAGTCCTCATCTCTATGTCGTGTTACACTACCTCTACTCGGGCGGCAATGTGTACTACTTATGATGTAGTCCTATGAATGCGAAGCTCTGAACTTTGTTAGCAGAAATTTTTTCAATCCATGAACATTTCCCATGCACTTTTTTTTCAGCAGGTGATTTTGCGGTACTATATTAAAGGGTTTCTGGCAGTCTATAGTCTACTCGAGCTTAGAACGAATAGAGGGAGATACCAAACTTCCTGGCAGATTAAAACTGTGTGCCCGACCGAGAAACTCGGGACACTCCGCTGCAGAGTGAAAATCTCATTCTGGAAACATCCCCCAGGCTGTGGCTAAGCCATGTCTCCGCAATATCCTTTCTTTCAGGAGTGCTAGTTCTGCAAGGTTCGCAGGAGAGCTTCTGTAAAGTTTGGAAGGTAGGAGACGAGGTACTGGCAGAAGTGAAGCTGTGAGTACCGGACGTGAGTCGTGCTTCGGTAGCTCAGTTGGTAGAGCACTTGCCCGCGAAAGGCAAAGGTCCCGAGTTCGAGTCTCGGTCGGGCACACAGTTTTAATCTGCCAGGAAGTTTCATATCAGCGCACACTCCGCTGCAGAGTGAAAATCTCATTCTAGAGGGAGATACCGTTTAACAAGATTTATGCTTGATGGTAACAGCCGGGGAGGTCAATAATTTTGTGCATACTTGTCGAGAGACTCACGTTATATGAGGTGTGATTGGATAGTTTTAAGAATGGACTTTTAATTGTACAATGGTGGTACTTACATGCTACTGTGATGCATCTCCTTCAAAATAGTCCCCTTCTGACTGAATACACCGACTCCAACGGTGTTTCACTTTTGGAAACATTCCTGGACGTTTTTGTCGTGAAGCGTGTTAAGGTCACTCTCCGTATTTGCCTGGATGTCTTCAATCGAGTCATATCACTTCCCTTTCATTGAAAATTTCAGTTTAGGAAACATGTATAAGTCCACAGGAGCCAAATCAGGGGAATATGACGCTTGTGGAAGCTAAGGAGATTTGTATTTGGTCAAAAATTCAACGATGGAGAAGGTACGATGTCTCTCCACAATGCAGGCCTTTTCTCCTGCACCTTTTCTTGCAAACGCTCAAGCACACATTAGTAGTATTCTTGGTTAAGTGACGGTGCTCCAGGGGTAAATTCATGATGCACAATACCGGTAGAACCGAAAAAAGTCACAAAATTATCTTCACATTTGACCGACTTTGTCGTGCTTTTTTTGGTCATGGTGACCCTGGAATCTTCCACTGTGAAGACTGCACTTGGGTTTCAGGAGTATATCGATATACCCACGATTGATCTCCTGTAGTTATCCTGTTTAACAAATATGGGTCATTTTTAGTCTCATTAATCAGTTCTTGGCACACTATAAGTTGGTATTGTCTCTGGTCATTTGACAACACTTTTGGAATGAATTTTGCAGACACTTGACGCATGTTCAGATCTGCATTTAAAATTGATTGAACTGCATAGAAACTTAAGTTCATCGGCCATCTCCTTAATTGTAAGCCTATGATCAGAGCGCAATAAGTCGTGAAATTTCGCAGAATTTTCATTCGTTTTTGAGGTGGAAGGACGGCCAAACCGTGGTTCATCTTCAAATGATTCGCTGCCATTTTTAAATCTATTGAACCAGACAACAACATTTGACTGGTTCATACAATTATCTCCAAAAGCTGTTTTTAATAGTTCATATGTCTCAGAAGCTGATTTCCCGGCTTTAAAACAAAATTTCACACAAACACGTTGCTCCAGTTTTACGTCCATTTTCACGCAGACGGAATCCGGCAACAAGCCCTAACACACCCGCACTCAACCAGCTGCCACAACCAACTAAATAAAGGACACCAATTTCCTGTCAGAGGGCGTTCAAGGACAAGGCAATGACTCACTCCCCACTGTCTGTGTACCTGCCCGCCAAACCAGTAGGCAGTAGCGGATCCATTTTTAAGACTTTTCAATCACATTTCGTAGATTGGAACTATCTGCCTTCTTTCCAGTCGCATGGTTCGCTTCGTTGTACCAGATATCTAGAAGAGTGGTCAATATCCCGTATACTCGATAGGAATCTGGCGGAAACCCCATCAGGTTCAGACGTCTTTCCTAAAACAAAAGTTTAATTTTTGCTTCTGGGATCACTTGCCTGTACATCAGTCCTTCTGGATTTTTTTCAGTCGTGAAATGTACGGACTGTGAATGATCGTCTACTTTGAAGCAATTTCTAAAGACGGATTTTTGTATTTCATCAGTTAGTTCTGAATATTTGTTTCCAGCACCGTTTGTTGCAGCTAGCATCTGGACAGATGAAACTGCTTCATTAACTAACTTCACGCAACACCAAAACATTTTAGTGTCTTTACATAATTCGGCGGGGAAAACTTCACTTTCGACATCCTTGGATACTCCTAGCTTTTTTTTGACTATCCATGTTTCCTCTACCAGTAAAGGTTCGATTATTTCCGATTCTGATACCATTACATCTGTTGAGAGGAACAGAAAATCACTACACAGCTGGCGAAAGCGTGGTTTCGGCAAATGTGACGACCACGAAAGGAGCGCATTTTAATTTATTAGAACGCGCTGACTCTTTGTTAGTAAAGCTGGATTTTTTTCTTTTCATTTCATATCTTTGTTAGCAAAAATAAACGCCTATGTGTTGAAAAGGAGCGTATACTCTTAATATATTAATAATGAGTTAAGAATGAAAACTGTGGAATAAAACAGGTTGGTTAGCGTAAAAGTTACGTCTAGAGCGAAAATTTTCTTTCCCAGTATATTGGAACATACTAAATTATTTGATGAGTTGTTGATTTTCTTGTTATGGTCTTCAGTCCGAAGATTGGTTTGAAGCGGTTTTCTGTGTTAATCTATTCTTGGCAAAACCTCTTCATTCCTCCTCAACTTCATCAATCGGCATTTACATACTGTTTCAGGTGCTGGCCTCTCTCCTTACTTTCAATCGCAGGCACCTTCATCCATTTCCAAACTGATGATACCTTGACGGCTCAGGGTGTGTTCTTTTAAATCTATCCCTACTTTTAGTCAAGTTGTGCCTTAAATTTCTTTACTCGCCATTTAGATTCAGATCCTCTTCATCGTTCTTCCTTAGCACCACATTTCAAAACTAGTGTATGAAGTACTAAGATGATATGAACTAATATGCTTAAAATTTTCATTCACACACAAAGAAAAGGTTTTTGCATCTCTACATGTGAAATAAATGATCACGACTTCACTATGATACTTTGGAGTGTAACATAGTTTGTGGAGGGTACCTATTGGATACAGAAATTCATTTGTGACTTCTATAATTTCACGCATGCATTCATTATAACACGAGAAAGCTATTTTGTACAATTGCCTTTGTGTGATACTATCGTATCTTTCCTTCCAGGATGACTATCTACTGATATGAAGCGACGTTATACGCGGTACAGGTTATTCGTAGCATTCAAGCAATCTCACCAGACTGAAACAGCCCTGTAATGCATTCGTCATTGTGTGAACAAGACAGTCGTGCGGCAGAGTTGCGGCGCGAAAGTGATACCGGGTGGGAGTGCTTTTCCTGGTCACAAATTTCGGCTGTGACACACAAATACAAGGACGCCCGAAAAGTAGCGCCCTGTAGCTCCGGGAGCTCAGTGGGAAGTGCGTAATCGACACGCAGCTCCACTTTGGTGCGTGAGATCTCCCGTGGCGATGCATTTGGTTCCGATGTCGCTCACCAGGAGACCCCAAAACCCGCCACAACCACGGGGAGAGGTCACGGCTTCACTAAGGGTCGGCGAGCTTCCCGACTGTAAACGTATTAGCTCTGTATACTCCATACCAAGAGTGCCTCTTATCAGCAAGTAATGCGAGAGCACGGGCATCTATGTAAGGCGTAATGGTGTCCATTCTAAATGCAAGTGTAGTTAAATTATTCTGCAACAACTAGTATGTCATGAAAAATAATGATACTGAAGGTCTAGTCTTACGAGCTTGACGGGCCAGAGAAGCAACTTACGATGCCGTCTGGCGTGACAGACTCCTGCTCACATTCATCAGTGTCTTTTATTCCGTGTGGAAAACTAACGGCTGTAATTGGCAAAATGGTGAGTAATAGATACTGCGAGGTGTTCTCAGAAAACTCTAAAAGTTAAATGAAGGTATCCCAAAAGGTTCTGTTTTGACCCCATTCCTTTTTAATTTATATACACACAAAGTTGCAGAAACTAAGCGCCAGCTTTGGGAAGCTGAAGGTAGACTATCGGCAGACTTGAAGAGGAAAGATGCATAGTTCATACATTATTCACTGAATTTTATCCTCAAAAGATCTTTGTATCAACTTTCCACTTTCTGAACAAACAAGCAAATTGCAAACCTAACCTAACATTCAAACATCAGATTCGCAATACTACAACACTAAAAAAACACCTAGTATGACTCTAAACAACGCTTTTAATACAAAATCCATCTCTGGAATATGGCAACTAGAATCTAATCTTGCAGCTATATATTACAAGAACCTGGGGTACCACAGCAACAGTCCACAAATTTTCAGCTCCAGTTCTTTCATACTTAGTCACAGAACACTGCCGTTTCACCTGGCTAAACAGTGATCACACTAAAATAATTGACACATAGCTCAATCACTCAGTGCGCCTCGTAACAGGTTGTATTAGTCTGATAAACACGCACTGGCTGCCGGACCTTAGTAACAGTCTACCACCATGCACACGAAGATCACACTAATTACTGAACGTGTGGACACGAACAAAAGATAACCCAGAATTACCAGTCCATTCAGAAATTTCAATATCAAAACCCAATTGACTGAGGTCTAGGAAACCACCCTGACGCACAGCAATCATCCTGCAGGACAGTAACTTCAACATGCAAAAAGTATGGAAGAAACAATGGCAGAAGCAATCTTCTACGAAGCCCCCACAAAGAAACAAAACTCCCTGGGAGCCATCAGCAGGTTTCCATCTACTACTGTGTAATGAATAGGATCGGAACAGACTGGGGCATATGTGAAGTGTTACTGCATCAATGGAGACAGAATTCCTCTCCTGATTGTGACTGCGGTCAAGAGCAGCAGGCAGCACAAATACAAAGCATCTGAGTGCCCCCGCAGAGAGTTGACAGGGACACTGCAAAACCTCCACAATTTGTCTGCAGAAGCTTCCGACTTCATATCAAACCTGGACTTAGAGCTAAGAACACGTTAAGATCTTGAGATTATGTGTAACTAAGTAGAAATGCATACATTTAGACAGTTGTCTGGTATTTGTCCTATCATCATACCATAAATAAATGAGTGGTATATGCAAGCCGGGATGTGCAATATGGGTACAGTCGACGAAATTGACGTCCCTGCATCCACAGCATATGTCGTAATTAGCAGCAAAAATTAACAGCGGTTTAAGTATAAGACGTTGCGGATGTGTGATTTCGAGCACCCACTGACTTCTTTTATAGTTAGCACAAATGTACTTGGAATGTAAACTGTTTCATTAGGTTTAAATCCACTGCGGCACATATTTTACCGCTAGCCCATGGTTTCGGTATGTGGTGGACGCAAGATGGGCGCGGGTTCTTTTTGATATTCAGATAATTCGTCATCTAACATGCCTGTAGGGTGCATACTGGAATGATCGAGAATGACGTGTAACTTGGCCAAGTTTCTGTATCTGAAGTCATCTGAGAAGTGAAATGTAGAGCTCTCCCGTTGATACTCTTGAAGGTCTGGAACACCGAATTGTTCTCGATTTACGAGAAGGTCCGACTGTTGTTGCCAGAATTAATTACTCATTACACAGACGACCTTTAACCTTTTCACACTCGATTCGTGAGTGGTGTATTGAAAGAGTAATCATAGGTAAATATCCGAGTGAGCTGGCAACTGTCTGATTGTGTCGCCGTGATCGTTTTGCGAGACATATCTCGGAGAAAGTATTATGTACCCCCAATCTTCCAGTAAAGATCGCTCTCGTAATTTCAACAATAAAATTCTCCATGATGCACAACGCTTTTCTTGTAGCATCTGCCACTGGACTTTGCTGAGCATCTTCGTAACGCTCTCATAAATGATCCTATGATGCCGCTTTCAGTTTCATCTTACCTATTCCCAGAATCCAGCTTGGTTACGTCCCAGACTGATGAACAGTATCTAAGAATCCGTCTAACAAGTAATTTGTGAGCCACTTCTTTCCAGATTGAATAAGATTTGCCGATGATTCTCTCAATGAATCTCTGCCTGACAGCTCCTACTCCTAAAATTCATTTTATGACATCATTCCATTGTAGGTCAGGAAGGATGTTTACAACTGGGTATTCTACGTTTATTACTGTATCCAGTGATTTGCGCCAATGTTGTAAACGAACGGCAGTGGATCTCTTCATAATTTATGCGTAATACGTTACATTTATTTATGTCTATGGCCAGTTTACAAGTCCCTTTACCTGTTATCGATTCTCTTCCAATTTTCCTGCATTTCGCTAGGGTCTTCTGGCGTTGACATCTTCCTACGGCAAGTCAAAAGCACCATCCAGAAAAAGCAGCACAATGCTTTCGACACTATCCACTACATCATATATATTAGTGTAAACAGCAACTGCCCTATCACACCCTACTAAGGGACTCCTGAGACTGTCTTCTCATCTGAAAAAGACACGCAGAGTTCAATCTGCACATAAGCTATGAATGCAGCCGCAAATGTGATCCGATACACTGTAAGCTCGTATTTTCTTCACTAAATGCCAGTGGCGAACTGTGTGGAATGCCTTCCGGAAATCAAGGAACACGGCGATGTCTGCAGTACCCTGTGTCTCATGGACGGTAAAAGATACCTCACTTTTGCAATATCTCTGTTTGCGGAGAACAAGTCGATTTCTATGGAGGCCATTTTCACTCTCCAAAACCTCACAATCCCGGGGAATAAACACGTCCTATAATACTGCAATTGGTCAGCGATGCACGTATACAATTATGCTCATCTGTCTGACGATTCTTTCAGAAAACGAGATTTAGGTGAACTTATTTTAGCCAATCACTTCTTTAGTTGCTCCAGTGAGCCGTGATAAACTGAAACTAGAAGGGGGCTAAGTTCTTTCACATACTGTCCGTAGAATCTCAGACGTTTTTCATCCGGTCCAGATGTCTTTCAGCTGTTAAATACATTTAGTTAATTTTTTCCGTTCAGCGATTACTTTACTCAGCATCTGTCATTTAGGTGTAGTTCGATATTAAAATTGTTTGGATTCAGTTACAATTTCAATAAAGCGAAAATACACGGTTCAATATCAGAATGAATATGAGAACAAGAGAGAAGCGCTCGAAAGAAATAGACTACAAGACAGAAGGGAATCTGTCCTCCTCCACTACTGGTCACCCAGTACGTGGAAGAAGCAAGGATTGAGGTTAAAGAAAGTTTCACAAGTCCGGTTAAATTCAAGTGTCAGAGTATATGAATAACAAGATGATAGTGAAATTGAGGAAGGGTGATGGGACCTGCCGAATGGAGAGAACAGTGTAATAAATGTATAGTATGACTTGAGGGTAAACCAAAGGAAGACGAAAGTACTGACGAGTAGCAGGAATGAGATAAGAGATAAATTTTTCCTCCGAATTGGTGACGACATAGTAGGAGAACTGAAAGCATTCTGTTTCCTTGGAAGCGAAGAAACGTACGACGGCCGAAGCAGGAACAATGTGAGAAGTACATTATCACAGGAAAAGGGAACATTCCTAGCATAAAAAGAGCTATACCACTATAAAACATACAAGTTAAACAGGAAAGGTATTAAAAATGTGCGTTTGAAGAAAAATATTCTATCGATGTGGTTTATGAATTCTTAAAAAATCGAAAGGAAGTCGAAGTTTTCGTCATGTGGTGTTACAGAATCATACAAAATATTAAGTAGACTGACAAGATGCAAAATGGTGAGGTCCTCAGCAGAATCGACACCAAAAATACTAAATAGGAAATGGGTCAGTACGATAAGGCAAGTGCTGAAACATCATGGAATAGCCTCCATGGTAGTATAAGGAGCCTCAGGGGTCAAAAACTGTAGAGGGAGATTGGAAAGCATAGAAGATATAGAGAACAATAAAATTTAAACAGTTTAACTGATAAGTATTATCATTACAGTGTTTTGTTTTTCTTTTCTTTTTCTCTTTTCTGGAAAATCCAGGTCCTAGTGCTATGTAATGTATAATAGAAACGCTTTGCTCTTTTTCTGAGACCAACATCTCATTCATTACAGCGGGATGCTGGTTCAATTATTTCAGGTCAGCAAATGGGAAGTTGGAGTAAACGAAATGAAAACTAAACATCTTCGATACTCACAATGAAATTTTCACTGTATAGGGGAGGGTACGCTGATATGAAACCTTCTGGCAGATTAAAACTGTGTCCAGTTCGGGACCTTTGCCTTCGGTGGGCAACTGCTCTACCGACTGAGCTATCCAAACGCGATTAATGACCCCTCTGCACATCTTCACTTCTGCAGTACCTCATCTCCTACCTTCCAAACATCACAGAAACTCTCGTGAGAAACTTACAAGACCAGCACTCCTGCAAGATATGATATTGCAGAGACAGGACTCAGCGGCAACCTTTGTTTTTCCAGAATGAAATTTCGCTCAGCAGTGGATTGTGTGCTGAAATTAAACTTCATATCAGCGCACACGCCGTTGCTAAGTGGAAATTTCATTCTGGAAGCGTCCCCAAGGCTATGGCTAAACGATGTCTTTGCAACATTCTGTCTTCCAGAAGTGCTAGTGTTGTAAGGTTTGCAGGAGAGTTTCTGTGAAGTGCGGAAGGCAGGAGATGAGCTACCAGTGGAAGTGAAGCTGCGCCGTCGGGTGGGGAATGACGATGTCAGCACCTGTGCATCGTAAGCAGTTTCTACAACCGGCCCACCGCCACCGGTTCCAACATGCGGGGAATCATCAGAGGACTGCGAACCAAAAACGGCTCCGACAGAAGCTTCCAGATAAAGAATGCGGGCCCTATACAAGCTCCCTTTATGTTTTCGATCGAACAGTAGAAGTCTAGACTTATGTAAACTGGCCTTCATCTTTGTCGTTTGAGAACATGTGCAACTTAATAACTGTATACCACCACCGGCATGCACATGTTTGATCGTTAGTTTCCTGACTGATTTGATGCGGCCCTCCACGAATTCCTCTCCTGTGATAACCTCTTCATCTCAGAGTAGCACTTGCAACCTACGTCCTCAATTATTTGCTGGATGTATTTCAATCTCTGTCTTCCTCTACAGTTTTCGCCGTCTATAGCTCCCTCCAGTGTTACGGAAGTTATTCCCTGATGTGTTAAGAGATGTCCTACCATCCTGTCCCTTCTCCTTGTCAGTGTTTTCCACATATTCCTTTCCTCTCCGATTCTGCACACAACCTCTTCATTCCCTACCTTATCAGTCCACCTACTTTTCAACATTCGTCTGAAGCACCACATATCAAACGCTTCGTTTGTCTTCTGTTCCAGTTTTCTCACAGTTCATGTTACACCACCACACCATATCGTGCTCCAAATGTACGTTGTCAAAATTTCTTTATAACTGTAAGGCCCATGTCTGATACTAAGAAACTTTTCTTGGCCAGTAATATCCATTTTGGCAATTAAAAAAAAGGAAACACCCTAATCAGACATATGGGGAGTGGGTGGCTGAACCGTACGGCTTTAATCGAAAATGCCATTTCGTCACTTCCAAAGATAAGAAACCATACGCCTGCGTAAATGTTTCGGGACGCCATTATCCGTGCTGCCCCGTATAAAGAAGTTAGACAGCAAGCTGTACAGTCTGACGTTCCATCTGTTGAATAGCAGGCGCTGGTCTTCATTAGCCTTGATCGTTGCCCACGTAGCGGCGGAGCGACCTGCCGTAAACAGAGCCCAGACTTGTACGTGCCGCATCAGGAAAACAGCCGGGACGCCGCCCGCTTCTGTCTTGCTCCGCGGGTTGTAAGAAACATTCCCAGGAAGACGTCTTTCATTGGGCGTTTTAAGGAAAGTGCAGTATGTCTCTACACATTACAGTTGAAAGTTAGCCATCTACAATTTGTTCTTGATAGCAGCAAGAGCAACCAGTGGACGTAAATGTGATATCAGCCATCAGTTCCATACAAAAAGAATTGTTTTTCACAGTGTATACCAGTTCTCAACTGGTACAACTGCAAGTAGACATTGGCGCTGGCCATTCGCTTCTCAATATGCAAACATACACTCCTGCAAATGGAAAAAAGAACACATTGACACCGGTGTGTCAGACCCACCATACTTGCTCCGGACACTGCGAGAGGGCTGTACAAGCAATGATCACACGCACGGCACAGCGGACACACCAGGAACCGCGGTGTTGACCGTCGAATGGCGCTAGCTGCGCAGCATTTGTGCACCGCCGCCGTCAGTGTCAGCCAGTTTGCCGTGGCATACGGAGCTCCATCGCAGTCTTTAACACTCGTAGCATGCCGCGACAGCGTGGACGTGAACCGTATGTGCAGTTGACGGACTTTGAGCGAGGGCGTATAGTGGGCATGCGGGAGGCCGGGTGGACGTACCGTCGAATTGCTCAACACGTGGGGCGTGAGGTCTCCACAGTACATCGATGTTGTCGCCAGTGGTCGGCGGAAGGTGCATGTGCCCGTCGACCTGGGACCGGACCGCAGCGACGCACGGATGCACGCCAAGACTGTAGGATCCTACGCAGTGCCGTAGGGGACCGCACCGCCACTTCCCAGCAAATTAGGGACACTGTTGCTCCTGGGGTATCGGCGAGGACCATTCGCAACCGTCTCCATGAAGCTGGGCTACGGTCCCGCACACCGTTAGGCCGTCTTCCGCTCACGCCCCAACATCGTGCAGCCCGCCTCCAGTGGTGTCGCGACAGGCGTGAATGGAGGGACGAATGGAGACGTGTCGTCTTCAGCGATGAGAGTCGCTTCTGCCTTGGTGCCAATGATGGTCGTATGCGTTTTTGGCGCCGTGCAGGTGAGCGCCACAATCAGGACTGCATACGACCGAGGCACACAGGGCCAACACCCGGCATCATGGTGTGGGGAGCGATCTCCTACACTGGCCGTACACCACTGGTGATCGTCGAGGGGACACTGAATAGTGCACGGTACATCCAAACCGTCATCGAACCCATCGTTCTACCATTCCTAGACCGGCAAGGGAACTTGCTGTTCCAACAGGACAATGCACGTCCGCATGTATCCCGTGCCACCCAACGTGCTCTAGAAGGTGTAAGTCAACTACCCTGTCCAGCAAGATCTCCGGATCTGTCCCCCATTGCGCATGTTTGGGACTGGATGAAGCGTCGTCTCACGCGGTCTGCATGTCCAGCACGAACGCTGGTCCAATTGAGGCGCCAGGTGGAAATGGCATGGCAAGCCGTTCCACAGGACTACATCCAGCATCTCTACGATCGTCTCCATGGGAGAATAGCAGCCTGTATTGCTGCGAAAGGTGGATATACACTGTACTAGTGCCGACATTGTGCATGCTCTGTTGCCTGTGTCTATGTGCCCGTGGTTCTGTCAGTGTGATCATGTGATGTATCTGACCCCAGGAATGTGTCAATAAAGTTTCCCCTTCCTGGGACAATGAATTCACGGTGTTCTTATTTCAATTTCCAGGAGTGTATTTGAAAGCTGCTCCGCCTCCGCTGTCCCCACCAACTCGGCGCTTAGTAAAGTAAATTAAGCAAACCATTCCTATCAACGATTAATTCATGACTGACACCAAAAACAAAAGCATTGTTCAGATAGCATCTTCTATGGTAGTAGTTAACAGCTCAACAGCAGTCTGCATGCATTCGCAGTTACTGTCATCGTAGTATCAGATGAAGTACCTTTTCAGGACTTAGAGGCGTTATGCAAGGATATATGCTGACATCTTATCTACAGGATTAGGGCATGTGTTACATCTAGTTAATGGACGATTCCACTAGTAGTCATCAAGAAGCCCTCCAGAAAACTGCTACTATGTGAGGGGTTCAGAATGTCAGTAAATGCACAGACTCACATTGATTCACATCTAATACCACGTCCAGATGAAGTAATGGCCACACTAGCTTGTGGGAGATATTTCTCGATAAAAACATTTGGCTGGGGCCTCCTTACAGCTTCTATTTGATGAAGAGGCACAGCAACTGCCGGTAGTCAGCACTCCTTTCCATCTCTTTAAACACAAGCGCTTCGTGTTTGGGATCGCCAGCTCTCCTGCCCCGTTTCAAGGATTTCTTGAGAAATTATCCCAAGATATACTGTATAAATTATCTTGAAGACTTTGTAGTAATGGGAACACCCACCGAACCACATCTGCAGTACCAGAATACATTGCTCCATACACTCCGTGAATCAGGTTTTAAGTGTGATCTCGCCAAATCTCAGCTATTTCAACCACCATTTGGTTATTTGAGATGTCATCAAACCGACGACCGCTAATGCGGAAGCTGTCAAGGTGCAACCTTGGCAGAGGAACTTCAAGCAAGTATTAGTTTTTCTCGTGAACATTTCCAGTTAGAATAAGGTCATCCTCAATGCTTCAAAGATCGCACATCAATTGAATCAGTTACCAAAAAAGGGTGCCACATTTGCTTGGACATAGGATTGAGGGACTGCATTTAAAGCTTTGAAAAATTGCCCGCACTCGTCCTTCTGTTTAGCTTTCTTTCAGCCTAGGAAACGGTAGTGGCAGATGACGCCTCTGACTGCGGGTTGGGGCCATCGTGACACATAAATATTCTGATGGGACTGAGCAGACAGTAGCTTACACCTCCAAGACTTCGACAGCAGCTCAAAAGAATTATTCCTAAATTGTAAAGGAAACTTTACCAATTATATATGCAATCACGAAATTTTAAATTTTTATATGGGATCAAGTTTCATTTGATAATAAACCATAAGCTACTCATTTCACTGTTTAGCTCCTGATTATAGATCCATGATAAAACTGCTCGACAGTTGCAGCGATGGCCACGCTTCTCAAGCAGATACAGTTATGGAATTCGTGTTTGTACCAGAGATAAACATACAAATGATGATGCTCTGGGCCAGCTGCCGATGAGTCCCAACCCATCGTTCGAGCAGAGCAACTTCTGCAGTGGATGGCGGATACCCTACATAAAACAGTGATTGCTTTTTGTTGATGAAATTGTGCTATTGGCTACAGAACGTGGCACGCCATGAGTAGTCAAACTCTCTCGTTCGGAACGACGTTCTGTGGTTACTACATTCCGACAACTAGGGGATTTCCAGGGCAGAAATGCTGACACAGTGCTATTTATACTGTCACGAATCAACAAACAAGTAGAACAGATGGTCCATCATGCAGCTAGTGTGACAAACAGCAATCAGCTCCCAAAAAGACATTTTTTTCATGGCGTAGGACCATGTACCCATAGAAATGGATAAATTTGGACTATGCTAGGTCCCTTCTAGGAAGACACTGGCTCGTTGTGATCGATGCACATTTCTGCTTCCCATGTACGAGTACAGTCAGCCTAAGGTCCACAGTGGGAAAAACACCGCTACGGCCTTTTCCAGTGAAGGCCTTCGCCAGATTTCGGTGATGAGCTATGCTACGCAGATTCTATCGCAAACCTTCAGGAATTTCTGTGCAACTAAAGGCGTCCGACACCTTTGGGACCCAACTTTTCATCGACAGACTATTGGTGAAACTGAGTGCCTGGTGCACACCTTTAAATTTCAAATGTCAAAATACATCGCTGCCAGTGGACGACGCTTCAATGCGATTTTTGAGCTGTCAGTCAGCCACCCAAGAATGCAGCTATAATCTTGACTCATGTTGTCCCTAATTTTTCATCATCCAAATCCAATATTACTTTCTCCTTAAACCAGCTACAAATATGGCAATAAATATTAGATATTGTACGTCGATGGTTGTGTAAGTAGTGACCCAAAAGCCTCTACGGGAAACATACAAAACACTGGAAATCATCATGAAAATAGGTTTTCTCCATAGAAACCATTGTGTAATTAGAGCAAAGCAGTGATTGGTATAAAATGCGAACAATGCGACATGCTTACTTCAACGCATCTCACTCCGTCTGCCGCCACCAGCAGCCATAATGGCGGGGAAAGCATGAGGATCGTCTGAGAAAAGGGCGGAAACCGGTTGCCAAAGGATAAAATCTGAAAACGCGATAAACATTGTTTTATTTGATTTTTAATAGTTCTTCTTTGCCTACTAAGCAATTTTGCATCTTTGTAGCCAAGTGGCAACCGGAATATTGTTACAACGTAGTGAGAAACATCAAGGTTTAACCACGAAGACAATAGCATTAGATAATTCCATATCCGTTTTTTTTTTGGGGGGGGGGGGTCATCAGTCATCTTACTGCTTTGAAACGGTTCGCCACGAAATCCTCTCCTTTGCCAACCACTTCATCTCAGAGTAGCACTTGCAACCTACGTCCTCAATTATTTGCTGGATGTATTCCAATATCTATCTTCCTCTACAGTGTTTGCCCTCTACAGTTCCCTCTAGTACCATGGAACACATTCCCTGATGTCTTAACAGATGTCCTATCATCCTGTCCCATCTCCTTGTCTGTGTTTTCCACATATTCCTTTCCTCTCCGATTCTGCACAGAACCTCCTCATTCGTTATCTTATCAGTCCACCTAATTTTCAACGTTCGTCTTTAGCACCAGACTGCAGATGCTTTGATCCTCTGTCCTGGTTTTTTCACATTCCATGTTTCACTACAATACAATGCTGTGCTCCAGATGTACATTCCCAGAAGTTTCTTCCTAAATTAGGGCCTATGTTTGATACTAGTAGATTTCTCTTGGTCAGGAATGCCCTTTTTGCCATTGCTAATCTGTTTTTGATGTTTTCCTTGGTCCGTCCGTCATTGGTTATTTTGCTGCCTAGTTAGCCGTATTCCTTTACCTCATCTACATCAATCCTCATATTAAGTTCCTCGCTCTTCTCATTTCTGCTACTTCTCATCAGTTCGTCTTTCTTCGATTTACTCTCAGTCCATATTCTGCACTCATTAGACAAGTTCATTCCATTCAGCAGATCATGTAATTATTCTTCACTTTCACTCAGGATAGCAATGTCATCAGCGAATAGTATCATTGGTATTCTGTCATAGCGAATTTTAATCCCACTCCTAAACCTTTCTTTTATTTCCATATTTGCTTATTCGATGTACAGATTGAACAGTAGGGGGAAAGAATGCATCTTTGTCTTACATCCTTTTTAATCCGACCACTTCGTTTGTGGTCGTCCGCTCTTGTTATTCCCTCTTGTCTCTTATACATATTTTTCTCAGAATTTCGAACATCTTACACTATTATACACAGTCGAACGCTTTTTCCAGGTCGACAAATCCTATGAACGTGTATTGATTTATCTTTGGTCTTGCTTCCATTATCAACTGGTACGTCAGAACTGCCTCTCTGGTGCATTTACGTCTTCTAAAGCAAAACTGATCATTACCTAGCAGATCCTCAGTTTTCTCTCTCATTCTTCTGTATATTATTCTTGTCAGTAACATGGATGCATGAGCTGTTAAACTGATTGTGCGATAATTCTCACACTTCTCAATTCTTATAGACCTCAGATTTGTGTGAGTCATATTTTTTCTGAAAGTCAGATGGTACTACGCCAAACTCATACATTTTACACACCAACGTGCGTAGTCGTTTTGTCGCCACTTCCCCTGTGATTTTAGAAATTCTGGTGGAATACTGTATAAGTCCTCCAAAGCACTTTTAGATTCTGATTCTAATACTGGATCCTCTATCTCTTCACTCCTCTTTCTTCTTCTGTCACATCGGACAAATCTTCCCCTCACAGATGCTTTGAATGTACTCTTTCCACCAATCCGTTTTCTCCTCTGCATTTAACAGTGGTATTCAGGTTGCATTCTTAATGTTACCATCCTTGTTTTTTATTCCACCAAAGATTGTTTTGGCTTTCCTATATTCTGAGTCAGTCCTTCCGACAATCATTTGTTTTTCGATTTCTTCAAATACTTCACGCAGCCTTTTCTTCTTCGCTTCCCTGCGCTTCCAATATATTTCATTCCTCAGCGATTTGTATTTCCGTGAACATTTTTGTACGTCCTTCTCTCATCGATCAGCTGAACTATTCCCTCTGCTGACTATGTTTTCTTCGCAGCTACCTACTTTGTACCCATGTTTCTCATTCCAACTTCTGTGTTTGCCCTTTTTAGAGATGTCCATATCTCTTCAGCCGCACTGCCTATTGAGCTATTCCTTATTGCTGTATATATAGCCTTAGAGAACTTAATATGTTTCTCGTCATCTCTTAGTACTTCCATATCTCACTTCTTTGCGTATTGATTCTTCCTATAGTCTACTCTTCATCATTAATACATTGTGATCCGAGTCCATATCTGCTTCTGTACACGTCTTACAATCCAATATCTGATTTCAGAATCTCTGCCTAACCATGATGTAATCTAACTGTAATCTTCCGTATCACCCGGTTTTTTCAAGTCTACCTCCTCCTCTTTTGATTCTTCATCAAAGTATTCGCTGTTACTAGCTGAAATTTATTACAAAACTCATTGCTTGTCACAAGCCCACATTCTCCACTAACCTTTTCTTCTACTCCATCTCCTACACCTGCATTCCAGTCCCCCATGACTGTTAGATTTTCATCTCCCTTCAAGTACTATATTACGCTTTCAATATCTTCGTATACTTTCTCTATTACTCATCTTCAGCTAGCGACGTCGGCGTATATACCTGTCGATTCTGATGAGAATAATCCTATCACTGACCTGTTCACAGTAACACACTCTCTGCCCTACCTTACTACGCATAACCTATCATACCAACTTTATATAAAATAAGGGCCTGTTATTCCCGATGAGGACACTGCACACGAAACTGCACAGATGTTTTTCATCGAGTTGTTGGCGCTTCTGATCACTCAAGTATCTAAAGTTCTGTTTGTTCACATACCCATTTAGGCGAAAATGTGCCTCATCACTCATCCAGAGGTTGTGAACAAGCTCCCCGTTTTCTTCAATCATTTGGAAAAGACTTTCGCAGAAATGCTGTATGACTACGAAGTCGTTATATTTCAAAGCGTGGTGTAAGTCCAACTTCAAAATCCTTCGGACAGTCCTGTCAGAAATTCCAAGCACAACACGCTGATCTCCGGGGCCTTCTTACACCTTCCACATTCTAGAGAGTACGCACTTTCTTCGCTCTGCCGCCTCTTTTCCTTGTCGCTTCACTGACGTTTTCAAAGTCTTCCATCCAAGATTTGTGGAGTTAACCCAAGGCACCGGCCTATTACGAATAATATGGAATTGCTCTTGGAAAAGAGGCTGAGCGGATACATAGCTACCGCTGTGTCAGAACGCATTCACTGCAAACGACCGTTGTTGCTTAGTCCACTGATCCATAGCTACGGAAATGTTTTGTGTTGGGAAATGCAGTGGTGACCTTGGTTACTCGCCCCCCCCCCCCCCCCCCACTACTTCCAACGCTTCCGCGCACTAATAATAAATGCTAGTATGATTGCCGCACCCTGAACTTCAATGAACTTCTTTAGCAATTTGTCTTTTGCTAAAAAACTTTTTAAAAAATTCTCTATTCTTGAATCAAACGTAAAATGGAAATTTTTTGGGAAAATACCACAGTATATCATCTCTGGTTTCACGTGACTTCAATTGAACGAATTTATAAAAGAGTAATTACGCTACTGGCCATTAAAATTGCTACACCAAGAAGAAATGCAGATGATACACGGGTATTCATTGGCCAAATGTATTATACTAGAACTGATATGTGATTACATTTTCACGCAATTTGGCTGCATAGATCCTGAGAAATCAGTACCCAGAACAACCACCTCTGGCCGTAATATGCCGGCCGGAGTGGCCGTGCGGTTCTAGGCGCTACAGACTGGAGCCGAGCGAACGCTACGGTCGCAGGTTCGAATCCTGCCTCGGGCATGGATGTGTGTGATGTTCTTAGGTTAGTTAGGTTTAACTAGTTCTAAGTTCTAGGCGAATAATGACCTAAGAACTTAAGTCGCATAGTGCTCAGAGCCATTTGAACCATTTAGCCGTAATAACGGCCTTGATAGGCCTGGGCATTAAGTCAAACAGAGCTTGAATGGCGTGTACAGGTACAGCTGCCCATGCGGCTTCAACACGATACCACATTTCATCAAGAGTAGTGACTGGTGTATTGTGACGAGCAAGTTACTCGGCCACCATCACAGGCCGTGTTGGCCGAGCGGTTCTAGGCGCTACAGTCTGTAACCGCAAGACCGTTACGGTCGCAGGTTTGAATCCTGCCTCGGGCATGGATGTGTGTGATGTCCTTAGGTTAGTTGGGTTTAAGTAGTTCTAAGTTCTAGGGGACTGATGACCGTATAAGTTAAGTCCCATAGTGCTCAGAGCCATTCGAACCATTTATTCGGCCACCTTTGACCAGACGTTTTCAGTTGGTGAGAGGTCTGGAGAATGTGCTGGCCAGGGCAGCAGTCAAACATTTGCTGTATCCAGAAAGGCCCGTACAGAATCTGCAACATGCGGTCGCGCATTATCCTGCTGAAATGTAGGGTTTCGCGGGGATCAAATGAAGGGTTGAGCCACGGGTCGTAACACAGCTAAAATGTAACGTCTACTGTTCAAAGTGCCGTCAGTGCGAACAAGAGGTGACCGAGACGTGTAACCAATGGCACCCCATACCATCACGACGGAGGATACGCCAGTATGGCGATGACGAATACGCGCTTCCAATGTGCGTTCACCGCGATGTCGCCAAACACGGATGCGACCATCATGATGCTGTAAGCAAAACCTGGATTCATCCGAAAAAAATGACGTTTTGCCATTCGTGCACCCAGGTTCGTCGTTGAGTGCACCATCTCAGGTGCTCCTGTCTGTGATGCAGCGTCAAGGGTAATCGCAGCCATGGTCTCCGAGCTGATAGTCCATGCTGCTGCAAACGTAGTCAAACTGTTCGTGCAGATGGTTGTCGTCTTGCAAACGTCCCCATCTGTTGGCTCAGGGATCGAGACGTGGCTGCACGATCCGTTACAGGCATGCGGATAAGATGTCTGTCATCTCGACTGCTAGTGATACGAGGCCGTTGGGATCCAGCACCGCCTTCCGTATTACCCTCCTGAACCCACCGATTCCCTATTCTCCTAACAGTAATTGGATTTCGACCAATGCGAGCAACAATGTCGCGATACGATAAACTGCACTCGCGATAGGCTACAATCCGACCTTTACGGAAGTCGGAAACGTGATGGTATGCATTTCTCCTCCTTACACGAGGCATCACAACAACGTTTCACCAGGCAACGCCGGTCAACTGCTGTTACTGTACGAGAAATCGGTTGGAAACTTTCCTCACGTCAGCACATTGTAGGTGTCACAACCGGCGCCAACCCTGTGTTAATGCTCTGAAAAGCTAATCATTTGCATATAACAGCATCTTAATCGTGTCGGTTAAATTTAGTGTCTGTAGCACGTCATCTTCGTGGTGTAGGAATTTTAATGGCTAGTTGTGTAAATCTGACATAATGGGAAGAATCTACGGGCAATATATATCAGTGGAAGGTACACTGTTTATCCAAAAAGTTATCAGTAACGTACAGTAACTGGAATTAAAACTTTATTTGAATGCAGTTTGAATCTACACTTCCTGTTGAGAGATTAATACAAATTTCTGCACAAATGGATGCACAGCAGCCTTGTAGCAAAGCGTTTTGTCTTAACAACACGGAGCTTTTTTCTGCCAGATAGAATGGGGCAAGAGGCATTAGTTGATAGGGAATTAATGAATTACTTGGAAAATGAATGGTTGGAG
This sequence comes from Schistocerca piceifrons, assembly GCF_021461385.2. Taxonomy (NCBI): domain Eukaryota; kingdom Metazoa; phylum Arthropoda; class Insecta; order Orthoptera; family Acrididae; genus Schistocerca; species Schistocerca piceifrons. The sequence continues at coordinate 181,139,399 of NC_060138.1, read as the reverse complement.
ATTTTGCATAGATATGCTGAGGGATTCGAAACTCATGAGAGAGTTGGTGGCGCATTCTATTCTTCTAGGTCGCAAGTAGTTAAAAAGTTTTTATTACTACCATTTGGTAGTATATAGACTGTAGATGAATATGCTACTAAAAAAAAGTTAACCGAAAAAGGGAACAAAATATTAATTCCCACTGAATGTTGATGTTCTTTCTAGCACTTAGAGCATGGAAAGCGGAAAGCTGATTACAGTTATATTTACGATATGGTGGATTTAATAATTAAAGCCAACAATGAAATGGGTTAAGGAGCAGTCAGATACTCAGCAAAATGATGTAATAGATAGTATCGCAAAAAAGAATATCCATAAAATGACGGAGATGATGATCCTGTCCTTTTGGGATGTTGCAAACATGCTCTACATCAGAATAAACTGATAGGACACCTGGTCAGAATGAAAATTCCATCAGCAAGAAATAATTTGCCATCAATGAGTGAGAACATAAAATCAATGATTTAATCGTGTATTACCCGCAAAACGCGGAGATGAAGCTCTGCCATATGAAATACTGAATTTATAATTTTATACATGCATTACGTGGATCTATATTTAAAATTCAGTTGCAATCACTAACCGAAGTTATTGTAATGACTGTATGGTTTTCTATAAAAAGTCAATAAAATTAAACGAAAGAAATCCCAAATAACAGCGAAAATACACTCCTGGAAATTGAAATAAGAACACCGTGAATTCATTGTCCCAGGAAGGAGAAACTTTATTGACACATTCCTGGGGTCAGATACATCACATGATCACACTGACAGAACCACAGGCACATAGACACAGGCAACAGAGCATGCACAATGTCGGCACTAGTACAGTGTATATCCACCTTTCGCAGCAATGCAGGCTGCTATTCTCCCATGGAGACGATCGTAGAGATGCTGGATGTAGTCCTGTGGAACGGCTTGCCATGCCATTTCCACCTGGCGCCTCAGTTGGACCAGCGTTCGTGCTGGACGTGCAGACCGCGTGAGACGACGCTTCATCCAGTCCCAAACATGCTCAATGGGGGACAGATCCGGAGATCTTGCTGGCCAGGGTAGTTGACTTACACCTTCTAGAGCACGTTGGGTGGCACGGGATACATGCGGACGTGCATTGTCCTGTTGGAACAGCAAGTTCCCTTGCCGGTCTAGGAATGGTAGAACGATGGGTTCGATGACGGTTTGGATGTACCGTGCACTATTCAGTGTCCCCTCGACGATCACCAGTGGTGTACGGCCAGTGTAGGAGATCGCTCCCCACACCATGATGCTGGGTGTTGGCCCTGTGTGCCTCGGTCGTATGCAGTCTTGATTGTGGCGCTCACCTGCACGGCGCCAAACACGCATACGACCATCATTGGCACCAAGGCAGAAGCGACTCTCATCGCTGAAGACGACACGTCTCCATTCGTCCCTCCATTCACGCCTGTCGCGACACCACTGGAGGCGGGCTGCACGATGTTGGGGCGTGAGCGGAAGACGGCCTAACGGTGTGCGGGACCGTAGCCCAGCTTCATGGAGACGGTTGCGAATGGTCCTCGCCGATACCCCAGGAGCAACAGTGTCCCTAATTTGCTGGGAAGTGGCGGTGCGGTCCCCTACGGCACTGCGTAGGATCCTACGGTCTTGGCGTGCATCCGTGCGTCGCTGCGGTCCGGTCCCAGGTCGACGGGCACGTGCACCTTCCGCCGACCACTGGCGACAACATCGATGTACTGTGGAGACCTCACGCCCCACGTGTTGAGCAATTCGGCGGTACGTCCACCCGGCCTCCCGCATGCCCACTATACGCCCTCGCTCAAAGTCCGTCAACTGCACATACGGTTCACGTCCACGCTGTCGCGGCATGCTACGAGTGTTAAAGACTGCGATGGAGCTCCGTATGCCACGGCAAACTGGCTGACACTGACGGCGGCGGTGCACAAATGCTGCGCAGCTAGCGCCATTCGACGGCCAACACCGCGGTTCCTGGTGTGTCCGCTGTGCCGTGCGTGTGATCATTGCTTGTACAGCCCTCTCGCAGTGTCCGGAGCAAGTATGGTGGGTCTGACACACCGGTGTCAATGTGTTCTTTTTTCCATTTCCAGGAGTGTATTACGTAAGACTAATGTCAACTTAATCGATCAATATAAAATTGATCGTGCCACTACTACTTCTAAGGTTTTTGACAAATCAGTAACAAGTTTATTCGTAAATAAAGTGTAGCACTGATCCGTAAGTAGGCAAGCAACGTGTTGCTGCGTGTCGAATGTAAATTTATTACGACGGATAACTACGATTACGCGACTTACAGGGGTCGTTGCACTTCACTACCTGTGTTTGAATGTTTATAAAAGATGAATGACCTAACGTTTTCAAAACGGTGTCTGCCGTACCTTCCTGCAACAAGGTGAATATTACTTCCACTGACCACAAATATTGTCATAGTGCCAGTGATTTAAATGGAGAGGTTACTCGATTAATGTTTGCAACTGTCACTTTATATGTTCGTATGTTCTGAGTTATGTCATTCCGTCTTACTTCCATGTCTTCCTCCTATCAGAAATTTTTGCCTCTTTCCTTATTCCCCGCATCTTGCTGTTCTACCAGAACCCTGTCGTGTGCTGTTTTCGCTGTCCACCCCTGTTGCTCACCCCCTATTTCATTTGCGGCCGACTGTTTCTCCTGGCACTGCTTCCTTCATTTATCTGTCTCCCGTCCCTTCCCGCCTTTTCCAAATCCTGTCTGTAACGCTCTTCTGCCTCTATTCTGTGGCACTACTAATTTCTTACCTCTTCGTGTCGGCCTTGCTGGTACTCGGAACCACCTGTAGAGTCTTTAGTTCTAGTGTTTTGCGCCTGTAGCCTCCTTTCTGTTTCTACAGTTTCGTATCCATCCTATATCAACCGATGCTGATTCGTTGCTCCTGCATTACCTTTTCCCTCTCTCCATCTGCCAACATTGGGACTGTGCTGTGCAATTGTGAATTTTCCTGTTTCCAAGTAGGTGATTTATTATTCTTTTCTCGCCTTGAATGAGAGTTAGTGGTAGCGAATTTGTTGACTGTCTGCTCAGTGTTTGAGCTTGTTACCCCGTGTTACGCATGAAATGGAAATACTCTATTCATTGTGGTTCCCTTCCTGGCTCTTATGGATATTGGATTTCCCGGTAATAGCCTTGGTACATACGTGCAGCTCTGCACGCAATTGTATGAGTGATGTACGGTTAGAAGTATATGCAAGTTTCAGCATTAGAATGCTGCACACGTACTGTTTGTCTTCACCTTGCCAGAAACAATCTAACCTCTCTGCCACTTCACAAGCTGCTGTAGGAAATCGTTAATGCTTACTACTATCAACAGCAATGTGAAACAAGCCTTCCATCGGATGGCAATTGTTAACTATCGAAACGTGTAGTGGATGAATTAAATCTTTGTCACTGACGCAGAAATACTTTTAAGTGTCTGTTTTACCTAAGTTTTCAAGAAAAGCAAATTTCTTTAATGTAGAAGTTGCTAGGGTACTTGTTGCAGTTTATTTTCGTGGATTCAGCTGTAAACAGAATGTCCATAGGGTTATTAGCCGTTATTTATTTATTCCACTGATAGTAAATTTCCTTGCAATAGACCTTTCTTTCAAAATAAAATAAAAAACATATTTACAAGTAAATTTAACTGGAATATACTTATTACAACATTCGGAACTGAGTATTCGAGTGAGGTAAGTATGTCGGGATGGGTGAGGTATGGTTCTGGGTGTAAGGATACTCTGCGGTGCTCCAGATTTTAGTGAGCATCATCTTCCTTAGCTCCCGCTTGAGCAACATCAGCTAGACAAGAAAAATGTATGATTTATCTGTGTATTTTGCGTATTTTGTGTGTACTAAAATGTTGTTTTTTCTGTTTGTTTAATCTTGCAGGCGAAAGATGTTGCCAAGTGATCCAACGGTCCTCTACCGATGTAGAAATCGGCAGCATAAATCACCTCAACTTATATGCAAACATTATGGCCGCAGCAATCGAGTAGTATTAAACAGCTTTACGACAGGATGTGCGACTCAAAAGGTGGGATAACTTTGAGTCATTGTCACTCTCAATACGTGTTGCTCTTTCCGGAACGTGTGTCAGCGCTGCTGCGGTATGCCTACGCGTATTCGCAAAACAACACCATACGTCACGGTATCGGAACACACTTCAAAGGGACTGCCATCGGCTGCGTGCTATTGAAATTTCCGGTACGACATTTCGATCAATGGGCTGACATCAAACAGAACGTGCATACATTTGTACCGTGTCTGAGGTCACCCATATCAGTTCGTCTCTTCTCTACACACGAAACCAAAGCTCGCCTGTTTTATTTGTTCAGACAAATGTGACAGCCGTATACAAAATGCAGAGGATATCAATATGTGCATGCAAAGATTCTTGACATTGTGGTTTCTTAAGCGTTTGTCCAGGTAGATGAGGTGTCTATCTTTCTCAGTAGAGGGGTTTTATAGCTGTTTCAACAGAAATTAGAGCATCAGTTGTGTATTATACATATACTTTATTTATTCAACGTTCTTAAATTTTATAGCTTACTTCATAATTTCATTGCATTTATGTATGTGCGTCACACAACTGCACTGAGGGGGGAGACGCCCTGGAACACAAAAGATTAGTCTTTTTTTTTACATTCAAGTAACTTAGATCAGTTTTTTCTTTGCAGTTTATCATTATGTACCAGACTGAATGAGGTAATGTCTATGAAATGTTCGGCTTCTTGTTAATCACAGTGATGATGGCGAGGTGGAGGCAGGGGTGGAGGGGGACGGGGAAATCTAGTTCGAGCTCAAAATATGTGTTACCAGGAAAAAAAATTGTTGGATGTAATTAAACGAGAAAAATGTAAAAACAAAAGAAAATATATTTTAAAGTTTCTTACTGACCGTCATAACACTGAAATGGGTATAAATGATTAATGACTTGACAAGAGTAGCAAACTACTACAAATAGCGAGGTGGTGAATACTTTTCAATCTGCCACAGCCTAAGATTTCCTTACCCTTCTAATCATGGTTTCACTGCGGATGGGAAGATACCTTGTTTGCACATGAGCTAATTGTTATCCGTAAATTTTACGTTTACGGTCGTTGTGGGATGGAAACACAGCGCCTAAGGAATATTCGTGAATGCCGCCCTAAAACTATGTTCTCGTAGTTTCCTCTTGCAAAATTAGGCGATTTACGTCAACCATTTGTGAGACTCTAGATGTGAACATAGCTGTTATATTTATTTGCCATTCAAACAAGTTTATAGTCACGCGAACCTTCCATCTTTGTAAATACCCCGTGTGAGAATCTCTGCTAATGGCGTTCGGAAAACTTTGGAGGAAACGTCACTGACAATAATGGTTTAAGTCATCCCTAAGCGGCGTGCACAAATAGCCTCATGGTTAAAGTCGGTTGCTAGTGTTGCAATTATGATGTAACGGAAATTTTGAAATAACTTGTTGCGTGTCACCAACATCGGTTTAGAGAACGTCATCTGGCGTCATTCCCACGTAACATCCTGAATGCCAGGGGTAAAGTCAATCAGAAGTATATTATATTTCTTGGTTATAGAAAGGCATTTGACTCTGAACGACATCAGCGTTTATTAATAAAAAGTAAGATCATTTGAGGTATCAAATGATTTTTTTTTTTTTTTTTTTTACAGGGTTGAGGATGTCTTGGTTGTGAGTGCGTTGCATGTTACAGAGTCATCGACAGTCTTGCCTCAGGTAACCGTGTTGGGATCCGTGTTAATGACACAGTAAGCAAGATTAACAGTGAACTCTTTGTACATTTAAAAAAAATTGGTTCAAAAGGAGCAGTATGGGACTTAACATTTGAGGTCATCAGTCCCCTAGAACTTAGAACTACTTAAACCCAACTAACCTAAGGACATCACATACATCCATGCCCGAGGCAGGATTCGAACCTGCGACCGTAGCGGTGGCGCGGTTCCAACTGAAGCGCCTAGAGCAGCTCGGTCACGTACATTAGTTATCGGAAATCATGTAATATCTGAAAAATGTTGTACAAATATTCAGTCATGTCCTGATAAGATTTCAAATTAGTACAAAGTCTGGAAACTTGCTTTAAATATTCAGAAATGTAAAGCCGTGCATTATGCTGTGACTTAAATGTCAATAAGTCACATCTGTAATCAGTGAAATCTTACAAATAACTGGATGTAGAAGTTTTTTGGGATATCTAACAGAAAGGTAAATAGGCTCAGTCGTATACAAAAAAGGCGGTAGACTGGATACTGGGAAAATGCAGTCGGTCTGCAAAGAAGACTACTTGCAAAACGTTCATGCAAACCATTCTACAACATTACACAACTCTGTGGAATACACACGAAATAGATCTATCGGAGTATATAAAGTCGTGTTGCACGAATGTGAACGAGTTAGGTTGACTCACAGGAGTGTCTTGCGAAAATAGTGAATAATATTATCTGGCAAACGCTTGAAGATCAGCTATTCCACGAAAGCCTACTTACGGTATTTCAAGTTTTAATTTTAAGTGAGTGATGTAGGAATGGATGTAGCAGGAAGAGGGAGAGAAGGAAAAATAGTCAGTGAATATGGAATGGGTGAAAAGTGTGAAAAAGCAAGCTGCCTGGTAGAATTACGCACAGAGCGTAACTTAATCGTTGCTAACACATGGTCTAAGAATCTTGTAAGATGGTTGTATAAGTAGAAGAGATATGAAGTCACTGGAAGGTTCCAGATTGGTGAAGTAATGGTAAGACAGAGATTTATTAACCAGATTTTAAACTGTAAGATATTTCCAGGGACACAAGGAGGCTCTGACAACAATTTATTGGTAATCAGCTGTAGATTAAAACTGAAGAAATTGCAAAAAGGTAGGGAAGTTCAGGAGATGTGACCTGAATAACGTAAAATAACGACAGGTTGTGGGGATTTTCAGCGGAAGAATTATGCAATTCACTAGAATAGAGGAAACGGAATACAGTAGAAGACGAAAGGGGAGCTGTGACAGATGAAATAGTGAATTCAGCAGAGTGTCAAATAGGTAAAGAAGACAAGCCCTAGAAGGAATCCTTGGATATTACAGCAGACATTAAAATTAATTAATGAAAGAAGACAGTATAAAAATACAGCAAATGAGACATGCGAAAGGAAGTGCCAAAATCTAAAAAGTGAGACTGACAAGAATTTCTAAATGGCTAAATGTAAACCGGGAACGGCAAGAAAATGATTTCTGAAGAAGAAAAATCTGTTAACGTCGAATACAGATACAAAAGTGTAGGAAGTCTCTTCTGATGGTATTTGTCTACAGTGTATCCATGTATGGAAGTGAAACATGGACTATAAATAGTTTTTAACAAGAAGAGAATAGAAGCTTTTGAAACGTGTACTTCAGTAGAATGCTGGAGATTAGATGGGTTAGATCGCATAACTAATAATGAGGTACTGAACAGAATTGGGGAGACAAGAAATTTGTGACACAACTTGGCTAAAGAAAGGGATCGGTTGACAGGACCTATTCTGAAAGGTTAAGGGATCATCAGTGTAGCATTGGAGGGACGTATGGCGTTAGAGGGATATCAAGAGGTAAATACAGTAAGCAGATTCAGAAGTATGTAGGTTACAGTAGTTATTCGGAGATGAAGATGTCCTGCACGGGACAGAGTCACACGGAGAGCTGCATCAAAGCAGTCTTCGGGCTGAAGACCATCACAATTACAATCTAGGGATGTATTGAAGCCCACGACACCTCGTTTACGAAGAGGTCGCGAAAATGAGAAGAGTCTCATCACAGTGCGCACAGAAGAATTTCACCACTGATTCTCCCCGAACAGAAAGAAATCCTAATATGCCCAGCACTGGAAAATACCTTCCGCATATTGAAATGGTTTCCAGGACACATCATGGATAATTTTAACTGTCATCTGTGATTATTATCACTATTTTTCATTAACTTCGGAAACTTGGATTTGTTTTGTGTCTAAATTTCATTGTCTATCAGTATTTTAGAAAATGCAAAACTGGCTACTATTTTTACTCTTTTCCATGTTACATTAACAGAGACCACTCCATTACGAAATTAAAAGCTAAATCGACGCACTAGAAATACATCTCGACTCGAAGTATTTTAAGTAACCATAGTAAATAGAGTATAACGTTTTAAGCTGTTAAATGATTTACCGGTTTGTTCAACAAAGTTCTTCTATCACGGCAAAACTAAGCTAGCATTGCTGGAGTGCAGCTCACGTATTCGATGCAACCTGATCGCTAGTGATTTGTGTGGTGTCTTTAGTTTGTTGTGTAGAAAACACAAGACGTCTGTCCCTTGTGGAAACCGTAGCTTCTTTTTGTCTACCTGGCATTGTATTATGCATGTTCAACAGAGTTATCTTTCTGAGTTCAGCAACAAGTTGACAGCAGGCCCCATTTTTCTGCTGTGCGTTCTACGACCACAGCGCCGCCGCTGCGTGGCACATGGAAGCCGTGAGTTTCCTCTCCTAGCCTCTCCCTCTTACCTGCTCTATTATTTATCGTCACCCTGCCCGAGAGTTCCCGCAAATCTGTTACAGCACCTTTCGTAGTGTGAGCTCTTGCGGCAAGCAGCACGTTGGCAACTCCAGAAAAAAAGAGCAGTTCACAGTAAAATGTTTTTGTCCACGAAACTGTGTCGCCAGCTGACGCTGCTATAAGTCTCCGAAAAAGCTACACTATGTGATCAAAAGTATCCGGACACCTCCAAAAACATACTTTTTTCTATATTAGGTGCTTTGTGCTGCCACCTCAGTAGTTACTAGTCATCGTGAGAGAGCAGAGTGGGGAGCTCCGCGGCACACATGGACTTCGAACGTGGTCAGGCGATTGGTTGTCGCCGGCCGATGTGGCCGGGCGGTTCTAGGCGCTACAGTCTGGAACCGCGTGACCGCTACGCTCACAGGTTCGATTCCTGCGTCGGGCATGGATGTGTGTGATGTTCTTAGGTTAGTTAGGTTTAAGTAGTTCTAAGCTCTAGGGGACCGACGATCTCAGAAGTTAAGTCCCATAGTGCTCAGAACCATTTGAACCATTTTGATTGGGTGTCCCTTGTATCTTACGTCTGTATACTAGATTTCCACACTCCTAACATCCCTAGGTCCACTGTTTCCGATGTGATAGTGCAGTGGAAATGTGAAGGGAGACGTACAGCACTAAAGCGTACAGGCCGACCTCGTCTGTCGATTGACAGAGACCGCTGACGGTTGAAGAGGGTTGTAATGTTTAATAGGCAGACATCTGTCCAGACAACACACAGGAATTCCAGGCTGCATCAGGATCCACTGCAAGTACTATGACAGGCGGGAGGTGAGAAAATTGGGATTTAATGGTCGAGCGGCTGCTCATGAGCCACACATCACACCGGTAAATGCCAAACGACACCTCGCTTGGTGTAAGGAGCGTAAACATTGGACGATTGAACAGTGGAAAAACATTATTTAGAGTGATGAATCGCGGTACACAATGTGGCGATCCGATGGCAGGGTGTGGGTACGCTGAATGCCCGGTGGACGTCTTCTGCCAGCGTGTGTAGTACCTACTGTAAAATTCGGAGGCGGTGGTGTTATGGTGTGGTTGTGTTTTTCATGGAGTGAGCTTCCTCCCCTTGTTGTTTTGCGTGGCACTATCACAGCACAGGCCTACACTGATATTTTAAGCACCTTCTTGCTCTCCGCTGTTGAAGAGCAATTCGGGGACGGCGATTGCATCTTTCAACACGATCGAGCACCTGTTCATAATGCACTGACTGTGGAGGAGTGGTTACACGACAATAACATCCCTGTAATGGACTGGCCTGCACAGAGTCCTGTCCTGAATCCTATAGAACAGCTTTGGGATGTTTTGGAACGCCGACTTCGTGCCATGCCCCACCGACCGACATTGATACCGCTCCTCAGTACAACACTCCGTGAAAAATGAGCTCTCATTCTCCAAGAAACCTTCCAGCACCCGGCTGAACGTATGCCTGCGTCAGTGGAAGCTCTCATCAAGGCTAGGGGGAGCCAGCACCATAACGAATTCCAGCGTTACTGATGGAGGGCGTCACGAACTTGTAAGTTATTTTCAGCCAGGTGTTCGGATAGTTTTGTTCACATAGTGTTTTTAACGGATGTGTGTTTAGAATTCGAACTCGTTCCAGTTGTTTTTGCAAGTGAAATTATTCGGTTTGCCAAGTTTTAAACAATGCATTTTGTAATTTTCCCTGTACAAGTTAGAATTCTTTGTTCTCAAAGCAAATGACGGAGCGAAGCCGTGGTGCGTTAGTAAAGCCATTGTACTCACATCTGATGGCCCAGGTGTACCATTGTCGCCGTCTTCATAATCTAGTCATGATGACTGATCAACCAATCACACTAACGTAACATACAAAAAAACTGAAACATTGCGATAAATACGCAAGAAAAAACACAAAGCAGAACGGAAAGAATATGAAATAAGATTCTAAATCGTGTACCTAAAAAAATATTATGAATTTCCTAAAAGAATTCGAAATCTACATCCAGAAAAAAACGTGTGCCCAGACCAAATCCATAATGAACAGACAGAACTAAAACACAAAAAATATTTGGAAAACTACACATGGGTCCAAAATTAAAGCAACAAACTGCTGTTACCCCTCCCTGTGTCTAATTCACGACGTAATCTTACAAACTGTCAAACAGATGTCCGTAAGATCGTGTTCTGCACCGAAGATGGCATTGTGGTCAACTGACAATCATGCCAGCAATGACGTCTGGGCAGATATGAAACGAAGTAGTTTTTGCCAGGTAGCCCCACATCCACAATCGCTGTGTACACAGTCACAGACGGTGCAGTATGGCACAGAGAAGATGCCTACCAGACTCTCTGTGCTTGAGCGCCATAGGAAGAATGGGAGCAGGACAGTCGCAAATTGATCTGGCCCAATAGCTTAATGTAAATCATTCTGTTGTTTCTCGGATGCAGCGAAAGTTTATAGAGGCCGAAACTGTATCCAAAGACCATGGCACGGCCAACCACGTGTGACTTCAGAATAGAGGACAGTTATTTGGCTGTAAGGGCATGACAGATCCGCCTTAGTACTGCACAGCAAATGACATGTGAGCTCGCAATGTCCACTGGGCATATCGAGGTAAACGGTATGCAGACGTCTTCGGCAGAGTGGCCTTTACTGCCGGAGAACTATTGTATGTGTAAATATGGCTCTGAGCACTATGGGACTCAACTTCTGAGGTTATTAGTCCCCTAGAACATAGAACTAGTTAAACCTAACTAACCTAAGGACATCACACACATCTATGCCCGAGGCAGGATTCGAACCTGCGACCGTAGCGGTCTCGCGGTTCCAGACTGCAGCGCCTAGAACCGCACGGCCACTGCGGCCGGCATATTGTATGTGTACCTCTCTTGCATCTTCACGGAATGGAACGTCTGGAGCGTAGTCATCAAGATGTCACCCAGAATGGTAGAACAGTGGATCAGTGTTGTTTTCACAGATGAGTCCTGATTTAGCCTGGAGAGCGATTCTCTATGGACTCGCATCTATAGGGCACGTCGAACACGATTTCGGGACCCAAACATTGTGGAAAGAGACTGACATAGAGGAGGATCCCTAATGGCGTGGGCAGGTATTATATTGTCCACTCGAACCTCTCTTCATCAAATTCTACATGTGAATGAGCAAGATTTAACTGCTGCCAGGCATCATAAAAAGATCTTTGGACCTTATCCATGGTTGTTGTGAGGTGCTGTGGGCTCAGACGTCTTATTGATGGACGATAATGCTCGACCACGTACAGCATGGTTGGTTGATGTTTTCTTGGAAACAGTAGATACTGACCGCATGGCTTGGCCTGCCTGCTCTCCTGATTTGAATCCCATAGAACATGTTCGGGATGCACTGGGGACAGCATGCATCAGATAGCATCCATTAACCACTCTCTAAGTCTACAAGCAGCTCTGCAGGAAGAATGGGCGTTATGGCGTCTATATGAGACCGATGATATCATTCACAGCATGCCCCATCATTGTTAGGCCTTTACTGGAGTCAGAGGTAATCACAGTATTGGGAGAAGAGCTGTATCATGACTGTTTCTTAGTACAGGTTGCCTACATTTGGGGTAAGCAAACATTTAGGAGCAAACCTATTGTTCTCTTGTGATTGACAGGTATTGTTCTATGAAGAGAATTAAGACCCCCTAGGTATAATCCATCCTTTTCATAGACACTTTATGTCCCTCTGGGGATAACCCTTTCTTTTGATTGACAGGTCGTTAACCTACTATTTTTCCTCCCCTCCCCCTCCACCTCCTTTTCCCCCAACCCTCAGAGAACTCCCCTCAGTCACACAAGCAAACTTTTGGTATCAATTTGATTGACTAATTAGTTAAATCGATAAATTGATTAAACCCACAGTCTGGAAAACCCCCAAATCTCCCACACCCTCCCCCTCCAGGTAAATGACGGAAGAAAGATTCAGTTGATCGGCCATTTGAAGGTAAATCGATTGCAGTGTTGGAATATTGTTCAAATAGTTCAGACAATGTATGGAATATTATTTATTTAAACAATTTATTGGATTCAAGGCAGTTTATGGAATTTTATTTTATTTATTTAGCTAATATGTCAGGAAATCGACTGCAGTGTATGAAATTTATTCTACTTATTTAGTTAAAGAATTTGTCAGGAAATCGACTTCAGTGTAAGGAATATTGTTTGAAGAATTTAGACAATGTGTGGAATATTGTTTATTTAAGCAATTTATGCGATGCAAGGCAGTGGTTGGAAAAGAGTTTATTAAATTTCCTTTACTTTACCTCTGTGGTCACAGTATTTTTTGTCATCAGACTACCAGTTTCGGTCTATAGTGACCATCTTCATATCAGAACATTAAGACATTTTTATAGAACAGATCTGAAGATGGTAATTATCGACCGAAACCACTAGTCTGATTTGTGACCACAGACGTAAGGTAAAGGAAATTTATTCTATATTCGGGTCACTGTTCTATTTGCGACCATGTCGCAGCTTGTGGAATATAGTTTACTTATTTAGTTGGGAAATCGGCTGCTGTGTATAGAATACAGGATATAAGATTGTGTAGAATATAGTTTATTTAAGCAATTTTTCATGAAATCGAAGGCAGTGTGGAATATTTAAACAACTGCAGCCTTTTTCTATCCTGATCGGTCTTAGAAACGCTGAGGAAGCTTAGTTCGTATCTTCTGCCGAAGTCCGAAATGTTAAGGGTCTTATTATTCATTTTCCTCACATTTCGAAGCATAATGGCTTTTAATCTCAGATGGGAAAATCAGAACAATTACGTATCTAAATGTTCATGACATATTTCGAAACCCGCCGTCAATTTCTGTAGACAGACAGATTACTAGAATGTCAGCAGTAAACTATTTTATACAGATCGAGAAACATACAGCAGTCATATTGAAACGACAGTTAAACCCTTCAAAAGTGGTCTACCGATCATGAATGGAATGAAATGAAGTATACTAGCCGCCGTTTTGGGCCTTCCGTGTATAACTCTATCGTCACGGCACCGCAACGAATGTCAAAACCGCTCAATTTCCTAATTACAGATCACGTTACTAAATACCACCGACAACGGACCACATATCGGCCTCTTTTGATCTCGTGGTTCCCCCCCCCCCCCCTACCCTCCCGGAACAAAGTATCAAGAGCCGTTGATCAGCCAATTCCAGACTCGCCTCCTGTCTCCGTCTTTCTTTCTCATAGGCCACTCCCTGATTGTCTGTGTGAACCAACGTCCAGAAACATGCAGACGAAGGTTTTCATCTCTCCGCAGAATACTGTACTGCTATCTGCAAATGCTGGAGACAAAGGGAGCTACGATACAATTGTGATATCAAAAATAGAGTGAAATAAACCATTTGCAATAGACTTTCAAATTAATTGTTTAACAATTTACAGCAGTCAAATAGATCGCTTAAAACACTCACTTCCACCTTACAATGATCCTTCTTCGTAATGAGACATATTTTCGACATTAGAGTATCATACGCAAAAAGTACGCAAATCAAGTAATCAAATTTCCGTCTCAAATAGATCGCAACGCTAAATACATCCGAGGTCTTGTACGCTCCCTCCTCCAACACAACGTTTCCACTAAACATATCTGGTGAAAACAATCCTGACGATCACACAAACTAGCGATCGCGAGGAGGGCGCCATCCGCCGTCTACAGCATAGGCCCGTCTGCGCCAGCCGAAAAAAAAGACCCCACATCCGAATGTATGTGCACACATAATAAAACTTTCGGAAACGCGACTGGGTTTTGAAAAGTGCTATAGGACTCGTAAACTGGCTCGCTCCGCATCATTTGGAAAGAGGGAGAAAGGTTCTACAGTGTGGTAGAATAGAGACAATAGAAAGTACCACTGAAAGACAGAATGCATTCCGATGTATTGAGAAGCACTAAACATGACATACTTAAACCACGATCCGGTCTGTAAGAATACGATGTTCATGGCTAAATGTCAGAGATCGCTATCAATTGGGAATCTGACGTCGCGACAGGGATTTGGAAACACTATACATCTCCTAAACTGCTTCTCTCCACTACATTCGGAAGAAGGAAGAAGGCCGAGTGCATGATAGGGTAGAGACAACAGCAAATACCACTGCAAGGCAGCATCCACTTTAATGTATAGTGAAGCACTAAACACGACACACTCAAACCGCGATCCAGTCCATAGTAACAAGTTGTCATGGCTACATGTCAGAGATCTCTATCAATAGGGATTCTGACGTCCCGATTGGAATTTTAAAAGTGCTAGACTTCCTAAACTGGTTCTCTCCGCTACATGCGGAAGAAGAGAGGAATGTTCTACTGCGTGATAGAGACGACAGTAAACATCACTGAAAAGCAGAGTCCACTGCGATGTATTGAGAAGCACTAAACACGACACTCTTAAACCACGATCAAATCCGTAGTAATAAACAGTCAGGGCCAGATGTCGGAGACAGCTAAAAATACTCGCATATCTCGCGCCCCTGTCCGTATGTACATCGCCAGCGCCGACGTAAAGTGGTCAGTGAAAATTTCCGCCGCAGTCGCATTCGCAGTTGTGGACGCGAATGTATTCTAGAGTGCACCGCCCCAGGGCATGGAGAGCGTCTGGGGTTAATTGGAGTTGTATGAATTCGGATGTTATCAGTACGTCCACCGCAAACGTCCACCATTGTGAAACTTCTCTTACGTAACCCACTAACGTCCGCTTCTCTCGCCGTCACCCACCACACAGGTCACTTCGCTAGCCATCGCTGCCGCGGGCAAGATCAGACAGGTAGGCGCATTCTTTGTACATTTCAAAGGCTGAGCCAATCCTTTATTTCTGACTGCCGATTCTTGGTGACCACCGCTGCAGCCGGCCGCAGGTCACTGCGAAACAAGTAGCTGCAGCTTGGACATATGCCGTAGTTCTATACAATACCGCCCCCATATAGACCCACCAACTTAAAAAACCTATTTTACGTAATCCTAGGCAACGATGCTGATGACCCTACACCTCGAATTTCTCACACAAAATGTAGATTCCTCCTGTTTATATGATTTATTTACGAAGACAGAAGAAATCGGACAACACACATGTTTTCACATCGCCAAAGTATCGTTGCTTATTGTGAAAATCCTCTACAGGACTATGACATAGACTATATTCCCACTAAATATTCTGGGAAGGAATAGGATTGGTGACCGAACGGTTCTAGGCGCTTCAGTCCGGAACGACGCGGCCGCTACGGTCGCAGGTTCGAATCCTGCCTCGGGCATGGATGTGTGTGATGTCCTTAGGTTAGTTCAGTTTAAGTAGTTCTAAGTCTAGGGGACTGATGACCTCAGATGTTAAGTCCCATAGTGCTTAGAGCCATGTGAACCATTTTGAATAGGATTTGTAAGCAGGGCACATGGGCTGCTGGAGTGCAATGCTGACCACATTTGACGATGCCAAAATTATTTTCACCACGTTAATTAAAACAGATCACTGTTAACAACGCTATGATTAAATAGCATTAGCAAGTTGCGATGATCCACACCAATTATTCAAGTGTATCAGGGCAATGAGAATAATTTTAAAAAAATTAAAAGAAAAACATCCTTATGCTCAAACTTTAAATTGCTTTACACAAATATAACTTTAACATAACTGCAGATCTGAGCTCACTAGTGGTGAAATTAAGTCAATTATAAGGCCTTGTGAAGACAAAAAATAACAATTTGTAAAAGCTATTAGGTTTCAAAAATACTGAAATGGCAATATCTCATAAATACGTGAATTAACTGTTATGGAAAATATTCGGTAAGATTATGTTATAACAGCTTGAAAGATCTACACAGCATTTAGCACATTCTCGACGTTTGGCGTTCACATCGGCCGCGCGTCCGAATTCCGTGCTCGAGAGCTCAAGTGACAACTGGCAGGATGCCTGCACACAGCAACAACGGCTTCTAGAACACACAAACCCGGTATTAATACACAGTTTACTAAAATACTAAAACCAACAGCCAAGCAAGCACTGGGTAGCGCCAAATGCAGGATGATGGTTCAAATGGCTCTGAGCACTATGGGACTTAACATCTGATGTCAACAGTCCCCTAGAACTTAGAACTACTTAGACCTAACTAACCTAAGGACATCACACACATCCATGCCCGAGGCACGATTTGAACCTGCGACCGCAGCAGCAGCGCGGTTCCGGAATGAAGCGTCTAGAACCGCTCGACCACACCGGCCTGCATGCAGGAAGAGATGTTAAACGTTTTAGTGTGACAACCGCAGTTACTATTAAAGCAACAGTTCTATTAAAGCAACAGTTCTTCAAAGAATCTTCAAAGAGGTGAAATTTCACTTGATAAGTTTATAAGCCACAACTAGCTCAAGGTGATAATGACCAGACAATCCGCACTCAACCTTAAATGGAAAAGCACCGTTTGACGGCGCAAAATTGTTACTATTATAGTTGCCAACAAGGAAGAAGTTTGCAATTCTAATTTAAACTGGCGGCTGAAGCTTTATTCACGAAATTTACGGCTTAACATATTAACACACTTGTAATTCGATAAATGCAACGGAACCAGGGCACAGCGCAATTACATGGAGTTTAGCAAATATCCCGGTCCCACGTCCACGTGGTTCATGGAATGACTAACGAAAATCAGAGTGCCTACACGGAACAATCACATCCAAAAGTTCCACCTCAAAATGGTTCACCGTTTAGAGTTAGACCAGGAGCTCGCCGTTAACATGCATGCCAGGTTAAACTCACGCGTTCTCCTCAGGATTCGAGATAGACACGACTCTTAAACAGAGCCTATGCTGAGAGGTGACCGCTTCCGCACTCCAGTTCCACTCGCCGCCGGACCCAGGTTCCGGATGTCAACGCCGTGGCTCCTCGCAGTACACCAGGCGCCGACTGACTACTAGCGATGCTCCGTGCGCTTTCGTCCCTCTGTCACTGTCACCAACCGTCACTGCCCCACCGTGTCTCCCTCAAATCACGAGCGGCGGACGCCCCAAATAGAGGGCGCTACCTAACAAGGACGCCGCAAAATCGCGTAACTTCGACAGAGAAACTTTATCTGCCACGAGCATCGCGCCAACTCACTGCTCATATTCTTTCACCAAGTAGAAAAATATATTTCCTTCTTATCTGTCGGTCGATGTCGTCGAGCGGTTCTAGGCGATACAGTCCGGAACCGCGCGACCGCCTCGGGTTCGAATCCTGCCTCGGGTATGGACGTGTGTCATGTCCGTAGGTCAGTTAGGTTTAGGCCGCTCTAAGTCTAGGGGCTGATGACCACAGATGTTAAGTCCCATAGTACTTAGAGCTATTTGAACCATTGTTTTCCCTTATCTGCCACATCATGCATCACAGATCTAGAATATTAAACTCATTTTTGGTTCATGACGGAGCGCTAAGATCTACCGTTGTCACAAGACGCTTTCTCACTTCCGAACTCTCTCGTAAGGTAACCAAATGTGTCGCCACATAGGAAGTCTCTTAAGGTAACAGCACAGACATGTTATAACATATGTTTTGTACTACGTATCACTTTATAAATTCGGTAACACATCTGATTTTATTTCGTTCTTTGCCTCTCCCTGTATAGGTGGACGATTGAAATATCGTTGAAAGATATCGCCTGAACGAAAAAAAACGCCGAGTGAAGAATCATATCCGTGATGCCCTAGCCTTCACCTACACCCGCCATGCGGCATGTCGCTGATATCAAATTGATAGACTAATTAATTAAATTGATCACGAGAGTCACCTTGCATGGCGAATAATTTTTATTTTCCAGCAGTTACGTTACTCTCACCAGGTAGTTCAAATGGGAATCCCTGGAGGGAAGGTAGTGTTCTTTTCTAGGAACACTATTGAGAACCGACATTTGAAACTGTCCACTGCCAGCAACATACATTACACGCAGCACCGAGCTATTGAAAACACAGTCACAACGACTATTTTACAGTCACCCTGAAAAAACCGGTCTTGGTTCTACTGGCACATACAGCAGTCGCTGAAAATGTAACGCTTTCTGGTAGAAATGCTGTCAGCGATTTGGAATCGAGTCCCTCCATTGAACCACATGCAACTACGTACTTGCGTTGCATCCTGTGGAGACTTATTTTTGGCGAATAATATTTGTGCCACTCTCAAATCGCAAAACGATTCAACTTTTTCCAACCTGTCTGCTACAGCAAAACACCAACGTCGTTTTAGACAATTTCTCAGCTTCTGTTTCTCTGTCTCTGTCCTGATCTCCGTGCAGCTTCGTCCCAATTTAAATCGGAAGTAAATGTAAGTCGGAGAGCGCTACTTTCACCACCTTCTGCAACTAGTACAGAAACAGGATGAGCTGAGTTGATGCAACAAGACCGTCTATTTGGCCACTCAGTGGAAATGGGAACACATCGTAGGTCCGCTAAGGTCTTTTGGTAGCATTCAAGGCAACAAAATACGTGGAGAATCCAGAAATATTGTCTGCCTAAGGGAAGTGCGCTGGCTCCTTTGCTGTTTAAAATTTATACAAAGGACCAATCAATTCCTTACAGTAGAAGGTTTTATCTACACCGACGACTTCGCCTTGGCCTCCCAAAATGAAAAATTTGAAGAGACAGACTTAACCCTTGATGGTGCTCTGAAGGAACCAAGCACACTCTATAAACCTAACCAACTAAGCCCAACCTCTCAAACACTCTACTCTGCGCTTTCCAT
This sequence comes from Schistocerca piceifrons, assembly GCF_021461385.2. NCBI lineage: Eukaryota > Metazoa > Arthropoda > Insecta > Orthoptera > Acrididae > Schistocerca > Schistocerca piceifrons. Next base: position 181,120,106 of record NC_060138.1, on the reverse strand, counting down.
TTCAGGAGCAGGGAAGCTTCAAGAATATTGACTGTGTCTTGGAATGGCATCCCCTTGGAACAATGCTTCATTCCAAACTAACAAGGAATAACACCTTCAGGCAACACTGCTCCTACATCAAACAGGAAACCAGCGCTATAGAAAGTTAAAGGACGTAAACTGCGAACCACTTCTTTCGCTTTGTGCTATTCTACAGCAGAGTAGTTGTCCCCCGTGTGGTATAAATCATGCCTTACAGAAACTATAGACACTGCACTGAAGCAACAATGCTTTCTGATTACAGGATCCTTAAATCTATCTCTGTCGAGAATATTTGCCGGTATCGCACCTCAATATATTCATTGAGGGAGCGGCCGGTCATGAAGGACTGAAGGGTGACAACGTCGAAGATAATGCACTGTTTGGCCATGAGCCACCTCAGTCTATACTAAAATCAAGAAAAAGTTTTCTTCGAACAGTGGAACCTGCGAGAAAGTTTCCTTCGATCAGCAGAAGCTATGCAATGCCCTCTAGACAAGATAAGACTTTTTCGATGGAAAACCGTACAACAAGACTAGGTGGAACGGCGATTCTCGCCGGCACAAACGAGAAGTGGGATGAGCTTTGCTTAACAACTGCTGCCGTCAGGGCGTAGTCCTCCCCTAAACAATGGGATTTCATATCGTAAGATGGCAAGTCTAGGATGGAAACCAAGAAAAAACGGTGGAACACCTGTCCCAGTGCCCCCTTTTTACCTGTTCAACACAGGACCTTACGCTTCCAAACAATAGTGCCCTAAGTCTGGCTTAATTTATGACGTCACTTACTTGCTAATTTGGTCGATGGTTTTTCTGAATGTTCTTCTTTTTAAACACGTATACACTGATAAGCCAAAACTGGCCACCGCGACGTTGGATGACGCCTGATGGCGTTGCGGGCAAGTGACGCGGTAATGAAAGTATGTAAAGTGGAGCAGACACAGACGAGGGATCACCGTAGTCAATGTATGGGCTGCAAATGGGGAAATCCATTGAGATAAACGATTTTGACAATGGGCAGATTATTATTACGCCGAGTTTGTGAACGAGTATCTCGAGAACGGCGAATCTGGTCGAATTTAGTGTCGTGAGCATCTACAGAAAGAGGTAGAAGGACAGTGAAACCATTAAGCAATAAATGGCTGGACGACCACATGACTCTTCACGGAACGTGGCGTTCGGAGGCTTGTGTGGTTTGTGAAGTAAGATAGATGGTCATCTGTGGCATCTCTGCCGAAAGAGCACAATGCTGGAGCAAACGCAAGTGTTTCGGAGCACACCGTTAATCGTACATTGTTGAACATGGAAATCCGCAGCTTAGCACACCTCCGCGTTCAAATGTTAACCAAACGACTTGGACAATTACGTTTGAAGTGGGCACGGGAAAATCGGGATTCGACTGTAGATCAATTGAAACGTGTCGGCTCTTCGAGTGAATCACATTTTTGCTAGACTAGGTCGATGGCTATCTCCACGAACGCCGTCATCGAGGTGACCGGCGGCTCGAAGGTATAGCACGCCACCGACGCAGGCTGGTGGGAGCGGTATTATGCTGTGGGAGACATTCTCCTGCGCTTACACGGGACCTGTAATAGTAATCGAAGACACGCTGACAACCGCGAACCCCCTTCATGCCCGATGTCTTCCCCGACGGTGATTTCATCTTTTACCAGTATAATTTCCATGTCTCGGAGCTAAAACAGTGCTACCGTGGTCTGAGGAGCATTATGGTGAACTCACGTTGAAGTCTCGGGACCAAATTCGCTTGACCTAAAACCTATGGAACCCATCTGGGTCCCTATCCAGTCCCATCACCGCATATGCGTATCAGCGGCCCGTTATTTACGCTAATTACATGACCTGTGCGTAGGCATCTAATGCCATATACCTCCACAAATCTACTAAAAAACTGTCGGATCTCTGCTACGCAGAATCAGTTGTGTATTTCGCCCAAAAAACCAGCAGTTATTAAGCAGGTAGTAATAATGTTTCGTTTCAATAGCGTATACAGATGTGTGTACTGCAAGGGTAGGCGTCTGACATGAGTAAAATATGAGGTAGAAGGTAGAAGGACAGTGAAACTACTATTAAGCGATAAATGGCTGGACGTTCACGACTCTTTACGGGACGTGGCGTTCGGAGGCTTGTGTATTCTGTAAAGTAAGATAGATCGTCATCCGTCGCATCTCTGCCGAAAGAGCCCAATGCTGGTGCACCCACAGGTGTTTGGAAGCTCCACAGCAGACTACCTCTCCGTGTTCACACGCTGACCAAACGACGTCGTCAATTATGTCTCTGTAGGTCATGTGATGTTGAGTCTGCATTTGGCGACAGTTGTGTTAGACGTTGGCTGTTCAGCTGGTCATATAGTGAAGCCTTTCTCATACTAAGGCGGTGAAACTAACGTTCTCCAGGTGAGGGGATCTGTCACATTGTCGGAGTCTTGTAAAACTAGAAGTCTTAGCAGTTTCTCCTCAACGAGCCTTATGTAGTCTGGGACAATTTAGTAGTTAAAAAGAATGATATTCGTGGCGAAGACATTGACCAGGATTTCGCCTTGGTATCCAGCTCTATGAAGTCTGCCAGCCAGAAACGCAGCAGAGGGCACTACGTAAAAGTTCAGATTTCATGCTGTGTGTGTGTTCGCAGAATGTTCCACGTTATCGTGAGGCCAAAGTTTTCGGCTGGACTGAAAGCGGAAAGCGTAGATGTCACTAACGGCGACCTCAGAGTTTTCGCATCTCTTCAACTCGGCAATGTTACATCCGTCCACCGCACGTGATGCTTTATCAAAGTTCATTCTGCCAGGTGGCCAGTGATTCACTGACTGCTAAATACTTGGACTGTGAAATACGTTATATCCAGCCTCTCAAGCGTTAACTCTCATGTCCATATTCGTTAAACAAGTGAAAACGGCCGGGCAGTTGTATCAAAGTTTTCTACGGCGGTCAAAGCAATGCTGTAACCTCCTGTCTGTTTTTAACTTTTGTGGTATTAACCATCAGTATAAGTTACGTCCGTTTTCAAATTGTGGTAACTGTAATCCTCTGTATACGTAATGTAATAGTTTTCACAATGACTGAAACTGTTATGTTCTTTGCGAAATAACTGCAATAGTCTTCAGTCAAATGTGCTACACTTTGTTGAAAATTAAAAAGATATCTAGATATGAATTTAAAACAATCGCGTAGTACGTAAATCCACGGCTCCATTGAGAAATACGCTTACAAGTAAGAGAATACGATATGAAAAACCGAATTAACTGTGACTCTCTCAAATGTCTTCAACGACGCGAGTGTTTAATCGTTAAAATGAGAACTTAAGATACCTCAGAAAGTGCAAAAATGAAAATTACATAAAGGCGGATCACTAACAGAGTGAGAAAAATTTGCAAAAAAGCTAGAAATATAACCAAATCAAAAAAGAAAATTGTCGTAAGATCAGGTGTGGAAAAATACACAGGATGGGCACAACATAACGTATCAACTAAGCATAGCTGCTTCCTAAAGTCCTGGTAGAGGAAACTAGGATATGTTAAGAAGAGGCGAGTAGACAGTTTTCTTAGAATGATGTTGTTTTAAATTATAATTGAGGGTATGTGGAAGACAAAGATACAGAAAAATGAAGAGGCCTTCTTGACAAAATCACAGAGCGTTTCGAGCGAGTGAATTTAACATCACTATCAGTAAAATAAAGGCAATGATAAATTTCAAATATATTGGATAGAAATTTTGATTTAGACCCCGGGATGTATGTATGATTTCAGTATCACTTCAGTACGAACTTTACCACAAGATTTAAACATGAGTGTTATTCCATGAACGAGACTAATGTTTTTAGATAGTAATTTGTGGAGAGTAAGCGACCAGAGTGATGCAGAAAATATTATATTCTTTTGTTGACATTCATGTTTTAGTCTATCTGTTGCATATTGCAACCCTGTCCTGAGACTATAATCTAGAGAAAAATCCTATGTTGCTGAGTTCACATAGCGACCGAAAAAGTAGGTCCAACCGAATAGTTTCAGTGTCTAAATCATTGGCACCAGAGGAGCCCAGACTGTGTTTCAGGTATGTGACTTGGCGCTCATTAAGCTTTAAGACAAAGAATGAATGGGGTTAATGTAAGTGTGAATGTAGGCAGAAGGTGAAAGATATCTAATAACAAAAAAGAAGCAGTCGTTTCAGTGCAAAAGTTTATCGCATCGGCGAAGTAAAAAATTGTTTTTTTAAAAAGGAAGAATCACTTCATGGCGTAAATAAAACCGTCAGCTGTTGGACTATTCTTATACAACTGAAAAATCAGGGCACAGTGAAGATGGCTGCCTTTAACAGTGCCCAAATATTGTCTGTTCTATATTCGTCGTGACATGCTCACAAAAAATAATTTCACTGCCACAGAGGAAGTTCTCCAGCTCATATAGTTTGTAAGCGGCACAACTGTACGTAGTGGCATGATGTAATCAATAGAACCCCTTATTTATCACTGGTTGTCAGCAAAATTCGCAGCTGAGCACTTCTTTTCCGATAACAGGCATTGTCTCGTTCAGTAACGCTCAAACTATGCCACTGACTCGTCATTACGCGAGCTGAAGGCAGATGTTGGCCAGGTTGCGTTATTTGTGATCATAACTATCCACTTAGCTTTGTCGTTCCTGTTACAAGGAAACTACGAGACGGGAGGTTAGTAAGTTGGAGCTTAGCTTTGCAAGAATTCGATTTCGATGTGCAGTACATACAACGAGAACAGAACAAGGTACTAGATACACTCTTATACAGACCTGTGTGCCTCGAAAAACGTAGCTATCGTCACCAGGAGGCAGGATACATTTAATGAAAGTTGTGATTCATACAGTAGCTGCCCACGGATATGGAGAAACATATCCCACTAATAGAATGCCGTGTATCATTGAAAATTAGGAAGTATGGGTGCGCTAGTGAGTGGAACAACCATACGCATTTTCCAATGCATGAAAGCGAATTGTACTGAAGAAAGATGCAGACAAAGTGGAGTGTAAACTGAACGCCCAAACATGCCAAATGAGACCTAACATGGTATACATAGCTCAGCTGCAGGGCACTTTAGGCCTAAGAAGTGTCCGGAAATATTGTGACCAGACTGTTTATTTTTCAACATCGTCAAGAAGATAAGACGTTTATTGAAAACGTGTGAAATATGCCAGAAAACAAAGACTTCACACTTAAAACACGAAATTTATATACATCCTTCGTGGTCAGGAGTCAGTATTGGTCTATCTACTGGGACCATTACCTAGCTCCACAGGTGAAGCGACTTAACCGTTTTTCTGGAGGAAGGATGATTTTTGTTTATGTGATAATGCTGATAGGTGATTTTTCATAGCGATGCCCGACAGTTGGCAGTGATTGCGCATGATGAATAGGTTGAACATTCACAAATGTGTACCTCAGGTTTCCAATGGGAGAAAATATTTCTGTTGCAGCTAAGATGCAATAAAAGTTAATGAACACTGTTGTAGCCAGAGAGTCTGAAAGGATGAAGTTCTTCTATCGAGCTTGTCTCAAAATAGAAAGAATTGTGCATTGGAAGTGGCCACATCAATAAGGCAGCCAAGAGAAAGGAAAAGGGCTATGTTGTACAAGTTTCACGTCAAAATAAGTTACGAGTGATGACGGAAGTTAATTTGGGTGTAAAAAGTGTTATGTTCTGCTCACTCTTCTACTGTAGGGTGCCTAGGAGAGCTGCTTTCTCAGAACGCTAGACTACAAGCAAATCGTATTAATGAAGTTTATTACAGTAAGATAAATGACAACACTTTGCATATTCACAAAGGTGTTTCGCAACATGAAAATAATGAATGTCCTTCAGTATATACAATTCCAATATACGGTTCATAAGTCACTGTTGTACCGTTGGTATGACGCCTCCTCTTCAACTCAGGCAGCTGCTCTTTTTTTTGTGATTTCATTCCCCTGCCCTATATGGGCAGGGGAGGGCTGTCAGTGGCACAATCCACCGCTCTTCAGCCGAGAGACATGACAACTAATACAAGAATAAAATGTTACATATAAGACGATAAAAAAGGGGAACATAAAACAGCCAGGGGAGATAATGGAAGTAGAAATACACTGACATGGAGACGTTCATGGGGGGACAATTAAAAAAGTTGACATAAAGGTAAAAAACACAGTTGGCGATTCTTAATACACAAAGAACACACTGAAGGCACATGCACATGTTAGAAGTCGACCACAGTATTAAAAACACTCCAGAAGAGCCCACTTTAAACCCACTTGGAGCACACACAATGAAAAATAAAACTGCCAGGTGGGACCTGCCGAGGGAGAGGCTGGAGAGGATGGAAAAGGCGGGGAGAGCAAGGTGCAGCAGGGGAGGTGGTAGGATGAAAAGAGTAGTAAGGGCGTCAGCGGGTACACCAAGAGGCAGGAGACTGGTGGGGCAGGAGATGAAGATGGAAGACAAGGCAGGAGAGAGTGCAGAGACACTGAAGGGGAGCACAAGAGGGAGAGGGAGTAGGAGGAGAAAGCCACTCAGGAGAAGGGAGGGGGAGGAGAGGGAGCCCTGAGGAGGAGGCAGGAAGAGGGGGTTAGAGTTGGTAGGAATGGTAGATGTCAGGATGAAGCTCGTCATCCAGGAGGGGTGGATGGTGGAAGTTGTGTTAGGAAAGGAGGCGGAGGGTACGGAGATGGAGGCAGGATGGGACACAACGGTAAATGGGCGGCAATGGGCTGGAGGTGGAGAGGAAGGGAGACACCAGGGGGTGAGGGGGATCAATGCGGCGGAAAATATATAGTGTGCGGATGTGTTCAAGGAAAAGGAGAAGGTGGGGGGCCGCGGCTAGACGGCGCAGCACTTATATTCTCTTCGTGTAGAGGCCGCTCTTGTCTCTGTGTCGTCCTAAAGAGGGGTCCGTCAGCATACTATTGGCTGACGTTGTCTCACAGCCCTCTCTTCTGTAACGTTCCTGGGTGACATGCCGGCGCTTGATGGTACGCCAGAACAAAATGTGGACTCAGATAAGAGGTAGAGCCAGTGTTTATTTCTCTCAACAGACTAGCCTCAAATCTTATGGTTCGTATCACGAAGAAGGTAATGTGCATGTATCATATTTACTGCCGTAATGAATATGGTAAATCGGGTCAGTCAGTAAGCAATTTTGATGATATAATTAACAATGTGCAAATGATTTAATAGGGTATGCGCCATTAGGAATTCTGTCTGCTGAAAGCCTGACAGCCTGATCTGAGGTATCCTAAAGCATTAGCCATGGAAGCAGAAGGTTATCAAGGTGGAATAAACAGTTATGAAGATGGTCGACACCAGGAAGGTGGAGTGCAGCAGTTTGGTGATTCCGTTAATGAGTGGGAAGTGAAACCTCACTCTCGTGAGGATGCACATTCAACTCACGAAAGCTAACCAGAAATTAAGAAATAACTTTGTGTCGACAGAGTGCTGTTTAGGATTTTGATATTAGCTATCTGATTGCCATGGACCTGAAAAATATATGACGTGACAAAATTTGTGGAAGAAAACATGTCGAAAACGTTGAAACAGCTGATGCGTACACAGTGGAGTGTGGTCGTCGACATTCGTCGACAGTGGTACTAGTAGTAATAATAGTAGTAGTAGTGGCAGGGTTATGTAGTATCTGGCACAATTTGTTTACATTTGTGACGTCATTATATCTAGGTCATTGACATAGCAACATGATCAGCTTCATCACTGATGTCAATGGAGTGCCATTCTTCCACAAACAATGTAAGTGATTAGCCTTTACTTCTGTGTGTGTGTGTGTGTGTGTGTGTTTTATCGTAACCTCAAAGCTGGGAATGTGAACTAACAATCAAAATGTACTACTGTGATCAAAGTCACAACACTTACATGCAATTGGAAGGAATTCTCATTCATAAGGAAACAAATAAGTAAAACAATAATTTCAGGCTCAGTAGACTTGGTCAGCGTGACTATTTGAAGAAAAAAAACAAAACAAACTGACGAATGCAGCCTGAGACACACGAAAATTTCTACACTGACCTATGGTCCTGGTAAAATAAAGAAACTGACAGAACCTATGTTGCGCAAAGGAAACGAAACAATCACGTATTGTGAATCTCACCTGGAAAATGAAGCACTGACAGAAACAGCAACACTTCGCAACGGCTAAAAAATACTGCTAACTACTAGTTACGGTTCGTCTAGGGAAACTGGGTTCATAATTGTGACTCTGGGTGCCAATGAAACACAAGACTCATTTCTGAAATCTCAGTTAGGAACAAACTCATCAAATAGAAAAATTATAGACTCTAATATGAAAATTCATTTAATCTAATAACTTCCATTGTACAGTTAAGTAACTCAGAAGATCAAATAATAGAATAATTATCAAAAACTCGACGGTGACGAGGGTGAAGTGGATCGACAATACAAGTCTACAAAAATAAAAATAAACATTTTCACTTCATCAAATAGTACCTTGTTCTTCATTTCAAAACCTTTTTTATGTCTGTATTCCATGCAACCGTTGTTTTAAGTCATCATTCCTCTTCGTAATAAATCTGCAGCTCATGTATTTCCAAAAGTAGGCCCGTGCATTACACGGTGCACTCAACGAAACCCCGTGTGCTGCACACTGGTGCTTTCCACTACTGACTGTCAAAGATTCTACGATTCCACAGCGCTGCCATCGGAGACAAGAATACTATAGCCTAACAACTGTTTCTCCGACGACAAATCTTCAAATATATTGTTTTCCTTTGCTAATATTAACAATCCAATAACATCATAAAATACTGCCATCTTAAAACAATCACACACTTCATGAAAGTACCGCCAACAGATTTCAAACAGTCACAAAGGTGACGGGTGGACACACGTCACATTAATGTCCAATAACAGACTAGACAGTGTAGTGTCTTTGTTCTCTGTGTCATTATGCTATATGTGCACTCACAGCAGGCAAGTAGGCTCTCCTTTTCGCGAACAGTGGACGTTTTTGCTTACTAATATATTTGCGACGCTTAGGATGGCAGTACTGGAGACCGTGACAGTATTGCAGTGCTACATTAATTTTGTTCTTTTGCCTTCTGCGTGGACTCTGAGTCATTCTGTTGTTTAACGTATGCAGAGTTGCTGCGGCGATAGAAGAGTGGGGACTACGCCTCACTGCTGCTAAAGACTGCGGTAACAGCGAAGCTGAGGCTATGTGCGGGTACATCCGCTCCTGGTGGAAGTGTTGCTCTGCCGCTCTGGGTGGCCGCAAAACCAGCTCCACTCTCGCCTCCTCTTCCAGCCAGCCGGAAGGTCAACGCCTTCATCCACACGGCTGCCCTCCAAAACAGTGCAAGTTATTTCAGGGAGCCGGCCGCTGTGGCCGAGAGGTTCTAGGTGCTTCAGTCCAGAACCGCGCTGCTGCTACGGTCGCAGGTTCGAATCTTGCCTCGGGCATGGATGTGTGTGATGTCCTTAGGTTAGTTAGGTTTAAGTAGTTCTACGTTTAGGGGACTGACGACCTCAGATGTTAAGCCCCATAGTGCTCAGAGCCATTTGAACTTTTATTTTATATTTATTTATTTTTATCTTTTTCTGCAGGGAGGCGGCTTGCCGAGGCGCGGTGTGGTACCCGCGTCAATACGCACTGGCAGACGTCAGCATCAGACGTTCAACTCATTTGCACCAGTGTGCGTGTGGTTTGAAGTGTTGTGTAGCAAACAAAATCACCAATCACGGATTTCTTTCAGCAAGCTAATCACAACCTGCATTTTATCACTTTATCTTAGAATGTTATTGACTACACATACCATATTTTTCATTCTGCTCGAAGAAGCTTACACAATAAATGGCTCTGAGCACTATGCGACTTAACTTCTGAGGTCATCAGTCGCCTACAACTTAGAACTAATTAAACGTAACTAACCTAAGGACATCATACACATCCATGCCTGAGGCAGGATTCGAACCTACGACCGTAGCGGTCGTTCGGCTCCACGCTGTACCGCTTACACAATAACAAATCTTCTGTATTTCTTCACAGATCTTTAGTTTGTAACCCGAAGACAGGTCACATACATCGTTGCACTATCCTATCCATCCCTGATGTACATATTATTGCCATTGTACAATTACATGAATTACATGTGGGATCAAGCAACACAATGTTTCTTCTCTTTGTGTAGGAATACCGAGTAAGAGTTGGAAATGTTTCCTATGCCTCGTTTTTTTTATTACTTTTTTGGCATGCTTTTACTAATTTGACACTGTTTTCATTTGTGGGAAGCAACGTCGTATTTTATCTGTCGTCTTAAGGTTCTTTATTATACTTGGATGAACATTTCGTAATTAAGACAGATGAATGTTGATCCTTTTTTCTTTTTTTTCTTTCCACGGCCTGGCCATGTTTGTGTAGTAACTGAGGAAAGTAATCAGTTATAATAAAAGGCATGTTTGAAGTTTTATATTTGCAGAGTTTATGTAAATATTTTGAAGGGGGAGAAACCTGTCACTGCAGTATCAGGAAGTGTTTGGCGATGTTGAGCTGGAGAATATGAAGGTATACAACGTATGAAGTTATTTAATAGCTGAAGATTTTGTAATGTCAGTGCTTTCACACAACCTGTAACCATTAAATTAGTAGATTTATGGGATTATGCATTATCAGCAGTGAGGTGTGATCTTAATCATAAAAAGTTGATGATCTGGATGAACGCTGTGATAAATAGATTAAATTGTACTTCCAGCTGTATTTAACAGGTGCTGACTAGGAACATCTGTGTATGATAAATTAAAATTTTTGTGTTTATTCAATGTACGATATTTCTTTTTTATTTATTCTCTGTGCCATTAACAAATGACCAGCAATCTAGTTACTAAGATAATCAAAATATCCACGGATGTACTGCCGGTCTACAGTGTCCAACGGGCACAATATTTCGGCGATCATACATGTCGCCATCATCAGGTGAACTGACTGACTGAGCTCCTGTGAACGTGCCGGTACGGAGATCCGTACGCTATGGCTGCTCAGAGGGAACTGGGTTCGGTCGCGACGGCGGCAGATTTAAATACCCTCCGCCCGCGGCGCGCTCCCTCCGCCGTCCGCGCCCCGCGCCACGGTCGCGCGGTGGAACAGATTGCGACGGCGTCTGAGATGACGTCGGAATGATGGCTCTGTCCGCCGTGGTCGTCACAACTATACGTTTGCTCGATTTACTCTTGATTAACCCAATCGCTGGTTCCCAAGCCTTGCTAAGATTATAGCCACAGTCACGGTTTATGAGGTCGTCATTGGTGCGAATTTCGGTGGCCTCTCTAACAACGCTGTCCAAGTATCTCGACGTCTGTGCCAGAATCCTCGTGCGTTCATACTCCATAGCGTGATTTTCCGACAAACAATGTCCAGCGACCGCCGACTTGCTCGGATACATCAGTCGATTGTGCCTCTGGTGTTCACGGCATCGATCCTCGACGGTACGCATCGTCTGACCAATATACGACTTGCCACATTGACACGGAATCTGGTACACGCCGGCCTTCCTCAAAGCGAGGTCATCTTTGGCGCTCCCCACCAGTGCACGAGTTTTATTCAGAGGACAAAACACAGTTCCGACCCGGTGTTTCTTCAAAATGCGGGCGATTTTTCCCGAGAGTGCGCCTGTATATGGAATAAATGCAGTGCCTACCTCCTCCCTCGTGATTTCATCCATCTCCACAGGTTGTGCTGTAGTGGTTGGGCCGAGAGCACGTTGAATCTGCCACTCTGAGTACCCATTTTTTCGAAATACAGTTCTCAGATGTTCCAATTCCTGGGGTAGACTCTCCGCGTCAGAGATAGTGCGCGCCCTATGTACTAGAGTTTTAAGTACCCCATTCCTCTGTGAAGGGTGGTGGCAGTTGTCTGCGTGCAAATACAAATCAGTGTGCGTTGTCTTCCGATACACCCCATGACCTAGAGTGCCGTCAGCCCTTCTCTTGACCAAGACGTCAAGGAAAGGTAATTTACCCTCCGTTTCAGTCTCCATAGTGAATTTGATGTTAGGGTGTATGGAGTTTAGATGTGTAAGAAAGTCAAGGAGTTTATCCATACCATGTTGCCAGATGACGAACGTGTCGTCCACGTAACGGAAAAAGCAAGTAGGTTTAGATTCAGATGACGACAGGGCTTCCTCTCGAAGTTCTCCGTGTACAAATTCGCTACCACCGGTGAGAGTTGGCTACCCATGGCGACCCCATCCGTTTGTTCGTAGTATTCTCCATTAAAAAGAAAATACGTGGAAGTCAAGACATACCTAAAAAGTTCAGTGGTCTTCTCGTCAAACTTCTGTCTAATCAATTCTAGTGACTCTCGCAGGGGTACCCTCGTAAACAAGGAAACGACGTCAAAACTCACCATGATATCTAACTCATCCAACCTGAAGCTATCGAGGCGTTTAAGAAAATCCACGGAATTACGGATGTGATGAGGACATTTACCCACATAAGGACTTAATATTCCCGTCAGGTATTTGGCCAACAAATATGTAGGTACCCTGATGTTGCTGACAATGGGGCGCAATGGTACCCCCTCTTTGTGAACCTTCGGGAGTCCATATAGTCTAGGCAGTACCGGACCTTGGGGTAACAATTTCTTAGCGTCACCATCCGGTAAATCTGCGTCCTTGAGAAACGACCTCGTCTTGTTCTCCACCTTATTTGTAGGGCCAACGCTGATCTTCCAGTAGGAATCGTCATTTTGCAGGCTCTGCATCTTATCAGTGTAGTCCTTATGGGAGACAACAACTGTAGCATTGCCTTTGTCAGCCGGTAAGACAACAATTTCAGAGCGCTCCCTCAGATCACGAATGGCCGCCCTCTTTTTACTGGTGATATTTGACTTCATCGGCTTGGATTTCGTCAACGCACGACATGTTTCACGACGTATTTCCTCAGCTGATTCAGGCGGAAGTCGAGCTGCAACCTGTTCACCTAAGATAGTTCGTATTTTTGAAGTATGAAATTATACATGTACAGAATGTGAAACTTAGCTGACGTTTCTTATTTGTAATAAGGATTAATACTATTGCAGCTTTAAATACATATTGACTTAAGAGTAAGAAAGGAAAATCTTAAAATAATCGGTTTATGAATAGAAGACAGAAATTTAGTAACATGGAAAGAGGTTATGACGTATCATCACTTTATGCCTTTTTTTTGAGTCATCAGTCATCACTCTTCTGAATTTGATGCGGCCCACCACGAACTCCTCCCCTATGCCAACCTCTTCATCTCAGAGTAGTACTTGTAACCTATGTCCTCAATTATTTGCTGGATGTATACCAATCGCTGTCTTCATCTACAGTATTTACCCTCCAGAATTCCCTCTAGTAACCTGGAAGCTATTCCCTGTTGTGTTAACGGATCTCCTATCATCCTTTCCCTCCGCCATGTCAGTGTTTTCCACATATTCGTTCCCTCTCCGATTCTGCACAAGCCCTCTTCATTCCTTACCTTACCAGTCCACCTAATTTTCAATATTCGTCTCTAGAACCACACTTCAAGAAACTCCTTGAAAAACAGCTAGCTAATCTGTATCCTGGTAAAGGAAGCCTCTAAAATGTTAAATTATTTAAGTGGTGCTTCGATATACGAATAATGTCAGAGTCAATATCTATAAGCAGTTCACTACCTTTATCTCTAATACCTCTTTTGTTTTGATGAAATATACTAATTCCTTCTCTACTTGGATACTCGACCTCCTCTGAAGGTGATTCGTTAGTTAGCAGGTGTATCTATCAGCTGACCTCAGTATATAAAACGTTCAGCTGTAACACTAACTACTACAGGAATTTTTCCATGAGTGATCCCACCACCGCCCACTACACTGTCACGTATATGCTTTGCCAGCCCGCCCCCCTCCCCTTCCCACACCTGTTAAGGTGAAGGCGATGTTTAGTGAAACCTGATCTACTGGTAGACTCAACTGGCACCACTGCAATGTGACCCATGCACTCTACCATCAGTGCCTTCTCCAGCCCCATGTTAACACGCCTAACAGTCGCATTAAGATGAGGCCGATCATGACGCTAAACAGTTGCGTGAAATGCAAACTAGTGCGACCAGTTTCAGTAGGTTAGGTTAGTGTTCTTTAACGTCCCGTCGACAACGAGGTCATTAGAGACGGAGCGCTAGCTCGGGTTAGGGAAGGATGGGGAAGGAAATCGGCCGTGCCCTTTGAAAGAAACCATCCCAGCATTTGCCTGAAACGATTTAGGGAAATCACGGAAAACCTAAATCAGGATGGCTGGAGACGGGATTGAACCGTCGTCCTCCCGAATGCGAGTCCAGTGTGCTAACCACTGCGCCACCTCGCTCGGTCAGTTTCAGTAGCTATTTTTACGTCATCACCTAAATCATATTTCCTGTCCCTATTAAGACTATTCCCTGCTCCACCTACAATCACTATCTGAGCCTCTTTTGTAAAATTCCTACATACCTCGCCTATGCTGTCGGTCACCTGAGCCAACCCTGCGCTAGGCTTCACAATGCAGGTGACCTGGTACTCACTCCCCAACACTTCCTGCAACTGCTGACCCACACCTCTACTGTGCGAACTACCTAGCAGAAGAACCTTCTCCTTTCTGTTAGACTTTGCAACTGACTCAGGACTTACCTCTTCATCCTAGCTGCCTTCTTGCCAACTGCCAATTCCCATTCCCCATCACCCTCCTCTGTAGCAGATGTTGTTGATGGGTGTGCTGTGCATCAGTTTGTAGTTCATCTGATTTGTTTATGGTTTAGATATATTGATTGTGTTTCACATCTTCTGTCTTTGTGATGTCACATTCCTGCTCGCCTGCGTCTATTGCTTTAGTCTCAGGTTCTTATCTGAGTGACCACCATGAACAAAGTGTACTGTTTTTATGAACAATTTACACTTTGTGGTGTCATTCACGGATTTAGTTGTTGGTGATACAGTGTTGTTTTGTAAGCTTGTCTTAGTTGTTGTATTCGTTGTGAATCTTCTACTGCTATTTGTTGTTCTGGTGACTGGTATGTTTCACAGTCATGCTGTGAATGTGTATGAATGTCTCTCAGACGCCTTAATGTATTTTCATGTTTTTCTGATTTACGTGATTTCGACGATTTTTCGTTGTCCATGCAGACTGCCTCATCTTCCGGCTCCTCCATTCCTTGAAGAATTGTAGTCTGGAAGGACACTCACTGAAACAAGTCATGTTTCAGCTGCCTACCTACATAATAGTCATGCATCATCAGTGTAGTTTGCACTGTTTCATACAATGGTACTGATGGCACTTCGATATTTGGGTCAGTGGCTTGCAGTAGCCCCATTTTATGCCTAAATGCTACCGCGTATCGCCAAGCTCTTGTTCTGGTGGATGTTGATTTGTGTTTATGCCTTCTGTAATGTTAGGGGGGCAGATCTGTATTCCATGTAGTCTTGTTTTATGTCAGTGAACGTTGTTGACATTGTATTCTGTGCACCGAATCTGCCATTTATGTTGTGCATTCTGCTCTCCCAGCTTTATCGCAGACTCTGTTCCAGTTTTTATATGGAATGCAGCTAATGACAGTGTACCTTTTTGTGTCCTGGCTTTTCACATTTGGCACACAACTGCTACTTCTCAAAACGTTTAGGTGAATGTCCAAGGCTTCATCAGTTATATTTTTCTACAGGCACATACTCTTTAATGGTCAGTGCTACAAACTGTATGTAATCTCTTTCTCTTTGTAGTAGAAGTAGGCGAACCTTGGGGGACACCTCAGTTATGTAATTAACTGAACGCTCCCACTTTGGTACTATCTTGAATTTTATTGCTATATCTCCGTTAAATTTTTTATTTCATATATTTTCACACACATTTGATGTTGTTTTGCTGTGCAATTTCCTCTACGGTTTCTCATTTATTCACCTGTGTCTTCGCTTTCAGAATCACCGCATTTCCTGTAGACTTGATGGGCTTATCTTTCCTGGAGTTGATGGTGTTCGTTAGGGTTCCTCTCACAGCATTGTCTTCTAGAGTGTCTGCTGATTTGAAGAAAAGAAGGAATGTTTGGTTGGTTTCAGTTGGTTCAAAGCATTTTTCAACCTTTCTTTTTGGTTTAAATGTAGCGCCAGCTGCTGTGACTGCCGTAAAGGGTAGTGGAACGGATTTGCTTTCCGTTCTAGGTCTTTGATTCTCTTCTTTATTCCCGCTTCCAGAGTCGGATTCTGCCCTGCACATCTGGGGCGTTGTCAACAGTAAACTCCTTCCGCAGTCTGTGATTCTCTTTACGATGTTTTTCGTTTTGGCATTCTAGTTTACACTGCGTACCAGCAATTGCCCATATTTTATTTCGTAAATTGGCTGAGAATGCAGTAGATGCCCTCTTCTGTCTTAATTCGGTTACAAATTCAGCCAAGATGTCATCTGCTACATCGATCTTGTCTTCATTTGATGCAACTAAGTCTCTGCCATACCGGCAGAATTACGTCGTCTCATTGCACGGGTATTACGTGCATCTTTTCCACCCCCTGAGGCTGTGGCGCTGCCACTGGTGGGACTCTCTGTGGCTGCCCCCATCACGGACCAAGTAGTTTTCTCCAGTGTCTTCGATTAAACGTGGAGACAGAAACGGCAAACTCAGAGAAACACGACACACACGTTTTAAATTCTTCACTGTAAGAATTATTTAGAGTCGGCTTGGTGTTGATATAAATATTCCATAAGTTCGTCCAAACAGGGTTTTAAGGTCCACTGACCTCCCGCGAGGAAGCAACAGCAGCATCCTTACGAACGTTTGGTTCCGCTGGCTGAGGCAGCCATTTCTATCCTATTCTACATCAACATTTATTCTGATTCTTCGGGCACCCAGTGATCTACATTTTAATATTACCACGATTTGTCATTATTGCACACGTTGTACGTCAAGAAAGTGGAAAAACTGAACCATACGGAACATTAAGTATAATTGATGCTATATTATCAATTGAATTAATAGGATTTATTGTTCGAACACACTACGCATAAACGATAGGAATCGAAGCTGATACACGAGCATATTTTACATCGACAACAATAATTACTGCCACACCTGGGGCAGCCGTCTAGATCTCCGAGGCGAACAGACAGTACAGTTAGCGGCTGCTGACGCGTTGATTACCGTTGCCGCTGAAGCCGAGGTGTGTTGCAGTTCTGCGAGTAGAATATAAAATATCTCCATACCATTATTTTCCACATAAAATATCGATATTTGTCGGAGATGTCCTCAACCGTGATATAGATATGTCGGTATCGAAATGGCAATATCGAGTGCCAATATTTTTATTTTGTAGTACTTTTTTTGGAGATTTCCGGTAAATATTTTAAATTATTCTTTTGAAATTGTAGTAGAATGTAATTTCAATTTCACTGTGTCAAGACGTCTTACCACTTTTTGAGCTTTCATCACGTCCTGTCTTTCTCTTGACGTGTGAAGCAAGTCCCATTGCACTGAGGGGTGACAGTGTGAATGGAATAACAAGTTTTCCGAAGTGAAAATCAAATATTAACGCATCTACTCTGCTCCACCGCAGCACTCTTCAAAAAAAAAAGTTTCTGAAAATGATGAACAAAAAATCTAAATGACAAAATTGGTCTTTTCGGTGGTCAGAGACGTGTGAGGGTGAATGCCGACGTAATCGGCGCTCGGCGCTACCAGCAGAAACTGTAACATTGAACTTCACCGCACATTTTTCACCCTACAACAGCTGGCGTTTGCAGAAATGAAAAAAACAGCGAAGTCGACATGAAGCATTCCGGACAAATCCGATACGGGACGAAACAGAACGACGGACGCATAGGACGCCTTTTATTGTGTCACTTGTATGCCACTCACAAGCAGTTATCACTGCTAGAAACAACGTTATCGCCAAACGTGAACGTGCGTCGTTTTCCTTTCAATTCTTGCTCTAACTAGAATAAGCAGGCTGCTAGCTTATTGAGTACAAAATATCTAATAACAAATCAATACCTAACTATACAGCTCTAAAACCAGCGTGCATTTATAATGTGCAGCCGATATTTTTATAAGCCGATGCGTCGATACGTTTCCGTTTATACATCGATATACACTCATGCTCATAAATTAAGGGTTATGCTGATACATGGTGAAACAATGCTCTGCTGGGCTGTTTTGCGGGTTTAAATCACCTCGGGGTATGACCATGCGGTACATGTGAGCTGCGGTCGTCGCAATGTGGCGCTGGCAGCAGTCCACATACTCAGAGGTACGTTGGTGCATATCAGAGTACGGTGCAGCGAGTAAGTGTTCAGACGTTTTCAGAAGTGCTAATGGCGACTGTGTGTTGAAAATGGCTCAAAGAAGGCATATTGATGACGTTATGAGGGGTAGAATACTAGGGCGCCTGGAGGCTGGTCAAACACAGCAGGTCATAGCACGGGCCCCCCGTGTGCCGCAAAGTGTTATCTCAAAAGTGTGGCAACGTTTCCAGCACACAGAAAAAGTGTCCAGGCGCTACAGTACGGGACGTCCACAGTGTACAACACCACAACAAGACCAATATCTCACCATTAGAGGCGCAGACGGCCACGGAGTACTGCAGGAAGCCTTGCTCGGGACTTTACCGCAGCCACTGGAACAGTTGTCTCCAGACACACAGTCTACAGACGACTGAACAGACATGGTTTATTCGCCCGGAGACCTGCAAGGTGCATTCAACGGGTCACAGCAGAGCCCGTAAAGCCTGGTGTCAAAAACACAATACATGACCACTGGAACATTGGTCCCAGGTTAAGTTCACGGACGAGTCCAGGTATAGTCTGAACAGTGATCCTCGCCGGGCTTTCATCTGGCGTGATCGAGGAACCAGGTACCAACCCCTTAATGTCCTTGGAAGGGACTCGTATGGAGGTCGTGGTTTGATGGTGTGCTGCGCATACACCCCTCCTGTATGTCTTTGACAGAGGAACCGTAACAGGGCAGGTGTTTCGGGACGTCATTTTGCATCAGTATGTCCGCCTTTTCAGGGGTGCAGTGAGCCCTACCTTCCTGCTGACGGATGATAACGCACGGCCCCATCTAGCTGCCATAGTGGAGGAGCAGCTTGAAACAGAAGATATCAGGCGAATGGAGTGGCCTGCCTGTTCTCCAGACCTAAATCCCATCGAGCACGGCTGGGATGCTCTCGGTCGACGTATCGCTGCACGTCTTCAAACCTCTACGACACTTCAGGAGCTCAGAGAGGCACAGGCGCAAGAATGGGAGGCCATACCCCAGCAGCTCCTCGACCACGTGGTCCAGAGTATGCCAACCCGTTGTGCAGCCTGTGTACGTGTACCTGGTGATCATATCCCGTATTGACGTCGGTGTACAGGAAACAGTGGTGTTTGGTAGCAAATGTGTTTCGGGACGGTTTTCTCAACTTATCACCAATACTGTGGACTTACAGATCTGTGTCGTGTGTGTTCCCTATATGCTTATGCTATTAGCGCCAGTTTTGTGTTGTGCTATGTTGTGTGGCACGAGATTCTGCAATTATCCTTAATTTATGAGCATGAGTGTAGATACATTTTCTCGGTGTATCGAGGGCCAGTTGTGATTTTTTTAAACATCAATACATCGGATATTCGATATTTTTAAATATATCAACAGTGCTAACTGCCAGGCGAGGCGAGATGAAGCGCGGCGCGACGGGCTGACGCGGGAAACCGAACACGCGCTGGCCGGCGGGAGGGCAAACGCAGGCGGAAGAATCACCACAACACTTAACTCACCTTTCCAATGTAAATTACAATATCTAACGGGTAACACTCCAGGCTCCAGCAAACGTAACTACGAACTGTTCTTGATCAATTTTAACCTAAGAAAACTGCGTCTGAATTCGGAGCCACGTCACGGTGCTACCGGCTTGACAGCCATCCTGTCTCTTCTGGATGAACTCTGTGATAGATTAAACTGGACTTCTAGCTCTGTTTAATAGATACTGAATAGGAACGTCTGTACATGATAAAACTGAAATTTTTGCTTCTCTTTAATCTAAGATACACCTGGACTGATATCATATGTCCATGTACCACCTCAAAACACATAAATAGGGCCGAGACTATGAGAAGTGTGTGTGTGTGAAACTTTTATTGAATCATTTTAATGATGACTTAGGAGAAGGGAACCATCGCTAGGATGCTTGTTTAGTGTGCACTTACTTATTTATTTGGGAAAATCTGTTATTGTGTCAATACTTTGCGCTTCCTTTTTTAAATTTTTTAACGTTTTTTAGCAAAAATAATTCTTCTCGCCCTTTTTTAACATTCTAACATGACGTAGTCACATGCATCGCTGGTTTTCTGGAACATTCGGAGCTGAGCGCGCCTTTTACGGCAGGATGCGTTGTCTTGCTATTTAGTTTAACAATGCCCGAGCACTACCATACGCGCCTTTGTGCGACGATAATCCAGTCGTCATTCAGGCTTAGCGTGGAACAATCAGATGCAGTCGAGTCGCACAAAAAAAAAAAAAAAAAAAAAATGAACAGTTGGCAGGCGATGAAAAATGAATTTTGAAGTTTCCCGTCGAATAGTAGGACAGCACTGAGAGATTAATTGTTTTATTCGAGGAGGGTGAGGATAATTCCACACGGAACCAGCAAACAGATCAACAGTAGTAGTACCCGTTGACGCACAATCTTATTACTTGAGCAGTTCTTATGGCTACTGCGTATTTCATAGCGTGACATTTTAATTTACAAAATAAACAGAGTAATGCCAAAATTCAACGTGAATGTAGAACAAAACTGATATACTAATATTGGCATGGATGGACATAAAGTTAGTCAGAAAAAGTATTACGTATTAAATGAATAAATGGTATGAACAGTCATCCTTTCGAAGCGACATCTTTATTTAAATTCAAGAACTGATATTCATAAAGAACATTTTCCTTTTAGGCAAGACGGTATGGTTTCGTACGAAGCGTGTTCTCTTTGTTGACCAACCCCTACCCATGCCTGATCGCCTCAAAGAAAATTGTTTCAATTACGAATTAGCAGAAATGTAGATGGGCCGGAGACCAAAAGCTTGACGTTTTCGGAGGGAGTAAGAGATATATGAAGTTTGCATTTCTAATGTGCAGGATACATCTATGTTGGAGAATTTGAAATGAATGAAGCTTGAAGTCTATTGTTATTGCAGCTAGTACTCAGTTCAGAATTTAATAGAAATTGGAAGTCACGTAACAACGTTGCCGGTGTGGAAGATATTCAGACTCGTGGCCCACGTGTAACTGACAAATGATTCAAAGAGTCTAAGTCTACAACGCTTCTGGGAGAGGAATATGCCGACCACACGTCACGACCGCATGTCCCTGCGCACCAATCCGCAAGGCAGAAGATGACACGATGGCCGGTAGATATCTCTTGGGCCATCACGGCCTGATGACGAGCTCATCGTAATAAAACTTTATATCCCACAGACATTTCCCAATAGAATAAAAGTTATCCTTTTATTTTTGTAATTAAACACTCTAGATGCTGTTACAAATTCTGTAAGTAGTGCAAAGTAGACTTTGAGGGTTACAATGAGCTGACGAAAATCGTGGGATAGCTCCTAATATCGTGTCAGATCTCCTTTCCCACGGTATAGTGCACCAATTCAACGTCTAATGGACTCAAGAAGTTGGAAGTCCCCCGCAGAAATACGAAACCATGCTGTCTCGAAAGCCTCCCATAATTGTGAAAGTATAGACGGTGTAGGATTTTGAGCACGAACTGAACTCTCAATTATATCCCATAAATATTCGAGGGAATTCGTGTCGGGCGACAACGGTGCTCAAATCATTCTCTCGAATCGTCCAAACCAGTTGAAAACAACTGTAGCCCGGTGACATGGCACATTGTCATCCGTAAAAATCCCATCGTTGTTTGGGAACATGAAGTGCATGAACGACTGCAAGTAGTCTCCGGATGTTGTTGTTGTTGTGGTTCAAAATGGTTCAAATGGCTCTGAGCACTATGCGACTTAACTTCTGAGGTCATCAGTCGCCTAGAACTTAGACCTACTTAAACCTAACTAACCTACGGACATCACACATATCCATGCCCGAGGCAGGATTCGAACCTGCGACCGTAGCGGTCGCTCGGTTCCAGACTGTAGCGCCTAGAACCGCACGGCCACTCCGGACGGCTGTTGTTGTGGTCTTCAGTCCTGAGACTGGTTTGATGCAGCTCTCCATGCTACTCTATCCTGTGCAAGCATCTTGTTCTCTTAGTACCTACTGCAACCTACATCCTTCTCAATCTGTTTAGTGTATTCATCTCGTAGTCTCCCTCTACGACTTTTACCCTCTACGCTGCCCTCGAATACTAAATTGGTGATCCCTTGAAGCCTCAGAATATGTCCTACCAATCGGACCCATCTTCTAGTCAAGTTGTGCCAAAAATTTCTCTTCTCCCTAATTCTATTCAGTACCACCTCATTAGTTACGTGATCTATTATGTGATTTGCCCATCTAATCTTCAGCATTCTTCTGTAGCACCACATTTAGAAAGCTTCTATTCTGTTCTTGTCCAAACTATTTATCGTCCATGTTTCACTTCCATATATGGCTACACTCCATACAAATACCTTCAGAAACAACTACCTGACACTTTAATCTATACTCGATGTTAGCAAATTTCTCTTCTTCACAAAGGCTTTCCTTGCCATTGCCAGTCAACATTTTATATCCCCTCTACTTCGACCATCATCAGTTATTTGGCTCCCCAAATAGCAAATCTCCTTTACTACTTTAAGTGTCTCATTTCCTAATCTAATTCAATCAGCATCACCCGACTTAATTAGACTATATTCCATTATCCTCGTTTTGCTTTTGTTGATGTTCATCTTATATCCTCCTTTCAAGACACTGTCCATTCCGTTCAGCTGCTCTTCCTGGTCCTTTGCTGTCTCTGACAGAATTACAATGTCATCGGCGAACCTTAATGTTTTTATATCTTCTCCATGGATTTTAATACCTACTCCGAATTTTTCTTTTGTTTCCTTTACTGCTTGCTCAATATACAGGTTGAATAACATCGGGGATAGGCTACAGCCCTGTCTCACTCCCTTCCCAACCACTGCTTCCCTTTCATGCCCCTCCACTTTTATAACTGCCATCTGGTTTCTGCACAAATTGTAATTAGCATTTCGCTCCCTGTTTCTTACCCCTGCCACCTTCAGAATTTGAAAAGAGAGTATTCCAATCAACATTGTCAAAAGGTTTCTCTAAGTCTACAAATGCTAGAAACGTAGGCTTGCCGTTTCTTAATCTATTCTCTAAAATAAGTCGTATCGTCAGTGCTGCCTCACGTGTTCCAACATTTCTACGGAAACCAACCTGATCTTCCCCGAGGTCGGCTTCTACCAGTTTTTCCATTTGTCTGTAAAGAATTCGTGCGCGTATTTTGCAGCCGTGGCTTATTAAACTGATAGTTCGGTAATTTTCCCATATGTCAGCACCTGCTGTCTGAGGGTATTTCGCCTCACCAGATGGTAGAGTTTTGTCAGGACTGGCTCTCCCAAGGCTGTCAGTAGTTCTAATGGAATGTTGTCTACTCTCGGAGCTTTGTTGCGACTCAGGTCTTTCAGTGCTCTGTCAAATTCTTTACGCAGTATCATATCTCCCATTTCGTCTTCTTCTACCTCCTCTTCCATTTCCATAATATTGTCCTCAAGAACATCGCCCTTGTATAGATTGTATACTCCTTCCACCTTTCTGCTTTCCCTTCTTTGCTTAGAACTGGGTTTCCATCTGAGCTCTTGATATTCATGCAAGTGGTTATTTTTTCTCCAAAGGTTTCTTTAATTTTCCTGTAAGCAGTATCTATCTTACCCCTAGTGATACATGCTTCTACATCCTTACATTTGTCCTCTAGCCAACCCTGCGTAGCCATTTTGCACTTCCTGTCGATCTCATTTTTGAGACGTTTGCATTCCTTTTGGCCTGATTCATTTACTTCATATTTATATTTTCTCCTTTCATCAATTAAATTCAATATCTCTTCTGTTACCCAAGGATTTCTATTAGCCCTCGTCCTTTTACCTACTTGATCCTCTGCTGCTTTCAGTATTCCATCTCTCAAAGCTACCCATTCTTCTTCTACTGTTTTTCTTTCCCTCATTCTTGTCAATCGTTCCCTTATGCTCTCCCTGAAACTCTCTACAACCTCTGGTTGTTTCAATTTGTCCAGGACCCATCTCCTTAAATTCCCACCTCTTAGCAGTTTCTTCAGTTTTAATCTACAGTTCATAACCAATAGATAGTGGTCAGAATCCACATCTGCCCCTGGAAATGTCTTACAATTTAAAACATGGTTCCTAAATCTCTGTCTTAGCATTGTATAATCTATCTGAGACCTGTCACTATCTCCAGGCTTCTTCCATGTATACAACCTTCATTTATGATTCTTGAACCAAGTGTCAGCTATGATTAAGTTGTGCTCTGTGCAAAATTCTACCAGACGGCTTCCTCTTTCGTTTCTTCCCCCCAATCCATATTCACCTATTACGTTTCCTTCTCTTCCTTTTCCTACTATCGAATTCCCGTCATCCATGACTATTAAATTTTCGTCTCTCTTCACTCTCTGATTAATTTCTTTCATCTCATCATACATTTCTTCAATCTCATCGCCATCTGCGGAGCTAGTTGGCGTATAAACTTGTTCTACTGTGGTAGGCATGGGCTTCGTATCTATCTTGGCCACAATAATGCATTCACTATGCTGTTTGTAGTAGCTTACCCGCACTCCTATTTTTTTATTCATTGTTAAACCCACTCCTGCATTACCCCTATTTGATTCTGTATTTATAACCCTGTATTCAACTGACCAAAAGTCTTGTTCTTCGTGCCACTGAACTTCACTAATTCCCACTATATCTAACTTTAACCTATCCATTCCCGTTCTTCAATTTTCAAACCCACCTGCCCGATTAAGTGACCTGACATTCCACGCTCCGAACCGTAGAACGCCAGTTTTCTTTCTCCTGATAACAACGTCCTCCTGAGTAGTCCCCGCCTGGAGATCCGAATGGGGGACTATTTTACCTCCGGAATATTTTACCCAAGAGGACGCCATCGTCATTTAACGATACAGTAAAGCTACATGCCCTCGGGAAATATTACGGCTGTAGTTTCGCCTTGCTTCCAGCCGTTCCCAGTACCAGCAAGGCCGTTTTGGTTAGTTTTACAATGCCAGATCAGTCAATCAACCAGACTGTTGCCCCTGCAACTACTGAATAGGCTGCTGCCCTTCTTCAGGGACCACACATTTGTCTGGGCTCTCAACAGATACCCCTCCGTTGTGGTTGCACTTACGGTACGGCTATCTGTATCATTGAGGCACGCAAGCCTCCCCACCAACGGCAAGGTCCATGGTTCATGGGGGGTGGGGGGGAGGGGGTCTCCGGATAGCGGAACATAACCATTTCCAGACAATGATCGGTTCAGTTGAATCAGAGGACCCAGCCCATTCCATGTAAACACAGTCCACACCATTATGGAACCACCCGCACCTTGCACAGTACTGTGATGACAACATGAGTTCATAGCTTCGTGGGGCATGAGCCACCAACTGAAAGAGGGGCTCATCTGACCATGTCACTGATTTTAGTCGTCTAGGATACAGATGATTTGGTCAGGAGCCCAGGAGAGACGCTGCAGGCGATGTCGCGCTGTCAGCAAAGACACGCGTGGCAGTCATCTGCTGTCGTAGCCTGTCAACGCCATATTTCCCACATTTTCCGAACGCATCTGTTCACCTTGCGTCTCACACTGATATCTACGAAGTTTTTCTTGTCTGTTAGCACTGAAAACTCTACGCAAACTCTCGTACTCTCGGTCGTTAAGTGAAGACCGACAGCAACTGCGTTGTCCGTAGTGAGAGGCAATGACTGAAATTTAGTATTCTTGGCACAGCTTTGACAAGGAAGAGTTCGGAATATTGAATTCCCTAACGATTACCCAAATGTAATGTCCCATGCGTCCGGCTCCAACTATCATTCTGTGTTCATACTCTGCTAATTCCGGTCGTGCGACAATAACCATGTGGAAAACATTTCATATCAATCTCCTGATTGCAAATCACAGCTCATGCAATGCACTATCCTTTTATACCTTGTGTGCGCGATATTACCGCTGTCTGTATATGTGCATATCGCTATCCCATGACTTCGTCACCTCAGTATTGTAAGAACAAATTGTACATTGGTTATGAAAGTTTATCTAATTGTATGTATGAGAAAGTACCTCTACAGAAGGAAAACGTGAGGTCACGAAAGGCAAAAGTGATAGCACGCTTGCTACATACCTGCCAACCCATTACACAGTTCGAGAGAAGCTACCTTTAGCATGAATTGAACAGTTTTGGACAGATGTCAGTCTGATAAAAAATGTTGGAAGAAGTAGTCCTCGATGTTATTGTGTGTCAAAATATGAAACACTGACGAATCTTACTCCGTGACCCGATTATGGATTTTAATGTGCATGTGTGAGTCACTCTGGAAAAGAAGCTGCCCGGGCCGAACAAACGGCGTATTCCGGCTCCAAAACCATGTAAACCGTTTCAGGTACAGACTATTCCATTTATAAAAATGTGTGGATTAGATTTTGACGGTGTTCTTGTGTTCTTCAGTGCGAAGAGTGGTTTGATGCAGCTATCCACGTTAGTTATCATCTGTTCTAATCTCATCATCTCTGCATAACTAATGCAACCTACGTGCATCTGGACTTACTTTTTGCACTCAAGCCTCGACGTCCCCCGTCCATGAAGAAACTCACGATTCTTTGATGTCCTAGGAAGTTTACTATCAATCGATCCATTTTTTTAGTGAAGTTGTATCACAAATTTCGTTTCTTACCATTTAGATTCAGTGCTTCATTAGTTATCCAGTCTACGCATCCAGTCATCATCATTCTTCTTTGACATCACATTACATAACCTTATATTTTCGCCCTAAATGAACTGTCCATAGCTCGCGTTTCACTGCCGTGCAAGGCTACACAGAAATCCATCAGAAAACACTTCCTACAGTTTAAATTTATATTCGACCTCAGTTTTTCTCCTTTCTAGAACTGCATTTGCTGGTATTGCTAACTTGAGTTCAATATATCCTCTCAAAGAGTAACGGAATTTATAGTTTTGCAGGAGCCTTCGTAGCCATTGGACTTCCAAAAGAAGTGAGAGAACTGTGAAGTGAACGGGGAAGGTGGGAAGAGGGAGAGGGGTTGAACGAGGAATGAGGTACTTTCCACGACATCTGACACTGAAAATCTCCATGAGCAATAACATGAAGACGAGCTGGAGACACAGAATAATATTATGACCAATAAACACCTTGAAAAGTGAGAAACGACACTCGTGGTCGTTGAACAGAACTGAACTAAGGACTCTTTTACTTAGGAAGGTTTAGGTCAAAGGAAAAAGATTCCCATCTGACGAATCATGCATGAAGGTGCCTAACCACGGTGAGCCACAAAGATTGCTCACATCTGGCCAGAGGACCATGGGATTCTACGTGAGGTAACATAAGCTACCTCATCACTGGCGAACCCTCCTCCACAGGTCCGCTGGGAAAAACTTCGTCTGCAAATCGCAACATTTTATTAAACTCCCCCCATGAAATTACTTGTTACGAACTGTTGAATTCTACTCCTAGGAAGGATTTCCATGAGGCGGCCCGTCGAATCTCATCTACTGTCACTGATACTCAGGAGCTGCCATCTCTGATCTCTCTCGTTCCTTCTCTTAGGAACCGCCAATGACAGCCATTCACGGTATTTTTTTAGACACGATGTCCTTAACCCGGTTTGATTCCTGAAAGTCGGCGTTTCCTCTTATCCCGATTCTAAGGAATTTCTACCAACTACGGCTCTCCCACATCATGAGCGGAAATTGCTAAGGTGTGGCTCTCCGCTCACTAATGCATTCCGGGAAGGACGCTCGGCCAGGGAACAAACAGATTCCACGTAAACTGTATCCTTATTAAATACCTCAGCTTGTAAAAGCCGCAGTGTACAGCACAGGCATACGGTTCTCACCGTGATACATTATGAGGGAGTTTTAACTAAAGTCTCACGTTGTGCCGTTCACCATTCGTGTACTCTGGAGCCATTACACCCATTAATTCAAGATGCTGGCTGGCCTCTGCATTGAGGACTTTATTTCAGTCTACAAAAACATAAAAAGGCAGACTTAACCTACATTAATATCACTGAATTGTGTCTCTCATTCAGGGAGGTACTTACTTGTGTCGACCCTTGTATGTCGCAGATATTCCTTCTTTCATCTTAATGATCCCTAACATTCGCCGTCATTTAACATTTACAACAACTCACTTTCATTCACTGGCTATACAGTTTTATATACTTTTAACTTATATTTACTATTGTAGACTATGGATCACTTAAAGAAACAAAAACAACAATCATTAACATAATTTGGAATACAGGTAATAAAAAGGAAACACAATACGAAGACACAGTGAGTAATACACAATAATTCACGTCGTGAATATCATAAGAAGTAAGAGTGATTTCACGTGTGCCACAGGGGAGTGTCGTAGGACCGTTGCTGTTCACAATATATATAAATAACCTTGTGGACAAGGTATTTCATGTAATTCCACTTCTAAAACTTTACTGTCATTGCGTCCAACACCCTGCCTTCTTTCACAATCTCAGTCCCCTTCGCCCCATTTTATAATTTTACTTTTTATGACGTTTACAGTTTACACACCCGTTATTCTACACCGTTAATTTTTAACGAGAATTTTAGCACAACTATACAGTAAGATTCTTACTTGTTAAACACACGACATCCCTACCACTCCCTTACTGTGCTCTCTTTCCACTCTCCCAATCACTCTCTCTCCATTTTTCCATTCCCCTCCTCTTCCCCCTTTCCCATCCTCTCTGCCCTAACTCTACCAGACACCAATTTCAGTCATTGCCCGCAGATTCAAAACGCTTTACTCTTATGTGTGTTCCTGACACAGACAAGACGGTTTTTTGACGCAACTATTTAGATGAAGTCTACATGTTACGTAGCTACAGATTCTTCTACTTGTAGTTAAATATTAGACGCTGCATATTTACTTTCACTTTCTTTTAGACCTTATGGTGATCCAGAGAGATCGAAACCTGTCACGTAATTTTAAATGTGTAACTGAGACTTAAGAATGAATGAGAATTGTTTCAATAGCAAATAGCCGATTTCAGTGCTGAATCGATAGTTTTCGGTGTTGCTTGGGTGATTACGACAGTCCTGGTGAAGTAATTTGTACACTCAAGCTATACTTTTAAGACATGCAAGTAAAATAGTTTGTTTTTCTATTGTGCCAAATTACGAGGAGTAAACGGGAAGGAAACTTTAATAGTTCTCTCTATGCGCACCATTCAGGTTTACATTGAAAAAGCACCGTTTTGAAGCAGGCGCCCTTCATTCATCGCTGAAAATGGTCCACGCTCGGGGTAATTCATTAGTCTGATCACAGACACTCAGCCACGTGTGACCTCTTGGAGATAGTATCTTTCCTAAATCGAGAAAGTACGTAGCTGTCATCCCGTGAGAGGAGAGCTTTGACCGGCTTCGGCCAACGAGGAGAACATGCGTCAGATTTCCTTTTGTATTCCACCAGATTTTGCCGGACAAAGACCAGTCTCCTTGATCGTCGCCTGGAGCAACACACTGTAGCAAACAGTTTTGTATTTGTCTAGCGAGAATGTGTACGTCTGCTCCCAGCAAACGCGGTATAATAAAGAGCACATAGCAATCTGCAAACATTGCATTAGCTTTCACATAAATGGGAACCATGATAGAAGTAATGTTAGATAATGTTGTATTGTTTTCGTGTTTCTTTCTCGTTCATATTCGACATACAAAATATCGGATCTTTGCTCCCATTTTCTGTTATTTCAGGACGCGTGGAGATGTGAATCCATCAATATCAAAGGCATCTGTAAATTCAAGTGACCGACAAGAGACTTTATCCACTCGCGGCGAAGTTTCAGGAGATCTGCTACACTGTATCTTTCGTGCTTCTAGGACTTTGTTCGGAGGGAATGTGAGATACGCCGATTCGATGTTTATTCATCGTTGTTGTATAGCTAATGCTCTTGGGAGCTATCCTGTTTTTATACCAATTATATTTCACGGATTCATTAGTCCACACGTTTCCCTAGTATTACAAATTCAAGCCACGTGTCTTTAAATTCAAGTGGAATTCTTATGTGCTGTCATGGGATGGTGTGCTGCTTGCCAATTTATTCAGTGTTACGTTGGACATGCGTTCTCTATTACAGTTTCTTGTTTCGTAAAAAGATTTTCAACAAAGGAGGTAAGTGGGTGCTGATGGAGGTGATCATAGATTTCCTGCTGCTGAGATTACGTAACAATAAAAAGTTTCTTTCAGCATGCATGTTAAATGTTCACAAGGTTATTAGGCAAAGTAGATAACAGAGACATTTGTCCCTGCACAAAGCCAACCTATAAAGTGCGATTTATCGCATTTGGAGGCTGTGTAGTACGTGCTCAGTGGTTTCATGTGCATGATCAATATTCAATTGTGTTGCTTCTGAGTAATTTCCTGCTGCTGAGACTACGTAATTACAAATAGTTCCTTTCACCACCCATGTTAAATGTTTGCAATGTTTGTCATGCACAAATCGAACCTATAAGGTGCGATTTACCACATTTGGAAATTGTGCAGTACGTGCTCAATGGTTTCATGTACGTGATCAATATTCAGTTGTGTTACTTGCGAGTAATTTCCTCCTTTTCGTTACTCCTTACGGGAGCTCGCCATCTATCATTACTCACGACGTCAGATCGCGTTAGCATTGGGTTAGCATTTCTGGAGGTAGATTTCAGAGCATAACATGTCTTCAACGCTTTGACCGAACGCTCGTAAATTGTCGAGATAGGACAGCTTAGCAAATATTGGATAGCTTCCATTGGTATCCTGCTTATTCCACTGAGATTTTCTAGACTAGTATTTCACTTCGCTGTTCAATATATCGTAGGGCAGTATTGTCTCCTGCGGAAGCCGCACGTGACTTTCGAATCAACAACTCAGTTCTTCCATCTCATTATGTAGGGTGCAATATATCAGAGGAACCATCACGACGGAATATATGGACGGAGCTGAAAGAGCACTAAGGCAACGCGCGAGGCACTCTGAAACCTATAATCGGATGCTCCACTCTGCGAGCGACGCCGTAGAATAAACATCTATCTTCCCCGCAAGGGGAGACTGGGAAGGAGATCCGTCTTGTCAGAGTCTGCCGTCTCACCGGAGACACGATGAAGATGGATGGAGTGGGCCGACGCGGCATCCGGTGGCAAAGGTGGCTGATGGAGAAGAAATGCGAAACAAACAATAATCTGAGAAGCGGACACGAGGATATAGCAATTCCGCTTAGTAAGAGAATACTGGGAAGGTACCGTTGTACTGTCGTTGATCAGCGTTAAGGGTCACAGCAACCGCTTTAATTTCCTCATCTATGCATAGCATTAGAAAAACACTAAAACCTTCACATCCTTTTTTCACCGTTCACAATGTCCTTACTGACACCGATTCTCTAATACATCGCTTACCTCGCTTTTGTACTGTAGGAAATTGATTAGGAACTCGTATTTTCTTTGTAGTTGTGTTAACCGATGCAGATTATTAGTTTTCGTGCAACCTCCGTATAACGCCCTCTACAGTCTGTACAAAAGGGAAGGTTAGCCAGCAAGATTCCCATTCAGAAATCGATTTTGTTTCTATGTGAGCTCATCATGTAAAAAGGAAATGTTTCTACCAGTTCCCGTCGGAAGTCGCGATAATGCTGTTTGTCTTATTCGGGGTCAAATGGCTGTAATGGGAATATGGAATCGATAGGTCCAAGTGGGTCGTACTCAATACCCTAAAGTCATCCTCACACGGGACGTGATCTTCACCGCGAAGCGCGTCAGAGGTGGTAGCCGTCGCGGTTGCTGTACGCTCTGAAACGACCTGCAACATTTCATGGAACGTGCTCCTCATCCTGATTTGCGACGTCAGCGCTCTGCAGTGGCAATCTGCAGCATCTGACGCGTCAGTCACACAGTTTGTTTACGAGAACGGACGCGCTTGAAATAGTTGCGTAATCGCTGTCAGCGACTATCGAATAACTGCGGAGGAAATCGAGAAGATGTTTCTGGACTCATCGATAGATGGTACTGCGAATAATCGATGAATGGTATAGCAAATACATCTGTACACCGGACTGACATACGTACTAGCCGAAGTTATTCATTAACACAATTCAATATTCATCCTTTTTTTCGATTTTGAACCCAATATATGTAAAGTACGACGTCTACGTCAGTTTCCGCTTTCATATTATCCTTTTCTCAATGTTGCATTGACAGCTGTGACTCTAAGGTAATGTAATTCTTCACATAGAAGATTGAGACACGTTTCTTAATTTCATTTGAATAGAAGACTTTTTTCTCTTCTGCTCACCATCAACGAACACGATATTTGCCGACAAGGTACAAACATGAGACGCTCCATAACATCAAGAGATAAGTACATATATTTTACAGAAAGTTTCATAACAGCAAAAACTTTCAGTGTATAATTGGTGTTCATTTTCTGACACAGACTGGGAATTACAAAATGTTTCAAATGACTCTGAGCACTACGGGACTTAACATCTGAGGTCATCAGTCCCCTAGAACTTAGAACTACTTAAACCTGACTAACCTAAGGACATCACACACATACATGTCCGAGGCAGGATTCGAACCTGTGACCATAGCGGTCGCGCGGTTCCAGACTGAAGCGCCTAGAACCGCTCGGCCACAGCGGCCGGCCTGGGAATTACATTAAGATTTCTGGCCGCTGGGAACCCATTCCAGTCGTTGGCGTTTGCAACAAGAATTGCAAGAAACACATTATTTGTAATAAATAACATCCAGTACTGCAAGTAATATGTCTATTAAATTAACTCCGAATGTTTTACAACGCGAAAGTTGAAAAGAAACTTTTGGAAGAAGGTGGACGCGATCTCGTCACTTTTAGATTTAGAGCTCACCATGTCATCAACTTTTTTTAAATTATCACACTGACTTGCTACTATTGTCAAACTTCAGAAGACCATAGTCAAATCATCAAATTATATAACCTGCAAATGTGTGTAAAGATTAATTATGATAACAGAATAATAAATAAAAAGAGAATAAAGAAAACAACCTTGTGAACACACTCGACAAACCATGCTATAAACGAAAAAGAAAAGTGAAACACAAACAGTACATATGTACAGAGTCAAAACCACTACTTAACTTTGTACGCATGTGCAAATGTATTGTTTGTGGTTCCCTGTTCTTTTTCATTTATAAATGTATAGCTATGGTGTTCTTTTTATCATTGACAAAGGTCTTCTTAGGCACTAGTGGGTTTTATTGTTGTTCTGAAGAATGTGTAGTTTTCTACGCCGAAACCTGGGTTAACACTTAACACTAGGTGCTTTTTTCGCAAGCGAGGCGGCTTTTTAGTTTTTTAACATAGAAATCGAACGTGCCCTTTGAAGAAACCATCCCGCATTTGACCCGTAGCCCTAAAGAATGCGAATCCGGTGTGCTAACCATTGCGCAGCCTCGCTCGGTATGTGGTACTACATCAGACTGTAAAAGTCTGTTCTGGGTCTGCTGGTGTATTTTGTTGTTCAGCGTCAGTTAAGTTATGTTTACAAAAAAACTTTGATGTATTTAGTCTCTTGAACTGAAACGTGTGGGGGACTTTATTGTGGTACGTTGCTGCGGTGAAAAGAGCGGGGATCTTGCGTTGTACATTACTTCTTATAGTGCGTGCCATGACTGGAAGGCATCGGCGACTGAACAGTGAACTCCAGTTTTCCTCCTGCGCGGCGGCAGTTACTCGGCCGTAGCGGTCGTGTCTCGTGCTGCTGGTGCGGCCTGTTGCAATCTGATGACCGGCAGCCAGGATGGGGCACACCTGAGTCCATCTCCTCTATTCATATTGTTAGGTAACATTTCGATGGCCTAGCTGATCTTGCATATTACCATCCCTGGCTGCTTGGCAGCTACACAAGTTTAGTTCAAATTTATTTTCTTGTTGTAGACTTTCTGGTGTTGGACCACAGCAGATTCGTTGTGCTGCCCGGATCGAATGTAGCACTCGGGCTCCCGTACCCGCTTTACTGCTCACCTACCAGTTTCCGTGATGTTTACTTCCCCACACTCACTATCCACCACGTATACGCCAGCATTCTGCAGAACATCTACCTTGCCCTTAGCGAAACCTAGAACATTTCAGATCTCGCGGCTGCTTTAGAAGACAGGCTGGACAGCAACCCGGAGACCTTGGATAACAATCTGGTTAGAGACATTCTTCACATAGGGAAAGCGTTCTGCAAGCAGCAGTTTGTCGATTTCCTGCCTATATTCCGTTGTTTCGTTCGTTCCATGGCTGTGTGGTTCGACTTGAGTCTGTAACCATTCGCCAAACACGTTGTTTGCAGCCTTTTGAGCTACTCAAGGGGACGGGCATCTACACGTCCACCAATCGCAGAAGAACTCCGTCATCCGTTCTCTGACTATCCACGCACAGCTCCTAAGCGATACTAGCAATATAACATACGGAGAGGCATATATCGGCGAAACTGGCGGGTCAGTAGCAATGCGGATGTGGATGGACGAGCACTGCATCCGACTTGGGCAGCAGAGCAAATCTGCTCTAGCTGAACATCAGAATGTCTGCGCCAAAAAACACGCACTTACTTCACAAGCATTTGGGAATGTTTCCTGAAAGTTTGGCCGTACCTTTTTGTAACACCCTATGTATATATATATATATAAAATTACTTTTGAACACATTTAAGGTAAATACATTGTTTGTTCTCTATCAAAATCTTTCATTTGCTAACTATGCCTATAAGTAGTTAGTGCCTTCAGTAGTTGAAATCTTTCATTTAGCTGGCAGTATTGGCACTCGCTGTATTGCAGTAGCTCGAGTAACGAAGATTTTTGTGAGGTAAGTGATTCATGAAAGGTATAGGTTATTGTTAGTCAGGGCCATTCTTTTGTAGGGATTATTGAAAGTCAGATTGCGTTGTGTTAAAAAAAAAAAAATCTTGTGTGTCAGTTTAGTGATTATCAGAATAAGTAAAGAGAGAAATGTCTGAGTACGTTCAGTTTTGCTCAGCTGTTTGAAAATCAAATAACGTAAGAGGTTTACGAGCACAGTAATTAATAATTTTTCAAAGGGGACGTTTCAAAGTGTTATGTTATTTGATTGTTTGTTTGTTACTCCGTTTCTGCAAAAGGATCTTCCTCTCGTCATGGACTTCAGTCTGGAGACATTTATTATAAATATAGGGCAAGGCCTGCTTTGTGAGACTTGTCATCCGAAGAATATACTGATAAAAATCAGAAAAAGATTATGTAGAAGGAAACGACTATGATGTTTGGGGCCTGCATATTCATATAGTGGAGTGCACTCAACGGACGTTTTGCTCAAAAAATGCGATCGATAAATAATATTTTTCTTTTTTTGTGTCAAGCCGTACGCCAACGTACGGACAAGTAATTCTGTGCGAATGCGGATATGCATAAGGCACTGGCGTTTTGTTTATTTGTGAAATGTGTTTGTCTTTCGAAATATCAAAGTTACTAGACAGCATTCCCTTACAGAACAATGTTGAAATATTGTTGAGTGAGCACGCTTACCTCATATCCCACATCCACAGCAACAAATTTAGTTTGCATCAGAAACGGCCATTAATACAGCAGAGAAGAATTTATTATACACAAAGAATAATGATGTACGGCTTATTGCTTTCGCCAGCTGTACATGCTTTCCATCAAGAGCACCGAGAAAGTTTGGGAAATCGACCTTAATTTCAGAATTTTTACTGAAGTAGTGATTTGTTTGTGTTCGTTATCCTCAAATATTTCTTTATTATTAAACTTAAGTATTTGACTAAATGGTATTGAATTCGCATTAGAGTTCCGGATTCAGTGCTGCAGTTTCGGCTTTATAACAATTTTCAAGTCACCTTGTAAGAGGTATGCGCTGCCTGCAATAGGCAAGACATAGGAGAGTCTCTGACCAGAGAGCAGTATGTTGTTAGTTGTTGCTTGTCGCTAGTCTGCAGTAGTCTGCTGTAGTCTGCTGTAGTCTGGAGTAGTCTGGAGTAGTCCGCGCGTGTCTGCGGTTGTCTGCAGTCTGCTCTGGTCGGGACTCTGGAGGATGAGTATTATTGTATAAGGTAAAGAAGCAGCCTTGCGCATATCTAGTAATGTATGTGAACTGTCATCCAATCTTTAAAAAAATGCCTTAATAATAATTTTTATAATATAAAGTATTTTTTTTTTAAAAGCATTCATTTCAATTTAAAGAATTTATCCAATGTATGATCATTCCTTTCACGAATCACGAAGTATAGGCCAGCATTGCACGGAGCTGTGCCGAAAATTTTTTAGGTAAGAGCAGATATATTCGCCGTTTTTATTGAGGTAAGAATTTTTGCTTTTTTATTCAGAATACAGGGCCGTGGCGCAGCGCTGCTGTCGTCCTAAAATTTACCAGGTTACTGAATTTTTTATTAATTTCGGGATTTAGAAATTTT
Source organism: Schistocerca piceifrons (assembly GCF_021461385.2). NCBI lineage: Eukaryota > Metazoa > Arthropoda > Insecta > Orthoptera > Acrididae > Schistocerca > Schistocerca piceifrons. The sequence continues at coordinate 181,083,471 of NC_060138.1, read as the reverse complement.
TCTGTTTCGGGCTTACATTCAATGAGAAAAGAATTTTTTGGGTACATCAAATGTGAATGCATTTCTGCACGGAGATTATAAATGGGAACCAATTTTGTTCAGAGGTTACATTAAAATAGAATCACATTCATATTTTGTGGGGAGGTTACAACCTATTATCCTCAGTCGGAAATAAGTCAAACTGCATGAATTTGTGAATGGCAGGAACATCATGCTGAATGTCGCCAACAATTTGGTACAAGGGTCAATGGTTGACAACCTACATAATACGTTCACTTCGTACTCTAACTTACTACACACCACGTTCTAGTCGGTTGTACGTAATGAGAGCAGCAAAACGTATCAGCGGGGAGACATTGACCAAATGGCAAGAATAGCTGTCGTGTTTGGACGTGATCATGTGCCCACCGCCGCGGGGGGTAGCCGAGTGGTCTCAGACGCCTTGTCACGGCCCGTGCGGCTCCCTCTGTCGGAGGTTCGACTCCTACCTCGGGCATGGGTGTGTGTGTTGTCCATAGCGTAAGTTAGTTTAGGTTAGATTAAGTAGTGTGACGGCTTAGGGACCAATGACCTCAGCAGTTAGGTCCCACAAGACCTTACTACAGACTCCCAGATGTGCCCACCGAGACTGAAATTTCCCGATTTGTTGCTCTGTCAATGAAGTGTGTCCAACATGTCTACAATCAATGATGTATCATCCGCAGCTACGTAACGCGGTGTACGAACGGCTGTCGTAGAAAGTACGACAGGGACTACAGACAAATGTCACACCTTCTCAGTGATAATTGGTTCCAAACCAGGGAGAATTCTTGTCAATGAGAACAGATTTATCTCAACCAGTTTCCGAGATAACACTCAGAGGGAAACGGCATTTAATGGACATAAAAGTCGGGTAGCTCACTGAAGATCATTCATTGCTCGCAATGGCACATAAAACTGCTCGAATTCAGTAGGCCCAAAAATACCTTTTGAAATGATACAAAGCTTCGAAAGCACCGACATCTCAATGATGTTTTTTAATCCACAGAGTGTGAACGGTGTAAATAGGGCCGGAGGTGGGTCTTCAATTTTTGGGGTGATTTTTCGTATCATGACTTGGCTCCACTCATTTAAGATGGCGTAAACATTAACTAGGTTGCTTATTTCAACATTTTCTATCACCAAGTATTGTCCTTTGTTCTGTAACTTCCTAATTATTATGCTGAGTACGCACTCGAGTTCCAAGACGAAAGCAGCAACGCTCACTGGGCTACAGCTCCACCTCTCTAGTTTGGCGAACACTCAGGCATCCCATCGTATCTCGACTGGCTCGCTAAAACGTCCTAGCTTAATCCTACTGAAAATATCGGGAACTATCTGGAACAGCAAATGAAACGTAACGATCAACATCACATTAATTTAGTATTTCTACATGATATAATTACCAATGAGGGACCTCAGCTGGATATCTCATACTAGTGGAAGCTGGTGGGATCTTTTCCACGGATGACTGATGTCATTCATTATCAAAGCTATAGAAAGCGTTACGCGGAAGTAGAGTGTTGTCTCCTGAGTGTGAGTAGTTTTTTCTTCGAAGTGCTTAACTTTCCTTCTTATAAGGCAAGCAGAAAAAGAGAGAGTTAGAGAGAAGAGATATATTCGTTTATATGACAAACCTCTGCACTGAAAAATGTTTCTTTTCTCCATACCTCCACTGTGTTACTACAGATAACATGTCGCTGGTCTCATTTGCACTAAGATTACAGCACATGCGAGATGCATAAGTTCTAGTAAATGTTAACCAACCTGCTGTCTTCTATAGTTGTTATCTCCTGCGCAGAAAACCGCACGTAGCTCGTGAATCCGTTATCTTGAGGTGGAAAGGAACTCTTAGCGAGGAACTGTTTATTTTAAAAATGATTAAATTTCCAATGAGTTTGTTTATACGGGATGCCACTCGCTCTTTTATTGGCTGAACACGAGAAACTGCACAATTACATTCGACTTTAGAGTCAGAAAGAAATTCTGTTGTTCAATAAATTAATGAAGTGCGTATTTATGCAATTACAATCACAGTGTTCTCAACTACACGTCCATACAATCACACATTGCTAATTAAGTCTTAACTTGACACCGACCGCGGCAGACGACATGCCTGTTCTCCGAGGCTTCCGTGCCAGCTGTATGCACAAACTAATCATTGCAAATCAAGAGTTAACTGATAACGTGGCGGACAACAGGTCCGTCCTCTGAGACTGCCGAACCAGCCCTGATATTACATCCGGACCACTTCGACCGCCATCCGAGTTAGGCACGATCCGAAAAATCACCGAAGTGCTTCGTCTGCGATTTCGCTTAGCAGTTATTATTCTGCTGGTTATTAATACTTGGGATGTAATGGAATGATAGCAAGCTTTTTAGAGATGAATTAATTTGAAATTCAAGTAAATACGCTGTTCAGTTTGTCTAATATTTATAACAAAAGGTAATCATTTTGGCGCGCAACTTCCGAACGCAGCAGCCAATCGCGGAGGAGGACCACGATTTAGGCGGTCATTCTCACGATACCCGTACCTAACAAACCGTCGGTCATCGTTACCTCACACCAAATTACGTCATCTTCCAATTGCTACCTTTTCAACTGCTCTAAGAAGAGCTTCTTGTACCTGAAGGTGATGGCTGCAAAGCCACAAATATTACGCTTCGTGTAAATATTATTTTCATATACCATTTAATGTAGGTAAGAAGTGATGATAAAGAAAATAATCGAATGACAGTTTTAAGAATGGATTTTAAAAAACAGTGTGCTCTCTAACACAGAGTGAGTGGGCTGTTGGTGTCTGCAAATCGTGAAGATAGGTTCGCTGTTGCGCAAATCAAGGGCTTAATATCGTGATACGAGTGACATTCAACAAGTAATGCAACACAGTTTCTTCATCCAGTTTCCGTTCCAAAAAGCAGAATTTATTGTGGGACATTGCTGACTATTCCCGCTTCAGCTCCCATAGTTTCACTGTTGCTATACGTGGCGGTGCTATACGTATCAAAATGGCGTCTGCGAAGAAGGTGCTTTCTAAGCAGAGCTGTCATTGAGTTTCCTTTCCGGAAAACCTGAGAATCACGGATATTCTTAGGCGCTTCCAGAATGTCTACGGAGACCTGGCAGTGAACAAAAGCACTGTGAGTCTTGGGCGAGGGGTCTGTCATAACCGCAACAAGGTCGTTCACTCCCGTTCGACTTCCAGCGTGCCGGTCGGCCGCACACAGCTGTGACTCACGCAATGTTGAAACACGCACGCACTCTCATTCGAGGTGATCGACAGATTACAATAAATCACTTCGCTGCTCAACTGGACGTCTCTATTAATAGTGCTGACGCACTCGTCCACCACTTGGCGTACTCAAAGCTGCGAGTCACCTGGGTTCTGGCCGCCTAACAGAAGACTCTAAAGAGCAACAAAGGATTAACAGTGCAGAATTTTCTGCGCCTTAAGAGGCTGGTCGTGACAGTTTTTTTGTAGAACTTCGTCCCAGGTGATCATACATGCATTCATCACATCCAACGGAAACAAAAGGACAATCCACTAAGTTGGCGCCACACCATCTCCCCTCCGGAGAGAAAATTGAAAGCCGGACACAGTCGGTAAAGTCAGGGCGACCGTCTTCTGGGACTGTTAAGGGATTATTCAGTTAAACGTCCTTCCTCATGGTGCAAACATAAACTCTGAAACGTACTGTGCTACCCTCAGGAATTTTAACAAACGACTTCAGCGTGCTCGTCGGCACAGAAATGCAAACAAACGTCTCCTTCTCCATGACAAAGCAAGACCAACTTCATTGGACTGTTCTTTCTCGTCCACCCTGCAGCTGGAACTCGCACATTCCGACTTCCATCTGCCTAATCCAATGAAGGATCGACTCCACGGAAGCAGAACGTGGATGACTGGGAGATTATTGATGCAGCAAGACGTTGGCTCCGACGACGAGCAGTAAAGTGGTACAATGCTGGAATACAGGCCTTCGCAGTAAGGTGGCGTAAGGCCGTCGCACTAAAAGGAGATTATGTTGAAAAACAGGGTTTTTAGACAAACGAATGGGGAATAATGCGGTGTACTGAAATCCTGAATAAAACCAACCTGCTTTCAGAAAAAATTCTTGTTGAACTTACTGAAAGCCCCCGTACACTGAGAGGTATAGAATAAGATTTTAGAATTACGTCTTTCATGTTAGTTATGGCAAATAGTGAACTATTTTGTGAAAACGATTTTTCTATCAGAAAACAGTACCTAGGATATTGTTAAGTGCAGGCCTGTATTCACAACTTACGTTGGTACTCTGCAGCAGATCACTATCCTGTTCTTCACATACTGGATAATATGGACAGTAACGAAACAGAAATTAATTGTAAATATATGAATATGGGCAGGCTCACATGGTGAAGACTGATGACATACGCACAAGGACACGGCAAACAGGAGCCTATTGTGTGGATTTCGATAAATATTGTTCAAATGGTTCAAATGGCTCTGAGCACTATGGGACTTAACTTCTGAGGTCATCAGTCCCCTGTAACTTAGAACTAGTTAAACCTAACTAACCTAAGGACATCACACACATCCATGCCCGAGGCAGGATTCGAACCTGCGACCCTAGCGGTCACGCGGTTCCAGACTGTAGCGCCTAGAACCGCTCGGCCACCCCGGCCGGCCGATAAATATTGTTGAACAGTACTTAAAGAACTGTGTACTGTTAACTGTGGTGGGACTATCGCAATAGAGGAGAAAGCATAATCATTGAGGAATACTTTCCTGATTGATGTTCGAAGATTAGTTGTACGAGAGTAAATCTGAGTGATACTGAAGAGATAGAAACAGATGTCGCACGACGTAACTAACGCAGAAACAAGCAATGATTCTGTAACTTCAGATAACAAAATTTCGGAAACATTCGAATGAGGTAATCATATATTGAGCCAATAGCGTAGGTAATCACAGTATAACCTGACGTTCAGATGGTGCTGTACTTTCGGTGTCTTTTTATAAGTATGTTAGTAACAGTCACGACCTCTCCTGACAGAAAGTCATATTTTCCGAACGATCCTATCACAGTGTGTTTTTTCTCTTTCCCAATGAGGATTCAATAAGGATCGTGACGTAATTATTTAAACGGTAATCTAATGTTACACAAAGAGGCAACTAAGAACCTCTAGTTACTATATAACCCCTACCAGCTGCTGCTCACCTGTACGTTCTCCAAGCAACCACTTGGTCACGTAAATTTCGTAATCAATAACCGCACTTAAAGTAATTTTCTGGTTGTGAATTTGACATACATATTAAAGTTTCAAGAACCAATAACTAATGGTACTTAAAAAGAGGGTTACAGGATACTTTCAAGTTCATGCGGTTCCTACCACGGTTTTGGAGTTAGGTGAACGATTAGCCGTTACTTGTTCGTGCTTTGAACGAGCTAAATGGTACGGCCACGGCCAGAGTTGGTGAGTGGTTTGAGTACGCCACTTTCCGTTCGCTCTTTTCGTTACGCCCCTTTCGCGTTTCTCGCTTTTTCTGGCGCTACCGTTCCTGAATTACTCAGTGAGCTGTCCACCTCTCCACAGCTCTCGTGGAAACAGTAACCTCATTTTTTTCGCCGACCTCGTTGTGCAGAAATTTTACAACTGGGTGGAATTTCATCTGAAGGGGGTGGATTCGGAGCGGCGTTACTCGTCTTCTGTCTCGCCCCTACAGATACGGTGAAATACCGTGGCTGGAATCGTGTTCGCTCTCTGCGACTCAAAGGACGTGAAAGTACAGAAAACAAGCCTAAAAGTGTACTGCATCAAATTCAAGCCTCACGTTGGTTATTAACAGGCCTGTGAAAATGAATTCATTACAAAATCTTGTTAATTTCTAAATGTTATAGTGATAATCATTCCTTCTTACTCTGTGACTTTAATGTTTATAGCGCTTCACGAACTTACCATTGATGGTCTCGAAAAATGCAGCTCTTTGTACCGTTCTATGTATTTTTCTGATGTACTATATACCGAAAAATCATTTCTACTTGCACTGTCTGTCTAGATAATGTACTGTGCAGTTTAATTTAAAGATATGATGTAGAGTTGGCATATAGATTGCTCAAATCCCTCATACGACTCGTATGCTAATTTCGTTGAGACTTTGGTGGTATAGAAATACCAAAACTGTTGCGAAATGATGGTGTGGTAAATTTTTATGCACAAATGTTAACGATTGTGAAGATGTGATATCTCTGATATGTAAGCACAGTACAGGAAATCTAAGGCTGGATAATTAGAATGTTATGAAATATAACACGAACCTATTTAAGAACTAAAATGTTCAAATTATATAATACGTGTCATATTAAATGGATGATCTGTAACAATACGGACAGCAAAGATAGATCATTTTAATGTGATGTATCCAAATCACTCACTACTGACGCTAAAAATCCAAGATGGTGATGGCGTTAAATTTATGGGACTTCGGAAAGCCCTATCTCTCAAACGTTAAAATAGCAATTATAAATTACATGTTTTTTCAGAAAGTATTTGAGATAGTAAGTTGAAATTTTTACAGGTTATTTATTGGGATATTGCCTACAACATAACAAAGGATTCTTAAAATTTGGGATTCAGTTGTTAGGGACTAATTTTTTCTATTGCATTGAAAATTCACGACTTTTTGTGCCACTTTTTGTTTATAAATTCAACAATATAATGGTTTTTGGAAACAGGCTGCGTTAAGTTATACAGAAGGACTGTGTAACATATCCAGAAAATTTGAAGCAAATTGATTTGGTAGATCCCAAGAAAACGAAATTTGTATTAAAAAAATGAAACTTTTGGTAGTTGAGCGACAAAGTTTGGATTACCTTCTAGTGAATTCCAGGTCAATAGAATGGATTATTTGCAAACGCCTCCTCCAGCTTGCTCTTTGTCCTCCTCCTGTTTACTCCTGCTTGTATTTCTAAGTAACATACAGCCCTGTCAGCAGCCCGAAGACGTTCCTTATCTAAAGTAAACATCGTTAGTACCTTGCTGAAACCTATCTCCATTCCCATATTTCGAAATAATTTGCACCTTACAATGTTGTCATCACTGAAAGTAACAACAGCATCATATACACCAAAGTGAAGTGTTTTTATTCCAACAAACACAGTCTCGGGGTTTTTGACCATATAACGCTATTTACATTTTCATTGTGGTTTTGACTTTTTCCATAAACACATTTTTTCAACACCTCGGGTGCTACTAAGTCTCTGAAAATAGGTTTTATTACCTCCATTACCGCATCATGCAGACTATGTTTATCTGTTATCACCAGGTAGCAATCCCATCTTGTACTTACACCGTTTTCTCCTTTGGGACACAAGTAATAATGGAGAATATTACCGGTTGAAAAAGTATGACAAAAAAAGAGCACAAGCAGTCTTCTTCATTTCATTGACACTGTGTGTATTTTGCCTAATAGCCATCCCATAATAGTTATGTACTTTGTCAGTTACGCTGTCAGTTAATATTCCCTTCCCATTCAACCGTTTACCACGACTAAGTTTTTGTTATTTGTACAAAGCTTCCAGTGGCCGAAGTCTTAGTTCCATTAGTTTCTGTACGTGTCCAGTTAACTCAGATATCTGCACTACAACATTTTCACCATAGGGCTACATTTCTTGAATATCTTTGAAACGTTTAGAATCACACTCACCAAGGTAATTCGCATATGACACGCAACAGAACGCTGAAATATACTAGCAACACCAGCCACTTCCGTTCCTCCACTACTGCCACTACAGTTCGCTGAGAAATTATTTTCATGTATATCATTATTTTTCTGTGAACACCTATAATATTTAGATATTACAGCTACATCTAAAACATGCCTTGTATACATACTGGCGGCAGATACTACCCCATGAAGAGCTGTGTTTCCCCGTTTATGCCAGGTACCATCGAATGCTGCAGTCAAGTCTCTGTTATCACCGTTTTCTATTACTGACTCTTCCACACCTTTCTTCATAGATACTATACAGACATCTTCTACCTTAGACCTTATAAATCTGTTATAATTCATAAAGATGGTTGGGTGATGTGGAAGCATTCATCATGTCACAGAAAACTGCACTTGCAGTAGCAGCCTTACCAGTTGTACGCAAGGCATAAACAAATATTATGTTATGTTCATAGATTTTGCTGCCATTTTCTTCATTTGGAGTTACTGCAACACTATTCCAAAAGGTAGTCATGTATAACACTTACCACACATCAGTTCCATTTCACTGGCAAGTCCTAGGTGATTTTTATAGAGAGTTCCGGACCAACTTCACTACACTGAATACATCTTACACAGTTTGCAAAAATTCCGGTGAGAACTGACATATCAGATATTTCTTTCACATCCGATTCGCCCATAAAACATTCATACCTTTCACTAACTGAACCTAGCTTCCTGTGCAAAGTACTTTCTTTCTCAATTCCATTGCAGTGGGCAGGTGTACCTTCAAGGTTAGTAGATTCACATACTTTTACCGTACTTAATTGTTTACAGTAATAACATCTACCTTTGACTTTCCAATATTTCTCCTTTTCTTAAAATCGTTCAGAGAATTTCTAGTCACTTTACGTTCACCCATGATCATCCTTCACTAAAACAGAGACTTCTATAAATAAGCATGTAGATTCGTGCATATATTTGACAGCACTTTAACAGCACAACAGTGGGTCACACCCATGGAAAAATATTTCAAAAATATTTTAAAATATCTTCTGAACTGAATAAATTATACATTAACTGAAAGGGGACAGCCTGTAGATTTTTAAAATACAAAAAACTAGAAATAGAACATTTCATGATTTTGAACCCTTCCGGAGCCCCTTAAAAATTTAAAGTGGTGGTGATGGGAAATATTTTTCAGTTAATCGCAGTGACGTATGGTGGTAGCGACAAAATTTTTAAGACAAATGACATTTCTGTATATTTTTTTGCCAATCCCTCTCTGTCTCTCTCTCTCTCTCTGTCTCTCTCTCTCTCACACACACACACACACACACACACACACACACACACACACACACATAAGTGTTTATGTGCAATACTTTAGTCTCATCAGTAAATTACATTTCTTTCACACTTCACTCACTGTCAGACTTACTGTTTACATGAAATACTGCACTGTCTTGTTAAGTACACTTCATTTCACATCTGTATCATTGTTTAATTTCATCTCTCTCTCTGTTCTCAAAATCTACTAATGCTTGTGTCAAACGCTGCGCTGCCTAATCAGTATTACATTTCACATCTCTGTTTTTTAAAATACGGTACTGCCTATGCATCAGTAAATTTTATCTCTCTGTATGTAATATATTACAGAGAGAATGGGAAAGAAAAAAACTCAAAACAAGTACTCTAGACATACAATTTATTATAAAAGGAACTTATATTGTCATGAAAGCTAAATATGCTTTTGGTTACTTGTTTGGCTGTACATATTTACAGCGCACCAGCTAAACAGCAATAGGTATTCAGAGATTATACTGTACAATGTTTTTATGTTTAACATTTTTACACTTTTTAAACATTTCACGGTTCTCTGATTTTTCACATTACAAAAATACTATAGTAACCCTAATCGAATACTTAACCAGTTTGTTTTACTTAGCCAAAATTGATTTTGTGCCGTCATACGCAGTGTAGATATTCAAATTTGACATTAGTTCTACTTTAGCTTCAATATTTTTTTTGGAATTTCAGGTATTGTAAACAGCAGGTTGTTGTAATTGGAATAAATATTTGAGATATCTCCACTAGTTAACATAATGTTTTGACAGCTGTATCCCCAAAAAAAAAAAAATCTAAATGATACTGAATTGCATTTTGTAAGCGAAATGTGCACAATATGAATAATGTACCCTCAGTGTAAGAAACAACCAGTTTATTATACTGAAATACAATCATTGTAGTGTAATAAATACATTCATACTTAACAAACACTCAAAACGCAACAATTCGTTCAGAATCTTGAGCAACTCTTATTTTCGCATCTGGTCCTGAAAAAGCATTTGTATCAGAAACAAATCCAATGATTTTGTGTTTTAGAAGTGAATATTCTTATAAATTAAGTACAGAGTCACAACGATCTTCTTTCAGAGGACGAAGGTTAATATCTATTACAGTTCTAATGGATGATATGTTATGAATAGGAGCAAACATTTTTATATACCCAATTTTCTACTTGGTACATATGAAAGGCTGTATTACCTCATACCATCATTTTCGAAATTAACCGTGTCCGTATTGTTCACTCTTCCACAATATATCGTGCACACTGTGCTGCCATTGAGAAAGTCAGGTTCACCTTTGCTGATAGCGAAGAATCTTGAAGAGAGATATGTTTTTCGGTCCCTCAGACAAACCCTAACTGCTGCCCTAACTTCGATATTGAGGCATATTGGCCAGAAGATTGAGTGCCACTCTCCATTGTCCAACGCCAAAAGTGTTTTAATGAATATTGCTGTTCCTAAATTATCCATTTTCTTCAAGTTCTGTAATATGATAGCCTAATAATTCCTGTTTTTTAATTATAAGTAGTTGATAAGAGAAACAGAAATTATATTAGTAGAACTACTAGTGCGACTTAGACTCACATTTTTCCTAATTCACTGATGCATGTTCAGAGGACGGCTGCAGTAGCAGTGACTCACTTCAGCTAGTAGTTGTCTAGTGCAAATACACAATTTTCTTGCCGCTCTTTTGTCTGTCAGCTTCCCAGGTATAACCTGGCCGTGGCCCTGCACACAGACCCATTCCAAGAACCAGTGCTTCAGGGTGAAGACACATCGAATGGCACGCGCTCCATGGACCGATCCCACACTCGAAGTGTTGTCCTGCTGCTCTTACCCACCAGACTCAGCGCTGTGGCCACTTCAGTGCCATGCACCAGATCTTTCCACTGTCATTCACGGCACCTCATCGCCTCTCATTGTAGCTGCGTTCAGTTGCTCTGAAGTTTATCTCTGTCTCTGACACGGTGGAAACACTTCACCAGCCTTAGCACCAACAGCCCGAGCGGATTTTTAACGTTCCATACTCAGCTGAAACAAGGCATAATAATAACTGTGGTAATAACAGAAAAAAGGAATTTATAGGTGTACAAATACAATATTTCTTGAGATAGCGAGTTCTGAGGGAGAGAAACGTAAGTGGACTGCACTGGCTAAGAGCTTTGTGGATTGAAGAAAAGTTGACTAGAAAGAAAGATATTTAGTTGTAACAGTGATACACACAACAAGAGAGACATTACTGTTGCATTAGTGGATATATCAATAAGTGACGTTTGAAGGTGGAGCTGTTGTTCAACTCTCATATACATAATGAGGGAAGTCAAATACTGCGTAAAGCCAGCTGATTTTGTAGGTGTGGGACTCGTTCTTCCACCAGTATTTCTGGGGCAGTCAAAATTTTAACAATGATAAAACCAGAACGTCTCGCGTATACTTGAGAAAAGGAAAATGCTTTAATTTTAGAAAGACATACGTTGGCTATTTCTAGGCCAAAGGTCATGTGTGACAGTATTTTAAAGGAATCAGCGTCAGTGGAAGCATAATGGCCGAAATAACCTGAAAACAGTTTGCTGCTGCTTTTTTAAAATACAATTGGAGCTCGTCTGTTCTTTCGGACATATCCCAAAGAACAGACACCATATCCATATAAGTAAATATTGAGATGGTTCTCAAACTTGTTCCATACTGTGTCGAGCGTCTCTCAAATTACTAATCCACCACAATTTCTATGTAGCGTCGCAGTGCATACGTATTTGTTGAAAGGGGCAGCACATATATGGAGACTTTCATGAACCCCACAAAAAAGTAATATACAGTGAAATCACTAGACCTTGGAGACCGCAGATGCCATACGAGAAATCTAAATCCCTTATGGCCTACCCATCGTTGCGACTGTTAGGAAATTCACGCTGCACAGTTGTAACCGACCTGATTTTGTTGAAACTATTTGTGGCAGTTTACGCCCAAACTGTCACGTAACCTAATTTTGTAACGTAATAGTCAATATAATAGTTAGTATACTCGGTTCTTTAACGTTACATGAAAACTGCAGACAATATTCACTACTGCCAATTATTGCATTACTCATTGTATCTCCTCCTCCCTTCCTTTTATAATGCTGAGGGAGAGCTCTTCCTCCTGCAGCCTTGGGGACTTTCTTTATGAAATCCCTGGGCTAGCAGGACAGAGCGGATGCAGTTATATATGTGGAAAGCGGCCAAAATAAGTTACTGTCAGTTGCACTCAACATATAACCTTTATTTCTTAAAACACACAATCACACTGTTGTTGTTGTTGTTGTTGTGGTCTTCAGTCCTGAGACTGGTTTGAAGCAGCTCTCTATGCTACTTTATCCTGTGCAAGCTTCTTCATCTCCCAGTACCTACTGCAACCTACATCCTTCTGAATCTACTTAGTGTATTCATCTCTTGGTCTCCCTCTACCATTTTTACCCTCCACGCTGCCCTCCAATACTGAATTGGTGATCCCTCGATGCCTCAGCACATGTCCTACCAACCGATCCCTTCTTCTAGTCAAGTTGTGCCACAAACTTCTTCTCTCCCCAATCCTATTCAATACTTCCTCATTAGTTACGTGATCTAACCATCTAATCTTCAGCATTCTTCTGTAGTACCACATTTGAAAAGCTTCTATTCTCTTCTTGTCCAAACTATTTATCGTCCATTTTTCACTTCCATACATGGCTACACTCCATACAAATACTTTCAGAAATGACTTCCTGACACTTAAATATATACTCGATGTTAAAAAATTTATCTTCTTCAGAAACGCTTTCCTTGCCATTACCAGTCTACATTTTATATCTTCTCTACTTCGACCATCATCAGTTATTTTGCTCCCCAAATAGCAAAATTCCTTTGCTACTTTAAGTGTCTCATTTCCTAATCTAATTCCCTCAGCATCACCCGAATTAATTCGACTACAATCCATTATCCTCGTTTTGCTTTTGTTGATGTTCATCTTATACCCTCCTTTCAAGACAGTATCCATTCCGTTCAACTGCTCTTCCAAGTCCTTTGCTGTCTCTGACAGAATTACAATGCCATCGGCGAACCTCAAAGTTTTTATTTCTTCTCCATGGATTTTAATACCTTCTCCGAATTTTTCTTTTGTTTCCTTCACTGCTTGCTCAATATACAGATTGAATGACATCGTGGAGAGACGACACTCCCTTCCCAACCACTGCTTCCCTTCAAAATTTGAAAGAGCGTATCCCAGTCAACATTGTCAAAAGCTTTATCTAAGTCTACAAATGCTAGAAATGTAGGTTTGCCTTTCCTTAATCTATCTTCTAAGATAAGTCGTAGGGTCAGTATTGCCTCACGTGTCCCAACATTTCTACGGAATCCAAACTGATCTTCCCCGAAGTCGGATTCTACTAGTTTTTCCGTTCGTCTGTAAAGAATCCGCGTTACTATTTTGCAGCCGTGACTTATTAAACTGATAGTTCGGTAATTTTCACATTTGTCAACACCTGCTTTCTTTGGGATTGGAATTATTATATTCTTCTCGAAGTCTGAGGGTATTTCGCCTGTTTCATACATCTTTCTCACCAGATGGTAGAGTTTCGTCAGGACTGGCTCTCCCAAGGCTGTCAGTAGTTCTAATGGAATGTTGTCTACTACCGGGGCCTTGTTTCGACTCAGGTCTTTCAGTGCTCTGTCAAACTCTTCACACAGTATTATATCTCCCATTTCATCTTCACCTATTTCCTCTTCCATTGTCATAATATTGTCCTCAAGTACATAGCCCTTGTATAGACCCTCTATATACTTCTTCCACCTTTCTGCTTTCCCTTCTTTGCTTCGAACTAGGTTTCCATCTGAGCTTTTGATATTCATACAAGTGGTTGTCTATTCTCTGAAGGTCTCTTTAATTTTCCTGTAGGCTGTATCTATCTTACCCCTAGTGAGATAAGCATCTACATCCTTACATTTGTGCTCAAGCTATGCCTGCTTAGCCATTTTGCACTTCCTGTAGATCTCATTTTTGAGACGTTTGTATTCCTTTTTGCCTGCTTCATTTACTGCATTTTTATATTTTATCTTTTCATCAATTAAATTCAGTATTTCTTCTGTCACCCAAGGATTTCTACTAGCCCTCGTCTTTTTACGTACTTGATCCTCTACTGCCTTCACTACTTCATCCCTCAAAGCCACCCATTCTTCTTCTACTGTATTTCTTTCCCCCATTACTGTCAATTGTTCCCTTATGCTCTCCCTGAAACTCTGTACAACCTCTTGTTTTGTCAGTTTATCCAGGTCCCATCTCCTTAAATTCCCACCTTTTTGTAGTTTCTTCAGTTTTAATCTACAGGTTATAACCAACAGATTGTGGTCAGAATCCACATCTGCCCCTGGAAACGTCTTACAATTTAAAGCCTGGTTCCTAAATCTTACCATTATATAATCTATCTTCAACCTGTCAGTGTTGTATACATGGAAGTGTCAGTGTTGTATACATGGAAGAAGCCTGGAGACACTGAAAATCACACCAACAAGAATCAAAACTTTCAAGGTTTTAACGAAAGACCTCCTTTGATTTAATTTACACTGGCTGAAGGCCACATCGGAACTCCAAAGGACAAGGCCTAAGCAAGGAACTGAGGTACAGGAGGTCTTTTGGAGGTTTCAGTTGTTTAAAAAAATATTTTATCTTCAATATAGATAGGATGAAAGCCTTAGCTTAAATATTTTGCATAGAACTCGGCTGAAGGCATCATTTTAATCAAGAATAGTGTTACAGCTTAAGGCTGAGACAAAGGTTTTCAAAGTTTAATCTAAATACTCTGCAAACACGGCTGAAGGCCCCGTATCAACAAAACAATTTTACGGCTTAAGGCCTAAAGGGAAGATCTTCTAAATTTCAACTGAAATAGGCTAAAGGCTATATCCTGAAATGTTTCACGTAACTCTTGGCTGAAGGCCACATACGAAACCCAAACAATCTCACAGCTTGAAGCCCAGACAAAGAAATTTCCAGTTTTTAATTTAAGGTGGAAAACTCGGCTGCAGGCCACATAAAAACTAGAAAATATTTCTTACAGCTTAAGGCCTCGAGAAAATTTTTCAGCTTTTGATTTGAAAAGGCTGAAAACTCAGCTGAAGGCCACATACCAACTTGAAACCAGTTTACGGCTTAAGGCCTAGGCATAAGGGATTCTTAATTTTGAAAGGCTGAAACTCGGCTGAAGGCCACATACCAAACAAGAAACGATTTGCTTATGGCTTCAGGCCTAAGAAGAAAAGCCTTGCAATTTCACTTAGCTAAGACTTGGCTGAAGGTCACACAGAGTACTTAAGACTAAAAACGCAATCACTATGTAAAACAAAAGAAGCAGCACTCAGAAGGTTCCAAGGATTGGCCTGGGAAGGTAACACTAACGCACGTTTAGGTGAGACAGGCAGCCAGATCGACAGCTTCTTAATCGGAAGGCAACCCAACCGAAAGGCAACCGACAAACCAAGCAACAAGATCAGCTCTGCTCCACCTGATCAGCAAAACCACAACAAGATGTCAATAGCACAACGTTCTGGATACTGGTGCCCAATCCATCCAAGTCAGAATAAACGTCCAAAACTACCAACAACACCATGCTGGATAGCATCAACACGACAAGGAAAATACACTGCCAAAAACTACATCAACGACCAGGGCAGGTCACTGGAACGTCAACGGCCACAAGGCAAAAGATACCGCTGGTACACTTCATTAATGAAGGAATGAATTAAATTAAGTTAAACACCACACAGGAAGATGGCTGCAATTTTGGCCGACTTAAATGGACATACGTTGTTGCTCACGGGAATCTCCCAGAAAGCGACAACCAGGATCAAATGAAGACACGTGATAGCAGTTGAGGCTTGATAGTAGGTTACGAGAGCACTCAACTGTATTGTCCAGGATCGGTGGGCGACGAACTTCGTAACCCTCGCAAGAAGCGCCTCACAACTCCAACCGTGCGTGCCACGGAGACTTCCTCGCTGCTCTGCCTCAGATGACCGACCACCACACACAGCGCACCCGGAAACTATATCCGCCACACCAAAGATAGTACAGCAGTACTAGTATGGATACATGCTGCTGCTGCCACTCATGGAGAGCAACGTTATGGCGGTAACCAGAGAATAAATAAAACACCACTGGACTGCAACCAATAATTTAAAAAATGCATGACGCGAGCCAGCCAAGGCACACTCTAGTTTGTTCATGATAGGGAAGTGAACTTATGAGAATCTGCATATCATAAAATTGTTTGTTGCTGAAAGCTGGCTCCATGCCGGTTCAGAACAAGGAAACGATGCCTTCCATGTCTCCACAATATGAGTGAAACAGAGGGCGGGCTGTACTCCATAAAATCTGCATTGTGTGAGTCACTAAAAGAAATCGATTTTGACTAGATAAGCCAGGAGAAAACACAGAGCTTCAGGCTGTGGGACCAGCCATTGGACACTTCTGTGTCACACAGGAATGTTCGTTTGAATCCGATTAAGCGCTTCTGTGACTGGCTCACAGTAACTACTTCAGTAGAAGGCGCGATAAACCATGCGTGCCTATGTGCCACGTTATGTTGTTGTTTGTGGCCAGAAACCTGTCACGTAGTAGGAGAGATTAGCTGCTTACTCTCCCACGCCACACCATTATTAGTTAACCATGACAGAATCTTGAGAGTAGGATATTGTTAAACCTATTCATGAAGTTATTATTTCTCGGAACTCATAGTTGGGTGGCGAGATTTCATTTCTGGCAGAATGAGCTAAGTTTAGTACAGTAAATTTCGAATACATTCGTGGGAGAGACGTCTAAGTGTGCACTTTCTTCAAGGCCGCCATTAAGAGAGAACTCCACTGTACGCAACCGTAAAAGATATGTCTCTGACTTAGAGCAAAGTACACAGTCCTTGCCACTACAGAAGCTATCTTGTACACTCGCACCGTTTAAGAGTGGTAAGCGTGAGCCGTTGATGCAGCCACCGAGTCATGGGGAACTCGAAGCTAATTAATCTGCATCACGGTTTCACTCTGCAGATTTAACATTCATAGCCAGCTAATATCATCCATCATGCACTTAGACAGGAGTGTTGGTAATTGTTCTTGCTTTTCTGGGGAGCGTTCTTTAAATCATCTGGGCTTATTTCGTTATTCATATTATGCTCTCATGTGTCCAATCTCTTGTGTACGTTTTAAATGTTTATAAGCTTGATTCAGTGGGTAAATCATTTGTTTGATGTCCTACGCTAATAAAGCAAACAGTTGTACTGATCTAATTTTCTTTTGTAGCTAGGTGAATCCCTTCGTTAATCTATCCATGAGTGACGCAGTACTGATATTTTCGTGCTTAATGGGGCCATCCCAACTAAATTTCCTTTAACAAGACGTTACCCTGTGTGAGAGAGTGTTTCTCTTAAATTTATGTCATCTTATTGGGATTTCCCTTCCCTGTAGGTCACTGAGATCAGATCTGTAGCATCTTTGGGGTACATTAAGAAGCTCAAGTGACTCCGCACATAGGGATCTGTGGATCATATGTCAGTATTTTCGAAGCCTGAAACTCTGATTTACATTATCAGTTTTAGAGCAACAAATAGGATTTTTTCAATCATGAGCCAGGACTTACAGGATTACCGGCAGTTCTGTGAATTTATAGGTAAGTATACTGGAATTCGTTTACTATTTGAATGATTTGCTTATTGCCCACATTTTAACTGGGAAAGTACATACTAAAGACTGTAATAAAAGGAGTTCAAGAGTTTAAAGTAGTCAGACTTGTCTGCATTGTGCTGATTTGTGCTTCTTTTACAGCAAGAAGAAGGCAGGTGAGTAAAATCAGATACTGTCAGGAGTTTCGATGTTGCTTTTTTGGTAAATATATTCTTTTGTGTTTGTGCTCTTGATAGATTCTTTTGTTTATTGTCTTCTGTATGTGGAGTTATTGAACTATTGGGGGTATTCTGTGGGGCTAGATGTACAGTAGAACAGATTGATAAATAAGCCAACCAGTTGCAAACAAAGGTTTATTTGCAACTGGTTGGCTGATTTTTCAGTCTATTGTGAATTACATAGTTGCTGTTTCTGAGCCTTGTTTCAGATTTTGTACAGTAGTAGTATGTGTACTTTAGGCAGAAACATTTCGCGATATCCACCAGTTCATGTGAGGTTAGCGAAGAAACTGCAGCGCCTAGTCTGAGTCACTTCAAAGGTAACACACGAAATGTACATGGTTTACGTCCCACCAGGTGCACACAGCGCAATGTAACTGCTCATTGCACGCCTTGTAACCAGTCAGTACCAGAGTTTTGGGAAACATGCAAACGTTATGGGTTCTCCATAAGTTGTTGTCAGGAATGTGCTTAGTGCTGCTTGAGGAGAAGGTAGAGACAAATTCGTTGGTCATTTTTGAGATCAGTGGGTTTAGGTATGTCTAGTAATGGGAGGACCACTGGTTAGTAACTTTCACAGCAACTTGCATCATGTGTACGAAATGGGTAGGCAGAATTTGAATTTGGCTTTGTCAGGCTAAATTTTTCGAGTAATACGTATATACTTTCGTTTGTGGTCTTATAAATCATTTGTGACGTTAGAATCGCTCAATATGGGTTCTTATGTTCATTCATCTGTTATGTCACGGTAGTGTAAGTACGATGCACTACGTGATATGCGAAGGGAAGGTAGAAGTATTGAGTAGTGGACTGCAGAAGCAAAGAAGCAAACACACCACACTGAGGGACGCGATTTAGAAGAAATTTTGTTACTACTGAGTAACGACGCCCCTCTGGGAAGTAAGTCAATGTATCCTTTGTGTGCGGACGGATGAAGTAAAGAGTTTTCTGCTGGTAGGGGAGTACCCTGCGAGGGCGTGACAGCCCAGAGAGGAAACGTGTAGGTTCAACATCAACGATAAACTAATTAGTGCTGAGACAAAACATGTAGCCGGCCGCTATGGCCGAGTGGTTCTAATCGCTTCAGTCCGGATCCGCGCTGCTGCTACGGTCGCAGGTTCGAATCCTGCCTCGGAGATGGATGTGTGTGATGTCCTTAGGTTACTTAGGTTTAAGTAGTTCTAAGTCTAGGGGACTGATGACCTCAAATGTTAAGTCCAATAGTACTTAGAGCCATTTGAACAAAGCGTGTAAAGATGAGGAAGAGCGAGGAAGTCAAGACAGAAAAGCACAGCTACCGCCAACGGAAGGTCAGGACCCAAAATCACGAGCGCTGAGTTGTTCAATGAATCAGTATCACAAGAGGCCACATAGGCCAAATTAGCGGAAAATATCCAAAATGATACTATGTAGTGAAAATGCACTGGAAAAGTGAAGAATTATAGACAGACCTCGAGAAGTGACATGAGGTCCTAGGTATAACACATGACGAACTGTTGAGAGCAACGGAAGAACAGAGGACCACGTTAGAGAGGCAGGGTGCCGCATTGGAGAAACATATTGCTGACCTAGAAGTACGAACTGTATAAGAATTTTCAAAAATCGAAGAAAACTTACAGGAACGTAGGATCCATACTGAGGGACGTCTCGCGGAATTGGAAAAGAAAAACCATGGGTGATACTGACAGTTCGGAAAGAAAGAATTTGACGGGCTTGACGAGAGGTAGCTCCACAAAGATTCTGAATTAGAAAAAATAGCACAAGAACACCGAAGATGGCATTGAGCATAAAGAGTACGGAGTGTTCCAGAAGCTAAATTATTTTTGGAACCAGTCCGATGATCTCCATCCAAAAATCTGGATCAGTCAATTCGACACTCTATTGCCACTATCATGGTCACATACTCAAAAATGAATTTTGTGTGTGCACACATACCCAGGGAACCTATGACCACTATGGTGGTAATGGCAACCACAGACTTACGACTAATACTGGGCACAGGTACAGCAGGAACATGAAAAGAGGGAATTACTCATGCTACCGAAGTACTTGAACCCTGAGTGCAACGGTTCAGTATTGTCACTGGGGACATCTCAGATGAACCATTTACGTAAGACGACATAATACTGTTAGATGTTTTGAAACCGCCATAATACGTGAGATCAGAGATCATGTTAGCTGGCAGAGACACGTGTGCGGCGGACAAATTTCAGAAATTATTAGGCACATTATAGTTACAGCCTTAAATAAGAAGATGGAAACGACTGGACAAATAATGTCAAGTATTTGGAGATCTTCAAGCGGACATTTGTACCAGGGTAAAGGAAATTACATGTTAAGTACAGGAATAGTGTGTATAATTTGTGCATTGTGAGTATCATTATAGTGCATTTATTAGATGTGCAAGTTGTGTACTAAATAAATATATTGTGCATCAGTTTCTGTACTAGGATACTGGGTTTTTTAATAATAAATTATGTGGAATAGTGCGTATGATTTGGACATTATGAGTATCAATATAGTGTATATATTAGGTGTGCAAGTTATGTACTAATTAAATGAATTGTGTATCAATTTCTGTACTATGATGCTGGGGTTTTAATGATAAATTATGTGGTATATAACAGTCATTGAACTGAGGAGTATCAGCTGACTCACTGGAGGAAGTTTTTACATATCAGTCAATGAAGTGAGAGATTTGCATGGGAGATAATACGTATGTCAGTTGCGAGCTCACTGAGTGAAAGAAAATTGTTGTAATGACTTGTCAGATACAAGGCAGGGCCGCAGGCATGTATGAATTAAAGACGACCGATGTGGAGGCACTCTGTGCTACCATCAACATTTAAGTTGAATTTCCACTCGCGAGCTCGTACTGTAAGCATTTGACGTTACAACTAGCGAGGATGCAGTAACATGTAATTGATGATTTACAGATTTGCTTGGACGCAATATCATGTCGACTTTGTACGTCTTAGTTTTTGAGGCGGTATATGCCACAATTCAATAGATACTGCATGCATCTGCGATCCAGAGTATGAAGAACTCGTTAGTGTATTTTGTTCATACTTTCCACTTGGCACACGATCGTCATCTGGAGGAAGTCCATAACTGTAATACTGAATCTCCTAGCATAAGAAAAGTACTGGCCATGGCTATAATGATCTGATTGAGAATATTTTAACTCGAGAAAAAAAGTAAGATGAGGTCACAAATTCATGTACCAGCTTACATAAATGTATTAATGTCGTAGTGAGTACCATAATAGAGTGTTTTGTGTTTCATTGTACTGTCAGAAGCATTTTATACTTGTGTGTGCTACAGAATCGTCAACACTGTTTTCTGAATTCCAGAAGCGTAAGATTAAGTAAAAGAAAATACTCATAAGACAACGGAAAATCCGTCACCAAAATAAGGGAGTTAACCTCCAAACATTACCAGTGCAGTAATTAGCTGTAGGGTGCGTCAGTAATTAGAGTAATGTACTTGCTCAGCCAAGGAGAGGGTATTCCATTAACCATCCGTGGATACCTCATGATATAATGTTTGCTTGTGATGTACATTAACTGCTTGCCCACTAACCACTAATGTGTTAGCAAATGATGATTTGTCACTCACTTTCAGCGATCAACTACAGGTAAGACTTTTAAAGTTTAATTGCTGCCACTATATTCATCTATAAGTTATGTTTGTATATTAATTATTGACTTAATTGCTCATGTGTTAAAAGGCCAGGAGCCATGTTTAAATTTTTCACTTTTAAGATGCTATGGAGTCCAGATACATTGTAACGTATGTCACGACTATTTTGTAGCTCTTGAAGGTACTGTTTTATTATTCATTTTTTGAGAGGCCGAGGAACAGTAATAGTGGGACAGAATGTTTCTTTGTTGCCAAATAGGAGTTTGGTTAAGCAAGGACGTTGAATGTCATGGGTATTATGGAGATTTTATCTCTGTGTGTCCCATGTTCAAACGTAACAAAATATGAGGGAAATATGATTGACATAGCCGACGCTATGTGCCCGAGAAGGTAGCTGTCTAGTCAGAGCGACCTTGACACACCAGTGATATGTGACGATGCGAGTCACGCTGTGCAGCTTCTGTGGAGGGGTTGCAGGCTTCATTCGTTTGTCAGTTATATGTTCCACAGCTGATTCGAAGGGTTCTTTTATCTAAATCATATTTAACAAGTCAGTTTCATATGTACACGTAACTATGGAGATTTTATTTCTGTATGTCTTATTTTTGCTTGCTCAGGTAACTACAGTCTTATTCTAGCTAACATTTTATATTGTTCAGAAAATGATGAAAGATTTTTTGTTGCTGCTTATTGATCTCCTTCCTTTGGATCTACTGGTAGTTTTAATAATAAGTAATAGAGACCATTTTCTCCCTAGTATTGTAGGTATGGATATCACTTTTGTCTTTAAACTGAGATGCATTATGTATGAAGAATTTCATTAGCAAATATGTGTGTCGTGATTGCGCAGTTCAAACGCTTAGCTCCTTCAAGAGGTACCTACGTGCTGTCTTGTGGCTGAACACCAGATATTATTCTTACTGCTCACTTTTGTTCAACCAATACTTTCTTTCTAAGTGAAGGGTTGCTCCTGTAAATTGTACCGTAAGGTACAACCGAATGTAAATATTCAACATATGCAGGAGATTGATTCGTTTGTTTCCAAAATTAGCAATTATATGAAGAACAGGAGCAGTTGAACTTAACTGCCTGAGATACTCTGTAACATGCTTCTTCTAGTTAAATTTTAATCAATATACATACCCAAAATTTTGGAGCATTCTCCCCTATTTACTGACTCCAGTTCATGTGTACTCTCAGTTGCTGGCATGACCCTGTTCGTTATACAGGCCACAATCCAATCTGTGTTTTTGTTATTTAGGGAGAGTCCATTTTCTGACCAACACTTCAAATTATTTCTTAAATAACATGTATTATATCTTCTGTTGCTTTCACCCGAGTGGTATATATTATAGTAGTAGTACTGCTGCAAAAAGTTCGAATTCTGCCAGTTGAACATTAAGTGGAAGGTCATTCACATATATACGGAATAGGAACCTGTGGGACTCGTATTTCTCCCTACTCACTAAAATTTTCTGTCTTTCTGAGATAGGTTGAATTAGTCAACACAACCTTTTGCATTTTGTTTGTTAAGTATGATTAAAACTAACTGTGGTTAAAGCCAAAAGTTCCATAGAACTTGTTTTTCTAAGAGAGTAATATGATCTAAGTAATCATGTGCCTAGGAAGCATCACAAAAATATCAAATCACGATATTTTATTATTTAGGACTTGTAATATTTGTTGTGTGAATGTGTAAATAGCATTCTTCGAGAAACTTTTCTGGAACAACTGATGTGCTAAGTAAACTGTTTCCACTTAAGTTGAAGACTACTCTTCAGCACATTACCTTTTAGAATATTTTCGAAACTGATGAGATAAGAAGATTGGATGACAATTGTTTATGTCGGTCCTGTCACCTTTCTCATGAAGAGGTTTAAGAAAAGTGTGTTTTAAACTCTTTGGCAAAATTCCCTGCCCCAGTGATGCATTGAATATCTCACTAAGGATATTACTTATTAAACTGGAACAGCTTTTCAGAATCCTGTTTGAAAATCCGTGAACACCATACGAGCTTTTGTTTTTTAGAAATTTTGTACTTCCATTAATTTGAATGAAGGATGTGCCGTCACCTACACCAGCTTATGGAATGACATTTTAACATATTCTCTTGTTTCTTCAACTGCTTCACTAAATCCTATTTTTGCATTTACATTTGGAAAGTGGTCGTTAAAAATACTTACAACTTGTGAACCGTCAGTCACAACATTGCCATTTAGTTTTCCTGTTATGGTATCTTGTTCACTGACTGGCAGTTCTTTCTCCTATTTGACAGCATCCCTTACAATCTGATCTTATGATTTGCATTATTTATTTTTTTCAGGATGTGCATACGTCTGGACGTTTTAATGACTACTTAAAATACTCCAGTGCTTTTTGTAGTATGTAACTAAAGTCATATCTTGACTTACTCTGGCCTCATGGATTTCCGTCCTCTTTCATGAGATTTTCATTCCCTTAGTTACTTGTCTATTTTTAACATATCTGGATTTTTTTTAGGAAATCAACTCTCAAATATTGACACAAATTTACTATGCAACAATTTGAAACTGACATTAGCACCTGTTTTTGTGTATGCCTCATCCCATACCACCCATTTTAATTTATTCTTAAAACACTGCATCTTGTTCTTATTAATAAGCCTCACTGCCTTTTATGACTCTGCCTCTGGTTTCGTCATTCCAGCTGCTCGAGTGTGCTTACCTGTCGGCCTGTGCCTAACGCCACACCAGGCCAGCGCAATGAATCACATCGGTGCGACTACAGCAAGGTGACCTAATCCACTCACCGAGGGCCCACCGCAACTGATTATAGTCTGCTTTCCAGCTTCAGATATCCTTAGTGACAGTCATTGATCTAGTTATGAAGCGATGCTACAGAGGACAAAAAAATGGTTCAAATGGCTCTGAGCACTATGGGACTTAACATCTGTGGTCATCAGTCCCCTAGAACTTAGAACTACTTAAACCTAACTAACCTAATGACATCACACACATCCATGCCCGAGGCAGGATTCGAACCTGCGACCGTAGCAGTCGCGCGGTTCCGGACTGCAGAGGACATCAAATCCAGCTCCACAATCCTAATTAACGGGGAGACTGTAAGCCGACCCAAGTCATTAACAAACCTGTGTGTGGCGTATTGCATCAAGAAGTGCTTATGAATTTTTTATTAGAGAACTGGTCAGACATCAGCGCAGCAAGCTGTGAAGTTCATGAAGACAGACAATGTATGTAATGTGAAAAGGAATTAGTTGTTGTCAACAGCAGCCTATGAACATGGATCTTTTATGCTAGTGTGCCCATTAATTACGATCGGGTGTGAAACCAGTTACTCGAACAAGCTCCTAACTGCAACGTATAAATCGTGCCGCGATTCCTCGAGAATAACTACAAAAATTATGAACATTAACTCTCATTTGTTGTTTCAGGAGTCGAACTTTATGTAAGAACAATGAAAAGCGTGTTTGACCGAGAACAATGAAGTGTGTCAATGTTCTTTTATGCATTTGTTTGTATATTTTCAGGTACGATGTTGCTGTTTTCATTTGCTGTATGCCCTACCCACAAGAGGTCATTAACACTGTGAGGTAACGGACGATTTGTGGTGCCCTGAAAAGTTCGGAGTTGGCGTGGCCGCACGGGCCGCTTGCTGGGCGCCGGCTGCTCGGCAGGCCGGCCACGTGGTGCTGGATGTTGGCATAAGTAAGAGGGGTCCAGCCCGAGCGCGTGGCTGGGAATTCCATGGTGACGCCGTGGCGGTGAAAGAGACTTGTAGGCCGAGAGTGACAAAGATGGCGGACTTCATGAAACCATCATGGCAGACATTTCACAGTTTGTATAGAAATTAACAGTAGCCAGATGAATCATGATAACTCAAAAAGAAACATGTACATTACTATTAGTTGTACAACGATTTTGATGGTGGTGTAATCAGATTTTCAATATCCTTATTAGTTTAAGGTTTAGTATCTGACGGTATATTATACAAGTAACACCCAGCAACGAATTTCCAAAATCTAAACGGTTCATCTGATTTCGTCAATCGACGCGTCTTAGAAATCTGTTAGTGCAAAGCTAAATTGGTATGAATTACAGGCATGTAACTTGAATAGTACATGAGTTATTGGAGGTCAAAGTGGCCAATTACTATCGATTGCGTCAGGCCATAAGTACTCCACAGTTACACGAAAAAACGGTAGCAGCATGGTTATAAATATATTTATTCATCTATGTCTGTTTATTTCGGATATACGCTATTCGTAAAGAAATTGGTCAATTGTTTACTGTGTTTTAGAAATCACAGAGACATTACGCTACTGGCTTACTTTTGCTTGCTATTCCTTTGATATATGTGTATTTAATTTGCTTATATACTTAATAATGTGTGATAGAGCGTGTTCATGGTCCAGCCGTAGGAATATTTATTTAATCTCAAGTTTGTTTAAATGTAAATCCAGCATTTCGTACGTGTTTCAATACGTTTGTGAGTATGCATTTGCACGGAGACATGGAGGGAGCGCTCTAGCCAATCACAGATCTCGGGTATGGGGAGACTGGATGGAAGTGGGAGAAGAGCATCGTTTCGAGAGAAGAAAAGCGAGTTCGGAACGGTGCGGCGCGAGCGACGGTCGCACAGGACACGGAGAGAGTGCTGGACACGACGGCGCGACGGACGCACGATGGCGAAAAAGACTCGGAGACTGTGGAGCTGTTTGCGCGTGGTCACGGCAGATAGAAATACTTCGGAGTGCCGACTTGTGCACTTGTGAGATTTCCGTGGCTTCTACAGTGAAGACGTATTGTGCGTTTAGAAGTGAATATCTCGCGAGCTATGTTGTTGTTCATAGCTAATTACGTGCAGTTGGAATCTATTGTTTCCCTCTTATTCAACTTATATTTTATTTAATTGCTAGACCATCAACACCAGTAAGTGTTTTATAGAAATACACGGCTTCTCAAAAGTACTTCTGCTATTGTACTCATCATTTAAAGTCGTTAAGATAGTACCTGCAGATTTTATTTTATTGCAATTTTTCATTTATAAATGTCTACGTTGCATTCGCAGTTGCCGAGTGATAGGAACCTATGACCATTCGATTCATGTGTATATTCATTTTGTATAACGTACACTCAGCAGTATTTGGCTTTTAATGCGGCAACTACGAATCCCAGCCCCTAGACAACGAAACCAGCCAAAACTTTTAATATCTCAACTTTGAGTCTGAGGGTACGTAGTTGAGGGCCACCACCTTTTCTCATTTATTTTTTTTGAAAGCCCGCAGACCATAGTTTTGCACAGGTATACAACAGGCAAATGGCAGTCTCTCATGTCCACACAGCAGAACAATAAGAGAGGGCACACTGCATTCTACAAAAACTGCATTGTGCGAGACACTAAAACGACTCCTTTGTGTATACATAAGATAAGAAGACAAGGTGAAAACACAGAAGTTCAGACCGTGATCCCAGCCATTAGACACTCCTGTGCTGCACCAGACTGTTCATTTAATTCCAAGTAAGGGGTTCTAAGATTGCTAGAAGGCCGAATCTCCTACGTTTTACTGTGTGCAACACTTTTCGTTGCTCATGGCAGGAAATTTAACAACTAGTGGGAGAGATTTTTTGGTTCCTCTCCTATGCCACACCATAAATGGTTAACCATCATAAAATTCGTAAGATTAAGGAAATGGTAAATTTGTTTATAAAGTTATATCTGGTCATAACCTGTAAGGTCTGCTGCAGCTGAGTGGCAAGATTCCAAAGCTAGTAGAACCAACCACGTTTCATGGCCGGCCGAAGTGGCCGTGCGGTTAAAGGCGCTGCAGTCTGGAACTGCGAGACCGCTACGGTCGCAGGTTCGAATCCTGCCTCGGGCATGGATGTTTGTGATGTCCTTAGGTTAGTTAGGTTTAACTAGTTCTAAGTTCTAGGGGACTAATGACCTCAGCAGTTGAGTCCCATAGCGCTCAGAGCCATTTTGAACCACGTTTCATGGAATAAAATCCTAACACACTTGCGGGAGGGACATCGAAGAGTACATTTGCTTCAGCAGTGCCATCGAGGGTGCACTTCACCTTAGGCAGCAGAGAGAAATTCCTCCGACTGAGAGCAAACTGTATAGGCCGAGCCAGACTCGGAATCCGCAACTGCAATTGCCTTCTGCAGTTCCACCATTTAAGAACAGTAAACATAAGACGCGGATACAGCCGTCGAACGGAAGGGAGCGCAAAGATAGTTAATTTGCATCAGAACTTCGTTGATCATAGCCAGTTAGCTGCACTCCCATGCACTTTAGCGAAAGTATTGGTGTTCTTTCTTCATTTTCTGGGGATTTCTCCTCAGTTCAGTGATTTTCGAGATCATTGACTGTATTCCATGATATTCGTGTGTTCACCCACCTGTTTCAAGGCTGTAGTTCATATTTGCGACCTGTTGTTCACTTATTAAATGGTTACATGCTTGATTCAATGGGGAAATCATTTCGTTTCGTGTCTTACGGCATTAAACCAAACTGTTGTAGAGACCACTAGTTTCCTTCTGTAGTCTGATGAATCCCGTTTTTGGTATATCCGTGTGACGTGTGGTACCAACACTTTCATGCAAAATTGGGCCATACCGAATAAATTTCTTTTAACAAGACGTTATGGCATTGTGTGGCATAGTTTCTCTTAAATTTTCATGAACTCGTGTGAAGCTTCTCATGCCTGTAGGCCTCTGGGGTGGCATCTGTAGCAACTTGAGGGTATGCTGAACTGCTCAACCTGCACCTCACGAAACGGAGAATGCAAAACACCCCTTGTCGTGTTTTCGCACAATTTTGATTTGAGACATATCCTCTAGCGAGTGATCGAACTATATGCACAAAGGAGACCTCTACTGGCAACGAAATAGATAGCAGCTTACCTCTGACACCAAGGTAAACTTTCAGTTGTGATGTATAAAATTACTGTCGTTATTTGTGTTGATAACATAGTCAAATGATACGAGATAATTCTTCTTGAAAGACTCTGTATTAGAACTAATCCTTAACTGTTCCCTTCTTGTTCTCTAGCTACGGCTGTTCCGATGTTGTTCCAGAGCAATGCACTCACAATTTACTCATGTACGAGAGAGCTGTTCGCCCGCCCAACCTGTGGGCACTCGATTGTGACACATAGATGTGTATACTACCGCCAGCGTCTTTTTAAGGCCCAAGCGACACAATCTACCACTTGCTGCGCCAAGCTGATAGAAGTACCCAAGTACTAGATTTGTACACACAGCGTATCACAATTATTAGCGGAAATGTACATGGACGAAAGTAAGGAAAAGGGGGAAGGTAGAAGGAAGAGGTGCCAAATGACAAGTCACTAATGTGAAAAAATATTCTCTAAGCTGTCTCAAACACAGCTACCTTTCCTCGATGTCTATAACAGTATGCCGGGCGGGGTGGCCGAGCGGTTCTAGGCGCTACAGGTTGGAACCGCGCGACCGCTACGGTCCCAGGTTCGAATCCTGCCTCGGGCATGGATGTGTGTGATGTCCTTAGGTCAGTTAGGTTTAAGTAGTTCTACGTTCTAGGGGACTGATGACCTCAGATGTTAAGTCCCATAGTGCTCAGAGCCATTTGAACCATTTTTGTAACAGAACTCATGCCAGACGGAGGATTACTTCAGAGTAGGGTAATTCCGAGACATGCTGTTGGAACGATCGAAAATCCCTTGATTAAATCGCAATTCGAACATTCTGTAGCCATAGTGCTATTTGGCTGAAAGCGTAAAATGTTAACCAATTTTGGACAGCTTCCCTTAGCTCATGAAATTGAGGATGCGGGTTTGGACTCACTTCCATGTTAGAATAAAAGCCTTAACATATTCTGCCACATTTTTGGCGCTCAGTAATAGATTGCACTTTTTCTGTGTATGTCTCTGCCCCGTTGCCCACGAGAGGGAGCAACAGTTACAGTGGAGGGAGATGTAAGTGCATACTCGGCAGGCAGGAAGGTGGTGACTTATCGGTAGCTGTGTCTGACAGTGGGTGGCCCAGATTTACGTAGAACATGTGAGCGCTCCTTTAGGTCGAATATATCTCGAAGTTGATGGCTTGTGGAGTGTTACTGGCGCCCTCATGCCGAATGAAGTTTAATAATCAGCTACCCGCCCGATGGAGGAAGTAATCCTGTTCCGGTAGCCATTGCATGCCCATAATGGACTATATGGTTAGGCCCTTTGTATTAGGTACTAAATTTGTTCTAAACTGACGTGTGAGATACAGCATCCTGATTTCTTTCAGGTCTACTTCGTATTTGTGGTCCTTCCTCCGATATGCTGTTTTGAGCCAAAAGCGCTATTTTTTTTTTTCCTAGCACGGTGAGTTTAGCCAATTTTCCGGACACATTCACGATTTGTGACAAATTTAGATTGTAATGTGAGTTTTTCTGTCTAGTCTCTATGTTACTCAATTGCGTGGCTGGGTTGTTTATGTATGCAAGCCTACGCTTTTCCGTCAGATCTTTCTCTAACTTACCCTTCTGTCACGTTACTTATTCAGTGCTCGCAAGTCTTCTTTAATTCTTTCGCGTCTTATATTTTATTAGAATGGTGCTAAATGCACTTGATGTTAAAGTTAATGGTAAGCTACCTGTCTGGTATATTATCTATTCAGTGCTCACCAGACTTCTTTAATTTAATGATGTTTTGGTATTTTATTAGAATACTGTTTAATGCTTTTAGTGGTTCTTATACTGGTTTAATTCTTTGGCGTTTCGTATTTTATTTTACTACTATTTAACCCTTTCAGTGCTTGTCATACATGTTTTATCCGTTGATATTTTGTATTTTATTAGAATACTGGTTGATTATAATTCTGACTTCACAAATGTGTTACTTGAGAGATTAGCCATTATTTAACGTCTTATTTATTAAACCCAGGCCCAAACCGGGAAAGAAACATCACCGTAAGCTTTGGTTGGTCTTGTGGCGTTCACCAAATAAATTTTTTAATATAAACTACTCATAAATCTGTAGGAAAGGTATCTATTTTGCTAAGGGAGCTAGACATCTGATTCAATTAAATCCGCATTGCTTGTCGTTAGATGTTTTCCAAACTAGGCACCTGTATGGTAACTATCTTGTGGTTTGTATCAAAAATGGTTCAAATGGCTCTGAGCACTATGGGATTCAACATCTGAGGTCATCAGTCCCCTAGAACTTAGAACTACATAAACCGAACTAACCTAAGGACATCACACACATCCACGCCCGAGGCAGGATTCGAACAAGCGACCGTAGCAGCCACGCGGTTCCGGACTGAAGTGCCTAGAACCGCACGGCCACCACGACCGGCGTGGTTTGTTTCTTTGACGTTTCTGCTGGCTTATTCCTTCTGTAAATTAGGTCAACTGTTGCTATTGTTTGCTTACCTGTATCCCCGAAGTTAAGAATTTAGTGTTGTAAACTCAACTGCATAAGGTACTGATAAGGGAACCTTTACATTTACAATTAATTTCCCTAATGATTTAATGCAACTCATTTCTTCTAAATCCCGCTTAAGTAAATCGAAGCAACACGGACTATAGCTGGTGTCTAGTATACGTTCAGTCTAGTATTTTGGTCGGCCTTTGTTCCACTAAGTTTACTGTCTTTATAAATCTAGTAACTTGCCTTCCCATGGAGGCACGCTTCAACATAAGCTTAAGATCCCTAAAAACAGTTACTAATGCATTTTCTGCATTTTAATCCATGTAAGCACCTTCACCAATTGTTTGCCTGGGCGCCGACCGTTAATCCACTAATTCTGTGTTTGTCTTACGTGCCATTTAAGTTCCTTGTGGTGAAATTCTGTAGACTTAAGGTTGACCAGTGTTGCCATTAACTGGTCTTTGCGGCCGAGACATCATGTTCCTCAGTGAAATTTGTATGCAGATCTTGCAGTTGCTAACGGCAAGTAATTATTTACTTACCCTATAAATGCCTATTAACAGGCATGTTGTTTGACAGTCAATCATTTTATTTTCAGATGCTTAGCACTTTAATCTACTTTGATAATTTTATTTGGTTCAAATGATTCATATGGCTCTGAGCACTATGGGACTTAACTTCTGAGGTCGTCAGTCCCCTAGCACTTAGAATTACTTAAACCTAACTAACCTAAGGACAACACACACATCCATGCCCGAGGCAGGATTCGAACCTGCGATCGTAGGGGTCGCGCGGTTCCAGAGTGTAGCGCCTTGAACCGCTCGGCCACCAATTTTATTTGGGCCGACGAAAGTGGGGTGATCATCGTTCACTTTTCAATTATTGTATTCCACCAATGCATTTCTAGTACTGTGTTTATTGATGTGGTGAGCCTTCATTTTACTGTTATTCATTAGTTATTAGTGCCCCTACTTTAAGTTGTGTATTTTATCAATGTAAGCTGCTGTTAAAGTATATTCTATCTGTTTCCCTAAGTGCCTTAATACTCTCCAACCAGCTTCCTAAAACTTCACTCTCTATTAAGATTTCACTAGAATTTGGGAATCTGGTTCTTCTAGATTTCAGTCAATGACCATCTCCTGTTTGACTTTTTTCTGTGCTGTACTAGCCAAAAACTAGTCAAAAATGCGTCCTTGAACTCCTCATATGATGTGCATCGTAACGTTAGTGGTCACATTCACATTACTGCATCGCGATCAGGGTAGCCACACAGAAATTTCAAATGGTGTCTCAGTGGCTACACAGTGGTAAAAAGAGTGGTTTAATTGTTCAATCTAAGGCTTCAGGTGTAACGGATTTCCTTTATCTTTCAAGGCTTCGGTTTCTGTGCTGAAAGGAAGTGTTTACACTCGAAAGATACCTTCTTGTTACCTAGTGGATTTTTGGTTTGTGGATAATGCTCCTCGTCATACATGTGGCATGAGAGTCTTCTCTTTCACTGCTTACTTCCAGGTCAGCCCACACTACTTCACCCTCAATTATGTGTGTACAAATAACTGGATACAAACCGCCATATATTTCTCTAGTGTGCCCTCTATACTCATTTAACTCAGCGACTGACCTCTGTTTTACAGATCTGACTTTAAATTCCAGGCGTTGAGACATTATCGACAACCCATGACCCTTTGTTTCTGAATCGACCTTTTCCTTCTAGTTACTCTTTTCACCCTACTTTGGTTAATCTTCCACATTCGTTTATAGTTTTATGCAAAAGAGAACGTCCCTTGCTATTACCCAAATCAACACACGACCTAACAAAACTGTACCCTCTATGTGCTACCCACTAGAAACCCATTCAAAAATTTGCAACCCCATTAACGACCTTAAAGTGGATCCAAATACACAAACACTAAAAAGAAAAATGCTGAAAGAAAAACATGGAGTTAGTGAAATGCGAAAATAAAACTTTCCCATCAGTTTAACGTTTGTTTAAAATATTACTTAGAATCCCTTGAAAACTGCATTCTTGCGAGTTCTAACCACTGTCACTAATCTTTACAGTAAACTAACCAAAATTTCTGAAAAGTTAATCTGTGAAAGGTCCTTCATTTTAATGCCAGAAATACTCAATACACATCACACAATCTCAAATGATTATACCTCGAGCAGGATTGCCAACAATTGTACCGTAAAACGTCACTTGAGTTAATAAAGCTGTTGGTTGCCGTAATGATGTCCATCGAATAAACCGACGAGGATACAGAAATGAGTCTGTCACACAACGACTTGAACAATATGAATGGTTCTTAAAAAGTATTAAAGGGAGAGGAGGTCTGTCTAACAACTGAATATCTTGACACAATTTGACCGCAATTTACTAAATTTACACTTTGCGAACACAGATATAAACAAGAAAGCAATAATTACGTATTAATGTTATGAAAAAGCTGCAAAGTAAAACGAACTAACAAACGGGAAACAATGAAACAAATTTTAACCAGTGATAGGCTGACTTGAAAAAGGTCCCAAGGAGTAAATGGGATGGGGGTGATGGTTGTCTTAAGAAGTTATTCTCGAAAATCATAACTGTGGAAGTGTGCACAGTAACTGGCCTAACCGCACCAGAAAGGCATATGTAATCCACATGCAAATGGCAAAGCGTGCTCGGTCGTGGGTGAACACTCATCTGCCTGACCAGGTCTTAAATCATGGTCCTAAGTAAGCATATAAACAATGTACTGAGAAACGCGTAATTGCTCGCCCAGCTGAATGCCTGTGCTGAGAGATATTCTCAGAATAGTTGGTAAGTCTGGGAATCGAATCCTGTATACTACGAGTCCTGCTGCCAGCAGCTATTCATCAGCTTTTTATTATGGGCTGACCCTGCCAAATGTAAGTCTTCCTTCTATCTTGTCTCCAGAGTCAGGTGTTCTCTTTCACCACTCGAACCAAAGTTCGAATGTCCCAAAAACTGTATTATCTCCTCTCACCTCTGCTCGAAACACGTACAAATGGTACTTCATCAATATGAAGGCTTGGCGAAAAGTTAGCTAATAATATTTTCCAAACCAGTAGCCCAACACTCCACCAAGAAAATGTGAGATATCCAACGAGCTGCCTTCCCATGTACACAATGTTGAGCAAAACAAGTTTTAAGCCCTTACTTCTCAGATATCTTTCTACGTCGCCCAATAGGCTATTTTGCCACATATAAAATTTCTACAAAACGGCATCAGGAACGCCCACTCACAGATATTATTGTAGGTCACCAACGAGCTGTCTTCGCATCTTGTATGAGTGAATTTCTCAGTCCACGTATAGTTGCAGCTGCCTGTCATAATTCCGCCCGAACAAGTGGAGAAGAATATACTTTTAATAATAAAGAACCGTGCTGCTTCTCATGTGAAAGCAGAGACGAATATCTCTCAACCAGCCTGAAACCCAATAGTTTCCTAGTAAATGTGTTACCAGCGAAAATAACACTCCACTACACTTTCCTTTGAGCAGAGGGGATACCTTATAAAAATAATTTCTTCTGCATTGGCCGGATACGTGACACGGTAAGGAGTGGAAAAGGCGTATTGCAGGGCCTGCATATAGTGATGTAAGAACTAAAATATAGAACATTTCTTTAAACTTAGACTAGTACATATATTTAAGCTCAAGGACACAATTAAGCGTAGTGTGTTTATTTCCAGTCTCCGAGTCAGATACCAAGAGCAAGATCGTTTAGCAAAGGATGGCATTGTTTAAATAATTTTAAAATTTACTATTTAGGCTATAATAAATAAAATATTAAAAGTTCTATAATAGAAGCAACATTCCCTTTGTTTATTTGAGACAGACGATTCTACGTTGACGGAAATAAATATTTTAAAAAATTGTCGTTACTTCACCTACACTGATCATAACTCCAGCTGCAATAATGTACAAATATCACTCGCGATGTGACGTAATTGCATTGTCCATATTCTCAGTCTTAAGTTTCACCAAACCCAGTGATATACAACATGTAATATAATCACGAGTTTTCGTTAATGACACGTGATATGCCTCAAATCGACGTCGAGCTCAGACGGATTTCTTAGTGCACTAAATTTCAAGTTTAGATTTTCGACAACCTTAGGGCCGTCTTCAGCTGCTTCTGATTCTTAGACACGTCGGCAATTTTTTTTATAGAACTTTGACTTTGAAGGCACTTGGAAACCGAATAAATATTGGAAAATTAAAGAGAAATCCATCCCTCCGTCTATACCTATGGCCACTGTGTATTTCGTTCGATATTTATTACTGAAATATTCCATTATGACAGTCTGACGGCAAGATAATTCCGCCTTCTCATTAGCTTCAACAGGTCTTCCCTGCGGACTGCTTGTTGTCTCACCGCTCGGGTACCTACTGTCGCAATAACTGACAGCTTGAGGTCCGTGCATGACAGCCTACGAGAACGGTCTCTCTCTGTCCTTTAACTGCAGTCCTGGTAGCTTTTCTTTCCTTTGAGACTGTGCAACCCACGTATAAACTTCATATCATTTATCATAAAATGATCAAAATGCATAAAATATCGGACCCACTGTGAAGAGATTTCATTTCTTCCGTCTTGCTCACCTATAAAAAACCACTCGAATACTTTCACATAGTCTTCACATATAAAACTAATCACAAATTTGTTAACGCCAACGTTTCTCTGTATTTAATTTCGTTTTAAAGACAGATTAGCTAATATCTGTAGAGTCTTAATAATATTTGAAATATGATACTTTAAGATAAAATGAATTATATCCTTGGTATAGCAGCGTATACTTACTAAGAGAGACGTTGTATGTTCAATTTAAATCTCTTCCATCACATATACACTGAAAAGCCAAAGAAACTGCCACACCTGGCTAACATCGCATAGTGCCCCCGCGAGCACGCAGAAGTGCCGCAACACGACGTTACAAGGACTCGACTAGAGTCTGGTGCTAAAGGAAACTGACACCATGAATCCTGCACGGCTGTCCGTAAATCTGTAAGAGTATGAAATGGTGGAGGTCTCTTCTGAACAGCACGTTGCAACCAGCGGAAGTGTTTAAACTCAGAAGAGTGTTCCTGGAGCCACTCTGTAGCAATTCCGGAAGTGTGGGGTGTCGCATTGTCCTGCTGGAATTGTCCAAGTCTGTCGGAAAGTATAAGAGATATGAATGGACACAGGTGATCAGCAGAATGCTTACGTGTCACCTGTCAGAAACGCATCTAGAAGTATCAGGGATCCTATATCACTCCAACTGGACACGTTCCACACCATTACAGAGCCTCCACCAGCTTGAACAATCCACTGCTGAGATGCTGGGTCCATTGATTCATGAAGTTTTCTCCACGCCCGTTCACGTCCATCCGCTCGATACAATTTGAAACGAGACTCGTGCGACCAGGCAACATGTTTCCAGTCATCAACAGTCCAATGTCGGCGCAAAGCTCCGTGTTGAGCGATCATCAAGGGTACAAGAGCGGGCCCTCGGCTCCGAAAGCCCTTATCGATGATATTTCGTTGAATGGTTCGCCCGCGGACACTTGTTCATGGTACAGCTTTGAAATCTGCAGCAATCTGCGGGAGGGTAGCACTTCTGTCACGTTTAACGATTCTCGTCAGTCATCGTTGGTCCCCCTACTACAGAATCTTCTTCCGGCCCCAGCGATGTCGGAGATTTGATGTTTTACTGGATTCCTGATTTTCACGGGACACTCGTGAAATGGTCGTACAGGAAAATCCCCATTTCATCGCTACTTCGGTGGTGCTGTGTCCTATCGCTCGTGCGCTGATTGTAACACCACATTCAAACTGACTTAAATCTTGATAACCTGTCACTGCAGCAGCAGTAACCTATCTGACAACTGCGCCTATATAGGCGTTGCCGGCCGCGGTGCCGTATACTGCCTGTTTCTATATCTCTGTATTTGAATACGCGTGCCTATACCAGTTTCTTTGGCGCTTCAGTGTACATTTACTCGGTGACTTCTATCTCTGTATCTTGACACATTCTGCAAAATGCTTGAAATTTCGAAAGAGTGTTGATTGATCTTATACTGTAGGCATTGTTTAAGAAAGAATTTTTCGAAATTTAATTCATAAGGGGGTGAAATAGGTGATGAAAAGTTTTTTCTTTTTTTTGAAAGTATGTCGCTATTGAGACTTATTTTAAACTAGAAGTACGCAAATGTATATGTGGTTTTTTCTCAGAAACTAAGAAACACATGTTTAAGCACTTATGGAAATTTAACTCCTATGGGGCTGAAATAGTAGGTGAAAGTTTTTTGAAACTAAGTTGTTACTGAAGAACAGTTGAAGCATTTTTAGAGCTACACCTGTGAATATTCATGTGACTTCTCGGTTACAAGGAAAAACAACGTATTTCAATGTTACTGAAAATTCAACGCCAAGAGGATGGAACGGGACGCAAGTTTGTATGGAAATATTTCATTATGAAAGACCTTTTGAAGCTAAAACTTTATATTTGGATTTTCAGAAATAAAAAATAGATGTTTCAGGGTTTTGGGAAATTCAATACTTAACAGGATGAAATAGTGGTGAGAATTTTTATGAAAGTGTTTCGTTGCATTAAAATCTATGAAAACTAGTGTGACTTATATGGAACTCAAAAGACAGAATTAACAAGGGCTTCCGATTCCAACTACCAGAATCGCTTTTTGGTCAGAAGTGCATTCGGAAAAGCATTGATTTTATTACTTGACATTTACTAGTAATCGGTCATGGAGATTTATGTTACAGAGTAGCAATTTTATTGGGTTTAAAACATAAGTTGCATAATGAAAGAACATTATTGGAATATACTATCTCCCTATCCATATGTCGTCCACGTCAGTGACTGACAGAAGTAACCGTTTTAATTTATGTCTTATGCTGTCTCTCCCTGAATCTTCCGTAATTATTACTGAAATATTTTCAGTAACATTTATTTCTACAATGTTTGTAGAGTATTCGTCTTTCGTTTTGTTAAAAATATGATTTAACGATTCAAATTTAATACGTAATCGGGCAATTACTTCGTATGGAACGAGTTAGAGGGATTAGCTATCGACTTCAGCAAGACGCAAATATAATTAAAAATCATTCATAAATGGGTTCCTCGCACACAAATTAATATGTTTGTGTTTCTTCACGAACAGATCTGCCATATGTTTCCGGTCCAAGTGTGAATGTGACAGTGATGTAAATGAATCCCCTCTCTGCTAGTTCAGTGTGCGTCCGCTGCGAAGTGTCGGTATACAGAGGAGATAGCTTGCTCGATTCTCCCTCTGGTGGAACCACGTAGTCTGCGTGGGTGATCCGCGCTCTGTAATTAGCGGTGAGAACAGGGCGGCTGAGGAATTGGTGACCCACAGCGCAGCGGTCATCTGCTCACAGGGCAGCGCGCCTCTCTGCAATAGTTACACCAGTCCTTATCCCCGTCCAGTAACGCACTTCGAATGTCTGGCAGCAGCTGGAAGCAGAGCACTGGAATCTGCGAGCAACAGGCGAAGTAGTTCTGAGCGGCTAAGTTGCAAGATTAGGAGGTGGTTGTGAGTAGTATCGTCAAATAACTCTACCTGACTGTTTCATCTAACACCGAATACTAAACATTTGCGAAGCATAAATCGTGGTGTAGTTTCAACGATCAAAGAAAATGTTACAAAATGCTATTATACGGGATATTTTAGAAGATTCGTCCTGTGTCACGATACTATCTCTGTTCGTAGAATGAAGACAAACTTAGGATGAATTATAAATTACACGTAAGACAACAAAGTTTTTATTTCCAAAACAATATAACATCCACGATATACATATTTTTTTTATTACGAGTGGAATATGAACGTGTGGAAAATTACATAACTCAATAATATTCATTCAATTATGTAATTATTTCTTAAAAAGATGATAATCATGTGTAACAGACAATATTTGTCTCACATTCTTTGTTAATCTATGTCATTCTTTTCTTTTGTTTTGTAACCTTTTGTCATCTTCTTCTGATGTACGTCGCCGAAGCAAGACGCGAATCGATTTGAGGTCTGTTGAATGAAAAACATTTAATGTTAAATTATTGTACTTTTATGTTCTTTTGCTGGTAAAAACAAACAGAGCCAAATGCGTTAAGACTATTTATGATTAATTATTGAAAATTCACTTCCTGTTTTAATTATAATTTTGTATTAATTGTTTTATCATAGCTGCAAGAAGCGCAGCCATTGTTAGTTGCGATTATATAGCAACTTCGTCTGTACTTCTAGTTGAAAATAACATGGGTTTGTGTTAAACTAATTTGCAAAACAATTTAATAATTTTTTATTGGTGGCATCAATTTAAATGATTATTTATTGAGTGAAGGAAAATCTCAATTAAAAAAGAAATCCTCTATCTTTTGTTGGCCGCCATCTTAACTTTTATGACAGCGGCAAATTTAAATTACTTGAAACTGCAAACAATATTCCGATGTGTAAGAAAGAAATGTGCACCGGTGGTACTGAACTCTATTTATAAAAGAAAAAATAATCGAATCAGATTGAATTTTCTAAGAACAGTGCTGATGGTATTTATTGTGGAACAAGATTTCATTGCTGATGTATGAGGCCAAAATTAAACTACGCACGAATCACGGCGAAAAACATTTCTGGTAGCGTACGTCAGTGTTGTGTGCGGGTGGTATTCTGTGGTTCCTTTTCATGATCAATTTGCTAAGAATAATTAAATCCATCGAAGACAAAAATTATAAAAGCTCTGATGTACGATCTGTAATTTTAGTGATATGAACACAACTTACAGTCAACATTATTACACTACGTCAGGTGGAATTCTTGTGCAATTTGAACAAAATAATTATCTGGGAGAAGTTGTAGTATGAATAATGCATCATATATGTGTATAATATTGTCAGTATCATTTACAAAATCAAATCAATGCAACTGCTAAAAAAACAGAGTGAATTCAAACCGCAGAATACTATAGAGTACCGTATCATCCATATTCATTGCTTTTGTCCATGTTGATGGTACACACAAAAATCGCCACAAGAACCATTCGAAGTTACACCAGTATGTCCTTAATTTCCCTGCACATACCACCATATGACACTTAGATAAAGGCGCGTGCCGAAAAGAATTTTTTATGTGTAAACTCTCTCAAAGCGTTTTAAACAAACTAACCAATGTGAATATTATACATCTTCGTTCTTCATGTCTACATACTTATTTTTCAAGATATTCATCGTGGAGACGAACACATTTCTCTAAATGATGAGCCAGGTTTTTGATACCGTCGCAGTAGAATGTTTAATTTTGTTGACGGAGCCCAACATAATCTCTGCTTGCACCGCCACATCATTATCATATTGAAGTCCGCGAAAATGTTCTTTAAGTTTTGGTTGGCTGGTTGATTTGGAGGGAAGAGGCCAAACAGAAAGATTATCGGAAGAGGAAAGGATGGGGAAGTAAGTCGACCGTGTCTTGTCTACGGAACCATTCCGTCATTTGCCTGAAGCGATTTACGGAAATCACGGAAAACCGAAGTCAGGATGGCCAGACGCAGGTTGAACCGTCGTCCTCCCCTATGAGAGGTCAGTGTCCTAACCATTGCGCCACTTCACTCGGTTTGAGTTTTGTACACAAATGAGAAACAGATGGGGTCATGTCGAGATTATATCGGGAATGATTGATGATAGTGAACCCAAGGCGAAGGGTCGTTGCTGAAGAAGCATCTCTCGTGGTCTTTCATTGTCATACTAAAGGGAGGGATGCTCCATGTGTGACCGAACTCTCCGAATCTGAAACTTGATTACAGCACGCTTTTTCTCAAGTATCAACATAGTTACGTGCCGCGTGGGGTATCCGCGTGGTCATAAGCGCTGTGTCACGGCAGGAGCGGCTCCCGCCGTCGGAGGTTCGAGTCCTCCGTCGAGCGTGTGTGTGTGTGTGTGTGTGTGTGTGTGTGTGTGTGTGTGTGTGTGTGTTGTCTTTGGCGTAAGTTTAAGTTAGATTATGTAATGTTAGCCTAGGGTCCGATGACCTCAGAAGGGCTTACCTCAAATTCCCAAATTTTCCATAGTTACGTAACACACGGCTATATTAAAAGCTACGACTCAGAGCCCTGTAGCAGGACGCTGCAATAATTCTCATGGGAAAAAAATCGGAACACCAAAAAATAAGTAATGTAGTGTAATGAGATTTCGAGAATACATTTGTCTAGGCAAAACATGTAAGTGATTAATATTACAAGATCAGATGTTAATGTAAGTGCGAGATGAGCCATTACAAATGTGAATTGCTGGTACATTAATAACGGGTGTTACCGACAGAATATTGAATACAAGCATTCAAACGTGCATGCGTTGTGCATTTGCCGGACGTCAGTTTGTGGTATGTAGTTTGCACTTGGTCGGTCAATATAGGGATGGTGGGGAATGACGCTGGAGTTGACATTCGATGATATGTGCTCAGCTGGAGACATATCTGGTGGTAGCACACGCCAAGGCAACCTGTCGACACTTTGTAGAGCGTGTTGGTTTACAGCCGCAGTGTTTGGGCGAGCGTCGTCGTGCCGCAAAACATTCCATGGTATGTTGTTCATGAATGGCAACACAACAGATCGAATCACCACACTGACGTATAATTTTTCAATCAGAGTGCGCGATATAACGACAGTTCTGCTGCTGTCATACGAAATCACATAACGGACGGTAACTTCAGGCGCAGGTACAGTGCGTCTAGCCCGCAGACAGGTTGGCTGCAATCCATCAACTGACCTCTTCTAACCAAGGAGAGGGTGCTCCATGCATGAGTACAACACGGTGCTTCTCATGCACCGACGTGTTTACGTCACCCAGTGCCATCACTGGCACAGAGACAGATCAGACAACACAACAGACCTCCACCCTGTCCTCCAATTAGCTCTTGCTTGGCATCAATTAGGTCGCAAACGACTGTGATTTGGGGACAGTGGAACGCACGCTACAGAGCATCTTGCTTGAAGCTGTCCTTGAAGTAATGGTTCTGAGCACTATGGGACTTAACATCTATGGTCATCAGTCACCTAGAACTTAGAACTACTTAAACCTAACTAACCTAAGGACAGCACACAACACCCAGTCATCACGAGGCAGAGAAAATCCCTGACCCCGCCGGGAATCGAACCCGGGAACCTGGGCGTGGGAAGCGAGAACGCTACCGCACGACCACGAGCTGGGGACAAGCTGTCCTTGAAGCAGCCAGTTTGTGACAGTTCGTTGTGACACTGTGGCGGCAACTGCTCCACATATTTCTGTTACAAATGTAGTTTGATACGCCAGAGCAACACGCCGAACACGATGGTCTTCGATCTCGGATGTACCACGTGACCGTCCAGAGCCCGGTCTTCTTGCGACCGTACATTCTCATGACCACCGCTGCCACCAGTCATATACATTGAGTATGTTCCTGCCCAGTCTTTCTGCAATACGGCAGAAGGGACATCCAGCTTCTCGTAGCTCTACCACACGACCTCCTTGAGACTCAGTGAGATGTTGATAGTGCCGTGTTTGTCTTTTTAAAGGCATTCTTGACTTGCATCAACTCACTAAGTCCAATCTCAAAAGTAACTAATGCGTGTATTTAAAGCTAATTTGATTTGCATCGTCATTATGGGGCCACTACCGCCACTCCTCTGCGATTGGCGCGAAATCTGAACACACATCATCTTTCAGATGTAGAAACACGCCTACCAACTTTCATTTATGCCGCACAGCTCCTTCCTTGTGTTGCTTTCCTTTTTTCTGTCGGCGTATGTAGAAATGAAGAGTAAGGAAGTGGGTCCTTAATAACGTTTGTTTTATTTAAAAAGATTTAAGAGTTTTCACTTACCAGTTTCGTAAGCTATACTATTCAACACCCCCTCGCACATTTAAGACAAAAGTTTTCACTTCCGTTTGGTAAATTTATTTTAGAATTACTACAACCACTGCTATAGCCGTATGAAGTCGCACATCACCAAACGCCGTTGGAAGGAAAGTCACATATTGTATATACGTATATTAAAAAGTGTGATCAGACTACCTTTAAGGCCAGTGGAGCAATGCGAGACTATTTATGGGCGATTCATCGTTGAAATAGCTATGTTAAGAAATGGTCTTTTCATGTAGGTGCCAGTGCGATAGTAATCTGTGGTTCAAATGGTTCAAATGGCTCTGAGCACTATGGGACGTAACATCTCGGGTCATCAGTCCCCTAGAACTTAGAACTACTTAAACCTAACTAACCTAAGGACATCACACACATCCACGCCCGAGGCAGGATTCGAACCTGCGACCGTAGCGATCGTGCAGTTCCAGACTGAAGGGCCTAGAACCGCTCGGCCACCACGCGGCCGGCGTAATCTGTGGAACAGGCCACCAATTTATCCTCGAGAAACGGCGTAAAACACAGCTCGCTTATGGTACGTGGCTGCTGCAATCACCATATTCACCTTTCCACTTCAATGGAGCGTGGTCTCATCACTGAACACTAAGATAAATTTCACTTTCCATTTACGTTTCCAGAATGAAGCAAAACTCGGCTTGTCGTTTTCTATCAGCATCGCAAGGAGTTGTAGCAAAACGTCGCAGCGAAAATCCCAGACTGACACTTGAGAAGTCATTAACTCTCGGCTACCAAAGACTGCGTGCAAAACCTTCCTGAATGGTTTCTACGCAATAAGCATGCACACGAGTGGGACCTGTGGATTTTTTTCATACATAAACAACCGGTGTTACTCTGTGGAACATTGACTTTCTGAGACGCTGGCTGAGAACAAAATACAAATTGATTCTTGCAGATAAGGAAACGGTAACCAGCCACAATTAATAATACTATTTATTCACAGAAATAGTGCCGTTACCGGGCTCTTTACATGGCTCTTAACGGTTGTATTAGATTTCTTGTTTACAATTGTTGTTGTGGCGGAAATTCCTCGGGGTAATGGTGCCCTACATACCCTACCGTGAATAACGATGCGAGAAACGATCTATTTAACTGTAACTGCACTTCGTAATGAATGAAACCAGGATAAGCAGATCTCTGAGATATGAAGTGATGACCCATCGAGCTCGGGATTTTAATTGGTGTGGAGGCTGAACTGCTGAGGTGGTGTCGCTACAGGTGCAGGATGTCGAGCTCGGGTAACTGATGCCAATTTCGGCCATATCCCCAAAGGCCTCATTTAAACAGCGTTGTCTGGGAGCACATTTACTGTTAGTGATTTTAAGAGATGGACTGTCCTCTTTGACGCGGTGGAAGTCACTCTGAATCACAACCAT
The DNA here is from genome assembly GCF_021461385.2 of Schistocerca piceifrons. Lineage (NCBI taxonomy): Eukaryota > Metazoa > Arthropoda > Insecta > Orthoptera > Acrididae > Schistocerca > Schistocerca piceifrons. Next base: position 181,039,171 of record NC_060138.1, on the reverse strand, counting down.
GTGTGGCGAGGAATGTGAGCGTAGCACTCTGGAAGCTGTGGGCGCTACTGCACGTCAGAACCTAACAGCGATGTCGCGCAAGTTGCTGGAACGGGAGTCTGCAGGTGCAGACCAGCTGCGGCTCACCTACAGGGGGTGCAGCACGCCTCAAACACGAACGAACGCTTAGGCGTTTACCGACAGCGTGTGTCTTGAAGACGGAAGTCAATGACACAAAGCAGTAACACAAGCCAGGGAGGTGGTAGTCAGGTGCCTGGCTGAAACGGTTAAGTACAGTATTAAACTAAACTAAACTCCGTCGAAACAGGCCCTGGAAGGCCCATCGGTACCGACTGGCCGCTGTGTCATCCTCTGCCCACAGGCGTCACTGGATGTGGATATGGAGAGGCATGTGGTCAGCACACCGCTCTCCCGGCCCTATGTCAGTTTACGAGATCGAAGAAGCTACTTCTCAATCAAGTAGCTCCTCAGTTTGCCTCACAAGGACGGAGAGCACCCCGTTTGCCTACAGTGCTCGGCAAACCGGATGGTCACCCATCCAAGTGCTAGCCTAACCCGACAGCGCTTAGCTTCAGTGATTTGACGGGAACCGGTGTTACCACTGCGGTAAGGGCGTTGGCTGAATACAGTATTGCAACGCGTTGTGTGTCCATGGCCAAAGGAACATTACTTCGTAATTCGGAATAACACAGGCATTTTAATATCTTATTTATCTGCTGACAGCGAGAAAACGACTTTTGACTAAAATGTCTCCCTTGTATACGAATATACGTGACGGGTGTACGAATACTGGTTGTAAACACATGGTTGACGACGTATGGAAGTTTGGGTGTGGCCGAGAGTCGTGCTCGGACAACTAAATGGTAAGGCGACAGCTCGCGATAAGTGGGGAAATCGGGCTCGAATCTCAGTGCCTCCTACATTGTCATTGTCGTCATTCCATTATACAGCTGACTGTAGCCCATATTCGCATCTGCGAATCGTTTCATGTACAACATGCCGAGGCTGGAGGCTCGTAGTCAACTGGTCCAACTGCTTTCCTAGTTGTTCAGTATTCGTTATTATTCTCGTCCTCAATGATCCCAAGGCATTCGGATGTTTCTTTTTTGTACTTAAACACGGTGTTAACACATCGCCTTTTTAAAATTCCATCTTATGTCAGCGTTTCTGAGAATACGTTTCTTCACAACATTAACTACTATGACTTCTTTTCAACGACTTTGAGAAGAAAGTAGAAAGTCACTGCAATCTGCAAAAAAAACTGTAAGCTCTTTGTGCTGTGTTGCATAGTGCTCTACAATGAGTGAGTTTTTGGACATAACAATGCACAAAATTTGCAGTTTCCACTGCTTTACCAGAAAAAGGCCCACCTAGTTCGCAGCTTCTGTCAGTCAAGGGGGAAACCAAGCAGCAGTGGAAGATTACAGAGGCAACGTCCCGCTACAGCTGGCAGGCGGCAGACTCGAAGACGAAGTCTTCACACAGGCAGCACTTCACGGCTCGACAACAAAGTTACCCTGCAACCAGCGAGACTGTCATTCTGCCGAAATCGGAGATGAAGAGAGGGTGACCAGACACTGGGACCAGTGGCTGCAGATTAAGAGGGGCGACAGTTCTGCACAAACGATCGCAAGCAACATTTTGTCTCTTCAGAACATTTATCGAACGGGAAAATACACTATTTAGGGTATTAGGATGTGTAGTAACTTAAACTTCTTTCTAATACATTTATTTTGCTCTGATACTAAAATTTAAAATTTTACGCACTAATACGTAGTTTTTAATATTTTCTACTGGCAAGACATTGATTAAAACGACGTTCCTACCTTGTTTAATAAGTTACACATGGAGTCCGTTTTGCTGTCCTTCACTTCAGCAAAGTGGTCAATTACAAGCTCATTAAGATTATGAACACTAAACAGCGTACTTTCTATAGAGCACATAGGCACCGCAGACAGCCTCTTTTCTTCCACTGTGTTTCTAGTGAAAGTCTTTATTCTTTTCAGTGTGGGGAAACACCTATCGCTTTCCGCTGTTGTCACTGGTATTGTGCAAAAAATCGTAGAAATTCCACTGATTCAGGTAAGACAGTTTCTAAATCATTCTCGTCGATACAGTTCAGAAGTGTAGTTTAGAAATCACTTCCACTTTCCTGTAGCAGTTTATTTTCGCTTGAGTCAAATCATTTAACTACAATCTGCAAATTTTCGTCAGCAAAAAAAAAAAAAAAAAAATGGCTCTCAGCACTATGGGACTCAACATCTGTGGTCATCAGTCCCCTAGAACTTAGAACTACTTAAACATAACTAAACTAAGGGCATCACGCACATCCATGCCCGAGGCAGGATTCGAACCTGCGACCGTAGCAGTCGCGCGGTTCCGGACTGCGCGCCTAGAACCGCCAGACCACCGCGGCCGGCTTTTCGTCAGCGAATAACACATTGTGTTCAGGAAATAAATTGTGCTGAAACAATATAGCTGCTGAAAAATGATTGCCGAAAGCGAACCGCTCCTCAGCAATAACTACTTATAAGGAGGTCACAGAATTCACAGCGCTTTATGGAACGGAAATGTTTTGGCCCAGCCATCTCTACATTTTTAGGCGCGTTATCCCTTTGATGATCGACGTCAAGAGAATCTCTCTTCAGGTCTAGGCTCACTTGAAATCAGGGGCATTTTTAAGAGTTTCCACACTACTATCGTCCCTGCGTTTTAGCTGAGTACACAAAATGTTGCAGTGTGGCAAGATCTTATTGAACAACCAAGCAAACTGAGAAACCCTTGGTCCAACTGCTTTCCTAGTTGTTCAGTATTCGTTATTATTCTCGTCCTCAATGATCCCAAGGCAATAGGATGTTTCTTTTTTATACTTAAACACGGTTTTAACACATCGCCTTTTTAAAATTCCATCTTGTGTCAGCGTTTCTGAGAATACGTTTCTTCCCAACATTAACTACTATGACTTCTTTTCACCGACTTTGAGAAGAAAGTAGAAAGTCACTGCAATCTGCAAAAAAACCGTAAGCTCTTTGTGCTGTGTTGCATAGTGCTCTACAATGAGTGAGTTTTTGGACATAACAATGCACAAAATTAGCAGTTTCCACTGCTTTTATTGCCACCTGCACCCTATTCTGCCTACCTAACTTAAGCTCCATCATTACTGAGTTTTTATGGACAGTCGTCAATCTTTAGTTTGTTAAGTTCGTTGAACAGTTCAGTACTTATTTCCACAGCTGTATATCTTAGGGTGTTATGAAATTCAGGAATTTTTCACATTTCCCCTTCATTTCGTATCTGTCGCTTCATCAGCTTCCATTCCGACCCAGTCTACTTGCCACATCTCTTTAGAAATCAACTTATGCCAAACAGTACATACAATCCACCACATCGTTCTGAACTGTTTTGGAAAGCCCCAGTTATTGTTTTTTTTTCGATGTCTTCCTTCAACGTGGGATCAAGTTCTGCCATCAGCTTGACCATACCCCGAAAAAATCAGGCTATTTTGAAGTATCCAAAGTTCCATGGTCCAAGTTCAGACTTCCCACAGAACTTGATGCACTCGATCGACTTTCTAAGGATGTAACTACTTTTAGAAACACCTTCATTAAACTTCTTAATCCTCATTCTGTAAGCTCTATCTGTTTACATCGTATGACGATCTTGCGATGCATAGTACACCTGATGCTACCTTTAAGTGTAGTTCATTCAATATATGTGTTTTAACTTCGTCAACTGAGTGTTAAAAATATGTCAACCCATCTGTGGTCCAAGGATGTTCCATAGTATCGGTACTACATGCGCTCGCTTCGCGGGGACGCCGTCCGGAGCACCCCAAACACAACTCACTGCTCGTGCCCAATCCCCAGTACCACTTCACTTCCAGACGCGTCAGTTACCTACCATTGAACCGATGGGACGGTTCGCTAGAACTCCGATAGTCGACTCATTCTAAATACATCGATCATTCGCTTACACCAGCTGGTAGTCGACCCATTCTAAAACCATTGATCATTCAGGTGAACATGCTGGCTTTACCGACTAAAAAGAGCCGATTTCTGATTCACGATTGGTTCATAATGCAACCTTTCCCGTGATTTATATTATTAGATGGGTACCGTCCTAGAGTCGTCAAAGAATAGTTGATGATGATATTTGGTTTGTGGGGCTCTCAACTGGGCGGTCGTCAGCGGCCATACAAAGTCATAATTTTTTCTCAGTCAAATTTTTTACACAGTCCAATTTAGCTACTGTCACGAATGATGATGATGATGATGAAATGAGGAAAACACAAACACCCAGTCGCCGGGCAGAGAAAATCCCCGACCCGGCCAGGAACCGAACCCGGCACCCCATGGTCCAGTTGTCAAAGAATAGACACCACTGACAGAGACTAAGACTTCTGAAACAGAGGTGGACGTAAGGTCATCATGGCAGACAGTATGGTCATTTGCTCTCGTTAGTTGCGGATTTCAGCAATCTTGTCCCCATCGTGGTGATACAGCTATTGTCAGTTTTCTCTGCCTTCACACTTTCCACCAGTGAAGTATGCTGTGGAGAGGCTGATCTCGGATGTTACATATTATTACCTTATATTGCATGGGTCGCAGAATGGCATATTGGTTGCTGCCATAGCGCGCCGTTTCGACTCCTCGCTTACAGCTCAGCTAGGAGTGTACTAAGATGTTTCGGCTGTCTAATATTCTCAAATAACTGAATACGCATCAGCAAAACATAATCAGTAGACAAATTACACAACAATCATTGGTTATAGTCACAAGAAAAAATCAGACTGAAAAAACACATGCAATGTTTAACTCGTTAAGTACACCATTTTGTGAGAAAATGAAACGCCTACAGCCGTCCTTGTGATATTATTTACTTTACCAGTTTCGACGCTTCAGTGCGCCATCTTCAGGTCTGTATGCATAAAACAGTAACGACAGCCTTATCAACTTACCAGTCATGCAACACAAAGACAGACTGAAAACAGAATGAGAATTAAGGACAAGACTCTATAAGTGAATTTACAGCAAACATTTGATATAAGGAACAGATATATCCATTATCACATACCTAAAGTATACCATAACGACTTTCCACTCAATACATTGTACAATTATATTATTTATTAATAACTTCCTTAAATAACTATTTCTTGATTTTTATTGGCCAGTCGGACATTATCTGCACACTACTGAAATAATGTCCTGGAAAACAAAATAATTGTAAAAGGTGATAAATGTACGAAGGTAACAATACATCATAAACAAGTAAAGAGAAGGAACATAACCTATGTGTCGTGTCAAAGTATAAAATGCTGAGTTGCACAAAGTTCGGGGGTATACTTACGTCGTATACACAAAATAAATATCGAAGACGGGTCAGAGGACCAAATATAATACCCACGTCGGATCATAACATATATAGAACATATGAAAAATGCCAACAGGAATCTGTTCAGCCGGCCAGCGTGGCCGAGCCGTTCTAGGCGCTACAGTCTGGAGCCGCGCGACCGCTACGGTCGCAGGTTCGAATCCTGCCTCGGGCATGGATGTGTGTGATGTTCTTAGGTTAGTTAGGGGACAGATGACCTCAGAAGTTAAGTCCCATACTGCTCAGAGCCATTTGAACCATTTTTGAATCTGTTCATGATGAAAAACACTTAAGTGCGAATGCATCAATAAATCATGTACTGCCATGAAACAGCCACACACAGGGACACTAAATAGCCCGTGAGGATGCAGACCACCATGAATGATGAGTCAAAAATACGTACACATGAAATATCAGAAAAGCTCCCTGACGAGCAAACCGCTCAAAAAGAATTCATATGTTTTAAATATAAGTGATCACAAAGAAATAAATTAAATCTAAAATAACATAAAATTATGAATAAATGTACTTCCATCAGTACATATCTACGTCTTTCGATGGCATTAAAACCAAAAGCCATTACATCCATGTAATTAAAAACTGAACAAAAAATACCCGTCTCACAAATCGTGTAAAAGACAAGTCGCGTTTATTAATTGAAAAGTGAGTAGGCCACACAATTTGCCAGTAATGAAATCGTAAGACCACGCGGTGTAGCCGCGTGGTCTCGGACGCCTTGTCACGGTTCGCGGGGCTCCCCCCTGTCGGAGGTTCTCCCCCTCCCTCGGGCATTGGTGTGTGTGTGTGTGTGTGTGTGTGTGTGTGTGTGTGTGTGTGTGTGTGTTCTTACCGTAACTTAGTTTAAGTAGTGTGTAAGCTTAGGGACCTATGTCCTCATCAGTTGGGTCTCATAGGAACAAAAAAAAAAAAAAAATACAAAATAAAAAAAAAAAGGCCACGCGTCGTATTTACGTGAACTTCACTTAGGGTAGTGTAAGTCCACATAAAGTTAAAGATAGTTTCATAACTACTAAATGTGTCACATATGGTTACCTAAGTAGGTATCTTAACTACGAAGACAAAAAAGTAGAAGATATAAAAGTAATTTACTTCACGTGCCGTGGGCCTAGGCATTTATGTGCGGTCAGCGGTTCACGGCCTGGTTACTGTGGTAGTGACGGCGGCTGCGCCAAAACAGAAGGCTGTGTGCGTCATGGCATGACCGGCTGTACTGGTGAAGTAACTGAGTACAACGGACAGAACGTTCATACAATCGTGTGAAGCTGAGAGGAAAGTCCTATTTCGGCATGTTCAACCAATGCATCACATTGCCTTGAATGTAGGTTACATCAGGACGTTGACATTTCGTGTGAATTTCTGCAATTGTCGATTTGTTGTAACTTCGTATTGATAATTCGCGGTCTTCTCACCCGTGATGGCTTTATCCAGAAAAGAGCAGTCCACCTTCCGCAATTCAAGCAAGTCGCGGCCGCCGTCCACATATCACTGTTTTTTGCCGAAGAGTCACAGTGTGCTGGACAAGTTTTGCGTTCACTTTCCTCTTCTTCGAAACATTCTTGATACTGTTTTGATCACTTCATTTAGAAATATTAATACATTGTGATTTGTGACAAAACAAAGTTGACACACTACGGCAGCAGGTCCACTACTTCAAGCTGCCCGCTCACAACCGACCGGTGTACTGCACTAATTTTCTGTTTACAGTATCGTTAGTCCAGGCTCCCACCGTGGTTACCGAGCTGAGGTCGCTTGTCGGTCAGGAATAAAATCAGAACTTTTGGCGCGGACAGTGCACAAGTCATTTTACAAGTTGTGTTATATGTTTTTTATATGTGTTTCCTTTTTCAGTTTTCATTGAACAGTTAGTCACGGCTGTGTGACGCTTTTCAAGACCGGCCGCACTTCGAATATCTGTCCACAGACCGTAACTCACCGAAGGTTATCGTCCGTCAGACCAACTATTAACACGTACTGTTCCTGTATTTCCTGTGGAAGATTTTTATGAATTAATAGAATTGGATAAAGTTACTAACGCTATGTTTGTTGAGTAGTGCTGTGCCTAAGGGCGACTCGAACTGTTCCATTAGTTTGAGAAATATCGGGCTTCCTTCGAGTTTTGGATCGCCACACGAGTTGCTACTAACTCCATGACGTGTGATAGCGCCATTAATATTTTATGTATTTTAATCATAAAAATAACCATGAAACAAGTGCTACATATCTTATGGAGTGCTATTCTTACGTAAACACAGATTTTAATAAATAAATAAATAGGGACAATGACAATTCAGTCTAATCATACAGCTTCAGCTCGTAATAGGTTCCATTGACGTCTGTTGGCTCTATTTCCGGAACCAGCCTTGCAACTGTTATTTATTCTCGCGATCGCAATTACAGATAATTTAATATGGTTATTTGGCATTCAGTTCCCAACTAATTTTCTGCCTTGTTTCATCTGAATATTACCAACCTGTTTTTAAGCTGATTAATAGCTGCTAACTTTTGACATATTACTCTGATACATGAACAGTATCCAAATCGTCATTTTCAGCTCACTTGGTAAACTATTATATTCTCTAACAAACAAATAAAATTATGTATTGGGTTCAGAGTCGGGTAATAATTTTGAACGATAATATTTTCCCCTTCGGCTGTCAGTTATACACGACAGATTATAGGTGTTTAGACACAGTATACACATGTACCGTATAAGAATTCTTGCTGTAAATTAATTCAAATACTGATAGACGCGGACGGGTATCCGACCCGGTGCCACGCGATCAGATAATCAAAGGGAGGACTGGGCCGCGTTTTGTTCATTTGCACATAGTTGATGGGTAGGTAACACAGACTTTATTTAACATTAAACTAGCCTTGACAATACAAGCAGTGATCTTTCACAATTTATGAGTTATTTTAAAAAGGCAGCTAACAACCTCGTCGCCGAGCGGTTCTAGGCGCTACAGTCTGGAACCGCGCGTCCGCTACGGTCGCAAGTTCGAATCCTGCCTCGGGCATGGCTGTGTGTGATGTCCGTTAGTTAGGTTTAAGTAGTTCTAAGTTCTATGGGACTGATGACCTCAGAAGTTTAGTGCCATAGTGCTCAGAGCCATTTTTGAACAACCTCGTCACATAAAATTTTTCACACACAGCCTGAAGGGCAAATATAAAAAACAAACTAAGGCGGGAATACAACAAATTTCCAAAGTGCAGAAGAAGAGCAGATTTTAAGGTACAGCAAACAACCAATAACGCCTGAAGGGCTGATTCAAAATGGTTCAAATGGCTCTGAGCACTATGGGACTTAACTTTTGAGGTCATCAGTCCCCTATAACTCAGAACTACTTAAACCTAACTAACCTAAGGACATCACACACACCCATGCCCGAGGCAGGATTCGAACCAGCGACCGTAGCGGTCGCGCGGTTCCAGACTGTAGCGCCTAGAAACGCACGGCCACACCGGCCGGCTGAAGGGCTGATTCCAACAACATACAGCAGCTGCAACCACTAACGCCTGAAGGGCTGATTTGAAGAAATAGCAACTACAACCAATGATGCCTGAAGGGCTAATTAAGGAAATGCAATTAAATACTCAATGCAAATGAAACAAGCGTGTCGCATCGTTGGCCGGGAGACCCCCATTCGGGGAATTTCGGCCGCCAAGTGCAAGTCTTAATTCATTCGACGCCACATTCGGCGACTTGCGGGCCGGTGATGAGGGTGAACTGATAAGGACAGTACAACTCCCAATTCCCGAGCACAGGAAATCTCCAATCCAGCCAGCAATCGAACCCGGGATCGATTGCATAGGACACGAGCACGTTACCACCCACCTAAGCAGGCGGGCTAAAAACTCAATAATTAACTAGTACTTGAAAAGTTAATTTTGAATCAGGCCTGAAGGGCTATCTTAAACACACGCTATTTGGCAAGGTATTTGACTGAACAATTAACAAGATATTATCAAATTTCCGCAGATTATAGCTACAAGCGGCAATAAAATAACTGAAGATTTGTTTATCTAAATTAGTGTGGGCAGCTTTACATTTCGCTCATAAATGACCTGCTGGTACACTACAGCCGCCTCGCAAATCACCAGCTTAGCGTGGGAGTGTCCACAAGCCTACAACAGACAAAAAAATTCAATTACCAGCCGTTACCGAGAAATAAACACAGTAACAGATGAAAGGAGAATCTGGCCCCACGTCAATAAGGTGGCACCGCACCGAAACATTTTGTTACTGAAATACGAGTTTGCGGCCCCAGCCGCCAATTAAACAGTCACACGCCAGATAAATCGTACACAGCACTCACTGTCTCCTTAAAGCCGTTAAAGAAACACAGCATAAAATATCTTAATATAGGGAGGGGCAGATTGATCCGACACAGAGATCAAATCAGTAAGTACAGTCAGTAAATTCAAATTGCTTAACGACTAGCTAGAACGGCTAACCATAGCGGAAGAATCCTGAGGAGATGGCACACTCTTTCGTAGCAGCCTGGAGAAGCAAATAATAATTATGCTCAACGTAGCAGCAGGCTGCCGATTTCTGTGCTGATCTAGCCAAACCGGGATGGATAGCCTCTAACGAATCCCTCCTGTGCGCCTCACACAAACGCCGTGGCCGTCATACCGTAATTCCTTACTGGTTGCAACTAGCACGTCGCACCGTGCCAGCTGCCCTTACTGAAACCTCCGCAAGCAGCGGCGTACGGCGTACTTGTTCCTCTCGAGCAAGGCCGCGCGTGTTTACTTCATCATACTCTACACACCGTGCAAGCCACTCGCTATCACGTGCGAAGCCAATGCAGAATTGACTGCATACCGTTGGCAATGACAGCCAAGGCGTGACTCTCTACTACACGCCTCCGCTCGCTAACCTCTCTGGCGACGTTCACTAGCCGTAAATAGGAAAGATAAACTATCCGATCGCTAATGGCGATCAGCGATCCGGCATAAATACAACAGGAGTTCGTAAGATGGAAGGATTTATTACCATTTCCATGTGTTTTACGTAACTATTAAATTTCAAGCAGAGGTGCGGCTTGCATTTGCGGCAATTGTTTTAGCTTCTCGCGATCGTTTGTTCTCGCGACGCCTGAGTCAAAAGGCATGCGATTGTTCGAGCAGCTGTATAGAACGCTGCGGCGTATAGGGAAATCTCGAGACAGTTGGAACGAGTGTCATTTGCATAACCCTACTCTTGAGCCTTCGTCAGCTTAACTTCAAAGAGAATAAAAATTTAGGTTCAGCGAGAGTTGGCGATAATTATTCACTATTTACATGATAATGAAAAAATATATAATGATTTAATTAGATAAGAAATATTACTTTTATCAAGTGAGATACAGGTTGTAAATGAATATGGGTGTTTTAACGCTTTATAATATTTATTGTATTAACCTTACAGTTATATATGATATGTCAAATGAAAGAGCATTTCAAATAGTTTTACTAAGAACCTAATAGATGTTCAGTGTGAGCACCATTTGTCACACGGCACATATCAAGTCTTCAGCCGAATTCTTCCCAAACGTTGATAAGTGCGTCTTCAGTGATTGTAGAAACAGCTCCTTCAGTCCGGTTTCTTATTTCAGGGAGGTCTACTGGTAGCGGAGGCACGTACACACGATCCTTGATGAAGTCCCAAAGGAAAAAATCGCATGGCATTAGGTCGGGTGAACGTGGAGGCCATGTAAAGACCTGTCATTGGGCCCCTTGCGGCCTATCAAGCGCTTGGGTATAGTGAAGTTCAACCAATCGCGTACTTCGTTATGGCAGTGAACATTTATAAGGTTCTTGCTAAAATTGTTTGAGTTGCTCTTTCATTTGACATTTCATTTATAACTGTAATTTTAATGTAATAAATATTATAAAGCGTTAAAACCCAAATATTCATTTATAAACACCCTGTATTTTTCTTTACAAGCTGCAAAGACTGAGAAAGTCTTTACAGTACCATTTTAAACTTGAAGGGATAGGTTTTGCAACAGTCTGAGTGTAGTTTTTGCGAGATAAGTATTTCATTTACGATTTTTAACGCGTAGGTAGTTGTTCTCTGGTTATAACAGTTGTTATGTTGTTTTCTATTAATGATTGTATTACAATTCATTTTGGTAGAAACCCAGCGACGATGTCTTGCATGCCAACCTTGTATAGAGCAGTAAAACGGGTAAAATTTTCAACGTCACAGTGCGAAGCTATCTCGCTAGCTTACAGCAATTTCGACACGAAGCGGCCGCAATGGAAACATTTCGCTACCGAGACTGGGTAAGAGCAAAACACAACATCGGGCTTTCTGTAGGGCCAGGCAGCAGACTTCAGCAGGACGTGTTGGGCCAGAGCAGGGAAACAGGGTCGCATCACCTTCGTTATGTGAGGAAAGAAAGGCGAACCGGCAGCTGTGGCCGAGCGGTCCTGGGCGCTTCAGTCCGGAACCGCGCTGCTCCTACCGGTCAGAGGTTCGAATCGTGCCTCGGGCATGGACGTGTGTCATGTCCTTAGGTTAGTTAGGTTTAAGTAGTTCAAAGTCTAGGGGACTGATGACCTCAGCCGTTAGGTTTAAGTAGTTCAAAGTCTAGGGGACTGATGACCTCAGCCGTTAAGTCCCACAGTGTTTAGAGCCATTGAACTATTTTTTTTAGGAAAGGATAAGACGACTGCAACAAATGGTACCAAAAGTTTTACAAACAAGTCCCATACTATAACAAACTCGTTGACCAAGTACGGCAGATATCTTCGTAGTAGCAATCCATGGCGAATGACTTCGGGTATACATTAGCCACTACTTCGCTCCATAAATGCACCAACAGTTTAACTCGTAAGGCAGTCGCTCAGACAGATCGATGGATTACGTGACGTTCGTACCCGATTGCCCGATTGCTGTGAAGTGACGTCAGGCACAAGTCTGTCGTAGATTTCCTGCTCGCTGCGGACCACAAAAGCCGCTTCTGGGAGAGATGGCAACCCCGCGATAATCACCAGTCGCAGATTTCAAGGACACAGTCTGCCTCTATCGCAGATGGGAGGACGTGGAGGTCTTCCCGTCCCACCAAAATCTGGACACCAGTGTTAACGACATTCCGACGGACTCAGTAGGGCCTACCTGGACGCAGGTCAATATCGTAGAACTTCATGGCAACCGTCATCGTGGTACGACACGACGGAAAAGAGTGGGAGCGGAAGGGGACAGAGCACTCCCTAGTCGGCGTGTGTAATTTCAACACCCTCGCTCACTGCCGCAGTGTCACGGTACAGCCGGTCCTAGGACCACATCAAGTGGCGAACCGCTAGTGCAGCAGCCGGCAGGAAAAAAACGTGCCGTGCCACCTGCCTTGGGTGAGCTGAAGGCTGCTTACGACGCGATTCGTCGGCAGGCATTGTCAGACGACGCCAACCACGAGTCAAGACGCTACCTCTGTTTTTATCGAAATAAATAACTAATTCTTAATCTTCTTTAGCTGCGCCTAATCGCGACCGCTGGTCGCTACCATCCTTCCGAGGAAAACGGCGAGGAGCGTACAGAACCCACTCTATTTACGCCCTCCGCATACTCCCCTCTTACAGATCTGATGAATGCTACTGATGACGGATTGATTCCAAGTCTATCACAGTCGTCATCCGTGCTCTATGCATTATCTTTTTCATATCACACTGTCAAATGCCGAACACGCAAACGAATATTACTTAATACGGGATGTTCAAAAAGTCTCTCCGCAGTGCTGTATGATTGTTAGCCGCGAGTGCCGCATGCCTCAGTGAATATACCGAAATGAAATTTAGTTAAATACAAGTTATTAATTTATTGAATATTCATTTTTACTTACAAATTTTCACATTAAATGTTGATAGTGTCCCCTCCGTTGTTGAATACACAGTTCAATTCGGCTAATCACGTTTTCAAACACAAGCTGTAACATTTCTACTGTAACAGAAGCAGTGAAAGTGGATGTTGCAGTTTTCAATTCATCAATGGATTTTGGACGGTTTTTATAGACAGTTGCTTTCGCTGCAGCTCAGAAGAAAAATTCAGGTGGTGTTAGGCGATCGTGGAGGCCGAAGTCCCTGTGAAATTATGCGATCACCAAAAACATCTGCAAGCAGTGACACTGAAACGCGAGCTGTATGCGCGGTTGCACCATCTTGTTGAAAATAACCGTTTAGTATTTCACTTAACACAAGTTCTCCTATGAATGGGTACAGAATATCACTGCAGTATCGTTGTGCGTTTATTGTTTTGTCGAAAAATATGGGACCCACAATCCGACGTCTAGAAATTTCAATTCAAACTCTTATTTTCACAGAATGAAATGGTTCTTCATGAATACACAATGGATTTGCAGTACTCCACATACAAGAATTTCACGAGTTCATGTACCCGGATTAATGAAACCACGCCTCTTCAGTGAAAAACGTTTCATTAAGAATATCCCTTCCACTTTGTTGAACGAAATTTTTGAACCATTGACAATAATGCAGTCTCTTTCCATGATCAGTATTTTTCAGTTCTTACACGACTGTCACTTTGTATGGGAAAAGTTCTAAATATTTCCTTACAGCTGTGTGGGCCGTTCCGACACTAACATCGATTTTCTGGTCGAGTTTTCTTACTGACATGTTCGGACTCATGGACATTTTATTTGAAATATCTAGTAGTTTATTCCCGGATAAAACGTTAGGACGACCACTTCTCGATGTATCTGTCAATGAACACCTACTTCGAAATTTGTTAATCAAATCTCACACAGTATAGCGATGTGGGAGTGTTGTCTCCGGGAAAACTGAATTAAATGTTTGACGAACTGAAACTGTGTATTTACCGCCAGCTTTGAACACTTGTTCGACTAAAAACACACGTTCTTCAATGGTTAGCATGTCAACGGTGACGCAAACGAACAAAGGAACTAAATTTAAACGTTCGCGTCAACACGTAGCGACACACACCAACGATACTACTGACGCTGGCTGAGGTAAACGAAACAGTGTAATGTTGGGAGAGTCCACTTGAAGGGAAGTAACCTAGGCAGGCGAACAATCACACAGCACGCGTGGCTAAAAATCATACGGCACTGCGGACAGACTTTTGAACACCACGTATTTATCACTCAAACAATCAACGTCACAAATCCCAATCATTGACAATGTAGTTTTCTGAAAATGATTCTGACTGAATTTCTTCTTCCGTCTTACAGCCTGAGCCCGGCAGGTGACGGACGAAACCGTTAATTTGTGTTCAAATGTGTGTGAAATCCTACGGTACTTAACTGATAAGGTCCAGTCCCTAAGCGTACACACTACTTAACCTAAATTATCCTAAGGACAAACACACACATCGATGCCCGAGGGAAGACTCGAACCTCCGCCGGGACCAGCCGCACAGTCCATGACTGCAGCGCCTCAGACCGCTCGGCTAATCCTGCGCGGCGAAATCGCTAATTTCTTGTTGGAATTACATTGATGACAAAAAATTATGCCAACACCAACAAATAATTAAAGCACGTAATAAAATTTTGGGTATTCATTTGTCTAGAACTGCTGGAAGATTAATAACTGGTATTGCTCCGAGAGCACTGAATACAAGTACTCAAACATGCATGCGTTGTGTTGTTTAGGTGCCGGATGTCAGTTTGTGGGATGGAGTTCCATGCCTCTTGTTCTTGGTCGGTCCGTATAAGGACGTTTGAAACTGATTGTTTATGACGTTGATCGTGTTGTCTGATGATGTTCCATACGTGCTCGACTGGATACAGATCTGATGATCCAGTAGGGCAAGACAACATGGCGACACTCTCTAGAGCATGTTGGGTTGTAACAGCCGGTATGTGGGCAAGCGTTTTCTCTTGGAAAACATCTCGTGGAATGCTGTTCGTGCAAATCAGCACAACAGGTCGAACCACCAGACTGACGTAGAAATTTGCACTCAGAGTGCGTTGGATAGCCACTAAAGTGCTCCCGCTGTTATAAGAAATCGCGCTCCAGACCGTAACTCCGGGTGCAGATCCAGTGTATCTAGCGAGGAGACAGGTTGCTAGTAGATCCTCAAATGGCGTCCTCCTAACCAACACACGGCCATCACCGGCATCGAGGCAGGACTAGCTTTTATCAAAAGATACAACAGACATCAACCCTGTCATCCAATAAGCCCTCACTAGACTCTCTGAAGCAGCAAATGATGATGGTCTGAGGTCAGTGGAGTGCACGCTACAGAGCGTCTGTCTTGGAGCTGTCCTTGAAGTAATCAGTTTGTGACAGTTCATTGTGTCACTGTGGTACAAACTGCTGCTCGAGCCAGTCGTTGTGGCCGACCGGTTCTAGTCGCTTCAGTCTGGAACTGCACTACTGCTACGGTCGCAGGTTCCAATCCTGCCTCGGGCATGGCTGTGTGTGATGTCCGTAGGTTAGTTAGGTTTAAGTAGTTCTAAGTTCTAGGGGACTGATGACCTCAGATGTTAAGTCCCATAGTGCTTAGAGCCATTTGAACCACACTTTTTTGCTTTTCGATTTTCTGTTGCAGATGCAATACGATGCGCCAGAGCCGTACGCCGCACACGCACGTCTTCTCTGTTGGTAATGCCACGTGGTCGTCCAAAGCCCGGTCCTCCCATGACCACTGCTATCAGCAATCATGTTTCTGCAATATAGCGGAAGGAACAACCAGTTCCAGCATCGTTCAAACACAGTGAACTGATAGTAATTGCATATTCTTCATCTTCTTGACTAGCATCAACTTACTAGGTCCAATCTAAAAGATAACTAAAGTTCATGACCGTTACAGTATGTATTCAGAGCAAACCTAATTTGGGTCCCCATAGTGGCGTTACTAGCGCCACTCTTACGTGACTGGTGCGAAATTTGAACAGATGTCATCTTTCATACCAAGAAACACACCTACCAACTCTAATTTACTTCGCACAACCCCTCCTACATTTGTTTCGTCAGTGTGTAAGTGACAGGACCCGAAAATAATCAATAAAATAACCGACTCCGTTTTCCTGAATATTAATCTACATCTACATCCATACTCCGCAAGCCACCTGACGGTGTATGGCGGAGAGTATCTTGAGTACCTCTATCTGTTCTCCCTTCTATTCCAGTCTCGTATTGTTCGTGGAAAGAAAGATTGTCGGTATGCCTCTGTGTGGGCTCTAATCTCTCTGATTTTATCCTCATGGTCTCTTCGCGAGATATTCGTAGGATGGAGCAATATACTGCTCGACTCCTCGGTGAAAGTATGTTCTCGAAATTTCAACATAAGCCCGCACCGAGCTACTGAGCGTCTCTCCTGCAGAGTCTTCCACTGGAGTTTGTCATCTCCGTAACGCTTTAGCGATTACTAAACGATCCTGTAACGAAGCGCGCTGCTCTCTGTTGGATCTTATTTCTTCTATCAACCCTATCTGGTACGGATCCCACACTGGTGAGCAATATTCAAGCAGTGGACGAACAAGTGTATTGTAACCTACTTCCTTTGTTTTCGGATTGCATTTCCTTAGGATTCTTCCAATGAATCTCAGTCTCGCATCTGCTTTACCGACGATCAACTTTATACGATCATTCCATTTTAAATCACTCCTAATGCCCAGTCCCAGATAATTTATGGAATTAACGTCTTCCAGTTGCTGACCTGCTATATTGTAGTTAAATGATAAAGAATCTTTCTTCATATGTATTCGCAGCACATTTCACTTGTCTACATTGAGATTCAATTGCGATTCCCTGCACCGTGCGTCAATTCGTTGCAAATCCTCCTGCATTTCAGTACAATTTTCCATTGTTACAACCTCTCGATACACTACAGCATCATCCGCAAAAAGTCTCAGTGAACTTCCGATGTTATCCACAAGGTCACTTATGTATATTGTGAATAGCAACGGTCCTACGACACTCCCCTGCGGCACATCTGAAATCACTCTTTCTTCGGAAGACTTCTGTCCATTGAGAATGACATGCTGTGTTCTCTTATCTAGTAACTCTTAATAGTACATGTCTCCTCAGTTAGAACACGCTGGTAGTATGGTGTATTAACCGAACCGGTGATATCGTTATTATTAAAAGACGGAAGACGTATCTGCCTTTGATCATCGCACAGAAGGGAAGAGTAGCAGAGTTATTGTGGAAATGAATCCTTCCTCTGGTTTTTACCACCCGATGCGCGAAGAAATGTAATTACTCTCTCTATGAAAGCTTTGCCCTTCCTTTTCCTGCTGAAAGACGGCTGGCTGTTGGCAGCTGCACCGCCAAGCGGGATCCAATCCAATTACCCAGGGAGGCCTGCCCGCACATCCAGCGCGCCACCTAAGGGAGCGGAAAGAGGGGTGGGAGAGGGGGGGCGGAGCAGGTTGACCAACTTACGGAGTGCAGGATGCCGTCTGGACTCTGCCTGTCTACTGCTGCTCGAGGAAACCAAGCAAACAAGCATGCGCGTACAGCGTCGTTATAATTAGGCGGTAGTCTTGCATGAACGGTAGAATGCAGCTGCCTATAGAATGGACCAATTTTCACTGTAGCTTGAATGGTGGACTCCGTACATATTACAACAATGGATGTATGTATGAATGAATGTATGAAGGGGGTCAAATATAAATGGGATTTTTGTTCCTGAACATCAACAGTTGGCAGGACTGGCCCCGCGCTTCTGCTAGGCTTAGGTGGGACCGTTAGAAGTGAGGAGAGCGTGCTGTTAGATATTTCCCGCCATTTCGTCAGTAACGTTCACGATGTCTGAGCAACAGGTGCACCCCTCCATTGCGCAACGCATAATTATCAAATTTATTGCTATAGTTCAATTCTTTTATCTTGGCGGCTAGCGCATGCCCGCCCAGACGCAGGAGACTGCTGCGTTGCCAGTTGCAAACGACGCACGCGCCAAGAGAAGTAGCGCCATAGTATAGTATAGTTCGCAAACTTGCGTTTAGGGGGGAGCGCGCAGTTTATGAAGTAAAGCCACCACGGCCGCATTAACCCTTTCGCCGTTACAAGGACGTGCTCCCCGCATTCCGTACTGTGCGCGATTTTGTCATCGGTGCATTGCTCGCCTGTGCAGACACATGGTGTTCCGACTGCTTTGACACACTTATCATTCGATTTCGCAAAAACTATTTGGCCCGCCCAAAAATTTGATTTTTACACATCTTCTTGACTGATATCTTCCCCCCATAAATGACTTAATTTTGTTTCGATGTTCAACGGAGTTATTGTGCAGCGTTAAATGTAGTAAACCATTGCACGAAATTTTGGAGAGTTTGCAGAGGTAAAAGTCCATAGCGTATACTTTCCGTATGGTCGATTTAAGTTGCCACAATGTTGAGAATGAAATGTGGACAAGATACCTAAATTTCATGTAAAATTTACTGTATAACAATATCTCATTTAAGTACCAGATAGGTGTCATATGAAATATTGAGAAATATTCCGTCTTTCGCGACTGTATTAAAGTTTTATTTATACCAGAGTCATTTCGCTTTTTTCTAAAAAGTTCTGATTAAAACAAAGTTGGCGAAGTACACAAAACTGAATTGTGGACGTAATAAAACATAGAAATTAAAATATATTGTCAGTGAGGCGCAGTGCGAAAACAATTTCTGTTTGTCACAAAGGACAGCAAATACTTGCCAAAACATAGATCAGTCGACGAAAACATTGAATATGATGACGTTGCCAAAGCAGCGAAGCAAAGAATTGCGTCAGACAATCAAGTAGTTAGGCAACGTATGAGCCGAAATTCTGCTCTAAATAATACTTTTAATACTGTCGCAAAAGAATATATCTCAATATGAATAGTAAAACAGTGACTGCGGAAGAGAAGACATACAAACAAAACAGATAATATGAATATTGTATGTGTGCCTTTTCATTGTTTTTAATTGCTGTGAAAGAAAGTATTGGAAGGACAAAATTAGAAAAATAGAAAACTTATTATGATTATAATGAAGAGACAAAGGACTAGAAATTTCAAAAAATTACATTCAAACGAATAAAATTCATGAAGTAAGACACTTCGATATTGTTTTTAAATAAAGAAAATATTAAGCACCGACCAAAGTTTGAACTGAGAACCTTTCGCTAAGCAGCCAAACACCTTAACCCTTACACTAATCGTCGAAGTACGATACGAAATAAACAATTAACGCTGTTCTTTATTGCAAAAAAGTGGTTCCTGAGAATGATACAAACACCTTTCCTTGCTATCGTCTGAAATAGGAGGCTTATTGCTTGTTTGGTTTAATTAATTAGTAGAATATGAAGAAATTGGTATAAAGAATGCTTTTTCCAAACTCTATAAAAGAAAGTCTACTATCAAGACATTGCTTTTGTTCAGTTACTTTACTTATGACTGAACGTTTCTAAAACTGAAGACACTGGTCCGTGCTGTGCACTGTAGTTAAGCTCTGGTAACGTCGTTCTCTGTTCATTGACTGACTGTGTTTTGTGACGTCAGACGCGCAGAACGAACCTAAACTCGGCCGCCGTCGTAAATGACGCGCACAATAGTGAAGGAATTACAGAGGCGGAAATCTGCAAAGGTTGACTGCACAGTTCGATGATAAAACATTATCAAGAACGCGTGAGTGCCTGGCATGAAAAGTTCAAGGAAGGAGAAGAACGTGTGGAAAATGTGCAACACGATCGCCGTCTTCGGATCGGCATTACAGACAAAACCATTCATGCGGCTAAAGATATTTTTGACGACGATCGACGGGCGAGAGTATCAGGAACTGCACAAAAAGTCGGAATCAGTTATGGGAGCTGTCAAGCAATCATTACTAACGACGTACAGTTCCGTAAAGTGTGATCCAGATGGGTTCACAAACGTTTGGCGGAAAATCTGAACTTGAGACGTTTGGATATCTGCCAGAGGCTTTCAGCAAGTTTTACGGATGAAGATGATGCATTTTTGAGTCGGATCATGACTTGCCACGAAACATGCGTTCACCACTACTCTCTTGAATCCAAACAAGCCAGTAAGGAGTGACGCAGGAAAGGGGAGGCAGCACCAATGAAAGCCAAGACTCGACTGTCACCTGGCACGGTTCATACAAATGTTTCTGTCGATCAGCGAGGCATTTTGATGATTGATGTTTTTGCATGAGTGTCGCACAATCAATGCTGCTTACTATTGCGAACTGTTGAACAAGGCGAGAGCTGCATATCGCCGCAAAAGACGAGACCAATAAATTCGACAGGTCATCATCCTTCACGACAATGCGTCACCCCATACTGTCTCCAAGTTGCAGGAAGTGCACTGGACTACACTTGATCACCCGCCTTACAGTCCGGAATTCCACTTATACTATTTATTTCCACTTATTCGGACCGCTTAAAGAAGCACTGGATGGGCGACGATTTGAAGACGACGAGAATGTGGAAGACTTCGTACGCAACTGGCTGGTGACACGACCCAGTTCTTTTTATGATGAGGGCATCAAAAAGCTGCCCATACGCTGGGACAAATGCACTTCAAAAGCAGGTGACTATGTGGAAAAATAAATTATAATTGCCTCGAGTTTTTCAATAAATGAATTTAAATAAAAAAACATCTCGTTTGTATTTGATCCGCCCTCGTATGTTTTACATCTTCTCCCAAACCAGTGGACTGATTTCAGCCAAACTTGATACATATATCAGTTTATCTATAGAAGTATTCGCGCATGGTAAGAAGCACCTAGTTATAAAACGGGTGGGGACGACGTTAAAAACAATTGTAACCCACAACACACGAATACGCAGCCTTTATTCATAAAGTATTTGAGAAGACAGTACTCAGTCACCTGCAACAGCTTTTACACATAATTACAAGCGTATACGAAACTTTTTCTCACTGACAACTACCACAGAATAATGAAAGAGAGAAAGTTAACAAAATGGTTCAAATGGCTCTGAGCACTATGGGACTTAATATCTGAGGTCATCAGTCCCCTAGAACTTATAACTACTTAAACCTAACTAACCTAAGGACATCACACACATCCATAGCCGAGGCAGGATTCGAACCTGCGACCGTAGCAGTCGCGCGATTCCGGACTGAAGCTCCTAGAACCGCTCGGCCACCGCGGCCGGCGGAGAAAGTTCATGACTTATTACATCTGCGATGTTCATGCAGTAGAACTGCCGAGTGAGACATGACACTTTAATTTATTACTTATGTACTACTAATTGTATTCCCAATGTATTTCGCAGACAGCATCCATACATGCGGCCGAATTCATCTACAAAAATATTTCATTTTGTGACACACAGCTTAGGTGACACGACGTCTTAAAGATTGGGCTGCAAGAAAATGGAACTGCAGGGCGAAATTAGCTAGACATGTAGTTGAAATATGTGTACAAATACGTGTGACATACTTCAGATTTATGTGAAATATGTATGACAAGTTCATACGCAGGGAAATCCACACGTAAAAAGCTGCTCCCAAACCCCTGGATCAATTTCAACCAATTTGGTAGACACATTACTTAATGCTTGGGAAGAAATACTGTGGGGAAAAGAACCAGAAGCTTCATGCTTGCGTGGGATCCATAACGTGCACAGAGAAAACAGGGAGGAAGAGATGGAAAGACAATGAGGGTAAAGGAGGATATGTATTTCGCAGACAGTATCCATACATGCGGCCGAATTCATCTACAAAAATATTTCATTTTGTGACACACAGCTTAGGTGACACGACGTCTTAAAGATTGGGCTGCAAGAAAATGGAACTGCAGGGCGAAATTAGCTAGACATGTAGTTGAAATATGTGTACAAATAGGGGGAGGAAATGTACAAAAAGAGGAGGAGGAGGAAATGGACAGAGAAAGTGGGAAGGAGATGCACAGGGAGACTACAGAGGAGGAAATGGACAAAGCGAGGGAAGAGAAGAAGATCGACAAAGAAAGGTTTGGGAAGGTGATGGACAGAAAGAGGTGGGGAGGAGGAAATGGAAACTGAGAATGGAGAGAACGAAAGAGAGAGAGGGGATGAGGAAAAGGATACAGAAATTGCAGATATACAAGGTGAGTCACCTAACGTTACCGCTGGATATATTTCGTAAACCACATCAAATACTGACGAATCGATTACACAGACCGAACGTGATAAGCGGGGCTAGTATAATTGTTTAATACAAACCATACAAAAATGCATGGAAGTATGTTTTTTAACACAAACTTACATTTTTTTAAATGGAACCCCGTTAGTTTTGTTAGCACATCTGAACATATAAACAAATACGTAATCAGTGCCGTTTGTTGCATTGTAATATGTTAATTACATGTGGAGTTATTGTAACCTAAAGTTGACGCTTGAAACCTCCGACGTTCAGTTGCGTGTTGTAACAAACAAGGGCTGCGGTCGGCGAGCAGCATCTGCAGGGACATGTTTACGAGTGTGGCTGTAGTGCACTGTTGTGGTTTGGTCTAGCTGTCGCAGTGTCCGCATGTAGCGGTAGCTGCTATTGTTATTCTGCTTTCGTTTCCGCACGCAGACCAACTGTAGTACACCGTGTTACCAGACTTCTGTGATAGTGTAGTGTTGTAGGAACTGTGACCATGGTGTATTCGAACTCTGAAAAGGCGGAGTTGATACTCATCCATGGCGAGTGTCGACGAAATACAGCTGAAGCCTGCAGGGTGTATGCAGAACGGTACCCGGACAGAGAGCATCCAACGTGCCGCACATTGCAAAACGTCTACCACCAATTGTATGCAACAGGTATGGTCGTAGCACGCAAACGGGTCCGTAACAGGCCCGTCACAGGAGAAGCGGGTGCAGTTGGTGTGTTAGCTGCTGTTGCCATGAACCCACACATGAGTACACGGGACATTGCGAAAGCCGGTGGACTGAGTCAAAGTAGTGTCATGCGCATACTGCATCGTCACCGCTTTCACCCGTTTCATGTGTCGCTACATCAGCAATCACATGGTGATGATTTTAATCATCGAGTGCAATTCTGCCAATGGGCATTAACAGAGAATGCGTTACAGTTCTACCTGTTTACCGATGAAGTGGGTTTCACAAACCACGGGGCAGTGAATCTACGGAACATGCATTACTGGTCCGTGGACAATCCTCGCTGGCTCATACAGGTAGAGCGACAGCGACCGTCGACTGTAAATGTATGGTGCGGAATCATTGGCGACCACCTCACTGGTCCTCACTTCATTGCAGGGACCCAAACAGCTGCAACATACATCGCGTTTCTACAGAATGATCTGCCAACGTTGCTCGAAAATGTCCCACTGGAAACGCGTCGACGTATGTGGTATCAGCATGATGGGGCACGTGCACATTCCGCAATTAACACTAGTCTGACCTCTGACAGGATGTTCGACGGGCGTTTCATAGGATGTGGAGGACGCATAAACTGGCCAGCCCTTTCTCCTGATCTTACACCTCCGGACTTCTTTCTGTGGGGTACGTTAAAGGAGGATGTGTATCATGATGTGCCTACAACCCCGGATGATATGAAACAACGTATTGTGGCAGCCTGCGGCGACATTACACCAGATGTACTGCGGCGTGTACGACACTCATTACGCCAGAGATTGCAATTGTGTGCAGCAAATGATGGCCACCACATTGAACATCTATTGGCCTGACATGTCGGGACACACTCTATTCCACTCCGTAATTGAAAACAGAAACCACGTGTGTACGTGTACCTCACCCCTCATGGTAATGTACACGTGCGTCAGTGAAAAAGACCAATAAAAAGGTGTTAGCATGTGGATGTAATGTGCTGTTCCGCTCTCTTCTTTACCTAAGGTCCACCACCGTTCCCTTTGGATCCATACGTAATTCGGTGCTCTCCGATACACACGATCGAACAGCGGAGGAGTGGTACTCAAGCGTCAACTTTTGATTACAATATCTCCGGATGTAATTAACAATTTACAATGCAACAAACGGAACTGATTACGTATTTGTTTATGTGTTCAGATGTGCTAACAAAACTAACGGGGTTCCATTTAAAAAAACGTAGGTTTGTGTTAAAAATATTCTTCCGTGCATTTTTTTATGGTTTGTATTAACCAGTTACACTAGCCCCTCTCCTCACGTTCGGTCTGTGTAATCGATTCGTCAGTATTTGTTGTGGTTTACGAAATATGTCCAGCGGTAATGTTAGGTGACTCACCCTGTATACTGGGAGAGGAGCAGATGGACAAAGAGAGGGGACAAGGAGCACATAGACAGAGAAAGGGGCGTTAGTAAATGGACAGAGAGAAAGAGGCGGAGTATATGGACAGAGAGAAGGGAAAGGAGGGGATAAATACTCATGTAGTCTCCAAATAATGTAGCACACGTAACGAGCTTCAAAATATTGCTCATCTTATGAAATGTTTTGTTTGTATGACAACACTTTTTAATTCTTTGTATACAGTGTTTATAGAGTCGTGTTCATCAAATCTGAGACTGGGGCATTTTATAATTTTCCTGCAACTAAGTAAAAATCACAACATAAAATGTTCTTACAATTTGAGATACCAAGTCGATAATTGGTTCAATCATTCTAAAGACCATAGATGATTCTGACATTAAAACCTCTTTCCTATATATTACGCTACAGTTTTGTAATTTTCATTAAAAATTTATTGCCATTCTCTGATTATATATTCTTTTCAGGAAATCCACGACAAAATGTTAAAGACATACGGTATTTTTGGCTGGGATATCCCAGGGGAGGATTCAGCCGCCTGTTTGAGCGGTATTCCTCCTCCGCTTTCATTGGCACTTCCCTTCCAAATATATGAAACTTGTGTCGCATGTGTAGTTGTAGACCGTAGATGAATGAAGTGCAAACATATACATTCTCGTATTATAACAGTGATGACGTTGGTTATGATAATGACGATGGTCATTGGTGTTTCGGCTTTTTGAAGGCCTAGAAAGTATGGAAGTCAGCTACATACTAACGTCCAAATTAAATCAAGATTGTTTATAAAATTAGGTACATTTTATAATAATCCTACCCCATTTGATGTGAGGAACAGGTTGCGTCTCCCTGTAATGACGGGTAATGCAGGCAATATTCCTTTCTTTTTAAACATGCCACTTACTTTAAGAATTAAATGTATAGTCGACTCGGATTCTGCCATGCTAAGTTTCATTACCAGTGAGCAATTGGTAAACGTTGTAGGTGAATCGCCAGTATGAGAAATCTCAGAATCTGTGAATGTCAAAGAAATTTTATTAACAGATGTGGTTACAGTATGGAATAAATCTGCAGTCTCGGATATTCTTCCAGGTTTAGTGA
Organism: Schistocerca piceifrons; assembly: GCF_021461385.2. NCBI lineage: Eukaryota > Metazoa > Arthropoda > Insecta > Orthoptera > Acrididae > Schistocerca > Schistocerca piceifrons. The sequence goes on along the minus strand of NC_060138.1, from coordinate 181,013,544 downwards.
AATACAGTGAAATACAGTGAAATATTACAGGCTATATTGCATTAAGTGCCAAAACATTGATAAATCATTAGGTTTTTCAGCAGCAAAAATTGAATTAGAAGAGACTAATGTAAACTGTGTTGTGTCTAGGCAAGACAGCCTAGACACAATGAGAGGAAGCCGAAAGGCACGCGCTGAAACTCACGCAGGCTGGCGTGAGGTCTGAAACAGGATACGTAATGAATGCTATTAAGAAAAGTACGTACCTTCTGGAATACTTAACTTTAATCCACAATTGGTGAACATTGGTCTTGCTGATACAGTATTATCATCTCAATATAACTTGGTGATGGCGCCTTGCTAGGTCGTAGCAATTGACTTAGCTGAAGGCTATGCTAACTATCGTCTCGGCAAATGAGAGCGTATTTGTCAGTGAACCATTGCTATGAACGTCGGCTGTACAACTGGGGCGAGTGCTAGTAAGTCTCTCTAGACATGCCGTGTGGTGGCGCTCGGTCTGCTATCACTGACAGTGGCGACACGCGGGTCCGACGTATACTAACGGACCGCGGTCGATTTAAAGGCTACCACCTAGCAAGTGTGGTGTCTGGCGGTGACACCACAAACTGGATATCAATTATGTCTTGTGGTGGTCTTTACTCGCTAACGCCAGCATCAACGAGCAAAGAGCTGTAGTTTGAAGAAGAATTTGATGATTTATATGGAAACGAAGTGTACAGACAAAAAAGAACACGAAGTCTCTGTGCAATATTCTGAGACAGAAGAACTCAGAGGTTCATAGCACAGTTATTGCTCTTTATGCAAGAACAAAATATTTATAAGCTTTAGGTATCTGAATCAAGAAGCACAGTTGGGAGGCATGAGAAAATGTACCACAAGGAGGAAGCAACTATGATTTCATCTCGCAAATGGCAATTTAATCTGAAGCAAACGACATTAACATTTGCTTCTTTATCGAATAAATGAGTTATTTCTCATCTTTATTAGCATTCGCTTTATTGTAATGTGTAAAACATCTGTCATGTCTCTTAATCTGATTTGTCCAACTATGTTCTGAATCAAACAGAAAGTAAAACGAACGAGTAAAGCGCTACAACACCTGAGGTGCGACGCATTTGCCATATAATCACACTGCTGTACTGCCCCCCCGCAGCCTCAATCTGACATTAGGGAGCTGCAGCCAATACCAAGCGTTTTTCCCGAAATTCCCTCCCTCCCCCATTATCCCCTCCATTCACACTCCTGTTTAACGCCGTTTCACTAAAACTGCAGTCTCGTATTCTTCTTCTTCATTACTGACCAGCTTTGTTAACAGTTCTTCTGTTTTTTTGGTTTTTATTAATTCTACTTCATTCCTTCTTCCATATGTGGCTACAGCTCTGTTATGTCATCATTTCTTAGTCAGGGACTAGTTAAGTGCTTTTGGACAACAGCATGGGTGCTAGCAAACCTTCCCCAATGTGACGCAGTGAAAAACAGGTCTCAAAAATATAGGATGTAAACCACACTAGTAGAAAACTGGTATAAGAAACACATCTGCAGACTGCGCCCATAAATATGTAATGCTCTTTCCCGCAGCTTTGAACGTACATGATCCAGGCCTCTTGACCCAAAGCGTTCGTTCAGCGCAAACATAATACGAGTTCTGTGACAGTTTGTGTTGCACAGTGTGCTTATGAAACTATATGTAGGTTAAAATAATTGTTGTCTGTAACTATCTCTCTACAAGATTCTGGGCGATTATAGTTTTGAAAATTCTTTTGTTTAGTCACACGAAATTAAGTGCATGAAGGACGGTGTGAGCCAAATAAAAATTGAGATGTCGGCGAAATACGCTTGCAGTGAGTCAAAGGAAGCTAGAACAGCACTGTTTGCTGATATTTGTCTTGCACACACCTTGTTAGCGCCACTCGAGATATTCCCTGGAATTACATTAACTGAGCGCTGCCTGCTTTCGAGATGTTCTTGTGTAAGTCGCTTTCATTAACTGGAGCAAGATTGACTTAATCAAATAACACGAAACAAGCTTTGTATTTAGTCTTCTCTTTCCGCTAGAAATGAACAAACGTACAAGATGGAGGCGTTTACATTACACAGTAACAGAAACATATCCCTAGCAGCCTGTGTAAATGAGAACCATATGTAGCACTTAATAATGGTAGTCTTTTTAAAATTAATAATAGAGAGAGTTTCACAGTTTTTCATTATAGCCATTAGTTTTCTTTTAGTAATAAGAAAAAATTCAGAATAGTTTGTCTTCTTCATGACTCTTCGTAGAGTACAAAAATTCCGTCCCGTTCATGTTATTTCCCCTTATAGTACTATACTTAATTCGTATAAACTTACTGAGTAGCCGCTTGATTAACTTCTCTGCCAACACTTGCACACATACCTTTCATTTTTTTTAGATAGAACGTAACTTAAAGTGACACAGTTCTATTGAATTCTTCACTTCTTTTGCCGCTCTAAGATCGATTCATGCACACTATCTAATTCATTGATTTACACAGAAGGCTCTTTGTTCATAATAGCCTAATTTTCAAGTAGTAATTATATCTGATGTAACGCAATGGATACGTTCAGCTGCAACAATTTTTTTAAACCCTCCGCCACTTTTAATATCAGTCGTTTTACTTATATTTATTCTATCAGCATCTCATCATGTGATACACATATCAGCTATTAATTGCTTTTTAGATATTATGCCCATTATTATTGAAATTTACTAGCTCTCATTCGCAGTGACATAACAGTTTTCGTGGCCGATAGCTTCCATGCACTAATTCCACCAATACTGATACGAGACCACTGCTCAATTTACTTTTTAGAACTTTTTACGGGAAAGCATTTTGAAACAACTGAGGATCTCAGTCGGAGTAAGAGGCAAATGGCTCTGAGCACTATGGGACTCAACTGCTGAGGTCATTAGTCCCCTAGAACTTAGAACTAGTTAAACCTAACTAACCTAAGGACATCACAAACATCCATGCCCGAGGCAGGATTCGAACCTGCGACCGTAGCGGTCTTGCGGTTCCAGACTGCAGCGCCTTTAACCGCACGGCCACTTCGGCCGGCAAGTAAGAGGCGAAGGCACCTCTATTGAGATAGATTGTTTCGTCTAAAAGACGTTTTAAATAATATTGATTAATAAATATCGATAAAGATGAACCGATAACTTTGAAAATACTTTGCTTAGACAAAGTATCTGTTACAGATATGCACTCGCTTAATCAAACCAAAACGTTTGACATACATCACAGCATCCTGTTGAATTTTCATTTGTCGTTTTTGTAGTGATTTTGTTTCTTCCCCTACGTCAGTGCGTTTCTATAAAGGTACTTCAAACATGATTTTCATGCTAATAGAACCAGCAGCCTGTCACGGATTCTGATTTTTATTGCGACGTATTCAATCTTCTACTGAAATTTGAAATTATAGAAAAGATGGAGACCATGGTTTGGGAGTACCGTTAATTAATACGGAGATTTTGAATATAAATCATAAGCAATCGCGACGAGTAACTTCCGACATTAGGGGACACTTTCATTCTGTCAGTGACCCTGTCACAGAGGAGAGAGCAGCGAACAGAGTTTCAGGGCAACCTCTTGTTCTTGAGGTGGGAAACTGCCAATGAAAGACGTTAGCAAAAGTATCGACATTAGTTTCCCATCCGGATCTCCGGGAGGAGACTGTCAAGAGGGAGGTAATCGTGTGAAGGAGTCGACTAACCACCGAAAAGGTAACATTCTAAGATTCAAAGCACGGAATGTTTGACTTCTGAACGCCGTAGGGAAGCTAAAGAATTAGATAGTGAGCTGCAATGGCTCACTCTAGATAAGGGGGGGGGGGGGGGGGGTTCAGTGAATGAAATGAAAAGAAAATAAGGATTTCTGTCCACACGTTTATAGGATAATGTCAACAGCAGCATAAAGTAGTACAAAGGGAGTACGATTCGTTATGTATATGAAGGTAGGATAGTGTGTGAGTTACTGTGAACAGTTCAGTGATAGGGTTACTCTCCTGAGAACTGACAGCAGACAAAGGCGAACAACAATAGCTCGGTTATGCATGGTGAATCACAAGCATAATATGAAGAGCCAGAGAACGAATGTGAGCAAACAGAACGAGTAATTCAGTGTGGAAAGGGCGATGATAATCTAATAATCATGCTGATTGCAATGCGGTAGTAGTGAAAGAAATAAGAAAGCGTATTAGTTGGTTCAAATGGTTCAAATGGCTCTGAGCACTATGGGACTCAACTTCTGAGGTCATTAGTCCCCTAGAACTTAGAACTAGTTAAGCCTAACTAACCTAAGGACATCACACACATCCGTGCCCGAGGCAGGAGTCGAACCTGCGGCCGTAGCGGTCTCGCGGTTCCAAACTGCAGCGTCTAGAACCGCACGGCCACTTCGGCCGGCAAAGCGTAATAGGGGAATTCGGTTTGGTAGTGGATTTGGAGAGATAAAACACTAAATGAGTTATGCAAAAAAATTCATTTAGTAACAGCGAATACAAATTCCAAAATACGGTGGTATACTTAGAAAAGCCATGGACACAGATTCAAGTTATATTACGTCGTTGTTAGAGGGAAATTCTGTAGTAAATCTGGATTGTAAAATATCCGAGGGGCAGGTCTAGATTCCCAGATTGAGATCACAGTTTGATGAAGAGTTCACTTAAGTTCAAGAGAACCGTTTGGGAGAACACTGGTGGCCCCTACCATTGGGAGGAACAGTTAATCGTATGATAGAAGAGGAAAAGGGAGCGATTTGGAAGAGACGGGGAGTAAACTATTAGAATTAGAGTTTAACAGAGATTTCGATTACTTCAAATCAATTAGGCACAAGGGATAGATTGGCATTCCTCGGAATTTCCGAAATAATTTGGGGAAGTGTCAACCAAATGACTATTCAAGTTTGCAGCATCTATGAGACTAGACTTTCGGTAAGATATCATCCACATAATTTCGAAGAAAGCAAGGGGAGCTAAAATGGAAAACTACCACGGAATCAGCCTAAAGTCTCACGCACCCAAGTTGATGACATGAGTAACATACAGAAGGATGGAAAAGAAAATCGGTTAATCGTTAGATGATTATCAGCTCGGCTTTAGGAAAAGTAAAGGCACCAGAGAGGCAATTCTGAAACTGCGTAATGATGGAGACAAGACTTAATGTGGTCGACAATGTAAGAAGGTTTAAGATAGAAATTCTGAGAAAAATAAGACTATAGGATGAGACGTGTGGTGTACAATACGTACAAGAACCAAGGAGTACCAATAAGAATGGAAGAACAAGAAAGTAGTGCTAGGACTAAAAATACTATAGGACAGCGATTGTTGTTCAACCTATAGGCTGAAGAAGCACTGAAGAAATAAAATTTCAAATGTGGGATTTAAATTTGGGGTGGCTGATAGCATTCAACGTTGTGCTGTACGAAATTTCGCATCTTTTCAGCACTGGGAGTCTAAAGTGATACTGCTGTGTGTAACACGCTTCACTTTGGAACCATCCATTCTGGATGGTACACTTTCAACTGTACATCTACCTTAGAAAGAACCACGATAATTATCTAATTATCATTTAGCAAATCAACATATAATCAGCTGATGGCGTTCAGGCAGTTTCCTATTCTCGTTTAGGAAAATGCTGGTCTGGTTACCAACGTTATTCATAGATAGGTGGCACACAAGTCTACTCTTTTTCCCTCCTCCCCCCCCCCCCCCCAACCTCCCAACCCCACTTAGATTAACTTATGACCGTAGCTATAGTAAGAGAATTTGATCACAAAGCTAGAGTTTACGGATAGTATGTCACAGGCACAATAATTCCAGGGGATGCATTGCAAGAGGAAAGACCGAAAGAAGTACGGCAAGAGCGGTCAAACCTGAAATTCATGCTTACCGTGTCCCGATTTGTGGTGAAACCGTTCAGGCATTTTGCGCCACGATAATGCTCCTACTAAAACTTCGTATTTCTTCATTAACTCCTGGCCGAAAAAATACTATAATGATGTCCCAAATTTCATACTAGAGAGGCAGTTCTCCCTGTGGTCGATTGGGTTCCGAAAGTGTTTCAGAGTTTCCTAATATCGCTGGCTTATGGGGCATATTTTGAAGCGAATAACTGTGATGTAGATGAATGAATAAAATTCTTTACAAAAGACAAAACTCCCTTCATTTATAACACACGTTGTATATAGGAGTAGTCACGTGTCCTGTACCAACGGCGCATAATTTTCTGTGAACTTGTCAGTTACTCGACTGAAGTAATTTGTCACATTGATTGTGAACGCTTTTATTCGTTTTGCAGAAATATGAGTTGGCCTCCTAAACCTTTAGTTAAGAAGGCATTTGCCACCTTCCATGTAGCGCAATTATTCGTAGCGGACAGCAAGCCGACGACTACGCGTTGCCTACTGTGAAAAGACAAACCATACGGAGATCAGGGGCGAATGCAAATTAGAATTCTGCGTCGTATTCCTGACGTGAATATGTCAGTCTGCGACACCCAATGCGAAGTGCAGAGCTGTTACGGCCAGCCGCAATCTCACGTCCTCTTCAGTAATTTCACATGAGGTAATTTTTGAAGAATTCCTGCACAGTGTCCTGATACAGTTATTCATATCGCGTCACTGGATTACCTGCTTACTAATCCAGCTATTCTGCTGTCTACTTTTCGGTTTCATTCATTCTGGCGCATGATTATTTTGGCTTCACCGAGAGTATCTGATTTGATTCTCTGTTCACGATGTGATTTTATTCGCCGGAGAGTCTGCCGCTTGCGTCGGTCCTGTGTTACTTCGCAGCCCTACCGCTCTGAATGCTAACTAATGGGGTGTGCTATAGTGTTAGGTAGTGGAACGACCACTCTGTTTTAGACATCATATTTTCGACCCATGTGATCCCAAAATTTGTAACTCTCAACACAGATAAGCAAACTATCTCTAAGAAAAAATATTTTTATTTATAAATGCCATTAAATGATCTTCCTGTCGTAGTCCTTCCTTTGGGAAGGCTGTTGATTAATAAAACAGGTCTATGGTTACAGTAAGATTATGATATTTTTCTAGTTTGTCAAGGATACGAAAAGAGGTACCGCATCCGGTAAAACAAAATCTTGATGGCATTTTTCGTGGTGTTTCATATTCTTTGTCCGTGCGGAAACAGCCATATTATCACGCCTTACAGTCTCGAAAAGTTTTGCACACCACCAACGAAATGTTAATTATAGATATCAAATCAGGAGGTACTGAACACAGCCTCCCAACTATAAACTGTGATCGATAATGGGAAATTCTTATCGTACAGAACAACAAACTTCGCTTCTGTCATAAAAGAGGATGTAGAGATAAAAATGTATAAAGATAACTTTAACTGAAATGGCTGTTACAGTCGTGCTACCGCATGGATTCCCACGTGCGGCGGTGAGAGGGTTCTGACAAGCGATTTGTTTACTTCTTATTGGATCGGTAGCGCCAGTAAGCAACACCTTATCGCTAACATCACCGTAGCCACTAAAAGAAAATGCAACATCGGAGACTAGGACATCACGTCAAAAAGTTTTAGATCGACCAATCCAACATACGCTTACAAAAGCCTAGTCGCTGCAGACGATAACAATAAGATAAGTATGATCACCAATGTCATTTCATAAACATTTAGTTTATTAAAACAGTTGATTTCTTAACAATATCTGCAGCGCATGTGATTGGTGATGATGAGAAACATATACATAACGTAGCAAAATAGGACGTAATCAATTTAGGTTTGTTCTGTGCACTACGTTTCATGCCAGTTAGGTGTAATGCTAATAGTAAATGTGTTCCACGAGTGAAATTTGTGAAGTATTATCAATGTAATTGGCTAAAAACGCGAATGTTTATTTTAATACTGTGCGTGATGAAATCTCACTCAATCAGCCTTATGTTCTCTGCTCCACATTATCGCATACTCGGGTTTGCTGCTGCAGCCCAGGTCAAACATTGCAGTCTATGAACAGATATACCGATGCTGACGCCAGAGAAGGTAACGCCATGTTTTATATTCTGTTTTGTTCATCAAGTCCTCAAGAGAAAGATAGATTCCATAAGTTCAGAATATCTCTTATCCTTCCCTTGGATAGTCGACGAATAACTTTCAAATGTTGTAATATAACTGATATGCTGGCGAGCTCTCTTTTTTCTTTATTTTCTGAGTCATCAGTCTTCTGACGCGTCTGGTGCAACCCGCCACGAATTCCTATCCTGTGCTAACTTCTTCATCTCAGAGCACCACTGCTAACCTACGTCCTCAATTATTTGTTGTGTGTATTCCAATCTCTGGTTTCTTCTATAGTTTTTACTCTCTACAGCTCGCTCTAGTACAATGGAAATAATTCCTTGATGTTTAGCACATGCGCTACCATCCTGTCCCTTCTTCTTCTCAGTTTTTTCCGCACATTCCTTTCCTCGCCGCTTCTCCAGCAAAACCCCTCATCCATTACCTTATCAGTCAACCTAATTTTTAACATTCTTCCGTAACACCACATCTAAAATGTTTCGATTCTCTTCTGCTCCGGTTTTCTCACAGTCCATGTTCCACCACATGCTGTGCCCGAAACGCACATTTTCCGAAATTTCTGTCTCAAAATAAGGTTTATCTCGATTCTAGTAGACTCCTCAAGGCCAGGAATGCCGTTTTTGCCAGAGCTACTCGGCTTTTGATGTCCTCGTTGCTCCGTCCGTCATCGGTTATTTTGCCGCCTAGGTAGCAGAATTCCTTAACTTCCTCTACTTCGTGGTCGCCAATCCTAATGTTACGTTTCTCGTTTTTCTCATTTCTGCTACTTTCCATCACTTTCATCTTTCTTCGATCTACTCTCAATCCCTATTCTGTACTGATTAGACTGTTCGTTCCAATCAGCAGGTGCTGACTTTCACTGAGGATACCAAAGTCATCAGCGAATCTTATCATTGATATCCTTTCACCTCGAATTTTAAATTCACTCTTTAATCAATTATTCCCATAATTGCTTCTTCGGTGTATATAATGAACAGTAGAGATGGAAGGCTACATACATGTCTTACACTCGTTTATAGCCGGGCATGCCGGCCGCTGTGGTCAATCGGTTCTAGGCGCTTCAGTCCGGAACCGCGCTGCTGCTACGGTCGTAGGCTCGACTCCTGCCTCGGACATAGATGTGTGTGATGTCCTTTGGTTAAAGTAGTTCTAAGTCTCTAGGGGTCTGATGACCTCAGATGTTGTGCCATAGTGCTTAGAGCCATTTGAACCATTTGAATCCTAGCAGTCCGTTGTTCGTCTCCCACTCCTGTTGCTCCCTCCTGGTTCTTCTACCTATTGTATATTACCCATCTTTCTCTACATCTTGCAACTGTTTTCCACAGAATTTCGAACTTCTTGCACAGTTGACACAGTCTAACGCGTTTTTCATGTCAATCAAAACCGTGAACTTGTCTTTATTTTTGTTTTGCGTAGCTTCCATTATCAACTGGAACGTCAGGATTGCGTATCTGATGTCTTTACCTTTCCTAAAGCCAAACCAGCGAACTACCAGCCTAATAGAAATTACTGAGTCACGGATCAGTATCTGTTGGTGCAGCTAAAGAGGTCAAGGCGATGGGAAGCAGCTGAGACGGGAAGGCAAGTGGCACAGCCGCCGGCAAGCGAGTGCCCAGCGACTGGGTACAAGGGGGTTTCCTCCAGGCCGCAGAGGGTGCGGGAGGGCCGACAGCCGACTGAAAACATGGTCTGTGTGGGAGTGGGTCCGATGATGGTGTCGTTCCCAACATTTTGCGTAATTCAGTAGTAATTGGCAGTCTTGTCGTAGTGCAAAAGCAATTACTTCAAAATACTCACAGCATGGACATCCAGGTATTGAGATATTAATGTTATGAATATCGAGAAAGGTACAGAAGTTAGACTGGCACAGTGAATGAATAATAGTTAGGTAGTCACGGTGAATGTACAATCTTACAAGAAACCATTAAAAATCCTAATAAACAAGATATTGGATGGTAGCTTAGGGCACTACCCATCATCACTGAAATCCACACATTTATGCACATTTTATTTATTGAGCTATCAAGTATTTTATATCTTTTTAATTATGTGAACTTGTCAGACGATCTTATTCCCCGCAGTTACATAGCACTTTTTGTACCACTCCCTTCTTAATTATGTAACATACATCTAGATTATTACTAGAGTTCTAGTTTATTTAATTAAATGTTAATTTGATCTATACTAAGGGCACTCGTCATTTGAAAGTGGTAATATGCACGTAAGATTTAATATTACCAGTGAATAAACAGTAAAAAGACATCTATTCACCAGGCTAACTTTCAATGTTTTAGTGTTTTAACAACTTGTTCTTTGTTGCATGACATACGGGTGTATGCACAAAATTCATGATTTAATTATCTATGCATAACGTTTGGTCAGAGAATACTGTTCATGATCTCAGAGGCATCGAGAGACAAAGACTTCTCATTTAACATACACTGAGGTGACAAAAATCATGAGATACCTCCTACTATCGTGTCGGACCTCCTTCTGCTCAGCGTAGTGCAGTAACTGTATATGGCATGGACTCAAAAACTCGTTGAAAGTCCACTGCAGCAATATTGAGCCATGCTGCTTCTATTGCTGACCACAACTGCAAAAATGTTGTCAGTTCAGGATTTTGTGCACGACCTGACTTCTCAATTATGTCCCATAAATGTTCGATGGGATTCACGTCGGGCGATCTTGGTGACCAACTGCTTTATTCACTACTCTCGCCAAAGGCTCCGTAGGGTCTGCACCACACTCGAACCCTACTACCATAAGCTCTTACCAACTGAAATCGGGACTCATCTGACCAATCCACCGTTTTCCAGTCGTCTAGATACGGTCGCGAGCCCAGGACAGGCGCTGCTGGCTAGTCGTGCTGTTAACGTCTTAACAGTTACGTTTTCCGTAAGTCCCACATTTATTTCTGCAGTTATTTAAGGTATTCTTGCTTGTGTGTTAGCACTGACAACTTTATGCGAACGTCGCTGAACTCGGTCGTTAAGTGAAGGCCATCGGCCACTGCGTTGTTGGTGGTGAGACATTGTCTGAAATCTGGTATTCTTGACGCAGTCTTGGCACTTTGTAACTCAGAATGTTGAATTTCTTTGTAATGGAATGTCGCATGCGTTTAGAACAAATCATCATTCGCGTCCAAAGTCTGTTAATTCCCGTCGTGCGGCCATAATCACGTCGGAACCCTTTTCACCCTAATCACATGAGTATAAATAATTGTCCGCCAATGCATTGCCCTCTTATACCTTCTGTACGCGATAGTATAGTCTTCTGTAGATGTGCATATCGCTGTCCGAAGACTTGTCACCCCAGTGTGTATTTCATCTTTGCATCACGTATATTTCGAATGGTGGTCCATTTTCTATAGGCCTATTTAAAGTAGACTGCGAATTTTGGAAGGCAAAGTGAGAGCTTAAATACGCTAGTGACCGGTCACCGTTGATCATTCTGCATTTCACGGGCAGTCAGTATGGAACAGGCTTTAGGTAACGTGTTGGTGAGCTGATAATTCCGTTTCAGATTTCCAGTAATGCAGAGCTGAAGATGCGCGAAGGGCGATTGAATGTATAGTTGTGTTTGTAGAACCTAGGTTTAATTCTGTGCAATGTATGGGCTAAAATTTTGGGGAGGTATTTCGATGGGGTAGTCTTAATTTATCATAACTGTTAGTCTGAAGGGGTTTTAATGTGTATGTAATTTGCTGATGGGTTAACTGTAATATTTGAAATTGATAAGGATATACTAAGATTCGTGCAGTGCAGCGTATCTGTCGATTTTTTTAAGTTTAGTGGGGAGGAATCTACATGGAGATATGTAATTGTAAGTTTTGATTTACACTGTTTTAATAGTGGTTATTGGAATTTTAGTTGCTAGTTGCGTGTAACGGATGTTACTAATTCTAAAGCCATTTTTTTGTGGAAATTCATAAGATATAGCAAGAACATTCGTTCTAAATCAAATTTATTGTGTCAGTCAGTTTCCATTGCTATTTCGTCTTGTAAATACACAGATTCGGCTGGAGGAGGCGTTCAGAGCTTGATGTATGGGAAATCGCTAAAATGTGAAATGAAACAGCGCACCACATACATTGAGCGCAAAATTTAAATTGTTGGTAAATATTATTAATGCCTGTAACCGTATTTATTACCAAAGCCAAAGTTTATATCTATAATGCACACAACAGTGCATATGACTGATTTTATATTTAATTTGATACTAAGTATTCTTTAATTTTTGGTAGATTATGTTCTACATCTACATCTATACTCCGCGAGCCACCTTACGGTGTGTGGCGGAGGGTACTTATTGTACCACTATCTGATCCCCCCTTCCCTGTTCCATTCACGAATTGTGCGTGGGAAGAACGACTGCTTGTAAGTCTCCGTATTTGCACTAATTTCTCGGATCTTTTCGTTGTGATCATTACGCGAGATATATGTGGGCGGTAGTAATATGTTGCCCATCTCTTCCCGGAAAGTGCTCTCTCGTAATTTCGATAATAAACCTCTCCGTATTGCGTAACGCCTTTCTTGAAGTGTCCGCCACTGGAGCTTGTTCAGCATCTCCGTAACGCTCTCGCGCTGACTAAATGTCCCCATGACGAATCGCGCTGCTTTTCGCTGGATCATGTCTATCTCTTCTATTAATCCAACCTGGTAAGGGTCCCATACTGATGAGCAATACTCAAGAATCGGACGAACAAGCGTTTTGTAAGCTACTTCTTTCGTCGATGAGTCACATTTTCTTAGAATTCTTCCTATGAATCTCAACCTGGCGCCTGCTTTTCCCACTATTTGTTTTATGTGATCATTCCACTTCAGATCGCTCCGGATAGTAACTCCTAAGTATTTTACGGTCGTTACCGCTTCCAATGATTTACCACCTATGGCATAATCGTACTGGAATGGATTTCTGCCCCTATGTATGCGCATTATATTACATTTATCTACGTTTAGGGAAAGCTGCCAGCTGTCGCACCATGCATTAATCCTCTGCAGGTCCTCCTGGAGTACGTACGAGTCTTCTGATGTTGCTACTTTCTTGTAGACAACCGTGTCATCTGCAAATAGCCTCACGGAGCTACCGATGTTGTCAACTAAGTCATTTATGTATATTGTAAACAATAAAGGTCCTATCACGCTTCCCTGCGGTACTCCCGAAATTACCTCTACATCTGCAGATTTTGAACCGTTAAGAATGACATGTTGTGTTCTTTCTTCTAGGAAATCCTGAATACAATCACAAACTTGGTCCGATATTCCGTAAGTTCGTATTTTTTTCACTAAACGTAAGTGCGGAACCGTATCAAATGCCTTCCTGAAGTCCAGGAATACGGCATCAATCTGCTCGCCAGTGTCTACGGCACTGTGAATTTCTTGGGCAAATAGGGCGAGCTGAGTTTCACATGATCTCTGTTTGCGGAATCCATGTTGGTTATGATGAAGGAGATTTGTATTATCTAAGAACGTCATAATACGAGAACACAAAACATGTTCCATTATTCTACAACAGATTGACGTAAGCGAAATAGGCCTATAATTATTCGCATCTGATTTATGACCCTTCTTGAAAATGGGATCGACCTGCGCTTTCTTCCAGTCGCTAGGTACTTTACGTTCTTCCAGCGATCTACGATAAATTGCTGATAGAAAGGGGGCAAGTTCTTTAGCATAATCACTATAGAATCTTAAGGGTATCTCGTCTGGTCCGGATGCTTTTCCGCTACTAAGTGATAGCAGTTGTTTTTCCATTCCGATATCGTTTATTTCAATATTTTCCATTTTGGCGTCCGTGCGACGGCTGAAGTCAGGGACCGTGTTACGATTTTCCGCAGTGAAACAGTTTCGGAACACTGAATTCAGGATTTCTGCCTTTCTTCGGTCGTCCTCTGTTTCGGTGCCATCGTGGTCAACGAGTGACTGAATAGGGGATTTAGATCCGCTTACCGATTTTACATATGACCAAAACTTTTTAGGGTTCTTGTTTAGATTGTTTGCCAATGTTTTATGTTCGAATTCGTTGAATGCTTCTCTCATTGCTCTCTTTACGCTCTTTTTCGCTTCGTTCAGCTTTTCCTTATCAGCTATGATTCGACTACTCTTAAACCTATGATGAAGCTTTCTTTGTTTCCGTAGTACCTTTCGTACATGATTGTTATACCACGGTGGATCTTTCCCCTCGCTTTGGACCTTAGTCGGTACGAACTTATCTAAGGCGTACTGGACGATGTTTCTGAATTTTTTCTATTTTTGTTCCACATCCTCTTCCTCAGAAATGAACGTTTGATGGTGGTTACTCAGATGTTCTGCGATTTGTGCCCTATCACTCTTGTTAAGCAAATATATTTTCCTTCCTTTCTTGGCATTTCTTATTACACTTGTAGTCATTGATGCAACCACTGACTTATGATCACTGATACCCTCTTCTACATTCACGGAGTCGAAAAGTTCCGGTCTATTTGTTGCTATGAGGTCTAAAACGTTAGCTTCACGAGTTGGTTCTCTAACTATCTGCTCGAAGTAATTCTCGGACAAGGCAGTCAGGATAATGTCACAAGAGTCTCTGTCCCTGGCTCCAGTTCTGATTCATTTCAGTAATCAATTAATATGTCTCATGTATCGATAATATTTATTATATTTTTATGTATGATAAAAATTGTTCATTTCATATCCCATGAAGTTAATGCTGTTTCATGTACCATCATATAGTTGTGAATACAAAGGTAGGGTACAATATGTTCTATGTTTACGTAAGTCAAATTTTGGCGCCATCACTAAAAGTCATCCATTCTTATATATTTAATTTCTTCAATTATAACGTACTTTATTTCTTCTTAAATCTGAAATGTGTTGATAATTGTGTTCGTTTGATATGTAAGTGTGCAGAATACATCATGGTATTTCTACACTTGTCCATACTTAACCATGTAACCTTTGTCCAGAGTATTACTTGATTTCTAATTTTATTAATTAAATGTTAATTCAGCCCATAATAAAGACCCTTGTCATCTTAAAGTGGTAATTTGCATGTGAGGCCTGATAGACCCACTAACTGGGCGTAAAAAATCGTACCTATTAAGCAGGTCAGATTTATTGTTCTACACATTTTAACACATTCTAGTCTGTTTTGCATTATAAGTGTGCACGCGCTTAAGTGATGTTGTAACTGTTTATGCTTAAACTTTTAAATATAAAATCTTACGTTTATGTATGTTCTGAGATGGGTTGGGAGAGAGAGACACAACGTATATGCCTCACTATTATTTTGGCACGTATAGCAAATTTGTAAATAAAAATTACAAGTTGTAGTAAGACAGAACAAAAATAATAATTATGAAAGGTTATATTCTACTGAATAACTGATACAGACGACATCAGAAATTTTTTTAGATGATTGGGCTAATAATTTATTCCGTCAGTGAGAACCACGAAATCATTAAAAGGCGGCCTTACAATAATTCACTTAAACATGAAAATAAAATGTAAACTCTATTCAAATGCATTAAATGTCACTTTAGTGCATAATTAAAATGCCAGAAGACTCTATTTAAATATCATTGGTGCGAGAAAACCAGACTCTCATTCTGTTAAACTGAAGAAAAACCATTTGCCAGCTCAAAAATATATAAAATCCGTTACTCCGCACAACATATCAAAACCTGTGAATTCGTGAGTAGTTTCCACATTTTAAAATGCAGCCGATATAAGGTAAAGTTCAATGCTGCACACCACCTAATGTTCCCATATGATAAAGAACTACCCAGCTCTCGGACTTTAAGTCCCACTTAAGTCGGAATTTGTCTATAAATGATAGAATGTTAAAGTATTCGCACCGCCGCTTGTGACCCAAAATCTATCGCTTTTACAAATCGCAAACCACCCATACAGACTGCTACCGAGACGCAGAATGGCCAGGGGTGACTGTTCGTTCCCGCTTTTAAGCGCTTGGTTTCTCCTCCAAATTTAAGAACGTACTTAAAAATATAGAATGAACCACCGTTTGAAATATACATAATGTAGAAGTGAGACATATAGGTTATGTCTCTCTCTCCCAACCCATCTCAGAACATACATAAACGTAACATTTAATATTTAAAAGTTTAAGCATGAAAAGTTACAACATGACTTAAGCGCGTGAACGCTTACAACGTGAAACAGACTAGAATGTGTTAAAATGTGTAGAACAAGTGCTACTGCTCACTATTATTTTTTCAGTGTTTTTAGTTGCTTGGCATAAGAGCCCTGTGACTATATTGAGCCTTAATTCTCAATACAACCGTGAACTGCCAACTAACCCTAGTGCTTAATTTCGTCTAAGGGATTATATTGAACAATCAGCAGTGGGGCAGGGCCATTGCAATAAGGGTTTCTCTAGTCCATGACAGAAATTCAGTCCCTTTAGGGTCGCATCTGTGATTATACGGAATTGCTAATATTTTGTGATCAGGTTCTGAATTTAAAGCATAGTAGGTAACTTTACCTAGTGGCTATGAGCTAAAATTTTGTAGCAGTAGCATGCTGAAATGTGTGTAGCAGAAATTAGGGGTGGAAAAGTTAGATGTGGAGCAAAATCTTAAGAAAAGAGCAGAGGGTAATGGGGAGGATTGCCGAGTGTGGGACTTAGGCAGCCAGCAGTGGAGACTCAGACGACGGCGTATGCTTCGGAAGCGCCATCAGCGTCGTGGCTAGGTTAGCGACTCCGAGACCATTGAAGTGGCTGTTCTAGAGGATTATATTCATCAATTCATTTCTTTATTCGGTGTGGTCCAATATACAAAATTGTTAACTGATTTTTACTTCCATGAATATTACGTAAGACTGAAAATATAGCCGGCCGGTGTGGCCGTGCGGTTGTAGGCGCTTCAGTTTGGAACCGCGTGACCGCTACGATCGCGGGTTCGAATCCTGCCTCGGGCATGGATGTGTGTGATGTCCTTAGGTTAGTTAGGTTTAAGTAGTTCTAAGTTCTAGGGGACTGATGACCACAGATGTTAAGTCCCATGGTGCTCAGAGCCATTTGAACTATTTTTGAATTGAAAATATAACAATATCATAATTAGCCTCGGAGTATTCGTACTTTAAAGAGCACGGACCCAAATATTGAAGTTACCGTGGTCCCACACAACACTCGAAGAATACTCCTCTTACCATCGTGTCCGCAGCTCGTGGTCCAGTGGCTAGCGTTGCTGCCTCTGGACCACGGGTTCCCGTGTTCGATTCCTGGCCGGGTTGGCGATTTTTCTCTGCCCGGGGACTGGGCGTTTGTCTTGTCCTCATTGTTTCGTCATCACCTTCATCATCATCACCATCATTCGTAACAGTGGCTAGATTGGACTGTGTGAAAAGATCGGACTGTGTAAAAATTGGAGATTTGTATGGGCGCTGATGACCGCGCAGTTGAGGGCCCCACTAACCAAACATCATTATCATCATCTTACCATCAAATTCGGGCTGTGGTAGTCGAATCCTGGCTCTCGGCGTAAGCTGAAAAGCAAAATCTTAAAACTAATATTACTCACCGGCGCGGCTCATTGCTGTGAAAAAATGTTTGTTAAATGTTAAAGAGGGTGATCTCTGCGCTTCGGCTATGAATTTGCGTTTTACATCGACGCCTAATGGCGTCCGTTGAAGCAGCGTCCACTGAAATTGTTGAGTTATAAACGTCTTAAGAAAAATTAATCAATGCGAGGAACATGACAGAGGGCTCACTGTATATCGAAATAATACACATATAAAATTTAACGTACTATATTAACAAGGTTAACAGCATAAATGCTTACATTACATTCGTGCAACAAAATGTCTACATCTTAACACCGGAAACAAGCCAAGAAAGAGGAAGAGAAGAATATTCTAGTGAGCTTATTACATAAATAATTTAGTCCTCGATACTAGGATTAAATTGAATATTTACTACAAAACATGGATATTTTTCGCCGCCTATGCGGTCGGTGAAAGACATATGGTTCATGTTCATTTATTCCGTCGAAAATCCACTTCTCGTTCCAATTTTTTTTTGTTTTAAATGTCTTTACAACACAAATATCTCTGGGACGGCACACTTCAACGTCGGCTTTATGTCTTCAACGTCGTCAGCGACTTCATTTTCGACGACAGCAGTAGAGTAGTGGCAGCCACGGTAAGAGACGTACTAACGTTATCACATATTTTCGACCTATTTTCTGTCTGTATCGATATTGCTATGTGGATTTTGTAGTGTTGCTTATGTAGAATGTTGTATCCGTCATGGAAAATCTTTGGCTATGTATACATGTTTCAGTTATCTGAAACTTTTGAACAATGTTCTTTAAAATGTGCTTCTGAATTTAAATAACTATTGGAATGATAGTTGTATAATGTACTGTAGACAACTTCCTCCGTAGTTAGAGAACATAGGGTTGAATGTAAAAGATGTGGAGAAGCCCTGCATCTATGGAAGTAGCCTGGCGGACTCGTAGTGGCAACTTCTACTTTCTGACGGGTAAGAAGTCTGCTCTGAGCAGTGCTGTGGTTAACATCTCGCTAGCAGTAGCTGATCATTGTGGTTCCCATTCTTGGAGTTTTGAGGCCGGACGAGCTTGAGAGCAGTATTTATGGGCTTCGAGTGCTGCAATTGGTGATACCATTTCAGGCAAGGTTTTTCGCCCTTTAAAAATATAATACCGACGCCAAGATTATCAGTAATAGGCCGAGACCAATTGTACTGCCATGACTGCATCGTCGCCATATTAACAACCACTGCAAATTATGCCACCAATACCACCAGCTTTCCACTAAATTGTTTATATTTGGTACTCTGTAAATGGAACAGGAATTTGTGAGATTTGATTGATTTTAATAATAATCTTGATATTGTTAAAAATTCTGTGTAGCACCTATGATTATACCAAATCACAAACCTGGACAGGAATCCTATCCTAGTAAATTTAATTGCAAGTTTCCTAATTTACTATGGAAAGACTTATTTGGCAACTATAAAAATAGTTATGATTGCTTTCTAATGTGCGGAGTTATAATGTTTAAAGTTCAGGTTTATAGTTTGAGAAACACTCCACTTCCAGTGCAGTTTTAAATAAATCTGCAGTTATTTTCTTAAACAATTTGTCTTAATTTAAAAGCTGCCTGAAAATAGTAAAACTCTTATTGCTGCATTTATGCACGTTGATCAGAATTGCTGAATTTTATCAGTGATCATTTGATGATAAAGTGTTTGAACTTGAATTTAATGTTGTGTTGGTATTTGCTCAGCCAATTATATTTTGAGTAAATTAAAAGACTGCTTATTACACGACATTTTTTACTTACAGAGTTATACACTATGTGATCAAAAGTACCCGGACAACCCAAAAAACATATGTTTTCATATTAATGGCATTTTGCTGTTACCTACTGCCGTATACTCCGTATCAGCGACCTCAGTAGTCATTAGACATCGTGGGATAGCAGAATGGGGCGCCCTGTGGAACTCACGGATTTCGAATGTGGTCAGATGATTGGGTGTCACTTGTGTCATACGTCTGTATGCGAGACTTCCACACTCCTAAACATCCCTAGGTCCACTGTTCCTGATGTGATAGTGAAGTGGAAACGTGAAGGGACACGTACAGCACAAAAGCGTACAGGCCGACCTCTGTCTGTTGAGAGACAGAGACCGCCGACAGTTGAAGAGGGTCTAGTGTGTAATAGGCAGACATGTATCCAGACCATCACATAGGAATTTCAAACTGCATCAGGATCCACTGCAAGTACTACGACAGCTTGGCGGGAGATGAGGAAACTTGCATTTCATGATCAAACACCTGCTTATAAGCCAGACCTCACGCCGGTAAATTCCAAACGACCCCTTGCTTGGTGAATGTAGCGTAAACATTGGACGATTGAACAGTGGAAACACATTGTGTAGAGCGACAAATCGTGGTACACAATGTCGCGATCCGATGGCAGGGTGCGCGTATGGCGAATGCCCCGTGAACATCAACTGCCCGTGTGTGTAGTGCCTGCAGTAAAATTCGGAGGCGGTGGTGTTATGGCATGGTCGTGTTTTTCATGGAGGAGGCTTGCACCCCTTGTTGTTTTGCGTGGCACTATCACAGCATAGGCCTACACTGATGTTTTAAGCAACTCACTGCTGAAGAGTAATTCGGGGATGGCGATTGCATCTTTCAAAATGATCAAACACTTGTTGATAATGCACGGCCTGTGGCAGAGTGGTTACAAGATAGTAACATCCCTGTAATGAACTGGCCTGCACAGAATCCTAACCTGAATCATATAGAACACCTTTGCGATCTTTTGGAACCTCGACTTAGTGCCAGGCCTCACCTCTCCTCAGTGCAGCACTCCGTGAAGAATGGGCTGTCATTCCCAGAAACCTTACAGCACTTGATTGAACGTATGCCTGCAAGAGCGTAAGCTGTCACCAAGGCTACGGGTGGGCCAACACCATATTGAATACCAGCATTACCGATGGAGCGCGCCACGAACTCTTCAGTCATTTTCAGCCAGGTGTCCGGATACTTTTGGTCAAATAGTGTAGCAGGCGAGTGCAAGAACAAGATCTCACATTTGAGAAGAACAGTTTCAGTTACCGAAAACGTTTTAAGTAAGCAAGTTGTTAAATGTGAACAGAAGTGTGATCAAAACAAGTTGAAGGAAAAATTTCTGACCTTGAATGTAAAATACAAGACAGGTCTGGTGTTGTTAGTAACGGACCACCATATAACAAGTTTTCAAACCCGAGGAAAGATTCCATCCCGCTAAGAAACATAGCGGATGGCACCCGTTAGATTTCGTAAAGAATTGTGAAATAATTTTTTTCTGATTCTTTATCCGATCAGGAAAAGATGAATGTGATGATTATCGTCCTGGTAGTTGAACCTGAATCCTGAGCAAAAGACTTTTAATGAATGTAAACAAAAATTGATAAGAGAATACTAGTCTGAACAAAAACAGAATTGCTTGTTGCCGAAGTGTATCTTGGCTGAACTCCATGATAATAGTGACAAGAGTTCTTCAGAAGTTTTCTGCGAATACTGGTACCCGAAGTTGATACAGTCAAGACGTAGACTTTCAGAACGCGAAATTATCTGGGAACTATGGAAAAAGCTCCAAGAACATTCTAAAAAAAACATAAGAAGCAGCCACCGAAGCTTCTTAGCATTCTTAGAAAGGGTGGAAGACGAAGACCACTGGCGAGGAAACAGGGATAACCACCAGAATAATAGTAACAGAAACAACCGTAATCATGTCGAACAAAATGATGGCAAAGGTTATTACTTGAACGTGATTCAAAGAGGTAGGGGTAGAAGAAGAGGAAATTCTGCCTTTCACGGTAGAGGTTTTTTCGCAAAAAAATGCATACCAGAAGGATACGGAAAACTGAATACCGCCG
The DNA here is from genome assembly GCF_021461385.2 of Schistocerca piceifrons. NCBI lineage: Eukaryota > Metazoa > Arthropoda > Insecta > Orthoptera > Acrididae > Schistocerca > Schistocerca piceifrons. The sequence continues at coordinate 180,992,088 of NC_060138.1, read as the reverse complement.
ATGTTGATGGCCAAAATGACGCGGACAGAATTTACTAGCCCAGGCGAAGTAACTTTTACCGAAATAATCACTGAATAATGACACAGAAAAGCGATCACGCGACAAAGCGCGACGCAGTGCGTACAACAACGGGTGCAGGTTACGGTGATTCCCGAATGACAGGCAGCGGTCCCAGAGTTAACAAACTTATAGGCTATCAGAGAGCAAATACCGGTGTGAATATTCCATCTGTTCCAAAAGAAGCTGTGTACAAGGTGGTGGAACAGAATATAAACGTCATAGTAAACGGAAGCGAAACCACTACGGCAAATAATTGTTCTGTAGTTGAGAAAGAGTGGGCGGAATCGTAGAAGTATTAGTAGTAGCAGTACAAATAGTAGTGTAAGTGACGAAAATGAGTTTTCGCAGGTCACAGAATGACGTGTGCAGAGGGACTATCTGTACAGGGACCTCACACAATGCGAATGGGACGATTTTAAGAAAGCATAAGCAACCAAAAAGTTAATTGAATGTAGGAAAGGTAACAGGACACCGATAAGCTTACGTGGCACGAAACTAACTAGGGAACCTCCCCAGCGCACCCCCCTCAGATTTAGTTATAAGTTGGCACAGTGGATTGGCCATGAAAAACTGAAGACAGATCAATCGAGAAAACAGGAAGAAGTTGTGTGGAACTATGAAAAAATAAGCAAAATATACAAACTGAGTAGTCCATGCGCACGATAGGCAACATCAAAGACAAGCTGAGCTCAGTAGTTCTATGGTCCCGTGGTTAGCGTGAGCAGCTGCGGAGCGAGAGGTCCTTGATTCAAGACTTCTCTCGGGTGAAAAGTTTAATTTCTTATTTTCAGTTTATGTCACAAACTCCTATGCTTTCATCACTTTTTTGGGAGTGATTCTCACATCCACAAGAAAACCTAAACAGGGCAAGGTAGAAGAATCTTTTTACCCATTCGCCAAGTGTACAAGTTAGGTGGGTCGACAACATATTTCTGTCATGTGACGCACATGCCGTCACCAGTGTCGTATAGAATATATCAGACGTGTTTTCCTGTGGAGGAATCGGTTGACCTATGACCTTGCGATCAAATGTTTTCGGTTTCCATTTGAGAGGTACGTCCTTTCGTCTACTAATCGCACGGTTTTGCGGTGCGGTCGCAAAACACAGACACTAAACTATAACAGTGAACAGAGACGTCAATGAATGAACGGACAGATCATAACTTTGCTAAAATAAAGAAAATAAATTTTTTACTCGAGGGAAGTCTTGAACCAAGGACTTTTCGTTCCGCAGGTGCTCTCGCTAGCCACGGGACCACGGCACTGCTGAGCTCACATTGTCCTCGATGTTGCTTATCTTGCGCATGGACTACTCAGTTTGTATATTTTGCTTATTTTTTCATAGTTCCACACAACTTCTTCCTGTTTTCTCGATTGACCTGTGTTCAGTTTCTCAAGCCCTATCCACTGTGACAACTTATAACTAAATCTGAGAGGGGTGCGATGGGGAGGTTCCCTTGTAAGGAGGAGAGAATAATAAGCGCCGCGCAACGTTCGTGGTCAGTTAGTAAAGAGGTCGTTATGGACAGAAGGATGTTAGAGGCGAAATCCTCAGCATTAATGATGAAATAATCTCTGTTAACTACTCGCAAACAGTACTAACGACTACCGAAAGGTACGAATTTGAAGATAATGAAAATATAGACAATTGTCTACGTAATCTGGAAGACCATGAACATTACACGAAGTATGATGTAACTGTGGACGTTATTAGAGCTGATGAGGATGATAGCTCATCAGGAGAAAACTGCGAGCCTGAATTAAGGTCTGACGAAAAATCAGAATACGAACTTAGATTCTGCCTTAGAAAAACTTTCATGTTAGATACACAAAGTTAAGTATAATGGTCGGATTCGGACGGCTGTTCGAATGGGGAAAATTTCGATGGACTTGAAACCAACTAACTGAAATGTTTACCAACCAATGACGGTGTATCCAAACAAAATCCAGACGTCATTACTGAACAAAGGAGGAAAGAATCAACTGATGATACAGTACCATTCCAACAAAGTTGAGCTCCGGAAACCGAAGAAGCCACCTGATACAGGTGATCTGCAGGAGAAGAACATGTCTTGGGGTTACATTATGTGTCCGATAATGACTCCCAATTCAGTTCCAAAATTCTGAAGGATGGTATGGAGCAGAATTGTGTAGACGTTGAACTGTATTTCGGCCAGGAAACCTGTTGTACGGTATATGAGGGAAATAGGAAACTTATGTAGGAATTATGGGGCAGATTTGTACTTTAATTTGAGAATGTAATGAATACCTTGCCTCATGAATCAAGTGGGTTCACACCTGAGGAAATCCTGCTTAACAATAAGAGCAAATGTTTAATTGAGGAAAAACTAGAGGTCCCACCAAGAATAGATTGGGGATTAGCCCAGAAGAAAGCTTTGGTAAAACGAAAAAAGCAGAAGTGAGATCTAAAAGGCGTAATAGGAACCTGAATTTCGCCAGGTTGAAAATCGGAGACTATGTTCTTCTGAAGACCCAAGAAAAACCAAGTGAACTTAACCATGAAATTTCAAAATTTAATTATATACATATATATATATATATATAATGGGCCATACATTATACAAGATATACCTCTCAACAGTGCTCACTATTTCATCTATCGAAAGACGAAGAAGCCCCTTAGCGTCCGTAACGTAATGGATCTCAAACCGTATCTCCCTAGGAATGAATAAATGAAGTATATTCAGAAGTGATACCGGAATAAAATTCTGTATTATACTGTAAAAGAAATATACCTATCTTAGGAAGTTACTGCACTTTATTTAACTGTAATATATATCTTTATAAAAATGTTGGTACCTATATAAAATTGCTGATATTTCTTGTAAGTTTCAGATTTTAAAAATTGTTGTCAAATATGTGAAACCCTATATTGAAATGGCGAAAGGCAAAATGTTGCCAAATTAAAAAAAATTGTAGACTGCCTTAAATACAGAGTGGGCAGCATAGAAGACTTGCCACAGCGCGGCGAGAACATATGTGTGAATATGGTAAAATTCTGTCAAACATGGAATGCCATACCTCAGTTATACTCAGCGTCTGAAATTGAAATCTCTTTTGAGTGGTTTATGTATTTAAATATGTGTCAGAAATGAATTGACATAAAGTCCAAAGTGGGCAATCAAGTGTCTAATGTATAATGAATATACAGTGTTGAAATGAGAATGAGATTTCTACTCTGCAGCAGATGTGCACTGATATGAAACTTCCTGCCAGATTAAAACTGTGTGCCGGACCGTGACTCGAACTCGGGACGTTTGCCTTCCGCGGGTAAGTGCTCTTTCGTCTCAGCTATCCTAGCACGACTCACCCACCGTCCTCACAGCTTTACTTCCGCGAATACCTCGTCTCCTACCTTCCTTTCTTCCAGGAGTGTTATTTTTGCAGGTTTTCAGGAGAGCTTCTGTGAAGTTTTGAAGGTAGGAGACTAGGTACTGGCGGAAGTAAGGCGCTTGCTCGCGAAAGGCAAAACTCCCGAGTTCGAGTCTCGGTCAGGCACACAGTTTTAATCTGCCAGGAAGTTTCAGTGTTAAAATGTTTGCGAACATAACTGTTAGATGCTGTAGCAGGCAGCTTAGTTATTCCATTATTATCTTGGTTAGTGCTGTATGCATTTTGCTATGGTTTTCAGAGATGGACTGTCTGTTTCAAATAAGAGCAGTAAGAAAATAATACGAAGTTCAATTTAAGAGTATTTGTATGTTTAAATGTACAGCGTTAAAATTTGTTGTGAGATTGTTAGGTGTGTACTTGTATATGTGTACCTACATTTTTTTAACGCTTACAACATGCGACTCTATATTCTTGACAATACTGAAAAATTTTGAGTACTACTCAACTTACTGTTTCACAAAATGAGAGTCAGTTATAAGAGGTGTACGAAATTGAATACTGACGCTTATGTCTTGTTTTGGAGATTATGTGTACAAAGCATATAGTGTTTTAGTGCGTTTTGTGTTGTATTTTTTATGTCCAATTCTGGGTGGAATATATATTTTTCTCTTTACTGCTCGACACGGTTTTGGTGATATTGATGTTTCACTGATGTATCCCTGGGGCATATATAAGACTTATTTTCGACCTATTTTGTGTCTGTATCGATGTTGCTATGTTAGTTTTGTATTGTCCTTATGTAGAATGTTGTATCTGTCATGGAAATTCTTTGTCTATGTATACATGTTTCATTTATGTGAAACTTTTGAACGATATTGTTTAAAATGTGCTTGTGAATTTAAATAACTACTGGAATGATTGTTATATGATGTACTGTAAATAATTTGGTTGATTTTTAGTAATAATCTTGGCGTTGCTAAAAACTCTATCTTGCACCTGTGATTGTCCCAAATCACAAACCTGAACAGGAATCCTATTCTAGTGGATTTAATTCCGAGTATTTTAATTCACTATCGAAACACTTATGTGACGGCTGCAAAAATAGTTATGATTGCTTGATAATGTGTGGAGGTATAATGTTTAAAGTTGAGTCTTGTAGTTTGAGAAATACTCCACTTCCAGCCAAATTTTCAAATCAATCTGTAGTTATTCTCTTAAACAATTGGTCTTAATTGAAAGTCTGCCTGAAAATAGTACAGTTGTTGTTGTTGCATTTATGCCCTTTGATCAGAATTGCAAAGTTTTATCAGTGATTATTTCATGAGAAAGTGTTTGAACTTGAATTTAATGTTGTGTTGGCACACGCACAGCCGATTATGTTTTGAATAAGTTAAAAGTCTGCTTATCAAACCAAAATTGTTATTTAAAAACGTATAGTTTGTTGTGTGTTACATAATTAATAGTGAAGCAATGCAAAGGCTCCTTCAGAGTCAGTGTACTTAGATTTGCATTCTCTTTAATTGCTTCAAACCGATGTTAAGATAGAAATATTTACTGTTCTAGCTATTCTAATGTAAGTTGGTTAATGCACAGGCATATAGACCCTGTACTAAGCAATGGAGTTACAGAGTATGATCGTTAACAGACCTCCTGATTTAAATCAGAGTCATTTCATGCTCGTTCCTATTCGGTACTGCTTCTAATTTCACGTGTGTTGGTAATTGGTTCTATAAACTATTGCATCTAGTTCGTTTATGGTACGTGTTGCTGAGTATTATATGTTACTGTTTACTATCTCACTGGCTATTTGTCTGTCTGACTTACTAGTTAGTAGCACATTTATCTGCAAGATAAGGTCATTATGTTGTAGTGTGAACAGATATAAAGAAAGAGTTTAGTGTGTGTGTGTTTCAAAGAAGATTAGGTTAGCCATAGCACTGCCTTCTGTTTTATTATACTGTTTGACAAAAGAACGCCTAATTAGGCTGGCGACCGATATTAATATGTAATGTTACAACTTGCTTTTGTGCTGGGAGCACGTCGGTTCCTGACCCACCTGTTTACTATTGGCTTTACTCTGCTGGAGTGTTTCGGAAACGAATCCCAGTTTGTTTGTTGTGTTTCCATTGGGTCATCTCACCGTCACAATTTATCAGAAATTCCTTGCAGAGGTATAACGTTAGCATCGGTTGCTCTTCAAGGCGACCGGTGATATCGTTACATGGCATCAAAAGTGTAAATATATTCGAATTTGGAGGTTTACCGCCGGAAATGGAGATTTTTAAGGGTTAACGTTAGCGGACTATATACTCTAAAATCCAATTGGAGTAACTTAAATGAAAAAGATTTGATGCCATGGTTAAGACATACACTTACAAATTTGAACCTTAATACTGAGAATGTAAAATTTGAACTTTGTAAGAAAACTGGACACGTAGACTCTGGCTTTGGAAAAGTTGGAGTTATAGTTGTGGAAATGGCTGAGGAACAGTTAGTATGTAAAAGAGCATAAATCGGTAAAATTTCTGACGTGGTTGCCTTGTCGACAACAACGTAGATGAATTTGGAAAATCATTGGGGGAAAGGATTCGAGAGGTGCAGGACGAGTTGATTGGGGATGTCAGGGAGTGCATGCATAAGTAAAACACATTTCAATAGGATACTAATAAAGTGTGCGGCAATTTGTCCGTGGCAACAGCAGAACCCCAGGAAGAGATCGTAGATAACAGGCAGAGTTCTGAAGTGGGTACCCGTGATGAGACAGTGCAACGGAAGCAGATTAAATACGTGTGCGCTGAGCTAAACTATTTATCAGCAGATCAGGCCACAACTGTAATTAATGTAACCGTGGCTCGGGTCAAGAAGTGCAAAGCGTTTTGCAAATGATGGCAAATACAAGCCAATAAATTTTCTTGCGATGTGTAAAAGCGATTTCGCGTCGGGAATGTCGTACAAGGCAGTGATTAGTACCGCGAAAAGGCATTTGAAATTTGACGCTCCTTCTTGGTCAAATTTACTGAGTGGTTCACATTCCAGTTACGAAGTACTAGAGAAATGTTTTCTGAGGGCATTCTGAAGACGAGCAATCGCGACTTTAGAATAAATTCTTAATAGGACGGAAATTCAAGTATGGCAGTGGATCAGTGCGTATGTTTTAAGTGCGTGAAACAGAAAAATTTATGTACATAAATCGGCCATTAGGCTCATTAACAGAAATCACGACGTTTAGAAGTCGACTGTCTACTTCTCTACAGCCGAACCTAGTGTATAGTCTCACCAATTCAATTGATGAATTTTTGGATTTTACAGAAAATCTGGAAAAACGCATTAAATTTTAAGGCATAAAACCACAGTAGGCTATAATAAACCGCAATAGTTATCAAAACGGTAATATAAATAACAATTCTCACTGGAACAATAACCACGAAGGAATAATAATATTGCGAAATTTCAAAATAGAGATCACGGCTGTTATCGAAAATTTGAGGGACCGGAAATTCACGGACCCCAAAATCAGGATTGTAGGTTGGAAAACTGTGATACGCCTAATCTCAGGTGCGGGTATGGCAAAATAAACTGGAAATAAAACCGATGCAAAAAATAAAAATAGAAAAAAACGAAAAACAAGTTTCACTTAATGGAAATAGAGGTGATTAAAAGTGTGGATAAATTTTGGAATGCTGTGGACACAACAGAAAAGAGTGGGCGCTGAAATGAATTTATGGGGCTACAGGGATGTAAATTATTTTATTCAGGGGGAAGAAGATGATAGAAATAGTGCAATATTGGGCGGAAATTTGGGGCAATGTTGAATCTGAAAAGGCAGAAATCGAACGTATTGTGATTGCAAATGAGGTGTAATGAACTAAAGATAGTTTCTGTGATGTAGGTGGTAGTTTAGATGGAGAATATCTGTGAAGCCAGCCGTGGCCTCGTCAGCTGGAGATAACGTTTATAACGTAGCACCTGATTCTGGAGAAGATGATTGTGGCGAAGTTTATAATCTACCTGTTGATATGGGAGAAGATTTTTGTGGAGAAGTTTATAGTGCATTGGCGGAAGGAAATGATTTATTGTTAAGCGAAATGATAAGGGTTTCGAAGATAAAGTGAGGGGTAAGGATACTTGAGTAACTGGAATCGATACTTCTGAAGGACGAATAAGTGCAATAATTTCCATTGAGTGAGGTGAGCTAATAGCTCTCGAGCAAGATGTATGTTCAAAGGTTATATTAAGACACAGACCCCGAGAATACACTAATGACCTCAGAATCCTCTCGTTTTAGTAGCTCTTACTAAATCAAGGAAGGAAGTAAATATACTACTTATGACTGGAGGTCGTGTTCTGCAATGTAGAAAGATTTATATGCTTATGTGTGGGAGAATAATAAAGATAATGTCGTGAGTAAGGTTAAAGGTAAGGAAGTGATACAGGAGAGGAAATACGTGTCGACTGTGTAAGGGAGATTATCGTAGTATATAATGAACCATGGACCATGAACCATGGACCTTGCCGTTGGTGGGAAGGCTTACGTGCCACAGTAATACAGATAGCCGTAACGCAGGTGCAACCACAAAGGAGGGGTGTCTGTTGAGAGGCCAGACAAAAGTGTGGTTCCTGAAGAGGGGCAGCAGCCTTTTTAGTAGTTGCAGGGGCAACAGTCTAATGATTGACTGATCTGGCCTTGTAACATTAACCAAAACGGCCTTGCTGTGCTGGTACTGCGAACGGCTGAAAGCAATGGGAAACTATGGCCGTAATTTTTCCGAGGGCATGCAGCTTTACTATACGGTTAAATGATGATGGCGTCCTTTTGGGTAAAATATTCCGGAGATGAAATAGTCCCCATTCGGATCTCCAGGCGGGGACTACTCAGGAGGACGTAGTTATCAGCAGAAACCAAACTGGCGTTCTACAGATAGGAGTGTGGAATGTCAGATCCCTTAATCGGGCAGGTAGGTTAGAAAATTTAAAAACGGAAATGCATAGGATTAGGTTCGGTATAGTTGGGAATTAGTGAAGTTTGGTGGCAGGAAGAATAAGACTTCTGGTCAGGTGAATACAGAGTATAAATACAAAATCAAATATGGTTAATGCAAGAGAAGGCTTAATAATGAATAAAAAAGTATGAATTCGGATAAACTACTACGAACAGCGATAGTGAACACGTTATTGTAGCCAATATAGACCAAAACCGACGCCTGCCACACTAATAGAAGTTTATATGCCAACTAGTGCCGCAGGTTATGAAGAGATTGAAGAAATGTATGATGCGATAAAAGAAATTATTCAGATAGGTAAGGGAGAGGAAAATTTAATAGTCGTGGGGGAGTGGAATTCGATAGTAGGAAAAGGAAGAGGAGGAAAAGTATTAGGTGAATATGGACTGCGGCTAAGGAATGAAAGAGGATTCCGCCTGATAGAATTTTGCATAGACTACATCACTTGGTTTAAGGGTCATGAAAGAAGTTGGAAGGTACCTGAAAACACTAGAATGTTTCATATTGGTCATATAATGGTAAGACAGAGATTTAGGAACCAGGTTGTAAATTGTAAGACATTTCCAGGGTCAGATGTGCACTTTGACCACAATTTATTGGTTATGAACTGTAGCTTAAAACTAAAGAGACTGCGGAAAGGTAGGAATTTAAGAAGATGGGACCTGGATAAACTGAAAGATCTAGAGGTTGTAGAGAGTTTCAGAAGGAGAATTGGGGAACGATTGACAAGAACTGGGGAAAGGACAACAGTAGAAGAATAGGTAGCTTTGAGAGGGAAACAATGAAGGCAGCAGAGCATCAAGTAGGTAAAAAGACGAGGACTAGTAGTAAGCCGTGGGTATCAGTAGAAGCATTAAATTTAACTGATGAAAGAAGAAAATATAAAAATGCAGTAAATGAAGCAGGCGAAAAGGAATACAATCGTTTCAAAATGAGATCGATAGGAAGTGCCAAATGGCTAAACAGGGGTTGCCAGATGACAAATGTAAGGATAAAGAAGCATAATCACTAGGTGTAAGACAGATACTGCCTATAAGAAAATTAATGAGACCTTTGAAGAAAAGAGTACCACCTCCATGAATATCAAGGGCTCAGATGGAAAACCAGTCCTAAGCAAAGGAGCGAAAGCAGAAAGGTGGAAGGAGTATATAGAGGATCTATACAAGGACGATGTACTTGAGGGCAATGTTATGGAAATGAAGGACGATGTAGATACTGCGTGAATAATTTGACAGAGAACTGAAAGACCTAAGTAGAAACAAGGCCCCGCTAGTAGGCAACACTCCATTACAACTACTGAGAGCTTTGGGTGAGCTAGCCATGACAAAACTCTTACACTTGGTGAGGAAGATATATGAGACAGGCGAAATACCCTCAGGCTTCAATAAGAATATAATAATTCCAATCCCAAAGAGAGCAGCTGTTGACAGGTGTGAAAATTACCAAACTATCAGTGTAATAAGACACGGTTGCAAAATACTAACCGAATGTCTTACAGACGAATTGAAGAACTGGAAGAAGTCGATCTCGGGTAAGATCAGTTTGGATTCCGCGGAAATGTAACACGCGAGGCAATACTGACCCTATGACTTATCTTAAAAGATAGGTTAAGAAAAGCCAAACCGACGTTTCTAGCATTTGTAGATTTGGAGAAAGCTTTTGATAACGTTGACTGGAATACTCTCTTTCAAGTTCTGTAGGTGTATAAGAGTCGATGGGTACGACAGGGAAGCAGTGATTGAGAATGGAGTGAGAAAGGATTGTAGTCTACCCCCAATGTAATTCAGTCTGTATACCGAGCAAGCAATAATGGAAACTAAAAAAGAATTTGGAATAGGAATCAAAATCAATGGAGAAGTAATAAAAACTTTGATGATTGCCGACGACTTTGTAATTCTGATAGAGACAGCAAAGGACCGGGAAGAACAGTTGAACGGAACAGACAGTGTCTTGAAAGGAGGTCATGATAAACGTCAACAAAAGCAAAACATGGATAATTGAATGTAGACCAACTAAATCAGGTGATGCTGAGGGAATTAGATTAGGAAATAAGACACTTAAAATAGTAAATGAGTTTTGCTATTTGGGGAGCAAACTAACTGATGATGGTCGAAGTACGGGGGATATAAAATGTAGACTGTCAATGGCAAGGAAATACTTTCTGAAGAAGAGAAATTTGTTAACATCGAGTATAGATTAAAGTGTCAGGAAATCTTTTCTCAAAGTATTTGTATGGAGTGTAGCCATGTATGTATGTGAAACGTGGACGATAAATAGTTCAGGCAATAGTTTAGAGAAGCTCTCAAAATGTTGTGCTACAGAAGAACATTGAAGATTTGATGGTAGATCATGTGATTAATAAGGAGGTACTGAAAAGAAATGGCGAGAAGAGGACTGTGTGGCACAACTAGTCTAGAAGAAGGGATTGGTTGGTATGACATATTCTGAGGCATCAAAGGATCACCAATTCAGTGTTTAAGGGCAGTGTGGAGGGCAAAAATCGTAGAGGGAGACCAAGAGATGAATATACCAAGCAGATTCAGAAGGATGTAGGGTGCAGTAGTTACTTGAAAATGAAGAAGCTTGCACAGGATAGAGTAGCAGCGAGAGCTGCATGAATCCAATCTCTGGACTGAAGACCACAACAACAACAACAATCGTCTATAATTAATATGTATGATATGAGGGCAGAAGATAAGGGAACGGATACTGTAGTCAATTTTTTGATAGAAAAGAAATTAAGGACCTAGATTTTAATAATGTTCAGCGTACTGTAATCCAGAACGATGTCTGTGACGACAGAAACAATGTGTGTCTCTTGTTTCTACATGTGTGTTACAGCACTGTTTAAACATTGCGTGAATGTACAGATCCACTGATCTACCAGAAAAACTCGTCAAGTCTGAAAAGCAGCAAAAATGGAAAAAGTGAGAAACAAAAGGTATTCTCATTGGAGGGAAATACGTTGTTAAAGGCAACTGTGCCACACCTGAGTTTTTTGAGTTTGAATAATATATGTAATTTGTTGCTGGGCTAACTATAATATGTGAAAATCATAAGTATACGTTAATATTTTTGTAGTGCAACCTACCTGCTGATAATAGAAAGTTTAGCGTGCAGAATTGCACATAGACTTATTTAATTTAAAGTTTTCGGTTTGCACAGTTATCATAGTGATTGTTGGAATATTAGTTGCTCGTTGTGTGTAACGGATGTTACTAATTCGAAAATCTGTTTTTACTTTTATGCAGAATCGTGGGAGGAATGAAGAGCTTTTTCTCTAAATTTGCAAAACGTTAAGTTAGTTTTCATTGCTATTTTGGCTTGCAAATACATAGAGGCCACTGGAGAAGCCGTTTGGAGCTTGATCAGTGTGAAATCGCTGTGGCATTTTGTTGCTGGAAACTATACCATAAATTTCGGCGCTTGAATTCTAACAATAGCTGCGAATCAGCACATATGAGCGTGTGGTCGCAAGACGTGGCTGTTGGAGCCTTCAAAGTCGGCAAAAGCATCTGTAGAATGAGTGGTACGCAAAATCGACAGAACAAAATCGCTGTTGTGGCGTGTAAGGCTGAAACTGCACTCAAACGACGTGCTGAAATATCAAATGAAGCAGTATACTAAATAACTGGGGCGAAATTTACATTCTCGGCAAATATTACTACTGGCTGTCACCCATATTTATGAACAAAGCAAAGCTTACATGTGAAATGAGCAGAACTTTGCCAATGACTGAATTTATATTCATTTAATACGACGTTTGCTTTAATATTTGATTGTGTGTGTTTATTTCGGAATTTAATTGACATATCCAGTATGATCGCCTTTTTTTATCATTTACTATGTTTTTATGTATGATGAATAGTGTTCACGTACATCACACAGAGTAAATGCTGTTTCATATACCACCACATAGTTGTGAATATGACTTAGCTGTACAATACTTTCTATCTTTAAGTAAGTCAAATTGTTTTGCCACTTAGCTACAATCGCTGAAAGTCACAAATTTACACGTATTTTATTTCTTCAGTTATTATGTACTATATATCTTTGGAATTACGCAAATGTGTCTGACCATTGTATTCTACAAACTTAGGTATCAAATGAACACATCATGGCATTTCTTATACATCTATGTACTTAACCATATAACACACTGAGCTGTGGCTGTGCTTGTGCTGATGCCATTATTTTTCTTTTTGGCATTTTCTCACCATCGAGTGGTGCCTTATTGCTCTCTCAGTTACTATCTGAATGCGTTGTTCACTTGCCTCCGTCAGTGGCAGCAGCAGCGTTTATTGAGACTAGTACTGGTTTACCATCTTTGGTGTGAGCGCTATATCTCCGTGTGGTGGTGTGTGTGGGTAGTCAGTCGGTTGCGACAGAGCAGCGAGGAAGTCTCCACGGCGTGAGGTCAGGCCAGGGCCACTGGCGGCGTGCTTGTGCGGTCGTAGTTGTGAGGCACTAGCTGCAAGAGCTGCGAAGTTCGTCAGCCACCGAACCTGGATACTGTAGTTGAGGAATCAGTGAACCTGTTACGAAACCTCGACAGCTGTGACACCGCTTCATTCATTGCTGGTTGTTGCTTCCTGGGCTGTTCCGGCAAGCAGCAATGTATGATGTGCTGTCAGAAATTCTGGCAGCCGTCTTCATGTATGGTGTGTAACTATTGAAATGACTGTAACTTATTAGTGAAGTGCACCGCAGTATTTTCTGCCTTGTGGCCATTATGGTTCAGTTACTAGCCCTGGTCGTTAGCATAGTTTTCAGGCAGTGCTCTGTTGATGCTGTCCGGCACGGCGAGTAGTTTGACAGCTTGATAATGTTCTTTTTCTCTCCTTGAGTGGTTATTGTGCCTTGACTGTGTTTAGAAGCCAATTATCTTCGTCCTCGCTGATGTTTTCAGTTGAGTTGTCGTGCCATTGGTGGGGTGGAAGCGAATTGGTTAGGTTGTTGGTTGGTTCTTCAGGCGTCCCGAGGTCGTGCTGCGACCCGATTGTTTAGTGTTACGCTTGGCTGCCTGTCTCACCTAACCTGTTGTTAGAGTTTCCTCCCTAGGCGACCCTTGGAACACTTCTGAGCACCACTGTTCTGTTGTTTGGGTTTGTCATTTTCTTTTGTCTCAAGTACTGTGGGAGGCCGTCAGCCATGTATTAATTTAGTTGTTTTAATGTTCAGTATGTGGCCTTCAGCCGAACCTTATGGGAAATATTTTGAGATACAGCCTTCAGCTGCCTGAAGTAAACAAAAAATCTTCATTTGAAATTTTCTCTCTATCTTTATTATCCAGGCCTTAAGCCTTGATCTTTTCTATGTTCAGTATATGGCCTTCAGCTGAACTTTATGTGAAGCGTTTTAAGATACAGCCTTCAGCCATCGAAGAAAAAATCATTTGAAATTTCAAAATTTTCCTCTCTATCTTAATTGGTTATCCAGGCCTTAAGCCTTGAGTTGTTCTACGTTCAGTATATGGCCTTCAGCCAAACCTTATGTGAAATATTTTAAGATTAGGCCTTCAGCCTACTTAAATTAAAACTTGAAACTTCTTTGTCTAAAACGCGTTAAAATTTCCTTACAGGAGTTCTTGTTATCCAGGCCTAAGGCCCTCAGTTCTTCTATTTTGTAACTAAAGCCTTCAGCTGTGTGTATTTCTTAATACAATTCTAATAACTTGTCTTCTGGCCTTCAGCCATATTGTTTCTGAATTCTTTTAAGGGCATGTGTGATTAAGTGTTATTAGCAAATAAAGTTTGTATGTTTGTGCATCTAGCAGCAACTGATTTGGACCTCTTTGCACAACCTGATCCGCTCTGTCCTGCGAAACTAAATTTCACATATGTCTAGATTAATGCCTGATTTCTTACTTATTTAATTACATGTTAATTCAGTCTATAATTAAGTGGCCTCCCATTTGAATGTAGTAGTTTGCATGCAATAGTTGATACACTCACTAACTGGCCGTGAAAAGTCGTATATGCTAAGTAGGCGAGCTTTATTGTTTGAGCCGCCAGCCTATTTAAGTCCATTTACCTCACATTTTAGGCTATTTGCATACTGAATTTGCATACGAAACTCTCTTGCTTCATTTACTTCCCAATTTAGATTTTACTCGTCAACTTTTCGCCGGTATTGTTCGCTGGTTACATAAATCAATAATGGTACCTTTTAGCAATGAAAGGTGCCCACCTCTCTGTACCCAACCTAACGTTTCATCATCGTAGTAGATTTTTCCCATTAAATGCACATTGTCTTGACCTGGGGAACTCATTTTCACTCTGGTGAAAACAGTAGGAGGTTTCACATGCTATGGAAGAGCTGCCGGTCACTCTGAAGGCAACTTCTACGCTAGCAGACCGCACAGACCGTCAAACGAGCCTTTCGGTGATTATCCTCCTGGCTCAGCCTCCGTATACGAAGAGCTGCGGAATGGAAAACAGCGGTCTGCTATTGCAGAATAGGGAACTACTGATGGAGGGGGTATGAACTCTCCTTGGTAGTAACCTTTGGGTGGAGTCCTGAGCTGCTCACTTGTCGTTACCCTGATGTGTGCTGTCTCCAGATATGCTTCCTCAAGCAAATTAGATAGCCACTTGTGTGTCTGTAAAATTCCAAAGTTTGCACCTCCTATGGCAACGCTGTTCGAAGACCAAAGAATTTTTCCAGAATTTCCGACAAAGAAGTCTGGACGTGAGTACGGGGCGGCATTCGTTTCCCATTTCCTTACACAAGTATCTCATTGGCGGACACATGTAATTCTACACGTTCAAGTTGTGTCTCTACTGTTCCACTCTCGAAAAGCACGCGAGAAAAACGAGCACTTACATTTTTCTGTTGGTACCCTGATTTCTCTTATTTTATCGTGATTATTTCTCCCCGTTTAGGTGGGTGCCAACAGATTTTTTTTTTTTTTTTACAACCGAAAGAGAAAACTGGTGGTTGAAATTTTATGAGAAGATCCCGTCGCAACGAAAAACGCCCTTGTTTTAATAATTGCCACTCTGATTCACGTATCATATCTGTGGCACTTTCTCCGTTATTTCGCGATAATACAAAACGAGCTGCCCTTCTTTGAACTTCTGCGATGTCATCAGTCAGTCCCACCTGATGCGGATCCCACACCGCACAGGCGGACAAGCGTGGCATAAGCAGTCTCTTTGGTAGACCTGTTGCACCTTGTAAGTTTTCTGCCAGTAAATCGCAGTCTTGGTTTGCTCTGCCCACAACACTATCTATGTGATCGTTCCGATTTAGGTTATTTGTAATTATGTTTGTCTGATATTACAGTCTTGAGATTTATGTGACTTATCACGTAATCGAAATTTCGCGGATTTCTTTTAGTACTCATGTGAATAACTTCACACTTTTCTTTATTCAGGGACAGTTGCCAATTTTCGCAATATACAGATATCTTACCTAACTCATTTTGCCGTTAGGTTTGGCCATCTGATGCCTTTGTATGACGGTAAATGACAGCATCATCCGCTAACAATCTAAGACGACTAGTCAGATTCTCTACTATATCGTTAATACAGATGGGGAACAATAGAGGGCCTATAACACTTCCTTGGGTAACGCCGGATGTTTTACTCGATGACTTTCCGGCTACTTCTACTGACTGTGACGTTTCTGACAGGGAATCACGAATCCAGTCGCACAAATGAGGCGATATTCCAATAGGCACGCAGTTTGGTTGGAAGACGCTACATTTTTAACATTATGGTGAGAGCTAGGGAACGGATTTCCAGATTCTTTTCGCTCTTTCCGGGAGTAGCTGGAAAAGATTGTGCGGGATGCCTTTCCAATATCTGAAAGCAGGCTACCAAACGCTGATAGAGGCATTCGTATTCGGAGTGGTATGGGTTTTCTGATTCGAAGTCCCATTTGGTGAGGCTACTCTGGTCTCTGTGCTCGTACGTATTTTTCTTGACTTAGGTCCTCTGCCAAGTCTTCAAAGTTTCACTCTTAACGCTCACGTACGGGTATGCAAGTTTCTCTGCAACCTAATTCTTGCTTCAACGCGGATTGTTTTCGTAGCCTCTCATCTTTCGTTTCGCCATCGAACTAACTCAACGGAGTTCACCGGTGTATTGACGTATCTGATTCTTGCTTTATTCACTGATCTGCTCCTGTGTTCCTGTTCGCATTCATACCCTTTTGTGTAATTACATCATTTTACAATCACGGTTGAAAAGTAATTTGTGTCCTTTATGTGACTGGGCACCATCTCAATCGTAATTGTCCAGCGTCGTGCTGATGGTGACCCTAACAACCATTCACTTTCTTATCATTGTTCTATTTTAATTATGTAAATTCGTTCTCACATTGTTTTATAAACTCAAAGTTTATGTGTCCAGTGTGCTTGTTACACACCGTTTGAATAAATATTATTTTACCAGCTCAAACTCTAATATTGATCTATAATTAAAGTAAATTATTCTACTGAAATCACCTGGTCCTTCAACCAAAAGGAACAGGCAAAGGCCCAGATGAGTTTAAGAACTTATCAAATAACTTTTTCCGAGATGCGCGGCAATGGATCTTTTCATATAGCCTATTAGTTTCATGGGGGTGATCTATTATTTTATATGATGTGAGGTGATAGATTCAGTAGTCGGATCTGCGTACATACGGAGCACCTAATGAGCAAGAGGTCGTGCTCACAGTACACCCGGCGTCTGGCACTTGTTTTACTCGTTTTAACTACTTTTTTTTGTTATCTGTCGTCACGGTACTGATGGTACTGACTGTACAGAAGAGTGTTAGCTGGAAGTAATTCGCGGTCTTAAATGTAGACCTATCTTGTCTCTCATCTGTTTTATAACTTTGCTCTCAATGAGGACACTGCATTCATCATTGATGATTTTATAAAACTTGTTGCATGGTTTATGTTCAAGTTCGGTTATTGCAACATGAGAATTAGATACATGTGACTGATAATAAACATTCTGGAACAGATTATGTTTACGAAGACTGTGTATTGTCTGAAGTGCCTAGGAGAGAAAAATCTCTCATTCAACTTATTGTTATATTTGTAATTTAAGTATATTTCTTTGGGTAGTCCATTTTAGAGTTTTAAGTACATTGTTAAATTTGAAGAGGAAACCAAGGGCTTGAAAGCGTGAGCAGACAGTCGCCCCTGGTCATTCTGCGTCTGGCGGGTCTTGAGATAACGTATTTCGAACCTGATAGTGTGACTTCAGATTTGTAAAAGTGATAGGTTTTTGGCGTCAAGTGGTGGTGAGATTAGTTTAATACTCCACGAGGACTGCCTGGAATACGAGTATTAGCTAATGCTCAGTATTTAACTTCAACTTATTTAGGTTTCATTTTGAAATTAATAATGGATAGAGTGAGGGAAACTACTCATGATTTCGTGATTTAATATACCGATCGCCGTAGTGACTTTATCTATTTATGATGCGGCAAACATTTTGTGTTCAATTTAACAAAAACGGGTCTCTGTTTCTCGCATACCAGTGACGTTTACATTGTGTTTGAGGAATCAGCTACCATTCTGATTACGAATTCATGCAAGCTATACTGCATTTGGATAGAATTAATATTTTCTTTTCTTTTTGAAGTGCATTATTTTTAAGACCGCCATTTAACGATTTCATTGCTTTGAGTGACTGGGTAAATTATTCGTTCATTCAACTTAGTGTCTTCGCCACCATCTGCGACAGCTATTTATATATATTTATATACAACTCATTTACGTTATTACTATTATTATTGTTATTATTTCTTTCCTTTCTGAGACGTTATGTCTGGTTAAAAATGGAAAGTGACGCGGACGTTGATCAAGTGTGACTTCCTTTTAACTGTGTGGTATATGTTACATTGCATTTAGGAACTGTCGGGTAATGGAACATGTATCAATAATTACAGATTTCTGTTGTTGTATATATACGTTTGGATGCAGCTGTATTGCGTTGCTGTACTGGTGGATATTGTGTGGTATGACTCCTGTAGTTGATGGTATAATTGGTATTACGTAAACTTTATCCTGATGCCACATGTCCTTGACCTCCCCAGCCAGTTGGATGTATTTTTCAATTTTTTCTCCTGTTTTCTTCTGTATATTTATTGTATTGGGTATGGATATTTCGATTAGTTGTGTTAATTTCTTCTTTTTATTGGTGAGTATGATGTCAGGTTTGTTATGTGGTGTTGTTTTATCTGTTATAATGGTTCTGTTCCAGTATAATTTGTATTCATCATTCTCCAGTACATTTTGTGGTGCATACTTGTATGTGGGAAGATGTTGTTTTATTAGTTTATTTTGTATGGCAAGTTGTTGATGTATTATTTTTGTTGCATTGTCATGTAATCTAGGGTATTCTGTATTTGCTAGTATTGTACATCCGCTTGTAATGTGATCTACTGTTTCCATTTGTTGTTGACAAAGTCTGCATTTATCTGTTGTGGTATTAGGATCTTTAATAATATGCTTGCTGTAATATCTGGTGTTTATTGTTTGATCCTGTATTGCAATCACGAATCCTTCCATCTCACTGTATATATTGCCTTTTCTTAGCCATGAGTTCGATGTGTCTTGATCGATGTGTGGCTATGTTAGATGATATGGGTGCTTGCCATGTAGTGTTTTCTTTTTCCAATTTACGTTCTTCGTATCTGTTGATGTCATGTGATCTAAAGGGTTGTAGAAGTGGCTACGAAATTGCAATGGTGTGGCCGATGTATTTATATGAGTGATTGCTTTGTGTATTTTGCTAGTTTTTGTTCGTTCTAGAAATAATTTTCTTTAATTGTCTACCTGTCCATAATATACGTTTTTTATGACGATAAATCCCCTTCCTCCTTCCTTTCTGCTTAATGTGAATCTTTCTGTTGCTGAATGTATGTGATGTATTCTATATTTGTGGCATTGTGATCGTGTAAGTGTATTAAGTGCTTCTAGTTCTGTGTTACTCCATTTCACTACTCCAAATGAATAGGTTAATATTGGTGTAGCTTTGGTAGCTTTTGTCTTGTTTCTTGCTGTCAATTCTGTTTTCAGTATTTTTGTTAGCCTTTGTCTATATTTTTCTTTTAGTTCTTCATTAATATTTGTATTATCTATTCCTATTTTTTGTCTGTATCCTAGATATTTAAAGACATCTGTTTTCTCCATCGCTTCTATGCAGTCGCTGTGGTTATCCAGTATGTAATCTTCTTGTTTAGTGTGTTTTCCCTTGACTATGCTATTTTTCTTACATTTGTCTGTTCCAAAAGCCATATTTATATCATTGCTGAATACTTCTGTTATCTTTAGCAGTTGGTTGAGTTGTTGATTTGTTGCTGCCAGTATCCATGTATAGCAAATGTGTGATTTTGTGTTGGTATGTTCCAGTAATATTGTATCCATAATTTGTATTATTTAGCATGTTGGATAATGGGTTCAGAGCAAGGCAGAACCAGAAAGGACTTAATGAGTCTCCTTGGTGTATTCCACGCTTAATCTGTATTGGCTGTGATGTGATATTATTTGAATTTGTTTGGATATTAAGTGTGGTTTTCCAATTTTTCATTACCATGTTTAGGAACTGTATCAATTTAGGATCTACTTCGTATAT
The DNA here is from genome assembly GCF_021461385.2 of Schistocerca piceifrons. NCBI lineage: Eukaryota > Metazoa > Arthropoda > Insecta > Orthoptera > Acrididae > Schistocerca > Schistocerca piceifrons. Next base: position 180,972,095 of record NC_060138.1, on the reverse strand, counting down.
TTTCAATATTTGTGGTAACCATGAGTGGGGTACACTATCAAAAGCTTTTTGGTAATCAATGTATGCGTAGTGTAGCGACCTTTGTTTAGTTTTAGCTTGATGTGTCACCTCTGCATCTATTATCAGTTGCTCTTTACATCCTCGTGCTCCTTTGCAACAGCCTTTTTGTTCTTCATTCATAATTTTGTTCTGTGTTGTATGTGTCATTAATTTCTATATAATGATGGAAGTTAATATTTTGTAAATTGTTGGTAGGCATGTTATGGGGCGATATTTACCTGGGTTTGCCGTGCCTGCTTGATCTTTAGGCTTCAGATAAGATATTCCATGTGTAAGGGCATCAGAGAATGTGTATGGGTCTGCAATGTAACTGTCAAATAATTTAGTTACATGTGAATGTGTTGAGGTGAACTCCTTTAGCCAGAAATTTGCTATTTTATCTTTTACAGGGGCTTTCCAATTGTGAGTAGAGTTAATTACTTGGGTGACTTCATGTTGCAAAATTATCACTTCAGGCATTTGTGGTATCATCTTGTATGTGTCTGTTTGTGCTTGTATCCACCGTGCATGCCTGTTATGTTGTACCAGGTTTGACCGTATGTTGCTCCAGAAGTGTTCCATGTCTGTTATGTTTGATGGATTGTCTATTTTAATGTGTGTGTTATCTACTGTCTGGTAAAATTTCTTTTGGTTTGTGTTGAATGTTTGGTTTTGTTTCCTTCTATCTTCACTTTTGTTGTGTCTTTCTAAGTCGTTTGGCCAATGTTTGAAATTTCTGCTTCTTTTCATCTAATTGCTCTATCGCTTCTTGTTGTGAGATTTTACTTAACCTTTTTCGTTTTTTGTCTGATATATCCTTTCTTATAAATTGTGTTAGCTGTCTGATGTCTTTCATCAGTTTTTCTATTCTTATCTGTAGCCTGTGTTGCAATGCTGGTTTTGTTGGTTTCTTCTGTGGGTTGGTTAGTTCTGATCTCTGCCTAGTGTGTATATTTAGTGTAGTGAGTGCTCCTATATAAACCAGTAGTTGTAACTTTTCCATCGATATATTTTCGTTTATTTTGTTGTGTATGATTGTGTTGATAGTTGTTATTGTTGTTTCAACTTGTGGGTTATTTGGGGGTCTATGCAAAAATGGTCTAATGTCTGTATTTGTGTCTTTGTATTCTATATATATCTGCTCAAATTTTTCTTCTATATCTAACGTGTGTGTCACTTCGTGTTCTATTTGTGCTTGTTCTGGTGCCTGTCTTAAGATTTCGTTTTCCTCTGATTGTTTAATTGATGTGTGTTGTTCTTTGTTTGTTTGCTCTGGGATGTTTGAGTCCATTACTATATTTTCTTTTTCTTCTGATTGCACATTATTTTGTTCCAGTATTTGTTGTACTTGTTGTTTGATGTTTTCTAATTCTGACTGGGGTATCCTGTTATTTTTGATTATTACACGTATCTGATCAGCTAGTCGTTGTTCTATTAAAAATTTTAATTCTGGGTATCTGGTAATAAATGTTGTGTATACTTGTGATCTGTATCCAGTTGTGTTGGTTCCTAAGTTTGTTGCTTGGTAATAACAGAACATGCGGTGTTGGTTAACTTCATCTGACCATCTCATCCTCTGTCTTTGTTTTCCTTCTAGATTGGTTGCAGGAAGCATATCCTGCATCATTTTCCGTGTGGCTAGCAGTGTCGTTACCATTGTGGACGGGCACAGGGTTTAAGCGTCGTTCCCGACCATGACAGCGTTTGTCCGAGGCTTCATTAGTTCTGTCCTGAACCAACTAATCACACTAAAAGAGAGGTTAGCCCTATTAGTGGTTTGTTCTTTTCGTCGCCTTTTACGACTGGCAGAACATACCGGAGACCTATCTATTCTTTTCCCGGGCCTCCACGGGGTTTATTATTATTATTCTATTTCATTACTTTTTTGTTTTAAAATCCGCACTATATGCCAATTCCTGGATAATTATACTGAAGGATCACTGTATAAAACCGTTCCTCGCAGCGAGTTTAGCTGCAAGGCACGAAAGCAGACACGTACGGCTCCAGCCTGTGACTATATTGGGCCATAATTCCAAATAGCTCCGTGCATCACCCATTCTATGTAGTGCTTAATCTAGTCTGGGGGATTTTGTGTAGTAAACAGCGTTGAGATAGATCTGTTGCATTATTCACTTAACCAGTTGCACTGATTAACACTGTACATTACATATGTCCTTGCTTCTATCTTTCGACCACTCTTTGGCTCCTGTGCCACATTACAGACCGTGGAAGAGATTGTTGGCTGCAAGTGTTTCCTGCTCTTATATGCAGATATCTCTATTTTATTCGTGTTACGTCTTCACTGTCGATGTAGACACCTGATTAGGCTTTCTGTATTGATGACCTTATAAAACTTGTATTATGATTTACGTTAGAGTTTGGATATTGCAACATCAAAAACTATACGTATGACTGATAAAAGCATTCTAGTACAGCTTAGGTATATGAAGATGAACAAATCGCGAAGACAATACAGCTGTGCATGATGTATGTCATTGAGAATGTATTCTGGTGTGACATCCTCACGTTTGGAAGCTATAGTGATTGTATTACAAGAAACTGAGTTCTCAAAGACAGAAATCATGTTCAGTTTTGTGTATTTCAATATGACAAAGTTCATTTCATTTACACATATTGTTCTTCATGCTGCAATTCTATCAACCAGTGGCGTAAAGATATATTAATCTCTAACATTTTAACACATGTTTCCTGACACACCTTCCTTTATTTAGTTTTGAAAGTTCTTTCGCCATACGGTAATTCCTTGTCTTCCCATTATATTTTGCTTTCAGTTGACCGTAACAGTTACCTTTGTAACAATTTACGTGTATCTTCTGTACTCAGTTTCGACTAGTCGATATAAGCTCTTTGAGCAATCTCTTTCCATGGCACTAAGGCGATTTCATATCTTTAGGAAGCCAACTTCCTAAACAGGCCTACATTACTAGACTGAGAAAGATGTAGCTTTTACTGAAGCCTGACATTTGGTTGTTGTGGTGGTGGTGGTGAGTTGCTATAGGAGCAAACTGTTGAGGTCATGAGGTCATCGGTCCCTAAGGTTCCTAGGGTTACACACTACTTAAACTTACGCCAAGGACAACATGCCAGAACAAGGACTCGTCGAATTTCCGACGGGGGATGGGTGGGGGGCGGAGGGGTGAGAGGGGGTTGGGGTAGACGCGTGAACCGTGGCAAGACGCTCTAGACCGGGAGGCTACCTGAAGTTTGGTGAGATAAGAAGGCTGCGTCGGGAAGTGTGGTACTAACACTGTTTTCTGAAATGAAATGGCGTTTTAAGTTTCACGAGTTCACTTAAAGAATTCCTGCAGTTGAGCAAATATTAGTGTGCTGGTTGAGTTTAACATATTCAATGTAGAATTGTGGCTCCGGGCACTACGGGACTTAACATCTGAGGTCATCAGTCCCCTAGAACTTAGAACTACTTAAACCTAACTAACCTAAGGACATCACACACATCCATGCCCGAGGCAGGATTCGAACCTGCGACCGTAGCGGTCGCGCGGTTCCGGACTGAAGCACCTAGAACCACTTGGCCACACCGGCCGGCATTGTGTTATGGAAAGAGCATGAAGTTACATACGTAAATTTGCAAAGCATACTGTAGTTTTCACAAAAGCAGTCAAATCAATAAAGACACTTGTTATCAACCACAAATAGCACGTTCTACTTATAGGAGCACTTTCATAGAGAGCAGCCGAAGTTGATCAAAACTGAAAGTACCTCATTAAGCTACGTCTGTTAATACTCGATTATTAGACCCCATAAAACGTACATAAACTGCTTAAATACCGCTAGTATTTCGGATAAGACAAACTGTAATGCAATTATTTAGGCTTACATAGAGTACAAACGTAAAAACACGTAAGATGTTTCCAGTTATGCGTGCACTGAGACAGGTTCCTTTCCTTGCATCAACCGTCTACTGTACGAAAATTTACAGCTAAATACGACGCATGTATTGGCCAGTAAGACAAAACTCTAAAGGTAATATAATGGTATCAGTTTATTCCCATTTCCTATGAGTGCTCTATCAGTAAATAAACAGCTGTTTACGCCGGCCGTTGTGGTCGAGCTGCTCTAGGCGCTTCAGTCCGGAACCGCGTGGCCGCTACGGTCACAGGTTCGAATCCCGCCTCGGGCATGGATGTGTGTGATGTCCTTAGGTTAGTTAGGTTTAAGTAGTTCTAAGTTCTAGGGGACTGATAACCTCAGATGTTAAGTCCCATAGTGCTTAGAGCCACTTTTTTTTAAACAGCTGTTTACACATCCTTTGCGTGCGCCGCCATATTGCTATCCTCAACTGCTACCTTCAGTGACAGCAACGATGCTGTACATGGTATTGCCAGTCTAGTAATGTACGTCTGTGACTTTCGATCATTGAAAATCCTCTCTGGTTTACAAATCATTGGGTAGCCTTTGTTTCAGAGGCAGTGTTCCCCATTGTAGCTCCTGGTGCCGTATATGCAGGAGCTTAGTTTTGCGATTCGACATAGGAGGAAGATTGGTTCATTCTGCAGAAGATCTGTGCCCTTGCAGGGATACTACTATGATCAAAGGATTGGGAGAGGTCATTTCAGTTATTAGGTGTGGTGATGTTTAGATGACGTGGTTACCTTATTTACGGAACTGCTGGCTAAATTTCCGCATTGTTTGATCGCGACTACTCCGCGTTTAGGCACGCGACATTACCCATCAGACCAGTAAACTGGGAACTCATAGGCTGCCATAACCTGTTTAAATGGATGATAAATATAGCTACAAATATCTGTTTATGCGTCGTGCGGTCGATTGAAGGTTATCATACCATCCTAAAGTAAGGAAAAATTATTGCTTTGTTGGCAGTCGTTCACTGCAAACATGGTATCCAGACTGCTAATTGTGGAACAATTTCATATGTGGTGCTTTGAGGACCTTTGTGGGCTTGTCGATCAATTCGTTTTGTTTGCTGACAATACATATATTTACTAACCGACTCTCTTCTCAATTTGTTACAATCCAAACCGAATGAACTTTTGTTACTTATATACTATAGTGCCACGTTGCATGTCAGCCATCTTGTTGTACATCGCAGACTCAACTCATGGTCCGCGACCACGTTGCATGTCAGCCATCTTGTTGTACAACGTAGACTCAACTCATCGTCCGCGAATATTCTAATATGTCGAAAATCTGATACTTAGTTTGTCAGAAAACATGTTAGGTTACAGACGTAGATAACATAGACCGACGAATCCTGATCCGATGGTCTCTGTTTGCTGTGTTGCGAGTTGATCCCGCAAATTACTATAGTATTACGTGCCAATCACTTATATAAATTGTATGTGGATTCTGGTGGTTCAGCTACTCCTCTGAACTTAAAAACAATGATTACAAAACTGCGCAAACATTCTCTTTAACAGAGCTGGACGCTATAAACAGCGAACAAACATTTGTTCAGTTTGTGATCACTTTCTTGATTAATCATTACTCACTGCTTGGGTTTCAAGTAGTAACTATGCTTCCCCATTTTTAATTATTTCTGTTAAGTACTAAGAGTCATATAATGTTACCAAATTATTCTCTGGAGCATAAGAATTACACTTATCGTATAGCTAAGTTTCAGAGCTTAACTATCACTGTTTATGAAGGTACTTTTTATCATGGCAAAAACCTTTTGCCATCTGCGTAGTAGCTCACGCCATAATCAAATGAAATAAACTGTTGAATAATCAAATTTAATCTGATTATACTGGTTGTTATTAACGTCCACTGCCACAACCAACCAGCAAATACACTACAATAAATGTAATAACTACAGGCCGCAAAAGTAATATGACATTTTAGTAAGTACCGTGGATTAATGGAGTATAGCTTTATGAGACTGTTCCCTCAAGACGGTGCACCTAATAAGTACCTGATACTTTTTATTAGTTAGGCTTTAACCTGACAGACATGAGTGTGAAATTCACCACTTCAAAATTCCTACAATTTAATTGTCGAAGGGCTCAGTGAATTTACAATATCGGCACTCCACTGGAAAATAACGTGATTAACGTTTTATCTGTTGGCTTTTATAAGCGGGAGAAACTTCACCATAACAAATATTTACTCATGCGGCAGATTTAGCTACTACTATTCTTGGTAGAGAAAACTACGATTGTGAGTGTTTGAATCTTTCTCTTCTTTACGTTAGTAAAGCTGACTGTTTACTTTGATGTCGCGGGTGTGTTCTGTCGTAAGCTCGGTGTCGTAAAAGTGTTTATACTTCAAGGTATTTGTCGATGTCACACAATCTTAATAAATAAAATACCTAAACACTGACAACCATGAAGAGTCAGACTATACAGACCACGATACCTCATGCACTAGAATATGCTTTAAATCTCACTCGTAGTTATGAAGGAATGGTAGAGTACAGCACGTCTTCTGCACCGAGTCCTTTGCAATCTGAGAACCAGTTCACTATCAGAGGACGAGGAGATAGTGGTGGCAGGTTCGCAGTATCATAGAGAGTATCATCGCGATATACAGCTGAAGCAAAATAAAAGAGTTTCGGAGAACCTAAAAAGTACGTGGCGGACTAATCTTTGCATCCATTTCCTCCCGTCTACCAAACCATTGCGTTACCTACTGTTCCATAGTACCATTCAACTGTAACATAAAAATTTGTAACATTCTTACAGTAGATATTTAGAATTCTCTTACTTCTTCCTTTACAGCTTTCACATGAGATGGCAAGATGCCCGCTATAGAAGTGAAAAACACCTTTCATTGATTTTTTTATCTGCGTTCCAGGACTACATGAAGTAGGATGTAATGGAAGGAATTAATGCTACATAGACGTGAGTTTAATTTTAACTATTATTTAGGGGACTCTAATTTAAAACGGTCTGCGGCGATCCTTTCAGGTATTGTTAAACTCTCGTATCTCACTAATTTAGTCATGCGACGATGGCACTCATCATTTGCAGACAACGTGCCCCTAGGGGAGGAGCTGACTTTGAACTCGGTGGGGTGCGAGGTCACGGAGCGTTTGTCCTGTTATCTAGTCGATTGCCCCGGGCACCTGCAACACATGCTAATTACTGCCGGCAACAAGAGCTGGCCCTTATTGGGCTGACAACAGGCTGACAACTGAATAGAGTCCGCGACTAAATGCGCGGAACAATTTCCCGCCACGAAGCTCCTACGCACCCGTGCAGGCGACGTTTAGGAGTGGAGTGTCAGATTGCAGCGCACGGAAAGAGGCCATAGAGAGTGTGGCGAGACGAAAGACGTCTTTTAAATGTACGTGTGTGTCCGTATTCCTGCCGTTGAAGCTATTGGCCGAAAAGTGGGTATGTGAATAAGGAGATTCTGAGCTATCTGAAGAATCGCTTGGACAAAGAGAAATATTCGTTTCACCTGGTAGAGATAAGACGTGTAACGATTCAAGGAGGTAAACTGCAATACGTCTCGGTAAGGAGCCTACAGCTGATGCAGGCCTCGTAACATTTTAAAACAATCGATTTACTTTGTCTATCTTTCGATGGGAATCGAGCGTCATAGGACTCCAGTCATCTGTAATCAAATATCCAAAGCTATATTTGAAAAAAAATGTCTTATTACCGCCTTGAGTTACTGGCGAAATACTTTATTTATACAACCAGTTCGAGTCGTCTGGCTATTCAGGTTCCTACGTACCAATAAAGTAATACGTAAGTAAGATTACAGACTTAAACTGTTCCGAAGGTTTTGACTGAAGTAACTGTTAATAACAACACACACACACACACACACACACACACACACACACACACACAGAATAAAATGTCACGTACTCACATAAAGGTCTTCAGAGCATCGTATTAGGCGAAATACAAAATGATTATCATGAGATGATAAAACCATGAACTACAGACTTAACGACCAAGCACACTGTAAGCAATCATAGCAACATCGTACCTAGCAACTACACAGGTTGAATGGCACAGGCAAGTTTCTGTTTGGAAACTTTCCAAAATATGATATCTCGTAACCGACTCGCACTAGAAGCCTGCAACAAATAACATTGACATTCTGATTTAGCTACTTATGATTTGTTAATGTCAATAGGCGATGTTCTATTTAAAAAGTGTATGTTTACACAAAAAATACACTTTCGAAGTATTATTTTAATTAGCGTATTGGCTAACAATAACATTATCTTAAAACGGCACATTTCCGCAATATTTGCAGTGCATCTTTATACCCACACGCACTTTCGCCGGCTCACTACTGATAATAGAATAAACGCATTCCGTAGTAGCCTTCCGCACTAACGCCGAATAGCTCTAGCTATAGGCTTTTTCAGTTAACAGTTCAACATAACCACTGACAAGGGGAGGCCGCCAGTTGTGAAATTCAGATTCGATTCATACTGCGCATAATAAAAGCTCATGGCCAGAGGTGTAATGTGGCAAAGCACCAAGATGCACTTCTCAGCCGTTGTCGAGAAAATCGACAGTTAAAAGAAATCGTTGCCGTGAAGTACTCTCTACGATTAACAGTTTTCTACAGCATCGTGGCGCAGCGGTAAGCGCTCGGGTTCGTAATCCGAAGGTCACCGGATCGGATCTCGCGCCATGCAACCCTTTTTTTTGTTTTTGTTTCTTGTTATTCAAATATATATATATATATATATATATATATATATATATATATATATATATATATATATATATTCCCGGCAATCAGTTGCAACAATTATGCATATAATAAGTTGTTGAAAGTCGTTTGTCGTGCAAAAACTGGCGACTTCGAACATCATTATGTTTTCCGCAAACAAAGTTCTGTTTCACAAATGTTATTAATTGTCTTCATGATGTTAACCACGTATAGTTAACGGAAGACGTAGAAACGGTATTCCGAAACGAATACGTGTAGCGTAAGACAAACGTTCATCGGCAACTAAGGTTGGAATTGGCACTCAAGTACTGTAACTGGACGTCCACTGACTGGCGGCACGTTCTATGCTCCCTCGGACAGATCGCTGTAGGCGTGTACGGCAAACAGGAGGCAGCGTTACGGTCTGAGGAATATTTTTGTGCCATTCCCTGAGTGACGTCGTCATTCTGACAGCAAAATGGATCAACACAAGCATGCATCTAACTTTCGAACCATCTCTACCGCGACATGCATTTAGTTTTTCGTCCGTATGATGGTATCTACCAGTAGGACAATGCAACATGTCACACCACTTGCAATCTTCATGTGCGGTTCTAAGGGCACCAGCATGAGTCTGCGGTTCTCGCCTGGCCATCAGTCTACGAGGATTTAAACCTAATCGAGAATATTTGCTACCACCACGTTCGGACTGTTCGCGCCATCGATCCTCAGCCGAGAAACCTGATGGCTCTCGATCTTCCACCATCATCGAGTCCATCAACATGAGGCGTCAAATATGAGGTAGCCAAGGAGGTGGAAACGTGGGTTCTACTATGCCAAAACTGCTTGGTAGCTACAACAGGAAAACACAATTTATTAGCAGGAGTACAAGATAAGAAAGTATTTATTACTTAACTTTGCTGTAGTCCATGATCAGTTGGTTGACAATTATAGAGGACACCACTAGACTAAGCGTCTGTAGAATGACATAATTTACACATATCTTGCAGTGACGAATTAATCTCTCGTAATCTTGAATGTCTAATCCGGTGAATTTGAAGACTAACCTGAAACGGAGCTACAAAGACTTGATGGCAGCAATGACTGAGCTGCAGACGATGACTAACATCGGCACTGGCTGACCACTGAGCGCGGCTACGAACTGTAGACTGGCACAACTGCACTACTCTCCTGCTACACATGAAGTGGCCTAGCGGCGCCTCGCGGCGAGCATAGGTACTGCGACTGGCTGCGTACTCTTTGGCTAAGACAGCCGTTCTTCTGTTCCGTTTATCGAGAGAATCGCATCCGGCGGATAGACCTCTTAGGCGGCGGTGTGGTCGTATGACTGACGGCATCACAAAACATAGCGCAGCAGGCCACAGCACGGGAATAGGAGGCATGCCTCCACATCCCTGTCCTTATCTTCCAGAACTTCACTGACTCTGCTTTGTAGCACTTGCAACCTACGTCCTCAATTATTTCCTTAACGTATTCCAATCTCTGTCTTCCCCTACAGTTTTTGCCCTCTACAGCTCCCTCTAGTACCATGGAAGTCATTCCCTCATGTCTTGGCAGATGTCCTATCATCCTGTCCCTTCTTCTTATCAGTGTTTTCCACATATTCCTTTCCTCTCCGATTCTGCGTAGAACCTCCTCATTCCTTACCTTATCAGTCCACCTAATTTTCAACATTCGTCTATAGCACCACATCTCAAATGCTTCGATTCTCTTCTGTTCCGGTTTTCCCAAAGTCCATGTTTCGCTACCATACAATGCTGTACTCCAGACGTACATCCTCAGAAATTTCTTCCTCAAATTAAGGCCGGTATTTGATATTAGTAGACTTCTCTTGGTCAGAAATGCCTTTTTTGCCATAGCGAGTCTGCTTTTGATGTCCTCCTTGCTCCGTCCGTCATTGGTTATTTTACTGCCTAGGTAGCAGAATTCCTTAACTTCATTGACTTCGTGACCATCAATCCTGATGTTAAGTTTCCTGCTGTTCTCATTTCTACTACTTCTCATTACCTTCGTCTTTCTCCGATTTACTCTCAAACCATACTGTGTACTCATTAGACTGTTCATTCCGTTCAGCAGATCATTTAATTCTTCTTCACTTTCACTCAGGATAGCAATGTCATCAGCGAATCTTATCACTGATATCCTTTCACCTAGTATTTTAATTCCACTCCTGAACCTTTCTTTTATTTCCATCATAGCTTCCTCGATGTACAGATGGAAGAGTAGGGGCGAAAGGCTACAGCCTTGTCTTACACCCTTCTTAATACGAGCACTTCGTTCTTGATCGTCCACTCTTATTATTCCCTCTTGGTTGTTGTACATATTGTATATGACCCGTCTCTCCATATAGCTTACCCCTACTTTTTCAGAATCTCGAACAGCTTGCACCATTTTATATTGTCGAACGCTTTTTCCAGGTCGACAAATCCTATGAAAGTGTCTTGCTTTTTCTTTAGTCTTGCTTCCATTATTAGCCGTAACGTCATAATTGCCTCTCTCGTCCCTTTACTTTTCCTAAAGCCAAATTGATCGTCACCTAGCGCATTCTCAATTTTCTTTTCCATTCTTCTGTATATTATAATTGTTAGCAGCTTCGAAGCATGAGCTGTTAAGCTGATTGTGCGATAATTCTCGCACTTGCCGTCTTCGGAACTGTGTCGATGATGCTTTTCCGAAAGTCAGATGGTGTGTCGCCAGACTCATATATTTTACACACCAACGTGAATAGTCGTTTTGTTGCCACTTCCCCCAATGATTTTAGAAATTCTGATGGAATCTTTTCTATCCCTTCTGCCTTATTTGACCGTAAGTCCTCCAAAGCTCTTTTAAATTCCGATTCTAATACTGGATCCCCGATCTCTTCTAAATCGACTCCTGTTTCTTGTTCTATCACATCAGACAAATCTTCACTCTCATAGAGGCTTTCAATGTATTCTTTCCACCTGTCTGCTCTCTCCTCTGCATTTAACAGTGGAATTCCCGTTGCACTCTTAATGTTACCACCGTTGCTTTTAATGTCACCAAAGGTTGTTTTGACTTTCCTGTATGCTGAGTCTGTCCTTCCGACAATCATATCTTTTTCGATGTCTTCACATTTTTCCTGCAGCCATTTCGTCTTAGCTTCCCTGCACTTCCTCTTTATTTGATTCCTCAGCGACTTGTATTTCTGTATTCCTCATTTTCCCGGAACATGTTTGTACTTCCTCCTTTCATCAATCAGCTGAAGTATTTCTTCTGTTACCCATGGTTTCTTCGCAGCTACCTTCTTTGTACCTTTGTTTTCCTTCCCAACTTCTGTGATGGCCCTTTTTAGAGATGTCCATTCCTCTTCAACTGTACTGCCTACTGCGCTATTTCTTATTGCTGTATCTATAGCGTTGGAGAACTTCAAACGTATCTCGTCATTTTTTAGTACTTCCGTATCCCACTTCTTTGCGTATTGATTCTTCCTGACTAATGTCTTGAACTTCAGCCTACTCTTCATCACTACTATATTGTGATCTGAGTCTATATCTGCTCCTGGGTACGCCTTACAATCCAGTATCTGATTTTGGAATCTCTGTCTGACCATGATGTAATCTAATTGAAATCTTCCCGTATCTCCCGGCCTTTTCCAAGTATACCTCCTCCTCTTGTGATTCTTGAACAGGGTATTCGCTATTACTAGCTGAACCTTGGTACTGAACTCAATTAGTCTTTCCCCTCTTTCATTCCTTGTCCCAGGTCCACATTCTCCTGTAACCTTTTCTTCTACTCCTTCCCCTACAACTGCATTCCAGTCGCCCATGACTATTAGATTTTCGTCCCCCTTTACATACTGCATTTCCCTTTCAATATCCTCATACACTTTCTCTATCTGTTCATCTTCAGCTTGCGACGTCGGCATGTATACCTGAACGATCGTTGTCGGTGTTGGTCTGCTGTCGATTCTGATTAGAACAACCCGGTCACTGAACTGTTCACAGTAACACACCCTCTGCCCTATCTTCCTATTCATAACGAATCCTACACCTGTTATACCATTTTCTGCTGCTGTTGATATTACCCAATACTCATCTGACCAGAAATCCTTGTCTTCCTTCCACTTCACTTCACTGACCCCTACTATAATCTAGATTGAGCCTTTGCATTTCCCTTTTCAGATTTTCTAGTTTCCCTACCACGTTAAAGCTTCTGACATTCCACGCCCCGACTCGTAGAACGTTATCCTTTCGTTTATTATTCAATCTTTTTCTCATGGTAACCTCCCCCTTGGCAGTCCCCTTCCGGAGATCCGAATGGGGGACTATTCCGGAATCTTTTGCCAATGGAGAGATCATCATGACACTTCTTCAAATACAGGCCACATGTCCTGTGGATACACCTTACGTGTCTTTAATGCAGTGGTTTCCATTGCCTTCTGCATCCTCATGTATTTGATCATTGCTGATTCTTCCGCCTTCAGGGGCAATTTCCCACCCATAGGACAAGAGAGTGTCCTGAACCTCTATCCGCTCCTCCGCCCTCTTTAACAAGGCCGTTGGCAGAATGAGGCTGACTTCTTATGCCGGAAGTCTTCGGCCGCCAATGCTGATTATTTATCAAAATTTTGGCAGTGGCGGGGATAGAACCCCGGACCGAAGACGTTTTAATTATGAATCAAAGACGCTACCCCTTTTTTTTTTTTTTTTTTTTTTTTTAATCTCATTTTGTTCGCTTTTGTTCTTTGTATCTGCTCGGGGCGGACGTCGTAAGACATCCGTTTAAGTTCGTTGTTGATCGATTAACTCAGTTTTTTTATTACAGAGGGCAGCTAACCCTCTGACCGAACATGCTGAGCTACCGTGCCGGCTCCCTAGACCACGGAGTGATGCTGCTGAAAGGGTTCCTTTGCAAAAGCTGCTCTTTCAGTCTTCTAACAGGTAGTCACATTAATGTGACCAGACAGTGTATTATGCAAATCAGCACACATGTATCTTAAAAGGAAACTTTTCGATTAACTCTCCGTCCAATAACTATTAAGATGAAATTTCACGAATTCCGCATGGTTAGAGAATTTGGTAGATACATGATGGGACACCAGCACATTTTGCTGATGATGTAAGACATCTTCTAGTGAGCCAGTGTAGTATGAATAGGGTAGGACAATCTGGGCCTGTACCGTCGCCCCAAGACCACGTGATCTCAAATACTACATTTTTCTGTCGGGGGTTATCTAGAAAGTGAAGTACATTGATGCTGCAAAAGTCATGGGATACATTTTAATATTGTGTACGACCAGCTTTCGCTCGGCACGGTGCAGTAGCTCGACGTGGTATGGACTCAACAAGTCGCTGGAATTACTCTTGCAGAAATACTGAGCCAAGCTGCCTCTCAAGCCGTCCATCGTTGCGAAAGAGTTGCCGGAGCAGGATTTTATGCACGAACTGGCCTCTTAGTTATATTCCATAAATTTTCCTTGTGATTCCTGTCAGACGATTTGGTAGGCCAAACTATTCGCTCGACTTGTCCAGAATGTTCTTCAAACCAGGCGCGACCAATTCCGGCGCGCTGATAGAGCAAATTGTCACCCATAAAAATTCCATCGTTGTCTGGGTGGATGAAGCCCATGAATGGCTACAAGTGGCTTCCAAGTAACGAAACACAACCATTTACAGTCAAAGATCGGTTTAGTTAGACAGGAAGACCCAGTCCATTCCGTGTAATCACAGCCCACGCCATCATAGAGCCACCACCAACTTGTACAGTGCCTTGTTGACGACTTGAGTCCATGGCTTCTTCGGATCCGTGGCACAGTCGACCCCTGCCATCATGTCTTACCAAATGAAATCGCGACTCACCTTATCAGACCACGGTTTTCCAGTCATCTACCGGTTAACCGATCTAAAGCCCTGGCGTCGGTAGTCTGCTGCCACGGCTCATTAACGCGAGATACGTTCATCGTACACTGATTTTTTGGGATTATTTCAAGCAATGTTGCTTGTCTGTTAGCACTGACTATTCTACACAAATGCCCTGATCTCGACCATCAGGTGAAGTCCTTCGACCATTGCGCTGTTCATGGTGAGAGGTAGGCCTGAAGTGTATTGTCGGCACACTCTTGACACTGTCACTTGCGTTATACTGAATTCCCTAACTATTTCCGAAACGGTATGTCCCACGCGTCTAGTACTCAACTATCATTGCGCGTTCGAAGTCCATTAATTCCCTTCGTCGGCAATAAACACGCGGAAACCTTACCACATGAATCATCTGTGTAAAAATGACAGCTCCATCATTGCACGCCGTTTTATGTCTTGTGTACTCGATACTACCCCATCTCTATATGTGCATATCTCTACCCCATGACTTTGGTCACCTCAGTGCATACAGCACTGCCGTTGATACGGTTAAATAATGGTGGCACTTAATTACTACGGGGTGATACGAGGGTGTTTGAAAGAAATCTTAACTCACTGCAGAGGCAAGTGCGCTATTGCATCCAGGTGCGAGGGTACCACTTGGGACACCTCATGTAACAGGTTCTAGTGTACAGTAAGCAGTAACCTCTAACGTGATGAAGTTCTGTTATGTTTCTTGCTTAACGCAGACCTTGGGTGAAATTTGAGACCAGTTATATGAGTATCAACGTACATTGATACTATGTAGGGGAGTATTTCATGCAGATGATGGTGGCGACTCCTAAACATCCATCCAAAATTAATCCGTAAACTGATAAAATTTTGGTTTTACCATGGTTCAAATGGCTCTAAGCACTATGGGAATTAACATCTGAGGTCATCAGTTCCCTAGAACTTAGAACTACTTAAACCTAACTAACCTAAGGGCAAGACACACAGCCATGTCCAAGGCAGGATTCGAACCTGAGACCGTAGCAGCAGCGCGGTTCCGGACTGAAGAGCCTAGAAACCCCCACCCACAGCTGCCGGCTTGGTTTTACTATCACATATTACCAGCACTGTATGTTTTCAATATTAATTATAATACACCTGGGCTAGCAGGACAGAGAGGATTAGGTTGTGAAAAGGGGCCAAAGTAAGTTCCTGTCAGTTGCAATCAACATACAAACCTTATTTATCAACAGACAGTAAAACAAGGAAGAAAAACACTGAAAACTTTAATCGACCTCCTTTGATCAAATCCATGACACAAGGCCAAAGCAAGAAATTGAAGTACGGGATTCTTCTGGAGGTGTCACCCAAGAATATTTTCTAAATCTTCAATCTAAACAGGCTGAAGGCCTTGGCAATTTTAATGGAACTTGGTTGGATGCCGCATATTAAGCAATAAGAAGAGTTTCAATCAAAAGGCAGGAGGCATTATCTTAAAACATTTCATGCAAAATTCGGTTGAAGGCCCCATACAAAAGCATAACAATCTCATGCTTTAAGGGCAGACAGGAACATTAATTTAAGAGATATAAATACTCGGCTGAAGGCCACATATCAAGAAAATATGTTTAACGACATTAATTTAAGAGATATTAATACTCGGCTGAAGGCCACATATCAAGAAAATATGTTTAACCGCTTAAGACCTAGCGAAAGAGTTTCAATTTAAAAGGCAGAAGGCCTTATCTTAAAACATCTCATGTAAAATTCGGCTGAAGGCCCCATATAAAAGAATAACAATCTCATGCCTTAAGGGCAAGGCAAGAACATTAATTTAAGAGATATTGATATTCGGCTGAAGGCCACACATCAACCAAATAACTAAAACCCAAACAGGGAAATTAGTATGTAAGTTACAAGGAACGGCGCTCAGAAGTTTCCAAGGGTCGGCTTGGTATTGTAACACTAACGACAATTTAGGTGAGACAGACAGTCTGTCCAACGACTTCATAATGTAGAGGCAACCCAACCGACAGACACGCGACCGACCAATCAACAAAATCAGTTCCACCCCACTTAACCAGCAAAAATATTTCAATATAACGACACACAGAATATTGGCATCCACAACGACCATCAACACTTCAGCTGGACAGCAACAACATGACGAGGAAAATATACTACCGAAAATTACGTCAACGACCAGGGCAGGTAACCGGAACAACGACGTTCACAATGCAGAAGATACCAGTGGTTAACTTCAATAACAGGGAATAAATGAAGTTAAATTAAACTGCACAGGAAGATGGCTGGAAACTTAGCCGACTTGATTACACACGTGTTGTTGCTCGCGGGAATCTCCCAAAAGCGACAACCAGGATCAAACGAAGAAATGTAAACAGTTGAGGGTTGATAGTAGGTTAAGTGAGGGCTCAACTTTCATGTCCAAGATCGGTGGGCGACGAACTTGGTAATACTCGCAAGCAGCACCTCACGCTCCAACAGCGCGTGCACACCGCCAGCGGTCCCGGCCAAAGGACGTGTGAGGGAGACTTCCTCGCTGCTCCACGCCAACCGACCGACTCCCAGGCCCGGAAACGGTGAAAGGACCAAATATACGTCGGTCGATGAGACGACAAACCGAACGACCAACCAATGGTCGTCTCGATCCATTCTCCCTCCGTCGGACAGTTCACGTGTGATGCCAGCGGTCGGCGAACACTGCCTGTCCGCGACTCACCGGCGCTCCGACTTCGCTGCTGATGCGCCCTGACTACACTGCTGGTCAATCTCCGGCTGACTCTCAGACACACGGCGCACCCGGAAATACTATCGGTCGCTCCAGAGATGGTACGACAGTGCATTTATCGATACGCGCTGCTGCTGCCGCTCAGAGACAAGTAACGCAGGAAGTTAGTGACGCCAGTAAATGGTATAAGAAAACGAGGCGGCAGTACCGTAATGGAAGATGACCAACAATAAATAGCATGAACACGAGCCGTCCACAGCTCAACACCCTGCATGTAGATCTGCAGTTATGAAATTTTAATTCGTTAACTTCTAAGTACTATACTCAGCTGCATACATAAATAATTTTTGCGTTTCGTACCTCTGTTAGGTGTATGATTTCATAGCTGCCGATATGAATGCAACACGTGCTTGAGTTCCCGCCGCGGCAACGGGAACTCGCTTCATCTTGTTGCTTTTGTGTCTCACATTTCAAGGCTCGTTTGCCCCTGGCCCGAAGCAACAAGTTGCATACAGTGAGTGGTTGCTACCTCGCTCCCGTTGTCTCCCGGTACTACGC
Organism: Schistocerca piceifrons; assembly: GCF_021461385.2. NCBI lineage: Eukaryota > Metazoa > Arthropoda > Insecta > Orthoptera > Acrididae > Schistocerca > Schistocerca piceifrons. The sequence goes on along the minus strand of NC_060138.1, from coordinate 180,954,293 downwards.
GGTTGTTTTACACGCGGCTGCTGTGAATTACACGCCCTACCGCGCAGCCACCCTCTAGCACTGCTTTATTATTTATTGCCACTGTTCCCCAGTGCTCTCGGCTGTCGGTTAACAGCACTTCTCGCCCCCCACGCTTCCATCATCAGGGCAACTCCTCACAGGGCACAGACAATCTCTGTGATAAACAGGGGACTCAGAATTACACCGGACAATGCCGTCGACGTAGGCTACTCGGAATTCAAGCAACGAGGCAAAAGCTTCATCTCGAGAGAATGTAATGTCTACATTTTTAAACACTCCTCTTAATGACATTCTGTTAAAGTAATGAAGAATGTCAGGAACTTAATAATATTACGCATTCTCTTCCGTTACAGTACTGTAGGATTTCCTTCAGCATTTCATCGTCGTTGGTACCCTCATAAAATGTATCAGAAATGCTCCTGCCGGTAATATTTGTCTCTTTCATTATTCCTGCTAATCTAAATCTACAAAGCGTACGAAGTAGAATATGTCAGTGCTTAATATTATTGCATTTTCTGGGTACGTCATTTACTGTAGAATTACAAACGGTATTTTATCACCATTTCTGTCCTCTCTAGGAGTATAAGATTTAATACCACCGTTCCTTCAATTAGTTTCTGCTTGACAATTACGAATGACAAGGTACACGCCTATAGGATCGCGAAAGGTTAGTATACACCTTCCGAAAGTGTACAGACATGCTCGGTCAAAATAAAACGTATATCTCGTGATAGACCGTTACGTAAATCTAGAGAACCTATATTCGAAGATGAATGTGAAACCATAACGTTAAATCATACGAGCGGCATTCAATAAGTAATGAAACACATTTTTTTCTGGAAGCAGATTGCTTTAATCATGATTCCAAAACACCACATTACTCCCCACTGTTTCGGCTGTAAAACTTTATTTTTGAATGCGACGGCCTACGTCACCTCACTGGGAGCACCAGTGTACCCGCATGGCAGCGTTCCACTGATCGACGTCGGAATCATTGTCTTGTTGCATTAATGACCTCACCATCACATACACTCATGCTCATAAATTAAAGGTAATTGCAGAATGTGGTGCCACACAACGTGGCACTACACAAAACGGGCGCTAATAAAATGTTCAAATGTGTGTGAAATCTTATGGGACTCAACTGCTAAGGTCATCAGTCCCTAAGCTTAGACACTACTTAACCTAAATTATCCTAAGGACAAACATACACACCCATGCCCGACGGAGGACTCGAACCTCCGCTGGGACCAGCCGCACAGATCATGCGGGCGCCGATAGCATAGGCACATAGGGAACGCACGCGACACAGATCTGTAAGTCCACGGTATTGGCGATTAGTTGAGAAAACCGTCCGAAACACATGTGCTACAAACGCAACTGTTTCCTGTGCATGTACCCCGACATTAATATGGGATATGATCACCATGCACACGTCCACAGGCCGCACAATGGGTTGCATACTCTGGATCAGGTGGTCGAGCAGCTGCTGGGGTATAGCCTCCGATTCTTGCACCAGTGCCCGTCGGAGCTCCTGAAGTGTCCTAGGGGTTTGAAGACGTGCAGCGATACGTTGACCGAGAGCATCCCAGACGTGCTCGATGGGGTTGAAGTCTGGAGAACAGGTAGGCCACTCCATTCGCCTGACATCTTCTGTTTCAAGGTACTCCTCCACGATGGCAGCTCGGTGGGGCCGTGCGTTATCATCCATCAGGAGGAAAGTGGGACCTACTGCATCCCTGAATAGGTGGACATACTGGTGCAAAATGACGTCCCGATACACCTGACCTGTTACAATTCCTCTGTCAATGACATGCAGGGGTTTACGTGCACCAATCATAATCCCACCCCACACCATCAAACTACGACCTCCTTTCAAGGACATTAAGGGGTTGGTATCTGGTTCCTGGTTCACGCCAGATGAAAACCCAGCGAGAACCACTGTTCAGACTATACCTGGACTCGTCCGTGTTCCAATGACCATCTGCTGTGTTCTTGACACCAGGCTTTACGGGCTCTCCTGTGACCAGGGGTCAATGGAATGCACCTTGCAGGTCTCGGGGCGAATGTCTAAAAATGGCTCAAATTGCTCTGAGCACTATGAGACTTGTGGTGTTGTACAGTGTGGACGTCCCGTACTGTAGCGCCTGGACAGGTTTCCTGCCTGCTGGAATCGTTGCCATAATCTTGATATCACACTCTGTGTGGCACACGGAGAGCCCGTGCTACGACCTGCTGTGTTTGACCAGGTCATTAGTCCCCTAGAACTTAGAACTACTTAAACTTAACTAACCCAAGGACATCACACACATTCATGTCCGAGGCAGGATTCAAACCTGCGACCGTAGCGGTCGCGCTGTTCCAGACTGTAGCGCCTAGAACCGCTCGGCCACCCCGGCCGGCAAACCATGTCTCTTCAGTCGTCTGTAGACTGTGTCTCTGGAGACAACTCTTCCAGTGGCTGCGGTAAGGTCCAGAGCAAGGCTACCTGCAGTACTCTGTGGCCGTCTGCGTGCAGCGATGGTGAGATATCTGTCTTTTTGTGGTGTTGTACACTGTGGACGTCCCGTACTGTAGCGCCTGGACAGGTTTCCTGTCTGCTGGAATCGTTGCCATAATCTTGATAGTACACTCTGTGTGGCACACGGAGAGCCCGTGCTACGACCTGCTGTGTTTGACCAGGTCATTAGTCCCCTAGAACTTAGAACTACTTAAACTTAACTAACCCAAGGACATCACACACATTCATGTCCGAGGCAGGATTCAAACCTGCGACCGTAGCGGTCGCGCTGTTCCAGACTGTAGCGCCTAGAACCGCTCGGCCACCCCGGCCGGCAAACCATGTCTCTTCAGTCGTCTGTAGACTGTGTCTCTGGAGACAACTCTTCCAGTGGCTGCGGTAAGGTCCAGAGCAAGGCTACCTGCAGTACTCTGTGGCCGTCTGCGTGCAGCGATGGTGAGATATCTGTCTTTTTGTGGTGTTGTACACTGTGGACGTCCCGTACTGTAGCGCCTGGACAGGTTTCCTGTCTGCTGGAATCGTTGCCATAATCTTGATAGTACACTCTGTGTGGCACACGGAGAGCCCGTGCTACGACCTGCTGTGTTTGACCAGCCTCCAGCCGCCCTAGTACTCTACCCCTCATAACGTCATCAATATGTGTTCTTTCTACACACAGTCGCCATTAGGTCTAGAAACGTCTGCACACTTACTCACTGCACCTTTCCCTGACGTGCACCAACACACTGTATGCGGACTGCTGCCAGCGCGACCGTGCGACGCCCGCAGGTCAAATGCACCGCATAGTCATACCCCGAGTTGATTTAAACCCGCAAACCGCCCACCAGAGCGTTGTTTCACCATGTATCAGCATTATCCTTAATTTATGAGGATGAGTGTACGTACTGCTTCCAGCAGAGCGCGTGCGTCGGTAGGCCATAGAGACGGAAGTCTGAAGGTGGGTGGTCGGGGCTGCGGGGTGCATGAGGAGGAACAGTCCAATGAAGTTTTGTGAGCTTCCCTCGGATGTACGGACTTTTTCAAGGCGGTGAGTCGTCGTGAAGAAGTTTGTTTACATTTTTATGGTGACGTTTCTTCAATTTCCTGAGGGTAGCACGTTTACTTCAGAGGTGATCGTCGCACCACGAGAAAGTATATCGTACAGAATAAGCCCTTCAAAGTGCCGGAAGACCGTCGCCATGACTTTATCTGCTGAGGATTCTGCTTTGGACTTTTCCTTTGGAGGAGAGATGGTGTGGCATCACTCCACGCATTGACGTTTTGTTTTCAGTTCGAAGTTATGAACTTCATCAGCTGTTACGATGTTCGCCAAAAATTGGAAAGAGGATATTGAACAGAATAACCCCTTCAAAGTGCCGGAAGACCGTCGCCATGACTTTATCTGGTGAGGATGCTGCTTTGGACTTTTCCTTTTTTGTTTTCAGTTCGAAGTTATGAACCCATGTTTTATCGCCTGTTACGATGTTCGACAAAAATTGTCATGTCGGCGTCGTAGCTTGCATGCAATTCTGCACAGATGGTCTTTCGTTGCTATTTATGGTTTTCTGTTAGGCAGCGACAAACTCAGTGGCTACGTAGGTCTGAGTACACCAAATGGTCGACGAGTATTTCAGCACTACCAACAGAGACGCCCTGTTGGGCAGCGAGGTGTTTGATGGCGATCCGTCAGCCACCTCGAATGAGAGTTCCTGCACGTTCCAACGTTCGCCGGCCGGGGTGGCCGAGCGGTTCTAGACGCTTAAGTCTGGAACCGCGCGACCGCTACGATAGCAGATTCGAATCCTGCCTCGGATATGAATGTGTGTGATGTCCTTAGGTTAGTTAGGTTTAAGTAGTTCCAAATTCTAGGGGACTGATGACCTCAGAAAAAAAATGGTTCAAATGGCTCTGAGCACTATGGGACTCAACTGCTGAGGTCATTAGTCCCCTAGAACTTAGAACTAGTTAAACCTAACTAACCTAAGGACATCACAAACATCCATGCCCGAGGCAGGATTCGAACCTGCGACCGTAGCGGTCTTGCGGTTCCAGACTGCAGCGCCTTTAACCGCACGGCCACTTCGGCCGGCTGATGACCTCAGAAGTTAAGTCCCATAGTGCTCAAAGCCTTTTGAACCATTTTTCCCACGTTGGCGAGTCACAGCCCAGTATAATCAACCGGCAAGCGGGGGATCGGACAAGTTCGCGCGACCTTGTTGCAATGATGACAGACGCCTCCCACAATGATTGACCGAGCTTTTGTTCACTGCCAGGTCTCCGCAGACATTCTATAAGAGGCTACGAATATCTACGATGTTATGTTTTTCCGCCAAAAGAAACTCAATGGCAGCTCTCTGCTGGATCGCACCTCCGTTACACACCATTTTGAAGGCTACGTATAGTGCCGCCACTAATCGGAACTTCGTGAAACTGTAGGGGCAGAAGTAGGAATATTAGCCGATGTCCCACAAAAAATTCCACATTTTTTAAATCGAAACTGACCGCGAAAGAAATGTGTTGCAGTGCTTATCGAACGTCCCTCGTATATCGCGCGCCGGGATTATGAGAACAACGTGTGGGAGATTACGCTGCATTAAGAGGCATTTACACTCATGAGCCAAGTCATTATAACCACCTGCTTCATAGCTCGTTAGTGCAGCTCTGGATACCATTGCGGCAGCCATTCTGTTCGGTATGGTTTCGACACGTCCTTAGCCGTTTCCGGGGACGTGTGCCATCAGACGTCCACGCGTAAGTATCCAAATTTCGGGCCGTTGGTTTCTGAGAGCTTAGCTTGCGCCCGATTTCGTCGCAGGTGTATTCCATCAGGTTTGCGTTAGATGAAGTTTGTGGCCGAGACATTAACGCTCCTAAGACCACTGTATTACGATTGTGGCCTTCTGACACGTGTAGCTAGCTTGGTGGAAGAGAAATACATCAAACGGGTGTTCCTGACTGCACGCAGACTCAACATTTTACCTACCCTTGAAACTGTCAAATGCACACGTGATCACTTTTCAGAACCCGTCAAACATGCGAGACGGTCAATTTTTGAGTCAAGTCTATTACGCACAAAGGAAAACACCAGAAGTGATATCGACAGGGGATGTCAAATTGATTCCATATATTTAGATTTCCAGAAGGCTTTCGACACCGTTCCTCACAAGCACGACTCACGCCGGGTACTCACAGCTTTACTTCTGCCAGTATCTCGTCTCCTACCTTCCAAACTTTACAGAAGCTCATCTGCGAACCATGCAGAACTAGCACTCCTGAAAGATAGGATATGTAGTCAGAATGAGATTTTCACTCTGCAGCGGAGTGTGCGCTGATATGAAACTTCCTGGCAGATTAAAACAGTGTGCCCGACCGAGACTCGAACTCGGGACCTTTGCCTTTCGCGGGCAAGTGCTCTACCATCTGAGCTACCGAAGCACGACTCACGGCCGGTACTCACAGCTTTACTTCTGTCAGTATCTCGTCTCCTACCTTCCAAACTTTACAGAAGCTCTCCTGCGAACCATGCAGAACTAGCACTCCTGAAAGAAAGGATATTGCGGAGACATGTCTTAGCCACAGCCTGGGGGATTTTTCCAGAATGAGATTTTCACTCTACAGCGGAGTGTGCGCTGATATGAAACCTCCTGGCACATTAAAACTGTGTGCCCGACCGAGACTCGAACTCGGGACCTTTGCCTTTCGCGGGCAAGTGCTCTACCATCTGAGCTACCGAAGCACGACTCACGCTGCTAAATATTGCATTTTCGGGGAACAACAAAGTTATATTATGTGGCAGGTGTCATTAGAGCACAGTTAATAAAGTCATTTCTTGAAATAATTGATAAACTAGGCACTTTTCGTGTTTCCCACGCTGGTCTCGTTGTGAACTCATGGCTCAATCGTCGAAAATCTAGGTAGTGATGATTCCAAGCTTGGATGCAAAGAGGCCTAGGTGTTATTCTGCTATATTCAAAAGTTTTATAGAGGTGTTTCATAAACCATTCTTGAAGATTAAACTTCAGCAAGTTAGGACAATGGCGATGTAAAAAAGTAATCAGCACTCCGAATTTAAGTTACACTTCTTTTTTATTACTTTTGTTGCAACATCACTTCACAATATAACACATACTTGAAAATATCTTCGTCACTGTTAAAGTTCACATTTCATAAACTGACTACAATTTGCGTCTTTTCAACATTACGACCAAGACTTGACTCACAAATAACCGCTTACGCGCCCAAAAATCAGAGTTACAAGTACGTCAGAGGTCATAGTGACAATAGAAAGAATACACATAAGAATAATATCATTGCAATATAAACATATCGATGTATCAGAGTACCTCCACATTAATGAAATCAAATCTGAATGTTGTTACAGAAATATGTTAACTACTTTACAGAAACACAGTAGAATATTGCTGGTACCGAGAGGTTCAGGTGAGGTTCCGTAATGATTACGCAATTCAAGTACCATTACAAACTTACTTCTTATTCAATGACCAATACTTTGAATCGACTGACGGTGTTGCAAAGAATAGTGTAATATTTCTGGTTTGACAGCCGACATATTCAGGTACAAAATGCCTTTCTTAAAGCAGTTGAGAAGGCAGCAGTAGGAAGATGACATGATGTGGTGTGAGAAATCAATGATAGATGGTTTGTTCATTATGGGTATAGTGAGAAAGACTGCCTAAATTGTGGTCCTTCTCCACAATTGGCTGCTGCATTCAGAAGTTGCACATCGAAATGATAATCGTCTGCTATTAATATAAGAAAAACGAAACAGCTTATTTACCTGCATTTTATATTATAGCACCTCCCAATAGCATGCTATCATTCCATTATTTCACAAGTATTAATAACCAGAAGAATAATAAATAACTGGTAAACAAAATGGCAGACAAAGCACTTTGGATAGCTCTGGATCAAGCCTGACTTGGGTGGTGACTGAAATGGTTCAACTGTAAGATCAGAGCTGGTTTGGCACTGTCAGAGGACAGACACGTAGTCTACTGTTGTCAGTGTTAGTTAAGACTTTATTAGCATTCTGTGGTTTGTAAATGTAAAAGCTGGTTTGGGGGCCTCAGAGAACAGACATGTTGTCTCCAGCAGTCCGTGTCAGTTAAGACTTTATTAGTAAAACCATGGTTACTTAGATATATAGCTAAGAGCAGTGTAATAGTAATTATGGAAATATGCAGTTTGTTATTTTGTTACAGAATGCGAATTATTTGTGACTCTAAAATGGAATGTAATTGTGCAGTTTTTTGTCTTCTGCTAATAAAAATCAAGTGCCATCTCTACAAAAAAAACTAATTGGTAATGTAATGATATAATATCAATTCCTCACTAAGGATTCATGACCTATGTACTGTTTTCTGCACAATGGACAACAATTATAGAAGACTATGCTGGTGAACATTTATTAGAACTTATGCATTCCACATAGGGCGGTAGAAGTAAATAAGCATCTCATGTGTACTGCAATCTTCGCACAAATGAGATCAGTAACACATCATCTGTGGTAACACAGAGGAGGTATGAATAAGAGAAATTTTCGAGGGAAGGGGTTTATCATACACACACGTACAGGGTGAGGCAGCTAAGTCATAACACCCCTTGCATCTCCCCAACCGTAATAGATACAAAGATGCCGTTTGGATAGTGAATTGGAGGGACAGGGGCTACTTGAATACATCACATTTCATGTTAGTGCTATTTTTTGTTACAGAGATATGAGGCCATCTTTGGTTTTTAAATGGAACACTATGTTACATTTTAGCATAACATGATGGGGTTAAAAAGAGGGTTTCAGATATGAGTATATCATAATATTTAGGTGAATAGTTTTTGAGACACAGATAAGTTCTCGTATTATGTTTGTCCTTTGAAGCGGCATTGTCCAATGTGACCTTTCCTGTCGTGGAGAGTACATGGTAAATGTCACGAGTCCGCCCTTACACAAACACTCCCATTTACCCGACAATAGTAATACACCACTGGCCACTAAAATTGCTACACCATGAAGATGACATGCTACAGACGTGAAATTTAACCGACAGGAAGAAGATACTGTGATATGCAAATGATTAGCTTTTCAGAACATTCACACAAGGTTGGTGCCGGTGGCGACACCTACAACGTGCTGACATCAGGAAAGTTCCCAACCGATTTCTCGTACACAAACAGCAGTTGACCGGCTTTGCCTGGTGAAACGTTATTGTGATGCCTCGTGTAAGGAGCAGAAATGCTTACTATCAGGTTTCCGACTTTGATAAAGGTCAGATTGTAGCCTATTGCGATTGCGGTTTATCATATCGCGACATTGCTGCTCGCGTTGGTCAAGATCCAATGACTGTTGGCATAATATGGAATCGGTGGGTTCAGGAGGGTAATACGGTACGCCGTGCTGGATCCCAACGGCCTTGTATCACTAGCAGTCGAGATGAGGGGCCCTACCCGATATTAGGCAGGTGTACCAGTTTCTTTTGGCTCTTCAGTGATAAAAAAGGTGGGACATGGTTCTTAATGAGGTGTTTGATCCCCACGGACGGCAATTTATGCTCTGCAACGTGCTGTCATGTTGGTCACAAGTCTCGTAAAAAAGTCCTGACGAAGCGTGTTCCATTCTTCCATCAGCACGCTTGATAACTTCTTTAAAGTTGTTGGTCCATGTGGACGCCTTGCAATACGTCTGCCCAACGCATCCCACATGAGCTCCATGAGATTTAAGTCGGGGGAGCGGGCAGCCCAGTCCTTTGGCCGAATATCTTCTCGTTCCAGGGTCTCCTCCATCGATGTTTTCCGATACGGTCGGGCATTGTCATCAGTAAAAGTCAAGTCAGGGCCGTATGCGCCCCTGAAGAGATGCACTTTGGGAAGGATTCGGTGTCACAGTAACGTTGACCGGTGAATGTACCGTGTACAAAGATTTGGAGGTCAGTATTCTTACTCAACTTTATTCCTCCCCGCACTATAACAGAACATAAAAACGATTATGTCCGACAATGATCCTGGGTGCATTACGTGTTCCCACTCCTCGCCACTTGAGTACGCACAGCAGAAGAACTCCTCTTCAGCATTGTAGCCAGGTTGGGAGCACGTTACAGAGCATGTATTGCCATCCATGTTGACCACACACCCTATTAAGAAACCTGTCTCACTTTTTGTAACGCATTTGTCAGGTCCGGGGGCCCGTCGTACATCGCGGTGACGTATGTTCAATTATTGTCTTTGAATAAAAGTTTTTCTTCTGTTCATCTCATTGCGTACTTCTTTCAGATACCGTCAGTACTATACTGCAGAAATTCTTTCTCTGTACTGCCCAAGGTTCGTCGAACTACATTACTTAGCAGTGACATATGCGAGAGTTACATTCGTTCTCAAGTTCTGCACAACAGTGTATTTTGTATCTTGTATATTTTGAATTCAAATACTTTCAGCAGATGTGCGTTTCTGCTTTTCTCACCAATGTGTAAAACGTCGTAATGTACACTGTAAAACTGGTTTTATTTTAAAAGATGTTCCGCAAAGGTAGACTCCGCATCTCCTAGAGTGTAGCTTCTCTTGTGTTCCAGAGAACAAATTGGCACCACTCTGCCTGAATGACCAACAAAACCTTTCCACAGGTTTGTGGTTTAACTCGAACTTGGTACCTTCTTCACTTGGAATAGCGATGCAAATGCCCGGGTTTTTAAAAATTCCCGGTCATGACTTTGGACTTGCTAAACATCACTTTTTTCACATAAGTAACAAAGATCTTGTGTCTGGCTTTTTTCCTGGTATCCACCGTAAGTCAGTTCGTAATCGATTTGTGAGAACATATAGTATATGATGCGTTCTATTATTTTCTACACAACAAATCCCCTTCACGGCAATGGAAGAGCTGCTCATCGCCATTATCAAGATATTTCTGCACAACTTCAGCCTACATCGCGTACCGTTTTCGCCACAATCACGCAGCGGTTTCGAGAAAGGGTATCTTCACCAGCACCAGGCGTGACTGTGGCGCTCCAGGGAGGGCCCACACGCCCGAACTGGAAGAGGCGTTAGTGCATCACGTTGATGAGAACCTGTCAACAAGTTCACGAGCAGTCTCATTGTCTGTTAACGAGAGGAACTGTAAAACAAGTGATTTACTGGATCAGGCCCAGTCAACTACTTGTAAACATGGTCGCATTAGCAACACGTTTTCAAATGGTTGTAGCACGGAAATGGTACGTTTCTGAACATGAGTTCCTATTCAAAATATTATGTACTCACTCCCCAATACAAGTCCTAGAAGTTTCTAACGGGAATTTCCGACCACCATGTATATTTAAGAATGTAATAATACAAGAAATTTCTATAAGACTTTCAGAGAAAACTTACAGGGATACCAAGCGCCAAGCTTGTGCTTCAAATAACCCGATGGCTCTTTGGAAACCAACGCCAAAAATAACTACAAAATCTTAGACTAGTATTTCAGTTCCCTTCTCAACTGCGAACCACCCCAAGAAAACTTGTCTTCTCTTCTCTAGTATTCAGACACACAGACTCACATGCACCGGATCTCGAAGAAATTATGGAGATAGTCAAACAGTTGAAAAACAACAAAGCTCCAGGAGAAGATGGGATCATTGCTGAATTCTGGAAACTAAACGATCCTACACTTGTGCAGAAACTACGTCATATAATATCAGACATTGGATGACAGAGCAAATACCAGATGACTGGAAATGCGCTCTAATTCACCCGCTAAACAAAAATGACGACAAGAAAGACGTCGAAATTTAAAGAGGAATTTCCCTGCTCCCAGTCGCTTACAAAATCCTTTGCAAAACACTTTTAAACAGGACAGAATCCCAAGCAGATTCACTTATTGATGAATACCAGACCGGATTCAGAAAAGGACGATCATGGTGCGGAATAGATCTGGCGCTTAAAGACGAAATTATAAATGAGGAAAGGCAGAAACAAAGTAATTACATTCATAGACTTCAGGAAAGCATACGATTCAGTGGACCGTGAAACCCTGTTTAAAATCACGGAAGAATTCGGGATCTACCCGAAGACACGAAAAATCACAGAACAAACCCTTACAGGATCAACATTCAAATTCATGGGCGAAATATCAGAACCCTTCGAAATCAAAACTGGAGTCCGACAGGGGACGGACTATCCCCAATGATTTTCAACATTGTTCTAGAAAAGATCCTCAGGGAATGGGAATCTCATGTAAAGAGCATCCAATTTGGTATCAAAAAAGAGAACCGAATTAAAGTCAAGTGTCTTGCTGTCGCTGACGATACTGCAATTATCACCATTAACAGAACAGAAGCGGTTCACGCAGTGGAAAAACTACATGAAATTTAAAAAAAAAAAAAAAAAACGGACTACAGATATGAAAAAACCAAATGTACGGAAAGACAGGCTGAAGATAAATCCCTTTAATCACAAAACAAAGTAAACTTGCACACGTCTGCCATTTTAAATACCTCTGACACAGTATACAGTCCTCAGGATTAAACCGAATCACCAATGAACAAAGAATCACCAAGTTCCAGAAGGCCTAAAAGCTAACATAGACGCATTACAACAAGACGGGCATTTCGACAGACCCAAAATTAAGACATTATAGAATAGCGATTCTTCCAGAAGCAATCTGCGCAGCTGAAACAATGGTGATTGATGATCATTCAATAATTAGGGAAATAGAAAAGCGAGAAAGAAAATTCGCAGGAAGATTTACGGGGCAATCAACAAAAAAGGCATTTGGATGAAGAGACCACAAAACGATCTCTATAGAAAGACCAACACAGTAACAGACAGAATCAGAAAACGCAGAGCCAAATTTTATGCAGATATCTACAGGATGGAATACTCCAGAACAGTAAAGAAACTTTTGAATATTATAAGAAAGAGTAAATGCGGCACAGAATGGCTGAAAGAAGTCTAAAGGGATCTGCAGCAGATCAACGTAAAAAATCGTGAAGATCACATTGAGTGCCAGAATAAAATCACAAGTTTGAAGTTTGAGGAAAGAACATCGCACCAGCCTGCTAAAAAATGGACAGAAGAACGGAAGAAGGAGCGTTCTGAGAGGATGAAGAGCTTTTGGGAAGCAAAGAAGAAAAATGTCCGGAGATGAAACTAGGAATTCAACTTCAATCGCTCTCCTAAAGGGGAACAATCGTTATAATAATTAAAGAATGCTGTACCTAGAAGCACTCCCGTATTAGAATTCAGTGTTGTCTCAGAATTTCGAAGCAACTTTCAGATTTACAATTTTGAACAAACCAACATTTACATTTTTAAAACGTTTCCCATTTTGTTACATATATCCAGGACGTACATAAAATGTTTGAGTAGCAATTGTATGCCAAAATTTCGAGGCTATCCTTGAAGAACTTTCGGAGATATGATGATGGATTGGACTGGATTGTTTGGGGGAAGAGACCAAACAGCGAGGTCATCGGTCTCATCGGATTAGGGAAGGAAGTCGGCCGTGCCCTTTCAGAGGAATCATCCCAGCATTTGCCTGGAGCGATTTAGGGAAATCACGGAAAACCTAAATCAGGATGGCCGGACGCGGGAATGAACCGTCGTCCTCCCGAATACGAGTCCAGTGTGCTACCACTGTGCCACCTCGCTCGGTAGATATGATGAAATGAATATCTACGTTTCTACTTATACAGAAAATTTAGATATTCGCACTTGCAAATCTCCGAAAGTTTTCGATCGAATTCCATGAAATTTTGATGAAACATTCTATTGGAATACGCGCGTTTTTTATATGCCTGTTTTTTTAAGATATGTAATATGTGATTTCTTATAAAAAGTGTCGAAGAAATGGGTACCTGAAAATATACATTTATTAGAGTACGAAGTTGTCTCAGAATTTCAGAGCACTCGGTGAAGAACTTTCGGAGATTATTCATAGAGTAGAGTTTATTCATAAACGACCGTTTACATTTTTATTTACATAGGTGTGCAAGAACCCTGAAGGAACCGTTGTGCTGACGAAAAACCACCCTGTGGCACTGTGGTGTGTTCTTAGACTAACTTGTGGAGGAGGCCGAGCGGATCACTTTATTACAGCTCGAAAAAGGTGAAATACTTTGAAACAATGCATATCCACAGGACTGGCTGTGTATATTTGTTACTGTCACTGGACACTAGTGTATCACTTTCTACAATACAGAATAGTAGTCCCCTCTCCCAGTGTACAGCTGACAATAAACACTGCTGCATAGTTCTGTCTAATACAACTCTCTCGGTGCTGTCTCTGTAGTGAGCCGATGCTGCCGTCTTCGGCCATGACTGCAGAATGGGGCTGAGCAACGCTTCGCTCTGACGTCAGTCAGTCTTCAGCAGCAGCAGTGGCGGCCTATGGAAACTCTCTACATCGAGTTTATGCCGACGTCTCTAATTCGCCGCTGCGTCTGACACCGACTGTGCTTACTTGTGGTTTCGTCGTGGGATTCCAACTTCATCATGGCACGTCGTTCTTTGGACGACACCACAAAATAAGGCTGAAATAACAAGCACGAAGTGCTTGCATTGAAAAGGGAATTCGACAAGGATGCAATTTCTGTCCCCCTACTTTTTATTCTACACACGAGGAGGCAATGACAGAAATAAGAAGGAATGTTCACCAGCGGAATTAAAAATCAGGGGGAAAGGATGTCAATGCGAAGATTCACAAATGACATCACTATCCTCATTGAAGGTGAAGAAGCTTTACAAGATCTCTTGAATGAAATGAAATTACATGTGAGGGCAGTGAGAGCTTCTCGTCGAGTAGGTTGGTGGCGTAGTGCATGCCTGTTTAGTTGGCGGCACGTAAGAGACATGCGTGCCGAAAAAGGTGAAATGATGATGAGGACAACACAACGTTCTACTTATATGGATAGGGTGTCAGTTCTTTCGGAGATGTCTGAAAGAACAGACAACATATCCATATAAGCATATAGTTCTGGCAATGCCTGTCATGACCTTCTTCTTCTGTGCGGATGCACAGATATTCCCCGAACTCTTACGGGACTTGCTAAGATTGTCTTCCACGAGTAATGAGTGTGTTGGGGTGGGACACTACGTATGAAGTGTGTGGACATACTAGGTGAGAATGTGCGTTTCACGGGAGGCGTGCGCGAGATAGTCCCTGCAGTTGCGCTATCCTGTGTGCCCTCGGTGTTTCAGATGGAGAGAGCGTATGCCATATAAGCAGGAGATCCCGGGTTCGAGTCCCGGTCGGTGCACACATTTTCACCTGTCACCGTTGATATATATCAACGCCCGTCAGTAGCTGAATGTATTAATATAACTCTAATAACACAACGTTCGGTGCCGGAGCTGAGGAACTCTCCGACCCGGCCGGGGATCGAACCCGAAACCTTCCATAGCATTCTGCCGCGCTGACCACTCAGTGATAGAGGCGGACTTCCTGTTAAATGGAATTAAATGTGTAGCTGTTGAATGGAATCTGGACTGAGAATAAACTGGAAGAAGACTAAAGTAATGAGAAATAGCAGAAATGAGATCAGCGATAAACCTAATATCAAAATTCGCGCTCGTGGAGTAGATGAAGCAAAGGATTTCTCCCCTCTTGTAAATCTACTTCCTTGGGAACAAAATAACCCATGACAGACGAATCGAGGTGGACCCAAGGCAGAGACTAGCACAGGCCAAGAGGGCATCCCCGGCCAAGACAAGTCTGTTGGCGTCAAACACAGGCCTTAATTTCAGTAAAAAATTTCTCATAATGTGCAACGTTTGGGGCACAGCGTCGCATGGTAGTGAATCATGGGCAATGGGGTAATCGGAACGCAAGAGAATCGAAGCGTTTGAGATATGAGTCTATTGAAGAGCGCTGAAAATTAGGTTCTGTAGAATCAGACAGGAAAGAAACACACGGAAAACACTGACAAGAAGAAGGAAGACGATGATTGAATGTGGATTATGACATGAGAGGATAACTTCCAAGGTACCAGAGTGAGCTGTAGAGGATAAAAACTACAGAGGAAGACAGAGATTGGTATATATCCAGCAAATAATTGAGGACGTTGGGTGGAGAGGCTATTCTGAAATGAAGAAATTCGTATGGGAGGTAAATTCGTGGCGGACCGCATCAAACCGTTCAGAAGACTGACGACTCAAGAAAAAAAACTCGCAACACAAGCGTAGCTGCAAAACAAACACGTCAAGAAATCCTTGCTCTTGTCTGTTCCTATATTCAGCCATGCAGAAGTTATAGTCTTGTGAAACTGGGGGAATCTTTGTGAAAAACCCTATGCACCGAAGAAGAAATACACTGCTGGCCATTAAAATTGCTACACCACGAAGGTCAATGCTACACACGCGAAATTTAGCAGATAGTAAGAAGATGCTGTAATATGCAAATGATTAGCTTTTCAGAGCATTCACACAAGGTTGGCGCCGGTGGCGACACCTACAACGTGCTGACATGAGGAAAGTGTCCAACCGATTTCTCATACAAAAACAGCAGTTGACCGGCGTGGCCTGGTGAAACGTTGTTGTGATGCCTCGTGTAAGGAGGAGAAATGCATACCATCACGTGACCAACTTTGATAAAGGTCGGATTATAGCCTATCACGATTTCGGTTTATCGTATCGCGACATTGCTGCTCGCGTTGGTCGAGATCCAATGACTATTAGCAGAGTATGGAATCGGTGGGTTCAGGAGGGTAATACGGAACGCCGTGCTGGATCCCAATGGCCTCGTATCACTAGCAGTCGTGATGACAGGCATCTTATTCGCATGGCTGTAACGGATCGTGCAGCCACGTCTCGATCCCTGAGTCAACAGATGGGGACGTTTGCAAGACAACAACCATCTGCACAAACAGTTCGACGACGTTTGCAGCAGCATGGGCTATCAGTTCGGACCCATGGCTACGGTTACCCTCAACGCTGCATCACAGACAGAGCACCTGCGATAGTGTACTCAACGACGAACCTGGGTGCACGAATGGCAAAACGTCATTTTTTCGGATGAATCCAGGTTCTGTTTACAGCATCATGATGGTCGCATCCGTGTTTGGCTACATCGCGGTGAACGCACATTGGAAGCGTGTATTCGTCATCGCCATAGTGGCGTATCACCCGATGTGAGGGTGATGCCATTAGTTACATTTCAGATGTGTTACGACCCGTGGCTCTACCCTTCATTCGATCCCTGCGGATACCCTACATTTCAGCAGGATAATGCATGACCGCATATTGCAGGTCCTGTATGGGCCTTTCTGGATACAAATAAATGTTCGACTGCTACCCTGGCCAGCACATTCTCCAGATCTCTCACCAACTGAAAACGTCTGGTCAATGGTGGCCGAGCAACTAGCTCGTCACAATACGCCAGTCACTACTCGTGATGAACTGTGGTATCATGTTGAAGCTGCATGGGCAACTGTACCTGCACACGCCATCCAAGCTATGTTTGACTCAATGACCAGGCGTATCAAGGCCGTAATTACGGCCAAAGGTGGTTGTTCTGGGTACTGATTTCTCAGGATCTATGCACACAAATTGCGTGAAAATGTAATCACATGTCAGTTCTAGTATAATATATTTGTCTAATGAATACCCGTTCATTATTTGCATTTCTTCTTGGTCTAGCAATTTTAATGGCCAGTAGTGTAAATTCACCAACATAGTGCTCCAACAGAGATCTTAATGTTCTCGTCTCACTCTTGTTCATTAACTTCCTCCTTCACAAAGGCTCGCAAGTATTGTACGTATTGTGTTTTAAACCATAATAGCCATTGTATAAAGCTTCCTTACTACCAAACGTGCCATTCAGGACAATTGAGATTCAGACGCCTAAACTGTTTTCCGTGGTGCAGGCGTGATTCCTTCAAAAATATCAAGGTTGATAAACTACCCTGTCATTCCGGAAACCGAGTTCGTGCCGGTGTCGAAAGACCACGTCATCGTCGGGACTCTAATCCTTATTCTTCCCTTCATTTACTTTTCCACCAAGAACAGCAGTAAAGCCCACTGATTACTCCTACCCTCTGTGGAATTCTGTTTAGTGCGTACTCGGTTGAGTATCATCAGACTGTCTGGCTAAAGCGAAATTTTGCATCATAACTGTTCTTAGTTTAGGCTACTGTCAGCTGTCTCTTCCGACCAATTCCACTACCTCTTCGTGCCCCCTCCAGCCCGTCTCTCTCTATCTTTCCTAGCCTCCGTCTCTTTCTTCCCGTTCATTCTGCCACACACTCGCCCCTTTCTCTCTCTGACCTCACACACACACGTTAACTCTCTCTCTCTCTCTCTCTCTCTCTCTCTCTCTCTCTCACACACACACACACACACACACACACACACACACTCACACACACACACAAATTCACTCGGTTTCTCTTTTAGTCATCTGCAGCTGCAGCACAGATAGCTTCATGAAGCCCACCGTCGAAACGAAATGCTCGGTGCCGAATACTTCGACTGTGAAATGCGAGATAGCCATCCGCTCATGCGAAAACTTTGCTCGGTTTAAGCAACAAAAAACGCCGAGAATGATTTTTCAGCAGTCTAAGCGACACTGTAACATTCGTATAGGATTCATTTAGGCTTTTCTTTAACAGTATTTTTGACAGAATAAAAGTAAAAACTTAAAATATATTATTACGACATGTATTTTCTGACTTTTCCCTGAATTTGACGTGCTTATTTAACACGGCGAACAAATTATACTTTACAAGCAGATTCCTTCGGAACTAAACAGGAAACCCTAACAGAAAAATTACAACAGAAACTGATGCTCGAATATATGGATTATTAAATATTTATATAATTTTATTTATTATTATTAATACGTAATATTCACTCCTCCCTCTGCATTATTTGTGCCCTGTCCCTGCACAACACTCTACGTCCGGTTGTAGTTGGAAATGTGCAAATCCGTCACATCTCGCTACATTTCTGAAGACCACTCATCTCGCGTCTTCCTTTCGCAGCAGAGGTAGCGCTCAGACGTGAACTCGTTTAAATATGTCGAATGCGCCGCTGTAATGGTGATAATTGGAGGAAATCCTTAACTACCTGTCTTCCGGTAGAGAGCACACAGTTTAACTGTTTCAAGGGATGTCGTTAATTGATTCATATGGTTAAATGACATCATACTTCACTGGACACTTAATGCGTTGCACATGATATTAGTTATCAATAACATTTTTCAACAGGGGCAGATATTTACTTTCAACGCACATACACGGCTGCAGTAAAGAATGGCTTGTAACAATGCGATCATGAACCATATTTTTAACTACAATTGTTAAAAACTGACTGCTACTACGATACAACTGTACCCTGCGGCCTCCGCTTCCAGACTGCTTTTATAAGGCAATAATTAACGTTACTAGAAAGAGCTACCATCGATGCGAATGTTCACAGTGGCCCCTGCTAACAGACTGACGCTATCAACCCTGACTTTCGAGTTCCTGCCAACAGAAGGGAAACTGTGGGATGCTGGTTTCAGCCAGACCCTGCCATGGAACGTCTGTGTTACTACGTATACAAAGTATTGCTCAATCAGTAGCAAACCTCTGATGATGGTGACGCCATGACGCCAGGGCACGTCAGAAAGGTGCCATGCTTAATTTACTCCGACACCCACATTGTTCCTCTACGCAGACTGTAAGCTTTGCTCTGTGCTGCAGAATCAGTGAAGTCTCAGGTACCTGTTGTAAAGTACTATCAGGTAATATTTACATTTCTGAGAAGTACCTGCATTCGAAACACACATGACGCCATTTAAAAATAGCTTATTAATACTTATTTGGTTTGTAATAACGATCTGAAATTATCTTTTATAAGTTATAACGTTTAAATATCGTCACTTTTCTACATGTATTAAGCTCCGGGGGAATATACAAGGCCAACAAGAGGCTGTATTACTGTACATTTCTCATCGACAGCGGGGTTTTTCTAAGTGTGCAACCTGTTTAATGCTAAATCATATGAATACAGAATCACACATCGCTTCGTATTACAAAGAATTGGTAGTCAGCTGCAAGGACATAATACACCAAAGGACTGTGTGAGTGTGGAAATATTTCGATGCCAAGAATATTATGAAGAGTGAATCAAACGAATTATAATAGTTAGCAGCCTTTTACCACACTTATGTCAACTGCGCAATCTTATAACAGGGTAGGAGGGGTACACGTAAGGCGGTAACCTTTGCTATGGTCTGCAGGCGAGTGAAACTGACCCGTTTACGGTTGTAAGACTGAAAAGTTTTTCCGTATGAGCCATCGCTTGACGCCTTCTAAGGTACTATTTCTGTTCTTCTTTCTCAAAGGTTGAGAGTAATTTTCTTTATTATTTTGCTGACTTCCGAACATAGCCCAAATTGACTGTCACCACTTGTTTTATTCAAGACATTGTACGAGGGTTGTTCAATAAGTAATTCCCCCACTTATTTCTCAGAACACATTTACTGTAAGAGTCAGAATTTGGTGACAATATACATCAACATGTCTTGTCCATGGGTCCTATTTTTCTATGTAGTCTCCATCATGTTCTGCGGCCGTACGGGAGCGTTATGCTCTTTGCATATCCGAGAGTCTCGATCATTGCAGACGCACTTCCAATGCTGACCGACAACTGTAGAGCTAGTGGCTGTGACGGAACGTCCCGAGCGTGGCTGATCGTGGAGCTCATTTCCTGAGGCTGTAACTTTCTTTACCCATCGCCAAACTGTACTCCTATCAAGTGCAACATCGCCATACATTGCACACAAACGTTTATGGATGTTCACCACGGTTTCCTTTTTCTGCACGCACGAATTCAATAACAGCACGCTGCTTGTAACATCAGTCGTATGTAAACGCCATTTCGACGCAGTACTACGGCTCTGCAATCTGCCAGAACGTTTCGAAACTTCGCCGGCCCACAGAACAAACATGTACTGTGAAGCACCAACAAGGACGTTTGTCTATGTATATTACTGACTTTTTAAAAAAATGTGGGGCATTACTTATAGAACGACCCTCGTATTATGTAGAAACACAGTTAGGATGATTCTTTCGTTGCATCTTAATCAGCTGACAATTTATGTTGCTGAAACGTAGTCTGTATCTTTCTTTGAACAACACCATAAAATTTCATAGATGTCTCTACATGGTTATATCATTTGTCTCTGAGGATATGACTTCCTATAGTAACATCCTGATTTTATGTTGACGTTGGGAGCAGCCAAAAAAATACCGTTATTGCTATTGTACAAAGTTCCGAGCCCCGAAAACTGGTGATATTAATTTGTTTACAATTACTGTAATATTTCGTAGTGAATATAACTACGGTGATTCCCGTTCGCACGTTTCAACTATACTTTTACTTATTATTGAAGAACATATCGATGCTTGTTTTCCTTTGCTCCGCGAAGTTGTGATCTTCTACTAAATTATCTGTCTTGAAATACAAAATTCGTTTTTAAGGTTGCGGAATATTTAATATTGGGAGGCGATTAAGAATGTTTTGAAACCTGTCTTCTCACACACTCCCGATCCTGATCGCTCCTAAAAGTATTAAAGTCCATGGCTCAGGTGAAAACATCTGTAGCATTTAATTTTCTGAACTTATTTTTACTGCTGTTATATGTCTGCTAGCATCCATAAATCTCTGCAGGCACAGTAGACTCAGAAGCACGTCACTAAATGGAATTTCGTATTTTTTTCTTTTAAGACAAAACAACATAGATTAGCTTCGTCTTCTGCTGTTGTTGCGTACGAGTTTTCTCAAGAGTTAGAACTCAAATGCGATTCCCCTGATAATTATTCTGCATAAATCGCATTTTCAGCAGTATATACTAACATTCTGACAAGCGTCTTTGTACTTAGTTCATTCGGGCTGATGTGATTTTTCAGTGCGGAAATATTGATGTTCAGTTATGTACATTAAGGTTAACATTTCTCTGAATTCATTACAGCGCGTTGTTACATCTATACAGTCCAATTTATTTAATCCTATGCTACGTTCGGTATGTGTTAAAATGGGAAAGACCTATTAAACGTCTTCACGTCCGTTTGTTTCTCATGACCAAGTAATAATACTTTCAGCTGATTGTTTCTTGCCTGGCAGAATATCAGGACAATCTGTAAGTTTCTATTACTACAGATTGCTATTACTCTAACTTGAAATACCTTGTTGAAGCTTTGAGCTGAAATATTATTACTACATACATTTTTTAAATATCTGTTAGTCAGTTATCTTCTTTTTATTCTCTACGTATGCCATACTGATTACTGTGACAGGGTTTTCATTGTTGTGTATTAATATAAGTACATTTTCTTTGTTTAATGCTCAAAACTACTGGATCCTATAATAATGAGTGACAACAGAGTGGATATACCAAGGCACAATAAAAGCGGAAAATTTTGCAGAAGTACAGATGATGACAAATTCATCTGGCACTGGAAAATACTTTTCTTTTTGCTAAAATCTTCAAATCTGCTCACAATAGTGGCATAACTGTAATTTCTTTGTGTATTGCAAAATCTCAGATCGTAAATAACAGCGTTTCTGAAGCTATCTGCTGCTTTCTACATAACGGCGAAATTCTGTGCACTAAGCTGCTAGCGCCTAGCGGCTACACAACGTTAGTTTTACGCCATTCACGCAGCCGCTTCGTGGCGTCTGAACAGAGAGTCCTTTAAAGCTGAATTATTTGCTTTTGTAGATTTGAAAATAGTTTTAGTGTAGCTTTCAGAAAGTATTAATTAGATTAACGATTATTTCAAAATGTCACCGAGAAACTCCTGTAAAAGCCCTTATTAACCTGAGAGATGAGACGCTAACGAAATTTTAAGTTTTGACCTCAATCATGCAGACAGTGTGGACAACACACGAGCAGAGGAAGACAAAAGAACGAAAAAAAATTGAACAGTCATCCAAAACGCAAGATGATGTAAAGGTAGGATTATTAAACCAAAATGCACATATTTCACGTGCGCAGGAGGAATGTGCATGGGCACAAAACAAGATTTTGGTGTGCAAACTGAAAATTTAACAACACACCAGGATAAAGTAATCTCCAATCACTTCGATCGCTATCTTACTACTGTGTAATGAGAAATGACTCATTGGTTCATTGTGAAAGAAGCACTAATGACCAAAACCAGTAACAACAAATTTATCCCTTATCAGAGTGAACGAGAAATTAAGAGCAAAGCAGCCAGCAAACAACACTTGAGACCTGGTAGTCATGACGCCACCGCTGATTTAATCTCTGCTGCAACAGTCAGTGGAAAGTTATGTCTCGGGCCAAAGTTACGATTCGTTGGAGTAACAAGTAATGTAGAGCCACCAGAAGAAAATCATTTGTGCCCCTATCTACCCAGCGTTATCTGTTGAAAGGTGCATGAAACTACCTTACTCCAGAGCTCACAGGAAATCGATTTACAGAAACTAAAAACAGCAGGTACAAATGCAAACTCGATATGTATCTGCACAATACATTCTGCCATGGGACCCACAGCTTTCTCTCTGGCCAAGTGACCAGCTGTTATGCAAGAAAATCAAGTAACGTAAAGTTCATAATATGTTGCACGTGTGTGTTCCTATAGCAATATAAACAAACACTGAGGTGACAAAGGTCATGGAACACCTCTTAATATCGTGTCGGACCTCCTTTTACCAGGCGTAGTGCTGGCACGCACCCAACAAATCGTTGGACGTCCTCTGCAGAGACATTGCGACATGCTGATTCTATAGCGGTCCATAACTGTGAAAGTGTTGCTGGTGCAGGATTTTGCGGGCGAACTGATCTCTCGATTACATCTAATATGTGTTCGAAGGAATTCATTTGGGGCAATCTGGGTGCCCGACACATTCACTCGAACTGTCAATGACATATAGCATCGTCACCCATAAAAATTCTATCGTTGTTTGGAAACTTGGAGTCCATGAATGGTTGCATATGGTCTCCAAGAAGTCAAACGTAACCATTTTTTGTCAATTACCTGTTCAACGTAATCGGAGGACCCTGTCCATTCCACCCTCACCATTATGGAGCCAGCACCAACCTGCACAGTGTCTTGTTGACAGCGTGGATCCATGGTTTGTCCGCAGCTCGTGGTCGTGCGGTAGCGTTCTCGCTTCCCACGCCCGGGTTCCCGGGTTCGATTCCCGGTGGGGTCGGGGATTTTCTCTGCCTCGTGATGACTGGGTGTTGTGTGCTGTCCTTAGGTTAGTTCGGTTTAAGTAGTTCTAAGTTCTACTGGACTGATGACCATAGATGTTAAGTCCCATAGTGCTCAGAGCCATTTGAACCATTTTTTTGATCCATGGTTTCGTGGGGTCTGCACCACAATCGAACCCTCTCATTAGCTCTTACCAATTAAAATCAGGGCTTAACTGACCAGACCACTGTTCTCCAGTTGTCTACAATCCAACCGATACGGTCACAAGTCTAGGAGAGGCGCTGCAGGCGATGTCGTGCTGTTAGTAGAGGCACTCACGATTCTTGTCTGCTGTTATACCCCATTAGCCGTAAATTACGCAGCGTTGTCCTAAAGAATACGTTCGTTATACGTTATTTCATGCAGTGACAACTCTAAGCAAACGCCGCTGTTCTAGGTCGTTAAGAAAAGGCCATTGATCACTGTATCGTCTGCGGTGAGACTAAGTGCCTGGAATACGTTCCTCTCGGTACACTCTGAGACTGTGGACCACAGAATATACATTTCCCTAGCTATTTCCTAAATGGAATGTCCCACGAGTCTACATCTACACCTACATCGACATGGTTACTCTGCAATTCACACTTCAGTGCCTTCAGAGGGTTCAAAAATGTTCATATGTGTGTGAAATCTTATGGGACCTAACTGCTAACGTCATCAGTCCCTAAGCTTACACACTACGTAACCTAAATGATCCTAAGGACAAACACACACACCCATGACCGATGGGGACTCGAACCCCTGCCGATACCAGCCGCACAGTCCATGACTGCAGCGCTTAGACCACTCGGCTAATCCCGCGCGGCGCAGAGGGTTCATCGAACCATTTTCATACTACTTCTCTACCATTCCACTCTCGAATGGCGCGTGGGAAGAAGGAACACCTAAATCTTTCCGTACGAGTTCCGATTTCTCTTATTTTATTATGATGGTCATTTCTCCCTACATAGGTGGGTGTCAACAAAATATTTTCGCATTCGTAAGAGAAAGGTGGTGGCTGAAGTTTCGTAAATAGATCTCGCCGCAAAGAAAACCGCCTTTGTTTCAATGACTTCCACCCCAACTCGGGTATCATATCAGTGACATTCTCACCCCTATTGCGCGATAACACGAAACGGGCTGCCATTTTTTGCACTTTTTTGATGTCCTCCGTCAATCCTGACTGGTAAGGATCCCACACCGCCCAGCAATATTCCAGCAGAGAACGGACAAGTGTAATGTAGGTTGTCTCTTTAGTGGGTTTGTTGCATCTTCTAAGTGTTCTGCCAACAAAGCGCAGTTTTTGTTTCGACTTCCCCACAATATTATCTATGTCGTCTTTCCAATTTAAGTTGCTCGTAATTGTAATTCCTAGGTATTTAGTCGAATTGATAGCCCTTAGATTTGTGCAATTTATTGTATACCCAAAATTTATCGGATTTGTTTTAGTATCCATGTGGATGACTTGGCACTTTTCTTTGTTTAGTGTCAATTGCCACTTTTCGCAACATACAGAAATTCTCTCTAGATCATTTTTTAATTGGAATTGATTGTCCGATGATTTTACCAGACGGTAAATTACAGCATCATCTGCAAACAATCTAGCGGGGTTGCTCAGTTTATCACAAGGAACAGCAGAGGGCCTATGACACTACCTTGCGGAACGCCAGATATCACTTCTGTTCAACTCGATGTTTTACCGTCTATCTCTACGAACTGTGACCTCTATGGGAGGAAATCACGAATCCAGTCACACAACTGAGACGATACTCCATCTGCAGGCAATTTAATTAATAGTCGTTTGAGAGGAACGCTATCAAAAGCCTTCTGGAAATGTAGGAGTATGGAAACGATCTGAGATCCCTTGTCGACAGCACTCATTACTTCATGGGAATAAAGGGCTAGCTGTGTTGCAAAAAACGATATTTTCTGAATACGTGTTGGTTATGTATCAACAAGTCTTTTTCTTCAAGGTGATTCATAATGTTTGAGTGCAGTATATGCTCCAGAATCCTACTGCAAATTGAGGTCAGTGATGAGGTGCATAAGGAACACCTCTATATTTTTATTCTTTTGTGTTTTCTGGAAAATTTACATTTTTGAGTATTATACATATTTACTCCAGCTATTAAAGTATTTAACATTTGATGTCACAGATGCATTTAACATATGTTGTAAAAGCCTGTGGAAGTTATTTCCTGAACTTGTTTTAAACTGAATTACATACCTGACAACGAGTAAATTAAGTAAAATATATTTCAAGAACTTGATTCTAAAGTAAAAAAATTTCGACAAAGCACTATCAGCGTTGATTACTTTTTGTCTTATCTGTGTACAAAATTTCATGAAATTGTTCTTCGTTTGGCTGGAGTTATCTAACAATATCTACCTTACTGCATTTTCATATACCTATCCTTCCTCCGTTAAATACCTTACAAAAGTTTAATTACTGCAAATTAAAACGTCACAGTATTACACTTTGCTTTATTTCAAATTTTTCCGGGCTTTTTTGTAAACACTAGTAGCTTATTTCATTTTGGAGAGTAAGCAACACTGATTGTTACCGCACCAGGAAGAAAGGAACAATAACGTATAAACAGAATACAAATTAAAAGGCCATAAACAACAGAATACAACCTGTATACACTTGGTAGAAACAGACTGGACCCAGTAAAGAAGCACCAGGACTAAACTCAAAAGTGTTATCCAGATTAATTTTGAGCACCTTTGTAGCTAATTCTTTTTTACAGCTATGGAGAATTTTGTTACAGGAAAGAACATTGTCATCTTTTTGTTTAACTCCTTTTGATAGAATTTTATGTTTGTCTTCCTGCAATTGAGATCGGCCCATACTCGCCCAGCACCAATGAACTGGTTGACGAATTTCGTGTTTCATATGCCTGGTATATGGGCTGGAGCTCGATGTAAGAGAAAGGATTTTTGTATCTACCTGGTGGTAGACCGGGACATTCTTTCCATAGTTGCTCTGGTTTTGTGTGGAACTACAGCGACTGTAGGAATATGGGCAACCCAGCAATCAGCAAGGCATCCAGTCAGAGGCAGCCGAGGAATGGATGGACATTTGTAATGTCAAAGCTGTGCAAGCCAATAATTTATACGAATCTGCTTGTGCAAGTGAATGATGTGTCGTATTTAGTAGTTGTCAGGTTTTCTCAAGCAATTCTGATGCGATGCAGATCCATATTTATATGTTATTTTATAAATTAAATGTATATGGACGTTATTACTCTATTATTGTTTGTGACAATCTAAATAGTTACACTATAAAATCACGCAGTTGCCACACTGATTTACGCTTATTGTAAAATCTAATGTATAAGTGACTTGATTCAGTGCTTATCCTACGATCCACGTGGGGACGCTGTAAGCCATACATTTGTTAAAATATTCTACAGCTTGAGTGTCAATATATCAGGACTGTGAGAAAGTTGTGTGAGCTTCCACATTTTAGAGAGACCTATAAACTCTTATACATCTGAAGGACATTTCTTGATGGATAAGCCCCTGAAAAATAATTTTTTAAAGAGTACTGAAGTTTCAATACGATATATTTTGCACATCAGGTACAGTGTAACGTCCTGAACTTACTTTTCTTTAGATAAGGAAGCACGTATTAGCTTGGTGTTCTTCTATCTGTTTGGTACGAGGTTTCTCTCAGTTCGGACGCAATTGTGATTCCTCTGATAATTGTTGCGACTAGGTCTCATTTTCAGCGGAAGGTATTAACGTTTTCCAATGTACATCCGTTGAAAGTTAACTTCATAAAACTAATACGACTGTTGTTATACATTAAAAGTTTTTCTTGCTGAAACCTTACCTGTAATTTTAACACAGGAATTCGTAATCTTTGAACACAAGAACTCGACTACCAGACTGTGTTGCGAAATCATAGTGCGAAAAGGGAACTTGAAGTGCCTACCTGTTTTTCTGTCTGTTTAAACATTCGTAATGGCAAGAATACTGTCTTAATTCGACACTGTGAATCATTAAAATTTAAAGATTAATTTTTGGCATCTCTGTTCCACAACAGAAACCCCATGACACTGATCTTGTCCTGAAAGCGTGTCGAATTTTCTACAACTTACTACTGAGATGTGCCTAGTGGAATACGCTCTCTTTTTTCTTTTTTTAACACAAAAATTATTTGTCTCTTAACATATCTGAATAAGTAAAAATGCTAACTCATGTTTTAGCATTGACTTTGGAGGCCGACAATGACTTGAAATAATCTATAACATGAAACTTAATTAGTTTTCTCATTAGAAAAGTTTTATACTGAAAATTGTCTCTTTCTTTGCTTCACAAACATTAATACACAAAAAATTATAGATCTTGAAAGAAAGAACGTAAGTAGTCTATAACATCGAATGATATGTTTTTAAAAATGCATCTCGTAAACATGCCATTAAATATTTAACAGTTATTCCTACGCCAAAATTCAAATTGAAAATCATTCATGGCTGTTTATCTTTCCCTATACTGAAGTCTCTGGATTTCTGAGCCAAGGATGGTTAACTATAAGCTGCCCCAGTTACCTTAAATATAATCCTTTTCTATTACTCATCAAAATAATCATAATAAAATGTCCTTCTCAAAATGCGTCAGTCTCTTTCCTCAGTTCAAATAATTAATCAGTAAATCAACATGTTCCATTTCCTCAGAATGTAACTGCAATTGTACCACCCGGCCTATGCAGTACTGCTACTCCTGACACCCCACTGCCTCATCTGACGATTAACAGCGCACATCACCTCCGTGCATCATGCAAAGCAGTTCTGATCCAAGCAAGTCTCCAGGCGACACAGCATCTCTGATGACACCGCGCGCTTACAGTTTCAAACAGTACAAACTCGCTTACGTGTTCATGACATCCAAATATTACAGAAATTATTTAAAGCCCCTATCAATGTATTCAGTGTTCGGGCTGCTGCTATTTTTCTATGGAGAAACGTTTTTCAGTTATATACATTAAGGCAAAAAGCCTCTGAAAACTTTATTTGATATTGTTATGCCTATAAAATCTACGTTATTTAATCCTATGCTCTGTTCTATATGTGTATAAGATAGGACAGCTCTATTTCATGAGTTGTGTCCGTTTATAATCCACGATGAAGTGAGAATTCTATACGGTCATTATTTCGTATCTCTCTGGCTGTAATGGCAGTGAAAAACAGAGGCTGCTGTATGAACAGTTGTCAGTAACGTTCTATTACTACAGATTACTGCTACTGTAAGTTGAAATACCGTGCTGAGACTTTAACTGAAATACTATTATTGCAGATAGGGTTTTAATATTTATCGGCACATATCTTCTCTTAATTCTATATCAACGTTGCAAATACGGACCTAATATTGAATCCTCAATATATATGCAATGGTTTATTACACTCAGCCCTATATTTTGATCTGACTGGTTTTTCAGCCCATCTTCTTCCCCACGCGAAATCTGAAGTTTAAGTTTTCAGAGAGACTCCAACATTTCCATAGAGCAATATTTTCTTTCTTTTCGCAATTATTTTTCCAAATTGAATAAAAATCTTGCAGTGCATGTTCATGATAAACTGATCCCTCACATTTGATCATAATACAGATAATTGCAATCTACCAGTGAGAACCACTAAATACTGCGGTAATGCATTTCAAGTATAGTCTTCAAGTAAACATTACACGTAGTATGTCGAATGTACCCTTTCTATCCTAGGATATTTCAACCACTAATATTGAAGGCAATAAAAAGCTGATCTGACGCAACATGTAGCATTATGTCAGTCAATTAGTTACACACGGGCAAAACTGGCGTTTGATGATCTTCATTGTTAATTCTTATTCGGCAGCAGGGGTCCCCAGTGCTCTCTGACATCTCACGAAATTGTCGCAATGCACTCGGTACACAAGCAGTAAGCAATACTTTTCATTCATTCTCCTATGTTTATATTGATAATAATAATAACAATGGCATTGGTGGCGGGGAGACCCCTCGCGGGGCGGTTCGGCCGCCGCTCCACAAGTTCTTTGACGCCACTGCGGCGACTTGCGAGTGAATGAGGATGAAATGATGAAAACATCCAGTCATTTCGAGGCAGAGAAGATCCCTGACCCCGCCGGGAATCGAACCCGGGACCCCGCACGCGGGAAGCGAGAACGTTACCGCAAGACCACGAGCTGCTGACTTTATATTGACAAAAAGTAAAAATACTAACAGTTCTCACAGGAGATTTCGTTACATGTGTTCCTTCTAAGTCGAACATGTGTCATTTAAACTGCTGAGTCTGTCAAATAAGCCCCAAACTGTGTCAATTACAAACGCCTTTCACACGAGAAGCTAGCGATAAAAGTACTTCTTCCTTAGAGTCATAATGAAAGAATCAGAAATCTATGTGTCATTGCTTTTGAATATATAAATACTGTGCATTCTCAATATTAGTAATCATATTGTGGTGTCACCGCCAGACATCACACTTGCTAGGTGGTAGCCTTTAAATCGGCCGCGGTCCGTTGGTATACGTCGGACCCGCGTGTCGCCACTATCAGTGATTGCAGACCGAGCGCCGCCACACGGCAGGTCTAGAGAGATTTCCTAGCACTCGCCCCAGTTGTACAACCGACTTTGCTAGCAATGGTTCACTGACCAAATACGCTCTCATTTGCCGAGGCGATAGTTTAGCATAGCCTTCAGCTACGTCATTTGCTACGACCAAGCAAGGCGGCATTATCAGTTACTATTGATATTGTGAATCATGTTCGGTCCAGACCGACGTTCACCATTAATGGATTAAAGTTAAGTATTCCACCAGCTACGTCCGTTTTTCTAAGGTCTAATTTCCTTGTCCTGTTCCAGACCTCACGCCAGCCTGCGTGAGTTAAACCGCGTGCCTTTCGGTCTCCTCTAGTAACACAATGTTGGCTCTCCTGCCAACCAAAACACATACAAATTACAACAAATTCCTCTTAAGCCTAAAGGTGTGAGTAGTTATAATTAAACCTATGTATGGAACTGTAATAACACTTGTTACCGTAAATTATTATTCACAATAAAATTCTGTTTACTATCTCCGATATTCCCTTCAGTATATAAATTCTCTCATTTTCATTACACCCTTCTTTGCATTCTACTTTCAATACAAGAAACAAATATTCATTCCTCATCCAGCTGCACTAGAGACTGAAAACCATACCGAACAACTCTACTCAAGTGACTGCAGTTAGTTGAACGGCTGCAACTGGCACCTGCATGTTCATCTTCACAGCTTTACTAGCATGGCTGCAACACGAATTTTAAGCAGATGCGCAGAGTGGTATCTGTTTAGCGGCTCCACAACGTGATTATTATGAGGTTTTGTATAAATCTGCATCCTCACTCCCCTCTCCTCGCAATCCTCAACACCAACACATCTTACATTCAAATACATACTGTGTAATGATTTCAATTATTTCCTTCGTCTTATACAAAGTTAACAGAAATGTGCTTTATGTGGCGAAATAATATGTCGGTGAATATCAGGAGTGCAGCCCAACTGATCTCCTGCTAGCTGTCACAGGGTTTGTATCACCTTCCGACCTGGCGTTCTGAACGCCGTCCCCGCCCATGAGCCTACGGTCACAGGTTCGATTCCTGCCTCGGGCATGGATGTGTGTGATGTCCTTAGGTTAGTTAGGTTTAAATAGTTCTAAGTTCCAGGGAACTGATGACCTCAGATGTTAGGCCCATAGTGCTCAGAGCCATTTGAACCGCCCATGAGCGCACATCAAGCATCTCCCCCCCGCCCTCCCTCACTCCCACAGTCCCCTCCTCAACCAGTTGCTGCATCCGATTCTCAAGCCCAGGGACGTGTACTCTTAATGTCTTTGCTATTGCTCTGCCTGTCCCCTAAGTCACTTTGTTGTGGTATATTTTCTTTCTCATCTTAATCAGACCCAGAGCGGGTTCCCAGGCCTTACTAAAGATGTAGCCACTATCGTGACTAATCTTCTTGAGTTCCTTATATAATTTTGGCACCACTGGTCACTTGCCCATTCTACAGACTCCTAGATTTTCAACTTAATCTCCAAGAGCTTTGCTGTTAACTTTATGCAAATATTTCACTTACCTCTTTAAAATATCAAATGATGCATACATTCATATTATTCAGTATCTGTCTGCTGATCAACTCAGTAAATAACTATTTTACATCCTGATATTTTGATTCGGTAATTGAAATAAAGCTTCCATTCCAAGCATAAAAATTACCTATATACGTTATTTTATTCACATATATAATACAATTTATTGTCCTTCTATTGTATAATTCATTTCAGATGTCGGTAGAGTAAATTTTAAAAATGCTCCTATGACTTATTTCAGGCTTCCTTTTCATCCAGTGCCCATAATATTATTACGATAACAAGATATTTGTAAATGCAATGACTATACTTCATGCCAAGTGGCATTTCGCTTATTGTACTTTTTTTCTTTTTCGCTGTGGGGGTGGTGACCTGTAAGAGATGATACTCCTCTTCGGCTAGCAACGGTAAGTTGTTCTGTAGTGACACTTTATTTAGGTTAAATAGATGCTTATTTAACTCTGAAGAATTGTGGTAAAGGGGATAGGAGGGAAACAAATGTTACTGAAGATTTCTTTATTCCAAATCCCGGCTTTCACGTTACAGGTGACGGGAAATCCTCCTGGCCCTAAAAACTTCAGCTAGGACTGGTTCCCTGTTTTTCTGTCTTATGTTTCCTCATATTAGCCCAGTGGTCTTAATGGAGTGACAGTGATTTCGAAATTTTGTTTATGTAGAAAATTTTTGTCTAATTCTGTAAAAGATGAGAACTTCAAAAACTAGTTTATCTACTGAATTTGTTTCTTTCTGTAGGAATTAATTGAAGTACTGTTGCTTATTAGGTTGTTTTTTTCTAATCAGGCTACTACATCTTCTAAAATCCTTGGAGGTATTTTAGATCTGCTGACAATCCTATTGATTTATTCTTTTCCAGAAGAAGACGTTCCAGTGAATTTGATATTTTTTCGAGAATAATGTAGGGATGAAATGCATATTTTAACTTCAGAAAATTAAACGTTATAGGATGGTGCAGCAAGAGCGAGTTTGTAAATCCGTTGTGACGTTGTCTTTTGAGTCCTAATCTGTTCATTTGTTCTTTTATTCTCTGTAGCATGTTTTTGGTTTTAAAAGTTTCGTAAAGGGAATTTATTAAGAAGTAACAGCGTGGATTTCCGTTTATTTGAAGGATTCTCCTGCCGTGGACAGAATTCTTATCGTTTGGTTAGGTGATGTAATCAATGCTTGTGATCCATATTTGAGAACGAGGCGGATAAAAATTTTGTATGTAAGAAGAGCAACTGCCTGATCCACTCCACGTGCTCGGGTTTTCGTGAGAGTTACTAAGTTAAGTGGGCTTTTAGCTTGTTTAAACTTTCCTCATATATTTTTCTGACAGTTTAGGAGTTCAGCTAGCTACATTCTAACGTATTTATCTTCTGGTTGTCGAGTAATTTCTCGTCCCCAAAGTCGAAAATTGAGTTTGTGAGGGTCCTGTGATTGGTGATTAGTAAGATGTGTCTTAGCAGAATAAGTTGAGTTCTGGTTGGATTTAATCGGATCTTCCGTTTACTGGACCAGGCTGCAAAATGCTAATGTAGCTGTTAGCCTGCACATTGATTGCGTTGCAGGTGGGTGCATGTCCCCAACAAGTGGTTAAGTGGTGTCATCAGCGTATTGAGCTATGTCTTCATTCTGCCACCTGGGTTTTGGGATGTCAGCAGTATATAACGTCCATAACAATGGGAATATGGCGGCTCCTTGAGTAACTCCGGCTTTGGGTGTGAAGTGAGATGACTTTTAATCAACAGCTCGTACTTATAATTTCCTATTCCGAATGAGGTTTGCTATTAAATAAACTATTTCAGGTGTAAAATTGAAATTCAGCATTTGGTGAAGTAGTCCCACATGCCACACCTTATCAGAGCACATTCTGTGTGCAAAAGGATGGCATCTGTTAAGTTGCAGGCTTCTGCTACGTCACTCGTTACTCAGTAATGGATCAGTGGTGGTGTGATTTGTTTCTGAAACCAGACTGCTCGTGGGTTTATTCTGCTGTCTTCTGCAAACTGCTGTACTCTGTTACTGCTTATTGCTCCAAATGTTCTGTCTGCCAAAAGTAAAGTAAATAGTCACTATGGGGTAGGGCAGTTTTTAGGCTTTCCGGGTTTCGGAATCATACTGGTATTTGCATGTTTCCATTCTGACAATAGAGTTTTTAGAATTAAGGCTACACTAAATAGAGGTTTTAGTGTTTGAGCAAGTCCCTCTGTTAAGAGTTGTTTAAGATGAAAATGACCAATGCTGTCATTTCCAGGACCTGTATTTGCGCTGCTTAGTGTAACAGAGGCTATACCGCATTCTGTTACTTCTTTCAGTAGTGTATGATCGGTTGTTGTGGTATTCCTATAGAGTAGCGAAAGAAGTTCCCTCGTAATAATTTGACCGTGGCTATCGAAAAATTTGGTGCCCTGTAGGTAAACACTGATTTTTTCGAGTAAATCGCGGAATATTTTAGCCTTCTCTCTTTCGTCCGCCGTGATACAGTCATCGATTTGTAAAACCACATTTTCGGTGATGGTTTTGGGTAAGTTTCGTTTGAACTGACTTCAAAATGGAGTGGGGTAGCGTCGGTGAAATTCTTATGACTTACGTTCCCATCTATTTACTCTGAATTGGCAAATTTATGATCCAACTTGGTTGTTTCATTCCGTTTTATCTCTTCCAGTAAATACTCTGCTCTGAAGTTTTCTAAATACGTTTTTAAAAGCAATGAAAGTTTTCTATTCTGATTGTCGCTTTTGATACGAGTAATAGCAGTCGGTTTTGGAAATGCTATCACTTATATCCACCTCATTGCAGTGACCAGCGATTTGCGGTATGCAAATAATATGATCAACTGTAGAGGTTCAAGTTGATAGATAATTTTCAACATGGATCCCATCATCCGCTAGGACTGCAATGATAACATTGCCGATTCCGTTGTTCATTTTATCGCCACGAACAATGGATCTGTACTCAGAACGCCTGTTATGACTGCCCACACGATTCATTCCATACTCCATGACAGCCGTTTACCCTAGTAAGGAAAATTGATCTATGTCATTCGTCCTATGTTCACAGTATAATATACATATTCAACTCACTATATTTGGATTTTTTTTGTGATATGTTACATTACAGCATCACCAGTCTATTGCGGTCTAACTGTGTTGGTGAAGCAGTAAATTTCCACAGGGCAGTGACTGCATCACTGCAATTCACTTTGGAGGTG
Source organism: Schistocerca piceifrons (assembly GCF_021461385.2). Taxonomy (NCBI): domain Eukaryota; kingdom Metazoa; phylum Arthropoda; class Insecta; order Orthoptera; family Acrididae; genus Schistocerca; species Schistocerca piceifrons. The sequence continues at coordinate 180,919,273 of NC_060138.1, read as the reverse complement.
TGGCGGTGGGACTTGTAGTCCCGTACCACCCTCTGACGGTGACAGTACTACATGAGTCGGGCAGAAAAAATTAGCCTGGGAGACACTTTCTCCAAATATATGCCGCCAAAACTACATATGCCATTTGGCCTGCGAGAATGTAGTTTATGGCTCAAATGGCTCTGAGCACTATGGGACTTAACAGTATGGGATCGAAACAATCTTCAGACCCACCAAGAAGATTATGGAATATTTAAGAACTGCAAAAGACGCCCGACAGCCCCTAGCAACACCTGGGGTATACAAAATTCCATACAGTTGTGGAGAAGTATACATTGGAACAACGAAAAGAAGTGTAAACACCCGCTTAGCCGAACATAAAAGAAACTGTCGCTTAGGACACATCGAAAAATCGGCCGTAGCTGGATGTTTTTCGAGATGGGAACCACGAAATAAAATTTAATGAGGCAAGCGTTCTAGCGCGAACATCCCATTATTATGCGCGCATGTATAGAGAAGCTATAGAGATTCACAAACACCATAATAATTCTAATAGAAAAGAGGAAATTTTAAAGTTTGGCAAAATATGAATGTAGACGTTGGCTCAGCAGAATGACAATCGATTACTCTTAATGGAGAATGATGACGCCTTCCAAAGATAGGCATACCGTCGGCATCACGTGACGAATGGTGGTGCCCTCGATGCGCTATATGCGAGAGTACATGGAGCCTCAGTGGCAGTAGCTGGACGAACTCTGAAGATGTCTCCCGCAGATGGAGACGAAATGTTAAGTGGAAATTTTATACAGCGACCACGGCCTGTCAGTCCGGAAGTTTTAACTGAATACAACACCGGCAGTGAAAGCCTACATTGTATGACTTCTTCTGAGCATTCATTATAGTTTAAATATTTTTCATATAGCCTGGTCCACTCACTAGGACGCAGAAACTCTTTCTTAAACTCTGCTTGAAGATAATCGTTGTTGTAGAGTTGTTTTGGTATTTAAGACCCCATTCAGCAGCTTGACCTTTTAAATGATTAATAATTCCAATTCTCCGAACATCTCTCCATTACGTTTGACTGATATGTCCGCCTTTTGACTCTACAGCTTCTTTATTTTTTATTACTATCATGATTTCGGCCTTAAGCCATTATCAAGTACAACATTGAAAAAAAGTTTTTCCTGTAACTGCAAAGTAAGAAAGATGTATCAAAATTTTACATTAGTATGCCACTCCAGTGTCGGATTAAAAATTATCAAAATAATACTACTTACATGTTGGGTATAAATAGACTATATTAAGTGAAATCGTCATCAAGATCTATCGCACTGTGTATCCCAGCCTTAAATTAGTACAAAACCGACGAAATATATGGCAGACATGTAGAAAACATGCTCTCAGCCACCAAATAACTGAATCACAGAATGAACTCCAGTACAGTAGTTACATGTGCACTGAAATTATACTACGGATGTTACTTGTTGAATGGTGGGCAAGGAAGGACAGTGTAGGTAGTAAATCTATGTTGCATAATGATGTGTATATAAAATCCATATGATGTTCACTAATCTTTGGCTAGCAACCGAGTAAATAGGATTGCAATAGTTAATTTCCATTTTTAGCGAAAAGCGCAGGAAAAATTTATTAGGGCACACGCAAGTCAGGTGTCTCAAATGAATAAAGCAGGACCAAATTTCTGCATGAACAGAACAAACAGTGGTATAATAATTGTCGACAGTGGCCCGTCTGGGGAGGGAGGAGACCTGCCTCCTGACATGTATACAAATGCGAGTTACGTGAAAGCTTTCCTGAACGTGTGTGTGGTTATCGAGCAAACGATGAGCTCTGTGAAAAATGCACATTGGAGAGGGAGGAAGAATTAAAAGAGAAGTGAGGAGCAGTCACCATTCAACAACACTATCAATAAATAACAAATAAGGTAACGAATTATACAACACTCAACACAGTGTCTGACAGCTTTACTCTAAATCGAGGATCAAGTCCCGTTCCAGGCAGTGGAACTTTAAGGACGGCACTAGGTGGTAACTCAGTTAGCACACAACTTACGCAAGAAAATGGTAATGTACCAAAGGAAAATCCTTCGCAAACAAATGTAAAGCTAATATATATAGTGATGCAGTAGGGTCTTTTCATGTTATTATTGCGGGACGTAATGGTAATGTAGGTAAATACCTCTCCATGGCTTTGGGGAAGATAGTACTCGTATTTACGTCCTTTTCTGAGTACAAACAGAAAATCGCGA